>NC_140524.1:13842450-18642450 GCF_964339955.1 Pipistrellus hanaki | reverse complement strand
TCCCTCTCTCTTATAGCAGCACCTCCGCACTCCATTTTTATAACATTTATTTTTTTGAAAAACCATTTAATTTGTTCTTTAGAATTTACAACACACTGGATTTTGCTGATTATATTTGTCAGTTTTGTCTAACTGGTTCCTCTATATTCCATATTTCCTGTAATTAGGTATAGTATTGACTACATTAAATTTACTTTATTATTATTATTTGGCAGAAAAGTTTTATAGTTTGTAAGGTTTATTTCTTATTCCCAATAAGTATCAGGAGACACATATTATTTGGTTGTCCAACTTTCAGTGACGTTAGTATTAATCAGTGGGTATAGGTGTTTGCAGTTTTATCCATCCATTATAAATTTCCCATCAACATTTCACGTAATGTTTTGATAATTAGTAATGATAATTTACTAGATCCATTATTTCTTAAGGACTATTCAATGGTGAGTTTTTAAAGTTTATCATCCTTTCTGTGTTTATTAGCAGGAATTTTCCATAAAAAATGATTTTTTCCTCATCAACTATTTGGTTACCCTGAAATGAAGTTCATATAGAAAAGACAAGATACATGCTTGATTTTCTCCCTTTATTTAACAGCTAGGGGCCTGGTGTACAAAATTCGTGCACTGGGAGGTTCCCTTTAGCCCAGCCTGCCCTTTCTCACATACTGGGAGCCCTCAAGGGATGTCCTACTGATGGCGTAGGCCCGCTCCCCACAGGGAGTGGACCTAAGCTGCAGTCTGGCCTCCCTTTGTGGGAGACGACCAGGCTGATCAGGGAAAGGCACCAGCCTCATCACCCCACTACTGCAGCCACTGCCAGTCACCGCAGCCACCAAGGTGTTTTCTTCCGTTCCCTTCACCATGTAAAAATGACAACTTTCTTTTGGCATTTTCAAGATGTGTCTTTCATAGGATATATTCTTCCTTCCTTCCTTCCTTCCTTCCTTCCTTCCTTCCTTCCTTCCTTCCTTCCTTCCTTCCTTCCTTCCTTCCTTCCTTCCTTCCTTCCTCTCTCTCTCTCTTTCTCTCTATCCTCACCTGAGGATATATTTCCATTGATTTTTAGATAATGTGTAAGAGAAAGAGAAAGACAGAGAGAAATACCAAAGTGAGAAGAACACTTTGATTGGTTGCCTCCTGCATGAGCCCTGGCCTGGGCCCAAGCCAGGGAGGAGCCTGCAACTTAGGTCCATGCCCTTGATCAGAATCTAACTTGGAACCTGCGGTTGGCAAATCTAGGCATTATCCACTGAGCAAAACCTCCTAGGGCAGGATATGACATTTCTTAACTCTCCAGCAGCGGACCTTCATTTTTTTTTTCTCCAGGGGTGTGGTGGAAAAGTCCTAGATCATCTTTTTGGATTCTTATACCCAAGATACTAAGAATATTACCAGTGGCACACAAGGAGCTTAGTCAATAAGTGGTCAGAAAAGGTGTTTCCTTTGTAGTTCACACCTATCTGCTCCAATCTCGCGCTCCATACCTGCCTAGGCCTGAAGCCTATGGCCCTGGGCAGGCGACCTCTAGCTGGCTCTAATTGCCTGGCTCCACCATCTGGCCAAGGCCAGCAAGGGCAGACGGAAAGCTTGGCTTCCCCCATTGCTGGGGAAATCCAAGCCTCCCTCCTGCTCTCCATGGCTGCAGACATCTTGGTTGAGTTTATTTGCATGTTCGCTCCTGATTGGCTGGTGGACAGGTCTTATTGGAGTAGTGGAGGTACAGTCAATTTACATATTACTCTTTTATTAGATAGGATTTTCAAAATAATGGTAAGTGCAGCCTTAGCCTGTTTGGCTCAGTGTGTAGAGCAGTGCCCTGCAGACTAAAGAGTCCCAGGTTCGATTTTGGTCAAGGACACATGTCTGGGTTGCAGGCTTGATCCCCAGTATGGGTGTGCAGGAGGCAGCTGATCAATGATTATCTCTCATCATTGATATTTCTATCTTTCTCTCCCTCTCCCTTTCTCTTTGAAATCAATAAAACAATATATTTAAAAAAAAATAATGGTAGGCAATCTAATAAACTCCAAAGGTGAGAATTATATTTTAAAAGTATTATGAATTCATGGATTTGTTAGTAATCACTGTCTTTTAATTCATAAAAGTCATTTTTTTTTTGATGCTCAAATTGTCTATTTTTGGCCAGTGGGAGCCTCTTAGAGTTGATTTTTTTGTTTGTTTTGACAGATCTAGTTAGTGTTTGATAGCATCCTTGCTTACAGGCAAAACAAGTTGTTACAGACACATCTTGAACATTTATTGCTCTAACCTAGGATCAATCATTTCTCCAAGGATACCTGGCTCCTTTTGGGGGCAAATGCTATCTGGGTATTAGGGATGCTCATTGCTACCTTGTTATTATTTCTAGGCCTTTCCAGAAAGCAAAGCTACTTGAACTCAGGCATTAAACTTAGTAAGTTATTACAAATTAAAATTGAATATATGAAAGTGTAATGATGCATATATAAAAAGGAGTTCTTAAAATTCTTCAAAGAGTTTAGAATTTTTGGTTTTAAAAACTGCAACATTGCAAAGTAAATCTTATGCCAGTAGCACACTGTCTATATTATTGTAATTTTTAAAGTAAATATTGAAATCAAGTAGTGCATATTCTCCCACTTTGTTTTTCTATTTCAGTATTGTTTTGGCTATTCTATATCTTTTGCAATTCCATGTAAATTTTAGAACCAGCTTGTAGTTTCTTCCAAAAGGCCTCCTGGGACTTTTTATTTTGATTACGTAAACTACATTGAAGGGAAAATAAACACCCTAATGATATTGAATCATCCTATTTTTGAACTTGGCATATCTCACCACTTATTTATCTCTATGTATTTAATTTACTGCAGTTTATCTTAGCAATATTTTATTTCCCTTAGCAATAATATTTCGTCCTTAAATATTTGACAGAATTAACCAGTGAAACCACGAAACTCATTTATTTTGAGCTTGGAGTTTTCTCTGTGAGAGTTTGCTTTTTTTAGAATCAGTTTGTTAAGTAGGATTTATATAAAACTCATATTTTTAACTGTATCATTCAGTGAGTTTGACAAATAATATTTTCTGCAAATAAAGATAGTTTTTTTTTTCTTCCTTTCCAATTTCTGTGCCTTTTATTTCTTTTTTTACCTAATACCCTAGCTAGAACCTTCAGTACAATATTGGATAGAAGAAATGAGAGAAGACATCCTTGCCATTTCCTTGACCTGAGAGGAAAATCATTTAACATTTTACTGTTAGGTATGAAGTTTACTATC
Source organism: Pipistrellus hanaki (assembly GCF_964339955.1). NCBI lineage: Eukaryota > Metazoa > Chordata > Mammalia > Chiroptera > Vespertilionidae > Pipistrellus > Pipistrellus hanaki. The sequence goes on along the minus strand of NC_140524.1, from coordinate 18,639,194 downwards.
TAATTTTTATAGAAGCTTCTTTTCAGTTGAGAGAAGTTTTCTTATATTCTTAGTTTTAAGAGTGTTTTTTTTTCTTTCATCATGAATGATAGTTGAATTTTATCAGATGCCTTTTTGGTATCCATTGAGTTGATCATATAATTCTTTGTTATTCTTTCAGTATAGTGTGTTACATAGAATGAATTTATAATGCAAATCTACCTTGCATTCCGGGGACATAATATCCTACCTTCTAAAAGAGCAATATGCAAATTAACCATCACTCTGATCAAGCCATGCCCACTAGCCAATCAGAACAAGTATGTAAATTAACTCCAGCCAAGATGACTGCAGCCTCAGAGAGCACTTGAGAGAGGCTTAGATTTCCCCGGCAACGGAAGCCAAGCTTTCCACACACCCTGGCCAGCCTAGGCCTCCACTCAAGGATATAAAGTTTCAATTATAGAAGATAAATCCCAAGAAAAATGGGGGCAGCCATGGAGCTGGAAGAACAGGCTAGGGTTTCCCCAGCAACTGAGGAAGCCAAACTTTCCACCAGCCCTGGCAGACCTAGGCCTCCACTCAAGGCTACAAAGTTTCAATTATAGAAGATACATAAAACCTGTGCCCTCTCACAGTCTGTGATCCATCTGAAGATGTCTGACTCTCTGCATTAAATGGGCCTAACCTGTCAGTCAGACATCTTTAGTGCTGCTGCTGAGGTGTGAGAAGCTCCCTCCACTACCACTGCACTTGCCAACTGTGAGCTTGGCTTCTGACTGAGTGGCACTCCCTCTGTGGGAGCTCAATGACCACCAAGGGGCAGCTCCTGCATTGAGCATCTGCCCCCTGATGGTCAGTGTGCATCATAGCCACCGGTTGTTCCACCATTTGGTTGATTTGCATATTAACCTTTTATTTTATACTAGAGGCCTGATGCACGAAGTAGGCACCAGCTTCTCTCTGTTACTCTGGACCTGGGCTTCCTTCACAGCCTGGCTTCATTTGGAATGTCATCTGGAAGGATGCCCTGTCTAATTAGCATATTATGCTTTTATTATTATAGATGATTCTGACAGGTGTGAGGTGATATCTCATTGAAGTTTTAATTTGCATTTCTCTGATGATTAGTGACTTTGAGCATTTTTTTCATATGTCTTTCTGCCAGTTGTATGTCCTCTTTGGAGAAATATCTATTCAAGTTCTCTGCCCGTTTTTCAATTGGGTTGTTTGTTTTCCATTTGTTGATATGCATGTGTACTTTATATATTTTGGATATTAACCGCTTATCAGATGTATCATTGACAAATATGTTGTCCCATACAGTGGATTCTGTTTTCTTTCTTTTTTCTTTTTTTTTTTTTTTGCTGTGCAGCAGCTTTTTTATTTTTACATAGTCTCAACTTTTGTTTTCCCTTTGATTCTCTTGCTTTAGGAGACATTGGCAAAAATTCTGCAATGTGAGGTGTCTGAGATTTTACTGCCTATGTTTTCTTCTAAGATTTTTATGGTTTCATGCTTTACATTTAAGTATTTTGTTCATTTTGAGTTATTCTTGTGTATGATGTAAGTTGATGGTCTAGTTTCATTTTTTGCATGTGTCTGTCCAATTTTCCCAACATTTATTGAAGAGACTGTGTTTGCCTCCATTGTATGTTCTTGTCTCCTTTGTCAAATATTAATTGACCATAATGGTGTGGGTCAATTTCTTGCATCTCTGTTCTGATCTATTGGTCCACATGCCTGTTCTTGTGCCTGTACCAAGCTGTTTTGGTTTTATAACTTTGTAGTATAGTTTGACATCTGGTATTGTGATCCCTCTAACCTTGTTCTTCTTTCTCAAGATTGCTGTGGCTATTTGGGGTCTTTTATGGTCCTGTATACATTTTTGGGGTATTTGTTCTAATTCTGTGAAGTAGACAGTTGGCATTTTAATGGGAATTGCATTGAATCTACAGATTTCTTTGGGTAGTATGGACATTTTAATGATGTTAATTCTTCCAATGCATGAACATGGTATATATTTTCATTACTTTTGTTAATTATAATTGAATTTTCTTAACTGCACATTCCCATTTTTATTTTTTTCTCTTCTCTAGAGAATAGGTCTGATTTATTGAGTTGCCTGTTGACATTATTTTATTCTTTCACTTTCTGACCATGGATTCCCTTAGGGTAAAGATATAATTTATCATATACATTTGAGTGTGAGGGGAAACTATTAATTATACCAGTAGCAATAAGGAGTTTCTCATGGAAACCAGAATATATAATCCCCACAGGCATAGGTACCAACTTCTGTCTTCTGTCTCTGGTTTAGATGCTTACGTCCTATGTCTCTGGTAGAATGATGCATAGCAACAATCCTGATAGTGGTGGGAAACTCAGAGAAATCTTGGTCTCTGGGAGCAGTCAGTGTACTCATGGCAAGTAACCAGGCTCCACTCTTTTATATATATATTTCTTTATTGAGTTCAGAGAGTTCAGAGAGGAAGGGAAAAGGAGAGAGAGATAGAAACATTAATGATGAGAGAGAGTCATTGATTGGTCTGCAACCCTTGGCCAGAATTGAACCCAGAAACCTTCATTCCACAGGCTTATGCTCTATCCTCTGAGGCAAGCTGGCTAGGGCACTAGCTGGCTCTATAGGGTTGACATATCTAGGCTTAGAAATGTAGAAGGCAGTGAATATGAGGTCTTCCCCATTTGACCTGATAACTTAATCACTTATTGCAGGCTAAATTCACTGGTCATTTATGGAAGTAACTAGGGAGGAAATAAGGAACTAGAGTTGCCACAGTTGATGCAGGTTGTGCCCTATATATACAAGGATGCCCAATAGAGGAAGAAGGTAGGGCTGAATTCCAGAGCAGGTTTCATGTGCACTGGTTGGAGTTACAAATCTTGAAGGAGGGGGTACCTTTTTCTATTTTACACAAAGGTGTCTTATGGTGGCAGACCCATTTGTATTCTTGATCTGCATATTCTCTGCCCTGTTTTTGTTGGTGTTTCACTAGTAAATCTAAGTGAAAACAAACTTAAATCAGAATAACAATCCTTGCCAATTTTGAAGCTTACACAGCCTCTGTAATCTGTTTTAGCTAATTTTTCAACACCATTTTTATGATTATTTCCTCTTAATTGGTTTAAAAAAATTTTTTAAATATATTTTTATTGATTTCAGAAAGGAAGGGAGAGGGATAGAGAGATGAATAGAAACATCATTGATGAGAGAGAGTCATTGATTAGCTACCTCCTGCATGCCCCACACTGGGGATCAAGCCCACAACCTGGGCACGGGCCCTGACCAGAAATTGAACCGTGGCCTCCTGGTTAATAGGTCAATGTTCAACCACTGAGCAACACTGGCCGGTCATCCTCTTAATTTTTAATGTAAGCTTTAATTACCCTTCTATCTCTAGAAATATTTTTATCTTCTTGTTTGTCTTATTATTTTTTAAAAAGTTTAAAAAACAGAGAATTGTGTCTACCTGCCAGAAATAGCCATTTCTAACAATTTGGTGTATATATATTTTAGACTTTTCCATGAATCTATAAATAGACATTTCCTTTAATATATACTTATTTATCTTTATATCGATTTATCCTGATTGACATTTATATGTTTTAGTTGTTTTACTATCATAAACTATTCTGGAATTATTATCCTTATACATGTATTTGCATACACCGGGGCTACTGTTTTCTTAGGATAAAATGTCAGACATAAATTGCTGGATCAAAGGTATGTTCATTTAATGTTTTTATTTTGTTGTTATTTTTACTACATCACCCTCCAGAATGGTTGTGTCATTTTACACTTCAGCCGGTACTATAAGAGAATGTTTATTCCTTACCTTTTTGCCATTATTGGACAACACCCTGCTTTTTACTGTTTGTTACTCTGATAGGCAAAATGAATGTTTGGTGTAAACTAAGTGCTCAGTAAATATTTGTTGAATAACAGTATTGTTGTGGTTTGGCTATTATATATTTGATTATTAGTGAGTTTGACCAAATATTCCAGGCCTCTGCAACTTTTTTTCAGAAGAGGGTCAAATAATAAATACTTTAGACTTTGCGGGCTACATGGTCTCTATTGCACCTGCTACACTCTGCCTCATTGTAGTGTGGTGCATCCATAGACAATATGTAACTAGATGTCTGTGATTGTGTTTCAATATGTAGAGAAATAGGCAGCAGCCATATTTGTACCACAGGCAATTAGTTTGCTGATCTCTGATGTATTTATATTTGTTGCTATTTAGAACACCTCTGTGAATTGCTAGTTTGTATCCTTTACACATTTTTTATTGGGGGTATTTATAAGAGTTCTTTATTCTATTTGGTTACAAAGTCATAGTATTAGCCCTTTGTCTTATTTTGCAAATAATTTCCCCATTTTTCATTCATTTACTAACTTTGCTTATGTTCACTTTTTCTTTTACAAATATTTTTATTTTATGGAATTAAATCTTTCAGACTCTTGCTTTATGGTTTTAAGGTTTTATGTTATACTTAGCAAGGTCTTCCTTATTCCAAGATTAAAAAATATTCTATATTTTCTTTCATTGCTTTTATTTAATTTTTAAAAACGTGAATATGGCCAAAACTGGTTTGGCTCAGTTGATAGAGCGTCGGCCAGCAGACCAAAAGGTCCTGGGTTTGATTCTGGTCAAGGGCATGTACCTTCGTTGCGGGCACATCCCCAAAGGGGGGTGTGCAGGAGGCGGTTGATCGATGTTTCTCTCTCATCGATGTTTCTGACTCTCAATCCCTCTCTCTTCCTCTCTGTAAAAAAACAAAACAAACACACAACAAAATATATTTAAAAAATAAAAATAAAAATGTGAATATGTTTCTGAATGTATTTTTATTTTTATTTGGTGACAGGAATATAATTTTATTTGAAATATAATTTTATTATATACTAAATCCCCATAGTGTGCATTGGTCTGTTTCTTAACCTAATTTTCTAACTTATGCTTTATGAATTACTTTTGTGTTATTTTATATGGTATTTATTTCATTACATTTTCTAATGTTTTATTACATGCATAGGCAGTCTATTGAGTTTACATATACCTTACTGAAATTGCTGAATTTTTTTATTATTTAAAGTAGTTTTTCTCTTCAATTTTCCAGGCTGTCATATCGTCCTCTACAGATAATGATAATTTTGCCTCTTCTTTTTCAAAAGAAATATCTATTTTGTTGCAGTGGCTAGAATTTATATGATAATTCATATAATAGCAGTGATAATGGATACCCTTATAGTGTTCCTGATTTTAATGTGAGAGGCTCTTATGTTTCATTGTTAGGTGTTTTTGATCGTAAACATTCTCTCATGTTTAAGAAGATTTCTTCTATTCCTAGTTTATTTTTTTTTTTCAAGTAAAGATGGATGTTGAATTATCAAATGCAATTTGGGCATCTATTGAGATAATTATACAATTTTTCTACTTCAACCAGATTATGTAATAAATTATTGTATGTCAATATATTACTAATATTGGGCCATTCATCGCCCCTCCCCCCCTGGGGAAGACTCAAATAGGTCAGAATGCATTCTTCTCCTACCTGTGTTCTAATATAATGTTGAATTATGTTTGCTAACGTTTTATTTAAAATTTTTATATATGTATCCTGAGAGAGGTTTAGTCTGATAGTAATTTTCTTCTTTTTTGCTGTGTTTATCAGGTTTGTTATAAGGCATTTGCAACCCTAGTGAAATGAATTGGGAATGTTTTCATGCTCCCAATGCTATAGAAAATTATATAGTTAAATATGATGTAGTTGAAGGACTAAAATGAGATAAAAATATTTTTTTATCCTTGAGATAATGATAAAAAATATGTATAAACCGTTGTGGATCTAGTGCACTTTGGGGAAATAGCTACCTTCAACGATTATTTATTCATGGCCAAACTTGTTTCATTTATATTCCTAAACTACTGCATTTCTCAAACAGCTTATCATTTCATCTAAACACTTCAGTAATACTTATCAGTATGTTCTACTTTTGGAAATACAACAATACCTATATAACTCCTAAATAATTTCTCATTATTATGTCAGCATTCAAATTTCCACAATTATATCATAAATATATTTTAAACAATATATTTTTAGTTATCATTTATTTTCATTTTCTACTTTTTAACATGAAAAAAATTTAAACACATATATAAAAGTAAAAATAATAAGACATTCAATAAAAACTTGTAGACTCTTAGATTCAGCACTTCTTAATAGTTTGTCATATTTGCTTTCTCTCTCTCATCTCTGTATCTCTCTGTCTCTGTCTCTCTCTCTCAATAAATATATATATATATATATATATATATATATATATATATATATATATATATATATATATATACTAGAGGGCCGGCGCATGCGATTCATGCATGGGGGTGTGTGTCCCTCAGCCCAGCCTACACTATCTCCAATTTGGGACACCTCGAGGGATGTCCAACTGCTCCTTTAGGCCCAATCATGATGGGCAGTCAGACATCCCTCTCATAATCTAGGACTGCTGGCTCCCAACTGTTCACCTGCCTGCCTTCCTGATTACCCCTAATTGCTTCTGCCTGCCAGTGTGATCACCCCCTAACCACTCCCATGCCAGTCTGATTGATGCTTAACTGCTCTCCTGCCAGCCTGTTTTCCTCGAATTGCCCTCCCCTGCAGGCCTGGTCCCCCCCCCCCCCCCCCCCCCCGCCCCACAACTGCTCTCCCCTGCAGGCCTGGGTACCCCCAACTGCCCTTCCCTGCAGGCTCGGTCGCCTCCAACTTCCCTCTTCTGCCAGCCTGGTCACTCTTAACTGCCCTCCCCTGCAGGCTTGATTGCCCCCAATTGCCCTCCCTTGCAGATCTGGTCCCTCCCAACAGCCCTCCCCCGCTGGCCATATTATGGTCGCCATCTTGTGTCCACATGGGGCAGTCATCTTTGACCATATGGATGAAGCCATCTTATGTGTTGTAGTGATGGTAAATTTGCATATTATTCTTTTATTATATAGGATCAGATAGAATAGAGGCCTGGTATATGGGTGGGGCTGGCTGGTTTGCCCTGAAGGGTGTCCTGGAGCAGGGTGAAGGTTCCCTTTGGATGTGGGATGGCCTGGGTGGTGGTTTATAGGCTGGCCATGCCCCTTGGTGACCCAAGCAAAAGCCTTGATATCTGAGATTTATTTATCTTCTATAATTTGTAGCCCTGAGCAGAGCCAAGCCTCCTTCTTGCTCTTTGGCTGCAGCCATTTTTGTTGGGATTTATTATCTTCTATAATTGAAATTTTGTAGTCTTAAATGGAGGCCAAGGCAGGCCAGGGCAGGCAGAAACTTGGTTTCCTCCATTGCCAGGGTAACTCAAGCCTCCTGCTCTCTCTGTGGCTGCAGCCATCTTGGCTGGGTTGATTTGCATACTCGCTCCTGATTGGCTGGTGGGAGTGGATTGTGGGTGTAGTGGAGGCATGGTCAATTTGCATATTACTCTTTTATTAGATAGGAATACATATATTCCTGTACTATTTTAAAGGAAGCTGCAGACATCCTGATATTTCAGCATATTCCTTAATAAAATAATCTAATATTTGTAGTACCATTAGAACTATTAACATTATTTCACTATATCATCAAATATACAGTTCATATTCAAATTTTCAAATTTTCCCCATTTGTCTAAACTTTAAACAAATAATGATGTCATGTTAAAAGACACATAAGCCAATATGAAGGCACTTCTACTGGCTACATCGGAGACAATTTTATCAAAATAAATAATGAATGAATTTAAAAGTATGATAAAGAATGGAATGTTCACATGGTTTCAAAGTACATCCTCCAGAAAATACAATTACAAGAGGGAGAAAAAACATTTTAGAAGGGAGAAGGCAGCCAATACTATTTAAAGAAAAGGCTTTGAAATTTTTAAAGCTGTTTTTTCTCTCTCCTGAATAGCCAATTAAACTCACACATTGCAAATAAAATATCTCTTTAGTAGCCCTTTTAAATCTTACTCTATTTTTTAAAAATAAATCTTTATTGTTCAAATTATTACAGGTGTTTCTCTTTTTTGCCCCCCATAGCTCCCCTCCACCTGATTCCCCACCCCACCCCATGCCCTTACCCACTGCCACTGTCTTCATCCATATCTCTTCCCACACCCCTCACACCCCCTTCCCCTGAGAATTGCCAGTCCACTCCCTTTCTGTGTCCCTGATTCTATTATATTCATCAGTCCATTCTGTTCATCAGATATTTTTATTCACTTGATTTTTAGATTAACTTGCTGGTAGGTATGTATTTGTTGTCACTTTGTTGTTCATAATTTTTATCTTTACATTTTTCCTCTTCTTCCTCTTCTTAAAGAATACCCTTCAGGTTTGGTGGTGATTAACTCCTTTAGATTTTTCTTGTCTGTGAAGCTCTTTATCTGACCTTCAATTCTGAATGATAGCTTTGATGGGTAGAGTAATCTTGGTGTAGGTTCTTGCTGTTCATCACTTTGAATATTTCTTGCCACTCCCTTCTAGCCTGCATAGTTTCTGTTGAGAAACTTAAAGCTGAATAAAAGTTTTCTGAGGTATGCCAGGATACAGAACATTACTTTCTAATTCAGCTAGCTCTGCCAATGAGGATTGTAGGTCAGAGAACAGAAAGCCAAATTGATCTTTAAGTTTATATTTCTCTTCAGCTACAAAACTTGAAATGATTTGTATTTTAAACTCTTGGCTTGGTTCCCCTGTCTACCCTTTCTTTCTCTTCTTATTCTTAAAAAAGATATGATACTATTATTCCAATGAGTGTATTCTACTAAACAGCTCTATATAAGTTACTAAGCTCAAACTTAAAGGCCCAGAAAGTTAATTGGAAGTTTGTGGCATAATCTAGTATTCTAAAAAACTTCTCAAAGTTAAAATTGATTCAATAAGATATGATAATTACTTTTTGGTGTGTGTGTGTGTGTGTGTGTGTGTGTGTGTGTAATAGGGAAGAAAGAGTTAACAAGCAACTGACCAAAGATGGATTATTAAGGCTCAGAGAGGTTAAAGGTACTGAGAGAAATACCAGGGAAGAGGAGAGTTAAGAACATCACCATAGTCAGTCAGACCTGCTGTTGGGTCCCAGTGCTTGATTTCAGTCAGCCTCTGCAGGGAGAGTGTTTTTTTCTGCACTCTTTTGCTTTACAGTTCACATTATTATTTATTGTTCTCTCAGATTCAGATTTTGGAGCTGTTGACCTTATGGCTAGCTCCTTTTCCTATGTTGAATGTTTGTTAATAAAGCAACACATAGAAACTGTTTGCGTGCCTCTCTTCATGACAGGCCATGTATGGACAGACATATTGGACCATGGAAAAACATCTTTGGCAGAGAGCCCACAGCACCCACAGGAAAAAACAAAACAAATCAAAAATAAACTCAACAGACCAGAGCTGGAGACTTTTGTTATTTCTCTTTTAACCCTATGGGAAATAATGAAATTGTTTATTCTTTTGCATGTTGCGATTAGCTGTAACCTCTGCTTTAAAAGACAATAGGCTTGCTCAAAAGTTGCTCTAACAGATTTCTCTTGGACAATAAGCCTCCCAATAAAAACAGGCTATATGCAAATAAAGTCATTTCTGTTTCTGAAAATCACATTTATAAGCACCACAAATACATTTCAATTGATAAAGGAAGCAGTAGGTAAAAATGTGTAGTCAAATACTTCCTGTTCACTACTGACATATACATATTTTTCTAGTACATTGCTCAATTGTAAAATCAGGGGGAAAGCATGCAATAAACATTTTTGCAGCAAATTTTGAGTAAAATATCTGTAAAAAGAAGACCAAATATACCAATGTTGAATATTACAATGTATTTGATTAATTTTTTCTTCTTTTAATACAAAATTGTCAGATAATCTTGTCCTGCAAAAATACTACATTTTAAAATTCAGTGCGGTGCTATCAGGCACCCCCGGTCTCTTCTAGTTATAACTGGTACTGAGCTTGTGCTGCTTGTCAAAATTTAATGAGAGGGCCCGTTCTAAAATAATTGAATTTTCATATCAGAACGAACCAGGATTACTCAGACAATAAAATTGCTGAGTCCTGTACTGTTACCGGCAAATACCTTTTGCTTTGCTCATGAAATCAGTATGTAAATGTTCAGGGTTTGTATTTAAGGCATCTTAGGCATTTGGAGTTGTAGTACTAGCAATAATTTCAAATGGTGCCGGTGATAAGTAGCTGGTTTTTTATAATGTTCAAAGTGTAATTTGTTTGGTGAATCAGGATAAGCATTTGGTTTATATTTTATATAAATGTTAATGCACTTGCAGTTTAATTATGTTTCTTAACTTTTAACATTTCAGAAGTCAAATTTGAAGACTAGTCCATCAGATTGTCTTGCTTTCATAACATTCTGAAAAATGGGAGCGCCCCCATGCAGTGAGTTGAAAAGTAAGAGGTGTCTGTAAAGTTTGTGATGGTATGTTTTGGGGGCTGGGAACACTGATAATGAAGTGAGAGAAATGCCATGCCTTAGGGGTACCCTCCCCCATAACATTGAGTTCCTGACACATGGCTTTGGATCTAAGAGCCCTCTATCAAAACCAAGAGACATCTCCAAGAAGTGGCTAATTTATTTCTTTTATGATAGTTGAGTTGGAGAGCAACTATGAATAAAGTAATACAATTGTAAAAAATTAACAAGGCTCTCTGTAACATTGCAATGACTGAGGGTGTCAAGAGAGAAATGAGCTCTTTCTAGTTTGATGGAAGAAAGTTGATTTAAGAACTATTATCTTCCATGGTATCATTTTAAAAACAATCTGCAGGTTTTTAGCCTTTAAGTGTATGTGCGCTCATTCGAAAGTTAGCTCTATAATTTGCAAAAGACATTTGTATTTTGTCAAAACTATGATTTTTCCCCCCACATCTTTCTCATGACATGGCTTGGTTTAGTTGAAAAAGGATTGGATAGCCTGGCCATGATGGCTCAATGGTTGAGCATTGACCTATGAACCAGGAGGTCAGTATTCAATTCTTGTTCAAGGCACATGCCCAGGTTGTAGACTCCATCACCAGTAGGGGTTGTGCAGGAGGCAGCCAATCAATGATTCTCTGTCATCATTGATGTTTCTATCTTTCTCTCTCTTCTGCTCTGAAATCAATATATATATATATATATATATATATATATATATATATATATATATATATATATATATATATATAAGCCTAAGCAACTTTCCAACCATTGGACCAGTAACTATGATGCACACTGACCACCAGGGGACAGGCACTAAATGCAAGAGCTGTCAAGCTGCGGTGACTTGGCAGCTGTGGTTCTCAGGTGACGCAATCAAAACCACAGAGAAGGGAGCCAAATTTGGGGTTACGTCACCCAAGAACCACCCTCTCACAATCCAGGAACCCTCCGGGGATGTCGGAAAGTCAGTTTTGAGTTTTGGCCCAATACCCGAAGGCCAGGCCAAGGGACCCTACCTGCCAGAGGGACCCCATTCACTCCACAGACTCCATTTGAGCCTCATTGCCACCCCAGGTAAGGCCAACTGGAGAGGGACCACGAGAGGGAGGTTGGCTTCAGAGCATATCTGGCCCATCTGCCCAGTCCCACCCCACCGGCCACCTTCTAATTAATTTCTTTTCAATGTGTACGAATCCGTGCACTGGGTCACTAGTATTTTAATAAAAGAAAGAAGATTGGATAATTCATTCATAGAGGCAGAATACCTAGCTTTTGCTTTCCTTCCTCGATAGACTACAAGGGTTATGAAACTACAGCTCACTGCCAAATCTTGCCTTTTGCCTGATTTTATAAATAAAACTTTATTGGAACACAGCCACACTCATTCATTTATGTATTGCCTATGGTTGCTTTCATGCCACAAGGGCAGTGTTCAGTATTTGGAAAAGGGACCACGTGTCCCACAAAGTCTAAAATATTTACTAAATGACCCTTTATAGAAAATGTTTGCAGAATACTGATTCAGTAGATAGCCTTGGGCAGATAACTTACTATTTTTCATTGGTGGTGGTAATGATGACGATGATAGCTAACACATACTGAGCACTTACTGTGTGCCAGACCTTGTCCTGTATATTTTGTTTCATATACTCATTTAATCCTGAAAGACTCCCTATATTATAGCAATGTTACTATCCTCATTTTGCATACAAGGAAAAGGAGACACAGAAAGGTTGTAAAAGTCCAATTGACTAGTCACGTAGGGGTGTCGAACTCAATCAGAGAAGGGGCCAAAATCTAAAATCCAGCCTAAATCGCGGGCCGAATGGTTTACTGAACAGTCATAAACTGACAATGTCATAAACTGACAGCGGAGTGCAGTGATGACAGCGCGGTGCGGGCCACATTGCAAGGCCTGGTGGGCTGGATTTGGCCCGCGGGCCTTGTGTTTGACACATGTGGAGTGAGTGGCAGACAGGCAGACAGACTCAAGAATATATGCTTTTGTGTGTGTGTGTGTGTGTGTGTGTGTGTGTGTGTGTGTGTGTGTTTTACTTTATTTTGGAATTTTTCAAGCATACATGAAAATAAAGAGTATAATGAATCACTCAGTATGCATCACTCAGCTTCAATAATTAATAGCATGTTGCCATTTTGTTTTATCTACTACCCCTCTCATCATACCTTTCAAATATGTTTATGTATGTAGAGCAAACCTCAAACATCATGTCATTGCAACTGCAAATACTTTTTATATTTTTCTATAATAAACTTAAAAAAATATCACCAAAATGTCATGATATCTAAAAAAAAGTCATAGTAATTCCATAATATCTAATATCCAGTCAATTTTGAAATCTTTCTGTTTGTCTTAAGTTTTTCTTTTGGTAGTTAATTTGTTTAAATCAAAATCCAAACAAGTTCCATTTGTGCATTTAGAAATTATGGCACTATATTTTTCTTAATATAAAATAGCTTCTAACTCTTTCTGCCATTTTTTATTTTATAAAAGTGGGTTCATTTGAACTGTGGAATGTCCCACATTCTGAATTTGACCAATTGTTCTTTTCAGTGAAGTTAAACATGTTCCTATTTTTTGGGTTGTTGTTGTTCCTTTTTCCCCCCTCATAGGTAGATGGCTGATTAAATTAAAGTGTGTGTGTGTGTGTGTGTGTGTGTGTGTGTGTGTGTGTGTGTGAGTACACAGGGGGAGGGGTGTCAATCAGCCCAGCCTGCACCCTCTCCAATCTGGGACCCCTCAGGGGATGTCTGACTGCCGATTTAGGCCTGATCGCTGAACTGGAAGTCAGACATCTCTCTCACAATCAGGGACTGCTGGCTCCTAACCACTTGCCTACCTGCCTGCCTGATTGCCCCTAACCACTCTGCATGCCAGCCTGATAGCCCTGTAAACACTCCCCTGCCAGCCTGATTGATGCATAACTAGTACCCTGCTGGCCCAATCACCTCCAACTGCCCTCCCCTGCTGACCTGATTGCCCCCAACTTCCTTCCCCTGCAGGGCTGAGGGGACTGGGGGACTCCGGCTGAATGAGGCTGGATGCTGCAGAGACTGGGTGAAGCAGGTCTGAGAGGACTCTGGGTGAATGAGGTGGGGCTGAGGGGACTGGACACTACCATCTTATGGCTATGGGCACTGCCATCTTGTGAGGGCATGGCAGTCAATTAGCATATTCCCTCTTTATTGTCTGTGGGCGCCTCCATCTTGTGAGGGTGTGATAGTCAATTAGCATATCCTTCCTTATTAGATAAGATTCGTGATTGTTTCCCAGATTCACTATTTCATTGAGAGCTGCAAAATGATGATTTTTTTTTCTTCCATAGCAATCATTCATCTGCTGGATGTTATTTATCATTGACATTAATATCGTCTTCATCAAAATAATATATTATCCATGCCTTAACCACATATATGATATAAATCACAAGTAGAAATTGGACATTTTACGCCTTCATTTTGGTTACTTCATTTAAAAAGTGTGAGTGCTTTCTTAATAAAAGAGCATTAGCCCCAAATACACCCTTACCCACTAACATTTTCAACAGTCCCCAGGTAATTCCTCCTGCTCCTGCCCTCCTGAGCTTCAACACCATGGTCATCATCCTCTTCTTTAACCTCCTTTTATGTAAAACACCTAAAAAGAATTGTTCAGATTCACTCTCTCCAATTTTTCTTCTTCCCACATCAGTTGAACTCCAGCAATGTTTTAACTCCTATCACTGAAAGTACTGTGGTCAGTGTCACCAATGCCTTTCCACATTACTAAAGCTAATGGTCCGCTTTTTCTTACAGGATGATCCAGAAATATTTTATACTCTTTTGAATTTTTCTTCTGCCTCATTGGCTATTCCACCATCAAACTGCTACCTGTATATCAATGGAAGGATACTCTACACCTGCTCCTCCATTTTTTCTCTATTTACTCTATTTCAGTGACCTTGACTTGGAATATGATCCAACATCCATTTTCCTATTGATAAATAAGAATAGGCTATGGGATATTGTCAGTAAAGGGCCTGAAATGTTTCAAGGGGAATCATTTATCACCCAGGCTTCCTGGTCATACCCCTGCCCCTTGCGATGACATCCTGCACTTTCTTTCCTGTGGGTCCTAAAGCCCTTTCTACATTGTCTCTATTCTCAGTTCTCCTCAAGCCCAGGCCTCACCCTGCCCTTTAGGTCCACAGATGCTTTCACTTTATCCAGGGAATTCAAGCTCCCCAAATTTGTCTCCTGACTTCCCTGATGAACTTGTGCCCTCAAAAGTCACTGATGAGCCGAAGCCGGTTTGGCTTAGTGGTAGAGCGTCGGTCTGCGGACTGAAAGGTCCCAGGTTCGATTCCGGTCAAGGGCATGTACATTGGTTGCGGGCACATCCCCGGTAGGGGGTGTGCAAGAGGCAGCTGGTCGATGTTTCTCTCTCATCTATCTCTCTCCCATCCTCTCTGTAAAAAATCAATAAAAAAAAAAAAGTCACTGATGACCTCCTCCCTGGTCAAATGCAATAGCTTTGTTCATTCATTTACATGTCCTCAAAGGTGACATTTATTATTTTGTTTAAGGGTGGATAGAATTTTGATGGTGGTGGTGGTTGGGGTGGGGAGAGATGTTGAAAGTCATTCAGCACCAAGTTCTGTGGAAAAGTTTAGGGATCAGGATAGGTCAATAGGTAAACAAAGAAATTAAACTAAGTGACCATTCATTCATTCACAAGCTCTGGTAATCTTAGAAGTACTACCTATTTGAGGAGATTCAAAGTAGAATAAGACACAGTTCTGATTTTGGAAGCTCTTGCTATAATGAGGACAATGCATATTAGGAGGCAAAGCATATGAGGAATAATCTAGTGACTGTCTGAAAGGACTTGCTTAGGACTCAGACGAACAAGCTCAAAGCCTTCCTCTTTCCTAACAGTCTATTTGTTATCTTCAAGCCTCAAAATTTTCTCAGCTGTAAAATGGATATGATGGCAGTACTTATTTCATGGGGTCTCTGTAATAATTAAATAATGCAATGCATGTGAAATGATGGTGCACAACAAGAACTTGATAAATAGTAACTGTTATTCCCTTATGAGACCTATTAGCATCACTTCCCTCTCTTAGGCACTGGAACAGTTGTCATAATCAAAGTTTATATCTTCACAGAAGCTCTTAGAATTTTTTCTTTTCCTTCTATTTTCTGATCCTGACTCCTTTGTCTAGAACTATGCTGTCCAATAAAGTGACCCATCAGCCATTTGAAATGTGGCTTGTGTTAAGAGGCTTAGTGTGTGTGGGGGGGAGACACCCATAAATTATCTGATATATAATAGTAATTTATTTATATTGATCACAAATTGAAATGATACTTTTTGATACACTGTATTAAATAACATATACTATTATTTTCATATGTTCTTTTTCCTTGTTTTCAATACAACTATTGGAAATTTTCAAAATAAATATGTAGCTTGCTTTTGTAGCATACATTCTATTTGATTGGACAGTACTAGCCTAGAAGCCACTGCTCCATATTTGCTGGATCCACTTCACTTTGGGGTATGATGATACTTTCCTCAGCCCTATAACCCTGTGCTAGTAATTTTCTCTGATTTTCTTTGCTAAAATTACAGTTAGCCATTTATTTTAGTATGTCCTGACCCTATCCTTTATTGTGTTGATGCTCATAGTCCCCTCCACGTAATGGACAGTGAAAGGCACTTGTGGACGCTCCTGAGCTTTTGGTGGATTTGCTTTTGGTCTTCTCACATCATTTGGTTCATCTCTGTTCTAACAACATCATGACATCTGCCATTGCACATGTTGGTTTCTCGTTTAGAGAGTTGTAAGTCTCTCTACCTTACTTTACTGTGAACTCATTGATGGCCCATACGGTTTCTAATTTAATTCTGCTCCCCAATGACCATAGTAGCATATTTCAAAAATTGTGTGCTCATTAAGTACTGCAGGGACCACAAATTACTCTCAGGCTGTGTTTCCTGCTGCTAAATTTTCCCAGCAGTCCCATTTCAGTGGTGGGTGTCACTGGGGGATGGGTGAGCTCTCTTGAGGAACAGCTGGCTGTATGGCCAATGTGGAGGGAGCAGAAATAGGCTTCCTTCTGCTTTGGTTGCAGGGGATTTGCCCAATCTGCTTTGTGGTGGGCATCCTTCCAACTTTGTGGGTGATGTTGCCATGTTATTACTAGTGAGTAAATGATGCACAGAAAGAAGAGTGGGTAGAACCTTGGCAGGTGTGGGTTTCCTAGCAACAATATTAGCTAAGCAGGACCACCATTCAGTCAGCTTTGCCTCCTGTGGCCTGATACCATGGTGACACCACACTCTCTCTGGCCACTCTGTAAAACTTGCACTTACCATTCCTTTTAGAGAGACTGGGGAGAAAAATCACTTAGCAGTGTGCTGCTAAGAAGGTAAAATCAGTGGCAACTTTCTGCTTTCATCCTTTTCCCCCTGAGGTATTTGATTGTGTACTTTTCATGATTTGCTTTCTGAGGATGGATGGCCTTGCAATCCTTTTGTTGTATAAATATAGTTTTTGCTAAAGTATCCCATGTCTCTCTACCATGGTGGCTAGTAGTAAAATTTTGTCTACAATGATAAAAATTATAGAGTATTTATTAACATAGGTTCTATCCATTTTTAAAGAGATTCAAGTTCCCATCAAATTCCTTCTACAATGTTCCATGAATTGTGAAGGAACATTGGATGCATGTTTATTAACTACTTCTAACAACATCATGGCATCTGCCACTTTTTCTGTCCTGATCCAACTACTGCAATGATTCCTAATACTGAAATAGAATCAGTGCTCCATCAAGCCACCACAATAAGGTTATCATCGAAACTACCAAATCTGTGGACTGGCTACTGAGGAGTGATGGTCTCTGCTCCTTACCCACTCTACCTTCTCTATTACAGATTGGGAATTACAGAGGAACTCCCTCTCTATCTTGCTCCCTCTGTCTCCTCGTCCTTCTCCTTCTCTTCCTCCTCTCCTTTTTCCTCTTACTATTGTGGTGGTCTTGTCACTCCAGGATTCAGGTCTGTAGGGGCTAAGCCTGGGGACAATTTAAATGACTGGCAATGTGATATTCTTAAAATAATGCCCTTCTCTTCTTTTCCAAACTTATCTACTAAACTTGAACAAAATTTAAGCACCAAAGTTTTTCAAGAGTTTTTCCTTAAGAGGCTACTTGGTCCCTCAAGTAAATAGACCCTTGGTGGCACTGGCCCTATTGGTCCTCTAGATAGGCTAAAGCTGCTAAGCTCAGACTCTGTGCCACTTCTGTGCAGGAAAATCCATCAAATTTTTGTTTTGAAAACATTATAAAACTTTATTGAAGTACATTGAAGAAGACTCAAATAAAGAAGATTAAAATTTGCCAACCAGTGTGGCTCGGTGTTTGATTATTGTCCTATGAACCAGGAGGTCACAGTTTGATTCCTGGTCAGGGCACATGCCCGGGTTGTGGGCTTGATTCCCAGGAGGGGGCATGTAGGAGGCAGCCGATCAATGATTCTCTCTCATTATTGATGTTTCTCTCTTTCCATTTCTGAAATCAATAAAAATGCATATGAAAAAGAAAATTAAATTTTATCTAGTATAGATTGGAAAACTAAACATTTATATATAATAGTTACTATGTTCTAATTGATATATAGATTCAGTGCAATTAAATAATGACAACAAGTTTTTCTTTGGAGTATTCCCCTTAGCTTTAATTAAATGTAATATATATAATAGAGAAATATGCTAATTAACCAGGACAGTGTAACGGTCGACATTGCACACGCAGTATTGGGGGTGGGGCAGCAAGGGCTTCTGCACCTGCGCTGGGGGAGGGCCTGATCAGCAGTGACCGGGACTGCTTCAAAGGCAAGTGAGGGAGGCAGGGTGGGTAGTGCCGCACAATTTTGAATCACGCACTGGGCTCCTAGTTGACATATAACATTGTGTAAGTTTAAGGTGTATAATGATGATTTGATATACTTATATATTATGAAAATATTAGCACAATAACTTTCAAATATATAATCCAATATTGTTAACTATAGTGACCATGCTGTACATTGCATCCCGGAACTTATTCATCTTATAACTGGAAGTCTGTGCCCTATGACCAACCTCTCCCCAATCTCAGCTTCTGACAACCAACATTCTACTCACTGCCTCAGTTCAATGTTTTTTAGATTCCTTATATAAGTGAAATCATGTAGCCGTTCTCTGCTTGATGCCTATCAGCTTATCTTTCTGCATGGACTCAGCCTAAAATATTATCAATGCAGGCACAGAAGAACCCATTCATCTGGCTGGGGTTATCTCAGGAACTCTGCAGGGCCTCTACAGTCAGATTTGTTAACTTACTGACAGTAAGAACCTCATTCTTACAGTGTGTTGCTCACTACATATTTCTGGAACACAGGCAAGGTGCTAGGCACTATGTGGAAAATGAATATGTTTTGGAGGAGCATGCACAATTGAGTTTGAGATTAAATGACCCAACAACCTACCCAAATTAGGAATCTCCATTGAACAGCACTCCTGCCAGGAAGTCATCTGGCCACTTCCTGGATTCTCCCTCTCCCACCCCCCTTTGGGATTCTTTTTAAAAAAAATAATAAATCTTTATTGTTCAATTACAGGTGTTCTTCTTCCCCCCATAGCTCCTCTCCACCTGAATCCCCACTCAACCTATGCCCTTACCCCCCACCACTGCCTTCATCCATAGGTATAAGATTCTTGTTCAATCTCTTTCCACACTCCTCACACCCCCTTCCCCATGAGAATTGTCAGTCCACTCCCTTTCTATGTCCCTGATTCTATTAAATTCATCAGTCCATTCTGTTCCTCACATTTTTTATTCACTTGATTTTTAGATTCACTTGTTGGTAGGTATGTATTTGTTGCTCATAATATTTATCTTTACCATTTTCTTCTTCTTCCTCTTCTTAAAGAATACCCTTCAGCATTTCATATAATCCTGGGTTGGTGTTGATGAACTCCTTTAGTTTATTCTTGTCTGTGAAGCTCTTTATCTGACCTTCAATTCTGAATAATAGCTTTTCTGGGTAGAGTAATCTTGGTTGTAGGTTCTTGCTGTTCATCACTTTGAATATTTCTTGCCACTCCCTTCTGGTCTGCATAGTTTCTGTTGAGAAGTCAGCTGACAGTCATATGGGTACTCCCTTGTAGGTAACTAACTGTTTTCTCTTGCTGCTTTTCAAGATTCCCTCTTTGTCGTTTGCCCCTGGCATTTTAATTATGATGTGTCTTGGTGTGGTCTTATTTGGGTTCCTCTTGTTTGGGGTTCCTATTTTTTCAGTGTTAGAGTAGCCTTGCCAGGTTTTAATTTTTAAATCTAAGAGACTATTCCTGATATATAGGGTAGGGTCCCTAGGCCTGGCTGCTATTAGGGCTGATCTGTGGGGCAACTGGCGGGCAGGGTGATTAGGAGGGGGCACTGGCACCCACCTTGGTTGGAAGCCTGGCACCACCTGCTGGAAAACCCCAACCCCCCACCTCCTTCTTGGTCAGTGCACATCATAGCAGTGGTTGTTCTGCAGTTCCATCTATTTGCATATTAGGGTTTTATTATATAGGATTACTGCTTCAATTTCATTAGTTATAATTGGTGTGTTCAGATATTTTGTTTCTTCTTGGTTTAGTTTTTGGAGATTTTATGTTTCTAGAAATGTATCCATTTCTTCTAAATTGTCCAATTTGTTGGCATATAGTTGTTGATACTTTCTAATAATCCTTTTTATTTGTGTGGTGTCCGTTATTACTTCTCCTCTTTCATTTCTGATTTTATTTAGGTCCTCTCTCTTTTTTTCTTTGTGAGTCTGGTTAATCATTTATCAATCTTGTTTATGTTTTCAAATTATCAGCTCTTGCTTTCATTGATCTTTTGTAATTTCTAGACTCTTTGTTTATTTTTTCTCTGATCTTTATTATTTTTTTTTTCTTCTACTCACTTTGGACTTTGTTATTCTTTTTCTACTTCCTTTAGGTGTAAGTTAGATTGTTAATCTGAGATTTTTCTTGTTTCTTGAAGTAGGCCTATGTTGCTATTAATTTATTTCTTAGGTCTTCTTTCACTGTGTCTCATAGATTTTGTGTTGTTGTGTTTTCATATTTAGTTCCCTCAAGGTATCTTTTGAGTGCTTCCTTAATCTTATTATTAACTCATTCTTTGTTTAGTAAGATGCTATTTAGCCTCCATGTATTTGTGTCCTTAGCAGTTTGTCTAATAATGGTTTTCCACTGTAGAACAGTTTGAATCATTAGAGAATATCCTAATTTAAAGTTGAAATACATTTCTCTAACACTTGGTCCTATTTTGTATCCTAGGAAATAAAAATTTCCCCTCCATGATAACTCTTATGACACTTGAAAACAGCTCTCTTAGCCCCATTAGGTATCCTCTTTTCTCCACTTCTCAAAGCAACATTTTTACATGTTATTATTGCTCTCCTCTAAATGTTCTCTTGTTTTACAATGCCCTTTTTATGGTAGTGAAACTAAGTAATGAATTGAGTACTCCAGGTATTATTTGATTAAAAGGAATAAAGTGGGAATATAATCCTTTATGATTTGAATGCTAGACATTAAAAGCAACACCATTTGTTTTTAGTAGCACTTCACTGACATCCCCTTGCTATGATTCTGTCTTAATAGAATCTAAGAACATCAAATGTTAGAGCAAGACAGTAGGGCTTTCAGTAGGTTCCTGGGTGAGTAAAAATGCCACATTCTCCTCATGATTTCCAACACTCATGTCAGCAATAGCAGCAGTCTCCATACTGGGCTTTTCATGTGATTTTTGGATATGGCTATAGGTTTTGTCAAGCCCTCCTTTCCCCATACATTTCCCTAATAGCAAATGATGTTGAACATCTTTTCATATGTTTATTTGCTGTTGATATATCCTCTTTCATGAAATGTCTCATGTCTTTTGTTGTTCTATATGAAATTGAAATTGTCTTCCTCTTCTCAGAAGCAGGAGACACAGATGGGGATTTTGTAGGCATGATGAGATTCAAATGCAATATCTAAAATATACTGGCAACACATTACAATGTAGACTTATTGGTTATTTACACTCGTGATCACATGCCTGACTGGGATCTATGGCTCACTGCTGCTTCCCAGCATCATGAAAAGGTATTGTACCATATAAAGCCAGCCCAGAAAAGGGTCAAAATTCAAAAATTGAATTATAGTTTCTACTGAATGCATACCAATCCCACACCATCATAAAGTAAAATAAATAAATAAATAAATAAATATCTAAAGTTGAACCACTAGAAGTTGGGAAACAATCCAGAATTAGATTGTCTGGTTTAAAACAAACAAACAAACAAACAAACAAACAATTTATTTATTTATTTATTTATTTATTTATTTATTTATTTATTTATTTATTTATTTATTTTTGGCCGGTATCTTTTTTTAATGTTTTATTTTATTTATTTTTTCCATTACCATTTATCTCCTCTATGTCCTTTTCTACCTCCACCACCTATTCCCCTGCAATCACCACATTGTAAACTCCATGTCCATGACTTCTCTTTCTTTCCCTGTTTTGCTCAATCCCTCCAACCCATTCCGAAACAAACCTCTCCCCCTGAGCTGTCTGCCTACTCTCTATTATATTTTCAATTAAATTATTGGGGTGACATTGGTAAATAAAATTATATAGGTTTAAATTCTACAATTCTATGATACATCATCTGAATGTTGCGTTGTGTGTTTTTTGGTTTTTATTAACTATTGAGTTATCAGAGTTGTATTTATATATTTTAGTTCTTTGTTCAGTGCATAGTTTGCAGTATTTTTTCCCACCACATAGTTTGTCTTTTTGTCTTCTCATGGACTTTCACTGAACAAAAACTTTTAATTTAGATAAAATCCAATATATTTACTTTGGCTTTTATGGATTATGCTTTTGATGTGAAATATAAGAATCCTTTGACTAGCCTTAGAGCCCAAATATTTTTATCCCATTTCTTTCTCAAAGACATTTATAGTTTTACATTTTTCATTTAACTCTGTGATCCATTTTGAATTAATTATTGTATAAAGTGTATGGTTTAGGTTTGTTTGTTTGTTTATTTATTTATTTATTTACCTGTGGATGTTCATTTGCTCCAACACCATTTATTGAATAGACTATCCTTCCTATTATATCTTTCTCAAAAACCAGTTGGGTATATTTATGTGCATCTGTTTCTGAGTTCTTCTGTTACCATGATAAATATCATACTTTTACTGATTTATATTTGCCCTGAGTATCAGTTTGAGTGATCCTTCGTGATTTTTATTATTCAAGATTATTTTAATTAGTCTAAGGCCTGTGCTTTCCCACATAAACTTTAGAATAAGCTTATCTATATTTGTAAAAAAAACTTGCTGTAATATTTAGTCTATTGTCTTAAACCTATATATTAATTTGACAATTGATATCTTTAGTATGCTGAGTCTTCCAAGCCATGAAGAAAGTATGTCTCTCTTTTTATTTATCTTAATCTTTTGTTTGTCTTTTATGTTTGAGACATAAGTGTTTGCTATATATTACTAACACACCCACTTGGTTATGTATATGCATTGAAAATGTTTTCTTCTAGTATGTGGCTTACATGTGAGTTTTCTTAACAGTACTTTTAAGAGCAGAAGATATATATATATATTTTAAAATATATTTTTTATTGATTTAAGAGAGGAAGGGAAGGGAGAGAGAAATAGAAACATCAATGAAGAGACAGAATCATTAATTGGCTGCCTCCTGCATGCTCCTTACTGGAGATCCATCCCACAACCCAGGAATGTGATCTTGTACGGAATAAAACCCAGGACCCTTGAGTAGTCTGCAGGCTGACGCTCGATCTACTGACCCAAACTGGTAAGGGCAAGATATACAATATTACAATATCCATTTTATTATATTTTAATTTATAATTTGTGCTTTATATGACCTATGTAAATAATCTTTGCCTACAAAATTGCAATGATTTTTTCACGTTTTCTTTTTTTTTTTTTTAATAAATTTTTATTGTTCATATTATTACAAATATTCCTCCCCCCACCCCTCCATTGCTCTCCTCCACCAGGTTCCCACCCCACCCTCTGCCCTTTCCCCACTCCCCATTGTCCTCATCCATAGGTGCACAGTTTATGTTCAGTCCCTTCCCACATCCCCCTATCCCCTTTTCCCCAAGAATGTCAGTTCACTCCCCTTCCATACCACTGATCTATTATATTCAACAGTTAATAATGTTCATCAGATTTTTTTTAATTTCCTTGGTTTTTAGATTCACTTGTTGATAGTTACATATTTGTTGTTCATAATTTTTATCTTTATTTACTTTCTCTTCTGAAAGAACCCCCTTCAGCAATTCATATAATTCTGGTTTGATGTTGATGAACTCCTTTAGCTTTTTTTTTTTTATTAGTGAAGCTCTTTATCTGACCTTCAATTCTGAGTGATAGCTTTGCTGGATAGATTGTCTTTGGCTGTAGATTCTTACTATTCATCACCTGGAATATTTCTTGCCATTCCCGTCTGGCCTGCATGGTTTCTGTTGAGAAATCAGCTGACAATCATATAGGTGCTCCTTTATAGGTAACTACCTGCTTTGCTCTTGCTGCTTTTAATATTTTCTCTTTGTCTTTTGCTCTTGGAATTTTAATTATGATTTGTCTTGGTGTGGTCCTTTTTGGATTCCTTTTGTTTGGAGTTCTGTGCACTTCCTGAACTTGTAAGTCTAATTCTTTCACCAGGTGGGGGAAGTTTTCTGTCACTATTTCTTTCAGTATGTTTTCGATATCTTGCTCTCTCTCATCTTCTGGGACCCCCATAATTCTGATGTTGGTTCGCTTGAAGTTGTCCCAGAGGTTTCTTACATTATCTTCAATTTTCTGGATTCTCTTGCCTTCTAGCTTCTGCGGAGGAGTGTCTTCTGGCTCTTTATGTTCCAAATCTTTGACTTGATTCTTGCAATCTTCCATTCTGTTTTTAGGACTCTGTATAATATTTTTTATTTCAGTCAATGTATTCTTTATTTCTTGTTGATCCTTTGTCATTTCTTATTGATTCCTTATTAATTCTAGTTGATCCCTTTTCATACCCTCATAGGTCTTATCGACCTTTTCTAGGAAATTCTTGAAAAACCTTATAAGCGTAGATTTGAGCTCTATATCCAGTAGCTTTTTGTCCTCCATTTCTTTCATTTGTGATCTATTTCATTGTCTCGGCATTTTCGCAGCTTCCCTGATGTGGCAGGGTTTCAGGGTGGAGCCTACAGCTTTGGCTTCTGTCAGCCCTGCCCTATGAGGCTCCTGAGTCTCAGGGTCCTTCAGTACTCCTTGCAAGTGCCTCTGAGAGAAAGGTGCCCTCGATTTTCGCCTGCTACCAAACAGTCTAGGCTCTCTCCCAATGAGCCAGGTATTGGGGTTCAGTTCAGTTGGAAGTGCAGTTGGAGGTGGTGTTCAGAGCAGTCTGGAGCCCCTGTCTCCTTCCCACCAGGGCAATCCCAAGGCACAGCCAACCATCCCTTCTCTGCACGCAATGTGTGTGCCTCCGGGACCTCCTTTCGCCGCTCCCCCAGGGTTCCGCCTTACAGCCCAGCTCCCTATGGATGTGCATGGGTCCCCGGGGTCTGGCCTAGAACTGGGGTTCAGAGCAGTGGGAACTGGGGTTCAGCACAGTCGGAGCTTTTATCTCCTTCCTGCTAGGGAACGCCAGAAAGGCACTCAGCTGCCCTTCCTCTCTGCGTGCGCTGCTTTGTCTCCGTACCTTAGGCTTTTACAGCTCCTCCACTCTTCCTTCTGGTTTTCTCCTTGCTTCTCGTTGTAGAATTTCCAGTCAGTCGACTTTCCTGTAGTTCTGGGTAATGTCCATTTTATATTTTAGTTGTATTTTATTGAAATTGTTGTGTGCGGCTGCGGCTAGGTGTTTACCTGTGCAACCATCTTGGATTCTCACCTTTTCTTTTTTAAAGAAGCTTTAAATTTGAACTTTTATAGTTAGTTCTATGGCCCACTTTTAGTTTTTATGTGGATGTTAAGTAAAGGTTGGAATTTATAGTTTTTATATGAATATCAAGCTTTTCTAGCACCATTTGCTGAATAGGCTATACTCTTCACATTGAATGCTTTGGCATGCATATGTATGGGTCTATTTGTGGACCCTCTATTTCGTTGCTGTGACCTACTTATTGATCCTTGAACCACACTATTTTGATTACCATCGTTTTAATAGTAAGTCTTGATATCAGGTAGTTAAGTCCTCCAGCATTATTCACCAACCCCACCAAAATTGTTTTGATTATTCTAAGCTCATATTTCCATATAAATTTTATGATTAATTTGTCAATTTATATGGAAAAGTACATGAAGATTTCATTGAATCTATAGATCAATTTGAGTAAATTTGACATCATAACAATATGTAATCTTTCAATTCTTGACTATGGCATGTATACCTCTCTACATATTTAAATCTGTATTCATTTATATTAGTCTTCACAATTTTCAGTGTAGAGATATTACACATCTAGAAACAACACAGATGCCCTTCAATGAGTGAATGGTTAACAAACTGTTTTTGCCATTGGATACTACTGGGCAATAATAAATGAGTAACTACTGATATATTCAACAATCTGAATGGAGCTCCTGGGAATTACGCTAGTTTGGGGCTAGTGTGAATAAAGCTGCTGTGAGTACTTGATTAAGGGTTTTTGTGTGAGTATAAGTTTTTTCATCTCTGTGTTAAATCTCCAGGAGTGCAAATGATGAGTTTTATGGTTATGGCATATTTAGCTTTGTAAAGAACTGCCATGCTTATTTCTAGTGTGGCTGTATCACTTTACATTTCCACCAGCAATGTATGAATGATCTAGTTTCTCTGATTTGTTGACAGATTTGGTAGGGTCAATATTTTTTATTTCAGTTATTCTGATTAGTATGTGGTGATATCTTATTGTGATTTTAATTTGTATTTCCTTGATGACTAACAATGTTGAACATCTTTTCTTGACTTTTCATCTTTGGCTAAATGCACATTCATATCTTTTGCCTATTATGTAATTAGGTTGTCTTTATGTTTTGTTTTACTTCACTTTTGAGTTTTGAAAATTCTAAATGTATTTTAATTTTTTTAATTTGTATTTTTTTTATTGATTTCAGAGAGGAAGGAGGAAGAGAGACAGAAACATTAATGATGAGAATCACTGATCAGCTGCCTCCTATTGGGGATGAAGCCCGCAGCTCAGGCATGTGCCCTGACCCGGAATTGAACCATGACCACCTGGTTCATAGGTTGACATTCAATCACTGAGCATACCACAGGCAGGCTAACCCTAATTATATTTTTATACTAGTCTTTGTTGGACTTTTGGTTTGCAAATTTTCCCCCAGTAGGTAGTTTGTGATCTTCTCAGGATCTTTTGAAGTATTTAAATTTTGATGAAGTCTAATCTATTAATCTTTACTTTTGTTGATTATACTTTTGATGCCAAATCTAGATACTATTTTGCCTGGCTTTAGGTACCAAAGCTTTTCCCCTATGTATTTATTAAAAAGTTTTATAATTTTCCATTTTACATTTAAGAGCATGATCCATTTTAAGTTAATATTTACCTAAGATGTAAACTTTAAGTAAACTTTTTTTGTTTTCCCCATGAAAAATCTTTTTATAAGCGTTTCTAAATGATGAATTCATTTTATTTGATGGATTATAGAAGTATTCAGAATGTCTATTTTATCTTGGTTGAATTTTCAAAATAAATTTTCTAGTTGATGAATTTCTGTGAATAAAGTAATTTATACTCCCTTATTATCCTTTTCCTGGATGCAGGAGCTATAATGATATCTTCTGTTTTATTCCTGATATTGGTGATATGTATATTCTCGTTTTTATCAGTTATTAGAGCTATATCAATTTTAATTTTTCATAAATAACTTGTTTTTCATTAATTTTTCTCTATTCCCTTTTTTTTAAAAAATATATTTTATTGATTTTTTACAGAGAGGAAGGGAGAGAAATAGAGAGCTAGAAACGTTGATGAGAGAGAAATATCGACCAACTTCCTCTTGCACACCCCCCACCGGGGATGCGCCCCCAACCAAGGTACATGCCCTTGACCGGAATCGAACCTGGGACCTTTCAGTCCACAGGCCAACGCTCTACCAATGAGCCAAACAGGTTTCAGCTATTCCCTTTTTTTAAATTTCATTGATTTCGCCAATCATCTTTATGTTTTCTGTTTGTTCTAGGTTTATTTTGCTTTCCTTCCCCCACCCCCCAATTTCATGAGGTAGGAAATTAAATTATTGTTTTGAGACCTTTACTATAAAAATTTAGTTTTGTAAATTTCTGTCTCAGTACAACTTCAGCTGCATCCCACAAGTTTTGATCTGTTGTATTTTGATTTCCATTTACTTTTATAGTTCACTAATAACAAAACCAGGTGAAGAGAGTAAAAAACAACAACAAAATACTCCAGACCAATACCTCAAATGACCCTAGACACAAAAACCTTCCACAAAATTGTAGCTACCAATGTATAAGAATAATTGTATTGCATGAACAAGTTAGATTTACTCTAGATATACAAAGCTTCTTCACATTAAAAAGCTATTCATATAATCTACTGTATCGACAGGCTAAAGAAAAAAATTATTTCAGAATCTCATGAGAAAAAAGACAGTCTACCATATTTACCCATTCTGCTGTTCTTTTCTTTCTAAAGTTCTAAACCTTCTATCACAATTTCTTTCTGTCTATACATCTTCCTAAAAAACATTCTTTAATGATAATTTGGAGAAACAGGTTCTTAGTTTTCTTTTGTTTGAGACTGTCTTTATTTCATCTTCATTCCTAAAGAATATTTCATGGATCATTGAGTTTGTGGTTGACTAGTCCCACCTGGCACTTTTGGGTGGGGGTGGAGGCTCATATCACTGCCAAACCTCATTAGGGAAATCTGATCTTTGCTTCGACTGGGCAAGATATGAAAGAATAGCTTCCTGTTTGGGCTCCACTAAGGTGCAATTTTTCCACTATGAAGATTAATGGGATTGTTATATCATGGTAAGTTTATGTTTAACCTTATAAGAAACTGCCAAAGTATTTTTTGCAAGGTAGCTGTACACTTTTGCATATCCACCTGCAATGAATGAGAGTTTCAATTGCTCCACATCCTCACCAACACTTGTAAAATCATTTCTATTTCTGTACGCTATATTTCTTAAAGTTCTACTATTATTTTAAAAAAAATGTAATGGGCCTTAGTAAGTTAAAAGAGCAACAAAATTTTATCTACTTAGCAGATTCTAGTGTAATTAGTAGTAGTATACTTTCAGGGAAAAAATGAGAAGGAACTGAAAGAAATTGGCTAGACCTACTCTCATCAACCCTGCGCCCCTTCTTAGACATAATCAGACCTAGAAAGAGGACCCAAGGACAAAATTTCCTGGGTAAATCTGTTTCCAAGCTGAGACTAGCAGCTAGATATGCCTGGTATCTTATGTCCCTGGTTCTCATTTTCTCTTTTAGTCCACCTCTTTATATGAATCTACCTCTCTTCCTTTCTTTGTCATTGTCTTTGAGTGAAGTGTTTTTTATCTATGTCTTTTTCAAGTTTTATTGATACATAATTAACATATTGACATGATATAAGGTATACAATGTACAGATTTGGTATACATATATGTTGCAAGATGAGTACCATAGTCAGGTTAGTGAATATTTCTATCACCTCAGATAGTTATCATTTGTGTGTGTGTGTGTGTGTGTGTGTGTGTGTGTGTGTGTATGGTGAGAAATTTTAGATCTACTCTCTTAGCAACTAACAAATATATATTACATTATTGTTAACTACTAGAGGCCTGATGCACAAAATTCATGCAAGGGGCTTGGCCCTAGCTGCCTCGGCCTGCCCTCACAGCCTCAGCCAGTCCTCATAGCCCCTCGCAGCCCTGGCTTCATCCAGAAGGTCATTTGGAATGATGCCCCGGAAGGTCGTTCGGCTGTTTGGTCTAATTAGCATATTAGCTCTTTTTATATATGATAGTCACCAGGTTATAGCTTAGATCTCCCAAATCTATTCATCTTGTAACTAGAAATTTGTAATCATTGACCATCTTTATGCATCCTCCCAATGCCCCTGGTAACCACCAATCTATTATCTATTTGTATGAGTTTGATTTTATTATTATTATTATACATGTAAGTGAGAACATACAGTATTTCTTTTTTTTTTCTTTTTTTGCCTGAAATTTCACTTGGTATAATACCCTCAAAATTCATTCATATTGTCATAAAGGGAAGAATTTACTTTTTTATAACTGAATAATATTTCATTACATATACTACTGTTTCTTCATCCCTTCATCCCTCAATGGACACTTATATTGTTTCCGTAGCTTGGCTATAAATATTGCTGCAATGAACAGGGGAGTTCAGATATCTCTTTGAGATTATTTAGGAATCTCCATACTGTTTTTCATGGTGGCTGTACCAATTTACAGTACCATCAACAATGCAGACAGGTTCCCTTTTCTTCACATCCTTACCAGCACTTGTAATCTTTTTTTCCCTCTAATAGTCATTCTAACAAGTGTGAGATGATATCTCATTGTGATTCACACCCATTCCTCTTAGCAACTTACCCTATACTCTAAACTCTGTGGGGGATCACTAAAATCTGCCTTTATATTATGTAATACTTTGACCTTTGAAAAGCATTTTCATTTACATAATGATTCTTACATCAGAACTGATATAGTTATCCCAATTTTTAAATGAGGAAAAAATTTGCTGACATATTAAAATAGTTGTTCAAGATAACCTAAGTAGAAAGTGAGAGAGCCAACATTTTTCACCTGGAAGTTTAGAATTCCTCAATCTGAGCAAGACATTTTTTCATCCCCACAGCCAATCAATCTCCAGATCCTAGCATTTCTTCTTCAGCTGTAACTCTTGAATTTGTTCCTTTCTATCCATCTCTCATGGCCACTTTTTTCCAGATCTTTGTTAGTTCACCTGTTTAGTGGCCTCTTAGGAATAGCAATTACAATTGAGTAACTACCATCCTTCTCTAAAATCTGACTTTTGGCTACATCTGGAATATATTATGTCACCTATTTAGAAGCATACATGCCTAAAAGTCTGGTTGCCTTTTTTCTATCTCTGGTATTGCTGACACTGAAATAAATCTGTCTCTGTCTGTCTCTGTATCTGTCTCTGTCTCTGTCTCTGTCTCTCTCTGTTTCTCTCAGCCTGGGTCCTGGGTGCCAGAGGGAAGTCAGTGCTGGCAGCCAGGGGAAGAAAGGCCTACTCTTGCACTAGAGGCTCAGTGCATGAAATTCATGCACTTGGGGGGTGTCTCTCAGCCTGGCCTGTGCCCTCTTGCAGTCTGGGAGCCCTTGGCTCCCAACTGATGGTTTAGGCCCACTCCTTTAACACTGTCATGGAAGTGAGAGAGGCTCCTGCCACCACTGCTGAGCTTGCCAGCAGTGAGCCCTGCTTGCAGCTGAGCAGCACTCCCCCTGTGGGAGCGCACTGACTACTAGGGGGCAGCTCCTGCTTGAGTGTCTGCCCCATGGTGGTCAATGCACATCATAGCGACCAGTCGTTCTGCCATTTGGTCCATTTGCATATTAGCATTTTATTATATAGGATAGGTATAGGTATAGGAATAGATATAGATATGGATATATGAATATATAAAATGTCTATACAGAGATTCTGTGATTGTAGAAATGAAAAGGCCTGAATGGCTAAATGATGATCACAAAGGTACAGTAAGGTGTGTTTTAACTTGAATTGAGACATTCTGTTCCTTTGGCTTCTCTGTTTAGTCAGTGAGCTATTTTATGTCTCTTTCCTTATGCCCAATTGTTCCCATTTCAATTTTGAATTTTCTTAGTATCACTTAACTCTCTTCTCTTTAAAAGCTTTTTTTGTAATAATATGTCATTCATATGTAAACTTATGACCTTTTCTTGTTTGCCATAAAAGAATGCTTATTTGTATGTATCAGTTGAAATACATTTTTTTTTTTGTCATTCTACTAGGAGGTAAAGAGTCACTAATATGGTCTCTAAGTCCTAAAAGACTTTAATACTTCTTTGCTTATCTTTGATCAACCTGGTTTTAGAACTCTAATTATATTTAAAAAATGTAACTATCATAATGTCAACCACATTTAACCTTCTTGATATCCCATGATTCTTTGCACTAAGGGCGCAAGGCCAGGTCTTTGCTGACGGCTTGATAACTGAATGAGTGATTATTCTCCTTGTTAATGGACAATGATATAGAAAACTCTTCCATATGTACAGAATATTAATGAGAAGCTGCAAAAGCTGAGATAAGACTATAAGATGCTGCAAGCAATCACTTATAAGAACATTATAAAAAATATTACTCTTCAAGGATGTAGTCAGACTGGAGGGGGGAGTCCCTGTGTGACGAATGAGGAGGAAAAGAGCAAGACACATTCTTGCCCACATGAATAACTGAGTAATTTGCAAACATCATTTCTTCAATGGTTTCTATTATTTAGTATTTCATTTACATTTAACAAAAATAAACTTTGTGAGATAGTATTGTATATGTTGACATAGGGAGGGGAAGCATCTTGCTTCCTTCTCAACCTCTTTAATGCTTTCTGTGCCAGGTACAGTGTGTCAAGCATTTGTCCTTCATGAAAAATACCACAGAAATGATTGCTAAAGAAATTCCAACCAACCCCAGCAAGCTGGCCAGTCCATAGCAAAGTTATTTCCCTTGATACTGGTTTTTAATTTGGGGTATTGTCTTTAATTGGAAAATTTAGGAAAGTCATTCTTAGGTGACATACCAAAAAGGAAGAATGCTCATTAGATATTGTTTAATTCTCTAGTATAATTCACTTGGGTTCTATAAATAAGATCTCTGAATCAGTTATAATAGATACATGGGGTGTCACAGCCACAAGGGACTGATAAATCATTTAAGCCTGTTTTTCTCAATTGAGTATTGTAGAAAGCATTTATAACGGGGAAAATATTCTTACTAATCCCAGTATGGACTTAAATTATTTGTAGAATGCTAATAGAACAAGAATGTAATAAAATAAATAGTGTAATGTAACATGTAATATTTTTACATATATAAATATATATATATACAATATATATATTTAAAGTAATAATACATATAAACTAAGTATAACTTGTTATACATAAAACACTTTAGATGATTCCCTTCTCCCACTTCTTTCTACTGGTCTGAAAAAGACAACTGTGTCATATATAGGGCCTTTGTTTGATAGGAAAACATTTTCTGTCTAACATGTACACCTTTGTAGGTTTTTTGGTCTGATTTTTACAACAACATTCTACTTGGCTTTCATTAAACTGATAACATAAAAACATTAGTGGGCAGAAAAATAACATAGCAGTCCTTGATTATAAGAATGCACCTTGGACACTTTAAAATAAATTATCATAGAAATGAAAACACAAAATTAGAATATTCTAATAATCATAGACAAACCATCTTCCCTAATAAATCTGCAAAGCCTAATTTGGTAAACATCGATCTAGACCAATCCTCTTTTTTCTTTTTATAAAAGGAGAACTGTTATAAACAAGCCAGAAGTTGATCTGACACAGGAATCCAGAAATGAATCAATTTCTTGATTCTTAGTAGAGCAAATTTTCTGCAAAGCAATACAACTTTTAGTTGTATAATTTAAATGTATCCCATTCAAGACTAAAGTCAGAATATCATCACTTTGTGTTAGCTCCCATAATGCTTGGAGTTTTAACTCACTTAGAGACCCATGAATATTCATTTGTTCACTGTCATTAACTGTTTTGTACTTGAAATTTTATTTGTTTGACAGTAGAATTATGTCTTATTTTTATGTTGGTGCTGATAGTGTTTAAAGTATGAGGAATAGATGATAATAAGAAAGTTCCTGGAAAAATTA
Source organism: Pipistrellus hanaki (assembly GCF_964339955.1). Taxonomy (NCBI): domain Eukaryota; kingdom Metazoa; phylum Chordata; class Mammalia; order Chiroptera; family Vespertilionidae; genus Pipistrellus; species Pipistrellus hanaki. The sequence continues at coordinate 18,605,719 of NC_140524.1, read as the reverse complement.
GGTTAGGAAAAAGAATCAAGGCTCAAGGCTCTGGGATGCAATGCATTTGGCCCTAGCATGATGGGTTTAGAGTTGGAGCAGTGACAAGTATTAAGATTTGTAGATAGCTGCCGAAACCGGTTTGGCTCAGTGGATAGAACGTTGGCCTTCAGACTGAAAGGTCCCAGGTTTGATTTCGGTTGGGGGCATGTACCTTGGTTGTGGGCACATCTCCAGTGAGGGTGTGCAGGAGGCAGCTGGTTGATGTTTCTGACTCTCTATCCCTCTCTCTTCCTCTCTGTAAAAAATCAATAAAATATATATTTTTAAAAGATTTGTAGATAGCTATTATTTTTAGCTTCTAAATTCCACCTTTGTGTAAAAATGTAAAGGTCACTAGATGAAGAGTTAACCGCATTTCCTTTTTTGACCTCAGTTTCCCAATATGTAAAATGAGGCAGTGGGCAAAATATAAATCCGCACTTTCAGCTGCCCTGCCATTTTCACTTTATTTCCTCCCTATAATTTGGCTACAAGTTTTGACTATATGATATAACCAAACAATTCAGTTTGCTGAGTCTTTTTTTTTATGTACTTAAAATTAGAGAGATATAAAATGTGTTATGCTATATTATTAGGTAACTTGATAACAACTACACTTGACTCCATTTTACTTAATATCCTTTCCATTTTATTTTTATAACTTAATTGAAGTTTTGAGAAAAGTACTATGTTGTACATGTATAAAGGGAGAGATTATAGAACTCATTTGTTGCTGTCACCATCAAATGACACATGCAATGATGTTTATGTGACACCTTGAAGGATAGATGGGATTTTTGAAAGCTAATAGATAAAAACTGAGGGCTTTCAATGTTGGGGAGGGGGCTGACTAGGTGATCCTGGCATGTTCAGGGAAAATTAATGAGCAAGGGAATGGTGAGAGTAGGGAGAACTTCAACAAGACTTTCAGATAGAAGCCAGGCTGCAAAGGACCTTGGATGGCAGGCAATGGAGTTTGGTCTTGATAAGCAGACAAAGGACGCCATTGGGGCATGCTGTGTATAGATATTCTCAGATGAACATTAACTAATGTGTCTGGGTCCAGTGCCTGTCCATGCAGTTGGTTTTGTCCATCCTTTGGTGATGATGGGCTCTTTCCCTCCTGTAAAACTCAGTATTTTTTCTCTTTATAGGGACTGGTTTGGGTGACCTTTATTTCCATATCTGTAAAATGAAAGCATGGAAGTAGATCTGATGATCATGATTCATTCTCAGTCTCCTCCCTCCCTCTTTCTCTCTCATCAGTGAAGTATCTCACGATGGCAGCTATTATGTACTTGTGTGGATGTGAGAAGATGTGTGTGGTTTGGGAAAACAAATCCCACAGATGATTCTCCCATCAACATTAAAATCCATAAATTTTAAAACACGCAAACTCTGACATTTTGATTTACAGTCCTTATTCATTAAAAATTCAATTTGGTGACTCTGGAGAATATACAGGAAAAGCCAATCATGTTTTTAACATATATGATCTTTTTGGCTAAATTAACAGAATGCAGAAATAAAAGTGGCTGAAACATTGAGGACAATTTATTATCTCAGAACCAGATGAGGTTGGTTTTAGGATTATTTAGTGCAGTGGTTCAGTATTCTCATCAGAGCTATGACTTTCTTCTGTCTTTCTGCTCTGTCATCCTCAGCATCCTCAGTCTTATAATGTCTCCCCCTCTTGTTTGCAAGATGGCTGCAGCAGCTCCAGATAGCATATGCAGAAAAACAAAACAAAACACATGAGAGGAAGAGGAAGAGGAGGCATTTATTTTCATTTCTCTTTTAATTATGAAGAAAAACCTTCCCTAACCAAATTCCCTCATGTTCCACTGGCCAAAGAAGTGAGAGTCACATACTAATTTCTTAAGTGCAAGAGATTATTCGGATATTGGTATCCGGCATATCCAGCCTCTATAGTGAGAGGTAGTTCTGCCTGAATAGGAGAAGGGGAGAGGGAAATGGATGTTGGGAAAGCAACTAATAGTGCCTGTCACATTGTCCTTTTTCCAACACTCATCTTAAGACTCACCCCTCCTTTATGTAGCCACTGGCTAATTAAAGCTAAGTATTTAGCATAAATCAGGGCTTTTGTGGATTATCTGAATAATTAGAGAGATTGTATGCTCAGGGCCCTTATTTTATTTCATCTAAAAGTTTAATGATAAATAGGTTTCCATTGCCCAAAAGGAGCTTCTCTGGTGCTGAAACCCGATATAATTTTTTTTTTTATTGAATTGAGCTTTAGGAAATAACTTAAAATGTACAAGGATTGTGATAAAGAGCAGCTTAAATTCTCTCTCTCCCTCTTTTTTTTTTTTTTTTTTTTTTGCTTTACAAATCTTCATCATCTATAAAAAATAAGACTACATTAAAGAGGTATGTGAATACTTAATGTAAAATTAAGAATATGTTGCTAAAATTCAGGAAAGAGTTTAGAGCTATGGCCATGAGTAAATTGTGAAATATCAGCTTACTTCTCTGCTACAACACTGACCTAAAGAAGCTTTTCTGTTTCCCCAGCAACCTCACACAGCATTAGCTTGTTTCCCTCAGAGTAAATTAAATGTGATTTTCAAGTACTACACTTCATTATTTCAGAAATCACAATACCTCGCTGAAATAACATTTCATAAATCATATTGGAGTTTATTTTTAAACCAGAGCAGAGAAGGTATTTATTTGAAATAATATTTTTCTTTTAAATCTACTAAATTTTCAAGGACTTATAAATTATCTCCATGAGGAAATGATAAATAGGGCATTGTATGTATAATTAACTTATAATTCATTAGTGATTGCCCAATCATATTTTTTTTAAAAAGTATTAGTTACAGGGATATGAGAAAGATAAAAGCCACATCTCAAATGAACCATCTAATGTCAAACACAATCAAAAGCTCCAGAGGATGAAAATTGTGTTAGTGCTAAGAAATATTCTCTAAAGTCAAATGTTAGCTACTTTTGCCATATGTTAAAATTTTAAACATGTAAGCTATTGGTTATTGGACATCAACACTTTTGTGTAAATGAGTTCGAGATCATTTTCCTTTATTGTGGTAAAATACAAATAACAGAAAATTTACTATTTTAACCATTTTAAAGTGAAGGGAAAAAAAAAACAGTGATATTGTTATGGTCTGAATGTATCCCTCAAAATATTGAAATCTAAATCTCCAAAGATGATGGTTTGGGGGTGAGGTCTTTGGGAGCTGATCAGGTCATGAGGATTGAGTTCTATGAATTGAAATAGCGCCTTACCAAAAAAGCTCTGGAGAGGTCCCGAGGCCCTTCTACTATTGATATGTGAGGGCACAGTGAGAAGATGCAAGCTATGAACTAAGAAGAGGGCTTTTAGGAGAAGACAACCATGCTGATGCCTTAATCTTGAACTTCTAGCCTCTAGAATCTGAGATGTTTTGTTATAACCACCAAAAGAGACAAAGACAAGCATTTAGTATATTCACAATGTTAAACTACCATCACCACTGCCTAGTTCCAGAACTATTTTATCACCACAGATGGAAACCCCATGCTAATTAAACAGTCATCTCCTAATGTCTTCTCCCCCAATCCCTGCCAACCACTGATCTGGTTTGTGTCTCAATAGTTTTGGCTATTCTGGATATTTCACATAAGTGGAATCATACAACATGTGGTCTTTTGTGGCTGGCTTCTTTCATTTAGCATGTTTCAAGGTGAATCCATGATGTAGCATGCATCAGTACTTCATTCCTTTTAATGGCTGAATAATATTACATTATATTGCTATATACCACATTTTTGTTTATCTAACCACGAGTTGTTGGACATTTGTGTGTTGTTTCAACCTTTTGGCTATTATGAAGAGTGCTGCTATGAATATTCATGTATACATTTTTGTGTGGACATATGTTTTCGATTCTCATGTGTAATTTACCTAGAACTAGGATTGTTGGGTCATAATAGTTGAAGTTTGAACATGCAAGCCAGAGTCTACATATAAAGTACATGAAAATCCTCATGTAAGTGGAGAGTTTGGGTAAGAGTGGAAAGAGAAGAGGAGGAGTCTGGGAACAAGGGACTGGTGCTCCCCTCCATGCCGCATTCTGACTAAGCACTCCCAGGAATTTGAGAATTTTACATTTGAAACTGGTCATCTGCAAAGTTGCAGGTGTTGCTGTTTCATTTTACCAGAATTCTCAGGACATATCTTTTTTGTCAAGCGTGCACCTAAAAGGAATCTAAATGGCCCGGCCAGCGTGGCTCAGTGGCTGAGTGTCTACCAGGAGGTCATGGTTTGATTCTCAGTCCGGGCACATGCCCAGGTGACGGGCTTGATCCCCAGTGTGGGGCATGCAGAAGGCAGCCAATCAATGGTTATTTCTCATCATTGATGTTTCTATCTTTCTCTCCCTTGCCCTTCCTCTCTGAAATCAATAGAAATATATAATAAAATAAAATGAAGGGAATCTAAGTGTTTTTCTTATAAAAGGTCATATCTTACAAACTCCTCTTGACCTAGGGGAGGAGTTATCAATTTTCATATTGCTACTATACGAAGGAACATGGTCACATTGTCAGGATGGGTAGGACAATGGGTGGCAAAGCCAGAAAGTGAATCAAGTCTCTGGCCTCCTCAGTGAGTTAGTCATCAGGTAGCATATTTTATTCTTCCTGCCCAAGCACACTGGCCTTGAATAAGAAGTCCCCATAAATAATAACCCCAGAACTGTGTTTTGTTTTTCTTTATTTTCAGAGACGGGTAGATAAGTTGAATGATTCTACATTGTTTTTTAAAAAAAAAAAAAAAACACCAAAAAACCAACATATTTTTCTTGTTTGAGTAAAACTGAAAGCCCCATTCTAGCTATCACAAAATTAAAACTCTTCCCTGATAACTTTAAGCTGATATTTAGCTGAAAATAGGGCCAGAGTAATTTGTTCTTCAATGTTCTTCTAGAGTCTCTTTTATGCTATCTTTACCCCCACTTAGGGTTATTGAAGTCACAAATAACGTTTCTTTGGTCATTTTTAGATAATTCCCTATTTCACAGCCTGTCCAAACCCATAGATTTCTGAATTTGTCAATTTTAAATGATATTTCATTGGTCTACTCAGGACTTTCATAGAAAGCTTCCTGTTCTGCTGTGACCTTGAAGAATAAAAGGATTCCTTGATCAGTGGTGAGATGACACCATTTCAAATTAGCTGAGTCTGTGCGAGTCCTTCATAAGGCCTGAACTACACTAATCTAAGCTGGCCTTGAATGAATCCCTTGTCCCTGACATGTTCACAAAGAAAGATTGAATTGATCAGTTATTAATGCCAAAGTCACATGTCTCTTAAAGCAAAATAAGGTTTAAAAAAACACACAAATCATCTCATCTATCTATTTATCATACATGTTTTTGGGCCCAGTGTTTCACTAGGATATGGAAATATAGAAGATGAACAACAGAAGTCTCTGACATTTCCTCTGTCCAAACAAGGAAAACCCTTCAAGATCATGTCATTCAACAGATGAGGGGACTAATACTGATGCTCTGAGCCAGAGAGTTCAGGCTAGGACTAACTGGTTCTTTAAGGCTCCTTCTACCATATGACCATCCTGATGCTTGGGTTTAACTCAGAGAATTAAGATAGTTCAGTCACGGGACACCATGACTGCATATGATTTTGGAAGCTGGGAAGCACATGCCCAAGTGTGTGAGCAAGGCACATGTTCTAAACCTGTTGAATTCAGTGGCATTATTCCTCTTCAAACTAGCTATAAATTTGGTGAGCTAAGTGTACTCTCTGTCTCACTGAATCTTAACCAGAGATCCTCGGCATCCTGGAGTATCATAATTTTTTTTTTTTTTACAGCTACATGATTATATTTTGATCAACATATGATTTCTTTTTTGCTATGGCTGAGGTTCAACACTGTTAGGAGAAGTCTGCTAGATGAGGCATGAACTGCATAAGTGGGGAGTTGGAAGTACCATTTGTCATGTGTATAAGTAAGAGGTTGAACATAATTTCAGCACCAAGGAAAGATAGTGTGATACCTAGGAAATATAAGAATTTGGCCTAGAGAGTATTTGAGAGAGCATAAATATCAAGGTAGTAAACAGTTCTAAACAAAGAACTACATAAGTGTGCAATAATTGTGTATGCATTCTTAAATACAGAGAAATAGTCATTTGAGGCCATTGCCATCCACATGCATTGGGCTATTTTGAATTGTTTAATCACTTTAAGTATACTGTCTAAAATACAATATTTGTCAATGTGACTTGTTCACAGAACAGCTGAGAAACGCTATTCTAGTGAAACCTACTTCTGCTTGCTGAGCTATTGTTGAAACCTCATAGAAAGTGTCAAGAGTGAATTCAGAGGAGAGAGAAATCTTTTCTGACTGGGATAATTAGGGAAGACTTTGTAGACAGGGTCGTATCTGAGGTAGATTTTGAAATCAATTGCACAAGTATAGGATGGAAGAGATGTATTTAGCAACCCATGTGAAAAGGGCTCAGGGTTTTATCCCATAGGAAGCCCATGAATTAATGTATTCCATCAAATGTTACTACACCTATATTGGGGGAACTATGCTATGTGTTAGAGTTAGGGAGCTTAGTTGTGCCCTGGACATTCTCGCAGTTTAGTTGGGGGAAGATATAGTAATAAGATAGCTGTTATATAACTGAAACTACTTGTTCATTTGGCACCAGAATACAAATTGGAAGGCCGGGAGCATAGGGCTCAAGACAGTAAGTGTGTAGTAAGAATTGAGACTGGGGCCATGGGCAGAGGCACAATTATGAAAGGTCTTGTCCAACATTTTAAAGAGTTCATACTTCACTATATATGAGACAAGAGTGTAAGATAAGATTGTGCATTTCCCATATTTCCACCATTTCAAGATACCATTCATTGCTGATAATTTGCATCCTTGATCTAAAATGATTGCTGTTGAAAAGATAAAATAATTCACATTAAATATAGGATGTCCCCCCAATATGTATACATACACTTTGAATAATTATAAAGGCAGTGTTTAATAAAATACATTTCATTTTCAAAACCATAAAGTTGATTTTTAAAGCTGAAGATTTGCTACCAGAAACAGCTTCATTCTCTAAGAACCTAGAATTCAGTAAAGAAGAAGCACCCACAGTGAGAACACTTAAATCACAGTCATCTTTAAGTGGCGAGAACAGCGGCAATGGTAGGAGCCTCTCCCTCCTCTGTGGCAGCACTAAGGATGTCCAACTGACGGCTCAGGCCTGTTCCCCATCAGTTGGACTTGCCCTGAGAGCTCCCAGACTATAAGAAGGCCCAGGCCAGGCTGAGGGAGGCCCCCTCCCCCGAATGCATGAATTTCATGCACCAGGCTTCTAGTAAGAACATAAAAAGAAGCTCCTCACAAACCTCATTGGATACCATTTTCACTTGAGAGCATGATATTGGAAGAACAGTTGTTAGTGCTGGAAGTGTTTTGTGAAAAGGTATTATAAAGAATTTAAGTACAAATTATCAAAACCCAGCAGATAGTGCAAATGCCACTGCAAACCTACATAATTATGGTGAAACCTCTCCAGATGCCATCAGTATAAATTCATAAAATGCTCAAAAAACCCATAATGGCCTGATGTCAGTTGTGATGTTTAAAATTACTGGTGTTAATGGGGAAATTCACATCCGAGGGGAAGATACAGAAATCTGACTTCCAGTGACACCAGATCAGTTAGGCCAGTGGTCGGCAAACGCATTAGTCAACAGAGCCAAATATCAACAGTACAATGATTGAAATTTCTTTTGAGAGTCATTTTTTTTTAAACAAACTTCTTCTAACGCCAATTCTTCTAAAGAGACTCTCCCAGGCCATGATATTTTGTAGAAGAGCCATACTCAAGGTGCCAAAGAGCCGCATGTGGCTCATTTCCAATCATTCAGTAGGTTCTGATCATAAAGCTGTTATTCATTCCAAATCCTCTCCTGAGATTATTCTGAGATTTGAAAGTGGGCCTGGTGCTGTAATACACTCTTTGCTTGCAGAAAAAAAAAGTATTTCTGCAATACCATATAGAAAACATTAGCACTGAGTTTCTTACATCTTCCCTTATGAATACTCAACAGTGATGCCAATGAAGATACAAGTTTTAAAATAAATTTAAAAGATGAGAATCCTCATGGTAACACAATATTCTTTGAACGAGCTCCATTAGCCATTCACATTGATCATCTTGTGGTAGAGAGAAATGATGATGGCTCTTTTTTTAAAAAAATATATTTTATTGACTTTTTACAGAGAGGAAGAGAGAGATATAGAGAGCTAGAAACATCGATGATGAGAGAGAAACATCGACCACCTGCCTCCTGCACACCCCCTACTGGGGATGTGCCCGCAACTCAGGTACATGCCCTTGACCAGAATCAAACCTGGGACCCTTCAGTCCGCAGACCGACGCTCTACCACTGAGCCAAACCGGTTTCAGGCACGATGGCTCTTTTCATATCAGAGATTCTCACATGCTTAATACTGGGAATGATGTGAAAGAAAATGTCACAAGTGAATCATTTCTGCTTTCCAGTGGGAAGTATGTTCTGAAGAAACAGCACAGTGTCACTAAAGCCACTCAGACAAAGTCCAGAGGCGCCTTGGCCTTCTCAGTCGGTTCACTCTTCTGAGTGCTCCTTCAACTTCACTTGGGAACAGCTCATGGAAAAGAATGAATCTCTTCAGCAGGAATTGACTAAAGCTAAAATGGCTCTTACAGAGAGGCTCACCTGAAGAAAAATGCTCTTCATCATATAAAGAAGATGACTGTTGAATAGCAGGAGTGGCAGTCAAAACCCAAATTATAGCTCTGGAGTCAGGAGATTATATGTATAGAGATGTTACCAACGAGTTGGGAGAATTTCCTTTTCATGAAAAGACAATAAAATGAAATGGAATGTGATGAAGTGGTGACTAGTCCAAAGCCACTTTAGGAAGTATTAGGTATGGGCATTACACTCTTTTAGTTGTTTTGTGTTTGGGATTTAACCTTCTGTTAAACTGGTGTGATAAAGAGAAGTCAACACATACTGTAAATTAATTACATGCCTAATGAAGATGTCATTTTCTAATTTTGATATCGCACTATAGGCATTGTTTAAAAAGAAAATTTAAAACCTATTTTGTTCCACAGATTGCTGACTTTATCACTCTATTTAATGATTACTATGATTTACAAATATTCAAGTGCTTTTAGGGCTAATATAAAATAAAAAGATTACATTTTAAATGTTTAAAAATACATTTAATTTTCAAATCTGAGCTATCAGCTATTACAGTATGTATACATTTTTGGAACACCCTGTATATGCAGATATATATATATATATATATATATATATATATATATATATATATATATATCAAATCACTATATTTTCTAAATCCTGAGTTTAAATATATATATATATATATATATATATATATATATATATATATATATATATGTAAAACTAAGGAACCTTCGGATTTAGAAAATATAGTGATTTGATTTTAGGCTGTACTAATTGAAGTTTAGCATCTGAAATTATGGGGATGATGCTTGCTATGCTGATCATAATGCACCTGGTTTTTTTCTGATTTATTTTAAAATGAACATCTAGACAAAGTACATTGGGGGGAAAAATTACTGGGTTATAGAAGGATTCCACCATTCTCTTAATGAAAAAGATATGTTGATCATCTGTAGGGAGAACATTTATTCCTAACACTCTCTTGCCACTTTTAAGATCAAAATGTATCTGTCTTCTCCACTAGACTCCCAAGTTAAATGAGGTAGGGTGTGCTGCTGTTCTCTGCTTTATCCCTAGAACCCAGTGAAGTGTTTATGCTTAAATTTGGCATTTAATACATGTTGGATGAATAAATGAGTGAATAAGTGGCTAAGGCTTGGAGGTGGAGATGAGGAGAGAAAACTGTTAAGTCTTTGGAAGGATGGCATGTGGAAATGGTAATGTGCTTGTTTGCCATAGTTGCTTGCATAAAATGAAGTCAAGTAGATATAAAAAAATAAACTGTAGGGAGACAGAATGGTATCAATACAGGAAACACTTCTCTGGTCACCTGAAGACAAGTGAGTATTTATATACTGTAGCAGTTTTTAAACCTTATTTGAAGCAATCTGATGAAAAATGTGGCCAGTCTTCCCAGGAAAATATGCATATGTGCACATACAAGCCAAGCTTGCAGGAAATGTCAAGGGGTTCAACTTCTCATGGCCCATTTGCGTACCTCATGTTGAGAATTTCTATTCTCACCACTTTGCAATTAACAAAGCACCTTCATGTGCATAATCTTAGGAACAGAGACACTGTGGAGAAAGCAAGATTGAACTATGAAACCAATTGTGCAGGCAAAGAAAATGAATCTCAGAGAGGTTGAGTCATTTGCCCAAGGTCACATAGCCAATACACTCTGAAAGAAGGATTGAGTCCAGACAACATATTTCAGGGGCTCTGCAGTGCATCATTATTTTTTCTGTGTCCCTAGAAGTGTTCAAACAGGCAATGAGATAGAGGTGCTATGAGCATTGACAGGATGGATATGAAATACTTATTAAATGTATGAAATACTTTACAAGTCAGAAAGCACTGTATTTGACCACTTACCAGATGTGTGGTCTTAGAAATGTTACTTAAGTGTCAGTTTCTTTTTATAAAAAAATAATTTTTAGAAAAAGAGGAAGGAGAGATAGATATATAGAGAGAAAGAATGATTTGTTCCACTTATTTATACGTTGATTGGTTAATTTTTTAATGTGCCCTGACCAGGTATCAAATCTACAACCTTGGCTTATTGGGACAACTCTCTGACTAACTGAGCTACCTGGCCAGAGCTAAGCCTCAATTTGTTCATCTTTAAAATAGAGATAATGATAATATCTGCCTTATTTGTTAGCAAGAGGCTAAATGTACACATTCCATAGTACAGTACCTGGCATATGGTAAGCATCCAATAAACTTTAGCTGTTTTCAATAAATGGTAGCTAGTGCTGATGTAATTATTGTTATTATTTGAAGTAATTTTATTTCAATAACACCATCAATCTCTCAGGAGGAAATTCTCTTCCTCATGAAGGAGTTTTTCTGTACCTTTATTCAGGCTGTGAAGTTACATGGCTATGCTGCTTTAACCCAAGACATGCTGAACACTGGCCTATTCAATCAAGTATTATTTTTTTCATTCTTTAAATAGTACTAATAGAGATAAAAATATAGTAGAAATAATTACCATAATTTTTTATGGTTTTAGTTGACAAAGTAGTTTATACTTAATATTTGTATTTTGACAAAATAATATACCCATATTTCCCCCAATTTAAAGCAGTCTCAAGAAAGAAAGAACAGACAGTGCTGTCTCCCCTTAAAAAGAAAGCATGCCATCAAATTGGCTAAATGTTTAAAATACAATGATGGGCAAAAGTAGGTTTATAGTAATTAACTTATAGTACAAGGATAAACTAGTTCATGTACTCACAACTGTGAACCTACTTTTGCCAATCCCTGAATATATAGAAGACATGGAGGTATTCATAGAATAAGTCAGGACTTTGCCACTTTTGGAATGCTGAGCATCAGGGAGAGATAAACTACAGTGCTTGGAATTGTGCAAAATCTACAACTTGTGACTTTTTGTAATAAAATAGAAGTATTAGTTTCCCCTTGGTGAGTTTGTCCTTGCCACTAAATATCTTGTTTCCTTTTTTTTTTTTTTTTTTTTTTTTTTGGCAGATAGTTGTTAGATTAGGAGAGACAGTTGGCAAAGATGCCCCTTCAGATTTAAATAGCAGATAACATGTACATTGAAAGTGGGCACAGGCATATTTTGATACATTGATTTTAGGATGTTTTATCCCATTACTTTTTCCAGCAATCAATTTCTCTAAGCTTTTTTCTTTCCTCCTAATAAAAGCAGCGGAACGTAGGGTGCTTAGGTTCAGTATTTTTAATTACAACCTACTCTGTGTTTTTATACTGAATTGTATTAGGTAAACATACTGGCAAAATCCATTTGGCTTACATTTTAGCTAACTTTAATTTTATAGGAATTGAGGACAAGTTTTTTAGGCTTTGGATAATATAAACTATCAGTCAAGATGTCAAATTTATCATATGATGTTTTCTTCTTCTTTCTTTCCAGGCTGAAAGTTGTCTTGAATAGCTTTTGCAAGGGAGATCATTGAAGTCATTCAAGAGACTGTGAAGTACAGATTGGTAGTTACAAAATAGTCATTGGGATGTAAAGTGCAGCATAGGAAATACATTCAATAAAATTGTAATAACTATGTATGGTGACAGTTGGGCACTAGAAATATGATTGTCTAGCCACAATACTGGACATCTGAAACTAATACAAAATAATATTGAAAGTAAAGTGTAACTGAAAAAAATAATTTAAAAAATAATACATATTTTATAAAGTAAAAAAAATGAAGTAGAGATTTAAGACTTTAAGTTCTGGTTATTAAAATGGTCACATAATTTATCTATGTAAAGTGAGGTAGAGAGTTGAGGTGCAACTAAGAGGGATGAAAAGTTCCATACTTAACTCAATTATTTTGCTTAGAGGCTTGCTTACTTTTCCTCCTGGAATGGCATGATCTGGGCTTCAGTTGATCAAGGCCAAGTTTACTTTTTCTGAGCTATAAAGAATTCAGCTATGCTCTCTGAATGTAGTGTCTTTTTCTAGATATATTTCAGTATTTCACCTTTTTAGTGGGAATGCCTAGCAAAGCTCATAATAACCACTAGATTCCCAGAAAAGAAGGCAGTTAGCAGACATTTAGAATTTTGAGTACAAGTTGCTAGTATTTCTGTAGCTTTGATTTTATTCTCCACCATAAAAAAGGGAAGATATTTGAAATTAAAAGTGCCTGACTTTGATCTATGTTTGAATAATCCTTGAGGCATTTATTGTAATTAAGGGGACTGACTTTGGTGCTCTTCCATTCATCCCAGTTTCCAAATAGGAGTTTTCTTTCTCTTTTTTGCATTACAAAAGAAAGGGTGGGAAATTAGTAGCGATTCACATATACACTTCTTCCTGCCATTTCTTCTGCCTGGTTCCCAAAGTACTGCACTGAGCAAAACAGGAAAGTATTGCTCAAAAAGATACAAATGATGAACTTAATATAACAGAGGGTCTATATTATCTGCAGTTTTTAAACAGATCTATCAGCCCACACTGACTAGGGAGTTATTTCCTCACTATTTTAATATGAAACAGTATGAGTAACGATCTGCAAACAGAAAAGACTGCCACTGAGGAGACCCCAGTACTACAGAGGTACCTCCTGCTATTGATGCTTGCAATGATTTATTTTTAAAGGGAATTTTACTTTTTCAGAATGATGTTTCAGAAAGATATTGAGAGTGTTAAAAATGGGTTTGTCTATTTTTGTATAAAATAACAGATGAAAAGATGAGTAATCAGTGATAAAAGGGCCCCGTGCTTATCGAGGAGAATAGTGTTTTGTTACCTAGACTTATTTAATTTTTCTCTTTGTTGCAATTATTAAATAGCACAATTATCCTCTTATGTTTTCTTTCTTTTTTTCCTACCAAGTTTTGTTCAAAATATTTGGACAACAAAACACCGTTGAGTGATGTGGCTTGTCCAGAAGTTTCACATCACCCTAGTAGATTCTGGAAAGAGCTGTAAGTTACATTTCTCTTTCTCTTCATTTTGAGGAGGAGATGTGATATAGGTTACTTTGATCTTATAGCAGGGTATCTTGTGGTCTGTTGTGTTATCTGTGTGGGCAAATTAGTTTAATTCACTTCAGCTTCATATTAAGCAACTCTGGAAAGTGCTGTAGCCCCTGAGAAGTGAGTCAGTCAGATAATTATCTGTTCACCCACAACCCACCTTACAAACCAAGTCCTGAGTGTGAACAATAGGGTTTCTTCACCTAAGAAACCACTTGCTGAGACAGGGACAGATTTGGATGGTGTGGGGGTTGGGGTGGGAAGTCATTCTTTGGTCAAGACCACTTTAGCATTCTGTGCTGTCCCTGGACTTAGCCAAGGATCCTGATAAGGGGGAGAAAGGTGTGGGGAAATGTGATGAAATATTTCAGAATGGCATCCTGTACTCACCTAGGCTGTTCCCATGCCATAGTGTAGAGTATGGCATAGATCTTAGGCACTTAAGGTTGGGGGAAAGCAGCATTGGTCTTGAACCGAGTTTGGGATTTGGAACGCCTGGGCTGGTACCTGATTCTCTGCTGTGTAACTCAGAATAAGTCACTGCATCTTTCTGAACCCTGACAACTTCACAGGGCTATGAAGAACATCTAATCCAACAATAAACTTCAAAGCACTTCTAAAATCACAAAACATCAAATCAACTATTAGTTATTTGTGTCAGAGCTTGGGACTGGAAATGTAGATTGAGTCATCAATATAAATGTAAGAATGAAAGTTTGAGAGAAGTATTGTGAGATTGTTCGGTCAATTTAACTCCTTAAATTATCATATTTTAGCCAAACCTGTTTGGCTCAGTGGATAGAGCATCGGTCTACAGACTGAAAGGTCCCAGGTTTGATTCTGGTCAAGGGCATGTACCTTGGTTGCGGGCACAACCCCAGTAGGGGATGTGCAAGAGGCAGCTGATCTATGATTCTCTCTCATTGATGTTTTTAACTTTCTCTCCTTATCTCTTCCGCTCTGTAAAAAAATCAATAAAATATATATTTTTAAAATTATCATATTTTATAAACCCTAATTTTCTCATATCAGGTTTATTTCTCCTATTATTAACTTCCTTAACAGTTTCTCCCCTTCAAGGCAGGTAGACTCTACAGTGATCTGTTCAAAGAGAGCCTTTTCCTGTTCCATCCTTTTACAGTACCTCTTACTGTCTCTCCCATGTTAAACTGAGGAACCAGCCAATCCAGCTTGCTTTCTCTGCCCTGACACCTGACAAGATTTGCCGAGCACTGTGGGGCACCAGGGAAAGATTTACTTCAAAGAGGGGATGGAAATCTTGGCAACTCCCAATCACACCTGGGTAACAATGGTAGAGATTCCCACCTGACTGAAGGGCTGTGTTTGGGCTCTGGAGGAGGGTCAGAAGGGAAGCACAGTACCCCTGGGGTTCAGGTGGGGAGGAAGAATGAATATAAGAATAGAGAATTACAATTTACTTCCACAGTAAACTTTAGATTTTTGGTTCTTCTTTATTTGGATGTAAACCTTACAAATTTTAGGAATTATTTTCAGTGGGTCAAATAAATGATGGGGCTGGTGGCAGGAGGCACTGAAAAATATGAACTACAACTAGATTAAATTCTCTACCATATATAAATTGAAACAATCATTTCACTTCAAACTAAACCTTTTTTACACAGAAAGCAATGATTTTTTTCATGTTATTTTTATGTCAGCTTTCTAAAAAATCATAAATTTATAAGGTAGACTAAGTATTTAAAATTGCCGAGCAGGGAGAGTACAAAACAAAACAAAACCTGTGACACACTAGTGAACTACAATAATGCCCACAGCTATGAGTATAGACACTCAGAAATAAGTTAGAAGAATAGCTATTTTACTCCCTGTCATTTTCACATATGATGAAGATCCAGAGAGGTATTATTTGGCAGGCGTTATTATTTGAAGGCAGGTGTTACACATGCAATTATCATAAGCACTCTGAGTAGGATGACCACATGATACAAATTTATGTTTATCCTAATACAGTTTACAGAGGGTTTTTTTCTGACAAATTACACTACACTTTATGGAAATGTAACATTTTGTATGAATGTGGAGGATAATCCTGGTTGCATGCTGATGAGGGAGACAAAGTAGCCTCACTCTTATTTGCAACTGACTCAGACCTTTCCATTAGCAAATTAAAATCTGTTCAAATTTATTTACTAATATATTAGAAGAGGCTTCAGACTAACCCCTTGACCTGTATTATATAGCAAACAACTGTAGCAGTGAAAATAATTAATAGGGTGTAATGTACCTCCTGTTTGTTTCTTTTTCACACCCAGGGGTCAGCTGTATAGTGGGTCTGCTATTTGCATTCAGTTACATGGGTATATTTACTTTAAAATGATCAATTATCGTTTCAAATGGCTGTTCTTAATTGCAGTCTTCTTATTCAAGTGTGATATACATATCATATACTGTATATGCTTTGTGTTTATTTCTACATTATATCACCTGCCCTTGGCCAATTCTGAGAGGAGCCTATTCTTTTGAAAATAATGTCTCCTGAAGCCTGTTACGTTGTTTGTGTTTACTGCATAATGACTAGAGCCATGGCTTTATTCATTCTCATTATACCAATACCAAACCAATTAGTGTTTGCTCTCTATATCTTGGAGAAACCATTCGTCTCTCAACTACCTTGTGGATCCTTAAAAGAGGTCTGGTTGCTAATGGACCTGAAATTTGCAATGGGAATGACAGGGTCTGCAGGGCTTCCCAGGAGTAGATGAGTGGACTAGGCTTTGCTGCCCTCTGCTGTCTATTTTAAAAGGCAGTGCTGTTGTTCTGGCTGCAAAGTTGTTTCTGAGCACTGTTGAGTATTTCATTCTGCTTGGAAACTAACCACAATATTGAGAAATGGAAATGAAAGTGCTGTTGCGATAGTAAGTGCATATAGATCAGTGTTTCCCAAAGTGTGGTACGCGTACCCCCAGGGGTAGGGGAAGAGTTTGGTGGGGATATGCACTGCACTGTGCTTAGCTGCACCTAATTCTACGTTCTCATAAGTACGAGGGGTACTCAGCGTTACGAAAATTATAGAAGGGGTACAAATATGTCAAAAGTTTGGGAAACACTGATATAGATGGTACCAGAAGTATATGGTCTGTGCCTGTCTCATCTAAGAGCCGCTATACACCTTTCACAAATGTAATTCAAAAATTGGGGCTGAAAATTCTCACACATACAATGCTACCCTTTTGTTGCAATTTTTTCAAGATCTTTATGGGGGGGAGGGGGCATTAATACTCACCTGAGGATATTTTGTCTATTGATTTTAGAGAGAGTGGAAACGAGGGAGGATATTTTGTCCATTGATTTTAGAGAGAGTGGGAGAGAGGGGGGGGGCAGACATCGAGGTAAGCGAGACACATTGATTGGTTGCCTCCCACAAGCTCCCTGACCTGGAGCAGGGAGCAAACCTGCAGGCACAAGCCCTTGAGCAGGAATTGAACCCAAGACCCTTTGGTGTGTGGGATGACAATCTAACCACTTAGCAACACCGGCCAAGGCCCAACTTTTTAAAAACCTTTGTCAGAAATGTTTCCAATATCTCATTGGTTCAGAATAATATCTGTGCTGGAATAGTTTTATGATGAGAGGGTTCTCCAAGTAAAAGCAAGGCCTAAGGAGAAGTAGTAGAGATAAAATCATAAATGATGGAAATGTTTTGTGGTACAGAGGCGCAAAGTAGCTGGATGAGTGGGAGATTTCTCATTTCTGTTCAACAAAAGTGAAAGGTGAACCCTGGCTGGTTTGGCTCAGTGGATAGAGCATTGGCCTGCGGACTCAAGGGTCCCTCCACATTCATACAAAATGTTACATTTCCATAAAGTTAGTGTAATTTGTCAGAAAAAAAACCTCTCTGTAAACTGTATTAGGATAAAGATAATTTGTATCATGTGGTCATCCTACTCAGAGTGCTTATGATAATTGCATGTGTAACACCTGCCTTCAAATAATAACGCCTGCCAAATAATACCTCTCTGGATCTTCATCGTATGTGAAAATGACAAGGAGTAAAATAGCTATTCTTACTTATATCTAAGTGTCTATACTCATAGCTACAGGCTTTATTATAGTTCACTAGTGTATCATTAGTAAGGAAGAAGAAGAAAAAGGTAAAGATAAAAATTATGAACAACAAAGTGACAACAAATACATACCTACCAACAAGTGAATCTAAAAATCAAGTGAATAAAAAAATCTGTTGAACAGAATGAATTGATAAATATAATAGAATCAGGGACATAGAAAGGGAGTAGACTGACAATTCATAGGGGAAAGGGGATGTGAGGGGTACAGGAAGAGATTGGACAAAAATCTTACACCTATGGATGAAAGCAGTGGTAGGGGTAAGGACATGGGGTGGGGTGTGAATCAGGTGGAGGGAGATATGATGGGGGGGGGGAAGAGGATCACTTGTAATAATCTGATTTATTTAAAAATAATGCACAGGTCTTGTCCTGAAGAAACTCAAGTCTCACTAATAAAATAAATATTAAAGCTGCCTCAAAAAAAAAAAAGAAAGAAAGAAAGAAAGAAAGAAAGAAAGAAAGAAAGAAAGAAAGAAAGAAGGAAAGAAGAAAGAAAAGTAAAAAGTAAAAGGTGAATTTCCTTTTGTATATCACCCCAGGGAATGGCATCCTCCTTTCTCTCTAAAACTTCCCAGGTGAAGTTTTTTTCTTTCTGTAGTCAGCCTGCTTGTGACTCTCACAAACAATCATAATTTGGGGTGATGAAATGTCAGGGCAGGTTCTTGGATGAATTCTCTGCAGCATCTATCATGTAGGTATCCCACATTTCTACATGCAACCAGGAAGGGTTTTAGTTTTCTTGTCTGCTCAAACATAATCTTATGGCAGGGTGCGAATAGGTATGGCTCTATTTCCTGTTTCTACATAACCCAGGATGGGCAGATGCCTTGAGTAGCAGTCCTTTCTATTCGTGTAATATTCTAGGTGTACTGAGACCTCCCAAATAGTAAAGTAGTGCCAACAGTTGTTATTTGTGTATTTTACAGCTGAGCACACAGGTACAGACATTAAGTGACATGGATAAAAGTTACTGGGTGAAAACATATTAAACATAGAATAGTACCATAACTTACAACTTTAGCAGCTTCAAAGAGGCAGCTCTGATTTCTGACTGTGACAACAGAAATCTTCCTGGAATGCACATCATGCATTAGCACCATCTCTTTCCCTGGAATGCCAATCCTTTCCTTACTTTCTTCCTTTACCATCCTCCTACTCTGTCCCCAAATTCCTGGATGGTGCTTTCATCCTTTCCCCGGCCAGCCTGTGGCAGCCGCTATCAACTCCCCTTCACGCAAATCCCAAGAAGCCACAACATGCCCCTCCAGGTTTGGAGCCTATTCCTCTTCTTCTGAAATCAATTATCTATGAGAATTGATTTTTTTGATAATTAGAGTAAATTGCCATGCTGATGCCATAAGGAGAGCTACTTTTACATGTCAGATGTAGCACCTTTTACAAAATCACTATCAGGTTTTTGTCTTCCCATAGGATTAAGGTCCCTATAGAGAGGTGGCATAGGACTGTAGAGTATTAGGTTGTTCTTTGACAGGTTGCAATAGACTTTTGACTCATTGCTTTCTCTGCAGCCATAAACAAGTGCATTTCCCATAGATCAGTTGTTTCTACCCTTAGAGCTACACCACCACGCATTCACTGTGGGCTGAATAAAAAATATCTCAAAAAATAAACATAATATAGCCTTTAACTTGTATATAAATATTATGCTTAGTTAAATACAAGTTGGTTTTAAAATATTATTGACTTGACAGTAGCAGTTCATCAGTTAAGAGTTTCTAAATGAACAGATACTATAGTCATGTAGAAATTCAATGAAACATTAGTGTTTAAATGGTATCCTAATATTTCTTTTAAAAGAGATAATCTATAGCAAAAAAACTGAACTGGAACTCAGATGACCTGGATTCTAATAATCTCTCATTTATAAACTCTAGATCCATTATATTGTATATTGAGTGATTTGGAGCAAGTGAGTTTTTCTCCACCCCTGCTTATCTCAGTCTAATAAAAATTCATTTATTACTAAATATTTATTGTGATTCTATTATACTACTAACATGTACTCAGTACTTGTTCACTAGCCTTTTTAACATTCACAATGGCCCTGTGAAGTATGTGTTAGCTCTTTTTCAGAAAAAGAAAATGCAACACATAGAAGGAAGGTATTTGTTCTTTCCTATTACTGTATAATACAATTTTTTTTTAAAAGAGAGTTTCACTTAGAAATCATTATAACATGTAGTTAGGAATTCAGTTAATTTTACTGGTATTTGTAAAGTTGATTCTGCAACTACTATTTAGTGGATCCTTTTCTCACTTATTTTAAATCCAACCTTTATATATATTGAATTCCTATGTACTATACAGGATCTGCTTTTGGACTCTACTATGATCCATTGATGTGTCTTCCTAGTCCTATGCTGTTTCACTGTTGCAATGACTAGTCTAAAATATTTTGATATTTTATAAGGCATGTGTATCTTCTTTATCTTTTCTCAACAGTTTCTAAAGGTTTAAAAAATCCAGGTTATTTTTGTTCATTTTCTCTTCTGTATGAATAATTACACTGATATTTTCTGGTTTAATGGGCAAAATATATTAGATTAAAAGTAATTTGTGCAGAACTGACTTTTCCACACTATAGTAAATGTTTTCAATTATCTTCGTGTATATATATATATATATATATATATATATATATATATATATATATATAGTATATTCTTCAGTAATTGTAGCTGTATTCATATAGGTCTTATGTGTTTTTTTAGTTTATTTCTAGAGGTTATTATTATTGCTATTGTGAATAGATAGAGCTACTTTTGAATGATAGGTAACATTTAAATTTGAGGAACAAAAATAGTATAATTGAAGGCTTAGTGGAGAAAATAAGCATGTAGTGTCTGGGAGAAAGTAAGGATGGTAGAAGCTATTGCTACCTATTATTAAGGTTAACTTTTACTGACAATACTTGCCTAACCTCTTTGTTAGGGTTATTATGAAAGTTTTTAAAATGTGTGAAGTATGTGAAAATGGGTCTTCTAGTTTAATGCAGAGCAAGCAGAATTGTTTATTAAGTGTTAGATGAGCATATTCTGACACCTTGTGGTAATTTAAGGGTATGTGTGATGTAATTCAATTGGCTGACCTGGAAGAATATGGATTGCCCACAGAATCATATTTAGAACTAAATGGGGGTTATAGAGATAATTAAATCCAACATTCTTGTTTTACACATGAAGAAAGCAAGTCCCAGAGAGCAAATGTGCCTTTCCCAAATTCACATAGCTTCTTAATAACTGAACTGGGATCATTTTTTTCTGACCTTTTGCCTACTACTCTTTTTACTATATCATAACCATTTGCCAATTTTCTACAATTGTAAAAAAATAACTAAAATGAAATTATTGTAATTTTAAATCTAAGACAAACATGTCTACATAATTTTCATGTCATCTCTGAGGAATTTAAATCAATATGTTGGGGTGGTGGTGTTTTCTTTATGTGAGAGGAAGATGTTGGGCTGGTTTCTGGTTGTTCCTAAAGGTGGTCAAATTGTACACCCTAAAATATTTTGTCATTTCAACTCAATGCAGTGGATGTATACAGTGCTTTGAGTATCAGAGACTTAGAATATTCTTCAAGCCATTCACAGGGTTTTCTTAATAGCCCAAGGAGGCCTACATCATCTGAGAATGGGCCTGCCTTAGTATGCTTGCTACTCTCAGTCATTGGAAGTGTAGTAGTGATGAATTCAGATCATAGTAGCTGGGACTATTAGTTACTTTTACTCTCTAGTGACGGGGACCTGAATAGTACATTTTTATGATCACCAAAGTCCTTCCATTGCTTTGCACAGGTCTACTTTTCCTCATGGGTATAAGGAAGAGCTGTCCCATGGTTTCTATGTACATTTTTGTGAGGGGGAAAAAAAAACTCAGAAGAGGCAGAATAGTGGGATGAACTACAACCCCAGATTTGCAGTTGATCTTGGGGCCACAACTGTACTTGTCCTTTTCCTTCTCCACTATATTTTTTAAATTCACCTCACCCTGTCTCCTCAGCAGATCTTGGTGGCTTAACTGGTGGTATAACCTATACCTTTATTTTTGAATGGTCTGAAGCCTTGGAAATTAGACCCTTCTCAGTTAAGCATCTCTTCACTTGTCCATTTGCAGTTACCATGGGGTAAGGGTACTCAAGTAGATCACCTGGGTTCCACACCTCATTCCATATGGACCCCTTATGTAAAAGCAGCCCTACCTCTTGCTGTTAAGGCTCAATTATCCCTGCTGGTACTACAACTTCTCTTCTTGCCTGCTGGTCCTTTGGCATAAGGAATCCAGAGCTCTGACATGCAGTTCCATTATCTTTGACTGTAGTTTAATAGGGTCCTTGCTGTGTCCCCTGGAAAGAGTGTACCCTTTTTGTGAAACAGGACCTGCAATCCTGCAGAGCTCATACTTGAGGGCACAGAAAGCACAAAGTCCCCTGCTGATCACTGGGAATAATGTTAAATATGGATATTCCTGCTTCCACTCCTTAGTTCTCAGAACCTTGTGTTCTGTATTCTTCTTAATGAAGACATAGCATCATATTGAATTCTTTAATACATACACTGTATTTCTCAATGGCATCTCATCATTTCAGAGTGTTGTCCCTGTGCTAGTGCTTCAGCTTTGCCTTTAGAAAGGCATTCCAGCACTCTCTGAGGTTGTTCTGAATGATGTGGTATGTTATTAACCAGTAGGTCCCATTATCATGGGTTCACTCCCATACCACTTTCACTGTGAATTGAGTATTCTAGTTGCATATTATACTTCCATGCCTGTGTATCCTGTAAGCCTCAGGATAGTGGTGCTGGCTAAGGCTCTGTCAACAGGAGAAGAAAACCAATTGTCAGATAAATGTCTATACCTGTGAGTAGGATCTCCAATTTCATCCTAATTATTTCCTTCTTTCTTCATCTTTTCGGTTTAGTCTGCCTCCTCCCTCCCAAATTTATTAAGATGGAAGCTAATACTAATGGTCTCAGTTCTCTCTCCTTTTAGAATACAAATGTTCAAACCTATAAATTTCCTTCTTAGCACTTCTTTGGTTATATCTCATACATTTTGATATGTTGTATTTTGGTTCTTGTTCAATTTAAACTATATCACATGTTTCTGGTGATTTACTATTTGACCCATGGGTTATTTTAAAAGTATATTATTTAATTTACAAATATTTGTTTATTTCCCAAATTTTCTTCCGTTGTTGGTTTATAATTGAATTTTATTTTGGTTGGAAAACATCCTTTGTGTAATTTCAATTCTTTTACATTTATTGAGTCTTGTTTCATGGGCTCATTGATGATCCAACCTGGAGAAAGTAATGTGTACACCTGAAAATGTGTATTCTGCTGTTGTTTGATGGATATTCTACAGATGTCAGGTCATCTTTGTTGAGAAGTGTTTTTCTAGTCTTGTATATCCTTGCTATTTTTCTTTTTATCAGTGATTGAGAAGTCTCTTTTACTTTTGAATTGTTTATTTCCCTTTTAATTCCATCAGATCTTGTTGCATATATTTTGGGTTATTAAGTATCTATTTCTTCTCATTGTGATAGCTTCCTGATGAATTGACATTTTATTATAGATTGTCCCTCCTTATCTTTAGTAAATTTTGTCTTAAAGTTACTTTTGTGTGGTATTAGTCTAGCCACTTTAGTTCTCTTTTGTTTGCTGTGTACATGGTATATCTTTTTTACCCTTTTACTTTCAACATATTTGTGTCTTTACACCTACAGCTTGTCTCTTATGCTGGTTGGTTTGGCTCAGTGGATAGAGCATTGGCCTATGGACTGAAGGGTCCCTGGTGTGTTTCTAGTCAAGGGCACATGCCAGGTTGCAGGCTTGCTCCCCCCCCACCCCATAGGGGGTGTGCAGGAGGCAGCCGATCAATTATTATGTCTCATCATTGATGTTTCTATCTCTCCCTCTCCCTTCCTCTCTGAAATCAATAAAAATGTATTTTAAAATAAATAAATAAATAAATAAATAAATAAATAAATAAATAAATAAATAAAGTGTGTCTCTTGTAGGCAGAAGATAATTGGATTGTATTTTTAAATTCAGTATGAGAATCTGCCTCTTTTATTTTTTCATCCTTTTATACTTAATGCAATTATTGATGTGATTGGATTTATCTCTGCCATCTTGCTACTTATTTTCTATATGTCACATATCTTTTTTTGTTACTCTGTTCATTTTTATCATATTTTGTGTTAAGTAGATATTTTCTAGTGTACCACTTTAATTCCATTGACTTCTTTTGTTCCTCTGTATGGGGTGTTCATTTTTTCTTTGTGCTCTGTAAGATTTTGTTGCAAACTGGACATTTTAGATAATACATTGTACAAATATGGATTCTCATCTCCCTTCTTGGAAGTTGCTGTTGCTTTTGTTTGTTGACTAATTTGCCTGAACTATTTTGTGGAGTCTGTATTTTCTACAGTTCTCTTCTCAGTTGTTTTCATTCTTATGCGACTGGATTATTAAACATTAGAGGTCCAGTGCACGAATTTGTGCACCAGTGTGGTCCCTCAGCCTGATCTGCAGGATCTGGCCAAAACTGTCTCTCCGACATCCCCTGAGGGTTCCTGGATTGCGAGAGAGTGCAGACCAGGCCAAGAGACCCCACTGGTGCATGATGGGGGCCAGGGAGGGACACAGGAGATTAGCCAGCTGGGGAGGGACTGCGGAAAAGCTCCAGGCATGTTGGGCCTATCTTACTCAGTCCCGATCAGCTGGACCGCAGCAGCAAGCTAACCTACTGGACAGAGTGTCTTGCATGTCATAGCAAGCAGTTGAGCAGCCTTAGATTATCATTAGCATATTATGCTTTGATTGGTTTAACGGCTGACTGGTGGACCAGGCAATTAGCATATTAGGCTTTTATTATATAAGTTAATGATCCACCAGTATTTATTCTGAGGTTTCACTTAAACATCTTGAGCCAGTAAGGCTTCTACCATTCAAATGTATCTGTGGGAACAGCTTTCAAATTGGAGGAAGTTTGCAAGTCTTCCACAGCTTTTACTTTCTGCTGGCACTTTCCCTATCTTCTCTGTATGTGTACAAGGCCTCATACTCAACCAGGAGAAGTAGATCTCTGGGATCTTCTCCAGTCTCACCTATGTACAAGCAGCCTTATATATGTGCACAGTCTTCCAGAACAGCAGGGATATCTGATAGCTTATCAAGGCCCACTATAACTGTCGTTTCCCTTTAAATTTCTGGCTGGTATGTTACTTGACCAAAGCAGGATTGTAGTCTCAAACAGCTGTAATATTGAATTTCTCCAATTTTTGCCACTAAGATCTGCTATCTATCTTAATATATAAAGAGGTAATATGCAAATTAGGCCCTGTCACAGGGTGGGCGTGGCTGCAGCGGGGGAGGAGGAGGGCTGGGGGGGCATTCCTGGTCTAAGCACCATTTCTTCCCACCCAGGCAGACTCGCCTGCGGCCCCACAGCCAAATCCCAATGCGAACCTGGGGTTTATTAAACTTTACTGGAGCTGCTCCCCACCCCCCCACCCCCTGTCCCTAGGACAAGCTGCCCGCAGCAGGGTGCCCCAGCAGTGTCCTGACAGGTGGGCGGCCCAGGAGAGCCAAGTTGAGGGGGAGCAGGGGGAGCTGTTGGGAGCCACTGGGGGGCGGGGCCGCTAGAGACAAGTTGGGGAGGGCATAGGGATGGGGAGTGGGGAGAGCGCCTGAAGAACAAAGAAGCTTCAGTGAAATGGCTGGCCAGGAGCCGCAGCCTGGTGTCCGCAGGTGCATGGACAGGCCCCTGCCTGAGGGGCGGCTTCAGCGAAGTGGCCAGCCAGGAGATTTGCAGTCCAAGAGGTACAGAGCAGTGTGGAGGCAGGGTGCCCCTGAGGGATGGCCCAGGAAGGGGGCCAGCGCCGCTTGCCTGAGGAGAGCGAGGTGCTGCAGTGGCCCCAAGGCTCGGGAAACAAGAGACAATGACTGCTGACTTGGGTGGAGTGGCTTGGGCCCACCCCAGTGCAAGGGCACCCCACTGCCAAGTACCCCACTGCCATGGGGTCCTGAAGCTCCTGTTGCTAACTGGGCGTGTCATTGGCCTGTGCACTTGAGAGGCCACCACTCCAGCTCCCCACCTTGGCCCAAAAGCAAGCCCATGCCCGCCCCACCACCATTTCCTGCCTCCCCACTTCAGGTCTCTCCAGCACAGTGAGTGCTAAACCTACCATCTGCTCCTCAGAAGGGTGAGCAGTAAAGAATGGGGGCAAGGGGCAGGAGGCAGGGGGCAAGGGGCAGGGGAGAGGAAAGAATGTGGAGCATCCAAAATGAAGAGGTGCTTGAGAATGAGGCTTGGAAGCCTGACAGGAAGGTTTATCCTTTTTGTCTGGTGGCTGCCCCTTAGGAAGGGCCGAGAGCATGGCTCTGAGGGTTCCCTGTGCACTCAGTCAAGTTCCACAGCCAACTGGAATTGGCCTCAGTGTCCTGGTCTGTAAAATGGATTAAGAGTGTTCCAGTGCCTTCACTGAGCTTTGATGGCCAATTGAGATACTACATAAGGAAAGTGTTGAAGAAGTGAGAAAGAAAAGAAAAGGTGAGCAACACAAAAGAAAGACTGGAAGGAACCTGTAAACCTATTGCCACTTAAATAGGGAATATAGTCAATGTGTTGTAATGATGGTATGATGCCAGGTGGGTACTGAAAATATCAGGGAACACTTTGTAAAGTATATGATTCTCTAACCACTATTCTGTAACTAATATAAAACCTGAAACTAATATAAAATAATATTGAATGTAAAGAAATGAAAACAGGAGGGAAATTTTTATAAATTTCACAGTTTAAATAAAGGTTGTAATGGAAGGAAGGGGGATAATTAAAATAGTGTTTTTCATTTTACTACTTTATTGTCTTTTCAGTTGTCTTTATATGGTGCTTCTATACTTTTCAAAGTCATTATCTCATTTGATGTTCAGGGCTACTTAAAGACAAGATAATTATTCCCTCCTATTGATAGATTCAAAGAAAGGAAATCTTCGTGTCTGGTCCCAATGATTCAATCATCAAGCCTTATTGTAAAGTAGAGTTAGTGAAATTTTCTGTAAAGGGTCATATCTTGACACTTGAGGGTGATCAGGCCAGCAGGGAAGGGCAGTTGGGGCAATCAGACGGACAGGGGAGTGGTTAGGGGGTGATCAGGCTGGCAGGCAAGTGAGTGATTAGGAGCCAGCAGTCCCGGATTGCGAGAGGGATATCCAGCTGTCAGTTTAGGCCCCTGAAGGGTCTGAGATTGGAGAGGGTGCAGGCTGGGTTGAGGCACTCCCCCTGCCCCCTGTGCACAAATTTCGTGCACTAGGACACTAGTTTTTTCTAAGTCCCCAGTTTTCAACTTTTTTTTTCTTCTATCTCAATTTGGTATACTCTGGCACAGACCTATTGGTTTTTATAGTCACTCTACCAGAACTGGTAGGGATGGGGACTCAACACAAAAGACAACACAGACACACACACCCCACCAGTTCCTGCCAAAGTTCAGTACATTTTCTTACAAAATGTTTTTCACTATGTTGTATGACTTTGGTCCATTTACAGAGTCCTGAAATAGCTGTTTTTGACAACTTTGTCCAGTTTTATAATTGCCTTTGAGGAGATTTGCTGAGCTCCTCATTCTACTATTCCCACATTTACACTCCTTCCCACAGCCCCTTTATGCTTTCCTCTGCCATGTGCTAGGACAACTCAGGTGTTTAATTCACATTGAATGATATTGGCAAATAGCTTTTCCAGGCTTCTAAGATAATCCCAGTAATATATGTGCCTGCAACTATGGGTCTTGGCTAACATGTGATATTTTATGTCTTAAGAAAATACTTCCAGGTCAATGAATTATTGGTTATTCAATCTAATATTCTAGCATCCTGGAACAAGCAACCTCAGAATGCAATGCCAGGAGTACTCCCATGGATCTCATAGATGCACAGGGCTAATTTTTGCAATTATCTCAGCCTATAGTCACTTTCCTTACTTATTGATTCCAGCACTTCCTCATCTGAATTATACTAGGATTTAAGCTTAGTTATTGGTCTGGTAGTCAGCAGAGGAGGTGAGGGAAGCTCCTTAGTGGAGTATATGTTATCCTGCAAGAAAGAAACCTCTGTAGCATGTTCTAGTACAGCAAAAGCACTTGTGCTTAGGGAAGGATGAGGCGCATCTGAAGTCCCATGTGTTCAAGGCAGGAAGCTGCAGAGTTAACATCTGCAGAGACTTCTAGTCAGATGTTCTATTTACATAGTTCAGTGTTTCAGCTTTTCCCCATCAGGATCCCAATTTTCACATAAATAATCTTATCTTGGCTGAGCATCTCTGACCCTGAACCTTAATTTTTAAAATTTTAATTATTTTTTAAAAACTTGATTTTAAATTATAGTTGATATACAATATTATATTAGTTACACCATATTGACTAGATATTTATATACCTTTATAAAATGATCACCCCATAACTCTATTAAGAATCTTTAATAGTTCTTTAATAGTGTTTGCTCTTTACTGCAGGTGATAATGGCCTCTTTGTAACCAACCACATAGGCCTTGCTGTTCTCACACTTAGTCATTAACTGCTTATTAGAGTCCCACAAACTCTCATTAACACTCCTCAGAGCATCAGTGCAGCTTATCAATAACCAGCCAACTCCACTCTTTTCATAGGTATTATTACATCATAATTCTCAAATGCCTGAATAATCACACCTGCAACAGCATTTCCCAGGTCAGCACTGGGAAATCTTTGACAATTTTGCCAGCATTATCTGCTAGAGACTGGGTCGCAAGTGAGGCAGTCCAAAATCCCATCTTATTGCTTTTCTCAGACCGCTCTTGGTACCATTTGTGCTGTTCATGTCCCCAAAAAGCAGTTGCCAAGACAACGGTATTAGACTTGCAGAAAATTGTTAGGTAGAATGCCCATAAGAGAAAAGGTGAAGGTTGCCAGAGAAGGCTAGGAGAGCTGAAAGATCACCAATGCAGATTGACCCTTGTGAAGGAGATGGAGAAGGAAGAACAGGTGAAGAAACCTTGGACTCAGTGCAGCTCTCAGGAAATTTGGTAAGGCCAATGGTGGTGGGGATTTGTGGGGCGGGGGTGGGGTGGGGTGGGGCAGTGTCCTAAAAACAAGGCTGGCTGTCAGAGTAGTCCTGCATTTACCAGGATTCGGCCTACATTCTTATCCTTGCACAGCAGCTAGGAATGTCAGTGAAATATACTCTCTGTAGGTGCAGTTTTGAAAGCCACAGTAAAGGGATATGGTTACCATACTTATTCTTTTAAAAATATTTAAATATTTTCTATTTATTGATTTTAGAGAGATAAAGGAAGAGAGATAAGAGAGAGGGAGAGGGAGAGTGAGAGGGAGAGGGGGAGAGAGAGAGAGAAAGAGTAAGAGAGAGAAAGAAACATTGATTTGTTATTCCACATATACATGCTTTCACTAGCTGATTCTTGTATGTGCCCTGACCAGGTATCAAACCCCCAATGTAGGCATATTGGGACAGTTTTCTAAGCAATTGAGCTACCTGGCCAGGTTTCAAAATTATTTTTTTCTTTTAAAAATGTGTCTTTATTGAAGAAAGTATTACATATGTTCCCCTACCACCACCACCATTGACCTTCTCCACCTCTCTCCTGCCCCCTCCCCAGGCCTTCACCACACTATTGTCTGAGTTCATGGGTTATGCATACATATATCCATATAAGTTCTTTGGTTAATCTCTCCCCACCTCACCCCTTTCCTTTAGAAATATGTCAGTTTTATTCTTCAATGTGATCCACAATGATCTTTTCTGTTCTAAAAGTTGTATTATATTATAATTCATTTTTAAACAATTGATATCATGAAGCAACTCAGGAGTACATCCCCACATTTTGAAAAACACTGACCTGAAACATTTATTTGGCCATAATAATTTAGTGATTATTATTAGCAATGCCATCATTAGTTAACACTAAATAGCACCTTAGAGCCTGATCAGTGTTGCTCAGTGGTTGAGTGTTGACCCATGAATTACCCATGCACCAAAAGGTCACTGGTTCAATTCTCAGTCAGAGCACATATGCAGGTTGTGGTCTCCATCCCCAGTAGGGGGCATGCAAGATCAATGTTTCTCTTTCATTGACATTTCTGTCTCTCTATCCCCCTCTCTTACTCTCTCTAAAGTCAGTAAAAACATATTTTAAAAATATAAAAAATAACACTATAGTTAACATATAAGTGCTTATCTAATGTATGTTCAGTATACACTTATATATTGCAAAAAATAGCCATTTTATCTATCAGAGAAATGCAGGTGGCTAGATATATCCACAATTAAAATTACTTTAGCAAGAGCTGATCTGTGCAAAATTACTGCTTAAAATCAAAATAAAGAAAAGTAATTCTCACGATAATTTTGTGTATTAGTGACATATCTATTAATCATATTGTTATTCTCATAGGGGAATAGAAAATCAAATGAAATATACCTCAATA
Source organism: Pipistrellus hanaki (assembly GCF_964339955.1). NCBI lineage: Eukaryota > Metazoa > Chordata > Mammalia > Chiroptera > Vespertilionidae > Pipistrellus > Pipistrellus hanaki. The sequence goes on along the minus strand of NC_140524.1, from coordinate 18,575,336 downwards.
AATCAGAAATACCATTTCAAATAAACAAAAAGGCACTGAGACTAGATTTCACACTTTGTATAAACAAATAGAAATTAAATTCCTGATGAATACCTGGCTTCTTTATTTCATATGCTTCTTGTCCCTACTCAAAGCATCTGACTCAGTAAGACACTTTCAATCTATTTGGTTGAAAAAAGAGTAGCCATACTTTTCTGATTAAGTGATGCATTTATTGTCTCAAGGTATGGTATGAACAGGGATTACAGGGCAATTTTTGAGTGAATTTTATAATTATGTATTTCCTAGATTCCATTTGATATATCTTTTAGGTATAGCATATGATATACCTTCCTCTTCCTCAGTTTCCACCTTTTTGATAGCACTCTCATTTTTCATTACACCTGGAAAAAAATTATTGTTAGTATAAATTTAATAAAAGAGCAATAGGTGATATAATTATATTTCTTATTAATTCCATACATCTGACAGTTTGAGTTGATGGACCCCCAACCTTTATTGTCCCTCAATTTCTGTCCCTTCACTGTACAGGATGAGGTAGCTCAGCCTTTGTATAGGTGGAATGCCCCTAAGTTCATGTCACCTATAGAAAGGGAGAATGGCATGGTAAAAACTGTGAAAAGTTAGTATAGAAATATGTTTTAAAATCTAGATGATGAGTGTGCTTAATGTACAATTTTTTCAATTTCCATGTATATTTGAATTTTTTCATAATAACATGTTAGGAAAAAAAGAAAAGTGGCCCTGGCTGGTATGGCTCAGTTGACTGGAGTGTTGACACATGCATCAAAATATTGTGGGGATAAACTTTTGAGCACAGAGTGAGGGGTTGGCCTTTACATAGATAGTTTATCCATAAAAACTGGAGAAAAGGCAGAGAATATAAGTACAGGTGCAGGTAAAAGGGAAGGTGTATTGGTGGGACTTGTGGAAATTTTCTTTTGACCACTTGTATTTTCTCAGTGAAGGAAGAAACAAGACCATCACCCGATGATGAGGCTGTGGGAAATTACGTTAGGAGTGTAAGAGGAGAGAACATATATGAAACAGTCTTCTCAGAGAAATGGTGGTGTAAATGGACTGGGAAAATGGGATAGTCCATTTATTAGGAAACAAGCCCTAGAAGTTGGATTGCTGGGTAAAAATTATATAGATTTTTATGGATATTGACAATTTACCTCTGTAAGAGTTGGATGCATTTATATTTCTATAAGTAACGTAGAGTTTCAGTTATCCATGGTCAACAATGATCCAAAATATTAAATGAAAAATACCAGAAATAAATAATTCATAAGTTTGAAATTGCATGCTGTTTTGAGTAGTGTGATGAAATCTAACATCCTCCTGTTCCATCCAGCCCAGGATGTGGATCATCCCTTGTCCAGCATCTATACTGTATACTTTCCTGCCAGTTAGTCACTTAGTAGTCATCTGCTATAACATTGATTATGTTGATAGTTCTAGTTTATTATTAGTTATACTTATTAACATATTACTGTGCCTAGATTATAAATTAAACATTATTATAGGTAGGTATGTGGGTAGGTATATAGAAGAGAAAATATATATAGGGTTTGGAACATATCCCCCATGGATTAAGGGGAACTATAGCATCAGTGTAACTGTTTCCTGTTCCTTTGCCAAGTATGTTATCAAACATTTTTTCTCTTTTTATATGACAGTGGACTTTTAATTCATATAATTTCTTAATATGCATGCGGTAAGCATCTTTTTATGTGATTACGAGTCAAAGATTATAAGAGAAAGTTGTATTTTTCTAGGGAACTACCTCTCAATCTTATGAGGCAGACAATTCTACTTTGTCTTCATGACTAAACCTATACTGTGTCCTAGAGCCCTTGTGGGAACCATGCCAGAGATGCCAGATGCTCAAGGCCAATTAGAATGTGAAGGCCCCATCTACAGTGTGCTGTATGGACAAGGCCACTCTGAGCATGGGAATCTTAACCAGAGTGCCCAAGGACTATTCACAGAGACAAGGCCACAGCAATCTCATGGTACACTGTGCCCTTCTATAACCCAGATGATTCATGTCACTATTGGATAGAGGCCTCTTTTGACTAAGTGGTATAATACATGGCACTGACCAGCCAGTGTACTGGTGCTACTATGATGTGAGAGAGAGAGGCTGAAGAGGCCACTGAGAGTACTGAGGTTAAAGAGCTCAGGTGCAGCTTCTATGTGAAGCAGTGGATCTAGAGGCAGCACACGGCTGCTCAGATAATGGCTGTGGAGACAGAGGCTGCTGCTGTGTAGGAAAGATGTGTTGTTAACTAGCTGGTATGTGGCTGCCTATAGGGTACTTTACTTTGAAGAACTGTTTTATTTAGTGGCTCCTTATTAACAATGGCTATATGGCCACTGGCTCCTACAATAAAGACTTTCTTATACCCTACAACTTCTCATGCTTTCTCTATCTACCTCCCGACATCCAAGAAGGTCCAGCACCTGGCAGGGGGGCTAGGACCCAACAGTTAGTATAGGAGAGCAAGATTCAGAAGAATATGCAGACTCAAGAGCAGCTGTGCTCTGACAGCTTTGAATCACAGAGGTTTAGGGATAGGAAAGGTCTTAGAAGAGATCTTAGGTTAGTATTAGTGTAAGGTACATAATCCAGGACTTCTGATGCCCTGGCCAAGACTCAAACTCTGTTCTTGGTGTTTGGGGAAGACAAAGGTTTTGGAGTTGGCAAGTGATGAAACATTTATATGTGAAATTTAGGAAGACGAATAAACCTATGCTTTTGTAATGGATGAAGATGGGTGAGGAGCAGTGGTTTGCCCATAACAGGCATTTAGCAAATATGCAAAAGAAAAAGAAAAGGGATGCCCTCCAGGAGGGGAGAGAGCTGCAAGACACAACAGTGGCCTTCTGGCTCATGGAACTCTGAATCAAGTGGTCTGTTAGGGTTTCAGGAAAGAAAGCCAAGACAGAAGAAAAAACTGCCAGGAGTGTTGCTGTGCATACTATGTAATTCGTGTGCTGCACATAGGTACCTGGTAGTTGAGAGTTGGCAGTAAGACCTGAAAATCAGCCTCTGTTCTTCATACTATGTCACAGGCCCACAGGGCTGTGCAAGCCCAGAGAGGATTCTCCTTTCTAATATGTAAATAATAGGAGGTGCTTTACTAATCTGTCATCCCAGAGGGGCATCTTTTACTAATCCATCTCTCTTGAGGGGGCACCTTTCTCTAATTTGCATGAAAGTGCTGTGTGGACTAGCGGTGGCCACATTGGTGTTCTTTGCAGCCATTCAACACAATGTCCCTGGCAATGGCTTTTGGTCCTCACCATCCTCTCAGGCCCTCAGCTTCCTGTGATGTTCCAAGAACTGTATGGAACGACTAGATGGGCTCAAGGTTGGAAGGCTGTGGAAGGAAATCAGAAGGAGGTAAAAGATTATAGAAAGGTTTAGAAAGATAAGGAAATGACTTGGAATTAGAGAAGGATACTAAAATACAGTTTTCCTGTAGCTAAAATATTAAATGTCACTAAAATTAATGTAATGTACTCCATGTGCAGTAGTATAATTTCACTGTATTTGCAAAATTATGAGGAACAATTCTCATCAAATGTTTGCCAGTAACATGGAACATTAAGAAAATATTCGATTTGGTTCTTGGCCTGCTTTTTGTAGTACAGTTGTTGTTGTTTTTTTTTAAAAGAGTTTCTTCAAGTCTTATTATTTATTTATTTATTTATTTTTAAATATATTTTATTGATTTTTCACAGAGGGGAAGAGAGAGGGATAGGGAGTTAGAAACATCGATGAGAGAGAATCATCGACCAGCTGCCTCTTGCACAACCCTATTGGGGATGTGCCCGCAACCAAGGTACATGTCCTTGACCGGAATCGAACTCGGGACCTCTCAATCCGCAGGCCGACGCTCTATCCACTGAGCCAAATTGGTTTCGGCTATAGCACAGTTTTAGGAAACCACTTCATCAGAAGATAAGAAACTCAGTGTTAAGGAGGGATCAAGACTATCACTAATTAAATGTTATTATATTATACAGATATTATTTGCTCTGTTAGAAATGGAGTCATTGTTACATACCACAATTATACACAGGACAGTTTCAAGCTACCCCTCTTCCACAGCCACTTAGAAAAAAAGTTAGCTAGAAGGTCTTTAGATCCTCCCCTAACACACTGGAATTGGGCTCAACAAATATATACTTATTGGCTTTTCAGATTGTCAGGTGTTGTTTCCTGTCTTTGGAATAAACAGCATTTCCACTAGCATTCAATAAAGAAATGCTAAAGAAAGCAAAAGACAAATGACTGAATTAATATTCTCTACCACCACAATATGTGAATTACAATTAAATTCATATAGCTATGTTTGTATGATCTTGTTAGGAATGAATATTTTGTATATACCAACCACAAAAAAGAAAAAGAAAAAAAAAAGGAGCAATTCCTAAAGAGAGTGTTCAGCTTAAAGGCAGTGAAGATTATATCAATAGTATTTAATTTTTAAATGAATGCTCAGTATTACACTGACTTACCTGAGACTTTTAGCAGATATTCACTAGCTTGATATGATCCTTTTTTTTCATTTGGTCCTATTATTGATCCATTAAAAGTTATTGGCACTGCAAAATAGTTGTGATTATTTACTGTTTATAAAACTTTGAGGGGAAAATATAATTACCTAATTTTACTTTCCCTGTGGCTAATCTCACTTTTTAAGCCTATTAATTGTCCAGTGAATTTTCACTTACTAGCATCAGTCAACTGTGAATAAAGTTGGTATTCCATAAAATACACAAAAATAAAAAGGTAAAAGAACTTTTTGCCCATTATTTAAATATTTGTAGTCCTTTTGTCTTCTGGACAAAATAGAATTTTAACTGTGGCCCAGTTATCTGCACTGTCTCTATCTTCTGAACTAAGATGCTCTGCTCCCTTCTGAATTCTGAAGTGGAGCCACTAATGTGAGGTCAGCACACAGTACCATAATGGTACAAAGTCATGGAATCGAACCAGCCAATAGGGTGACTAAGATAATGGAAGGGCGGGCCTAGAGGGTTGCTTAGCACCTATGCTTATAGAAGGGAATGAGATTAGATTGCTGCTCTCAGGGAGATTGTAGTTGAGCAACAGAAGACAGATATCTTATAAAATAAAAGGCTAATATGCAAATTGTCCTCTCTACTAGGAGTTAGACCAGGGGGCCGGGCTGGCCAACCAACCACCCTCTGCCTCTTCCCCCAGCCCGTCCTACCCCTGATTAGCCCCCCACCCCAATAAGGGGTGGGGCAAGCCCACCACCTACCCACAGCCCCTCCCCTTGGCCAGCCCAGCTGGCCCTATCAGGGCAGGCTGGCCAGGTCCCACCTGTGCATGAATTCATGCACTGGGCCTATAGTAAATTATAATTCAGGATGACACATATATAAGAAGCAAATAGACTATACACAAGAAGGATTCTCTGATCAAAATTCCTGTCTTCCAGTCCTGCTTCCTCACTTACTAGTTGCTGATTTTGATTAAGCTACTTGCTCTCCGAGTCTCAGTTTCCTCATCTGTAAAATGGGAGTAAAAAATAGTACCTCTTTCATAGAGTTATTGTGATGGTTAAATAAGATACTTAATGTCTGACTATTGGCTATGGCTGTTATACAAAGTCCCCCTAAAAATGTATACACACTTTAATGGCTGTTAGCTCAGTTTTGAAAATGAAGTGAATTTCAATAAACAATGCCTTTATAATTATTTAAAATATATATACACTTTTGGGACACCTTATATATGATAATATCTATATCAATAGTAAATCAACAACTCAGCACATCTCTAAACTCCTGTGTGCTCTCGAGAGGCTTAAACCTAAATCGTTGCCTCTCAGAATTTGCTTTATGGAGACAGATTGGATAATCCCAAACTGCCCCCCCCCCTCACCAGCCCTCCCCTTCCAGCCTGATCACCCCTAACTGTCTCTGCCTTGGCCCCACCACTGTGGCTTTGTCTGGAAGGATGTCCAGAATATGTCCAGTCTAATTAGCATATTATCCTTTTATTTTTTAAAATTTATATATATATTTTTAAATTTATTTTTCAGTTACAGCTGACTTTGCCTTATCTCCTAATATTTTTCATGTTTTTGTTCCTGGACATGTCAGGCTGATTCATTCTCAGGACCTTTGCACTGGATATGTTAGCAGCTCAGGAAGCACCTCCACATATACTTTCTTGGTTTCCTCCTTGTCATTTTGGGTCTCACATCAAATGTCATACTCTCAGAGTGGTCTTTCCTCACAACCAAAGATGCTCTGCCATATTATTCTGTTTATTTTCTTTGTAGAACTCGTTGCTATTTTACATTCTTGTTATTTGTTTAATTCTTTGTATTGGTTTGTATTATTACACTTGTAAGCTCTTTTCTGGCATGGCCCTTGCCTGTCTTACTGTGTTGTATCACAGCACCTAAGACAATGCTTGGCTTTACCCTCTCCTCTATGCTTTACTATAGGGGTGTCGAACTCAATCAAAGAAGGGGCCAAAATCTAAAATCCAGCCTAAATCGCGGGCCGAATGGTTTACTGAACAGTCATAAACTGACAATGTCATAAACTGACAGCGGAGTGCAGTGATGACAGCGCAGTGTGGGCCACATTGCAAGGCCTGGCGGGCTGGATTTGGCCCGCGGGCCTTGTGTTTGACACATGTGCTTTACTACATAGTTTCCAGAAGTATTTTTGATCAGAAGACACAACACTAGTCTTCTCTGTGTTCTACAGGCAAAATCTGGATGATTTTGATGAGTTTGTAGTCCCACCTTCTGAAAGACTGGAGGATCTCCAGAGGAGAATAATATAAGAGTGAAAAATTATTTTTTTAAAAAAACAACTCATATCATTTGGAGAACAGGCCATGAGATTTCAATGTTTTATCTGTAGAAGAACAGAATGAAGAGAGTCATCTTAGGTTTATCACTAATTCTCATTATTCTCTTGCTCATTTTGTGCTCTCTTATTATTATTTTTTCATCTTTGTTTAAATTCTCAGCAGAAGAGTTGAGCTTCCTAGTTGACAATCTGTAATTTAATTTATGCTCGACTGGCACTGTATGATCTCATGCTAGAAGCTATGTTTTGAAAGATGCAAATGGCTGGAAAATTCAATTGACTGTCCTTTTATGCAAAGAAAAGTACTGTAGTTAGATGCATTGTATTCTTATATTTCCTAGGCAAACACCATATCTTCTCTTTTATCTCTTGGTTTAAATAAAATTAGAGTATTTTTTTAGCAGTTCCAGGCATGAAAAAATTTACAGCTCTGGATAAAGCCTCAGTGGAATGTGGTTCCAATTCTTCAAGTAGTTCTCCAGATACTGGTTCCTATAATATTTTCCTGCTGAGATAGGTCCCACGTGTCATACCTTGCTGCAGATGTGGCAAGTGTGGCTATGTTGTTGAGTCTGTTAGTATGTCTGTTGTCACTTTGCAGTGCTGTTCCCCTTGTCTCCTAAATGGGGATCCAAGGATCATTCCAGAGTCCCAGGTTTCTCATACAAACAGTACCATTGATAACCTTCCTTAATAGTCCAAAGTCCTGGATTTCTTTCTTGAGGATCTTTCCTAAACTGTTAATTTTATTTTAGAAATTTTATTTCATTTTAAGTTTATCTTTATTGTTGAAAGTATTACAGATGTCCCTCTCCCTCTTCCCACTAATTCCCTCCTCCCCACTCCTTCTCCTGCCCCAGTCCTTCACTATGTTATTGTCCCTGTTCATGGGTTATGCATATATGCAGATGTTTTATTTAAATTGGATTACTTTTAAACCAGGGAATAATTTAGGTCATGCCCAGAATAGATTCACTCCTTTGGTATAAATATTGTTTCCAGACCTCTCCAATGAAAATATTATATCTTATTTGGAAATAGTGGCACTCTTGAACACAATATAGAACTTTAATTTTATCTCCTCCTGCTGTCCTTTACCCAAAGTTGGTATTACAATTTTGCTAGCATTATAGAAGACATTAAAACATTATGCCTGGGAGGTTATTTTTGTTTAAAAAGAAGTTCCTCACCCTAACTGGTTTGGCTCAGTGGATAGAGCCTAGGCCTGCGAACTTAAGGGTCCCAGGCTCAATTCCGATCAAGGGCATGTACCTTGGTTGCGGGCACATCCCCAGTAAGAGGTGTGCAGGAGGCAGCTGATCGATGTTTCTAGCTCTAACCCTCTCCCTTCCTCTCTGTAAAAAAATAAATAAAAAATATATTTTTTAAAAGTTCCTCATTAATCATTCATTAAATGGTTTTGGCAGCTATTGAAGATTGTTGCCTAGATGCATAGTTTTGCTGAGTGAGGGTTGCAAAATGGTGATTTTTTAATTCATTAATTCCTTCTCTATTTATGAGCAGGACATTTTATTTAAAAAGGAGCTTCCCACCGAGCTGGCATGGTTCAGTGGTTGAGCATTGACTTATGAACTAGAGTTCATGGTTAGATTCCTGGCACATGCTTGGGTTGGGTTGCAATCTCCATCCCCAGTAGGGGGTGTGCAGGAGGCGGCCGATCAATGATTCTGTTATTGATGTTTCTATCTCTCTCTCTCCCTCTCCCTTCCTTTCTAAAGTCAATAAAAAATCTATTTTTAAAAAAGGAGCTTTCCCTTATTAGCTATGTTCAAATATAGTCTGCACAGGAAAGTTACGATAAATACTTGAATATTTCTCTTTACTTTCAATTTTCAGGATAAGGGTTTCTACCCCAATAACTAACAATGCTGACCAATGATCTTTGAGTGTGTGTTAATTGTGACTTATATATACCCTGTTTCCCCCAAAATAAGACAGTGTCTTATATTAATTTTTGCTCCCAAAGATGCACTAGGTCTTATTTTCAGGGGATGTCTTATTTTTCCATGAAGAAGAATACGGTACACATTTATTGTTTAATGAAAATAAAAGAAATTTATTACCTGTATACAGTACGGTAGTATGGTAGTTGTCAACACAAACCAGACAAACTGTGAATCCTACAGTATCAAGAATTTACTCATTTATTCAATGACAATCATGTCATCGTCTTCTGGAACATCATCATAACAATCCAATTCCTGAATTTCCTGGTGAATTTCTTGTGACTCCATTGCTTTCAGAATCAGTGGACCAAATCTCTCATGTTTAGCCTAGGGGGGCCTTATTTTCGGGGGGATGCCTTATATTTCACTCAGAAGGAAACCTATAAGTAGGTCTTATTTTCGGAGGATGTCTTATTCGGGGAAACACGATATTTATTGCATTGTAGTTGTTATTATTATTATTATTATTATTATTATTATTAGTGATCCATTGAGAGTCCCTTCACGCTTCCTCCTGAGTAGAACTAGAAATTTCCATTAATGACTAAACAGGCAAGTAACACCAAGAACATCAAGAGCCACTGTAATGGGATGACTGGAGGGAAGAGGTGTGGTTGCTGAGGGCCAACACTACTTACCTGGCCTGAAAATATGTGTTGGACTCACAAAAAAGCCATATAGTTTTCTCTTAGTGATTTGTTACTCCTTTACTTATGACTAAGTGATTACTTGGGTGTCTATGTTAACCTGGTCACATTTACTCTTCATTAATTTTAGCTCTTTATGAAATTTTACTTTACTAGCCACTGCTGTCTACCTCACCCCACCCTGACACAAAGTTGAATAGAGGATATAAAAGTGGACATCACTTGTCTTCTTTCCAATTTCAAAAAGAAAGCTTTCAAGTTTCACCAGAATGTACGAAGTTTGTGCACTCTCTCTTTATGTACATATACATGCATACACACATCTGTAGATACTTTTACTAAGCAATGACAAAGTCTCTAAGCTACAGGAGCTGCTAAGTTTAACTTGGCACTCCATCATATATTCAGTTGGTAAAGAGACAATGTCCCAAATGGATCCAGACAGTCTTACTTCTGACAACAAAAGCAAGCTGAGAAGATCAGCATGGTGTCAACTCCCATATCCTTATTCCCACAGGATGACAAGAAATCACAGGGAGAAGATGACAGATGACAGGAGCACTGAGTTGCTCTAGTACAGAGGAACTGTTCCCATATTATATCGAGTTGCTTTTATAACTGGAAGTTGTACCTTAAGGGAGGAAAGTCCCACACTTGACCAGGATGAGGCGAGGGTCGGGGGAGGAGATGAGAAACTGCCATCTGGCATCCCCTCTCAAGATAGAGAGGTGGTGTGGTGAGAAACAGTCTACACTATATTGACTATCTTGCTGTGTTCCAGGGAGGGTCACAGGACATTTCACCCAGATTTATGTGAGCTTACAGTTGAGTCTTGCCTATGGGGCCAATGTGGACATGTGCCAGGTTGTTTGGACCTCTAAGCAGAGTCATTCTACTGTAAACAAGAACAATCAATGAATATTAAGGGAAACTTGTAAGTGTATTGATACATAGTAATAAGAAATATATTTATTTATTACAATAAAATTATATTAGTATTTAATGGTTTCCTAGTCAAATTGTGTTCTTTAGAAATGCTCCAGTAATGGTAAATCAGGACTTCACCACTAGATGGCATATGACATTCATCATCCAATTGGTCAGTATGGAAAGTTCTTTCTAAGAGAGTACAAACCTAATTGTCATTAATTCCAAAATGTGTATGAATTTTAAAATTTTATTTTAATTTTTTTTTATCTCAGAAGAGGAAGAGATGGAGAGAAGGAAGAAGTGAGGAAGGGAGGGAGACAAGGAGAGAGAGAGAGAGAGAGAGATTGCCATGAGAGAGAAACATTAATAGAAACATGATTGATTGCCTCTTGCATGCACCCTGACTGAGGATTGAACCTGCAACATGGGTATGTGCCCTGACTTGGAGTTGAATCCGCTAACTTTTGGTGTACAGGACTATGTTCCAACCAACTGAGCCATAGCAGCCAGGGCAAAATGTAAATGAAATTTAACTTTAAGTATAATTATTGTGCAATAATTTTTATTAAAGTATTTTCTGGATTTTTGATCAAATAATAGCACAGTAAACCCCTCAATATACTTAGCCAAGATTTACCAATTGTTAGCATATTGCTACATTTGTTTTATATTTATGATTTTTTAATCCAAAGCATTTCAGAATGATTAGTATACATTATGGCACTTTACCTCTCAGTACTTCAACATGTGTCTCATAAGAACAAGTTCATCATCTTACATTATCATACCTAAAAACTATTACATTGATCTAGTATTATCTAATATCTAGTCTATAGTTGTTCCCATAATGTCTTTTATAACTGTTTTATGTTCTATTCAGAATCCATTCAAAGATCACTCAATATATTTGGTATCATAACTCTTCTTTGTCACATCTTTTTAATTTTCTTTAACCTAGAGCAGATTCATTTTTAAATATTGCAATTCTATATAAATATACAAATGAACATATGTTTATATATTAAAATTTAATGTGCAATTGTTTACTTCCTCTACCCACTGGGAGTGCAATAATTTAGGCAAACAATGTAACAACCCTAATTATAAATGTTCCCCAAGACTGGTGAAATAAAATAAAAAGTATGCCTAAATGCAGCAATTCTATATATCAGGTATAATAAAATTCCATATTGAGATTTTTGGGTTGGTTTTTTATTAGATTATGAACTTTTAGAAGGAGAACAAATTGTGTTTTGTTCATTTTTACAATTCCTGCCCCAGTACAGTATTTCGAATGTGGTGAGATTCTATACATGTTTGGGAACTGAATGAATGGTTCTCTCTCTCTATTATAGTGAAATATATGTAACGTAAGAGTTGTAATTTTAACTATTTTTAGATGTACAGTTTAGTGCCATTAAGTACATTTATATTTTCATGTACTGTTCTTTTATAATAATTTAAGGGATATATTAATTGCAGAAAAGTTATTAAATAGATAACCAAAAATAAAAATGATTTAAACTTCCCTCAAATTCTACCATCCACAGAAAACTGAGATATAACTACTCTTAACAGTTTGGTATATACCCTTCCAGATTTCTTTATGTACATTTATTCCTATCCAAATAAGATATACAAGTGAACATATTATATTGATATATACTGTATAGTAATCTACTCTCATTTCCTTAACATATAGTCAATATTTCTCATGTTAATATTTTTTTAATATATTTTATTGATTTTTTACAGAGAGGAAGGGAGAGATATAGAGAGCTAGAAACATCAATGAGAGAGAAACATCGACCAGCTGCCTCCTGCACACCCCCCACTGGGCATGTGCCTGCAACTCAGGTACATGCTCTTGACCAGAATCGAACCCGGGACCTTTCAGTCCACAGACCGACATTCTACCACTGAGCCAAACCAGTTTCGGCTCTCGTGTTAATATTTATAGATAAGTGGGTTTTTTTATATCTGGTTATATTTCATCTACTTTTTTATGTCATATACCTCCAGTAGACATACTGATGGTTAGGGGGTCTTGGTAACAGGACTAAGAATACAGATGAATCGCATGAATTCTTTTTTTTTTCTCTCTCTCTCTGAGCACAGTGGAAAACAACACTAGGGTCTGGATTTTTAGCTGTGGGCCTCTGTGTAATTTGGGGATTGCGGAAGGGGTTGAGCATATTTTTCTGTCTTATCTTTAGGTCAGGGAATGACAACATTGCACCAAAGGAAGGAACAAGAACAATGTACGTCATTTGAATGGAATGTCATGTGAAACCAACATCTTCTGGAGAAATGCTACTGAATGCCTGACTCTCTGTATTACTTGCTTAGAGGGGGAAAAAAAGAAAAAGAAAAAAAAAAAAAGCAACACATATTGAACAACACAATGGCAATGCTCACTACCAGAGAGACTAAACCTTGTTTGATGGGTAGTAGGACCACTGCAGAAAGAACACCATTAATGAGACTGTTGCCAGGAGACGGGAGAGCCAAAAGCCCATAGCATTGTAGGGGTTCCACTGAAAATCAAGGCAATTTAAGTGTGATTTGGATCAGAGGTTTAGCTATTAAAATCTGTCCTTTGATGAGCATGTACTTTTTAGTGTATAATGCTTAGTATGATTTTATGTTTTTGGAGGAATTTGGAGGCTAATCCCAAGGCATTTCATTTCTTTCCACAGAGCTTATCCCTTCTTCAAAGCACAACCCATTTTCCAGTGGCTGCTGCCCCTCCCCCCACACTTTTTCAGTGCTATAGCCTGGGAGCTGGTGCAGACGCAAAGCGCATGCTGCTGGTAAGTAGCCGAGCAATCTTTTGTAAAATAGATTCCCAACATATGCTTTTTAAAGCAAGTGACATGTTTTAATGGAATAGAATAATACTAAACTGTGTAGGAATTTCAGATTCTAATCAGTAGCATTGGGAAAATGGCTTAATTATATTCTAAATATTTCACGGTCACTTTTCTAGTTTAAAGCTTGTGTCTTAAATGGTGAGTGAGTTGTTGGAAGAACATATAGAACCTTCCTCGTGATTCTGGTAAGATATTTTCTAAAATAAGACTTGACGAAGATGTCACTAAAATGAGAAATTGCATTCGGAATGGTATTTCTGCTTTACTATGTTTGGATTGGACTTGACAAAAATGGGTTGTGATTCTAGATGTTCTCAGATCTGATTTCCTTTCACAGTGCGGAGAAAGCAGGAGAAACAATGTTATTTTGCAATGAGGAAAATGATATCATTTCTTTTTTTTTTAATTAATAAAATGATGTGACCGGATATCTGTACAAGAGAGAAAATAAGAAGGAAGGCAGCCTGTAATGTTCAGATTAATTACTTCATGTGCATGATGAATGTGTGTTGAATGAGGAAGATCAACATTTAGTTTTGGGATGAAAAATCATGAAAAATAGATAATGAACCTTGCTACGGTAACTTTATTTTAAAGAGGATGCATTTGTATTTTTGGTGTCAATTTGTATTGTAAAGATATAATCTTCCCATATTCCTTTCTTTGAAAAGGGATATAAGAAGGATAGCAGAGATTCCTAGCAACAAAGCTGTTTTGTATGTTTCTGAAATGTGTTTGGAAATGTGTATTATGTTTCCTGTCCCATGGAATTTCCTGTCCTGCAAGAAAAAAAAGAAAGAATAGTTCCAGTGGTGGTTTTGCATTCCTTTGAAATTCAGATTGTTTTGACACTTCAACAGGAAGAAAAGAGAAAAAAGATATATACATTTTCGAGCTAGATGACAAAGCAACAATCCAGTAAGAAAAATAAGAGTGAAAAAGCTTCAAAGAAAGTCCGCAAGATGGACCATTTTTTCAGTCTAAAAATGTCCGCTGCTAGCATGTTTTGCATGGGAAAAGGGGGAGAGTGGGTGGAAGGCAAAGGGAGGCAGTGTTGAACAGAGCACTGCGGCAAAGAGAATGACTGACGCAGCCAGGGACATGTGACCATTCTCTGGTGTAGTGAAGAAAATTTTCCAGGAGTCCATCTTGTATAAGGAATTCTGTACCAACTAACATGCAAATAATACCATAATTTGTATGTAGTACATAGTAAATTTGTTTTTCTTGATGCTCTATCAGTGTACGTTAGTACATTTAGTCTTTGCTTTTTATTGTCTTCATTTTAAGGCTTTCTCTCTGAGCTTCCACCACTTTTATAAACTTATTAAAGTATCTTGTTTAAAATGGTATCTTTCACCTTTATTCATAAAAATATAATATAGCCATTGCAGAAAATTAGGAAAAATCTAAAATGACTATAAAGTTACCAGTAATACTATAATGTAGAGATAATTACTTTTAACATAATTACTGTTAGTTTCTCTTCTGTGAATGCATGCAAATAAATGCATAATAAATATATTTGTATACAAAATGAAAATCATAGGTACATATAGTTTCCGACCTGCTTTAATCATAAAAATGACATATTGGAAGAAATTCCCCATTATTTAATTTCACCAGAATGTGATGTTTTGTGGAGGCATAATTTTCTATTAGATAGGTGTTCCACTAATTGTCTAATTATTGTTTGTGAATATGTGCAACTTTTGCTGTTATAACTTAAGGAATATCTTTCCATATAAATATACTTGTGCTTTTCTGTTTTTCCCTTAGGATAAATTTTTAGATGTGAAATTTCTGGATCAAATGGTATGAACCAATTTATTTTTTCCCCTATCCCCAATTCCATACATATTGCCTAATTTATTTATCATATGTGATACAAACATTATTTTCCAGTTGTTTTTTTGCCTGTTGATTTTTTAAAAATAATTTATGGTGGTTTTATTTTTACATGTCACATGTGTACATTTTTAAATATCCACAACTAGTAAATGTTGCTTTTGTGATTTATTCTTTTCTTTGATGAGTATATTCACCTGTATTTTTCACTAGTCATTTCATTGTTTCAATTTCTACAATTAACTTTAATCATCTGAAATTTATTTTGGTATTTATTCAAAAGTATGGTCTAATTTTGTGCTGTTGGTCTTTTTTCCAAATAGGTCATCATTTGTTTCTGCATCATTTATTGAATAATCCAGCCTTCTTCCACTGATTTGAAATGGAAACAATTGTTCTCTTGTTAGGTAGGGTGTAGCTTTCCACAGGTCGGCCATTTTCTTTCTACCTAAGGTGGTTACATTCCACAATACTACTCCTACCTTCTTAACAGCTTCTGAAAGCATTCCAATGTGTCATAGTCATGCTTATGCACTTCAAGAATTCTAGGCACATTCAGTTTCAGGCAGATGCTTTCAAACAGGATTTTAAAATTAATTACATAAAATTTTTATCAGATTTTTTCTTACAAATTAAAATTGAGAAATCTGAATATAAATCACTGATCCAGATGTGCTAATTCCTTTTAAACACACCTGAATTCTAATTTTGTGTTCAAAAAATACCCCTTAGGTTAGTGTTACTCCTAAGGTTCTTCCTTCAAACCTCTTTTTTTACTCCTCAAGTGCTTGGAGAATTAAAGCTGTCTGGACTCAGTTTCTGGAATTTTCTAAAATCTAAGAAGTGTATGAGAAGCAGAAATAATGCTTGCCAGCCTGTTGTTGGTAGTATTCTGATCTAGGGGTTTAAAGAGGGCAGAGTGAGTCCCAGTCCATGCCACCATTGTCACCATGTGTTTTAGATAGGGACACACTGCAATGATTCATCTCTTCACTGCAGGTGGAAGACTCAAGCATAAAACATTGAGTCTTTTAGTGGAAGATGGTTTAAGTGTACTCACAAAAATATTTGACTATTAAAATCATCTGCCACTCACTGTTGACCCTCCACCCTGTCTCCAACACATTCTTATTTCTCTATTGACTTCTGAACTGGCCTCTAACCTTTACTGATTTTGAAACAAAACAAGGAAGCAGGGATGGGAGGATGGCTTGCTTACCCTTATTGCAGGGGGCTCTTTAGCTCATAACCACGGCCCCAAGCATTTGACTTGCTGCATTAGGCTATGATTTGTTTGTATCTAGAGGCTGGTTTCCCTGGCAACAACAGCTTGCCAGAGCTTACACATTCCTTTCTCTGCAGTGGCGGAATGCAGCTGGGAAGGCAAAGGAGGGGTTTTTGGGACCAGAGTCACTGAAGGAGTTATTCTGCAATCATGATGTTAGTTTTTCTGGGCTAAACTGCCATCATGATTGTATATAGAACATTGAATATTTTTAATCCTTGGAAGGTTTTGAGCGACTTCCTTTTTCATCCTCACAAATTACCTCTTATCAGTATGCCACCAGTGATCATGAAGTCTTCCTAATGTTTTATGTTACGTATACTCTCGGGGGCCTAAGGAAATTCATAGTAATGTGAGCACAGGAAACAGACTGCCTGGTTTCAAACCTCCACCAATTACAGTTATCCTCTCTGTACCTCAGTTTTCTCGGATGTAAAATGGGGATAATAATAGCACTTTTAGAACAGTGTTTGGTAATAGTCACCATTATGTGTTTGTTATTATTATTTATTGATATTAAAGGAGACTTGCCCTAAACAAGGTTTTCACTGCCATGTACAACCTCACCTTCTAATGCTTACTGGCTAAATCACACAAATACACATTTACTCATACCTACAGCACACAGACTCTTCCAATGGCACGCAGACACCACAACAAAACGACTTGGCTCATAGCATACACACATTTCCCCTATCTCTCAGACCCAGAGGCACACATATTTCCCCCAAGGCAAAAAGACTCACCTAAGGGACACAGAATCACCCTACCATAAATGCTTTACCATGACATGTAGAGAATCCTGACACCACAGACTGTCCCCATATTATAAGGTCCTTTCCCTGGCACACAGAGTCTCTCTAGAGCACACAGACTCACTCCAGGGAACACAGATTCTCCCAAGAACAGGCATATTCTCAAGGCAAAAACATTTGCCCCACAGGAACATGGACACATCCTACAGCACTCAAATACTCCCCAGAGCACACAAACTCTCATCATAGAATGTGGACTCTGTCCATGGCACATAGACTTCATACAGCACAAAGGTTCTCCTCACAGCACAGAGATACTCCTCACAGTACATTAGATACTTCTGACATCCAAAGATTCTCCCCACAGCACATATTTTCTCAATGCCCTACCGACTAAAACCATAGTTGAGATTTTCCTTGGAGCCCAGACTCACCTCACATCACATTGACCTTCACCAGAGCACACAGACTCCATCCCACAGCATGTAGACTCCTTTCAAACTTGAAGAGTCATCTCATGACACAGACTCCTTTAAACATACAGACCTTCTTCAGGGCACACAGCCTCACACCCTATCACACAGACTCTCCCCACAGAACATAGACTCACCCACAACACACAGACTCATATCAGAGCACAATGACTCTCCAAAGAACACATATCCTCCTCAGAACACAGTTCATGGGACAGGCTGAAGACCCACACAGAGAGACACAAAGACTCTCCCACAACAGGTGGACTTGCTCCATAATACACAGACCATTCCAAAAGGACACAAACTTGCCCTAGAGTACACAGACACTGCCCAGATCAAGCAGACTCATTCCACAACACACAGATTAAACCCACAGCACAGAACGTGTCCCCCACAACACACAGGTTCTCCCCACAACCAGAAAATTATTCCCACAGAACTCAGTGCATCCCACACACTGAGATGTCTCACAGTCTATAGACCCTTCCTACTGTGTATAGAAACACCCCTTAAACACAAACTGTCTTCCTAGGACACAGGCCCTCCTCACCTCCTAACCCTGTCACAACAAAACACAGCCCAAATTCTTTAAACAAACTGCAGTAGACACACCTCACAATGCACATCACAGCATGCAAATTGGTCCTTTGATGGGCAGTCTTGGACAACAGACACAATCTTGCCACAGTAGAACCTAATCTATCTCCAAACTGTTCAGAAATGCCCCTCAGGGCACAGGCACAGACCTGATCTATAATACCCTCACTCATCTCACAACATAGATGCAACTTATGCTGTACACATATACATACAAACACATTCCACAGAACAACACTCCACCCTTATAATTAACAGAATTGTGTTACAACACATGCCATATAAATTCATTGCACAAAGATGATACTCCTTATGGTGAGTACACAGTGTAAACACATTTCAAAACGCCTGCAACTGTTTGCTCTACAACTTCCACATTTACCTCAAAGCACATAGACTGTGTCCCTATTCACACTGCTTCCCATAAGCAAAATATGCCTAACCATGCACAGAATTTCACCAAAATGCATAGATTCTTCCATCAACATACATACTTGCTCCACAACATACACAAGCACCACTGAACACAGACTCACCCTAAATATACAGACAAACCCTTTGGGACATAGACCTGACTAGCCCCACAACATAATCATCACCACAACACTAAAAATTCACAGGCATGACTGTAAACATAGACTTCTGTATTGCGCAGAATTGTATCACAACACAGACTTACTCTAAAATGGAAGTCCTACTATGCACATAAATATTCCATAGTGTGCAAACACATAATACACATTACCATGCAATGCAAAGAGCGCCATCATAGTTTGCAGATATGCTTTATCATACTATTAAGCTACAACTCTTGCCTGCAACAGATACACAGCTTGTGTAATGGTTAAGGGTAAGGCCTCTAGACCCATACTACCTAGGTTTGAATCCAGGTTCCATTCCTTTTTTAATTGTATCACCTTGGGTAAGTATATATATATATCTGTGCTTTAGTTTACTCATTTGTAGAACAATAATAATAGTACCTACCCAAAAGGGTTATTGTGTATTAAATTAAATAAGATATGTTAAGTACTTAGTGCAGTTCCTGGCACATATTACTGTCACCCCACCACCACCATTACTACTAAAGGGAAAAGGACCTACCTGGAATATTTAGAATCATGTGACAGAAGAAAGATTCACCACATGATACAGAGACTAGCCCAAGAACATCTAGAAACACTCTACAGCATACAAACACCCCACCACAACACCCATACACCATACGGAACTCAAACAGAATTCTAAACCAGATGCCACTCACAACACACTGAACTGCATCACAATTTAAAAATTTGTTAAAAAATTGTACAGGCTTGCTCCATAATACACACTCATTCCACAGTGTCCAGACTGCATGCACAATATCCAGCCACATCCCATAAGACACAAGATCACAACACACAACACAGCACACACATATATACATGTACCCTATAACTCAGCAATAAAGCCCTATATTATACAAATACATCCTACCACACACTAATTTTTGTCACATAATATGTGGACATATCTACTATTCACAAACATGCTCCTGAATATATAACACTTGTACCATGATAATGACTACAACACAAATACTCACCCAGTAATTCAGGGGTGCCCATGATATGGACTTACCACAATAGATAGACTCATCCAAAGACATGTAGACAGTACATTGACTTGCTACAAAATAGCTTAACAGGTACAGGTATATTCTATACAATGCATGGGACTGTAGTGTATATAATAAACATTCTAAATTCTCAACCTAAGGCCTTTCTCCATAAACTAAGGTTTGCTTGAGGAATACAAAGAATATTCCATGACACTTATCATATCTCCCAAGACACCTAGAGATATGTTAATATGAACAGAGAAGCTTCACAGTGTTCACCATCACATAACATGCATCCTCACTCCACAATATACAAACTCATCCTTCCCTGAAATGCTCATTGACCTCCAATGCACAGACATACCCTATAACACAAAAACACTTTTCATGAGCACAAACACCCAAAATGCACAGACATACTCCACATCAACACACATACACACCGTTTACAACAACAGAGACATCCTACAATGTACCCCCAATGTAGCAATTAGCCTATGCTTTAAAGGAAAGATGTGTGGTAATGTGGTTCCTGTGAGCATGAGCTGTTGGAGAATCCTTTATCTCATCTGGAGATCCATATAACATATACACATTTCCCACAGCAAACATGGTTCCCTGGTAACTAATAGAATTGCATCACAATCTACAAACTTCTATAAAGCACGGACCCAGACAACAATACCCAGACTCATACCATAAGGCACAGAGACATGTCATAATCTAGGTTCTAGACTCACAACAAGGAAAAATACCTTTCAAAATAAGTATTCTTGTAAACACAAAATTCTCCAACAGCTCACAGAAACACATCACCACACATCTTTCCTTTAAAGCAGAGGCTTGACATACAACTTACAGTGTTAGTCACAATAGAAAGTCTTGCCACACATTGCAAATATTAGTATCTCAATACCTAGACATAGCCCACGAGGCCCCAAGATGTACCTAAAGATATGCACAGCACCCCAAAACAAAGGGTCAGTATAGATTGTGATTAAAATCTTACACTTAGGTTTCAGTTTTCCTGGATTCTACTCCCACATGTATTATTTACTAACTAGAGGCCTGGTGCACGAATTCATGCATGAGTGGGGTCCCTATGCTTGGCCGGAGATCAGGGCCAATCGGGGGCCATCTCGCCCAGTTCCAACCAGGGCCAGGCCAATCGGGCCTGTGGCTGGGGTGAGAGACTGAGGGAGGGACCATAGAAGGTTGGCTGGCCATGGGAGGTTGGCTGTGGGAGCACACTGATCACCAAGGGGCAGCTCCTGTGTTGAACATCTGCCCCCTGGTGGTTGGTGTGTGTCACAGTGACTGGTGGACCATCAGCTTGTTCCAGTCTTTTGGTCGTAATGGTTGCTTAGGCTTTTATATATATATCAATTGTGTGAATTTAAAAAGGTTTCTTAACCTCTCTATGCCTTATTTTCTTCAAATAGAAATTAGGAATAATAATGGTACTTTTAGAATTATTAAGAGGAATAAATGAGTAATGACTTATAAAGTGTTTAGAACAGTGCCTGGCAAATAATTGGTGTTATCCATGTTAACTGATCTTGTTGCTGTTATTGTTGTTTCTACATGTGGAACTGGACCATAATGGTAAGACTCAACCTAAAATAATTAGAATTTACCTCCAGCAAAGGGTATACCCTCATAAAGCAAAGAATCACATTACAGCTCACACTCTTATTACTCTTTCCTTATAATTCTCATGTTGACTACACTTAGCTCACAACACCACAAGCAAGTGACACCCAGTCTCTGCAACACATAGACTCACACTTAACACCTACACACACATTGCAATGAACAAACATACATGTGATACAGAAACATTCATGCAAAGACTCATCCCATTTAACTGCATCCTATATATCATGCTCGACAGCATACTTACTCACCACTGATTACATTGGCCACACAACACAAAACACTTTAAGTGCCCTAGAAATAATCTACAAGGCACAGACTTCTTCAACACATAGGATTGTATCACACCATCCCTATCAAAACCCACAAAAGTTACCTGTACACCCCAAATTGCCCACAGTGCATAAACTTGCCCCATAATGCAGGTAATCTATTCACAAGATCCAGATTTGCTCCACAGCACACATACTAGTCCCATACCACATAGATTTGCCTATTCCCCACAATATGATCAATGTACAAAGTCACCGATAAAGTAGACATACCAAACAGGTCACACAACACACATCATCAGCTCCACACAGTGAAGACTTAACCCAAAACATCTAGACTCAACCCAGTAAAAACCTTCATTTTATAATACTAAGATTTGTCTTCCAAAATACAAAAAATAAACAACACCCTATAATATATAGACCTGATAAATACCTTACCATGCCCTATAATGTACAGACCCAATGCAGACTCTTCTCATTAAGTAACAAACAGCATCACAACATGCCATGTTGCCCCACTGTGCACAGTCTAGCCTCATAATATCTGGACACAATTTACAATGAACAGGCATCTACACAACCCACAGCCCCCAAGGAAACAGAATTACATCACAATGCAGAGGCCCCAAGCATCTTCAGCTGTCCCTACATAGATCCCTAATAGATATACAGGAAACATAAAACTCAAATACAACCACAGGTTTATCTCACAATCTACAGACATGCCCCATAATGAATAAACATCTCCCATAACACAACTCACAGTTTGCATTCTCCACACTCACATTAGAAGATCCAGAGTCAAGTCAATGCTCACAGATCACCCCACAACCCACAAATATGACACATAACGAGCAGACGTGCCTCTAAAAGTATGGGCACAACCACTACCCACAAGCTTAAACCATAATGCACAAAATAATAACATAATGCTAAGGTATGCTCCACAAAGCCCAGACTGACACACAATGTACACACGTCAGGCAGCAAAGTCATGCCTCACAATACCAAGTATAAGCCCTAACAACACAGATAAAACACATAATACATAGACCTCTCATAACAGGAGATATACCACGCAACACAGAGACTGCTAACATGCATGGGTTGGAATCACAATGCATAGACTCACTCTACAAAACTGATTTGCTCCACAATAGACACAATCGCTCCATAAGGAAAACACTAGATCCAATACCCAGGTTTAATGCACAGTATTTCCCCCCACTTCCCCACCACTGAAGAGGCCCATAAGGCATAGATAGGCACCTCCAACACCCAGACTTGCCTAGCCAAACCTGGACATAATATATACTTCATAATCATTAACCACAATCCAGACATCAAAATACCTTGTATGCAATACAAACATGTCTCATAAACACATTTAATCACCCATAATGCACTGACTTATTCCATGAAGCATTGGTTTATCCCATTCAGTTTGATCCAGTACCACAATCAATAGAGTTGTCCTGAAACACAAAGGCATTTCCTAGGATGCAAATACATGTACCATAACATTCAGAATCACAATCCACAACACCTAGAGACTTCATACTATTAAAGCACAAACTGGAATGCAAAGCACACAAACTTGCCTAAAAAGCACATAGCTGTACCATAGTGCACAGACATGCCCTACAACAGAGAAATGCCTCAAATACACCATCACCTTTCAGTACAAGCACCTGGCTTATAGGGAAAATAGAAGCAACAAAACACCTAGACCTGTTCTGTAGCACAAAGACAAATCCTGCAGTACCTATCCACAGCCCTTACTCAGACTCATCCCACCAACTGTGAGCCATTGTACAACATAGACTGTAAAAAAGCCAATGCACAAATGCACAACTAAGACTTTTCCTATAAAGCACAGAATCATATCCCAAAGTGTAGATGTGACCCACAATGCACAGTATCAAGTAACAATGGGGAGACACATCTCATGTCACAAGACTTTTCCTATAGTGCAGAAACATGCTCCAACATGCATCCCTTCCCATCACATGGTCATCTAAACTTCCTTTACAATTCCTAGATGCAGTGCCAAGACACTGCCCACCACTCAGACCCACACCAAAGTATACAAAACAACCCCAGAGCATACAGATTCCCTATAAAACAACCCCAGAGCATACAGATTCCCTAAGGTCAACTCATGACACATAGATGTGCCACAAAATACTCAAAGTAATTACAAAACTCATGCGCGTACACACATCTCTCAGCACAAAGACTGACTTTAGAACACTTATGGTCAATGATACCATGTAACTATCTCTCTCAAGAAGGCATAGAATAGTATCACAATACACAATCTGCCCTACAATATATAGAACTATCCCACAGTTAACTCACTCTTTGGTGCATAAATTTGCACAAGCAGTGCACACACATATACTACAACATGTAGAAGCAATCTACAATGTAGAGACTTGCTCCCAGATGTAGACACCCTTTCACAACACAGAGGATTCCATTGCAACCTGTCAGCTTACTATTCAAGACATAAATTAGCTTAACACACACTCTGCCTCACACGGCACTAGCTCCACAAATTTCAGATTTGTACCAAAACAGACAGATAGAACCCAAAATCTCAAACTCACAATACAACACACAGGCTCTAAAAATAGCTTCGAATTCATAATATAACATGAAAACATGTCCCATTGAAACACCTTTACCAAGCTTATGGTTGCCCTGCAATGGATAGAAACAACAGCACTCAAATTCAGCTTACACGTTTTTGAGGTGTTCTACAATGTATAGAATTGCATCATATTGCGCAACTATGACCAACATCTCAGAAATCTACCCCAGACAATGATTCACCCCACCATACACCACACAATCCCTACATTTGCACTAACCCTCACACTCAGCCCAAAATACACAAAACTCACCTCACATGAAACAAAGCATAACACATACATTAACCCTCACATAGAATCAATTCACAACTCACATTTGTCCCACAATGCCCAGGCACACATTACAATGTGCAGACACCAATCACAACTTAGACACTCCCAAAACAATGTACAGAATGCAATAACATTACCGTCTTCTCCATACAGTGTTCAAATTAATTTCATAGTACATTCATTCCAAAACACACAACTTCACCCACAATTCTTGTATATATAACAATGCATCCCACAATACACAAATATGCTTCATAAGATATACTCCCCAGAAACACACAGTATTGCATAACAACTTGCAAACATTTCTAAGAACATCCACTCAATAATGAATGAACCAATTAATAATGTCTGGTCACATCATCAAACACATAGACTCAAACCCTTTTCCACCAGCATAGACTTATCCAATAGCTCTAAAACATGCCACAGAAAAATAGATTTGCCCCACAATGTGTAGAATTTTACACTACTTCCAAATTTACTCTACAATTCATAGACTTTCACCCCTACAAATAGGGTTATCACACAATGCAAATACTCATTCACAAAGCAAATAATTAACTCAGAGTACACCACAACCACTAGATATGCCTCAAAATACACAAATGCGCAGCACAACACCAAGAAACAATCCACAACATGCATATGAGCCTTACAATGCCCAATTTCTTCCATAACTCTACACTCACTTCTAACATCTACATCAATGCCACACATTCCCCATGACATGAGACTCCCATAACAGCACACGGAATTGCATCACAATGCACACATTTATCTCACAAGACGGAAATTCTCCAAAGTAATGCCAAGACTTGCTTCATAAATAGTCATTCAATATTAGTATTATACATAGGTTTGCATCAAAACTCAGCCTTATACCCTATACTACCGAAATGTCTCATAATACTTATAATGCACTTACAATGAACAGGCTTACCCCACAATGCCCAGACTTATCCTATAACACAGAGGTAAGTTCCACAATACAAAAAAAATCACCCTATAATGTACATCTTTACAAAGTAAACTCACCCCACTATAGTAAGAATTGACCACAGACATCCAGCCACACTCCAAAATTCAGTCTAGCCACTAAGACATGTCATAATGCATAAATTATCTCCATAATATATTCACATAGCTATCTTACTGTAGACAGATATACCCCATGACAGAAAGGTTTCTACCACAAACACAAAATTCCATTCTGATATACAGATTCATCCCACTACACACATGGTCTCTCCACAAGGTAAGTAACCTACAAAGAAAACCTGTGTTCCCAGCACCCAAAATTGCCATGAGACACACAGGCTTGCTCCACAGGATGGAGGCAGACTCCATAGTGCACATTTGTATTCTTCAACGGAAATGCTTTATAATATAGCCTTACACCACAAGTTACATGTGACCTATAACCTAGACACAGTCTATGGTGCACATACTCACCCCCACAACACTTTGGTAAAACTTCCAATGAAAATATGCATCCGACAATGTACAAAATCCCTTGAAAATACATAGATACTCCCAACCATCCCAGAATGACCACATCATGCTCAGAATTTCTCCAAATGCAAATTAATTTTTAAACTTTTATTATTGACACTATTACTCCAAATCACCTAGAATCAAATCATAACCTACAAACTTAACTCATATAAAGTTCTCCCCACAATGCACTAACATGCTCCTCCATACCCAGACTCTCCTACATACACAAAGTATCATATCATCACCCCACAAAATCAGTACATGACCCACATTACTATAGACAAGCCTCATGATATACAGACTTGCCCCATACTATTGAGAGATACCCTGTGATCCACAGCCATGCCCTACCACACAACCTCACCCCACACAAAAAATCATCACCCAACATAAAGATCCAAAACTCAAGACATTCTCAGTTACACACTGGCATACCACACAACACAGAATTATACCATAAAGCAGATATGTCTTACTATACACAGAGTGATCCCACAGAACAAATACAAGCTCTCTCACATCCGCACTTTCCCCTAATAAGCCACAGTCTCTTGACAACACCAGGACACATCCAATACAACAACCAGAAATAGGTTATATAATGCAGGTTTGCACTATCATGCACAACTTTGGACCACAACCTGCTGAAATGCCATACTATGGCACAAACCCACACCCAAGAGATTTTTAAAACACATTTAAAAATTAAAAAAAAACTCACATAGATTTCCCACAAAGCACATACGTACCCTAAAATACAAAGACTGCGCCTATGACACAGTGATTTACTGTAGAATCTCTAGAATCAACCCTTGACACACAGTCTTATGCCATCATAATATATCCCACAATGTATAGGCTGTTATTATAGACCACAATATCTAGTCATGCCCTAAAATGTGAGGACATGTTCCACAATTCATAGATTTCCCTGACAGTATATCCAAAAATCACAGTCATAAAATAAACAACACTAAACTCACTTACACAAAGCACAGTCACTCCAAACCAGATGCTCAGGATCCATGTGACCCATAATTCATAGAGACAACCAACAATGCACACCCCTTACCTCACACCCCTTAGCTATGCCTCCCTTAATGTAGAGAATAATATCACAGTGTACACAAGAGTCATACTATTGGTAGTCTGACACCACAAGAAACTCATCACAGGACCTACAATTTACTTACAAATCATGCAACTCATATATCCTATCTAATAAAAGAGTAATATGCAAATTGACTGTTACTCCAATACACAAGATGGCTGCCCCCATGTGGACACAAGATGGCCGCCAGGGGAGGGCAGTTGGGAAGGACTAGGCCTGCAACGGATAGCAGTTGGGGGTGATCAAGCCTGCAGGGGAGGATAGTTAGGGTGACCATGGTGGCCCAGGAGGACAGTTGAGGGTGACCAGGCCTGCAGGGAAGGACAGTTGGGGGGGACCCAGGCCTGCAGGGGAGGGCAGTTAGGGGCAATATGGCTGGCATGGGAGCAGTTAGGCATCAACCAAGCTGGCAGGGGAGTGGTTAGGGGGTGATCAGGCTGGCAGGCAGAAGCAGTTAAGGGCAATCAGGAAGGTAAACAGGCAAGCAGTTGAGAGCCAGCAGTCTTGGATTGTGAAAGGGATTTCTGACTGCCCGTTTAGGCCTGATCTCATCCCTTGAGAGGTCTCAGATTGGAGAGGGTGCAGGCTAGGCTGAGGGACACGCACCCCTGTGCATGAATTTCATGCACTGGGCCTCTAGTCTTTTTTTTTTTTTTTTTTTAAATATATTTTATTGATTTTGTACAGTGAGGAAGGGAGAGAGATAGAGAGTTAGAAACATCGATGAGAGAGTCATCGATCAGCTGCCTCCTGCACACCCCCTACTGGGGATATGCCCGCAACCAAGGTACATGCCCTTGACCGGAATCGAACCCGGGACCTTTCAGTCCCCAAGCTGATGCTCTATCCATTGAGCCAAACCGGTTTCGGCCTGGGCCTCTAGTCTTATCTAATAAAAGAGTAATATGAAAATTGATTGTCACTCCAACACACAAAATGGCTGCCCCCATGTGAACACAAAATGGCCACCACAAGATGGCTGCCACAAGATGGCCAGCAGGGGAGGGCAGTTGTGGGTGATCAGGCCAGCAGGGGAGGGTAGTTAGTGGTGACCAAGCGGGCAGAGGAGGGAAGTTGGGAGGGACCAGCCTGCAGGGGAGGCAGTTGGGGGACTAGGCCTTCAGGGGAGGGCAGTTGGTGACAACCAGGCCAGCAAGGGAGGGCAGTATGGAAAACCAGGCTGGCAAGGGAGGGCAGCTAGGGGTGACCGGGCCAGCAGGGGAGGGCAGTTGGGGGTGACCAGGCCTGCAGGGGAAGACAGTTAGGGGAAACTGGGCTGACAGGGTAGCAGTTAGGCATCAATCAGGCTGGCAGGGGAGTGGGAATGATTAGGCAGGCAGGCAGGCAAATAGTTTGAGCCAGCAGTCCTGGATTGTGAGAGGGCAGTCAGACATCCCTCTCACAATGCATAGATGAATGTGACAACACACATTCATCTCCACATCACCTCCAATTGCCCTCCCTTGCAGGCCTGGTCTCTCCCAACTGCCCTCCCCTGCTGGCCTGATCACCCACAACTGCCCTCCCCTGCTGGCCATCTTGTGGCAGCCATCTTGTGGTGGCCATTTTGTGTCCACATGGGGGCAGCCATTTTGTGTGTTGGAGTGATAGTCAATTTGCATATTACCCTTTTATTAGATAGGACTAGAGGCCCAGTGCATGACAAACGGGCAGTCGGAGATCCCTTGAGAGGTCCCAGATTGGAGAGGGTACAGGTTGAGCTGAGGGATACACCCTCTCATGCACGAATTTCATGCACCGGGCCTCTAGTATATACATAAAAGGCTAATATGCTAAGTTTTCATCCAACCAGTAGCTATGATGTGCACTGACCACCAGGGGGTAGACGCTCAATGCAGGAGCTGCCAAGCTGCAGTGACTTGGCAGTGGCAGTTCTAGGGTGATGCACCCTGAAACCAGAGAGGTGGGAGCCTGATTTCTTGCAGGTCTGCTTGATTCCACCTTCAGCCATGGGTTATGTTGTTGCTGGGGCACTGTTGTTCCGAATCTGATTTACTGCACACTTCTTTGTTTCATAACACCTAGATCCACTTTCCTTCAGACAGACTCACCCCACAACATAAGATTCGTCACCCCCCAAATCATAGATTCAATCCACAATATAAAGAGACTTCCCCTGTAACAGAAAGATTTTCTCTTTCACACTCAGACTCACCTCATTTCACCTGACTCACCCCACAACACCTAACCTTAGAACACTACACAGAGACATGCTACCTAACCCAGAGACTGGCCCAGAAGACTGGGGTTCACTCCCATGGTTCTCACAGACTCATACTACTACATACATAGGGAGGCATAATCCACAACAGACATTCATCTCACAACATACAGATTTGCCCTAACTTTACAGATATCTTTAAAAATAACAAACATTGCTACAAAATGCTTAGAAAGTCTACAAGAACCAGAAAGGCAACTATATATATATATAGACTTTCTATATATACTCTAGAACATTTAGCTTTACTTCTGAGGTCCACACAATATGCTGTTTCATAGGATACAAACTGAGGAATGACATGCTCACACAGATCTTTGGCAAGAATCTTCACTTTTTTGAGTCTGTATACCCATTTGTAAACATGATGAAATACTTCCTTTTGGGCAATTTGGAGATTTAAATGAGATGATTTCTGCAAAGAATCAAGGTTCAGAACAGTCTTTGGAGGCAAACATTCCTGCTCCAAGGCTTGGCTCCAACACTTAATTGGTGCTGGGATCTAGGCACATATGATAGTAGAAATGGCCAGTGGTAGAGGAGACAGAATATGGATTCAGTGTCAGTCATGTCTGGTTTTTAATTCTACCTCTGCCAATAATTGGCCATGTGACCCACACAATGCACTATAACTCTCTGATTCTAGTCCTCATTTATAAATGGGGTGACACTGGTTTCTGTCTCCTAGGACAGAAAGTAGAAGTAATTTTGGAGCCCTTTGTAATAGGCATGGCTGAGGAAGCAGAAGGTGGAAGGGAACAGAATGTGGGCCCTACATAGGGCCAAAGATGGGAAGGAAGATAGGTATGTGGAAGGGTTTATAACCATGGCAGTAGAATTTGAAGATCTGAGCAGCCACCTGTTTTTTTGTGTTGAGATTATAAAAATCTTATGTTATTAGGCCATAGTTATCATCTTAAATAATTATTTTTTAAAGGAAGCTATCTTTTGATGTCTATTTTCTTGGCTACTTCAAGAATAGGAAGAAAATTTTGACCCCATTCAGGCTGGCTATATTGTAGAAAAGCAGCTGTGTAAATGACCAGAAGTCTGTTCAGAAGAAAGTGCTCACACCTACATACACAGATATTCATCATAGACAAGAATATACACAACAGAATATATATACACAACAGAATATACACACACACATACACACATGCAGTGTCATAGATGTTCATACTGAAATAGAGCCACATGTGTGTCATAATCATATAGACCATATGTTCTTAAAGCCATAACCAAGAATATTTGTTTGAACAATGCAAACATAACATCCAGAGTCCCATCAGGTGTGATTTCATGTGTACATGGATACACATATGCATACATAGAGTAACATGCAAATGCCCACAGCTCTGTGTGTAGGCACAGAACAACATATAGTTATAAATATACACTCCATACTTGTACAGACTAAAGAAGCACACAGAGGTGTATATATGCCATCCAGACAATGTGTTTACTGATTCATAACCTCAAAGATGGAAAAACACAGGTGCACACACATACACAATATAAAAACATAGATGCTTCTGGAGGCTCATGAGGCACATTCTGGGACACCCCAAGACATTTATGCAGAACTGTACACAAGTATACACAAACCCACACAGGCACATGTGTGTTTGTATCTGTGCATATATACCCATAGACATGCATAGAGTCCTTCATAAGCAGAAACAAGTGCGTGTTTTCTGATTTTCAGAGACACAGACACATTTACACAAACACAGAAATAGATTCATTCATAGGTAGATACATGTATTTTAAACATGTACTTAGTGGCTCATGCTCCCAGAGTCACATGCATATGATGTATACACAGGTGCCATATGTACCCCCACACAAATACACAACATCCTCATTATATAAAAGTAAAGGATATACATATATATCTACAGTCAATGCGGTCCTAGACACACTAAAAATACAGGCATATTCAGAGGGACTCATGCACAGATATACACCCTTACATGTCAACATGCACAATTGGCATGCATTCTCTCTCTCTCTCTCTCTCTCTCTCTCTCTCTCTCTCTCTCTCTCTCTCACACACACACACACACACACACACACACACACACAAACACACACACACACTGATCTACAAATGTACTGCTATGCTCATATAGCCCTCAGTCCTAAATGTACATTAAATATGTGAATGTGCACACATATACACCTGCCAACATAAGCATATAATAAATATATACATGGACTTAATATGCTAAAAAAGAAACAGACATAGAGACTTATGCAGATTTATACATATGAAAATATAAAGATTCAACCACATATACAAGGACACATGAGTAAATACTTTTTCAAAGGAAGCTGTGGCTTTTAATGTATGTTTTTAATAGCCTCTTAAAGAGAAAATGAAAGTTATTAAGCTCCCTCTGATGATTGTATTCAAGCAAATGTGGAAATTACCAGAATGTTTTCTAAGAGATCTGGAGTGCACATGTTGTGTGGTCACACACACACACTTCCACATGCACAGATTCACAGGCATAGACTCACAGCAGGGGGAAAAAGAAATATAAACATGAATAGGTATATATAGAAAGATACATAGACACACACACACACACACACACACACACACACACACATACCACTGAAACATCACAGAATGTAATATTAAAGCTCACGGCTATTGAATTTGAAAACAAACCAAACCAAACCTGTGTTTACATCCCAGCTTCAGCACTTACTAGCTCAATAATTTGGGGCCATTATTTTGCTTTCTTACCTGTAAAATGGGGGGGTAATATTAGCATTTACCTCTTAGAACTATTTGAAGATTCAGGAAAATGAAGGGCATAGCCTCATGTTTGGAATGTCATAGATGCTTCTGCTGCTGTTGCTTTTTTGATTTTGCTAGAGTTCTTAGCTGGATAGGGTTTGAGTTTTGTGGTCAAAGTGCATGTTTATATCATAGAGATGTATACTATTCATAAATGATATTAATAAAGAATATATGAACTTCATAGGCAAGGTCATTTCTGAAATTTTCGGAGATCAAAAAGGCTTATTACACTCCCTGTCAAATGAAAAGACCTAAAATAAATACTTCCTGCTGTTTGTTGTGATTGTCACTATTGTTTGTATCCTTTACCTTTTTGCAGGAGGAGATGGAAGATTTGAGTGATCCAGTGGAAATAGGGCTTCCCTCTCAGAGCATATTTGCCACCTAGTGACCATACGAGTAAGTACAGCATTTGTGGATTGCTCAGAAATATTCCTAAAATTTTACCTATTGAAAAGTTGCATAACCTCTTTGCCAAATAAGCTAGTTTACAGCAAGTTATAGTGATTTCTGCTATATCCAGAAACTAAAAATAATTATAATATAAAAATAGAACTTTCTTTCTAAATTTCACCCCCCCCCTCCCCCCATCCCTGGTAGTTTTTCTCTAGAATTTATTGAAACTGTGGTCTATAGCAGTGGTCTTCATACTTTCTAATTATAGGTCACCTAAAATAATTTTGAGAAGCTAGCTATCCCATCATACATCTCTAAGTTAGCATCTGAAATTTATTATCATAAATTTAATTACCTGTAGCTGTTATTCCAGCATATTTATAAATACTTGTGCTTTTAAATAACATGACTTAATCACATTTGCATGATCCAATGAACTAAAATTACCATAGTAACTTGATACTCATCATTGCTGGTTTAAAAGAAAAGAGTAAAGAAAAACCAATAAATAGAAATTTTACTTGATTGCATTATCCCCTTGAAATTGCCATTCCATTCAACTTCTCATACATAATTTATCCTAATGTAATATAATTTTATGCTTAAAGGCCTTTTATTTTCACCATATCATAAATCACTGCAAGAAGTATATATAGTGTAAAATAATTTCCTATAACTTTAAGCCTCTGAGTATCTTTATAATTGAATCATAAGTAGTATACAGTTTATTAGGCCAGTATAAAATACTATATATTTTGATAACTAATTATTTAAAATAAAAACTAGAATTTGATTAGAAATGCATTCTTCAAGTGCATGATTGTTTATTTCCCCCAAATTAGTTCATGACTCTGAGTATGACTTTTATTTCTAATGAGACAGAGGGGACAGTATAATTTTTTTCTTATTTTTCACTATTATAGATATAAGAATTCAGAAAACTTTGTTTCCGTAAATAAATAGGAGGGAATGGAATTAGTGTCCAAGTTATGGGTCAGAAATCACACAATGACCTGTCATCAAAAATTATTTTTAATTATTTAATTATTTAATTAAAATTTTTAGTTTTTAACAGACATTTTGGTTAGAGCTATCTTGAATAGCAGGAAAGCAACGAAGCCCCAATTTACAAAAGGATTTGTTGATTAGCCATTGATTTCTGAGTTCTGGGAATTCTACTTATGACCTTACCAAGATTTTGAAAATAACTATTATGTGTAATATTTTCATTTTGAGGCATTATTTTTAATCCAATATACTTTAAAATGTCGAGAAATTAAAAGTACTTAATGTCTTAGCCAATATAACAACTTTGATAAAATGACTTTAATTCATTATATCCTTTAAATATAAAGCTTTGTGGCCACAGATTTGGATCATCATTTCATAGAAAATATTTTTAATATAACTTAATTGGCAAAGCAATGTTTATATCAAGATAATCAGCCAAATCATCTTTACCTTCAGAAAAAGTGTCTGAGTTCATTTTTAATGTAAAAAAGTGAATTACTATGCATTCTGAGGAGCATTGTTAAAACCATGGAAAAATCAGTTATGGGACACCTCTGTTAAAAAGTTTATTAACAAACTTATAAGATTAAAATTTTAATGATATTTATATCCAGTTCAAAATAAATTTAGAAATTAAACAACAATTTTGTTTCTCATGTAATATGCAGCCAGCATTATAATTCACGTATAAAACAAAGAATCAGATGACAGGCATAGTTTGTCTTTGATAAAAAAAAAAGTATACATGTTGTTAGAACTCTATTGCTTGGTTTCTGGAAATAATTAAGAAACATGTACAGCGGTGGGCAAACGTAAGTTAACAATTGTAATACAAATAAATAAAAAATAATTAACAAATAGTAATACAAGAATAAACTCTTTTTTTCAACATACTCATAGCTGTAATCCTACTTTTGCCAACCCCTATATAAAAATTTAAATATCTAGCTGAAACCGGTTTGGCTCAGTGGTAGAGCGTCGGTCTGCGGACTGAAAGGTCCTGGGTTCGATTCCGGTCAAGGGCATGTACCTTGGTTGCGGGCACATCCCCGGTAGGGGGTGTGCAAGAGGCAGCTGGTTGATGTTTCTCTCTCATCGACGTTTCTAGCTCTCTATCTCTCTCCCTTCCTCTCTGTAAAAAATAAATAAAATATATATTTAAAAAAAATTTAAATATCTATAAATGTAATTAGACCACAGAATCAAATTTTCAACTATACTGATGAAAGAGAATAATACATATAACTAAAAAAATCAGTCTAGCAACCATCATATTTTATCTTATCTAATAAACCCTCACATGCTAATGGACCCTCACATCATTGCAAAGATGGCAGTGCCTATAGCCAATAAGGCGAGAATATGCTAATTGACTGCCATGCCCTCAAAGGTGGCAGCACCCACAGCCACAGATGGCAGTGTCCAGTCCCCTCAGCCCTGCCAGGGCAGCAGGCGCACTGTCCCCTTGGCTGCCCAGGGCTGGCCCAAGGTGCAGGCAAGCCTAAGATGGTGGCTGCCCAGCCTCCCAGGGCCTCCCTAGGCTTATGTAACCAGGGCCAGCTAAGGCTTGTGCTCTAGCAGTGGCAGCAGCACAGGTGTGACAGGGCATCGCCTTCCCCTGATCACTGAGTTGCCTTCCACCCCAGAGGGCTCCCAGACTGTGAGAGGGGGCAGGCTGGGCTGAGGTACCTCCTCTCCAGTGCATGAATTTTCATGCACTGGGCCTCTAGTTTTTAATAATAGGAGATAGAAATTGTGATTATTTATATACTAAGATAAGGATTAACTTTTAATCAGAAAAAATATTTCAAGATACAATATGAGAGAACAGATTTTAACTAGTTTAATGAATGATCTACCTTATCTGAAAGAAATCACAATAATACCTATGCATAAGTTTTATCAAGTAAACACTTGGAAGTACAGGTAATAATTCCAGTCATATTTAATAGAATTGGAATTAATGGTGTCTACTGAAATTAGTTAGGAAGTGCTTTTCTTTTCAGTTAATGGCAGATTTAAGTGATTAGTATTGAGAATAGGTGAATAATAATTCTTAGTTTTAAGCAAATTGAAAAAAAACATTTTCTTAAGCAGATCGATTTTAGACAAGAATACATATGCAAATTGAGAACCATAGAGTGAGTATCTGAAAACTTTCACTGTTGCATATTTCTTGAAAAGTATTCATGTACCAGTAGCCTAGTTTGAAGACCACTGTTGTAGACTGTCTTAAAAAGAATTGCTTCAGAACAATATATAGTCATTGTTGGGATAACTGATTTATTGTAGTTTACATTTACAAGAGTGCAGTGGAAACAGCTGCTACTCTTGAATTTCTGATGAATGCTTCTGTGACTGATTGTGTTTGAGTAAAATATTCTGGAAGGAATTATTTTATTTTGTTGATAAATGTATGTAATGTCCTTCATTTTCCAATATGGGAGCCACTATCCACAAGTTGGCTATTAAATATTTGAAATGTGATATGTCATAAGTGTAAAATAACAATATATGCTGGATTTCAAAGACAGGACAAACATAATAAAATACTTAATATTGATTACATGTTAAAATGATATTTTGGATATGTTGAATTAAATAACATTATTAAAATTCATTTCACCTGCTTTTTAGACTTTTTACAGTGTTGCAACATAAAAATTAAAATTACATATGTGGTTGCAAATAGACTGAACTGCAGAACAACTGAACAACCAGTTGCTATGACTTGGACTGACCATCAGGGAGCATGAGCAGAACATGACGGCCCGTCGGCAGCAGGCAGCAGAGTGCAGAATAAGGCAGGCGTCAGCCGTGGCGGGATGGTGGAGCAGGTGAGTGGGAGCACCAGACCAAGGCAGGGTACTGGCTGCTGTCATCAGGGAAAGCCTCTGGTGGTTACTGAAAATTCTTTGCTCCCATGCACCATGGTCCCACCCAGCACTTGCACCTGCTGCTAGCACTAGAGCCACTGCTTGCACCCACTGCCAACACCTGGCACTGGTCCCGATTACCCGAGTGCTTCTCCACTTCCCCCTGCTTCTGAGGGGCAATTGGAGCAGCAGCTGCAGCTTGCACCCACTGATGGCACAGGCCCATCTCGCACCCAGTGGAATCAGAGCCATCAGTATGTGGAAGTGGTGGTGGTGGAAACTGGGAGACTGGAACTGGGGACCATGGCAGGAGGGGCCAGGCAGGTTCAGGGATTATGGGCTAAGGCCCATCCCTGTGCCCACCATAGCCTCATGGCCCACAGTTCCTTTCAAGGTGCATGAATTCATGCACTGGGCCCCTAGTTATATAATAATACTGCTCTAGAGTTTATATTGGAATGCTCTAACTTCCTCTCAAAACATGACCATAGGAAAGAAATAATTTGTCTGTTATTCTATTCTGATGTAGCCAGTACCTTTTACTAGTGTTTGGGCTTCCAGGTTGGGAAATCTGTACTTGTAAGCAAAAACAAAGACCAAAACAAACCTCAGCATTTTATTAAAGAAATTTAAAAAGTTGTCTTTTATTAGTATCTAGAAATTTTCCCAATATGAATGTTGGATGGTTTCTCAATGGCTGCAAGTGAAGCCTTTCAAACATTTCAAAACAGTCAGTGGCAGATATTGCATTTTATTGAAGATATGAAGTATTTCATCACATTTGAGATCTTTTTTTTTTTTTTTACATAATTGTGTTTTTATGTAACACTAAGAAAAAAACATTAAAAATCTGATGTAATGCTTTAATATCTGTAGAACTTTAATTTAATATTTACTGAAATATCTTTTTTTGGTTTATTTAGATATATGTTTTTATCATATATTAGAGGCCTGATGCAGGAAATTCGTGCAAAAGTGGGCCTTCCTTTCCCTGGCTTCCCTCCAGCTGCCTGCAAGCACCCAGAACCTGGGCTTCCCTTGAAGCCCCAGCTTCATCCAGTCTAATTAGCATATTATACTTTTATTATTATAGACCAGTGTTTCCCAAAGTGTGGTACGAGTACCCACAGGGGTACGGGAAGAATTTGGTGGGGGTACGCGTTGCACCGGAGTTTGGTGGGGATATGCACTGCACCATGCTTAGCTGCGCCTAATTCTACATTCTCATGCGTACGAGGAGTACTCAGTGTTACGAAAATTATAGAAGAGGTACACATATGTCAAAAGTTTGGGAAACACTGTCAGACTATGATACTACAATAGCCACTACCAAGTTTGGTATATACTGGCAATGACATCTCCCTTTCAAATGCCTCCTGGATGACAGTGATTGGAAAATTGCATTGATTAAAAGGTACATTCTGATTTCAGAGATGTGAAAATGTGAAGAAAATAAGCATAAGCATCTTAAAATTAGATACGGTAAGTCATTTGTCAAGAAAAGGTAGATCATGGAGTAAAGAAAGCCAAACTCCAAGATATCAAACAGCCCAGTAAAAACACTTTTCTGTGTATTATTGTATTTACAAAAAAAAAAACATGGTTCTCATTTTTAAGACATGTCATAGTGCACTTAAATAACTTTACATTATACATTTCATCTCAATTATATGATGATGTTCTTAGCATTCTTTTAATTGTTTTCTGACTTGGAAGTGGGAGGGCTAGGGAAGAATCATGAAGGGAGGAGCTATGGCTGAGGGAGGCTGAATCTTTCCAGACTGAAAATGTCTAGTATGTCTGTTGTAAGAACCACTTAGTAAAGCCTTGTGTGAGGCTGTGCCTTCAATGGCACTGTTTATTTTTTGTAAGTGGGCTAACAGAGGAAGCCTTTTTCCTTGTCATGGCTTAGATTAGTTTTAATATATTCAGTGCATCCTTTTTTAACTGCAGAATCTAAGAGAGAGAGGAATGGTGATTGAGCTACTTTCCCAGTTTTTGTTTTATACAGTATTTTAAAGGGTCAGCAAAAAGAATAAAAACTCCACAAGCAGCACATTATCTCAAAAATCAATGAAAAAAAAATACACAGATTTAGCATCCAGGAATTGTGGCACATCTCTAATTCTAATGATACTCTTGAAGATATATGAATTTACAAGGGTAACAAAACCAAAAGTTTTCATGAAATCAGAACAATCAGAGATCCAATAACATATTTCCTCCATTTTCTCTACAATTATACATCATCCTAAAGCTTAAGTGTCTCGCCCATCCAGCATGGTTCTGTGGTTGAGCATGAACCAGTAGGTCAGGGCATATGCCCGGGTTGCAGGCTCAATCTCCAGTGTGGGGCGAGCAGGAGGTAGCTGATCAATGATTCTCCTCATCATTGCTATTTCTATCTATCTCTGCCTCCCCTCCTCTCTGGAATAAATAAAAATATATTTTAAAAAAACCACACCAAAAAGCTTAAGTGTCTCTTGAGGGCTCAAAAGCAGGGCTATCTTCATGAGTTTTTTTATCTGTGTAGTCTAGGGGTGTCGAACTCAATCAGAGAAGGGGCCAAAATCTAAAATCCAGCCTAAATCGCGGGCCGAATGGTTTACTGAACAGTCATAAACTGACAATGTCATAAACTGACAGCGGAGTGCAGTGATGACAGCGCGGTGTGGGCCACATTGCAAGGCCTGGAGGGCTGGATTTGGCCCGCGGGCCGTGTGTTTGACACATGTGGTGTAGTCTTATAGGGCCCTATGCTTAGATGGTTTGATGCTCTGCTGTCATGGTGTTGAAATTCTTAATTTTTGTAAAAGGAGGCCCCCATTTTCCTTTGCCATTGGGCCTCACAAATTATGTAGGTGATCCTATTCAAAAGCAAATACTTTCCGGATAATTATTAACTGAAGTTACAAAATTAAATTAGAAGCATTGATTTTCTAATGCTGTGCATTGAATTCTTTCTGTCAAAACTCATAAATATAGTATTCATATGCTACTATTGCTGATGGTGGTGTTATTAGGAATAATAGTTGTAGAAATGTTATAGGAACAGAAGTGTGACTCAACAGTACTTTATACTGATTCCCCCATTTATTCAGATGACTTGTGGCATCTTCTATGTTTCTATTTTCTCATATGAAATATGGCAGTGACATTACACCAACCTCTTTAATTCTAGATAAAGCTAATCAGAATCAGATTAAATCATTCATGGAAGTACTTGTGATCTGTAAAGGATAAAATAAACATTATTTAGTTCCATACCCAGCATGGAGTTTGTGTGACAACCACCTGCCTGAGGTCCTGGGGGTCTGAGTTGGGCTCAGTAATGAGACTGCTTTTATCTCTGACCATAGAGCAGGTATTCCAGGGGGTCCTGGAGCCAGAAAATTAATGCTCCTGACCTCTCAAGAACCTGACCTCACATCTCACTGCTGTCAAAAGGCCTGGGTCAGAGAACTTGGAAATGACAGATATGTAGACAGGACTAGAGGGTTGAGGAGATAGGAGAGGAAGTGCAGCCCAAAAACATCTGGGTCCCTGGGGAAGAGTCACATGGACTTTTTTCTAGGGCACCTAGAGCTATATCCAGTGTTGGAGAGGGAATGGCCAAGGGTGCCAGCAACTTCAGATTGCCAGTTTTCTCATTGTGGAAAATGGAATTGTATTCAGAGTTGCCATTATTTGACTAAGGAAGGAAACCTTTGTCTCCTTTGTGTGAAGGAACTAATTTTCTTGGAGGTAAAAGAAAAAAAAGAGGCACAATGGATACTTGAGGAAGTCAGCAAATAACCACTGTGGCTTTTAAGTATGCAAGAATACCTGTCAGTGCCTTACTGAGACTCTCATTTAAACAATTGCAGGGTTTGGCTGCAAGACAATAGAGAGGTAAAAGTAGCATGCCAATGACTTCACTGCAAATGCCATTTGAAATACCTTGGCAATGTCCTCTGCCACTAATGGGACATGAAGATCAACAATTTGCCTTATTTCTCATATCAGAGATTGCTGTAGACTTTATTTCTTGTGTCTAACAAGTGAAAATTGGAAGGTAGCTTTTAGGAATGAGTGTCCAAAGGCTTTTGTTTTTTTGTTCAAAATGGTAGTTTATTTAGTTGCATATTTCTATTAATGAATGGGGGGGTTACAGCACTGTGTCAGAATGCAGGGATAAAGTGTCTGGGATATGTTTGTGTTGACAGAGGAGAGAGGGCCTATTCTCCCTCAGTTGTTAGAGGGGCTGGGATTTCTGTGATATCCTGAGAATAGGAATTTTCTGAGACTCACACAG
This sequence comes from Pipistrellus hanaki, assembly GCF_964339955.1. Taxonomy (NCBI): domain Eukaryota; kingdom Metazoa; phylum Chordata; class Mammalia; order Chiroptera; family Vespertilionidae; genus Pipistrellus; species Pipistrellus hanaki. Next base: position 18,534,373 of record NC_140524.1, on the reverse strand, counting down.
AAGGATGAGATATGGTAGAAAGCTCTATTTCAGGGGAATTAAATCCTTGAGTTTCCAAAGTCCCATTTCCTTTTGTCCCCCCCAACCCTGCCCCTGTAAGAAGTATAGCTGGGGCTTCAGTAGAGCTTAAATCAGAGCCAGTGTACAGAGTTTCCATGTCTGCAAAGTCCAATCCAACATCAGGCTAGCTTAATTTGTGTTTCCCACTGCAGTTCATTAGTCCATTGCATATGGGGTCCACAGGGAAGCCAAGGGCTAGCCAAGAGCACAAGAGAGCAACAAGAGAGGACTTTTTTGTTTAGGAGATTATGGCTTCCCAAGTTTTTGGTGTCACTTGCAGTGGCCATGCCCATTCTGGCCAACCATGTCTGTCCCAGGTTTGACTGACAGACACTTTCCTTAGTCACCCCAACTTTCCTGGGCATGGGTCTATTTTTCCTTTGCTGGATCCCTTCCACCAGTGTTTTGCGAGGAATAGGCCAGTGTTTCCCACTGGGGAGTGCAAAGTTGCAGTTTCCTGGTAAAGCTGCCCAAAAGATCTGCCTAAAATGCCTGGCCTTCCTCTTTTGCTCCTTTTCTATTATTAATAACTAGCAAATTACAATGGTATCATTTGAATTCTTTTGATATTTTTTTGTACCTGAGTTGTCATACTAGGTTCATTCTTCATCAAGGGCTACAGACCTGGTAAACCAATGTTTACCAGGAATGTCTGGAGAGCGAATGTCTGGTCTGTGATTGGTTCAGATCTTAGACTGCCATCTGCTTAGAAACTTGGCTTGGATAGGATGCATGACAACTTATATCTGGACTGGAGACAGGGCTATGGATGCTGATTGGGCAACTACGTTTTTAGCATGCCACTGAGTATGTGCATTTTGAGAGGCTTTCATCACAAAGGAAACTGCAAAGGGAAGTTGGCTGTTGCACACAGAGGTCTGGATGCAGGCACGATGATGCCTGTGTGTGAAAGGATGAGGAGTAGGGGGTATGTTGGGGGATACTTCATGTACTGGTTGGATGGGGGCTCTCTGTGCAGGTGCACCAGTAACTGCTGTAGGGGAAGCTTTACTCAGATGATAATATTATGTATTATCATGTATATAATAAAAGCCTAAGTGACCATTATGATGAAACAACTAAAATGACTGGTCACTATTATGCACACTGACCACCAGGGGGCAGATGCTCAATGCAGGAGCTTCCCCCTGGTGGTCAGTGCATTCCCACAAGGGGAGAGCTGCACAGCAGCAGGGGCAGAAGCCTCTCCCACCTCCACAGCAGCACTAAGGAGCAGGGAGCTGAGTATTAAGGAGCAGCTAGCAGGCAGGCAGGCAGTAAGGAGCGAGAGGTCCCGGACTGCGAGAAGGCACAGGCTGGGCTGAGGGACCCCTCCCATTCTCCCAGTGCACAAATTTTGTGCACCAGGTCTCTAGTATATTATAATACTACAATAGCCATCATCAAGTTTGAGCATATACTGGCAATGATTGCTCCCTTTCAAATGCCTCCTTAAGTCCTGATTTCAAGTGTTGGTGTTTATCAAAACTCTTCCTCTCTCATCTGTGTGCACCTTTCTCACCCTGGTCTAGTCAAAATGATCAGAAAAAAGTTACACAGATATAAATCTGCAAAAAGGTGTATCTTCCATAATATTGCACATGCATGTCTTTGAATACTTAGATTTTTAAAATATATTTCACCTATTTGTATGTTCTCATACATCCACGCATCTAGAGAATAGAAGGCATATCTCCTTTACTTTTGTGTTCCTTGGAAGGTCTAGTACAGTGCTTTATATAGGGGTTCCAGGTCAATGATTAAATGTACAAAGGACAGAATCAGTGTGTATATATCATTTTATATCTACATGTTGCTATTTCCTCAGAATTGTGGTGTAACAATGACAAGGCATATGGAAGTCAACATTGAGTGAGGCAATTGCAACAGAAATCACTGAAGAGAATAATTAAAGGAACAAAAGTACCCAAAAGCATTGACCCATAGCTCTCTCTAGTATACAATTGCATATTAGGAAAGCACTTGTTAATAGTTACTAAGCATCTTCTTTTTGTGAAAGGCTTTTTAGTTACCACACACTACTGAATATCAGGCAGGTGGCTTAGTGTTTAAGTGAACTTTACTCTTTTTTTCATTAAAAAACAGATGAAAAGCTAAAGAGGTTTGTGTAACCAACCATGGCCTTTAACACCCCAGGTACCCTTTTGTTTAATAGGAGTCTGTTAATGAGGCTTCTGATTATTCATACCAGATGTGTGGATTGTTCCAGAAATCAATCACTCTATTCAACTGGGAACCTCCTGAGTTAATTAGGCCCTTTAAACACCTCATTCTTTGTGTATTTGCTGAAATTGACAGTTGAGGAGGCATAAAAAAAGCTGTCCAAAGCCTGATACACTAAAAAAAAATCCCAACAAAGTGAAAATTTGGCATTTTAATTTTTACCATAAAATGAAAAGTTTCTGATCAGCTTCTTTATGTTATTTAACATTAGAGAAAATACATCTTATATATATATATATATTTTATAGAGAGGAAGAGAGAGGGATAGAGAGTTAGAAAAGTCAATGAGAGAGAAACATCAGCTGCCTCTGGCACACCCACTACTGGGGATGTGCTCACAACCAACTTATGTGTCCTTGACCAGAATCGAACCTGGAACCCTTCAGTCTGCAGACCGATGCTCTATCCACTGAGCCAAACCGGTTTTGGCTGAAAATACATCTTTTTTAATAAAGTAGAGGGAGAATTAGGACAGATACCACCTTTTCAACTATCAATATAAGTCTCTTTCAGGATAGTGAAAACTGCCTAAGACTCCAGAGTCTTTTTGCTGCCACAAATTATCAGTACAGTCTGGTACAAAGCTCTCACCCTCTGCCCCAGTCACATTGCTAATAGATAAAGGAATTGAACCAAATGTCTACCAGTCCTTCCAGCTCTGGTCCATCCAGTGACTTAGTGAAACGTCTTTGCCTTTATGACTATACAGGGTTGGATAAAAGTAGGTTTACAGTTGTTTGTATTGAAAATAACACAATGATACAGTAATTAATAAATAACAATATAAGAATGAACTCTGTTTCTTGTACTCACAACTGTAAACCTATTTTTTGTCCAACCCTATATAGTATATAGTGTCATTATGAAATGGTAGCCAATTGGGAGGCAAAAATCATACCCATTTTGGGGTATGCATTTGAACATATTCCCATGCAAGAGGAGTCTCTTCACTTCTAGTCCTGCTGCTCAGTAGAGAGTATATACTGTACATGTAAAATATACACCAAACTTCCAAGATTTAGTACAGAAAAAATAATAAACTAATCAATTTTTAAATATTGATTATATGTTAAAATGATAATAGTTTTGGTATATTTGGCAATATAAAATACTAGAGGCCCATATCATGAATTCATGCACCAATAGGGTCCTTCAGCCTGGCCTGCAGGATCGGGCTGACACCGGCTCTCTGACATCCTTTGAGGGGCCCCAGATTGTGAGAGGGCTCAGGCCAGGCGGAGGAACCCCACCAGTGCACAATCGGGGCCAAGGAGGGATGTGGAAGGTTGGCCAGCCAGAGAGGAACTGCAGGAGGGCTCCAGGGCATGTCTGGCCCATCTTGCTCAGTCCCAATTGGCCAGACCCTAGCAGCAAGCTAACCTATCGGTCAGAGCATCTGCCCCGTGGTAGTCAGTGCATGTCATAGCAAATGGTCAACCAGATGACTGACTGCCCCCTGGTGGTCAGTACACTTCATAACGAGTGGTTGAGTGGCCTTAGCATATTACTAGCATGTTACTCTTTGATTGGTTGAACGGCCGACCACTCAACCAGACACTTGGCATATTAGGCTTTTATTACATAGGATATAGCCATGGGTTTAGATTTTTATGTAAGTTGAAGTTTTAAAAGATAACATCATGCTCTTTACTGAAGATGTCCATCTTCATATTATAGTCATAACCTAAGTCATATTTGAATGAAACTTCACAAAGAATAAAATTGGAAATCTTTTGTATTGAGAGATAGATATGGCCTACAGTGAATAAAAGTGATGTGCTTTGAAGTTATGTCAACTGTAAAAGTCAACCTTGGCATAATTCAATGAAATTCCAATTTTAAAGGCAGATTATCTCTGCAGTTTTATTTTATTTTTTCTTAGTCCTGTGTGATCATTTTCTTTTGGGGTCTCCATCATAGGAGCTCTATAGAATGGTGGAAGTGGGCAGAGAATACAGGCATGCATTGCTTAACAACATGGATGAGTTGTGAGAAATGTATCTGCTATTGTCGGGCCTTGGGCCTTCTTTTGGAAGCTTTGGAGTTCTTTGACCCAGCTGCAGTTTGTTAGGTTTTAGGTGGCAAGAGAACAAGCCAATCATATGCAAAAGATGCTGTGCACAGCTTGAGTGGGGTTGTAAATTGGGTGATGCGGGGTCTCAGAAAATCACCAGGGTGGAGCAAACAGCACTGGCTGCCAGTCAGCCCTGCACTGGAGGGGTCCCTGTGTCTCTGTGTCCCTTACCTCCGTACAGGAACAATTATCACTGGGAGTACCTCTGAGAGAAAGCCACCCTCACATTCTGGCCACTTTCCAGAAAGTCCAGCTTCTCCCTCTATGAACCTGGGTCCCCAGAGTCTCGCCCAGAGCTGGAGTTCAGAGCAATCAGGAGCTTGTATCTCCCTCCCAATTGAAAAAACAACAGTGTACCCAGTTGCCAGCCAGTTTCACGCACAACTCCACACCTCCACACCTCCACACCTCCGCACCTCCTACCAGTCCCAATGCGTTTTTCTTTCCTTCTAGTTGTAGAACTTCTACTCAGCTAACTTTCCCATGGATTCAGATGACCATTGTTTTGTCTTTATTTGTAGTTTGGATGTGGTCGTGAGAGGCAGCAAATACATGTGTTTAGCTATGCCGCCATCTTGGTTCTTGAGAGCAGGACCCCTTGCTTTTTATTAACACAGATTGTCCTAAGGTGAGGTAAATATATTCACATCAAAGGCCAGGGTTTAGTACACAGAATCCATTGTCATATTGGTGAAACTGCCTTCAGCTGTTCAGGTGTTTGGCCAGTAGGAGGGGCAATAACATTTAGATTGAAATGCCCTCAGCTGTCTGACAGCAAGCAATCATCCTTTTCAGGTTTGGGGACATGCCCTCAGCCATTTCCAAAAGATTTAGCCCTGTTGACATGCTGGAATTGGCTTCTGGCATGCATCATTATGCAATTTCATCATTATGTGAACACATAAAATCTATATATACAAACCTGGATGGTATATAGCCTACTGCACACCTAGGCTATATGGTATAACCTATAGCTAGTAGGCTACAAAGCTGTACAGCATGTTACTATACTAAGTACTGTAGCAATTATAATACAATGGTAAAGTGTTTATTTATCTAAATATATCTAAACATAGAAAAGGTACAGTAAAATATAGTCTAGAAGATTAAAAATGGTATAGTTCTAGAGGGAATTTACCATGAATGAAACTTGTAGAACTGGAAGTTGTTCTGGGTGAGTCAGTAAGTGAGTGGTAAGTGACTGTGTAGGCCTAGGACATTACTGTCTACTGCTGTAGACCTATAAACATATACAATTAGGCTACTGAAATTTATTAAAAGTATTTTCTCAATAATAAATTAACCTTAGCTTACTGTAAATTTTTACTTTATAAAATTTTTACTTTTTTAAACCTTTGACTCTTTTATAATAAGACTTAGCTAAAAACACAAATATATTGTACAACTAAAAATATTTTCTTTCTTTGAATTCTTATTCTATGATATTTTTTCAATTTATATTTTCACTTTTAAATGTTTTTTGTTAAAAACTAAGACACAAACACACACATTCACCTAGGCCCACACAGGGTTAGGATCATCAATATCACTGTCTTGCAGCTCCACATCTTGTCCCATTAGAAGGTCTTCAGGGATAATACCAAGCATGGAGCTGTCATCTCCTATGATAACAATTCTTTCTTCTGAAACAGCTCCTGAAGGGCCTGCCTGAGAGTCTTCTTGAGGAGGTGTCACTTTTCAGAAATATCCCATTTGTGATTTGCTTGCTTTCCCCCACAATCGGCTTATCTAGAGTTTCTAAAATCGTTTTAGTTGCCTTCACATTGCACTCACCAACTCACCACTCACTTTCACATTAGATAATGAATAATGATTCTTGAAACTTTCAAACCACCCAGAGTTAGGAGTAAATTCATCATCATAGTCAAAATCAATCTTTTCTTTCAACATCACAAACACTTTTTGCTTTGGCCATGATTATCATGGTAATGACAGGGATATGCTTCTGTGTCTAGTGTTCAATCCAGATCATTAGAAGTTTCTTCATACGTATCTGATGTAGGTCCTTCTCAAATTTTTGTTAGTCTCTCCTTCAATGAAACAGATGCTTTGATAGCTTCTGTAACATTGTTCTTGTTCTTCAAAATCATAGTTCTGGTCGCATGAGACATGCATGACTGGCAAGCAATTATCTTCACTGATTTTCTATCTTTGTAGTCCTTAATCACTTTTAATTTCATTTCAGGTGACTCACTTGATATGATCTCCTACTGGCTGTTAGTAGTAGCTTTTGTAGGCTTGGGGGCTGTGATGAACAAAACAACATGAGATTAAGTTAAGCACAATATAAAAGATGTAATCAAGAGACAGAGTAAATGTGAAATGTATGAGGCTGCTGTCAGCATAACATGGCATACTGTTTTACAGAAAGTTTTATTTTACACTCTAAAATGATCAAAAGTATAGTGTAGTAAATATATAAAACAGTGATATAGTCATTTACTATCATTATCAAGTAGTATCTACATAGTTGCACATGCTATACTTTTATACAACTGGCAATGCAGTAGATTAGTTTACACTAACATCACCACAAACACCTGAGTAATACATTGTACTATGGCAATGGTCAGCAAACTCATTAGTTAACAGAGCCAAATATCAACAGTACAATGACTGAAATTTCTTTTGAGAGCCAAATTTTTTAAACTTAAACTTCTTCTAATGCCACTTCTTCAAAATAGACAGGCCATGGTATTTTGTGGGAGAGCCACGTTCAAGGGGCCAAAGAGCTGCATGTGGCTCGCATGCCACAGTTTGTCGACCATGGTGCTATGGTGTTACAATGGCCATTATGTTACTAGGCAATTGGAATTTTTCAGCTCCATTATAATCTTATGGGACCAACCTCTTATATACAGTCCATCATTCACTGAACTGTTATTGGGTGCATGTTTGTGATAAGACCACTGAATGTACAGGGACAATGTAAAAAGGGGGGAAAAGTAAAGGTGCGATAAGAGAAAGGAAGTCTGACTGTACAGCCAGCCCAGCAGGTTCTACAGAGAGCTGGGTCACAAAGTCAGTTGGGGCTTTACATGTGCCTAGTCCATGTGCCTGGCAGAATTTTATTTGCAGTTTTGTTGACATATTTTTAAATCAACATGTTTCATAGCAATTAACTATAATTGTAAATCTTAAAAAAAACATTTTTATAGATAATTGAATGCCTAATTATTGTCCCTCCATTTTCATTTAATTCTAAAAGAATTTAACTGTGGAATTTTGACAAGTTCTTAGTGTTTTTAAATTGTGAATACTGTATTTCTAAAATTTGTCATTATAGCCGAAGCCGGTTTGGCTCAGTGGTAGAGTGTCGGTCTGCGGACTGAAAGGTCCCAGGTTCGATTCCGGTCAAAGGCATGTACATTGGTTGCGGGCACATCCCCAGTAGGGGTTGTGCAAGAGGCAGCTGGTCGATGTTTCTCTCTCATCGACATTTCTAGCTCTCTATCTCTCTCCCTTCCTCTCTGCAAAAAACCAATAAAATATTTTAAGAAAACAAACAAACAACAACAAAAAAACTATTTAAAAAAAGTTTAAAAAAATTGTCATTATACAGTTTCACAAACTTTTCCTCAATTTGAAACTATCTATAAGTGCTTGCAGTAAGTCTCCTGTCTGCTTATGAGTAACACACTACTCTCCCACCTATGATTGCCTGGAAGAGAGTGCCACCACTGCCAAGGAAAAACAACCCATCCAATTAACCAGTTGCAGACTAGGGGCGAATCAGGCTCCACATTTTCTGGTGGCAATTAGCCATTTGTCAGCAGGCCACCAAGTGAGTTAGTTATTGATCCATTTGAACTCAGCTTGCTGTAATCAGTCTACTAAAACTGTATATTTGGAGGAGATTAAAAAAAAAATCAAACCCTAGACTGTGTAACCTAACAGATTTAAACTGTCTGGAGTAAGATATTTGATAGGCATGACAATAGGATTGCTGAATGGGAGAAATACCATTTGGATTTACTTGTGTTGAATGAATGTCTAAAATTCAATTAGCTGTCCCAGATTGCATCTGAAATACTGTTGTTGTAGGAAAGGATAAACTTAAACAATACTGATGAGGAGTTCCAAAAAGTGTTATATTTGTAGTGAATTCTTCATATGAGGGGAGGACACAGAAGATGTATGGCAAATTCCAATTCAGTTATCTATTAGCCATGTGACCTCTGGATTTTTTTTTTCCAGAGGGATAAATAAGATAATGCTGGTAAAAGCATCCAGGACAATATGTGAGACCTACTATGTTCTCAAGAATTTATCTTTTTCTTTCTTCCCTTAAATCTTAGATTTGTGCAATTCTATCAAGAGCTCAGTTTTGAAGATTACTTCATTTCAATATATTTTATTTTTCCTTATCAATAAATGGCATAAGAATGACCCATTTTTGACTTGTAGACTCATCCTATATAATAAAAGGGTAATATGCAAATTGACCCTGATGACAGAATAACTGGTCACTATAATGCACACTGATCACCAGGGGAGCAGATGCTCAATGCAGGAGCTGCCCCTTGGTGGTCAGTGTGCTTCCACAGGGGGAGCACTGCTTAGCCAGAAGTCAGCTCATGGCTGGCCAGCGCAGCGGTGGTGGCGGGAGCCTCTCCTGCCTCCAAGGCAACACTAAGGATGTCCAACTAGCGACTTAGGCCTGTTCTCCATTAGACATTTGCCAAGAGCTCCCAGGCTGCCAGAGGGTTGTCTGACTGCCAACTTAGGCCCAATCCCCTGGGGAGTGGGTCTAAGTTAGCAGGTGGATATCCTGCGAAGGGTCTCAGACTTTGAGAGTGTGCAGGCCAGGCTGAGGGACCTTCCTGAGTACACAAATTTACGTGCACCAGGCCTCTAGTAATTTTTATATTTTAAAACTTTTCTCCTATTGCATTATAATACAAGATTTTTAATTTACTACTTTTCTTATCATACTAGGTGCTAAGTTAATTAAAAAAAATAATGTGAAAGGGATACAGTCCTCCCTCAGTATTTGTGGGGCAATGATTCCAGTACTCCTTGCAGATACCAAAATCTGTGGATGTTCAAGTCCCTTCTATAAACTGGAATGGTTTTTGCATGTAACTTATGCACATTAAATCATTTCTAGATTACTTACAATTCTCATTAAAATGTAAATGATGTATAAATAGTTATTATACTGTGTTGTTTGGGGAATAATAACAAGCAAAAGGTCTGTACATATTCAGTACAGACACAATAATCATAGGTTTAACTACATAATACATGTCAGCAACAGCATAAAATTATTTTTCTGAATATTTTTTATTTTCAGTTAATTGAATTTATAACTGATAGATACAAAGGGTTAACTGTGCTAGGATTGGAATACAATTGCACTTTCAAATTGATGTGTGTTTTTTTCTAGAGCATGTGTAGCTATTGTGTGAACCTAAAAATAACCTTTTCTTTATAGGTTTCTTAAAAAGTATTTTTATTGATTGATTTTTAATGAGAGAGAAGAAGAGAGAGAAGCAAACATTGATCTATTGTTCCACTTATTGATTCTTGTTTGTGCCTTGACTGGGATTGAACCCTTGAACCTGCAACCTTGGTGTATCCGGACAATGCTCTAACCAGCTGAGCTATCTTGCCTAGGTTCTTTATAGGTTTTTATCACTTTGTTCTGTACTCTTGGGAAATAATGATGTTTATTTTTCTAATTTCTCCAGTGGCAAAGCAAAGAATAATGAATTACCTTTAATGTCAGTACAACTATGATAAATAGTGGTTGCTTGTTTGTAAAATGTGACATCTTAGCCTGGACAAGTGATTCCTTCTTTCATTTATTGTTTAGGACCACTTATGAGCCCATTATTAAGGGGCTGTATTCATTTTGATTACTCATTCATTCAGAAAATATTTATTGAGCCTATTTACTGGACCAGGAGAATTCTACTAGGTGATGGATTTATGGAGATGGCAAAGGCATAGCTCCAACCTTAAGGTGCTTATAATCTAACTAGAGGCCTGGCACATGAAATCCATGTATGGGTAGGGTCCCTAGGCCTGGCTGGCGATCAGGGCCAATCTGTGGGATGACCAGTGGGGCCATTGAGGGGCCCCCGCTGGCACCTGCCTTGGCTAGCCAGGAGCCTGTGGGCTGGGGGCAGCTTCTGCATTGAGCATCTGCCCCTTGGTGGTCAGTGCACGTCATAGAGACCAGTCATTCGGCCAGTCTATTTGCTTATTAGGCTTTTATTAAATAGAATACATACATACCATGTTTCCCCGAAAATAAGACATCCTCCGAAAATAAGACCTACTTACAGGTTTTTCCTTCTGAGTGAAATATAAGGCATCCCCCGAAAATAAGGCCCCCCAGGCTAAACATGAGAGATTTGGTCCACTGATTCTGAAAGAAATGGAGTCACAAGAAATTCACCAGGAAACTCAGGAATTGGATTGTTATGATGATGTTCCAGAAGATGATGACATGATTGTCATTGAATAAATGAGTAAATTCTTGATACTGTAGGATTCACAGTTTGTCTGGTTTGTGTTGACAACTACCGTACTACCGTACCGTATACAGGTAATAAATTTCCTTTATTTTCATTTAACAATAAATGTGTACCGTATTCTTCTTCATGGAAAAATAAGACATCCCCTGAAAATAAGACCTAGGGCATCTTTGGGAGCAAAAATTAATATAAGACACTGTCTTATTTTTGGGAAACAGGGTACATAAAGCACTCATATCTTTCCCCACTAGATGGCATGCTAGCCACTTGATAAAGTACTGAGTGGGTCACTATCTAAACACCACAGCAATATTCTGAGATGAGATTAGGTTTAATTGGGTGATCCATGTTTTTATTTGCTAAACCTGGCATTTGTGCTTGTATTTATGGAGTTTGCCTGTTACTCATTTACTAATGCCTTAAAAATAAGCAAATATCTACAAATAAGACTCCTGAAGTGAAATCTTTGTTTAGAGATTTGGGAGAAATATGCTTCTCCAGGCCCTGTTCATTTCAGTGTACATTAAAACAACTATGTGGCACAAACAACCATGTTTCACATCCATTTTCCAGGAGTATTTTCCTGAGCTACCTGTCTCACTTGGACAAGCCATTTTAATTGTTTTGTAAGAAACCCAAAGTAACCTGTAGACAGGCACTTTACAAAGAGCTTCTGAGAAGCCGAAACCGGTTTGGCTCAGTGGATAGAGCATCGGCTTGCAGACTGAAAGATCCCAGGTTCGATTCCGGTCAAGGGCATGTAGCTTGGTTGCGGGCACATCCCCAGTAGGGAGTGTGCAAGAGGCAGCTGATCAATGATTCTCTCTCATTGATGTTTCTAACTCTCTATCCCTCTCTCTTCCTCTCTGTAAAAAAAAAAAAAAAAAAAAAAAATCAATAAAATATACTTAAACAACAACAACAACAAAAAGCCCCCAAAAACCCCAAAGAGCTTCTGAGAAATTTGAGGTCTTTGAAAGGGCTTAAGTGGGAACAACAAATTAAGGCCCCATGCCCTCCCCTCACCTCTCAGCTCCAAGCTATTCTCTGGCGCTTGGCTTATTTCAGACCAGTTCCTACCAGAAAACTCATCCTTCTCTAAACACTTTTCCTGCCTTCTGATGGAGATTTCAAGAGTCAGAGGCAGCATTTGTAGAGCGTGCTTTAACAGGTTTTGTTTTTTTTTTGGGGGGGGGGTGTACTTGTTAGGATGCACTACTAGAAGTCTACACTTATTTATTTGGTGGCTTTTCAGGAAAGAAAACAAATGCTAAATACTACCACTAGGTGATGTTCCTTCCAGCTTTAAAATTTGCTGCCTGCCCAGGCAATCAGACTTATTAGCAACTGTTACCGCTATTCAATAGACCCTTGCAGAGTCTCAGCACTTTGGCCTTGAGATGGTTAATGGAGAGGCCCTTTGAGCTGCTGCAGCTGGGATCAAGTGGGGAGGGGGGTGTGGGTGGGATTTGAGCAGTGTAACTGAGGAAGTGTTCTGACACGAAGTCGGAAGTGACAGCATTCAGTCCTCCCATCCTGGCTGGGGACCAGCCCGCCAGTGCGGGAGGGAGTGGACCTTTGGCAAACAATGGGCACAGTGCTGCTAGCTGGCGGATGCTAGAGGGGCCTCTTCAAGGGGCAGGTCTCCACTGAGAGCAGCTGGTTGATTAAGTCTGCGCTGAAGAATGCTTCAGAGTAGGCGTATTGCAAACAAAAGTTGCATCCTTCCCAGAGGGGAGCAGATTGTGCTTTGGTGGTTAGAAGAGGAGATTGCAGGGCCTGAGCTGCCACACAAGGTAAGCCTGTGTCCTTTTGGTATTTTGGTATTGAGCTTTAACCGATCGATTTCCTTGGGGGCTGCCACAAATTAGCCTTGTCAAGCAGAGCAACATCTGCTCCCAGCCAGCTCGCCAGGCCCGCCAGATCACTCCTCTCCAGCCTCCTCCTCCAGGCCCTGCTTGAGCTCCCTGGTGCCTTCTCCAGGCTGCCTTTTACTCTATCTGCAAAGTCCTGTCTATCATTTATGCCCTCACTCAAATCACCAGGGCCAGGACAAAGGTACATTTATTGCAGCATTGGCCTTGGGAGCAAAACTTAAGGGGTCACAAAGGCATTCAGTAATCGATACAATTTTTAAATGTGATATCTTTAAGATTCAAAGTTAATGCAAAAAATTCCATGATTAAAAAAAAAAAGAAAATGTTAGAGAAATGATCCAACTTATGATTTGGCGACCTTCGCCTCACCCTCTCACCCTAATGCCAGGCTTTGCAAATTAACTGTGAAATGATTACCTCCTTTCCCTTGTCCCCCACCTCTGTGGTACTTATCATTTGGTCTCTTGTGGCAATTAGTTGTGTTTTCCCTGTATATGACTCCCTGGCTGTGTGGAAAGAAGGGATCACTGCTTTACTACCTGTGACTTAAGTGGCATAGCCCAGTGCTTTGCTCATGCAGACCATAGGGACTTCGGAGGTGACCAGAGGTGAGAACTCATCCCAGGGTCCCAGGTGGTAAAGCTCTGCATTGAAATCACCAAAACCCCACAAAAGTAAGGAACAAGCTAAAGCTGTGGTCCCTTGATTACCGCTTATTCAGAATTGGGTTGAATAAAGGAACCACGGTAGCAGGAAGGGCCTTTAAAATCGTCTTTGCAGAAAGAAGGGTGTCTGTGCACTTGGAGACTCCTCATTCTTGGTAGCCTGCCATGAGCATTTCTTGGTATTGCTATCCAGTCTGAATCTACAATGATAAGGGCATCTTTGATGAGGATCACACTCCACAATTTACAGTGTATCATCCCCTATCATACTTAATTTAATTCACAGTAGGAGGCCACTGTGCTTCCTGTTGGCTAAAAGCAGCTTTCAGTTATCATCATAAGGAGCCATTGTAAGCGAATTTCCTATTGTTTTCTACCCTTAAGATGAAGAGAGAGGGTAAATGGCATCTAGCCCGTGGCGTAGGAGATGGCCTGTTTGTATTTCAGGTTAGGATTTGGCCAGCCACTAGGTCACTAGGTCCGTGATTGCTGTTATTCTTTAAAGCATTCCATAACTAAATACTCCATTTTTTTCTTACACAGGTGAGTGAAATGAGAAAATAGAAAGAACAAATAGAGGAGATCAGGAAACTATTCAAATTAATGTGCTTTTTCTTAAAATCTTTGGAAGTTTTCGAGGTAGCTAGCTCCCCAAAAGATGAGGGGGGAAATGGAAGTTGTCAAAACATTTGCCCTATTCCTGGCCTGCTAAGATGAGTTTGATTCCTTTGAGGAGCTCATCAGGTCAACATTCTGCTTAACAGGAAAGGGGAAGACATTGCAGGCCTGTCAAGAGAGAGACACCAACTTGCCTTTTGCATTCCTTCCCTGTCTAGGGTTTAGCTGTTCCACGCTAGAGCCAGCAGAGGGCACTGTTGCAGCATAGATTCCACTTAGACTTTTTTGGGGGGAAAATTTCAAAACTGTAAAAAAAGACTTGGATTCGGTAAGAAATATGCACAATTTTCTATGAAATTTTAATGTGAAAAATAGATTATTATTAAGAATTTGTGGATGTCTATTTGATTAGTGACCCATCAAACCATTGAAGAAAAGGGGAGATGTTTCATGACTGTCTTTGTTATAAAAAATTAAATTGCAAGAACAAAAGAACAATGTGATAAGTATACAAATAGGACTTTTTCCTTTAGAAACATTTGTGTTGAGACCTAGTAACAAGAATTGAACTGATTTATTGCAAACCCCTGCTTTTTTATTAATTGTAAACATTAACAGAACTTCATCTCACCAAAGAAAACAGGCTTCTTGGGCCCTCTGTGATTTGCCTCAACATACTTTTCCAATTTTTGTTTTTTACTATCCACTTTGGACACCGCCCCCCTCTCCACTGTGTTTTAGCCTCATGTAACCTAATTCTCACTTCCCACTCACTTGCCCCCTTCTCCACACACTGAAAATCCTACCTATTCTTCAAGGTTCATTTTAAATGATAACCCTTTTGTGAGTGTTGCATGCAGTTCTTACTCTTTTCACTGTAAGCATTTATGTAATAAATCTAGAGGCCTGGTGCACAAAATTCATGCATAGGTGGGGTCCCTAGGCCTGGCAGGTGATCAGGGCTGATCTGGCCAGGTGGGTTGGGCCCAAAGATCTAGTGAGGATGTGATGGTCTCAGGGCCTGGAATGGAAGGAACGAATGCCAGACACCACTGTGGCCCTCCCTACCCCGCCACCCCACAGTTTCCCCCTTCCCTCCTTTCCTCCTTTCATCACTGCCATGCTGCCACTGGGGCCTGCTGGCTGGGGGAGGGACCATGGGAGGTTTGCTGGCCAAAGGGAGTGGCCACGGGATGTTTGTACAGGAGGCAGCCAATAAATGATTCTCTATCATCATTGATGTTTCTATCTATATTTCCCTCTCCAAAATCAATCAAATATATATTTTTAAAATGCGAGGTTTTTAGAGGAAGAAAGGTGGGGCAAGGGAGCTATTGAAAAAAAAAAAAAAAAGAAAGGACAGGGGGGCATTTGAGACCTTGTCCACATTTCAAATAGGATAACATAAGGTGGTCCTCAGGGGGTGACAGGTGAGGAGTGGCAGTGAGTGGAGCAGGGCACTGAGGGCTGAGGAATGGGCTGTAATGACTGGGAATGTCTGTGACAGTGACACTGAGCATGTGTTGGGGCCATCGCTGTGATCATTCATCTCCAAGAGGTTTTGATTCTGGACCGGAGGAAAAACATGGAGATCAGTGGGCCTTTCTTGGCCTAGAAGGTGAGGCAGGTGGCAGGAATGGGCTGCCCTGCTTCCCTAGAAATGTAAACATGTACACTGCCAAATCAATGCCTAGCCAGCCCTGGTGGCTGTGTCCTGCCACTCTGGCTGTGCTACTGCACTATTGGCTGGGGAGGCCAAAACCATGCCCCGAGTGCACATAGTAGAGGAAAGGGAAGGGCCGGCAGGTAGCCAGAAGCCAGAAGCTGGAGCTGAAACAGCATGGCCAGGCAGCTCTGCATCTTCCATGGAGCAGGATGGGGAGCAGCTGTCCATGTCACTGGCCTTGCAGTCAGAGGAGCTGTGCTTCCTGCACATCACCAGTCAGTTGGCTCACAGGTGGGGCCTGGGAAGGCCTTTCCCTCCTGGAGCCGCTCTTCCCAGAGTAGCAGTGTACGGCCACTCCCCTTCCCCCGCCCCTCCGCCCCCCAATTTATTTACTTTTTATTGGAAAGCAAGCTCGGGGCTTGTGGTACCTGAGATCTCTAGGCCATAGCATGCGCCTCCAGGCCTTGCTGCGCCTCCCTCCCCCTCCTCCTGCTTGAGCATCTGTCCCCTAGTGGTCAGTGTGCATCATAGCAACCAGTTGCTTCAGTCATTCTCTCATAATGGTTGCTTAGGCTTTTATATAAATAGATGATGATCTATTCTGTTCCAGATACTGTCAAGCCATTCAGAAATGATTAAAGTACAGGGAAACAGATGTAACTACAGTGAAATGTCGAAATGCTATAATCATACTAAGCATTGGAAGGAACCTCTAAGAGTTCCTGTCACTGCTTCAGAGCTATCTGGAGAAGTGGGAAAAGCTTTCTGGAAGAGGTGGTGCTTGAATTAGTATTGAATATTAAAGAAATCTGGATGATTGATATAGCCCCTTAACTATTATATCTGACATGAAGAGGTAGTAAAAGATAAGAATGGGAAAGCGGGCAGGCACCATCATACAGACCGAGATTGGACTTTATTCAGTAAGCCATGGGAACTCAAGGGAGTCATTTAAAGTGGAGAAAGTACTGGATTAGACCCCTATTTTAGAAAGGTTGCTCTAGAGGCAGTATGGTGGATAGGCTTGAATGGCAGGCAGATGACTTAGGAAATTATACCATTCCTCAGATAAGGAATAAGAAGGGCCTGTTTTCAACTTTATGGAATGTGGCTTTCTACCTTATACCATGTTATATTTATTTTCCCTAGAAGACTAAATTCATTGAGATCAAAGTTTTTTTTTTTTAAATCAATTCATTTTTTTTACCTCAGATTTGTACATGATAAACTTTTTGTCAACATGAGATGATTGAGGAGAATGAATAAATTTCTGAAAATTTGCATCATGCAGGTTTACTTTAGAAATGCTCTATTATTGCTTTTTTTTTTTTTTTGTCTTAAAAGTCAGTTGAGCCCTAGCTGGTTTGGCTTAGTGGATAGAGCATCAGCCTGTGGACTGAAGGGTCCTGGGTTTGATTCCAGTCAAGGGCCCATGCCTAGGTTTCGGGCTCGATCCCCAGTAGAAGGCATGCAGGAGGCAGCTGACCAATGATTCTTATTATTGATATTTCTATCTCTCGCTCCCTCTTCCTTTCTATCTGAAATCAATAAAAATATATATATTTTTAAAAGTCAGTTGAATGACATCTTTATCATATTAGTAAAAGCATCATGGGTAGTTTATAAATTTTGAAAAAAATAAGATTTCTCATGGAAGTCTCATCATTGGTTACCATTTATAGGTATTACCATTTAAAGTGTTAAATGATTCTGATGGTCCATACTTTTTGAGCTCACCACTTGAATATGTGTGTGTTTAAGATTTTTGAAAAGGAAAATAGCTCTGCACAGCTGTATAAAAGCAAACCCCTTAAGACCAAATGTCCTTTTGTGACAAAAGCTGCAATGAACTCAATCCTGTTTGTAGATACAAATCCTTGCAAGGTGTAGCAGTAATAAATAACACACCTTGTTCCTGGTTGAAATGCTGACAGAAAACAGGTGAACATATTTTATCTTCTTAGGGAGGTAGAAGCTTTTCAA
The DNA here is from genome assembly GCF_964339955.1 of Pipistrellus hanaki. Taxonomy (NCBI): domain Eukaryota; kingdom Metazoa; phylum Chordata; class Mammalia; order Chiroptera; family Vespertilionidae; genus Pipistrellus; species Pipistrellus hanaki. Next base: position 18,516,680 of record NC_140524.1, on the reverse strand, counting down.
AGCAAGGTATGAAACATTTGACTACATAAATATGTGAAACATTTTTATGGAAAAAGAAAACAAATAAAATTTAAAAATAAATGACAGGCTTGGCATCATGTTTGCAACAAAGAATTAAAAATAAGAGTTCCCGCCAAAACCAATTTGGCTCAGTGGATAGAGTGTTGGTCTTTGGACTCAAAGGTCCAGGTTCGATTCTGGTCAAGAGCATGTACGTTGGTTGTGGGCACAACCCTGTGGGGGATGTGCAGGAGGCAGCTGATTGGTGTTTCTCTCTCATCGATGTTTCTAGCTCTCTATCCCTCTCCCTTCCTCTCTGTAAAAAATCAATAAAATATGTATTTAAAAAAAATAAGAGTTCCCCAATATGCTAATATTTCCCATAAATCAGTAAGAAAAAATTTAAAATGGGCAAAGTATATGAACAGACAATTTAAAGATGAAGACATGGAAATGGTTTACCATATGGAAGGATGATTAAAGAAATGAAAATTAAAACATAAATGAGAGATATCTTGTTATTCATCTTCTGCTTGGCACAAATTACAATGGTTAGTAATATTTCATGTTGGTGAGCGTATGGGAGAAAAGGATTGTCATTCACTGTTAGTGAGCATGCAAATTGGTTCAGCCTTTGTAAGGGCAATTGGGCATATTTCATTATTATTATTCCAAATTTCTGTTGCCTCTCTAACTTATAATCTACTTATGCAGACTGCCTCTGTTCCTGCCTTCATTTCCTATTTTTGTGTCTACTTTCTTCTAGATGGTGATATTTGTGCTTCGCATCTCAGCCTGGTGGCCTGACCTTGACTCCTGAATTCTGTGATCCCTCCACAACTGCAAGTCATTCTCATACAAAATTTTGAGTTTACCTAGTTGACATCTTTGAGAATTTTGGAACAATATGCAAGTTCAAGTCAACATCATGTTGTCTTGCTGACTAGCCCCTGTTGATGAGACCAACATTTTTGTTGCTTGCCCCTACCCTTGTTCTTTCTTGTCTGTTGCTCCTTCTGCAGCTGTCAGTCACACACGTGTAGTCATGCAAAAGCTGTTTTGTCCTTTTTTATTTTTCAGGTGAATGTTGTCATTTGTTTCTCAGATATTCCAAATTAGTGCTATGTACCACTCAGTGATATAAAACAGTCACTAATTGTAAATTTACATATGTTTGGGTAAGAAGAGCATCCAACCAAAAAAGCAAAAACGTAGGGGAAAGGTAAATGCAAGACGAGTGAAGAGGGCAAGAAAGATGATGTCTATTGCAAACAAAATGAGAGTTGTTGAAATGCTTGATAACAATGGAACCAAGACCTCTAGGGTGGGCTCCGCCCCGACCTCGCTGGGTTCCCGAGTTCCTGAGTCGTGTGCATCAGCAGCCACCGGCTTACCCCGTGTGGTTCCCAGCGACCTGTATCCCCTCGTGCTCGGCTTTCTGCACGATAACCAACTCTCAGAGGTGGCCAAGAAGTTCGCCAAGGCAACAGGCACTACCCAGCAGGATGCCAATGCCTCTTCCCTCTTGGACATCTATAGCTTCTGGCTCAGTAGATCCACCAAGGCTCCAAAGCGGAAATTACAAGCAAATTTACCTGGACCAGTGACTAAGAAGGCTAAAAAGAAGACTTCATCCAGTGATAGCAGTGAAGACAGCAGTGAGGAGGAGAAAGCCCAAGGGCCTCCAGCTAAGGAAGTGTCTGTACCTGCCAAGCGTGCCAGTCTCCCTCAGCATCCTGGAAAGGCTTCAGCCAATGCATCAGAGAGCAGCAGCAGTGAAGAATCCAGTGATGAGGAGGAGGAAGAGGAGGACAAAAAGAAAAAGCCTGTCCAGGGAGTTAAGCCCCAAACCAAGGCAGTCAAAACTCCTCCTAAGAAGGCCGAGAGCTCTGATTCTGATTCTGACTCAAGCTCAGAAGATGAGGCACCAAAGAGCCAGAAGCCAAAGGCAACACCCGTGGCGGCAAAAGCTCAGGCTAAAGCCCCAGCCAAACCAGGCACACCCACTCGAGCAGCACCTAAAGTAGCGAGTGGCAAAGCAGCTAGCAGTAGTAGCAGCAGCAGCAGCAGTAGCAGTAGCAGCAGCGATGACTCAGAGGAGGAGAAGGCAGCAGCCATCTCTAAGAAGACTGTGCCTAAAAAGCAAGTAGTGGTCAAGGCTCCAGTGAAAGCAGCTGCCGCCCCTACCCAAAAGAGTTCCAGCAGTGAGGACTCCTCGAGTGAGGAGGAGGAAGAGGAGCAGAAAAAGCCCATGAAGAAAATACCAGGTCCATATAGTTCAGTCCCTCCGCCTTCTGCTCCCCCACCCAAAAAGTCCCTGGGAACCCAGGCTCCCAAGAAAGCTGCAGAGAAGAAACAGCCTGAAGAGGGCAGTGATGACAGCAGTGATGAATCTGATTCAAGCTCTGAAGAAGAAAAGAAGCCACCAGCTAAGCCAGTCATCTCTAAAGCAGCCACTAAACTAGCTCCAGCAAAGAAGACAGCAGAGAGCTCTTCCGACAGCTCAGACTCTGACAGTTCTGAGGAGGAAGCTCCTGTCAAGCCAGCTAGTGCCACCAAAAATCCCTCAAGTAGGCCAGCTACCACTCCCAAGCAGCCTGCAGCCAAGACAGCCACAGCTCTCAAGCAACCTGCAGCCAAGACAGCCACAGATCTCAAGCAGCCTGCAGCTAAGACAGCCACAGCTCTCAAGCAGCCTGCAGGCAGTGGCCAGAAGCCTTTGATCAGAAAGGCTGATAGCAGCACTAGTGAGGAGGAGAGCAGTTCTAGTGAGGAGGAGGAGGAGGAGGAGGACGTGGGGAATGCGAAGAAGACAGTGACCACACTTAAGGCCAAGGTGATGGCCAAAGCAGCGCCATCTGTGCCTGCCAAACAGGCCTCTCAGGGTGGTGGAGATAGCAGCTCTGAGTCAGACAGCTCTAGCAGTGAGGAAGAGGAGGAAGAGAAGGCATCTAAACCCCTAGTTAAAAAGAAGCCACAGAAGACAGCAGGAGCTGTAGCCCCTACCAAGCCAGCCTCCACCAAGTCAAGAAAGGCCAAGAGCAGCAGCAGTTCTTCAGATGACTCTAGTGAAGAAGAGGAAGAGGAGGAGGAGGAGGAGGAGAAGCCCAAGGGCAAGGGTACTCCTAAACCACAGGCCCTCAAAACCAATGACACTGTTGCACCGACTGCCCAGAATGGGAAAGCAGATAGGAACAGCAACAAGCAGGAGGAAGGCAAGACCAAGGCAGCAGTAGCAGTTTCTAAGCCAGGTTTAGGAAAGAAACGAAAGCAGAATGAGTCTGCCACGGAGGCAGAGACTCCTCCAGTCAAGAAGATAAACCCTCAGACCCCTAACACATTTCCAAAAAGGAAGAAAGCAGAAAAAAGGGCATCATCCCCATTCCGAAGGATCAGGGAGGAGGAAATTGAGGTGGATGCTCGAGTGGCAGACAACTCCTTTGATGCCAAGCGAGGTGCAGCTGGAGACTGGGGGGAACGAGCCAATCAGGTCCTGAAGTTCACCAAAGGCAAATCCTTCGGGCATGAGAAGACCAAGAAGAAGTGGGGCAGTTACCTGGGAGGCTCCATTTCTGTTCAGGTTAATTCAATCAAGTTTGACAGTGAGTGACCTGGGGTGATCCTAGCAAAGCAGGGGTGATGATCCAAGATTACTTTCCCCAGTGGACCTAGGAGCTCTCAGCTCTATTAGTGGGGAGGTATTGGTGAGGTCAGCAGCCTAGAATAGGTCCGAAGACATTGTATCGGAACATCCTCTCTGGTCCTTTTCTGTGTTTGTAGTTTTATACAGATTTGTTTGTGAGTGTTGAGTAGCAAGGACAAGATAAGGGGAATGTTCTTTGTAAATAAAAATTAGTTTTAGCTGTCAAAAAAAAAAAAGACCTCTAGGGTGGGTTTTATTATGTTAATGAATCTATAATTCATACAATGAAGAAAAATGAGAAAGCTAATAAGGCTAGTGAGTTGAGGGACACACAGGAATAATTAAGAAAATCACATAGAACTTGAAATGTCAAAATAGAGGAAATGTGAAGAGATTTGTATTTGTGGATTCTGAAACAGAGAGGGCTAAATAGTTCTCTTTCTGTATATATAATCTGCCAGCAAGCATCCCCCAAATATGCAAATGTAAATTTCAATCTAGATGAAAAGTTATAACATTCATCACAAGTAATGGGTGGTTGAATAGGTTTAATAAATGCTATGTCTGTATGAAAAAAGTATCTGGCAAAAGAAGGAGATTATGAAGATGCTACAGAATATCCTGAATACCTGGAGAAACTGATGGACGAAAATGGCTATTTGCCAGAACAGGTATTCAAAGCTGATGAAATGGTCCTATTCTGGAAGTGCGTACTTATTTGCACATCTGTTGAAGATGAGAAAAAGACCAGCAGTTTCAAGCCTAGAAAAGACAAACTAAAAGATCTGCTTTGTTCCAATGTTTGTGGTGACTATTAAACCCATGTTGCTTCACAGATTTCAAAACCTGTATCCTCTTATAAGAGAATGTGATAAACATTTTTCTGTCTACGAGAAGAGGAAACCATAAAATTTGGACTGAGAACCACCCCTTGTACAGTAAACCCTCAATTTTGTGGACCTTGATTTAACAGACTTCAAATTTTACGGACAAATGTCCTGTTTGTATGTTATATGTGAAAATTATCACCCTGTCAATTTTAAAATGCTTTAAACCAAGATTTGCTTATAGTTAAATTAACAGGGATGTTTTGTTATTAATTCACTGTCATTTTTAACAAATTTTAGCAAATAGGCTATATGTTCAAAAATACATTGTAGTAATTTCACCAACATAAATAAATATTACATATCTACAGCTATACTCTACACATTTAAATCTAAGAGTCACTTTGGTAAACAATATTCAGTGACTGATTAGCATGTGATCGCACCGCATCACATGCTGCAATGGGTTCTGTTGTCAAGTGGCATGACTTTCTGTAGCAGTTTTGTTTTTTTTTAAATGTATCTTTACTGTTGCGAGTATTACAGATGCCCCCATTTGTAGCACTTTTAATGAGTGATGGCTGGTTTTCTGAAGTAAGCTAAGTCTTGCCCCAGCTGTGTGCATTTGTTTACTCCTGGTGACTAGTAAATGTACCCATATACTAGATCTATTCAGTATAAATTTAAAATTACAATAATACATATAGAAAACTTTTCTGTGAAATTAAACTTTTCATACATACTTAGTTTTAATTACACAAATGTATCTACCAGTACATAAGTAAAAAACAGTTAATTTGCCATTTTTTAAACAAATGCACTTGGAAAACCTACTTTATTATATAAGACTTTTGGCTTTCAAGGTCACTCCCTCACCCAAATTAGTCTGTTATATCGAGGTCTTACTGTATTTGTTCTTAATGTGTTTTGTTCCTGATGTTAAACAATATTTAAACCAAAAAATATATATCTTAAATAAAAGTGTTGCTGATTCTGGACACTGCTCCCCTTGGCAAAAGTATAATAATAAATTCTGATCCTTGTGATAAGGTCATCTCCATCTCCCCCATTATCACTACCCTACTTCAATCCATGCATCTGGGAGTACAAAAATGTTCATGATGTGCTATATTCAGTGTGTGTTTGACTACCTTGCAGATCTTAAGAGAGAGACACAAAAACTTACTGTGAAAGAAGCTTGGCAAAATTTCTGCTTTGTAACACTTAAAAAGTAGAAGAAGCAGTGAGAGTAATAAATGATCGACCCTTAAGGGAGCTTGGCAGAAACTTTGGAATGAGGTTGTAACTGATTCTGCAAGTTTCCTTCCAGTGGTAGAAGAAATCGAAAATATTTTATTGTCTGCAAAACCTTTAGGTGGTAAAGGATTTGAAGACATTGAATTAGGTGATGTTGCTGAACTGTTAGATTCTCACCGTTGGAAGATATTTGAGAAAAATTTCAGAGATGTGATCACATTGAAAGTTGATAAAAGAGGTAGGTTATTATGCAGAACTGCAAGAATGTTGAAGTAGCTACACTACAAATGGAAATGTCTCCATGATTCAGAGGAAACTCCTTCGGTGGAATATTTACTGACCTCAGGTAAGGATTAAATAATTACTCATAACCCTGTAAAATAGAAATAAGAAACTTTCAAACAAAGGTCAATAAGTCTTGTCTCTCTGCTTTGCTCCACAGGGGAAAAGAGATCGGGTCAAGTCATTCAAACCTATTCCACAAACAGCAGGCAGAAAGGCTGTTCTCAGAAATGTGAACTCTGGGATTCAGAATCTGATCAGAGCCGATGATATGGTGATCCAGGTGCCAGAGGATGAAAGTGGAGAAGACAGAGCTTATTTATCTGCAGACAAAATTCGATTTTCTCAATTCTTTCATCTCACTACTGTGATGACCAGCATTTTCGTTGATACATGATTGTCCTCACCTTGAGATCAGAGTGAAATAGGAATTAATTGTCCAATAATCACTATTGCTAATGTAAATTTAGTAAAATGTCATCAAAATTCACTTTACCTGGTGTTTTATTTCAGTGAACAAACCAATTATCTGAGCTTTAATAATACTCCTTTCCTTGACCATTTCCCCCCCCCAAAGCTCATAAATTCTTTCAGTACAAATTCCCCTGTAATGAGGGTTTTAGGAATCAATTCCAGTACCTAGGGAAGGGGCTACTCTACTTGGTTGGACAACTTGATTTTGTACTCTTGAACCTTAAATATATTGTAATTCTCTTTAAGCCTAACTTTCTATCTCAACAAAAATTATCCAAACCATCTCATTTTAAGTAGTTTGATATAAATTAATTTGTTTTTCAGCAATTATATATGTTTGGTCTAGGAAGGCAGTCTATAATAATAAAAGCATAATATGCTGATTAGACAGGACATCCCTCTCGACGACCTTCTGGACAAAGTCAAGGCTGTGAGGGAAGCCCGGGTCCCGGATGTCAGAGGGAAGCTAGTGCCAGCAGCTGGGAGAAGGAAGGCCTACCCTTGCACGAACTCCGTACATTGGTCCTCTGGTGTATTTATAATGGACTAGAGGCCAAGTGTACGAAATTTGTGCACTGGTAGGGTCCATAGACCTGGCCGGTGATCAGGGCCAATCAGGGCCTTCTTTCCCTGCCTACCAGATGCTGGCTGGGGCCTTCCTTTGTTCCGCACTGCCCCCTGGTGGTCAGCACATGTCATAGTGAAAGATTCTATTCTTATATCTGGTCTTCCTAGTGATTTGAATAGTTGAATATCCTCAAAAAAAAAAAAAAAAGTATTGATACTTCTTCCCTAAATGTGTTAGAAATCCAGTAATTCCCCAATCCCTGCAGCATAAAGGTCTAAATTATAGCTTATCTATATCTGAGCTTGAAGTGATCAGAGGAAAGGTAAAAAAATAATACAGACATTTAAAGGGCTTGCTTGCATAGTTACATTCCTTAACAAATTCAAAAGAGGCAGATGAGAGTTGGAAAATTTCTTATAGGCTATTCTAGAGCTAGTGACTTGTCATAGTGCCAGAGAAGGTTACTCTCTTGCTCTAAGCCACAATTATTCTTAACACTTAGTGCAGTTCAAAATCTTGATGGGGAGCTTTGGGGTAAAAATACAAATTTGAGGACCTGTTTCTAGGTATGCTGAATCATGAATTGAGCCAGCATCTGTATAGTTTGAAAGTTTCTCAAGTGATATTTTTGCATAGTCAGGATGGCAAACCACTGTTCTACATCTAAACAGAATTATAATAGAAAATATAATGCAAATAGTATGGGCTCAGTAGTTAGGTAACCTCAATTTCAAGTTTCTGCTCTGTCACTAGGTAAATGGACAGTCTTGGTCAAATCACCTTACTCTTATGTGCCAAATGAGAGAATAGGACCACTTGGTCCCTAAGATTCTTCTATCTCTGACATTGTTACCTTTATAGAAAGGTATCAGCGTCATTGGTTGATTTTTGTGAGTAACTAAGCCCTTTCATATAGACCAAGTAGTAGTGTTACTGTCTTATGTTCCTGTTATTTTAAAAATTGTGTTTATGACTTAAGCTTTATTACATTTTAGTCCCTCCCAGAAAAGAGCATTAGACATAGATGCCATGGGAAAGAAAAAAAAAGGGGGAAACAAACATAGCATAAACTTCCTAGAAGAAAAGATAGAGAGTACTTCCTTTGAGTTTCTTTTTATGATAATTACTGTTTTTCTTCTGAGTTACAGGATTTGGGGAAAATAATAATGAATAGATATTTTGATTAATACACTTTAGCATTTTATATTTATTGCTTTCATAAGCCAAAACAGAGAACTCTATATGGCTACTATTTCAAGGTTCCATGGAATTTGGCATAGTCTTAATCATTTATAGAGGTGAATAGCTTCTAAGTCAATAATTGTTTTACCAGTATAATCAGTGGTTCTCTACGCCTTTAAAAAATGCTTCCCTGATATTTTTACCATTCATTGAGATTGCTGCATTGGCATTTTGTCTCTTAATTTGAACAGAATTAGAGAAATAAAATTTTAAATTAAACCAGGAACTGTGAATATAAACGAATGTAATGGGAAACTGACTACTAGATGATTTTAGTTTTCAAAGGAATGCCTAGACTTTGGCTTGATACATGGAAACATTTGTCTAGTGCCCAGGCCACTTGACAGAAAACATTGGGATAAATCTAACTCTTATTTAAGGCAATATCCAGGTAAAATAATCAAAGAAATTATTTGAGCGTAAATGACAGAACATTTTAATATGGTTGGATTGAACAAGTCAGCATAATTTACAGGAAGGTGGGAAAGTGGGTATAGGCTAAGTGGTAGAAATAGAAGTTAATGACAACACCGCCATGTAAACAGGTGTTTCTTTTTTTTAAAGTTAAGGCTAGTCCCCAAAATTGAAATTTGATATTTCTTTTAGTATCTGTAGAGCTTGAGTGGAAAGAATCTTTCTGCTGTTGAATGACTCGGGTAAAATTTTGTATTCAATATTATGAAGTGCATGGAATTTCCCTCCTTTTCAGACATATTTAACAACTGGCAAAAAGACAAAAAAGGGGGTATGGAGAAAAGGCAGCCCAGGTTACTGAAATTTGTATAAAATGTTAGAAAACTGGCAGTACAACTCTCATCTGAAGGTCCCAGCCAGCATCTGGCAGGCAGGGAAGGAAGGCCCTGATTGGCCCTGATCACCGGCCAGGTCTGTGGACCCTACCAGTGCACAAATTTCGTACACTTGGCCTCTAGTCCATTATAAATACACCAGAGGACCAATGTACGGAGTTCGTGCAAGGGTAGTACAACTGGCAGTACAAAACTGGCAGTACAACTCTCATCTGCCTCTTTTGTTTGTTTAAAATAAAAATACAGAGAAGGCTCTTTAATCTGAACATTAGATTACATGACTGCCATTACCTGAATGCTAATAAAGGGCTCCTACATTGTGTATAGTATAAAAGAGTGTGAGTCATGTTTGTGTTGTGAAATGCATTGATCACTGAACTTCACATAGTATTATTACCTTTTAATGGCCTTTGAAATCAGTGTATTCTGGTTGTTTATCTGAGAATTTAGAAATATGATGTGCTATGAACAAAGTGTATATGTTCTTGGAAAGAATAGAGGACATAGATGAAAGGATAGTGTATTTCATTAGCATGTACAACAGATATTGATAAATTAAATATGAACCTAGTGGACTTGAGACATTCCATTTCATCTGTCTGGCATTATTACATATAACCTAAGATATAATTAACCCATCATGACCAACATTCAGGGTTGATTCTTGACTAATTGGCAGTGGTACGATGAGTGCAATGATGAGAACATGAGACAGAATGAGGGCTTTGATACTGTCTTCTTGTATGCCCTGCACTGAAGACTTCCTCTTTTGGGGTGAGTGCTGCTTAGTCCTGGTAGAATAACTCTGGGGCATGAGAAGCCAGCACCTGGCCTAAGGCTTTGGAATTAGACCTGTTTTCAATCCTGTCCCTGCCAATTACCAGCTTTGTGACTGTGAACATGTTTGTTTTGTTTTGTTTTGTTTTTAATCATTTCAGACTTGGGTTTCTAATCTGTAAAACAGGGTAAAAAAAATACCTGCATTATAGGCTTGCTATGAGATTATATGAGATGCTTAGTACAGTGCCTGACACATAAAAAGCACACACATTTTTTCTGTTATTATTATTATAACAAATAAGCATTAAAGAACTAGGATATGATAGTTTATTCCTGTCTTTGCAAAATTTTAATATTTTATCAAATTTTCCTCAAAATAAGGTATGCATAATGGTTTTAAGAATAGAGAAGGAATAAAAATTCATTTTTAATATTTTTATTTGTTTGCTTCTGAGAGATACCTAACATAATAACTCCTTTGTCTCTTTGTTACTCTTTGACCTATAGTGATTCCATATATTATATTTACAATGTGGTTATTGTTGCATGATATTTATTTATTTAGATATTGAAAGTAATGACTTTTTTTACCATGTAGAATAGTCCTATTCTCTAGAATATAATCCATCAACTTGATTTCACTTTTAAGATAATTAAATCACTCTTGTGTTGATAGGAACTAAAGATCAAACTATATAAGACTTACTTTGTTTAAATCACAAGTTATTGGCTCAACTACCTTTGAGAGAATTGGATGTCTAAGTAATCTTACTAGGTGAGGAAAATTCCTCATAACTGTCTTCTGGACTTCTTTGTATTTCATGTATTCTGTGATGGCATTCAAGAAGTTTAAAATAGTGGTATTCAGATTGAGGAGAATTTATTTCTAATGCTATGTCTGCTAGGCAACAGAACTGTCACTGCCTTTATCCAATCCCCCACTATCACTTAACCTAGTTGATTGTAGTGGTCTCATAATACACATCCCAGTTCTTTAAGTGTTCTTACTTGATTTTTTTTTCTGTTCTAGCATATATATCTAATAGTCTTTTATATTGATATACTAACTTCCTTTACGCACAATTCTGATTCTGTTACTTCCTTGTTAAAAAATCTTCAGTAGTTGCACATTGTCTGTACAGGAGTGGGAAAAGTAGGTTTATAGTTGTTTATATGGGAAAAAATGCAAGTTAATTAAATAATAATACAATAATAAACTGTGTCTCATATATTCACAATTGTAAACCTACCTTTCACATGCCCTGTATATTCCACTACTTAACCTTCAAATCATTGCCAAGTTCCAGTGTACCTTACTCAGTTTTGTATGCCGATGTTCTCTTTCATGAAGTATATATGATAGTTCCTATATGCCTCAGACCTATCTGGCTAACTACTAAGGATCTTCTTCCTAGACATCAACCCTGATCTCTTAAGCTTATTTATCACTTAAGCTCTGAGGGATAAACTGGAGTATCTGAGATATGCCTACCAAGGTGTAGTCTCCTTCTCATTCTCCTCCATCATTGAAAATACTTAGCATTAACTCTTGATTAATTGGTAGGAATATGATGTGTGCCATATGATAAGAACATGGGACTTAGAGAGGGGTTTGCCACTGACTTCTTGTCTGCCATGGGCTGGCTATTCTGTCTCTTTGGGAGAATGGCGCTTAGTCCTGGCAAGATGACCTCAGTCTGTAGGGGTGAATTTCTTTAATTTTCTTCTTAAGCTTTCAGCCTACTAAATTAGGTCATCCTCATTGAACCCTTTTGTATTGGGCTCTGAATACTACCCAGTTAGTTTTGGTTCTGTATTTAATTCACCTTGTTGGGGCTCCAAGTGCAAATCTAAACTCCATTCCAGCCTCTTCTCCTGAGTATCATCATATACATAGTTTATTTATTTACCATTGGGCTTCAAATTGTTCTATCCATTCTCTTGCATGTGATTGCTAGCCTGGAATATACTTAAGTTTACCATACTCTAGATTTGGCATCTAGATCTGGGTCTGGCCTTTGGACCAAATCTAGCCCCCACCCCTGTTTTTTCAAAAATAAAGCCATGCCCACTCATTTATATATCTGCATGACAATGACAAAGTTGAGTAATTACAACACAAACCATATGGCCTGCAAAACCTTAAATAATTACTATCTGACCCTTTTTATGGAATGTTTGCTGACCCCTTATCTAAAACCAAATCGTTTCCCTAGTCTTGATTTTGCTTATTCTTTGATAATTTCTCATTTCTATCCTGTCAACCAGTACATACCAAGAAGGCCATTAATAGAGACTAAGATAGGTTCCAGCCCATTCACACTATGTGGTTTTAAAAAATATATTCTTATTGATTTCAGAGAGGAAGGGAGAGGGAGAGAGAAACATCAATGATGATAGAGAATCATTAATTAGCTGCCTCGTGCACACCATACATTGGGGATCAAGCCTGCAACCCAGGTATATTCCTTGACCAGGAATCAAACCGTGACCTCCTGGTTCATAGGTCAAAGCTCAACTACTGAGCCACACTTGCCAGACCAAACTATGTATTTTAACTTGAATTTCCCTGCTTCTTCCTCGTCACCTTTCTAGGATGGCCTTTCCCTGTGGTTCGTAGTGAAAGAAATGACATAATCAAAGTTTATTACAGTAGCCTTATGATATGTTTTTAAAAGTAATATAAGATTCTAATATGAAAGTCTTTCAACATTGACAATATCTTTCAACATGACCTTATAATATATCTAAGATTAGATTTTTAAGTTCTTCAGTGTTTCTAACATCAGGTCTTCTGAACTCCAGAGCTTCCAACATCCCCAATTGCCAGATATTCTAAATATTATAACATCCATATCTTTTCACTCTTTTGCCTGTAACATCTCCAATGCCAGTGTTTTCTAATTTTCTCAATATTAGGATCATTAAAAATCTAGGTCTTCTAAAATCTCCAACAATAAACCTGTAAGTTAATAGGTCTTATCTTTCAGAGTTCAGAATTATAACTTTCACTTTTACTATATTTCCAATTCTCTGTTACCTCCTATATACCAGTCTTTTAGAGCTCATATTTCACTGTATCCTAGTGCAGAACTTACATTATTCATTTCCTACAACTGTTAATGTCTCCTAAATTCTGATTTTATAATGTCTTATAAAATTACCAGACTCTCCAATGCCCAAGTTTTTCAACATCTTCAAGAACCTGCTTCATCATTCAGGTGTTCAAATATCCCCAAAATCTAAGTAACTATGTCTTTTAACATCCTGATATATTAAAATCTAGGTCTGTTAATATCCAGGACTTTCAATATCTTTGACTTACAACATCATTAAAATTAGATCTTCCAAATTCTATGTTTTTAATATGAGTACACCAATATTCAGATTTTCCAATATCCAGGGTTTCTGATTTTAGAATTGTAACTGTCTAGATCTTTTATTGCCAGTACCTTCCAATGTTTAGGGATTTGCAATGTCTTTAGTGCTCAAGGCTTCTAATATCCATGAGTTCTAACATTCAGGGCCCCCAATGTCTCCAAAATTCCAGAATAATAAAATATCCTCAAAACCAAAGGCTTCCAATGTCTCCAACACCCTGTGCTTCAAATGTCTCCAATGTCCAGGGTTTCCAATGGCGCCAGTGTCAAGGTCTTCCAACAACTCCAGGTCTTCCAGTAACTCCAGGTCTTCCAGTAACTCCAGGTCTTCCAACAACATCAAGGTCTTCCAGCTAATCCCAGTCTTCCAGAGAATCCACGTCTTCCAGACAATCCACGTCTTCCAGATAAACCACGTCTTCCAGACAATCCACACCTTCCAGTTAATCCAGTCTTCCAGCAATTACAGGTCTTCCACAAAATCCATATCTTCCAGGAAAACCCACGTCTTCCAGAAAAATCAGTGTCTTCCAATGATTTCAAGGTCTTCCACACAATCCACATCTTCCAGAAAAATCTAGGTCTTCTAACCAATATATGACTTCCACCAAATCAAAGTCTTCCAATAAAACCACGTCTTCCAGAAAATTCATGTCTTCCACTTACTCTTGATCTTCCACAAAGATCTACGTCTTCCAGTAACCTCCAGGTCTTCCAGCTAACCTACATCTTCCAAATAGTCAAGATCTTCCGGACAATTCGGGTCATCCTGAAAATCCATGTCTTCCAGAAAAGCCATGGCTTCCAGGAAATCAATATCTTCCAATCAGCTCCAGGTCTTCCAGGCTATCCACGTCTTCCATCAAATCCATGGCTTCCAAGAAAATCCATGGCTTCCAGCAAACCCTGGTCTTCCAACAAAGCTGCATCTTCCATCAAATTTATAGCTTCCAGCATACCCACGTCTTCCAACAGTGACGTCTTCCAACAAAGTGACGTCTTCCAGAAAATTCATGTCTTCCGGAATTTCATGTCTTCCTACACCTCCAGGTCTTCCGGCATCTCCAGGGCTTCCAGCATCTCCACGTCTGCCAGCATCACCATGTCTGCCAGCATCTCCACGTCTGCCAGCATCTCCACGTCTGCCAGCAACTCCATGTCTTCCAGCATTACCATGTCTTCCGAAAACTACCCAGTTTTCCAACAATGGGCTCAAAATCCACGTCTTCTGTCTCCAGTGTACCGGTCTGCTAACATTCAGGTCTTCCGGTGTCTCCAATATCCAGGTATTCCAACATGTTCCATAGTTCAGGTCTTCCAACCTTTCCCCAGGTCCAGACTTTTTCTAAATTAGTCTTCCCAAGTCTATGTTCAGATCATTCCACAGACAAGTCAAAATTCCTAATTCTAGTAGAATTAGCTTCAGAAAATAGTGGTTTTTGCTATTAGGAAATGTGTATTTATTCTTTACAACTTTTGAATATGTTCACAAAATACCTTCTATAGAATAAACACACATATGGGATTGCTGTGATAAATTTTTCTACTTTACTAATGATTATAATTTTTATATAGTCAACTATGTTTAGGTACAGGTGAATTCTCATTTTAATGAAAAATACTATTGAGAGACTGTTTATTATTTTAACTAAAGTTAACATACAGTGTATTTATCCATTTTTATAACATCAACTTTGTTTGGCCTTATGTGACTAATAATAATAACAACAACAACAACAACAACAACAACACTTATGTAACATTTACTATATCCAGGCACTGTTCTAAGATCTTTATATACATCAACTTATTTAATTTTCCCAAGAACCTATTGAGGTAGGTACTGTCCCTGTTTTACAGATGAGGATACTGGCACACAAAGGTGAAGTAACTTGTTCAAACTACACAACTTATAAATTATTGAGCTAGAATTTGAACCCAACTAGCCTACTTTCAAGTCCATGATTTTAACCACCATATTAGAAAATCAAGATGATAATTATAAGATTCAAAGCTTAATTGCTCTAATTTTATATGTAGACTATTATAAAACCTTATATACAAACGGTCTTACTGTATCTTGTCACTATCAGAACCTATGTGTTTGTATTCATAGATCTTATTCCTTAACTAGCTGCTATCAATCCCTTGCTCATGTATATGGGACTATGCACAAACACTTCTTCATGCCATTTTCAAGTATTTGGGTAGAAATACTATGAGAGCACTGAGTTCAAGTACCCTTTGATTTAGAATCATATTCATAACTCCATTCTTTGAGTACTGATGTATGAAATTTAACTCTCTCTTTCTACCTTAATTCCTTATCTCTGACCATTTTCCAATTTGCTACCTTACTATGTAGACCATTTACCATTAGTTTATTTCTGACCTCCAGAATCCACCAGCTTCAAATATCACTGACCTCTTGGATTCCTATTACTACCTTGTGACTGACTAATGGTGACTACAACTCCTTAACACCTAGCATGCTGATCTAGAGAACTAACTACTTGGTTTTCTAAGCCTCAGCTCCTATACCTTCTGATTGGCATTATAAGCATTAAAGACACATAATGGAATTTTGATTAGGCAAGAAATTTCTAAAGATTTAGAATTATCTACATGGTAATACAAATTAATAATAAAAATAAAATATCTTACAAATGTCTAATGATTTAGTGTACAAAGTGTTGTCACTTCATTCATTCATTCACACATTCATCAATTTGTTCAACAAATATTTATTATCAACTGTGTACTATGGCATATTTTGATGAAACATAAAATCATCTGGGGGAAACAGGCCATGTTCAAATATTTGAACAAAATGTTTTTAAGTTTCCTAAGGTCATGAAGGAAAAGTAATATAGGGTGCTGTAAGAGTCTGGAAAGTTAACGAAAATATTCCTGAGAAAGTAATTTTTATGGTGACCAAAGTATCTATATTCTCATTTGATTATCACAATAACCTTGTGACTTAGTTAAGATGTATGTTTTTACGTCAGCTTTTACCTAATCAGAGGTTAAGAAGCAAATACTAAATATGGGCATGGGATCCATGCATTTTGACTTTTCCCCCTATTATTCCATGCTGCCATAATATATAAGTGCAGTTTTGACACTAGATATCAAGAGACATAAAAATGTTTTATACTTTTTGACTTAGTATTTTCATTTCAATTAATCTACTCAAGGGAAATATCTGAAATGTGGATAGCTCATTCACAGAGATGTTCCTCACATAGTTATCTGGTATAGTTAAAAACAGAATAACCTACAGGTCTAATTTTAAGAGCATAATTAAGTAAATGTGCTATTTTCATATGATGGATATTATTCCATTAAAAATTTATGGTCTATTTAAATTATATAATACTAGAGGCTCAGTGCATGAATTTGTACACCAGTGGGGTCCCTTGGCTTGGCCTGCTGGATAGGACCGAAACCGGCTCTCCAACACTCTCTGAGGAGTCCTAGATTGGGAGAGGGTGCAGGCCAGGCAGAGGGATCCCACAGGTGCATGATCGGGGCTAGGGAGGGGTGCAGGAGTTTAGTCAGCCAGGGAGGGACTGTGGGAGGGCTTTAGGGCATGTCTCCTTCATTCCCAATCAGCCAGATTCCAGCAGTAAGCTAACCTATCGTTTGGAACATCTGTCCCCTGGTGGTCAGTGCACATCATAGTGAGCAGTTGAGCAGCCTTAGCATATTATGCTTTGATTGGTGAATGGTCTACCAGGCAACTGGTAGCATATTAGGCTTTTATTATATAGGATTAAGTTAAAATCAGCATATAGGATTATATACAGTATGATTGTAATTATTTTAAATTAAAGGTCCAGAGCACAAAATTCTTGCACTTGGGGCAGGGGAGGGGTCCCTCAACCTGGCTGGTGCCCTCTTTCAGACTGGAAGCCTTTGGGGGATGTCCAGCTGCTGGTTTAGGCCTGCTCCCTTTAGCGCTGCCACGGAAGTAGGAGAGATTCCCACCACTACTGCTGGGCTCACCAGCCATGAGCCCAGATTCTGACTGAGCAATGTTCCCCCTGTGGGAGCACACTGACCACCAGGGAACAGCTCCTGTGTTGAGCATCTGTCCCCTGGTGGTCAATGCACATCATAGTGATCAGTTGTTCTGCTGTTCAGTTAATTTGCATATTAGCCTTTTATTATATAGAATATATAATCAGACAAATGACTAGCAATAAACCCATTATAGATTGTGAACTAATTATCACTAGGTGGATAGGATAATGTGTGATTTTCATTTATCTTTTTATGTTCTTTTTTCTTCCAAACTTCTTACAATGTGAAAGTGTTTTATATTTCTGAAAAAAAATTTAAATGATTGTGCATTGTGCATAAAATCACTATTTATTCACCTTTTGTTGCACATATAATCAAGTTTTACTGTTGAAAATACTTTAAAGTATAAGTAAGCACAGTGAAAAACTTAAAGTCTAAAATAAACTCAATATTCAGAGATAATGCTATAACATTTTTTGTGTATGTTCTTCCATACTATTTCACAGGCATGTTTGCTTTATGTTATAAAATGGTATTCTTTTAACCTGTTTTTTCCACTTAATAAATTGTACATGTCTTTTTATGTCAGTAACTGTGCATCTATATTATAATTTTAATATATTGCTTATTTACTTAAGTTATTTTTTTATTATAAAAACTGCTGTGATGAGGATATATGTTGTGCAAGTTGTGCAGAGCACAAACTGCTTCATCCTAGATGGTGGCTCTGTACTTTATTATGTGTGAATTTATTCAGATATTACTTAGAATGAAGTCTTAAAAGCAGAGTTGCTGATCTAAAGGATATGTACAACATAAAACTTATCAGAGCATAAAAATTATAAGTAACCAAGATGTCCAACAATTGGGGTGGATAAATAAAATGATATTGTAAATATATGATGGAATACTATACAACCATTTAAGTTTATACCACAGAAGAATATTTCCTGAAATGGGAATATGTTCACAAGATTTCATTAGTGAGAGAAAAAAGTCACATGAATGTAAAAAAAAAATATATATATATATATATATATATAAATGTTATTAAATTTTTTTACAAAGCCCTCACCATTTTGGCTCAGTGGTAAGAGCACTGGTCTGTGAATTGAAGGGTCTTGGTTTCAATTCAGTAAAAGGTGGGTAGCATGGTTGGAGGCGGTAACCCCAGCCCCAGTCAGGGCACATGTGGGAGACAACCAATGTCTCTCACATCAATGTTTCTCCCTCTGTGTCTCTCTCTCCCTCCCTTCTAGTCTCTCTAAAAAATAAATAGAAAAAATATCCTCGGGTGAGGATTAACAAAAAAATAGAACAAACAAAAAAAACTGTAGAAAGAAAACTATAAAATGTCCTCAGAAAAATAACCAGAAGAATATACATTAAAATGTTCATAGTAAATGTCCCAAAAGGAAAATATACAATGGAATATTATACAGCTAAACAGCAATAATATGAATGGATTTTACTTCTGTAATGTTAAATTAAAAGATCAAGTACCAGAAGACTATGTATAACTGGATATCCTTCATATCTTATTTAAAAACAAGTAAAACTAATAACTATAGAGTGCCCCAAAAATGTATACACATACTTTGAATAATTATAAAGGCAATGTTTATTAAAATGCATTTCATTTTCAAAATTTAGCTATCAGCTGTTATAGTGTGTATATACTTTTTGGGATGTGCTCTATATTATTTAGGCATACATATATATTTGGGATTAAAATATATTATTTAAAAAGCCAAGGAATATCAATAAAAAGTCATGATAGTAGTCCTTGGAGTTGAGGAAATGGGGCCATAATAGGAGAGAATCATAGAAGTGGATTGAAGTTATTGTCAGTATTCTAGTGCTCAGGTTCAATGGGTGAGTGGGTGAGTGTTCATTATGTAATTAAAAGAATATTATTGACTTTAATAATTGTATGATTATAATTAAAATTAAATAAAGGACAAGTTAATGCATAAAAATTAGAAGAGGGCCGCCACGCAGGGATCACTGAGATAATGTCTGTGATCTATAATAGTATGCATGAATTATTTATAATACACTTTTATGCACTTGAATTTTATATTTTCTTAAGCAAGTTTTTCTAGGGGTTGGGAATACATGTACTTTTTATTCTCTTGTGGCTTTTTATTCTCTAAAATTTTAAATGGAATATACAATATTATACTAATTGAAAAACAAGCTGAAATTTACACAAAATAAGAACTCATACATGTAAAAAATACATAACTGAAAAGAAAGTGTTGACATGCTAATAATAATTGTCTCTGTGTAGTGAAATTTCATATATTTATGTTTCTTTAGAATTTCTTTTTTTAATCCAAGTGTTATAGAGTGAGATTGTGTTATTTTTTTTCTGTTACTAAAGTCACATATGAATCTCAGAAGGTTAAAAGGGTAGTAGTATGTAGAGAAACAAATAAAAATATTCTTCTTCCAGGCATGATGATTTACTTGCTCTGAATCTTACAAGAACATTTTTTGTTTATATGCATGTGTTCTCAACTACCTAATAAAAGAGTAACAAGCCCACCAGCCAATCAGGAATGAGTATGCAAATCAAACCAACAAATATGGCAGGTTAATTTGCATATTCAGGCACCTAGTAGCTGGGGACAGGGCAGAATGCTTGCATCATTGCCATGGCGACGATGCAGGTGTTCCACACCACCCCAGCCTCTGGGCAGCGTGGGAAGGCAGAAAGGCGGCTCTTGGCTGGAGCAAAGGTGGTGCTTCAGCCAGGGGAAGGAAGGCCCATTCTTGCACAAATCTTCAAGAATCGGGTCTCTAGTGTGTTTTTTAATATGAATCATGCTATACCTACACTAGGTTCTCTAATACTGTTTTGTTCAATCTTGTTTTGTTAAAATTGATGAGAAAATCAATTCCTGGACAGGGTACGTTCTCTCCATGTCTGTGTGGATTTTCTTCAGGGACTATGGTGTCTTCCCACATTCTCAAATGTTCATATGACATGAAGTGGTATGTTTATATTGTCCCAGTCTCAGTGAGTGTAGATGTGTGTGAGAGGCCCTGCCATGGAAGGGCATCCTGTCCAGGGTGGATCCCATCTTGTGTCCTGAGGAGCAGCTCCAGTCACCCATGATCTGAACTGGAATAAGAAGGTTGGAAAATCATTTTGTTACTTGTTTTTATTCATTTTTCTTAAATGTATGTATAATGCACATTTATTTCAGTGTTTGATATTAGAAGTGTTTGGATCTTTAGAAGTTTGGAGATGTTTTTATGACTAGAAATATGCCCTAAGAACTTAATTATTGTTTTCTATCAATTAGCTTTTGGTAAAATTGGTTTTATTATACGTTGTTTCCCTCAAAGTCACAGTTTCCAAGAACCTATCTATGAAGTTAAGGGAGGACTTAACTACTATTCTACAACTTACTGTCCTTCCCCCTTCCCTTTTGTGTTCAATAGAAAGTCATTGTATCAGCCAGCAGAAATCCATAGTAGGTTTATTATGTAATTTATTAAATTCTTTCCAAATGATAGATATTTGGATTAATAGTTTTTACTATTACACACAATGCTATACAAAGCATTCTTTTACATATATTTTTTGCATGTTTAGAAGTATTTTATAGGCTAGAACCTTAGAAATATAACTGCCAGATCAAAGGGTTTGAGCTAAATTGCCTTTGTAGCAGGCTTGGATGCTATCATTCTTTTTTATTTTGTCAGCATTTTGGATGAAAAATCCAATCTCATTCCTTTAAGTTATTCCTCCTACCCCCTATTAAAGTTAAGCACCTTTTAATATATTTATTAGCTATTTCTATTTTGTTGGAGATTGCTTGTTCATCTCCTTTGCCTATTTTTCTTTTGAGTCATTTATCTTTGTTTCTTTCTTGATACTAGAGATAGTATCCTTTTGTCTTTTATATACAATATTATAAATGTCTGCCATTTGGCTTTTTACAAGTTTATTTATAATGCTATTTTCCATCAAGATTTAATTATGTAAATAGGCAAACATTTTAATTTTTTATAGTTTCTTGGTTTTGTCCCATTTTAAGGTAGGTTTCTATATCCCAAAGTTATAAAAATATTATTCAATATTTTTTCTAATATTTTACTGTACATATTTTATTCTTAGTGCTTTAATCCATATGGAATTGTCATTGTTGTTTTTGTGTGTGTGTATACCAATGGTCAAAAGTAGGAACCTACTTTAATTTTTTCAGAAAACATAGTTTTCCTAACTTATTTATTGTATTGAATGATATTTACACTAATTTGGAATTCTGTTTTCATCATGAATTATATGAGCAGACTTGTTTATTTTATGTTCAATTTTTGTCTATTACTGAGCTAATATATCACTGCTTTAATTACTGGATTAATTATTTTAACTACTTTAATTAATTTTTTATTAAATATATTTTGAAACCCATTCTTTTTACCCCCCCAGAATTTATTTGGCTATTTGTTTACATTTTCTTTTTCCAGAAGAATTATAGAATTAACTCATCAACTCCAATAAAAAGAAAAAAATTCCTGGAAGTGCCTCAGAAATTTTGAGTCACCTATCAAGAACTGGCATCTTTACAACAAAGGGTTTTGCATTTATCTTATATCCAGGCATCATTTTAAACTCTGTTTTTAGTTCTGTATTTGTTCCCCAGTTAATTATGCTTAATTCCTAGCTATAGAATCATGTCAGTTGTAAATAAGGAAAGTTTGTCTTTTCATTTTGAATGTTTGTTTCTAATTTGGTTTTCCTTTTGACACATTGGTAAAGATCTGTGACTTCCAGGAGAATGCTGATTTATACTGATTAATAAAGAAGAGGTCTCTCCTCTGTATTTTACTTTAATAGAAATATCTCATTGTTTTATTCTAAAATATGATGATTACCATTGTTACTGAATTTTATAATAATGTAACCCCTCTAATGTATGAAATAATTATTATGTGAAATGTTTGCTATATGGAAACCCCCCAATACCCTGTAACTTCCAAAATTAATGAACACTCCCCTATCTTGATGTAAAAGCTCTGAACCCTTAAAGTGTAAACGCCCTGCTCCCAGCATAAGGCACACCGTCTGGCCCACACTGATAAGGACACAAGTTGTTTACCACAATCTATATAACCCTGAGACCATCTTCAGTTGAGGTCTCCTGCCTGATAATAGGAGGACTCCATGTTGCTCTGAGAGACAAGCCCGATTGCTCTGCCGTGTGAGCCTGAAACAGCTGCAGCCGCCTGTCTGTCTCAGTTTTCGTCATCTGTCCTTCAGCATACATCGCCGGGTGGCCTTTACTGGAGCCGAGGACCCACTAGGAATAGGTAAATAAACCCTATGTGATTGCATACTAATTCTGTCTTGTGTGTCATGTGTTCCGGTTCGGCTCAGCTGTCTAGACATTAGGATCGGGCCGAAACGGGCAGTCAGACATCCCTCTCACAGGACTGCTGGCTCCCAACTGCTCACCTGCCTGCCTTCCTGATTGCACCTAACCACTTCTGCCTGCCAGCCTGATCAACCCCTAACCACTCCCCTGCCAGCCTGATTGCCCCTAATTGCCCTTCCCTGCAGGTGTGGTCACCCATAACTGCCCTCCATTGCAGGCCTGGTCCCCCCTACTGCTCTCCCCTGCAGGCCTGGATCCCCCCCCCCAACTTCCCTTCCCTGCAGGCCCAGTCACCCCCAAGTTCCCTCCTCTGCTGGCCTGCTCATCACTAACTGCCCTGCTCTGCAGACTTGATCATCCCCATCTGCCCTCCCTTGCAGGCCTGGCCCCTCCCAACTGCCCTCTCCTGCTGGCCATCTTGTGGTGGCCATCTTGTGTCCACATGGGGGCAGTCATCTTGTGTGTTGGAGTTATGGTCAATTTGCATATTATTCTTTTATTAGATAGGATAGAGGCCTGGTGCATGGGTTGGGGCTAGCTGGTTTGCCCTGAAGGGCGTCTTGTATCAGGGTGGGGGTTCCCTTGGGGTGTGGGATGGCCTGGGCAAGGGGCTATGGTGGTTTGCAGGCCAGCCACACCCCCTGGTGACCCAAGCGGAGACCCTGGGATCTGGGATTTATTTATCTTCTATAATTGAAACTTTGTAACATTGAGTGGAGGCCTGGGCTGCAAAGGCAGGCGGAAAGCTTGGCTTCCTCCATTGCTGAGGAAACCCAAGCCTCCCTCCTGCTCTCTGTGGCTGCAGCCATCTTGGTTGGGTTTATTTGCATATTTGCTCCTGATTGGTGGGTGTAGCAAATGTACAGCCAATTTGCATATTACTCTTTTATTAGATAGTATACTCTTTAATTTGGATCCCCCATCTTACTCCCTGCCAACTGAGCTGACTTCACACCATTAATAGAAAACAATGACCCTCCGTCAGGCAATTACAACATGCCACACCACCAGCCCCTGGTTCAGAGGAAAGTGTTTGGCCTGTCACTCTACAGTAGGGGTGTCGAACTCAATCAGAGAAGGGGCCAAAATCTAAAATCCAGCCTAAATCGCGGGCCGAATGGTTTACTGAACAGTCATAAACTGACAATGTCATAAACTGACAGCGGAGTGCAGTGATGACAGCGCGGTGCGGGCCACATTGCAAGGCCTGGCGGGCTGGATTTGGCCCGCGGGCCTTGTGTTTGACACATGTGCTCTACAGCCTTTATGCTAACCTGGTTCCAGCTTCAGGAGCACAAAATTCAAGCCTTTGGTCATTTGAAACTTTTAAACAGCACCAACTGGCACTCTAGCTTATTTGGACCTTAAATACCACCATCTCTCTTTGGGGGTTTCTCTCTTTTCTGCATCCAGCACAGAAAAGGAGCGGGTCCAGTTCCTGAGTGGAGGCGGCTGTGGATTAAGAAATAAAAGCAAACAAGTAAGCAAGATGCATAAATAGAATCAAGCTGGGAGCTGGGTGGGATGTTGCCTCCTCTGATGGAGGGGCAGGGACCTGAAGCCCATGCAGTGTTTTTATTTATATACCCCCAAATACCAGGAAATATCACCAAAACTTAGGATCAAAGGAGCTTATTTGCATTCTTGAGTAGGCCCAAGCATTCCTGGTGCTTGACTGGATTTACGTATCAAAGACACCTGGGCAAAGGTAAAAAGTCAGTACTGATAACATGTCCAGCCTTTTTGGGGAAGCATGTTCCCAGGGCTTGGCTCTGCCTGTCACTCTGAGTTTAGCTGATAATAATTCAAGAAATTCCCATGTGCCTTCCCAGGGGGCCCTCTACACCTCTCACTAGATTCCAAATGTTATTTTAATTATATTTTAAGAATTTACAAAAAGAGAGGGGTGGGGAGAAGAAGCTTATCAGAACAAGAGCATCCTAGGAATGTTCTTAAAGTCTCTATTCAGTTTTTGGCTGACATATGAAATTACAGACAATAAATATAGCCCCCTTCCCCAGGTGTGAAGCTAAACCAGCTTGTTCTGGGGCCTGGTTACAGTGTTCATAAATACAAACTGCCTTGAAAGTCAGACTAGTGATGCTGTGGCCCAGTGGCCTCTGCAAGTGAGGCCTTGGCATCCACCAGTAGAAAGACATGTAAGATCTAGCATCAGTCCCTGGGTCCCCCTGCCTCCCAAGTCTCAGCAGGATCCCTGTGAGAGAGCAGCCCATATTTCCTTTGGAGGACAACCATAGTGTTTTCCAGGGCACAGCCTGCAAGAATGATACCAAATTTTCCAGGCACAGACAAGTCAACCAGAGTTGAGCTGAGGCAACACTTGGGGCTCTTGCCATCCCCATTGGCCCCCCATCAATTACCAAGGACAACGGAGGCCAGAGGTCCTGGAACTCCTCCACATTCAGAGAAGTGGGCTGGGAGCTGAAGTTGGCACTGGTGAGAGCAAGTGGTTCCCCAAACATCTGGGCCAAGTCCTGCATCAAGGCATGGTCAGGAATCCAGATGCATACAGGAGGAGTGAAGGGGTTCAGGTCTTTACTGAGCTCCTCCAAGCGTTCCGTCACCAGGGTCACTGGTCCTGGTAACAGGTCTTTCAGGAGCCCCTCAGGTATTTTCACATGACAGCACCTGTAGACGTCGACCACATGGCCCAAGCACACGGCCAGCAGCTTGGCCTCACTGCAGCCCTGGAGGTGGTACACTGCATCTAGTACCATCGAGGAGCTCACCAAGCATGCCAGGCCATACAGCGTATCAGTGGGTATGGCCACCAGGGAGCCAGAGTGCTGCTTGGCCATGGCAGCGCACAGCGCCTCAGTCCAACCAGTTCACTCTGGGCTGGCAGCCAGCTTGGCTCATTCCCCAGGAAGCTGTAACAGCTAGCTCTCCCTGCGCTGCCCAAGTGGAGCCCGAGAGTGGAGGAGCTAGCTGGCCCCTCACTCAATCCAACCCTGGCAGCCACCACGGTTCTCAGTCCCCTGCCTTAGGTGTATGTTTTTAAAAACAGTACATGATGAGCCGAAACCGGTTTGGCTCAGTGGATAGAGCGTCGGTCTGCGAACTGAAAAACAGTACATGATGAGCCGGAACCGGTTTGGCTCAGTGGATAGAGCATCGGCCTGCTGACTGAAAGGTCCCGGGTTCGATTCCGGGCAAGGGCATGTACCTTGGTTGCGGGCACATCCCCAGTAGGGGGTGTGCAGGAGGCAGCTGATCGATGGTTCTCTCTCATCGATGTTTCTAACTCTCTATCCCTCTCTCTTCCTCCCTGTGAAAAATCAATAAAATATATTTAAAAAAACAAACAACAACAACAAAAAAAACAGTACATGATGAGATATTTTTCCTCACCTAAGAATGCTGCCTTTTAATTCATAATTAAAACGTTCATAGTTATTATAATTCCATAATATTTATTAATCATTTTATTATTTTTCTCTTCTTGCTAGATTTGTCAAAGTACTTGTCCTCCTTTTTCCTATAGTGATTTAAGAGTTTGAAATATAATATAATTTGTAATACTGATTGCACTGATATATAGACATAGATATAGACATCTAGAATATTGAATACTGATATATATATGTATATATATTATTTTTCTACTTTATATACGTTTTATTAACACTTTATAGTTATGTGCAAAGTGTCCCCTTGGGAGTTCGACCAACCTGGAGTTTGATCTCTAGCTATGATGTGTGCTGACCACCAGCGGTCGGCGCAGAATGAAGGAAGGCTCTGGCTGGCAGCTGCTAGGAACCCTACCCGTGCACAAATTTTATGCACTGGGCCTCTAATACCTTTATAATAAGAAAATAAATTTAAAAAAATTCGCTTTTCAATATGTCTACTATTGATTTGTTCCTTACCAGCCTTACTCCCCTTGCTCAGGCTCTCATCATCTAGATTTTATGTTCTTCCTCCAACCTCTCAAACCCTCACTACTCTTGTCTATCCTGTTTATTGCTTCCAGAATATCTCCATAAAATATAATTTTCTTCAGCCGAAGTCGGTTTGGCTCAGTGGTTGAGCACGGTCTGCGGACTGAAAGGTCCCAGGTTCGATCCTGGTCAAGGGCATGTACATTGGTTGCAGGCACATCCCCTGTAGGGGGTGTGCAAGAGGCAGCTGGTTGATGTTTCTCTCTCATCGACGTTTCTAGCTCTCTATCTCTCTCCCTTCCTCTCTGTAAAAAAATCAATAAAATATATTTAAATATATATATATATATATAATTTTCTTCATATGACTCAATTCATAATTAAATCTAAATGTCAACTCCTGACATCCAAGTCCTCTATGACCTTCCTACATAACCATTCCTGTTTTCTTTCTATTTTCCTGTGGCCCATCTACTCTAGTCGGACTGGTTTTTTTGCTATTTACAAATCAGCATTTTCTCCTTTCTTCATTTTCATTTATTTTATTCTCTACTTGTATCTGTTTTCTCAGAGTTCTACCCAACCATTGAAGTGCAAAGAAGTAGGCTCACAACCCCATGATTTGGCAATTTGGGATGGACTCAGCTGGGCAATTTTCCTGCTGATGTTGTCTGGGATCACTCATGCATCTGCAACTATAGTGAAATAGTTTCAATATAAGACTTACAAGGTAAGTTATTTTTCTGTCCTGATAATTTTTCATTAGGGAAGACCTGCATCTTCAGGGAGCAGGAATATTCTAGTCACAAACCTTTAGAAACAGACTTATTCTTCTTCCTCTTTTTTTTTCTTTACATTGAAAGTTTAAGGCATTTGATGTTTATTGAAATATTGAACAGGGACATTTTGACTCTTCTCTAAAATTATTTAACTTTGAGATTGATATTAACCCCTCACCTCAAATCAAATGCTTCTTAACACTTTTTTTTTCCTTAATAGCAGTGGTTGTCAACATCAACTTAATTTAAACCTTTCCAGTTTCTGTAGTTTGAGTCCTCTTTAGCCAATCTCCCATATCCTTGACCATTGTTTGGGGGGCATATCAGCATTTAGCTAGTGGCTTTGAGCCTCTCTAGGCCTGAAGCATCAATAGAGCCTCAGCCTCCATTTCAGTAAGTAACCCTTTATGTCCTATAATTGAGTTAGGAATTGGGCCCAAGAACTCTAGGCACTACATTTGGAAACATATTTTCTTATCAATGCCAAGAAATAAACAGTTACATACAGCACTTCCAGCCCAACAAGACAAGGACTTTAGCATACTTTTTGTTTTTTATTTCCCCTACCGCTCCTCCAGAGTCCAGATCACTTGGCCCCAGACTTCCTAGAAGGGAGCACATCTGCAAGCAATACTGTCCTTATGAAGTGGAGTTATGCTGGATCAACAAAGCTGAAATATTGAAACCACTGCCCTTTTCTAGAGTTCAAAATATTTTAAATTGTTTATACTATGCCATTTTTAGAACTTTAACTTAATAATTTACTTAATTTCATAACCACATTACGAATAATTATTGAGACAATATATTTTCCTCATTAACCATTGTTAGTATTAAGTTGTCTTCCTTCTTGCATGCGTTATTTTTAGTGAATAAAACACCTATTTTTTTCTTGAAGTGTAGTATAAAGTCTTAGATTTTTAATATCTTAACAAAGCTTCTCTTGGATACATAAGGTCCCTGGGAACATATAGCTGCAAAAATTTACACAGGAGAGGTTCCCAACACATCTGAACTTACTGCACCACCACCTTTTTATATGTGAGTTTTGTGTTATTCAGGAAGAAATTAGCAAAATATGTGACTCCATTTTTGAATCAAGCTCATCAGCAATGTGAAAAAATGAAGATGAGCTCAGGTGCTTATGCAATATCTTCCCCCAAGTTTCCAGAAGGTGAGGAAGCACAGATCTGATTTACTATCCAGACTCCAGTCACCCTGACAGTGTTTATCTGATGATTACAATTATATATGCATTTTATACAACTTGTTTCTTGCTCAATTTATATTATCTCTTTTGAGCATCATTATGGACATTTAGCCTTTCATAGGCTCTACTGTTTCCAGAGGACCATAATCATTTTATTCCTTTTTATTGAATTTATTTTGGTGACTCTGGTTAACCACTGAGTCATGTCTATTGGGTTCTAGTAGTTCTTTAGAATAACAACATATTTATTACATAAAGTCTTATTGATATCTCATTGTTGACATATAGTGTCAAATATTGAGGTTACTGAAACCTATAGGAGGAAATGTATGATTTATGCAATTCACACACTTGAACAAATCTCAACCATTGCTCTCTGGGAGGCAATGATGTGTGTGATAAACTAATAAGACTTTAGTACAAACAGATAATCATGGTCTATAATGAAACTGTAAAAAGAGTCCAGTTGATGAGTTTATTATTGGAAGTTTTATGTTAACAAATATTAGGTCACTAGAAATACAGTATATGAATTCAAAGTCCTAGCTTTCAGAAATGTCTTTAAAAACTGTAAGGTCAAGCTTTTCACTTTTATTATTTTATAATTGTCAAAAGAATTAAGAAGCAATTTCTGGTTTTATACTTCATTGCCTGTGAGCTGGATTTCATGTTTAATTATTGTGCTGCATACATTCTTAATAATTTATTTGAAGTATAATAAAGCTAAAAGGATGTAGACATCTTGATATGGGAAATAAAAATTACAATTATTCTACAATCTGAGTCACTCATTAGGGAGAGATCTTTTGAAGTGTTGATGTAAGGAATAAAATTCCTGAGGGTTTTCTTTCAACAGGCTCAGTTTACTTAACTACAAAGGCATTGTTTTTTAATGTGTAATTGCTATTGCCTGAAAATTTGTGCCTCCCCCTCCCCCCCATTCAAATGTTGAAACCTAATCTCCAATGTGAGGGTATTTGGTAGTGGGGCCTTAGGAGGTAATTAGGTCAGAAGGGTGGATACCCATGAATGAAGTTTCTGCCCCTATAAGAACCCAGAGAGGCCCCTCACCACTTCCACCATGTGAGGGGACACCTGAAAAAGACTGCAGTCTATGAATCTGAAAACTAGTGTTCACCAGACACTGAATCTTCTGGCACCTAGATATTGGTCTTCTAGCCTCCAGAATTAAAAGAAATAAATATCTGTTGTTCATAAGCCACATAGTCTATGGTATTTTGTTATAGCAATCCAAATGGACAGTAATAGAAGATTAAAAGGCTCACATATTTACATATAACTTGCTGATAAAGTGCTCATAGTTTTCAGAAAGGATGTATCTAGATATATAGATACATAAATCCATATTTTTTATTGTTGATTATTACAGATGCCCCTTTTGTCCCCCTCTATCCTGCTCTGGCCCCTCCTAGGCCTTCACCACATTTTTGTCTGTGTCCATGGGTTATGTGTATATGTATGTATAGTATATTCTTTGGTTGATCTCTCCCTATTCCCTCCCCCTCCTCCACTCTTAGACCTATCAGTCTGTTCCATGCACACAAAAGCCTGAGGAGAGACTTCCTTTCTTGAAATTTCTTTTTAAGGGTAAGGGAATCTTTCCCAGAAGCCTTCCAGGATCTTTCCCCTTACATTTCATTTGCTAATAAATTTACGACTAACCTACCATGTTAGACACACATAGCAGTGAAGATGAGCATAATCTTTGGTCTTATGCAGTGGTGTTTACTGGGGTCCCTAAGGTGACACCACTCTTTCCCACCAGGTTTGGAACAATTTGAGAAAGCAAAGAAATGGCACAAGGAGTCAAAATATCACCTTTATAACCTTTAGAAGCCAGCTTGGAGGATGTGGCCTTAAGTCTGTTAGCTAACTGCACTTGCTATTCCAGGACTCCTAAAATAGGTACATTTACCCAACCAGTCACTAGGATAGCACTAGGGAAGAAAAGCTCCCCACACCCTCTTAAAGGGACATAATTCCTGGAGTACCAGAATACAGCCAGAAACAAGGAGAAGGAAGCATGGACTGGGCCTAATCTTCTGAAATTTATCAATTAATAAATTACTTCACCATCTCAAGGTAGTCTGAGTAAAAGAGTGAAGAGAAATCAGAAGATTAGGAATATTCTTAGGAAAAAAAATCCTTCCAAACTAAAATCAGAAATGGGGAAAAGGTATTTCCCTCTTAACAGAGCTTACTTATTCAATTTTTCTTCAATTGGAACTTGGGAATCAGGGAGGTATATGGACCACAGTGTCTTTTGCTCAGCCTAAGTGGGCTTTGGAAATGTCAGCTCCCCGAGAAAAGGCTTTAGGCAGGCTTCTCTACCTGCTATGTTATTCCCAGTTAACCGGGACAATGTGGGGTGCAGAGCCCCCAGAATAAATACTTGCCAATAGAAGAAGCTGGATGTGGGAACGCCTCCCCTGTACCCACTCTTCCATCTCACAAAGACAAGCAAAGGTGGAGCAGGAGCCGGCTGTGGGAAATGGCATGTCTATGGTCACATTTGCATAAGCTTTTTAGCAGAATAAGAATGTCCCCACAGCTCCTGCCCTCTCACCCCGCCCCTCCCTCCACCTGATCTCAGGGTGTGGGGAAAGTCACTTCAGAATCCATGCATCTGTCCTGGGATTAGATGTGACACAGACGTGGGTTCAGTAAAGCTGCTCTGTGGAAGCCTTGACATGGGGAAAGTGCATCAGCATTAAGCCCATTCCCTGATCCCTTCCAGGACTGGCACCCACCTCCCATCCCTGCAGTTGTGCCAGCCAGGTGAGCAGCCCCCATCCCCAGGACAAACAGCACATCTACCCACTCACACGATTGTGGGCAGAGCAGCAGCGTGGGCACAGAAACACATGTCCAGGCATTGCCCTAGCCCTGCCCACCTCCCGCTGTACTTTTCCTGGTGACTTGATTCCCTTCCAGACACAGAAGTAAACTTGCCCATAAGAGATCAGCAGATACGGGGTCACCTACCAGCTGAGGGCTCCAGGCACCTCTGACACCTCCAGCCTTCCTCCCCACTCCAAGCACACCCTCCCACCCACCCAAGCACAGAGTAAGCTTCTAAGCAGCTTTCATGATCAAGTTGGAAGCTATTGGACAGTTGTGTGGCCTCCGAAATTTCTAGATTAGCACTGTCAGCATCTTCTTCAGATTGGGCTCTAAAATTGTGTGGGAAGGCATGAGAATATTCTTTCTTTGAGTTTCTCTTCATGCTGAGTGCTTAGAAATAAGGCTCACCTATTTTTTTTTTTACAGTCATCACATATCACATCAAACATTCCATTTACAGGTGAGTTTGCAAGAAGTGCCCATCACTGCTATCCTAATGAGTTTCTGTTAAAATTGTTCAGTAGGGCTTATGCGTAAACCACCTACAGAAGTATTCCGAGTATTCCTCTTCCTCCAAATTTTTCTTTTGAAATATCCAGTACAGATTATCTTTTAGATATGTCAAAAAATGAGTTTTTTTTATTAAGATCGTGATTTTCTCTGAGGATGGTATAAAATTAAATTTTTTTTTAGAGCCAGCCTTCCAAAGGAATATCTTGTTCAAAATTTAAAATCAGAATTGAGGGACCTAAGTGTCTGCGACCTACATGTGTTTCAATTAAAAAAATTATTTTTATTTTCACTGATAAAAAATTAGACAAAATTATGGAAATGCTAGCATTTTTAATTCCTTTCAAAATAAATAATTCACTAGCTATTCTGTCCCACAGGGAAGAATATAACTGAAATACTGAATTCATTTCTTTGAGACAGAAATAGTAAGAGGTAATGGCATACTCTGACTATTACCTTAGCTGCTTTTTGGAATCCTTGGGAGACTGATGATGAGTTGATGTAACAGGATATTTTTGTAGTTAGAAACAAACACCTCTATCCTGTTATTTCTTTGTCAAAATCTATTCATTTCTAGTGTAGTCTGTGTTTCAGAACTTTATTTATCTAGCTAATGTAAGAGCATATTTGACATCTCTTATGAAGTTTTGTATATAATAATGGATATTTAAAAATTAATACTATAATTTGGATTGTAAAACAATGTAGTCTTCTAATAAAAGAGAACACAGGAGAGGTTCATTTAGGGGTAATTTAGGACAGAAGTGGGTAGACACAACAGATAATAGTCATGATTATGAGTTGGTAATGTCAGTGATGTATCTACAACATGGCCACACTAATTCTTTACTAAATATAATAGTGACAACTGCTATTATAGGGCTGTTAGAGCATGTATCACAGTGTTCTGTAATTATTTATGCGTCTACTTCCCTCTCTACAGTGTGAGTGTTTCAAGAGCATGATCCATGTCTCACTCCTATCTTATTCCCTGGATGTGTCAAACTCAGTGCCAGGCTCATCACAGTTGCTCTGTAAATGCTTGCTCTTTGCTTTGTGGAGGAAAATAAAACTGTATTGATTATTCTTATTCTGATGTCAGAATTTTTACATGCTGAGCTCTACACTTAAAGCTGAGGTATTAAAAATGCCCCCTCTTCTATCCCCATGCCTAGTGTCTTGTCCTAGTAGATACATACCCTTGAATTCAGCTATGGGTTCCATTCTATTCTAAATTGTAGTACTCAGGGAAAAGGTACACGATTGTAAATGCTTTTATATTTTAACTTCTTTTTATATTGGGTGATATTTGAGGACAACAATAAGGTGGGTGATGTTTAAATCTTCTAGGTTCTCTATGGGGAAGAAAAGTAAAAGCAACCAGTTGTCAGGTTATCCAGTTTTCTCTGTTCTTTCTGGACCTCAGAGCTCAAGATTGCTGGTTTGTTGAGGTTTGCACTCTACCAGTGCTAATGCATGTAAAAATGATTTCTTGCCCAAATCTCATTTTATTAATTTCAGAAGTAAATATTTGTCATGCCTTATGTAAAATTTCTCTACATTTTGTAATTCAAGTATATGTGACAATGGTGGGGATGGAGTGATATTTTATATGTTCCAATAGCATAAGAGATTTCCAAATGTATGTTTTTTTGCAATTTGATAACTAAGAGAGGGTGCCTAATACAGAGCCCAGTGTGAGACTCTTTGCCTTGAATAATGTATTTGCTGTTCTCCTTTTGACATCATTGCTAGTATACAGCACTAGGGGATCACCTTCCATTTTCAGAGTCTTCCTGAATTATCAAAGAGTAGCATAGATAACAATTCAAGATAGATGATGCCTGAAAAACCAACATACCAGAACTTACATATATATATATATATATATATATATATATATATATATATATATATATATATATTCATTTTGTCCTAAAGATCCTGCCATTGCTCTAAATATGTTCAGAATTCTTCTTACAGGCAATTATCTAACCAAATTAGGACATTTTTCTTATATCTTTGCTTTAAAATAGATGTTGGACTGAGAATGTTATTACCTACCTGATTCAGAAGGTTTGATGGTGTCACTTTTAAATATATCCTGAAATAAACAAAAGGGTTCATTGAATGAAGAGCTGCCACCATTAGGATAAACAAATGAACCATCAAACAAACCCCTCTGAAAGCTCATCCAAATGAGTGACAAACCCTTTCTGAGTTCTGGCAACATCTCTGGAATCACTCTATGGCTTCCTACCGGTATGAAGACAAATTTGAAGGTACCAACAATATCTCCAAAACTGAATGCTAGA
This sequence comes from Pipistrellus hanaki, assembly GCF_964339955.1. Lineage (NCBI taxonomy): Eukaryota > Metazoa > Chordata > Mammalia > Chiroptera > Vespertilionidae > Pipistrellus > Pipistrellus hanaki. The sequence goes on along the minus strand of NC_140524.1, from coordinate 18,482,415 downwards.
GAAAAATGAAGCTTTGATACCAGGTAAACTGTGGTGTGACTTAATTTATTGACCAGGATGGACTCAGTGGGGGTAAATCATTAATTTTTTTGGTCACAATAGTGACTTTCAAGTCCATTCTGTAACATCTCCCTTCTTGTATTTACACAGATCCTCAGGCAGATTTCATAAATGTTTTAGTCATGTATTGTTTTTAATGAACAATCTCAATCTTAAGTATTAAAAAGCTGAATCAGAGGAAAACCAGAACTTGAGTATCTTTCAATTAATATCTGCTCTCTCCCATTACAGCTCTTGGCCTAACCTGGACTCAGAAGCATACAGTAGGGAAGGTGGAGCTGTTGCAAGATGTGTTCCTGAGAAGCAGACTTTGAGATGGAGATTACTGAGCAGACTGAAGTGCTCTTGGGATCAACATCTGTGGATAGGAAGGGAGAGGGAAAGAAGCAGGACTGAGAAGGGGATAAAGATGATGTATTTTTTTTTTGCATACCTCTCAGCTCTTGTCCTCCTATTCCATGCATTATGCTATATCTGTTTTCACGTGAAACCTCCAGATAGAATGGATGAAAACAAATGGACAAGACCTTACCTGACTGGGGCAGTATTAATCTTGTATTGGCATGCTCTGCATGTCATGCATGCCACAGTGCTGGCTCTTTCTCTTGTGAAATGGTTTTAAGATTCTCTGGAGTCATTCCTACCATAGGGACATTGTACTGCACCATCTTTCCATGGTGATACATCCTCTGAACTAATTTTGATTTATTCTAGCCTTGTCCTCCTCATGTGCATTTGTTTGGAGATATCACTTCCATGGTAGCCAAATTTCTTGGGCTTGGCCTTTTCAGAATGATTTCCATCCATTGACTTTCATTAGTATTTATTGTTGCCCATGGAAAAAAGTTTAATTGCCATTAAACTCTGGCCATGACAGTTATTCCCCCCATGGATCACCCTAGCCTGTATTTCATTTTAGACTTCCAGGTAACAGCAGGGATCAGTTCATATGTTCTCCAAACATCAGCTATAAATTCTATGACATTTCATATATATATATATATATATATATATATATATATATATACACATACATACATACATATACATATAATTAGTAATATAATATATATTATATATTATATATTATATATAATGTTATATATATATTTGGTATGTATCACTGGGCAAGGGAAACAAAATAAAAATAAGCAAATTAGACTACATCAAACTAAAAATGATTTTTTTCCAAACTAAAAAATTTGTGCACAGCAATGGAAATCATCAACAAAATGAAAAACAACCTAATAAATCAGAGAAGATATTCCCCAACAATACTTCCAATAAGGGGGTTAATATTCAAAATATATAAGGAATACAACTTAACACAGAAGATAAACAACCAATTAAAAAGTGGGTAGAGGACCTGAATAGATATTTCTCCAAAGAGGACATACAGATGGCAAACAGACATATGAGAATATGCTAAATGTCACTAATCAGCAGAGAAATGCAAATTAAAATGACAATGAGATGTCACCTCATACCTGTCAGAATGGCTATCATCAATAAATCAACAAACAACTAATGTTAGCCAGGATGTAGAGAAAAAGGAACTCTTTTTCTGAAATATTGGTGGGACTGTAAATTGGGCAGCAAGTATGGAAAACAGTATCGAGGTTCCTCAATAAATTAAAAATAGACCTAGCAAATGACCCAGCAATTAGACTTTTGGGTATTTATCCAAATAAATCCAAAACACTAATATGAAAAGACATACGATTCCTATGTACACTGCAGCATTATTTATGACTACAGGCCCAATGCATGAAATTTGTGCAAGTGTAGGCCTTCCTTTCCCCAGATGCTGGGGGTGATCAGTTTGGCAGGCAGAAGGGGGTAGGTGCAATCAGAAAGCTAGGCAGATGAGCAGTTGGGAGCCAGCAGTCCTGGGATGTCCGACTGCCCGTTTAGGCCCGACCCTAAATGGGCAGTTGGACATCCCTCAAGGGGTCTCAGATTGGAGAGGGTGCAGGCTGGGCTGAGGGATTCCTCCCCCTCTCCCCCCGTGCACTAATTTCATGAATTGGGCCTCTAGTATAGTCAATAATATAATTACTATTTATAGTGTCAGATGGGTACTAGAATTATTGGTGTTTCATTTTGTATGTTATATAAATGTATAATTACTATGTTGTAAACCTGAAACTAATATAATATTGCATGCTAACTGTAATTGAAAAATAAGAAAAAAAAAGTTGCATATTTTCTGTCAACATTTTCTGATAGAAAGTCTAGGCTGGCCTGGCTTTGTATGTATGTGAAGTAGGTACTGCCTGTACTGTAGGACCTCACCATCTCTGAAAGGCACCTGTAAAGAATTGGAATGGCCAGTTTGTCTGTGTATGATCAGTCACACCACTTGAAGTTGGTGGGGTCAAGTGGGTAGTTACACTTTAAGGATATATGTCATAATTGTGGCAGTCCTGAGAAACTCTGATATGGTGGAATGAACATGCTTTATATTTCAGAAGATGTGAATTTAAGCTTTAATGGTGTGCCTTGGGCTACCCTGAAGTCCATTTTCTTCATTTGTAACACTAAATTAATAATAGCAGCTTATTAGTCTCACAGGATGGTTTGAGGACCAAATGTAGTGATACATATGAGAGTTATACAGTATAGAAATATAAAATTATATGCTCAAATTTAATGTTAAAGTATTTAATTTAAAATGTAATGTGCTCGCCGAAACCAGTTTGGCTCAGTGGTAGAGCGTCGGTCTGCGGACTGAAAGGTCCCAGGTTCGATTCCGGTCAGGGGCATGTATTGTACATTGGTTGCGGGCACATCCCCAGTAGGGGGTGTGCAAGAGGCAGCTGGTCGGTCTTTCTCTCTCATCGACGTTTCTAGCTCTCTATCTCTCTCCCTTCCTCTCTGTAAAAAACCAATAAAAATATTTAAAATAAATAAATAAAAAAATGGAATGTGCTTAAAACTGCTTTGCACTAAGGATGAGAAGGAACCTCTTATGTATTACTAGGGGCCCAGTGCATGAATTCTTGCATGGGTTGGGTCAAGCCGGCCTGGCTCCAATTGGAGCAGATTAGAACTGGTCCTGTTGGGAGGAGGAGATGGTGGGAGGTTGGACTGGGCAACTGGCGCACCTTGGTCAGGTCCCAATCAGGGTTGGGCCAGCTGGGGGGGGGGGGCATAGGTGATTTGCCAGCTGGCCCTGCCTTTGATAGGGGTTGAAAGGCCAATTGGGGGTGGGGTTGGCCATGAGGAGGGGCTGAAAGGAGTGGGAGTGCCGATCAGGGGCCAGCAGCCTGAAGGAGGGGGGCATGGGTGGTTAGCTGGCAAACCCTGACCCCTATTGGGGTGGGGGGTGATCAGGTGCAGATGGGCCAGGGGGAGGGGCTACAGGTGATCAGGGGTGGGCTGGCCAGGGGAGGGCCTGCAGGCTGATCAGGGTGGTGGGGGCCCATTGAGGGTGGGGCCAGCCTGGGGGAAGGTCAGGGGGGTGTTTGTCCAACCAGCCCCACCCTTGATCTAGTGGGACAGTCTGATTGGAGGTGGGCCGAGCAGGGGAGGGGCCACAGGAGATTGGCTGGTGGCCCTACCCCCTGATCAGGACAGTTGGTTGGCCACACTGGACATCATAGCGACTGGTCATTATGGTCATTATGGCATTACAGTTGCTGGCTTTTTATTCCAAGTGTACCAGTTAATGATGCAGATTTTTTAATAAAAGAAAACATGATAATTTCAAGAGAAATGTTCAAAAGTGCTTCATTCAAAGTAATGTCCATCGCTAGCTACATATTTCCTCCATCTTTCAGGTAATTGGTGGATATCGTCTCAATAGAACTTCTTTTGTTTTGAGGCACACCATTCAGAGACCCAATTTTCCACTTCTTTGTACCTTTTTAATTGCTACTCAGAAAGTGCATGTGCCATCTATCTGAACAAGTAGTAATTTGAAGGAGCAAGTTCTGGTTAATATGGCAGGTGGGTTAATACTTCCCAGGCAATATCTTTTAATATGTCTTTAACTGGTTTTGAAGCATGTGATGGTGTGCTATCATGAAGCAAACTTTGCCGTGTCTTCTGGCCCATTCTGATAGTTTTATGATCAAAGTGTGGTTCAAATTGATTATTTGTCAGTAGCAATCAGTATTAACTATTTCACCTGGTTTTAGAAGCTCATAATACACCACACCTTCCTGATCCCACAAAACGCAAAGCATTGTCTTCTTTCCAAAGCAATTTGGCCTTGCAGTCAATATTGATGGTTTTGTACATTTGGGATGCTCAAAATAAATCCATTTTTCATCGCCAGTCACAATTTGATGCAAAAAATACTTTTGTGCCGTTGATAGCTTTTTTACTGATGACTTTTTGGTTTTCCATTTGTCTTTAGTTCAGTTGATGTGGCACCCATTTTCCTTCTTTTAAAATATTTTCCATTGTTTGTAGATGATTGGAAATTGTTTGCTGAGTAAGATTTAATCTTTCTGCAAGTTGTTTTTGAGTTTGACACGCATCTTCATCCATTAATGCTTATAATTGTTGGTCTTCACACTTTTTCAGTTGACCTGGATGTTCTTTGTTCTTTGTCTTTTACATCGAAATCAACACTTTTAAAGTGTTAAACCAGTATTCACAAGTATCTTGAAATGAAGCATATTCAACATAAGCTTCCCAAAATATATGATAACTTTCAGCAGCACTTTTCTTCAAAATAAAATAATGAATTAAAACTTCCTAAAAATGCTTTTTTGGCACAAAATTCAATATTTTTAAGCATAAAAACGTCTATGATGTTAACACCGTTAGAAAATTTGACATATGAAGTTTGAAGCTTGCTGTCAATAGAACAAAATAGCATACATATCAACATATGTGTAACTCCATCTATTGAAAAAAATCCTCATTATCAACCAGTACACCTGGTATATACAGATGTTACCTTTTGGTGTTATTCTGGATATTATATAAAAATGCAGGTGGTTACAGTTATACAAACTCTGACTTCATTGGAAAAAATTATTTACAAAGGGTAATTTTTTAGAAAGGTGCAGAACCTGCAAATGGCAGCAGTGGCATGATTTGTGACTAAGACTCTGCATTATCTTTTAAAGTTATTTATTTGGAACAGTGCTCCAGGAAATCTAATTTGAGATCATTTTAATTTATGTAAATTAAGGGGATCAGATTATTAAACATAGTATACATACATTAAAAGCAGCAGGGATGGAGCGTAAGAACATTTTTCTCATTCTTATTAAGAATTGCTACATAGAGTTCATTTTTTGGTGTTGTAAATATTAAAAGCTATACCTTTTATTATACAACTAGACACCTGGTGCACAAATATGTGCATGGGTGGAGTCCTTTGGCCTGGATGGCATTTGGGGCCAATTGGGGCCATCTTGCCCAGTCCCACTTGGGGCAGATTGGGGCTGGCCAGCTAGGGGGAGGGACCACAGGCAGTTGGCTATGGGAGCGCACTGACCACCTGGCTGGCTGGGGGAAGGACCATAGGAAGTTGGCTGTCCCTGGGAAGTTGGCTGTGGGAGCACACTGACCTCCAGTGGGCAGCTCCTGTGTTGAGAGTCTTCCCCATGCTAGTTAGTGTACATCATAGCAATTGGTTGACTGGTTGTTTGGTCATAATGGTTGCTTAGGCTTTTATATATATATATATATATATATATATATATATACATATATATATATATATATAGATTCTGAAAACTCAATAGTGCATTTGGCAATGTGGAAAGAAGGGAAATTATGCATTTGACATCCTTAAAACTTTTGATTGCTTTCCTTTGCCTTTAAAGTAATATTTACTGAAAACTAAATTGTGGATGGTGTTACAAAATTCTTGCAATTTGCAGCTATGGCTTCTGTTTCAAGATCTCCTTGTGCCCACCTTAAATTAATGTTTAAAACTTTTATTAAATGGCTACTAAATCCTGGGCAACAGATATAAAGGAAGAAAGATTCCACGAAGAATGAAACATGAATCTCTTTAAAGGTGTCTCAGTCTAGGGGAAATGTTCTGGAACTTTAGTAGGCCTAACAATCACCTAGAAAGCTTGTAAAAAATGTCAGTTTTAGCACTCATCTGTAGAGCTTCTGTTACCATAGGGTAGATTTCTGGAGTCCAAATTACTACCAAGAACTCCAGGTTAATTATGATCCACTCTCCAAAAGCACTAGTCTGTAAAGAGCAGCAGATATGTACAAAGAACTGTGGTAAAAGTAGAGTTACAAAGCCCAATGGAAGTATATAAAATAGATAACTTGTGATTGGTGAAATCTAGGGATGTCTGACTTGAAGATATACTTGGAAATAGAATGTTTCATAACTTAAATAATTTCCCATAAAATGTCATAAATAAATAAGGGGTAAAAGGAGTAAACTCAAGTGAAATTTATTGAGTATAATTATGTACGTGTACCATAGAAACTAAACTTGGGAGATAAAATATCAGATTTTTCCCAAGATACTCCAATGAAATAGAAAATGTCACATTTTAGTATAGACAGAAAATTAGGAGTGAAGTATTCAAAACTACTTGTTACTAACAAAATAGAAGTCAGTACCAGAATGAAGCTAGGATGTGGTCTTCCCCAAGTTGCTTTGTCCTTGTCCTAATTAGTCACTTTTGGGTACTGCTGTGCAATCCAAGACTTCTAGCACAATGATTCCTGTAGTACTATGGGGCATGGGTTGCTTAATCCTGATAGCAATCTTTGGTGACCCATCTAAGTTTATTTTTACCCTTGAGTACTTATCATGTGTCATTCTATATACTTAATTCTGCAATGAAGAGCTGAGAAGGGAAGACTTTCATATAAACAAATCATGCCAAGCCAAGGAAAACTGTGAAGGGCTAAGTATTATCAGTACATATGGGTAAAAAGGCAATACAGTTTGGAGAATAAAGAGAAAGGTAGTAACATGAGTTTAGGTTTGATAAAAGATATGCACACAGGGTCTGTTGAGAAGCACAGTTTGTTTGGCATAATGATTTCCTGAAGCTTGATTATCTCACAAGACTAATAAGTTTGATTTCTGCGTCAAGGTTAGAGTTGGTAAGATCTGCACTTTAAGTAGAATGCTCTACTCTTGAGAATGGAGTGCATTGGAGAAAGGGCAAGACAGCAAAAATCACCTTTTTCTGTTAACTCTTCAACTCTATCACTTCTCACACTGCAATATGCTTTCTAGGGCTTAGTTTCCAAATGAATAATAAAAAATAAATAAAAAACACCATACATTCTGTTATATCTAGCACCCTACATTTGATTAGATGCTCACATTAAAATATTGTTAAGATTATCATTTACTGGATCCTGTAGGTCCAAGTGGAAAAATACAGCTTTCAAAAAAAAATCTGGAAGATCAGAGTTATCACCTTCCTTATCTATAAATATATTAATAAATTATTGAAAGAGTATATTTGGTTTTTCTGAGTGTGGATTTTCTACTGTTGTTTTTTGTTTTATTTGGAAAAATATTTTGGCATCTATAATTAGCTCTATATTATTAGATTTAATGGTGATCAAATGAAGGATGGACAACTCAAAGAGACAAATAATAAAACTTTTGTTATTCTGACTTTGGGAATCATTCTTGACATACCCTATTCCTCATTATCAAAAGAACAGACTGAGGACAGGAAAAGCAAGATACAAAATTTCCATCCTCCACTTTGGAAGAATAAGGCACTGACTTCTGTAGCTTCTATCTATCCTATATAATAAAACCCTAATATACAAATTGATGGAACAATGGAACGATGGATCGCTATGATGCGCACTGATCACCAGGGGGCAGACACTTAACGCAGGAGCTGTCCACTTGTGGTCAGTGCGCTCCCACAGGGGCAGTGCCGCTCAGCCAGAAGCCAGGCTCATGGCTGGCATGCAGAGGAGGTGGCAGGTGCCTCTCCTGCCTCCGCCTCTGAGGCAGCACTAAGGAATAGTGAGCCTGGCTGCAGCAATAAGGAATAGTGAGCCTGGCTTCTGGCTGGTGAGTACAGCAGCAGTGGTGGGAGCCTCTCCAGCCTCTGTGGCAGTGCTAAGGACTGCTAAATGGTGTAGGCTGGGCTGAGGGAAACTTCCTCTCCCTCTCCCCCCAGTGCACGACTGTTATGCACTGGGCCTCTTGTATTTATAAAATGTCTGATATTTGTTTAGAGACTATGCCTCCATAGTTTACATTACTTGATTTATTGTCTCAACATCTCTTTCCTGTCAGGGAACATATGCATCTACTTAAAAAAAAACACACAAAACTTTATTGTTGAGAGTATTACAGATGTCGCCCTTCCCCTTTCCCCCCTCATTGCCCTCCTCCACCCAGATCCTGCCCCACCCCAGGCCTTCACCACCCTATTGTCTGTGTCCATGGGCTATGCATAGATGCATATAAATTCTTTGTTTAATCTCTTCCTGCCTCCCTCCCTCTGAGATTCCTCAGACTGTTCCATGTATCCATGCCTCTGGATCTATTGCTTTATATATTTTTTTTATTGATTTCAGAGAGGAAGGGAGAGGGAGAGAGAGAGATGAAAACATTAATGCCGAGACATAATCATTGATTGGCTGCCTCCTGCACACTGAGGATGTGCCCTTGACTAGAATTGAACCTGGGATCCTTCAGTCCACAGACTGACTCTCTATCTACTGAGCCAAACCAGATAAGGTGGATCTATTTTATTCATCAGTTTGTGTTGTTCATTAGATTCCTTTTTTCATTTATTTATTTTGTTCTTTTTATTGTCGGTTTATTTTGATTTTTAAATTCTATTGTTCATAGATATGTATTTACTATTATACCATTTTATTGTTCATATTATTGCTATTTTTCTTGTTTTTCTTCTTATTATTAAAAAAGAATCTTCAACATTTCATGTTATACTGGTTTAGTGTTGATGAATTAGTTGTAATTTTCATGGGGTTATGGGAGTCAGTGAGTTACCGTGTTTACTTACACTGCCATCTTTAAAAAGTTATCATATTCTTGGAAGTAAATTGTTTCTTACTCCCAATCAAACCAAGTTGTTCTTGTGTAGCATTTTGGTCACAGGGGTAGGCACCAAGAGAGAGAATGGGAATATTAGAGAGGGTAACCAGGTGGTATTTGAGATTATAGTTCTAACAGCTCTAAGGCCAGACATACCCTTTAGTTTGATTATGTGAACCATTAGCTTTCCCTTTTATGAAAAGTTAGACTTGAATTTCTCATACACTACTTATAAGTAGTGTCACAGAAAACACTTTAAATCTGTTCACTCTATTCCATTCCTACCACAATTGCCCTAGCTAATATTCTGAAGACCTCCTATTTCTACTATTGAAATAGTCTCCAGATAAGCTTCTCCATATTTACTGTTGCAGTGAATATTTAATTGCATTTCATTTTATTGCAGGTATATCTTCATGGATATGTGACTTATGCAGATGCATGAAGTCCCATTATGTGCTTTAATGCTCTGTTTTTGATATCTTAAAAATCGTAATAATTTTATCTTGTTTTATGTAAGTAACTAGAGGCCTGGTATATGAATTCATGCACGGGGTGGGGGTTGAGGGCTACAAACTCCAGGAGGTCGGCTACCAACTCCGAGGAGGGAGCAGGCCCTCAGTCCACCTGGTAAAGGGGCCGCATCTGCCACTATCTATCCCCAGTTCCCCATCCAAGCCCGGGGCCCAAAAGCCTCTGGCAAGGTTGGGAGAGGAGATGATGATCACCAGGCTGGGCACAGAAGGAACAGATGCAGAACACCAATGCAGCCCACCACTGCATGGTTCCACACCTCCCCCCTCTCCCTCCCCTCACCACTGCACTGCCTTGGTGGGGAAGGGAGAGAACAGGAGAGACAATTCCTTGTGTCAAGGGATGACTTTCAATAGATAGCAGCGAGGGAGATGCTCTGCTATGAATGAAACCCCAACCCAGAAGTAGGTGGTCTACAAATGGTTTAGCACCAGGGGCCTATGAGGGCCGACCGGCTGTGGGGAGGGGGAAGGGACCGTGGGCGGTTAACTGGCTGTTGGAGGTTAGCTGTGGGAGTGCACTGACCACAAGGGGACAGCTCCTGCATTGACTGTCTGCCCCCTGGTGGTCAGTGCACATCATAGCAACTGGTTGACCAGTTGTTCTGCTTGTTTGGTCACAACAATAGCTTCGGCTTTTATATACATAGATATGTGATGGGATAATAAGATATGTATATGAACAATTGAATATTCTAGGCATGGTCTCAGGACTACAGCCTCAGTGGGTGGCAGGGTGTGTGCTGAGCAGTTGGCATGGATGCCTGGTGTACATACATACTCATGCCTAGTGCAATCTGGCCTCCCCTTCAGGGTGTGGAACTGGAATCTGGGTTCAGATTGGGGGAGGTGATGATGGCAAGCAGCAACAGAAGCACTAATAGTGATTGCAACAGCTTCAGGTTAGGGAAAGAGATAATACACCACATAGGGGAAGTTCTGGCTTCCAAGGTGGGAAGTTGATTTACCTGTATTTCCTCAGAGCCTGTCTCTGTAACATATGCACAAATATTAATTCCATGACCTGAATGTCAGAACAGGAACTACTGTGCTCAATACTACATGTGTTAATAAAGTCTTATAAAATAAAAGCATATACATGGACACTGTAATACTGGTTTGGGGAGTTATTAGAATTATTTAAGGAGTTTAGAATTTCTGGTTTTTAAACTGCTGCAACATTGCAAAGAAAATATCAATAGGCTTAGAAATAGAAATTAAATATATAGATCATTACATTTCACTGAAAAGAACACTATTTTCAGATTAAGACTTGGATCTTAGTGCTTCTGCTTCACTGGTTGAACAGAATAATAATATAATGATCTATGGAAAAAATCCACAAAGTATAATGATTCCAGAAGAAAGATATCAAGATAATGAAACATCTAGACCAGCGCTGAACAATAATACTTTTTGCAATAATGATGATGGAATTGGTCTCTTTCAGAGTTTTCCAGTACACTAGCTACTAGCCACTGTGACTATTGAGCACTTAAAATGCTGCTATGATGATTGAATAAGTAAATATTTAATTTTAATTACTTTATACTTAAATAGGCACATGTGACTATGGTTAATGTAATGGACAACAAAGGTCTAGACACTATGACATATGGCAACCTCTAGAGAAAAATTAGTATGTTTATTTTGGATGAGAAAGACTTGATAAATTGTTGGATATCTCAAGGGTTATCATGTGGTTGTTTAGATAAATTTGTGATTCCATAAAGGAGAACTAGAACTAATGAATAAAGGATTATACAGGAACCAGTTATGGACTTTATATGAAGAACTTTCTAAAAACAAATGTGTCTAAAATTGAAATGGATGGCTAGACTAGATGCCCTTCAAGGTCCCTTTCCTATGCTGTGAACCTATACTTGGATCATCAAAATATTGGGAATAGTATACATAGAGAGAATTTGTTTCCAGCTTGATAGCCATGTAATACTAAGGTCATTTAGGACACCCAGGCTAGTTGGCTTGTCTATTTTTCTATTAAATCCTGTGTAAAATATGCCAATCGATGAGATTAATAGTTCTATTTTCTACTCATTGTTTTTGAGAAAATTCCATTACTAAGTTTGTGGGGGAAAAGAAAACTAACTTTTCAAGACTTTTTTTTCTTCTTTAAGCTATCAACATAAACATTCCATGAGTCCTTCACTTCCCAGCTTTTACAGGTTCCTGAAATTGTGTCTGTAAAACAATGATAGGTAAACATTGAGAGTGATGCAGTTCCTAGGTTAGATAATGGTTGATGCTAATTACTTCAAGTAAGACTGTAATCTGACTAGATGAAAGCAGTTACTACCGTGTTTCCCCGAAAATAAGACATCCTCCGAAAATAAGACCTACTTACAGGTTTCCTTCTGAGTGAAATATAAGGCATCCCCCGAAAATAAGGCTCCCCTAGGCTAAACATGAGAGATTTGGTCCACTGATTCTGAAAGAAATGGAGTCACAAGAAATTCACCAGGAAATTCAGGAATTGGATTGTTATGATGATGTTCCAGAAGATGATGACATGATTGTCATTGAATAAATGAGTAAATTCTTGATACTGTAGGATTCACAGTTTGTCTGGCTTGTGTTGACAACTACCGTACTACTGTACCGTATACAGGTAATAAATTTCCTTTATTTTCATTGAACAATAAATTTGTACTGTATTCTTCTTCAAGGAAATAAGATGTAGCACATCTTTGGGAGCAAAAATTAATATAAGACACTGTCTTATTTTCGGGGAAACAGGGTATAATCAATTGATGTGTTTCCATTTGTGCAATCATGGCTTTTGTGTGATATTCAGCTTAGGAAAAATTATAAAGTTAAAATAATTACATATTTTATTTAACAATTCAAAATCATTGGCAAATTAAATGATTCAACAACAAATATTTACAGAGCATGCTCTGATCTAAGCAATAAGCAGACACTTTAGATACAGTGGGAGATATGGCATAGTCTTTACAATCATAGAACTTATAGGCAAATGGAGGAGATAGGCAAGTCAGCTATTAATCACAGCTTGGAAATCAATGCTGTGATGAGAGGAAGAGCACAGAAGGGGATTGGAAGCCCAGAGAAGGGTACCTAACCTAGCCTGTACTTGGGAAGGTTTGGGATGGGGAAAGGATACACTATTAAACACTTTATCAATTTGATATGATTTTTTCTCATTTAATCTGTCAATGTAGTATTCTTATCTGCCCTCAGATGCATCCCTTACTTGTCCTCTGCCCTATAATATACATATGCTGAATCCTGTAGACTGTAATTCTTAGGATGGCCAATATTTTGCTACCATCTAGGTTCTGCCAACAGGTGGACCAACAGGAAATTAGAACCTAAGAAAATGGAGCAGATTTTTTTTTTCTTTTCCTCTGCATCAGTTGGTTTCCCCTTTAGTGGCTACATATTTTACACAGCCACAGCCCCATCAGATTGATAAAATATGGCTCTAGATCTTGTTGAACCCAGTAACACTATATCCTCTCTTTGTCCTTCAAGCCTAGAGATGGGAATGACTTATTCATGTTGCTAATTATTGAGTTCCCTGACTCTCTCCTGTTTAGTTTCTTTATTACTTATGTAATCAATTTCCTGCATTAAACTGCCTTGGTGTTAAATATTTACAATGGTTTCTTCCTTAGATAATTCCTGACTGTTACATGGGTGACCAATTATAGTGACAGATTTTTCTAGTATTAAATTTCATTGAATTCCTAAGATAAACCCAGATCTGTCACCAGCAGTTAAATGTTTAAATATCTTCTATAATTAATTTAAAAACAAAACAGACAAAATTCTGAAACCTTCTCCAAATTACATTCTATGTCTCTCATCCTCTTCATAGTCTATGCAAAAATAATATTTACACTCAGTAGTTTTAAATATTTTGCAAAATTTTCTGAGGATGGTGGCATAGGTAAACACCTGAACTTGCTGCCTCGCACAACAACTTCAAAACTACAAATAAAAGACAAAACAGGTATCATCCAGAACCAGGGGAAGGCTGGCTGAGTGGAAATTATACAACTAGAAGGAAAGAGAAAAGCACATTGAGACTTAGAGGAGGGGTGGAGGTGCAGAAGTGAAGTGCGGAGGTATGGAGGCAAGCGGGCGGAAAAGACTAGCAGCTGAGTACACTGTTGTCTTTTTCAATCAGGAAGGAGAAACAAGCATCTGACTGCTCTGAACTCCAGTTCAGGGTGAGACTCTGGGGACCCACACTCATATGGGGAGAACCGGACTGTCTGGCATCGAGCCAAAATCAAGGGCAGGTTTCTCTCAGAGGTGTTTGCAGGGATCATTGTTCCTGCAGGTGCCACCAGACACAGGAACTCTTCCAGGCAGGGCTGATGGTCAGCCATTGCTGTTTGCTCTACCCTGGTGATTCCCTGAGACCCCACCCCACACAATTTACAACCCTCCCCAAGCTGTGCACAGAGGCTTTTGCACATGAATGACCTGGCCCTTTGCAATCTGAAACCTAACGTACTGCAGCTGGATCAAAGAGCCTCAGCGCCTCCAAAAGAAGGCCCTGCTTCACAGCTGGGCCTCATCTGGACACCTCCAAACCCCAAACAAAAAGGAGGACTCTGCAGATCTCTCTGTAGCTCTTGCTGGGTGGTCTCAGGTAGTGGCTGACTTTGCACCTCCTTGGAGATCCAAGAGCCAGTGTACCCAGTGGTCAGAGCCAGTGTACCCATCCAGATTACAACTCTTGACATCCATAAGAGACACACTCAGAGGGCAGACTCTGTGAGCACCAAAGCACCACTGAAGCAAGTCCTGCCTTATAAGGGTGTCTCCAGCACAGAAGTTCTCCCATTGTAGACACAGCTGGTCCTCACAGCCAGTTGGCCTGGAAGTCAATTCCTCCCAGTGATACCAATAGCAATCAAGGCTTAACTACAAGACTATGCACACAGCCCACAAAGGGGTTCACCAAGAGTGTCTACCTCAGGTAATTTGGAAGGCTGAGCCACTGGGCCCTATAGGATACCTAGCACACAAATCCATTTTATGAACACAGGGAAGCAGCCAAAATGTGGAGACAAAAACAGGTCACAAATGAAATAAATGGAGGAAAGAAAATTACTGGATATAGAGTTCAAAACCAAGGTTACTCAAGAATCTTCTAGAAACCTCTGAGAAATTTAGTGAGACCCTCAAGGATATGAAAAGGGACCAATTAGAAATTAAGCATACACTGACTGGAATAAAGAATAATATACAGAGATCCAACAGTAGACTAGAGGATCCCAAGAATCAAGTCAAATATTTGAAATACAAAGAAGCACAAGACACCCAACTGGAAAAGCAAAAAGAAAAACGAATCCAAAAATATGAAGATAGTGTAAGCAGTCTCTGGGACAACTTCAAGTGTACCAACATCAGAATTATGGGGGTGCCAGAAGAAGAGATAGAGCAAGATATTAAAAACCTATTTGAAGAAATAATGACAGAAAACTTCCTCTACCTGTTGAAAGAAGTAGACTTACAAGTCCATGGAAGCCCAGAGAACCCCAAACAAAAGGAGGCAGCTGATCAATATTTCTCATTGATGTTTCTAACTCTCTATCCTTCTCCCTCACTCTTTGAAAAAAAAATCAATAAAATATATTTAAAAAAATAAAAATCAGAAATAAATTATAACAGAGAAAAACCGTACAAAAATAAGTGTAGAAGAGATTGCAGTATTGTAAGAGAACACAACAAATATATTTCTCTCAGGAAAACCAAATGGTAAACAGGGAAAGTTTCTACATATAGAAGTACTTCAATAATAAATTAAAAAGAAATGAGGGAATTCTCCAACCCCTAAGGCAATATTTCCCAAAGTGTGGTACGCGGGAAGAGTTTGGTGGGGGTATGCGTTGCACTGGAGTTTGGTGGGGATATGCACTGCACCATACTTAGCTGCTCCTAATTCTACGTTCTCATGAGTACGAGGGTACTCAGTGTTACGAAAATTATAGAAGGGGTACACATATGTCAATAGTTTGGGAAACACTGCTTAAGGGATTAATAGATAAATATGATGATGATCAATGACTGCCAGCATCAGCATAAAGGAGATAACCAGGCATTATGTACCTCCTAATAGAAGTACAAATCATCACTTACAGAGTAGTCTTGCAAAATAAAAAATAAAAGAAGATCTGATCAAATTTCTATCTCTAACTAGCAAGTAATGAAATACAGGAGACTTAAGAACATATTACAGGACACTGAAGTATTGAAGTCTGAAAACTCCAGACTGTGAGCAACAGGACAGAACACAAGACCAGTGTATGTGTTTTTGTAACAATAAAAATTTAACTACAATGATAAAAAGGTGATGTGGGGAGAGGATGTAGATTAAAAATGACTTAGAGGACATCATTAAAAGTCCCAATGTATAGATCATGTTTGGGTACCAATTCAAGAAAATTGTAAAAGATAAATGGTTATATGATATCAATGACATTTAAAAAATTTAGAACTAATAACTATATTATTTAAATTTTACAAAATATTCCTAGTCATTTTTAATGTATACTTGGAATAATTAGAGGATAAATGATGCTATTTCTTGGATTTTCTTAACATTATTACAGCAGCAGATATGGGTGGGTAGATGGAGGTATACTTAGAACCAGATTTGCCATGCATTGATGATTAATTATTGAGACTAAGTATCAGGTAATGAAATTTGTTAACTATTCTTTCCATTGGTGTGTATATTTTAGAATTTCTGTAATAAAAACTTTTTATTGCAGATATCATGCCATTAAACTTGACATATCAAGTGAAATGGACAACTTCTTAAGAAAAATATAAGTTTGTAAACAGAGAATTCTAAATAAATAATACAAACTGAAACTGTTTTCAAAGCTAAAGTCACACTTAAATCCTCTAGAATAGGGAGATTTGAGGGTCATTTCTACCAAATGGTCAGGGAGAACTAAATCATCGTCTCATGTAATATCTTCTAATGAATACAAAATAATTCAAATATTTCTCCCAAGCTAGCTCTCTTTGATTCAAACACCAGTTGAGGACTTCCTCTGAAAATAACACTTGAACCAGGCTTGCTCACATGGCAGTAAATGTCTTAGATTGATAAAATATCAACTTAGCAGTGAATATAATGAACAAATGAAAATGAAAACATGATTCAACATTAAAATATACTTTCAACGTTAATTCCCTACATTAAAATATCAAAGAAGTATATAACTTTTCTAAGGAAGTGAATATAAAGTATCATAGAGTGGATGGCTTAAAAAAATAAATTAATTTCCATAAAATTCTGGAGACTACAAGTACAAGATCAGTGTGTTGTTAGGGCAAGTTTCTTCTGAAGCTGTTTCCTAGGCTTGAAGATGGCTGTCGCCTCCCTCTGTCTTCCCATGATATTTTCTTACTGTGTTTGTTATAATACCCTCTTCTTATGAGGACAACAGCCATATTTATGAGGGCCATTCTTATGACCACATTTTACCTTAGTAACCTTTTTAAAGGTCATATACACACATTCAGTCAAATTCTGAGATAATGGGATCAAAGACTTCAACATGTGAATTTTAGGTATGTAATTCAACATACAACAGGAGAAAATGTAATAGATTAAATCAATGGGTATAGACAAATAATGATAGAAAGAAACTTCAATATACATTCATGGGATACATTGTAGTAAACTAATAATATTAGAAGGGGATTTCCATTTCTTAAATCTAGAGCAAATAAAAATTCCCATGAAAGTCAAGGGAAAGACACATATTATCATCTATTCTTCAAAATTACACTGGAACACAAAGCCAGAGCTGTGGATATCAAAATGAATAAGAGGTATGAATATTGAAAAGAAAAAGATATTAATGGTGGTAATATGATAAGTTATATAGAAAATACCAAGGAATACACATGTGGAATATTCAAATAAATAAAACACCTAAGAGAGATAATGTAAGTTCACTCTAGCAAAAACAACAGCATTGAAAACAAAAAAGCAATAAGTAATAAGCACATGTATTACCATTACAAAATATTCCATTCACAACAAAATCCAAAAATTTTCTTAAAAGAATCATCATATAAATGTATGAGATCGTTATAGAGGCAACATTTACTGATAGATACAGGTAAAACAAGCCACAAATAAACAGGTATTTTGTATTTATTGATGGAATCCACATCATTTGTAAAGATGTCAGTTCTGATTTACACACTCAGTGACTTACCAGTAGCTTCCAAGATGAGAATCAGGTTTCGGCTGCTATCTTCTGCTCCCAAAACCAAGCCTGGAAAACCACAGAAGAAAGAATGAGAAACAATAATGAAATCAAAACAAAGTATGATAAACCCTGGGGGAGACTGAGGATTGTGTTGCACTGGTACTTGCCTGTTGAGTGAGGGCATTCTGGACCTATGAGAAGTTGGGCAGTTTGTAACTTGAATAGAAGGCAGAGAACAGTAGAGTGAGGGGCAATGATTTTAAACTTGTGCTTCTGCACCTCTACAGAAATCAAAAGCTTCCCCTAAGACCACAAAAGCCAGCAGCTCTGGGTAAGGTAAGGACAGTGAAAAAGAAGGGGCTGATTGAAGCAGTATGACTCAGCTCTGCTAATATTCACTTAAAACCACTCTAATGAGAAAGAGTTGTTTTTCCTTAAAAATACTTTATTGTAGCAAAATTAAGGAATGGCCTAAATTTGAATAGTATCACAATGAATCACCTGTAGTGAGAGTAGGCTTTTTTTCAGGCAACATACACACACACACACACACACACACACACACACACACACTCACATACACACACACACACACACACACACACAAGCATGCACATGTACACACATTTTACATATACAAAAGGAGAGTACAGTGTACAAAAGATTTCCAACTACAAATGAGGGCTATAAACAAGAAAATCACTGTACTGGACAATGCAAAGTCAGATTAGCCAAAAGGAGGCAAGACATCACCAAATCAAGCTGCTCAGCTTCTTCCATGTACAAAGTATTTTTTTACAATAAAATCTTTCCCAAGTCTAAGTCACTGTACTGGCTGGTTCAGAGACCCTATGGGAAATTGGGCTTCTCTGTAATGGGTGCTACTCCTCCCCCTCCAGCATCAAGCTAGAACCCAAAGCATTCTCTTGTAAGAGCTGCACTTGAGCAAACAGTTAGAGCAGCGGGATCTGGGGATAATTTTCCACATAGTCTTTCACTGAGAAGCCAGGATCCTAGAGGAGGAGCCTCCCAAGGAGAGGACTGAGCAGTCCACCCCTTCCAAAGGGGGTACCCCACCGAATCCTGTATCACCACTGATGTTACTCCTGGGAGACTGCAGGCAGGGGCCTCAGGCTGAGCAGCAACCCATGTTTTCATATGGGGGAAACTCAGGTAGGTGGAATACTTGGTCCGAGCCTGGCAGACAGGTCAGCAGAGGGAGGAGGCCAAACCTTGCCAGGTATCACAGTGAGGACTTGAAGGAAAATAGAAGACCCTAACCAAATAGGCCCCTTTCCTGCCATGCTTCTGCAATGATCCTGGGGAAGACACAGACCAGGGTCACTGGACTTGGTCAGGAGAAGAAAGGGTCCGGTGTCTGCCAGACAGCAAGTGGCAGACCCTGGGGGAGGACCTAATTGACCCCTATCCTACATACAGGAGGTGGCACAGAATCCAGGCCTCTAACTGCTTTCAGTCCTCAGAGGCCAGAGTGTGGTGGTGGGATGTGGCACCTGCTGACTTCACACTAGGGAGTCAGAGAGAGCTGAAGACCTTGCTCTGAGTTGCCCCTATCCATGTCAGGTGGGGGGTGGTAGGTCTGGGGCCCTGCCAGCCCTCCAGAGGAGGGTCTTGAGACAGGATTTCTGAGACACACAGAAGTCCCCACTCTCCCAACACTGTCAGCATGGGAGGTGCCAAGCAGGGCAGGCAGGCAGGAGTGATCTCTCCCCAAGGTCCTCCCTCCAGAGGGGGTGTCTCTTGGAAACGGGGCCTTGGACTGAGGGGTGCATCTAGAGGTCCACCAAAGGAGGACCTGCAAGCCCTGACAGGAGTAGAGAGAGATACTTTGGATGGGTCTGAAAGTAAGTCTATATTCTCAGATGGTGTGGGTAGAAGGTGTGGGGGTCTCCCTTGTCCTGCTGCTGAGGCCCACCCCGGGTGGCCCTGGGTCCTAGGAGCCCATCTGCTGCTCCCTCACCACTTGTAGTACCCTCATGTCCTCAGGGTGGGAAGCAGCTGGATCTGGAGCCCAGGAAAGCAGGCAGAGGGAAGCTGCCTGGGCAGTGCCCTGAGTCAAGGTGAAGACTCTGAGCCAGGACTCCGAGGTATTTCCACCCCAGACACAATAGAGGGGTCCTGGCCCCGCCTTCTCCCCCGCAGTTGTCCCTGGAGACCCCAGGCAGTGTTTCTGGTTGTGGTGTGTGGGGGCTCTCCTCTGGGGAATCTGAGGGGCCTGAGGTTTTCTATGGAGGGCACGGGGTTCGGTCAGAAGGGAGAAAATCCTGGTCTCCGCCAGGCCAAGCATCCAGTTGAGGACCCCCGAGGAAGATGGGGAAATGTCCCACCCCGGAGGGTGGGGCCCAAACTGGGTCCTGCTTGTGGCCTCAGCCCCAGCCCCAGGCACATCCCCTCAGGTGTTTGTTTGGAGATGGCACTTCCTGGCTTACCTTTCTGGGTGCCAGGGGGACAGGAGGCTTCCTCTGAGTGGGTCAAACTCAGATCAGCGCCTTAAGGAGGACCCTAGGGGAGGTGTGCGAGCAGCTGCCCCCGTCCACTGCCTGCAGTCGGAGGAGTCACCGCCACCCCACCTCCACAGCCACCGCCATTGCCATTATCCTGGGAGTGTCACAAAGGGTTCCCAGAAGTTCTCTTTCCAATATTCCATTCCATCAGTCTGATTGGGGGAGGGGGGGTATCAGACCCTCAGGTTGAGGAGTCCTGGGCCTGGGCAATGATCAGGGTGAGAATCCCTATGAAGAGGGTGAAATCCACCGCCACCGCCACCGCACCGCCACCGCCACCGCCATCGCCACCACCACCGGCACCTCTACCGCCACCGCCACCGCCACCGCCACCGCCACCGCCACCGCCACCGCCATTATCCTGGGAGAGTCACAAAGGGTTCCCAGAAGTTCTGTTTCCAAGATTCTCTTCGCCCAGTCTTGGGGGGAGGGGGAGGGGGGGGGCTTCAGACCCTCAGTTTGAGGAGTCCTGAGCCTGGGCGATGATCAGAGCAAGAATCCCTAGGAAGAGGGTGAGAACCCCTGCCACCGCCACCGCCACCGCCACAGCCACCGCCACCGCCACCTCCACCTCCACCGCCACCTCCACCGCCACCGCTGCCTAGGGTAGGGGCCAACCTCAGGCTGCCTCTGGCTTCAGCGCGGGAAAATCCAGGCACAGGTGTTTGGTGTTTGCATATGGCACTTCGCAGCTTTGTTTTTAGGAACCTGAGGGACAAGGGGCGTCAACTGAGCAGGTGAGACTCAGGTCCGCACCCTAGGGCGGGCCCCAGGGGAGGTGTGCGACCAGAAAGCTGCCCTGGCACTTAGGAGTCTCCCGCCTCCTCCCCCATGCCCTGCCCTCGCTGTGCACCCTGGGAGAGCCAGGCAGACTCCCGGATGTGCATGCGGTGTCCAGCCCTCCATGGCTGGCGCTGAGGGGTGGGGCTTCAGATCCGCACAGGGAGGGAGTCGGGGACTGGCCAATCAGCAGAGCGAGGCCTCTGAGAAAGCCAGGAAGGCACCGCCCACCGCAGACACAGGCCACCAGTCCCGCCCCGCCCCTGCAGTGGTCCCTGGGTGCCCCCACGCAGCGTGCCCGGAACCGGCTCCTTTGGCGTTTTCGCCTCAGGAGCCTGAGGGACCTGAGGTCTTCCTCCGAGGACTGCAGAGTCAGGTCCAAAGAGTGAGAAATTAATTCGAGGCTCTGCCTGGCGTGAAGGTGAGCACCCTGAGGAAGACGGTGGACAGGACCCACCACAGAGGGTGGGAGCCAAACAGGGTGCTGGGGTGCCCAGGGCTTGCGGAACTCCAAGCATCGGTGGTGGGTGTGGCGTTTCGGTTCTGTCTCCAGAATCTGAGGGCATGAGGTTTGGTTTGTGGGCCCCGTGTCAGGTGAGCGGAAGAAGGCGCCTGAGACACTGGCTGGTCAGCCTAATAGAGGAAACCGCCATTCAGTGTGTGGAGGCGGGGAGTTCTGCCATGAACTTGCCGTTGGCTCTGGGAGACCACTGGCGAGGCCCTTCAATAAATACAGGGTGTCCAGTCCCGCCTTCCAGCTCAGAGTCTCAGGAACACGAGGCTGTGGCAGCCCGGGAAGCAGGAGGGGTTCCTGGCTCTGCTAAGCACCTCTGAGAAGGTACTGAGGGGAGAACTCCCACAGAGAGGGGTCCCAGCGGCTGCCGGTTCAGCACGCATGCGCACATATAGGCGCGCTCGCTCAGCACGCATATGCACATATGGCTCACTCGCGTGTGCATGCCTGGGTGTGCATTTGCGCACACATACACACACATGCACACACACAAACAGGGCCCAAGGCTTCCCTTTGTGCTTACCTCTGGGAGTTTGGAAGTCTGGCTGACATGAGGCTTTTTGTGAGGAGTGTGGTGCATACTCAGGTCAGTAGCTGGAGGAGGCCTAGGCCCTGCCAGGCTTCAAGATGAGAACCTTGAGAGAGGAGTGCAGACCTGGAAATCCAGATTGTGGAGGTCCCAAGATAGCCTGACTTTCACGGAAGACTTGGACAGGGCTGTGGAGCACAGAGGCCCTTCTTTATCCACCACTGATTCCCTTTCTGGCATCTCAGGGACACAGTGACCCTGGGCTGTGGGACCATGCTCAGGCCAGTAGTAGAAGGGAGGAGATGCCAGACCTGCCAGGAAAAAGTATGAACACTTTGAGGATAGATGATGGGACCATTCGTTTCAGACAGAGGAGCTCCCCAAACACCCCACTCCACTTCCTGTCAACCCTGGGAGCACACAGGCAGTACCAGTCACCAATGGTATTTCCTCACTTCCTCCAGGAAGTTGTGGGGCTTGCCTCTTGGAAGTGAGGCCTCCATTTGATCAGGCACTGAATACATTGAGGGACTGTGAGATGACAGAAGATACCCCCCCCCCCCCACCCAACATACACACATTAGGATAGATAGTGTTCAGCCTCTGCCACAGCCCTAGGACACCCTGGGCAGGAGCAACAGAATGCAGCCTCTCTTTGCTTTTATCTGGAGATTCTCAAGGGAGAGACAACCTAGCTCTGAAAGAGCCAGAGCAGCCTGGGAGAGGGAGAGTCCAAGGCCCAAATTAGGTTCGCAAAGGTCAGGAATGAGAGCACTCCCTATAGCACAACAGATAGGACCCAGGCAGTCTCTGCCTTTGCTGTCAACATGGGAGGACTAGGGACATGGCTACTGAATGTGGCCCTCCCTCACTACCCACTCCCTGGGGAATGGGGGTGTCTCATGAAGGTGAACACCTTGTTCCCATGAGTGTGGCCTGAGTTCAGCAGACGGAGGCTCTGACACCCTGAAAAGTGTCAACATGAAGACTCTGGGGGAGGACCTCTCACCCCATGGAGAGGGATCACACAGAAATGCCCAGGAGGGTTACCAAATGTGCTGTTTTCTGACTCCCACTTTGGGATTCTGGGGGAGCTGAGGCTTTTATTGAGGTGTGTGACTTCAGGCTAGATGATAGAGGATACAGCCAGATCCTGCCAGGCATCAAGCAGAGGGCTGTGAGAAGGGGCCTCAGCCTGCCTGCCCTGGAAATACCCCAATAGCTAGAGGGCCCCAGTCCCACCCTTCCCCTCCTGCCAACATCAGGAGAGCATGGCAATGTTGGCCCTATGTGGCCTTTCCTTGCTTTTGTCTGGAGGTAGGTCTCAGGAGGTAAAAGTTTTAGGGGGAGCCACAGCAGATCAGAAGAGAGCAGAGTCTCAGGTTCTGGCTGGATTCAAGGTAAGGACCTTTAGTGAGGCCTGAAGGCCCTCCTCCCCCAAAAGATAGACCCCTCAGAATGCCATTTCTGGGAGGATCTGAGCAGGCAGGCATGGCCAGATGGGAAAACTCACATTTGCCAGGAGCTCTTTCAGCAGTCAAGGTGATGGAGTGCTTCAGGGAGGTGAGTGAGGTCATGGCTGGAGGAGGAGCTTCAGGTCAGAGGAGGGCAGGGCAGACCTTGCTAGGAATACAGATGCATAAACACTTTGAGGGAGGACTGACTATATTCCCTATGCCAAAACAAACCCCAGGCAGGGTTGTCTATATTTGGTATCTTTTTCTTTTTGTCTGTAGTGTCCCAGGGGAGTGGAGGCCTTGGTCTGAGCTGGTGACGTCAGCAGAGGAACGAATTCCAGGATTTCAGATGCATATAGGTGAGATAAGGACTTCGAAGGGGGACTAAGGGTACCCCCTAACTTGGACAGAAGGGGAGTTTCTCAGAGAAACACCACCCTGTTCACAATATCCACCCTGGGGGGATCTGGACAGTAATTCTGAGATGTGGTGTCCCTGACTTCCTGCATGGGGTGGGTGGAGGTTTTTCTGGGAGGTGAGGCCTTGGTCTGAGGGGCTGATTTCTGGTCACTCCATGAGGTAGGCCCAGGCC
This sequence comes from Pipistrellus hanaki, assembly GCF_964339955.1. Lineage (NCBI taxonomy): Eukaryota > Metazoa > Chordata > Mammalia > Chiroptera > Vespertilionidae > Pipistrellus > Pipistrellus hanaki. The sequence goes on along the minus strand of NC_140524.1, from coordinate 18,458,205 downwards.
CTTCCAGGACCAAAGAGAAATTCCTTGAGGGATGGCAGAGGGACCACTCATCCCTGCTGTCAGTCGTGGGAGACCCTGGGCAAGGAAGGCTGGATGTGATGTCCCTTTACTTTTGTCTTGGCGATGGTTTCAGGGATTGAGGGCCTCAGTCTGCATACGAAGGCAGGCCAGCTGTGGGAGCCACCTCAGGTCTGAAGAGGAAAGAGTTCCAGGTCTACCAGGAGTCTCGGGAAAGGAGCCTTGGTGAGGAACAAAGGTAATTCCCGCCACAGAAGGAAGAGACTGTGCACAGCATGGCTGTGAGATCTAAATGAGATCTGAGGATAGCTCACTATCCACCTGATGGGCCCAGCCCTTCCCATCAGCACTGGAAGGGCCTAGCAGGGGTGGCAAGAGGTGGAGCCTCTTCACTTTTGTCCAGGGGTTCTCAAGGAGGTGAGGGCCTTGTTTTAAGGAGGAATTGCTCTAAGGGGGAGACATAACAGGTCAGCAGAGGACTAGTCCCAGACTCTGCCAGGATTTAAGGTAAAGACCCTGAGTGAGCACTGAGGGCAGCACACCCTCACCAGAGTACTGAAGGCATAGCCAGCTCTACCCTTTTCCTTCTGTGAGATCTGGGAGGCCCTGAGGCATAGTAGCTGGATACAGTGCACTCTCACTTTCTTCTTGATGGTCTCAGGGAGGTGAGGGCATGTTCTGAATTTGTCAGTGCCCAGGACAGCAGAGGGAGGTGTCCCAGGCCCCACCAGGCATCAATGTGAGGGATGCAGGGAACCCTCAGATAGAAGTTGTGAGGAGAGGGCCTCTGTGTGAGGCATGTGTCCTCAGGTCAGCAGAGCAGAGGAGGCCCAGGCAGAGTGAGGAGTCAATGTGAGATGCATACCCTGAATGTCTATCCAAGTCCCCAGCCACATTCCCCAACACCACCTGCTCACAGTCAGCCCTGGAAGCCTTGGGTTGTGCTGGGTGGCTGCACCCTGAGGCGCTTTCTCACATCATCCTACAGGTTGCTGGGAGACAAGCCATCCAGGAAGACAGGAGCCCAGTGAGGCCCCAGAGCACCCCCTAAATAGAAGACCTGTAAGTCAGCCTTTGTCAGAGCTGCCAAGGGTGGGCATCTCTGCTGAAGCCACTGACCCTCTCCCTCTCTCCTCCAGGTTCCTGGGAACCCATCTCACATAATCCTGCTCACACTTCCACCTGCTGCCCACAACAAGAGTCAACATGTCTCACTCCTCAAAGCGCCAACGCCTCACCTTTGAGCCAAACTTTCAGGCCCATAGTGAGATAATGTTTCCCATACTTGAGGAGGAGGACTCCTCCATTTCCTCTGGCTCTTTCAGCTTCTCCTTCCCCTCTTCCTCTTCCTCCTCCTCCCCTCCTTCCTCTCCTGTATTCCCAGGCCCCCTGAAGGAGGAAAAGGAAAAGGAGGCTGAGAAGGAGAGGGAGAAAAAGAAGGGGGAGAACGGGGAGCAGGGGGATTCTGAGGAGTGGGAGGAGAAGGAGGCAGAGCAGAAGAAGGGTAGGAAGGAGAAGCTGAAGAAGCAGGAGCAGCCTGCTTCTAAGACATCAAGACCTCCCCAGCGTCCTCAGAGCTCCATGGCATGGAGCACATCAGTTGAGGGCCCCAGCAACCAAGACAATAAGAATACAAGCTCCCTGCAGACCTCAGCAGAACCTGAGTCTCAGTGTAGAGACCGCATAGATAAGAATGTGACCGATTTGGTGCATATCATGATCCTCAGGTATCGTTTGAGGAAGCCTATTACAAAGGCACAGATGCTACAAGTTGTTAGCAAAAGGGGCAAGCGTCAATTCCCTGTGATTTTTAAGAAAGCTTGTAAGTGCTTGGAGGTGATCTGTGGCATTGATGTGAAGGAAGTGGTCTCTGACACCCACTCCTATGTCCTTGTCAACTCACTGGATCTCACCTATGATGAGATGCTTGGTGACCAGGAGAACATGCCTAAAAACGGCTTCCTGATAATCATCCTGGGTATGATCTTCTTGGAGGGCAACTGTGCCCAGGAGGAAGCCATTTGGGAGTTCCTGAATATGATGGGAGTTTATGCAGGGAGGGAGCACTTCATTTATGGGGAGCCTAGGAAGCTCCTCACCAGAACCTGGGTTCAGGAGAATTACCTGGAGTACCAGCAGGTGCTTCATAGTGACCCACCACGCTACCAATTCAGGTGGGGTCCAAGGGCCCATGCTGAAACCAGCAAGTTGCAAGTTCTGGAATTTTTATTCAAGGTCAAGGGGATTGACCACATCTCCTTCTCATGCTGGTATGAGGAGGCTTTGAGAGATGAGCAAGAGAGAGCCCAGGCCAGAATTGGCCCTGTGGGTCATGCTGCTGCCAAGTTCATGGCACAGCCTCTCCTTCCCCAGCTGAAGAATGAGAAGAAATCCTCACGCTGTCTTAGAAAGGGCACTCACATTTCTAAATAGAGGAGAGTCAGAGGCAGGGTCAGGTTGGGGAGAATACAGTGTACAACAGCTTTGTGTTCTTTGTTGATGGCTTGTAGGTTTACCCTTTGTTCCCCCTCCTTTGGGGTTTTCTCAAATACTGTTCCTTTTCATGGAAGGTTTATTAACTTTAGAATCTAAGTGGATGAATGAAAGTGGTCTCACATGCATTGTTCCTCTTCAGGTTTATGAATGAATTGTTATGTTTTGAAAAATAAATTGAGAAACTTCCATCTTTTGTGATCTGGAAGAAAATATGATGACACTGGAATGGGAATTTCTTTGGAAATGTGAAAGAAGACTGCAGAAAATAGATGGGGTGGGGAGATATAACAGGTGGTTAATATTTTTGGATTCCTCAACCATTTTAGTTTATTCTGTAACAGTAAAAAAATATATACCTGGATTTTCTTGGCTTATTTAAGAAAGTTGGTGTTATCATAGAAAATGTTAATAAAGGAATTTTACAAATGCTCACCTGCTCATTTATTTGCCAAACATTAATTGTATATCTCCTCTTTGAAAAGCACTGCGTTAATAGTGGAGATATGAGGATAAGCAAAACACACCGCTACCCAAAGAATAGTAGAGGCTAGGCTAAGAACAGCACTCACATCAGGAAGATGGTGAGATGTCCTCCAATAGCTACAGAACAAGTGAAAACAAGGAGGGAGGAGATGAGATTCCAGATGGGAGCGCTCAAGTGAAAATGCCCTGAGCCAAGGCAGTTTGGGGCTAAGGCAAACTGCATTTCCTTCCCTGGGAGTTAATTTTAAATTAAGCTGTGGGTGGTGGCAGGGACCAGGCCCTCAGGGACTGTGTTCTTGAAGTGTGAGAAAAGCTGACATGGAAAACTTTTGGATCCTGGATAAACCAGGGAGAAATCTCCACCTTGGGAAGGGTATGGAAAGTGTCCTGAACTTTTTGTCCTAGTGCAGTGAACAACACAGTGCATCAACTAGGGGTTCTAGACACATCTTGAGTGTTATTAGGCCAACTCTAAGTCATGTCTAGATTTTGGTGGTAGTGAAATGAATGAAAATAGCACTTTGATGGATGCGTAGCTGGGAGGGAAGGAAGGAGTTGGTCTTTGAGTTAAATTCTAGAACTCTGAGTTATATCAGCTGGGGAAGACTAACCTATGCCCAAATTAATATATCCTCTAAGAGGAAACATTTAAATGATTTTATTTGTGAAGCTGTATTTTTGCCTGACTTATATTCCATCTCCTGTTGAGCTGCATATTCTCTAGAGAATGTCCTCGATTACAACTAGATCCCAGAGGAGATAGATGGTGGGAGGGTCTGGGGACAAAATAATATTGGAAATTACTGCCATTCATTAAAGTTTGAATCAATGTCAGGTACTGTGCCAGATGCTTTTCTTACTTTACATATAGTACATTCCAGCAGTTCTTCCTACAAGGCATCCATTTAACAGGTGATGGATCTGAGGCTCATGGCGTTCAGTAATTTCCCCAAGATTTTACTGCTATTAAGTGACAAGGCTGAGATAGTAATCCTGGTGAATTCATCTAGACCAGGGGTCTGCAACCTTTAAGACATAAAGAGCCACTTGGACCCATTTCCGAAGGAAAAAAAAAAAACACACCTGGGAGCCGCAAAACCATTGTGACATTTAAAACAAATATAACACTGCATATATTGTTTCTTACCTTAACAATATATACCGGATTGTGCAGTTAGCTGTCAATCTGAAGAAAAAAGGACTTTTTCACTTAACAATGTAAAATATATTTTTGCAAATTAATAGCTAATTAAAATATTTAATTTACCTGGTTAATGGGATTTTTGCTCCTGAACCTCAGTGCACAGTGTCAGCACATCAGTGCTGTAAGACATTACCTTCATTTTCACACAGGCTTGCAAGTTGTCGGAGCCTCGGTAAAGCTTCAAAAGAGCCCCATGGGGCTCTGCAGCTGTAGGTTACAGACACCTGATCTAGGGCCTGCATTGTTTCCACACCTAGCCTGAGGTGGTTTTCCTGCTTTTACGCCATTTCTCTTTCTAGTACTACTTAACCCCAAGTGGGGTAATATTAGAAGGTGGGGCTTTTAGGACATAATTAGGTTTGGACAAGCTTATGAAGGTGAAGTATCCATGATGAAATTAATGTATTTGGCAATATGTTGATAAACTGAAAAGATGGCTATCTGCAAACCAAGAATAAGGTCCTCACCAGACACCGAATCTTCCAGCACTGTGATCTTGGACTTTGCAACTGAATAATAAATTTCAGTTGTTTAAACCACCCAATATATAATAACTTGTTATAGCAACCTTATTGACTAAAACAAACATCCTTGCATTGCCTTTTGTCTGTATGCCTGTCCACAGGAAAAGGTACCTCTAAAGGTCTTCAGGAAGCGAAACCGGTTTGGCTCAGTGGATAGAGCGTCAGCCTGCGGACTAAAGGGCCCCGGGTTCGATTCCGGTCAAGGGCATGTACCTTGATTGCGGGCACGTCCCCAGTAGGGGGTGTGCAAGAGGCAGCTGATTGAAGACTCTCTATCATCGATGTTTCTAACTATCTCTCCCTTCCTTTCTGTAAAAAAATCAATAAAAATATTTAAATAAATAAACAAACAAACAAATAAATAAATAAAGGTCTTCAGGAATGTTCAGTCATGTGGAAGGTAGCTGAGGATCATAAATTAATATTTTTACTATGCATCATCACAAGGAAAGAGACTATTCTCATTCTGCTGAGAATATAGAGGTTATTACAATGTAGAATGCAGAAAAGTGATACTGAATGAAGAAGGATGTCTGTTTTCTACCTGCTAAGATTTATAGAATCCTTTGAAAACTAGATGTGATCCTATATTTGAAAGCACCTGTCAAATTATAGGCTTTTGAAAAAGTTGGTGAATTTCAAGAAAAATTGGTTTTCTCAGAAACTCCTTTAAGAAATGAAGAGAGTGCCCTAACCAGTTTTGCTCAGTGGATAGAGCGTCAGCCTGTGGACTGAAGGGCCCCAGTGTTGTGGAGTGAGCACGAGTAAACAACCACTGGAGTCCTGACCAAATTAAAATTTAGGGAGCCTTTAATAGCTGGCGGGGACTGCTCTCTCTCCACCTATGAGACCAGAGAGCAGCCCCCACCCTTTGTAAAGAACAGTTTTTAGACACATTCACTACATCCTGTTTTTGCAAAGCAAACAATTTAAAACAAAGCAGTTTTTCTTAAGTAATGTCAGCATGTTATTTACAGGGGCCTGGCACCTGGTGGATTAAGTAACTCCATCCCGTTCTCAGGAAAGTTGACAGTGAACTGTCTTGTAAGGCTTATTGGCACCCTGTTCTCAAGAAAGCTGACAATGATTTATCCTGTAAGGCTTACTGGCATCCTTACTGGCATCCTGTTCTCATGGGCTATTTTGTGTGTTGCAGCTGGGAAGCATGCTCAAAAATTTTTGTTCTGTAACACCAGATTTGATTGCGGTCAAGGGTATGTACCTCAGTTGTGGGCACATCCCCAGTAGGGGGTGTGCAGAGGACAGCTAATCAATGTTTCTCTCTTGTCGATGTTTCTAAATCTCTATTCCTCTCCCTTCCTCTCAATAAAATATATTTAAAAGAAATAAATGAAGAGAGTTGTTGTCATAAAAATTATAGTAGTTGCTTTTTATTGAGCACCTACTGATGACAAATTATGGGAGAGGCTACAAGTGTTCATTCATATCTTTTTTTTCTCTCCTTCTTGGGACATCCACTTGAGCCAGTATTCCATTTCCATGCTTCCTCTATTATTCAGCAGCAAACATGGAGACCCTGTGCCGAGATAACAGAGCTACAAGAAGGTAGAAGCAGCCAGGATACCTGAGTTGCCTGAGCACATAATGAACCTGCCAATGAAAGCCATAATTCATATGAACAACAAAAACAAAAAACGTGTTGTGTTAAACCACTCATATTTCAGGTTTTGTCTATTGCATCAGCTAACAGTTACTTTAACTGATTAATACACACCTATTTCTGAGTTGGGGCTTAAATATTTTACTTATAAAAGTAGAAAGGTGGTAGTTCATATATTCTTGTTAAATATTGTAAACACACAAATCAATCACATTACTCCCCTTTATCAAGTTCCTCCAAAATTCAACCTCTATCTCAAAGGAAATTACAATTACTAATCTGGTGTGTATTATTTCAAAGCTTATTCTGAGATTTTTCATATATGTGTATTAAAATCTATTGTTTTTCTTTTAACTTACATGGTGATGATATATAAATTAACCTTTAACTTACCTTGCCAGTTAAAAAGTGAATGTAATATATTTCAATTGATAACACTTACTCTCCATAATAATAAAGTATGTATGTGTCATAATTAGATACTTCTGATGGACATATAAGTGATTTTCTTTTACCTGCTATGATTAATATAACTGAAATCAACATATTGAACATGAATTCTTAGGAAAAATGTATATGTTTTCTAATAAGAAAAACATAAAACAGAAGTTCGGTTAATGTGCAAAGGGTAAGAATATTTAAACTTTTATAAATATTGCCAAATTTTTATTCCATATAGTTGTTCATAAATTAATGTAATGTGAATATCCTAAAATTTTATAAACATTACTAGAGACCCGGTACATGAAATTCGTGCACTTGAGGGCCCTCAGCCTGGCCTGCACCCTCTTGCAGTCCAGGAGCCCTGGGGGGATTTCCAACTGATGGCTTAGGCCCACTAAGCCATCAGTTGGACATCCTTAGCATTGCCATGGAGGCAGGAGAGGCTCCCACCACTGCCACTGTGCTCTCCAGCTGTGAGCCCGGCTTCTAGCTGAATGGTGCTCCCTGTGTGGGAGCATAAGGACCACCAGGAGCAGCTCCTGCATTGAGTGTCTGCCACCCGGTGGTCAGTGCACATCATAGTGACCCATCATTCCACCATTCGGTCATTTGCATATTAGCCTTTTATTATATAGGATATGCTATAGATGAGGCCCCCTAGAACCATAAGAAATACAAAAAATTGCCGGGACCTGTTTGGCTCAGTGGATAGAGCGTCGGCCTGTGGACTGAAAGGTCTCGGGTTCGATTCCGGTTGAGGGCATGTACCTTGGTTGAGGGCACATCCCCAGTAGGGGGTGTGCAAGAGGCAGCTGATCGATGATTCTCTCTCATCGATGTTTCTAACTCTCTATCCCTCTCTCTTCCTCTCTGTGAAAAATCAATTAAAAAAAAAGAAATGCAAAAAATTCACTGTTAACTCATTTTCGAATTTCCTCCACTTAAAATCAAATTGCCCTCTCCCCCCAGTGGGGCGTGTGCTGCACCTCGTGAACCACTGGACTTGACACTTTTTCTCTCTGAGCTTCATTTCTGAATACATATGCATATACCATGGAAATTGTAATCTCTCCTCCACCTACTTCACTGGGTTGTCATGAGAAGGTTTTGAGCTAATAAACCTAGAAATGTTTCATCAAATAAGTGATGTCTAAATGGGAAGAGATTGTTATTTTTAAGCCCACGGGTACCCTCGCAGGAAGCTGGTGCTGACTGTGGGAGAAGGGTATGATTGTTTCCTTGGACTGTAGCTATCTAAGCTTTACAGAGGGTGCCGCAGGCCTTGGAGGAGCGGGCTCTGGCCAGCAGCCCTGTAGCAGTGGTTGTCCCTAGAGATGCTGGAGGTGTGGTGGCTGGGGTAGGTTGTCTGTGCAGGGGGGATTGGAAGAGCTCCCCATGGCCGCTTCCTCTTCCTTCTTTGCAGTCCAGGCTCCTGTCAGTCACTCTCCTCAGACCCCAGACCTTGGTGTACTTGTCTCCAGCTGCCCGGGCCCTCCATGGCTCCCTGCCACCCCTGCCCTACTCAGCTCTCCCCAACTGCCCACCTGTCAGGAGGCTGTCAAGGCGCCCTACTGCGGGTAGTGCAGTCCTGAGACAGGGGGTGGGGATGTGGGGAGCAGCTCCAGTAAAGTTTAATAAAACCCAGGTTCGCATTGGGATTTGGCTGTGGGGCCACAGGGGAATCTGCCTGGGCAGGATGAAATCACGTGAGACCCAGAGTCAACCCTATGGCCCCACAGCCCCACCCACCCTGCTGAACGGTCTTGATGTGATGGTGTCCCAGATAATTGGCATATTCCTCTATTAGAATTTACCAATCTTTTAAATTTTGCTAAAAGTTATGAGTAAAAAAAATGTTGTGCCAATGTTATTTTAATTTATGTCTCCCATTTTCTGATTAGGTAAAACAAAAAATCAACTTAATCCCTCACCCATGTAAAGCTGGATTTATGCAGTGATGGCCCAAATAAAAGGATTCCTCTGGGTATGATTTAAAATCCTCAAATGTCTGCATGGCATTTCCCCTTTACTGAGAGAAGCAAGGACTCAGTCAGAATGACTAGAAGCCAGGGAATATGACCAGCTAGAACACCCTAAGACTGGAGGGGCACAGAGAGCATTCTGGAGAGAGCAATTATTAGAGCCCACAGGAGAGGCCATGTGCAAAAACAAGTCCAGAGAGCCCCAGACAAGCTGGCAGTCAGTGCTATGAGTCCAGAGTTCAGTGTAGGAAGAAGGGTCCAGGAGGAGAAATGGTGAGAATCTATATGAATGGTACTGGACAATTTATATAAATGGGCTTGTGAAATATTAGAATCCTCATTAGCAGCTGAATATCACAGAATAGTCTGAATAAAAAGGTCACTGGGGTACATGGACCATCAGCATGCCAGATAAAACCTGCTGCCTTACAACCACCAATATATCATGCCAGGAAGAGCATAGCAGTTCTCCTGCATCATTTGGTTGAGCAATACTCTTGAGTAATTTAGTAGGCCAGGATACCCATGCCAATAACTAGACCTAATCACCATAGTAAATTTCCAGATACAGGTTTGCGTGAGCATCTGTTTTGAAGGAGATCCAGATGGCGTTCATGGCTCAGGCAGCCTTCAAAAGATTCTGGGCTGTTCCTAAATAACAAAGAAGATGCCCAGTGGCTATGAATATTGGCCTATATTACATCAGATACTATCATGTATTGCTAGGCACAGAACTAGATAAATAGCCAGGCATGTAGCCCCCACTGAGGTTCGTTAGTCTTCAAAATCTCAGTTGACTTCAATAATTGACCATTTGGGCTACTTGGTATTTTGCTCATCCCTGAGCTTTAAATACCAACTATTGTGTTTTAGATTACCCAATAAAGAGTGAGCCCATGACAGCATAGGTACCCACATTTAACCCCAATAAAAGCAGAACCCAAGCTCTCTCACTGCTCAGCTTTCCTTACTATCTTAGACCTGTCACTTAATAGCAGTAAAATCTTGGGGAAATTACTGAATGCCATGAGCCTCAGATCCATCACCTGTTAAATGGGTGCCTTGTAGGAAGAACTGCTGGAATGTATGAAAAGTAAGAAACGCATCTGGCACAGTACCTGACATTGATTCAAACTTTCCAATATTATTTTGTCCCCCAACCCTCCCACCATCTATCTCCTCTGGGATCTAGTTGTAATCGAGGACATTCTCAGATAATATGCAGCTCAACAGGAGATGGAATATAAGTCAGGCAAAAATACAGCTTCACAAATAAAATCCTTCAAATGTTTCCTCTTAGAGGATATATTAATTTGGGCATAGGCTAGTCTTCCCCAGCTAACTCAAAGACCAACTCCTTCCTTCCCTCCCAGCTACTCATCCATCAAAATGCTATCTTCCTTCATTTCACTACCACCAAAATCTAGACATTGCTTAGAGTTGGCCTAATAACACTTAAGATGGGTCTAGAACCCTAAAGTTCAGGACACTTTCCATACCCAACCCAAGGTGGAGATTTCTCCCTGGTTTATCCAGGATCCAAAAGTTTTCCATGTCAGCTTTTCTCACACTTCAAGAACACAGTCCCTGAGGGCCTGGTCCCTGCCACCACCCATAGCTTAATTTAAAATTAACTTCCAGGGAAGGAATTGCAGTTTGCCTTAGTCCCAAACTGCCTTGGCTCAGGGCATTTTCACTTGAGTGCTCCCATCTGGAATCTCATCTCCTCCCTCCTTGTTTTCACTTGTTCTGTAGGTATTGGAGGACATCTCACCATCTTCCTGATGTGAGTGCTGTTCTTAGCCTAACCTCTTCTATTCTTTGGGTAGTGGTGTGTCTTGCTTATCCTAGTATCTCCATTATTAATGCAGTGTTTTCCAAAGAGGAGATGTACAATTAATGTTTTGCAAATAAATGAGCAGGTGAGCAATTGTAAAATTCCTTTATTAACATTTTCTATGATAACACCAACTTTCTTGAATTAGCCAAGAAAATCCAGGTATATATCTTTTAATGTTACAAAATAAACGAAAATGGTTAAGGAATCCAAAAATTAACCACCTGTTATATTTCCCACTCCCTCGATTTTCAGCAGGCTTCTTTCACATTTCCAAAGAAATTCCCATTCCAGTGTCATCATATTTTCTTCCAGATCACAAAAGATGGAAGTTTCTCAATTTATTTTTCAAAACATCAAAACTCATAAATGAACCTGAAGAGAAACAACACATGTGAGACCACTTTCATTCATCCACTTAGATTCTAAAGTTAATAAACCTTCCATGAAAAGGAACAGTATTTGAGAAAACCCCAAAGGAGGGGGAACAAAGGGTAAACCTACAAGCCATCAACAAAGAACACAAAGCTGTTGTACACTGTATTCTCCCCAACCTGACCCTGCCTCTGACTCTCCTCTATTTAGAAATGTGAGTGCCCTTTCTAACACAGCATGAGGATTTCTTCTCATTCTTCAGTTGGGGAAGGAGAGGCTGTGCCATGAACTTGGCAGCAGCATGACCCACAGGGCCAATTCTGGCCTGGGCTCTCTCTTGCTCATCTCTCAAAGCCTCCTCATACCAGCATGAGAAGGAAATGGGGTCAATCCCTTTGATCTTGGACAAAAATTCCAGAACTTGCAACTTGCTGGTTTCAGCACAGGCCCTTGGGCCCCACCTGAATTGGTAGCGTGGTGGGTCACTATGAAGCACCTGCTGGTACTCCAGGTAATTCTCCTGAACCCAGGTTCTGGTGAGGAGCTTCCTAGGCTCCCCATAAATGAAGTGCTCCCTCCCTGCATAAACTCCCATCATATTCAGGAACTCCCAAATGGCTTCCTCCTGGGCACAGTTGCCCTCCAGGAAGATCATACCCAGGATGATTATCAGGAGGCCGTTTTTAGGCATGCTCTCATGGTCACCAAGCATCTCATCATAGGTGAGATCCAGTGAGTTGACAAGGACATAGGAGTGGGTGGCAGGGACCACTTCCTTCACATCAATACCACAGATCACCTCCAAGCACTTACAAGCTTTCTTAAAAATCACAGGGAATTGACGCTTGCCCCTTTTGCTAACAACTTGTAGCATCTGTGCCTTTGTAATAGGCTTCCTCAAACGATACCTGAGGATCATGATACGCACCAAATCGGTCACATTCTTATCTATGCGGTCTCTACACTGAGACTCAGGTTCTGCTGAGGTCTGCAGGGAGCTTGTATTCTTATTGTCTTGGTTGCTGGGGCCCACAACTGATGTGCTCCATGCTATGGACCTCTGAGGACGCTGGGGAGGTCTTGAAGCAGGCTGCTCCTGATTCTTCAGCTTCTCCTTCCCATCCTTCTTCTGCTCTGCCTCCTTCTCCTCCCACTCCTCAGAATCCCCCTGCTCCCCCTTCTCCCCCTTCTTTTTCTCCCTCTCCTTCTCAGCCTCCTTTTCCTTTTCCTCCTTCAGGGGGCCTGGGAATTCAGGACAGAAAGGAGGATAGGAGGTGGGAGAGGAGGAGGAGAAGGAGAAGCTGAAAGAGCCAGAGGAAAGGGAGGAATTCTCCTCCTCAGGTATGGGAAACATTATCTCACTATGGGCCTGAAAGTTTGGCTCAAAGGTGAGGCGTTGGCGCTTTGAGGAGTGAGACATGTTGACTCTTGTTGTGGGCAGCAGGTGGAAGTGTGAGCAGGATTATGGGAGATGGGTTCCCAGGAACCTGGAGGAGAGAGGGAGAGGGTCAGTGGCTTCAGCAGAGATGCCCACCCTTGGCAGCTCTGACAAAGGCTGACTTACAGGTCTTTTATTTAGGGGGTGCTCTGGGGCCTCACTGGGCTCCTGTCTTCCTGGATGGCTTGTCTCCCAGCAACCTGTAGGATGATGTGAGAAAGCACGTCAGGGTGCAGCCACCCAGCACAGCCCAAGGCTTCCAGGGCTGACTGTGAGCAGGTGGTGTTGGGGAATGTGGCTGGGGACTTGGATAGACATTCAGGGTATGCATCTCACATTGACTCCTCACTCTGCCTGGGCCTCCTCTGCTCTGCTGACCTGAGGACACGTGCCTCACACAGGGGCCCTCTCCTCACAACTTCTATCTGAGGGTTCCCTGCATCCCTCACATTGATGCCTGGTGGGGCCTGGGACACCTCCCTCTGCTGTCCTGGGCACTGACAAATTCAGAACACGCCCTCACCTCCCTGAGACCATCTAGAAGAAAGTGAGGGTGCACTGTATCCAGCCACTGTGCCTCAGGGCCTCCCAGATCTCACAGAAGGAAAAGGGTAGAGCTGGCTATGCCTTCAGTACTCTGGTGAGGGTGTGCTGCCCTCAGTGCTCACTCAGGGTCCTTACCTTAAATCCTGGCAGAGTCTGGGACTCGTCCCTCTGCTGACCTGTTATTTCTCCCCTCAGAGCAATGCCTCCTTAGATCAAGGCCCTAAGTTCCCTGAGAACTACCCCTGCTAGGCCCTTCCAGTGCTGATGGCAAGGGCTGGGCCCATCAGGTGGATGGTGGGCTGTCCTCAGTTCTCTTTTAGATCTCACAGCCATGCTGTGCACAGTCTCTTCCTTCTGTGGCGGGAATTACCTTTGTTTCTCACCAAGGCTCCTTTCCCGGGACTCCTGGTAGACCTGGAACTCCTTCCTCTTCAGACCTGAGGTGGCTCCCACAGCTAACCTGCCTTCGTATGCAGACTGAGGCCCTCAATCCCTGAAACCATCGCCAAGACAAAAGTAAAGGGACATCACATCCAGCCTTCCTTGCCCGGGGTCTCCCAGGACTTACAGCAGGGATGGGTGGTCCCTCTGTCATTCCTCAAGGAATTTCTCTTTGGTCCTGGAAGGGCCTGGGCCTACCTCATGGAGTGACCAGAAATCAGCCCCTCAGACCAAGGCCTCACCTCCCAGAAAAACCTCCACCCACCCCATGCAGGAAGTCAGGGACACCACATCTCAGAATTACTGTCCAGATCCCCCCAGGGTGGATATTGTGAACAGGGTGGTGTTTCTGTGAGCAACTCCCCTTCTGTCCAAGTTAGGGGGTACCCTTAGTCCCCCTTCAAAGTCTTTATCTCACCTATATGCATCCGAAATCCTGGAATTCGTTCCTCTGCTGATGTCACCAGCTCAGACCAAGGCCTTAACTCCCCTGGGACACTACAGACAAAAAGAAAAAGATACCAAATCTAGACACCCCATGCCTGGGGTCTGTTTTGACATGGGGAATATAGTCAGTCCTCCCTCAAAGTGTTTATGCATCTATATTCCTAGCAAGGTCTGCCCTGCCCTCCTCTGACCTGAAGCTCCTCCTCCAGCCATGATCTCACTCACCTCCCTGAAGCACTCCATCACCTTGACTGCTGAAAGAGCTCCTGGCAAATGTGAGTTTTCCCATCTGGCCATGCCTGCCTGCTCAGATCCTCCCAGGGATGTCACTCTGTGGGGTCCATCTTTTGGGGGAGGGGAGCCTTCAGGCCTCACTAAAGGTCCTTACTTGAATCCAGCCAGAACCTGAGACTCTGCCCTCTTCTGATCTGCTGTGGCTCCCCCTAAAACTTTTACCTCTTGAGACCAGCTCTCTGAGACCTACCTCCAGACAAAAGCAAGGAAAGGCCACATAGGGCCAACATTGCCATGCTCTCCTGATGTTGGCAGGAGGGGAAGGGTGGGACTGGGGCCCTCTAAGCTATTGGGGTATTTCCAGGGCAGGCAGGCTGAGGCCCCTTCTCACAGCCCTCTGCTTGATGCCTGGCAGGATCTGGCTGTATCCTCTATCATCTAGCCTGAAGTCACACACCTCAATAAAAGCCTCAGCTCCCCCAGAATCCCAAAGTGGGAGTCAGAAAACAGCACATTTGGTAACCCTCCTGGGCATTTCTGTGTGATCCCTCTCCATGGGGTGAGAGGTCCTCCCCCAGAGTCTTCATGTTGACACTTTTCAGGGTGTCAGAGCCTCCGTCTGCTGAACTCAGGCCACACTCATGGGAACAAGGTGTTCACCTTCATGAGACACCCCCATTCCCCAGGGAGTGGGTAGTGAGGGAGGGCCACATTCAGTAGCCATGTCCCTAGTCCTCCCATGTTGACAGCAAAGGCAGAGACTGCCTTGGTCCTATCTGTTGTGATGTAGGGAGTGCTCTCAGTCCTGACATTGGCAAACACTAATTTGGGCCTTGGACTCTCCCTCTGCCATGCTGCTCTGGCTCTTTCAGAGCTAAGTTGTCTCTCCCTTGAGAATCTCCAGATAAAAGCAAAGAGAGGCTGCATTCTGCTGCTCCTACCCAGGGTGTCCTAGGGCTGTGGCAGAGGCTGAATACTATGTGTTCTAATGTGTGTATCTTGGGGGGGGGGGATATCTTCTGTCCTCTCACAGTCCCTCAATGTATTCAGTGCCTGATCAAACGGAGGCCTCACTTCCAAGAGGCAAGCCCCACAACTTCATGAAGTGAGGAAATACCACTGGTGACTGGTACTGCCTGTGTGCTCCCAGGGTTGACAGGAAGTGGAGTGGGGTGTTTGGGGAGCTCCTCTGTCTGAAATGAATGGTCCCATCATCTATCCTCAAAGTGTTCATACTTTTTCCTGGCAGGTCCAGCATCTCCTCCCTTCTACTACTGGCCTGAGCATGGTCCCTCAGCCCAGGGTCACTGTGTCCCTGAGATGCCAGAAAAGGAAGTCAGTTGGGGATAAAGAAGGGCCTCTGTGCTCCACAGCCCTGCCCAAGGCTTCCTTGAGAGGCAGGCTACGGTGGGGCCCCCCCAATCTGGATTCCCAGGTCCTCTCACTCCTCCCTAAAGGTTCTCATCTTGAAGCCTGCAGGGCCTAGGCCTCCTCCAGCTACTGACCTGAGTGTGCACCACACAACTCACAAAAAGCCTCATGTTCAGCCAGACTCCCGAACTCCTTGATTACTGGAGGAAAGCACAAAGGGAAGCCATGGGCCCTGTGTGTGTGTGTGTACACACACACACACGCGCGCGCACACACACACACACACACACGCGCGCGCACAGGCCCTCCCATGCACAAAAGAGCGCGCCTATATGTGCGCATGCGTGCTGAGCGAGAGTGTCCATATGTGCGCATGAGTGCTGAGCAGGGAGCAGCTGGGACCCCTCTCTGTGGGAGTTCTCCCCTCAGTACCTTCTGGGAGGAGCTTAGCAGAGCCAGGAACCCCTCCTGCTTTCCAGCTGCCACAGCCTCCTGTTCCTGAGACTCTGAGCTGGAAGGCGGGACTGGACACCCTGAATTTATTGAAGGGCCTCGCCAGTGGTCTCCCAGAAACAACAGTATGTTCATGGCAGAACTCCCCGCCTCCACACACTGAATGGCGGTTTCCTCCATTAGGCTGACCAGCCAGTATTTCAGGTGCCTTCTTCCGCTGACCTGACACGGGGCCCACAGATTCTGGAGACAGAACCAAAACGCCACACCCACCACCGATGCTTGGAGTTCCCCAGGACCTGGGCACCCCCTCACCCTGTTTGGCTCCCACCCTGTGCGGTGAGTCCTGTCCACCGTCTTCCTCAGGGTGCTCACCTTCACGCCAGGCAGAGCCTCGAAATAATTTCTCGCTCTTTGGACCTGACTCTGCAGTCCTCGGAGGAAGACCTCAGGTCCCTCAGGCTCCTGAGGTGAAAACGCCAAAGGAGCCGGTTCCGGGCACGCTGCGTGGGGGCACCCAGGGACCACTGCAGGGGCGGGGCGGGACTGGTGGCCTGTGTCTGCGGTGGGCGGTGCCTTCCTGGCTTTCTCAGAGGCCTCTCTCTGCTGATTGGCCAGTCCCCGACTCCCTCCCTGTGCGGATCTGAAGCCCCACCCCTCAGCGCCAGCCATGGAGGGCTGGACACCGCATGCACATCCGGGAGCCTGCCTGGCTCTCCCAGGGTGCACAGCGAGGGCAGGGCATGGGGGAGGAGGCGGGAGACTCCTATGTCCCAGGGCAGCTCCTGGCTGCACACCTCCCCTGGGGCCCGCCCTAAGGTGCGGACCTGAGTCTCGCCTGCTCAGACAAAGACCCTTGTCCCTCAGGTTCCTAAAAACAAAGCTGCGAAGTGCCATATGCAAACACCAAACACCTGTGCCTGGATTTTCCCGCGCTGAAGCCAGAGGCAGCCTGAGGTTGGCCCCTACCCTAGGCAGCGGTGGCGGTGGAGGTGGAGGTGGAGGTGGCCGTGGCCGTGGCGGTGGCGGTGGCGGTGGCGGTGGCGGTGGCGGTGGCGGTGGCGGTGGCGGTGGCAGTGGCAGGGGCTCTCACCCTCTTCCTAGGGATTCTTGCTCTGATCATCGCCCAGGCTCAGGACTCCTCAAACTGAGGGTTTGAAGCCCCCCCCCCTCTCCCTCCCCCCAAGACTGGGCGAAGGTAATCTTGGAAACAGAACTTCTGGGAACCCTTTGTGACTCTCCCAGGATAATGGCGGTGGCAGTGGCGGTGGCGGTGGCGGTGGCGGTAGAGGTGGCCGTGGATTTCACCCTCTTCATAGGGATTCTTGCCCTGATCATTGCCGAGGCCCAGTACTCCTCATTCTGAGGGTCTGATGCCCCCCTCACACACACACCCCCGCCCCCCCAATCAGACTGATGGAATGGAATCTTGGAAACAGAACTTCTGAGAACCCTTTGTTACTCTCCCAGGATAACGACAATGGCGGTGGCTGTGGAGGTGGGGTGGCGGTGACTCCTCCGTCTCCTGGCAGTGGACGGGGGCAGCTGCTCGCACACCTCCCCTAGGGTCCTCCTTAAGGCGCTGATCTGAGTTTGACCCACTCAGAGGAAGCCTCCTGTCCCCCTGGCACCCAGAAAGGTAAGCCAGGAAGTGCCATCTCCAAACAAACACCTGAGGGGATGTGCCTGGGGCTGGGGCTGAGGCCACAAGCAGGACCCAGTTTGGGCCCCACCCTCCGGGGTGGGACATTTCCCCATCTTCCTCAGTGTCCTCAACTGAATGCCTGGCGTATAGGAGACCAGTATTTTCTCCCTTCTGACCGAACTCCATGCCCTCCATAGAAAACCTCAGGTCCCTCAGATTCCCCAGAGGACAGCCCCCACACACCACAAGCTGAAACACTGCCTGGGGTCTACCAGGATGACTGTGGGGACAAGGTGGGACTGGGACCCTTCTACTCTGTCTGGGGTGGAAATACCTGGGAGTTCTGGCTCAGAGTCTCCACCTGGACTCTGGGAACTTCCCAGGCAGATTCCCTCTGCCTGCGTTCCTGGGCTCCAGATCCAGCTGCTTCCCACCCTGAGGAAATCAGGGGAAGTGGTGAGGGAGCAGCAGATGTGCTTTGGGCACCAGGGCCACCCGGGGTGGGCCTCAGCAGAAGGGCAAGGGAGACCCCCACATATTCTACCACACCATCTGAGAATGTAGACTTCCTTTCAGACCCATCCAAAGTATCTCTCTCTACTCCTGTCAGGGCTTGCAGGTCCTCCTTTGGTGGACCTCTAGATGCACCCCTCAGTCCAAGGCCCCATTTCCATGAGACACCCCCTTTGGAGGGAGGACCTTGGGGAGAGATCACTCCTGCCTGCCTGCCCTGCTTAGCACCTCCCATGCTGACAGTGTTGGGAGAGTGGGGACTGCTGTGTGTTTCAGAAATCCTGTCTCAAGACCCTACTCTGGAGGGCTGGAAGGGCCCCAGACCTACCATCCCCCACCTGACATGGAAAGGGGCAACTCAGAGCAAGGTCTTCAGCTCTCTCTGACTCCCTAGTGTGAAGTCAGCAGGTGCCACATCCCACCACCACACTCTGGCCTCCGAGGACTGAAAGCAGTTAGAGGCCTGGATTCTGTGCCACCTCCTGTATGTAGGATAGGGGTTAATTAGGTCCTCCCCCAGGGTCTGCCACTTGCTGTCTGGCAGACCCCAGACCCTTTCTTCTCCTGAACAAGTCCAGTGACCCTGGTTTGTGTCTTCCCAGGGATCATTGCCGAAGCATGGCAGGAAAGGGGCCTATTTCGTCAGGATCTCCTATTTTCCTTCAAGTCCTCACTGTGATACCTGGCAAGGTTTGGCCTCCTCCCTCTGCTGACCTGTCTGCCAGGCTCGGACCAAGTCCTCCACCTCCCTGAGTTTCCCCCATATGAAAACATGGGGTGCTGCTCAGCTTGAGGCCCCTGCCTGCAGTCTCCCAGGAGTAACATCAGCGGTGATGTAGGATTCAGTGGGGTACCCCCTTTGGAAGGGGAGGACTGCTCAGTCCTCTCCTTGGGAGGCTCCTCCTCTAGGATCCTGGCTTCTCAGTGAAAGACTATGTGGAAAATTATCCCCAGATCCTGCTGCTCTAACTGTTTGCTCAAGTGCAGCTCTTACAAGAGAATGCTTTGGGTCTAGCTTGATGCTGGAGGGGGAGGAGTAGCACCCATTAAAGAGAAGCCCAATTTCCCATAGGGTCTCTGTACCAGCCAGACTTAGACTTGGGAAAGATTTTATTGTAAAAAAATATTTTGTACATGGAAGAAGCTGAGCGGCTTGATTTGGTGATGTCCTGCCTCCTTTCGGCTAATCTGACTTTGCATTGTCCAGTACAGTGATTTTCTTGTTTATAGCCCTCATTTGTAGTTGGAAATCTTTTGTACACTGTACTCTCCTACCAAGTGTATATGTAAAATGTGTGTACATGTGCGTGCTTGTGTGTGTGTGTGTGTGTGTGTGTGTGTGTGTGTGTGTGTATGTTGCCTGAAAAAAAGCCTACTCTCACTACAGGTGATTCATTGTGATACTATTCAAATTTAGGCCATTCCTTAATTTTGCTACAATATAGTATTTTTAAGGAAAAACAACCCTTTCTCATTAGAGTGGTTTTAGGTGAATATTAGCAGAGCTGAGTCATACTGCTTCAATCAGCCCCTTCTTTTTCACTGTCCTTACCTTACCCAGAGCTGCTGGCTTTTGTGGTCTTAGGGGAAGCTTTTGATTTCTGTAGGGGTGCAGAAGCACAAGTTTAAAATCATTTCCCCTCACTCTACTGTTCTCTGCCTTCTATTCAAGTTACAAACTGCCCAACTTCTCATAGGTCCAGAATGCCCTCACTCAACAGGCAAGTACCAGTGCAACACAATCCTCAGTCTCCCCCAGGGTTTATCATACTTTGTTTTGATTTCATTATTGTTTCTCATTCTTTCTTCTGTGGTTTTCCAGGCTTGGTTTTGGGAGCAGAAGATAGCAGCCGAAGCCTGATTCTCATCTTGGAAGCTACTGGTAAGTCACTGAGTGTGTAAATCAGAACTGACATCTTTACAAATGATGTGGATTCCATCAATAAATACAAAATACCTGTTTATTTGTGGCTTGTTTTACCTGTATCTATCAGTAAATGTTGGCTCTATAATTATCTCATACATTTATGTGATGATTCTTTTAAGAAAATTTTTGGATTTTGTTGTTGTGAATGGGATATTTTGTAATGGTAATACATGTGCTTATTAGTTATTGCTTTTTTGTTTTCAATGCTGTTGTTTTTGCTAGAGTGAACTTACATTATCTCTCTTAGGTTTTTTATTTATTTGAATATTCCACATGTGTATTCCTTGGTATTTTCTATATAACTTATCATATTACCACCATTAATATCTTTTTCTTTTCAATATTCATACCTCTTATTCATTTTGATATCCACAGATCTGGCTTTGTGTTCCAGTGTAATTTTGAAGAATAGATGATAATATGTGTCTTTCCCCTGGCTTTCATGGGAATTTTTATTTGCTTTAGATTTAAGAAATGGAAATTCCCTTCAAATCTTGTTAGTTTTCTACAATGTACTTTATGAATTTGTATTGATTTTTTGTCCACTGTTTTTTTTTTATCTGTTCACTTTCCTGTAATCTAATGTTTATTCCTCTATTTGGGCTGAGTTATGTACCTCAAGATTTATTTTAAAACAGGTGACCTGGTGCATGAAATTCTTGAACATTAAAAGGGGATTAACTGGAGGAAATATGTTAATATTGTTATTTGCCCTTTCTCTATAATAGAAGTATCAGAGATGAAAGAAAATTTGTAAAATGTATATGAAAATCTTCCTCCTTGAAGAGTCTGGGGCACACCACATGACCCAGAGTCGAATCCCCACCCACCAGCAGTGCCTCAATATCATGCAAGACCCAGGCCCAGTCAGCCTCACCCTCATTGTGTGAGAACCAGAACTGGCGGCCCCACCCTTGTCAAGCCTCTGGGGGTGGGGGGTGCAGCTTCAGGTTCCTTGGTCTGGTGTTGTGTGTGGGCTCAGCCCCAGGTCCCTCAGTGCACCCTCAGGTCCCCTGGCCTAGCACCAGTGGGAGGGGCACCACCTGAGGTCCCTCAGCCCTGAGCAGGGTGGTTGGGGGGGCCTGAGGTACCCCAGCCCATCACTGGGGTGGGGAGTGGGCCTTGAGGTTCCCCATCAAGCCTTGCTGGGCGGGGGCACAACCTCTGGTCTGCTGGCCTGGAGCCAGAGTGGGGGTTCGGCCTCAGGTCCCCTGGACCAGAGTGGCCTGTGGTCCCCTGTCAAGCCCCATGGGGTGGATTGCACAGCCTCAGGTCCCCTGCTCTGGTCCAGCGCCATGCAGCCTCAAGTCCCTGCTGATTGATCCTTAAGGCTTGTTACCGGAACTGGGCCTCAGCTATGGGCACAGCCATCTTGTGTTACAGAAACCCTGTCTCCGCTGTGGATGCCCCCATCTTTGTTACAGTGTGATGGTCAATTTGCATATTCTCTATTTATTATACAGGATTCTTACCCTCTGTAAGTTGGAATGTGACTTCATTTGATAAAGCCCGACTGAGGCCTATTTCTTCATGTTCTTAAATTCTCTTCAGGTCCTCACTTTTACATGGTTTGTATAGACTCCTTACTCTGCTAAACTATGTCTGATACTCTACTATGAAGTCCTCCACCTTCCTGCAACTCTCAAACTGGACACAAGGGCCAGTGCTAAACCTGAAAACCCTGCCTGAAGTTTCCTAGATTGACATCAGAAATTATGCAGGATTCTGTGTGGTACTTTCTTCTCAGATGAGTGGATCCTTTAGTGTTCCTTTTGTGTCTCCTGGTCTTGTATCCTGGCTTCTAAATTAAATACTACATGTGAAATCAATCTTCACTGCAGCTCTGCTCACCTATAACTCTTACAGAGAATGGTTTTGGGCTCCAGGTTAGATTCTGGATGGGTGGGGAGTCCAGCACCCATGACAGAGAAGAATTCCAACTTCCCATAGGGTCACTTCCTCAGCCAGACTTAGGCATTGGCAATGTTTTAGTGTAAAAAAAAAATTGATTTCTATGCATAAATGGCTAAACTGTTTGATTTTAGGACATCCTGCCTCTTTTGATGTATCCTAATATTATGTTATATAATACAATGCAGTGATTTTTTTATAAGCCCCATTCATAGTGATAATTATTTTGTATATTGTATATGTCTACCAAGTATATATGGAAAATGTATGTGTATATATTATCATATACATGTTTATTATCTCTATCTATCTATCTATCTATCTATCTATCTACCTTGTTATCTTATCAATGAAATACTACCTTTAGTTGGTATGGGTAATTCACTGTGATAATTACTATTCAAAATTTAATCTGCCGGGACCGGTTTGGCTCAGTGGATAGAGCGTCGGCCTGTGGACTTAAAGGTCCCAGGTTCGATTCCGGTCAAGGGCATGTACCTTGGTTGCGGGCACATCCCCAGTAGGGGGTGTGCAAGAGGCAGCTGATCGATGATTTCTCTCATCGATGTTTCTAACTCTCTCTCCCTCTCTCTTCCTCTCTGTGAAAAATCAATAAAATATATTAAAAAAAATTTAATCTATATTTTTCTGTTAATATATTATTTTTACAGATTAGTTCTTATCAACTTGTGTGGTCAGGTGATTATTAACAGACCAAAGACATACTGCTTCAACTTCATCTTTCATATTTTCCTGACATTATTCCAGGGCTGGTAGCACCTGTGGTCTGAGGTGATGCCTCAGGAAGCGGGAACAAAACTTTATACTTTTAGTTTTTGAATGTCTGACTATTTGAGATCTAATTCTCTTGTTTTATCAATAGTCTTTATTCTGTAGTTGTTAGACATTTTACTTTTACATATTTGACAAACCACTCTATACATTTTTATTCATTTTCTTTTAAACTCTCAATTATCTGTTAAGTATATTTATACAATAGGGAAAACTTATTTTACATTTACTCAGGTAATTGCAATTGTATTATATCATGTAGTTGCAATTTCTATATGAATGCCCTTTTTACTTTTTGTAGATCCATATTTCTATCTGGTATTATTATTATTTATATTTTGGCTTGGAAGACTTCCTTTAACATTAGACATAATGCATTTCTGTTAGCAATTAATTATTTGAGGTTTTCTAATTCTAAAAATGTCTTTAGTTTACCTTTGTTTTTGAAATATATTTTAACTGGGTATAGAAATCTAGGCAGACAGTTATTTTTTTCTTTTAGTGCTTTAAATATATTGTTCCACTTGTTCTGGCTTTTTGTTGTTGTTTTCTTGTAAATTCCACAAAACATAAAATTTACCATTTTAACAACTTGAAAGTTTACAACACAGTAGCATTTAATGGGAAATCATCATCACTATCCAGTTTCACAACTTCTTCATGATCCCAAACAGAAACCCCAAAGCCATTTAGCAATCATTTCCCATTCCATCTTTCCCCCATCTCATGGCAACCACTAATGTGCTCTCTGTCTCCAAGGATTTTCTTATTCTGGATACTTCATATAAATGGAATCATATAATATTTGATATTTTGTGTTTGGGTTATCTTTATTTTCACACACAAAAATAAACCCTTATTATCTTTATCTTTGTTTATTTGTAGGTAAAAAGTATTTACCTTTTCTACTCTGGCTATTTTAATGATTTTTTTTTTCTTTAGCACTAGTTTTAAGCAATTTGATTATTATGTACCGTGACATAGTTTTCTTCTTCTTTTTTCAGCTTTATTGAGTTATAATTTACAAGTAAAATTATAAAATGTTTAATGTGTTTAACATGATGACTTGATATATGTATGTATTATGAAAAGATTTCTCCCTCCACCCCCATTGTTTTCCTGTTTTGGGGATGCCTTTAGCTTCTTAGATCCATGAGATTATGGATTTTATCACATTTGACAATTTTTAATTTACTTCAAGTATTTTTTTCTATTCCCCTAGTTTTCTCTTCTGTGATCTTGCCTCAGAGCTTAATAGTGCTTTATTCATTAGTTTCTTTTGGATTCAGTATAAAAAAGTATCTATTACTATATATTCAATTTGTCTGCCTTAATCAAACCAGTGTATTATTTCAACTCAGTCATTTTAGTTTTCAGCTCTCAGTGTTCATTTGAGATATTTTTATATCTTCCATATTTATATTTAACATGTTTATACTTTCTTATTTATTGAAAATGTGGAATTAGCTGTAGTAAATTTTTAATGTCCTTTACCTACTAACTCTATCAATTGTGTCATTTCTAGGCCAGTTTGGATAAATTGTCTTTTCTCATTATGGATCTTACTCCTCTGCTTCTTTGCATGCCCTGGATTTCATTAGGATAATAGACAATGTGAGTTTTACCTTATTGAGTGCTAGGTATTTTTATATTTCTATAAATATCATTGAGCTTTGTTCTGGGATACAGTTATGTTACTTGGAAATAGCATGGTCCTTTGTACTAGTTTCTTAGGGCTGCCATAAAAAGTACTGTAAACTGGGTGGCTTAAGATAACAGAAATGTATTGTCTTACAGCTCTGAAGGATAAAAGTCTAAAATCAAAGTGTCAGTAGGATGGATTCTTTCTTTGGGCTCTAAGAATGAATTTGTTCCATGTCTCTTTTCTTTGCTGATAACCGGCACTTGGCTTATAGATGCATCACTACAATTCCTGCCTCCATCTTCACATGGTGTTTTCCCTTTGTGTCTCTGTCTTCTTCTCTTAGAAAGATACCAATCAGTATGACCTCATCTTGACTCAATTAATTACATCTGAAAATACTCTATTTTCAAATAAGGTCACATATTTAAACACTAGAGGCTCAGTGCACGAATTTGTGCACCAGTGGGGCCCTCAGCCTGGCCCACAGGATTGGGCTGAAACTGGCTCTCTGTCATCCTCCAAGGGGTCCCGGATTGTGGGAGGGTGCAGGCCAAGCCAGGGGACTCTACCAGTGCACGGTTGAGGCCAGAAAGGGATGCGATATTTTGGCCAGCTGGGGAAGGACTGTGGGAGGGCTCCAGGGCATATCTGGCTCAGTTCTGATCAGCCAGACCCCAACAGCAAGCTAACCTACCAGTCTACCAGTCGAAGTGTCTGCCCCCTATTGGTCAGTGCACCTCACAGCAAGTGGTTGAGTGGCCTTAGCATATCATTACCATATTAAGCTTTGATTGTTTGAACGGATGACTGGACACTTAGCATATTAAGCTTTTGTTATATAGGATATCTTTTTGATGTACACATTCAACCTACAATCCAGGTCTTGTTTTTAAGCTTTGTTAGAAAAAGTCAGAGCAATGTTTATTCTGTGGGTAATATTTCCTCATACCTAAGGCAAAACCCTTGGAGTATTCTAATCAGTACTTCATGAATGTTAGTTTTCCATTCTGATGGGAACAGGAACTATTTCCAGCCCTGTGTGAGCTCTGGTTTTCTTGCTGTACTGGTCTTTACATTCTGGTATTCTGTCCTACAAATTCTGGCCTCCACAAGCTCCCTGCTCCATCTTCTGACTGCCAGGCACCCCCTCTGTGCACTATGTCCTACAATCTTGCTCCAGTTATTTAGTTGCAGCAGTTGTCAGACTCATCTTATTCATTTACAACTCTGAGATCATTGTCCTTTGTTGCCCAACACCCAATAAATTGAAAATCATTGTTTCATCTATTTTGTTATTTATTGCTATTCCAGATAAGAGTAAAATTTGGTCCTGTTATTCCATCTTTAGTAGGAACATAAGTGGTATAATATAAATTTAATATCTAAAATATCTTACATGATAGATATCCTGACAATTCAAACTTATTCAAAGTAAAACCAATATTGAAAGATTGTCTAATACATACATATGTTCATATAGACAGACAATGCTTACAAACAACTGGGGGAATCTACAGCAAATAACAAGCATATTTAGCTTCTACTAATGGATTTATAAGTGGTATCTATATTTATTATCTTTAGAGGCCCTGTACATAAATTCGTTCACCCGTGGGGTCCCTCAGACTGGCCTGCAGGATTGGGCCAAAACTGGCTCTCTGACATCCCTTGAGGTGTCCCAGATTGAAAGAGGATGCAGGCCAGGCTGAGGGACCCCACCAGTGCACAATTGGACTGGAGAGGGACACAAGAGGTTGGCCAGATGGAGAGGGACTATGGGAGGGCTCCAGGGCGTGTTTGGCCCATCTCGCTCAGTCCCAATTGGCTGGACACCAGCAGCAGGCTAACCTCCTGGTTGGAGTGTCTGCCCCCTGATGGTCACTGCATCTCATAGTGAGTGGTTGAGTGGCCTTAGCATATCATTAGCACATTATGCTTTGATTGGTTGAATGGATGACCTGATGCTTAGCATATTAGGCTTTTATTATATAGGATGGTTACAACATTTTCAACACTTATGAACACATAACAATGATCTACATAATTATGAAATATAAATATTTTAAAATTTGATTTAGACTACCAAAAATAAGCACTAATTATTTTTAATCTTTATTATTGAGATTATTACAGATGTCCCTTTTTTGCTCCCCATAGCTCCCATCCACCCTGCCCTAGGCCCTCACCAGCCTATTTTCTTTGTCCATTGGTAATGCATACATGCATATAAGATCTTTGTCTACTCTCTTATTGCCACCCACACCCCCTTTCCCTCTGAGAATCGTCAGTCTGTTCTATTCCATTCACTAGTTTATTCTGTTATCAGATTTTTTATTTGTTTGATTTTTAGATTCAAAAAGGGTAGGGCTGGAACCCTTTGCTCCTTCAGGTGGCCTCTGCAGAGGCTACCTCCCTCGTGATTAAAAAAGTGGCACACATGGGTGCTAGACCAGCCTGCTCCTTGCCTCCACATCTTCTACTAGTCTCAGTGTGCTTTCTTCTTTACTTCTCTAGTTGTAGGACTTCAATTCAGCCAGCTTTCTAGCAGTTCTTGATGATGGTTGTTTTGTATTTTAGTTGTAATTTTGATGTGGTTGTGGGAGGCAGTGAGTACAGGCATTTTCCTATGCTGCCATCTTGGTTCTCTCCATACAATCTTTACATGGCTTGTTTTCAAAATTGATCATTCTCTTGCTGGGTTCTCCAACCTCTTGCATACTTACCTCTTGTGTAACTTAAAAACATTTGAAATCCAATTTGTGAGTTATGTGTTGCATCCAATTTCCCTCACACTTTCAAGTACAGTGATACACAGGTTACCACCTATCCTGTTTTTTAAGCCTTATCTCCAGAAAAAGTATTAACTTATATTTTATAAAGCAAAATTTGTTTATATGTAAACCATATTCTCTATGACATGATCAGACTAAATTTTATCACAATACTAGAGGCATGGTGCATGAAATTCATGCACTTGGGGGGTGTCCTTCAGCCTGGCCTGCATCCTGTAACAGTCCAAGAGCCCTGGGGGATGTCCAACTGATGGCTAAGCAGTCAGTCAGACATCCTTAGCACTGACATGGAGGCAGAGAGGCCCCTGCCACCGCTGCTGCACTCGCCAACTGTGAGCCCAGACTCTGGCTGAGTGGTGCTCCCCCTGTGGGAGCACACTGACTACCAGGGGGAAGCTCCTGCACTGAGTGGGATCGGGCTGAAACTGCCTCTCTGACATTCCTGAAGGGTCCCAAATTGTGAGAGGGCACAGGTCAAGCCAAGGGACCCAATTGATGCACAATCAGGGATGGGAAGGCACATGGGAGGTTGGCCAGCCTGGGAGAGACTGTGGGAGGGCTCCAGGGCATGTCAGGTCCATCTTGTTCAGTCCCAAGCAACCGAACCCCAACAGCAAGCTAATCTACTGGGCAGAGTATCTGTACCCTTGTGGTCAGTGCATGTCATAGTGATTGGTCAACTGCCTCCTGATGGTCAGTGCACATCATAGCAAGCAGTTGAGCGACCTTAACATAGCATTAGCATATTATGCTTTGATAGGTTGAGCAGGTGACTGGACAACCGGACACTTAGCATATTAGACTTTTATTATATAGGATTGGTGGAGGGATTATAATAATCATATAAATATTTATATGTATTGAGTATTATTGAGTATTATTTATATGTATCCTTTCAATGCTTATAAGAAACAAATGATGTTATTTAAAATATATTATATTCTTCAGTCATAATTGCTATTAATACAAGTTGTGCCTGAAAATGTATTTTTAAACTTTCCTTGATTTTAATAAGATTTATAAGAGAACAATTACCATTTTCCTTCATTTACTCAACACATATCACTTAAGTTAACACATGATTACTTTCCAGAATGTGAATTCAATATAAAAAGAACTGTGATTTATCATTTTTGTTAATATTTCTCTACAGTGAAGGTTATTTGCTTGGTTGTTAGCTATATATCATATGCTTATTTTCTGCATTTATCATTCTTCATTTTTACAATTTCATTCACACATTGTCCTAACAAAGTTAGTGATGTTTTATCTTACATTAATATATTATGTTTGTGCCTCAAAAATGTTTTCACCACTGTATTATTTGCTGTTTATTCTTTTCTTTTTCATTTTAAAAGAACTGCACATCCTCTTTCCTCCTGTGAGCATTTCTCTTTCTTTATATTTTGGCCCACAGCATTCTTCCTGAAGCTCATCAATTCCTGAGTTTTACCAAATTATTTTGAATCAAGGGTGTTTATATATTCAACTGTAAAAGATATGCATATTATTTACTTCTTTTCAATTAAGTTATCTTGTAATACTTTTATTTTTTTATTTTGAATATATGGATTTATATCCTTTGAAACAGTGGCAAAGTATGTAACTTGATGAGACTACTTTGATGTAGTCTCATCAAGTTACATACTTTGCCACTGTTTCAAAGGATATAAATCCATATATTCAAAACTTTTCAATTAAGTTATCTTGTAATACTTTTATTTTTTTATTTTGAATATATGGATTTATATCCTTTGAAACAGTGGCAAAGTATGTAACTTGATGTAACTTTTCTACTCTGCAAAATGCCTTTGAGAGCCATTCAAGTTGTGTGTAATAGTAATTCATTACTTTTTAATTACTGGATATTATTCCATTGTTTGGATGCATCACAGTTTATCCATTCATCTATAGAAATCTATAGAATGATATTTGAGTAAGTAGATCTTTTTGGAGGACTAGTTGTTTGAAGGTAATTTATGACTATGACAAAAAAATTCAGAAATATCCTGGAGAAAACAATAATCAGTTCAGGGCTACAGTGAAGCCATAAATATTTCACAACATCATGCTATGCCTTAAAAAAATCTTCTTGGATTTCCAGCAGCCAGCCTCCCCTTATATGTAATTTATTATGTATAAATGTTCAGACATTTTGTAAATGACTGAGGCGTTCAAAACAGCAAGAGAAACTAAAGCCAAGACTCTATAAATATGCCCAAATAAGGAAGAGGGTGGTTTAAACCCCTCATTTTTACATGTGTGAACCTGCCTGTGGTGATGCTAATGAGCACCAAAAATAAAAGCAATTTACACTAAAGTAAAGGAAAACCCAAGATCTAAAGATTCATTTGGAAACAATCACAATTTTGCTTTCACCTCTTGTAGGAAAAGGGTCCAAAGTC
The DNA here is from genome assembly GCF_964339955.1 of Pipistrellus hanaki. Taxonomy (NCBI): domain Eukaryota; kingdom Metazoa; phylum Chordata; class Mammalia; order Chiroptera; family Vespertilionidae; genus Pipistrellus; species Pipistrellus hanaki. The sequence continues at coordinate 18,428,661 of NC_140524.1, read as the reverse complement.
AGGATTCTCTTCTTCAGATGAGAGCACATTTGTTTTTATTACATTTGCAATTTTTGAAAATGACCTTATCACTTGCTAGGAAGACACAGTGAATCTGAAAATCCTGGGATACACTTAAGGATCCTCTCCTATTTGTAGATCATCATCATCATCATCATCATCATCATCATCATCAAACTTGTACTTCAGGCAAGTGTCTGTCTGAATTGCAAATCTTTTCCCCATTAAGGATAGCCTAGACATAAAAAAGAAAGAATGCTTTAGAGTAAATGTACATTAAATTATGTTTAGAAATATTTTCTCTTGCTCCAACATTTACCTACCATGAAGTAAGTGCTATGGTGGGCACTGAATATATAAAGTCACAACTCATAGCATTAAAGGACTCATAGTATAGTAGAAGAGACAGATATATAAATTAATTCTTACAGACTGACAAATGTAAAGTGTTAACACAGAAGAGATGATGCTTGGAGGACTGAGTCATAGAAGAAATTATGTTGTTGCAAAATCATGATAAATGGTTATAAGTTGGCTATGGAAGAGACAAAGTAATAAATTTGTAAAAGGCATACAGGTCTGGAATAAATTAATGTACTTAAAAATGTAATGTGAAGTTTTATCTGATGGGATGCATAAGATACATAAGGGGAAGGAGGTATAAAATACTGTTTTTTGAAAAGCAAGAAGAAAGAAGTCAGTGTGGGTGGAGCATAGGAGGAGAGAGACACAATATAAGATGGAGGCTTTCTCTACAGTTGTCTTCTCCTGAGATCTCATGAAAATCCCCCTTAACAATCCAATCATGGTAATGTAGGCTTTCTCTAGAATGCACCTCCAGAATTTTTCAGCATTTGCTTATTACCTAGTTCCAAAGTTTATTCCTCGTTTTTTAAGGTATTTGTTATAGTGGCAACCTCATTTACAGTACTACTTTTCTCTTAGTCCACTCAGATTGCCAGAACAAAGTACCATACACTGGATGGATTATAAACAACAGAAATTTATTTCTCAGAGTTCTGGAGGCTGGGGTTGGTATAAGCCTGGTTGGGAGAAAGCCCTTTCCTGAGACACAGACTTCTCATATCCTCATGTGGCAAAAAGCATCAAGAGAGCTCTTTTGGGTCTTATTTATAAGGGCATTAATCTCATTCATGAGGGCTTTGTTCTCATGACCTAATCACCTCCAAAAGGCCCCACCTCCTAATAGGAGTAAATAAGTGAGGGCATGAAAATAGTTATAGGACTTGGTAATGTGATGGAGTCAATAGATTGGAGGTTTATAAGTTGATTGAAAAATTGTTAGAGTGGGGGCCCAGATGGAAGGATTAGAGGTTGAAATTAAGATCTCAGAAGTGGTGCAGTTATTGGTAATGCTAAACTTGAGTATGGAGGAAGTTAAGAAGTATATATGTAGTTATTGACATCACTAAAAATTATGACTGAAACAGAAATGGAAATGATGTTAGGGAACCATAGCCAAGGCCTTTAATGGATAAAAAAGAGCCACTGTAGGTCAGTAGTTGGCAGCAACTGGAAGGGGTAGCATGTGATTTTCCTTGATGCCATGAGCTTTAAAGGAGCTTCAGATTTTGAAGAAAAGAGTAGATGATTTTGAAGTAGCAATGAGAAATAAGGCTGTCCCTGGCTCTGGGAGTCAAGATTGTGAGATAAAAATATCCACCTTTGACGGTTGCATGTCCACATGTGACTGACAGGTCTCAATTAATCTGAGAAGGTGGAGGGTGGTTCTGGGAAGAGGTTGAAGATATAGGAGAATAGAGTAAATGGGAGACAAGTCCACAACAGTTTAGAAGAGATACTGGTAGGTAGGGATTTCAGTCAAATTAAGTAATATAGAGATCAGTATAGAGATGAAAGCCTAGATAAGTGAGGTAAAAAGGGATGTGAAACATTATAAAATAAGTCAGTATAAGCTCTAATGGGTAGGTGGGCAATGTGTTTAAGTTATAGACCCAAGAACCATGATTATTTAAATGATTTGGTGGTTGTGTGTATGAATGGCAAGGAATTAGGGGTTTTGGAGAGTTTTGAAAGTCTTGCAGGTAGTCGAAAGTTCTGCATCTTATCATGTTGTATTTGGAGCAAGTGGGACAGATTTCCTTTGTGCTCATGAGTATGTTAAAATGGCAGTGTCTAATTTAGCGCCACTAAACTGCATACTCTCTAACTTCTTACCACTTCAAATGTGTTTTCTACTGAGAACTTTTGACCCACCATAATCAAAGAGATATCAGGTAAATGTCTACCTTCAGGCACTGACTCCATTCTTTCAGAAATAGACCCAGAACCTGCTCAGGTAGGGTTATCAATGGTGGTTCATAAGTACCCTATAAAGACACATTAAGTGTTGCTATGGGATTACAAGGAGGGACAGTTGCTTCTTACCCTCCACCACCTCATGGGTGGATGACAGCTGTAATACCACTCTATAGTGGAAAAATGTCTACTTTTTTTTTTCCTATGGTCAACTACCCTCATTACTTTCCTATCTACTTGTCTTCCCATCCTACTCTTAGCCTCACATTCCTTCTCTAGTACTGAGAAGGACTTCTTTTTTGGGCTGTGATAGAGGTACTTTCATTTAACTCTGCCAGGTTTCCTAAGGGCAAGATTGCATCTGACTCTCCTGGCTCCTGGACAACCATTTGCTGATTGTGAGAATTCATTTTATCTTGACAGCTCTATTTCTACACTACAACATTTACTTAAGTGCACTTCTTATTGAAATAGGCATAATAAAAATAAGGTTGCTCAAGTCATAAGCATGTAATTAAATAGTTTTTTAATAAATGTAAACACATCTATTTATGCATCATTTATATCAACCACCCTCCAGACTCTGTTCATGGCCCTTCTTTGTCACTACATACATGCCTACAAAAGTAACTACTATTATGATTTTATATGACTCTCAGTGTTTAAGCTACTGTTAATTTTACTTGCTCTATTATTAAATGCAATATGTCTATTCTTTGGTTGGAAGATTATGTTAACTATTTGGAATGCCCAAATTATTCATTAGGACTTCATCTTGATTATTAGTATAGTGGACTTGCTGTGTGACTTTGGACTTGAAGCAGTTAGTCTGTGAATAAGCTTCTTGGAGCTTCTATTTCATCTCAGTTATATATGGACAAGACTGGCCTCTTCTCCAACTCACTATATAATGGGGACCATATATTAATCGGCAACTAATAATGATTTTGCTAGAATATCATAAGTTGAGGAGTAAAACTGGTGATGACATTCTGGTGATATTCATAGCAAATGTTAATCAGGAAGGCCACATATTGGCTGTACTGCTCTTTTTGCTTCATTCCTCATCTTCTCATTAGGCTTAATGATTTCCACCTAATTTGGAGTCTCCTTATGAAAAGTAAGGCTACACTATAGATTTCCTGACCTTGTATGTTTGAAGCATTTCATCCAGCAATCCAACGTTAATATTATTTCTTAATTTGAGAGGATACAATTATGGAATCTATAAAAATACGATGAAAATTTTCTACAACACTTGGGAAACAAAAGAGACATTTTATTCTTTGGCTTGATATGTTTATGCATGTTTATGAAAATGGTGTTTTATTAATTTGAAAGAATATATGCATCCCTATGTCCATTGCAGCATTATTTACAATAGCTAAGATATGAAAGCAACCCAAGTGCCCATCAATAGATAAGTGGATTAAAAGGCAGTTGTACATGTATAAAATTGAATGTTACTCAGCCATAAAAAAGAATGAAATCTTGCCATTTGTAACAGCATGAATGGACCTAGAAGGTATTATGCTAAGTGACATAAATCAATCAGAGAAAGACAAATACCCTATGATTTCACTTTTATGTGGAATCTAAAGAACAATATAAATGAACAAACAGAACGGAAAGAGACTCATAGTTGTCATAGGGGAGGGAGTTAGGGGACAGGTTGATAAAGGTAAAGGGGATTACAAGTTGGTAGTTAGAAAATAGTCACAGGGATGTAATGTACAGCATAGTGAATATAGTCAATAATATATTCTAAACCTATGTATGGTGCCAGATGGATACTGGAAATATCAGGGGTAACACTTTGTAAAGTATATGATTGTGTATCCATTATGTTGTACACATGAAATTAATACAAGATAACATTGTATGTAAACTATAACTGAAAAATAAAATAATAAAATAATATTGTGTTTTATTACAAGAACTGTAACAAAACTACTCCAGGTATACAGGAGATAACAAAAATAAATAGGAATCATACAAAAGTAGAATACAAAGATGGCATCAGAATACAAAAATTGTCAATAATTTTATATGGTCATAGATGGTTACTAGACTTATTGTGGTGATCATGTTGTAAGGTATATAAATGTTGTCACTATGCTGTACTGCTGAAACTATTAATAATATAATATTGTATGTAACTATACTTTAATAAATATATTTTTATTGATTTCAGAGAGGAAGGGAGAGGGAGAGAGATAGAAATATCAGTGATGAGAGAAAATCATAGATTGGCTGACTCCTGCATGTCCCACAATGGGGATGGAACCCGTAACCCGGGCATGTGTCCTGATTGGGAATCAAACCGTGACCTCTTGGTTCATAGGTCGACACTCTACCACTGAGCCATGCCAGCCGCGTTACAATATGAAATCTTACCTGGATTTTCAGGCTGCCTGACTGGGGAACTCTGACTAATATAACATGTGTGTAATAATTTAGATATAAATAATGATAAATGCTATCAATAATATGTAAGTTGGTCTGATCAGGAACCTGATTTAGATCAGTAGTCAAAGAATGCCTCTTTAAAGAAGTCGTTTTTTAAAAAACCTGCAAGATGCATAGAAGTTTTGCAGGCAAAGAAGGTAGATTTATGTAAGCAGAGGAAACCCAAGATACGAACACCCTGCAACTAAAGAGATTGGTTCATTTGTGTTTGAATGTGTTGAGTGAGCAGGTGAATGGTGTGAAATGAAGCTGTAGAGGCAAGTAAGCACCAGTTATGTAAAACCTTGTAATTCCTTAATATTACATTCTCTTGAAGACTGTTCTAAGCAGTCTAATCTTCGGGAAATCACTTAATCTTCCTGAGACTCTGTTTTCTGATTTGTGACATGGGGGTGATAGAACCTTCCCTGATGTAAGAAGTCAGTGAGATTAAGTATATCATTTTATCTAACCCAGTGTCTGACAAAATAAGTGCTCAAGCTATGAATACTGTTATTCTTTTCCCAGTTAAATGCAACTCAGTAGTCTTGTTCCTCACGTGGTCTTTCTTGAAAAGGCTGGTATGTGCTGATCTTTTTCTTCTCTGAAATCTACTTGTAACAAGAGTAGTTTTGAGTTCTACTCTTATTGTTTCAAATTTTATGTTATCCCCTCCAGCTTATTTCCAAGATATACTACAATATCACTTGTGCATACCAATTGTCTGTAGGCTCTGCTCCATCATTATAATGTGGTTAAATGGTTGGTAAATTGTGTTTCTGGCTGCTTTTCTTATGATGAATGTTCCTTTTACAGTATTACTCAGCCTTTTTTTTGCCACAGGCACACTTTTGCAAGAGGGCCACCTGGGGTTAGAAGCACAGTTAGAAACCGGGGAGGTGAGTAAAACCTAATTGACTCACTGTGGAGACAGAAGCCAGAATTTTCACCTTGAGAACAAGGACACATTTAGTGTTTTTCACACTAAATGTTTTCATACAAGTTTTGTAGCTTTCACCACAAGACACCATTCAGACTTATTTTCTTATTTTCTCTTTTATTCTTTTCCCAAAAGATTTATAAAGCTATGCATATATTTACATTTTATTTTTCTATGCTGTCATTTATTGAGTTGTGTATGAATACCAAAGAGGAGGAGGAGGGGCCAATGATTCAGATTTATTATAAACATTTAATTTGTTAACATAAGCAAATTTGTCTTAGTGGAGACTGAGAAAGAAGTCTCCTTTCAGCCTACTTGTCATTTGCTCATTCCCACGTTGGTATTTCTGTGTAGACCAACCGATCAACCAAGGGAAATCTGAAGTTTTACTGGCTCTTGTTCTCAGTAGGGTTAGGAGATACATTTCTATATACCTGATAATTTCTGCGATTATTAGGATAATTGTCTTTTACATTAATCACCATATTTCTAAACTTTAAAGTCATATTATAAAACCTTGAAATAATAATTTACCCCTTTTCCTATTTGCATATAGCAGATAGTTCATGTTAAGTCAAACATGGAATATGGAACCTGGAAAATCACACAATAGCAAAATGTAAGTTGAATAATTAGATGCATTTAAATTACTGAAAGGAATATGACAGTAGTTGTGATCAGTAAAGTTGGAGTTTTACTTAATATGGCATATGGTCAATAAAGTCAAGGATCTCCTTTCCTTACAGGCATTTCTTTTTTTGCATTGGTTTCTACCTCAAGCAATTCTGAATCCTCAGAGAAGAAACATTAGGAGCTCCACATCACCTCATAAAGCAACTAGTGTGTGTCTGTTGTCTTGGCTGAAATTTGGATTTTCAAGCTAGAATTTCAATCAACATTATTGGATGATTGTTCTTGTGAGAAAGGGTTAAAAAGGATTTGGTCTATTTGGAAGGAGGGCAAAATTAATTAAGTGGGGAGTAATGACTGGTTAGAGGAACATGAAAAAATGCTGTTTCAAGCCAGAATCTACATTCTGGTTAGAATATTAAAATGTGATGAATTCCACCTTTAGCAAATGGGGACCCTCTCAGCGAGAAGAGAGATGGAAGAACCTTGCAGAGCTCCAATAGCTGTGTTTCTGGACTAGGAATCAACGTACCTGAATTTGATCTTCAGATCCACCCACTTACTAGCTTGTCTGACTAGAGGCAAGTCACTTACACTTTTGGAATATTGGTTTCTCCTGGGAATGATTAAACTTTTGAATATTAAAGGCAATAGTAGATATGTGAAAACATCTGGCTCAAATCAGAGCAGGATTCTGAAAGCATGTTGGATATTACCATTATAACCATGTAGTTCTTTATTTACTACCTATAGAACACTTTGAAGTTTTAAAGATGAATATGTTAATTACCTCAAAGTGTTCTATAGGTAGTATATCCAGGAGGGGGGGAACATGAAACTATGACAATAAACTGAAGTTTTAGAGATGAATATATTAATTACCTCAGTTTATTGTCATAGTTTCATGTTTCCCCCCTCCTGGATATACTGAAGTGAATATACCTAAAGAGTAATTTGGCTGTCATCCAAAATATCCAGGGTTTCTTTTTTTTCTGACAGAGAAATGGAGTTTGTCTGTGGTTATAGTAAAGGAGCAAATTTGGCCACTAACTTATTTGGTCATTAATTTCTAGTGTCTCTGCCAACCATTCCTTTTATTAAAACAAAATTCACTGGCTTAATCTATCTTCAGGGACATTCTGATATTTCTTTCATAGTGCAGAGAGGGGAGCACTTGGTCTTTTATATGTCTAATATAATACTTGGTATGCTCCTGGCATTTAGTAAATGGGGGGTATCATCATCTCCATTTTTATTAGTAAGAGTCTTCTGTGTGTCACTATGTCTTTTCGTAGGTCATGAATAATCTACAATTCTAAATCCTCTTCCTAGTTTGACTCTGTTACTGTGCTGCAGCCAGAATATATTTTATGCCCTATCTGGCCTTTCTAAATCCTCATAGGTTTGCTCACATTTTTTAATACCAAAATTATTCTCACACTAAAATGCTAGCATCATGTCCATAACTAATCTATGACTGAATTGTGTCCTTATTGTGAATGTGCTTGGCATCTGCAATTTCTGATAACTGTTTAAAATATATGAATGTCATTTTGCTCCCAGTAATAATTTTAGATTTTCTGCAAGCATATAGCTTTCCTCTATCTGCATGCTAATTATTTAATAAATCTATCACTGTTAACAGAAACACCATATCGTATTTCCATATAAGGTGCTTATAAAAATAAGATGGAATGAAGTGTTTCCAAAGGAAAAAAAATGATTATGTATTTTAGCTTTTCAAAGCTATTCAATACAATATTAATTTATAAAATTATTCCACTATTTTTCAAATTGTTAACATTGCATTGAAAATGTTCTTGGCTACTGGCTGAAATTTGACACAAGATGTTTCATTCATACAGAAATTTTATTTCATAAGCTTTTTTTTAAGATAGTAATTTATCAAACTTGGACAGGGGGAATATCTTCTTAGGGTTTTATTTCAATATATTTCTCTTGACTATGTACCCTTACATAAAAAAAATATTTCATTGTTGACATGACATTCTATATATATTATGTTTTTATTTATAAAAGAATAAATAATCCCCATTTTTAAAAGGAAAAACACTAACTTGATGGATTTGTATCTTAAATATTAGCTCATGAGGAAATGGTTTTATTCTCTGTTGAAGGACCAGCAACCAATCACTTATCAGACCTTTATTCAGTACTCCATTGTTGAGGTCAATGTGCTAAATGCAGGTTTCTATGAGGACACAACAAACTGTAAGAGATAGAGTATTACAGACACAAATCTATCTAGAGGTATTAGAAGTGATTCATAACAGGGATTTGTTTCTTCATATCTTACAGCTCCTGAGTGCCATGATCCAAATCATTTTAAACTCCCACCCACTTCTGTATATGTGCTCATCTAATATTTGCACTTTAAATGCTGTATTTTTAAAGTGCTGTTATAGAATTTTGCAAAAAGCTGGTGGGATTTAATAAAATTATTTTTTTCTGAATGATAGAAGGGAGTTTAGAACTAGGGCAAGCACTCAATCCAACAAAGATTTGTAAAGTAGTCAATAAACTACCTCATCCCTAACTGTAGAAAGGACTAGGGTGTACCTGAGGATTTGACAAGTCTAAGGTGGTAGGAGTTGGGGTGAGGGTCTTGGGTTGAAAGACAATATGGTGCATAAAAGTTAAGAGATAGGCAAGTGTTGGGAGGGAAAGGGGCCCATTTCATAGGTTAGAAAGATGATTTTTTAAAATTAAAAAATCTTTATTGTTGAAAGTATTACATATGCTCTCTTTTTTTCCCCCCCATTGACCACTTCTAGCTCATCCTACCCCCAATCCCAGGCCTTCAACACCCTATTGTCTGTGTCCATGGGTTGTGCATATACGCATGCAAGCTCTTCTGTTGATCTCTTCCCACCAACCCACCCACCCACCCCACCTTCCCTCTGAGGTTTTACAGTCTGTTCCATGCTTCTATGTCTCTGGATCAATTTTGTTCATCAGTTTATTTTGTTCATTAGATTCCACACATGAGTGAGATCATGTGCTACTTGTCTTTTTCTGACTGGCTTATTTCGATTATTGTAATATTCTCCAGGTCCCTTCATGCTCAAACGCTAAGCGATCCTTCTTTTTCACTGCTACGTAGTATTCCATGGTGTAGATGTATAACAGCTTTTCTACCCATTCATCTAATGATGGGCACTTGGGATATTTCCAAATATTAGCTATTGTAAGGAGTACATATATTCTTTCTGATTGGTGTTTTGGAATGCTTAGGATATATTCCCAGAAGTGGAATCACATGGTTACAATGCAGTTCATTTTTAAATTTTTGAAGTAACCTCATATTTCTTTCCACAGTGGCTGCAACAGTCTGCATTCCTACTAGCAGTATACTGGGGTTTCCTTTTCTCCAGATCCTTGCCAGCACTTGTTTATTGATTTATTGATGGTAGCCATTCTGGAAGGTGTGAGGTGATAACTCATTGTTTTAATTTGTATCTCTCTGATAATTAGTGACTTTTGAACATTTTTTTCATGTATTTCTTGGCCATCTATATGTCTTCTTTGGAGAAGTATCTATTTAAATTGGATTACCCATTTTAAAAATTGGATTGTTTATCTTCCTTTTTTAAAGTTGTTTTTCTTAATGATCAGAATTACCACATTGTCTCCAGTCTCTACTTTGTGTTGTGAGTGAACTCCATCAGTGAATGGGAACTTTTTGGACCATCAAAAATGGCAGTACACTGCTTGATGTCCCAAATCCTCCACATCAAAATCATGTACATTGATTTTGGGGTTGTCTTTCTGAATGTGAAGTGTAACCATAGATTTGTTGTAATGATCTTTAACATACAATCTTTTGTAAGCTAAATAACAAATTGTGGCTGTCCCAGCAGCAATGATAACTGCTGCAATTCATTTAACTCCTGTGCTGGAATTCAGACTCATGGTACCTTTACTTGCAAGGTTTATGCATGGGACACTGAATACAAATGGGATAGTGGGAACAGACTGAATCAAGGTGTAAAATGTGACCTAAAGGCATTGATTCCCCATTTAATGTATTCTTTATTTCAGTTATTGTGTTCCTCATTTCTTACTGTTCTTTTTATGGTTTTTAATATCTGTGTAAGTTCTCACTGAGTTCAACTATTCTTTTCCTAAGTTCATTTAGTATCCTATAACCAGTGTTTTGAACTCTCTGTTAGATTGCTTGCCTCCATTTTGTTTGTTTTTCTGAAGTTTTGTGCTGTTGTTTTATTTGGACCATGTTTCTTTGCCTCCTTGTGTTAGTTTCTATGTATTAGGTAGATCTGCTACATCTCCCAGTCTTGGCAGGTGACCGTATGTAATAGGTGTTGTGTGGGGCCTAGTGGCACAGACTCTGTGGTCACCTGAGGTGACGAACTATGCTACCTTGGGGGAGGGCTGATGGGTATAAAATCATATTGTTTTTCTTACTCTAGCCATTGCATCTAAACTTGGATTATTTTTTGCTCCAACATTGTGTAAGAACTTCTCAGCTAGATTCTTGGACTTTGGTGATTGTTTAAATTGGTGTTCTTGTGGGGAAAAAAGATAGAAAACTCTTATTCCACCATGATGGTAATGTCACTTTCCTGAATTTAATTTTAAATACAAATTTAACCATAACATTTTAATATTTCTTTGATATTTCCTGTAACTTTTGGAGGTTATACAAAAAGCCAAATGTGACTTCATAATTTGTATATAATTAAAAATGTCCATTTGTGCTTCTATTGCTGAATCTTTAGTTAGAAAGGAACATTCATTTTAAAATTGCCTTCTTTATTAAGCTTGGTTCATCTGAAGATTCATATAAAAGAGTGTTATTTTCTATTGAATAAGATGATCTTTAAATTTAATATTTTCCGAGCCTGTGCATATTTGCTTTGCAAGATTGTAGTTCTCAAAACCAGAAATTCTAAAATCTTTCAAGAATCCTAATAGGCCTCAGATATGTGTATTACAAACTGTGCATTTTTATTTCATAATAATTTACTAACACAGTTTACTACCTGAGCATAGGCAATTCCTGCCCCAACACTCAGGCCAGAGAATTACTATTTGTCCTGATACCATTAGGAATGGGCTTTGGGAAAGGACAGGAAAACTGAATTCTTACCTTGAGTCCCAGCGTGGTGCAGTTCCCATGTGGTGCAGTTCCTTTCTCTTGGAGCTGCAGCCTTGTTTACCACCACTGTTGTTGCTTCTGCTGTTTCCAATGCTATTGACTTTACCAATCTGGGCCCAGGTCCAGGCACCAGCCACCTTCTTGGGACCTGTGCTGCCCTGGACTATTGCAGGAGTGCACACTGCATTAGATCAAGTGCTTTGCATGCATAGTGCCTGCTGTGTCAGTGAGCTGCATATTCATGCTACCGATTGGCTTATATCCTGTGCTCACACACATGTTCATTTGTTCCTTTGGACTTTACTTATGAACCATAAGTTCAAAGATAAAATGATTAAGAATATTAAGACACCAATAACAGAACATTAAACTAAGCACAGGGCCCTTCTGAGAACAAGGCCTTGAGGGAGAGGAAAGAAAAAACTACCTCTAATTTGTTCTGATTACTATGCTGCATAAATAAACCCCACAATAATATCTCAAAATATTTTGCTACAAGACCAACAAGATTGCACCAAACTCCAAACTTCCTGGCTTCTTTGGCATTGCATCTTAGTTTTCCTTCCCAATCACATACATTTTGCTTGAGATCATTGCTTTTTCTCCATCCAGTGGAGCTTATTTCAATTAGTTATTTACTTTTTAAAATTTTTGTTACAATGACAGTGCTAGAGACCTAATATGTTGTCTCTAAGAGTCAAGCAGGAAGGCGGCCTGCATTCAACTCCTGACTATTCTTTTATTAGGGGAGTGAACTTAAGGAAATAATTTAAACTCTATGACCCTCCATTTTTTTATCTGTAAAATGGGAATAATTATATTACCTATTTTACACAACCCTTTTGTATTAATCAACAAATACTTGTTGAGAACCTACTCTGTATCCATCACAATTGTGGGTGCTGTAGATACAATAGTTCCCTCATAGAGCTACATAAAATAATCAAAATATGTAAGAAAATATTTAGTATGTCATACAGAGAAAAGTCATGTCGAAAAAAAGTAGGAAGTGTTAAGGAATACTGGGGTAGAGGGAATAAGACTATTTTAAATCGGGTGGTCAGGGAAGGCTTCTCTGATTAGGTAATATTGAGCAGAGATCTGAAGGAGATGAGGGGAAAGGCAATGCAGATTCTGTGAAAAGAGCATTGCAGGAAGAGAGTACAGAAAGTACAAGGGCCAGGAGGAGAAAGGGAATTCCACAGAGGGCAATTAGGTAGAATAGGCCTGTTGAAGCTGTCAAGTCTTAGGCTTTTACTCTGAGTATAATTGGGAGTCATAATAGGGTTTTGAGCAGGATGTGACATGGGTGATTTGGGATTTTATTTTATTTTATTTTTATTTTTTAAAAATATATTTTATTGATTTTTTACAGAGAGGAAGGGAGAGGGATAGAAAGCTAGAAACATTGATGTGAGAGAAACATCGACCAGCTGCCTCCTGCACACCCCTTACTGGGGATGTGCCTGCAACCAATGTACATGCCCTTGACCAGAATCGAACCTAGGACCTTTTAGAAAGTCCGCAGACCAACGCTCTATCCGCTGAGCCAAATCGGTTTCAGCTGATTTGGTATTTTAAACAATCACTTTGGCTGCTGTGTTGAGAATAAACTGGGATCAGAAAGGGTAGAAGGGAGGCTAGCGAGAAAGTTAGTTATAATTTTTGTAAGAGAAGATAAGGAATAGTATCCAAGGGGATGAAAAGTGAGCATACCCTGGGTGCAGTTTTATGGAAGAGTGGACAGATTTTGTGACAGACTAGCTATAAGGTATAAGAAAAGGAGTGGCATTGAGGAGACTCCACATCTTTTTGGCCTGAGTAACAGGAAGCTTAAATGAGACAATAAACACAAAGAGCTCAGCACATGCCTGGCATGCAGTTGGCATTCAATAAATTATTAACATACCTACATGATACTTGTTAGGTCCAGGCTGGGGGGAAGCCCCAAGCCAATACAAGCATCTGCAAGGTGGATGGTGACAAAGATAGCAGGCTAGCTGGCGCCTTCCTAGGGCCTTCCTAGACCCCTGGCCCAAGGCAGGAATTCCACACCTCTCATGCCCTCTACCCTCCCCTCCCTAAACAGCTGTATAAAAGAAGTACCTATGCTGTCTTTTGGTGGGAACTTCCCTGGCCCACCCTCGGACCAGTGAGCTTCGCCCGGGAGCGCAGATTATTGGATTCCGTGTCTTGCTTCTGAGACGCAAACCTCTCAGCTGGGACCTCACAATACTCAGAATCCATTAGCCTCTGCATACAAAACAGATCACATCACTGCAATAACCTACAGATCCCTTGCTCCTTGCTCCACTATAGTGCTTGGCTCACTAATCAACCAACATTCACTTAAATTGACATTCAGGAAAACTGCCCTAGGTGGATTGTGAAGAACCCTGGATCCTACATTACTTCCACCACTGGCTTGTTGTGTGATCCTGGGTAACCCCTCAATTGCTCAGCAACCAAGGTGTTTATAAACAGTACAATCTAATAACATCTGCATATTCTAGCTCAAAAAGTGGTGAGGGCAAAGCAAGACCAAACGGCCAATCATGATGTAAAAATGTGTTGATTATTTAAAGTGTTAAAGAAATTCCAGGTTATTAAGTGGGAATGTTCATTATAATGATATTCCTATGGAGAGTTGATTTCAGATAGGAAAGATTGGGTCTGTAAGTCTTTTGATTTTCTTAGAATAACAGAGTCAAAGGTACTCTGAGTGCTAATCTTTTAGTTCTGAGCATCTACTATCTTCCATTTAAGAGTTTCTCATATTTTTTAAAGCCATTATTAATTTACCTTTCAGTTATTCTCCCTTTAGGCTCAGTAATTGTAACCCAAACTCCCATTTCCTTATAGAATCTTCTCAAGCCATTTTGTGACTCTAAATTTGGGTGGCAAATAGCTTTCATCCCTATTGACTGCCTAAAGCACTGATTTGACAACAAAGGGAGGCCAGACTACAGCATAAGCCTTCAGTCGGACATTCCCTGAGGGCTTCCAGGCTGCGAGAGGGGGCAGGCTGGTCTGAGGAACCCCCTCCCCAGTGCACTGGGTCCCTAGTATATGTTATTTAAAAAAAGATTCACATTATTCTATTCCATGGGGTATGTCTCACATCACTCCTACACATTTCCTTCACCAAGCCTCAGGCAAAAAAATTAAAGGAACATTTTCCTAGGCAGTGGCCTTATTTATATGCACATACCTTTTTCTGAATTAATAGTTTCTGAAAAGACAGGCTTTTCTCTTGTTAAAATATGATTTGTAGGAGGTTTGAAGATCAAACTATTACAGTTCTTAAGTTTCTTCCTTTCTATGGAGACCCAAAGGTTTCATACCATTCAAATCTGTTCTCTCCTCCCACACAAGGTTTCTCTGTGGTTTGAAAATGTAGAAATGTCTGACTTCATCAGAGATGGAAAGGAGCTCTGTACCTTTGACAAGGCACAAGAGAAGGTAAGGTCCACTCCTGATGTACTCAAATGTCCTCTGATTTCAGCGAAAGTTTTGCATATCAGAATATGTCAACCAATAACAATAGAAGGCTTTGAGGGACTCAAAATTCGAAAAACCACCTAGGAATTGAACATTACAGAAATGAGCGTTTATCATTGTTCACTGATAACAGGTGGATTCCTATTAGTCATGAGCTGCTACAGAGCAGAGGTTTGACAGTATAACCTAACCTTGGGATTTCCATAAAACCATAATCCAGTGGGGACAGATGTCCTATTGGGAAACTACCAAAGATAGAAGTGAATCAGGTGATGGGACCAGACAGTAATTACACTTTTGATTTCATTAATCCCCTCATGGGTTCAATAGCAAATTGAATCCCTGTATGAAATATACCTATCTATTTTGTTTCAAAACATTATGATCACCAAACTAATCCATTGGATTAAGAATCAGGAGTTTGAAAGCCTAAGCTCCCACAGTGTCAGAGAAGCAATTACATAAAGTTTAGTCTTCTAAAGTTGCAGTTCTACTTCAGAAGCCTATTAAAAATTAATGTTTTTTAAATTTAAGAAAATGGAGAATTGTCTGTTATTATTTCACCACAAAACATAGTTATTTCAAAGAAGACCTTTGGAAAGGTCTTCTAACATCAGATCCAATGGTCTCATTACAACTTCTTGCTGTCAAAACTAAAAAGAATAAAAGTAATAAGAATTCAAATAAGTATGGTATATCTTTTAAAAGTAAAAATATTCATACAATGTTTTGGGTAAATTTTAATTTAAAATACTACACTGACCTTTTTAAGTAGAGCAAATTTAAATTCATATTTTCTTCAATAATAAGAAATGTATATTATCTGGATTATAATTACAAATTATATTTTAAAAAGTTTTTTTTCTTGGAGTGTTTTATGGCACAAATATGATAAAAGACTGAATATTTAGTGAACTTTGGTAGATTACCTGACTATTTTTAAAATAAAACTTTATTGATCAGATTATTATACTTATTTCTCTTTTTCTCCCCATAGCTACCCTTCAACCAGTTCCCAGCCCACCCCGTGCCCTTACCCCACCCACTGTCCTCATCCATAGGTGTATGATTTTTGTCCAGTCTCTTTCCGTACTCCCTATACCTCTTCCCCCAAGAATTGGCAGTCCACTCCCTTTCTATGCCCTTGATTCTATTCTATTCACCATTTTATTCTGTTTGTCATATTTTTTATTCACTTGATTTTTTAGATTCACTTGTTGATAGATAATGTATTTGTTGTCACTTTGTTGTTCATAATTTTTATCTTTACTTTTTTCTTCTTCTTCCTCTTCTTAAAGAATACCTTTCAACATTTAATATAATACTGGTTTAGCGGTGATGAGCTCCTTTAGTTTTTTCTTGCCTGTGAAGCTCTTTTTCTGACCTTCATTTCTAAATGAGAGCTTTGCTGGGTAGAGTAATCTTGGTTATAGGTTCTTGCTACTCATCACTTTGAAAATTTCTTGCCACTCCCTTCTGGCCTGAATAGTTTCTGTTGAGAAAATAGCTGACAGTTGTATGGGAACTTCCTTGTAGTTAACTGTTTTTCTTTTGCTGCTTTTAATATTCTCTATTTGTCTTTTGCTCTTGGTATTTTAATTATGATGTGGCTTGGTGTGGTCCTCTTTGGATTCCTTTCGTTTGGGGTTCCCTGCTTTTTCTGGATTGTAAATCTATTTTTTTCACCAGGTAGGGGAAGTTTTCTGTCATTATTTCTTCAAATAGGTTTTCAATATCTTGCTCTCTCTTCTTTTGGCACCCCCATAATTCTGATGTTGGTATGCTTGAAGTTGTCCCAGAGGCTCCTTGCACTATCTTCATATTTTTTAAATACCATATTTTTCGGCATATAAGACGACTCCCTAATTTTACAGTTAAAAATTCGTTTAGCGGCATATCGAGACGTTTTTCTGGATATACTCGGCGTATAAGACGACCCACGATTTTTGGTTGAATTTTTTTCATTTCAAATGTCGTCTTTTTTTTTTTTAATATATTTTTTATTAAGTTATTATTTTTGTACATATACCAATGCCCCCCCTCCCATACATACCCTCCCTCCCCAGAGTTTTGTGTCCATTGGTTGTACTTATATGCATGTATACAAGTCCTTCAGTTGATCTCTTATCTCCCCCAGATCTCCCCAGCCTCCCCGCTGTAATTTGACAGTCTGCTTGTTGCTTTACTGTCTCTATATCTATCTTTTGGTTCTTCAGTTTATAATGTTATTTATCATCCATAAATAAGTGAGGTCATGTGGTGTCTCTCTTTCATTGACTGGCTTGTCTCACTCAGCATGATGTTCTCCAATTCCATCCAGGTTGCTGCAAACGATGAGAATTTTTTCTTTTTTATGGCTGCATAATATTCCATTGTGTAAATGTACCATAGTTTTTGGATCCAATCATCTGCTGATGGGCACCTAGGCTGTTTCCAAATCCTAGCTATTGTAAATTGTACTGCTATGAACATAGGGGTGCATATATTCTTTCTGGTTGATGTTTCTAGCTTCTTGGGATATATTCCTAGGAGTGGGATTACTGGGTCAAATGGGAGTTCCATTTTCAGTTTTTTGAGGAAGCTCCATACTGTTCTCCACAGTGGTTGCACCAGTCTACATTCCCACCAGCAATGCACGAGGGTTCCTTTTTCTCCGCAACCTCGCCAACACTTGTCGTTTGTTGATTTGTTGATATTGGCCATTCTGACAGGTGTGAGATGGTACCGCATTGTTGTTTTGATTTGCATTTCTCGGATAATTAGTGACTTTGAGCATGTTTTCATGTGCCTCTTGGCCTTCCTTCTGTCTTCTTTTGAGAAGATTCTATTTAGATCCATTGCCCATTTTTTAATTGGGTCATTTATCTTCCTTTTATTAAGTTGTGTAAGCTGTCTGTAGATGTTGGAAATTAAACCTTTATCAGTGATAACATTTGCAATTATGTTCTCCCATACAGAGGGCTTTCTTGTTGTTTTGTTGATGGTTTCTTTTGCTGTAAAAAAGCTTTTTATTTTGATGTAGTCCCATTTGTTTATTTTCTCTTTAGCTTCCATTGCCCTAGAGGCAGTATCAGTGAAGAACTTCTTTTGGCATATGTCTGAGATTTTGCTGCCTGTGGATGCCTCTAGTATTTTTATGGTTTCCCGTCTTATGTTTAAATTCTGTATCCATTTTGAGTTTATTTTTGTGTATGGTGTAAGTTGGTGATCCAGTTTCATTCTTTTGCATGTATCTGTCCAATTTTCCCAACACCATTTATTGAAGAGACTGTCTTGACTCCATTGTATGTTCGTGCCTCCTTTGTCAAATATTAACTGAGCATAGTGATTTGGGTTGATATCTGGGTTCTCAATTCTATTCCATTGATCTATATATCTGTTCTTGTGCCAGTATCAGGCTGTTTTGAGAACAGTGGCTTTGTAATACAGTTTGAAATCTGGTATTGAGATCCCTCCTACTTTACTCTTCTTTCTCAGGATTGCTTTGGCTATTCGGGGTCTTTTGTTGTTCCAAATGAACTTTTGAAGAGTTTTTTCTAGGTCAGTGAAATATGCTGTTGGTATTTTAATTGGGAGTGCATTGAACCTATAGATTGCTTTGGGAAGTGTGGACATTTTGATGATGTTGATTCTACCAATCCATGAACATGGTATGTTCTTCCATCTGTTTACATCTTCCTCTATCTCTTTTTTCAGTGTCGTGTAGTTTTCTGTGTATAGGTCTTTTACCTCCTTAGTTAAGTTTATTCCAAGGTATCTTAATTTTTTTGGTGCGATGGTAAATGGGATTGCCTTTTTAGTCTCTGTTTCTGCAAGTTCACTATTGGTGTATAGAAATGCCATAGATTTCTTGGCGTTAATTTTGTATCCTGCTACATTGCCAAATTCATTTATTAAGTCAATTAGTTTTTTAATGGAGTCTTCTGGGTTTTTTATGTACAATATCATGTCATCTGCAAATAAGGATAATTTTACTTCTTCTTTTCCAATTTGGATGCCTTTTATTTCCTCTTCTTGTCTAATTGCAATGGCTAGTACAGTGTTTTTCAACCTTTTTTGGGCAAAGGCACACTTGTTTCATGAAAAAAATCACGAGGCACACCACCATTAGAAAATGGTAAAAAATTTAACTCTGTGCCTATATTGACTATATATAAAGTAATTCTCTTGAATAGGAATCAAATAAACGCAAAGAAAGTATTTTATAATTACTTTATTATGAAATATTAAGTAAAGAAAATAGTGAAAAATTATAAAATTCTTGTCTTGTCTGCACCTACGGCACACCAGGCAACATAGTGTGCCGCGGAACAGCGGTTGAAAAACGCTGGGCTAGTACTTCCAGTACTATGTCAAACAGGAGTGATGAGAGTGGGCAACCCTGTCTTATTGCTCTTCTTAGAGGGAATGGTTTTAGTTTTTGCCCATTGAGTATAATGTTGGCTGTGGGTTTATCATATATAGCTTTTATTATGTTGAGGTATCATCCTTGTACTCCCACCTTGTTGAGAGTTTTTATCAGGAAAGGGTGTTGGATTTTATCAAATGCTTTTTTTGCATCAATTGATATGACTATATGATTTTTATCTTTCAATTTGTTTATGTGATGTATCACATTTATTGATTTGCGGATATTGTACCATCCTTGCATTCCTGGAATAAATCCTACTTGGTCGTGGTGTATGATCTTTGTGTTGCTCTGCTGGAGCCGATTTGCTAGAATTTTGTTGAGGATTTTGGCATCTATGTTCATAAGAGATATTGGCCTGTAATTCTCTTTCATTGAGTTGTCTTTATCTGGTTTTGGTATCAAATGTCATCTTATATGCCGGAAAATACGGTATATTTTTTATTGATTTTTTACAGAGAGGAAGAGAGAAGGATAGAGAGTTAGAGACATGAATGAGAGAGAATCATCAATCAGCTGCCTCTTGCACACCTCCTACTGGGGATGTGCCCGCAACCAAGGTACAGGCCCTTGACCGGAATCGAACCCGGGACCTTTCAGTCCGCAAGCCAACACTCTATCTACTTAGCCAAACTGGTTTCGGCCACTATCTTCATATTTTTGTATTCTTTTTTCCTTTTGTTTTTCCAGTTGGGTATTTTTTGCTTTTTTGTATTTCAATCTGTTTTCTATATCTCTGAGTCTGTTTCTATTTTGTTTGTTTTGTTCATTAGATTTCACATATAAGAAAAATCATAAGGTATTTATTTATCTCTGACTAGATTATTTCATTTAGCATAATACTCTCCAGGTTCATCCATACTGTCACAAAAGGTAAGATTTCCTTCTTTTATACCGTCAGTAGTATTTCATTATATAAATGTAACACAGTTTTTTTTATCCACTCATCTACTGATGGACACTGGGCTCTTTCTAAATCTTGGCTAATGTAAATAACGGTACAATGTACATAGGGGTGCATAAATTCTTTTGAATCAGTGTTTCAGCTTTCTTTGGATATATTCCCAGAAGTGGAATCACTGGGTCATAAGGCAATTCCATTGTTAATTTTTTTGAGCTAATCACATAATGCTTTGTACAATGGCTACAACAGTCTGTATTCCTACCAATAGTGTACTAAGGTTCCCTGTTCTTTGCATCCTCTCCAACACTTGTTTGTTGACTTATTGATGATAGCTATTCTGACAGATGTGAAGATATCTTATTGTGGTTTTAATTTGCATTTCTCTGAAAATTAGTTGAGTATATTTTCATATGTCTATTAGTCATCTATATGTTCTCTTTGAAGTAATGTCTCTTTAAATACTTTGCCCAGTTTTAAATTGGATTGTTTGTTTTTTGGTATTGAGTTGTATATGTTCTTTATAAAATTTGAATATTAGCCCTTTATCAGACATATCATTGGAAAATATGTTCTCCTATTCAATGGTTTGTCTTTTCATTTTATTGATTGTTTCCTTTGTTGTGCAAAATTTTTTTGGTTGCTATAATCCTAGTTATTTATTTATTTATCTATTTGTTTGTTTATTTTGTTTCCCTTCCCCGAAGATACATATGGGGGGGAAAATGTTGCTATGAGAAAGTGTCCTTGGATTTGGACCTACCTGGATAGTCCAGGGTGATCTCATCTAAAGATCCTTAATTTAATTACATCTCCAAAGATCCTTTTTCCCCCCAAATAAGGTAACATTCACAGTTTTTAGGTATCTGGATGTAGACATATCTTTTGGAAGTTCATCATTCAAACCATTAGTTTATTTTGGAATTTAGGCTATACCTTCTTTTCAGAAACATTAAAATAACTAGAAGAAGCATTGAATTACCTCAATATCATGCTTCTGCATATTTAAGGTTTGCCTATAACCAGTATAATTCTATTTCTTGACTACCTAATAAGTTGAAAATTTAAGGTGAAGACATAATTAAAATCTCATAAAATAGAAAATATATAATTGTTTTTTACTCTTCCTTTTTGTTGGTAGTTCGGAACTTTATAAGCATTACTAATACCAGAAAAAGGCTTTTCAAAACTCAAGTAAAGCATTGAAAATGTAGCTGGCTAGTTGCTTGTACCATTTTTAAATACTGCTCATAAGTTGTTGAGTTAATTAAGGATCAAGTGAGGTATTGCTTTTGAATTTCTTTATAAATCATGATTTTAATGTAAAAGATTACTATTGCTCTTTGTAAAGAGTATATGAACAAGTGCAATATAATCATTGGGCACTATGAAAAAATGCTCACTAAGTACAATAGAAAGTAAGGACATTTTTGACAAATAATTTTGCACCTATTTAGAATGTTCATGGAAGTTTACTGTCTGCTCTTAAATAAAAAAATTTAAAAAAAACAGATTATACCCATCATCAAGAAAGAATTGGGTTTGCATTAAAGGCAAGCTGCTCGTATAGAAGTAGGTGAGTCAGCAAGATGAGTTTCTTCTTGCTTGATTTTTGTTCACCAATAAGAATTCATTTGGGATGAGAGTATTGAATGAAATTATTATAAAGTGAGGAAATGGAAGATCCTGAGGAAATAAGGACCTGTCTGTAATATTTAGAATAACTTTTAAGAAAGCTCATCATCTCAGATTTAAATTTTAAGGATTCAATGGAAAGAAAATCCATAACCAACATAGTAACACAAAGTTAAATGTGATACAGTGGTGGCTTTCTAGCTTTAAACAATTAAACCCCACTTTCCTCTAAATGAGTCTTACTTGAACGTCCAATATATATACAGATTAAACTTCAGAGGCTTTAGCTACAGTTTTTGAAGTTGTGGGGGAAGTGATAAGAGGCAGAATGGATATGTGGTGCACTTGTCACTGCTGCAATTTTGTTTTACTTGTGTGATTATTTGATCAATAGCTGTTTTCTCTATTGGACAGCACTCCAGGCTTACAGATACATCCCTAATGCCTAACAAAATGTCTGGAACTATATATATGTGTCTGTTGATGAATGAATGGTTGATGCAGAAGCTTAAAAAAAGGCTAATTGAAGTAAGCTGGATAGTTGTCAATATCTCTGAGAGCAGTGAAGGCAGAGATGATCATCTCAGCATTTATCTATGATCTCAGCATTTATCACTAATACTATTACTCACAGAAAAAAACTCCATTTTAGTGCCTGGCACAGGGCCTGAAGCATAGTACATTTCATTAAATGTTTTTTTAAATAAATGGTACCCAGGAAACATTAGTTGAAGGAATGAATAAATTGAAATGATTGAATGGATGAATGGGTGTCATGTGAGAATGAGAAAGAGTGGTTCAATTTTCTTCCTTAAAATCATTTTAAAAATAACTGAAATAAAACTACGTGAATATTAATCCTGGTTGTTCCTTTAAAAATATAGGAGTCTATTAAGTATAAGTTTCACTTTATTTATATGAATTCCCCAGAACTATATTGTCTGAAAGTGTGACACGTCATAAAACAACCAGAGCCAACAGTTGTGCTAAAGCCATCTTCACTCAGTACAAATTGCTGACTTAAAATTACCCACAGGAGACACTGAGTGCCCCAAATATGGACAGCTCCAAAAGAAGTATGCCCAGTTTGAAAGAATTGTGTGCCGGGAGGAAACACACAGGTTCTTTATTTTAGAAACAGATATATAAATTGCAGTTGCTTGAAGGAAACTCTACCTTGTGCCTTAGCTGGATGCATACCATTTGATCTATAGTGCATATTATAGCAAGATATTGCTTAGGGATTAGAGTAGGTCGATTTGCAGTTTAACTAGTTATTCAGGGCATCAGCAGACTAAAGCACCAAGGTAGTCTTATACCATAGTGATTTGGTACAGAATTTCCAGAGATCCAAAAACACAAATAAACAAGCAAAAAAAAACCCCCAAAAACAAACAAACATACAAACAAACAAACAAAAAACAAAACAAAAAACCCACAAATATTGCAGTGTATGTGTGTGGGAGGGGGTGGGATCTGGGCAGCAGCTATCATTGGAGCATCATCACCTACTGAGTCGACTTTCTGAGTCTCAATATGTGAGATCATCTGAACACCTGGTTAACTGCTGGAGTGGGTAAAGTTGGCCCTGGGAAGAGTGAGCAAAACTGTCCTTAAAGTGGTGATCTGTAGCTGGCTGGATCTAGTATATATTCCAGATGGTCCACTGATGGATACAAAATGGATACCATACAAACCTGTGTTTTTTTTAATATATTTTTTCAAAACAACATTTTTACATATTTATACATGCCTATTATAAAAATGCTAGAGGCCCAGTGCACGAAATTTGTACAAGGGTATGTGTGTCTCTCATCCTGGTCTGCACCTTCTTGCAATCTGGGACCCCTCGGGGATACCGACTACTGGCTCCTAATCACTTGCCTTCTTGCCTATCTGCCTGATTACCCTTAACCATTCTGCTTGCCTGTCTGATTGCTCCTAAATGCTTGTCTGCCTGCCTGCCTGATCGCCCCTAACCACTGTACTTGTTTGCCTGATTGCCCCTGACTGCTCATCTGCCTGATTACCCTTAACTGCTCACCTGCCTTCCTGATTGCCCCTAACATCTTGCATGCCTGCCTGATCTCCCTTAACCACTCTGCCTGCCTGATCACCCTTAACCACTCACCTGCCTGCATGATTGCCCCTAACCACTCTGCATGCCTTATCACCCCTAACTGTCTCTGCTTTGGCCCTCGCTGCCATGTCTTCAACCAGGAGGACATCTGGAATAACATCTGGAAGGTCATTCAGCTGTCCAGTCAAATTAGTATATTATGCTTTTATTATTATAGATATTTGATACAAAATAATACATAAAAAACAATGAAAATTTCCTTTCATCAATCAGCTCCATCAACCCTATGCATACTGTATCCCCCACCCCTACATCCTACTTTATCGCTGAGAAGTAATCATTAATGCTCACTTGGAGTCATGGTATGAATCCTCCCAGACCATGTTCTATTTTCAGTGGACTGAATGTTTTTGCCCTCCCCCCCAATTCTTATGTTGAAGTCCTAATCTCCATGAAATAGTGTTTGGAAGTGGGATTTTTGGGACTGTTTAGGTCATGACAGTAGATCTCTCATGAATAGGCTTAGTGCCCCTATAAGAAGAAACACAAAAGATATTAGCTCTCTCTTGGCCATGGGAGGGTCCAGTGAGATGGTAGCTATCTATAAACCAGGAAGAAGGTTCTCACCAAAAATCAAAGCTGATAGCACTTTAATTTTGGATTTCTCAGGTTCAAGAACTGTGAGAAATAAATTTCTGTTGTGTAAGCACCCAGTATATAGTGTTTGATACAATAGCTGAAACTGACTAAAATTTACATGTACAGATATTCAAACACATATATAAGCTCATAACATATGCATATTTCACTTTGACATGCTTTTTTCACTTAACAATATGTTGGGAAAAGTCCCAGCTCAATAATTAAAAAGTAGTGTAGCTTCAGTTAATAACAGTTTTGTATGTATCCTTCCAGGACATTTTTCTATGCATATGCACACATATTTCATTGGTTTGGGTTATTTTTAAATAAATAGGATTATGCTATAAAATTATTATGTTAACTTGTTCTTTCATATCAGTTAATTTAGGTCTTCCTCACTCTTTAATTTTTTATTTTTTGTAAATAAATCTTTATTGTTCAGATTATCACAGTTGTTTGTTTCTCTTTTTCTCCCCATAGCTCCCCTTTACCTAGTTCCCACCCCATCCTGTGCCCTTACTGCCCCCCAACTGTCCTTGGCCATAGGTGTATGATTTTTGTCCAGCCTCTTCCCACACCCCCATTTCCTTCCCCCCGAGAATTGTCAGTCAACTCCCTTTCTATGCCCCTGATTCTATTCTATTCACCAGTTTATTCTGTTTGTCAGATAGATTTTTTATTCACTTGATTTTTAGATTCACTTGTTGATAGATATGTATTTGATGTCACTTTGATATTCATAATTTTTATCTTTACCTTTTTCTTCTTCCTCTTCTTAAAGAATACCCTTCAGCATTTAATATAATACTGGTTTGGCGGTGATAAACTCCTTTAGCTTTTTTCTTGCCTGGAAAGCTCTTTTTCTGACCTTCAATTCTAAATGAGAGCTTTGCTGGGTAGAGTAATCTTGCTTGTAGGTTCTTGCTATTCATCACTTTGAAAATTTCTTGGACTCTCTTCTGGCCTGAATAGTTTCTGTTGAGAAACCAGCTGACAGTTGTATGGGAACTCCCTTGTAGTTAACTAACAGTTTTTCTCTTGCTGCTTTTAATATTCTCTATTTGTCCTTTGCTCTTGGCATTTTAATAATGATGTGTCTTGGTGTGGTCCTCTTTGGATTTAAAAAAATATATATTTTTATTAAATTATTATCTGTGTACATATTTTAACATTGCCCTCCCTCCCATACATACCCTCCCTCTCCAGAGTTTTGTGTCCATTGATTGTACTTATATGCATGTATACAAGTCCTTCGGTTGATCTCTTATCTCCCCCAGATATCCCTACCCTCCCAGCTGTAATTTGATAGTCTGCTTGTTGCTTTACTGTCTTTATATCTGTCTTTTGGATCATCAGTTTATAATGTTCTTTAATATCCATAAATGAGTGAGGTCATGTAATATTTCTCTTTCATTGACTGGCTTATTTCACTCAGCATGATGTTCTCTAATTCTATCCAGGTTGCTGCAAATGATGAGAATTCCTTCTTTTTTATGGCAGCATAGTATTCCATTGTGTAGTCATACCATAGTTTTTTTATCAATCCTCTGCTGACGGGCACCTAGGCTGTTTCCAAATTCTAGCTATTGTAGATTGCGCTGCTGTGAACATAGGGGTGCATATATCCTTTCTGATTGGTGTTTTTAGTTTCTTGGGATATATTCCTAGGAATGGGATTACTGGGTCAAATGGGAGTTCCATTTTCAGTTTTTTGAGGAAACTCCATACTGTCCTCCACAGTGGTTGCACCAGTCTGCATTCCCACCAGCAGTGCACGAGGGTTCCTTTTCCTCCGCAACCTAGCCAACACTTTTCGTTTGTTGATTTGTTGATGTTGGCTATTCTGACAGGTGTGAGATGGTATCGCATTGTTTTGATTTGCATCTCTCGGATAATTAGTAATTTTGAGCATGTTTTCATGTGCCTCTTGGCCTTCCTTCTGTCTTCTTTTGAAAATATTCTATTTAGGTCCAATGCCCATTTTTTAATTGGATCATTCATTTTCCTTTTACTTAGTTGTATAAGCTGTCTATAGATGTTGGAGATTAAACCTTTATCAGTGATAACATTTGCAATTATGTTCTCCCATACAGAGGGCTTTCTTGTTGTTTTGTTGGTGGTTTCTTTTGCTGTAAAAAAGTTTTTTATTTTGATGTAGTCCCATTTGTTTATTTTCTCTTTAGCTTCCATTGCCCTAGAGGCAGTATCAGTGAAGAACTTCTTTTGGCATATGTCTGAGATTTTGCTGCCTGTGGATGCCTCTAGTATTTTTATGGTTTCTTGTCTTATGTTTAAGTTCTGCATCCATTTTGAGTTTATTTTTGTGTATGGTATAAGTTGGTGATCTAGTTTCATTCTTTTGCATGTATCTGTCCAATTTTCCCAACACCATTTATTGAAGAGACTGTCTTGACTCCATTGTATATTTGTGCCCCCTTTGTCAAATATTAATTGAGCATAGTTATTTTGGTTGATATCTGAGTTCTCAATTCTATTCCATTGATCTATATGTCTGTTCTTGTGCCAGTACCAGGCTGTTTTGAGAACAGTGGCTTTGTAATACAGCTTGAAGTCTGGTATTGAGATCCCTCCTACTGTACTCTTCTTTCTCAGAATTGCTGTGACTATTTGGGGTCTTTTATTGTTCCAAATGAACTTTTGGAGAGTTCTTTCTAGGTCGGTGAAATATGCCGTTGGTATTTTAATGGGGAGTGCATTGAATCTATAGATTGCTTTAGGAAGTATGGACATTTTGATGATGTTGATTCTACCAATCCATGAACATGGTATGTTCTTCCATCTGTTTACACCTTCCTCTATCTCTTTTTTCAGTGTCATGTAGTTTTCCACGTATAGGTCCTTTACTTCCTTAGTTAAATTTATTCCTAGGTATCTTAATTTTTTTGGTGTGATGGTAAATGGAATTACTTTTTTAGTCTCTGTTTCTATAAGTTCACTGTTGGTGTATAGAAATGCCATAGATTTCTTGGCGTTAATTTTGTATCCTGCTACATTGCCAAATTCATTTATTAAGTCAATTAGTTTTTTAATGGAGTCTTTTGGGTTTTTTATGTACAATATCATGTCATCTGCAAATAAGGATAACTTTACTTATTCTTTTCCAATTTGGATGCCTTTTATTTCCTCTTCTTGTCTAATTGCAATGGCTAGTACTTCCAGTACTATGTCAAAGAGGAGTGGTGATAGTGGGCATCCCTGTATTGTTCCTGTTCTTAGAGGGAATGGTTTTAGTTTTTGCCCATTGAGTATAATGCTGGCTGTGGGTTGATCATATATAGCTTTTATTATGTTGAGATATGATCCATGTACTCCCACCTTGTTGAGAGTTTTTATCAGGAAAGGGTGTTGGATTTTATCAAATGCTTTTTCTGCATCAATTGATATGACTATATGATTTTTATCTTTCAATTTGTTTATGTGATGTATCATGTTTATTGATTTGCAGATATTGTACCATCCTTGCATTCCAGAAATAATCCTACTTGGTCATGGTGAATAATCTTTGTGATGCTCTGCTGGAGCCGATTTGCTAGAATTTTGTTGAGGATTTTGGCATCTATGTTCATGAGGGATATTGGCCTGTAATTCTCTTTCATTGAGTTGTCTTTATCTGGTTTTGGTATTAGGGTGATGCTGGCTTCATAGAAGGAGTTTGGAAGTGTTCCTTCCTCTTCAATTCTTTGGAATAGTCTGAGGAGGATAGGTTATAGTTCTTCCTTGAATGTTTGGTAAAACTCTCCTGTGAAGCCATCTGGCCCTGCGCTTTTGTTTGCTGGAAACTTTTTGATGACTGTTTCAATTTCTTCCCAAGTCACTGCTCTATTGAGATTTTTAGACTCTTCTTGATTGAGTTTTGGAAGGTTGTATTTTTCTAGGAATATGTCCATTTCCTCCAGGTTGTTCAGTTTGTTGGAATAGAGTAACTGTTCGTAGTATTTTGTAACAATCCTTTTGTATTTCGGTGGGGTCTGTTGTTATTTCACCTCTTTCCTTTCTGATTTTGTTTATTTGAGTCCCCTCTCTTTGTTTCTTGGTTAGTCTGGCTAGAGGTTCATCTATCTTGTTTATTCTTTCAAAGAACCAGCTCTTGGTTTTGTTGATCTTATGTATTGTTTCTTTGGTCTCTATGTCGTTTATCTCCGCTCTGATTTTTGTTATTTCCTTCTTTCTGCCTACACTGGGCTTTTCTTGTTGCTCTTTTTCTAACTCTTTGAGTTGTAGAGTTAGATCATTTGTTACCATTTTTTCTAGTTTTTTGCAATAGGATTGTAGGGATATGAACTTCCCTCTCAAAACTGCTTTTGCTGTGTCCCATAGATTTTGGATAGTTGTGTTTTCATTGTCATTTGTTTCCAGGATGTTTTTAATTTCTTCCTTGATTTCTTTGGTAACCCAGTCCTTGTTTAATAGCATGCTGTTTAGTCTCCATGTGTTTGATTTCTTTGGATTTTTTTCATTGTAGTTAATTTCCAGTTTTATGCCACTATGATCTGAGAAGATGCTTGATATGATTTCTATCTTCTTGAATTTGAAGAGACTTTGCCTATGTCCCAAAATGTGGTCTATGTTTGAGAATGTCCCATGTGCGCTTGAGAAGAATGTATATTCTGTGGCTTTGGGGTGGAAAGTTCTGAAGGTGTTGATTAATTCCATCTGGTCTAGCGAGTCATTTAGGATTGATATTTCTTTGCTGATTTTTTGTTTACATGATTTGTCAAAGGGTGACAGTGGGGTATTAAAATCTCCTACTATGATTGTATTGCTATTAATCTCTCCCTTAATGTCCTCCAGCAGCTTTTTTATATATTGGGGTGCTCCTGTATTGGGTGCATATATATTTACCAGGGTTCTTTCTTCTTGTTGGATTGCTCCCTTTAGTATTATGAAGTGGCCTTCATTATCTCTTGTTATGTCCTTCACTCTGAGATCTAATTTGTCAGATATAAGTATTGCTACCCCAGCTTTTTTTTCATTTCCATTCGCCTGGAAAACCTTTTTCCATCCCTTCACCCTCAGTCTGTGTGCGTCTTTTTTTCTGAGGTGGGTTTCTTGTAGACAACAGTTGTATGGGTCTTGTTTTCTTAACCAATCTGTTACCCTATGTCTTTTGTTTGGAGCATTTAAACCATTTACATTTAAAGTTATTTTTGATACGTACTCATTTGACACCATTTTTATTCTATACACCCATGTTCCTTCTTCGCTTCCTATTTCTTTATTTTCTTTAGCATTTCTTGCATTGCTGGTTTGGTGGAGATAAATTCCTTCAGTCTTTTTTTGTCTGTGAAGCTCCTGATTTCCCCTTCAATTTTGATTGATAGCCTTGCTGGGTACAGTATTCTTGGATTTAGACCCTTACTTTGCATGACTTTGTATATTTCATCCCATTCTCTTCTGGCCTGATAATTTTCTGTTGAGAAATCAGTTGCTAGTCTGATGGGGGTCCTTTGTTTGTAACTTTCTGTCTCTCTCTGGCTGTTTTTAAGATTCTTACTTTGTCATTGTTGTTTGCCAATTTAATTATAATGTGCCTTGGCTTCGGTCTTATGGGGTTCATTTTGCTTTGGACTCTGCGAGCATCTTGGATTTGTGTGGGTTTTTTCTTCTCTATCTCAGGAAAGTTTTCTGTCATTATTACTTGAAATACTTTTTCTATGTCTACCTCAGTTTCCTTTCCTTCTGGAACCCCTATTATTCGAATATTGTTTTATTTTGTATTTTCCCAAAGCTCCCATAGGCTCTCCTCCTGTTTTTTAATTTTTTTTTCTAGAAGCTGCTCTAATTGGGTATTTTTTTCCATCTTGTCTTCTAGCTCACTGATGCAGTCCTCTGCTTCATCTAGTGTACTCTTGATGCTTTCTATCGAGTTCTTCAGGGTAGCGATGTCATTTTTCATTTCTTCTTGGTTCATCTTCATTTCCTCTTGGTTCTTCTTCAATTCCTCTTGGTTCTTCTTCAATTCCTCATGGTTCTTCTTCATTTCTTCTTGGTTATTGTCAAATTTCTCTTCCATTCTTTTTAGCCATCTTATGAATTCCTGCTCTGGTAGGTTGCTTGCCTCTAACTCATTTACTTCCTTTTCTAGTGATGCCTGCTTTACTTTCATTTCTTTGTCTGCCCATGGTCTCTCTTTTCAGGATGTCTGGTTATGTGGTTATCTTTCTCCTGCGTTGATTTAGGCACAAAATACAACAGTACCAGGTACAACACAAAAGCACTGAACAAGAATGTATTTGCGATATTGATAAGCTCTACTAAAGGTGTCCCCTAGAGAAAGGCAAATTAGGGGATAGGAGAGAAAGAAGATAGGTAAAAATAAATAAATAAATAAATAAATAAATAAATAAATGAAAAAAATAAAAAAGGAGTGATAAATAAAGAGGTAGAAAAAGAAGAATAAAAGTAATGTCGAAATGAAGTTGGGAAACAGAGAGAAGAAAAAAGAGAGAGATAGGGATAGATAGAAAGAGAGAGATAAGAAGCAAACTAAGAGAGAAAGGGGAACAAACTATAAATATATGTGGAGAAAAATTCCCATAGAACAGCCACTAATCCCAGCAAATGCCAGCAATAAAAACTTGGAGATTAATATAAACTACAATATCCACTATTATTAAGCAAGGCTATGATAAACAGAAGTAAAAACGAACAAAAACAAAGGGATTTAAAAAATACTAAGCAACAATAACAACATAAGAATAAGCCTAACAATTTCACTAAAAATCATATAAATTCACTGTAATCAATATTCACATAAACAACAATAAAAGGATAGAGAGGAGAATAGTTTTTTTGGTTGTTCTTTTTTTTTTTTTTTAACTAGTTAATATAGTGAAGAGCGTGGTATTTATACACTTAGAGCAGGGGGTTGGAAATTTGGTCTATAAGTATGGTGAGAGTTTTAGCAGGGGTATACAGATAGAATAGGGAAAAACTAAAGCCGGAAAGGGATAAGATAAACAGGAGACAAAAAGGGTAAAGGTTAGTAAGAGAGTGATGTCCTAAAGGTCGAGTTGAGATAGGTTTGAACGATACTATAGTAGAGATTAAAATAGAATGAAGACTAATCCCAACATAAAATAAAGAGAAAGTAAAATGGTTCTGAAGGAAAAAAAAAAAAAAAAGAAGAAAAAAGGAAACAAAAAATGCAAAATAGCAGTAGTAATAATGATGATTGAAAATTGAAAAATGTAATAATTGAAAAGGTAAAATCAAGTAAGGATAAAAGGAAAAAATTCGTTTCTTAAGTAAAGGATGTAAAAAATGAAAATAAAATAAAGAATAGAAAAATTAGGATAAAAATGTCCAGTAGTGATTCACTTTCTCTGTTATTGTATTTGGCACGCCTGATTCTCAGTCCAGACAATATTACAGTTCCCAGCGTTCCACTGTACCTCAGTTTTGTAAGGTAGTCCTTAATTTTAAGTAGGCTATATCTTAGTTATTTGTGTCTGTTTATTTTTGATTAATTAAAAGTAATTAAAAAATTAAAAAATTAAAAAAAAAAGGAAAGGAAATAAGGGGAACCAAAAAAAAAAAAAAAAGTTAGTTTGTAATTCAGCCCCTAGGTGGCAGTGTTTCTGGTTTGACTTTCCAGTTTTTTTGGTTGCTCTAGCCTTCTTTCTCTATGGCTCTATGTTTTGTCCCAGTAGACTGTCAGGGTGCTGGCTGGCCCCCAGAATGTCCTTTATCGCTCTGATCCCCTATTTCCAGGAAGGCAATTTCCCCCTGCAGTCTCAGGATACGCCAAACTGGGCAGTCCTTCCCTAGTACTCAGAAGCAAGGGGGTGAAGTGGATCAGGTGCAGGATATGTCTGCGCCCAGGTGCCCAGATGTTCCGCTTTTTGCGGGATGGTCTCGATTCTTAACAATTTGTCCCGTGTTCCTTGGTGTTTTTTAAAAAAGACCCAATTTTGGGGAAGATCACACCAAACCCAGCGCTGAGTCCTGCAGTGCTTGACTCCCTCTGCAGCTGCTGTTTCCCTCCGCGCAGCTCTGGGCGCGGGGCTGCGCAGGGCTAGGACTGCTGAGTCGCTGGTGGCCTGAGACCACGCGGGGCTAGGGCCACTTGTGGTGCGGGGTTGGGGCTGTGTGGGGCGAGCAGGACTAGGGTCATCAGCAGTGTGGGGCTACTGGTGGCACGAGGCCGTGCGGGGCTAGGGCTGGTCGTGGCGCAAGGCGCTGGGGCGTGGAGCTGATGGGGCGCACCTAGGCTACAGTCGCCGCCTGCACTTCGATGTCCCAGAACCCTCACGTTTTCCCCACAAACTCTGACCTTTCTGTGAGTGACTGAAGAACTCCCTTGAATCCACGTGTTTGCACTGATTGGGGCGTCACAGCTGCTCGATGGTCTCTTCTACTGTGGGTTTTCCAGGCCTCAGAGAAGGTCCTCCTTTCTTGGTAAGATGGCGCAGCCTTCCCTCTGAGCCCGTAGCTCCGGGAGAGGTCTCCACTACTGCAGTGCTGGCTGCTTGGTCAGGAATCCTGTCCAGATGACCCTTACCTTTTTTTTTTTTTGAGTTCTGCTACCCCTTAGCTCACCAATCTGTACTCCCCAAGCGACTTTTAGAAGCTGATTCTATCTGTTCTGGGACTAGGCTCAGAACAAGTCCGTCTGATCGGTTGCCATCTTGTCTCCTCCCAAGTTTTTTTCCAGTCCCATTTCTATACAAGGCCTGCTCTCCTCTGCCTCCACCCCTGGCGAGGAGGTCCCAGGCACTGAGGAGTGCATTCCCTGGCCCTGAGCTCAGCGGGTGGGAATGTGACTGATAAATCGGAGATAACCCCAGAGGGCAGGGCCTGTGGGCACCCAGGCTCGGGATAAAAACTGGATTTCTTTTGTTTGGGGTTCTGTGCACTTCTTGGACATGTAAGTCTATTTCTTTCACCAGGTGGGGGAATTTTCTGTCATTATTTCTTTAAATAGGTTTTCAATATCTTGCTCTCTCTCTCTTGCACTCCCATAATTCTGATGCTGTTACGCCTGAAGTTGTCCCAAAGGCTGCTTAAACTATCTTCATATTTTTTTATTCGTTTTTCTTTTTTGCTTTTCTAGTTGGGTGTTTTTTGCTTCTTTGTATTTAACATTTTTGGCTTGATTCTTGGGATCCTCTGGTCTGCTGTTGGATCTCTGTTTATTATTCTTTATTTCAGTCAGTGTATGCTTAATTTCTAATTGGTCCTTTTTCTTATCCTTGAGGGTCTCACTAAATTTCTCAGGGGTTTCTAGAAGATTCTTGAGTAATTTTATAACTGGGGTTTTGAATTCTATATCCAGTAGTTTGCTTTCCTTCATTTATTTCATTTGTGACCTGTTTCTTTGTCTCCGCATTTTGGCTGCATCCCTGTGTTGATAGAGTGGTTTTATTTGTGCTAGGTGTCCTATAGGGCCCAGTGGCTCAGCCTTCCAAATTACATGAGTTGGACATTCTTGGTGAACCCACTTGTGGGCTGTATGCACAATCTTGTAGTTAAGCCTTGATTGCTGTTGGAATCACTGGGAATAATTGACCTCCAGGCCAATTGGCTGTGAGGACCAATTCTTTCTACAATGGGAGAACTTTTGTGTTGGAGACATCCTTATGGGGCAGGACTTGCTTCAGTGGGGCTTTGGTGCTCACTGAGTCTGCCCCATGAATGTGTCTCTTATGGATGTAAAGAATTGTAATCTGGGTGGTCTCACTCTGACCACTGGGTACACTTGCTTTTGGATCTACAAGGAGGTGCAAAGTCAGCCACTGTCTGAGGCCACTCAGCAGGATCTACAGAGAGATCTGAAAATTTCTCCTTTTTATTTGGTATTTAGAGGTGTCCAGATGAGGCCAGCTGTGAAGCAATGCACGCTGTTGTCCAGCTTTGGGCCTTCTTTTGGAATCTCTGGGGCTCTCTGACCCAGCTGCTTTTTGTTAGGTTTTAGATTGCAAAAGGCCAGGCCATTCGTATTCAAAAGCCTCTGCACACAGCTTGCATTGGGGTTGTAAATTGGGTGGGGTGAGGTCTCACAGAATCACCAGGGCATAGCACACAGCAATGGCTGCATGTCATCCCTGCCCTGATGAGGTCCCTGGGTCTCTTTGTCCTGCAGCACCATACAGGAGCAATGAACACTGCAAGCACCTCTGAGATAAAGCTGCCCTCATATCCTGGCCCAATGCCAGACAGTTCAGTTTCTCTCCATATGAGTCTAAGTCTCCATAGTGTTGCCCAGAACTGGAGCTCAGAGTAGTCGGGAGCTTGTATCTACCTCCTGATTGAAAAAGACAACAGAGTGCGCAGTTGCCAGCCCATTTCCACTTTTGCCTGTACCTCCATACTTCCGCACCTCCACACCTCCTCCCAGTCTCAGTGTACTTTTCTCTTTCTTTCTAGATGTATGTCTTCCATTCATCAAGCCTTCCTGTGGTTTTAGATGCTATCTGCTTTGTCTTTTATTGATAGTTGTAGTTTTGATGTGGTCTTGTGAAGCAGCAAGTTCTGGTGTTTTTCTATGTTGCTATCTTGGTTCCTCCTCTCACTCTTTTAAAATGCTGTTTAAACTGTGTTAACAATAAAAGAATGTGTCATTAATTTTGCCAGTCCTTTTCTGAGGGACATTTAAGTTGTTTTCCCAGGGCATTTTTGGTTGTTATTTTTATTGTGTTTATTTGTTTATGAACTATACTGCAGTGAACATAATATATTTCTGTCTCTGGGTATGAGCCATATTATTTCTATGGGTGAAATTCCTATGTCAAAGGATTTGTACATTTTAAATTTTAAGAGATGCTTTCAAGTTGTCCTCCAAACTGCTTTTTCCTCAAATTTTCACTAATACTTGATATTGTTTAGGCTTATATATTATAAATTTGGCAGGGAAATATTTCATTGTTATTTTAATTTGAATTTTTCAGATTACTAGTGAGGTTGATCTGTTGCTTTATTTTTAATTCTTATCTCCCATTCCATGTCATTCTGCCTCCTGATTGTTCTCTCCTCCAGTTTCTTCTAGATCCAGGTCATCCTACACAGTACTACCAAGTAAATGTTCCTAAAGCTACTTCTCATCACTACTTTCCTGATGAAAATTTTACGTCAATCTTTCACTTCAGAAAGATTAAGAAATAACTGTTAGGAAGATACATCTTCTCAGATTTGAATTGTCAAGATAATTATTTAGTTCCTGTTCTGAGCCATGACCTATGCTAGGCATATTGGGAGAGACAGTGATGTTTTATGACTTATTATCTGTCTAATGGTCCAGGAAGATCTCTCTTCTGTTCCTGTCCAAGGAGGTATGCAACTAGTTCCCAAGTCCACAAGCCTTGAAACTTCAAACCCCCTTTTAAAAATACATTTTTATTAATTTCAGAGAGGAAGGGAGAGGGAGAGGGATGGGAACATCAATGATGAGAGAGAATAATTGATCGACCGCCTTCTGCACGCCCCCTACTGGGGATCAAGCCCAAAACCTGGGCATGTATCCTTTGATCAGAATTGAACCAGGGACCCTTCCTTCTTCAGGCCAATGTTCTATCCACTGAGCAAAACCAGATAGGGTGAAACTCCCTTTTAAGATAACTTTGGAATAATTTTCTACACTCTTTACCTCTGTGGTATCTAAACTTGCTTTTGCTTATGTATTTAGTGCATGGCAATATCCAACAAAATGGGAATGATTCTAAAATTTTCTCTTAATTCAACATTTGCAGAAAATTATGCCTGTCTGACACCCTCAGCATAACACTTAAAGCACATCACTCTTTCCCCACATATTAGTTGATTGATGCTGTCTCTTGTCCAAGCATTTCTGCCTCCCTTCAGTGAGGCTCTACCAGATAAGAATGACACTTGATTGTATATCACATTGTGAAATTGTCTGTTGACTCTGTAGAACTTTCTAGATGGGCTGTCTCTGACAATACCAAGATCCAAGTCCTGCACATGGCTGAGTGAATCTTTGGAATACTTCATTTTGGTCTCAGAGAGAATCACAAGCCTTTTGTTAGCTGCAAAATCCATCCTTCTTCCAGCCTTTTGAACTGTCATCAGAGTTCTTTGTTCAGGAATAGCAATAAAAAGATACCTACAAGTTCAGGAAGTGCACAGGACCCCAAACAAGAGGAATCCAAAGAGGAACACATCAAGACACATCATAATTAAAATGCCAATAGCAAAAGACAAAGAGAAAATCTTACAAGCAGCAAGAGAAAAACAACTAGTTATCTACAAGGGAGTACCCATACAACTGTCAGCTGATTTCTCAACAGAAACTATGCAGGCCAGAAGGGAGTGGCAATAAATATTCAAAATGATGAACAACAAGAACCTATAACCAAGATTACTCTACCCAGCAAAACTATCATTCAGAATTGAAGGTCAGATAAAGAGCTTCACAGACAAAAAAAAAGTTTAAGTAGTTCATCAACACCAAACCAGGATTACATGAAATGTTGAAGGGTATTCTTAAAGAAGAGGAAGAAGAAGAAAAAGGTAAAGGTAAAAAATTATGACCAACAGCCGAAACCGGTTTGGCTCAGTTGTAGAGCGTCAGTCTGCAGACTGAAAGGTCCCAGGTTCGATTCCAGTCAAGGGCATGTACATTGGTTGAGGGCACATCCCCGGTAGGGGGTGTGCAAGAGGCAGCTGGTCGATGTTTCTCTCTCATCGATGTTTCTAGCTCTCTATCCTCTCCCTTCCTCTCTGTAAAAAATCAATAAAATATATATATTTTTTTAATTATGACCAACAAAAATGCATCAAATAAATACCTACCAACAAGTGAATCTAAAATCAAGAGAATAAAAAAAAAATCTGAAGAACAAAATGGACTGGTGAATATAAGAGAATCAGGGACATAGAAAGGGATTGGACTAACAATTCACATGGGGAAAGGGGTCTGAGGGGTGCTGGTAGAGATTGGACAAAAATCTTATACCTATGGATGAAGACAGTGGCAGGGGTAAGGGCGTGGCGTGGGGTTGGGAATCAGGTGGAGGGGAGCTATGGGGGTGGGGGGAGAGGGACACCTGTAATAATCTGAACAATAAAGTTTTATTTAAAAAAAGATAATTACTTTTTTGTTATTTTTTAAAGAGTGAAACTCTAAAGTGTGTTATTTTTCTGTTACTTCTTATTTTGAAAAAAAGATTTAGTGCTAATCATTAATTTTTAATTTTCCATAAAGCATCTTAGGTGTTAATGTTGCTAATATGTAATCTGAACTAAGGAAGGGGAAAACATTGACTTCAATGGGGCTGTTCTACAGTGATAGGTACTTCATAAGCTTCATTTGTGCCTTTTTGACAGAGATGGGAAAATTGTTGAAGAGGTAAAATCTCAAAGAGAAGGAATTGGTACTTGGTTTTCTAGCTGTCTCTTTTGAAGTATACTTCACAAGTTTTAATAGGTAGAAACTTTGAATTTAGATACTCTTTGCTATAAGCTTACCAATATAGTACTTTTTTGATGTTGTATAGGAGATGCTTATACCTTGAGTTCAATAGTCATTACATTCAACAACTGAAATTTGTTTCACAAACTTTCTTTCTTTGTATGTAAGTTGGAAGATAGGAAACTCCAGAAAAGTGGAGTGCTCTAAACCCAGCAACCACTGCAGGCAGTAATTAATAAGAAAAAACCTAGATGGGCCAAAACAAATTACATTCACTCCAGGAACAGTGCACCAGGATGTTTATACACAACTAACTGCTCAGATCAAGCTGGTAATGCATTATATACTGTTTTCTGTGCAGACAAACAAAGCTTCAGATTTTTACAATAAAAAATCTAAGACTACAGTGATAGGAATTAACCTGAAATAGAAGATTTAAGGCTTAATTAGAATTCTGATCCAAGACAACAGACTGTGTGAACTGCTGTTGTTAAAGTGTACTATGTAAACATTGTATACTGATGGAATTTGCTTGTCAACCCAACTGGCATTTCTATGTAGTAAACTTGTCTTTCTCTCAGCCAAGTGAATCATGGGAAAAGATCAGCATCTCAATAGAGTGTGCTCTGGATGTGTAAAGTGAGTGAGTGTGAGTGAGTGTGTGTGTGTGTGTGGGGGAACAAACCTCAAAGAAAAGGAGCTTTGCATGGTTTTCAGTTACTTAAGTGTTAAAAAAATAATATCTTATAACAATGTGCATTTTGGCCCAAGGCTAGCAAGGGCTTTTGA
This sequence comes from Pipistrellus hanaki, assembly GCF_964339955.1. Classification (NCBI taxonomy): domain Eukaryota; kingdom Metazoa; phylum Chordata; class Mammalia; order Chiroptera; family Vespertilionidae; genus Pipistrellus; species Pipistrellus hanaki. The sequence goes on along the minus strand of NC_140524.1, from coordinate 18,389,874 downwards.
AGAATTGGAAGATAAACATTCTTTTTTAAATTTGAGGAACAGTATCTATAACTTAGCTAAGTAAAGCATGCCACAGAAAGAGGATTGTAGAAAATGAAAATAATTTTACAATGTTTTGTGCTTTTCTCTAATCTCTCTGTTGGAAATCTTTGTTTTCTAATATCTAACACTTCATCCAATTTATATAAATGAGAGGCATTTTAAAAAATGAGGCAGCATCATAGTATAGACCCGTGGTCGGCAAACTGCGACTCATGAGCCACATGCGGCTCTTTGGCCCCTTGAGTGTCTACCACAATGTGGATGTGCAAGTTGTGCATAACACTATTCCAAGGGGAGACCATTCACATAGATTTCAATGTGAATAGTGTCCTCTTAAAAGGGAGCAGCAGTAGAATTTGGGGAACCAGCTAGTATTATAAGAAATATTAATCATGCTCTGTTAATCGTGATTGTTTTATTCTGATTAAAGAAGGCACATTCTAGCCGAAACCGGTTTGGCTCAATGGATAGAGCGTCGGCCTGCGGACTGAAAGGTCCCAGGTTCGATTCCGGTCAAGGGCATGTACCTTGGTTGCGAGCACATCCCCAGTGGGGGGTGTGCAAGAGGCAGCTGATCGATGTTTCTCTCTCATCGATGTTTCTAACTCTCTATCCCTCTCTCTTCCTCTCTGTAAAAAATCAATTAAATATATTTTTTTTTAAAAAAAGGAGAGAAAAATCAGAAAGTCTTTGCAAATTTTCCAGGGTCAGTAATTCAAACTGTTTCAGGAAATAGAGTAAAGGATCGCTCTTTTGTGGCTGGAGTAAAAAATTAATTTATCATCATTTTAAAAAATCAAATGAGGCAAAACTATATCTCCTGACCCTCCCAATTCTTACAGTATATAGCCACACTCTATATGTTTCAATATTGTAGAGTAATTACCAGAAATGGTTAAGTAAATTTGTAAAAGTTCTGCCATCAGATTATAATTATTATTTAGTTTTCTGGAATTTTCCCTGCTACTTCTGTTTCTGGCCTATGATTGCTCAGAGCAGGGACAATACTCTGGTTTTGATGTTGATTGACTTTTATTAGGATCCTAGAAGTGTGATCTATATTAAAATAGTGTGGGTGAGCATGAAGAACATGGAGAAAGTCAACTGGTTAAGTGAGCAAATTGCCACCAAATGGAGGATATGACCTATTTTTTAATTTTATTTTGCAAGAAGGGCTTATAGCTGACAAGTTCATGGGAACACAGCAGTTGTTCAAAATAGAGGAACACAAAAACAAAATATCTGACAGAGCATTGAGCTCATAAACCCTTATTTAAAAACTGATTGGGCTATTTGTTAATGGATTTAGCACAAATGCTGTCAAATCTCTGGTTGAACTCCAAAGCCCAGGCTTATTTTGTTATACTATGTTATTAAATTATGCTCAGTATCTTCTGTTTCATGTGTAATACGTTTTAGAGTGGAGTAAGGGCAATCTGGCTAACTAATTATTTGAAACAAAAATAACTTTTTGCTTAAAGATTAAACGCTTTTGTTGTTGAAAGATCTACCAACATAGATAAGACATTTTCTTTATTAATATAATTCAATACTTTAAGTTATCCAGATTGTTTTCCAATTGTCAGGTAACCATAGTCTAATGCAAGAGTCAGTAAACTTTTTCTATAGGGAGCCAGGTAAATATTTTAGGCTTTGAGAGACAGATGGTTTCTGTTGAAACTACTAACACTGTCATTTTGTCATAAGAGCAGCAATAGAGACTATATAAATGAATGGGCATGGCTGTGTTCCAATAAACTTTATTGGAAAAAAAACAGCTGGAGGGCTAGATATAGCCTGTGAGTAGGGTGTGGTTTGTGCACCCCTAGTCTAAGTGACAAGAAAGAAACAAAATTGACTAAATTGACTAGCTTGATTTTGTCAATTAGCTGTAAAAAATCAGCATAATAAAACTTTGTGTGATCAGCAGTCAAAATGGAAACTACCAGAGCATAGTGAATTGTAAGCCCCACACAGATTTAACACAAATCCATTTTCCTCTGATCCTCAAAGTCTTGTTCAGGTTCAGTAGTCAGCTTTGATAGACCTGAATATCAACAAAACAGTGAAATGTGATATTCCATAGACATTTATTTTCAAGCTCTACCTTTAATGTGCCCTTCCAACTACCACTCCACACACACACTGACACACACACACACATATGAACAACCCATGAAGACAAACACACACAGAGACATGCACACACAAACAAGAAAACAGTCCACCCAACACATACACTAATATTTTGTGGCAAAAAATAAAATAAAGCAGAGTAATGAAGGTCAGTCATCCAATCTGGTGAAATGGGAACCACTGTACAAACCATTGTCTCCTCTACATTTTCAATGATCCTGACTTATTAATGTCTTTGTCTCCCTGATGTTCTCTACTGTGCTAGGATGCTACTGGATCCCATAGGAGAGAGGAGAAAAATTGGAGTTTGGATGGGTCATACATTAGGGTGCTTAGGATAGTTATAGGATATAGGATGATTTGGTACAACTTGATTTATGTCCATAGGTATGAATTATTCAATAGTTTTATTTTTTACTTTCTAACAACAAATTACCTAACTAAGAAAAAAATGTGTATACATTTCCTCTACCAATATTGACCATGGAGGGCAGAATCCAGTAAACACTAAATTATGTTGTTTTTCTGTTAAAGAAAGCAACTATTTGGATTATAAAGTTTGTTTGTGTATCTCCCACTTTACTTAGGAGAAATACCCCCCTCTCTCTGGGAGTATGTCATTTTTAAATCAATTTAGTGCCATGGGCCATATTTTAATCATAAATGTCAAGTATACTTATAAATAAATGTCAAGTACACATATAAATGTCAAGTGAACTATCTTGTTCTTCATATCCTTTCCTACCAAAGTGTACAAGGCACCATACAAAAGACCTATGACTCAAGAATTCCAATTTTTAATGGAGTTTGATTTTGTGCTGAAGGCATAGTTATGTAGTTTGCTATTGCATTCACTATGCAGCCTCACAATGGAATTGGAATCACTTTTAGAGTTGGAGTAAATGAACCACATACTTGTTTATAAGAAGTTATATAGAGAGTGTAAGCTCTCTTGGTAAATTTTTTGAAAGAAAATAGAATTAACAGGAAAAACAATTTCAAGGGAAATTGCTTGTGTGCCCATTGGATAATATTTTAAAATGATCTTTGGATTACCTACTTACTCATATAACTGGAACACCTTTGCCTTCTTCCAGTGAATATTTTCTGCTTATAAAGGGTAAGCATGGCCCCAATTTATATTTACAATTTATATATTTTATTGAAATGTATCATTTTTTTCTCTAAACTCAATTCGTTGGTTTTTAATAAACATATAAAGTTTTTATAGCATGTGCTGATTTTCCTGCACATGCATGCATTTCTTCCTTTATCCATTTATTATACACTTATTGAATGTCTACTATGTGTTAGGAGCTGAATGTAAACAACAGTAAACTCAGGGAGCTTATATTCCAGTGAGGGAACAGATCTTAAATAATTAATCTCCCAAGTAAATAAATAATTAAGAATTGTAGTAAGTGCTATGAAAAAAAATTACATTGTGTTCTTAGAGCTTATAATAGAGGGAAAACTGAGCTGGTCAAGAATCAGGGAAGACTAATGAAATGCCCATTTGGGTTGAGATTGGAAAAATGCAAAGAGGTTCATTAGACAAAGAGTGGGAGGAAGAGTGCACCATGCACTCTTGGAATAGATGCAAAATCCTTGGAATGGAAAAGAGCCCAGAGTATTGAAAGCAGGCCTAAGTCTCCCAATGACAAACAAAGTGAGCCATGCCAGCTGAGCCATTTTCTTTCTAGTCTGCCTTATAGTAGTAGAAAACAACCACAACCATAAATATAGCAATAATAACCTCAATTTAGTTGCTTCCAGGTAAATTCTGTCTAAATCTGGGATATCTTAGTTAATACAAATAATTCAGTCACATTCAGATTTAAAACATCTCACATATTCTCTCTATCATTTCCTTGCAGTTTCTTTTAAGCTTCTAAGTATAGTAATATGTTTGTAGCGACTTGTATTTATGTAGCTGCTATATAACATTTTGGAGGAGAGGGTCTGAAAAGGCTCTTTTCTTGATTCTCTTCTTTCTATGAGATCCTCCTACTACAGTTGATCTTCCCTGGCATAACCCATTAAGAAGGCTTTTGCCTGAAAGTAATAGAAAATAACCTAATAGTGCCTTAAAACATAAAGATACTTATTATTTAGTAATAAGAAAGTCCAGATGCAGGTGGCCACAAAGTTGTTCTGACATTTCAGTGACCTAGGCCCATGCTATCTTTCTGCTCTGCCATTCTTTGCATGTTGGCCTTTCAGTTGTGTATATATCATCTCATGGTCACAAAATGACCATTTCACATCTTGATACCACATAAGCTTCTCATGGATAAAAGAAAGAGCCACATTATCCAGGTGAAAACAATGCTATTTTTACAATGATCTGTGTCCATTCATTGATCCATCTGCTGTATTTATTAACATGCCCTTGAATATATTATTGGAATAAATCCATATACAATGTTCTGTTATCAAGTTAATGAATGAACTGAACCCAAATGTAAATTGGTTTAAACAAACAATAGTGTGCAATTTATTTATAAAGCCAATTAAGGGAGGAAGTTTGATTTTATAGAGGGAGGGAAGGGGGAGAGAGAGAGAGAGAGAGAAAGAGAGAGAGAGAGAGAGAGAGAGAGAGAGAGAGAGAGAGAGAGAGAGAGAGAGAGAAAGAGAGAGAGAGAGAGAGAGAAAGAGAGAGAGAGAGAGAGAGAAAGAGAGAGAGAGAGAGAGAGAGATCAATGTGTGAGAGAAACTTCACTCTGTTGCCTCATGTACATACCCTCACCAGGGATCAAACCTACATCCTAGTTATGTGCCCTGACTGGAAATGGAACTGAAAACATTTTGATCTAGGGGACACCCGACCATAGCAACAATGTGGTTTCTGATCACCACATTTGATTATTGGACTTGCTGGACAGCTTTAATTTTCACTGAGTTCTTTAAAGGTGGTTGGATTTAAATAGAAGCCATAAACTTAGGAAAGGAGGACATATGTCAGCAGAAACAAACTCAGGCACCTTCAATTTCCAGGGAAGAGGACATTTTCCATCACCATCTATCAAAACCACAATGTTATCTTCAGTGTTTAGCAAACTAGAGTGAATAGAGTGATTTTACTGATGTGTTGAAACTTGTTAGTTGAGAAAAGCTTTTACAAGCTGTAAATGGAAATTGAGATGAATCTAAGGCTTCGTTTCATTTTGCAAAGCAGGCGAATCTTCCAGGATTTATTTTCTTCCTGACATTCTTTTATATCATGTATTTGAGCATACTTAAGATGAAACAGAAATTTTTCATGTCTTTTGACCCTGAGCCATTTATTTGAGAGAGACTTTTAAAACATGAATATTTTTTACTCTAAAAACTGCACCTTTGAAATGGCACAAAACAGTGTTTAGATCTGCAAATATCACTGACATTTCTGAAATGCAAAGAATGTTTAATAGCATGGCAGAAATTTATTATCTCTGCATGAGCATAGGTATTGCTTAGAAGTTTATGGTGTTTAAGAGTTAAATAAATCAGTGGAAAATTCAGTATAGACTAGCTCTATGTAACCAGAAGTAGGTATAATAATTAGGAGGATTGTGAAACTCTTTTATGGTTTAATAAATATGCCAAATATCTGTGGCAGCTTGCTGTTCCCTGAGCCCAGATTGCTGCTTTGTAGGTAGGTATCAATCTTCACTACTTGCTGTGTTCAACCTTTCTGAATCTGTGATCAGGATCCATCTGTTCAGCTATATTTGTTAGTGTGTTTTCTTATGGCATAAATCCTTCAAAATGTTCATCTCTAAGTGGTGTCAGGCTACCTGCTGCGTTATATTTGTCACATACAGTCTTTAACCACAGAGAACAGAAAGTAAAATATGCAAAATAGAAAGTTTTGTACTTCTGCTGAGGCCAAGGCTGCCTTGGAAATAAACAGTGGTGCTCCTGACAGATGGGTCAGAGGGATGGTAATTATGAAAGACTAGGGCCCAGTGCACGGATTTGTGCACATTGAAAGGAAATTAATTAGAAGAAATATTTTAATATCACTATTCACCCTTTCTCTATAATAGAGGTGTCAGAGATGAAAGAAAATTAGTAAAATGTATATGAAAATTATATATAAGTTGATTAATAAATAAGCAATAACAACATGATAACAACAACAAAGGCATGATATAAAAACAACAAAAAAAATTATATAAAAACAACATTGATAAAGACAGTGACTGGTAAATTGATTAAACATATTCTAATATCTCCCTCTATACCACATTAGGAGTAAAAACACTTTCAGAGTGCTTGACTAATTTTCCTTGTGATGAAGTATTTTCAACTTTAACTTTAATATCACATGCTCTTTGAACTTGAAAGCAATATATAACTGACCATGTCTGAAAAAGGGGTTCAAGTATCTACTCTGTCTAGAGTTTGTCCTTGTGATTTATTAATAGTCATTGCAGATGCTGGCATCATGGGAAACTGTCTTGAATTAATTTAAATGGGAGGCCAGTGTTAGATGGGTACAATCAATTCTTACAATCAGAACAACCTCTCCTTCCAAAGTTAATACTTCAGCTTTGAGAAACAGACACATGCAATTGGCATCAGTGAGAACTTTATATGTATTGTGCATGCACGACTCAACATTTATTTTTAAAGTGCCAGTATGTGTCATATGTACCCATCGGTGGATCAGTTAGATGGTCAGATGTACATATGGTAGGTCATTTAGCCTTTTATATATGTATGTTCTCACATCTCACATCTTCTGTAATCATTTTCCATATACAATAAGTTAATCTTTTAATAGTCACTTTAGTGACCCTACATCCTTAGGCTTCTCTATATTAGTATTATGTTATCTATACTAATAATAGAGGAATATGTAAATTGTCCAGGACACTGTCATGTAATGATCAATCAGGATGGGGGTGGGGCTGCAGCAGAGAACTCTCAGCACACCTGTGCCAAGAGTCTGGAGGGTGAGGAAAGGAAGGGAGAGCAGATAGGCAGTTAGGGTGATCAGGCAAGGAGGGGAGCACAGATAGGCAGTTAGGGGGATCAGACCAGTAGCAGAGAGCAGATAGACAGGGCAATCAGGCAAGGAGAGAAGCACAGATAGCAGTTAGGGTGATCAGGCCAGGAGAGGAGATCAGATAGGCAGTTAGGGCGATCAGGCCAGCAGAGGAGAGCAGTTAGGGGGATTGGGATTGCAGGGGGGAGCAGTTAGGGCCATCAGGCCATCAGGGGAGCAGTTAGGGGCATCAGGCAGGCAGGTAAGTGAGCGGTTAGGAGCCAGTGGTTCCAGACTGCAAGAGGGATCCCAGATTGGAGAGGATACAGGATGGGCTGAGGGGAACATTCCCCTCCCCCCATGCATGAAATTTGTGCACCGAGACTCTAGTTTTCAAATAATGATAGTTTTACTTTCATTATTTGAAATATATGAGTGTTTTAAGAGTATGGTATAACTCTTCTCCTTTGATGGTTCTTTATTGTATTCTCAAGTCTAAATATAGGAATACCCTAGACCACTCAATAGGGAAAGAATGGTCTTTTCAACACATCTTGAAGGAAATTGAGAAGGAGTGGCCAGTGAGATCAATGACAAGGAGAGTGTTTTATCAAGAAAACTGAGGTAAGAAAGTTTTTCAGAACAGATTGACTGGACAACCAGAAGCGATGCTTCTGAGATGTCAACTAAGATGAGAACAGAGAAGTGGTAAGATGAAGACAATTGTCTTACAGTGGCAAATGCAGTATATGGGGTGTGAGAGACAAAATAGTCCCCATTTGAGTAGCATCCAGATTGAAACAAATTTAGGACACACTCCAGACATACTGCATCAGAATTTACATTTTAACAAGATATCTAGATGATTCCAATGCACAATAATGCTGGTGAAGAAAAACTGGCTTAGGATTTTGAGGAGCTTGTGAACACATACTTGGAGTTCTAAAGGACATACTAGTAGTTGAAAGCTTTGGGGGTGGGAATATAGGCATAAAAGTTTGAGTGAGCAGAAAAATTGAAAAGAAAATATAGGGATAAGAACACATACACTCTTTATTCCTTCAGGCTGCCTCTCAATCTCTACTCTTTCCTCCAACTCAGAATGTGGTGGATCATTCCCATGTCACTTCAGTTATTTTTAGCAGTTTGTCAAAAATGAAGAATTACAGTGGTGTTACTTTCCTCCTCCTAACTTTCTCTGTTTTCTAAATTTTTATAATGATCTAATGTTGTTTTTATAACAGGACAAACTAATATAAAACATGTATTAAGGAAATATAAGATTTAAAATGTTAGGTGCATCATAATTTGCTATTCTGCAGGAGCTAGCCTATTGGTTGTTTATTTGCCAGGTGACCTATTTACAACCTCCAGTTCTTTAGAAATCAGTACTATCTCTGGAGATAAGAATAAGACCTGTAGTGCCAATTGAAGCTTCACAATTTTTCTCCTAGCTTTGACTTTTCTTATCTGATTTGGCTACCTCTCTGATGTAGAGCCACTATTAATCATGTGGTCAGGCAAAGCTCACTGATCTTACAGAGGTGTGGAAGGGAGGGTTTGGTAAAAGCAATAAGTATAGAAGGGACTGAGGCTTTTGAAAAAATGATCCATGAAATACAGCTGTTTAAAGATTTCCATATAATACTTTTATTCTTATGCACTTTCAAACTGTTGAAGCCATGCACCTACAGCTTGCACTGTCTTTTTATACCAATTGGACTCATTTCTTACCATCCAGAAATATATTTTCTTCTCCTGTCGCAGAAAATATATTTAGTCGTTCTATGACTCAGAGTTACAGTTCCCTTCAACAGTTCCACCCCCTCTATTGGAAACAGCTGAATTTCTTTTATAGATTTCTCTATCAGCCAGCATGCAGCACTTATACAAATTCTTATCTCTTGACCTTTTTTTCGTATTTGATTCATTCAAATGAATTTTGGAATAGCATGAATTTTCTAATTTAAGTTGAAGTAAAATGTGAACTTTCTTATGAATCAATGATTGCTAATCAGGTCAGATCTTATGAGATTTTTGTAATGGTATAAAAAAATTAGCTTGAGTCCACATGTGAGAGGAAAGATAGTTATCAGGTAAAATGCTGGTATAAGACAGAGCTGTCTAAAGTCTATGGCAGTATTTAATACCAGTTTTTATATTCGTTGTTAAATATACAGTGCCTTTTATTGTATAAGAAATGTTTCAGTGCAAATTATTTTATCTTGAACCACCTATGTAAAAGGGATAATTATATCAACTCCTTTTAAAATATATTTTTATTGATTTCAGAGAGAAAGGGAGAGAGAGAGAGATAGAAACATCAATGATGAGAGAGAATCATTGATCAGTTGCCTCCTGCATTCCCCCCACTGAGGATGGAGCCCATAACCCAGGCATGTGCACTTGACCAAAATCGAACCTGGGAACTTTTAGTCTGCAGGTTGATGCTCTATTTACTGAGGCAAACCATCTAGGGCTCAATTCTATCTTTACTAGTTCTTTAAAAAGTATTTTATTGATTTTAGAGAGGAGGAGAGAGAGATAAGAGATAAAAACATCAATGGTGAGAGAGAATCATTAATCAGCTGCCTCCTGCACATCCTACAGTAAGGATCGAGCCTGTAACTTGGGCATGTGCTCCGACCGGGAATTGAACCACTGAGCTGTGCTGCCTGGGCCATATTGACTCTATTTAGAAGTGACAATATCAACTTTAACAGAATTTTGGATGAGTTGATTCCAACCCTCATGGATGACTTTTAGGAGTTTAAGATTTTAGTGGAGGAAGTAACTACAAATGTGAAAATAACAAGAGAACTAGAATTAAAAATGAAGCCTGAAGTTGTAGTCAGTCATGAGGTATGCTGAAATCTCATGATAAAACATTAATGGATAAGGAGTTACTTTTTACAGATGAGCTTAGAAAGTGGTTTCTTGAAATGGGATCTACTCCTGGTAAGAAATGTGTGAAGATTGTTTAAATGACAACAGAGGATTTAGAGTATTATATATGCTTAGCTGATAAATTAGCAGCAAGGTTTGAGAGGATTAGATCCAATCTTGAAAGAAGTTATACTATAGGTGAAATGCTATTAAACAGCATCACATGCTACAGAGAAATCATTTGACAACAATGGCAAATATCATTATTGTCCTACTAGAGGCCCAACATACAAAATCGTGCAAGTAGGGTCCCTAGGGCCTAGCCTTCTGTGATCAGAGCCATCTTCTGTCTGTTCGCCAGTCCCCAGGCTGAACACTACCTCAGCAGCTGAGCTGTCAGGCCTTTGGGATCACCAGTTCATCCCCAGCTGCTCTGGGGCTCAGGCCTGCAGGAAAGCAGACACTGGCAACTTCACCTCCTTGCGCATGTGCTGGGCCTGCCTTGATGGAAGGTACTGCCTGGTCAGGGCCACTCATGGAGGCGCCACAGCCTCCACTGCTGTTGCTGCCACTGCCGCTGTCAGTAGTGCTGGGGCTGAGGCGCTGGCCGAAGCTGCAGGGCATGTCCGTGGACTACCCAGCCCTGCGTGAGCAGCCCTGAGTGGGCAGCATGTTCCATCAGCAGCTGGCCCAGTATCCATGCACGGAGGTCAAGTTGCCAACATCTGCTTTCCCACAGGCCTGAGCCCCCAAGCAGCCAGGGCTGAGCTGGTGATCCCAAGGTCCTGACAGCCATACCAGTCCTCCTTCCATCCACCTGATTCCCCCTTTCACCATCGCTGATCCATTGGAGCCTGTGGGCCAGGGACCAAGAGGTCAGCTGTTCAGCCTGCTTGCCAGTCCCCAGTCCCATCCTGCCCTGCTCGTGGGCTGGGGACGGGGAGGGGACCGAGAGGTGCTCAATGCACCTCATGGTGACCGGTCGTTTGGTTGTCACCAAAACTGGCTTTATATATATATTTCAAGGAATTGCCATAGCCAGATTAAGACTCACTGAAGGCTCAGGTGATAGCTAGCATTTTTTGTAATACATTATTTCAAATTAAGATATGTACATTTTTATGCATAATCCTACTGCACACTCAATAGACTACAGTACAGTGTAAACATGACTTTTATATGCACTGGGAAATCAAAAATTTTGTGTGACTCAGTTTATTGTAATGTTCGCTTTACTGTGGTGATCTGGAACCAGACCCGAAATATCTTTGGGGTATGCCTGTGCCTAAATGGCAAGGTCCCTCCCAATGAATCAGAATATCTGGGGGTAGGGTCTAGGCATCTGAATGTTTAAACATTCTAGGCAATTCTATTATGCAACAAGTTTAAAAACTTTTGCTTTACAGGAACCAGGACTTTAAAGACCATGTGCATTCTAGTATGCCATACAGCTTATCTGTCAAACAAAGAGTCTGTGTGACCACCTCAGAGTGAAAAATATATTACTATTACTTAATTGGTCGGTGAGTAGAGAATTCCTATATGAAGGCTCCATTTTTCCTTTGATCAAAATATTATGTAGATGGTTATCTTGTAATGGATCTCTCTATGTTTTATTTCTGCCACCTAAATGTGCTACCTAAATAAGCTGTCAGTTCAATACTTCTTGTTCCTTACTTTTTATTCTTGTGTTATTTATAACTTCATTTTCATCTCTCTTTTCCCCCATCTCAGGCCTGTTTGGTTGGTTAAGTGAGAGGATTTATGTGTGCATTTAATAGAATTCAGTTCCTGCCCTCTCACCCTCTGCTAGCTCACAATTCACTGTAAAATAAAATTCACATTTAAAGGACTTCAATCTAAATTATTTGATTTGGCAATTAGAATTTCATTTGGCAATTATCTTTTATATTTTTTTAATCTTTAAATGCCTATATTCTTTTATGTTGATACACAAACGTGTCTACACAGTTTCTCTGTAACATTTTTCTATGGTATACTAGGGGCTCTTCAATAATTTTGTAGGAAGGAATGACTTTTCTTAGAAGCTGTAAAATCACAATACAAGTGCTAGTGAGGATGTGGAGAAAAGGAAACCCTAGTACACTGTTGGAATGCAGACTAGTGCAGTTATTGTGGAAAAAAATATGGAGTTTCCTAAAAAAAAAAATGGAACTGCTATTTGACCCAGTGATCCCACTGCTAGGAATATATCCTAAGAAACCTGAAATACCAATCAGAAAGAATAAATGCACCTCTATGTTCATAGCAGCCCTATTTACAATAGCTAAGATCTAGAAACAGCCCAAGTGCCTATCAGTAGATGAGAGGATAAAAAAGCTATTATATACATATATATATATATATATATATATATATATATATATATATATATATTTATTACCATGGAATACTATGCAGCTATAAAAAAGGATTTCTTACCCTTTGAGACAGCATGGAGGGACCTGGAGAGTATTATGCTAAGCGAAATAAGCCAGTCAGAGAAAGACAAGTATCACATGATCTCACTCATATATGGAATCTAATGAATAAAATAAACTGATGAACAAAATAGATCCAGAGACATAGAAACATGGAACAAACTGATGAATCTCAGAGGGAAGGGGGAGTGGGTGGGGAGGTGGGGGCCGATCGGGGCCACAGTGCATATCCAGTCACTTGGCATATATATATATATATATATATATATATATATATATATATATATATATATATATATATATCCCATGGACACAGACAATAGTGTGGTGGAATCTTGGGAGGGACAGGTGCATGGTATAGGGGGGGTCACTGAGGGGAAAAAGGCACAATAAAGATACATTTAAAAAAAATCACAATATGCCTGTGTGTTTGAGTGTGTAAATAGAAAAAGGGAGGAGAATGGAGTATACATTAAGAGTCTGGATGCAGGAGACAATGAGGGGACAGGTGGAGAGACTGCTCAGTCAATATCAGATTGGGGTCAGGAGAGGATGCTGCTATAGTTGTTCTCCAAGTGCTAGGGATTCTCAAAAACATAAATGAGGGATATGTGGTGTCATCTCTGGTTTGGAAAGCTACAAATAAGACTTTGAGATTGACTGGCATTCTAGTAGCTGGAAACCCTGACTCCCAAACACTAGTCTGTGACTTTATTTACTGCTGTTTTGGAAGTCATTATGTGACTCCAAAGACTAACTCCATGGCTGGAAATATTTTTGTGTGCCTGTGAAGCTAGAGAATTAACTTTTCTTTTTCTTTTGAATCCTGGGAAGAGCCTAAGTAGGTTATCATGAGAATCTTCCTGAGTATAATGGCTGCCACCACAGATCTGTTGTAATTTTGATTTTCATTAAGTTAGGAAGATTGTATCAAAGGCAGGCAACTGTACCTTCTTCACTGTTTCAACAGATTTGGAGAATTACAATGTTATTGTCTCTGCATAATCAATGCCATTATCTTTCCCAGCTAAGTTTTAAGGGGTGACAGAGGATCCCAGGGCTATTGCTTAATGTTAACATGCCCTATATTATGGCTAGTATTAATATGACAGAAAAATTAAACAGAGAATAGGTGTGTGTGTGTGTGTGTGTGTGTGTGTGTGTGTGTGTGTGTGAGAGAGAGAGAGAGAGAGAGAGAGAGAGAGAGAGAGAGAGAGAGAGAGAGAGAGATCTCAGATCTTCAGATCTATGTCTTCGTTACTGATGGTCCCTATGGTCCTTTCAAGATGAAACTGATTGGATTAAAATGCAAGACTGGGCTCACAATTAAAATCCTTTTGAATTACACTATTAGTTTCAGGAGCATAATTACAAATATAATTATCCAATAATCAGTTTCTGGTTTCAATATGTGCCACATGGAAATCAGATGTGTATACCCATGCGAAGACTGATTTATTATGGCAGTTCAATTGTTTACAGCTTGCACTTTGTACTTGAGTGGATTTTCTTTGGAGAGAATTTAGTCAATGCTTTTGAACATGTTTTTGTTTGTGATTGGTTATGTAATAGGGATTTCAAGCTCAATTTGGATAAGAATCTTGTTTTCTGAATTATTTCTCTATTCTGCCAGTCCACTACAACTTGCTTGCAATCATCTATATGTCCTCCCACTTACTTCTGTAATCATTCTTACTAATAAATACATGAAGGCTTTAGGAAAATAGGCTTTTCTTGAGCTGTATTTATAATTTTTCATTTTCCAGTATCATCAGCTGTAAAAGGAGATTGGTGAAAATGCATGTATATCAATGTGGCTGATAAGTACTCTATAAATTGACTTAAAAGCCAATGCAAAGTCTGAAAATAGAAATCCTTAGAAAATATTAAAATATACTCACTACATTTCCTTTTCCCTACATTACCAAACTGATTTCATGGAGGATAGGGTCCATGTTTTCTGTGTCTTTGTTACCTATCATGGTAACAAATACAAGTAAGTGGGAGGACATATAGATGATTATTACCATGATAGGTAACAAAGAATAAAACAACTTGCACAAAAGATACTCTGTTATAAACTAATGGACATATCTTTGTAACCTGACATAAGTTAGCCTATCAATCAAACAATTAACATGGTTTCTTTGGTAGATATAACTTTAGAAAATTAAAGGTGCATGGGAACTATATATCTCCTTATCTATAAACTTGTTACCAGGTTGTATGTTATAATGAAAGCAAGTCTCAGACCACATTCTAGCACACATGCAAACATTATTAATGAGCAGGCACAGACATGGTTGCATGACATATTTCTGTAATCAGTTCCTATTTCTGTCCCATTAGGACCTCTAGACACGTAGTCAAAGCACTTCATATGAAAATTTCTCCGCAAGACATAGTCTATTATCATGTTCATGGGCTCAGGTGACAGAATTCCTCATTTAGTGTCATCATATAGATCCAAAAGAACAGAGTTCTAGATCTAGGATGCTACTTCAGATGTGTACTGGTAAAGCTGCTGGTCTTGACAGATGTTTCAAACTCCTTCAGAAAGGTCTTGAGGTAAATTCTTTCTAGACAACCATGTATCCTCATGCTAATGAACCAAACCTCTGGTGCAGATTATATACCTGTATTAGGAAGGTTTGTAGTAGCATGTAGTGACAGCCTCTGAAATAGGGTCCTTGAGACACTAACTAACCAACTCTGGAGTATATATTCCTGACTAGGAAACTTCAAGTGGTAACTATCAAACATAGGATATAAGAGAAAGTTAATTTACACATCATCTATGCTGAAATTTGTAAAAATAAAACACAAACAATATATGAATGCTACTCTCTCATTCTTCGCCTCAATTACCCTCTGAAAAGCCACTGTTCTTATGATGGGTGATTCTGATATGTTCTGCCTTTACAATTTGGTGTGGAGAGTCTTAGGACATGTCTAAAGATACCAAACCTGCACTTCCTTCCCTTTCCTAATGTAGGTTATGTTTGAGATCCTCTCTTGAGGGCTTCTTTTTGAGGCAAAGAGTCTGACTGGCTTTCATAAATTGTTGTCATGTTTCTTAGACACATTGCACACCTAAAAAACTTCTCCAGTGATACAGATTTAAAAGATCAAAATGCCTGACAGAAAGTGAAAAATCCCATTATCTACCACCGATAGCTTTGTGTTTTGACAGTATGTGTCTCAGACCAAGTTCTCCTGTGCCATATTGAAGCATCCATCTTATATAAAAACTGCTGTTTGAAATTTTAACCCTACTATTTGGCTTCTTTAAATGCTTGTTTGCTTAAATAATAAGGAAAATAAGACTACTCCCACTTCAGAGAGGCCACTAAACCTTCCCCAAATGGAGTTATCAGTGCTGGCACCAAGCCAGGCCTTTGGTTGAGGTCTCAAGGCCCTAACGCATAGGGGCTGGAAACATCCCATATTTGGGAGACAAGGAAGGTAAAAACATAAATAGGGAAAGTTCCTTCATGTCAGGGCCCAGAATTTGAGAGACCCTTTCCTCTGGACCTGCGTGTAATAATAATAATAATAAAAACGTAACTCCATATCTCTAAGCATTGCTTGGTTCTTCTCTGGTTTTCTGTAACAATATAAATATAGATCACAGGTCTACAAACTATGACCCTAGGGCCAAATCTGCCTTCCAGCCTTCATTAACTTTGTTTGTAAAGAAAGTTTTATTCTGAAGGGAAACCAACATTCTCAAAGTCACTCATCATCCGAGAGATGCAAATCAAAATAACAATGAGGTAACACCTCACACCTGTCAGAATGGCTATCATCAACAAATCAACAAATGACAAGTGCTAGCCAGGGTGTGAAAAAAAAGGAACCCACGTGCACTGCTGGTGGGAATGCAGACTGGTACAGCCACTGTGGAAAACAGTATGGAGTTTCCTCAAAAAACTAAAAATGGAACTCCCATTTGACCCAGTAATTCCACTTCTAGGAATATATCCCAAGAAACTAGAAACACCAATCATTAAGGATATATGCATCCCTATGTTCATAGCAGCGCAATTTACCATAGCTGAGATTTGGAAATAGCCTAAGTGCCCATCAGTAGGTGAGTGGATTAGAAAACAGTAGTACATCTACACAATGGAATACTACACTCCTATAAAAAGGAAGGAACTCCTACCATTTGCAACAGCATCGACGGACCTGGAGAGCATTATGCTAAGCGAAATAAGGCAGTCAGAGAAAGATAAATATCACCTGATCTCACTCATTTGTGGAATATAATGAACAATATAAACTGATGAACAAAACAGATCAAGAGACAGAGAAGCATCAATCAGACTCTCAAACCTCCAAGGAAAGGTAGGGGAGGGTGGGGGTAAGACATCAACCAAAGACTTGTATGCATGCATATAAGCATAACCAATGGACACAGACACCAGGGAGGTGAGGGCATGAGTTGGGTTGGGGGTGAGGTGCAATGGGGTGATAAGAACACATATGTAATACCTTAATCAATGAAGGAAATAATTAAAAAGAGAAAGTTTTAATAAAATATCGTCATGATAATTTATTTACATATTGTCTATTTCTGCTTTTATAACACAACTAGAGGCCTAGTGCACAAAATTCATGCCCTGGGGGGGGGCATCCCTCAGCCCAGCCTGCATCTTCTCCAATCTAGGATCCCTCTTGCAATCCAGAACCACTGGCTCTTAACTGCTCACCTACCTGCTGCCTGATGCCCCTAACTGCTGAAGTGCTCTCCCCTCCTGGCCTGATCCCTCTAACTGCCTCTCTGTGCTCCCCTTCTGGCCTGATCACCCTAACTGCCTATCTGCACTCTTCTCTTAGTCCAATCACCCTAAATACCTATTTGCACTCCCTTCCTGGCCTAATCTCCCTAACTGCCTATCTGCTCTCCCCTCCGGGCCTGATCGCTTTGACTGCTTACCTGCTCTCCCTTCCTCTCCTCGCCCTTTGGATCTCAGCACAGGTGTGCTGAGAGCTCTCTGTCGTGGCCCTGCCCCCACCCCCATCCTGATTGGTCATTACATGATAGAGTCCCAGATAATGTGCATATTCCTCTATCATTATTATAGATAGCTGAGCTTAGTTGAAAGAGAGATGCAGTACCAGTTATATTTACTATTTGGCTTTTTGCAAAATGTTTGCTAATGCCTGATACAGATTAGAGTGGAGTAGTAAAGAGCAAGCACTTGTTTTTGAGTTCACTCATCTTTTTATGGGGATACCAGAGGCCTGGTGCACAGGAATCAAGCACTGGTCGGGGATGTGGTCTGTGGGGATCAGCCTACTGTGGGAGCATGGCTCATCTGGGTCAGATGAGAGGCTGTGGATCCACCCTCTGCGGCTGCTGCCTGGTCCGGCATCTTCTGTGGAGCTGGAGCACTTGCTGGGCCCAGGGACAATAGCACTGAGAGGCAGTAGAGTAGGCCTCAGTCATGCAGAGACCATAAACTCACCTCCAAGCCTCCAGGGTCAGCTCTGTGAGCCCTGCAGTGGTGCTATTCAACCCTGTGAGCCCTGCAGTGGTGCCTCCTCCAGGTGGCAGCAGGGATTGGGGAAGAGCCTGGGGCGAGGAGACAGAAACTGCAGCCCGGTTAAACAGCCACTTATCCCTGTCAGCCAAGCAGTGCTCCCACTATGATAGCACACTGACCACCAAGGGGCAGCTTCTGCATTGAACATCTGCCCCCTGGTGGTCAGTGCACATCATAGCGACTGGTTGACTGGTCATTCTGGTCATTCTGCCATTCAGTCGCTGGGCTTTTATTATCTACACTAATAAAAGAGAAACATAAAATTAACCATCACTCCACTATGCCAAGCCATGCCCATCAGCTAATCAGGAGCAAGTATGCAAATTAACCCAACCAAGATGGTGGCTAGCCAGAGAACTGGAGCAAGCAGGAGGCTTGGGTTGCCCCAGGCAATGGAGGGAGGGAGAGGGATAGAGAGTTAGAAACATCGATGAGAGAGAAACATTGATCAGCTGCCTCCTGCATACCCCCCACTGGGGATGTGTCTGCAACAGAGGTACACGTCCTTGACCGGAATCAAACCTGGGACCTTTCAGTCTGCAGGCCAATGCTGTATCCACGGAGCCAAACCAGTTTTGGCTGTGTCTATGTGTTTTAGATACCACCCTCCCTTACTCTCTGACAGCTATCAGTCTGCGCAATGTATTCATGCTTCTGTTTCTATTTTGTTCCTCAGTTTATTTTGTTCATTAGATTCCACATAAAAGTGAGATCATATGCTATTTGTCTTTCTCTGAATGGCTTATTTCACTTAGCATAATGTTCTCCAAGTCCATTGATGCTGTTGCAAAGGGTAAGATTCCTTCCTTCCTTCCTTCCTTCCTTCCTTCCTTCCTTCCTTCCTTCCTTCCTTCCTTCCCTCCTCCTCCTCCTCCCCCTCCTCCCCCCCCCCTCCTCCTCCTCCTCCTCCTTCTCTTCTTCTTCTTCTTCTTCTTCTTCTTCTTCTTCTTCTTCTTCTTCTTCTCTCTCTCTCTCTCTCTCTCTCTCTCTCTCTCTCTCTCTCTCTCTCTCTCTCTCTCTCTCTCTCTCTCTCTCCTTTCCCTCCCTCCTTCCCTTACTACCACCCCCTCTTTCTTTCTTCCTTCATTCCAAGTAGTATTCCATTGTGTAAATGTACCACAGCTGTTTTATCCACTCATCTACTGATGGGTACTTGAGCTGTTTCCAGATCTTGGCTACATTTATTCTTTCTGGTCCTTTTGTTCCAACAGTGATTTACCACCCAGTTTATGTTTTGATGTAATGGACCAGAAATGTAGATATAGCTTTGATCTTGTTGTACATTAAAAAAATGTACTAGAAGTTGTGACCTTCCATACAGTGCTTGGATTTCAGGTACTGTGTGTATGTGTGCGGGGTGGGGGGGGGGGGTGGTGGGGAAAGGGGTTTGGGAAATGATTCAATGCACCTAGTCAGGACCTTGAAACTCCTCTTAATAGGGTATTCCAAGTTTTGAATGATGCAGACTTATCTCTGTAGCTGAGACCACAGAGTAGAAATCATACAAGAAATGATTGAAAGCTTTCTCTAAGGATGATGGCTTCCAGAGGTAAAAGTCAGATGAGCAAGAACATACTCTCTAGCCCTGACCGATTTGGCCCAGTGGATAGAGCATCGGTCTGCAGACTGAAGGGTCCCAGGTTCAATTCCTGTCAAGGACATACACCTTGGTTGCAGGCACATCCCCAGTAAGGGGTGTGCAGGAGGCAGCTGATCAATGCTTCTCTCTCATTGATGTTTCCAACTCTCTATACCTCTCCCTTCATCTCTGTAAAAAAATCAATAAAATATATTTTTAAAAAGATGCTGCCTGTATGCTTTATTCTGTACTCTTACCAACTCATCAGACCTTGTTACAGTCCAGACCAGTGGCTGTAGCTCAGTGGAAAGCTTGCATTTTTAATTCTTCATTCCCTAGTTTCAGTGAGTACTTGAAAAATATTTGTAGCTCAGGGAGATGTGCAATTTTATGAAGGATTACAGGTTCTGAGAAAAAGTGGTTAGTCAGTAAAAGGCAGACACTGAGATGTAGATCAGCCAAAGGGTGGGAGCTAAGATGTAGAAAATTTTGTAGGTAAGACAGTTTTTTGAAGACCAGCCATATCGCAATGCATTAATAGATACTATTTGAACAGCATATGCTCTGCTGACCTATTAGTTGTTGGGGTTCCCATTCCCCTGTATTAGAGCAGCCAAAGAGCTGCTGACTCAGGGAAGCTGAAAAAAAAATGAACTGACCTACTTTTTTCCTTCACATTGTCCCCTCCCCCATGGCTTTATCAAAGACAGAATTTTATTGCTAAAGATAATTACCTTCTTCTCTCCAACCCTGCAGTATGTTCAAAATGAAAAATCACTTGCCTCTAGGTCTCAGCCCTTTTTTTTTCCTTCTGGAAGCACTTATCCCCCAGTGAAAGCCGAGGAATTATGCTAAGAATAGTAATAGTCAGAAAAGAAAGGGCAATTAAAGCTTTTTTAAGGTGTGAGCAATGGGTAGCCTCTGGTCAAGAATAGACCCTGTGATCCAGGTGCACGATTCCAGCCTATGCTGCATTCCTAATCTTTGTGCAGAGTTGGCTGAAGAATAGGATACATTCTAGCACACAAAAAGGAAAGTCTAGGCACTTTAAGGTGGGTGGTTTTTTTTTTTTAATTTCATTTTTTATTTTACACACCTTAGCTTCCAATTCTGACTGCATTTTCATGGGAGACTTTAAGGAGGATGTTGTTTCCCCAGCTGCAGTCTGGTACTTTCAAGATGCAAACTTAAGCTTCTTTTGGCAGCTTCTGTTTCTCAATACTGTTTGCCCATATTTTATGACTTCTTTTCTTTATCTTCTGCTCTTTAACTTGTCATTAAATTGTGTGTGTGTGTGTGTGTGTGTGTGTGTGTGTGTGTGATAAAATCTGTGCTTAAAACGATAAGTAATGGGGGATTTATTTTTTGGCTAAAAAATCATTCTCAGATAAATCCTAAGTTATTTTTCATAGCCTTGTAGATTAATTAAATGCAATGATCAATTTCCTCACTTATTTTCATTGTATTGCAAAAATATGACATGAAAACGTTTTGTAAAAGGAAAAACCTTTCACTCTTAATCTCATGATCCAAAACAACTTCTTTTTTTTGCATATTCTCTTAGTAATGTTCACAGCATATGTATTTTTACATAGTTGTAAGCATTGTGGGCCTGCAACTGTGTATTCTGATTTTTTTTGTTATATGTGATGTTTTAAGCATTTTGGCAAATTGCTATTATCATAGATATATTTAACAACTGTGAAAATTCCATGAGATAGTTGGGATACGATATACTTAGCTATTCCTTTATTATTAATAAAGTCTTGTCTGCCCCTCTTTTCTCTTCTTCCCTCCTTCCTTCTTCTCTCTCCTTCTGCATCTCTTCCATTTCCTCACTTCTCCTTCTACCTACCTCTTCTTCTCCTTTTCCTGCTCCTCCTCATCTTTTTTAATACTCCTTGCAATTACAGATAAAAACGAAAAACAACTTTGCATATACATATATTTACTAGAGGACCAGTGCACAAAATTCTAGGACGGGGTGGGAAGGGGGGGTGGTCTTTCATCCCAGCTTGCACCCTCTCCCAGTCCAGTACTCCTCAGAGAATGTCCAACTGCTGGCTTTGTGGGTAGCAGGCCTAAGCCAGCAAACATACAGCCCTCTCCCAGTCCAGGACCCCTAGCTCCTTACTGCCCATCTGCTCGCTGCTCCTTACCATGTTTCTTGCTACTCCTTAGTGCTACCATGGAGGTGAGAGAGGCTCCCACCACCTCTACTGCGCTCACCAGCCATGAGCCCAGCTTCTGGCTGAGCAGCACTCGCCCTGTGGGAGCTCACTAACTACCAGGGGCAGCTCTTGTATTGAGTGCCTGCCCCCTGCTGGTCAGTACGCATCATAGCAACCAGTCGTTCTGGTTGTTTCGCCATAATGGTTGCTTAGGCTTTTATTATATACCAGGTGTACTGGTTAACAATGCAGATTTTGTAATCAAAGAAAACATGATAATTTCAAGAGAAACATCAAAAGTGCTTTATTCAAAGTAATGTCCATCACTAGATACACATTTCCTCCATATTTTAGGTAATTTGTTGATATCGTCCCAAAAGAACTTTCCTAGTTTTGAGGCAAACCATTCAGAGACCCAATTGTCCATTTCTTCGTACGTTTTGAAGTGCTGCTCAGAAAATGCATGTGCCATCAATCAGAACAAGTGGTAATCTGAAGGAGCAAGGTCTGGTGAATCCAGCAGGTGGGTTAATACTTCCCAGGCAAGATCTTTCAACGTGTCTTTAACCGGTTTTGAAGTGTGTGATGGTGTATCATCGTGAAGCAAAATTACTTTGCTATGTTTCTGGCCCATTCTGGTCGTTTCATGATCAAAGCGGGTTCAAATTTAGTATTTTGGTTGATAGTGATCAGTATTAATGGTTTCACCTGGTTTTAGAAGCTCATAATACACCACACCTTCCTGATCTCACAAAATGCAGAGCATTCTCTTCTTTCCAAAGTGATTTGGCCTTGCAGTCGATGTTGATGGTAGACCTGGATCAACACATGATTTTGTGCATTTGGGATTCTCAAAATAAATCCATTTTTCATTGCCAGTCACAATTTGATGCAAAAAAATTCTTTCTTTCATGACCTTGAAGCAACATTTTACTGGACTTTTCAGTTTTCCACTTGTATTTTGTTCAGTTGATATGGCACCCATTTTCCTTCCTTTAAAATCTTTCCCATTGCTTGTAAGTGATTGGGAATGGTTTGCTGCGCAACATTTAATCTTTCTGCAAGTTGTTTTTGAGTTTGACATGCATCTTCATCCAATAATGCTTGTAATTGTTGGTCTCCAAACTTTTTTGCTTAACCTGGATGTTCTTTGTCTTTCTCATCGAAATCATCATTTTTAAAGCATTTAAACCAGTGTTCACAAGTATCTTGAGATGAAGCATGTTCTCCACAAGCTTCCTAAAGTATATGATAACTATCAGCTGCACTTTTTTTTCAAAATAAAGTAATGAAATTAAAGAAAACATCCCCACTTACTATTGTAATAAAAAATGTAAGACACCTAGGAATAAATTTAGCCAAGGAGGGAAGAGACCTATACTTGGAAAATTAGAGAATACTGAAGAAAGAAATTGAGGAAGATACAAATAAGTGGAACTATATACTGCATTCATGGGTTGGAAGAATTAACATAATTTAAATGTCCATACTACCCAAAGCAATCTATAGATTCAACCCAATTCCTATTAAAATACCAATGGAATATTTCATGGATCTAAAACAAATATTCTAAAAATATATATGGAACCACAAAAGATCCCGAATAACCTCAGCAATCTTGAGACAAAGAACAAAGTTGGAGGTATCACACTACCTGATATCAAACTATACTACAAGGCATAGTAATCAAAGCAGCATGATAGTGGCATAAGAATAGGCATACAGATCAATGGACCAGAATAGAGAGTCCAGAAATAAACCCAAGCCTTAATGGTCTATTAATATTTGACAAAGGAGATAAGAACATACCATGAGGTAAAGACAGTCTCCTCAATAAATAGTGTTGGAAAATTTTGACATATACATGCAAAAATGAAGCTGGACCATCAAATTACACCACACACAAGAATAAACTCAAAATGGATTGAAATCTGAAATGCAAATTGCAAAACCATAAAAATCCCAGAAGAAAACAGGCAGTAAAATCTCAGACATTTCTTGTAGCAGTGTTTTTGCTGATATATGTCTTCGGGTAAGGGAAACAAAGGGGAAAAATAAACAAATGAGACCACATCAAGCTAAAAAGCTTTTGCACAGCAAAAGAAATCATCAACACAATGAAAAAGCCCACTGAGTGGGAGAACATATTCATTCGCTATTGATACATCTGATAAGGGGTCATTACTCATGATTTATAAATAACTTACACAACTCAACACCAGGAAGACAATGAGGAAAGGATCTAAATAGACATTTGTCCAAAAAAGACACATCAATGGGAAACAGATGTACGGAAAGATACTTAAAATCATCAGAGAGATGCAAACTGAATCTACAATGAAATATCACCTCACTCTTATCAGAATGACTGTTATCAATAAATCAGCAAACAGCTGTTGGCGAGGATGTGGAGAAAAGGAAACCTTAACACTAGGGCCTAGTGCACTGCTGGTGGGAATGCAGACTGGTGCAGCCACTATGGAAAACAGTATGGAGTTTCCTCAAAAAAAAATTAAACAAGTGCAACTGTCCTTTGACCCAGAAATCACACTTCTGTGAATATTTCCCAAGAATCCCGAAACAGCAATTTGAAAGAATATATGCACCCTATATTCATAGCAGCACTATTTACAATAGTCAAGTTATAGAAACAACCCAAGGTCCCATCAGTAGATGAGTGGCTAAAAAAAGCTGTGGTACATTTACATAATGGAACACTACTTGGCCATATAAAGAGAATGATATCTTACCTTTTGTGACAGCATGGATGAGCCTGGAGAGCATTATGCTAAGTGAAAGAAACCAGTCAGAGAAAGACAAATCCCATATGATTTCACTTATATGTGGTTTCTAATGAAAAAAATAAACTGACAACCATAATAGAAACAGACTCACAAATACTGAGAACAGACTGACAGCTGTCAGAGGAGAGGGGTATTGTGAAAAAGTGACACTGCACTCTTAGAAGACTGTTTAACAGACAACCTGTGGAATTATTTTTTTGTTAATTCTTATATAAGGATATTTTCCCATTGTTTGTTCAGAAATAATAGAAGGTTGGGAAGAAGGGAGGGAATAGATGGAGGAATAGAGGGAGGGAAGGAAATAGAGAGGGAGGAAAAGAGAGAGAGAGAGAGAGATTGCCTGATGTGAGAGACACATTGACTAATTGCCTCCTGCATGTGCGCTATACAGGGTGCAGGGAGGGAACCCACAACATTGTGCCCTTGACTAAGAATCGAACCCATGACCCTTTGGTGTATGGGCCAGTGCTCTCACTACTGAAACCACTGGCCAGAGTGTGGAGTGATTTTTAAGTGTATTGTAATCAGCTTCCTATACTCATTTATTTTTTTGTTTGCAGCTTGCCTGCTGCTCAGTGCAGAGTCTTGCCACTTGTTAAGGTACAATAACCTTGACATAGTAGCCTCAGTTGAGCACTGAATAGAGGCCTGGTCCTAAGCAGAATTGTGGAATAGGGCTCAGTGAAGCAAAGGAGCAATAAAGAAAGACATTGAGAAGCAGCTTCTCAGGGTCTGGGAACTTATCTGGAACACCAAAGTGGCCCAAGAGGAAGCCAAAGTAGAAAAACTTGCTGCATCCAATGTGGTAACTGATGCCCTTTTCTTGCTCCTTGCCTACTTTTACCAAGCCCTGGCCAGACATTTCATTACAGTCGGCACTCCCACATGCTCTTCATGAGGTCTGAGAGAATGAGTGTAGGAACTAAGGGAGGGAGGCTTCTCATTATCATTTCCCTCTTCAGTATTTTCCTTGTGCCTACCTGCCCTCTAGACTTCCTATACTTAGATCAGTTAGTACATACAAAGAATCAAGCCTGCTTTTCCTGTTTCTTTATTTCTAAATATAAATGTCAGGTGCTCAGAGAGGCCTTTCCTGACCAATTAATGCTACCATAAGTTCCACTGTTCTCCTGATAATTCAAATTTTTTTCTTCTTAGTATAGCATAGAAGCTTGGCCCCTGCGGATTACCTGGAATTGATTCACAGTTGCTCCACTTATAAGCTGTATGGCCTTGAGCGAGTTGCTTAACATAGATGGACCTCAGTTTTCTTCTCTGTAAAGTGGTGATCTACTTTTTACATCAGTGTCTGAAACAAACTTACTCAGTGAGCATTGGTTTTATGCTAATACTCTCCCTGCAGTTTGTAAGTACACATTTATGGGTCATTTACTTGTTCCATGTTTCTCTCTCCACTTCAGAGAAGGGACTGGGTGCTTGTTGTTTGTCACTGCATCCCCACCACACAATACCTGCTATATAAGGAGGTCGAAATCAGTTGCTGAATGAATAGCTCTTATAGTGGTTCAAATTTGAGCAACTGCATTTTCATTGAAGCTTTATAATAATTCTATTTTTATGTGCCTTATTTAATTATTTATAGTCAAATACTTTTCTTTTTCAAATGTTTGTTCTTCAAGTGCTATATTGCAGCCATTATATAAATCCCTTTTGTGTGTACCCATGTATACACATATATTCATATATATATACAAATACAATAAAATGGAAACAAATATACCTACTGTCTAATTTAAGAAATAAAACATTAAATTGTGCATTTGAAGGCCCTTGTATATCTGTTCCCAATTTTATATGCTCCCAACACCTGTCCTCATATACTATTCTGAATTTTGGATTAATATTTTCGCATCATTTTATAGTTAACCACAAATGTCTGTATCCTGTAACAATGTATTATTTAATGTTGCCTGTTTTGACCTTTATAGAAATGGTATTTCACTGAATATATTCTTCTGTGTGTTTTTTCTCTTTTCTTCCTCCTCAATACTATGTTGTATTTGGTTGCAATTCATTTATTTTCACTATAACATTATATTTCATTGTGTGGCTATTCCACTACTTATTTACCCTTTATAGTGTTCATGGATATCTAGAGTGCAATCTATTTCCTATTACAAACAATGGTGTTATGAACATTCTTGTACATGTCTCCCATGACACATGTGCATAAGACTCTTTGGTATTTACAGGAATTGTGGTATTGTATGGTAAAATATCTTTAACATTGCTAAGTTATTTTTCATTTTGTAATGTTAATATCCTTTGACAGTTATATCAATTATTTTACTGCAAGGTTTCTAAATGGTCAGAGTCTATTTCTATCATTCCTTTTCCATTTATTAGCTGGAACACTTCTATGAAGGGAGACTTTCCCTTTATCTTCTCTTTGATTACCTAATGGTACAATATATTTAGGAAAGGAGAGGGTTGATAATTCATTGTTTTCTCTTTCTTCACTAATTTTTAGAAGGAATGGTTCCCTGGCATTCTTTTTTTTTTTTTTAATGTGTGTGTGTGTGTGTGTGTGTGTGTGTGTGTGTGTGTGTTTTGCAGCCCCAGTAATCTTATCTTAATATGGCAATATATATGACAATGTGTCCCAGGATTACTCTTTTACAATTCTAGATCTAGACCAGTAATCTGTTTTACCAAGGAACACTAATTTTCTTTAATTGTAAATAGTGTTTCAAGACAATAGTCTGGATGCATAGTGTCCTTGTTACCATTACACTGATTATTGTTTCTAGGACATTTCAGTGGACAGAACTAGGAAGTATTTTTATTTAATTATATGAATTCACACTGATATTCACAATTATGAAGTTTTAGTTAACCTCTTTGATCTGTATCTTCTTTCTCTCCTGTTGGTGCCTTAGGTTTTTGGACATACTTTAGAAGTCTTTGTCAGCTTCCTTGATTTCTGGTACAACAATATAGCCTCCACCAACTTTCTTAGATAAATGGCAGTATGATATACACATTTTTCACCTTACATAAATGTAACATAATTTATTTAAACAATATCCTGTTGATTCACATTTGGGTTGTACCCAGCTTCTTGCTATCTATCTATAAAAAAAATGCTGATATGAAAAAGTGTCCCCTCAGGAGTTCGACCAGGAGACCAGGAGTTTGATCACTCGCTATGACTTGCACTAACCAACAGGAGGTGGTGTGGAATGAAGGAAGGCCCCAGCCAGCAGCTGGCAGCCAGGAAAGGAATACTCCAGCCGACAGCCAAAAGGCCCAAATCAACCCTGATAGCCAGCCAGGCTTAGGGAACTTACCTGTGCATGAATTTCATGCACCAAACCTCTAGTTATAAATAATGCTACAATGAATATGTACAAAAATTTTCATATTTTTGTAAATGTCTTACCTAGAAGTATGATCTTTTGGTTAAAGAGTATATTCATATGCAATTTTAGGGGCAAGCTCTTTAAAAATAGACCACCTAATAAATTGTAAGCCATTTATTATCTGACTATCTATACTGTTAGAATGTTGTTTTTTCATAATAGATGGTCAATTTCATTCTTGGTCCTAGTAAAATAGAGAAAACAGTTTAATTGGTTTTTCATGACGGTCAGTAGAATTTGACTGATATTGTATGGAAGGTTTCCTCACTGGCTTTGAACAGCTTTAAACTGGCTTTCAAGATTCAGGGCTAATGGAGTCAACCTTGAGGCTGAAGCAAACTTTACTACTGTTGGGGAACTTGAGTGAAAAGGACATATGGAATGTTATTACTAGTAGTCTATGTACCCTGCACAGGGTGGGTTTTTTTTTTTTTTTTTTTTTGAGGGAGGGACAAGTTACACAGCCAGCATGTAAATAATTTAAAAAAAAATAGCACTTCTTCTTTTAAAAAATATATTTTTTATTTTTTTTTTACAGAGAGGAAGGGAGAGGGATAGAGAGTTAGAAACATCGATGAGGGAGAATCATCCACCAGTTGCCTCCTGCACACCCCCAAATGGGATGTGCCCGCAACCAATGTACATGCCCTTGACTGGAATCAAACCTGGGACTTGCATTCTGCAGGCCGACGCTCTATTCACTGAGCCAAACCGGTCTTGGCAAAAAAAAAATAGCACTTCTTAATCACTTAAGAAGTAAACCTCACGTTCTCCTCTCACCTCATACCATTTGTTTCTACTCTTCCCAACTCCCCCATGCATGGCACCTTGATATTTCAACTTCTCCCTCATTCATTCACTTGTCCATTCATTAATTCAATCAATATTAACTGATTAAATTTCTGTGCATGTCTCAACTGGGATATTATTTTGTCATTCAGGGTCTATGCTACCTTTCACAAAAAAATCCTTAGGTTTTTATTTACAAACTTTATCCAATTTCACTTTAGATATAGAGTGTTTGTCACTTAAGTTTTTGGAGGCTATCGTACCTCACAATACATGCAGCAAACTTCAGTCTTTCTGCATTACTGCTTAATAGAAAATGGCTTCTTTTCTGTTTGTGTCAGATTATAATGTGCATCTTGCTCACTCCAATCTAACATTCAGTATCTTTAATCTTGCCATATACTAATTTTGTTTTTTACATTTCCTGCAGCTTTGAAGTAAACAGAGAAATGTTTTTAGCTTCTGTGAGTAGGGAAAGTAACATCCTGCTTGATTAAGGCACATACTGACAATGTAGAAATATGTACACGTTGGCACTTCCCATGAAACAACATTAAACATTTTCCCTACCACATGTTCTTTGCAGATTCTAAATGTTATGCCTATCCAACCATATTGTGACTTTTTATTATATGAAAAAGTTTTGCTCTTGCTAGTACTCTTCCTGGATACAAGCACTCACTTATGGAACATTTTTAGGTTTAGTCAGTCTGCTCTCCTTGAACGGGAGAGATCTGATCATTGGCAGTACCTATCTGAATTCCATGCTACTGTGCATTGCCTATAAACAATATTCTATTTTGTCACTGAGACTTTGAACACCATTTCCTGAGTCAGCCCCCTAGAAAAAAGAAAGCAACAATATCAGAGGATAGTTGGAAGGCAATTATTTATATGAAAATATGAAACTCTTTCTAAAATTACATACACTTGTTAAATTAGAAATGAAATTGACATGGACAGACTCTAAACCTTGAAAGTCCCCTTATGTGAATTAAGATTGCAAAGGGTGTCTAGGTGCTCACCAATCCTATTTAATCCTGCTGTACATACAGGAAGACTATATTTCTCAGTCTCTCTTGCTGTTATTTTGGGGCTATGTAACAGGATCTATCCAATGAGAGCTGTACAGAATTGAAATACACCACTTCTAAAACTATCCATAAAACCACAATGGATTATCTATAGTCTCCCTTCTTCTAATCTGGAGACCTTATAGGACAGTGTTTAAAATGGCAGTACCATAACATGATAAAAGTCATTGGAGACCTTATAGGACAGTGTTTAAAATGGCAGTACCATAACATGATAAAAGTCATCACTTGGAGGACAACTGTCCTTGAGAGCCCCCCAAATTACATCCAAATGTGAAGTGAATAACGAATAACTAGTAGCATGTATGGGAGTGGGGTGGGGATTGGTAAGGTATGTACACATATAATAACAATAAAAAATGAGAAAAAAAAAAAGAAATAACTAGTAGCCTGTCCTGTGTTGTTCAGTGGTTGAGCATCGACCTATGAACCAGAAGGTCACGGTTTGATGCTCAGTGAGGGCACATGCCTGGGTTGCAGGCTTGTTCCTCAGTGTGGGGCATGCAGGAAACAGCCCATCAATGACTCTCATCATTGATCTCTCTCTCTCTCTGTCTCTCTCTCTCTCTCTGTCTCTCTCTCTCTCTCTCTCTCTCTCTCTCTCTCTCTCTCCCTTCTTCTCTGAAATCAATAAAGATATATTTTAAAAAAGAAATAAGTATGATCCAGTGTATCACTTGAAATAGAAGCTTGTCAAATGGCTTCTTTCACTTTCTTTCCTGAGAAGGATTAGAAAGGCACAGTGGCCTTTGGCCCTAACAATCACCTCTAGTGGTGAGAGAGTCTCCTTACGGTGTCGTAATTCAGGGGATTGAAATTAATGCTGCTAAGTAATTAAGATTCTAAAGAAGTTGGTAGGTCCTTACATGGGGCCAGAACCTGGCCTGTCAGGTAAGAGGAGAAATAGAATTTGGCTGCCAGGACTCATTGTAATTTTATTCCTTTTTTCCCCCTTGGTTCTTCTTCAAAAGTTAAAAGCCTATATTGCAGCAAACCCCTGCAATTTTCACAGCATGACAGTAAAAGGGAATCGTGTGACTGGGAAATTTTGCAGTACAATATAGATGGAGGGTTTCAGCAGCACCAAAGTGTCTGTTCTTTCATTTCACTCTCAGACAATGGCACAATTACAAGCAATTATTAGATGTTTGAAAACTATTATTAAAAGACAACACCATTTGCCAAAAGTAATTTAATGAAATTGGGCATAATAGTGACCTGAAGTTTTCTGATTTGCCCACATTTAGATGACACCACTGAAATTATTTAGCAAATGGATGAATAAAAATACATGGACAAACATCTTTGTGCAGTTGCTGGAAATGCAGGACATTAACACTGAAGGACACATGTCTTTGATGATTTGAATTGAGATTTTTGACAAATTGATAAAACATAAGCTAAAATATTTGCTTGATAAAATGCAAAATACTATTACAAAGGAAAATAAGATATCTTAAGGCTCAAGAATACATTTATTATTTTTGATAAAAATTATAAATTTCAAATGTTGATTAATGGTATTCTTAAACTATCAAATAAATATTATAGCATTAAAGCAAGTTTTTACCAATTTGGATGAGGGGAGTTTTAAACTTGTTAGAACTCTAATATATAAGATACTTCTAAAGAAATTGGATTTATTTTTTTTCATACATATAGTAGCTATGTAGGCCAACAAACTATTGCCTTCTCTCTGTATTTTTAGTGAATTGATTAGAATGATATATAATTAATACTTGAATTGTTTATAAATTGATGCTTTAATGGGTTTTAAACATTCCTCCTCACTTTTGTTTTTTGATATATAAATTTTGGTTGAGCAATCCTATCTCTATGTGATTTGTTTTTCTTTTTATCAGATGACTTTACTTTTTCAGTAAATACTTGTTGTTTTTTATTTTTTATTTATTTTTTTAAAGAAAGACTGCTCTTTTTCTTTCTTTCTTTTCTTTTTTTTTAAATATATATTTTATTGATTTTTTTTTTTACAGAGAGGAAGGGAGAGAGAGAGCCAGAAACGTCAATGAGAGAGAAACATTGACCATCTGCCTCTTGCACACCCCCTACCAGGGATGTGCCCTCAACCAATGCACATGCCCTTGACTGGAATCAAACCTGGGACCCTTCAGTCTGCAGACCGACGCTCTACCACTGAGCCAAACCGGTTTCGGCTACTTGTTGCTTTTTTTAAAGCAAGCAATACAGAAGTACAGTAAAGGGGACATCACTTCAAAACCCATTATCTATAACACCATCATTGACATTAGTGAATATCATTCATTCCATCTATCTATCTACCTATGCAAATATGCAAGTGGCTAGATGACTGGTTAAAGAATAGAATAGTTTTATAAAAATAGGATTACTGGTATACTGTATTAATTTTAAATGTAAAAGAAGTACATTGAAATTAACTTGAATTTGATAGAAGAAAAATAATTCAATAAAATTGAAAAAAAATGTTGAAGTGCCCAGCCAGCATGGCTCAGTGGTTGAGAGTTGACCCAGGAATCAAACCAGGAGGTAACGGTTCGATTCCTGGTTAGGGCATATGCCCGAGTTGCTGGCTCAATCCCCAGTGTGGGGTTTCAGGAGGCAGATGATCAATGATTCTCTCTACCACTCCTTCCTTTCTGAAATAAATAAAAAATATATTTTTAAAAATGTCAAAATTAAGCAGAAGAATCACTCAATTATATTTACTGTATTTAAGCTTCACAGGAGATTTTTAGACAATACGTGTTACTTTTTTTCAAGTATATTAGCATTTAAATTGACTTCTAAAATTCTAATTCCCATAACCGTTTAGTTTTAATTCTCTATTTAAAAGTGTTCAGTGCTTACCATTACTTATTTATTTTTGACCACAACATCTTCATTCCTAAATTCTAAATTTGGATTAATGTCTTATTGACTGGTTGCTTTATCAAGTAATATTTTTTAGTAGGGTTCATGGTAGCTCTTGAATGTGTTCATACTTGAAGAGGGCTTTTGCTTTTATACACAAAGGACAACTTGAGTGGTTAGAAAATGTTATGCCATGCTTTTTTCCCCCTCTCTCAGGATTGCGAAAAATGGCTCTATTATCTTCTTGCATTGAGTGTTTTGCTTCCTCTTACCATGACTTTTCCATAGATTCCACCATCAAATTTATATAAGGGTTCTCTATCCCCAAGATCACTTTATATTGAATATTGCTATTGAAAAGTCTGAGGCCAGCTTAATATATTTCTTTATCTTTTCTAAGTGCCCTCATCTCTCCCTCGTCTAAATGACTGAAGCATTCCTGAAGATAGTAATTGTTTTTATTCTCAAGAGTTCACTGGGTTGTGTATCCATCTTGTCAGTGTGATTCTGAATGGATGATTGGTATTAGGAGGAATTTTCAAGCTTTTTTAATAGTCTTTCTCTTAGCTCTATCTCAAGCTGTGATTGGGTCAAATTCCTTGCTCCATCATCCTAGAATCTTAGAGTAGTTTTTTCTCCCCATTGGTTTTGGAAGTGTTTGGCATAAGGTTACTAGTATATTCTTAGGTTAATTTGCTGCTGATGAAGTCACCACCTTTCCCGTTTTATTGTTTAAAATATTGTTGTTTTTCATTGCATAAGATAATTTTCCATTATTCTTCTGACTTATCTAAAAGTAAGAACAATACTTATGTGGTTTTCCTCATAATTTGTTTTTAAATTTTTCAAGCAAACAACAATGTTGAAAGAAGTTTAAATGGCGACTTTTATACTTACTTGATTAGTCAATGCTCAGTTAAGAGTCAGAAAACACATCAGATTTTGAACAGGAAAATTTAATACAAAGTATTCTTTCCATAGCCAGTTTTGCTCAGTGGATAGAATATCGGCCTTTGAGGACTGAAGGTTCCTGGGTTTGATTCAGATTAAGGGCAGGTCCTCAGTTTCAAGCTGGATCCCCAACCCTGGTCAGGGAGTGTGCAGGAGGCAACCAATAGATGTGCCTCTCTCACATGGATGTTTCTCTCTCTGTCTCTCCCCCTCCCTTCCACTCTCTCTAAAAATCAATGGAAAAATATCCTCAGATGAGGATTAACAACAATAACAACTAAATCATGTGAATCATTATTGAGGCCTGGACTTAAAAAGCATGCGTGCTCACATAAGAAAAAAGTGAATTGTTAACAAGTATGAGCTGGTTAAGTATAGGCAGTCAGCACTTCTCACATTATTGTAGAACCATAAAAATGCTGAAACTTTGCAAAATAATCTTCATAATCAATGGGGGGGGTTATGATTGCATTTACTTGTGGTAAAAAATATTTGAAAACGCTTGCTGTGTTTTAAAAGCGAAGATAAATGAAAATATAGCAAAACTAATATTTATTTTGTATGCTATAATTTAAAACATTAGAAACATTGAATTATAAGATTATTTTATTTCTTTCCAAAAATCTATGAAGAGTCGTTTGAATAGTGCTTGCTTTTCTTTTCTTGGCATACAATTTAGGATCCAAAAGGAGCCTTGGTAAATTGTCTCACTTCTTTCTAATTTTGTATTGGCTTCCAACATTGTATCCTTTACACTTTCTATGGTGTCAAAAATCTCCAAAATTTCCTTTAATGTGTAAGTTTTTGCTGGCATCACTTCTTCTGGGATATCTTTATCTTTTTCATCACAACAACTTTTTACATTTAGGTCAATAATTTCACCCTCACTAGGTTCCTCTGCCTGCATTTCTAGAATCTCTAAAATGGCAGCAGTATCAACATTCTCAGGGTTAGCTATTTTGTATAACGTCATTTATACTTCATTTTAATTTCACTTCTAGTATTATCACTGCTTTCTTTTTAATTGCTGCACTTAACGTCTTGGTTGACCAATTCTCTTTTAATTATCCATATTGGTAAAGTGTCACATTTATACTGGGAGACAAGGATTCAACACAACTATATGCTTTGCTATCTGTGCATGAACTAAATATCATATGTGCAGTGACCATTCACCTACAGAATTTGAAAGAAGTGATATGATTTGCCAGTGAGTATATGACCTGCATTTGTTATTTGTGTAATGATTTGTGGACCAAACAGCAACTGGCAACATTTGGACTTCATATAATTACTCACAGTTACTATACCCTGTAACTAAAAATTCAAACTGTGCTTTTGGGTATTTGGTGTAATTTCACTAAATTGAGGTAAATCATAGCAGTACAAAGTAAAGACTGTCCCTAATAATATGGATAAAAGAAAATTCTAATGTGTAACTGAAGTATTAACTGCAGAAATAAGCTGCCGAGGTAGGACTGAAGGAAAAATTGAGCATTTGATCTTCCTTTAAGTTCTAAGAGAATCTTTCCCTACATTATCTGAAGAATTTGGAACCATTTAGCAGAGGAGAAAATGAGTTGTAGAGTCCAGCTCCAGAATCACAAAATGCAGCCAAGAAGGGTTCGGTTGGAGACAATAAATTACTGGTACACCCATTTCCCAGATTCTACCACTAAGGTTTTCTTATACTTGTTTTTATCACGTATCTACAAACTAGCCATTCCTTTATTCATTCATAAATCCATATATTTTATGTATTCCAAAGTAAGTTGCAGACATCACTATACTTCTCCCTGAATAGTTAGTTGAGCATGAATAGTATTAGAGTTTGATTTTTGAGGTTTTGTTTCATTTTTATGAAAAATTAAACATACAAATTCACTGACTTTAAAAAAATTCATACATTAGTGTTATCTTAACCTCTATTAAGATATAAAATATTTCAATTGTCCCCGAAGTGTTCCCTCATGTCTGTTTCCCAGTTAATCCTCTCTTTCTGACCCAGGCACCATCAGTGTTTTAATTTTTTCACCATAAATTAAATTTGCCTTTTTTTAGAAATCCATAGAGATGAAATCACAGAGCATATACTCTTCTTTTGTGTCTAGCTTTTTTCTCTCAGCATTATATTTTTGACATTTATCCCTGTGTGTGGTCAATTTCAATAGTTTATCCCTTTTAAATGGCTAAGTGTTCCATTGCATGGATATGTCATAATTTATTCATGTTCCTATTAAAGGAACTCTTGGCCTATTTCCAGTTTTTGGCTGTTGTGAATAAAGCTCCTATGAATATTCTTATATAATTTGTCTCATTTATTTTTTGGTTAATCCTCACCTGATGATATTTTTTTTCCATTGATTTTTTAGAGAAAAGAGGAGGGGAGAGATAGATAGATAGATAGATAGATAGGTAGATAGATAGAGATGTGAGAGAGACACATAGATTGGTTGCCTCCGGCACGCTCCCTGACTGGGCTGGGTAAAACCTACAACCCAGGTATATGCCCTTGACTGTAATCTAACCAATGAGTAACTGGCCAGGACATGT
Organism: Pipistrellus hanaki; assembly: GCF_964339955.1. Classification (NCBI taxonomy): domain Eukaryota; kingdom Metazoa; phylum Chordata; class Mammalia; order Chiroptera; family Vespertilionidae; genus Pipistrellus; species Pipistrellus hanaki. The sequence goes on along the minus strand of NC_140524.1, from coordinate 18,353,668 downwards.
CTTATTTTTTTTAAAGACAAGGTAAAATTTGCGTGTGTATGTTTGTGTTCTTCCTTACAAAGTCCTGTATGTGAGTGGGAATGATGGGACTTGTGTTCTATCACAGGGAGCATTATCCCTATTCTAAAACATAAAAAAAATAAACTTTTGCCTATGCTTAAGGTTCAGGCTAGGAAAAAGCTATTGAATATAATTAATGACAACTGGCTGAATCAGTGTTCCCCCTCACAAGTTCATATTTATGTGTAGATATTGCCCAATTTTCTTTACTTCTTGTTTGTTGTAATCTCCTCCTTTGCAGAGAAACATACAGCCCTAACTGGTTTGGCTCAGCAGATAGAGCGTCGGCCTGCAGACTGAAGGGTCCCAGGTTTGATTGTGATCAAAGTCTTGTACCTTGGTTGCAGGTACATCCCTAGTCGGGAGTGTGCAGGAGACAGCTGATCAATGTTTCTCTCTCATCGATGTTTCTAACTCTCTATTCCTTTCCCTTCCTCTCTGTGAAAAATCAATAAAATATGTTTTTTAAAAAGAAACATACAGAACAAGAATTGGCACACACATATACTGGAAACATACTTTATTTTATCCTTTTAATACTTCTAATAGTCATTCTCATACAATCATTGACAGCATGCACTATGTGGGATATACTCTTTTCTTTTTAAATTAATTTGAGAGAGAGAATTGAGAGAGAGAGAATTTATTGTTCTACTTATTCATGCATTCTTTGGTTGCTTCTTGTATGTGCCCTGACCAGGAAGTAAACCCACAACCTTGGCATATTGGGATGATGCTCTAAGCTAGGGGTGTCGAACTCAATCAGAGAAGGGGCCAAAATCTAAAATCCAGCCTAAATCGCGGGCCGAATGGTTTACTGAACAGTCATAAACTGACAATGTCATAAACTGACAGCGGAGTGCAGTGATGACAGCGCGGTGCGGGCCACATTGCAAGGCCTGGCGGGCTGGATTTGGCCCGCGGGCCTTGTGTTTGACACATGTGCTCTAAGCAACTGAGCTACCAGGCCAGGCTGTGGGATTTACTCTTAAAATAGTAAATGTATTGCTTTTATATTGGAAAATATTTGATAATTATGCTTTAAAATTGTGATTAATGTCATGTGCCCAAACAATTTTATTTGCCAATGAAGTATAAATTGGAAAGTTTTATCTGTCTTTATTAATAGTTGGAAATCAATCAGAGATCCCTTAATAAAACTAAAAAGTGAATGTGTTAAAAGGATTAGAGAAGTGAAATGAATTAGCTAATAGTCTCCAAGAAGATAGAGAATAAAAATAATGCTCTAGCCAATTTGGCCTGTGGACCTAAGGTCCTGGGTGTGATTCAGGTCAAAGGCACCTACCTTGGTTGCAGGCTCCTCCCACAACCGGGCCTTTGTCAGGGTATGTGTAGGAGGCAACCAATCGATGTGTTTCTCTCACATTGGTATTTTTCTGTCTTTCCCTCTCTCTTTTATTCTGTTGGGTGAGGATTAAAAAAATAATAATGAAAAAGAGTTTAGTAGAGTTATAAGGTAATTTTCTATGAATGCAACACTAATTTTTTTTATCTTGGGTGATGTGACCTATATTTTTAATAAAATTGTATGAAATCATTTTGATTATTTATATTTTAAGTTTCTCATTTTGTTTCTGACTTGATCTAAACATGGTTTTATATAATCATAACATTCAGATATACAGTGTTTATTTTTAAATATGGACTAATGCCAAATTTCAAATGTATTAAGTACCAAGTATTGAATGTAATGTTTAGTGAAGTCAGTAGTTTTCTATTCAGAGCACATTTTCTTAGAGAAACAGTGATTTAAAGGTGTTTTGTCCTTGAATTATATCTTAATTTAGATCTCTGTTTCATCTTGGCCACTTAAAACAGCCTTCTATTTTCCTTTCATTCGCTATTATTTCCCTCTAAACAGACTTCAGAAGAGTCTGATGAATCAGATCCTTGCTTTGAAACAGTAATGTGGTGATTATCAGAGGGAAAAGTTGTGTGGGGGCGGTGGTTGAGGAGGCTATGTATAGGGAGGATCATTGATGATGGATTGGAGGCTTGACTTGGGGTGGTGAACACACAATTCAGTGTACAGATGATGTGTTGTAGAATCAGTGTCACCCCAATACATTAATTGAAAAAAAAAAGAAATAAAACAGTAACTAGCTGCTCATTGTAATCAAAGTTAAGTGCCAGGTCTTTTGCATTTTGGCCCTGTCTGTTGCAGCCCTATGTTTATCAGACCTCTGTTTCAGGTTGTCCTGCTTCAACCAGTCCAAGATCTATACTTACAAGATATTATAAGATGTTTCAGTAAAGCATTGTACTTTTTGACTTCTCTTTGCTCTTTTGTATACGTGCTGTAGATGACTTTACCTATTCTCTTTTCTGGGCCTTATTGCGACTTGGATGAAATGTTTCTAGACTGTCCTTTTTCCTTTCTCTATTTCCAAGTTTACCACGTTTCTGATTAGAATGTGTTCCCTACATATATCTGCCTTCAGTGAAGGAGGATATGAGTCAAAATTTCTAGACTTTGAAAGCTGAGGGTCAGACTTAGGACTGTGGTAAATTCACGCTAGACAGAATCACCTTGGTGTCTCTTACCTGCTAGCCAGTTTACCTAATTTGGCTCTTCTTTTCCAACATGCTTTTTAAAATGTTAGTTCACTTTCCCCTTTCTCTTTTACCTCTTGGTTGTCAACATTTATTTGCTTTTTAAGTGTGGAGATAATGTGTATGACGTATTTAGCATAGTGGCTGGCAAATAATAAGAACCTATAAAATGTTGGCTAATAAAAACCTAACAGCAGCAATTACAATAGTATCTTTTAAATTTGTCCTGAAGAGACTACCTCTATTTTAATAATGAGTTGTTAGCTTGCTTTAAAGATAGTGTCCACACATTCTAGATATTTACAAGTATAACAGTTATATTTTCTAAAGCCTCGACTCTTTTGAATAGAGGAGACAAATAAGTCAAATCCTTATAACATTATTAGTATTATTATTAATCTATACTGTGGCCTTTTGTACCATGTTTTATGAAAGTTAATCAGTTGTTAAGATATTTAGAAAATCTTCATCAATTATAATTTTTGCTTTTCTGATAAATTACTCTTTAAATAGTGTATCAAGGACTGAGACACCTATCAAAGAATGGGACTGTGGATCTTAACTATGTAATTCATATAAAAAAAACCTTTTGTCCCAACATAATTTTAAAAAGAAATTATTATTTCTGGGTTTTCTTTCTAAACTGTCTTATTTCTGTTGATAACTATAGTTCAACTTCAAAAGATTGTTTGCTTTTATTGAATTTTCATAGCAAATTCTTACTTGAAAGCTAAAGTGCAATTTATTTTGCACATCTACATCTTATTTTAAAATGCTTTAGCATAAGAATGTGAATAAAATATAACCCTGGATATAGATCATACACATTTTATTAATGAGAAAAACATGGTTTAAATATACTTAAAACAGAATATATTGTAATATAAGCAAATGCATCATCTTAGCATACATTTCAAAAGTGGTTTAGCTGCTTGGTATTTAGTTTAGATTTGCACTTGAAGAGAACTTAAGGAACAGGAATGCATCCATATTAATCTTTGCATCTGGGAATCTGTTCTAAAGTGTTTGCTTTACTTTTGTGTTTGTAATTGATGATTAGAGTATCCACAACCATCCCTATATTTAAATACCTTTAGTTTACAGAAGGTGTTGATTGTACAACTAATGTGTGCAAAGTAAACGCCAGATATTTTCTTTGTATTATGCAAAATATATCTTCAGAACTTGTTATAATGATCTCTTTATGCCAATAGACAGATTTTTGCAGATTGTAATGTTCAGACTATAATGTGCATCCAGAAGAGCTATTATCACTTCCTCAGTGAAAAATACATTGTGGGTACCTGCCAGCTACTTTACTATTTTGATTCCATTAAAATTTGCAAACATCTGCTAAGTGCCTAAAATAACCCAGGTTTTGGTGATGATCAAGATGAACAAGACAATGTTGCTGCTTTCAAGATTTCATAAGCAAGCAGAGGGGATGAGAAATTGGCCACAATTATTTTAGTATTGAAAAAAAATGCATTAGAATGTATTTTTTTAAAAGAGCTGCAAACAAAAATGCAGCAGAAGTTTGAGGGAAGGTTCATGTGCATCAGGAAAGGCTTTGTAAAAATTGTCCTTGAAGGGCAGATTGAGCATTTCAGGCAGTGGGAACAACATAAGCAAAAGGGGAATAAAAATATTTGCTCTATACTACTAGGTATTAGGCATTGTACTAAGACTTTAAATACATTTGCTCATTTAAGCTGCACAATCAACCTATGATGTGCATGATCTAATTTTCATTTTGTATATAACATTGAGGCCCAGAACTGGTTAAATAAATCACAGAGCCAATAATGAGCCCATATTGATGTTACATCAAAGTTCTTTCCTTAGAGAAGAAGGTGAATGCACAATCTGTTTGGGAAAAGGAAGGAAAGGAGTTATTTAGAACATGGAATTCTTGAAATGTAGCATAGTGAACAAGAGTATTAATGGAGGTCATGAAGAAGCAAATATGTTCCATTAGCTATTAACAGGCATTTTGGACAAACAATGTCCTAAGGTCTAACATATAGGAAAAAGCTGCATGCTATATCCTAGTACTGCTTAGATTAATGCTTTTTGAAATAGGCTGCCATCTGAATAGTGTCCTCTAGTGTTAGCCAATGCTCAGTCTAAATCATATGTTACAGATCAGCTTTCCCTTTCTTGGAGCTTGACAAATATATTAGCATACCAAAGAACTCAGCAAGTCTTATAATAATGAAATCTGTTTAACTCAATAAATTTCAAAATTATTTTACCACAGTGGGGATTGCTTTAGTAGCTATTTTAATATTTAATGGTAAACTAGCATCTATGGAATGCAATTCGGGAAACTGTGGGTTAGTCAGTCATACTTGAAAAGTTGGACTAGGATAGAGTGATAGCCACGCAGCTCTTGTCTGGAAATTCTGCCAAAACACTCATGTGCTAGTCTGAATGGTGTTGCTTCCATTTTCACATGGTGCACATTTTCCTTCTCCAATTCCTAGTTTTAGGAAACAAGTTTTCTTGAGCAGAGTTTAGCTGAAAATAGGCTATATGTGTGATAGGATATTTATCCCATCAATATTGGGGTAGCTTGATGGGGTCTGGGGCAACTGGAGCCCCTGGGCTGGTTACCCATTACCCAAGAAGACTTGTCTACTTACTCCATGGTTAGCATTATAATTTTCTTATAATGCCACAGTCTGGGAATGGTTGGGAAGCTATTTTGAAAATAGCCAGGGAAGACTTGCTAAGAAATTGAGTCCACCCACATAGCACAAGAAATATTAGTTTGTACAGCCAATGTTAGAAGAAACCAGCATTATTACAAAATACACTACAAGAAAAGAAGAGTCAGATATTTGAGAATGATTTTTTATCATTTTGCTCATCAAGTTATGAACATCACATTAATTTGTTCTCTTCTCATGATTAAAACTTTTTGGGATAATAGCAATTACTCATTTATGTGCAAATATGTAGAATATGACCAATGTGAATTCATAACAGCAAAGGAGGCATGCAGGATGAGGTGGCACAATTCTTTAAATAGTCATACTTAATTTCAATTGAAAAACTTTGCTCAACTGAAAGAATGACAAAAATGCTATTGTTAGAGAGAGGAAAAAAAACTTTAGAAAGTTATGAATGTCTAAAATTTCCTGCAGTTATTTTTGCAAGGATTGATTCATATTCAGATTAGCATCCTGCCAGATGGAAGAAACACACAGTAAATCAGCTTTTGCAGTAGAGAAATAAAAAAAGCACAAGCTGCTATTTAAAGTTTTTCTTTTTTTTGCCACATTAATAGCACATTATCCCATAGGGAGTATTAATGTGAGAAGCTAAACCATGGTGGCTACCATTCTATCCTTTAGGAAGACTGATTATTTTTCAGACTAATTTGTGGAGAAAAAATATTTTCTTGGATTTCACATCCAAGATAGTTTTTCTGTTTAATGATGGTCAAGCCCCTTGCATTCCAAAGCAGAAAGAAAATGATACATATGTGGAAACTGGTGATAAAATACTTCCTTTTGCATCCAGTGACTGCTTTATGTGGTTAATCTTGAGAAGAAGTAAGCACACAGTATATAAGATGGATTGATTTGCTTGGGGGATTACTAAACCAGGGTTGTGAGGTTCTAGGTGTGGTTCTTGTGGAGTCCATGCTGTGCCTTGAATAAGGTATGCTTTTTCTATCCAAGTAAGCCAAGTATACAACAGCAAAGTCTTATTATATGCCAAGTGTTGAGAATAGATTTCCTCTTGGCACCACACTTTGCATTTACTTAATTCTTCATTTCTCCTGGCTTCTCATCTTCAACTTGTCCTTATCATGATGTTTTTGTCTTGTTCATTCAACGCTGAACCCCTTTTTATTTTCTTTTAGGCTCACAACCTAGACTTTTCTTATGACAATATTCTTCTCTCCACTGTAGTTCAGTAACATACCTTAGGTTGTAACTCTTCAGGCTTGATACATCCTCAAATGCTCTCTCTCTCCCATACGCAGACTCTATGGGAGACAGCTTTCCATTTGGCCTGTCTGAGCCTTGCTGGAAATGCTGATAATAACTGTAACAAATTTTGTTATTAACATTTGTTTACAGAACACGTATCATGAGCAAATAGTCTCAAAAGCTCCATGAGGTAGGCTACTTTTATTCCATCTTTATAGCTGAGGAAATAAGGCTCAGAAAATTGAGGAACCTGTTCAAAGATCACAGAGCAATATTGTCTTTCAACAAATGGTGCTGAAACAACTGGATGTCCACATATGAAAAAATTAATCTAGACCAGCAATTTTCAACCTTTTTAATATCATGGCACACATAAACTAATTATTGAAATTCTTTGGAACACCAAAAAGGAATAATATTTTGTGCCAATCTGACAAAAAATGGGTATAATTTTGATTTATTCACATTGTTGTATTGGCTGTTGTAATTTTTTTAAATTTGACAATCTAAGGAAAAAGAGGTCAGTGCCTCTGACTAAATAGTCAGGTATTGCATGTTTTAAAATTGGCACACTGGTTGAAAACCACCAATCTAGTTATAGGTCTTACAACCTTCACAAAACTTATGTCAAAATGGATCATAGACCTAAATAAAGCATAAAACTATAAAACTCTTAGAAAACAACATAGGAGAAAACTTAATTGACCTTTGGTATAGAAAAGACCTTTGTTTATTTTTTTATTTTTTAAATGTTTATTTTTCAATTACAGTTAACATTAAATATTATTCTAGTCCCATGTATACAGCACAGTTGTGAGACATTTATATAACTTAAGAAGTTATCCTCCTGATAAGTCTATTACCAACCTGACACCATACATTGTTATCATAATGTTATTAACTATATTTCCTCTGCCATACTTTACATACATTCTTGTGACTACTATTTTGTAACTGCCAATTTTTACTTCTCATCCCTTCAGTTTTTTCTTCAACCCCTCCCCTAAAAACAAAGAGATAGCCAAATGGTCAATAAAGTATATAAACAAATGAAAAAATCAAATGTAAAATACTCAACATGATAAATCATGAGAAAAATGAAAATAAAACTATAGATACCAGTATACATACTACATAGTGGCTCAAATTAAAACCAATGACAATACTAAGTGTTAAGTGTTAACAAATATGTGGAAGAAATGAAACTACCAAGCATTACTGCTTTGAATGTAAATAAGTACAATCACATTGGAGAATTCTTTGGTAGCATCTACCAAAGATGAAGGTACTCAAATCCTATGACTTTAGAAATTTTTATTTGATTCCAACATGTATACTCAACATATTTATACATATGTTTTCTGGAACAAATGGATAAGAATGTTCACTGTAGTATCCAAAGACTGGAAAGAGCCCAAATGTTTATAAGTAGTGAAATAGCTCAATAAATTGTGATATATTATTAAAACAGCAAACTTCCCCACAATGAAAATTAATGAACTGGTGTCACAGGCAGCGACATCAATAAACCTCACAAATACAAATTTAATGGAAAGAAATAAAACACTAAAGAGTATATGTAAAATTTTTTGAGCAACATCACATGGCTACAGTTGAGAGTGGTTTTTTTTAGTTGGATATGGAGAGCGATAGAAGTGATAGAAAAAAATGCAGTCTGGCCAATATGGCTCAGTTGTTGAGTGTCCACCTATGAACTAGGAAGTCATGGTTTGATTCCCTGTCAGGGCACATGCCAGGTTGCAGGCTTGATCCCCAGTGTGGAGCATGAGAAGGCAGCCAATCAATGGTTTTCTTTTATTGACTAGGTGCCCCTTGCAGGAAGATTCCTGCAATAGGTCTTCCTGCTGCAGTGGCTGCCCCACTTGCTTCTCTCCCTTCTCCCCGCCCTCCTGATTCCCTTCCTTCTCCGCCGCACCACTTGCTTGCTTCTCCACAGTGCTTGGCTTCTTTCTAGGAGTCTTCAGTCTTTGTTCTGGCCTGGATATGCAAATTAACAGCCATCTTGTTTGGATGAATTTGCATACTCACCCTGATTGGCTGGTGGGTGTGGCAAAGGTATGGTCAATTTGCATGTTTCTTTTATTAGGTAGGATGCTTCAAAATCTCTCTCTCTCTCTCTCTCTCTCTCTCTCTCTCTCTCTCTCTCTCTCTCTCTCTCCCTCCCTCTCTCTCCCCATTCCTTCTTCTTTGAAATCAATAAAAAAATATATATATTTTAAAATAAAGAAAACACAGACATGGCCACTGTGGCTCAGTTGGTTGAGCTTCATCCCATGCACCAAAAGGTCTCTGGTTCAATTACCACTCGGGACATATGCCCTGTCTGTGGGTTCAGTCCCAGGTCAGGGTGTGTGTGGGAGACAACCATTTGATGTTTCTCTCTCTCTCCCTCGCCCTTCCTCTCTCTCTAAAATTTCATACAAACAAATTTTAAGAAATATAACACACATACCAAGTGAATGGTACTTGGTATTATTTCAGAGTGTCTGAGATATTATCTGTTCTTTCACTGAAGGAAATTTGCCTTAGGATCAGAAAAAACAACCAAACATAAAACTAAAAATTCAAGACAGAAACAATCTCTGGTAGTCAAGAAATCCTCAATAATAGTTTGCTATGTATATATAAAATAAAGAAAACAGGAATATTTGTGCATGGTGTTGCCCTTGTTTCTGGATAAATTCCGTGATCTGACTGACAACTTTCTCTCCCCTCATACTGAAAAGTTCTTGCTGGGATTGTCTTGACAACAGGCACAGATGTTTAAAGATGACAAGGTGATAAGTGTTTCTACAGAAACAAAATGTATTAATGTCAATACATGAGTGATTGAGGCCTTGCATTAAATGACTGCCATGCAGAAATAATATCTCAAAGATCCTTAGATTCCTTTATATAAAACTTGAGCTTTGCTTAAATAACAAATATGGGGAAAATTTCTATCTTTTAGAAATCAGAGTAAGAAAGATTTAAACTGAAGAAGAATGTTCAGTTTCATCTGCATATCAGCACTTCTCCCTGTAGAGATTCCAGCGATTTTCTCACCACATGAACCAATAATGGAAGAGCCATTAGATTTGCTCAGTGGCAAGTATTTTTAGAGTGTGGTTATGTAATCTCTTTCAGATAACTTATTGCAATGCTTGAGTACTTCAGAATAAAAACATGTAGAAGCTACTCTGTGGCTCTCACAGGAAAGTCAGAGCTATTCTAAATGGACAACGGAGAGTGATTCTGGGCTTCTCAAACATTCTCTCAAAGGACTTTCAAATGAACTCTTCTGCAAGATTAATTTTTTGAGCAGTGAAAGCCTTGTTATTTATAGAAGACATTATAGCTCATATGTGTCAACCCTGTGTTTCTCTTTCATTCATGCATATGTATTTAGGCCCTGTCTTGGCAACAGACACTTGTACATACTGTGAAAATTATGTAAGCATTTGCTATCTCTGATGACTTTTGGGCTGGAGCCTGCTAAATATCCATCCTTTTGTAAAGCCATTCGTGATATGTCCTCACAATGATAAGTTGCCACCCACAGAGGCAACCCTTCTGTGGGTACTGCCACAACCTACCAGGGGCTCCTTAGAGGCAGTACCCAGGCTTGCTCTTGGGAGATTGTGATATATCAATATATAGCAGAAATATACCCATGACAGGTATATGATATTTCAGCAGTGTCTTGAACCTACCCCAGACATCCTTTATTACTTTTGTTTTGAAATTTTAATGGCTAATGGTGAAGTATCCACTCTTCTGGACTGTCTGCTGCTTCTCATTTTCCTGTTGCTGTGACTGAATGCCTCTCTTTAGGTCAGTCCCTGAGGGGTCTCAGGGACTATTTAGATTTTTTTGTAGGGTGTAGTCTGAGTGTGGCTGTATTGGTTGCCTGGGACTGCAGGGAGGGGCTATCTCTTCAGGAGAAAATTGCAGCTTAGGTCCAGCACATGAGCTATGACTCAGCTCCAGACTTGTGGCCATCTCTCCTGGACCCTCTTCCCAGTCTCCACAAGTCACACCTCTACCTATACCTCAGCCATGGGTGAGTGTCTGTATTTGAAAGGTCCTATGAACTCAGTTCAGTGAACAAAAGCAAAGACCAAAAAGAGGGGAAAGAGCTGCACCTCTGCAAGCCCCTCTTACCCCGGCATGGTGTGGCTTGGGCAGCCTTCTAGGCTGCCTCCTCTCGGCTCAGTCTCTTGTGACTGTGGATCCACATGCAGAATCTTCTGCCGCCAGCAGTCCTGCAGACCCTTCCTTTCCACCCTCAGATGCTATGCCTGTCCCAAGGGACTCAGCTTCAGTGCTGCCTGGTTTCCCTCTGACCCTCTGGGCTCAGATGTCTCACAGTTCTCTCCAGTCCAGATCCCTGATTTTACTTTTCAGACATCCTCTTCCCTACCCGGCTGCAAATTGTCTCACCAGCTGTGTCTACTTCACCAATTCAGAGTGGATATTATTTAATTTAGTTGCTCATTCTATCTCTAAGCCCTCATTTTTTAATAAAAACAAAATAAAAAGACTCTGATAAAATAAAATCTAAGTATTTTGTTGTGTAGAAAATAAGTTAATACAGAAGCTACATGTACAATAAGAGGGTAGTAACTAGGAGAGGCAGCAGGGGGATTTCTCAGGGTATCGGCAGTGTCCTCTTTATTGATCTGAGTGATAGTGCCAGGATAATTTTACTATGAGAAAAATTATCAAGCCGCACAATTTTGATATGTGCTTTTTTGTATGTATATCATTTTTCCAATTAACAAAATGTACTTATAAGAGTGAGTCAAACATAAAAACAATTATTTGCACCATTTTCTTTCCCCAAATAAGTCTGCTCTACTCATATATATTTATAGTAATGAAACACATATTCTAAACACTCTTTCAATGCTAAAGGCAAAAATGTGGACTTGTGCAATATCAAAACACAAAAATTTCACAAATTGATGCATCCCTTTTCACTTTTGAGTAGATTCAGCTTTTCAGCTTCAGAAAAGCTTTATTTCAACAAAGAAGCTTCAGAGTCATTAAGAGCCTATCTCTGACCCTTCCTCTTAACATCATACAAAAGCAAAGTTAATTACCATGACAGAACTTCATCAAGAAATTAGTATTGGCAACAATACAGGCTTGGGCTGGAGTGCTGTTTACAGTTTTTGAATCCTTTCTCAGATGTCCTTCAACTCATTTCTAGTATTCCTGGCACAAACTTCCTCCACAAAATGGAACTAAGGAACTCAAACAATACTGTGCTTTACTTTCAGATATAAACAAAAGATTCTGATGGATTTCCCATCCAAGTTCACTCAGGAACTGTCCCTCTGGCTATCGTTTGTGTGCATATCTTGTGTCTTTGTATCTTTTCTTTATTCACCTGAACCATAAACAACCCTGAAATAAACCTGTGTCACATGAACTCAGCAAAGTAAAAGCACAAGGGAACTACCATTGTATTTCTATTTTGTGTTTCTTGCTAACATCTGCCAAAAAAAGTACAAGACCTTAAAAATAAATACACTCACATTTTTATCATATCTGAAGAGTATGATTTCATTTAATTAGAAAACCCTGTGCTTAGAATTCCAGCGTGTCACAGAAGATAATATTTGATAACTTCACTTTGATTTAAAAATCTTGAGTTAAATATATGACTAAAAAATAGCTACAGCCAACTGTAATACATTAAATATTTAAAAGTCTTTCCTGAATCTTGAGCATTTGAAAATGGGACTTAAGCAATTTTTTGAGGTTTAGGGAGGTTGCAGAACATGATTGGTAAGTTATAAAATGCTTTATTGCTGCCTCTTTCTATCTCTGCTGTGAGATAATTCTTCATTTAACAAGTGTGCATTGAATGCTTATATATATACTAGGCCTTGTCCTAAGTGTTGAGGCACCATTTTATACAATGGGAATACAGCAATAAACAATATAGGCAACAATCCTTGACAGTGTGCAGCTTATCTTATACTGGGTAAATAGAACACTAGATGCAGACAATAATAAATGAGTGAATACATAAAACAGATAGCATGTCAGATAGGTGATAGGTACTATGAGGATAAAAAATAGGACAAGAATATTAAAGAGTTACCAGGGATCTATTTTAAACAGTGTGGCCATGGAAAGTGTTACTAAAAAAATGACACTTTACCAGACACCTGAAGGAAATGAAGGAGAAAGCTATGGAGCTATCTGTCAGTAGGGAGCTATCTGGTTGGGAGACCTTTCTAGTCTGAGAGAGCAGTGAGTATGGAAGTCCTAAAGCGAGGCTCACTTGGCCTATCTAAGGAACAGCAAGGGAGCCAGTGAGACTGGAAGGAAGGTAAATTATTTTGCTAGAGCTACTGTAGAAAAGTGCCATATAGCCAATGGCTTAAAGCAACTTATTCTCTCATATCTCTGGTGGCTAGAAATCCAATATCAAGGTGTTAGCAGTGCCATGCTTCCTGTGGAGGCTCTAGGGAAGGATTTATTTCCTGCTATTCCAGCTTCGTGTGACAAACTGCATTTCTTGTCTTGTGAGCACATTTCTCCAACCTCTGCCTCCTTCTTCATCTCTTCTCCTCTTTATGATTTCTTCACATCTCTCCCCTTCTTCCTTAAGGACCGCTGTAATTATATTGGGCCCATTTGGATAATCTACAATAAGATCCTCCTCTCATGATCTTTAACTTAATCATATATTTGTCATAGAAGGAATCACTTACAGGTCCCAATGATTTGATAAGGATATCTTTAGGGGTGGACATTTTCCAACTCACTACAAAAGGGAAAGAGTGAAAGAGTAGGAATGAGGTCACAGATGCAGCCTGTTGACAGGTTGTGGAGAGATGGCAGGCCATCACAGGCCCTTGGGCTATTTCTCTGAATAAAATGAAAAGTCCAGTGACACTATCCCACTTATTTTATATTCAGTACTGCTTATGAAAACCCTTTCAAAGCAATATCTCTATAATTGTGATAAGTTTGGGATCATTTCTTGGTCACTTGATGTATTCGTTAATACACATTATGAAGAGGAGACAGTCCATCACTCACACTGTATCCTCAGTGATGCTTAAAACCAGAAACTAGGTTCAGAGACAAAACCTGCCTGTGGCTACTGAGCATGGCCAACTCTTTTTTTTTTTCTTTTTCTTTTTCTTTTTTTAGTAGACTTTATTTTTAGAGCAGTTTTGGGTTCACAGAAAAATTGAGGTATAGAGATTCCCACATACTTCCTGCCCCCACCCATACATAGCCTCTCTCACTATCAACACTGGCTCCAGAATGGTACATTTTTTACAACTGATGGTCCTATATTGATACATCATTATTACCCAAAGTCCATAATTATATTAAGGTTCATGCTTGGTATTGTACTTTCTATGAGTTTTGACAAATGTATCCATTAGAATAGTTTCACTGCCCTGAAAATCCTCTGTGCTCAGCCTATTAATCCCTTCTTATCTCCTAACACCTGGACACCACTGATCTTTCTACTGTCTCCATAGTTTTATGGCCAACTCTTATAAGTTTTCAAAGAAAACTTAAGGACAGTATAATTACTAGCAGTAAAGATAAGTGAGCCTAAGAAAGAGCCAGGAAAAAAAGAGAAGGAGAAGTAGATGCTGCAGAGAGCACCCATTATCAGATAAAATATGACCTTGCTCCCTCTGACCTCTACTCCATCTCCACATTGATATATATACAATTAGTCTAGATTTCTGTCTGATCACTAAAATCCTTATCTGTCAACTTAAGAAATGTAGGTTTCAGCCTAAGGATAATGGGAAACCACTCAAGGATTTATAACTAAGACTCAACATGGCCTAGTTTTTGTTCCAGAAACATCATCAAGACCATAGTGTTGGTGATGGATTGGGGAAATATGGAAGTTCATAGAAGGAAAACCAGAGTTGCAGCATTCCAGGCAAGGGATGAGGAGAGCCTGCACCACACAAGGTATAAAAGATGGAAGGAATTTTAACACTCATCACTTTCATATCAAACAGTGTTGTAAGAAACAGTATTATAGCAAAACAGTGTCATGCCATCTGATCCTATATGATAAAGAGGGAATATTCAAATTGACCGTCACTCTGTCACAAAGATGGTGGTACCCACAGTGTAGAGGGGGTTCCTTAACACAACATGGCTGTACCCACAGTGGAGGCTGAGTTCCTGTAACAAGCCTTAATGAGAAATCAGAAGGGACCTGAGACTACATGCCCCCACCCCCGGGGGGCTTGACAGGGGACCTCAGGCTGCACCCCTTGCCCATTACAGCTTGATGGGGGACCTCAGGCCACACCCCTGCCCCCAGCACCAGGCCAGGGGACCTCAGGCCATGTCTCCCACCCAGCAAGGCTAGACGGGGAACTCAAGGTGCTTCCCTTACCTGGCAGGGCTTGATGGGGGAACACAGGGTGTGCCCCTCCATGCTGCTAGGGCACCTGAGGCTGGGACCCCCACCCAGTGCAAGTCCGGGGAACTTGAAGTTGCACCCCTCCCAGTGGGGCTTGACAGGAAACCTGAGGCTGCGGCCCCCTCTCCTGGCAGGGTTTGACAGGGGACCTGAGGCTGTGCCCACCTCCCAGCGCCAGGCCGGGGGACCTGAGGCTGCACCTCCCACCCAGCAGGGCTTGACAAGGGTGGGACCAGCCGGGTCTGGATCTATTCCAATAGGGTGGGGCCAGCTGAATCTGGGTATTGTGTAATTTCAAGGTGCAAGTGGGTGGGCAGGGATTTGACTCTGGGTCCCATGGTGTGCCCCAGACTCTGACAGGAGGAAGATTTTCATATATATTTTAATATTTTTCTTTCATCTCTGACACATCTATTATAAAGGGAAAATAGCAATATTAAAATATTTCCTCTAATTAATACCCTTTAAATGTGCATGAATTTTGTGTTCCAGGCTACTAGTATATATTATAAAGGATGAGTGAAATGGATCAGTCCATGTTTTCACATGTAAAATCATTCTTCCTGACAAATGGGAGCATTGATACTTTGGGGTTCATGTGCATCAATGTCTCTAGGAAGAAAACTGTGCCAGCATGGACTACTGAAGAAAAAGCTTTTAATAACTGTATAGATTTTGGGCTATGATCACAATCTATCTCTGCTTAGATTACTCTTAGACTGCTCTTTTACTTTGATATTTAAGTTCATATTCAAAAGACTGTTTTAAAATAATTACATCATTTGCTCTCAAAACAAACCTGGAGAGGAAAAAGAAATGACCATTGAAAAAATTGATAGAGTGACCAAGAGACTTGGACTTCCCAGGAGAGTTCAGGTTTACAACAGTTTCAGTGGCATAATTATTAATGATCATTATTAGGCCCCATTTTCAAACTTAAAAGTGCCTGGTTGAGATTAAGACTTATATAATCACTCCTGATTATTAAGACACAGGAAAACAAACAAACAAACAAACAAACTTCTCAAGCCTAAAAGAGGCATTTTACTGTTTCACGGCTATAACAGAAAAATTAAAAATGTTATGGATATAACTGTCTCCTGATGGTGCTGTGACCCTGATTAGAGAAAACTCCCATGATTTCACAAAGGAAAAACACTGATGAATACAATCAGTGTGTCTATTTTAATGTCCCAAAGTACTACTGATTTTGTTCATATTTCATGATGAAGTGATTTTGGTCAAGGTTAGACTTAGTTCAGAAATGAGAGCTTGTGTGATAAGCATCAAGAGGAAGTCAGTAATAACACACAAAGACCATCTATTTCAAGAGGGAAGAAAAGAGAGTGTATTCAAAGAAGGATCCAGCTGTCATAGTGGGGCATATTCCCATCAGAGAATAAAGTAAAAAAAATAGCCAAAATTCTGTAAAAACTTACATAGGAACAGGCACATAATTTGTGGAATCCAGTCCTAAATGAAAATGCAGGACACTTTTTTTTAAAACAAGTTACTAAAATTTCAAGATAGCAACAGCAACACATTAAAAATAATATGTAACCTGTGCTAGCTGGTTTTTTACAGTGGATATAGTGCTGGCCTGTGGACTGAAGGGCACATGCCCAGGTTGTAGGCTTGATCCCCAGTTGGGGGTGTGCAGGAGGCAGCAGATCAAATGATTCTCTCTTATCATTGATGTTTCTATCTCTCTATCCCTCTCCCTTCTCTCTGAAATCAATACAAAATTATTTTTAAAAAATATGTAACTATCCTGAACATGTGCCCTTTGCAACTACAAGTTGGCCCTCTTCAGAGCATGCATGGCTGGCCCAGATCACACCAGATTTTCCTTCAGAACACCTCCATGCTCCTATACCAATGCCCTACCACCCCTATTTCCAATAATCACTGTAAGGTATAACCACTGACATCTTTGTGTCACTTTACATAATATTTTCACATATTTTGTAGTCAGTTTGGGCTGCTATAACAAATACCATAGACTGGGTGGTCTAAACAATAAGCATGTATTTCTCACTGTTTTGGTGGCTGGAAGTCTGAGAAAATGGAGCCAGCATGGCTGGGTTGTTCGTGAGGTTCCTCTTCCTGGTTTACAAATAGCTATTTCCTTGCTGTATTATCACATGGGGGAGAGAGAGCAAGTCTGATCTCTTCATCCTTTTATAAGGACACCGATCTCATCATGGGGGCTCTACCACTATGACCTCATCCGAACCCAATTACCTCCCAAAGGCTCCACACCCAAATACCATTACTCCAGGGATTAAGGCTTCAACATATGATTCCCAGACAGGAGACACAAACACGCTACCTCAGTGGCTTTCAAACTGGGTTACCTGGAAATGTTTCAGAGACCTCTGAGGACAATAGAAAAAAAACCAACTGGGTGAGCTCCAAAGCCCTACTTTAACTTGTTTTATTGTGTGAGTTTTCACATAAGCTCACCTCTTGGAAAAAACAACAGGTCCTACTCCAAAAGAAAGTTTAAAAACCACTGCATTATTTGGTTTGAGATAAGCAGGGCAAATTGTATTCTTCTAAATTCATGAGAGAGGAGAATAGATTGGCATGCATTAAGTGCCAATTATATTCTGGTACTGTGTGAAGTGCTTTCATATGTTATAGCATGTAATTCTTACAATTCCACAAGGTATGTATAATTATGCAAATTTCATAAGTTAAGATACCAAGGAGCAGATAAGTTAACAGATATGCCCAGCCAATATGTTGTAGAACTGAAATGTGAACACTGTCAGATATTTTCTTCATACTATCGTCCAGTTCCCCATTTCTGTAAGCCTATCATCTGCTTCACTAGCAGACACTTGGCCCCCTAATTTACCAAGTGGTTTTTGGTCAGACTCTTGGCCACCAGCCCATTTCTACATCTCAGAGAACCAATAGAAAGCCAGGAAGCTATTGAGTGGAGAAGCTAGAAGCCAGGAATCTAGGAGCCTGTGCTTGCTGTCTTTGAGGCCAGAAGTCAGCCATGGGAAGGAAGGCCTGAGTACTGAACCTGAAGATATTGCATTGTTTGTCCTTTGGGAGCTGGACACTGCTTCATCTCAGAGCATTGTAGTAATAACTTCCAACAATCACTTCTGCAAATGCAATTTTCAGCATCAAAGAGTTTTAACACGTTTTAGAGATATAGTGGCAAATTAGTTCTGCATAATGACTGTAATGTCTATAAGATTAATGAATTCCAAGGAGTCTCTCATAATGAATGCTATTTATCCTATGTTGTAATGTTGCTGAACTAAATACAGAGTTTGGAACATAAGTATAATATAGAGGACCATAGTTGCTTTGAAAAAAATAGTATGTAAACAGTGGGACACATAGACAAGATGCAGCCATTGTAGTAAACAGCTGTGCTAGAGCAAGATCAAAGGGAATATTCTATGTGTCAACAAGAATGAAGAAATTGATTCCACTGACAGCAGAGGCTGTACTAAAGCTGGTGGTTTTCAAATAAATAATATAATCAGACCTCCCTCTGCTATCATGCACATTTTTCTCACATAATATAGAGATAAATTGTTTTTCTGAAATTTCCATAGATTAAATAGTCAAAATTAAACTGAAATTAATGTGATCTTATTTTGAGAGTGAAGGCATCAGTATTTTGGATGTAGCCACATATATCCTTTAGAGGGTGCAATTGCAACTGGTCCAGAGAGCACAATCATGGTGTTTCTTGTATCTTCTAATGTCACAGAAATAAAATTTAAAAAAAAGAGTTGTACCCTTTCTATTCTCTCAGTCCTCTTTTAAAATAAAGAGAATGTTGGGATGAAAGCACAGCTTCCTTCCCACTTAGTGCCAACAACTGCACTTCTCTCTTTTTAAATTTGCCTCTTAGGAATTCTAGCTTTAATAAGTGCTTGGGCACCAAGCATTTTTACTGAGAGAAAAGCTGCAATTTTTACCAGAAATGCAACTTTCAAGATGAAATTAATATAGTTGGGAGTTAATATATTATATTATAATAATATAATTAATAATATAATATATTAACAGAGAAGGAGTTAATATATTATCCTATACAAATTATAATTGTTGGGTAATAGTTATGTATTCTGTTCATAGGCAAATTTTACATATGGAATATTTAAAAGTTGGAAAAGTTTCTTGTTTGTTAGGCAGACAGTCTATGGCAATCTAAATGGATCAGAAAGTTTAAAAGTCCCTACTTCAAATGACAGTGAGAATTGAATTATCTCTTTAATACTAGAGATAATTTAATTATCTCTTTACCCTATATAGGCTGGTAAGTTGTAGTAACAAGGCTAGTTCTACATGCTGAAAAGGAGGGAGCAATGTCATCCTATATGGCCCTACCGCCAGTTCCATAGAAGTAGCCTTAGTTTCATCATCTGGAAATTGGGCTCAAGTTCTGAGTTACAGGGCTCTTGAAAATTAGGTAAAATCATGATGCAAAGTACATAACACTTTATAAATAGTAGTTTCTGATGATGTCCTTGTTATTATTTGGAAGAAGAGAGAGTAAAAATCACAGTACAATAAACAACAGTATTAGCACCAGGCATATTTCCATAAAAGCAAAAACAGAAAGGACATTATATCAGAACTGCAAAGAAGCTAAAAAAGTAAAGAGCAATTCTCAAGATAGTGATTGAGCAGCTATGGAACTCTGACCTTCTGAAAACAGCATCCTTTCACACTATTCTATTATGATAGCACAGGCTCACAAATACTCCTCTAATATTTGAAAATCACTGTATTTGTTATAAGAGTAAGTTGATAGGCATGTTCATCTCATTATCCCTTTTATTTTCTGCAGTATACATTAGCAGGTCTTTCTTTACCCAATTTCTCTTTCTTTAATGGAGAACTTTACCTTCTTTCATGACATTTTTATTTTGCTACTTGACACATAAATGCCTTCAATGAAGCAAAGTACAATTTACACCATAAAACATTTCTAAATTACAAGTTGTGTGAAACTCGGGTCACTATTTTAGAAACATGAACTTCAGAACCAAAGAGAAATAACAGAAAACAACAGTAGTCAGTGACACAGATGCCAAACAAACTGGAGATGATATTAGGATCTACATTTTAATTATATTTTCTTGAATAAATGCTCTTTCCCATTAAATCTCTGTAACTCTGTACTCAGGTTTTATGTTGTAGCTCTGCCTAGCATTCCTCAGAATACAAATACAACTCCCTATTTTTTAAAAATATGTTTTATTGATTTTTACAGAGAGGAAGGGAGAGAGATAGAGAGCTAGAAACATTGATGAGAGAGAAACATCGACCAGCTGCTTCCTGCACAACCCCCCACTGGGGATGTGACAGCAACCAAGGTACATGCCCTTGACCGAAATAGAACTTGGGACTTTTCAGTCTGCAGACTGAATCTCTATCCACTGAGCCAAACCGGTTTCGGCCAACTCTTTAGATTAGAACAAAGACAGACCTGCCTTCTTGCAGGAAACTGCTGTCATTCTGGAAAATAGTGTCAATGAAGGTTAGAGCTTTGCTAAACACTCTGTCCCATGTTCTCTGATCATTAGCACGGTGTCCAGTGATTGTTATGAAAGACCAAGAGGCATTGGTCTTAGACAAGAAAGTACAAGATTTGGTAACACAAGTAGTATTTTCTTCAATCCCTCCTACTACTGTTTGGGGCCTGGGAAGAGAGAGGAAGCTCTGGTTGGTGAAGGGATCCCAAAGGAACTGATCTTTCTAAACTTTAATCAGATCACATTAACCCCTTGCTTAAAACTCTCCAGTGGTTTCTCATGAACCTGGAATGAAATTCATAATCCTTACAATGACTGCTATGGTCCCTTTGTTATCTCGTTACTGCAGACCTCTTGAAACCCACCTTCTCTCATTATGCCCCTGGCCTACTCTGCTCCTGCTGTATATTCTTTTTTCTTGTTTCTCAAGTGAGCTCAAACTCATTCCCACTTTAGGACATTTGCACTAGATGATCACTCTCTCTGGAAGGCTCTTCTCCTAGAACTTCTCATGACTGACTCCTTATTATTCATTTATACTTCTATTAGTGGCCCGGTGCACAAAATTCATGCACGGGGGAGGGTGTCCCTCAGCCCGGCCTGCACCCTCTCCAATCTGGGACCCCTCAGGGGATGTCCGACTGCCAGTTTAGGCCTGGTCCTGCAGTCTGACATCCCTCTCACAATCTGGGATCACTGGCTCCTAACTCAAAGCACCAGAGGGTCTTTCTTTATTTTTATATTTTATTTTTTTAAGGCAAAAGTCTATGATTTTTCATTAAAACTGTCAGGGACAGAAATGACAGAGGACCCATACTAGGGGAATTGGATCCTGGGGGTGGGGAGTGGGGAACATTTTTGACACAGTTGTCAGAATTCAAATTGGGTCTGTGTATTAAACCTTAATACCATTTGAATGGAGATTTCCTCACATGGTTGGGTGGAGAATTGTTATGTAGGAGTGTCTGCTTCTGGGAAATACTCAGGGGACTATCCGGGCATCCTGTCATGTGTAGAGCATGCTCTTAAACATCTCACAAAAAGACTGGGGAAATGGGCATATATGTATATAAATGCACACTCACACAGAGTCTAACCTTGCTATTTTCAACTCCACCTTTGTGCACCTGCCTACTTGCTAAGATCTGTAACTCCAAAATCAAGGCTTACAGAGCTTACTCGGTTATTGGGTCTTGGCCAGGGTGCAGGAACCCTGCAGACAGACCCGTGGGCACAGTCCCAGCTGAGATCCAATGGGTGCCACTGTTTTCTTGTTTCCGCTCCAGTATGTGAACTGGGGTCTGTTTCATGATTGATTCCATTGGGGCTTTGGCATCTCTGTGCTTCCTGGTGGCATCTGGCTGTGTGGGATGGCCAAGCTGGTGCTCCAGTGGCTGCCAGTTCCCTGAGCCCAAGAAGACTATGTGGTAAAATACAGAGAAAAGATCGTGTCATAAGCAAGTTCAGGCTGCTCAATTTCAATCTTAAGGAATCAACAGCACCCATAACATACCATGTTCTTTCAGTGAAAACACAGAGAGCGCTGCCCTGAGCATGCATGGTGCCAGCTCACTGGACACCACAGACTAGCAGCAAAGAAACTTGCTGAATGACGTCATGAAGTTGTGATGCTGAGATGATGCCGGGGTTGAGTCCAGCTGCCAAGGCCACATCCTGGCCCACATCCAGTCCTATGCCTCACAGTGAAGCCTGCAGTTGGGCACCGATAGGCGGCTCAGGGAATTGACATAGCCATGTTGGTACCTCCACAGTTTCTCTATACACATTTAAGCCATCCAAGTTCTTCCACTGGGAAGAAGGGATTTTTCTCCCACTCTGGACAGCCACGTGCCCCGGCAGCATCCGAGGACCTGGGGCCTACCTGGCACCCCAGCGTCACTGATCCCACGGGCCACTGCTCTAACAGCGCCATACCTCTGCAGCCCTCCTCTTAGCCTTCCATCAGTTCATCTTCATGGCCCCCAAGGCTGCCTGGCCACATGTGCTCGGGTTGCTCCTGCCTGGACTCCGCTTCCCCCACACCTGGTGGTGGGCCCAGTGCTCCCTGTGCAGGGCTCCCACCTGGACCGGTCCTCCATCTGATCATGATGGCCCTAGTATAGATATCACCTCCTCAGAGGTAACTACTTCCCTGACTAGAAATAAACTAGCCCTGTCAGACTTCAATATCATGCCATTGATTTACTCTCTGCCTGGTATTTATTACTCAGTGACATTTATTTGTTTTTATATTGGTCCCTTCCCTGTATAATGTAAACTTTGTGAGATTAAAAACTTCACCTGTCCTTTTTTATCACTGTGTTGCCAGGGTCTATAATAGTGCCTGGTAAGGTTAATGGACAGTCAATATTTATTTATTGAGGAAATAAGGATGGATTTCTGAATGGTAGCTATAGATAACAAATGGATGGGTTCTTTGTTTTTGGTAGAATGCATCTCAAAGGCATAACTGTAAATATGTTTGCTTAAACTGAATGTAATGAAGGAAAAGAAAATATGGCCTGATAAAAACATAAAACTAGTTACTAAAGGAAACAGAAAGCAACATTTAAAAATAATGAATATGGGAGGTATGAAAGATTGAGGAAAGGAATCCTGAAGGAATTTAGGGCTTCAGATGTGTATGTACCAACATGTGAAGCATAGATAATAAACAAGGTGAACATGAACTTATAAAAATAATGAATGTGGCCCAAACCGGTTTGGCTTAGTGGTAGAGCGTCGGTCTGCGGACTGAAAGGTCCCGGGTTCGATTCCGGTTGGGGCATGTACATTGGTTGTGGGCAGATCCCCGGTAGGGGATGTGCAAGAGGCAGCTGGTCAATATTTCTCTCTCATCGACGTTTCTAACTCTCTATCTCTCTCCCTTCCTCTCTGTAAAAAAATCAATAAAATATATTTTTTTAAAAATAATGAATGTGGTGAAGATGTTCTCATGAATAGTATCAAATTTTGCTTGGATAAGAAGCAATATTAGAATCTACTGATGAACAGGTTTTCCCTATATGCTCGATGTTTTGTAGAACTTGCCAGGAGAGCACTCATGAAAAGGTATGAGAGAAGTGACTTTGTAATATAGCTTGATATATGGTATTTATACATCTTCAGACCCTTTCACCCCAAAGCTATAGAATATATGTTCTTCTAAAGTGCACATGAGACATTTTAAAAAATATACCACATTTTGGGTCACAAGCTAAGTCTCCCCAAATTCAAGCTGTATTACAATAGTTGTATCAATCCTGAGAAAGAAGAGTAAAGTATGTAGGATCTCAATACCAGATTTCAAGCTGTATTACAAAGACATTGTTCTCAAAACAGCCTGGAAACCTGGACAAGAACAGACATACAGACCAATGGAATAGAATATAGAACAGGAAATTGAACCAAACCACTATGCCCAATTAATATTTGACAAAGGAGGCATGAACATACAATGGAGTCAAGGCAGTCTCTTCAATAAATGGTGTTTGGAAAATTGGACAGATACATGCAAAAAAAAAAAAAAATGAAACTGGACCACCAACTTACACCATACACAAAAATAAACTCAAAATGGGTACAGGACTTAAACATAAGACAGGAAACCCTAAAAATACTAGAGGAATCCAGAGGTAGCAAAATCTCAGACAAATGCCGAAAGCACTTCTTCACTGATAATGCTCATAGGATAATGGAAACTAAAGAGAAAATAAACAAATGGGACAACATCAAAATAAAAAACTTTTTCACAGCAAAAGAAACCATCAACAAAACAACAAGAAAGCCCCACTGCATGGGAGAACATATTTTCCAATGTCATCACAGATAAGGGTTTAATCTCCAACATTGACAGGATTCTCATACAACTTAACAAAAGGAAGATAAACAATCCAATAAAAAAAAAATGGCAATACACCTAAATAGAATCTTTTTGAAGGAGAACATAGGGAAGGCCAAGAAATATATGAAAACATGCTCAAAATCACTAATTATCCCAGAGATGCTAATCAAAACCACAATGCGGTATCATCTCACACCTGTCAGAATGGCTATCATCAACAAATCAACAAACAAGTGTTGGCGAGAATGGGGAGAAAAAGGAACCCTTGTGCACTGCTGATGGGAATGCAGACTGGTGCAGCCACTTTGGAGAACAGTACAGAGTTTCCTCAAAAAACTAAAAATGGAACTCCCATTTGACCCAGTGATCCCACATCTAGGAATATATTCGAAAAAACTAGAAACACAAATCAGAAAGGATATACACACCCCTATGTTCATAGCAGCACAATCCATCATAACTAAGATTTGGAAAGAGCCTAAGTGCCCATCAGCAGATGAGTGGATTAAAAAACCGTGGTGCATCTACACAATTGAATACTACACTGAAGTAAAAAGGGAGTTCTTACCATTTGCAACATCATGGATGGAACTAGAGAGCATTATGCTAAGTGAAATAAGCCAGTCAGAGAAAGATAAATACCACATGATCTCACCAACATAAACTGATGAACAGGGACAGATCCAAAGACAGAGAAGCATTGATCAGACTGCCAAACCTCAGAAGGAAGGTAGAGGAGGGTGCGGGAAAGGAGGAGAGATCAACCAAAGGACTTATATGCATGAATATAAGCCTAACCAATGAACATGAACACCAGGGGGGTGAGGGCATGAGTGGAAGTGTAAGGGGTTAATGGAGGGATGAGGACACATGTGTAATATCTTAATAAAGAAATAATAAAATAAATAAATAAATATAATGAATTTGAAACGGAGAGATTATAATGAAAATTACTTAATACATGCAATATTTGTGGTAAATATAATTGAAGAAATGAAATAAAAATATTATCATTGTGAGTTTTCCCCCTATTTGACATTCTGAGTACAAAGGTAAGGCCTGCAACAGGCTTATAGTTTTCTTTCATTGGCATTTCACTTAATACAGTTTTTAATGTCAATCCTGCCTTGGAATTTGATTTTCAGAAGACATGAACTAACCTTCAGATATTAATATAATACATAAATATGTTAAAGTAAAAGGATAGAAAATATACAGTATAATGTTTTGATATATACATATATATCATACAAACACATACAAAAATTAAAGTGCCTATATTAATAAAATACACTTCATTGTTAATATAGATTAAGACAGATAGCTTTTGATGATAAAAATATTGATTCATTAAAATGATCAAATTCAAAATGTTTATGCCCCTCAAAATAAATGAAAACCAAATTGACAAAACTTAAAAGAGAAACAGACAAGTCCATAATCATAGTTATAAATATCATCACTCATACTTCACTAATTGATAGAAGGCACAAAATCAGTAAAGATATTGAAAACAATAAAAGCATTATCAAACAACTTGACCCAATTGACATATATAGAAAACACCACCACCCAAAGAGAATATGCATTTGTTTAAAGGCACATTGCAATATTAAACAAGATAGGCCATAAACAAGTTTCAATATATTTTAAAGAAATTATAGTATAGACTGCAAGTTGTATGACCATGATAGGATTCCATTAAAAAAAAATAAGAAAAAGATATCTAGAAAATCCTCAAATATTTGGAAATTAAATATTACCACAAAGAAAACTGTAAGCTCATAATGCTACACTGGTAAATTCTACCACACACTTAAGAAAGAAGTAGTGCCAATCCAACATGAACTCTTACAGAAAATAAAAAGAATGAATCACTTCCTAACTAATTTTATTAGGTCAGCATTTTCTGAATACCAACGTCATATAATTACATTGCAGCCAAAGAAAACTAGACAATATCCCTCATGAACATAGATGCAAAATCCTTAACAAAATTTTTAAATGTAATTGTGTAATATTACATCATATCCAAGTGGGTTTATTCTAAGAATTTAAGCTTGTTTTTGTTTTTGGAACTTAATTTGTATAATTCAGCATGTTAACAGACAAAAATTATCATATCAACAGATGCAAAAAAGCCTTTGACAAAATTCAATAGTCAGCCTTGTTAAAAACTCACAGTAAACTAGGAATGGAAGGTGAGTATCATGATCTGACAAAGAACATTTAGAAAAATCTTACAGCTAGTAGCATGCTCAATGGGGAAAGATTTAATTCTTTCCCTGTAAAATAGTGCTTTAAGACAAAAAATAGCATATAGATTGGTAAGATATAAAACTGTCTTTATTCACAGGTAACATGATCATATGTGTAGAAAATTGTAAAGACTTTACAAAAAAAAACTTTCAGAACTAATAAGAAATATATCAAAGTCGCAGGATGCAACGTCAATATAAGTAAATATATTGTATTCTGTCTACATATATAAAAGGCTAGGTGATCAACCGTCTGTCCTTCCAACTGTCCAACTGACTGGCCATTACATATGATGTGCACTGGCAATTTAAAAATTAATGTTGACCCTCACATGCATGATGCATGATACATATAAAGCTTTCACTGGTGCCAATCGCATGCATGTGTTTTGATCCATCATTGTTGATTGTGAATTTTGTTGTTGTTGTTGAAATTCTGAAGCTGAAAGAAAACGCCATCATCGACAGAATATGAACATCGGAGAAATTGATTGATAAGCAAAACTCACATGTAGCAGTCATTCCATCACAACTATGTTAGATAATTACATCCTCATTTACTATGTAGCATGTGAGATGAAAGTTAAAGTTCTAAATACTTCATCACAAGGGAAAGTAGTCAAGCACTCTGAAAGTGCTTTTACTCTTAATGTGGTACACAGGGAGATATTAGCATAAGTTTAATCAATTTATCAGTCATTGTTTTTATCAATATTGTTTTTATATCATGTTTTTGTTGTTTTTATATCATGCCTTTGTTGTTATATTACATTGTTATTGTTTATTTATTGATCAATTTATATATTATTTTCATATACATTTTACTAATTTTCTTTCATCTCTGACATTTGTATTATAGAGAAAGGGCAAATAGTAGTATTAAAATATTTTTCTAATCAATTTCCTTTCAATGTGCATGAATCCATGCACCATGCCACTAATATACAATATAAGTATAATTGAACTAATGTGAGACATCAAGACCCCATAATAATCAACAGCCACCAAGTCAGACGCATTAGCTGTCAGCACAGCTCATTTGCAAGAGGGAAAAGAGCAACTATCACTGTTCTTAATTTCACTTTTATCCTTCTTGTGGGGGTATCTTCCTTCATTTGCACTTGTTATATTAATGCGTGGTCTCCTGCGATTAGTCTTTGAAGTTCCAAAACAGAATATTTGGCACTTGTATGCATATATATGCATAACCCATGGACAAACAATAGTGTGGTGAAGGCCTAGGGTGGAGAGTGGGTATATACTAGATGGGGTCAAAGGGGGAAAAGGGGGACATATGTAATACTTTCAACAATAAAGTTTATTTAAAACAGAATATTTAGCAACATTTGTGCATTGCCTCCCATTGGCTGGCAGCCTAGGACTTGAATGTTGGTCCCGACTTATATGTATTAAGACGATAAGTTTCAAACTTTGCTCCCCACATAGTTGATTTATTTGTTTATTTATATTTGTTTGTTCATATTATTCCTGTTTATTCTCTCTACTGTAATGTATGTGCTACTACAAAATGACCTTGACTTTTTAAAAATATATATATTATTAATTTTTTACAGAGAGAAAGGGAGAGGAATAGAGTTAGAAACATTGATGAGAGAGAAACATCGATCAACCTTCCTCCTGCACACTCCCCACTGGGTATGTGCCCACAACCAAGGTACATGCTCTTGGCCAGACTCGAACCTGGGACCCTTGAGTCCCCAGGCTGATGCTCTATCCACTGAGCCAAACCAGTTAGGGCGACCTTGACTTTTTTTGTACTGAGCTACACATACAGTATCTTTCTAAAATAATATGCAATACTTGCCAAGATTGCAAGACGTATTTGTTGAATGAATGACTTCACCTTTGTTTTCCCACACAGTACTTCAGTACTTATTTATTTTTCTTAAGTAAGTAGGAAACTATAAAGAAATCATCACCATGCAAAAGCAAATCAAAATCAGAAACATTTGTGGAAAACTGTGTTGTAACAAAAAACACTATCAAGACCATCTAGTTTTACTGGATGTATAGCCATAGGATCCATTTCTACTCCAATCAAAATGTAAGAATGGGGGTAGGATAAAGGCTGGTTAGTGCAAACCCTTATCTACAATGGAATAATATTGGAAAATTATGTTCTTCTAACCAGTTTGTGCTTCTTGTTTTTCTTATGCTGGCCTCTCAAAGATACTATGTTGATAACATGTAACTGTCAGACTGATAAGTGCCAATGACCAAGGAAGATATTAATGATGGATCACTATCACAACAGACCATCCTATAGGCAGAACTCCTTTTTCTGAAAAGACGGAAAAGTTGCTCTATGACTAATATGATTTACTTTCAGTTGCTTCAAATAGCAATTGTTTTGACATATGAATGATGCTCCCTTATCCTTCTGCAGGCAAGTACCCAGTGCAAGGCTATGTATTTAAAGTACAAAGATATATTGATAGCTATAAGTTTAGTGATCCAGATAATTGAAAGTTGAAATGCTTTTGAAAAATGGATAGGACTACTGATGCTGGCCAAAATGTTGTAAGCCCACTATGGCCTATCTCTCCCTAAAAATTGTGGAGAGTATGCAAGAAGCAACTGCCTGATAACTCTGAAAAGTAAAGTAACTAATAGCTGGAAGATTTGAAGAGAAGTTATAACTTGAAGACTGACTAAAATGGTGCTGAATTTCTTAGTTTTATTTCCCTCCTATAAAATAAGTTTTTATCCAAGAATGGAACATATTACATAGGTACATAGTCAAAGTGAATACAAAAAAATTCTGAGGGAATTTTATCACTTTCATGTCTTAAGGGAAGCCCCAGTGATGTAGAACTGCAAGATAGCCTGAGGGGGTTTAAACTCCAAGAGAAACCCAACATTTTTGCCAAAAGCAATAGAAAATGAGGCCCCTAAGATCTATATATTATGGGGGGAATCTGTGAGAGGAAAACACTAGAAAGGAATCCCCCTAATTCTGTCTGTGAACTAATACATGTCTCAAGTTTGCCCCTGAATAGCACACATATGACGCATAATCAGTATATTGCATTGTGTGCCCACCACTCAAAGTCAAATCAGCTAACTGATGAAAGAATAAACTGTGGTACATCCATACTATTGAATACTAATCAGCAGTAAATCCCAAAGTAGTATGCTAAGTGCAATAAACCATATTCAAAGACTACATATTGGATGATCCCATTTAGAAAAAATTTGGCAAAAGCAAACTATACGGATGGAGAACATATTAGTGATTGATAGAGTGTAGGGGTTTTACTCCTAAAGGGCAACACAAGGGGATATTTGGGGATGATAGAACTTTTTATTTTAATTGTGCTAGTTTTCACATGACCTTATGTGTTGGTCAAAATTCATAGAATTATTTACCATAAAGAGTAACTTTTACTGAATATATTTGAAAAACAAGTTTAAACATGGTTGAGTACATACATTTTCTTAATCAAACCTCAATATGATTGAATTCCATATTATCCATGAAATAAAAATGTCTTAATCTCTAGAGTGGTTAAATTAAAACATGATAAATAATTCAAAGAGAGAGAAGACAAATACTTAAGAAAACCCTTCATTTAATGCTATTTTAAATCCCTAGACGCTTAGTAGGCAGAATAACAAGGAATTGGACAGCAGGTTGTCTCATCAAGAAATCGTTATATTGCCGTCTCAGAGTGGCTCAGTGATTGAGCATCAACCTATGAGTCAGGAGGTCCTGGTGTGATTCCCAGGTAGGATACATGCCCAGGTTTCAGGCTCTATCCCAAATGGGGGGTGTGCAGGAGGTAGCCCATCAATGATCCTCTCTCATTATTGACGTTTCTAACTCTCTCCCTCTCCCTTCTTCTCTGAAATCAATAAAAAATATTTTTAAACAAAGAAGACATAATAACATGTCAGCAATAATGTATGGTTACACTGCTAGGACTTTATCTAGAAAGCAGGACTGCTGGGGAAGAATTGCTATTGCTATCTAGTGGCACATTCTAGATATGTTCTTCTTTTTATAAACTTCTTTGGATAATGGTTGGTATATTACCTCTTCAAGGACTGTGAGTAACATCTAGTCACATAAGAAAACAAACAGCAAAAACAAAAACAAAAAACCAAACAATTAACATATTCAAAAGACTAATTAGAACTCAGCTTCTACACTTGGCAGCATAAAAATAAAAACATTAAAAAGATGAACAACATTAACTGGTGAATATAATAGAATCAGAGGTATGGGAGGGGAGTGAATTGACAATTCTCAGGGAAAAGGGGAGTGGGGGGTGCGGGAAGAGATTGAACATAAACTGTGCACCTATGGATGAGGACAATGAGGGGTGGGGAAAGGGCAGAGGGTGGGGTGGGAACCTGGTGGAGGGGAGCAATGAAGGGGGGGAAAAATGAGGAACATTTGTAATAATATGAACAATAAAGATTTATTAAAAATTTAAAAAATGTTTAATAAAACTAGAATAGTTATGGCCATTAGAAACAGGTGTGATATGATTATTACATTTAATTAGTTATTATTATTACTAGAGGCCGGTGCCTGAGAATTAATGCACTGGAGCAGGGGGAAGGTGTCCCTCAGCCTGACCTGCCCCCTCTCATAGTCTGGGAGCCCTCAGGAGTGGGAGGTGACCCAGCAATCAGGGGAAGGTGATGGTGATGACCCATCATACCTCTGCTGCTGCTACTGCCAGCAAAGCAAGCTTCAGCTAGCCCTGGTTACCTGAGCCTCAGGAGGCCCTGGGCAGCTGGGCAGCTGCCATCTAAGGCTTCCCTGTGCCTCTGGCTGTCCCTGGGTGGCTGGGGGGCTGAGGGGCTAGGGGACCCCAGAGGCAGGTGTGAAGCGGCCTTGCCATGCAACTGCCACCCTAGCGGGGCTGAGGGGACTGGATGCTGCCATCTTGTGACTGTGGGCACTGCCATCTTAGAGGGTGTGGAAGTCAATTAGCATATTCCCTACTTATTGGCTGTGGATGCAGCCATCTTTGTGATGGTGTGAGGGTCAATTAGCATATTCCCTTTTATTAGATAGGATTGGTTTAGAATAATATTTGTAGCAATTATGGATTTTGGGGATAAAGCACAGTCTGTTGTACAAAATGCTAGACAGAAATACAACTTAGGGGGGTGGAATTAACCATTTACTGTTCACTCACTGATAAGTAGGTGTCCCCTATATATTTTCTCAATCAACCCTCAAAATTTCTGTGAGGTAGGACTTATTGCTCTTTTCCATTAATGGAAAAAATGAAGACTTAAAGAATTGGGTAAGTTGCCCAATGATATAAAGATAGGATTTGAATCAAGATTTGATTTCAGTTTCATATTGTCACTTTAAATATGTACCATAAGTACTTCAGTTATAGCTAATAACATAACTAAAGATAGAGACAAGGGGAAACAGGCCAGACATTGTTATTTTAATGATTTTTTTAAGTAGAAGAAGATGCATAATTTTTTTTATTTTATTTTTTCAATATTTTTTCTTTATTGATTAATTAAGGTATTACATATTTGTCCTTATCTCCCCATTGTTCCTCCACCCCCCATTTATGCCCTAACCCCCCTGGTGTTTGTGTCCATTGGTTAGGCTTATAAGATTGCATACAAGTCCTTTGGTTGATCTCTCCCCCTTACTCCTCCCCTCCCCTTCCTTCCCGCTGAGGTTTGAGCATCTGATTGATGCTTCTCTGTCTCTGGATCTGTTTTTACTCATTATTTTATGTTGTTCATTATATTCCACAAATGAATGAGATCACATAATGTTTATCTTTCTCTGATTGGCTTATTTTGCTTAGCATAATGCTCTCTGTGCCATTCATGCTGTTGCAAATGGTAAGAATTGATTCTTTTGTACTGCAGTGTAGTAGTCCATTGTGTAGATGTACACAGTATTTTAATCCACTCATCTGCTGATGGGCACTTAGGCTGTTTCCAAATCTTAGCTATGGTAAATTGTGCTGCTATGAACATAGGGGTGCATATATCCTTTCTGATTCATGTTCTAGTTTTTTAGGATATATTCCTAGGAGTGGGATTACTGGGTCAAATGGAAGTTCCATTTTTAGTTTTTTGAGGAAACTCCATACTATTCTCTACAGTGGCTGCACCAGTCTGCATTCCCACCAGAAGTGCAGAGGGTTCCTTTTTCTCCACATCATCGCCATCACTTGTCGTTTGTTGATGATAGCCATTCTGACAGGTGTGAAATGGTACCGCATTATCGTTTTCATTTGCATCTCTCAGATAATTAGTGACTTTGAGCATGTTTTCATGTGTCTCTTGGCCTTCCTTCTGTCTTCTTTTGAAAAGATTCTATTTAGGTCTGCTGCCTATTTTTTATTGGATCATTTATCTTCCTTTTATTAAATTATATAAGTTGCCTGTAGATGTTGGATATTAAATGTTTATTAGGGGATAGGAGAGAAAGAAGAATGGAGAAAAAAAGAAAATAAAGGAGTGCCAAAATGAAATTGGGAAAAGGAAAAAAAAGTAAGAGATAAAAGAAAGAGAATAAGAAAGAAAAGGGGAAAACTCCAATAGAACAGCCACTAATTCCAACAAATGCCAGCAACAAGTACCTGGAGATTAATAAATACAAACTACAAACAACAACTAATATGAAGTAAGGTGAGGGAAAAAAGAAGCAAAACCAAACAAACAAAAAACAAAAAACAAAACAAAGCAAACAAGAAAGCAAAACAAACAAAAAAAGAATAAGCAAAACAATCTCACAAAAAGGCATAAAAAATTGATATAATCAACATTCAGGCAAACAACAACAAAAGGACAGAAAAAAACAAATTTTTGGATAGTGAAGACAAAGAGAGAGGTGTGTATGAACTTGGAGCAGTGGATTGGAAATTAGATATATAAGTAGGGTGAGATTTTAACAGGGTGTAAAAAGAAAAAAAATAGGGAAAATCTAAAGCTGGTAAAGGGTAAGAGAAACAGGACACCAAAAGGGGAAAAGTTAGGAAGAGAGTGATGGCATAAATGAAGTTGAGATAGAGTAAAAAGCTGCTAATGGAAAGATGAAAAATAGAATATGGAACACTAATCCCAAAGTAAAATAAAGAGAAAATAAAATGACACTTAAAAAAAAAAGGTAAAATAGTAGAAATAATACTGATTGAAAATAAATATGTAACAATTAAAAAGGTAAAATCAACTGAGGAAAAATGAAAAAAATAGTTTAAGTAAAAGATGAAAAAAAAATAAAATATAAAAAAAATTAAAAATTAAAATATGCAGTAGTGAGGGTCATTCACTTCCTCAATTGTTCTGTTTGGCATGCCCGTTTTCTAGTCAGGACAGTATTTCAGTTCCCTGCGTTCCACTGCTCCTTAGTGTTGTAAGCCAGTCCTGGTTTTTAAGCAGGCATTATGTCTTAATTTCTTGTATTCCTTTACGTGTGATTACATAAAGGTCAATTTGTGGTTCTGCCCCTGGGTGGATATGTTTCTGGATTGACCTCTGGGCCTATAGGGCCTCTCTAGCCTGTGCTTAGATCCTGCTTTCCCTGTTGTACTCAATACCGGTTTGTGGGAGTGGGATGCCCCAGAGCTGGTTCTCTGATGGTCACTTCCCACTCCGATCCCTGGGTTTCAGAAAAACAACTTTCCCCTGCAGTCTCCCAGGGTGTCCCCAACTGGGTGATCCTATGTATTGGGCTTAGTAATCAGTAGCAGGGATTTGAAGAGGAAAAAGCCCAAGTGTGTGAACAACGGGGCTGCAGGCAAGTCTGCGCAATCCCTTTTCCCTCTTGAGTCTAAGCAGCAGGCACACTTTTAAAAAATTTAGGCTGTCCTTTTGCGTCAGATCAAAATGGGTTGCTTTTTAGAGATCTCTTCTGTTAGCAGCTCTGAGGACCCCTTTCCACATTCACGGATCACCAGCCCTAACAGCCACGAATTTTTCTAGGCACAGACTTTCCCAGGTCCTCTAGCTCCTGCAGTGCACGAGTTTCTCTTTCCTGCTGGGAGCAGAAACCTCATCTTATCCCAGGCAAAACCTGACCTTTCTGTGGTGGAGTGTAGAGCTCCTCTGAATCCGCATGTTTGTGCCAATGGGGACTGGTGTTCTGGGGTTCGCAGCTGTTTGGTGGGTGCAGCAGTTGTAGATTTTCAGGCCTCCAATAACATCCACTTTCCCCTTCAATATGGCAAGGTCTCTGTGTCTGAGCTGGTGGCTCCAGAAAGAAACCCAGCAGCAGTGGGGGCTACCTGGTCAGGGGAGCTCCGTCTAGCAGTCCTCCACCTTCTCCTGGAGTACAGCTGTCCCTTAACTCACCAACAAACACTCCCCCTGTGACCCTCAGGTGTTTTTTCTATCTGCTCCGGAACAAGGCTCAAGGACTCATCTGCCTATTCTGCCGCCATTTTTCCCCCTCCCTATCTCCTGTGTAATTTATAAACACAAATATATTTCAGACCTTTTTCATGCCAAAATACCACATAACTCAGAGGGAGTTTTAATTAAAACTGAGATTCAGTTTTCAAAATATTGTTTAAAGTTAACTGCACTTAGAAGAATATGTACTTTATTCACATATTTTTTTGTATTTGATACACAATGGTATGGTTTCAGTTTTTCTTTAAACTCAAACTCTATTTCATTTATTTTTATTCTACTCCTGTTCTCTGGAGAGCAGAGTCATTTCAGAAATTCTTATTACAAGAATTGTTTGGTCAAAGAAAATATATGTAACTTCCTGAGGTTTTGTGTTCCTGCTATTTCAATCTCAACTTCACAGCACAAAGTTCAACAATTTTTGTTGATAATATTGAATAAACCCCAGCTGTTATCAGGACATAAACCTACCAAGCCTATACCTTGATGATAATCAGTATAAAAAGTTGTTTTTGCTTGTTTGTTTTTTTTTTTGAGATACCCACATTCACCTCAAAAGATAGAAAAAAAATTAAAAAATTTTTATCTTACTGTTCAAATTTGTCTTCATATACATAAAAAATATATACATAGAAAAGCTACTCTTATTATAATAGTACTTTTCATCATTGCAAAAGCAGAGGGGAAACATATAGTTTGCCTTAGCATGTGAACTGCATTTCTAAAGGACAAGAGGTATATAAGTGCTCTAGGAAACTTCCCTACTTTTGAAAACAAAAGAAAGTTATTTTTATTTTTTTCTCTTAAAATATTTAGTTTTTATTTAAAAAATCTCTTCTACATTCTTTTGTTTTCTTTTTTATTGTTTAAAGTATTACAAATAGTACATATGTCTCCCACCCCCCAATTGACCTTCCCCCAGCCTCCCCTACCCTCTGGCACATGCCCTCACTCCCCTCCCAGTGTCTTGCATCCATTGGTTATGCTTATATGCATGCATACATGTCCTTAGGTTGATCTCTTACCGCCCCTCTTGCCCCCCAATCCTCCCCAGCCTTCCCGCTGTCTTTGACAGTCTGTTCAATGCTTCTCTGTCTCTGTATCTATTTTTGTTCATAAGTTTATAATGTTCTTTATTATCCATAAATGAGTGAGATCATGTGGTATTTTTCTTTCACTGACTGGCTTATTTCATTTAGCATAATGCACTCCAGTTAAATAAACTGATATTTCACTTGTTGATTTTTTTCTAAACAAAAATCAATAATGTATGACCCATATGCTTATAAGTCCATTTTTATTTCTAATCCTAAATGTAGTCCCTGAAAGTCCCCTGGATAAATCTCATTTTAAGATATTTGAGTGATTGCCACAATATAATGCTAGAGAACCTAATTTCAATTGATATTGGAACTTTCTTAAAAGATACTTTTTTAAAAATGATTTTGTGATTTTAAGTTTTTGCTACAATCCTATTGAGGCAATTGTTCAGAGTAAAAGAATTAAGCTCACTAAATGTATTGATTGTGGTGGTTCCAATTTAGTCACACAGACAGGCCCATTTCCTGCCTAATAGTGTCATCTCAAATGAATGGACTTGATACAATCAATTCTGATAGGGGAAAAAAGGAAAGAAAGAAAAATTGTAATTATTTTTAGTAAATGGTTTCTTTTTAAGCAATCAAATAGATTTTCACTATGGTGAAATCTAATCCAGAAATATTAAGCAAAAAGTTTTATGGCTCAGCCAACATGAATCAGGGATCAGTGGTTGAGCACTGACTTATGAACCAGGAATTCACTGTTCAATTCTGGTCAGGGCACATGCCCAGGTTGAGGGCTCCATCCCCAGTGTGGGGCTTGCAGGAGGCAGGCAATTAATGATTATTTCTCATCACTTAAGTTTCTATCTCTCTCCCCTTCTCCCTTCCTCTCTAAATCAATAAAAATATATTTTTAAAAAGTTTTATGAAACAAAATGTCACAAAAATTATGGAAAATAAGTTTCTTATTCTATTTACTTTCTTATTTGTTATTTATTTTTATTTTAACTTAAAGAAACCAATAATTGAACAAAACATCAATTATGTTATAGCATTTCTATTGAATAAAAGCCATTCTAAGTGGCATAATGGTAGGGAAATTATTTTTATAAACATTATTATTTTTACCATATGTTTACTTACAGTACACAATTCTCTAAATTAATCATGTGATAGAAAATTAAGAGTAACATAATTTAAGAAGCTTCTCTTAAAAAAAAACTACTGAGTCAATTTGAAGTTTAATATATCTGATTTTCTTTGTCTCAGATGTGTATCTTTTGTACTGCAGTTGCAATGTCTATAGTTTGATCTCAAATATCACATGCAAATTACAGCTCTACCCCCACATGTATTGGGACTAAGACTGATAAAAATAGATGACAAATATAAGAGTGAATACGTAGGCCAAAGTCCTAGGATGACAAGCTTGGTATATTTGAGGGAAAGGTATGACGTAGCCTGCAAGGAGTAGAAAGGGTGGAAGGGGTGGAAGATGAGATGAGAGGTCACCAGAGGCCAGATCTTACAGTTTGTGGGGCATGGTGAGGAGTTCAGATTTTATTCTAAGAGTAATGGAAAACCATGAAAGGTTTTGCACAGGAGAATGACAAACTTTTGAAAGGTTCATTCCATCTGCTGTATAGCAAATCAACTAAAAAGGGGCAAGGTGTACGTAGAGGAAGAAGATCAATTCAGAGGCTATTTTGGGAGTGTAGAAGAGAGCTGATGATGGAGTTTTTTTAATTTTATTTTATTGTTTAAAGTATTAAAAATAGTAGTACATATGTCTCCTTTCTTTCCCATTGACCTTCCCCCAGCCTCCTCTTCGCTCCTCCCCCCGGGGGCCCCGTTTCCTCACCCCATCCCCCATTGTCTTGTGTTAATTGGTTATGCTTATATGCATGCTTACAAGTCCTTGGGTTGATCTCTTACCGCCTCCCACGCAACCCTCCCAGCCTTCCCACAGTAGTTTGACAGTCTGTTCGATGCTTCTCTGACTCTGTATCTACAATATTTTATTTCATTTAGCATAATGCTCTCCAGTTCCATCCATGCTATTGCAAATGGTAGGAATTCCTTCATTTTTATAGCAGTGTTGTATTTCATTGTGCAGATGTACCATAGTTTTCTAACCCATTCATCTGTTGATGGGCATTTAGGCTATTTCTAAATCTTAGCAATTGTAAATTGTGCTGCTATGAACATAGGGGTGCATATATCCTTTCTGATTGGTGTTTATTTTTAATATATTCCTAGAAGTTGTACTGGGTCAAATGGCAGTTCCATTTTTAATTTTTGAGGAAATGCCATACTGTTTTCCACAGTGGCTGCACCAGTCTGCATTCCCACTCCCATTGAAGGAGGGTTTCTTTTTCTCCACATCTTCTCCAGCACTTGTTGTTTGTTGATTTGTTGATGATAGTCATTCTGACAGGTGTGAGATGGTACCTCATTGTTTTGATTTGCATCTCTCAGATGATTAGTGACTTTGAGCATGTTTTGATGATGGAGTTTTGAAACAGTTTTGGAGTATGATGACTAGGCAATCTTGTAAGTCCAATGCTGAAGGGAGAAGTCTATACTTGGGATATATGTGGAGGCATGGAACAGATTGAATTTGCTCAGACTGGGAAGAATGTAGAGGATAGAGGACCAGTGGCAGAATTGAAGATACTCTACTATTTGATTCATGCAGAGATGAAGCAAGCAGACAATCAAAAGAAGCTAAGACAGAGTGCCCAGTAATATAGGAAATAAATAGGAGATCATGACATTTTGGAATACAAAACAAAGTAAAATGTTTTTATTTTTTTTTTTATTTTATTTTTATTTATTTATTTATTTATTTATTTATTTATTTTTTACATATTTTCTTGATTTTTTTTTATTGCCCCCCTCCCTCCCTCCCACACATCCCCTCTCTCCCCATAGTTTTATGTCCATTGGTTGTACTTATATGCATTTATACAAGTCCTTCGGTTGATCTATTATCTCCCCCTGATATCCCTACCCTCCCCACTGTAATTTGACAGTCTGCCTGTTGCTTTACTTTCTCTATATCTGTCTCTTGGTTCATCAGTTTATAAAGATCTTTATCATCCACCGATGTGTGAGGTCATGTGGTGTTTCTCTTTCGTTGATTGGCTTATTTCACTCAGCATGATGCTCTCCAATTCCATCCAGGTTGCTGCAAATGATGAGAATTCCTTCTTCTTTATGGCAGCATAGTATTCCATTGTGTAGATGTACCATAGTTTTTGGATCCAATCATCTGCTGACGGGCACCTAGGCTGTTTCCAAATTCTGGCTATTGTAGATTGTGCTGCTATGAACATAGGGGTGCATATATCCTTTCTGATTGGTGTTTCTAGTTTCTTGGGATATATTCCTAGGAGTGGGATTACTGGGTCAAATGGGAGTTCCATTTTCAGTTTTTTGAGGAAACTCCACACTGTTCTCCACAGTGGTTGCACCAGTCTGCATTCCCACCAGCAGTGCACGAGGGTTCCTTTTTCTCCGCAACCTCGCCAACACTTGTCGTTTGTTGATTTGTTGATGTTGGCCATTCTGACAGGTGTGAGATGGTACCGCATTGTTGTTTTGATTTGCACCTCTCGGATAATTAGTGACTTTGAGCATGTTTTCATGTGCCTTTTGGCCTTCCTTCTGTCTTCTTTTGAAAATATTCTGTTTAGGTCCATTGCCCATTTTTTAATTGGATCATTCATCTTCCTTTTATTTAGTTGTATAAGCTGTCTGTAAATGTTGGAGATTAAACCTTTATCAGTGGTAATATTTGCAAATATGATCTCCCACACCGTGGGCTTTCTTGTTGTTTTATTGATGGTTTCTTTTGCTGTAAAAAAGCTTTTTATTTTGAAGTAGTCCCATTTGTTTATTTTCTCTTTAGCTTCCATTGCCCTAGGGGCAGTATCAGTGAAGAAGTTATTTTGGCATAAGTCTGAGATTTTGCTACCTGTGGATGCTTCTAGTATTTTTATGGTTTCCCGTCTGATGTTTAAGTCCTGTATCCATTTTGAGTTTATCCTTGTGAATGGTGTAAGTTGGTGATCTAGTTTCATTCTTTTGCATGTGTCTGTCCAATTTTCCCAACACCATTTATTGAAGAGACTGTCTTGACTCCATTGTATATTCGTGCCTCCTTTGTCAAATATTAATTGAGCATAGTGATTTGGGTTGATATCTGGGTTCTCAATTCTATTCCATTGATCTATTTGTCTGTTCTTGTGCCAGTACCAGGCTGTTTTGAGAACAGTGGCTTTGTAGTATAGTTTGAAGTCTGGTATTGAGATCCCTCCTACTTTACTCTTCTTTCTCAGAATCGCTGTGGCTATTCGGGGTCTTTTATTGTTCCAAATGAACTTTTGGAGAGTTCTTTCTAGGTCAGTGAAATATGTCGTTGGTATTTTAATGGGGAGTGCATTGAACCTATAGATTGCTTTAGGAAGTATGGACATTTTGATGATGTTGATTCTACCAATCCATGAACATGGTATGTTCTTCCATCTCCTTACATCTTCCTCTATCTCTTTTTTCAGTGTCGTGTAGTTTTCCGCAAATAGGTCCTTTATTTCTTTAGTTAAATTTATTCCTAGGTATCTTAATTTTTTTGGTGCGATGGTGAATGGAATTGCTTTTTTAGCCTCTGTTTCTGTAGTTTCACTGTTGGTGTATAGAAATGCCATGGATTTCTTGGCATTAATTTTATATCCTGCTACGTTGCCAAATTCATTTATTAAGTCAATTAGTTTTTTAATGGAGTCTTTTGGGTTTTTTATGTACAATATCATGTCATCTGCAAATAAGGATAACTTTACTTCTTCTTTTCCAATTTGGATGCCTTTTATTTCCTCCTCTTGTCTAATTGCAATGGCTAGTACTTCCAGAACTATGTCAAACAGGAGTGGCGAGAGTGGGCATCCCTGTCTTGTTCCTATTCTTAGAGGGAATGGTTTTAGTTTTTGCCCATTGAGTATAATGTTGGCTGTGGGTTTATCATATATAGCTTTTATTATGTTGAGGTATGATCCTTGTACTCCCACCTTTTTAAGAGTTTTTAACAGGAAAGGGTGTTGGATTTTGTCAAATGCTTTTTCTGCGTCAATTGATATGACTATATGATTTTTATCTTTCAATTTGTTTATGTGATGTATCACGTTTATTGATTTGCGGATATTGTACCATCCTTGCATTCCTGGAATAAATCCTACTTGGTCATGGTGTATGATCTTTGTGATGTTCTTCTGGAGTCGATTTGCTAGAATTTTGTTGAGGATTTTGGCATCTATGTTCATGAGGGATATTGGCCTGTAATTCTCTTTCATTGAGTTGTCTTTATCTGGTTTTGGTATTAGGGTGATGTTGGCTTCATAGAAGGAGTTCGGAAGTGTTCCTTCCTCTTGGATTTTTTGGAATAGTCTGAGGAGGATAGGTTTTAGTTCTTCCTTGAATGTTTGGTAAAACTCTCCTGTGAAGCCATCTGGCCCTGGGCTTTTGTTTGCTGGAAGCTTTTTGATGACGGTTTCAATTTCTTCCCACGTCACTGGTCTATTGAGATTTTTAGATTCTTCCTGATTGAGTTTTGGCAGTTTGTATTTTTCTAGGAATATGTCCATTTCCTCCAGGTTGTTTAGTTTGTTGGAGTAGAGTTGTTCGTAGTATTTTGTAACAATCTGTTGTATTTCGGTGGGGTCTGTTGTTATTTCACCTCTTTCATTTCTGATTTTGTTTATTTGGGTCCTCTCTCTTTGTTTCTTGGTTAGCCTGGCTAGAGGTCCATCAATCTTGTTTATCCTTTCGAAGAACCAGCTCTTGGTTTTGTTGATCTTATGTATTGTTTCTTTGGTCTCTATGTCATTTATCTGTGCTCTGATTTTTGTTATTTCCTTCCTTCTGCTTACACTGGGCTTTTCTTGTTGCTCTTTTTCTAACTCTTTGAGTTGTAGAGTTAGTTCATCTGTTACCATTTTTTCTAGTTTTTTGCAATAGGCTTGTAAGGATATGAACTTCCCTCTCAAAACTGCTTTTGCTGTGTCCCATAAATTTTGGATTGTTGTGTTTTCATTGTCATTTGTTGCCAGGATGTTTTTAATTTCTTCCTTGATTTCTCTGGTAACCCAGTCCTTGTTTAATAGCATGTTGTTTAGTCTCCATGTATTTGATTTCTTTGGATTATTTTTATTGTAATTAATTTCCAGTTTTATGCCACTATGGTCTGAGAAGATGCTTGATATGATTACTATCTTCTTGAATTTGAATAGACTTTGCCTATGTCCCAAAATGTGGTCTATGTTTGAGAATGTCCCATGTGCACTTGAGAAGAATGTATATTCTGTGGCTTTGGGGTGGAATGTTCTAAAGATGTCAATTAATTCCATCTGGTCTAGTGAGTCGTTTAGGATTGATATTTCTTTGCTGATTTTTTGTTTAGATGATTTGTCGAAGGGTGACAGTGGGGTATTAAAATCTCCTACTATGATTGTATTGCTATTAATCTCTCCCTTAATGTCCTCCAGCAGTTTTTTTATGTATTTGGGTGCTCCTGTATTGGGTGCATATATATTTACCAGGGTTATTTCTTCTTGTTGGATTGTACCCTTTAGTATTATGAAGTGACCTTCATTATCTCTTGTTATGTCCTTCACTCTGAGATCTAATTTGTCAGATATAAGTATTGCTACCCCAGCTTTTCTTTCCTTTCCATTTGCCTGGAACACTTTTTTCCATCCCTTCACCCTCAGTCTGTGTGCATCTTTTTTTCTGAGGTGGGTTTCTTGTAGGCAACAGATGTAAGGGTCTTGTTTTCTTATCCAATCTGACACCCTATGTCTTTTGATTGGAGCATTTAATCCATTTACATTTAAGGTTATTATTGATAGGTACTCATTTGATGGCATTTTTATTCTATACCCATGTTCCTTCTTCAATTCCTATTTCTTTATTTTTACAGTAGACCCTTTAGCATTTCTTGCATTGCTGGTTTGGTGGAGATAAATTCCTTCAGTCTTTTTTTGTCTGTGAAGCTCCTGATTTCCCCTTCAATTTTGATTGATAGTCTTGCTGGGTACAGTATTCTTGGATTCAAACCCTTCCTTTGCATGACTTTGTATATTTCATCCCATTCCCTTCTGGCCTGATATGTTTCTGTTGAGAAATCAGTTGCTAGTCTGATGGGGGTTCCTTTGTAAGTAACTTTCTGTCTCTCTCTGGCTGCTTTTAAGATTCTTACTTTGTCGTTGTTGTTTGCCACTTTAATTATAATGTGCCTTGGCGTCTGTCTTCTGGGATTCATTTTGCTTGGGACTCTGCGAGCATCTTGGATTTGTGTGGGTTTTTTCTTCTCTATCTCAGGAAAGTTTTCTGTCATTATTTCTTGAAATACTTTTTCCACGTCTACCTCAGTTTCCTTTCCTTCTGGAACCCCTATTATTCGAATATTATTTTGTTTTGTAATGTCCCAAAGCTCCCGTAGGCTCTCCTCCTGCTTTTTAATCTTTTTTTCTAGAAGCTGCTCTAATTGGGTATTTTTTTCCATCTTGTCTTCTAGCTCACTGATGCGGTCTTCCGCTTCATCTAGTCTACTCTTGATGCTTTCTATTGAGTTCTTCATGGTAGCGATGTCATTTTTCATTTCTTCTTGGTTCTTCCTCAATTCCTGATGGTTCTTCCTCATTTCTTCTTGGTTATTGTCAAATTTCTCTTTTCCATTCTTTTTAGCCAACCAATAATCATTATTCTGAACTCTTGCTCTGGTAGGCTGCTTGCCTCTGGCTCGTTCACTTCCCCTTCTGGTGATGCCTGCTTTTCTTTCATTTGTGGGGTGTTTCTTTGTCTTCCCATGGTATCTCTTTTCAGGATGTCTGGTTATGTGGTGTTCTTTCTCTTGCGTTAATTTATAGGTGCAAAATACAACACTACCATGTACAACACGAGAGGCACTTAACAGGAATGTATTTACAATATTAATAACCTCTAATAAAGGTAACCCCTAGCGATAGGCAAATTAGGGTATAGGAGAGAAGGAAGGAAGGAAAGTAAAAATAAAATAAAGAAAAATTAAAAAAAAAAAAGTCAAAGAAGAAATAAAGTAATGACAAAATGCAGTTAGAAAACAGGGAGAAAAAGAAGAGAGAGAGAGAAAGAGAGAGAGAGAGAGAGAGAGAGAGAGAGAGAGAGAGAGAAGAAGCAAACTAAAAAAATGGGAAACAAACTATATATATGTGGAGAAAATTGCCATAGATCAACCACTGAGCCCAGCCAATGCCGGTAACAATACTTGGAGATTAATACAAACTACAATACAATATCCACTATTATTAAGTAAGGTTATGATATACAGAAGTCAAAGAAACAAACAAAAACAGAGGATT
Organism: Pipistrellus hanaki; assembly: GCF_964339955.1. Taxonomy (NCBI): domain Eukaryota; kingdom Metazoa; phylum Chordata; class Mammalia; order Chiroptera; family Vespertilionidae; genus Pipistrellus; species Pipistrellus hanaki. Next base: position 18,309,235 of record NC_140524.1, on the reverse strand, counting down.
TAAAAAAAAAAACAAAGCAACAATAACAACACTGGAATAAGCATAATAATTTCACTGAAAAGCACCAATATTCACAATAATCAACCTTCACTCAAACAATGAGAAAAGGATAGAAAGTAGAACCGTTTTTTTTGTGTTTTTTTTTTTTTTTTTTTTTTAACTAGTTAATATAGTGCAGAGAGTGATATTTATACACTTGTATCAGGGGTTGGAACTTAGGTCTATGAGTATAGTGAGAGCTTTAGCAGGGGGTATACAGAAAGAATAGAGGAAAAACTAAAGCCGGAAAGGGATAGGATAAACTGGAGACTAAAAGGTTAAAGTTTAGTAAGAGAGTGATGGGGTAAAGGTCGAATTGAAATAGGGTTGAATGATGCTATAGTAGAGATTAAAATAGAATGAAGGTTACTCCCAATGTAAAATAAAGACGAAGTAAAATGGTACTAGGGAGGAAAAGAAAAAGAAAAAAAAAATTGCAAAATAGCAGTAGTAATAGTGAAGATAGAGATTGAAAAATGTAATAATTGTAAAGGTAAAATCAAGTAAGGAAAAAAGAAAAAAAATCGTTTCTGAAGTAAAAGATGTAAAAAATGAAAATTAAATAAAAAATGTAAAAAATGAAAATAAAATAAAGAATAGTATAATTAGCATAAAATTGTCCAGTAGAGTTCAATCACTTCCTCTGTTATTGTATTTGGTATGCCTGGTTCTTGGATCAGAGAGACTTGCAGTTCCCAGCTTTCCACTGCACCTCAGTTTTGTAAGGTAGTCCTTAATTTTAGGTAGGCTATATCTTAGTTATTTGTGTCCATTTATTTTTGATTAATTAAAAGAAAAAGAAAAAGAAAAAAGAAAAAAAAAAAAAAAAAAAAAAAAAGGCAGTTTGTAGTTCAGCCCTTAGGTGTCAGTGTTACCGGTTTGACCTCCCAGACTTTGGTTGCTCTGGCCTTCTTTCTCTCTGGGGGCGGGCCCTCGCAGCTCTCCTGGGCTACAATATGGGCGGGGCCGCGGCCGCACTGGGGGCGGGGCCTCGCTGCGCTCCGGGGCCGTGGAGCTCAGGGCCGCACTGGGGGCGGGGCTCGCGGCGCCTCTGGCGGCGCGCTCAGGGCCGCTCTGGGGGCGGGGCCTCGCGGCGCTCCTGGTGTTGCGCTCAGGGCCGCTCTGGGGGCGGGGCCTCGCGGCGCTGCAGGGCCTCGCGGCGCTGCGGGGCCCCGGTGCTCTGGGCCGCACTGGGGTCGGGGCCTCGCTGGAGCAATGGCGCTATCGCAGCCTGAACTCTCAGCCTAGCCACGCAAACTCTGACCTTTCTGTGGGTGGTTGAAGAGCTTCCTTGAATCCACCCGCTTGCTCCGATCGGGGCGCCACAGGTGCTCGATGGACTCCTCGGCTGTGGGTTTTCCAGGCCTCAGAGAAGCTGCTCCCTTCCTGGTAGGGTGGCGCCGCCTTTGCGCTGAGCCCGGAGCTCCGGGAGAAGTCGGGAGTGCTGGCCGCTTGGTCAGGAAAAATTGTCCAGCGGACACTTCCTTACCTTCCTAGAGTGATCCGCTGCCCCTTAGCTGCTAATCAACATTCCCTGAGCGACTCAGATGTTGCTTCTATCTGTTTTGGGACCGGGGTCAGAACAAGTCCATCTGTTCGGTCGCCATCTTCAAGCTCCGCCTCCAGTAAAATGTTTTTAAAATGAGTCTTTTCCAAAGGAAATGAAGGATTTGGGAATGAAATTGTCTCTTTCAGAAAGTTTTGCTTTTTTCGTAAAAGGAATAAGAAATGTGGCTGTAGCTGGATGGTGATATATGGTAAATAGTATGTTTATTTTTCTTTTAACATAAGAGACAATGGAGGTTTAGATTTTTTTGTCTTTTTTTTTCTCGTGGAAATGACATACTAGAAAGAGAAATGATTGATCCATGAGATAGAAAGGAATAGTCATTGCTGTACTTGTGACCTTAGAAGATAAAAGGATGAGATAAGAAGCACAGTTGTGGTATTGGCCTTATATAGTAGTTGAGGTGCTGCTTACAGAAACAGGAAGGATGTAGAGGAGTGTAGATATAGATGAAGGAGGTTGGCAGTTTGGGTTTGAAAGATGTTGAAATTTCTGATTTAGCTGCATAAAGACAATGGATTTAGGGGCATGAAAAATAATTGTAATCAGTACTACAAATCCAAACATTCCCTATATTGGATTTTATGGTTATAGCTCAGTATTAATCATATAATTGTTGCATATTCTACACAGTTTATTCTACATAACCTTCCAAATATGGGTTCATCAATATGGGTATTAGGGAAATTAAGTCAGAAAGATGACTTGTTCTAAGTTCACAAAGCAATTCCAAGCTCTCTGGATTTATTTTTAGTGTGGTGGCTAAAAATTATTTGCTTCGGAGGCATAAGTCCATTAATTCTTGGTGAAGTTGAAGGTGGAATCAATATTGTTTGATTCTGACCAATCTGGGGCTTAGTGGACTATAGAGTTCTTAGACCATTTAGTTAAGCAACCTGAAAGCTTTATTCACTTCATCACTTACCTTCTGTAAGAAATTTCCCTAGGGGCTTCTTTCAATGTGCTTTACCCTATTTCATCATATCCTAGGCAATCTGCCAATACTATCTTTTAGAAATAAAGAAAGTTTATTCAAAATTTGTCAGTTCATAGTACATTCAGTTATTTTTTATGAGCAGGCACAATATGCAAAGCACAATAGAAAGTTTTGAAAGTTTTGAAAGCAATGTACTAGAAAACAAGAGCTGTATTATTCCAAGGGCTCAGTTACTAGCTCTAGCCCTACTATCTTCTATTGCCAAAACATTTATTTTTGTTTCATATTAACATAACATTTTCAGAATTCAACACATCAGAAGTCTTGGAGATCATCTAGTTCAGCAACTTTATTGTATATATTGGGAAAACAGAGACTTAGGTGAGGCTAAAGGCTTGCCAAAGTTAACTGATTATGTTAGAGGGAGAATCCAGGCTTACTGATTCCTTATGCATCACTCTCTCCCCTTTTATCAGCGAATCACTTCACTGTAGCATTAGTCTTCTCAGAGCAGGCAAAGTGGCCAGGTTGACACCTGATATCACATGTACTACAAGCTTGTAGCGCAAATTCACCAGGGATCATAGCAAAATCCATTCAAAGTTAAGGAGAAAGAAGTAAAAAATAATAAGGCAGACAAAGCAAGAAAGTGACATGAAGTGAGAAAAATAAAGATACAAAGTCCTGAGGAAACAGGAGAAAAAAATCTGGCATGGGGAATGATGAAGAAGAAAAGCATCTAGCATTAGGAACAATAAAGAATTTGCAAATTGTTTGGAATAAAGGAAAGAGAGGAAGATGAGTTTTGTAGCATTCTCTCCAGATTGATAGGGAGGACCCAACTCAGCTGTTCTGACTCTTCCCAGGGCCACTCTATTTCTTGCTAGTGATTCATCTTACCCCTGACAGAGATGGACCTCCTGACTAGCTGCTCTTTCCTCTGTTCCTGCTTTTGCTGTCTTTAGCATTGTAAGATGATATTATTGTTGGTGTAATCTTTTCATTTGGGAACTCATGACCTTAGAACAAAAGATTTAATTACAAGTGTAAAACTCTTAAAAGTTTATAAAGTGCTTACTGATATAGTATCTTCTTTGTGTCTCACAATAAACTCATGATGCAAATGTTGTCTGGAACCCTCTATCAAGGCTTGAGGATGGTATGCAGGGGCCTGAGGCTAAAAAGGGTCATTAAACCAAATATCCTCTGGAAACACACCAGGCAAATGGTATATTCCACATGGGACCAGGAGAAAGTCAAGACCACAAGCCCGGAGAGACTAAAACATATGACTAGGTGCTGAGGTGGCAGAGGACAATTGGGAGAACACAGACCAAGGAAATTAAGATATTGGATTGATGAGTAGAGGTGAAAAGTGGATGGAGTTAATTTCAGAAATGTTGGCATCTACAAATATTTACCATGCTAGGAATGCTCCAATAAGATATACTGACTCTTCACTGTACCTGTATGCTATACTAAGCACCATTCTCTTAAAAAAATCTTTATTGTTGAAAGTATTACATATGTCTCCTCTTTCCCATCAACCCTTCGAGCCTGCCTCCATCCCCTGCCCTATGCCTCCACCACACTATTGACTTTGTCCATGAGTTATGCATATCTATATTAATAAAAGGGTAATATGCTAATTAGACCAGGTCAACTGGACATCTTCCAGACATCTGACTTCCTTCTGGACAGTTAGGAGGTGACCAGGACAGCAGGGGGTCAGTTAGGGGGTGACCAGGCTGGCAGGGGACCAGTTAGGGGGTGATCAGGGTGGCAAGCAGAGGCAGTTAGGAGAGATCAGGCAGGCAGGTGAGTGGTTAGAAGTGGTCAAACAGGCTGGCAGGTGAGCAGTTAGGAGCCACCAGTTCCGGAATGAGAGAGGGATATCCGACTGCCAGTTTAGGCCCTATTCTGCAAGGATCAGGCCTAAACCAGCAGTTGGATATCCCGGATTGGATAGGATGCAGGCCAGGCTGAAGGACCACCTCCCCTCCTTCCCTCTCCCCACCATGTACAAATTTTGTGCACCAGGCCTCTAGTATACATGTAAGTTCTTTAGTTGATCTCTTCCCACCAACCCCCACTTTCGCTCTGAGATAAGTTAGTATGCTCCATGCTTCTATGTCTTGATCTATTTTGCTCATTTATTTTGTTCATTAGATTCCACATATGGGTGAGATCATGTGATACTTGTCTTTCTCTGACTGGTTTATTTGGCTTAGCATAATACTCTCCAGTTGCCTCCATGCATCTCAAATGATAATATATCATAATAAACTCAAAACACCAATAAGAAAGTGTATATGCACCCCTATATTCATAGCACCACAATTTACAATAGCTAAGCTCTGAAAAGAGCTTAAGTGCCCATTAATAGCTGTGTGGATAAAAAAGCTGTGGTACATTTACAATATGGAATGCTATGCAGCAGTAAAAAAGAAGGATCTCTTACCCTTCGAGAGCATCCATGTTTTTTAAAGCCTTTGAACTTTCTGTTCCCTCTGGAATGTTGTCTGACCCCCACATCCATATCAACATGGCTTACTTCCTCATGTCAATAGGTCTCTGCTGAAATGTCGCTTTATAAGAGAGGTTTAATCACAACTCCCTATCCCACCCAGCATATCCTCTTCCTTCTTCTCAGCTTTATAGCTCTGTTCTCCATAGCATCTGTCATCATCTGAACGTAGATGTAAATATAGATACAGATCTATCTATCTATCTATCTATCTATCTGTCTATCATCTATCTATCATCTATCTATATATCATCTATGATATATCTATACACACACACACACACACACACACACACACACACACACACATACACACACTCATTTGTCATTAGTCTATTCCCAATTGTAATGTGGTTACAAGGACAGATTTTTTTTTTTTAAAAAAAATGTTATATGTTTTTACTAGGAGAGGTGTTTTTATTAAGAGGAGAAAAAGATAAAAACATTAATGATGAGAGAGAATCCTTGATAGGCTGCCTCCTGCACACCCCTAGTTGGGACTGGGTCTGCAACCTGTATATGTGCCCTGTCTGGAAATCGAGCCAGTGACCTCTGGTTCATGGGGCAATGCTAATCACTGAGCTCACCAGCTGGGCACAAGAACAGAATTTTTTGTCTCTTTTCTTTACTCTGTCTCTCCAGTCCCACAAAGAGAGCACTCAATAAGTATTGGTTGAACATATAAATAATTACATTTCCCTGTCTGTATGGCTAGGCCGCAAATACCTCAAAGGCAAAAATTGCATTGTCATCATCATTATATTCCCAGTGCTTTGCAGGGGATCTAGAACATTATGGGTGCTCACTAGAAATTGGTAGAGTGAGAAATAGACAATATGTCACATTCCTATAGCTAAAGTTGCAATATAACCTTCAATTTTTTTGTCCTTCCACTTCAAATCTAACCCTGCTCCTTCAGTTTCCCACTGAGCAATTGCTTTGTTATTCTAAGGGCATCCCTTCTTCTTATATGATCACTTTCCCCAAACCAGTCTGAAATTAATATGGCTATATCCTCTGATGACTCAGTTTGCTCAGTCTTTTGAATCTGCCCAACTTTTAGCACTTAATATTTGTTAATTACCTTGGAATTGAGGAGAAATCATTTTATGTATATGATACTATCACATTCCAGTATCTTTAAATGTTATTTAAAGCAACTCATTTTCTTTAACTACAGATATATAAAAATAACCTCTAAGAATAAGGCTAGCTAAATGAGTTCTCCAATCAAGATTTCACAAGTGATTACAGAAATGGATACATTCTGCAGTTGAGTTAATAGACTTCCTTTTTTAGGGTATAAAATACTTAATATCCACATCATACTTTTGGTGAGTTCCTTATATTGCCTAACATATTTTGACTGCTCAATAAATAACAATCAAATTAATGTCACAGCAATTCTAACATTAATAAGTCCAACAAAATTGTGCTGGGCTCTGCTTTTCTCTTTCATTTGTAAGTGCCTGCCAATTGGTTGACATAACAAATTCAGTACAGCCTTAGTCATTGATATTTTGCCTTTTTTCTTACAAGAAAGATTTAGAAATATTTACACTGAAAACAATGGAAGGAATGATATACATATATACAGTAGCAAGTTACTAGAGTTCAGCTCCAAGAGACAAAGTAATAAATCAGAATCACAAGAGGCCACTAACTTTCAAATATTCATGAGAACAGATTACAATGCACACTTTGGCTTGGGAGTGGACAAGAAGGACCATCAAATGGCTCCTTTTCACAGGTGACTTTCTCTTCCTCCATTAGTCTATCTGCCACAGTAGCTTTCAATATGATGGGACAATGAAATTGATAGGGACAAATAGAGATCAGTTTTGGCCTGATCCCCACAGGCCAGGCCAAGGGACTCCACTGGTGCATGAATCCATGCACTGTCCTCTAGTGTATATATAAAATTCTCTGGGCATGGAACTTGAAAGAGCACAGGCACATGTAAGCAACCTGAATTTGTTGGTTCACAGAGAAATGACTAAGAGTCACCAAAATGCTATGATGCATACAGTTAAACTGTGTAACATGAGGACACTCATTCTCAGAGGCTGTAAAAACCCCATAAGAAGTTTCTGAACAGAAGTTAGGGAGCTAGCAATATGGCTACATCAGAAATACTTTAGGGATTATAAGAAGTTGTTCTTTTAAATCATTACTATATGACATCCATTTAGAATCATTAAATTCTGTTGTGTGTTTTTTTCTGAAAAAATGTAAAAGCTAAATTACATTTATGATGTATTTTATGTATACATCCATAATGGACAGACACGTGGAGTGTAAAGTGGAATTTCTTGAAGCCTAGTGACAAAATAAAAACCAGATAACCTTTGAACTGTGACATGTGTGGAAATACAATATTCCTTATGAAATTCCATAACAGAACCATAACATGAAAGTCATCCTTACACAATAATCAAGGAAGACTTATATATAGTATAAATAATTAATTTAGAAAAAAACTACTTGAAATGCAAAATAATTCATTAGTTTGCTAGATGTTATGCCCTGCGGTGGATACTGGACCAAATTCTAACCATCTAAAATATAAAATTCTGAATACTCAAGAGTATCAACTCAAATTAACATACTTTACCTGAGGAAGCATAATTTTCTCATATGAATTCACTGACTTTTCCTAGAGCACACAATTGATGTCATAGCTGGGACAGGAACTCTGGATTCCAAGTTTAGTGCTCTTCCTTTTATGGGCTTTACTTAACTTCTTTTGGATTCTGTAGAATATGATCAGAAAGTTTTTTTCTTTAGCAAAATTTTGAAGAAGGAACAGTTTGCCTTGGCTGCTCTGCCCATTCCCTCATACCTCCCTCCAGGTACTCACATTTCCATTCTGTTGGCAAACTCAGTACTGCTGCACTCCATGAAGTTCAGTCCTTGGGAACAATGTTCATATTCCAGACCCTGGTCATTTCAGTCCCTAGGATTGCTACCATTTGTAATAAAAAGAAACAGAAACAGAAACAGAAACAGAAGGAGAAGGAGAAGGAGAAGGAGAAGGAGAAGGAGAAGGAGAAACAGAAGGAGAAGGAGAAGGAGAAGGAGAAGGAGAAGGAGAAGGAGAAGGAGAAGGAGAAAAAGAAGAAAGAAGAAGAAGAAGAAGAAGAAGAAGAAGAAGAAGAAGAAGAAGAAGAAGAAGAAGAAGAAGAAGAAGAGGAAGAAGAAGAAGGAGAAAGAGATGGAGGAGGAAGACCAGAAGGAGAAGCAGAAGGAGGAGGAGGAGGGGGGAGGAGGAGAAGGAAAGGGAGGAGGAGAATAAATTTGTAATAGTGAAATTTCAGGCCATAGAAAAATGTTTGGAAAAGAAGATAGCTTTTCATATCCTCAAATCACAAATAGTTTCATATACAAATATTCTATTCTTGTGGCATACATACCTCTGATTATATTTTTTAAAATTCTGAAAGCAAAATTCAACTTAGTATTTTTCACAGATGCTAATGCAAGTTCTAAGTACACAGTACCAGATTGGGTCACTAATGAGCATTTGTAACAAGGTTATTTCAGGCAGCTTAATGACCCAATGGCTCAGCAATAAAATCAATTGTTCAGCACTTGACCTTTAACTAGACAAAAATCTATATCCCTGACAAATCTGGCCTCCCTATAGTCTTTTTTTATACAAAAAGAAGAAAAAGACTATAGCATTAACCAATATGATATCCAGAACAAACTAGCTTATCTACACTAGTAAAAGAGAAATATGCAAATTGACCATACCTCTGTGATGCCTACCAACAAAAAAGGAGTGGGTATGCAAATTAAGCCAACAAAGATGGTGGGTTAATTTGCATATGCAGGTGTGTAGAGGCCGGTGGGGCAGGACACATGCTATGAGGGGAGAACTGGGGGTGGAGGGAGCTACAGGAGTGGTAGGAACACTGAAGGCTCCAGTCAGAGCCCAGGTGCCAGAGGAAAACCAGTGCCAGCAGCCAGCGGAAGGAAGGCCTATTCTTGCACAAATCTTCATGCAATGGGCCTCTAAAAATTTAATAAAATACATAATCACTTTTTTCTTAACAAAGGAGTCAGTACACCTATAAATTTAATTTCAAAGATGGCAATCAAGCAACTTACAACTGCACCAGGAAGGCTAAGACATATCTCCTTTTTACACCATATTTTACTGAGGAACTGTTGCAGAATATGTATTAATCACACTGTTTGCTCCAGTAATAATTTATTTCTACATTACTACTTTCCAGAATACCAATGTTTTCCACCCCAAAATTTCAAAGAGAGAAATATGCTTATGTCACTAAAACATATTGCTATGAAGTATTTTCCAAAACATATGTGCATAGATCTCTTTATGGGTATTACAATGCTGCCATTTAAAGGCATGTGTTTTAAATAAGCCATATTCATTCAGATATTCAAGGTTTAATATATTTTTCATAGTATGAATGATAATGGCCTTCTCTTTATGTTCTTTGATAGGATTGATCAATACTAGCAATAGGGTCCATGAGGCCAGTGAAGTGTCCATGTTTCTTTTGGCATGGCCTATAAAATCATTTATGCATTTTCCTACAATGATAGCCAAATACCATCTCTTTTTTATGTATAATTTTTTCATTATTGATTAAGGTATTACATATGCGCCCTTATCCTCCCAGTGCCCCCCAAACCCCCACTCATGCCTTCACCCCCCTGGTGTCTGTGTTTGTTGGTTAGGCTTATATGCATGCATACAAGTCAAATACCATCTCTTTTAAAAACGATATCTTTCTATTTCTCTGAAAGTAAACCTATGCTCAAAATTGTGCTCAATTCTCAAATTTTTTTTTCTGGCTCTGCAATTTGAAAGCACAACTGGTGTACTGAAGGGAGACCCCTGCTTCAGTTTCCATCCAAATTCTGTATTTGGAGAGAGAAAAAGATAATTCATTTTTTATTCATTTTGAATGAAACCTGAGTCCTTTACTTATTAATAAACATTCAAGCTGTCAACAGATGCGCTCCATATATATCAATAAATAGATGGGTCTCATAGAGTTTATCTTCCTGATCTTCTACAATTGCTAAAAATAGCTGTCTCTGGGATATTGAACAAGCCAATGGAGATGCCACAGTGATGCACTATTGAAGTTAGGAACAGAACATTAAGTACATAGTTCTTTAAGTACTGTATTTGGTTGTAGGCAAATATCCTCAATCCTAACAAAGAAAGAAAAAGAAACTTTACAATATCTCATTGCAACAGTTAATAGCATTAAATATCTCAAACTAGCATTGTAAAGTTGAGGGAATAATGGATCACATAAAAACAAGGGGGTGTGGTGATGATATTTTATTGTTTGCATCCCAACCAATAGGGCTTTTTACAACAATTAAATTTTCAGATTTGAATGAGATGATTTTGGCTTTCTAAATAGTTTAATATACTTATATGTGCATACTAAAATATGATAACATAATCATTATAATGTAATTAATTTAATGTCCAGTCAATAGGATTATCTTTTGGTTTAACCCATAATTTCAATTCAATATCTATGAGAGAGAGAGAGAGAGAGAGAGAGAGAGAGAGAGAGAGAGAGTGTTGTTGTTCAGGACTATAACTGAAAACTAACAGGGTGTTTCATTACTACAGATATGATTCAATTCCACATATAATTTCAATGAAAAAGAGTGCTTTATGTTCTATTAATTCTGAAGAATTTTTTATTGTTTATATTTTTTATAATATACTCTGTAAATTGTGTCATTTTCAATTCAGTTTCAACACTCTAATCACCTTACAAATAACAAGAAGCATTATGAAGTCAGAATACTATCTTGAATATACATAGAAACAGCATCACAAATCTGCCTGCCTATTACTTTCAAAGAAGTTTCTTATAAGAAGTACTATATATTATAGCTTCAGAGAATTCATAGGGCTTCTCAGAGAACTGATATGCATAAGTGTTCATGAAGGTCAAAATAACTAATATAGCATGGGGTGTGCTGCTTAAGGGAAGAGAGAATTTTCTGAACTTTCAGAGGTTCACAAGTCCATAACCCAGCAGTTTTAAAGCGTAAGAGGACAAACCCAAAGGAAGTTAGCTCAAGAAAGGGAGAAATTGACCTAAGCAATCATAAGAAGTCACCTGATCATCTCTTTTATATACTTTATTTCAGTGATTTCCAGCTGCACTAATTAGAATATTGTTCAGTTATTATAACAGAAATATCCTATCTAATAAAAGGGTAATATGCAAATTAACCATCACTCCATCATGAAGATGGTGGTGCCCATAGCCATAAGATGGTGACGCCCAGTCCTCTCAGCCCTGCCAGAATCCCCCTGTCCTGGGGGCTGGGGCAGCCACTGAGAGCTGACAGTGAGCGCAGCCTGGCAGAATGCTTGCTTTGTCGCCATGGCAACAAGGCAAGTGCTCTGCGCCTGGCTGTGGATGGGCCTCTGGGCTGCGTAGAGCCTCTGTGCAGCCAGCGTGAAGCAGCCAGGCCCTGCAGAGAGCTACTGGCACACAAATTCGTGCACAGGGCTGCTAGTAAAGTAATAATGGATTAAAATGTCTTCCTTTCACATAAAGGTCTAGCTTGGTGGATCCGGCTAGTATAGGTGTTTTATAACAATCAGTGCTCTAGGTTCACAATATAATTGCTCTATCTTTATCAACAAGATTCCCAATTCATAATTCAAAATGGCATCTCCAGCTTCAGACATAATTTCTTCATTCCTGCCAGCAGGAAAGAGATGATAAATGAAGAAGAGGTCATGCTTTATCTCTAGCATTCCCAAATATTGCACATTTCATTTATGTTTACATCTCATTGGTCATAACTTAGTGATATGGCCACTCATAGTTGCATGAGAGGCCACAGAATAAAGTTATTATTTAGGCAGCAATGTGGCCAACTAAAAGTTATTTGATCGTATAGTAAGTTGAGAATGGGTATTGGAAGCCACTTGATCTAAGTGTTCTTTAATTCTGGAAAGCATTTTATCATTGCATATTTTTTCCAGTCAGTAGATACTGATATATACCTAATTTGTGTTGGAAAGAAGAAACTAAAACTTAAAGAGGTCAAATGATCTGCCCCCAAATTAAACAAATGGTGGGGGATCTAGGACTCCTCCCTATGATTGTGAATATTTGTCCATTATGTCACACTTTCTAAATAAACAATGCTGGTAGTTTCTCATGAGGTTTTAACAAAGATGGTGATAAATAACCATAATGACCGCCATAATCTGTTCTAGGATAACTACACATAATTTTTGGGGGTGTTTCTAATGCTTGTCTAAGGAAGTATATAGGACAGTGCAAGAAATACCAAGGTGAAGACTATGGTTAGAGCAAGAGTTCTAATTTTGACAACCAAGAGCTCCCAGACCCAAGCTACATCTGAGGCATTAACAAAGGATTGAAAAGACTTGCAGGCTCTAACAAGAAGTGCTAGCTAGTGACTCTTAATCTAAGGGCTGTGTCTCACCTCACCATTTGAAGGCCAAATTTTATGTTCCCTGCTAAATCTGAACCTCAAAAAGTCAGCATAGACCTGGCTGGTTGGGCTCAGTGGATAGAGCATTGGTCTTCAGACTGAAGGGTCCTGGGTTTGATTCCAGTCAAGGCACATGCCTGGGTTGAGAGCTCAGTCCCCAGTGTGGGGTGTGCAGGAGGCAGTTGATCAATGGTTCTCTCTCATAATTGATGTTTCTATTTCTCTCCCTCTCTATTCTTCTCTGAAATCAATAAAAATATATTTTTAAAAAGTCAACATATTATACTGGAAAGAGTCATGCTTTAGATTCATACAAACTTAAGTTTGAATTGTTGAGAAAGAATTTAAACTCAATGAACATCAAAGCATTAATTTGTACTTCTCATCGCTGAAGGTATTTGATGAGGGATGTGGCAGATTCTAAGCTGTGTTTCAAGAAAATAATGTTTGGGGCAGCATGAAAAAATGGAGACTAGCTAGACTAAAAATTGTGAATATGAGTATCAGGCTATTGCAATAGAACTATGGCAGTGGCAGTGAAAGACAAGGGGTGAAATGTTCAGTAGTTGTTGCTGATAGAGCTGCTTTGGAACCATGTAACTCATTTGACTATGGAAGACTTGGTAAAGAAAGGGGTTTCTGGACTGGAACATTAGGGAAATGGTGACAAATGAAGTGATGCCTAAAAGGAGGATGATTACTTTTGGTATATGTTAAGTAGATGGTAAGCAGAAGATGGAGACATTGAGAAGACAATGAGCTTAGTTGTAGGCATGTTGACTTTGAGATGCTGGTTTTGGATGTATACATTGATTAATGTGCAGCTATTTTGCAATTAATGTAATAAAAAGTTAACAAATTATTTAAAAAATAAAACTGTGAAAGCAAAATACTATGCAGAATTAACTTTGTAAAAGTCAATATAATTGAACAGAATTGATAACCCTAGTCCAGCCTGTCTTAGATGGACATTATGAAGATTTGAGAAGATAGATACAAAAGTGCTTTGTAAATTACAATATGGTATGCAAATAGTAGTACTTGACATGTTTTATGGATGTCTGATATACATGTGGTTCCAATAATCAAACATGGGACCAGCTGCTAAAGGGAAAAAAATCAGCTCAAATAATAAATATCTGAAAGTTATTAACATGGAGAGATTATGACTGATGGAACACATTTATTTTATAACTGCCTTAATGGTATAATTTGAAAATGAATCAAATCAAGGCCAAGAAATATGAATTGAACTATCACTGAAGTGCAAAACTGATTTTTCTCTTAACCTTCAAAATGTAGCACACCTTCTAAAGTCACACAGAATAGAAAGCATTCCATTTGCAGTATCTATTAGGAATAAATTTATCTTTTGTCCCTCACTGCCTAGTGCTTCACGCCACAAGAGTTACCCCATTATGGTGCTCTTTCTTTTGAAACCTTGGGTAATGAGAATGAACTAGAAATATTCCTTAAAAAGGCTTTTGCAGATTTAAAAATAAGGATTGCATTTGGCTCATTAAAAATCTTTATGGAAGAATTTCTTTTGAAAGAAGCACATTTAAGACAGTTATGTGAGAAAAAATAATATGTGAAATTTTTATTATTCCATAAAGTACACATAATATAGTTCAGAAATGTTAGAGAAAATTGTTACATGGGCCGAAGGAGTTAACATGCAATTGAAAGTACATCTCCTAGCTACATAATGAAACAGGAGAAAGTGATCATTATTTAAAAGTGCATGGCATAGATAAAATGAATAGGGTCATTTTCATAATGTCTTTGTGGGTTATGAGCCAAATCTTCACCAAGAATATGAAAATGAAAAGTCACTCAGTCTCCTGAAGCTTCTTTCAAATGTAACTGCACAATTATCCAGGGATAATAACCAATTGTTTCTAAACTACCTGTATCTTTGCACACTAAAATAAAGTGTTTCACAGAAATATCAGTTGCCAACATGCAAAGGTACTTCCTTTAGAGATCGTGTATTCCAAATCTTACTTCATAGATGAGAAGTAAAACTAAAACTCAGATATCACATATCAAGAGACCTGGGACTAAAGCCCAGTGCTATTTTTTAGTCTCCCACATATAGCCAGTCTTACATACTGGCTTTTTCTGTTCCAAATCCTCTGAAATCTGAAATGTTGTTTCCTTAAATGCATTCTTCAACAAAAGCAGACATAACCCAAATTTGTATGGCTGTCTAGTAGGCACTCCACCTCTCCAGTAAGAAGAATGAGCAAAATTGAATTGAATTGAAATAATCAAACATTATAAACTATAAGCAACTATGCCAGCTGAAACAGCTGTGTCATCATCTGGTTCTTTGTTCTTGGTACAATGGGGTGGAAGGAACAGAATGTCACTGCAAGTTACTCAATGAATTTATAAAATGATGCTACATTTCCCAGTGGTTTCTTATGTTTCAGGATTATTTCTTCTTTTGAAAATGTGTTTGACCTAAGGCATTGTTTAAAATTATAGGTTATTTTCAAGATTAATAAAGTATCTATGACAAAGAAAAGAATGGGAAAACAATTCCTCAACATTTCTAATTAGAGGGTTACCTGATTATAATGATCTATATATTTTATTAAAATAACTTTAAAGATTAAATAGAATTATAACAATCTCATTTAAAAATTTCCTGTAATACATTTCAAATTATATTTAAACTTATATGTGAAGTTCCATAGTCATATTAATTTTAAAAGAGAAGCAAATATTTGATTTCAGGGCTAAATAAGCTCTGCTTAACACCTTAAGAACTGATTTGAAAGACTCAGAACATAATCAACCAATTTTGGTTCTTTGTCTTATTAATTTCATAAATGTACTCAACAGCTCAGAAGGACTAATGTCAGAGCCTAGGAAGGACATTATTATTATTATTAGAGCCTAGGAAAGACATTATTATTATTATTATTATTATTATTATTATTATTGTCTATTATGAGTAATATACATGCCCATTATTACTAGTAATATCTGTCTAATTACCAAAAAATGTGGGGATGCCTAATCTCTTCCCACACCCCTCAGCACCCCCTTCCCAAAGATCTTATATGCATGTATGCAGTACCTATGGACACAGACAATAGGGTGGCAAAGGCCTGGGGTGAGATGGGAACCAGATGGAGGGGAACTATGAGGGGGAGGGGAAGAAAGAGAGACATTTGTAATAATCTCAATAATAAAGATTTTTTTAAAAAAATGTGGGGATACCTTTGATTTCATGGCACGATGCAGTACTGGTATAACACTAACTTATTGGTGTAACTGGCCAACTTCTAATTATTCTTCAGATACACATGGGAGTATGCTCAGTACTGTTATACTCAGGCAATTTGCTCAACACACCCTTAGTTGAGTGCTCCATGGTTTAGTAATGAACCCAAATCAGACTGTCCTTCCCTGGAATATTTCCTACCTGAATGTTGAGTCAGTGCATCTAAGAGGAAAACTTGAGATCTGGTAAGATACTATGATCTCCACCATTTTGCAGAAATCAGTATAAAGTAGAAAAGAATAACCAGACATGTGAAAAGAAAAACAAATATTCCTAATATGGTTTATTTAATATATTCTTTCATTAGCTTTGTGAAATACTCCTATTTTCTTCCAATACATTTGTTTTTAGCTTGAGTTCATTTGAGTTTTTTCATCTATAAACCAAAGAACCTTAATATATCTGTCTCTTAAGGAGAGGTTTAAGATCTCAATGGAATCTGTTCACTAAGGCAAATTGGACATTTATAATAATTTCAGATTAAAATATGATATGATTCTATTTTACATGCTTCAAAGAAGCAAATCAGAATGAGATGATCTCATTTGATACTTCTCTTTTTAAACTTTTTAAAGCATAGATTTTATTTTATCTATTCTCCCCCTTAAAGTTCATTATAGGAGGAGAGAGTGAAGTTCCATTTATTTGAGAAAATAAAACATGGGAGAAACATTTCTCAGCTTTGTGTTCAAAATGGTATAGGTTATAAAAATCACTTGAAAGTTCTTGTACCAAATTCTTACTAAAATACTAAGGAAGTCATAGGAAGAAGAAAAACTGAAAGTAAACATTTTTTAAAAAGTTCTTTATTAATTTTAGAAAGAGAGGAAGAAGGAAGGAAAGAAAAAGATCAATGTGAGAGAGAAACATTAGTCCATTGCCTCCCTTACACACTCCTACCAGGGACCAAATTTGCAACCTGGGCATGTGCCTTGACTGGGAATTGAACCAGTGTCCTTGTGCACGGGATGATGCTCAACCAACTGAGCCAAACCGGCCAGGGTAAAAGTAAGCATTTCCTAAAATTTGCGTGTGATTTATAATAACTATAAGATCAGACATCTGAATGAAGAAACCCAATTAGTGCTCTATGCATGCCCTCATCCCTAATCCTAATCCCCCTCCACCTCCCCCTCCTGCGCCACTAAGGCAACTCCCATTGCTTGGTAGCAAAAAGGAAGTAGTTCCTGGCCTGTGTTTTGGTAAGCACTAATTCTGGAGTGATCCTCTTCTTGTCTGAAGATGAATAAAGGAAAAAAGAAGATGAATAAATGAAATGGATAAAATAAAATCTATGCTTTAGAAAAATTGCTGAACAAAAGAAAATAAACTTAAAAATACTCAGGAAAATTATCATGCTACTGAAAATTATATACTATAGGATCCTAAAAACATTTTAGGAAACAAATTGATGACTTTTATAGATGAAAAAAAAGCATTGCTTCTCTCTCTCTCTCTCTCTCTCTCTCTCTCTCTCTCTCTCTCTCTCAAATACTAGTATATATGTCAGCACAAATGAGTTTGAAAATTAACAAAAAAATATATTCAATTCAAAATCATAATAAAACCATAAAATATGTACAAATAAACAAAACCAAAACAAGAACATGCAGGATATATGTGAAATGAACTACAAAACTTTTTAAAGGAAAATAAAAGAAAAAATAAGAGTAGTTTACCATACTCCTGGATGCTAAGGCTCAATATTATAAATCTGTCTAATTCCTCTCACAGTGATTTGTAAATTTAAGGAAGTAGACATTTTTTAAGTTGATTTGGCATAATTAATGGCCAAGATATATATAATTTTTAAAGCAAAATAATAAGGGTTGGGGAATTTAATTAGATATTATAATTTATTTTAATAGATTATATTTAAATGGTGTATACTAATGAATATTAAAGAGACATATCAACACAGGGAACATAACATGTATTTTTGCCTTTCATATTCATAAAACTTTTCTAAAGGATATTTAATGCTGGCAAGTTGTAGGGTAAGATGGCTATCTCATGTGCTACACACTATAAATGATATAACTGGAGTTCAATTTGGCAAAATATATTAAATGCCTTACAAATGGACATATATTCAAATCTAGGATTTCCAATTCCAGCATATATCCTAAGAAAATTGTCATAATGAAAATTAAGAATTTATGTATAAAGATATTTATGTGAGCCTTATTCATAACAGTTAAACAATGAAATATTCAAATGTCTAACAATGTGTCATAAAATACGGTTCATTCATGTAATGTATTATGTGGCCTCCATAAATATTATTTGAATAAATGAGTATCAATTCCATAAAAATCAAATCATGTTGTTGAAAAATACTTAATGGAATGGGAAGATGCTAATTAAATAATAAAAAGTGAAAAGATAATTATATGAAAATATAATACTGGTTGTACTACATATGAAACATTGTATGTATTCACAAGAAAAAAAACTAGCAAAATACACACAAAATGTATATTATTCATAGTGTTAAGTTACTTCAATCTTAATCTTCTTTATATTGTCTTTATTTTAATAAGTTCATGAGATTAAAATCCATTATTTTTTATGTAAGCAATAAGTAATGGACGTTATTTTTAAAGTGCTCATTGTCTCACATCAAGAATGTTTTTCCATGAGCTCTGTTACATTATTATGATTTAATTGGCTTCCTATTATCATTTACTTTGGTTTATAGAGTAACTGAAGCTTTTGATTAGCCATAATTTATGTATATGACTGTTGTTATTATCAATAACTCCATTTCACTACTCCTCAAAATGTCCCAGTTTGCACACTTGTTATCAGTACCATCACCTATACCTTACAAGGTCCAGCATCAATATCATTTTCAAGGATGGTATTTCTCCAACACTGTTCACTGTTAGATGAACAATTAGAGAACATATATAAATATCACATTAGCAAAATAATATGGTGCTTATCTTTCTCTGACTGGCTTATTTCACTTAGTATAATGCTCTCTAGGTCCATCTATGCTGTAGTAAAGGGTAAGATTTTATTTTTATGGCTGAATAGTATTCCATTATGTAAATATTGATGGGAGGAGACTTGACTTGGAATGGTTAAGAAACAATACATTGCACAGATGATGTGTGTTTGAATTGTGCACCTGAAACCTGTGTAATTTTGTTAACCAGTGCCACCCAATCCTATATAATAAAGAGCTAATATGCAAATGGTCATCACACCTTTATGCCCTTGCACCCTTGCATGGGGGGGGACCTGAGGCTGGGCGGGGGGTGGGGGGGTAAGGCCATACCCCCAACCCAGAGGAGCTTGATGGGGGACCTGAGGCTGCACACCTTGCCCTGCGGGGCTTGATAGGGGTGGGGCCGGCCAGATCTGAGTCTTGCGCAATTTAGAAGTTCACGAGGGTGGGCATGGACTTAACTCTGGGTCACATGGCATGCCCCAGACTCTGACAGGAGGGAGATTTTCATATACATTTTATTAATTTTCTTTCATCTCTGACACTTCTATTACAGAGAAAGGGGAGATAGCAATATTAAAATATTCCCTCTAATTAATTCCCTTTTAATGTGCACAAATTTCACATACCGGGTCACTAGTAAATTCAATAAAAAGGAAAAAATATATTGCATTAGCATTCAAACTAATATTTTTCTGGTATAAAATATTTGATGTAACATTTCTGCATAGAATTCTAAAGCTATTTTTAGAGGCAGACAGAAATACAAATCCAATAGAAGACTGTGGTAGTGTTCAAGAGCAGGACAAGGGCAAGAAAAACATTTTAGATTTTCCCAGCTATAGAGAAGGATAACTGAATCCACAGTAAAGTAAGGTGTAACTTATATAAAAGTAAATGCAATATCATGACTATAAATGCTTTCCTGAGGCCCTGTGGACCATGCTAGCCTGCCTTTATTGTCCCCTAAGGTGAAAAGAAGTGATAAAGTAAAAAATCTCTCTGCAAGGTAGTAATTGTTCCCATTCCTGGGTGGTAACCACAAAGAAATCTATTTTTCAATTGTATCATATCATACACTTTTTCTTTTTCACCTTCACACTAACCTCGATGCACTGCTGCCTCTATAAAATCTTATATGCAGCAACAAATTACTATTTTAGCTGATTTCAGCTTTCACTGACATTTCAAAAAGCTTATGTGCCATTACTATCATTGGGAGTTTTACTAATGGAAAAAAATGATTACGAAGAATAAAAGCCTAGTCATAAAATTACTCTTTATCCCAGACCTCTTTCTTCAGTGTCCCTTTGCTATACAACATTGATCACCCTGCTGCTAATTAATAAACAATGAAAGGAGCCTTTTTATAAACCCAAATTGCAGGACACCTTTCAAAAAGAGTACTTGTGATGACTCAGATATTAGGTTAATAAAACCAATTTTTCCTAAGGGTTTTATATAATTTAAGGTAATTATTTTTCCCATTAATTTCATTTACCTGGCTAAAAACAACTCAAATTGTTCAAGGTTGATAGCTGGTGGAGTGCCTTGAGTGAGTGACTATGATGTAATTATGAGAGCACCCATGAGTACCCTATTATTCAGCAAACAAAAGTAGAACATACAGCATCCCACATAATTATTGGTTGATTTTCACTAAAGGGCCTTGTTTGAGTCCCTTTGCTTCCTCTTAGGTCAGAACTATGGTCTGTAAAATGAAAGTCAGTTACTGAATTTCTATGTGCTGGCTATCTGTCTCTTCCACTTCAGAGTTGGTTGCCCAGGAAGAATAAAAGTGTGTTTTGTAATACTACTCTGTATTTCTCTTTGGAATCTCCTTATATATTTCTTGGGGTTTTTATAGTTTTTCTTCTTTTTTTATTGACTTTATTGGGGTAACATTAAACCATACAGATTTCAAGTATACAACTCAACAAAGCATCTGCACACTGCAGCCTGCTACCATCACCCCAAGTAAAGTCTCTTTTTGTCCCCATTTCCCCCCTTTACTCACCTCTCTCACCTCTATGTTCCCCCACTCCCCTTTCTCTCTATCACCACATTGTGTGTGTGTGTGTGTGTGTGTGTGTGTGTGTGTGTGTGTGTGTAATTTCTTATTTAATCCCTTAACCTTCTTTCAACCAGCCCCCCCAACCACCTTCATGGTGACAGCTGTCAGTCTGTTTCATGTATCCATGCCTGTTTCTATTTTCTTCTTCAGTTTATTTTTTCATTAGATTCCACATACAAGTAAGAACATATGATATTTGTCTTTCTCTGACTGGCTTATTTTATTTAGCATAATAATCTGTGCTGTCCCCAAAATATTTTTACATCTTAGTAGTATTCCATTGTATAAATGTACCACATATTTTTTGTGTCCACTCATCTGTTGATGGGCACTTAGGCTGTTTCCAGATCTTGGCTATTGTTAATAAAACTGCAAGAAACATAAGGGTACATATGGCTTTTTGAAAGAATTTTTCAGGTTTCTTCTGATACTTTCCCAGAAGTGGAATTACTGATTCAAATGGCAGTTCCATTTCTAAATTTTTGGGGAAACCCCATAGTGTTTTCCAAAGTGTTGCGCCTGTCTTCAGTTCCCATCTATAGTGCATGGGGTTCCCTTTTCCCCACATCTTCACCAGCACTTGTTGTTTGTTAATTTATTGATGATAGTCATTCTGATAGATGTGAGGTGATATCTCATTGTGGTTTTAATTTGCAATTTTTTTGGTGATTATTGACATTGAGTATCTCTTCATATGTCTATTATCCATCTGTATGTCCTCTTTGGAGAAATATCTATTCAGGTCCTTTGCCCATTTTTGAAATTTGTATTTTTTTGTCTTGGTGTTGAGTTGTGTAGGTTCTTTATATGTTTTGGAAATTAACACCTTATCAGATATATCATTGGAAAATATGTTCCTCCATTCAGCGGGTTTCATTTTCATTTTGTTGATTTTTTTGTTTTTTCTGTGCAGATTTTTTTTAGTTTGATGTAGTCCCATTTGTTCATTTTTCTTTTGTTTCCCTTTCCTAAGGAGATATATTGACAAATCCTCCTAGATTTTGGAAGAAGAACACATCAGTACAGAAACTTCTTCAAAACTTATTTATTCTAGCAAATTATTTTTTGTTCCACTTTAATTTAGTTAAACATACAGCTATTGCTATGGACTAAATGTCTGTGTCCTGCAACCCACCCAAATTCATCTGTTGAAATCCTAAACCTAATGTGATGGTATTTGAATGTGTGGCCTTTGCAAGGCAATTATTTCATGGGGGTGGAATTGAGTGGGATTAGACTGCCCTTATAAAAAGAGGCTACAGAGTTAGCTTGCTCTATTTCTGCTACTTAAGAATCATGGAGAAATCAGCAGTCCTGCAATCCAGAAGAGGAACTTCTCCAGAACTTGACCATGCTCGAATCCTGATCTTGGACTTTCAGCCTCCACAACTGTGGGAAATAAATTTATGTTTATAAGCCAGCCAGTGTATGGTATTCTGTTACATCAACCTGAGCTTAGTAAGACAAGTTGTGTGTTTTTTAATCCTCACCCAAAGATATTGTTCCATTGATTTTTAGAGAGATCAGAAGAGAGGGGGAAAGACAGAGAGAAACATTGATTTGAGAGAAGTGCATTAGTTGGTTGCCTCCTGCACATGCCCCAGCCGGACCCAGGCTGGGAAGGAGCCTGTAACAGAGGCACGTGCCCTTGACAGGAATCGAACCAGGGACCCCTCAGTCTGCAGTCCGATGCTCTATCCACTGAGCCAAACTGGCTGAGGCAAGACACGTATTTTTAAAAAACAACTCCGGTTTCCCATTCTCTGGTAACTCATCATTACCTTCCAAATTGTGCAGAAACTCCTGAACCTGATATTTAAGGAACTTTTATAATAAAACTACATATTCCCAGTTTATTGCCACTTACCCATACTTCAGTCAATTAAAAATTATCTAGAGCATTTCTGTGATGACAGACCAAGACCCTGTCAGACAAAGTCACCTGCACATCTAATACAGGAAGCAACTACTAGAAGGTATGTGGATGTCAACAGAAGCACACAGATCTGGTAAGGAGTAAATCCTCAGAAGAGGGGAGGTGTGTAGCTGTACAAAATAAGTTACTGTTTTTGTAGATTTCATTTTGAGATTAAGTGCAGTCATTTGTGTGGTGCATAAAGTGTGGCGGCACTAATAGAAAAAAAAAATTATCTTTCTGGTCAGATAATCCAGAAAATTGAAGACATGGAAACCATGGCTGCTGACTATAGTAGGAGAATCTAAGAAGGGAAAAGCTAGAGTGAGGATAACCAAGTCCATGAACTACATCTCTGATTGACTCCTGAACCAAGTATGTATGTAATAGTATCAAAGCTGCTTAGGCAAAGACAAAAGATTGGTGTGAGACAAGAGTTGCTACTCAAGAAAGAGCTTAATATTCTGTCCACCCAAGGTATTGCATGATAAAAAAAAAAGAAGGAATACTCATCATAAAATTATTAGAATATAAAATCTCTACAATTTAATATTAATAATATTCAGAATATAAAACAAAATGATCTGCATACAAAACAAACACAAATAACTCAAACATATTATCAAAAGAAAATATCAACCAAATAAGACTTATTCCAACATAACCCAGACATTGGTAATAATGGACATGAATTTTAAAATAAGCCACTATAACAATTCATAATAAAGTAAAACAAAATATGTTTGTAATAAATGAAAACTTATGTTATCTCAGCAGAGATATAAAAATTATAAAAAAGAACCAAATGAAAATTCTAGGACTGTAAAATACAATAACTGAAAATTTAAAAATTCACTTGATGGATTTGACAACTAAATGGTGATTTAAAAAAACGGGCAAAGGACCCAAATAGACACTTCTCCAAATAGTATATACAAATGGACAATAGATATATGAAAAGACACTCAATATCACTAATTATCAGAGAAAATATGTAAATTGTAAAATAAATCTATAGAAATTATTCACTGTGGATAAAAAGAAATGAAAGATTAGAACATAAATATATAGAGTCTCAATTAAGTTATAGATAATACTGGGGATTTCAGCATATGAAATTGGCATTATAAAACAAAGAAGAAAAAGGAGACATATGTACTACTATTTGTAATACTTTAAACAATAAAATCAGATTTTAAAAAATAAAACAAAGGAGAAAAAAATGGGCCAAATTTTTTGAATAAATAATGGTTGAAAATTTCCCAGTATGATGATAGGCAAAATTTTACATATATAAGATGCTGTTGAACATCAATAATGAACAACAAAGCTTAAAATAGCAAATGAAAAATAATGGAACAATAGTATGATTAAAAACTGTCTTTGATGAGAAACAATGGAAGCTAGAAGAGATGAAACACCTTTAAACCTTGAATGAAAAAATTCAGTATAAAACTATATTCAGCAAACTATCCTTCAACAATGAAGGCAAAATAAAGGGATTTTCCTAAGGAAAGTAAACAAAAATATTCATAGCCAGCAAATCCATACTAAAAGAAATGCCTGTGAAAATCCTTCAGTCTGAAGGGAAATTATACCCGATAAAAAGTAATATCCTCAGAAAATAACAAAGAACATCATTAATGAAAATGTCAAGGTACATGCAAAAGACTATTATTTTGGCTTTTTCCTCCTCCTAATTTCTTTATAATACTTATAATTATTTAAAGGAAAATTTATAATATTGCCTTGGAGTTTTATAATGTAAGTACATTTAATGCATAAAACAAGTGTAGAATAAAGGAAGGAGTGGTTCAAGTGGTCCTAGACTGTTGTAATGTTTCTGTATTTTATATGAAGTGGTATGAGATTAATAAAAAATGAACTGTGAAAAGTGAAGAATATATATTGAAATCTCTAGATGAAACTAAAAATAAGCAAAGAAGTCTAGCTAAAATTCCAAAAATAAAACTAAGATAAAATTGTGAAAATATAGTAAAAATGTAATTAAAAGGCAGGGAAAAGGAGTAACAAAGCAAAGAAGGCCAAATAATGTAAAAGGGTAGATACAAATTCACTGTATTCATTTGCTAGGGCCGCCAAAACAATGTGTCAAAGAGACGGCAGTTAAAACAACAGAAATTTATTTTCTCACTGTTCCAGAAGCAGGAAATCAGAGATCAACATATTGACAAGGTTGCTTCTTCTAAGGCTGCTTTCCTTTACTTACAAATAGCATCTATCTCCTCTGTGTGTCTTCACATGGTTTTCCCTCTGTACACATTTGCATTCTAATTTCCTCTTCTTATAATATTGGATTTAATTGGTATAGAACCCATCCTAATGACCTCATTTTAACATAATTATTGCTAAGAACTCCCTATTTCCAAATACAGTCACATTATGACATACTGAGGGTAGGAATTCAATATATACATTTAGAGGGGACATAATTTAGCCTATAACATTCACCAATATCAATAGTTACATTAAATATTAATGGAGCAAACACCCCAACTAAAAGAAAAAGTAGGGAATAAGATATTTTAAAAAGACATTTACATCTTATCCAAAAGAGGCACACTGTGCATGTGAAAACAAATGTAGAATGAAAGTAAATGGATGGCAAAAGATATACTATGTGAAGAATAAGGATAAGAAGAATAGAGTGGTTGTATTAATATCAGATAAAATAGATTTCAAGGTAAAATGTATTATCAGAAATAGAGAAATATGTCATAACTAGAGGCCCAGTGCACAAAATTCATGCCCCTCCCGGGGGGGGCGGGGTGTCCCTCAGCCCAGCCTGCACCCGCTCCAATCTGGGACCACTCGAGGGATGTCCGACTGCCCGTTTAGGCCACATCCTGCCTAAACAGGCAGTCGGACATCCCTCTCACAATCCAGGACTGCTGGCTCCCAACTGCTCACCTAGTATCAAAGCCTGCCTTCCTGATAGACCCTAATCACTTCTACCTGCCAGCATGATTACCCCCTAACCACTCCCCTACCAGTCTGATTGATGCCTAACTGCTCTCCTGCCAGCTTGATTTCCCCTAACTCTCCTCCCCTGCAGGCCTAGTCACCCTTACCTGCCCTCCCCTGCAGGCCTGGTTCCCCCACAACTGTCTTCCCCTGCAGACCTGGGTTCCCCCCAACTGCCCTTCCGGGCAGGCCTGGTCACCACTAGCTTCTCTCCTCTGCCAGCCTGGTCACCCCTAACTGCCCTCCCCTGCAGGCTTGATCACTCCCAACTGCCGTCCCTTGCAGTCCTGGTCCCTCCCAACTGCTCTCCCTGCTGGCCTGATCACCCCCAACTGCCCTCCCTTTCAGGCCTGGTCCCCCCAATTGCCCTCCCCTGCTGGCCATATTGTAGCAGCCATCTTGTGTCCACATGGGGGCAGACATCTTGTGTGTTGGAGTTTCAGTCAATTTTCATATTACTCTTTTATTAGATAGGATGGTGAGAGTGTCAATTCATTAGGAAGATCCTATATAATAAAAAGGTAATGTGCAAATTGACCATTGAACCCTCACAAAGATGGCTCCCTACAACCAGGCCTGCAGGGGGCTTAATGAGGGACAACCAAATGACTGAACAAGCAGGCTGCATGGGGCAACCAGGTCAGCAGCGGAGTTAGTGAGAGATGATCAAGCAATTGAGCAGCAGGCTGCGTTGGGCAACCAGGACGTCAGGGGGGTAGTTCAGGGTGATCAGGCTGGTGGGAGAGGGCAGTTATGGGCAACCAGGCCAGCAGGCTGGCAGTTAGGAGCCACCAAGCCAACAGGGGGTTGTAGTTGGGAGCAACCAGG
Source organism: Pipistrellus hanaki (assembly GCF_964339955.1). NCBI lineage: Eukaryota > Metazoa > Chordata > Mammalia > Chiroptera > Vespertilionidae > Pipistrellus > Pipistrellus hanaki. The sequence continues at coordinate 18,282,618 of NC_140524.1, read as the reverse complement.
CTGGCAGGGGGGCAGTTGGGGCAACCAGGTTGGCAGGGTGGCAGTAAGGGGTGACCAGGCCGGTGGAGGGTGGGGGCAGTTAGTAACCAGGCCAGCAGGGAGAGGGCAGTTAGAGGGCAAACAGGCCAGCAAGGGGGGGGGGCGGTGAGGGGTGATCAGGATGGCAGAGGAGGGGGGCAGTTAGGGGCAACCAGGCAGGCAGGCAGGTGAGTGATTAGGAGCCAGCAGTCCAGGATTCTGAGAAGGATGTCCAACCACAGGTTTTGGCCTGATCCCATGGTGGGATCAGGCCTAAACTGGTAGTTGGACATCCCCCAAGGGGTCCCGGATTGGAGAGGGTGCAGACTGGGCTGCGAGGACACCCCGCCCCCTGTGCATGAAATTCATGCACGGGGTCTCTAGTATAACTATAATATATGAGTGTGCATCTATTAACAAAGTTTCAAAATATTTGAAGAAAATAATTGACAGAAATTAGAAGAGAATAGATAATTATGCATGCATAGTTGGATGTTTTAACACATCCATCTCCTAAAGTTTGATAGAACAATTAAACAAACAAACAACAAAATAAGTAATGTCATAAAAGTTCTGAAAAACACTATCAACCACATTGACTCTCTTGGTATTTATAAGACACTGTGCACAACATTGCAGAACAGGATATTTTCAAAAGTACGTGTTATATGCTAATCAGGATAGGCACGATTAGCAATAAAACAAGTCTAAAAAGCAACAGCAATTCTTCTTCTTCATCATCCAGATATAATATCAGTTGTGTTATTTTGAAGATTTGTGGATCAAAGGGTCTAGGGTTTGATTCCGGTCAAGGGCTTATACAGCCCTTGGTTGTAGGCTCCTCCTCTGCCCAGGCCCTGGTCAGGGCTTGTGCAGGAGGCAACCAATTGATGTTTCTCTTACATCGATATTTCTCTTTGTCTTTCCCTCTCTCTTCCATTCTCTCTAAAAATCAAGGAAAAAATATAGTCAGGTGAGGATTAAAAAATAATAATAATAATAATAAGGTCTTTGAAAACATTGTTAACTAGCTGTGACCTTAGCATGAGGCAGCATACTTGGTGTGAATTATTCCCTATGAGACACAACTTTCCCTAAAACAACCTAAATGCAATTCACAGTTCTTTTGTTTACTGCCTGGGTACTCTTGGCAAGCCATTTATTTCTCCAATCCTCCAGTTTTTAATTTGTAAAATTGGAATAGTCAGTAAATAACTGCAATATCTGCTTATAGAGATTTTGGCTTAAGCCTCCAAATTCTCTAGTTTGAATCTCATTTTAGAGAAAGGTTAAAAAAAAATTTATACGGCAGTCTGATAAAGTTTGGATCAGAAAAAAATTGTGTGGCTTAAAGACCCAAGAGAAATTCCAAGAATTTGGGAATTACATCAATTGCAGCAAAAGTTGCTGATGGAAAGGAATGAGCATGTATACCCCTGTTGAACGTACATATGGCTTGATGCAGCAGCTGTAAGCCCCAAACTTTTTGAAGAATTATCATTAATTAAAAACAAGATTAAACAATTATATCTCATAATTTATCTATTTTTATTTTAATAAAAATGTTTTTCCACTTAAAACCTTCAAGTTTATGTAACATTCTTGGAAGTTACTCCGTGGTTATCTTTGAGGGTCATGTTCAGGCATATAAGTGTGAGAGGCCTTGTTTTAATGTGTTATAATTAGGGGATGATGCAGAGAAGAAAAGGACTGTATGTTGAAGCTGAATTTTGGAAAATTGTATATGACTAGTATGTGTGCTTGTGTTGTTGTTTTTTGCTCATCTGTTTTATAACTTCCTTTGATGATCTAAATAGCTTCTCCCATTGCCCTTAACAGGAGAAGGCAGAAATACAATGCTGTTTGTGTTCTTATGTGAAGAATGCTCCATATGTTGTCAGATTTGGTTTTGTAGCTGGTTTTATGGTCTAAAATAATCAACATGAATCTTTACTTCTTTGAGCCTAGCATTTAAACTAGTGACCTTAGACCTTCAAAATGAAGGCCTTCATTGGCTTTGACATGGGACCATTGGTGTAGTTTTCTCAATTTGCCACCTCCCCACCATCTACCCTTGCCACTTTGAGCAGCAAGACAGAGAAGTTTGGTAAGCAACTTCCCATTCTCAAGGTACTAAGATATAAATGCTGGCATTCACCACACAAAGACTTTCACCTCATCTTTCATTAAAGCAAAGACCTACTGGTACTCAAGAAAGACCTTGGCAAAAGTATATAAAACCTTCATAAAGTGCAAGGCATCCAATTCCACTTTCCCAAGGTCAAGGCAAAGCATCTCCTAGAGGTGGCCAACCAGAGTGGTTGCAGTTCAATTTCTGGTCATGGCACATACCTGGGTTGCGGGTTTTATCCACAGTCAGGGAGCCTACAGAAGGCAACCGATTGATGATTGATGTTTCTCTCTCACATTGATACTTTAATCTCTCTCCTCTCTCCCCTCTCCCCTTTCTCCTCTCCCCTCTCCTCTCTCCCCTCTCCCCTTTCTCCTCTCCCCTCTCCCCTTTCCCCTCCCCCCCCCCCCTCTCTCTCTCTCTCTCTCTCTCTCTCTCTCTCTCTCTCTCTCTCTCTCTCTCTCTCTCTCTTTTTCTCTCTCTCTCTTTCTTCCTCTATCTCATTCTCTCTTTTTCTCTCCCCCTCCTTTCCTCCTTCCCTCCCTTCTTTCCTCTCTAAGCATGTCCTAGGGTGAGAATTTTTTTTTAATTTAAAAAGTGTCTCCCAGGGAAGCATCTGGCCTGCAAATAGCATGTTGGTTTGTAAGTGAACATCGTTTATCCACTAGTGGTGTCAAAATCTATACATTTGGGTGAGGGTATGGAATTAAAATTTATAACAAGAAATATCAGGAAGAATATTTCTCTGTACTAATGAAATGCAGTATTTCTTTGTTGGAATCTCCCTTTCAAGTTAGCATGAACTAAGCAACTGTTGGCCCTGGAGCTGGTTGGTTCTGAAATGTTTTGCATATTCAGTAGCACATGTTCCTATGTGAAACTCATGGAGGCAGGTGTGCCAACCTTTATATGGTAGCCAGCCATCTGTTAGGTACATTTTTGGACATGGTGTTGTTATCTGAGAGGAGAGGTCCTATTTTTCCTAAGTTGCTAGTGGGAGTGGAATTCTTGATATATCCTGAAAAAACAAATTTTTCTGAGACTTGTCTGGGAAGGTGATATATGATAGAAAGTTTTATTTCCATGGAATAACAATCCTGGGTTCTAACATCCCATTTCCCTTAGTCCAGTCATAGAAGTGTAGCTGGGGCTTTAGTAGAGCTAAAATGAGAGCCAGTGTCCAGAATTTCCTTTCTATGTTGAAGTTGAGTTTAGTCCAGAATCAGGCTACCTTAGCTTGTGTTTCCCACTCTGATCCATTTGTCCACTGTGTGTGGGCCATATTGGCAAATGCAAGGAAACAGGAGCAAAGGATCCTCCAAGAGCCAAGAAAGATAACTCCTTTGTCTAGGAGACCAAGTATTCCCAAATTTTTGCATTCTTGTAGTGGCCACACCCATCTGGCCAATGGTCTCTATTTCCAGGTGTGATTGAGACAAGTACCTTCTCTATTTCTCCCCAAATTTGTCAGGCATTCATCTATCTTTCCTTTGTCCAGTCCCCTTCCCCCAGTGTTTTGCAGTGAATAGGCTGGTGGTTCCCTGAGGAATTCAAGGCTACAGCTTCCTGGTAAAGTTACCCAAAGGGCATGCCTATAAAGTTTGACCTTCCCTTTGCTCCTTTTCTATTATGAATAATTATCTAATTACAACAGTATCAATGTGAGGAGGCAGCAACATGATGACTGATCACCTTGCTGATTGGAGTCCTGGCCTTTCAGTCACAATGGACCAAGTTTACTGCTGAGGTGTGACTCCTGGTCCTGTTGCTTCTTTGTAGCTTGTCAAGATGCTCATTTCAGGGCTGTGAAAACACTCCAGAGATTCCTAGATGAGCTTTTCAAATGTGGCCTATTTGCAAAAGTGACAACTCTCAACTCAAACATAGCTTTAGGTAGGATAGTTGAAACATGAATAAAAAATTTTTCCATGAAGACTTAAAGTCCTCACTCCTTTCACTAAATGCTGTTCACTTGAGACAGCATAGAGACTTGGGTCTGGTGTGGAAGGGATGCCAGATGGCCAGAAGGAACAATATAGAAGCCAACTGCATGAATGCAACCATCCATCCTCTTCCTATAAAACATGAAAATGGCATTATTCTTATCTCCCTTTAACACTTATCCCCTTGCAGTCCACAAGGTTTGACTGCTATCTGACCTTCCTGGGGATGGTAGTGAGTGACAATTCCATCTTGCCCTCATAGTGCAGGTACAGAGATCCCTGCAAAACAATCAACAACTCAAAGGAACAAGGAAATGGTCTGGCCCTGCATAGGAAAAAGTCCATGCTCCACCCAAACTTTACACAAGCCTGCCTTATCCCCAGCTTCTTAAAAGCAAGCCAATGAAGCAACACTGAGAGACAGTTGGGAACCCTGTCCTTCTGTGCTGTCTCCTTCATACCTAGGTGCGAGTATATTAAAATTTATTTGGAAATATCTTAGCTGGTTCTTCTTGATTTCTATCTTGGGAAACCCAAGAACTCCAACACCAGTAACACAAAGATTATTCCTCCTAAGAACTATCATTTTCTTGTTACTGATGTGACCAAAAAAAAAAAAAAAAAAAAAAAAAAAAAAAAAAAAAAAAAGAGGATTCCAGACAATAAGCGATGGGAATAACACAGAAATGCAAGGTTAGGTGTATATCCCATATAATCTTCTTGTCATAGATGCCAAGCCTGTAACAAGGCCAAACTGTTTGCCAGTCTAAGTAAACCACATGATATCATTTCCACATGGTTTTTAAGAAGTAGTTTGTATAAAAAAAACACACACACACCAAAAAACCATGAGGTTTTATTTATTATTAAAACTAAGTTAATTCCATCTTACATGCAGGGTTCTTTTTTGTTGTAGCTGTTGTTATTTTTATTTTTAAAGGATTACCAAACTACTCAATCCTGGGCTAATGCCTGAGCCTCCCATATGTACCACTCTTTCTCCTGATTCTCCACATTCCCTGGCAAGCAAATTTACTTAACAACAGATCCATTGGTGATGAGACCAGATCACTGAGGCAAATTTTCATGATATGGCCCTTATTGTTTGTTGGATGAAAAATGGAAGTCCTGAGCTTGGTATTTGTGACCACAGCTAGTTGACTCCAATTTATATGTCTAGGTCTATTGCCTTAATTTACTTCACTCAGTGACACTTTGTAAAATTCTACCTCCTTGCTTTCACTCATAATTTTTTTAAAATGTAGTATAAGAAGTTGGCTGCCATGGTGTCTGGTACCATGTCTTTGAATATTCCTCCCTTGATCCTGCCCATCTAACCAATTGGGATCATTCACCACTTTCTAAAGCTACTTTGACCTCCTCCATGAGGGACTAATATTATAGTCATGCACTGCATAATGACCTTTTGGTCAATAATGGACTACATATGATCCCATAAGATTATAATGAATCTGAAAAATCTCTATTGCCTAATGATGCCCTGGCCCTCCTAAAGTCAGAGCACAATGCATTACTCTTTTGTGTTCTTTTCAGTCTATGGTTGGTAATACAATCAGCTATAAATGCCTTGGGACACTCACCTAGGCGCCAGTGAGCTTCCAACAGACATCTCCCCTTTCTGAACCAATGTTGCAACTGGACCAACCCTTGTGATTCTTATTATACTTTCAAAATGCCCTTTAGCAATAACCATTAGAAAACTTGAAGGAAGAGAGTTCTTTTCTGACCTAAAGCATGCAAGGCAAGCCAGGAGACAGACACACAGTAAGATGTGTGTGTGTGTGTGTGTGTGTGTGTGTGTGTGTGTGTGTAGGGGGAGAGCACAGGAACCTGTTAAGTTGAGGGTGAAGACCTAGGATTTTTATGGACTGAATATTTTTTGGTGAATGCAAAATATAAGAGTGAGAATTTAAGGTGCAGGAAGAATTCCTTCTTTTTCACCGTAGCGTAGCATTCCATAGTGTAGAGGAGCCGAAGAGAGTGAGGGCGAGGGAACAAGCACTTTTTAAGGGGAGGATAGGGGACGGGGCTTAGGGCACTCAGCACATACTGATTGGTGTTTTCATGTAAGGCCTATGATTAGGAACCTAGGGACTTAGGAATCGGGGGCTTAGGGTATTTGGCAGGTGCTGATTGGTGGTTCAGTGCTCAGGAATGTCTGACCGTAGGTGGGGTTTACGTCCATCCATCCATCAACTGGAGGAAAGGAGGATCTATAACTTTCAATCCTACAAAAGTATAGCACATACAATTATAGTGGTGGTAGACTATACCATCCATGTGGTATAAATATACTCTGTGGTGTTCATACAATGATGAGATTGTCTAACCATGCATTTATCTGAAGTATCCCATAACTTAAACAGCATATGACTCTTCTAATAAAACATACACTGTATAGCTCCCCAGTTTAGAAAGTATTATCATATTACTTTCAAAAACAAACAAAAAATGAAGATAGGCTTGCTTTCTCTATTTTACTTAAGAGGAAACAGGTTAAGGGAGTGAAATAACTGGCCACTCTCATATTTCTAGGATATTACAGAGCTGAAAATTTATTGTGAGTTTGCAGAGAAAAGAAAATATGAATAAGAATGAGAGTGAGAATGAGAATGGGAGTGGGAATGAGAATGAGGAGGAGGAGGAGGAAGGGGAGGAGAAAAGACATACAGGCATTGTTCTCAAGAACTGCTCAGAAATTGGGGATAAAGATTTGATGTTTGAGTTTGGTTTCTTTAGCTCTCACTGAAATGACTATGCTATATGTTTTAAAATATTAACAAAAGCCCTAACCAGTTTGGCTCAGTGGATAAAGTGTTGACCTGCAGACTGAAAGGTCCCAGGTTTGATTCTGGTCAAGGGCATGTACCTTGGTTGCAGGCACATCCCGAGTAGGGGGTGTGCAGGAGGCAGCTAATGGATATTTCTAACTCTTTATCCCTCTCCCTTCCTCTCCGTAAAAAATCAGTAAAACATATTTAAAAATATATTAACGAAGTTCTAGATTGTTTTTAATGAAGAGCTAACATAAGCCCTTACGGCTTACCTCTCTCCCTCTGAGAAGACAACTGACATTTAGATTATAAGATCCACAGAAGAGGCCACATCATATCATATGGATTGTTTTCTAACTTCCTTTTGCATTTTTTTCATTTACTCATTCTCCTCCCAGATCACAAGCCAGTCTGTTGGCAGTGCTGGAGGAGCTTGCTTGCGGCTGTTGTTATCAAATAAAAATTCAAAATGTTAGGCAAAGGTGTTTTTTCAATACACTTCACAGTCTCTCCTCAAAAAACCAAACAAACCCCACATTGTGTATGATTAACATCAAATAAAGAAAGAGTCAGGTTGGCTTTGGCATCACTAGTGTCCAGCATGCATGACCCTCTAGAGATCAGGATACTTGCCCAGATGGGTTATTGCCTATTTTCTGCTTTCACAGAAGACAAAGCTGGAAAGACATATAATACAAACTCATCAATGGAAAATAAACAGACCAAAGGGATGAAAACTACTCCACTGCAAAATATGGATCGAATGAAGTCACAATTTCTGGAAAATAATGGCAGTGTCTAAATCCAGGAGAAAGAAAAACAAACAAACAAAAAAAAAAAACAGGCAAACCATTAATATGTAAAACAGACTTCTGAGAGATAATTGATCACTTTACAATACAAAGGTGATAGAAAATCAGGAAAAACTTCACTAATTTTCTAAAGGCTGCAGAGAGAGCTGATGATAAAAATGTAATATAGTTCTTCCTGAAATTCCTGAAAATGTTGGCTGAAGATGACTTTTTTAAGCAGGGCAAGAATTTAGTAGAGAAGATAGGGAAAGGAAGTCAACTCAAGGCCACTTTTCATGATTATGTTTTTCATCACTAGAAACTTTAATGGTGGAAGAATTTAAAATGTCAAAACATTTTTTTTCAAGGCAAGAAATACAGGATATTATTGAGGTGGTTGGAAGCAAAAAACTCCAACTATTTAACAAAGTTGAATTTTGGCCTAATAACCAGGTGTCATAAAAAAAAAAAAAAGGTTTAAAACATGAATATATTTAAAAAACAAAAAACAAAAAAACAACCAACTAATATGCAAGTATTTTGAAATCTTTATTTTTTTTGGCATCTCATTTTTATTTATTTTTATTTATTTTTATTTCTTTATTGATTAAAGTATCACATATTTGTCCTCATTCCCCCCCCCCATTCCCATCCCAACCCCTCCCCATGCATGCCCCATCCCGCTGATGTCCATGACCACTAGTTAGGCTAATATGCATGCACACAAGTCTTTTGATTAATCTTTCTCCCTTATTCCCATCCTCCCTACCTTCCCTCTGAGGCCCAACAGTCTGATTGATGCTTCCCTGTCTGTGGGTCTGTTCTTGTTCATCAGTCTATGTTGTTCATCATTTCCCCTAGATGAGTGAGCTCATGTGATGCTAGAAATACATGGATTTATTTGACTTGTCTATTTGCTGACTTTTGAAGTAGTTGCCTTATTCAGGAAACAGGGAATCTAAAATTTGTTTACAATGACCTATTATGGTTAAGGGAAGTGTTGTTAATACATCCATTTTACAGTTTAGGAAACTGAAGTTTAGAAAGAGCAATTCATTTTCCTAAGTCCCACAGTTTTTTTATTCAACAAGCATTTTTGAGCCACTGATATATACAAGAAACTATAATATGAAGACATGAATATAAATGCCCTTAAATGACTAAATGCAATGCTTAAAATGTTTATCCTCAAAGGGATCTTCTTCTACTGGGAAGGACACAAAGTTGAAAAATAATTACAATACAATAGGTGCTATAATGAAGATATAATATACAGGGAAGAAAAAGAAGTGGGGGTTCTTAGCTCTGTAATTGGGGGAAAGGAGAGGGTGCATAAAAAAGATCTCACAAAAGAACCTGAGTTAAATTTTAGAAAATAACAAAACAATTGTCAATAAAATGTAATAGAGACAGGCATCATAGATGGTCTAGCCCTAGAGATCATAAATCATTATGCAAGCTTATCAAAAGGCTGGTTCTGCGTGTGTTTAGTGTGGGGCTTGAAATTGTGTATTTCTAACAAGGTCCTAGGTGATGATGATGCTGTTTGCATTGGGAACCTACTTGGAATAGCAAGGCACTTAAGGCAGAGATGTAGACATGAGAATTCTCAGCAAGTACCAGCCTAAGGGCCATCAATGGTAGACTTCCGCATAAGGACAACCCAAGGGAAGACTAAAATGCAATGTTTGAGAGCAGGGAAAATATACTAAGGAGCAGTAGACAGATACAGGGAAAACCAAAAAGGAATGGTGTTTTAAAAGCTAAAGACATAGTTTTAAAAAGGAAGTTAACTGTCTTAAATGTTCTATAACATTCAGACAAGTAGAGATATTGAAAATGGTCATTGTATTTAGCATGTAAGTAGTATTTACCATTGCTAAAATGGTTATTGTAGTGCTTTTGGCCTGCATTGTCCAATGCAATAGTGAATAGACAGATACATGTGTCTACTGAGCACTTAAAACGTGGAGAGTCTGAAATGAGTCACTTGCAGTATAAGCGCATATTGGATTTTAAAGACTTAGTATAAGAAAAGAATATAAAATGTGTCTGTTTTAATTTTTGTACTGAATACATAAGTACAATCTATACATAGTTTTTTTTTCCCCTATAATTTTCAAGTTTCAAGTTTTTTATTAGCTTCACAACAGAATTATTAGTAATTGTTCTCATTCTATATTGTTACCATATCTGGGCAAAATGTAAAATGATTTACACATTTAATCTGCCCAATAACCTTGTGAGGTAAGTGTGTGAGTGTGTGTCAGAGAGACGTGTTTAATTCTAGTTAAATCATGCATATACTTAGCTACAATTTTGTCAATTTCATTGTGTCACTAGTTTGCCAAGCAAAATCTCAGGAGGAAAGAAACAAGATTGAAAGAACTTCCTCTTCTCACATGGGCAGGTATCTATTCCTATATTTTGATTCAGTTTTGTAGTGTGCCAGATAAATTTAGTGACAAAAGGGTATGATTTGAATATAATTCAGCACATTGCATAGCTCATATGGCACTCTTCATTGATTCTTCCCTGTACTTACCTAATCACACTTTTATGCTGATTGTGTTTCAATGTTTTAATACCCAGGGTATAAACTTTTCTACTTTTTCTGCATAGTTTATTAACAAAAAGGTATACCATGCTAATCAAGTTTCATATTTCATAGATCTAGCTGCAGAATTGATGATGAAGTTATACAACATATAAGCTTAGCTGAATGCATAAATAAGCACTTAATAACCTGGTTGCAAATTTTAATGGAAACAGTGAATGACTATGATAATAAAAAAATATATATATCAACAAATTTATGTTTTTAATTTATTCTAAAGAGTGAATTAGAGACCTATTTATGCTGGTATTTTCAAAGAAAACAGATATTTGTGAACTTAAAATGAAGTAAAAGTCTGAATTTTTCTTTTGCAATTTTTATTTTCTTTTTCTCCTCTCCCCTCCCCCCAAAAAATATATCCAGAAATTAAGAGTTATCTACTTTTAACAGACTCTGTTTACCAGATGGGCAGCATAACAAATCCCAAACCTATTCAGCCATGAATTTGTCAAACAGCAGCTGGGGACCTTTTAGACAAATATGACTGACAAAGACTCAGGGATATAGACCCCTTGGTTTGCACTGCTGCATCCTTGGACCATGGCTGATTGGTTTCTGACTAAGAGGGTCAGTTGTATGGTTCAGAAATAGTTTCTTCACTGCACATATTGATGCAACCAGGTTTCAAAGTATTACCTCAAAATTCTCACGGTTTTTGGTTTAAAGAAAGTTTTAAATCCTGACATCTAATTCAACAAGCTTCTATTCAATGTTTCTGCATGGCAAAAATTATTTAGATATTGGAAGTGGAGTTGTGATCCTGGTACATGTCTTCCAGGACTTAATAATTTAACAAACTATTTAGGAAGTTGGATGGATCCTTGCATAGCTAATAGAATGCAGAATGATAAACACTAGACTATAACCCAGGGTTATAGAAAGCGAGAAAAGAGGAAATTCACCATGACATGAGTTGAAGGAAAACATAGATTTGAGTCAGACTTGAAGGATACAAAGGACACTTACATGGAGTGTTGGCAATGACAATTCCAGGCAGAGCAGTATTCTTCACATTTTGTAAACACTGGAGTCCTTTTCCATTTAAATTAGGAATAAAGGTTTTTGTCAAGGTTAAAGTTTTTGTCAAGGTTAAATGTTGTACATTTAGAGATACTTTAATAATTTTTTTTCACTTTTAAGAAAAGTAAGCTGACTGCTGCTGGCATAGCCACTGTTTTCAGGATGGTGGTTAGAAGGCATTGCTGCTTGTATTGTATGCCAGGATAACTGCAGCTCAAAATGGAAACTGAGTATCAGCCATTTAGGAAAAAAAAAATGAGGCAGATGTTGTACTGGCTTCTGCTCTTTTGAATGTGCTTCATGCAGAAGGGTGTCATTTTTTGCTTCAAATTATTTAAGTACATATTTGTCACTTTTATAATTTATTTACCACCACCAGATATGCAAGTACTTTAACTGCGACTCACATCTTAGTCAGGTCTACAATCTAAAAATAGGTCAACTTTCATTTGAAGACTAAGATTAAAAGTGTCCCTTGGGACTATTCTAAAACTTGGCTAATTGTACACTTTAAGTAGAGCAATGAATTAATTTTCTTTTGAGTTTTAAGAAAAATAATTACTCATTTCATGCTTCTATTTATAATTTTTGTTTTGCACTTATTACACTTTACGACATATATTACACTGTGTTTGCTTTCCTATTGTTTCAGGGCACTGAAACTCAAAAAACAATATAGCTGTTCAGTGAATTATGTTTTGTTTGTTTTTTACACTAAGTGTGGCCCTGAGAGATGGCATCTACCATTCATGGCTGAATATAAAATTTCTAGAGAACACTTAGTTTACTCACCTCAGAGTTAAGCAGGATGATCCTTCCACATTTAGTTCAGGTGATAGATACTCAGAATAGGGTATAAAACAGATATGATGAGAAGGATGTTGGACAGTTCATATCTAAAATATGAGGGAAGAGCCTTGATATTCACTGGAAATATGGTATGATTTTGAGGATTTGGGAATGAAGGGCCAGGAATTCTTTGCCATGCTGGTTATATTCCAGGGTGAGTGAATGTGGCAAGTGCTCACTTTCTTGTTCTTCTCACCAGCTGTCCCTGTTTTCTTTGGAACCAAATGTGGACATGTTCTTCACCTTAGTTGGCTGGACCTAGTGCTGATTTGAAGAAATTTAATAATGCAGACCAAGAATGCCTACCTTTGACTGGCTTTTTATCTTCTTTCAGTTCTAAAACTATGTTCTTTCCTGCCTCAAAGGATCTTCACATGCTATTACCACTGTCTACAACTCTCTCTCTTTATCCTTTGCCTGGTCAACTCTTTTGCACCCTCCAGATATCACTTTTAAAAAGTTACATCCTCAAAGAGACCTTCTCTGACATCCAGAGGAGGTCTGGTCTACTTTCTATAATCCAGAACACCCTGATCTTCCCCTTTGATATAAAAGTATAATAAATAATTTGATATATAATTATTTATAAAGTCTAACCCCTCAAATGTATATTTCTTGAATACATGGGTTGTCCTAGTCTCTTAACTTGCTATATCCCGGCTCCCAGCATACTGGCTTATTTATGGAGATACCTCAATACTGGTTGGTTGAATGAATAGCACAGGTTAAAATTTGAAAACACATGCACACAGAAGATCAGATACCTGTCCCTTTGTTACAAAAGTCTTATCTCATAATTTATTTTCATTTTTTGGCACTAGGAAAGGATTATGAGCTCTAAGGCAGGAAATGTAGTTAGTTACTGGAAAGTGTACAGAGTCTTAGTGGCTGTCACACTTGAATTTGAATCCTGTCTCTTGCTTGAGTCAAGTGATAGTGAAAAATATACTTCAGATCCCTTTATTTCCTTTTTTGGCATTACTAAAATGGAAATTGGTATCATAGCTGCATAGTCCTTACATCCACGAGGTCAGAAAGGCCTGTATTGTTGTTTTACAATGAGGACATAACAGGATCACAGGGAATGCTAATTGTCTTCCTTCCCACCCTCTTCCTTTGATTTCAAAGCACTTTTTGGTGTGAGACAAGTTAAATGAAGTTTAATATTTTTATCTTGGTCTTTTAAAGAGCAAAAGAAAACATCTAAAGGCATCAGTTTTCAAATCATAATTAATATTTGTACTTCCTGAATGGGGGCATGTTTACTCTGAAGACTTGGAACTAATTAATTTCTTTTGAGAATTATAAAATATTGACATAAAATACTGTGTTGAACCATCTCATCAAAAACTACTAGCAATAAGGGGAAACAAATATTTTGAAGTCAATGACATATAATTTACAACCTTTACAGGATAAAGGAAATCATTTTTAGGTTTCTGATCAAATGAGATTTGCAAATAGCCTTTGCAAAAGAATACAGTGACTATGGCTAATTATTAATTTGGCAACCAACTATTGAGCACTTACTATGTGACAGCTATTAAACATGTAATATTGAATAAAACTAAAGGTCTTCAATTAATTATGACATTAACAGAGTGTGATAATCACAATAGAGGTGCAAAGAAACAAGTTGTGTACCAGAAGAGAGACTTGGAAAATGAATCTAATTTTGTCATAGAGAGTAAGTGAACTTTATGGATATGAAGCAGCATGCATGGAGGCCAGGAGGTAAGATAGCAATGGATTATTTCTGGATTGGTGAAAGGATGTCTAGTCAGTGTTCACCAGGGAAACAGAGCCAACAGCATATATACCTGGTGGGCAAAGGTAGGTTTACAGTTACATTGTGATTTTATATATATATTTATATATATATATAATTATTGATTTCAGAGAGGAAGGGAGAAGAGAGAAACATCGATGATGAGAGAGAATCCTTGATTGGCTACCTCCTGCATGCCCCCTACTGGGGATTAAGCCAGCAACTTGGGCATGTGACCTTACCAGGAATGAAACCGTGACTTCCTAGTTCATAGGTCAGTGCTCAACCACTGAGCCACACCAGCTGGGCCATTGTAATATATTTTAATTAAATTGATTGGGGTGACATTGGTCAACAAGAACACATAGGTTTTAGGTCTGTGTTTCTATGTTATAAGATCTGTATAGTGCACTCTTTGCCCAACACCCAGAGTTAAGCTTTCTCCTGTCATCTTATATTAGGACCCCTTTCTCCCCCACCCCCTTCTCTTTGGCAACCACACTGCTGCTTGCTTTCACAAGTTTCAATTTTATATCCCATATATACTAAAATCATATTCTTCTTAACTTATTTCTGACTGATATTTCACTTAGCAAAATATTCTCAAGGTTCACCCATGTTATTGTAAATGCCGCTGTTTCATCCTTTCTTATGACTGAGTAGTATTCCATTGGGTATATGTATGTGGTAAAATACTCATTTTGTTCATTGACTTGTTGTCTGAGTACACTGAATTGCCTGTCAGTATTTTCTCGAATCTGATTGAGTATTCAGAACTACAATCTTGAAATCTCTGTCATTTATATCACATATTTCCATGTGTTCCAGTCTCCTTTTCTGTGTATTTTTCATTTTCTTTTTGTTCAACATAGTTACTGTGATTGTTCATGGTGTCTGCTGTCCTTTGCTTTCATATTTATCTCTGAAGAGTTCTTTCTACTGTTCTCCAGTAGATGGCGCTAAATCGCAACTATTTTCTTTTCCTTTTTTCCCCCCAGCTCTGTGATCTCCCAGTCTTGAATCTCTGTGACTTTGGTAAGACAATAAAGCCATGCTGCTTGGCGGTGGGCTTGTTTTGCCCTCTCTATAATGGCGACCCCTGACCTCTGTGAGGTCTCTCCCCAAGCACCATCCTAGAAATCAGTCACAGAGGGAAACAATGATTCTACTGCAATCGCTCTTGGTTTACAACTCCAAGGGCAACAAAAGGCAAATTTTGTGAGTCTAAGCAGCATCAGGGCTCTGTGGTTCACTTTATTTGTCTGAAACACTACCTCCCAGCCTAACAGTGGGGAGCCGCAAGGCAGAACCCCACGCTCTGTCAGGCATCTGCTAATTCAGGCATGGTTCACTCTCTTGCCCCTCAACATTTCCTCTGCTGACCAAAGGAGCCACCTGCTACCATAGTTTTCCCTCCTTTCCTGGCCAAGCTATGAGCTCCCAGCTATGAGCTCCCAGCTACAGGGCTGCATCTGTGGGCCCTCTGTACTTCCTTCCCTTCTAGTCTCCCTATTTATTCCCAGTTGCCAACCTTTAGATATTTTAGTGCTCCTATCTCTCAGGCATGTGTCTGTGTTGAACATGGATTTCTCAACTGTGTTGAATTATAGATGGTTAACTTGTTAAAATGTCAGTGGGAGAGGAAAAGATATGCCCTATGCCACCATTTCTCTGACATCCGACTGTGAAAGTCTTTTGAGTTAATAAATCTATTATAATAATCATAACCTGTATGTTTTTTTCCATATAGGCCTGGTGCATGAAATTCATGCATGGGGGGGGTACCCTCAGCCCAGCCTGCACCCTCTCCAATTCGGGACCCCTTAGGGTATATCCAACTGCCGATTTAGGCCCAATCACCTCTCACAATCCTGGACTGCTGGCTCTAATTGCTCACCTGCCTGCCTGGTCACCCCTATATGCCCCCCCCCCGCCGGCCTGATTGCCCCTCATTGCCTCTGTGTGCCAGCCTGATTGCCCTTAACAACCCCCCCCCCTGCTTGACAGGTTGCCCCCAACTGCCCCCTCCCCGCAGACCTGGTCACTCCTAACTGCCCCCCCCCCCACTGGCCTGGTCATCCCAAGCAGCCTGCTGTTCAGTAGTTCGGTTGTCCTTCACTAACCCCCTTGCTAGCCTGGTCATAGACAGCCATCTTATGAGGGTTTGAGAGTCAATTTGCATATTACCTCTTTACTATATAGGATTATATGACTTAGTATAAGTATCCAGCGTATGCAATCATGTAGGTTGAGAAGTCCCACAATCTGCCAGTTGTAAGCTGGGGATCCAAGAAAGCCAGTGGTGTAATTCAGTCTGAATGTGAAGGTCTAAAAATCAGGAAAGCCAAATGGCGTAGACTCTAGTCTGAGTCTGAAGGCCTGAGAATGAAGAGCACTGAGGGAAGGAGAAGATCAGTGTCCAAACTCAAGCAATCAGGCAGAAATAAAAAAGGGTAATTTTCTCTTTCCTCCACCTTTTGCCCTACTCAGGCGATCTATTTTACAGAGTCTATCTTTTTAAATTCAAATATCATCCAGAAATACCCTCACAGATACACCCAGATATAATGTCTAATTTGGGCATCCTATGGATAGGGTAATCAAGTTGATTCATAAAATTATCACAGAGGAAGGGTTTGGCTGGAATGTGGATAGTTTAAAGAGTGCAATTGAGTTCTGGTCAACATTTACGTGTGAGGCATTCCATGTTATGTAGATTGTTGAGATGATTTCTTTGCCTTCTAAAAACTCACAGTGAAGGGTGGAGCAGTGATTGTAGAGAAGATGTAAAAATAAATAAATGCAGTTTCTCTCAATTAAATGCAATAACAAAATAACATACAAAGTAAGAATGGAGAAAGAGCAATTATCTCTGTCAGGAACATGTGTGTGTTGAGGGGTGGGTAAAAGCCTTATAGTGTTGGTAAAGGGCACTTGAGTAGAATTTGAAGAATGGATATTCACCAGTCAGACAGTTCTTGAACAAAAACATGGTGGCTTAGAATGGCATGATAGGTATAGAAAATTACTAGCAATTATTACTGGAACAATAAAAGTGAGGATGGACAAGCAGACAGGTCCTGTAAAACCTTGCAAGCTTTCTTAAACATTTTGGAGTTAAATTTAGGAGTAATGATAAATTGAAGGTTTTAAAGCAGAGAAGTAAGGCATCAGATTTGAATTTTAGGAAGTTCTTTCCAGCTGCTGTGCAAAACAATGGTTCTTGAACTTGAATGTTTTTCATAATAAAATGGGAAGCATATAAAATAAAGATTTGTGAACTCTGGTCCCACAGAAGAGAGTATGGAGTTAATGCATCTGTATTTTAAGAACTCTCTGATATTTTTTTTCAGATGCAAATGATGCTCCCTATGAATTTGGTGATAGGCAATTCCAGAATTAAGAAGATCAGATTGGATGGTATTGCTGAAAGTGGTAGGATCTCAAACTCTTGATTGAGGTTCAAAGATTAAACTCTGTTTCTGAGTATTGGGTAGAGTAGGAAAATGGCCTCTGAAATGGCTGAAATACTTAATACATTATTAATGTATAGCTTTAAGCACAAAATAATAGAAGATCCAATTATGAGAAATGGCTGTGGTAAAGGTTAAGAATACATTCACATAAAGTACCTTGTTGAGATGTCCCAGTCTGGTTTACATTTTCCTGCTTGAGGTCATATTTGCTTTGCAATGGCTGATTCTGTAGGTACAGAAATGGTGGCCACAGATGTTGAAAGAAGAGGCCTGAAGAAGCTGGAAGCCAGTGAGGATTCTCTAGGGATGGATAGAGATGTTGCTAAGGGTTCCAGCTGTGGAATTATGGTTCAGCAATGCGAGTCTTTCTGCTCTTTCTGGCCATGAAAAATTAATTCTTTAGGTCAGAACAAGTTATTAATCATAACACACAAATTTAACTTACCATGTTTTAGTCATTAAATAAGTTAGCAATAACAATTGACTATGATAGATCCTCCCTTCCTCTAGTTGTTGGACAGATGTAAACCCCACCTGCATTCCTGAGCACTGAACCACCAATCAGCACCTTCCAAATATCCTAAGCCCCTGATTCCTAAGTCCCTAGGTTCCTAATCACCAATCAGGGTGTGCTGAGTGCCCGAAGCCCTGTCCCCTATCCTTCCCTTGAAAGTACATGGAGGGGGGAAAAAATGAGGAACATTTGTAATAATATGAACAATAAAGAAACATTTGTAATAATATGAACAATAAAGATTTATTTAAAAAAAAAAAAGTAATGGACCCCCCGGCCCTCGCTCTCTTCCGCCCCTCTCTCTGGAAGCAGCCGGCAGTGGTACTCTTCTCTCCAATAAAGCCTATGTCCTGCCATCCTGGTCTCCGGCTCTTTTCTCTATTTCATCTATCAGACTACACCAGTAATGACACAAAAGATGCCAGGTAAAGCACACAAAGCTATTGAAATTTTGTGAAGAGGAAAGAGAAAGGGGGGAGGGAGGGAAGAGAGACATTTAATCATAGGTATACAGTCTGCTGCCACCAAGTCTGTTTTTCAGAGATGCTGCTGCAATAGACCTTTGATACACATTTTCCCCTCCAAATTTAGTGAAATATTCTGATACTACTGATTACCTATTAGAACCAGTGTTTCAACACAATTTATAGTCACTGTGGTAAAATTTTTCATTGAAGAAATGTATCTCAACATCTGAAAAGATAAAGGAGTCACCCATATCACTACCATAACTAATTGGAACATTTTGTTTTTGCATATCTACTTTTCACCTTTTGTATATATATATATAAACTGAGTGGCCTGATTATTATGATCTCTGAATGCATAATAATCTGGCCACTCAGTGTGTGTGTGTGTGTGTGTGTGTGTGTGTGTGTGTGTGTGTGTATTAGAGGCCCTGGTGCATGAATTCATCCATGGGTGGGGTCTGGCCAGCCTGGCCAGGGGGAGGTGACATGGGCTGTTGGCCAGCCTGCCTGCTGGTTGAACTCCTGGTCAAGGGGACAATTTGCATATTAGCTTTTTATTATATAGAACATACACTGAGTGGCCAGATTATTATGCATTCAGAGGTCATAATAATATGGCCACTCAGTATATATACATATATATATACACATATACATACATATATATACATATATGTATATATGTATATGTATATATATGCTAATAGTTGTAGTTCACTCACCACTTTGCATTTTGCCTTTGTATTAATTTGCTCAGGCTGCAAAATACCAAGGCTGGGTTGCTTAAACAACTTATTTATTTTCTAACAGTTCTGGAGGCTAGAATTCCAAGGTCAGAGTATTGGCAGGTTGGTTCCTTTTGAAAGCCATTCAAGGGCTGTCTCCATGGCTTGCAGAAGACCACCCTTTTCCTGTGTCTTCACATTGTCTCTTCTCTGTATGTGCCTGTTTCCAAATTTCCTCTGCTTATAAGTACACCAGTCAGTCACATTGGATTAGCGCCCAAGCTAAAGACCTCATTTTACCTTAATTACCTCTTTAAAGAACCTATTTCCAAATGCAGTTATATTCTGAGGTATTGGAGATTGGGATTTCAGTATATAAACTTGGGGTAGGGGAAAAATACAATTCAGCCTATAAAGTCTCCTTTTTTGGCTCAGTTTTTCCCCAGTTTCTTAATTTTAATATGTGAAATCCTTTTCTCTTCTGTAGGAAGCATGTTTTGATGGGAGCAGAGGGTTCCATTAGGTTGATGCACTAGAATGTGCTTATCTAGTTCTCTAATGTTGGGCATTTTAGACTGGTTCCAGTTTTGCTGCTGTTATAGATATTGCTTCATTAAGTATCTTTGTGCATATGGCTTTTTGCTTCTCTTCAATTATATCCTCAGGATGAATCCCCAATAGTGGGATTACTGGGTCATTTTTATGGCTCTTGATACATATTGCCATATTGCTTTTTAAATGGGCTATGGCAATTTATGCAGCTACCAGCAATGTTTGAATATACAGCTTTGCTATAATATCAGCATTTGGTGTTATGGTTTAAATTTGTTAGTTTTATAGGTGTAGAATGTTATAGCATTGCAGTTTTAATTTGCATTCCTTCAATTACTACCAAGGTTGTTCACTGTTGTTTTTCTATCACAAATTAGGTTGGTTCATATAAAATATCAGAAAACTTTTATTCAAGAATTAATTGCATAAGTCAAATTAATTAGATTAATTTAATCATTAACAAATTCCTTTAGTAAACTTCTTATGGATAGCTTCTCTGTGCCAGATATTGTGTTCTTAGTAAAAGATTTAAAAGCAGATAGAATCCTTGTGTCTTAAATAGGATGTGTATGCAGGCTTTTACTATCCCTTAGAAGTTTTAAGAAAAAGAGAAGCTTAATATGGACCCAACACTGATATAGTAAGGTTATCAATGGATCAGTCCCTATGTTGGGATCACACTAGAAAGAGATGACACATTCAAAAAAAGTTTTGGAATATATTTTAATGGAAGAACAATTTAAAGGCAAGGTAACCAATAAGGAAGAGTGCAGTGCCATAGAATTTAGCAATGGTGGAAGCTTTGGAAGGTTTTGTCAACCCTAGGCCTAAATAGAAGACAATCACTACTGGAATAAAGTGAGAACTGTAGAACAACAGTCATCATATAGAAGCTGTAGCCTCAGGTAGCAGAATACAGCCACTGACCAATACTGATCCCTGTCAACTCACCCTCCACTCTCTCTCCAATATTCTGATAGTGCCTCTCAGTGATGAATCCAAATGGAAGCCAGAGGATAAGAGAGCCCAAATGAGCCATCCAGTGATGTTGGTCTACCAGGGCTTAAAGAAGGACAGAGAAAGGTAAAAAATAATGTACCCTGATGGAAAGACAGAGAATATTTGGCAGAATTCAACCACCTTGCAATAAAAGAATAAAACGGTTTCATATTCAAACAGGCAAGTTTAAAACACCTACTCAGAAATGACCTAAAATAATTTGCTTGAAAATAATGATGTACAGCATCACTTGAGTCTGCTGCTGCTAAAAAAAAAGTTCTTATTTGGCAAGAAGTGGGAATGTCAAGAGAGAGTCTATGAGCTCCTGACCAAGGTATGCATCTTGATAACGTAATGCCAATTGAGATAACTTAGGTATTTTAATGATAAAATTATAGACTAAAACAGATTACCCTGTCATGGCATTATCTTGAGTTTCCATAGTAATTTGGCTCTGGTGCTTTGATTTTCTAGGTCATCAAGGTGTCCATGGTGTGGGGCATTCTCTCTCTCTCTCTCTCTCTCTCTCTCTCTCTCTCTCTCTCTCTCTCTCTCTCTCATTGCATCTTGACTTCTCTCTCTTCAATTCCAAATACAAACATACCTCAGAGATATTGTGCATTCAGTTCCAGACTACCACAGTTTAGCCAATATCACAATAAAATGAATCACAAGAATTTTTTTTTACTTCCCAGTATAATGTTTACATTGTACTGTAGTCTAGTAAGTGTGTAATAGTATTACATATAAAAAACAGTGTACATACCTTAACATTTTTTTACTGATACAAAATGCTGGCCATCATCTGAGCCTATGAAAAAATAATACCAATAGACTGCTGGACACAGGGTTGCCATAAACCTTCAACTTGTAAAAAACACAATTACCTACGAAATGCAATCAAGAGAAGCACAATAAAACAAGGTATACTTATGAATTTTCTTCCACTTTCAAAAATACAATAATCTTATTGTCCAGTCAATTTCTGGTTGGAAAGGCTGAGAATTCGATTGTTCTAACTAATTACCTGATTCTATTATCCATATTTGGGTCAGATGGTCCACTTATGATATAATATGCACTACCCCTTGCTCAAGAAGCAGCCCAGTGATGCTTTTATTAGCAGGGGTTATGGAAAGAGCAGTTTTACTTAGAAGAGCACAGTGAGAATGGCAATAATGGTCCAAAGTACTCAGAGCTAACTGAAAAAACAAAACAAAACAAAACAACATAAAACTTATTTATCTGAAACAAATCTCTCCCATATTCACACCAGTTAGGATTAATTGCTCCTTCCTATGGGTTTCCATAACATTTTTACAAGGTTTTTGAGGCTTAAATATTCCATACATGTGTAAAGTGCAAAAGTTGATTATTTTTGACATATGCATATACTTATGAAATTATCATCCCAATCAAGATGATGACTATTTACTTCAACATAAAAGGTTTTCTCTGTTATCCTGTGGAGGAATATATGATGAAGATCCTGCTCTGAAGGATATTAATATCAAGTGAAAGACATGTAAAAAATTCATTTTAAACAGGTAGGCAATAATGAAATCAGAAATAGACACTGAACAGCATATAGTATACTGTGCCTTTCTGTTCAAGGTTTTAAATTCTTGAAAGAATGAATCTTATTTACTTGGTTTGGATACTTTGCCCACCCCTGCATCAACAATGGTGTCCAAGGGATTAGGATTCCATAATATTAACATGGCCGTTGGTGGTCTATCACCCTTTCATTTTGAGACCATTCTTAGAGGAAGGAGAATTCTAAGTTGAGGCACCACCCTAGATGTGTTTACTATAGGATAATAGATTTTAAGAGAGTTACTCAACATTAAAATACAAATTGTGCCGGGACCGGTTTGGCTCAGCGGTAGAGCGTCGGCCTGCGGACTGAAAGGTCCCGGGTTCGATTCCGGTCAAGGGCATGTACCTTGGTTGCGGGCACATCCCCAGTGGGGGGGGTGCAAGAGGCAGCTGGTCGGTGTTTCTCTCTCATCGACGTTTCTAACTCTCTGTCCCTCTCAATTCCTCTCTGTGTAAAATCAATAAAATATTTAAAAAATAATAATAATAAAATAAAATAAAATACAAATTGTAGTTCCCTCTTTTATATTCTTACCACATTTATATTATACAGTTGAACATACTGTCTGGTAGGAATTTTGATGGAGTGGTTTGCCTTTTGCTGGGAATTAAAAAATGCTACTTTGCCATTAAATTTATATCCTTAAATGAGCTGTCTTTAATTTCTCATAATTCATTTTTAAATTTTTTCCACGTCAGTCAATGTCACAAAATGTCCAAAGGCAAATGGTTTCATTCACTCACTAAGCACTTAATTCCATGCTGTGCAGTGTGCCTTCTCAATTCTAACCCTTAACACACACACACACACACACACACACACACACACACCCCTTGCCTCTCTTCAGAATTCTTTGTATATTTGTGTGTGTGTGTGTGTGTGTGTGTGTGTGTGTGTGTGTGTGTGTGTGTTTTTAAACCAAGCAATTACCTATGGGCAATTGTGGATATGATATAATGACTTTGTGCTTTGGAGGATCCAATTTTTATCAGTCTCCAATAGTTCTGAGAACCAGGAACAGCAAAAGTAGATTATAGAGCTGTTTCTGTTTTGGTCCTTCAACAGGATTAAAGGGAAAAAATTAAAGAGACTGAGCATGGAATGAACTAGATTTTGTCTAGCCTGGAGATTATGAGGATCAGAGTCATCTTATTTATTGTTGTAAAGGGCATGAAACATTTCTACAAAAGGAGCAGGGATTAGTTGTTCTGTTTGCAGCAAAATATCACTATACAAGGACCTGAACTTATATCAAAACAGAAAAGTTTTCCTTAGTTATAGGAAAAACTTTTTTCTTGTTGATGTGTTAAATTCTCTGAATGGGTAATCAAGGATTATGTGGCATTTCTGTTTCCTGGATGCTAGAGCAGGGAAAATAATCCTACATTGTAGCAATATTATACCAAACTGTATTGATCCTACACTGTACCATACCAGACATTTTCTCAAGCTTCTTACAACTTTTCAACTCTACTATTCTGATGAAGGTTTCTAAATGCTACTCTGTTAGCAGCGATTATCATATATAGACTTCTCTAGAAAGTTTATAGCCTCTTTTTCAAGTAAACAGTCACTCAATTGATATTTGTATTTATTTGTTCAATGCATAAAAATTAGAGGTATTTTCAGGCCTACTTTTATATAGTTTCTTGGATTTAATTAACCTAAACTTTGAACAAATAATAGCATTTTCTTTTATTACTTTCTACCCTGGTGACTATAAAATTATTAATAGCAACAAGGGGCTTTGATAGGGAAGATATTGGTTTAATAATAACTCAGAGTTCTTTAGGAACATTTAGAGTCCTCAGAGGCTCTTTCCTGCCCTCCCCAAAGTCATAAAATGGCACTAGGAAAGAAATTAGAGTGTAAAGAAATTTAAATTATTCTCTGGTGAAAAGCAGAGATATAATTGTGGGTAGCTCTTGGATTGGAGTTTCTAAAGTGCCATCCCCCATCCAAAAAAATTACACAATAAAATAAAATCATGTTATTTGAGGCTTCTACCCTAAACCTCAACCATAGTTAGATGTCTTTCAAAAGACCTGACCAGCCTATGGAAACAAAGTATTTGATCTCTGAGTCACCGTTTCAGTAGTGTTTGTAGGAGCTTGATAATCTTTTTAATCCTCATCTGAGGATATTTTTCCATTGATTTTGAGAGAGAGTGGAAGAGAAAGAGAAAGATAGAGAGAAACATTGATGTGAGAGAAACACATTTATTGGTTGCCTCCTGCATGAGCCTCGAACAGGGCCCAGGCCTGAGAGTAGCCTACAACCGAGGTACATGCCTTTGACAGGAATCAAACCTGGAACCCTTCAGTCCACAGGCTGATGCTCTATCCACTGACCCAAACCAGCTAGGGCTAGGAGCTTGATAATCTTAAAAACCATGCCACACATCAAATAAAAAGTAAAATGGCAGCTCTTGACAAAGCATTCTGATGAAAGAGTACCATGTAATATTTAGAAAGGTAACATTTGTCAGAGCTTGACTGTGAGATCCTCAAGGGCAGAAAAGTTATTTGGTTTTCCTATCCAGAAAGAATTATGGGAGTGAAACATAATGATGAAATTATAGACTGAGCAAAGCCCATTTTGTGAGATAAGGCTGCAGCTAACAAGGATGTACTTGTGTTTTCCAAAGGCAAATGGTTTCATTCACTTATCACTTACTAAGCAGTTAATTCTGTGTTATGCAGTGTGCTAAAAACTGGGGATTCTAGCCTGATTAAATCATTATTCCTATACTAGGTCTCACATACTTAGGGTAGGATAGCAGGGTCTAGCTAGTAAGCAGGCTGTTAAAATGCAGCTAGTATCCAGCCAGCATGCCTCATTGGTTGAGTGTCGACCTATGAACCAGGAGGTCACAGTTCAATTCCTGGTCAGGGCACATGCCTGGGTTGAAGGCTCGATCCCCAGTGTGGGGCGTGCAGGAGGTGGCTGATCAATGATTCTCTGTCATCATTGATGTTTCTGTCTCTCCCTCCTTCTCCCTTCCTCTCTGAAATCAATAAAAATTTTTTTTTTAAATTCAGCTAGTTAGGTATTATGGCATGGGATTTGTGAGACAGTAAGATGGAGTTTAGAGGAGGGTCACGCACTCCACTGGGCATGGAAAAATGGAGGTGTACCTGGATTTTGAATTATCTGTTATTTTATATGCCCCATGCCAAAAGTCCTGTCTGTTAAAATGACTAAAAAGTAGTGAATGAATTTTCTAATGTTTTTTTTTATATTTAATTTAAAATTATGGTGCATTGCGAAAACTTTTTCTAATTTCTTATTCAATAAATAATTTCCTACATGAATGAGATGGTGTCAAATGCAACATATTCATTCATTCAAAAAATTGCATGTTAACGCCTCAGGAAGAATTTGAGCAAAAATTCACCTGACAGAACTTGGAAAATGCTCCACTGAGGCCCACTAAGCTGCCCTTGCCAAGGCAAAGGACAGGTAATTTGCCATGACTAATTGAAAAACATAAAGAGTATTAATATGAAAAATTAAAGCATAACCCATGATTTAACAGACAGTGAAACCATTTGCATAATTGATTAGTGTTCAAGGTAATGTGTTCTTCCTCTCAGGAATCTTCTTTTTTTCCAAGTCTGTTTTAAAAGCTTGCTAAAGTGACATCACTTGAAAGGTCACAGGAGCAGCTGTCTTTAACCTAATGGTAATGCTATGTACTCCTTCGGAACATATTAGCTGCATGAACTTGGACAAGTCACTAATCTCCAGGTGATGCTAGCGAAAGCTTTTAAATACACAAAGGTTAGGTCATACCATCTTATCAAAATGAATGGATGTACATACATTATTATTCTTTATAAAATATATTTTTATTGATTTCAGAAAGGAAGGAAGAGGGAAAGAGAGATAGAAACATCCATGATGAGAGAGAATCATTACTTGGCTGCCTCCTGCACATCCCCTACAGGGGACCAAGTCCACAACCCTGGCATGTGCCCCTGACCAGAATTGAACCTGAGACTCCAGTCCACAGGCTGACGTTCTATCCACTGAGCCAAACTGGACAGCGCCATACATTTTTATTCTTAAAGCTCAAAACACGATTGGGCAAATGGTGTCACTTTATAATATGGAATCCTTTGATCTTCTGAAGGCAGATAGTTTCATTGAAATACTAAGTAGGCTATAGACAGAACCAGAAGCCAAAGCCAGGATTTTGAATTCCCTGTATGCAGACATCTTCATGGGCCAATAAAGGGAGTGTGGCTGGGGTGCCATGGGCCTAGATGGTTTCCCTCTTCCCATCTTCAGATTAAACTTGTGTGGTATTTTAAAACTGGCAACCCAGCATAAGCAGAGCCACGTTTATAGTTGACATATGTTTTCAAAGCAGATGTGCAGTGTCTCTTGCTGAGATATAATAGGTGCTTCTATCCCACCCTGAGTGGCAGAATTACATGTCAGCACTTCCAACAAAGATAGGTGATCGGCACTAGCTTTTGCCTTCCTAATCAAGTTTTACATTTATATTGCTATAACACAATTATGCTTTCGAGCTGCTGTTTTCATTTATTTGTAAAATTTTTGGACATGTTCCTCCTCTTGCCAGTCTGAAAAAAAACAATGTTTCCTTTGAAACTGCCACTGACTAGCTGTGTGACCTTGGGCAATCACATACCTCTCTGGACCTCAGTTTCCTCATGAGTCTGACTGAGGATTGAACTAATTGATCTCTGAGGGCCTTTCAGCTTCAACATTTTCTACATTTTCTAGTTCCAAGATTCTAAGTCTTCCTTAGAGCTGCCTTAACATTGAAATGGCACTAACATATATTTAAATATGTTTTGTTATCCATTTGCAGTCTTTGGGACTCCTCTGTTTTGTTTATGGCTTCCTCAAAGCTTCTTTGCATAAATTGCCTGCTTACGATCTTGCTGTTTCCTACAGATGGTATCATGTTTGAGTGGTGAAGGTGAGGATATTCAATGCAAAAGCCCAGCCACCAGACCCATCCCTTTCTGACATTAAAGCTGTGTGCTTCTCCTATTTCTTATCCTCTGCCTCTCTATCGGATCTATTGCTGCATTTGGGTTTTACAAGTACAACTGCAGTAACAGGCACAGATGTTTTTCTCATTCAATTGTATGGGTAATGGTGAAATGGATTTTTCCAGCAGATGCGTGCATGTGGGTGCTATTCTTTTCTCTCCTGATACATTCTCTATACAAACAGCAGATTGTGTGCCTGGTGTGCTTTGAGTCTAGCAAGAAAAGAATTCCAGCTGAATAATACTGGGCTGATTTTCAACCTGCTACAAAAGTAATGCAGGCACTAAATTTGACAAACTCTTCATAGCACCCCTAGAGCTCAGATCCAGACCTATGTGTCTAGCCTTTGACAATTTTACCTGAGGAGGATGAGAATATGCATTTGTCCTTTGAAGGGCTGCCTCATGAACGGAAAACGACATCAGATTCAATTTTAAAAGACCTGGACTCAATTGCTCTGTCACTGTGATTTCTGAGACTCCAGACATGTTATTTAACCTCTGTTTCTTCATCTGTGAGATGAAACTGATAATACTAAAGCTGGTGCGGATCACTGAGAGAATTGTCAAGTAGCAGAAGCCTCTGATTAAGTCTTATCTGTGTCTACTACTGGGCATATGTGCCTAATTGGAGCTGACTGATCAGAAGTCTATTTGCACAAAGGTCTGAGAAGCCTCCAGGGAGGGTGGTAGACATGTGGAAGGGCTAAGCATTTGAGCTTAACCCAATTTCCAATAGCGCCAGGGTTTTTCAACCTTGGCACTATTAAAATTTTGGACCAGATAATTGTTTATTGTGATGGCTTTCCTGTGTATTGTAGGATGCTCAGCATCATCCCTGGCCCCAACCCAGTAGTGTACCCCCGTCCAAGTTGTGACAACTAAAATTACTTCCAGAGATTACCAGATGTGTCCAAGGTAATGGATCTGATTAAGAACCACTGCCTTACACTTATCTAAAATTATGCAAGGAACCCTCTGTACTTCAATTTCCTCATATGTAAAATGGGAGTCTTAGCTACTTTTCAGAAAGGATTATTGAGAAAACTAAAAAGGGCAGATGTCTACAAACCTTGGTACATGGTAACATACTACCTCCCTACTACTATGGGGCATTCACTTTTATCTTTATCCTTGTCTAGATACACTTTTGCTTTCACCTTATCCCTCTGTTTTGTTAATGCCAACTCATTCTCCAGATCACAGCTGAAGCTCCATTTTCACAAAGAAGTATTTTCTGATTCCTCAGACTATATCAGAGTCCATGACACCTACAGCACTTATTTTCTTGGTATTATACATTATACAACTTGGATGATCATTTCATTAATGTCTGTTGGACTGCTAGACTATAATAAGCTTCAGAGCTCCGTACAATGCCTGGAACAGAATATACATTCCATAAAATATTACTGAAGGCAAAAAGGAGGGTGTACGTTGGGCGCTAGATGTAGGAATCTCTTTCACGGCCAGCGTGGAAAGAGTTCCAATTCAGGGTTTGAGTTCTGGAGAAGGGCCGCACACAAATTAAAAGACTTGAGACTTGAAGAAATTCAATTTGGCAATATGGGGGGTCAGGCGGTAGTCCAACTCTAGTGGGAGAACTATTCACTGCTCTGGCCCTGCCATCCCTTTATTGAGGCTTTGGGGAAAACATCTTAGGCAACATAAACAGAAATTTACATGTAGCCCTTAGGCAGAAAATAACAGAAACTTACACGGGACAAACAAGGTGGAGGCTGCTTCAGCTAACAATGTCTCAACTAAAGGGTGAGTGGTTAGAGCAATTAAGGTTGTTGACCAGCCTTCCTGGCTTCCTATCAACATCTCTTTTTAGTGAAATTGGTTTGTTTTCAAGCAGGAGGAAAGAAATGAAGAGCTCCAAACTACATTTCAAATAGCATTGTACTTTAAT
This sequence comes from Pipistrellus hanaki, assembly GCF_964339955.1. Taxonomy (NCBI): domain Eukaryota; kingdom Metazoa; phylum Chordata; class Mammalia; order Chiroptera; family Vespertilionidae; genus Pipistrellus; species Pipistrellus hanaki. Next base: position 18,253,406 of record NC_140524.1, on the reverse strand, counting down.
TCTCCTTGAATTACAATCAACCCAGTGAAAAGAATACAGTGGCAAAAGAGAAGATAATTTTAAAAGAAAATCTCCCTGTAAACTCTCCACCCTAGTTGCCATAGACTGTGTGGGGTTTGGTGGGCCCAGTACATGAGTTTGGAACTAAAAGAAAAATATAGATTGAGATCAACAATATCATCTTTATTCCCCAAAACAGCTGGGTTTGGAGAACATGGTTTAGGTATACAGCAAAAATGAAACTCCTAATCCTGCACCTCAGAATTAGCTAGACTTAACCTAGTCATAGGCAGCACTAAACAAGCTTAGCACACCCTCTCCAATAAGGACCTGCCTCTGTAAAACTCATGGTGTGCAGAACTAAGATTATCTGCTACCTGACAGTAGGCCTGTCGTCAAGGGAAAACAAGAAGTACTGAGCTAAGTTAAAAGTTTGCTCCACCTATGGAGAAAGGCTGGTGGTGTTACTCTGCTGGGTCCCTCCATTTAGGAACAGGATGCCAGGGGAAAGGACATCACTCTACCTCCACTCCTGCCAACAGAGATATGCCTGGGTCCAAAGGAAATGGAGAACCAGGGGGAAAACTGACATTTCTGTTTCATTAAAGAGCCTGAAATAATATATTGGGACGCAAGAAATCTTGCTCTGGAATTTCTCTAACAAATTATGGTAGAAAGGATATCTTTCCCATTTTGACAAAGAACTCTGTAGCCCTGGACCTTGACGGGTCCAGTGCATTCATCTCATCAATTGTTTCTGAGGAAATGGAAGCCCCCATATAAATAGTTGGTAGTTTTTAGAGGCTGGTGTACAAAGGCCAAGAAAATGATGAATGTACCACTATTTTAACTCCTGGGATATGTAAATCAGGGAAATTGTTGCATGAGTACAAAAGCTTTGTAAACTGTAAATCTATTTAAATGTGAAACACTATTAAATTATTCCTTTTTATGGTTTCATTTGTGACAGTTCTAACCTAATATGCTTTTAGGACCTGAGATTTTTATAATGTTTGGGCATATTTGCTGTGGTATGACTACTTTTTAGGATTACTGCAGATAGGTAGGTAGTTATAGTGACTTAAGAATAAAATAAAATAATTCATGCAATTAACCAATGAAGAATTGGTGTTCCTGTATAGAAAGAAACATTAAAATAGTTATTCATCAATGGGTAAAAATTAAAAGCATTTCCCATAAGATTGGCAATAAGACAGGGATGTCTGCTTTCACCACCCTTATTCAACACAGTACTAGAAGTCCTAGCCATAGCAATCAGAAACAAAAATAAATAAAAGGCATCCAAATTGGAAACGAAGAAGTGAAACTGTCATTATTTGCAGATGACATTATATTGTATAAAGAGAACCCTGTCACAAATATACACTTCCCATACTTTCACACATTTGTTCTCTCACACTATCTTGCAGTCTGCCTTCATGTTGGCAGCCATCTTCCACCTTGAAATAAATTTAACCAAAGATGTAAAATACCTGTACATGGAAAATCATAAAACACTAAAGAAAGAAAGAAGTTACAAATGAGTAGAAGCATAGACTGTGTTGATGGGTGGGAAGAATTAACATCATTAAAGTGTCCATGCTACCCAAAGCAATATATAGATTCAATGCAATTCCTCTCAATATACCAGTGGCATATTTAAAGAACTAGCACAAATATTCCAACAATTTTATATGGAGTTACAAAAGACCCTGAATGGCCACAGCAATTGTTAGAAACAATAATAAAATTAAAGGAATAATGCTTTCTGATATCAAATTATACTACAAGGCCATGGTAATCCAAACAGCATGGTATTTGCATAAAAACAGACATTTAGATCACTGAAGCAGATTAGAGAGCCCAGAAATAAGCCCACACAGTTATGGTTACATAATATTTGACAAAGGAGGCAAGAATATACAATGAGCCAAAACCGGTTTGGCTCAGTGCTAGAGCGTCGGTCTGCGGACTGAAAGGTCCCGGGTTTGATTCCGGTCAAGGGCATGTACCTTGGTTGTGGGCACATCCCCGGTAGGGGGTGTGCAAGAGGCAGCTGGTCTATGTTTCTCTCTCATCGACATTTCTAGCTCTCTATCTCTCTCCCTTCCTCTCTGTAAAAAATCAATAAAGTATATTTAAAAAAAAAAAAAGAACATACAATGAGGTAGAGATAAACTATTCAATAAATGATGTGGGGAAAATTGGATGGACACATGCAAAGAAATAAAACTATACCACCTTTTACACCATACACAATAACTCAAAATGGATTAAATAGTTGAATGTTAGACTCAAAACCATGAAAATCATATTGCTAGGAGAAATATCCAATATTTTATTATGATTTTTACTGTTTTGAGAATATATATATATATATATATATATATATATATATTCTTACATATCTCATTGGGAAAGGTAAAATATGGAACAGAATCAAACAAAAGTTTTTGCACAGCAAGGGAAACCATCAGCAAAATGAAAAGATAACCCACTGAGTGGAAGAAATGGATTTCTCTGGACCAATACATTACACACCTAGCCTTGTAGTTTACTATTAGATAGAATGTATGTCCTGTGGGTCCCCAGATGAGTAAGGACTTGGAAACCTGTGTTTAGCCTCTCTAGATTTTGCCCAATGTATATCTTTTCCTGTTGCTTTTACACTGTCTCCTTTATGTATTAAAATTTACAAATTATATTAAACTAGAGGTCGGGTGCACAAAATTTGTGCACTCAAAATTGGGGGTGGGTGGGCAGGGGGCCCCCCTCAGCCTGGCCAGTGCCCTCTCACAGTCCGGGAGCCCTGGGGGAATAGGCCTAAGCACTGCCATGGAGGCGGGAGAGGCTTTCGCTACTGCCACTACACTTGCCAGCCATAAGCCCAGCTTCTGGCTGAGCTGTGTTCCCCCTATAGGAGCCCACTAACCACCAGGGGGAAGCTCCTGCATTGAAAGTCTTCCCCCTGGTGGTCAGCGTGCATCATAGTGATCCGTCGTTCCTGTTCCTCCATTGGGCTGAAACAGGCTCTCCTACATCCCCCGAGGGGTTCCGTATTGTGAGAGGGTGCAAGCTAGGCTGAGGGACCCCACCAATGCATGATCAAGGCCAGGGAGGGACACAGGAGGTTGGCAGCTGGGGAGGGACTCCAGGAGGGTTCTAGGGCATGTCCCACATGTCTCACTCAGTCCTGATTGGTTGGACCCCAGCCCAAGCTAACGTACATGTGGGAGCATCTGCCCCCTGGTGATCAGTGCACATCATAGCAAGCAGTTGAGGTGCTTTGCATATAATTAGCATATTACATTTTGATTGGTTGAATGGCCAACCAGATGACCAAACACTTAGCATATTAGGCTTTTATTATATAGGTTTTCTGTTGAGTCTTGTCAGTCCTTGTAGTGAAGCAACAAACTTTAAGGTGGTCTTAAGGCCCCTGAAACACTCTACCTTCAAAATATACCAAGAAGTTAACTATTTTGTACCATGTTTGCTGTTCTCACTCTAATCCAAACTACCATCATCTCTCATCTGGTATAATGCAATACAGATTCCACCCCTACTTCCATATAGTCAATTTTCTAAAGAACAGCCAGAGTGATATTCAAAAAACGTAAATCTTATTCCATCACTCTCTCATTAAACACCTTCCAACGACTATCTGCCATATAATAAAATAGAAGTTATACTCCTTATCTTAGTCTACAAGGTCCAACATAATCTGCCTCCTATCATCTCTCTGAAATTATCTCTTCAACTATCTCCGTAGATCATTTTGCTCCTCTCTACCTAGAACACCTCAAGTTTATTCATTGTAGTAAAAGCTGTTCTCTCTATCTATAAATATCTAGCTTTAGCTCTTCATCTATCTATCTATCTATCTATCTATCTATCTATCTATCTATCATCTATCTATCATCATCTATCAATCTACCTACCTATCTATCTACCTACCTATCTATCATCTATCTATCTTATGTCTGGCTCCTTTTGGTCATTCATGTCTTGGCTCAGGTGTCATGTTTATAGAACACCCTAGCTTATAACCCTTAACCCCCATTTACTTTTATTTTATTCATACCACATTGCCAAAACCAGTTTGGCTCAGTGGATAGAACATCAATCTGTGGACTGAAAGGTCCCAGATTTGATTCTGGTCAAGGGCATGTACATTGGTTGCGGGCACATCCCCAATAGAATGTGTGCAGGAAGCAGCTGGTTGATGTTTCTCTCTCATTGATGTTTCTAGCTCTCTATCCCTCTCCCTTCCTCTCTGTAAAAAATCAATAAAATGTATTCTTAAAATTTTTAAAAGAAGAAAAAAATGCCACATTAATATTTGAAATAATTTTGTTTGTTTTTATAGCAGAATTCCTTGAGGGATAGAGAGCTAGAAACATCAATGAGAGAGATATATCGATCAGTTACATCCTGCATACTCTCCACTGGGTATGTGCTGGCAACCAAGGTACATGCTCTTGACCAAAATCGAACCTGGGACCTTTCAGTCTGCAGGCAGATGCTCTATCCACTGAGCCAAACTGGTTAGGGCATAATTTACTTTCTTGTTGATTAATGTTTCTTCAGTGCCTAGAGCAGTGTTTGACTCATAGTAGGCATTCATTAATATGTGTTGATTGAATGAACAAAAGCTAAAACACAACTAGCAGCTGTAAGGAAGTGCGTATTGGAAGGTTTTGTACTCCTCCTCCCTCTAAAACATGCTGGAAAAACCTTTAGGCAGATAGCATATGTATAAAGTCTAGGACATTTCTGAAACAGCAAAAATTCCATCATCTTTATTATTTATTTTTGTGTCCTTGATTCCTGGCTTATAGTAGGTGCTCAGTAACAATTTGATGAATAAGTGAATGGTATCTGACACAAAGTGTCCTATTTAGAGAAGAAATTAGACATCTTATATCTTTGTCAACTGAGTAGTAAGAAAACTGATGGATGACCAGAACTACAAATCATGCAGTATCATAGATTTTGACTCAACATCTAAAGATTTACACATAGGGAGAGAATTAAAAAGATGAAGCTGGCCAGCTCAGTGGTTAAGCATTGGCCTATGAACCAGAAGGTCAGAGGTTTGATTCCTGGTCAGGGCCCATGCTCAGGTTGTGGGCTCAATCTCCAGTGTGAGGCATGCAGGAGGCAGCTGATCAGTGATTAGTGATTCTCTCTCATCATTGATGTTTCTATTTCTCTCTCCCTTCCTCTCTGAAATCAAATATATATATTAAGATGAAGCTGGATAAAAGATCTAACAATAGTAAAGGCCAGACTAAACAATTTTTTGTCTGCCTCTATTGCCAAAGACTACTTCTGGGATTTAAGAAAGTATTTCTATGAAGCTCAATGTACTTTAATATGTTTTATAAAAGGATTAACTGCCTTGGTAAAATAGGTGTTTGTGCAAGTCTGATTGCATTATTCAGATGCCTGCTTTAAAGGTCAATTATCTTGGCTTAGGAAGACAAATTATTTCAAGTGTTTTGGACACTGAAGAGACTTTTCAATGTCTAGAAAACTCAGAGGTGCTATGATAGTATCTATATACATATATCCATTTTTATCAGCCAGATAAATTCATACATGTGAAATAGCTTCACCAAAGGTATGTATTCTTAAAATGTTCATAGTACTGCCAAATTACTTTCTGAAGGGTTAGAGAAAATTTATACTCCTACCAACATCTATAGTTAAATGCAAGATATTGCATTTTTTTCCCCTGTACCCTTTGTAGCAGTATCATCCAACCTTCTAATCCAACTGTAATTTTCAAAAGATCATATAACTTTGACATTACAATTTATATTTCCTTGGTAACTACTGATGTTGCCCATATTTCCACAGGTTTATTCATTATTTAAAATTCTGTGAATAGTGTATTCACAAGCTTTACCTATTTTATATTAATTATATTTCCATAATAAATTATTAATTGTTGAATTACAGGATTTTGTGTATTACATATTTGCATGTTTAGTCTCTTCAAATTTTAAAATGTTTTTGCTTCATTTTGTCATTTGAATTTATATAATCTTTTGGTGTATGGAAGATTTTATTTTATTTATTTTTAAAATATATTTTATTGATTTTTTTATTGAGAGGAAGGGAGAGTGATAGTTAGAAACATTGATGATAGAGAAACATTGATCAGTTGCCTCCTGCACACTCCCTACTGGGTATGTGCCCTCAACCAAGGTACAAGCCCTTGACCGGAATCAAACCTGGGACCCTTAAGTCTGCAGGCCAACATTCAATCCACTGAGCCAAACCAGTTAGGGCAGATTTTAATATTTATGGGTTAAAGTGAACATTTTACTTTTTTGCCAATATTTTAAGAAAATTTTAAATTAAATTTATTGGGGTCACAGTGGTTAATAAGATTATATAGGTTTCAAGTGTACATTTCTATAATACATCATCTGTATTTTTCACTGTGTGCCCACAACTCTAAGTCAAATCATCTTCCATCACTATATATTTTATCCACTTCATCCTTACTACCCTCTTATCCCCTTCCTTCTGGTTATCATCATACTGTTTGTGTCTATGATTTTTTTTTGTTTGTTTCTCTTATTTGTTCATTTGTTGCTTTCAGTTTTATATCCCACATGAGTGAAATCATATGAATATTTTAATTTTATCCCTTCCTGATATATCTTGCCAGGAAGCACTCACCAATACTGAATTTACAAAATATTATCCTTTTACTACTTCTAATTTTTTTTCTATTTCAATTTTAATCAATCTAAAATATACACACGTAAAAATCTAATTTGATTTTATTACAAATATATTACAGTAGATCCAATTAAATTATTAAATAATCCTTTGTTTTCTTGCCTCTTCAATTGCTTCCATTTTAATACATTTTATCGCTGTATATACTTGTATCTGTTCTTTGATTCTCTGTTCCACTCATCCATTTGTCTATTCTTTTGTCAATACTACAGTTCTTTGATTACTGTAGCTTCACAACATAATTTGATATCTGGTACGTCAAGTTTATCCACAGTATCTTTCTTTCAAAAATTTCTTTGTCTTTCTTGTACCTTTCCTTCGTCATAAAAACTTTCAAATTTATTTTTTATAACTTCAAAAAATCCAGTTGTATTTGGATTGAAAATAAATTAATATACTAATTAACTCTATTGTCCAACATTGCTATTATTAACTATCATGAAATAAACAAATCTTAGCTCTTTAAACTATAGAGATTATTATTCAGGTGAGAAAGCCATCTTGATTGCAAATCAAAATTTGAAATTCATAATGTCTTATCCTGTGATTTGCTGCTTATATGCATTCTGTACCTGTAGCTACCTTTATATCATTACTGATGATTAGTTACATGGATATCTTGTACTTAGGTGTCAATGCTCTGGAAGGCACTTGTCTTATTCCTGGAGGTAACACTCAGAACTCTTCAAAATGATTTTAATGTAAGGCACATAGTATACATTTTATCTCATGCCATATTTAACATACTCTATATTTTTTAAAAAATCTATTGAAACACCAGAAATTGCATTGAAATTTAGAAATATATTACATTTTTACAATATTGTCTTTCCAAGGACCATAGTGTGTCTATCCATTTATTCAGGTACATTTATATGGTATCAATAATTCTTATAATTTTTCACTATAACATTATTCCTTGGAATTTTATAGATTTTGAGGCCATTAGGAATTGAATTTATTTTCTTTCAATTTTGACTTCTAATTGTGTATTGTCAGTATAAAACCAAACTCATTTCTGGCCAACTTCCTAAATTTACTTATCCTGATAGATGATTTACTTGGTGGTTTTGTATTTTCCATGTACACAATCGTAATAACTGCAAATAATATTAAATTGTCTCATGTTCTAAAATGTATACCTATATTTAACTGTATTAACGATTGTTATTGTATTAACCATCACTCCAAACAATAATTACAGATTGAGGAAAATATTTTTTATACTCATGCTCAATAGTTAGAGAGAAACTGTAAATACTGCCATTTATAATGACATTTTAGGAGAACAATTAACGACATGAGAAATGTTCCTTATGCATTAATTTTAAAAATATACAAAATTGCCCTAGCTGGTTTTTCTCAGTGGTTAGAGCACCGGCCTGTAGAATGAAGGGTCCTGGGTTTGATTCTAGCCAAGAGCACATGCCTTGGTTACAGCCTTGATCCCTGGCCCTGATTGGGTGCATGCGGGAGGCAACCAGTCATTATGTCTCTCTCACATTGATGTTTTTCTCTCTCTGTCTCTCCTCCTCCTTTCTACTTTCTAAAAATAAATAGGAAAATATACTTGGGTAAGGATTAAAAAAAAAGATACAAATTTGTTTTTGGAACATGAGCTAGTTTTAACACAGACAAAACACACACACACATACAACATACCTTCAAGATGAAAAACAAAACAAACAACCAACCCTGGGTGAATAAACATCAATGTGAAAAGTGTAATATTATGGCATGGTAGAATTTTTCATCTTGTTCATTCATTTAGGTATTTTATAATTTCCATGATAAGCATATATAATTCTTGTGATCACAGTAAACCAATAAGTGTAATTAAAAGCAAGATAGCATTTTTTAGGGGACGTGATACCAGATAGTAGCCCCAAAGGGGCCTCCTTACTTGATCTGCAAGTTCTAGTCATTAAGTTCCAAAATATTAACTGCAGAGAGTTTTTAATATAACGGCACTTGCTCAACATTCTGTATTTATATTTCTATGCCTCTAGTTGCTCTTTGCAGATTTGTGGGATGCTGGTGCTGCAACTCTCCTTCAAGTGCAAACTGGCCCTGCCAATGACATTTGTAAAATACATTTGCTGCAAAATGTTTTTGCAAAATGGCTTCCTCATTGGATATAGGTGGAGGAAAGAAACAGTCCCTGCTGAGTGCTGCCTGGAAGACTCCTATTACTTAGAGTCCCTTTCCCCCTAGAGACCCTTTCCTGCTTTCTCTACCCTCAACCATCTCCTTAGCTGACACAGTTCCAGTTAAAACTTGTCCCTTGCAGGTTTGCTTGTGCTTTCCTCTATTTAATGCAGGTTATAAAAGTGGTTGTACCTTTTGTACATGAGGGGAATTAAAAATCTTTCAGTCTCATATTTTATAGCCTTAGTGAATTCTTCCTACAGAGATTTTTATTTAAGGAGGATGTTCACCTGAATTTGCTATTAGCTGTGACTCAGCCATTCTAAGCCACAGGAGCATCTTAAATCCTGAGAATGGAAGTTCCAAAGGCTTTGTTGTCTGTGGCCTTTGATTTCTTTTCCTCCTGGTGGGAATAGAGTAGAGGGCAATGGAGGTTAAGACAAACACATAGAGTAGAGGCTGTCAAAGGCCCATTAGGTAAAATCTAAGACAAGAATTCTAAATCTCACCAAGTTGGAAAGTACCTATAAACTTTCCTTCAAACACTTGGAATATGGACATATCCTTTAAGCCATTTGTTAGAAAGCCAAAACTGTTTTATCTTATTTAATTTTTTTTTCATGGAGAGGAGGAGACAAATGGCAGAATAGATGGATGTGTCCCAAACCTTGTTCAGGAGCAGATAGAATGAGCAGCTGAAACAAATAACATCCAACCTGAATTGGCAAAGGAGACTCAGCTAGTGAGACAGCTTGCAGCCTGGAAGGACAGAGGACCCCTAGAAAAAGAATCAAGGATCTGGGCAGGAGAGTCTGCCAGACCTCTGAGCCCAGAGGGTCAGAGGGAATCTGCACAGCACCAAGCAGTGTCCCTGGGGACAGGCACAGCGTCTGACTGTGGAAAGAAGGGCCACAGGACTGCTGGACACCAGGGGATTCTAGATCTGGGTCCACAGTCACGAAAGGCTGAGCCCATAGGGGGCAGACAGAATGGCTGACCAGACTGTGCAGTGCTGGCAGGAGAGGAGCACGCAGAAGCACAGTCTTTCCCCTCTGTGGCCTGTGCCTTTCTTCACTGAACCTAGTTCATTAGACCTTTCAGATACAGACACTTACCCGTGGCTGAGGTGTGGGAGAAGGTGTGGACTTGTGGAATCTGGGGAGAGGAAAGGGTCCAGGAGAAGTAGCAGCGAGTCTGGCACTGAGTCATACCTGACCTGGTACCTGGGCAGCCTAAGTGCCCATCAGCAGATGACTGGATTAAAATCCTGTGGTACATCTACACAATGGAATACTATGCTGTGGTAAAAAAAAAAAAAAAAAAGGAGTCCTTACCATTTGCAACAGCATGGATGGAACTGGAGAGCATTATGCTAAGCTGTTAAGAAAAATAAGCCAGTCAGAGAAAGATTAATATCACATGATCTCACTCATTTGTGAAATATAATGAACAATAGAAGCTAATGAACAAAAACAGATCCAGAGAAACATCTATCAGACTGTCAAACCTTAGAGGAAAGGTAGAGGAGGGTGGGGGTGGGAGGAGAGATCAACCAAAGGACTTATATGCATGCACATAAGCCTAACCTATGGACATAAACAACGAGGGAGTGAGGGCTTTAGTGGGGGTTTAGGGGGTAATGGGGGGGACAAGGATACATATGTACCTTAATCAATAAATAATTTTTTTAAAAAATCATGGAAATGTTATTTCCATGAAATGTTTAGGGTTTTTAAAGTGCCTTACTGAGTGTGTGCCCTTTGTTTGGACAAATCAGGAACATCCCCCATTTTGATATATGTTTGAGGATTTGGGAGACTTTTCTTACTTTTATTTCATAACAGAGATACTGCTATTGAAAACAAACTGTTGATTTGTCAAAGCCCATATTCTGTTACATAGTGTAATTTATCCATAGTTTAATGAAACATTATGCTACTAATCAAAGGTGATAGATACAAAACATTGTTTTGTCTTCTGGCGTTATGGATTATGCTAATGACCATCTGCCTATAATTGATATGTTGTTCTCCAGTCTCAGAAAAACAAACAGAATCAACTATAAAAGACAACTATATTGTTGTGATAGATGCCTTTTTAGTTGGCTTTTATTCTTCAACATGTTTTTCATAATTTCTTAGTTAATTATTTAGTTGTATAATACTTTTCTGGCACTTAGGACTGTCACTGCATTCTAAATGGTGATTTAAATATATTGGACATGCATAATGATGTATGTCTTCCCTAATATCCTCACCGTACAGCTGGGAAAGAACAATCAAGGCAATAACATTTAAGACATATTGGAGCTAATAGTTTTTCTTTTGTTTTCACACATGTTGGAGAGTAACTCTTACTTTAGTTTTTTGTAGAGTAAGAATTAGTACTGCAATAAAAAAGTCAATCCTGAAAAAGGCAGACAATAATTTTAAGTGGAAAATCATTTAAGCCAAAGTCCTCTTAGATTTTGCATGTACAGCCCTAAATTAGAGGGAAAGTAATTTCTTATAAGGAAATAATTGACAACTTTACTCTCTATTAAATAAAAAGTTCCCTTTTGCTGTTGTGCTTTTAAGGAGATATGGATATTTGCAGCAAAAAAAGCATTCATGTGTGTAAAGGGAACTCTACAAACTACCACTAAATACTATGAAAAAATACAAAAATGTAAAAGATGTGATATTTGCCCTAGAAAAATTTATGATCCAATTGGAAGCTATACTCTATAATTTAGGAACATTTATAAGCAAGGCATCCAAGATAAATTGATAGAGGCTTGCTCTGGACACTGTGTCTCAGTTGGTTGGGCATCATCCCTTGCACTGAAGGGTAGCCTGTTAGATTCCTGGTCAGGGCACATTCCATAGTTTCTGGCTCCATTCCCAGTGGAGAGTTTGCAGAGGGTAACTGATCCATGTTTTGCTCTCATATATATATTTCTATCTCCCTCTCCCTTCCTCTCTAAAAATCAATTTAAAAACTATACAAATAAAAGGGTAATATGCTAATGAGACCAGACATCTTCAGACAAAGCCAAGGTGGCAGGGACCGAGGCAGAGGCAGTTAGGGGTGATCAGGCTGGCAGAGGAGTGCCGGGGTGTTTTCCAGCATCTAAAAAGTGTTCAGGAATCTGGAGAAGGGCTGTTTGTAAATTAATAAAGAGACTAGACATGAAATAGAAATTTGGAATACATGGGGGAGCCAGAGGGGAACTAGCTTCAGTAACCAAGTTCTCTGATTCTCTGGACCCATAACATTTTACACAAATTGCCTTAAAGTAAATATTATATATATATATAGTAAGCATTGTCAGGTAGGGGGAACTCCTTTCGGCTGTTCGCTATTTGGCCAGTGGCAAGTAATAACATGAAATGTCCTCAACAGCAGGCAATGATATATACAGATTTTCAGGTTTGGGGAAATGCTTTCAGCCATTCCAGCAGGCAACAATATAATTCTCAGCCCTTGCCGAAGGCTCAAAATCCACCAAACTTTTGATGAACTTCTTGCATTTATTATGACATGCTGGAATTAACCTCCAGCAGGGAGGGTAGCTAGGGGTAATCAGGCTGGAACAAGAGCAATTAGGGGGCGATTGGGCCAGCAGGAGAGCAGTTGGGGGCATCAGGCTACGGGTAAAGGGATTAGGGGTGATCAGGCAGTCAGTCCGGTAAGCTGTTAGGAGCCAGCGGTTCCAGATTGCGAGAGGGGTGTCCGACTGCTGGGATTGGGCCTAAACCAGTAGTCAGACATTTCCTGAGTGTCCCAGATTAATTGGAGTGAATGCAGGCCTGGCTGAGGGACCCCACCCCCCATGCACGAATTTTGTGCACTGGGCTTCTAGTATTTAATAAAAAGCCCGTATGCTCATACCTAAATTAGTAGCAACCTCGTTACTGTTTCTAGACCCTTCTCCCATCCTATTTCCTAAACATTGTGAGTTGTGATTCTTATGTTGTCAGGCAAAATTGCTCACTGTGCCTCATTGTTATAATTTTTAATGCCTCACTCCCCACACTCCCCACCAGTCACCAGTCATTTACCATAGAACTTATTCCTTGGTGCATTATCATTTTCTCTAAAACTGCTCCTGTCTTAATTCTTAGCAACTTCATAGTATACATAAATGATACTCCAACATTCCAATGTTTCAACTCCTTGAACCTTTCTTCTCCTATGATTTTTCTCTTTACTCTCACCCCAATGGTCATAACCTTGGTTTTATCATAAGTAGTGATCAACTTCTCCATAATCTCAATTTTAATCATCACTCCCTGTCCACTACCTCCTAGCTATCCATCTGATTCCTTCTCTACACCAACTCAGATAATTCTTCAACTCATCTGGACATGAGTGGTTCTACCAGTTTTTCCACTGTCCTTTAATCCTCATGTTCTCTCCTTGACTGGGAAAATTCCAGGGTCAAACATTAAATCTCTTATGTGCATACACCCTTAACTCCTTGTTCCTCTCTTGCTTTGTTGTACCCTCTTGCAAAAACAATAACTTGGTTAAATCCAGCCATTCCCTGTTGTGTTCTAGTATCTATGCAACTGAATGTGGCTGGGTAAAATCACACAGTCATGCTTATTGGAATAACTTTAAATTCATGCCCAGTAATCTCAATTGGAAATTTAACTAAGGTCTGTTAGTTAAATTTCTGCATACTATATCCTCTCTCTTTAAAATTCTGAAACTGCCTACCCTGCCTTTACTATCATCTGGTGAGCTTGATTACTCTGTCACTGAGAAATTTGCAGTGACCAAAAGAGAGGTTCCACATACTCACAACATCACATCCATTTACCTACCAGCATCTTCCCTCACATACTCTTATATTCCCACCCTCTACTATAGATCAACTATACATGCATCTGTCTCAAGCCACATAAACAAGTCTGGAGTTTAGGAAAGACTTGTTCTGATCTATGCATTACTTGTCATTGTTTCTCATTTATTCTAGACATTGTTCCAGCAGTTCTATTTTCTCTTTCCTACATTATTTTTCTCCACTATACTAGATCATGTCCTTCAGCCTACAAACATGTCACTATTTCATCTGTTTTTTAAAAATAATCCTGTCTGCACTTTGCCCTCCAGGCACCACCCTATTTCCCATTTACCCTTTACAGCATAACTTCTTAAGTTTTCTATATTTGCTATATCCAATTCCTTTTCTTCCATTTCAACATATTAACATCAGGCTTTCACTCTCATCACTTCATACTAAACTGCTTTTGTAACTGGACAATCAATGGGTCCACACTGCCTGTCACCAGTTGAGCCAACTAAGCAGAAGACAGGTTTGAATCATACATGAGTGTTTATTCGAATACAGCTGGCAGTATGGGAGAGCAGCAGGTCATCCACAAAAATCTGCTCTGCCCCTTACCATAAGCTAGATGCTTATATTGGATAGAAGGACAAAGATTACAGGGGGAAGTAGGCAGCAGATAAGAATGGGTATGCAAAATGGTCAATTTACAGGTAATGGAGGCTAGGGCTTTGCAAAGGCCTGCAGGTATGCAGAAGTCTGGAGATTTTCAAAGGACTGGCGCCTCCTCTGGTTTTTGCAACAAGGTTGTTAATCTTACTGCGATAATAGGCAGCTCCCTGCTGGGGAGGATGGGCTGCAAGCATTTCCAGGTGAGCTCCCAGGTTCCCTGTGCAACTGCCAGCCAGGTTAGACTGTGCCTTCATTGATTAGAACAAAACAATCACAGGTAACAGAGCATGATTAATATTTCTTACAATTATAGCTGGTCCCCAATATTCTATTTCTACCCCAACACTTTTCTCATGGCCACCCATGATGAGCATATTGATATACCCAATGGTTGAGTCTCAGTTCTCATCCAGCAAGAATTGGCACAATGCTCCTTAAACAGTTTCTGGTTTAAATATGTACTATGATATGTTTTCATTAGTTTCCTTCTATATCACGTATTTTTCCTTCTTAGTCTCTTTTGCCATCTTTTTCTTTTCTTTCTAATCTTTAAAATAGAAATAACCAGGTATCCTTACTTATAATTCTTCTCTAAAAAATCATACTCCCTTGGGGATTTCATCCAATCTTATGTTTTTATATACCATCTACATGATAATGACTACCAAATTTATATCTCTAGCCTCAACCTCTTTCCTAAACTCCAGACCTGTTCATGCAGCTGCCTACTTGACATTTACAGTTCGATGTTTATTAGATATCTAATTGGTATCTCAAATTCAGAATTTCAAAACAAGAGCTCTGATCTTCCCACACTAAAGCCTGCAGTCTTGCCCATCTCCCTTAATGCATATTCTTTGGCTGTGCCTTAAAATATGTCCTGAATCTGCCTACTTCTGATCTCCTCCACTAGTGCCACCCTTAGACTCAGAGAGTAGTGCCTTTTCTCTTGGCTCACTTCTTTAGAGGGCCCTGCATATCTTAAACTCACAACAATAAATATATTAATGAATACATGCACACTTTCATATGTGAGAACAAACATTCAGCATGGTGTCAAAATATGATCTGTAACCTAAACTTCCAATTTTCCTCATAAATATCACTAAGAAACCAGAAAAACACATCACTTGCTTTGTATTCTTGAAAAAAATCAACAACAACACTGTTCACAATTGCTCTGATGACTCACAATTTGTATGGCTGCTGAAATTGAAGATGGACACTGCATTAAAGTTTAGGTAAGATTCAGGAGGCAGAAGCTCCTAAATAATGAAAAGAATAAGTTAATTTATCCAATTCTTCCTCTCTAATAGCATAGGTGAAGTAGAATCTTGAATAAGAAAATATTTCCCAGTAGTTCTGTTTCCATTGTATTGTCTCCCTTTGCATTAACTTCAGGGAGCTATGAATTAGTTCAGTATTAACAATTGGACATGGAAGCTGAGGAATGTTTTGTCATATTAAACTATTCATATTTGTTTAACTTAAAAATGTAAATTTCTTTAAATTTCCACATAGCTTGTGGGAAGTATGATATCAATACTTTAAATTAAGGTATACATCTATATATTTAAGTATTTGTGAAATGTGTATAGGTCATAGATAATTAAATGATGAAATTTAAATATAGTATAACATTTTCTTCAATAATGAAAATTTGTTAAATGCATGTATTACACTATTTGAATGTGGCAGGTAAATCTGTGGTTTATTTATGAATCTAAATATTGCTTTAACAATCTATATATATGTCTAAGCAACCAAACGACCGAACAACTGAATGACCAGTTGACCAGTCGCTATAACGCCCACTGACCACCAGGGAGCTGACCCTCAATGCAACAGCTGCCCCCTGGTGGTCAGTGTGCTCCCACAGCCAACCTCCTGTGATACCTCCCCCTGGCCAGCAGGCCATGATCCTGAATTTTCCTGCTTCTGATTGCCTCCACCAGTGCCACCTTTAGACCCAGAGAATAGTACCTTTTCTCTTGGCTCACTTCTTTAGAGAGCCCTGCATATCTCAAACACACAACAATAAATATATTAATGAATACATTCAAGATGTCCCAATTGACCTGATCGTCAGCCAGGCTGGGGGACCTCACCCACCTGTGCATTAATTTGTGCACTGGACCTGTAGTTTTATTTATAACTTAAGTGGCTACTGCCTCACAGATAAAGTTTTCTCAAATTGAAATTGTTAATACTACAGTGATTCAAGAAAGAACATCTAATCTGGCATTGTCATGAACAGAATAAATATTATGTAAAATCTTGATTACAATAATTACTTTGCTGAAATAAAGACAAAATTTATAAAATAGACAATAAAATGTGAATTATATGTTTAATGTTCTTAATAATGCATACTACCACATTGTCAGTCACAACAGAAGACCCAAACACAGACAATATTACATAAATTTAGTCATATTTATTATTGTTCTAACTTTCAGTTATATAAAATGTATACACTTATACATTAAAAAATTTTCAGTATGAAGGCCTATTTGTAAGATAGTTAGGTAGAATATGTTATATTTAGCATGTTTGGTTTTCCATTTAAATTCTTTACCCAAGTGCCACACATTTTAGGCATGACTCTATTTAATAGTGCTCCCACCGAGGTCATAGCCACCCTCATTTCTCACCTGAATTATTGCAGTAATGTTGTCACTGGTCTCCCTGTTTATGTGTCATTTTACCATTTATTCTTAACACAGTAGTTGGAATAAATCTGTTGAAATGTAAGTCAGATTGAATCACTCCTAATTTCAAAACCCTTCAAAGGTGCCTCATATCTTCAAAGCCAATTTTACAATGTCACAAGATTCCAACCCCTCATTATCTCTGTGCTTCATCTCCTATACCCCCAGCTTACTGCATTTTAACTCAATATCTTTAATCTTTGTACTATTATGCAAGGTGAACTTCTGCCTCAGAACCTCTTCGTTGGAATGACCCTTTTCCTCATTTTCCATCAAGGCTTTGCTCAAATGTCACTTTCTTAAATGAGGCCCTTTAAAAATTTCTTGTCATCCCCCCAGCTATTTTAATTTTCTCTCATCATGCTTCTTTCATGTCTATATAGCATGATATACTATGTAATATGTATAATGTGTATATAAAATATTATAAATATAAATATAAATATAAATATAAATATAAATATAAATATAAATATAAATATAAATATAAATATAAATATAAATATAAATATAAATATAAATATAAATATAAATATAAATATAAATATAAATATAAATATAAATATAAATATAAATATAAATATAAATATATTTAGAGGCCCAATAGATGAATTCGTGCATGGGTGGGGGGTAGGGTCCAGCCAGCCTGGCCAGGGAGAGGAGACATGGGCAGTTGGCCGGCTTGCCTGCTGGTCAAACTCCTGGTCAAGGGAACAATTTGCACATTAGCCTTTTATTATATAGGATATACACTGATTTTTATGTGTTCAGAGATTATAATAATCTGGCCACTCAAGGTATATATAATTTAGTATGCTCATTGTCTTTCTCCCCTTCCCTCACTCAAACTTAATCATAACTGGGTGTGGTATGATCCCTCTACTCCCACTTTGCTGAGAGTTTTTATCAGGAAAGGGTGCTGGATTTTGACAAATGCATTTTCTGCATCAATTGATACTATTATGTGTTTTTTGTCTCTCAGTTTGTTTATGTGATGTATCAGGTTTATTGATTTGCAGATATTGTACCAGCCTTGCATCCCTAGAATAAATCACACTTGGTCGTGGTGTATGATCTTTCTAATGTAATGCTGCAGCCAATTTGCTAGAATTTTGTTGAGGATTTTAGCATCTATGTTCATCAGGGATATTGGCCTGTAATTCTTTTTGTTTGTAGTATCTTTACATGGTTTGGGGATTAGGGTAATGCTGGCTTCATAGAAAGAGTTGGGAAGTATGCCTTCCTCTTGAATTTTTTAGAATAATCTGAGAAGAATAGGTTTTAATTATTCTTTGAATGTTTGGTAAAACTTCTGTGAAGCTGTCTGGCCCCAGGCTTTTGTTTGCTGGAAATTTTTTGCTTCAATTTCCTCCTTAGTTATTGGCCTTTTGAGATTTTTTTATTCTTCTTGATTGAGTGTTGGATGTTTTCTTTAAAGTTTGTTTGCTGTTATATCCCCAAAGTCTAGGATAGATCTTGACACACAATGAACAATAAATAAATGTTTGTTGAATAAATTACTGGACCCTTTCCACTTTAGCTTAAATGATATTTTTATTACTTAAAAATAACATAATCTCCTTGCTTAGAACCCTTCAGAGGTTCCTCTTTGCTCCCAGGGAAAATCCAAACTTTGAAAGGATAATCATATTTTGTATGTTCTTACAAGTCTTAAAAGTCTTGCATTATCTGTTCACCTCTCCATTTTCATTTATCACCCTTATACCTATATTTTCCCCAGCAGACAAAATCACTCAAAGTTTATGCCTAGAACAGTAAAACTTTCTCATTTTCTACCCTGTGCCATATTAAGATCTCCTTCAGATTTTAATACATGAGCTTCTGTCTTCCCGAACTCCCCATTCAACCCAAGTACATGCATTCCCACATGCATATAATCTATTAACTCCAATAATCCTTCAGAGATCTCCTCCAAATGTCATCCATGAATGTGTTAGGTTCTTCTCATAAGGGTTTCCCATAATACCCTGCATTTCCACTTCAACACATTTGCCTATACTTTATTGGTATGACAATTTAGGTATCTGTTTCTCCAAGTGTATTTTGAGGTTCCTGAGAACAGGGACCCTGATAACTATATCTTCAAAGCTTATCACAGTGATAACCACTGCTATAGTGTCTGTGACTTTTCTAAGAACTGACGATATACTAAGTGATTACTCTTAACAAATAACTCTAAGATGTATCACTATCCTTCAATTTCCAGAAGAAAATAGCAAGAACAGAAATTAAGCCAATTGCCCAAGGTCACAAAGGAATAATTTCCTGAGCCAGAATTTGAACCTGGCTTTGACTATCCAGTTGCAGAGCTCTTGCTTCAAACCATCATGTTATATGGTCTCTCAAGCAAGGTAAATATTGAGTGCAATACATATTTGCTAAATAAATGCACAAAAAGATAGGGGACACATAGGGTCAATGGACCAGACTTACTGAAGCCTACCTCTCTAGAAGAGACTATATAGACCCCTACATTGGCAGGCAATGACTCTGCACCCACTGAAAACACACACTGCTACACAAGAATGATACACAGATATTTGATTTTTCTTTATAATTGTCAGAATAGCTGAGTGTCTTCATGTTCTTTCTTCCTAGAAGAATTGCTCACTATTGCTGGTGGCATATTCTTAAAAAAAAAAAAAAAAAAAAATATATATATATATATATATATATATATATATATATATATATATATATATATATGATTTCAGAGAGAGGGAGATAGAAACATCAATGATGAGTGAATTGGCTGCCTCCTGCACACCCTACAGTGGGGATTGAGCCCATAACCCAGGCATATGCTCTGACTGGGAATCAAACCATGACCTCATGGTTCATAGGTCCACACTAGCCACTGAGGCCACACCAGCCAATCTGGTGGCATATTCTTAAGAAAACCTTCCTGTTCTGTCACTGAGTCCATATGTGAAAGCAACAAAACTGTCACTATAAATAAGAAACATCACAATTGTTCATGAACCTTAAAAATCATAAAATCATGAATGGGATAAATAAGGATGAGAGATGGAAAGGGTGTTTTTCTTTGTTTTTCAAAATAAAAAAATAAAAAATTACAATACTCTTAGCTGAATAAACAGTACATAATGTCATGAGTGGCCTGCTTAATAATTCTTAATGCCTTATCAATTTCTTATCCTATTCATTGTGTTTCTTATATAGCTCATTTATTCAGAAAACACTTGTCCAAATAAGGTAGAAAAATATTGTTGAAATATGTGGCAAACCACAAGTGCAGAATATTTGAAAGAAAATGTCATGTTGTGCCTACCTGGGTATATTTTTATATATCTTTTTTCATTCTGAGTCAACTAGTGTGGACTCAACCTGTCTTCGCTAGCTTTTTGAAGACAGTAAAACAGGTTTAGTCATCACTAGATCTCTGTGCCATCAGACAACCTAGGGAATTGGTTGAGAAAGGCAAGCCTGAACATGTGCTGAAAGGTATTCACTAGAGGATAAATGGGAGTTTCAGAAAACAGACTGATCTCCACAGCCAGTCTTTCTCCTACAGAAATCATCAATTGTGCATTACTTAGGAAAGACAATAAAAGTTTACATAAGGATTTTAGATCTTAGAATAACTTGATGGGAAGTAGAACTTCTTAAGCCTTATTAATTCTCTGATAAGAAATGCTAATTATCCATATAAGCAATTGATTGAATGGCACAGTATGCCAGAATAGCGATACAGCATAGCTAAAGGTCTCCAAAATGGAGTGAGCATTGTTCCCACAGACAAGTATGCAGTCACCTTTCTAACTTAGGTTACCTCAGTGATTTTATTTTCTGTTGTTTATTTTAGACTTATATAATTCATAAGGGCTTGATACTGTATCTGGAGTGGGACTATGGGAAGATTGCTTTATCAAATCAATTAACCAGTAATTATGACTTATTGGGTGCATAAACATGCCAAGTTTTATTTAAAGTTTGGAAGAAGTGGTGGGTGGTGTATGTGTGCGCAATACACTTCTATGAAATGTCTCCTCAGCTCTCCAGAAACCTAGGGGTCAAACTGTAACCCTGTAAATAAACTGCCTAAAAATTGACTGCTTCCTGGACTATGGTTGTAATTTTATTAGTTTCTTTACATCCACTTTCTGTCACTCAACCTAGCCCCAGTAAAATTGGAGTGATCAGCCTGTAACACATCTGTTTATTACATTCCACTGCTAAATCTCTTTAATGGCCTCAATGTTATTGATAGGTAAATCCAAATGCTTTATTATGGTATGAAATGACCATAATCGTTAGTACTTGTTGTAACTTCTTCTACCTACCTTCATATAACCAAACCATAAACCACACTCAATTATTCTCAGAAAACAGAATAGACTTTTAAATACCATGCCTTTGAAAATTCTAATATATTTGCTCAGAATGCCTATGCCACGTACCCCATAAAATCTTAGCACTAGTAGCTCTCAGTCTACTGTGAATGACTGACAATCAAAACAGACAATTAGACTTTGCAGTAAAATGGCAGATAAAGAGATTTTTAAATATTCCTGTAATGATTACCTACCTAGGAATATTGAATTGGATATAACAAAATTCTTTCATGTATATAGTTGATATCATAGTTTCTGGTGTCAGAAATTATTTACTAAGGATTACAATTCAATTTTAGAAAAGTTGATTTAGTTTCAGTTCAACTGGATAGTTCAATTTTTTTTTTTTTTTGGTGGATAATAGGAATTTAATTTATACCATGGATACTTCTTCTTTAATACATATAATAAATGTTCCAGTTTGGCAATACCATTACTATTTTTCCCAAAGTGGAAGCTATAGTAAAGAGGTCATGGAACTTACCTAAAATCACATGGCATAGCCATCTCTGTAACTTAATTTTGCCATTATTAGTCCCAGTGTTCTTATGATTATCTTATCATTATTGCTACTATTTTCTAAGTTCTTTAAGGTTATAGCTGAAACAATTTCTCCAAGCCCATGGGAGAGGT
Organism: Pipistrellus hanaki; assembly: GCF_964339955.1. Taxonomy (NCBI): domain Eukaryota; kingdom Metazoa; phylum Chordata; class Mammalia; order Chiroptera; family Vespertilionidae; genus Pipistrellus; species Pipistrellus hanaki. The sequence continues at coordinate 18,231,333 of NC_140524.1, read as the reverse complement.
TGGGCAGGTAGACCCCTCTTCTTTCACTGTGAATTCATGCCTTCTTGGCATTTCGCTCTTCCTACTGTTCTTATTATATCCCATGTCAAGAGAAAGAAGCTAAATCCACATTTTTTTGACCAAAGAATAAACCATTTTTTTTAAATTGTTTTCTTTTTCTGTTCCTTTTCCCCAAGGTCTGACAAACTGGGATTTTCAAAATAAACAGTTTTACTGATGCTATAGGGAAGGAAAATAGAAACAATCTAAAAAAAAAAGTGTCAGAAAAATAGTCATAGCTGATCCGAATAGATTAGAATATGGTGAGAAGGTCCACATGTAAAATAAGAACTTTGCCCATAAAAGTCTCACAGTTCCATCTGTAGATCTGTTCACATAGATCTAGAGTAGACTGGGAGTGGGGTGAACATAATATTGTTGGCCTAGACCCAAGTGCATAAGGCAACCCTATTCTTTTCTTGGTACATAGCAGCAAGGTCAGAAATTATTGAAACTCAAAGCCATTTTCCAATCACCTTCACTTGTTCCTGTGATTATTTCTTCTCAAGTGCCTATAGCTCCTTACTACTGTTATAAGTCAGTGAGCTAAAACAGAAGATGCCTTAATCAATAAGGCAAATTAATTTGGAGTCTTTTATTACGTTAGGGGACTCAGAGGAACATTGCTTCTCAATTTCTGGACCCCACCTTGGAGGAAATTTTCCCTTTTATACTTTTTCCAGTTCTTTGTCTTCCAAATTTGGAATAAGACTTCCAGACCTTCTAAGAAAGGAGCCCAGTGTGCTAGAAAGGGGCCATGAGACCATATCTCAAGGCCTGGCCTGGCGCCAGCACTGACAACTCTGTCTGGGACATAGTTTATGGCCTCTCTGGAATGGGAGTAGTCTTATTTTCCCTATTATTTAAGCAAGCAAGCACTTACAGAAGCCAAAATAGCAGGGTTAAAATTTCAAACAGCAGTTTTTATATATGATGGAGGTTATTATGCTTCACTACTGGTATGATAGTAACTTTTACCTTCTACTTTTGTTAATGGAACAAGTCTATAAACTCTAGGCCATGGACTTAGTGACCTCCAAGGATCCTTCCAAATCTAAAACTCTAGGCTTCCAGTATTTGTCTTTCTCTGCCTGTCTTATTTCATTTAACATAAAGAATGTCCTCAGGTTTCATCCATATTGTCACAAGTGGCAGAATTCTCTTCTTTCTCATTACTAATATTCATATATATGTGTATATTTTTTCCTTTATCAATCCATTTATTGGAACTTAGGTTGTATGATATCACTTATAGTATGTGTAATTTAAATAAGCCAACCTCTTAAAAACAGAGTAGAATGATGGATACTGGGGGCTAATGGTTGAGGTAGTAGGAGAGATGTTTAAGTGTACAAACTTGCAACTGATATATGAGTCCTAGAAATTCAATGCACCTTATAGTGAATATTATAATAATAAAACTTACTAAGAGAGTAGATCTTAATTTTTTCTACCATAAAAAAAGAATTTATTACATAATGTGATAGAGGTACTAACTCTCACTGCAATGGTGATCATATTACAATACATAAACATATCAATCAACATGTATAGCTTAAATTTACACAATGTTGTGTGTCAAATATATTTCAATAAAAACTATAGGCTTCTATGAGATGATGAGGTAATGCATTTCCAAGTCATTTGAATGTCTAGAAGCATTCCTTTGTTACAACTGTGGTGAAACACAATGTTAACTTAAATGCCTTTTGCCTCAGTTCTTACTAATGTTTCAGTTAAATCACAAAGCTTCTTTTGCCATTGAGCTGTTCTAATGAGATAACAGGTCTCATCACAACACAAGTAACATACAGGTTTTGACTTGAAACTGTCCATCAAAAATGGGTTTCCATAGAGTGTTCTCTTATGTTTACAGAGGTAGATGGTAGAGTTGATTAATTAAATGTTAATGGCAATGCAAACTTTAATTTTACCTTCAGCATTTCCATCCTATTTTCTTTGCAAGCCTAAGGACATGTTGTTTGAAAGTTATGATTTATCATTGTCTGCAGTAGTTGTTTTGGAAAGTCTGATAGAGTGTTAGTTTGAAAAAATCATTATAAGTTTCATATTTTATCTCTTTGTTTATAATGAATAGTTCCTCTGAAGAGTCACTTACGACAGCTATTCACTGAAACAATGTGCAAATCTAGTTTAATTTGTTATTTGAACCACTAGTGCTAAATACTCCACATTGCAATTTTCTTTTACTTTGCTCACAAAATGGGATTACCTAAGTCATGGGTTTATTGGCCATTCTTTTTTGAATAGCAAAATTTGAGTTTTTAATACAGAGAAGCTGAATGGTTTTTGGCTTCATTTTTGTCATTTCTTTCTCTATAATTTTCTATTGTCTTCGAGGCCAAGCAAAATAGCATTTCTTAAATTAAAGGAAAACCATATCTCACAGGAAATTAGCTTAAATAGTGCTATCTTTATTTTTTGCTACGTCTAAGGCTTGTGTTGAGTCTCTACTAGACTGCTAAAATAAATCTATCCAGAACTAGCAGATACATTACCAGGTTTTCACTGGTGTGAAAATCTATGTGTGGACACTAATTTTCCCCCACTTCCACTCTGCCTCAGGATATAGTCTAGTGTCTTTTAATAAAAATAAATTGATGTAAAAACTCTCATTTCAAATGAAAAAGTTCATAGATTGGGTACTTATCTAATAAATACCTTACAAATAGTTTATTCCAGTCTGTGGGTTGTCTACTCATTTTATTGGTAGTGTCCTTTGAAGCATAAAGGTTTTTAATTTTTGTAAAATCCAAATTATCTTTTTCTCCCTTGACATTTGTGTATTTGGTGTCATTTCTAAGAAACCATCACTATATACATGTCTTGAAGATTCACACCTATGTTTTCTCTGATGAGTTTTAAGGTTTTAGCTCTTATATTAATGTATTTTTTTTCATTTTGAGTTATTCATATATGGTCTGAGGTATAAGTCCAACTTTATTATTTTGCATGTTATTGTCTTAGAGGTGATCATAAGTTTAGAGGCAACAAAGCAGCACATTGGGGCTCAGCCTGAAGCTTAGTTCTTTTTCTGCCACTAATATGTCAATATTTAGCAATTAAATATACTCAGAGTTTCTGTGTTTGATTTTATTTTTTGTCCACTTGGATCTATCATGGACTGAGAGAGATAAAGTCAAACCTTTACTACTCATATGTTTTTATCTTTCTCATTTTATTTCCAGCTATTTTTTTGTATTATGAAAACTGATGCAATATAATTTAGCACATAGATTTTCATAATTGTTGGATCTTTGTTAAAAATTTCACCCTTTATCATTATAATTCATACTACATTTTTTTTCTATTTTAATGTTCCTTGCCCTACATCCACCAGGTGTGATTTTAAAATTATGCTCACTACTTCATTGTTTAAAATATTTTTAATTGATTTCAGATAGGAAGAGAGAGAGAAACATCAACGATGAGAGAGAACCATTAATTGGCCACCCCACACTGGGGATCAAGCCCACAATCGGACATGTGCCTTGACCGGAAATCAACTGTGACCTCTTGGTTCATACGTCAATGCTCAACCACTGAGCAACACCAGCAGGGCCATCCTGCTTTGTTTTTGCTTGCATTTGCATGGTTTTACTCTTTCCATCATTTAATATTGATGTTTCTGACTTACATTGTTTTGGGTACATTAAGTTTTTTATATGGTATTATCTGAAAGCTTTTCTTTTTTAAAAAGTGATTTACCAATTTCATTTATTGAAATGTCAGGCACTTATAGACTTTTAATATATTTTCTTTTGTTTTTTGTGTATTTCTTCTGACGCTTTGGAAGTATTACATTTTTAATCTAGTAATTTTCCTTTAATTATAATGAACATATTTAATACTCTTATTTTAGATAGTATTCATTATCTATAATAAAGAGTGGTGGAATTAGTATATTTATATTTTCTTCATCTTTCTCTTTCACCTCTCTACTACACAAATTTTAGTTCTTTTATTTCTCTGTTTATCATTATCTTTTAAAATATCTGGAGATGTATATATATATATATATATTACTTTATTAAATTAGAATGATATGTTTGGAGTTGTTATTAAATATGAACTCACTATGATAAAGAACATTAGTCATTTTTCTCTAGTTCTTCTCTTTCTTAATTACTAATTTCTACAATATCAGAGTTTATTGAATTTACTAGTGACCCAGTGCAGTGCATGGATTAGTGCACATTGGAAGGAAATTAACTAGAAGGTGGCAGGCGGGGACTGGACAAGATGGGCCAGACACACCCTGGAGCCAACCTCCTGCAGTCCTTCCTAGTGTCTGTGGAGTGAACAGGGTCCTGTGGCAGATGAGGTTCCTCAGACTGGCCTGTGGGGATCGGGCTGAAACCGGATCTCTGACATCCCTCAAGGGGTCCAGGGTGGGAGAGGGCACCCTGCAAAGTTGCTGTCATACAGATTGTGGTATGCAAACACAAGTGTGCAATAAACCAGATTCAGGGCCAACAGTGCCCCAGGAACAACATAACCCACGGCCAACGGTGGAATTGCATGGCTCCCTCTTCTCTGGTTTCAGGGTGCATCACCAAAGAACCACTTCTGCCAAGTCACTGTAGCTCAGCAGCTCCTGCATTGAGCATCTGTCACCTGGTGGTCAGTGCATTGCACAGAGACCAGTTGGAGGGACACTTAGCATATTAGGCTTTTATATACTACTTTTAAATCTGTAACCATAGTCTCTGAACATGAAAGGTTAGCATGGTGGTATGTGCGTAGGCTAAACAGCCATCTCATACAGTGGTTTAAGAAAAATTGAATTAATATAGGGAAAAGGGATGGAGGATGGGATATCCAAATGGAAGGGCTGCACAGCACCAAGCCAAGGAGACATTGGATCAATGATGACAGCAAAAATATACTTTAAAAAGGGACCTTGGAGACAGGTTCAGGGGTTAAGCTGCCACTGCCTATTGTTCCCCTGGTTGCAAGTTTCATGGAGTCCCTTAGAGTTTGGGAGATATATGCCATGGGAGAATGGCCTGGGCATTCTCCTTGGAGGAAGAGTGCATACTAGAGCCTTTGTCCTGAGCATTTTTATCTCTTTCTTGCAGGTGGAAATCTTAGGGGTGGTCTCAGGCAAGGGTCTTAATAGAATACTCATCAGCTTCACAGGTGTGCTCTTTCAGTTGGTCTGTACTGATTGGTCAGTGGCAAGGCAGGTGGTCATTAGTCAATATAACTGGTCTTGAGGTAGCTACAGCATCACTTGTCTGGTTTTGCTGCTTTTCTGGGCCTGGAGCTGAAATAAAACTGCAGCCTAGATGTTATCTTTAGGGAGGAAAAGGTCGGGGTGGGAGGGGGGTGGTGGTGATCTAAACAGCATGACCAGTGATATGCTAGGAGAGGAAAGGTTACCCTGGGGGTGAAATTCTTTTCTTCCCAGTTTTTCCCCTTGCTAGGCATTGGGGCTTTGTGCCATAATGAGTTACTGTACCTGGCTCATCATTCTTGCTCTGGGGGTCTAACATTCTGGGGGGTTGTCTAATAGTCTCCACATTTGTATTACTTTTAGCTCTACATTTCAATGGTTTCAATACTTACTGTTAGTCTTTTTACCAGGTTATTCACTCATCTCCTTATTAGTTTTTCTAGATGCTAGTTTGGAGTGCAGGATGACAACTGTTTTAGTTTTCTACTGCTGCCATGACAAATTTCCACAAATCCAGTAGCTTGAACAATGCAAATTTATTACCCTACAATTCTGTAGGACCTAAATTTGACAAGTTCCTCAGTAGGCAACAATCAATTAGTCAACAAAGCAGCATACCTTTCTGTAGGCTCTAAGTGAGGATCATTTCCATGCACATTTAAGCTTTATAATTGCAGAAATGAAGTTCCACTTGTTTTCTTGTTGGCTGACAGATTATCCAGGATACCTGCATGCCTTGACTCCTGGCTCCCTTCCTCCATCTCCAAAACTGGCCATGGTAGTTTGGAATCTCTCTCACATTTGAATCTCTCTTGCATCTCTCTGACTTATTCCTCTCCCTCTTTCCTCCATATTTAATAAGGGTTCAGCCCTGGCAGGTTTTCTCAATGGTTAGAGCATCAGTCTGTGGACCAAGGGGTCTGGGATTCAACTCCCAGTCAAAGGCAGGTACCTCTGTTGCAGGCTCCATCCTGATCCCAGTCGGGGTGTGTGCAGGAGGTAACCAGTCAAAGTGTCTCTCTCAGATCTCTCTCTCTCTCTCTCTCTCTCTCTCTCTCTCTCTCTCTCTCTCTCTCTCTCTCTCTCTCTCTCTCTCTCCTCTTCCTCCTTCTCTTCCAGTCTTTCTAAAATCAATGGAAAAATATCCTTGGATGAGGATTAAAAAGGGGGGCTCAGCTAATTACATTGAGCTCACATAGATAATCCAAGATAATTTCTCTATTTTAAAGTAACCTTATTAGTAGTTTCATCTCTGAAGTCCCTTTCACATGTTAGGTGATATGAGCAGAGGTTCCAGGGATTGAACATCTTTAGGTGGCCATCCTTCAGCCTACCACAACCATCAAACTATTTTAAGGTTTTCTTTCTATCATAAAAGAGAGCCAAAGAACAGCTTTCCAGAATCCCCTTTGCTAAATGGTCTGAATTAAACTTTGCCAATGAGAGGCACTTGCATGAGATTTAAAAGGTAGAACAGATCAGTTTATTTTATTCTACTGGCAGTTGCATTCAGATGCATAGGCAGATGAGAGATTCACAAGAGATTACTGATGAGCTCTTAAGAGACATCTGCTTTGTAGTGGGAGACAGAGACAGATATTGGGAGCTTCCTAGAGATTCTTGAAAATCACAACAGCTTCATATTACTTATGATATGAAACAAACATCTTTTCTATAACTTGGCCAATTATCATACTCCTTTCTAAATATGAATAAGCTTTCAACATTTGACCTTTTGCATTTTTAATATTTTGAAATTTCTCTAAATATTCCTTTAATGTGAAGGGTTTTACCAATGTCACTTCCTCTCTGACATTTTCATCCTTCCCATTACAATCACTTTCCCATTTTCATTTGGTGTTATTTTTTGTTGTTGTTTGCTACACTTTCATTTATTGGAAAATTCCATGTTTCTATTTACCCATTTTTGTAAAATTTCACCTGGCTTTATCATTGGGAGGAAATATACTTAGCATACTTTCCTGTCTGTGTTTGAACTTAACAACAGATATATAATGACCAATCACTGATAGACTGTGTAAGAAGTCATGTGATTGGTCACTTATCATAATGCATATTTGTTATTTACATAGTGATATTGTGTACTGAACAGTTAGCAGCAAAATCTGTACTTTATGTAATTATTCAACTGATATATGGTAATAACTAACATTTGAACCATATATTTGAGCAGTTTTGTGAATTACCTAAACTGTAGTGTATTGGTTTGCTAGGGCTGCCATAAGAAAATATCAATTTGTGGCTTAAATAGCAGAAATTTGTTTTCTTATAGTTCTGGAGTCTGGAAGTCAAGATCAAGCTGTCAGTAGGATTGGTTTCCTCTAAGAGTCATGAAGGAAGAATCTGTCCCAGTCCTGTCTTTTTGGCTTATAAATGGCTGTCTTTTCTCTGGGTTTTCACTTCATCTTCCCTGAGTATGTATCTGATCATATTTCTTCTTCTTAAAAAGATACCCATCAAATTGGATTAAGGCCCATCCTAATGAACCTATTTTAACTTAATTACCTCTGCAAAGTTCCTATCTGCAAGCAAGTTCACATTCTAAGGTTCTAGAGGTTAAGACTTCAATGTATGAATGGGGCAGGGGATGACAGGCACAATTCAGCCCACAATACAATCCAACTGAAATTAGTGCATATACAAATTGTAGAAAAAGAACGTGTGTTCTATTTAATGGACCCTGAGAGTGATAGAGCTAAAATTGGAACTTCAGAAGTATCTTCAAAAATGATTCCTGGAAAATATGTTCCATTAGTTTTTCCCAAGTGCTAAAAATATCCTGTGTCTTTATACTTAAATGTCAGATTTTTTATTATTAGAATTATTGTGTCAGCCTTTCTTTTGTTAATGTCTTTGAAGATAATACTCCATAGTCTTCAGTACTATATTTTATTTTATTTTTTTTTAGTCTTAGGTATATGTATATGAATTAGGAGATATAGATTTTAGGTGTTCAGTTGGATGAGTTTTAACAATTGTACAGAGCTATGAAACCATCACCACAGTTAAGATAACCCTTTCATGACCCTCAAAATTTACATTGTGTCTTTTTGCATATCCAGCCCTAGGCAACCTTTGTTCTGGTTTCAATCACCATGGAATAGTTGTGCCCTGGTTTTGGAATTTGTAGAAACTGAACCATACAGGTATGTCTGGCTTCTTTCACTCAACAACATGCTTTTTGGATTCATCTTTGTGTCCTGTGTATCAGTAGTTTGCTGAGTGGTATTGATTGTAGGGATATGCCCCACTGTGTTTTATTCATTCTTCTGTTGATAGACATTTGGGGTGTTTCCAATGCTTAATGTGCATCCTAGTAGAAATCTTCTGTGCATATATATTTTCATTCTAGGAAGAGAATTACAGGGTCATGCTTAACTGTATAAGAAATTACCAAACAATTTTCTAGAATGGCTATACCATTTTATATTCTCACCAGCAGTGTATGAGAATTCCAATCATTTCATATTTTCAACAGTACTTGGAATTATCAGTTCTTTTAAAAAATTAGTCATTCTAATGAGTATAAGACAGTATCTTATTATATTTCTCTTATTCTTATTCTAAGCACTTTTTCATATACCTATTAACCATTCCTGGGTCTTCTTTTGTAAAATAAACTATTCAATACTTTTGCCCCCTTAAAAAATGAGTTGTCTGCCTTTGGTTTTAAATAAATAAACTTTATTTTTAGGGTAGTTTTAGGTTTATAGGAAATTGTGGAAAGCATAGAGTTCTAATATTCCATCTCAACTCCCTCCACAAGTTCCTCCTATTATCAGCATCTTGCATGTATGCATGCATGTGGTATATGTGTTATAATTGATAAGTCAATAAGGATACATTATTAACTAAAGACCATAGTTTACATTATGTTCCACTCTTTATGTTGTATACTCTTACTCTTTGTGCTGTACATTCTATGAGTATTGGTAAATGTATCCATCCATGTGCCCATCATTATATTATCATACAGAAATATGATCATATTTCTCCCTAAAAATCCTTTAAAAAAAAACTTACATCAGAAAATACCAACAACGCCGAAACCGGTTTGGCTCAGTGGATAGAGCGTCAGCCTGTGGACTGAAGGGTCCCAGGTTCGATTCTGGTCAAGGGCATGTACCCTCGTTGTGGGCACATCCCCAGTAGGGAGTGTGCAGGAGGCAGCTGATCGATGATTCTTTCTCATGGATGTTTCTAACTCCCTAACCCTCTCTCTTCCTCTCTGTAAAGAGTCAATAAAATATATTTTAAAAAAAAGAAAGAAAGAAAATACCAACAATTGGAATTGTTGGAAAGCATGGTAAGAGTATGTTTAGCTTTGTAATGAATCACCAAATGTTTTCTAATGCTTGTTTATTTTTTTCACTGTTAATTTTTTAGAATTATTTATATATTAATATATTCTTGAAACATATATTCTATTTATATATTCTAAAATGTTTGCCTAGCTTATATATTAGTCAATGGTATGTATACATTCAGTGGCTTTCTATTCATTTTCTTAACAGAGTCTTTTGATGAGCAATTTTATTCATTTATGAAGTCCAATTTATAATATTTTTCTTTTATGAGTGGAAGTCTGTGATCTATCTCAGCTTAATGCTTATATGTGGAATGATGTAAGGCTAAAGGCTCATCTTTTTGCCCATATGGCTATATAGTTTTTATAGAAGTGAACAATCAATACTATCAATCACAGTTTGCATTCTAAACATGACATCTTAATTTCTGGAAACAATTCTCCACTAAAGGCAATGAGGGCTCTTTGGAGAAATGGCTCATCCCAGAGTTAGAGCAGGAAAACTACAAGAAGATCCTGGAATATTGTATCAAACCAGAAAGAAAAAAGAGTGCTCAAGGAACAAGGTAACCATGTCAATAGGACATAGGAGCAAGCTTAAAACAGGTTCCCCCTTCAAATAATAATAGAACTTTGAGCCTCAACACAAATAAAGATAGTAATAGAATATAACATATGGAATAAAACAGGAATCCAAGGGTTCATAGTGATAAAATAAAGATATAAATAAAAAGGATTTAAAAATGCTTATTTTGAGTGGAATGCAAACTAGAATTAAATATTTTTTAATAAATACAAAATAATTATCTTAACTTTGGAGTGGGGAAACCTGGTAAAAACCATTTTAACCAATTGATAAAAGTTACCACCACCAGTAATGGACAAAAGGACACCATGTGCTTTCCAGTATGCTACAGTGATAAAAACAGTGTTACTTTCATGTTATTCCTGCCCAAAGTGCTTAATATGAATCTAATAATGGAGAAATACCAAGAACTGAGGGACACTTTGCAAGGTTACTACAAAGCCTGCATTCTTCAATACTGTCCCGAAAATGTATACACATACTTTGAGTCATTATAAAGACAGTGTTTACTAAAATACATTTCATTTTCAAAATTGAGCTGTCAGCTGATAAAGTATGTATACATTTGGGGGTATACCTGTTTATATGTTGTAACTTTTTCTAATTAATGACAGCTAAATTAGAATGGTTTGTGGAAGGATATGTTGCCTATCATTCTCTTTTTTTCATTTTCTAGAGCTGGAATAAAATACTCATATTTTATGACACAAAAAAAAGATTAGCTAAATAATTTCAGGGGATTCTGAGGCAAGCTAGCTACATGAATAAAGAAAGGTTGTGTGGAAGACTAGCAACAGTTGTCTGATACCTGGCCTTTGGTTGATTTGGGGACGGGGGAACATTGATTTGATTTGTGAGAGTTAGATAAATGATAGAGTTTCAGACTAAAGGCTATGGATTGCAGGGGAGATATAAACAACTTTGGCTTTTGGTCTGGCTCTGTAATTAATGGATACCAAACAAACAAAAACAGAGTCTAAGAAACAGAACAGGGCTATAGATTCATAACATCATATTAATTCTTTAGATATGGAACTATGCTTTTATCTGTTGCATATCCTGAGTTTCTCCATGTTTCAGTTCTCTGCTGTCATGAAGTAAACTATCCCAAAATTTTGTGGCTTAAAGCAACTGCCATTTTATTAATTCATGATTCTGTCGATTTGGAATTCACTTAGGGCTTAGTTGGATTTCTTAATGTGGTACTACATCACAACTTACTGCTTTCATGGGATTGGGCAAGGCTTTCTCTTCTGGGTCTCAGGATCCTAGCATGCCCATCCTTGTGCATGGTGTCTGCCACAGGATGTGTGTTCCTGATAGAAGCCTGGGTATTTTTTCCTGTAGAAGTGCAGCAGTATAGTAGAAGATAGGAAAATCCATGGGCAAGTGGAATGGGGAAACTGAGGCAATAAAATTAAATAAGGCCAAACACTTTGGGTGGCTTGCAGCCAGATTGTGAATTACAAGACCTTATCTTCCCTAATCAAGGATACTAGTACTTGAGAGCAAATGGCTCATGCCCTCCTCCCTAACCAGAAAATACATAGTTTAAATCACCCTGGGAAAATAAAGAACAAAGACCTAATTAATGCCATTTGCACCAGCTAAACCCAAGGACCATATGAAGTCTGGGGGACAAATAACAAAAACAAAACAAAACAAAACAAAAACATTAAAGCCAGAGAGACCTAAGATAAAAGTAAAACAGACCAAAGAATAATAAATGTTATATTTGATAAGGGTTTAATCTCCAAAATGTATAGAGAATTCACACAATTTAACAAAAGGAAGATGAACAATCCAATAAAAAAAAAAAATTGGGCAAAGGACCCAAATAGACACTTTTTGAAAGTGGACAAACAGAAGGGCAAAAGACATATGAAAAAATGCTCAAAGTCACTAATCATCTGAAAGATGCAAATCAGAACAACAATGTGGTACCATCTCACATCTGTCAGAATGGCTATTATCAACAAATCAGTAAACAATAAAGTGCTGGTGAGGATACAGAGAAAAATGAACCAACCCTCTTGCACTGCTGGTGGGAATGCAGACTGGTGCAGCCACTGTGGAGAACAGTGTGGAGTTTCCGCAAAAAACTAAAAATGGAACTCCCATTTGACCCAGTAACCCCACTTCTAGGACTATATCCCAAGAAACAAGAAACAGGAATCACCCCTATGTTCATAGCAGCACAATTCACCATAGCTAAGATTTGGAAACAGCCTAAGGGTTTATCATCTAATCCAGATGAGTGAATTAGAAAACTGTGGTACATCTACACATGGATTACTACATTGCTATAAAAAAGAAAGATCTCTTACCATTCGCAACAGCATGGATGGACCTGGAGACCATTAGGCTGAGTGAAATAAGCCAGTTGGAGAAAGATAAATATCATATGATCTCACCATGTGGAATATAATGAATATAAAATGATGAACAAAAATAGATCTAGAGACATAGAAGCATCGAAGAGAGCATCAAACCTCAGAGGGAAAATTGGGGGGGGGGGCGGTAAGAGATCAACCAAAGGACCTGTATGCACGCATATAAGCGTGCATACACATATAACCCAAGGACACAGACTCTAGGGAGGTGAGGACATGTGCTGAGGGAGTGGGGGGAACAGCTGAGGAGAGGTCAGTGGGCGGAAAAAGGAGACATATGTAATACTTTAAACAATAAAGAATTTTAAAAAGGAATAATCAAAACTCCTCTACACGCTCATTTAATTCATCACCATATTTAAAATGCACCTGGAAAGCTGATGAACATTCTACAGAAATCATCTCCTAAAATTCTAGCTTGCAGGGAAAAAAAAAAAAAAAAAAAGATAAAAAGCCCTCAGGACAAAGACTTAAAGCGGGCTCACTCTTAAAGCAGTGGTCGGCAAACTCATTAGTCAACAGAGCCAAATATCAACAGTACGAAGATTGAAATTTCTTTTGAGAGTCAAATTTTTTAAAGGTAAACTTCTTCTAACGCCACTTCTACAAAATAGACTCACCCAGGCCGTGGTATTTTGTGGAAGAGCCACACTCAAGGGGCCAAAGAGCCGCATGTGGCTTGCAAGCTGCAGTTTACTGACCATGAGCATGCCCATGCCCCTTCCTGGCCATGAACGTTTTTATTTCTAAGGGTCCCCATGAGTCTTGCCGCCAGGGAAGCAGTGGGCAGCAGCAGCAGCTCCTCCCAGCCTCACCCCAGATCCTGTCTCCAAGGCCCCCTTTTCTCTGACTTCCCAGTGAGCTAGCAGCAGCCCCGCCTGGGTTCACTTCTTTCCTGTAACATTTCCTATAACAAAGCAGAGCACTGCCTAGGGTCTCCCCTGTTGTGTAAGTTCTCCCCTAATTCCTTCCTTTGTTTCACTGTCCCCAGCATTGATAAACACACTCTCAAATCCATCTGGACTCCTGTTGTAAAATCTTTCCCACAGGAAGTCAAAGACCCACACACTAGAGGCTGGCCTGAGGCAGACCTGCTCTGGGTCCCTGTCCTATAACACAAGTGTCTGGACATTGGAAGTGGAGCTAGACACTCACTGCCACACCAGGCAGGGCCACCCCCTACCCTGTGAATAGGCAGGATGGCTGGAAACCTATCTCTGACCTTTCCTGTCCCTTCATTCCATCCACTGAGCATTTATGCAGCACCTAGTAAACACTTTCAGATGCTGAAGGTAAAAAGATAAGTGAAAGAGGGTCCTTGGCCTCAAGGGGCTTCTCATCTAGTGGGGGAACTCATGTCACCGCAGAGTCCAAGGGATCCATACTCCCTCTTACCTGCTCTTTTTCCTGCCCACCCTTTCAGCAAGGGGATCCCTCCTCCTCTCCCTGCTTGGACTTTCTGTTTTTCATCTATCTCTCACCCTCTCACTTCCATGGATGCCCATTCAATTCTATTGTAAAAGGACTAAAGAGGGTTTTTAAATAAATTATTTAGCCAATTCTATTATGTCTGACATAATTTTACGATGGAGACTGATTCATGATCAGAGATAGAACATCCTGGACAGTGTGAAGAGTATTTTTTGTGCAGCCACCACTTCTAATTTTTATTTCAACATCTGTGCCCTGAGATTCTTTCATCCACCAAAGATTTATGGAGCTTCTTACTCTGGGTCAGGTGCTTTTCCAGGCATTAGGAATAGAGCAGCTACCAGTGCTAAAATCTCCGCCCACATAGACTTACATTCTAAAGTGGAGGCAGACTGACAAAGTTCTAATAAGATGATGGCTGCTGGTATGGCAAATGCTATGCAAAGAAATGCAGCCTTGTAAGTGAGTAAAGATTGCTGGCAGAAAAGAAGGTGCTCTGATAGATGAAATGATCAGGAAAATCTTTTCTAAAAATAGTGGGAGAAGGAGTCAGGCAGCTAACGGGGGAGAGTCCTTGCTGGGCAGAAACAATATATAAAGTACAAAGATCCTGAGATCAGAGCTGCTTCTTATGTGTGAGACTCAGCAGGGAGGACATTGTAATTAGAGCAGAGCAGGAAATGAAAAGGGGCGTAGAGAGTTAGGCAGGGCCTCCTGGGCCAAGAGCAAGACTTTGCTTCTTTGGGTGAGAAGGAAAAAACTTTGGAGGGTTTTGGGCAGGGGAGTAAAGAGATCTAACTTTTGTTCTTAAGGATTCCTATGCCTACACTGTAGAGAATATATGCATTGTAGGAAGAGGAGAGTGAAAGCTAAGAGATTAATTGCATCAATCAGGTAAGAAATAAAGACTGCAATCAGGATGGTTGGTAATAGAAGTGACAAAAAGTGATTAAACTGGGGATATATTTTAAAAGCCGAGCCAACAGTTGGCTCTAAGGGCTTGGGCACAATTCAATTGTCAGAAAATATTTCAATAATCACATTCTAAATAGAAAAACAAAACCATTTAAAAACACAAGTCTTCATTGTGAAACAAAAATAACATCCAGTAAGCAAGAGACATAATATTTAGGACATGAAATAGTCAAAATTATGAAGATGCTTGCAAATGGTTATTGGATAGTTTTGCAGAACTTTTTATACTTCACTACTTAGAAAAATAAAAATAAGAAAGGACAGAGATACACAATATTATTTCCCAACTAAAGAAAAAAAATCCCTGTTTAAATATTTTGTTTTATCTTAAAGACAGGGTGCCTGGGTTGGGGGTGGGGGTGAGTGATCTTTCATAACTGAAACAATATGTGACCCCCACTGTTGAGGCCAGTAGTGCTAATATCTACTGGGTGTATGAGATTTAAATAAGCGAGAGACTGTTAAACATCGCACAAACGGAATCTAATGGCCACAGGCCCACCAAAGGGTACTGAATTGTGTGAGTAGGTTGGGTCGCGGAGTAGTTAATTCTTTAAACTTGGGCAGGTTGGCCTTCTCTGAGACAAAGATTTTAACGCTTGCTAGATCCTGGCAAATGCAAGTCCCGCCTGAAGGGAGGCGGCTGCCTGCCTTTATTTGTGAGCCTAGAAACACAGTACTGGACCTCGGCTCCGCCCCGCCCACGCCCCGCCTTCTCCATTACGTCACCTCAGCCCCGCCCTCTCCCTGGGGCCCCGCCCCGCGCTGCGTGAGCGTCTGCCCAGGACACGCCCCTCGCCCCTCCTCCTCGCCCCGGAACCTGGGCGGCGCCTGCGTCTTGGCCTCAAAAGCGCCTTTGTGGGCGGAACTTGCGCAGCTGCTGGGACCTCTCCATCCTCCGCTTTTCTCCCCCGGCCACCGAGTCTCCGCGGACACGCACTTCCTGCGCGGCCTTGGAGCGCACCTTCTCCGAATCCATCCGAACCCGAAGCGAGCCTCGCTGTTCCGTTCCGAGCTGTTCGCCATGGTCGACGAGCTGGTGCTGCTGCTGCAGGCTCTCCTGGTGAGGCACCGCGCCCTGAGCATCGAGAACAACCAGCTGATGGAACAGCTGCGCCTGCTGGTGTGCGAACGGGCCACCCTGCTGCGCCAGGTACGTCCGCCCAGCTGCCCGGTGCCCTTCCCCCACACGTTTGATGGCGAGACCTCCCGTCTCCCCGAGTTTATCGTGCAGACGACATCTTACATGCTGGTCAACGAGAACCGATTCTGCAACGACGCCATGAAAGTGGCATTCCTGATCAGCCTGCTCACTGGGGAAGCGGAGGAGTGGGTGGTGCCCTACATCGAGATGGATAGCCCCCTCCTAAGCGATTACCGGGCCTTCCTCGAGGAGTTCAAACAGTGCTTTGGCTGGGATGAGGAAGAAGACGACGATGACGACGAAATCGAGAATTACTAGGCCCTGAGACCCTTGGGCCTACGTGGGGGGGGGGGGGGTGAAGCCTGCAAGCCACCCCCCATTTTCCTCCGCCCCTCCCTGAGCCACCATGCTCCCCCTAGCCCTCCCTTCTCCTCTACCCTTGCTCTCCGCTTCCCTCCCGCATCCCCAGTAGTGCTTGTCTTTGTTTCAAGAATTGTGCTTCAGTTTCCTGCTGCTGGGGCTGGGAGTTATCTCTGAAGCATGCTGCCACCCATTGTGGCCTGCCCCAGGATGCACCCCTGCTACTTTGGACTGTGTCCTGAGCCCAGCTATCTGGCGAATCCCTGTTACATATAAACTGGCCTATGCACAGCCCTGCATCTGCCCAGAGACCTACGTCACTACACCACGATCCACTACATTCCAGCAACAGACCACCACCGCCTTTGGAGAGAAGGAGCAGCCTAGAAGATGCCTGAGTTGGCTATCCCTCCTTGGACATTGATTTGGACATCTCACCAACCCCTGAAGGGGCCAGTCTTTCAACCTGGTTAGTTCATTTCCAGAGTCCTCCCCTCCCCCACCGCCAGATTGCTGCTGGAGTCTACTATGCCTGGCAGCCAAATTGTTGACATTTTTTTTCTCCTGTGCGCCAGTTCTGCATAGCTGTCATTTTCCTTTAAAAACTGCAGTAGTCCCACAGATGTGTGTGCATTTGGACAAAAATGCTAAAAACAAAACAAGCAAAAACAGGTACTCAGCCCTGCTTTCAATACTACCTTGCAAAAAGCACTTGTGTTCTTCTCAATAAAAATCAAGCACTACGAAAAAAAAAAACCATCAGTGTCTTTTAATGGTTAAGAGTTATCACTGGCCTCTAATCTCTCTACCCTGACTTTCATTATTCCCACTGAGGTCAGGGAACCTAGTTGAATCCCATTATCCCCACTTTCATCTCTAGGCTGCAGAGGACAGGTAACACAGGAATTTATAGGAATTCTGGTGTTCCCGAGGCCAAGGCATTTCTTATTGGTGAAAGGAATGGCCTCTGGGGCCTCTAGGGTGGTATGTGTAAAGGATAGCTGAGTGCATAGCACACCATCCCAAATTGGGATACTTTTGAGAATGAAAGAGGGCATTATTAATAATTAGACTAGGACATCAGGAATAAATCTGGATACATACAATATTTTTACCTTCCTGAGCCTTTAATCTCCTTAACACTGCTAGGGAAATTCTGCCCATTAATCATTATTGCTTGTGGGGTGCTATTGATTTTAGGCTTTAGTTAACAACGGAGAACATTATTTTAATGCCCCTTTCAGCTGTTTGAGCTAACATTAAATTATGCATCCTGGGGTAAATGCACCCATAATAAATAGAGCCTGGTCTTAATTCATCTTCCTTAGGCTGACACACTTAGAATCCTCACCTCCACATGTGCCCCAGATATCCTGCCTGTGAAAATTGGCAAGATGCTGGCTGTCTCCTGAACTTGACCTTACCCTGCTGAGCTATGCTGAAGTCTTGTGGGCCTGGGGGGCTTGGAGACAGTGAAGGAGTCCAGTGGGTGCTAAGAAGAATCTGCATGCCTTTGAGAGGTCATCATCCCAGTTTGTTATTTAAAATTTAAATCAGAGACCCTTGGTTGAGGGGTTGTGGGGAGTACCTCTGCCAGCCAGGAACTTTCGGGTGGCAGGGTCTCAGGGCCTAGTAGTTATCTAGTTCTCATTCTCTCCCATATATGCCCAAGTGTCGTACCATACTTGGAGCCAACTCTACCTTAGGACTTCTAGTGAATTGAGATAATAAATTTCCTTATTGTTTGAGGCCTTTGGGGGCTGGGTTTTTGTTTGTATTGGTAAACCTCACTGTGGCTTAAATGAAATACTTGTCATCCTATTGGTCACACCCATGAGATATTTAGAACTGTCCCTGCTACATGGTGAGCACTCAGTAAACATTGGCTGCTACTTCCAGGCCTGGGAACCAAAGTTTCACTTGGAAGCAGGTCTCTTGCTATGAGCCTGGCTTTAGTTGCTATGAACAGTGGCAGAGCAGGCACAGGGAGAGTGGAAATGAGTGGGTGGTCTCATTTACTCTTCGGGATCTGTCATGAAGTCACAGAGAAGCCAGTGTACTTGGTGAGCAGGCAACGTCCAGGGCAGCAGTTACTTCTTGGGCTTAGAAAAATTGTTTCTAGAGGGTATGACTTAGAAAAGGAGGCTGAGGCCCCAGTTGGGGGTTCATGTGGGAAAGTGGGCAACAGCTAAAAGGTAGGTAAAGAGCCCAGCAAGACCAAAAATCACTCACTCAAAAATTACCAGTCGGTTAGGGAGAAGTGGGGGAGAAAAGAGGTCAACTGAAGGACTTGTATGCATGCATATAAGCATAAACAATGGACACAAAACACTAGGGGGGAGGGCATGTATGGGAGTGGGGTGGGGGCAATGGTAAGATATATATACATATAATACCTTAATAAAAACTGAAAATTATTAGTGGTCTAGGTGTATTAAAAGGAGTTAGCGGTAAATGAAAGGTGGTGGTAAATGAAAGGAGGCTAAAATCCTCATAATGAGTCTAGTTTGTTGTTTCTCTGGTGCCTAGCACTAGAACTGGAAAGATAAGTAACTACAGGCACGGTCCAGAAAGAGAATCAAGACTGTGGTTAGATCTGGGAGTGACCTTTTGGGGTGAAAGTTGAAGAGGAGTAGATGAGATTTATTCCCCACCATCAAACCAAGTAAGCACAAGCTCTATCGGGGAAGGAAGGAATCTCTGGTGAGTGAGGATACCATGCCAAGTAGCATCTGAATAGCATCCATGAGAGCTAGGCCAAGAAGCTTGTGAGATTGGAAAGCTGCTTGCTGAGAGAGAGAGAGAGAGAGAGAGAGAGAGAGAGAGAGAGAGAGAGAGAGAGAGGGAGAGAGAGAGTCTGGTGGTCAGGTATGGAAGAGCATATTATGCTGTGAGCTGCAGAGAATGATAATGGGAGAATCTGGCTCTACCGCTTAGGAAGGAATTTATGATAGTGCCTTAAGGCAAAGTACAAGACAACAGAGAAGTAAATCAGCATGTCTAAAGGTAAAAAGTACAACTTAGATGGAAACTATTAAGAGTGGTTGGAGCCAAACCGGTTTGGCTCAGTGGATAGAGCATCAGCCTGTGGATTGAAGGGTCCCTGGTTCTATTCTGGTCAAGGGCATGTACCTTGGTTGTGGGCACATCCTCAGTAGGGAGTGTGCAAGAGGCAGCTGATCGATGATTCTCTCTCATCGATGTTTCTAACTCTCTATCCCTCTCTTTTCCTCTCTGTAAAATATCAATAAAATATATATATTAAAAAAAAAAAAGAGTGGTTGGAAATGTTGAAATAGCAAATGCAAACTTCAAACTCCTGAATTCTCATCTTGGGCTTTAATGGTCATTGAAGTTATGCTATTAATGGAATGAAATTAATCATAATAAAGATTATAATAATTTAATCATTCAATCTACTGGTGTATCTTTGTATTTTTCTAATCATTTGAATAGGTCTCACTGCTACCCATTCTGTATTGCTGTTTTGCAGGATGGTATATAAAGCTAGAAGTACATTATGCTCAATGTGTTTGGTTATTTTCTCCTATTACAACATAGTGAAAACTTCAGTGATCAGAAAATAGGCAGACTAGAAGAAGACTTACTGTTAAAATTAATGGGATATTTATTTTTTAACAAATGACCTAAATTTTTTTCTAGATTCTTAAGGCAATTAAAACAAAGCTAATAAAGGGTTATTTATATGAGGTCCTGAGAATGTTTTCTTCAATGAATCATTAGGGTGGGATAATTGTATGAAGCATATTTATTATTTGCTTTGAAATGTGAATTTTGCTATAGTAGTGTTAAAAGTGTCTGGTTGTTTGCATCCTAGAGTAGTCCAAGTGTATTATTCCTTGTAGTCTTATGTTCATTTAGTTATAAAGGTAGATACAGTAAACTATTACCTATTTGGTGTCCTTCCACAGTGCTGCTAACTACCTACTTTCTTTAATGAAAATCTGATCACACACACCCCCCTTGCATTTTTATCTTCCTGTCTGAAATGCCTCTGATAGCATTTTTTCCTTTATCTTCAAATGTTCTATTGCCCAGAGACATATTTTTAAGCAATGTAATTGGCCTGAGACAGGTAATACCTTGCTTGAAGTCATAATTATGAGTAGCATAGCAAGATTTGTTAATGGAGCAGAAAGCCTCCGCTGGATGAATTGGGGGGATTGTGGTGAGACACTGCCAAGGGGGGTTTTCAGAATAGCAGTGTTTGTACACCTCCCTTTCTCTCCTCAGGGCCTGCTATCTGATATAATCAATGAGAATTTAATATTTCTTATTATGGTATCTACAAGATTTACATTCTTCCTCCTCCTTCCTCCCCAAATGACAAATGATTTCATCCACAAAATTGCATTAATATTTTTCTTTTATTTTAGCCAAAGTCCACAGTCAGTTTAACTGAATTTCCAGTCAGTTCAGAGTAATTTAGTCAACTCAAGATTTAGAAAAAACAAAACAAAAACACAACCAAAACACTGTTACATGACTATTTATATGCCTCATTTTAAATCTTTAGTTCTGAAACAAATATTAGCAATAAAAGAAAACAAAGCAAATTATATTTCATTGGTAATTGAAGTAATTGTGTTATTTTTTTTACTAGAGTCCGAGGTTGGCTGGCTGAGGGGAGGGATCACTGGAGGTTGGCTGCCAGCTCCAAGGAGGGAGCCATGTCCATTGCCACACAGCCCGGTTCCCAGTCCCAGCCCAGAGCCCGAAGGCCCTGGCAGGGTCAGGAGAGGAGTATACCCTCACTGGGCTGGGTGCAGAAGGAATGGATGCCTATGCTGCTCTGTCACGGCGTGGTTCCCTGCCTCCCTGCCTCCTCCTTACCTTGCCTCCACTGTGGCGGGTGGGAGCCCCTAGGGAAGGGAGAGGACAGGAGCGAGACAAACTCTTGTGTCAAGGGCTGGCTTTCAATAGATCACAGCAAGGGATCTCTCTGCTACATATGAAACCCTGACCCAGAAGCCTGTCATCTACAAATGGTTTAGCACCAGGGGCCGATGGGGGCCCACCAAGGGGAGGGACCACAGGTGGTTGGCCCACTGCCAGAGGTTGGCTGTGGGAGCGCACTGACCAACAGGGGGTAGCTCCTACATTGAGTGTCTGCCCCCTGGTGGTCAGTGCGCATCATAGAGACTGGTCTTCTGTCATAATGGTTGCTTAGGCCAGTGTTTCCCAACCTTCTCTCATGATGAGAATCACCTGGTGGAGTTGTTAAAACACAGATTCCTGAATCCCAACTAAGAAGTGCTAAACTAAAATTTTTGGGAACATATAGGTAAAATTGTATACTTAACTAGTGCTCTAAGACAGATTTTATATACAGAGCACTAAGTTAGGTATGCAATTTTACCTATATGTTCTCAAAAATTCTAGTTTAGCACTTCTTAGTTGGGATGCAGGAATCTGTGTTTTAACAACTCCACCAGGTGATTCTCATCATGAGAGAAGGTTGGGAAACACTGGCTTAGGCTGTTATATATATAGACTAGAGGCCCAGTGCATGAAATTCGTGTTTGGGAGGGTCCCCTCAACCTGGCCTGAACTCTCTCCAATCCAGGACCCCTAGGAGGATGGGGCCTAAACTGTCAGTTGGACATCCCTTTCGCAATCTGGAACCGCTGGCTCCTAACCACTAACCTGCCTGCCTGCCTGCCTGATCACCCCCAATCACTCTACTTGCCTGCCTGATGCCCCTAACTGCCTCTGCTTGCCACCCTGATCACCTCCTAACTGCACTCTGCCAGCCTGGTCACCCCCTAACTAACTCCTGCCGGCCTGGTTACCCTCTAACTGTCCCCCTGCTGTTCTAGTTGCCCCCTAACTGCCCCCTGCCAACCTGGTTGCCCTCTAACTGCCTCCCCTGCCAGCCTGATCGCTCCTAGTTGCCTCTGCCTCAGCCTCCATCACCATGACTTTGTCCAGAAGGAAGTTGGACATCTAGAAGATGTCCAGTTGACCCAGTCTAATTATTACCCTTTTATTAGTATAGATTCACTTGTTCTATTGATACAGATAATTGCATAGCATATAGGAATTTTGCAACTACTTATTTGAAATTACACAATTAAATTGTTAACACAAAAGTAGAGAGAATAATAAAATGAACCTTCATAGACCTATCCCTGGAATAAAAACTTGCTAACATTTTTGCTTAGTTTATATCTTATAATTGTTATGGAATATTTTAAATCAATCCCACATATATCAATTTACTCTTCAGCACTTTGGTATGTTTCTCTACCAGGTAAGGGTTTAAAAACAATCCATAATGTCATAATCACATAAACTGAAATCAACAATTACTCCTTAACATTTAATACTCAATTTTATTCAAATATTCCAGTGTCTTTAAAAAATATATATATATATATTATTATTATTATTATTATTATTATTATTATTTAATCCTCACCTGAGGATATTTTTCTGTTGATTTTTAGAGAGTGGAAAAGAGAGGGAAAGACAGAAGGAAATATTGATATGAGAGAAACACATCGATTGGTTGCCTCCTGCATGAGCACCAACCTGGGATTGGGTCAGGAAGGAGCTTGCAGCTGAGGTATGTACCCTTGACCAGAATCAAACCTGAGACCCTTTGGTCCAGAGGTCAATGCTCTATTCCCTGAGCCAAACTGGCTTGGGCAAAAACAATGTCTTTTTAATATTTGGTTGAATTATATTTCAAAAAATGTCAACACATTAGGTTTACATATATCTGAATTCTCTTTTAATTGGTAACAGTTCCCCTTAACCCTTATTTGCCCAGCAATTTATTTGTGGAGGAAACCAGGTCATTTGTCCTGTGGAATTTTGTATTTCCTACTAGAGGCCAAGTGCACGAATTCATGCATAAGTGGGGTCTGGCTGGCCCAGCCCAAATCACTGGATTGGGGCCAGGCCTGTTGGGAAAAGGAGATGACAGGAGGTTAGCAGGCTGGCCTGCCCCATCAGGATGTATCAGAGCTGGGCTGCCTGGGGGGAGGGACCATGGGCAATCAGCCTGTGGGCCCTGTCCACAATTGAGGTGGGGGGCTGATGGGGGTGGAGCTGGCTGGGGGGAGGAGCCATGGGCTGATTGGGGTGTTGGGGGCTCATTGGGGGCAGGGCTGGCTTGGGGGAGAGGTTGCAGGAATTTGGCTGGCTGGCCTGCCCTCTATTGGGATGGGGGGGGGGGGTCAGGGACAGTTTGGCCCAGGTGTGGTCTATGGGCTGATCAGGGTGGGGTGGGCTGATGGGGGTGGAGTCAGCTGGGGGAAAGGGCCATGGGTGGCATTGGCCAGCCACCCTGCCTTCAATTGGGGTGGGAGAAGCCAATCAGGGGCGGGATGGCTGGGGGGAGGCACCCAACCCCCTGATAAGGCCAGTTTGCTGGCCCAAGTGGGCATCATAGGAACCAGTCATTCCAGTTTATAGTGTTTTGTTTGCGTTTAGATAGATAGATAGATAGATAGATAGATAGATAGATAGATAGATATTTGCTTTATTTTCATACCTTACCTAAATTTCTCTTGGGTTGTTGATGTTTCTTTTTCATTTTTTTTAGAAGTGCATTATTTATTAGGGGTCTGTAACAAATTAAATATTTATATGCATTTTGTCATTTGCCTTTACATATTTTAATGATATTTTAGGCTCTTATGAAAATATTATTTCCATTTTCCACTATCTCCTCACATTTCTGTTTTCTTCAACTTATTTGCTTCAATTCTTTTAGTGTTTATACATGTAAATACTCTATATACTCAATTTTATTCTATTATTTTTCAGATATGAATGATTTATTTTGACCCTCAACCATGAAAGATGTAGAACTCAAATACATAGTAATACTTTTTCCTATCAATTTTGTAAGTTACATTGTTTCTATGTTGTCAGTATTTGTAAAATTTATGGTTTCCTGTGAGCATACTCCCTATGTGTTTATTCTTAATACATCAGATAAATGAATTAAATCATTACTGTCTTATCCACTTTTCATTTAATTTCTTTTTGTTAGCTAGGTGTTTGTTTGTTTTTCTATTTTAGTGGTTTCTTTAACACAAACACACACACACTCACACACATAGAATCTATATGCTTTGAATTTTTGAAGGTGAGTTCATGGGTTACATTTTCTTTTCTTTCATTGCTCCATTAACTTTTAGTGTTGAATGTTATTTTGTAAAAGTTTGAGGCCATTCTATCAATAATATGTTTTCACTCATAATTTATTTGATACATTATTGAGTTCTAGATACTTTTAAATTTTTGAATAGGATATATCTAAGTGTTATTCATTCTTTGTAGATTCGAGACCTGACTTATTTATGCAAAGCTTTCTTAATCGTTTCTTTAAATGTAAATAATATAGTTCAGCTGGCATGGCTCAGTGGTTAAGTGTCTACCTATGAACCAGATCATGGTTCAATTCCTGGTTCGGACATATGCCCAGGTTGTGTGCTCGATACCCAGTGTGGGGCATGCAGAAGGCAGCTGGTCAATGATTCTCTATCATCATTGATGTTTCTATCTCTCTCTCCCTTTCCCTTCCTCGCAGAAATGAATAAAAATATTTTTTAAATAAATATGAACAATATATACTTGATGTCTTGATGTTTATGTTGAACGATCTTTACTTCCTTTCTAGACTTTAAATTTTTTCCAGCTTTTAAATATTTTCTTCATTTCCAATTTATTCTGCTCATTTTTATCATTCCCATTCTCTATATCCTTTACAATGGATTCAGGAGTAACTGTCATTCTTTGTGCTGCTTCCAATTTGGCTATATTTCTGTGATAGTTTCCTTTCACTTTTTGACTGAGTGCTGCCAGTTCAGGTTTTAGCTCCCATTGACTCCTGCATATTCCTAAATCACATACTAGTAGTATATCTGATTTGTTCTCTTGCTGTATAGCTATGATTCGTTTATATTTTTAAGTTGATGGTAATGTGATATGTTCACATCTCTTTCCTGGCAGTAGTTTTCTAAGGGGATATTTGCCATTTTTGTCCTGTTCCTTCACTCCTTTGAGTGTTCTATGAACTATTCAGTATCTTGTTTACTTCCTAGTAATGTTACTTTTTCTCAGTTAAGAGCAGATAAAGTCAGCCTTCTTTGTTCCTTTTAGTCCAGTTCCAACACCATTTCTCTAGCAGAAATAACTCAATGTTCATCACTTGTACATTGCATGCTTCCTGTTTTCCAGAGATAAGACATGACCCTTGACCCCATATTTTAACATTTCTTGGGTCATTTTAATAACATTTTATTTTCATTGTACCTGAATGTACCTAGATCAGTGATTTTCAACCATTTTAATCTCATGGCACCTATAAACTAATTACTAAAATTCTGCAGTACACACAAAATATATATTTGTGCCCATAAACTAATTACTAAATTTCTGCAGTACACACAAAATATATATTTGTGCCGATCTGACAAAAAATAGGTATAATTTTGATTCATTCACACTGGACAGCTATTGTTGTGTTAGCTGTTGTCATCTTTTATTTGACAATCTAAGGGAAGAGAGGTCAGTGCCCCTAACTAACTAGTCAGGTATTGTATGCTTTAAAAATTCTCTCAGCATACCAATGTGCTGCAGTCTACTGGTTGAAAATCACTGACCTACATAGATGATACATGACATTATTTTCAGAGTCAACATCCTGCACTTTCTGTTCTCGCCCCTGCTGCTCAGTACTTCTGATGTCCAAATCACCTGAAATTGTCTGTTCCTAGGAAGTGTTAAGCTAACCTTTTTTTAATATATATTTTTTATTAAGTTATTATTTTTGTACATATACCAATGCCCCCCCCCCCATATCAAGCTAACTTTGGGGAGGGATTGAATAAGACTCAGCTTTGAGGTTGGGAGAAACTCTCTCTATTTATCTCTTAAGTTTCAAAATTAAGGTCAATTTTGCTATCAGCTTTTTGGAACAACTTTTTATCCCCCGTGTAGCAAGAAGGAAAATGGAAAGGTCATAGTCATCTGTGGAGGACAGGAGCTGCATATGGCAGAAATATGATCTATATGTATATGGAAAAAAGAAATATGTTATTCATTGGATATGTTCACATCTCTTTCCTGGCAGTAGTTTTGGAATAAAAAGTGAGGAGAGTGAAATTAGTATCAGAAAATGAATCTTAGATGAGATAAACAAGTATATATAGAAAGATTTTTTTGCTGTGAATCGAGAATGGATTCTTTGGATTGTTATTTACACATTGCTTGAGTTCAATGAGAATAACTTTGATACCTGTTGTGACTTTTTCATAGATTTACTTTGCAAACCCCAGACTGCTACTTGACTATACTGATTATAAAATTCTGTACCTATGTCATGGGGGCAATTATATCTCAGGACTAATATTTTTAAAAAATACTACCTAGTATTAATATATTATCTGGTAATCAATAAATGTTAACTTTATTATTTTCTTCAATAGACGTTATTTAGTAAAATAGTAATATAAGATTAACTGTCATAGTAGACATGTGTTCTGGTAGAATGACACTGATATTGGGGGGTTTACTGTGTTGGAAGAAAATATTTCCAACACCTTAATATAAACACAGTAATATCAGAGAGAAATTTCCTAGAGTTCATATTAAGAACATGTGAACAGCATTTGACACTTTAAAAGTCACTTGTTTTCATTTTTTTATTTGTGACTCATACCAACTCAGTGAAGAGGTATTTTTATTTACATTTTTAACAATATTTCCTAAATATACTATTAATTTATATGAAAATTTTATTTTTCAGTTCTTATGGTTTCAATTGGTTTCGTGTTATAATTTAAGTGAAGACAATGGCAGTTCTCTTTTAATCTCCTTAGTGACAATGCTCCTAATGTTTTCTTATTCACATATATATAAACACATAAATATACATTTGTGCATTGTATATGTACATGATGTTATTTTATATCACAGTGTTAAATTATGTGCAGCCTGTTTTTCCCTTAGATTCATTAAAATGGTGAGTAAATTAATTTTCTCATATTAAACTATCCCTGCATTTCTGAAATAAATCCAATTTTATCATAATATCTTTTTGCTTTTAATGTGTGATTTGAATCTGCTTGCTAATATAATTCAAAATTTTTCAATGGTAGTTATGAGATTGGCCTGCAATTTTCCTGTTTGTGTTTTCATCAGGTTTATTTACCAATAGTATGCCTCTTTCATTAATACAATGAAAGTTTTCCTTTTTCTATGTCCTGGAAAATTTTAAGTAGCAGAAGATTAAGTCACATCCAGTTTCAATTTAAAATATATGTGAACAGTATAATCACTGCAATGTAAGTACATCAAAATTCTTCAGTGAAATATAGTATGTGCTATTTGAACGTACTTTGTTTATTAAATAGTTTATAAGAAATTTAATAATAGTACATTATAGTTAATATTTAAATACCCTGTTTCCCTGAAAATAAGACAGTGTTTTATATTAATTTTTGCTCCCAAAGATACACTAGGTTTTATTTTCAGGGGATGTCTTATTTTTCCATGAAGAAGAACACAGTACACATTTATTGTTAAATGAAAATAAAGGAAATTTATTACCTGTATATGGTATATGGTAGTACGGTAGTTGTCAACACAAACCAGACAAACTTTGAATCCTACAGTATCAAGAATTTACTCATTTATTCAATGACAATCATGCCATCATCTTTTGGAATATCATCATAACAATCCAATTCCTGAATTTTCTGGTGAATTTCTTGTGACTCCATTTCTTTCAGAATCAGTGGACCAAATCTCTCATGTTTAGCCTAGGGGGGCCCTTATTTTCAGGGGGATGTCTTATATTTCATTCAGAAGGAAACCTGTAAGTAGGTCTTATTTTTGGAGGATGTCTTATTTTCGGGGAAACAGGGTAATTAATAATTCAATAAATTATTTAATACTTTTATATTATATGGGTTGATCTTTAATTTTATGAATCTATTATTATACCCATTTTATGGATAAGGAAACTGAGGTTCAAGAAGGATTAAGTAGCTTGCCCAAGCCACACACTAGTAAGCAGCAATAGGAGAACTCAAACTTAGCTTTACTGTTTTCATAGACTCTCTTTATTCCATACTGCTTTCATGAAATCTAGTTCACTGTCTTATGACAACAGTTGGCTAAACAGTATACTACCAGTTCTCCTTACAAGTAGTATCCATGGATCCATCGTGATAGAAGACAGTAATATGTGTATATTTGTTTGGATAATCATTCTCTCAGTCTCTCTCTCTCTCTCTCTCTCTCTCTCTCTCTCTCTCTCTCTCTCTCTCTCTCTCATTCACACACACACACACACACACACACACACACACATATATATCCTTCAGAGGAAATTATAGGAAAATATTACTTTGAACTATTAATTCATAAAATTCAAATAACCTCTTAGCATATACAGTTATGATTTGGGGAGCATAGTTCCATTCATAGCAAATCCTCAATTTACTCATCTACCTAATGATGTTAATTATATTGGCTATAAGTCATCAGCCATTTTGAAGACAGCCTTGTTAAAAATAAAACCAGCCAGGCCAGTATTCCTCAGTTGATTAATCATTGCCCCATGTACCAAGAGGATGCAGGTTTAATTCCTGGTCAGGGCACATGTCCAGGTTGGAGGCTCAATCATCACTAGGGGGTGTGCAGGAGGCAGCCTATTGATATTTCTATCTCATTAATGTTTCTATATCTCTCTCTCCCTCTCCCTTCTTTTATCTCTAAAATTATTAAAAATATATTTTTAAAAATAAATAAAAGTAAAAACCAAAACAAATAAAAGCTGAAATGAATAAAAATTCCAAACAAGTGTAAGAACAGATTTTAAATGATGCCAGATGCTTTCTACAATGTATTAAAATTCCAGGAACAACATAGTACATAATCTCTTGTACAATAATGTGACAACTTGCATTGGAGTAATTAGGAATGGGAAAATGTAAGTGTAAACTTATATAATTAATATAATATAATATAATATAATATAATATAATATAATATAATATAATAAAATAATATATAATTAATATAATTAATATAATTAATATAATTAATATAATTAATATAATTAATATAATTAATATAATTAATATAATTAATATAATATAATATATCTCTCTATATAAAAGTGCAGCGATCAAATGGCAGAACGACCAGAACAACCGGTAAATCAGTTGCTATGACATGTACTGACTCTCAGTGCAAGAGCTGTTCCCTCGTGCTCAGCTGAACAAGATGAGTAGCACTCAGAGGACTTGTCCACAGCCACTCAGCTGACTGGGATGAGTGACGCTCCTGCAGCGGGAGCAGCCACTCAGAGGGCGGGTCCACAGCCACTTGGCTGACCAGGATGACCAGCACTCCCATAGCAGGCCACTTCCTGCAGGCCATGCCGCCCACCAGTGCACGAATCCAGGCACCAGGCTCTAGTATAATCTATAATTAAAAAAAAACAACATAATATGCTAATTAGACTGGATGTCCTTCTGGATGAAAATGCAGCAGACAGGGGTTGAGGCAGAGGCAGCAGAGGACCCTATCTGCAATGGCAGGTGGGGACCAAGGTAGAAGAGGCAGAGCCCCCCAACTGTGGCCACAAGGGGGCCGAGCTCCTTGCATGAATTTTGCACATTGGGCCTATAGTATAATCCTATATAATATAATAGGAATATGCAAATTATCTGAGACGCCCTCATGGGTAACATGGGCGTGGCTGCGTACTGATCAAGGCTGGGCAATGTGAGGCTGCGTAAAATAAAATAAAATAAAATAAAATAAAATAAAATAAAATAAAATAAAATGCTTCACATGGCCTAAAGCACAAACATCCCAGCAGATAACTCAATGCAGGTTATTGTGTAATCACAATGATTACATATTATAGTACATCACAATGATTACACAATATTGATTACAAAATAAACTTATTTTCAGAAAAAAAAAAAAATAACATCTTCATTTAAAGATGCCCCAGTAAAGCTGCTGAGGCTTTCATCTGTCCCTTTCTACACCAGAGATGACAGGGTTCAATGAGGAAGGGCTCCAGTTTCATTTTCTCAGCACCCAGCTAGGAGGCCTCCCTAGGGTGGCTCTCCCCTCCAAGCCCTGCACAGGACTGGTGCTTTGCTCCTGCCCAGGAGCCCTGAAGGAAGGTGGAGTGAAGTGCTTTCCCTCAGGGACCCCACTCTCACTGGGAGTACGGAAATCTGCCACCTGGGGCAACTGTGCAGCCTGGTGAGCTGCGGAGAGGGAGACCTACCCATGCAGATGTGTACGCTGGTGGAGGCCATGCAGCTGCCATATTTGAAGTTGTCCTCAGTGGAGGACCAGGGATAGTGGAGATCAGAGTCAGCCATGTTGGCAATGTAAACCTAGCTCCCCACAGAATGACTAGAGTGCACAGACCTCAATGTTCCTTGGTCACTTCCTGAGCAGTAATCAGCACGGACCATGGATCAAAACTGAAACCACTAAGTATGTGTCCTGACAGAATGGAACCCAAACCTTTGCTGTGGCAGAGGAGCTCTGGCCCACAGCAGGGGCCAGGAACACCAGAGGGGTTTTGTTGAGGGGCCCTGACAAGCAGCCTCCAGCACAGTAGCTTAGACCTTCCTCCCGATACAACAAGGTTGAGTATTGGATCCCTGGTCAGGGAACAGACAAGAGGCAGCCAAAGAGTGCAAAATAAGTGGAACAACACACTGGTGTTTCTCTTGGTCCCTTCCTCTCTCTCAAATAATCAATCAATACAAATTAAAATAAAAAATAAACCCTCTGGCTTGCAGAGTTGCTAAAACAGTTAGAAAGCGAAGTCCCATCCCTTCACATTCATTCAACAAATACTTCATATGCTCCTTCAATAATCACACCGGAAATGGGTGTTTATTTGTTTTTAACCAAGCTAATGCCAACATCCTTCTGATCTTACCTTAAATCTAACTCTTCCAGAGTGGCCTTATCTGGTAAACCCCCAACCTCACCCCAACTCCACAACACCAGGTTATCTTGCTATAAATTACTATACTTGCTAAACTGCTCCCTTGGAACATTTGCTAATTGATCATTTATGTAATTTTTAGTATCTCCTATTAGAATGCAAGCTCTATGAGGTGAGGGTCCTTGCTTGTCTCTTTTGCACTATATTTCTAGTACCTAGACAATATCAAACAGTAGGCATTAGTAAATATTTCTTGTATAGGGTAGAGAAAAATAAGATTGCAATTGTCAGTACACAAAACAGTTTGTTCTTAATATTGTTTATTGATCATTGTATTTTTTCCATATGAACAACTGTAACTTTTGCCCCACTCTGTGTAAATGGATCAATAAATAATTTTAAGCAAGCATTGTGAAAAAAGTCATTGCATGAAATAACCAGAGTCTGAGGAAAATCAGAAAATTCAGGCATCATTACCTTAATAAATACAACAAGGAAGAAGACTGGCATGTGTATGCCCTAAGAAGGAAAAGTAAGCTTTTCTGCAAAGGAAAGATGACATGGAGCTCTTTTTGTAAAGTGTTTTAGCACTTGATGAGCCATTATAATTTCCTTATTTAATTTACCAAAGAAAAATACTAAGCAAGAATATCTGGGAGTGGAAATCTTTATGAGGTTTAGCAATGATGTACACAGCTTTTGCTTTCTATATCACTTTATTGTTAATGATAACATTAAACTTTTTTATGCTCTGCTGGAGATATATGTGTATTTGAAAAAATTCATTATCATAGAAACTCTGGATTCATGATGCCATCCTAGGGAGATTAGGAAATGGCACTGATTTAAGTTTGAGGACAAAGGACACTTTTGGAGAAAGAAAGATAATGATTTTTTAATGGCAACACTAGAGCTATGTCTATAAGAATGCAGCAGTTGCCTGTTTTAAAGTAACTGTTCTTGTATATTCTCTTATTTCCATGCAATTTTTTTTTTTTTTGTATTTCTACCTTCCCATGACTGATGAGTCAACCATGGAACAGTTAGTTTCTCTAAGTACACTCAGCCTATATACCATTAGGTCTAAATTTTCTAAAGGTACATCTACACTAATAAAAGAGAAACATGCAAATTAATCATCACTCTGCTACGCCCGCCAGCCATGCCCACCAGCCAATCAGGAGTGAGTGCAAATTAACCCAACCAAGATGGAGGCTGGCCATGGAGCTGGAGCAAGTAGGAGGCTTGGGTTGCCCCCAACAATGGAGGAAGGCAAGCTTCCCACCCACCCTGGCTGGTCCTGGCCTCCCCTCAAGGCTACAAAGTTTCAATTATAGAAGATAAGTAAATCCTAGATACTTGCTTCCAGTCGGCCCTAGCCTCTGTTCAAGGAGGCACTGAAAAAAGAAAAAGAAAAAAAGGAGGGGCTGGGACCTTGGGTCCCCGGAGGATGAGCAGGCCAGGATGGGATGGCAGGGGCCATTGGGGGTAAGCAGGCCATCAGTGGGGGTCAGTTGGGGATGAACAGGCTGGTGGTGGGGGGCAGTTGGGGGCAAGCAGGCCAGTAGGCAGAGTGCTTAGGGGCAATCAGGCAGGCAGGCAGGCAGGTGAGTGGCTGGAGCCAGCAGTCCTGGATTGTGAGAGGGATGTCTGACTGCTGTTTTAGGCCTGATCCCTGTAAACTGGCATTAGGACATCCTTCGAGGGGTCCTAGATTGGAGAGGGTGCAGGTCGGGCTGAGGAACAACCCTCTCCCCCATGCGTGAATTTTGTGCACTGGGCCACTAGTTAAAAATAATTCTGAATGCAATATTCTACTGCACAGTGAACTTGGTATATCTGCCTGTGGGATGATAGCTACCCTCATTCATATGAATATGCTAATGTCAATTGAGAAAATATTTTATTTAAGTGTTCTTGTCTTTTAACAATTGCATATTTAACATGTTTTGGTCATTTATAAAATTTCTGCTGTTAAAATTGCACATGGAAATAAAAACATTATTGATAGTAATTTCTAAGTTTTTAATAGGAAATCATGATAGAAATATTTCTTTGATATCTACTATTTGCATGACATTCTGCTCTATGGTCTTGTTCAAATGTTTACTTTCTCAATGAAGTCTTCTCAGGTCTCATCCTCCTTCTCCTGAACACATATATACAAACATCAAACCTGATCTTACCCTTTCTTCGTACTCCTTTAACACTATATGGATTATTCCAGGAATGTTTTGATCAGCTGCATGGAAGTCAACCATTTTTAGGAGCTAGAGAGTGAAGGGAAGAGTATCTATTTATTGATCTGTACTTTGCTCTGTCTCTAATAATAATGATACCACAGCCATGCCCTGCAAGAGTTATGGTTTCATGGGCATGTAGTCCAGAAGCTAACTTAATGCTGGAAAACTCCATGTTTTTTATGGTGCTCATCTTAAGTGAATAATATCTCTATATCCTCATATTAAGACATTGCTAGATAGAATATGAAAATGCCAATAGAATGTAACTAAACTATTCAAAATCATTGAATAGTTTATTATGAATTCTGTTCAACACTTTAAAAATATCGTCAATTATGAATTCTGTTCAACACTTTAAAAATATCTGCAGCCCAGTTGCAGTAGCTCAGTGGTTGAGCTATGAACAATGGGATCAGGGCACATGCCTGGGTTGCAGGCTCAATCCCTAGTGTGGGGCTTGAAAGAGGCAGCTGAACAATGATTTTCTCTCATCATTGATGTTTCTGTCTCTCTCTCCCTCTCCCTGTCCAAAATCAATAAAAACTATTTTTAAATAATGAAAAATAAATAAAAATACCTGCAGATGCACTTGAAAAAAGACAATATTCTGAAACCCATTTTGGTATAATTTCTTGGGACACTAAGCTCATCTAGCCATATGCTATGGAAAAAATTCTGTTACAATAATGTCTATGGAAGCAGAAATATAAGATATGACCTAGGTTTTACTGACACATGCTTTGACAGCTGTTGAAGTAGATTTTAACCTGGGATATATGATTGATTCTCTTTCACAAAAAGTAACCATTTGATTAGCGGTCTTGTGTCAATATGGTTAATGCCCCAATGATGATACAGTTCACATCAAAGATGAAAATGGTTATGGTTTTTATTTGTTTATAGATCTTTGTGTATCTCAGGAGGCATATTAAAATTCTTTGCAGATGCTGAAATTGAGATATATAAAGACTGCTGGAAGTAGCTAAGATCACCCTCACAGGGCTGCCTCAGAATTAAGAGTATAATTTAGAAGCTTCAGGTCTTGCTTTTATTAAGAAATATTGATAAAGAGAAATCTAAATGGAGGCAATTTCCAAGAAATGGAATTGTGTGCTGGTTCTTGAGTATACTTGTTTATGTAGTTGTGGTTATCAATCCCTTGGACATTTTAATGTTAGTCATCACTAGTGAGGTCTCATAAAGTACTGAATACAATAACATTTCTGAGTGCATGTGTACAGTATGCAAAACTCTCTGCTAAGTACAACACATTATCTCTAACGTTATCACAACCTGGAATATATTATTATTTTTATTTAATAAGAAAGTGATATATATATATATATATATATATATACACACACACACACACATACACACACACACACACACACACACTTGCTCAAAATGTATAACTATGTGATTCTAAAGTTGTCACACACCATGATTCTGCTTGAATAAGCATATGTATCAAATAAAGATATGTAATAGAGGAGTAAGTTCATATGGGAGATGGATTACATTTGAAAGGTGTGTCTTAGTATTCTATCAGAATATGACAAATTACCACTAGTAACTTGTCATATTACTAGCTTGATGACTTAAAACAGCATGGATTTGTTCTCTCACATTTTTTAATCCAGATGTGTGAAATTAAGGTGTCTGAACATCGGCACTCCCTAACAGGCTCTAGAAAAAAAGAATCTTGTTTTATTTCCTTTCCCACCTTCTGGTGCCTAGTGGCTGCATCACTTTGATCTCTGTCTGGGTGTTGCATTAATTCCTCCTCTTCTGTTTGACAAAGCTCTCTTAGTCTTGCTCTTATAGGGACATTACCATTGTATTTTGGGACCACTTGGATAAGCCACAATGATATGAAGATCCTTAACTTAGCTACGTCAACAAATATATTTTTTCCAAATAAAATAACATTTGTTTCTGGGAATTCAAATGTAGGCATGTATTTGAGGGGTTGGGAGCTACCATTTAGCCTATTGCCATGAGTAATAGGTTTCTATGGTCACACTGAGTTGCTCTCTTTATTTCAATTATGGCTTCTGGAGAAGTTGGAATTGTTGGTGTTCTCTTTAAGGCCAGAAGAGATGGCTAAGTCTGATGAAAAGTTGAACAGACAAGGGATATATTGAAACAATGTGTCAAGTTTGCTCTTTGGTAGAAAAATTGAATAATTCTATAGGATCAACTAAATTTAGAATTAATGTTCATAGTGTAGATCCTGTCTTCAAGGGACTTCCATTCTGAGTGGCATGAATTATAACAGTTCAAATGCTGCATTTTTCCAAATGAAAAAAAAAATACATAGAAAAAATATTAAGGAGGAAAAAAATCACCGTATTGGGTGGAAAACATCAGGGGTAGAATAAAACCGAATAGACCTGCTCTCAAACAAAACCACCACCCTTCCTCTCTGGCCAACAATGATCAGAATACAACCACCACTTCTTTGTTTTGGAGCCATTGAGACTAATCCCATCAAGCCCTTTTATCCTTTGTATATAATTTCTACAGGTATTCCTGGTAACTTCATCTCCATATTTAATGTGTCCATTTTCGTTTTAATTCTATTCTTCAACTATTGAAAAGTGTCTGTTTCCTCTCTGGTAATTAGAGTCCATGTTCAGTAAAATCCTACTGTTTCCAATAGTTTCTCTTAATATTTCCATCACCTCCTTATTTTAACTGTGAGCTGGTCTACCCGAATGACACTCAGTGCAGTCTTTTGAAATGGTGGATTCTTTTTCTCTAAAGTACTCTACTATCATTGATCCAAGATTTAGGTATTTTCTTTGATACTCCTTGCTAATGACAGATGATTCTTCTTTCTTCCTTCTCCTGCCTTGGATTCTCACGTCAATAGATTATATATCTCCTGTTAACCTTGGTGATAGATGATTTTTTAAACAATAAAGACAAATACCATATGATCTCATTTATAATGAACAAAATAAACTGATGAACAAAATGGAAACAGAGGCATGGATACATGGATCAAAATGACAGCTGTTGGTGGGGGTGGGACTGGATGAAAGAAGAGAAGAGATTATTAGGCAAAGACATATATGCATAAACCCATAAACTGTAGACATAGAGAACTCTGTGGTGCTGGCCTGAGGAAAGTGGGAGTGGGGCTGGCTGGAGGTGGGCAAGCAGGGTTGGGAGCCAGGGACATGTGTAATAGTGTCAACTATAAAAAAATAAGAATAAAAGCTATAATGCACAAAATCAAATGTAGTTGGAGAGATTCATATAACCATGCTAAGTGGTCCCACTTTAAATTCAAGATCACCATCCTCAAGTGGGTTCTTAATGCTGACTGGCAATTATGCTATATTTGCCAATTTCCTGGATACTCTTAATGACTATTTCATGCCTTATCTTTTTTAGAAATGTCTACTTTCTCCACCTTATTTCCTGTGTGAGAAAATAGCAATAATCAGAAGAAATTTTTCTCAAGCTAATATTATCACATCTTCCCACCAGCAGCAATCACTACTTACATTCCCTCTTTCCTCATACTACTTATCACCATGTGACATACATTGTGCTTTACTTAGTGTACCTACTCAAATGGAAATTCCATAAGGGCATGGATTTCTTTCCTGTTTTGTTCGCTATTATATGCATAGTTCCTAAGACAGGGCCTGGTGCATATTTGGGGTTCTATGAGTAGTTGTCAATAAATTAATCAATAAATGACTAAATCCTATTAATAGCTCAAGATTCCATCACTTTTCTCTCAAATAGTAAGTTATGAAAAATAAAAACCACTTAAAGTTATTTAGGATTCAGCTTTAGCAAGTTTGGCTCAGTGGATAGAGCGTTGGCATGTGGACTGAAAGATCCCAGGTTGGAATCTGGTCAAAGGCACATAGTTATCTCGACTGTGGGCTCCTTCCCATGCCGGGGCCCTGGTCAGGGCTCGTGCAGGAGGCAACCAGTCCATGTGTTTCTCTCACATGGATGTTTCTCTTTGTCTTTCCCACTCTCTTCCATTCTCTCTAAAATTCAATGGCAAAATATCCTCAGGTGAGGATTAAAAAAAAATATTTTGAATTCAAAGGAGGAGTTTGTTGAGAACCATGGATAAAAGTCTAATATTGTAATTGCTTATTACTGACTGTGATGCCTTAAAGTTTTTACATTAAAAATTCAGTTACTTAATGGCTTAAATTTTGGGGTAAATTTTATAGTTTCTTAAGTTTTCCTTACCTAAAAAAAGGACACTTAACACTGCATATATGAAAATTACACTCTTCAATTAGTGAGGAAATAAGAGAGGGCATACTAAAGAATAATACATTATAATAATAGCCACTGAAACGAGACATTTTTACAAGTTTCTTTATATTAACATAATTTTTCTGCATCCTGTAGAGTTTCAAAGCTTTATTTTTAAGTACTAGTGGTATTATAATTGCCCAAATTTCCCAATGTCAAATAAAGCCTCCCAAAACATAACCATTACTCAGGAAAGTACATGAAACCTGCTGTGAAATATAAATACAAATGTTCATTTCTTACTTTGTGGTTAGATATTATGTTACCTGTAAAACTTAAGTCTTAAAAACTTTTCCGTGCCCTTTTGGGCTATTTACTTTATCCTATTGTCTTATCTACTTTATGTGATTTAGAGTATTTTCTTCTTTTGTATTAGTGAGTTTTATGACCTTTTCCAACCTTCATTTGATTAGTCCTTATCTTTGGTACTACCTAGCATAATGTCTGGCACATTGTAGGCCCTCAATAAATTTTGAATGCATAAAGAGGTATTCATTTTTTAAAATGTAATCTTCCTTGGCTGTGTTTCTCAAAGGGTAATTTGCAAAGCACTTACATTATAATCACTGGGATGCCTTACTTTCTAAATGCAAATTCTTATAGTTCATCCATGATATTCTGAATAGCATGTAGGCAATAAAATCTGAGACAAGTTATTGTAAGCTGCTTTTTTTGCCACGATAAGTGTGATAGGTGTTAAGACAGTTAAGATGTTTTTCTGTCCTAGGAAAGAGTTTAGCATCCAACAGAGAACAGGGAACAGATAATAAATAATTTAAAAAATGAATAACTATAGCATGTTGTTAATGCTATGAAGGAATAGACATGACCTACTTTATATTGTCACAAAAGTTCTCTCTGGAAGGTGACATTTTAGTTGAAAGGTGAAGATAATAAAGCCATCAATACTCCTACATTTAGAAGTTGAAAAGAGGAGGGTATTGAAAAAAGGAGGCAGGAAGCAGCTGTATGTTGGCACCTGACAATCTTGTCTCCTCATAGGCTGTCTAGGCAAAGCTTAAGCCTCATGTACACATGTGGATAACAATAGTACCTATTTCATAGATCAATGTGAGGATTAAATAACTAATTAGTGCCTAGGAGATAGATAATCCTCAATAAATGATAGTGTCTATTATTTTAATGGGGATTCCTGAATATTAGTAAGTGTGTAGAACTGTTTATATGTTTATTTTCCAATTTTATATATTTTTGGATGAATTTTCTATTCATGTTTTTTGCCAGTGTTGTAATATTGTGTTCATCTTTTTTTTACTGGTTTCAAAATCTTGACCTTAAGTCTCTCTATCTAGAAAATGAAGAGTTTGTATCAGCTAGTCTTTGAAGACTGCTAGCTTGTACCCTTCATATTTCTAAGTGTCTTGAAGGCAGGGTCATTTTAGTGAGAAAGACCTGGATCCCTAAGAATTTTTTTTAAATACATCTTTATTGTTCAGATTATTACAAGTGTTCCTCTCCCCCCCCCATTGCTCCCCTCCACCAGGTTCCCACCCCACCCTCTGCCCTTCCCCACCCCCCATTGTCCTCATCCATAGGTGCACAGTTTTTGTTCAGTCTTTTCCCGCACTCCCCACTCCCCCTTTCACCGAGAATCATCAGTCCACTTCCCTTCCATACCTCTGATTCTATTATATTCACCAGTTAATATTGTTCATCAGATTTTTTAATTCCCTTGGTTTTTAGTTTCACTTGTTGATAGTTACATATTTGTTGTTCATAATTTTTATCTTTATTTTCTTCCTCTTTCTAAAGAACCCCCTTCAGCAATTCATATATTTCTCGTTTGGTGGTGATGAACTCCTTTAGCTTTTTTTTATTTGTGAAGCTCTTTATCTGGCCTTTGATTCTGAGTGATAGCTTTGCTGGGTAGAGTATTTTCGGCTGTAGGTTCTTGCTATTCATCATCTTGAATATTTCTTGCCATTCCCGTCTGGCCTGCATGGTTTCTGTTGAGAAATCAGCTGACAATCGTATGGGTGCTCCTTTATAGGTAACTACCTGCTTTGCTCTTGCTGCTTTTAATATTCTCTCTTTGTCTTTTGGTCTTGGAATTGGAATTGTGATGTGTCTTGGTATGGTCTTCTTTGAATTCCTTTTGGTTAGATCCCTAAGAATTTTAGAAGGCAATTTGAGATTGTAGTTTAGTAATTAGTAGTGGCTGATCCACATGAGAAGATTAGAAATAATCTTGCTTTGACTTTAGGTCATAATGCATCTTTGAGCCAGCAACAGAAACTATATATGTTTATTGCTTCTTCTTTGTGCAGATCTTTCATGGTATACATCTTGGCTATATCAAACCTTCCTGAAATTTTAATTATCTACTGTCATTAACTAAGCTAACTTACAGAGTTGTAGGAGAAACATGGATTTAAATACTTGGGAATCCTGGAGAAAATATGAGCTGCACACGTGGGGAAATCAGGACATGATATTTACTGAGAGACAGGCTATTGTACCTCAAATTGTACTAGGATTGTAGTAATTTAACTTTTCTGAGTCCCAGTTCTCTCATCTAAAATATGGAAGTAATGCTGTGAAGCAGACAATATTATTATTTTTATGTGTTTTTTTTATATTTACATAGCTGAACCTATCAGTTTTTCCCTTTATGATGTCACCTTTGTCCAAGACAATGCCTGATCAGATAAATATTTATCCAACCTGTCTTTTTTAGTTATTTTATCATTTTACTTTTTACATATCTTTAAATTTCTTGAAATTTATTTTAATATTTGGTATAAGTCTGAGAACCTAATCTCTCTTTTCAAATATCTAGCCAATTGTTTCAACACCGTTTATTTAAGAAATTTATCATTCTGCCACTTTTGTTGTGCCAATTTAATCATGTATTCCTGTGGGTAAATATAGAAACATAACTCTGTTTCTTGATTCCTCCATTCTGTTCCAATTATTTATCTACTTAATCCTTTATCAGTATTAAACTTTAATTATTGTGGTTTTATATTGCATATTAATATTTAAAGGGTTTCTTTTGCTTTGTTTAGCTAATCTATTGTTGTATGTAAACCTCAGAATCATTTTTGTTAAGTTCTAAAATAACAAATAAATAATTCATGTATTCTCACTCCCCATATATAAATAAGTCTGTCTATGTGGGCAGTGTTTTGTATGTTGTGACAAAGAGGTAGATCTTTATCCTCATTAGGTATGTAGGTTAACCATCTAGTTTAATGTCCAAACTAGGACACTTTTCACAGTGAAAGAGGGTAGGACAAATGTCTAGGGTAGCAGCTCCATGCTGACACTGACAACCTTGCATGTCTTCACATAGGCCACATAGGCAAGGTTCAAACACAGTGTGGCCTGAGTCTTGGTGGAATAGCCCGTGATCTTCCCAGGAAAATGGCAAGATTGGCAGCCTTAGAA
Source organism: Pipistrellus hanaki (assembly GCF_964339955.1). Classification (NCBI taxonomy): domain Eukaryota; kingdom Metazoa; phylum Chordata; class Mammalia; order Chiroptera; family Vespertilionidae; genus Pipistrellus; species Pipistrellus hanaki. The sequence continues at coordinate 18,189,951 of NC_140524.1, read as the reverse complement.
TTTTTGTTTTAACTTTGTGTAGTGATGGGTGGTGACTAATTTATTGTGGTGATCATTTATTTCTCAGTGCCTACAAATATAAAATCATTACATTGTACATCTGAAACTAGTATAATGTTACATGTCAATTATATTTCAATTTTAAAAAAGTTTGACAGCTTTCTGCAGAGCTGCTACAAGATATTTTTAAAAAATATATTTGTATTGATTTCAGAGAGGAAGGGAGAGGGAGAGAGATAGAAACATCAATGATGAGAATCATTGATAAGCTACCTCCTGCACACCCCCCACTGGAGATTGAGGGCACAACCTGGGCATGTGCCCTAACCAGGAATCAAACTGTGACCTCCTGGTTCATAGGTTGACACTCAACCACTGAGCCATGCCAGCTGGGCTGCTGCAAGGTATTTTTTATTTAACTCCCTAGCTTGTGAGAGGTGTCCTGGAGTCAGCACCATGCTGACACTGAGGCTTTCTGGCTCTAATGAGGCACAGGCTATTCACCTCACTCACCTCTCCTTAGAGAGCAGCTACAGACTATAAAACTAGTTAGCGATTGTCTAGATGGGCTCATTAGCAACTGAGAAACCTATTGCTCACATTCTTTCATTTGGCTCCTTTGTTTTCTTATCATGCTTCAAGTTAAGTTGATACCATGGTGGTGTTACTTATTCTGCCTGGGTAAGTAATACACTGTCTGAATCTACCTGGACCAATTGTCTCTTTATCAGTAGCATTTGTTAGCATGCTTAAAAACAAAATGCTAAACCAGTTGAAATTCAGGAAGAATAAGAATAAATTGCAACTAAATGACCAAACCTGCATTGTTAACAACATTGTTCCCATGATACAAAAGGGGCCCAGTGATAGACTGTCCATAAAAGTTTTATGCAGTCAACAATATCACTGAAACACAGCCTCTGTCTTTTGGTAAGCTTTTGGGCTCCCTATTATTGTGATGGTGGCCCTGTGGGGGGAAGGCAGTCAATCAGACATGCAGTCTGTTTAAACTTCAGCTATAACATCATGCTGATTCCCAACATTTTGGAAAGTACAGAAAACTAAAATGACAACTCCTATAAATATTATTGGTGTGTATTATTTCAGTCTTTTTATTATGTGTAATTTTGTGTAATTATAATGATGTATCATATATAATTTTGTATCTGCCTTTTAAAATTTAATGCTCATAAATGCTTTATAAACATTTTAATGATTACATATGTTTCTATCAAGTGGATTTATCAGTTTTTGTAAGTACTCTCCTATTAAGTGCAGTTAATTCTTTTGGATTTTTTCTGTTTTTAAATAGTAGTCAATAATTCTGTAATAAACATATCTAGGCCTTAGGATAGATTCCCAGCAGAGAAAGCCATTTTTTCCAAACACTTAATGCATGCTGTCAAATTGCTTTTTAAAGGGTTTGCCTATTTATGTTCCCACCAGCATCTTTAGTATCCATTCTGTAACTCTTAAAGTGCAAAACAAATCCCTAAACCTCATAAACATTTATATTAACTTTCTGGGAAGTTGAGGATCATTATGTCTATAAGGACCAAGCAAATCAATGGAATGCTAAATAGATTTTTTTTTCATAATCAATGATTGTACTGCATTTTAGCGAATATATTTTTGGCAGAGATAAATTTTTCTGGTTAATCTATTTCTTAACTCTGTTCTATTCACAGTAAATATCTACAATGAAGAGGTATGCTGGTGTGGATTAGATGGACCCAGTTTTATGTAGAATTGCCATGTAGAATGCACATAAAAGGAGTATGTATCACAGTGTTGACTAAAGAAGGATTTCTAGATCTTCAAAATGTCTTGATTGTTGATTGTACTACTCTGGATACAGGATAGAGCAGTGGATCTATTAATATGTTGTTTTTAACTTATTTATTGATTTGATGGAGAAAGAGAGAGAGAGGAAAGAGAGAGAGAGAGAGAGAGAAAGAGAGAGAGAGGAAAGAGAGAGAGAGAGAGAGAGAGAGAGAGAGAGAGAGAGAGAGAGAGAGAGAGAGAGAGAGAAAGAGAGAGATATGTTGTTTCACTTATTTATGCATTCACTGGTTGTTTATTGTATGTGCCATGACTAGGGATCAAACTTGAAACCTTGGTGTATCAGAATGACACTAACCAACCCTGCCAGGCCATAGATCAGTGATTCTTAACAATCATGAGAGTAATGAATCCTTTGAGGATCTGAGGAAATGTAAGGACTTCCTCCTTAAATAAAAATGAATGTATTGACATAAACTTTAACAGTGCAGACATTTTTTATATTGATGATCTTTTTGAAGTATATTTGTAGATTCCAGATTAAGAACTTCTGGGCTAGGCTCTGATAATCACACCCTAGAGATGATGTCCACAGAATGAAATGTGGTAGACTAACTTTGCTCTATGTCACATTGAATATAGTGTACTATATTTTTTGCTCTCTAAACACCACAGTTCCAAGATTATTTTCTTGTAGCACAGTTTTTGCTCAAATTTCTGACTTCTTGGTATATGAAACTCCTAGAGCCTTGCCTCCAGGAATGTCATCTCTTTTTTGACTAGTACAAATAATTCCTCCACAAAAAATGTGGTACTTTACATTTGCAATTGTTAGCCGTCATCTTTATGAGGTATGCATAAATTGTGAGCAGTGGTTCTCAAACTTTAATATGCACAAGACTCGGCTAGGAGCAAATTTTAGCATGCAGATTCCCAGTTCTCACTCTGAAAACTCTGATTCAGTTTTCTGGATAAGACTACATATATATTAATCCTCGCCTGAGGATATGTTTATTAATTTTAGAGAGAGAAGAAGGGAGAAAGAGAAACATCAATGTGAGAGAGAAAAATCAGTTGTTTCCCATATACACTGTGACTGGGGATTGAACCTAAAGCCTACATATGTGCCCTTACCAAGAATTGAACTCATAGCCTTTTTGGTGTACAGGACTACACTCTAACCAACTATGCCACCTGCCCAGGGCATACCTTAGATATACTTTGTAAATTTTTATTTTTTCCATCACCATTTATCCCCTCTATGCCCTCTTCTACCTCAAATTGTCCCCCTCCCCCTGCAATCACCACACTGGTATCTTCATATATAGTTTCTAAATAAATATTTATTTTTAGAATAATTTTTAGAATAATTTTAGATTTACAGAAAACCTGTGAAGATATACCAGAGAGATTTCTTGTATATCACATATGCAGTTTCCTCTGTATTTGATACTTGATATTAGTATGGTATATTTTATACAATTGAGGCAATATTGATGCATTATTATTATCTATACTACACACTTTATATTTCCTTTGTTACCTAATGTTCTTTTTTTTTTTTTTCCTATCCCAGGAGCCCACCCAGAGCACTACATTACATTTAGATGTCATGTCTTCCTAGCCTCTTTTTGACTGACAGTTTCTCAGACTTTCCATGTTTTTTAATGACCTTGACAGTTTTGGTGATTACTGTTTAATTTTATTTATTTATTTTTTAGGAAACACATCTGATGAAATTTGTCTGATGTTCTTCTCATGACTAGACTGTGATTATGAGCTTTGGGGGGGAAATCATAGATATGAATTACCGTTCTTATCACATTACTAGAGGCCCAGTGCACAAACCCATAGGGATCGGTCCTAAACCGGCAGTCAAACATCACTCTCATAATCTGGGACTGCTGGCTCCTAACTGCTTACCTGCCTTGCCTGCCTGATTACCCCTAACCGCTTTTGCCTGCCAGGCTGATCACCCCCTAACCACTTCCCTGCTGGCCTGATTGATGCCTAACTGCCCTGCCCTGCAGGCCTGATCTCATCCCCAATTGCCCTCCCCTGCCAGCCATCTTGTAGTGACCATCCTGTGGTGGCCATCTTGTGACAACATTGTGACAGCCATATTGTGACAGTGTCGCACGATGCCACCAAGCTTTTATTATATAGGATACCAGCAACACAAATTATCACTGTTTACATTAGTCTTGGTCACCTGGATGAGGTGGTGTTTGTCATGTTTTTACACTGTAAAGTTATTTATTTTCTGCTTTTCCACACTGCCCTCTTTGGTAGGAAATCACTATATGCAGCCCATACTTAAAGAATAGAGGGTTTTAAGCTCTACCTACTTGAAGGTGGAGTATCTACATAAATTATTTGGATTTTTTTCTGCAGGGGAGATTTGTATATTCTATTCTATTTACTTAATAATTTATTTATATCAGTATGAACTCAGGGTCACTTATTTTATACTTTTGTTTATAATCCAATACTACTTTATTTTGTTGCTCACATTGTTTCAGCATGGGCTGTTACAAACTTGTAGCTGGCACCTGTGCCACTTTGGCATACTCCATTATTGTGTTTTTCTTTCTTTCTTTTTGGCACTTCCTTACTTTAAGTCATTATAAAATGCTCCAGGAATTTCTTATTTATTTCCAGCTTCAGCCTTAGAATCATCCATTTTTTCAAAGATCCCTGGTTTATTTTATTGGATAATGGTGTTATATATTAAGATTTGGGTAGTAGGTATGTTCATTGCTGATGGAGTGTCATTGTTTCTAGGTCCTCTCATCTGGCAGAGAGAGGACATATATGTCATATACCAATCTATGTGTGTATATCTGTGTATTATCTATATTGTTTATATATATATATATATATATATATATATATATATATATATATTTGTATTTATATTATGATAAGAAAGTTCATAATGATATTTTCATCTTTAAACATAACCACATGGATCATTCTAGCTTTTCCCCTTTCTTATATCAATCTTCCATTCTAAGTGTGAGAAGCCTGGCTCCTACCATCCTCAACTCATTTACTTATTTGTTCAATTCCAGTATACATTTTGGTGATTTCAGAATTATTAACCTGTATCCCTCTGGAAAACAACTTTACCAATTAATACATATATATATATATATATATATATATATATATATATATATATACACACACACACACATACACATACTTTTTATTTATTTATTTATTTATTTATTTATTTATTTATTTATTTTTTGTCTTTAGTCTCATAGTATCCAGTTATTCCCAAAGTTAGTTATGTCAGCAAGAGAGGAATAAAAGAACTTTAAAACTTTAAGAAAAACAAATTAAAGATAAGGAAATGGAGGCTCTGAAAACTGAAGTCCTTTATCTAAATATAACATATTTAGGTGTCTGAGTCTAGATTGGAATCTAAGATTGTCTAATTTCAAAGCCAATTCTAATAAGCACTATGCTCAGCTATCTCAAGTGAAATGGGTATAACAGCTATTGAGAGTAACAAAGTGATATCTAGGAAAATCAAATAAGGCTTAAGTAAAAAGATATTGTTTCTGGGTAATTGTCAATAACTGTATCTTAGGTTTCTGTTTTAGTATCTTTGTCCTTAAATGTCCAATTATTATTTTGGTTCTCTAGGTAAGTGCATGTATTGTAACAGGCATCCATCTTTCATGAAGATCCTCATTAGACAAATGATCCGTGACTGAAATGAAAGATGGTTCTATTTTATATTTTGGAAATATGTAAAGCAGGAATTCCAGTAATTGTGCAACATTTGTCTTTTTAACCATTCCAAAATTAATGGCTGTATGGTTAATGTAATTTTAAAGAAATTTGGTCATTTAATTTCCCAAAATAAGTTGGATGTTGATGCTAAAATTTTAAAGTATTCATGCTTCACTTAAATCTCTGCCTGTGATTTTTCTTTGCTAATTTGATATTATATATTTCTTAGCAAAATGTTTTGTTTGGCAGCATCTTCATCAACTTATCTTTGCAATTATTAGTTCATAATTTGAGTTTATCTTCATGTAGCATTTGACTGAAATTAATTTGCTGTACCTCTAGTTATAAAACTTACCATAGTGCACCAGTTATAAATATATGTCTATTTCACATTATATTAGCATTCCTCAAGGAATGAACACATGAATTCTTCATACCTATATGGTATTTAGAACTAAGCACAAGGCCACTTCCATAGTGTCTCCTTTGAGTTCAACAAATATGTGTTGAGATTAATAAAACAACAGACTTGAGTCTGTTTCTGGTCATGGTTTCAAGGTATTACTTTGACACCAGGAAATGTTCATATTCAATCTTATTTGTGACTACAAATAATATACTTGAGATTGCTATATACATTTGATATAGTGATGTGTAGCATAAGATTCCATGTTGGGATCTTGAGGATTTTTTTTATGTGGATTTCACATTTACTGTTATCAAGGTTATTTCTTTATATATCAACCAGAGGCCTGGTGCACAAAATTTGTGCCCCCCCAGGGGAGGAGGGGGGAAGGTCCCTTAAGCGCATCCTGCATTCTTTCCAATTTGGGACTCCTTAGGGGATGTCTGACTGCTGATTTAGGCCTGATCTTGGGCATTGGGCCGAAACCGGCATTTGGACATCCCTCTCATAATCTGGGACCACTGGCTCCTAACTGCTCACCTGCCTGCCTGCCTGATAGCCCCTAACTGCCCTCCCTGCTGGCCTGGTCACTCCCAACTTCCACCCCTGCTGGCCTAGTTGCCCTAAACTGCCCCCCCCCCATCAGCCTTGTCACCCCTTACACCCCCCACTGGCTTGGTTGCCACCAACTGCCCATCCCCCACTGGCCTGGTCACCCCCAACTTCTCCCACCATCAGCCTAGTTGCCCCTCACTGCCCCCCTCTGCCAGCCTGGACACCCCTCACTGCCACCCCATACTGGCCTGGTTGTCCACAACTGCCCCCCCCCCCAGCAGGCCTGGTCTCCCATGCAGCCTGCTGTTTAGTCATTTGGTCACCCCTCACTAACCCCCCTGCTGGCCTAGTTGCCCGATGCAGCCTGTTTGGTCATCGCTCAGTTGTGATGGTCACTTAGCCTTTTACAGATAGATAGATGATAGATAGATAGATAGATAGATAGATAGATAGATAGATAGATTGAATAATTTTATGAAAAATGCCTGTAGAGTGTGAGTAATCTGAGATTTTTCTTTCCACCAAAATACTTTTTTATAAAGTGTTCTTAGCTTCTCATTGAGTGACATACATAACATATTTTTCTTTACATACTATAAACATATTTAAGAAGTAAAATGCATTTGAAAGCCATGTTTAAAGCAACTTTTCTGTTTCATTTTAAACTGGCCTTTACCCTTTCCAATTGACTAATGGGATTGATTTGGCTTATTTGTGACATGCTACTCAGCATTATGACACTTCATCTTATCTCTCAGATTTTATTTCACCTATCGTTTTTTAAAGCTGTTAATTTTCTACAGGTGCTTTTATGTTGCACTTATTCCCAAGGACAGATATGCTCAGATAAGATTTTGCAATGCATAAAAAACCCAAAACTTCTATTTGTCTACTTTGGGGAAGTAAAGGATTAATGAAGCAGTGAAAGAAAAATAACTGAATTATTGTCATAGATTTTTTAATAAAAGCCGATTTGTGTAGCAATTACATTTAATGTTAAATAATATTTACACTGTAACTATTTTGCTATAGGATGAATAAGAAGGTACATGTGAATATGCAGAAACTGTGAAGTGTCATGTCTGTGAGGCGTCATAATTATCATCATTAAACTATTTCCTATTCGAGCTATTTTTAATGCACTTGCCAAACCTCCTTTTCACCTCAGGCCCTGGCCCTTAAATTAAGACATGGAGACTATAAATTTTGAATTCAATGTAATGAGGTTTTTTTTTAAAAAAATTTCTTTTTATTCAAGCAAAACCAACTTTGGTTCCTAAAATTTATGTCAGTCACGAGTTCCTATTAGTGTCTATGTGACATCTAAATCTGACACAGGCTAATTCCCAAATGCTCATTTGAAGCACTTATACTCTAATACCTGTGGTACTAGCCATAGGTCAGTGGGACTAACTAACCTGCCTTCCATCCCTTCCTTTCCCTTATGTGTCTGTTTAAAATTCAGTCATGTCATGTAGTATGAACCCAAATTTTCCTCAATGAAGTTGTCACCTAGATATGCTCATCTTGGAGGCAATCATGAACAACTTTAGGCCCTCTTCCCCTTAACATCCCTTAAAAACAGCTCACATGTTATCTGTTCCATCCTCCCAATGTCTACTTCCACATTCCAGCCTTCTCTAAGGTAAATATACCCCAGTTCATACCAAACTTTTCCTCCTAGAAATGTCTTCTCCAGTAACAGTGGCTATTGCCAGGTCAGATGACCCCCATCCTACACAAGTAGAACTGGTTGGCTGAATCCAAGTACAAATCTATGTTTTTATTTTGACCATGGGTTATTGTTTATTTTGCTCTGGCATTTGGAAGACAGTATTCTTCTCATTATGTGATCTCAGCTGTTTAATTGTCTAAGGGTGTTTCAGACAAGTGAATATTGGAAGATATATATATATCTATACTAATAAAAGGGTAATATGCTAATTAGAGCAGACGTCTTATATACTCCCCCACCAACAGTGCATGAATTTTCATGTACCACACCACTAATATACACTGAGTGGCCAGATTATTATGATCTCTGAAAACATCATAATCTGGCCACTCAGTATATGTGTATCTCAAATGGATACCAAAATTATTCTAGACTTTTGCTGGAGATCAACCACCTATTTGCCCTGAGCTTTCTATCAGCCAGTGCAAAAGGGAAAACTAATCAGGTGCATGATTTATAGTATCTTTGATATCAAATAAATGAGGTGCTCAAGAGAAGTACACTGAGTTGCCAGATTATTATGTATTCAGAGATCATAATAATCTGTTCACTCAGTGTATATATTTTATTGATATTAGAGAGGAAGGGAGAGGGAGAGAGAGAAACATCAATGATGAGAGAGAATCATTGATCAGCTGCCTCCTGCACACCCCTTACTGGGGATTGAGCCCACAACATGGGTATGTACCCATGATTGGAATCGAACCTGGCACCCTTCAGTCTGCAGGCCGACACTGTATCCACTGAGGCAAACCAGCCAGGGCTGGAATATACAATATATTAATAAAAATAAAATCTACCATATGTTAAGTTCTTAATATGTGCTAGTCACATTATATGTCTTCTGTCATAATCACAACAGCTCTTTGAACCTATTATTATTTTTAGTCCATGACACAGTATCACATAATAAACTAGCAATAAATATCTGTTGAATGAAGAATGAATTGATGTTTAAGAGATTAAATAACTTTCTTAAGATCCCAAATAACTTAAGTGACATTCTGTGGGTCCTCAAATCTACATGTTTGAAATGTTATACTGCATAATATGTTTTAAGGAAGATTTTAAAGAATGGCAGTCTCCCATAAAATAAACATATATTTTATGTTTATTACAATAATGTTTTATGTTTATTGTTACCTTGATTTTTGTATGATTTCTCATTACTTAATTTATTTGTATACTTTCTAAATATTTATTGAGCATACAACTAATACTTGAACTTTGCCTCTTGAGGTGGCTCACTACATCTCTGGACAGTTCTGTTTATTAGAACAGTCTTTCTTGCATTAAACCACATCTTGTGTCTCTATCATTTCTACCCACTGTCCTGAGCCTCAGAAAACAAACCTGCCTCCTCTTCCACATGACAGACTTTCTGATATGTGGTGACAGTTCTGCAATACTCCAACTCATCTGTTCTTCAAGTTACACATTCTGGTTCCTATATGATGGTTATTGGGATAGTTGTAAGGCCCCTCCACCTCTGTAACCACTTTCTACTGGACAATTAAGCCCTAATTTAAATGTACCCTTTCTAAAAAGAAATGTTTCACTGAATTCAATACCTTAGGATGTACTGAATAATAATAACGATGCTGCCGAAACTGGTTTGGCTCAGTGGTAGAGCGTCGGTCTGCAGACTGAAGGGTCCCGGGTTCGATTCCGGTCAGGGGCATGTATGTTGGTTGCGGGCACATCCCTAGTGGGGGGTGTGCAGGAGGCAGCTGGTCGATGTTTCTCTCTCATCGATGTTTCTAGCTCTCTATTTCTCTCACTTTCTCTCTGTAAAAAAACAATAAAATATATTAAAAATAATAATAACGATGCTTACAATAATAAAAGTTAGCCTTATTGAGCATCAAGTACAGTGCCAAGCACTTTACAGGTATTAATTCACTTAATTCTTTTTTTTTAATCAATCTTTATTGTTCATATCATTACAATGGTTCCTCATTTCTTCCCCCCTCCACCAGATTCCCACCCCACCCTCCGCCCTCTTCCCCTCCCCCATTGTCCTCATCCATAGGTGCACAGTTTATGTTCAGTCTCTTCCTCCCTCGCTTTCCCTGATAGTAAATCCCTTTTCAGATAGTAAATCAGTTACTTAGCATTTTCTCATATCAATAATACCTCCACATGCCCAAAGATACACTTCACACAAAAGACATTTCCAAATAGGTCAACCAACCTCATCCAGGCCCCGCCCAAGGCACTCACAGATCAACACCCCAGCACTATACTAACTCAACATATCCAGATCTAAGCCTTCATCACTTGATTCAGCAGACCCTCAAGTTCCCGCAAAAGTTTCCAGCCATGTCTGAGAGGCAGCTGTTGGGCAGGGGCAGGCGAGGAGCGAGCTGTTCCGGGCCTGGCTGCTCCGGGCCTGGCCTCTGTTGCTCTGGTCCGTGCCACAACCAGCTGCTCCGGGTCTGGCCACTGCCGCTCCCGACCTGGTTGCTCCGGGCTTGGCTGCTGCTGCTTTGGGCCTGGCTGCTCCCAACCTGGCAGCTGCTGCTCCAGGCCTGGCCGCACCCGACCCGGCAGCTCCGGGCTTGGCCGCTCCCAGCCTGGCAGCCGCTGCTCTGGGCCTGGCCGCACCTGACCCGGTTGCTCCGGGCCCGGCCGCTCCCAGCCTGGCAGCGGCTGCTCCGGGCCTGGCTAGTCCCAGCCTGGCAGCTGCTGGTCCGGGCCTGGCTGCTCCCAGCCTGGCAGCTGCTACTCCGTGCCTGGCCGCTCCAAGCCTGGCAGCCGCTGCTCCGGGCCTGGCCACACCCGACCCGACTGCTCCGGGCCTGGCCGCTCCCAGCCTGGCAGCTGCTGCTCGGGACCTGGCCGCACCCGACCCGGCTGCTCTGGGCCTGGCCACTCCCAGCCTGGCAGCTGCTGCTCCGGGCCTGGCCGCACCCGACCCGGCTGCTCTGGGCCCGGCTGCCCCGGACCTGGCCACTCCGAGCCTGGCCGCTCCCGGCCTGGATGCTCCGGGCTTGGCTACTGCTGTTCTGGGCCTGGCTGCTCCCGACCCGGCCTCTCTGGGCCCGGCCACTCCAGGTCTGGGTGTTCCTGAACTGGCTACCCTTGGCTTGGCGGCCTCCGCCTCAGGCCTGGCTGCCACTGCCCCAGGTCTGGTTGCTCCAGGCCTGGCTTTTGCTGTTCCAGGCCGGGCTGTCACTGCTTTGTGCCTGGCCACTCTAGGCCTGGCCGCCGCCATTCCAACATTCTGTCCTTTTTTTTAAAAAAATGCATTTATATTGCAATGTTGGCTGCTGAGTTGAGTTCTGACTTAGTCTTTGATTTTTCAGGATCTTCTTTGTGTTCTTTCTTAAGTAATTTTACTATCTTTTGCTCTCCCTTGATTTCTTCACATTGAGAACTTCTTCGGTTTCTTCCTCCTTGTCCTGGAAACTCAGCAGGTTGGCCTGTGGCACCCCTTTGTTCTCTGCGGGCTCCTGTGCTGCTTCAGCCTGTTGCCAGGGTCGGCACCGCTGCCCAGGAAGCAGCCCCTGGCCTCGGCTCCATTGCCCGCGCTCAGCGGTCAAAGGCTCGGGGGCACCCCCCTCCTGGGGGCCCCGTCGCCCGGTTCCTTGCTGGCGCCCAGCTGGCCGGTGTCCGGCAGGGGCTCCTGCTCCTCGTCGCGTTCCTCCAGTCTGGAGCTTTTTTTCTCCTTCCCGCTAGGGGAGTCTAGCATTAGAGTCAACAGACTGTCCTCTGCGCGCAATGTGCGCGACTCCAGGGGCTCCGCTTTTCGCCGCTCCCCTGGGATTCCACAACACAGCCCCGTCTCCCACTGCCTGAGCTGGCCAGGGCTCCTGTTTCCTACCCTCCAGTGCAATCCCGCATCAGAGTCAACATTCCTTCCCTTGCGAGCAATGTGCGCGACTCCGGGGGCTCGGCCTTTTGCCGCTCTCCCAGGACTCTACCTCACAACCCCATCTCCCTCTGCTTGAGCTTGGGTCCCCAGGGATTGGCCCAGAACTGGAGATCGGGGCGGCTGGGAGTGGGGCTCAGCACCGCCGGAGGCTTTGTTTCTTCCCGCTAGGGCAATCCAGCATCAGAGTCAACATTCCGTCCTCTGCGAGCAATGTGCACGACTCCGGGGGCCCTGCTTTTCGCCACTTCCCTGGGATTCCGCCTCACAGCCCCGTCTCCCCCTGCCCGAGCCTGGGTCCCCAGGGTCTGGCCCATAACTGGGGCTCAGTGCTGCCGGTTCGGGGGTTCAGCCCAGGCTGGGGGTTTTATTTCCTTCCTGCTAGGAAATGCCAGGTAGGCACCCAGCCTTCTCCTCCTCTCCGGCTGCGACCTCTCAGCGCACGTGCGGGTGCGCCACATGTCTCCGCACCTTAGGCTTTTTTCAGCTCCTCTGATTTTCCTTCTGGTTTTCTCTTTCCTTCTTGTTGAAGAATTTTCAGTCAGTCGACTACCTGTAGCTCTGGGCAATGTCCACTCTACATTTTTGTTGTATTCCATTGAAATTGTTGTGTGCTGCTGCTGTTAGGTGTCTACCTGAGCAGCCATCTTGGATCCTCTGTATTCTTTATTTCTTGCTGATCTTAATTCACTTAATTCTTATAACTATACTAGAAGTTAGGCATTTTCCCCCTGGTTTGACCTCTAAGGAAACTGAGGCCCACGTAAGTTCATTTACTTACTGCACTGAACAGAGTGGAACTAGAATTTATCCTCTTATGGCTATCAATTTCAATATATATTCTTAAGATAGCATTAGTTTTTAAAAATTGCTAATTGATTCATAATAAGTTAGCTATCAATGAAAATCCCTAAACCTTGCTTGAATGGTCACTGCTTTTCATCTGTACAATACTGCTTTAAAGCCCAGTCCAGGACATTATAGTTGTCTCTGTGAACCTGCACATAACTGTTGGAGACCAGGTGTAAGTTGACATGGTCCTTGTACCTGAAGGGACTAGCAAGGCTGGTCCCCTACCCACACAGTTTTCCCGACTTGTTTGGATGGCAGTTATCAGTAGAATGAGAGCAACCTTTTATGGCTTACCAAGAAGTCTGTAACTATTTACTGAGATTTGCTGTACTGAGAATCTGCCTGATTTGCTGTACGGAGAATTTGTCTTTCTGCTCTGTCTCTCCCTTAGAGATTAAGAGGAACAAAGAATGAATTCCTCTTGACAGACCTATTCAGTGTTTTGTGTATAAAGGGCATTACACAGTTAATAAGGTTGCTGCAGTCAGTCAATGGCTCGCAACCCTCCTGATCCCACTTTCCTGTCTTTCTTTTCTTAATTCCCACCTCCCTACCTAAGCCTGGTTCACCTGTCAGCCTGGCCCTGACACATAACCTCACTTAGTCTATTATAACTGAGAGCCCACAGTGCTATTCAAGATATCTCTCTCATCCTTATTTTTTTCTCTCACAGATTTAGTTAGCTCGCTCTCTTGTAATGGTTGACTAAACATTTGACACTCTATCTACAGAACCATATACTACATATTTTCAGCTTAGTTGTATATGGATGAACTGCTTATGATATTTTGCTTTCCTTTTCTGTTTAAATGCAGAAGCAGGTTCCCGAAATTGTGGGTATTGCTCCACAATTTTATTGAGGTCATCTCCTCCATTTTTATTTTCCACTAGAAGATCAAAAGCATTTACCAACTTGTCATATGCTTCATGTAACAGTTAGTGTTGTTTATATTTCTTTCTTTTTTTCCCAACAGGGATATACTTTAAAATGATACTGTACACAAGACTCGTCATCTTGGTTTCTGCCTTTCTACTTCAGAACAAAATAGGTGTTTTAGTTTATTAGCTATAAAATTAAATGCCCCTTTTCTCTTTTTAGGCTTAAATTGTATAAATACAAAAATTAAGAAATTATTTGGGGCACATTCCAGATATTTTTTTTTTTACTTATAACTCAAAAATAGATGGAGTGGTATAGTGGAAAGAAGTTAATAGGGAATTACTGGAAGTATAGGCAGGAGGTCTAGTTTCTATGACAAGTTCTCTCACCATTTGGTAATATGAATTGGCAGAGGTCATTTGCTTCCCCAGAATGTAAAAAAAATATGTAAAAAGTGATAATATGACTCAAATGAATTTAAGACACTTCACTACTCAAAAGACTATCCTGAACTCAATATATAATTGTTATAACATAACTCATAAATTTCAAAAATATTGAAAAAGCTTTGAGTGGGTGCTTTGTAAATCTCTACTCAAGCTTTATACAAAAAAATCTTTGGGGCTAATGTCTATGAGAAGCATTGCCTGTTAAAAATTAGAGAACAAAATATTTTGAGCATTACTGAGTGCTGTGTCTGACAAAAATATAAATTACAGTTGCATCATCTTGGAATTGTTTTTAAAGCCTAAATCCTTGTTTGGCTGTTTGTAGGTAAATCAGAAAGGCACTTTCAAGTTTTGCTGTTGAAAAGAGAGTCAAATGTTACAGTCCTGTGTATGTGCCCTCATAATATAACCTCTGGAATATAAGCCCCAAGGAATGCTGGGAACCTCTTTAAATTTATTCACACACCTGCACAATCAGCCACCAACTTATTAAAAACACGTTTTCTGTGAAAATGCTCATTTACTTACTGTGTCTGAAAAAAAAACATCAAATTAAAAACATCTGGGAAGTATCTTCAAATCGATTTGTAAATATATTTACAGTGATTAAAGAAGACAGGCTGAATTATTTCATTTCTGTAATGTAATGTAGATTTTCAAATAACTTTCCCATAGCCTACTTGTATAAACGGAGATATAAGTGAAGATAACATTTATTTATATGAATTTCTCAAATACCACCTTCCTGATATTTTGCATTCTTTTTTATTGTTTGTTTATGCTTAGAATATCTTTCACTGAGGGGGAATTTTACTGCTTTTGAGTGTTTTTGTTTCTCTCCATTTGGCATAAGGTCACATTGATTTCTTAATAATATAACTTGATATCTGTAATGTTTAAATTCGGTCCCAGATCAATAACTCAGCATGGCCTCTTACTGGCAACATTAGCAGTGGATTTTTTAATGCTTAGGGGCCACAATGAATAAAACAACACAAGATTAAATCAAGTGAAAGAGAAAATTATGCAATCAAGAGACACAATAAATGCAAAATTTATGAGTCTGCTGTCAGCATCACATAGCTTACTATTTACAGCAAATTTTTTATTTAAGTAGAAAGAATCCACTCCAAATTAATGATAAAGAATCTATATAATAAAAGCTTAAGTGATTGTTATGGCAGATCGGCTAGAACAACCAGTTGTTACATTGTGCACTGACCATCAGGTGGCAGACACTCAATGCAGGAGCTTCCCTCTGGTGGTCAGTGTGTTCCCACAGAGGACGCACTGCTCAGCCAGAAGCCAGGCTCATAACTGGTGAGCACAGCAGCGATGATGGGAGCCTCTCCCACCTCTGCAGCAACACTAAGGAGCAGTGAGCCAAGTGGTAAGGAGCAGCGAGCAGGTGGGCAGTAAGGAGCAAGGGGTCCTGGACTGTGAGAGGCTGCAGGCCAGGCTGAGAGAATACACCTCCAGTGCATGGCTTTCGTGCACCAGCCTTTACTCTCTCTCTCTCTCTCTCTCTCTCTCTCTCTCTCTCTCTCTCTATATATATATATATATATATATATATATATATATATATGCCAAGTGACTGTTATGAATGAATGACCAGAATGACCGGTCGACCAGTCACTATGATGCGCACTGACCACCAGGGGGCAGATGCTCAATGGAAGAGTTGCCCGCTAATGGTCAGTGCACTCCCACAGCCAACTTCCTGCAGCCTTCCCCCTGGCCGGCCCTCCTATTGGCCCTAATTGGAGGGGCCGGCCAGCCCATCTCCTGCAACCCCTCCCCCCACCTGATCAACCTCCTGCGGCCCCTCCCCCCACAGCCAGCAAAGCTGCCATGGTCCCTCCCCCAAGCTGGCTGGCCAACATCCCTTGGTCCCTCCCCACTGTTGGCCGACCCCTCTAATAGGCCCTAATCAGAGGGTTGACCGGCCAATCTCCTGGGGTCCCTCCCTTGGCTGGCTGGCCCCCCACTAGGCCTTGATCACCAGCCATGCTGAGGGACCCCACCTGTGCATGAATTTGTGCACTGGGCCTCTAGTCTATATATATAAAAGCCTAAATGACCATTATGACCAGTTGACTGAATGACCAGTCAACTAGTCACTATGACACACACTGTCCACCAGGGGGCAGATACTCAACTCAGGAGTTGGTGGTCAGTGCACTCCCACGGCCAACCTCCTACGGCCGGCCAACCTTCCACACTCCCTCCCCCAAGCCAGCCGGCCCCTATTATCCCCTATTGGGAATGAGCAAGATGGTCCCAATTGCCCTGATCACTGGCCATGTGGTGGGATCCCACCCATGCATGAATTCGTGCACTGGGCCTCTAGTAATATAATACAATATATAATAATAATAGTCATTTATTATCATTACTAGAGGCCTGGTGCACAAGATTCATGCACTGGTGGGGGGTTGCATGGCCTGCAGGGATTAGCCTACTATGTTAGTGTGGCTCATCTTGGTCAGCTGAGCAGCTATGGACCCGCCCTCTGAGTAGCTGCTCCTGCTATGGGAGCGCCACTCATCCAGGTCAGCCAAGCAGCACTCCCACTGTAGAAGTACAGTAACTACCCGGGGGCAGCTCCTGCATTGAGCCTCTGTCCCCTGGTGGTTAGTGTGCATTATAGCAACTGATTGACCAGTCATTCTGGTCATTCATTCACTGGGTTTTTATTATATAGGATGGATCCTTATTAAGTTTTATGTATTGTACATAATTTTATGTCCTATAATTTCTTATGACTGGCAGTACAGTAGGTTTGTTTACACCAGCATCACTACAGGCACCTGAGTAATGTGTTGTGCTGTGATGTTATGTTGGCTATGACATCATGGAGTGTTAAGAATTTTTATCACTATTATAATATTATGGGACCACTGCTTCATTTATTTTTTATGTATTTATTTTTTTAATCTTCTCCCAAATATATTTTTTTCCCATTGATTTTCAGAGGAAGTGGAAAAGAGAGGGAAAGGCAGAGAGAAATATCATGTGAGAGAAACTCATCAATTGGTTGCCTCTTGTACATGCCCTGACCAGGGCCCTGGCCAGGGAGGAGCCTGCAACCAAAGTACGTGCCCCTTGACCAGAATCAAACCCAGGACCCTTTGGTTCACAGGTCAATGCTCTATCCACTGAGCAAAACTGGCTAGAGTGGAACCACTGTTTTATATGTGCTCCATTATTAACCAGAACATTGTTATGCTCTGTGTGACCATAATTTTGTCTTTTAACCTTCCTACTAGCTTTTCAAGTAATAAATCTACTGATTTACTGTACATTTCACTTTATCAGTGAGAGTTTTGCTGTCCTATGTTTTCTTGTATTAATAGCACATTTTTTTTTAGCCTTCATAAGTCCCTTTAACATTTCTTTTGACTGGTTTAATGTTGATGAATTCCTTTGGTTTTTACTTATCTGAAATACGCTCTTCTTCAATTCTGAGTTATAACCTTGTTGAGTAGAGTATATTGGTTGTGAGAGGTGTTTTTCTTTTTTTATCACTTCAAATATGTCATGTCATTCCCTTGTGATCCTCAGAGTTTCTGTTGAAAAATCTGCTGATAGTCTTATTGGGTTTCCTTTGTATGTAACTAGTTATTTTTCTCTTGCTGTTTATAAGATTCCTTTTTCTCTTTAACTTTTGACATTTTAATTATAATGTGTCTTTATATAGGTCTCTTTGGATACATCTAATTTGAAACTATCTGGGCTTCCTGGACTTGAATGTCTGTTTTTACCCCCCAGGTTTGGAGAGTTTTCAGCCATTATTTCTTCAAATTATTTTTCTGCCCTTTTTTCTCTCTCTCTTTTCCTTTATAATGTGAATGTTATTTTGCTTGATATTGTTCCATAGGTCACTTAAGCCATCTCCACTTTTTAAAAAATATTTTATCTTTTTGCTGTTTGTGTGAATTCTATTGATAGTACATTGTCTTTAAGTTCATTAATTCATTATTCTGCTTCATTCAGTCTTCTATTAAAGCCCTCTAGTGTATTTTTAAAATTCATTTGTTATATTCCTCAGATATGTAACTTTATTTTGGAACTTTCTTGTATTTTCTATCTCTTTGTTTAAGGTCTCACTGTGTTCATCATTTTCCTCGTTTTATCCTGTGAACCACTTCATGACCTTTGACTTTGAATTATTTATCAGATAGATAACATATAGTCTTTTTCTGGGATTTCATCCTATTATCTCACTTGGAACATAGTCCTCTGTCTTCTCGTTTTGCTTGACTGTATATATATATATATTTTTATGTGTTAGGCAAAATAGATCTTCCTCAGTCTTGAAGGAGTGGCCTATCATAGGTGATGAACTTATCATTCAACCTTACCTTAACTCTTGGTTGTCTCTTGATATTTTGTGATATTCCAAATGACCTGAATTATACTTAATTGTCCACTATTATTGTGAGTGTGCCAGGACCTGTCAATGTTCTGACTGGAAGGATATCATTTAGCACACACTTTTAGGCTAATGGAAGACAGACTCTCATAAAGCAGCTTTTAAAGTGTGCAAATACCTTTTTCATGGATAATCAGTTAAGCTGTGTTCAGATATTTTTTAGAGAGAAATGATCCATATGTAGCTTTAGATTCAGAGTGTGCATGAAAGGAGATGAGTCCCAGGTCTTCCTATGCTTCTATCTTAGACCTATTCTAATCATGGACATTTTTATTTGATGCCAGACAATGCAGATTTCATATTTTTTTAAAGTTTATCTTTATTGTTGAAAGTATTACTGATGTCCACTTTTCCCCCCATTGACCCCATCTAGCCTGTACCTGTTCCCCGCCCTACACCTTCACCACACTATTGTCTGTGTTCATGGGTTATGCATTATATGCATAGCAGTTATTTGCTTAAACACTTCCCACCCATCCCCACCTTCCTCTGAGATTCAACAGTCTTTTCCATGCTTCTATGTCTCTGGACTTGTTTTGTTCATCAGTTTATTTTGTTCTTTAGATTCCACTTATGTATGAGATCATGTGATATTTGCTTTCTCTGACTGGTTTATTTTGCTTACCATAATAGTCTCCAAGTTTCTCCATGCTGTTGCAAATGATAAGAGTTATTTCTTTTATATAGCTGTGTAGTATTCCATTGTGTAAATGTAGCACAACTTTTTTATCCACTCATCTACTGGTGGGCATCTGAGCTGTTTCCAGATCTTATATACCATACAGACACATCTAATTATCTTAGTTGTCTGTACAGAACTCTAAAGTATAGGTACTCCAGTTAAAAATAATTTCTTTTCCAATTACACATGGCATACAATATTATATATTTTCAGGTATACAACATATTGATTTGACATTTATATACTTTATGAAGTGATCACTCCAATAAGTCTAGTACCCATTTGACACTATATATAGTTATTATAATATTATTAACTCTATCTCCTATGCTGTACTTTATTTCCCAGTTACTGCTTTTATAAGTGACAATTTTTAATTTTAGCTGTCCCATTAATAATATACATATGAATTTTTACCATTTTTTTAATCATTAGAAGTGTTACAGTGAACATTTTTGGACCACATGTGCTTGTATACATTTGTTATCATTTCTATAGAAATTACTCTTTAAAATGTAATGCATATTTTAAAGTTTGGTAGTAATTATTAAAAAATATCCTGTTAAGAAGTTGTACTTTGTAAACTCCTAGCCAACATTGTAGGAACATTTCCTATTTTCTAACCATTTTTAAAATCAATCTAGTGAAAGAAAATTGCCCCTTTGTTTTAATATATACTTACTTCATCAATGGTAAAGTTGAATACTTATTTGTAGTTATTAATTTGTGAATTGTTTATCCCTATCCACCATATTTTTCAATTAGGTTATTTGCTGTTAATTTTTTATTTATGTGAGACTTTTTATTTTCATTTTTCTAGTATGTACGTAGTAATTATTTTCTCCTAGTCTCTGGTTTATGTTTTAACTTTTTATAAGTCACTATTTGCCATATAGAAATAGTGCCTGAAAATGTGTCTTCTGGAAAAAAATAAATCTCTTTCTTTCTCTTTTCTTTTCTTTTGAAAATTCTCCCTCATCAATCTACTGCAGGACAAAACATTAAAATGGTTTACTGGGTTTGAGAAAGAGAAAAGCAGCCTTTGACATTCAGAAGCTAGACCTTGTTGTGCTCTGGCCCTCATAACCAGACCTTGGTGTTTTCATCTTGAACATAAATATGTTCACAGAATATCAACAACAAATAAGGCCCCTCTGTGACCATGGTGGATCTAGAATAAAAATAATACCATTCCATAATCACGTCAGGACATAGGCAAAAGATAAAACGTTGTGCAAATCATAAAAAATGACCATATATTTCCCTATCCTGGAAAATATGAGTGACTGCTGTTTCTTTACCAATGACAGCTTTACCATTGTCCTCTCAATAGATAAGATTTATTCAGATACTCCACCATCTTATCACCCCTACTTTCTGACAGTATCCAATATAGCACAAAACTCTGCTTCCTTAAAACTTTTTCCAAATCACCATATGTAAGCTCAAATTCTATAGCAATCCCTTTTTATTTTCTTCTTACTGAGACACCCACAGTTTCATATGGCATGTGTTCTCCCTCACTGCAATAAGTAACAAACCCAACTTGTTTTGCTATGTTGTATTTCTTTTGGTCTTTCTCTAGAGAGCTTTGAAATAATAATATGAAAATGTTGTGGTTAATAGTCCAATTACTTTGTGTTTTAGTAGAAAAGGTTATTTCCACTCCAATGAAAATCTTCACTGCTCTACTAAATCTCTATATGTGGCTCATATCCTATATAATAAATCCTAATGATGCTAAGTGTCCGATTATTTGGTGACTGGTCAACTGTTCAACCAATCAAAATATAATATGCTAATGATATGCTAAGACCTCTCTACCACTTGCTATGACATGCCCTGACCACCAGGGGGCAGACCCTCCAACCAGTAGGTTAGCTTGCTGCTGGGGTCTGGCCAATCAGGACTGAGCAAGATGGGCCTGACATGCTCTGGAGCCCTCCAGTGGTCCCTCCTCTGCCCCAATTATGCACCAGTGGGGCCCCTCAGCCTAGACTGTGCCCTCTTGCAATCCAGGACCCCTGGGGGGTTGTCAAAAAGCCTGTTTCAGCCCGATCCCACAGGCCAGCCCCCTCTGGAGGATGCCAGATCCAGGGCTCATGGCTGGTGAGCTCTGCTACGGTAGCTCGAGCCTCTCCTGACTGGGACTGATTGGGCGCAAGACCATGGCAGGCACTGTGGGGCTGAGATGAACAGGAGCGACAGTTTGGAGCTGCAGGCAGCATTGGACTGTGAGTTTCAGCTTATTCCCGCAGGCCACCCCAAGGGACCCCACCCATGCACGAATTCGTGCATCAGGCTTAATATAAACTTTGATAGATACTATGTTCATTAGGGTAAATAGTAATAAGAATCAGGGAGTCAATGCACTATAATTGAAAAAGCACTACAAATTTAGGTGAGAATACCTAAATTTGCAACATACTTATAAGGATTATTTTAGGGAATTTTGTTAATTTTTCTGAGCTTTGATTTCCTTATCTGTAAATGGATATAGCAGCTCTTATCTTATAAGGTTGTTGTGAGAATCAAATTATAAATTATATGGAGCCTTTTGTAAACTAAGACATGTTCTGTACATATGTAAGACTTAAAAAAATGTTACTGTTTGAAGGACCAGCTTAAATACATATCCCCTTTTATCAACTCATTTTATTCATGTGCAACAAAAAACACAGAGACAGAGAATTGGCTAATCTTAGATCATAAAGTAACTTTGGAAGTTGATTTGAGATTAGACTACAGATCTTGTGACTCCTTGTGTTTAGCATCCTTTCTATTGCATGAAATATCTTTTCTATTTTATTAGTTATATGCTTCTCTGTAATATAAACTAATTTCTCCAATGATTTTTGGTAGATCACACTATATTCCAAAGATCAACTCCTCTGATTCCCCCAAACAATTTGCAACATTAAAGGCTTCTGGGTATTTATGAGATTATGGTTAAGTTACAAAAATTTTTTTTAAATAATTGTCAAACTTTTCAAATTCTAATGATTCTTGTGGAGTTATCCCTATTTTCTTCCTTCCTTCCTTCCTTCCTTCCTTCCTTCCTTCCTTCCTTCCTTCCTTCCTTCCTTCCTTCCTTCCTTCCTTCCTTTCTTTCTTTCTTTCTTTCTTTCTTTCTTTCTTTCTTTCTTCTTTTAATACATTTACCCTCTTCATCTAACCAAGACTCAGGGTCTCTTTGATGTTGCTCTCACTTGGTTATAATTGGGTGCTATACAATTGTATTTTCTTTTTAATACAGGGTTTAAAAAGAAAAAAATAATAGTCTTGGAACCTGAAGAAAGTAATCCTTTCACTGATTACAGATTGCTATTTTCTGGTCAGCTCTTTGTTCTGGTTACTTATTCTTTCTAACATGCTTGACTGCACAAATCACAAAACAGGGATTAAAAGATTTTTCTGGAATCTGTATTTGTATGGTTGAAGCTCATTAACCATATGGAGCAAAAACAAACAAACAAAGCAAAACAAAAAAAACAAACCAGGGCCTTAAGTATGAACGAATATTTTGTTGCCTGCATTTAATAACTGCTGAAATGGAGTCTTTATTGTGGAAAGTGTGTGTGTGTGTGTGTGTGTGTGTGTGTGTGTGTGTGTGTGAGAGAGAGAGAGAGAGAGAGAGAGAGAGAGAGAGAGAGAGAGAGAGAGAGAGAGAGGTAGCTGGGAAAGAGAGAGAGGAGAGGAGAGGAGAGGAGAGCAGAGGAGAGCAGAGGAGAGCAGAGGAGAGGAGAGGAAGGGAAAGGAAAGGAAGGGAGGGAAAGGGAGGGGAGGGGAGGGAGAAGAGGGGAGAGGAGAGGAGGGAAGAGAAGAGGGAGAAGTGAGTTAGAGGGCAGCAAACTTGTAAGAAGGAATATTTTATGCTACAGGCAAAGATGGTAATCTAAGCATTTAAAAACTATCCAGAATTTCTTGTGAACTTCTAACTATTGCCCAGTAATTTATTAGATAACATACTTATTATTCTGCTTCTATCATATTAGGATAAATGTTTACTATAGCCTCGCCCAAAAGGATTTAGAACTTACTTAAAGGCAGATGAAAAATAAGACAAATGACCAAATAAGCCTTTTCATTCTTTTCCCACTCACTGTTCAAACATTTTTTAGATCTGATGTGTGCCTATCTTCATTGTCAAAAAGAGAATGCAGAGTGAAAAAGATATAGGTTGGCCCATTTGTAACTACAACAGTTTTTTAATGAAGCAAGAACCAGAATCCCCAAGGCAAAGGAGACAGGTGCTTTCTCTTGGTAGTGACAGTTTTATAATTTCTTTCAGTTTTGTGATTAAGGAATCTTCTATGCAGTCTATTTCAGAGATTGAACTTCCTCTGTTGTGCTCCTCTTTTCCATCCATTGATAAGGCCTCACAAAATGCAAGCCAACTTGAATATTAACATAGATGCATTTTAAAAAGCCATATCTGCTTTCCAGTTGACATATGACATCCCTGAATTAAATGATAGATTTATGGGGCCACTGATTAGAACATAAGCATAGGTAACAGTGAGAATTTTGAGGAAGACCTATTACTATTAAAATATTTATTTCCCCCCTAATCTGACAAAATATTGTACCAAAATTCCAGAAAATGCAGGATCTTGTGAGAAGAAATATTTTACAAAACCAAATAAATTTTACTGACAAGGAAATTGAACCTGAATTGGTTCAATAATAACTCCAAGATCATTGGCTACTTAGTTGCCAGACTTGCAAACAATAACAACTCAATCTTCCCAATAACCTTTAATTTAGGTAATACCATGATTCCTCTTTCACAAATAAGGTAACTGGCCAGGGGGAGGGGACTTATTTACCAGAGATCCAGAAAATATAAGTTACTTGCCCAGAGCCACATAGCTAATAACTGTCAAAGCCAGGATTTCCCTCAGGAGGCCTGAATTGAGAATCCATGCTTTCCATCCTACACCATTCTGCCTCTCCAGGAATAGCTGTAGTTTCCTGATGTTTTTTTTTTCCTTTTATCTTCTTCCCATTTATGTCCACTTAAAAGGATTTATAAGGTGGTACCAAATATGCATATGTACAAATACACACATTCACACACTATAAAATATTTAAACATAAATATCTCTCTATCTCTCTCTATCTCTACCTCTATTATCTGTATCTGTATCTCTATCTCTATGTCTATCTCTATCTCTATCATCTGTCTTTAGCTATTTATATCTCCATATTTATGTATTCTTTGCTTCTCAGTGTGTCTGCAGTATCACAATTGATACTGCAGAGAGCAAAGAGACTGATTCTTTTTCATCATAGACCAGAAAAAAGCTTCCTTTAGGTGGTCTAAGCAGAAGGAGAGATGAACAGGATGCTAATTTGCTCTAGCTCTGTCAGCCTGCTGTCTTTTGTTGGAAGCCAAGAAGGAAAGAGGTTATACTGTGCATGGCAATATGGTCCACTGGCCTGATTACAAGGCTCCAAGAGGGCTTTAGCAGCATGAACATATGGCCATTTTACAATATTTACATGGGAAAATGTAACCTGATTGGCATACAGGTTACAAATCGTTTCATGTTGGAAGCCTCTTCAGTTTCTTCCCATAGATATTGTGCTCACCATCTTCATAGACATAATTTTGAACTTAAAGAAAATATTTTAATTAATTATAATATGAACTATCACTTTTCTAGAGTAAACTGTCTTAAAATGCCACTAGAGAATACTTTAATGGAGATAACATTGTTCTTAGGGTTAGAAATCATGTAATTGAGTCCCATTTCTGTCCCAGGCATTGACTACCCCAACTTTGGTTTTACTTTAAATTAAAGTAAATTTCAGTTTAAAGAAATGTTTTTTAAACTCAAATTAGGTTACAGTTCTGCCTGAATTTCAACTGTTTCTCTATAACAACCTCATTTCCAGTTTCTGAGACCTAATTTTTATTCCTTCTCTCTTTATAAACTTTATATACCACCCCATTCCTTTACTTGCAGTCTTACCCCTCACTGAGAAAATGGAATCCATGTAGAGCAGTCTACTCTATCTTTTGACTAAAGGGCAGTCCTTCCTCAATTGCAGTGACTCCCATACTCTTTCAACTATTCAAGTATTTTGTTCTTTCAGTTACACCCTCTTTCTTTTGCAACCTCAGTTTCTCTTTCTCTACTAGATAATTCCTGTTACTTGAAAAATGTGCTATAATATTTGCCCTTCACACTACATATCTCTCCTATGATCCATGTTCCCTGCTTTCCATGCTAGCAAAACCATGCAAGATCTTTAGATACTTTCTTTCACTCTCTAGATCCCAAATGATTGATGATTTCCAGTTATTTTTTATTTCTTGCCATATCATATGGTAAGATTTCATTCATTTTCTATGGCCAAGGAATATTCCATTGTATATATGTACCTCAGCTTTTCCCCCGACTCATCTATTGATGAGAACTTGGGGTGTTTCCAGTTTTATGTCTGATCAAAATCTGATCAGAATTAGTTTGGTATATAAGATTGGAAAGGTAGGTTATTTTTATAAATTTCAAAAAGGAAAGGAGGAAGGAGAGCGATATAGAAACATCAATGATGAGAGAGAATTATTTATCAGCTTTCCCATGCATGCCCCACACTGGGGATGGAGCCCACAACCCAGGAATGTGCCCTGACTAGGAATCAAACCAACCCCGACTTATAGATTGACACTCAACCATGAGCCATGCTGGCCAGGCTGGAAAGATAGTTTTTGATCAGACCTTATAGGCCTTACTTTTATGCTATTTTATAGACTATATGTTGTAATCTGCAAAGTGCCAAAGACATTTTTTCCCCGCAGATTAAATTTATGAAAACAGAAAGAGAATATGGCAGAAAAAATGTATCAGTTACAAAGTTGAGCATTATAATGTCTTGATGTAATTGGAGCAGGATCTGAATTGGATATTTAATGAGAATGGAAACTTAACAAAGTAATGAATAATGAAAAACACTAAAGAAGACTTGACAATAATTGGTGAAGGGCTGACTATGAGCGTTGAAGAAAAGGAGAGGAGTGCCTCACCACGATTCTTTCTTTTTAAATTTTGTTTTCCAGTTACAGCTTACATTCAGTATTATTTTGTACTAGTTTCTAGACAGATACTTTACAAAATATGCCCCCAATATTTCCAGTACCCACCTGGCACTATATATAATTACTATATTATTGACTATATTCTCTATGCTGTACTTTATATCCTCATGACTATGTTGTAACTTTCAGATTCTACTTCTTAGTCCCTTCACCCTATTCACCCAGCCCTCAATATCCCTCATATCTGTCAACCATCAGTTTTTTTCTGTATCTATGAGTCTGTTTCAATTTTTTTCATTTATTTTGTTCTTACATTACACATATAGGTAAAATCATATGGTATTTGTCTTGCTCTGGCTGACTTATTTCACTTAGCATTATACTTTCAAGACCCATCCATGCTGTGACAAGTGGTAGGATTTTATTCATTTTCTATGACCAAGTAATATTCCATTGTATATATGTACCACAGTTTCTTGCCCTCCCCCCCCATTCATCTATTGATTGGAACTGGGGCTGTTTCCAGATATTAATTATTGTAAATAATGCTGCAATGAACATATGGGCGCATATATTCTTTCAAACTAGCATTTTGAGTTTCTTTGCACATATACACTGAGTTGCCAGATTATTATGATCTCTGAACACATAATAATCTGGCCACTCAGTGTATATGCTATACAATAAAAGGCTAATATGAAAATTGTCTCCTCGACCAGTAGTTCAACCATCAGGCAGGCTCACAAATCTGCTCATGTCTCCTCCCCCTGGCCAGACTGGCCGGACCCCACCCATGCACGAATTCATGCACCTGGCTATATATATATATATATATATATATATATATATATATATACACACACACACACACACACACACACACACACACACACACACACTGAGTGGCCAGATTATTATGTGTTCAGAGATCATAATAATCTTGCCACTCAGTGTACCTAGAAGTGAAATCACTGGGTCATAAAACAGTTTCATTTTTAATTTTTTGAAGTGACTCCATTCTGCTTTCCACAGTGGCTACCCCATCCTGCATTCCCATCAACAGTGCATAAGGGTTCCCTTTCTCCACATCCTAACTAGCACTTGCTGTTTGTTGATTTATTGATGATAGGCATTCTGACAGGTGTGAAGTGATATCTCAATGTAGTTTTATTTCTATTTCTCTGATGACTAATGATGTTGAGCATCTTTTCATATGACTATTGGCCATCTACATATCCTCTTTGGAAAAAAAGTGTTTATTAAGATCCTCTGCCCATTATGTAATCAGATTGCTTGATTTTTTGGTGTTAACTTATATAAGTTCTTTATAAATTTTGGATATTAACCCCTTATCAGATGTATCATTGGATAATACATTATCCCATACAATGGGTTCCCTTTTCATTTTGTTGATGGTTTCTTTTGCTCTGAAAAACCTTTTTAATTTGATGTAGTCTCATTTGTTTATTTTTCTTTTGTTTCCCTTGCCCAAGGAGCTATATCAGAAAAAAATTGCCAAGAGAAATGCCAGAGATTTTACTGCCTATGTTTTCTTCTAGGAGTTTTATGGTTTCATAGCTTACATTTAAGCATTTAATCCATTTGAGTGTATTCTTATATATGTTGTAGGATGGTGGTCTAGTTTCATTTTTTGCATGTATCTGTCCAATTTTCCCAACACATTTTATTGAATAGACTGTCTTTTTACTCCATTGTATATTTTTGCCTTCTTTGTGAAATATTAACTGACCATTTAGGCATAGATTTATTTCTGAGCTATTTTCTCCCAATGACCTCCCTGTGATTCTTAATCCATAGGACTTGGAGAATAAGTTGTTAATGGTGGTAATGAATACACTTCTCTCTAGGAACTGACTCCAAAATTAGAGCTACATTTACTCTTATGGCTACACTTAAATTGATATGATGGATACTGGTCCAAGTTATTTTATGAAATCAGCTCTAAAAATATTTTTTGTATTGAGACTCACTGTTCTGTTCTGGTCTTTCTATTATAGCTAAGGATCACTCTGTACCTTCTCTTTGTTTTTAGCCAAAGGCTATTACAAGAGAAATGAAATTATAATCTAGTTCTGTGGGCAGAAAGGAATGGATGGAGGAAAAACTGATTTGGGCTAGCAAATGTCCTTTCATACATGTTAGATTTAAGGTGCTGTCAAGACATCCCAGTGGAAATGACAGCTATGAAGATGGAGCTTGAACTTAGAGAATACTCTGAATGGTGAATGCAGTTTAGGCAGTGATTCACCATAGTGTAATGACCTAGAGACACAGTCAGGAGTAGTGTTCTAAGGATTGAAACTGGATATTATATTTCACAACCAACAGAAGAAATAGAGGCAAGCAAAGAGATAGATGAGATGCAGACAAGAAGTTAAGGAAAAAATAAGAGGATGAATAGTTAAGGGGACAGTTTGCAAAGCTAGAAGGGTTGACTGTGTTGAATCCTGGGGAAAGTTGTCAAATAAAATAAAGATTGAGGATTTTGCAGTGATGGGTGACACTGTAGAGTTCATTTTCAGTGGAGAGGTAGGGGTGGGAGTCTTATTAAAAAAGAAATGAGTCAATAAGAGTAAAGGATGCACACAAAAAAAAGAGAAGAGAAATAGCTCTTAGGGTGTCATATTTTGGGGAGAAAGTAATTTTAAAATAACTTTATTAAGTTATTGTTTTTATTTGGGGAAATGATCACTTTTATTATAAAGATTAAAAATAAAAATGCAAATAAGAATGTAAAAATAACATGAAAACAAGAATACAGAAAAAAAAACCATCATTATTATTTTATAGAAATACTTAAAGATAATTATTTATGCATATATTTATGATATTTTTAGTTCTCCAGACCTCAGCTATATGGTTCAAATCTTAACACCAGACATCAGAAAATAACCCCATTTGCTATTTATAAGGGAAGAAGGAAAAGATAAAAATGGCATCAATAACACAATATTGCCAATTCTTTCTCCATCTCCATTGTCCCTTGATAGAAGAATCGTGACTTGAACATCCTTCCCAATGGGATTAATATTATATATTTGTAGTTAATACAACAAAGCTAATATCTCACTCTGGACTATGCTTGAGTTGTATGGATCCCTGTTATCCACCCTTATTTAAAGGTGATCAAGAGGAATAATGTTTGGTTTTAAGGAATCATCCTGACATCATGGTGTGTGTTAATATACTTTTGTAACCAGGGCTTAAAACACAGCATTCTTTCCAGTGTGAAGGTTGGATCATATTCCTATATTCAGAATAGAAGCAGCTTTTCACTGGGCTCCTTTCCCTAATGCTGACACATTTAATGTGGGTAAGTCTTGTATTTTACTTGCTTATTTCCTCCTAAGATCCAGACAAAAGAGAGGGTGTCTAAAAGTATTGATTCAGCTCTTATCATTCTTTTTTTTAATTTTTATTGATTTCAGAGAGGAAGAGAGAGATAAACATCAATGATGAGAGAGAATCATTGATTGACTGCCTCCTGCAAACCCCACAGTAGGGATTAAGCCCACAACCTGGGCATGTCCCCTTGACTGAAATCGAACGTGGGACCTTGAAGTCTGCAGGCCAACACTCTATCCACTGAGCCAAACCAACTAGGGTTACTTTATCACTCTTAGGGAGACACGTTTAATAAATCAGAACACTTTTCTGGCAGGGTCCCCTTGATCAAATACAGTGTAATAATTTGATTCATAATATATAATTAGCCAAATGGTTGATCTCTGGACATTTGCATTTGACTTTATTAGACTGGAGAAGAAATATATCTGCAGAAGAAGAAGCTTCTATAAAAGCTGGAAGCTGTATCACAGTTTTAATTTCAGTCCTTGAGGTTAGGTAATCACAAACAGAATGTTATGGGATATTTTCTATATATGTCTATGCATATATTATTCACATCTAGAATCAACTGTATATTATTTTGTAATTTGATTATTATTTTCATCTCATGATATGTCTGCATGTCAATAAAGACTTACATTATCAATCTTAATGGCAACATAGTCTGCCATAATTTTTTTCACAAACCTTTTATCAGTGGCTATTTATGATATTTCTAAGATTTTTACCAACTCAGGTAACTTTAGGGGGAAATTCCTTAGGCATACACAAATTTTTCTTTGTGCAATTAGTTTGTTGGGATAAATTCCTGGAATTTCAATTTTGAGATCAAAAGACTAGCAATGTGCTTTGTTGAGTATGTAAATACTCAACTGGCTCTTGCAATCTTTAAGATTCTGTTTTGCTCTAGCTGGTTTGGCTCAGTGGATAGAACATTGACCTGCTGACTGAAGGGTCCCAGTTCGGTTCCAGTCAAGGGCATGTACCTTCTTTGTGACACATCTCCAATAGGTGGTGTGCAGGTGACAGCTGATTGATATTTCTCTCTCATCGATGTTTCTAACTTTCTATTCATCTCCCGTCCTGTCATTAAAAATCAATAAAATGTATATATTTTTAAAAAGATTCTCTCTTTTCCCTGTACTTTTGCCATCATAATTAGATGTGTCTTGGTGTGAGTCTTTTTTGGTTCATCTTGTTGGGACTTTCTGTGCTTGTGTGACTTTCTTCTTTCCCAAATCAGGATGTTTTCTGACATTATTTGTCCAAGTAGGTTTTCTAACTCTTGCTCTTCTTCTTGTTGTTCTGGCACCCTATTATATGAATGTTGCTTCATTTCATGTTGTCCCAAGCTCTCTTAGGCTTTCCTCCTACCTTTTAATTTTTTTCTCCAATTGCAGTTCAATTGGATGTATTTTGCTGCCCAGTCTTCTAATTCACTAATTCAGTCTTTTCTTTCTTCTAGCCTGCTGTTGACACCTTCCATAGAGGTTTTTTTTGTGTTTTTTTGTTTGTTTGTTTGTTTTTTATTGTAGCTATATCACTATTTCCTCTTGATTCTTACATAAGTTGGTTTCTCATCCTCTGGTTTATGAAGTGTATGACCCTTATTTTGAATTCTTTTTCTGACAAATTACATGCTTCTTTTTCATTTAGTTCCTTTTGTGGTGATTCCTCTTTTTCTTTTCTTTGAGGGTTGCTCTTTGTCTCCCCATTTTTTGCTCTCACCAAAGAATCTAGGCATCAAGTCTTATTTGGCCTGTGACTGCAGCAGTAAGCTTGGCATCA
Organism: Pipistrellus hanaki; assembly: GCF_964339955.1. NCBI lineage: Eukaryota > Metazoa > Chordata > Mammalia > Chiroptera > Vespertilionidae > Pipistrellus > Pipistrellus hanaki. The sequence continues at coordinate 18,158,349 of NC_140524.1, read as the reverse complement.
ATTGGCACAGTCACCAGGCTTAGGGCTGCTGGGTGAGTCACCCAGTGTTGCTGCATAGGGCTTGGCTGCTCATGCTTGGTTGTGGCACCTGGGGTTGCTACATCAAGCTTGGTGGTGGCTAGTGCAGTCATGGAGCCTGGGGTTTCTGCATAAGTTTTGGTTATTCGTGTGTGGATGGGGCACCCAGGTTTCTGTGTAAGGCTTGGCTTCCAAGGTTGCTGTGTAAGCTTGCTTGTCTGCATGCAGTCACTGATCCCAGGGTCATTGCATATGGCTTGGTTGTTTACAAGTGGATGTGCCACCTGATGCTAAAGCATGTGAATTGCAGGAGGGGAGTCCACTCTGAAACTTACAGGATCCTGCATTCAGGGAAATTTCAGTCTCAATGTTTATGGGTCTGTAGCCAAGGCAGCAGGTCCTTGCCTGGAATGGCTATAGGATCCTGAGTGGAGGTGAGGCTGGGCCCCCAATCATAGCAGTTCTCCCCTTCAATATGGCACCCTGAGAGACATTGCAGTAGTAGCAGAGGCTACCTGGCTAGGTGAGCCTGGTTCACCAGCCATCAAAAGTCTTGCAGAATCTGACACATGCACACACACACACACACACACACACACACACAAACACACACAAACACACACACACACACACACACACATCCTACATGTCCATGCACTCCCCTTTCGTTCCCTCACTCAGTCACACTCTTTCTCTCACTGCTATCCTGCCAGCTGCCATCTTCATTCTCCCAACTTATGTTTTTTTGCAAAGTTTATTGAAACACATCCATACCCCTTCAATTATGTACTGTCCAATGGTTTTTATGTCACAACTCCTGATTTGAGTTGCAGAGATAGAGACTTTATGGCTCACAAGGTCTAAAATATTTACTATCTGTTCCTTTACAGGAAAGGTTTGTTGATCCTTAATATAGATTACTCTTGATTATTTGAACTTTATATAAAGAGAATCATATAGTGTATATACTCTTTGTGATTTTCTTTTGTCCCCTTCTACATTATATGTGTAAGATTCATCCATGTGAGGCCATTGTTTACTAGAGCTTAAATCCCTTTTATAGATAATCTTATTATTCTCAGAAAAAAAAATTATATCAATTGACCATAAGGTTCTGTTAAATTTCTTCTCATTTTGAGTTAGCATTGAAATGAATTTAAAAAAAATTGCAATGGATTAAAAATAAGATATTAGAATTTTTAAAAATAATTACTAAACATAAAATGTTAACATTTATTGGAAATGCATTTCTTAATGAGATACATAGAACTGTTTCTGCCATCCTCCCATTCACTCTTGTAAACATAATGATTATTACTAATTACTAGAATGGATAGGGTTCACTATTAGGTCTGTCTTCAATTTTGTTTTTATGGATGAAACTGTCAATAAGACTTTTTTTCTCATAGATAAGTATTATATGGAAATGGATAGAAGTTATTTTTTCTCTATAGCAATTTTACTTAGTTCTTTAAATTATATGTAAGTTGCATACTCAAATTATATATTTTATGTACTATATACCAAAAACTACATATTACATATAATATCATAACTGCAAATCATTCTTTAATTTTATTAAAAACAAAGCTTTTGGAATTAGCTGGCTTGAGAAAGGATTTGCTACCTAGTTAGTATAGTTTATCACATTCTCAAGCTGATTATCAATATTTCTAATTATGTTCTTGCTCTTGGGTAGTTTCCTTTCCTTTCCTTTCTTTTATTTTCTTTTCCTTTTAACCTTTGTTAAATAAAACACATATAGAAAATGCACAAAACAAATATATACTAAGTATCAAATAATAGGTCATTTCCATCCAATACAATATCTCCTTGTATGTGCTCTGTCCTAATCACTGCTCTCCTCTTCTATAAGACCATAGTTTAACCAAATTTAGACATCTGTCCATGTTTATATGAAGCCACTAAGTGACTATTGGAGGAATCAAGATCAAATACACTGGAGCTAAGAAGGAATACATGGTGAAGCAAGGTCTTGAAGGAAGTAGGAGGAGATAGAACCAGTTGAATGCTACATTATTAAGAGGCATTTGCCTTGAAAAAGAGGAGTTCCTTTTTCTTAACATAATGATTAGAGAAAAGTTAGAGAAGAGAGAACACATTCATTCAACCACCCATTTAACAAAGATATATTAAGTTCCTTTTAATTGTTAATACTGTACAAAGCACTAAAAAGAGGTTTTAAAGAAGAAAACAAGCTGTACATATGCTCTCCTGCTAGATGAACATCTCTTCAAGAATGTGGAGATAAGTTCATAGGTTTTGAGTGAGAGCTCTTTAAGGGAGGGCAGATTTGGACATTCAAGGAGTGTGAACAAGATTTCAAAAAGCTACAGTGAGGAAATCCCTAAGGAATCAATACATTTTCTTTGCAGGGCTCTAGGAAGAGCCGAGCCTAGCATTTTGTTTTGAAAGCTAAGCTTGGAATGCTTATATCATACATCACAGTGAATCTTATTGATTCCATTTTTAAAATTGCACCTGCCATGGAGTTGTGCCAAAGCACACATACCAAATTAGAGCACAAAAACCAATAAAACATAACAAGTGCTGAATGCTGAAAACTCAATTATTTATTAAAAACCATTAGCCTTAAAATGTTAACTTGTCAGAAAACAATTCCCTTTCCCAACATCAGCTTTGAAGGTCAGCTAATTGGAAATACCCTGAGTGGCCAGATTATTATGATATTTGAACACATAATAATCTGGCCACTCAGTGTATGTATATATATCAGAGTCCTGTTGCATGAAATCATGCATGGGTGGGGTCTAGCCAGCCTGGCCAGGGGGAGGGAACATGGGCGGTTGGCTGGCCTGCCTGCTGGTTGAACTCCTGGTGGAGGGGACAATTTGCATATTAGCCTTTTATTATATAGGATATACACTGAGTGGCCAGATTATTATGCATTCAGAAATCATAATAATCTGGCCACCCAGTGTATATAGAATTAGGGCAGGCAGTGAATTCAATAAAGCCAACCCTGCCTTGGAAGAAACTTTCCTCAATGCCCTTGCTGGTAGAATTAGAAAGGTGTCATTAGGCACATGCCCACAGATCAGAGCTCTCATTAAGGGAGTAGGAATTCTGGTATTTAGAGTTCACCTGCAATAACAAGTCCTCTTTTACATTTTCTATTCGATATAATCCTATCTAATAAAGATGGAATAAGCTAATTGACCCTCATGCTGTCACAAAGATAGTGGCGCCTACAGCCAATAAGAACAGAATATGCTAATTGGATGCCCCGCCCTCAAAGATGGCAGTGCCCACAGCCAATAAGGAGGGAATATGCTAATTGACTGCCATGCCCTTAAAGATAGTGACACTCACAGCCACTGGAGGAGTAGGCATGTGGCAAGGCCGGGCCTTCCCCCAGGCAGGCCTGGCTGCTCCCCGCACCTGCCTTCAGAGTCCCCCAATCCCCTTAACCTCCCAGCCACCCAGGGCCAGCCAGAAGCACAGGCAAGTCCTCGGATGGCAGATGCCCAGCCTCCCATGGCTGCCCAAGGCTCAGGTAACCAGGGCCAGCCAAGGCTTGTGCTGCCAGTAGTGGCAGCAGCAGAGGTATGATGGGGCATCACCTTAACCTGATAATTGCATCACCTCCTGCCCCTGAGGGCTCCTGGACTGTGAGAGGGGCCAGGCTGTGCTGAGGGACACCCCCCCTCCAGTGCATGAATTTTCATGCATTGGGCCTCTAGTCTGTATATATAAAAGGCTGATATGCCAAGTGTCCAACCTTCTGGCCAGTTGCTATGATGCACACTGACCACCAGGGAGCAGACGCTCAATGCAAGAGCTACTAAGCTACAGTGACTTGGCAGCAGTGGTTCTGGGTGACACACCCTGAAACCAGAGATGAGGGAGCCTGATTCCTCATAGAGCTGTGCAATTCCACCTTTGGCCATGGGTTATGTTGTTGCTGGGGCACTGTTGGCCCTGAATCTGGTTTATTGCACACTTGCTTTTGTGTTTCACACCCTGTATGACAGCAACTTTGCAGAGTGCCCTCTCACAGTCCTGGACCCCTCAGGGGATGTTGAAGAGCCAGTTTTGGCCCGATTTCCATAGGCCAGGCTGAGACATCTTACCTGCCAGAGGAAACCCTGCTCACGCTGCAAATGCCCTTTGAGCCCTGGCATGCCCCAGGTGCGGCTGGCCAGGGAGGGACCACATGAGGTTGGCTCCAGTGCATGTCCAGCCCATTTTTCCCGGCACAGTCCCACTGGTCACCTTCTAATTAATTACCTTTTAATGTGCACAACTCTGCACCAGGTCACTAGTATTTTAATATGTATCTTTTAGAGTGCTGAAATATACTCTGGTACTTGAACACTATTTTTTTGTATTTATTAATTAAATTGATTGGGGTGACATTGGTCAACATGAACATGTAGGTTTCAGGTGTGGGTTTCTATGTTATAGGATACTTTAGAAATAAAAATATCCAAATAAACTAGCCAGTGAGCTTTCTTTCACATTTTCCGTGTGTGTGTGTGTGTGTGTGTGTGTGTGTGTGTGTGTGTGGCAGAGCAGCCTTTTCTTTCTTTCATTTCTTTCTTTTATCTGAAAATTAATCTGTATTTTTTTTATTTTAAAATTGTTAGAACAGTGTAATTAGTGAGATCTTAATCAACATTCAAGCCACCAGAAACCAATAGAATTTGCTATTATCTCTTGTGCTAAGAGAGGTGTTTATTAAAAATGCTCTGGGCTCTCTGAAGACTTGGGAAAAGAGGCCTTTGAAACTGATGTGAATGGCAGAGCTTTGCTTTACATCCCTAAGGCTGAGTGAACTGAAATGTGACTTGGGAAAACTTATATGTTCATTGAATAGAACATGAAAAGAAAACTATTTTACTTCAAAGATAATACTTTTGGTTATTATTAACTGAATCAGGAATTTGAATTAGAAGATATTTTGTAAGTCTTGCCATTGAGTGATTTCCCAACATTAATTTCTGTACTGACACAAGACTGGGATAGTATTTTTACCAATCCATGATGGTCTTAGAAATAAAATAAAGAAACAGAATGGACAGGTTTTCCATGAAGCTAGATTTGTTATTAATCCTGATATTATGTTAATTCTACTTTTTGGTTCTAACATATTTTTTCTTCTATGAGATGGTAGATATACATGTTTGGATGTTTAAAATGTCCATGGTTAACAAAATAAACATTGGTAGTTCTCCAATAGATTTCATAAATTCTACTGAATGATGAAGTAACATTCTGAGGCCACAACACAGGCCTTTGAACATAGAGAAAGAGAAAGATCATATTTCCCAAGTAGCCACTTAGAATTTGCTTAAATCAAATTAAGCAATCTGTATTCTTTTGAAATTTGGGCTTGGGATGACATGAAACTACTCTAGAAATAAGGCAATATTTGGTTTGTTGACCAGGATCTCAGCTTTCTTACACCATTCTCTTCCTGTATGGTGCTCAATATCTTTACTGCCTTCCATAATGTCTTTCTGTCCCTTACTCATCTTACCTCAAAGAGAGACCATCTTTGGAAAGAATCAGCTTTGAGTGGTTTATCCACCTCAGATGCAAGGTAAGTGAAGTAGAGGTACTAGAAAGCATCATCCCTGTTCCCAGTGTTCTTTTCTCATAGGGATCTCTCTCTCTCTCTCTCTCTCTCTCTCTCTCTCTCTCTCTCTCTCTCTCTCTCTCTCTCTCTCTCTCTCTCTCTCTCTCTCTCTCCCATCTCAGTATACATATAGAAAATAAATCTGATTCTACTTTTAAAAACTGCAGCTTACCCCCTCCAGCTATCCCATCATCCCTTTTCTCTAGTAAACACACTGTATCTACTTCCCTCATTTTCCCCACTCACTTTTCAGTTCACTCAATTCCCCCCCGCCCCACATTCTACTGGGTCTGCTTTTGTCAAGGTCAATAATAGTATCTATGCTACTAAAATCAGTGGTCAATGTATCATTTTTATCTTATTCAACTTCTCAGCATCAATTAACACACTGGCAGCTCCCTCTTCTTTAAACAGAGAAATATACTAATTGTCCTATTTCAGAGCCTTTGCATTAGACTTTTCTTTTTCAGTGCTTGCTCTTTCTGATATCTCTTTCAGATCTACTGTGAAATAATCCTTATTTAGAGAGATATTCACCTAATGCCCAGTATAAAATAGTTCTATCACCCCAGTCATCACTACTGTCTGTTGTTCTCTTGCAGCATTCCTAAATTCCTTCACAGCACTTATAACTGTTAATTGTGTCTTTTATTTATTGTATGTGTCTCCAAGTACATGAAGCTATGTGAAGGCTAGAACCTTTTATTCCTATATTCATTACTGCACCTCCAGAACCCAGCACAGTGCTTGATGTATAAGTTATTTAATAAAGGTGTGTTGAATGATTTGATGGATAGGAGAATGCTAATAGTCCCACAATCTGTATAGCAGTCTCAACTTGAAAATGTATACTAAGTCCATTATACTTTATCCCTGCAATGATTCTAGCATCTTTCCCTTTCTTTCAATCCTAACTTTCAATTCCTTTGACCAAGTCACCATTACCTCTCACTTTAATCACTTAACAAAACCTCTGTTCATCTCTCCTCTTTTCTTGCCAATCTTCAACCTATCCTATATATTGCACTTAGGCTTATCATTTTCCTGCACCTCAGACCTTACCATTTTTACACAAAAAAAATGGCTCCCCTTTGTTTACAGCGTATCTTCTAAACTTCTTATTCTGGCATTTATAGCCCTTAAAGACCTGGGTCTAATTTCTCTCAGCTATAAGTGATCATTATATCTTCTGGCTTCACTTTTTTTAAATGTAACTTTCTTATGAAATTTTTATGACTCAGTGTGAAGTTATAATGCTATTTTAGTAGAATGAGAGCACCTTGAGTGCAGATAGATGTTTTTCCCTAATCTCATCACTTGGCATAGCTCTTGATATATAGTAAGGCCTATGAATATGTTTTATAAATCATCATATGACCCTCTCTTGTAGTTCTATGATCAGGACCAAACAGTACAGAATGTAAGAAATAATTGATGGCTAACCCATATGATTTTTGGACATAACTAAAATTAAAATATTGGGTGTTGTATATTTTGTTTAAGGAAATGTGTGGCTTATTTGCAATGGTAATGTTAAATATTTTCACACAACTTATCCCTGTGGCTTCCTGAGCCAAAATGGCAAAAATCTTGTCCTCACAAACAGTCCAAATAAAAGGCCATCCAATTAATCATGAGACCCGTAGCATGTAGCCTTTCTGCAAGACAGATCTGCAAGATATAAAGAGAACAATAGCCTCAGGCAGCATACTCATGAGATGAGAATCTAAAATGTGAAAAAAGCCCACTCTGAACATTTTCAGCACAGATTGGCTGCCTAGAAGTCCTGATATTCACCCCCAAGCATACTGTTTCAGACCCCCCTTCACTACCCTTGTAGTCTCTCAGATGACATTCTTGGTAGCTTAACAAAGGAATTCAAATGTCCCAGCATATACATTTGAAATATCTTTAACATTTATTTTTAAGTCTGGCTGGTGTGGCTCAGTGGCTGATCTATGAACCAGAAGGTCACAGTTTTATCCCTGGTCAGAGCACATGTCCGGGTTGTGGGCTCGATTCCCAGTGTGGGGCATGCAAGAGGCAGCCAATCAATGATTCTTCCTCATAATTGATGCTTCTATCTCTTTTTCTCTCTCTCCTTTCCTCTCTAAAATCAATAAAACTATATTTAAAAAAATAAAAAAATATTTTCAAGTTATACAATGTTGTATGAAAACACTATCATAAAAGTAAGGCAAATTAGTAGGTAGGAATTTACTTTTGCACGGTATTTTTCTTAACATAGTTCTCCATTCTAGCTGAAAATTAAAGTTATATGGAGAGATTTCAAAAATTTGATAGTCAGGCTCCACTGTCCATATTCTATTTTAATTGGTCTTAGTGGATCTCAAGCATAGTCTACTTTTTGAAAGTTACCCAGGTTAACCTAATTTGCTGTCAGTGCTGAGAACTAATGTAGCTTATTGATACTCTTCTGTATGTTAAGGAGTAAAATAATTAATATTCAGGGGATTTTGGTTTCATTCTGACGTGTTTTTTTCCTCTCATAAAGCTATAAAGATTAAGATGTGAGTACTGCCAGTTCAACACCTACAGTGAATGTCAGTGAAACTCCACACTCATAGAATAACAATTAGTATTCCTCTGGGCAGTAGCTGTTCCAATTATAGTTTTTAAACAGTTAAGAGAGAGGATTGACATGCCAAGTGTAATCTCTATCAATCATGGTCTAATCTCTGAGTAAACAAAGTGTATGACTGACATATGAGATACTTCATGCTTTATCCCTGTTTATTTTCTTATCTTCTACTTTCATCTTGCCATGCCTGATTCCCTTTCCAGCTTATGCTCCAATCACATTGAATTATGTTACAGTGCCTCCCCACTATAGTAATGCCTCATTTGTTGGGTTGCTTTTTTGCTTGTTTGTTTGTGTTTTTTTAATGTCTACAAGCTTTTGCACATATTGTTTCCTCTGGGCTCTCTTTTTTTTTTAGTAGGCCTAAAATATTTTTAGTCATCCTTCTCTACCAACAGCTTTTAATGATGCATATTCTGAGTTAGTAAGCAAACTATACATGTGTGTTATATGTATTTTAATTATATTTTCCCTTTTTTATTGAATTTACTGCAGTAACACTGGTGAACAAAATTACACAGGCCTCAGGTACATAATTCTGTAACACATCATCTGTAAACTCTACTATGTGTTTATCACCCCAATTCAAGTCTCTGTCCATCTCTGACCATCTATCTCCCTATATCCTCTTCCATCCTCCATCCCTCCCCTGACAATCATCATACTGTTGTTCCTGTCTGTGAGTTTTTTCTATTTTTTTCTTTTTTTTCTCAATCTCTCCACCACCCTCAGAGTCCCCCACCCAGCCCCCTACCCCAGACAGATGTCAGTCTACTCTCTATCTATGAATTTGTCTCTATTTTGCTAGGTAGTCATTTTGTTCTTTAGATTCCACATATGAATGAAATAATATGGTACTTATCTTTTTCTGACTGTATTATTTCACTTAGCATAATAATCTCCAGGTCTATGCATGATGTCACAAAGGGTATATGTGACAAGAGCCTTTGGAGGATCTTATATTAATCTTCTAGGGCTGATATAACAAAATACTATAGACTAGATACCTTAAACTATAGAAATTTGTTTTCTAATAGTTTTGGAGGCTTGAAGTCCATGATCAAGGACTGAAAAGCTGATTTTCAGTGACCGACTCTCTTCTTGGCTTGAGATGGCCACTTTCTTGCTGCTATTCCCTTACATGGCCTTTCCTCTGTGTTCCTATGGAGACTGATATCTCTTTTTATAAGGACTCAGATCCTATTATATCAGAGCCTCATCCTTATAACTTCATTTAACCTTAATTACCTTTTTTGTTGTTGTTAATCCTCACCATGCATATTTTTTCCATTGATTTTTAGAGAGAAGGAGGGAGGGAGGTAGAGAGGAGAGAGAGAGAGAGAGAGAGAGAGAGAGGGGGGGGGGGAGGGAGAGGAGAGAGGAGGGAGAGAGAGAGAGGGAGAGGGAGATGTGAAAGAGATACTTTGATTGGTTGCCTTCCACCCTCCCTGGAATCAAACTCACAGCCCTTAGGTGTGCTGGCTGATGCTCCAACGAGGGCTTAATTACCTTTTAAATGGTTCTATATTCAAATGTAGCCAAGTGGTAATTTGGACTTTAAGTATAAATTATGAATGTATATAAGCCTTCATTCCATAACCGATCTCTAACTCTCTTCTGTCTTCTCAAAACTCTTAAGATGCTTGTTTTCATTGTGATTGTGGACTATTATTTTTCAGAAATACCATGGAACTGGAGCAGAGATGGTGGGAAGAAAGTTATAATGCAACCCAAGCTTACGGTTAGTTACATAAGTTCGTTGTTTTTCTTCAATCAATGCTCCCTCAATTACCATAGCCTTTGGTTAATTTCCATAGCTCTGAAAACATTGAGTTTGATAATTTTTCAGCAATGCTCTTACTTTTATGGAGGACATAATTTTTAAAGATCATAGCTCTGCTATTTCCATTGATAGCTCCTTATTTTAAGTTTTTAAAAGAATAGCAATATATCACTCTGGTACCAATTTCTGTATCAGTTGTCTAGTGAAACAAAGATAGTGCTTAACAAGCTACCATAGAACATGATAGTCTAAAAAAATAGCCATTTGCTATTATTGCTCATGTTACTTACTGAGTTTGGATTATCTTGGATGAATTTTTTTGTTTGTTATCTTTCTCTCTTTTCCTCTTAGGCTTACTTATGCCTTGTGATTGGATTGTTGTTGGCTGATCTAGGATAACTCTAATAGGATGACAGGCTCTGTTCTATGTCATTATATGGTAGTCCATCCCAGGTACCTTCTCATGGAGAATGTTGTTGATGCTGTTAGAAAGAGAGAAGAAAAAAACATGTAAATACTTTTCTTTTAAAAAATCCTCACTCAAGGATATTTTTTCCCCATTGATTTCTAGAGAGAGTGGAAGGGGGAGGAGAGGGAGGAAACAGAGAAACAGCCATGTAAGAGAGACACAGTGACTGGCTGTCTCTGATTGACATTTCTGTCTCTGGATCTGTTCTTGTTATCAATTTATTTTATTTTACTTTTTTTTTGATTTTTAGAGAGGGAGGAAGGGAGAGGTATAGTGAGGTAGAAACTTCTATGAGAGAGGAACATCATTGACCTGCTGCCCCCTGCTGGCCCTGACCGGGAGTTGAATTGGTGATCTCTTGGTTCCCGGGCCTACCCTCAATGGCTGAGCCACATGGGCCATTCAATTCTGTATGGTACACTAATCCAGGAGCAACATGAGAATTACCTTCTGTGCAAGTCTTTATTAAGTTGGTGGCTTGAGTTTACCTAGTTACTGGCAGCTTTTTTATTTACCTGACATAAAAGTATTTCCGATTTTAGTTTACTGATTCAGTGTTATGAGTAAGCTATGAGTACAGAATTAACAAAAATAGGTTTGGTCCAATAGAAGAATTGGACTTAGGGAGATGGCCTTGATTGCCCCAATCACTGACCAGGCCAAGAGACCCCACCAGTGCACGAATTCATACACCATGCCTCTAGTTTGATTATAATAAGGAAATATAAATTATTACATTGGGTTAATGTGTGATATATCCATCTAATATATTTTCCAAGTGAAGGACATATGTAAGATGATATAGTTTAGGAATAAACCATAACATTTTGCTTAAGGTTTTGTTCCAAGTCCACAAGCCGACAGTCTATCCACTGAGCCAAACCGGTTTTCGTGGTTTGAAAATATTTTTCCCACTTCATAGGTTGCTCTTTCATTTTTGTTTTTGCTGTGTAGACTTTTTAGTTTGATTTATTCCCAATTGCTAATTTTTGTGTGGTTTTTTTTTTTTGCCTGTGATTTTTAAGTCATATATGGACAATCATTGCCAAGACCAATGTCAAAGAGCTTTTCTCTATGTTTTTTTTTTTTCAATAGGAATTTTATGGTTTCAGGTCTTACATTTAAGTCTCTAATTAGTTCCAAATTGATTTTTATATATGATGTAATATAAAGGTTCAATTTCATTTTTATACATATGGATATCCAGTTTTCCCATTACCATTTATTAGAAAAACTATCCTTTTCCCATAACATACTTTTAGGGGTCTCACAGTCTACTTGTGAAAGGCTAATAGTTGACTGCATATATGAGTTTTTATTTCTGGGCTCTCAATTCTGTGTTGATCTATATGTCTGTTTTTTACATCAAAACCACATGGTTTTTATTCCTGTTACTTTTTTTAAGAACTAGTTTTATTAATAAGTGGTATTAATACACATTTCTAAAGGATTTCATTTTGTTGCCTGTAAAGCATATACTTGTTTTGTTTTCCACACTGAACACGTAAGAATATCAATCCAACATGTCTAGTTTTAATCTTAACTGGCACCCCTGCCCATTTAAAAAAAGGAAGGAAACGGGATGCGGGGAGAGCAGTAATTTATAGCAGCTTCAAAACAACAACAGCTAAAGCTTAATTCTGCATGAGCCAGTAATTTCAGTATAGTAAATATTCTGCAATTAGGAAGTTTAGCATATTCACATTATCTAGATAGGTTTGCTGTGCCATATATATAATAGACATTTTATTCTAAGGATGAGAAAGGATAAAAATTCCCTGATTATTTTACCCTCCCTGGAATCAAACCAAATTCTACTTACTCTCAACATTTGGGAAGGCAGATTCCTATGACTTTTAAATATGGTTTGAAATCAGCAAGTGTGATACCTCCTGCAATCACAGGCTGCTTTAGAATTCAAAATAGAGAGTGAGGTCAGCAGATATCTCTTTTTGGGAATGGATGGGTATGAGTCATGCTGTGTTCCTGGGCAGACAAGTTTTCCCTTGGACTGCATGCAGCTGAGCTGACTAGAGCCAAATCACAGAGCTTTGCAAACAGACCAATGTCAGTGGGTTGACTTTCAGGGCATGGATGAGCAGGTATTTTTTCAGGGATGACAGGACTGCTTCAACCATGGTTGAGAGGACTGGGGCCAACTAACCTGGTCATCTCAGAACTTGCTTTTGGATGAATTCAGCCGGCTTGTTATTCAAGACACATGGTGCTAATGGCAGGATCAGTGTATAGCCTATATAATAAAAGGCTAATATGCAAATTGTATTTTTTTTTTTTTAATGAAGCTGTAGCCAAGTCCAGAGGGTTACCATGACCATAGTCAGTGAATTTATCGGCTGGAAATGGGATTGCCTTCGCAAAATGGCCTTCCTTGGTTTGGGGCTTCACTGGGGTCTCACAGTCTACTACCTGAATCCCAGAGCTCCCAGAAAGGCACTTTTCTCCATTGATGGTTGACAAATTATTGTTGCTGATGGGGGCATATGAATAAGGGATCTCTTATTCTACCATATTGCTGATGTCACCTCTCTCATGCTTTATAGCTTTCAGTGTAGAGATTCTATACACTTTTCATTAAATTTATTTTTTAGTACTTTCTGTTTTTGAATGCTACAGGAGATATTTTAAAAGTTTATTTATGCGGTTTTGTTTGCTAGTAGATTAACAACAGCATTTTTACACTGAGTAACCAGATTATTATGATCTTTAAACACATAATAATCTGGCCACTCAGTGTGTGCATGTGCGTGTGTGTGTGTGTGTGTGTGTGTGTGTGTGTAGATAGATAGATAGATAGATAGATAAGAGGCTCAGTGCATGAATTCATTCATGGGTGGGTTCCAGCCAACCTGGCCAGGGGGAGGGGACATGGGCGGTTGGTCAGCCTGCTGGTTAAATTCCTGGTTGAGAGGACAATTTTCATATTAGCCTTTTATTATATAGCGATCATAATAATCTGGCCACTCAGTGTATATTGCCTTTGTGTTCTATAAATTTTCTAATTCAAATTTAAATTTTAAAAGTTGCTTTGTAGATTATTCAGAATTTTCTATGTAAACCATGGTGTTGTCGGCTAATAGAGTTTTATTCTATTACCAAAACCTAAATCTATATTTAATTTTTTTTTAATGGCTAGAACCTCGAGTCAAATCCTTTTCTTTTTGGAAGCCTTATGTAGAAATATTCAGTATTTCACAGTTGTCATATTGTATTATTCATGCATTTTCATAGGTGCCTTTTATAGTGATGAGGAAGTGTCTATGTTCAGCTTCAGAGTTTTTTTTTTTTTTAATAATAAATGAGTGTTAAATTTATCAAATACTTTTACCAAATATAACCATATCCAAATTATAAATTATTTTATTTATTCTGTTACAATGGTGAATTACATTGGTTGGTTTCTTAAAAATAGAACATGATCATATTTTAGCACACAACTTCTATATAACAAAAAAAAAACAATAAATTATAACAAAAAAACATTGTATTTTATTTGCAATGCATGAAACATGGTTAATATTGTTACTTGTAAATGATTTATTAGAAATCAGTAAAAAAAGAAACTAATAATCCAAGGGAAATGGGGGAAATGTAAAATGAAATAATACAAATGATGATTAAGAATATATAATTACTAGAGGCCCAGTGCATTCGTATACCAGTGGGGTCCCTCTGCCTGACCTGCAAAATCAGGTCAAAACCAGCTCTCCAACATCCCCCAAGGGTTCCCAGATTGTGAAATGGCATAAGCCAGGTCAAGCGACCCCAACTGTACATGATTGGGGCCAGGGAGGGACACAGGAGGTTGGCCAGTTTGGGAGGGAACACGGGAGGGCTACAGGGTGTGTCCAGCCTGTCTGGCTCAGTCCTGATCAGCCAGACCCCAGCAGCAAGCTAACTATGAGTCAGAGCATCTGCACACTGGTGGTCAGTGCACATTGTAGCTACTTGTCAACCAGTCAATTGTCTGCCCCCTGGTGATCAGTGCACGTCATAGCAAGTGGTTGAGTGGCCTTAGCATATTATTAGCATATTCCGCTTTGATTGGTTGAACGGCCGACCAGTTGATCAGACACTTAGCATATTAGGCTTTTATTATATAGGATTGCCTGGCTTATGTGGCTAAGTGGTTGAGCCAGAAGACCACAGTTAGATTCCCTGTCAGGGCAAATGCCCAGGTTGCTATCTCAATGCTCAGAAAGGAGTGTGCAAGAGACAGTTGATCAACCAATATCTCTTGTCATTACTGTTTCTCTCTCTCTTTCCCTCTCCTTTGCTCTATCTGAAATCAATAAAAAACATTTAAAGAATATGTGATAATTGAGTTGAACAATGACAGAAGAATAATTTCTCTGGTTGATTTTTAATTGTTGAACCAACTTGTGTTATACATTGAATAAAACTCACCTGATCATTTTTCAGAAAAGAGTTAACATTGTAGTCCAGAGACTGCTATCATTAGAAAGACTTGCTTGTATGGTTGGCCATAGGCCAGTGTTTGTGAACTTGGATTTTGGGAAGGTTCTCCACTCTAATTGATAAGAATGACTCACTGTGCTTAAATTGTATGTACAAAAATATGCCTATAAAAACAAAAACAAAACAATATGCTTATACTGGATATCTGCTATGTGCTAGGAAGAGGTTGGCTACATGATCAGTCCCCAATAAAAACCTTTGGCATTGAGTCTATGATGAGATTTTCTGGTAGAAAACATTTCATTCATTTTTTTTTCACAACTCACTGCAGGAATTAAGCACATCCTGCGTGACTTTACTAGTAGAGGAGTCTTAGATGCTAAATCCTGGTTTATTTTGAAGTTTCCCCCACAGGCCTGTTCCCTTTGTTAATATTGCTCTTCAGCCTATGCCTGTTTGTGTCTGTTTTCATGAGAAATAATGGTCTATAGTTTTCTAGTAATATTATTGACAGATTTTTATATCAGAGACATGCTGGTCTTATAAAATGAGTTGAGAAGTATTTTTTCCTCTATTTTTGAAACAATTTGTGTGAATATGATATCATGCCTTCTTTAAATGTTTTATAAAATTTACTAGTGAAGAAATCAGAGTGTGGTGTGTGTGTGTGGGGGGGGTTATTTAAGCAATTCCACATATATTGTTGATTTACAAATCCATTTTTAGCAGATATGGAAGCTTAGTCTATTAATTTCTGATTTTAAATTATATATATATACACACACACACACACACACACACACACACACACACACATATATATATATATATATATATATATATATACACACACATATATATATATATATATCCCCATCCCCCGTGGCAATACAGTATGTAAGACATCAATTCTTTAACATTTATTGAGTTGTTGTTTTTTATGACTTGAAACAAATTAAAACCTTGCATCTGGTTATTTTTGTAAGTAACAATTTTTTGTCACAGAGCCATGTTCATTTATTTCAGTACTAGTGACCCGGTGCATGGATTTGTGCACATTGAAAGGAAATTAATTAGAAGGTGGGACTGGGCGAGATGGGCCAGACATATCCTAGAGCTAACTTCCCCTCTGTGACTCCCCAGCACCTGTGGAGTGAGCGCTGTCCCTCTGGAAGGTGGGTTCCTTGGCCTGGCCTGTGGGGATCAGGTTGAAACCAGCTCTCAGACATTCTTCAAGGGGTCCCAGAGTGTGAGAGAGTACTCTGCGAAGTTGCTGTCATATGGGGTATGGAACACAAACACAAGTGTGCAGTAAACCAGATTTGAGCCAACAGTGACTCAGAAACAACATAACCCATGGCCAGAGGTAGAATTGTGTGGTCCTGAGGAATTGTGCTTCCCCCCCTCTCTGGTTTTAGGATGAGTCACCTGAGAACCACCACTGCCAAGTCACTGAAGCTCTTGCATTGAACACCTGCCCCTGGTAATCAGTGCACATCACAGTGATTGGTCAGATATTGGACGGTCATACACTTAGCATATTAGCCTTTTATATATATACAGCCTAGAGGCCTGGTGCACAAAATTTGTGCACAGGGAGGTGTTCCTCAGCCCAACCTGCACCCTCTCCAATCCATCCCTTGGGGGATATCCCTGTGGGATTGGGCCTAAACTGGCAGTCGGACATCCCTCTCACAATCTGGGACTGCTGTCTCCTAACCATTTGCTTGCCTGCCTGATTGCCCCTAACTGCTCTGCCTGCCAACCTGATCGTCCCCTAACCACTGCCCTACCAGCCTTATTGACATCTAACTGCTCCCCTGCTTACCTGATCACCCCCAACTGCCCTCTCCTGCTGGCCTGGTCTCCCTCAACTGCCCTCCCCTGCTAGCCTGATCTCGCCCCCAAATACCCTCCCCTGCTGGCCTGGTCACTCCCAATTGCCCTTCCCTGCTGGCCTCTTTGCCCCAACTGCCCTCCCCTGCAGGCTTCATTGCCCCCAACTGCCCTCCCCTGCCGGCCATCTTGTGATGATGTGGGGGCATCACGTGAAGGTGTAAAACCCACCTAGGCTTTTATTAATATAGATTGTCTATGACTGATTTGATGTTATAATGGCAGAGTTGAGTACCTGTGAAAGAGAACTTATAACCCAGAAAGCCTAAAACATTTACTTGATCTCTGGTTCTGGAGAAAAATTTTACAGACCCCTCACCTAGAAGTAGTAAATTTTGGTAACTGTACATTGTGTGCATTTAGAAAACTCTCTTCCCTACCTCCCTATCTTTCTCTTCCCATCTCTATCTCTTTACACAACACACAAACACATGAACACACACAGATTAGATCAAACATATTAATTGATTTTTCAAATAATTGTTGTCATTTTATTTTTGTATTTTTCAGTTTTGAAGTTATATTCATGTTAAAAATCTACCCTATTGATTTCTCTTTGTGTTTTCATCAAATTTTGCTTTATGTATTTTCAGGCTCTGCTATCCATTTCTACAGGTTCAATCTAGGTGGAATATTATTTATATCATGTTGAAGTATACTTCTTTATATCTATCAACATTCTATACTAGAAATTTAAAATATTGTGCAATTAACATTAGCGTACTGGCTTGATTTAGATAGTATTTGTCTGGCTGTTTTTATATCACTATTCCAAACATTCTATTGTTTTCTATTTTGCCTTTTAAATTGTTTCAGTTTTGGGGGTAACATTGGTTGATAAAATTATGTTTCATGTGTACAATTCTATAACACCACATCTGTATATTATGTACTGTATTCACCACCCCAAGTCAAGTCTCACTCTCAACTGCCCTCCCCTGCCAGCCATCACCATTTATCCTCTCTTAAACCCTCTTCAACTTCCCCCCATCCACTTCTCCCTCTGGTAATCAGCTATTGTCTGTGTTTATGAGTTATTTTATTTGCTTAATCTTTTCAAATTTTTCATCTAGGCCCCCAATGCCCCTCTGATCTGACAGCTATCTGTTTCCTGTATGTGAGTCTTTCAATTTTGTCTCTTAGTTTATTTTGTTCATTATAAGCCACATATAAGTGAAGTCATATGGTACTGTCTTTCTCTGACTGGCTTATTTCACTTAATATAATGCTCTTGAAGCCCATCCATGCTGTCACAAAAGTTAAGATTTCCTTTTTAATGGCTGAGTAGTATTCTTTTGTATAACTGTACCACAGTGCTTTTATCCACTTATCTGATAGGAACTTGGGCTGCTTTCAAATGTTTGCTATTGTTAATTATGACACAATGGACATTGGGGTGCATATATGCTTTCTAGTTAGTGTTTTAGGTTTCTTCATATATATCCCCAGAAGTGGAACCACTGGGTCATAAGGCACTTCCATTTTTAATATTTGGAGGTAACTCCATACTGCTTTCCACAATGGCTGCATCAATCTGCATTCCCACCAACAGCACCCAAGGGTTCCCCTTTCCCTTCACTAGCACTTAAGGTTTATTGATTTATTGATCATAGGCATGCTGACAAATGTGAGGTGATATCTCATTGTGGTTTTAATTTGCATTTATGATTAATGACACTGAGCATTCCTTTATGTCTATTGGCTATCTGTATGTCCTCTATGGAGAAGTGTCTATTCAGGTCCTTTGATCATTTTTAAATTGGATTATTTGGTTTTTGGGTGTTGAGTTGTATAAGTTCTTAATATATTTTGAATATCAACCCCTTATCAGATAAGTCATTAATGAACATGTTATTCCATTTAGTGGGTTGTCTTTTTATTTTGTTTATTATTTCCTTTGCTGTGCAAAAACTTTTTAGTTTAATATAGCCCCATTTGATTGTTGTTTTTTTCTTTTGTTTGTCCAAGGTGATATATCAGAAAAAAATGTTTTTATGAGAAATGTCTAAGATTTTACTGCCCATGTTTTTTTTCCAGAATTTTTGGTTTCAAGTCTAGCATTCAAATCTCTAATCTATGAGTTTATTCACTATATGATGTAAGAAGGTGGTCTATTTTCTTTCTTTCTTTCTTTCTTTCTTTCTTTCTTTCTTTCTTTCTTTCTTTCTTTCTTTTTTTCTTTCTTTCTTTCTTTCTTTCTTTTTGCACATATCTGTCCAAAATTCCCAGGTCCACTTTTTGAATAGACTATCTTTGCCCCAATGCATGTTCTTGTCTCATTTTTCAAATATTAATCAACCATGAAGACATGGGTTTATTTCTGGGCTCTCTACTCTGTTTCACTGGGTTGTTGTATTTCCTGATTTATTTGTTTTACATTTGTTGTTTTCTTTCTTGATCTCAGCATTAACCTATTCACTGTTTAGTAACAAAAATTTTCCCTTCATGTCTTTGTGTGTTTTTCAGTTTATTTCTTGTGATTGTTGTCTAGTATCATACCAGTATGTTCATAAAAGATGCTTGATATTATTTCAATCTTCTTAAATTTATTGAGACTTGTATTGTGTTGTAACATGTGTGCCATCCTAGAAAATATTCCAGGTGCACTTGAGAATGCTTTGGAATGAAATGCTCTGAATCCCCGTTTCCCATTCTCCTTGAATTTAATTCTAATTTTCAACACAAACAGAATCTGAGGTTTTTGTTGGGTACCAGCTATAATTTTTTTACTTCCTCCTTTCTTGGAGCAAGCGACATCTCCCAGATTCAGCTTCAAGCAATGAGCCAATTCTGATCCTCACAAGTTGGATGCTTCTTTCACTTCACAGGAGTACAAGGCATCTGTTTCTATTTCTTTCTTTTTTAAAATTATTATTATTTTTTAAATTTTATCTTTCTATTTCTTGTGTGATTTCAGTCCTGTTTACACATTATGGGACTGAATTATTTCTCCCTTAAATTCATATGTTGAAGTTATAAACTTCAGCACCTCAGACTATGACTAAATGCAAAGATAGTATCTTTGAAAGGGATAGTTAAGGTAAAATGAGGTCATATGAATAGGGGTCAATCCAATTGCCTGGCATCCTTATAAGAAGAGATTAGTGCAAAGACATGCACCTAGGATAGTCTGTGTGAAGATATAGGGAGGTGATGGCTCTTTATAAACCAAAAAGAGTGGCCTTCAGAAGAAACCAACTCTGCTGACCCCTTGATCTTGAACTTCTAGCCTCCAAAACTATAATGAAATAAAGTTATGTTCTTTATGTTAACCAGCCTGTCCTATGACAGCCCTTGTAAACTAATACACCCACTTTATATTTTCCATTTTTGTCACACATTTTATTTTTCTAATCCAGTTGTATCTTTTTATTTAAAATAAAACTCAATTCTATGTGGGTTTGGTTGTAGGTAGCTTTGAATCTGAACTTCCAGAAGCATTTTGATAGAAGCTCAACCTCTCTTCTTTGTTAAACTTTCAACTTGGATATTTCATGTAATCTTTGAGTGAGGTACTATGATTAGAACACATTTTGCTTTTTGAAACATTCAGAAGGCAGGAAACTTAATGGTCATTTTTTGTATCCCTAATGTACCTAACACAATTCCTGATGTGTTATTATAGACAATACTTCTGGTAAATTGACTAATGAAAAGAAGACTAGATTGTGAGTGTGGTGATCTTGGTTCTCTCATAGCCATGCATCTCACTAATTGTGTAAGTCAGTTAACTTCTCTGGGGTTCATTTTGTTCTATACCATCACAGTTTATATTAGTCCTTTCTCTTGGATTAAAATATTATAAACCTATCTGTGACTGAAAATATATGTCCAGTCTATCCAAGGTCACATAGATGGAGTTAAACACTCCTGGAGTGTAATTTCTCCCATGGCTCTCCCCACTTACTTTGAAATAAATGACCAGTCTAAGCACACCTTAGAAGCAACTGTACAGTCCACCATTAGTTCCCAATTGACTAAATAAATTTGGACTTGATAAAACTTACTTTTGCTAATGGCAGGTAATGAAAGAATCAGAATCTCCCAGAGACCACAGGCTTCATTTCCTTTCATACTTTACTAGATGGATCAGCAGTTACTGCTATACTTAAGCTGTCTAAGGCTAATAGCCCTGGAACTGAGAAAAAATACTTCACTTACTGTTTTACAGCAGTCACTGCCTGATAATCACAAAATGGTTTCTGGGTCAGTTATGCATCCTTAAGGTAAGACCAAAATGCTAGCTCAAATAACAGGGTAATAGAGTACTTTAATAAAGAGATTTCTATAAAATGTTCAGAAGCACTGGTCTTAAAATTGCAACAGATTTTCTATTATGCCAGCTCCTACCTAAACTAGGTTCTCTGTGATACATATTTATTTTAAAAGTATAACCGAAGTCCACTAATGTAGATGGCAAAAATATTTGAATACCCCCATTAAGATAAGAACTGTTATGCAAATGATTTATGAAGATGTGTGCTCAGACTGTTAATTCTTTACATAAAGGATCTGTCTTTGATGGAGTTCAATTAAAATTCCCATACACATGCAGCTCAAGTGCCAGAAAAGGTTTCAGCTGGAAATCTCTTCTTAAAAGAAGGAATCAATATTTTTAGAACCTTTTTTAAAGAAATCAGTACTCATGTTTATAATTAAAGTTTAATGAGGATTTTATCCTCTAGTTAATATATTTACAAGTCATAGGCTTGAAACTTTGGAATAAAGGAGCTTCTGCTTTAGAGTATATTATCTATTAGTGAACAGTGAGTTTAAAAAGATGACAGCTATAAATATTTCTCTCTTTTCTGTGTCCAGTGCCACAGAGTGGCCTGGTTCCTGAGTAGGAGCAATGAGGGATTGAGAAAATGAAAGAGATAGACACAAATACAGTAGGGAAAGCTGGGGCTTGGTGGAACCACTGTCCTCTGATGAAGAGACAGGGACCCAGAGCCAGTACAGTGCATTTATTTTATACAGCAAAAAACAGGAAGTTTTACTAAAGCCCAAGACAAAGGAGATTATGTGCATTCTTGTGGGTTCTTTGTAATTGTCACTTCTGGGTAGGCCCGGATAATTATGTTTGTTCCTTGTGCTTGGCTGCATTTAGATAATGAAACCCACCCCATGGCACCTGAGCTGAAGGTCAGGCTGACAACACTCCTGCCTCTGGCAAGGTGTGTTTCCAGGACATGGCTCTGCCAACACCACTAGATTCAGCTGACAATAATTAAAGAAATGTTCATGTACCTTCCCAGGTGCTTTCCATAGACAGCAAGGTATATGCAACTCACTGATGAGTATTTGAAGCCTCTCTCTGGCCATTTAGAAGCCACAGGGATATTGGATGGGAAATTCACTATAAGCAAAATTTTGCAAAGCTTTGGAATATCTATGCTTGATATCCCAGTGAGTATTAAGTTTAAGATGGAAAAGCAATTACAGAGGACTCTATGTTTTCCAGGAAGAGCTATCAGGCCAGTACAACTGGATCACAATGAATGAATAGAACCTTATAGACCATTATAAAGAATGTAGCTTTTATTGTAATAGGGAGGCCCACTGCAGAGTGTGAGGCAGAGGATGCAAATATAGAAGCAAGGGTCCACTGAACACACTGTTGCAGTATACAAAGTCAATAATAATGATGTTTTGACCAGAATACTAGTAGTAGCAATGGGGATTGTGGTGAAGATAGATTCTGAATATGTTTTGAAGTTAGAGCCAGCAGGATTTATTGATGAAACAGATGTGGTTGTGTGAGATTGATAGGGGCAGAAATAGAAAATTGGGCATCAGCTATAATTGTAAGAAATAATATATATATATATATATATATATATATATATATATATATATATATATATATATATATATATATATATATTCCTGTTAACTGTGATTGTTTTATCCTGATTAAAGAAGTTCATTCTAACCTGACTGGGAGTTGCGCACAGGACCTGGGAGCTCACTTGGAGATGCAGTCTATCCCCGGCATCAAGGAGCTGCCTATTATCATGGAAAGATTAACAACCTTGTTGCAAAAACCAGAGCCCTCAGCCTTTTGCATATATCAGCCCTTTGAAAACCCTAGCCTTTGCATACCCCCAGTCCTTTGCAAATATCCAAACCCAATTACCTGAATTACTTGTAAACTGCTCATTTGGCATATCCTTTTGCCTACTCCCATGTAATCTTTGTCCTTCTAAGCAGCTGGCTTATGGTGGAAAGCAGAGCAGATTTTTGTGTATGACCTGCTGCTCTCCCTTACTGCCAGCAGTATTGGAATAAATGCTCATATATGATTCAACCCTGTCTCTGCTGAATTGGCTCAGGTAGTGACAGGCAACCAGGACCCATTGATTGCCCAGTTACAAGGTGTCAGGAAGTTATGGATGATATCAACATTTTTGCCTAAGTGACTGGAGTTACCATTTTCTGACCTGAGGAAAACTCTGGAAGAACAAGCTTGGGGGCAGGGAAACAGGAGCTCAGTTTGAGACATGATAAGTTTGAGATGCTTATTAATTACTGGTGGTGATGGTATAATGGTTAAAAGAACAGGTTCTGGAGCCAAGCTCTCTGAATGCAAATTCTCATTCCACCATTCAGCAACTGTGTGACCTGAGTAAATTACTTAATCTGTCTATGTCTCTGTTTACTCAATTTAGAATGGGGGTTGATAATCTATACTAATAAAAGCCTAGGTGGCTCTCTCGCCCTTGCATGATAGTTGCACATCATCACAAGATGGCAGTTCCCACGTTGTCACATGAAGGCCACCACAAGATGGCCACCACAAGATGACATGCAGGGGAAGGCAGTTATAGGCAATCAGGCCAGCAGAGGAGGGCAGTTGCATGTGATTGGGCTGGCAGGGGAAGGCAGTTGGGGGCAACCAGGTCACAGGGGAGAAGTTAGGAACCAATCAGGCAGGCAGGGCAGTGGTTAGGAGGTGATCAGGCTGGCAGGCAGGAGTGGTTAGGGGCATTCAGGCAGGCTTGCAGTTAGGAGCCAGCAACCCCAGATCGTGAGAGGGATGTCTGACTGCCGGTTTAGGCCTGATCCCCTAAGGCACATGTGTCAAACACAAGGCCCGCGGGCCAAATCCAGCCTGCCAGGCCTTGCAATGTAGCCCGCACCGCGCTGTCATCACTGCACTCCACTGTCAGTTTATGACTGTTCAGTAAACCATTCGGCCCGCGATTTAGGCTGGATTTTAGATTTTGGCCCCTTCTCTGATTGAGTTCGACACCCCTACCCTAAGGGGTCCCAGATTGAAGAGGGTGCAGGACACCCACCTAGCTGAAGGACACCCACCACTCCCGTGCATGAATTGTGTGCACCGGGCCTCTAGTAGTACATAATTGTTTTGTCCCAATCTCAATCTATCAGTAACTCATGTTGTGCCTGAACTAGTCCTTGTTCTTTTTTTTATTATTAAATATATTTTTATTGATTTCAGAGAAGAAGGGAGACGGAGAGAGATAGAAACATCAGTGATGGGAGGGAATCACTGCATGCCCCCTACTGGGAACTGTACCTGCAACCCAGGCATGTGCCCTTGACTAAAATCAAAACTGGGACCCTTGAGTCCACAGGCCAATGTTCTATACACTGAGCCAAATTAGCTAGGGCAGCCCTTGTTCTTATGATTGCAAAATGCCCTCAGCAATAACCATCAGGAAAATTTGAAAAGACACAGGTTTCTTACTTATAAGTCCTGTAAGTTACATGAGACCACACAATGAGGTCCACGTGTATACAGCAGGGTAGGGGAGAAGGAATTTAGCTGGGGATCTACTATTAGTGGGGTTGCTGGTAGGGGCCTAGAGTTTCTTAGGTTCATTCTATATTGTTGAGTTTAAAATATAATAGCCTGGTTGCTATGCCTCAGTGGTTGAACGTCAGTAGACCCATGAACCAGGAGGTTACGGTTCCATTCCAGGTTAGGGTTCTTGCTGGGCTTAATCCCCTGTAGGGGCCATGAAGGAGGCAGCTAATACTAGATTATCTCTCATCATAGATCTCTCTCTCTCTCTCTCTCTCTCTCTCTGAAATCAATAAAAACATATTTAATAAAATAAAAGAGCAAGAATTTAAAGCACAGAAAACAAAATAAAAACCAAGCCACCAAAATGGTAGTTAAGGAAATCAACCAAGATCTTTAAAACAAAGGATCCTGGGGAAGGGTGGTTTTTTACCTAGTCCTGTGGCTTGCAATGTGTTTATTTGAGATAGACATCTTTGAAGTGGATGCCTCTTTGAAGTGCATGCCTCCTGGACAATCGAAGCTTAAGTCAGACACTTGTAACAAAAAAAGAAAAAAAAAACTGTCAGGGTTTGAACTACAATAGTTCATAGAGTTGTGAGGATTAAGTGAGTTAAATTAAAAATGCATATAATATTGTCTGGCAAATAATAAATCCATAGAAACATATTTTTTGTTATAGTTATTACTATCATTACCATTATGTATTACTAGAGGCCCGATGCACAAAGATTTGTGCAAGAATGGCTGCCGTCAGTATCTTTGCTCTAGCTGGAGCCACCTTTCCTCCTTCCCATGCTGCCCAGAGGCCCAGAGCAGCTGGGGTGGTGCGGAATGCCTGTGTCATTGGGTTAATTTGCATACTCACTCCTGATTGGCTATGGGAGTCACGAAGGTATGGTCAGTTAGCATGTTACCCTTTTATTAGGTAGATTACTATTAGACATTCCAGTTGAGCTGTGACTACACTTAAAAAACAAAAAAAACAAACACAAAACACTTTATTGCTGAAGGTATTACCTAGGTCCTCCTTTTTGTAACTATACTTTTGTGTGTATAAGTCTAACGTTCAAGTGAGGGATCTAGGCTTGAGACATAAATTTCAAAGTTAGCAGCATATAGATTGCATTTAAGCAAGAAGCAAAGAAACTATGAAACACATGAGTGTTAATAGACTCTTCAAGAGCACTGGAACACACTCTACTATTTAGAGATCTGGAAGATAAAGAATTCAAAAGGGGGACTAAGAAAGAGTAACCAGAGGTGGGGAGGAATATGACTTTGTGGTATTCTGGAAACTACATGAAGAAAAGTGTATTAAAGAGGAAAATACTAATGAACAACTTAGTCACATGCTGCCAATCAATCAAATAAGATAAAGCTTTAGAAATAAATAGTGGGTTACAATTCATTCCATTTCTATTCAACTCGTTTATTTTTTACCTTGACAAAAGCAGTTTTATTGGAGTGGTTGGATCATAAGCTTTATTTAGTAGTAGATTCAAGAGGATATAGAAACAGAGTATATGACAACACTCTAATTTTGCAGTAAAAAGAGGAGAAATGGGCATGAAGTTGAACAAGGAAGAGGGCTGTGAGTTTTTAAGATTGTAGAAATAATAGCCTATTTATATCTGATGACTAGTGGCCCGTTGCACTAAGATTCATGCAATTGGAGTTTCTTCCCCTGACTACCGGCACTGGTTTTCCTCTGGCACCCAGAACCCGGGCCACAGCAGAGCCAAGCTTGCAGCCTTTAGGCTTGGCTCTGGCCATAGGTGGAGCCTTCACTCTTTAGTCTTCTGTCTTTACTTGGGTGGAACCTTTAGTCTTTGCTCTGTGCCTGTGTATGCAAATTAACCCACCAGCTTTTTTGGTAAATTCACATACTCACTCCTAATTGGCTGGTGGGTGTTGTGGAGGTATGGTCAATTTACATGTTTGTCTATTATTACATAAGATGGTGATCTAGAAGAGAGGGAAATGTGATGTTGTCAGAGAGAGAGAGAATTACTGGAGTGATATGATTAAGTCATGTTTATTACATTATTAAGTTGAAAAAGACATTACTTTTCATTATCCCAGAGAAAATTAGCACTCTGCTGGATAAAATGGGGGTAATGATACTGAGATCACGTAAAATGAGAGATAAATACCAGTAAAGTTTCTGAACAAATCAGAGAAGGCGATACTTTGGAGTTGGCCTACCTTCCCACAATGACAAGCCTTGTGAACTACTATAACAATGGTCATAGTCTTTAAAGGCCATATGTTGATAAAAGCACATTCAGCACTTTCTGAAAACTCAACATCATAATTATATTATGAATCCTTAATTTCCACCCCCCCCCCATTTATATGGATTCCATCTTAATGCAAGTCTCCATCACCTCTCATCAGAGTCACAGTAAGGGACCCTATGGTTCTGATGCATCCTGCTGTCTCTTTCTCCACACAACAGAAAGAGAAATCCTTTAAAATAGAAGTTATACTATGTCAACCTTTTGCTACCTTCACTGTCATTAGTGAATGAGAGTTTTACCCCAAACTTGAAAAAAAAAATCACAAAATATTCATTGCTATTTCAATATCATGCTAAAACACATTCCAAAAAGCCTGCTTCATTCTCCCTTGGTATATTTTCATCTGATTGTAGCCTTATTGTCACAGTTTATTTGACTGATAATCATCCACAACTATTAATAGTAAAATTGGTTTAGAACTTTGGAAGATTAGAATTTAACCTATAGATATGGATAAGTTGTTAGGATTGTATAGCCTGGTAGTAAAGTAAGCCCCCCAAAATTATGATTTTATTTTCCTATAGATATCTAACTTGGCAGTCTTAGATATATATATATTTTTCTGCCTGGCTATATAAATCCTCATTTGTCAAATAATTTTTGAAGTGGCTCTTCTTTCTTCCCTATTGGTTCCCTTATTAATGAAGTTAATAAAATTTTCACACATGCTTGCTCATTATCTGTTTAAATGAAAACATTGTAATACTACCCATGCTATTTAAAATAAAATGCAAAGTCTTTATCATTGATAAAGGCCCCTATGTGATCAAGTTGCTACAAAATATTCAGAGGTCATCCACTACCAGTCTTCTAAGCCATGTTGGCTTTCTTGCTGCTCTTAGGACACTCCAAGCTATCTCTGATATTAAAGCCCTTTTAATTCAGGGTGGTTGTTTTTTGTTTGTTTGTTTGTTTGTTTGTTTGTTTTTGTGATCAGGGTGCAAGGGTGATTTCTTTCCTGGGTTCTTGTACAGATGGATTTGAAGAATGAAGCCATAGACAAAAGGTGGTAGGTAAGAAGTAAGAAACTTTAGTGTAAGCGGATGCTATCTCTAAAACTCCTAATTCTACATTTTTATTCCTAAGATTCTGTCTCTCCTGGATAAGCAATGGGTGGCCCCTGCTCTCTTTGCCTTGAGGTATTATATACCCTGTAGATCCTCTTGCTAGGACCCCCTGTGCTTTCCTCTTTGGTTACTCTGCTACTAGTACCGGTTTCAAAGGCCAAAGCTCAGTGGTGCCTCCCTGTTTGTTTGCCCTTATTTTTCAACATTCCTCTATTCTCTGTGAAAACATGTCCCTCCCCTCCCTGTGTCTTTTCTTTGTCCTTCACATATCCATCTTATCTGTTCAAGTTGAAGTTATATTTGATCTACCTTATGGTGCCTAGCAACATTATCCTGCCAAGCCTTGAGACTGAAACCGCTGGCTTCTCAGCTCAAAGAATAAAACAGCCTCTTTTTTCCTGGCCGGAGATGTTTACCCCTATGGCTATCCCAGCTGCTCAAGTCAGGGCTGCTTTAATTGTTCAGGCCAAGATGTCCCTATCCTCTCTGGACCCCCTCCCTTCTTGTATTAGGCTAGCTAGTTAACCCTTATCACTTTCAATGTGCTATTCCATCTTTCTGGAAAGCTTTTCTTCCAGATTTCCATTTGCATCTATCTTTCACATGAGTCATGTCTCTGCTCAAATGTTAGCTCTAAATAAATAATTCAATGACTACCCTTCCTAAAATTTCTTAAATACTCGCCACTCTATAAACTCCTTAACCTGCTTTACTTTCCCACCGACATTTCTCTCTGATCATTTTCAAACATATAGTATAATTTAAAGGCATTTAGAGTGAGCATTCATCTATCCACTGCTGAGATTCTACCATTAACATTTGTGATTGTGTTGTTTTTATGCTCCTCCTGCAATTTAAAACCTAGCTGTGTAGTGGATTTGTCTGTTTGGAGCATTACTGAATCCTCAGGGCTTGTAACAGCTTTTGATATGTAGCAGATGTGGTAGATTAAAATACTGGTGTTAATTATTCAGTCAGCTGTAGTAGTATTACACATCTATGTTCTTATCATTGCCTTATGATGGATAGATGGGTTATACTTATCCACCCCTTTCCATTGGTCTTCATCATTTACTTTCTTTGTTCAATGAAACGTTTGCATATGTGATGTGAGTATAGGTTTAAAATCTACTTTAAAGTTAAGCTTATCTTCTTGTCTACTGCCATTGCCATAAAAGAACATGCCTCGGCTAACTGCCTCTTTTGCTTACATACTAGAAAAAGAGACATTGTGAAGGTGACTTAAAAATCAATCTGCAGCTTGAATCAATTCTGCCCCAGTTGACTTACAGACCTGTGAGTGAGAAAATGAATATTTTTTCTGCCTTTGAGATATTAGGGTTGCTTGTCATGCAGCATTAGTGTGGCAATAATTGATTTAGACACCAGGTATTCAATAAGTATTGCTAAATCAATTAATTATTGGTAGGTTGTTGCCACATATTACTTGATTTCAAAGTGCTGGGACTGACCAGCAGTCCCTGAATGAAGGATGAACAGATTACTCTGACACAGTTTCACTGTGAAAGAGAGGGCTAAGGGGTTGCCTGGCTCAAGGGTCCAAACAGCCTCAATTGCCTGCCTCGGCCTGCCTCGTTAGGCTTTTATTGTATCAGCAGTTTGAGATACAATTTATCTTTTAGATACAATCAGAAGGGTAAGTAATCTTGGGAGGACATTTCTGTTTGTAGTATCTTTTAAGCAAGGACACCTAGGGATTAAGATTAAGGATTCCAGTAAACACCAGGGGTGTCTGCACATGCACAGACTCATTTGGAAAGGTCAAGGAATAATTAGGGGCACCACGTTGGACACTCCCCTAAATCTTCCCTAAGTCAGAATTCCAATAAACAGGGCAGAAGCCCTTCTACACAATTCCCTTTTCTCAGAAGGTCTTTAAAAATTTCCAAGCAAGTCTCATGTGCTCCCCAACAACAAAGCATTTTGTTAAACCACCTTAAACTACCATACATGCTTCATTTTGGGAATAAAACTGCATTCTTATTTAGAATGTATTATTAAAGATAATTTTAGTGTATGAGAGTGTTAGCTCTTCTTGCTGCCTTCATGAGTATATTGCTTTAATTTAGAATCTCCAAAAACAGACTCTGAGATTGAGGGTTTGTAATATGTAGTCACATTACCATTTGCAGTATATAATATTTATTGAGGGTCAATAGCTGTGAGATGGAAGGAGAGGAAGTAGGGTTGGAAAAGGAAGAAATTGAACTTCATTGAAAGCTCAACAAAATCTCATCCAATCTTACTGGGAGCTCTGGAGAAGTTATTGCCTTCATATCTGCTCAGGTACCAGATGTAGACTACTGTGGGCATTACCTCAGTGGAGCTGACTGTACAATGAGGCAGACCCTGAATAAACTGACAGCAGGAGGTTGTGTGCTGACACACTCCTGGCAGGTGGGCAGCATGTCTTTCCTTGAAAGGTGATCTGAGCAGCACATCTTTGTCTATCACATATCTAGCATTTTTATGATTGGCCCTGAATACCCTATTTGGAGTTATCAAGAATCCACAGCTAGTAGCTCCCTTGCTGGGGCTGCATTTGGAAAGGAACAAGATGCTTTTTCTAGCCCCGAGCCCAGGAGGAGATCAGGCAAAGACTCTATGTCTCCAGAGATCAGCCTCCACTGGCACTTCGATTCTTATCAGCCTTGAATGGCCTCAGGATGGGGCAAGAGTTCTTTCCACAGGGTGTGGAGATTGACTGCCTTCCCCCAAAACCACCTGAATAGCAAAGGTCTATGGACAAAGCTGACCTCTGCGGTATGAAGAATGACTCCCTACAGGAAACCCAGGGTGGCTACCCTCCTTCTTTCAACCTCAGAGCCCAAAACCCTGGACTCTCCTGACAGAGCTCCAGTCTACTCTTCCCTCCCTATCCTGGAGTCCAAGGTGAGCGGCTGCACACAAAATTTTGTGTGTTGGCCCTTTAAGAGGGTGACTACATTTCCAGCCATTTCTTTCTTTGGCAGACAGCAACCCTGTTGCTTTTCACAGCCAAATGTTATGTGGGTGTCTTTCTCAGCTCTGGTGCTCTGGGCTGGTGGGGCCAGCTTGGGGTTTAGACCCCAGAGTTCTCAGTGGAACCCAACACAGCTGAGATATCCATCCAAGACTTCAGGCCTATGGAAGCCCAGCCAGACCTCTCATTCCTCTGCACTTTCTACTAGTCTCTATGTGGTCTCCACTTTCTACCTTTTTTATCAGGGTTCTCTCCAGCTAGTCTTCAATTGATTTTTCAGGGTGTTTTTTCTGTATTTTAGTTGTATTTACAGTTTGGTTCTGGGAGCATGTCAGTGTAGCTTCCACTTACCCTGCTGCCATTTTTAATTATCATACCTAGCATTTTGATAAACGTTAGAACTGCTTTTATACAGATCAATTGAAATAAGAAGGTCTTGGAAGGACCTCTGGATTTGGGGTTAAAGAGGTTTTCAACGCAATGGTGGCTATTACAACAGTATCTGACTTGCTTATGGCTGAATTTGAAGAATCTGGCACATGGTAATGACTAAGCACTGTTTTATAGTCACTGGGCAGATGATGAGGAATTATATACAAAGAACAAGGCAAGACACACCAAGCAATAAAGTTAGGTAACAGAGCAAGACATCTAACTTTTATCAGATTTTATTTTCATAAAGTCTACAAAGCAGTCTCAAGGATTATTTTGTGACACAGTTTGGCACTTACCTTACCAGTAGTTAAAGCCCAAGGCAATACATGTGCTAACATTTCTCAGAGACATGTTGGTACCTTTAAAGTTACAACAACCCCTTGTTTTTCAACCTAGCCTTTTGTGAACAGTCCTTCTGGATGTAAAAGCCTCTTATGCCATCTGTTTAGGCTCTACACTACAACAGTTTCTGGGGAAAGTTGAGCAAGGGTTCCAAAAGCCTTTATGTCTTAGATCTAGCCCCAAAGTTATTGGTCACTGTTGTGCCCCTCAGATTTTGGCACGCAGAGACTCATTATTATATGCACTTTGAATTTATTAAATTGAAATAATTGATATGCCTACTAAAAGTAATGTTTAGCAATCAAGAAACATTAGAAAAACATCCAATAGCGTAATAACTACTTACCATTATAACACTAGAGGCCCAGTGCACAGAATTTGTGCATTTGGGGAGGTCCCTCAATCTGTCCTGTACCCTCTCACAGTCTGGGAGCCCTGGGGGGATGTCCGACTGATAGCTCAGTGGGCCTAAGCCATCAGTCGGACATCCTTAGCATTGCCACGGAGGCAGGAGAGGCTCCCACCTCTGCCGCTGTGCTCGCCAGCCATGATCCTGACTTCTGGCTGAGTGGCGCTCCCCCTGTGGGAGCACACTGACACCAGGGGGCAGCTCCTGCATTGAGTGTCTGCCCCATGGTGGTCAGTGTGCATCATAGTGATCGGTCATTCCACCATTCAGTCATTTGCATATTAACCTTTTATTATATAGGATACGCTATAGATGAGGCCTCCTAGAGCCATAAGAAATGCAAAAAATTCACAGTAAACTCATTCTGGAATTGCCCCCACTTAAAATCAAATTGCCCCCTTCCCCCAGTGGGGCGTGTGCTGCACCTTGTGAACCACTGGACTTGACACTTTTCCTCTCTGAGCTTCATTTCTGAATACTTATGAATATACCATGGGAATTGTAATCTCATCTCTGCCTACCTCACTGGTCTGTCATGAGGAAGTTCTGAGCTAATAAACCTAGAAAAGTTTCATCAAATAAATGATGTTTAAATGTCAATTTTATTTTTAAGCTCACAGGTACCCTCACAGGTGGCAGGTGCTGATTAAGGGAGGAGAGCATAATTGTTTCCTGGGATTATAGCTATGGAAACTTCGCAGAGGGTTCCACAGGCCTTGGAGGGGTGGGCTCTGGCCAGCATCCTTGTAGTGGTGGTCGTCCCTGGAGTCTCTGGTGGGGGGCAGGGCATTAGGGGGGGAACTAGGGGGGACAGTGAGGCCAAAGGGGAAGTAACTGGCAAACCTTCCAGCTTGGCGTCATTCTTTAAATTGTACATGGCTCTTTCACAGCTGTACCTCAAGGAGGGGCTCCAATCTCCTGGAGTGGGGTGGGGGCTGGAGCAGGGCAGAGCCAGGTAGGCTAGGAAGGCAGGTTTAGCCACGCCCTCAGTGAGGTTCAGCATGCTTCAGCTGTGGAAACCATGCTGCTGCTGTTGGCGGGAAGGGTCAGACCCTGGGGGGCCACTCAGGCCTGCCTCCACCCGGGTCTGGAGTTGTAGGGAGGAGAGGAGTGCCTGGTCCCAGAGGAGGGGGCCCGGCAGCAGAGGACCTAGGGCCCCGGGTGCCTCATGTTTACTGATGGGTAGTCACAGGGCATGCTATTTTTGTGGGTGCCCCTGTCAGGAGTGGCAGGGGAAGAGATCAAGAGTCGGAGGTGCAGGCTGCAGCTACCCCTGAGGCTCGGTCTTCTCCCTGTTCAGTCAGCCTCCCCATCCCCCCCAGAAGTGCGGGGGCTGGGGTAGGGTGTCCATGCAGGGAGATTAGAAGAGTTCCCTATGGCCACTTCCTCTTCCTTCTTTGCAGTCCAGGCTCCTGTCAGGCACTCACCTTAGATCCCCAAGAACTTGGCTCTGGCCTCCTGCCTGCTGCACAGAAATCCTCCTGCTGGTCTGTCATTATGCAAATTGGTCATTACTGGGACACCATAATGGCAATTAGCATATTACCTCTTTATATGCATAGATTAACTCTTTTAATTTATTACATTGAATATATAGTTTAAGGAATAAAGAAGTAGTAAGAATTGTATAATAAAGAAAAAGAGAAATATACACTGAGTGGCCAGATTATTATGATCTCTGGACACATAATAATCTGGCCACTCAGTGTATATCCTATATAATAAAAGACTAATATGCAAATTTTCTCCTCGACCAGGAGTTCGACCAGCAGGTAGGCCAGCCAACCACCCATGTCCCCTCCCCCTGGCCAGACTGGCCAGACCCCACCCATGCACAAATTCATGCACCAGGCTTCCAAGGCCTAGTGCATGAATATACTGAGTGGCCAGATTATTATGCATTCAGAGATCATAATAATCTGGCCACTCAGTGTATATTTCCTAAATTAGATTATCTGTCAACAGTGAAAGATTAAATACTTCATTTATTGGATTGAGCTAAAAAGTAAAATCATATACGAAAGGGATAAAACTATATTTTAGCTTTTATTGGGGAAATGATAGAGATATAGTCATTTATTAGTTCCTTTGATGGTCATAGTGGTGATGTTTATAATGAATTCACTAAATGGTAATGTGACTATGAGATGCAGT
Organism: Pipistrellus hanaki; assembly: GCF_964339955.1. Lineage (NCBI taxonomy): Eukaryota > Metazoa > Chordata > Mammalia > Chiroptera > Vespertilionidae > Pipistrellus > Pipistrellus hanaki. Next base: position 18,124,057 of record NC_140524.1, on the reverse strand, counting down.
GTTTGAAATTCTAATTTAATTATTGAAATAATTATTAAAATATACTTGGAGCATTGGCTTCTTATTCTGGAGGAAATTTTAAATGGAAAAATGTTAATTTTATTAAATTATCCATGTCACAATTATATTATAGGATTAATAATGATAATGTTTATTTAAATGTAACAAGAATTTTTAACGCAATTTAAATGACTTAAACTGTATTTTTATGGATTTCAGTTTTAGTTTTTTCTTTATAGAAATCAAAACCAAATCTAAGATATTTTATAACATTATGGGAAGTGTAAATGTTGGGGTGTTTAGATACTTCTGAAAAAACAGAATGTAATCCTTTACTTGCAAATGAGGCCTCTGTATAAATCCTATATAATAAAGAGGTAATATGCAAATTGACCATCACTCAACACAGAAGATGGCCACCCCCATGTGGTCAAAGATGGCTGCCCCCATGTGAACACAAGATGGCCGCCACAAGATGGCCAGCAGGGGAGGGAAGTTGGGAGGGACCAGGCCTGAAAAGGGGGGCAGTTGGAGGTGACCAGGCCTAAAAGGGAGGGAAGTTGGAGGTGACCAGGCCTGAAGGGAAGGCCAGTTGGAGGTTACCAGGCCTACAGGGGAGAGCAATTAGGGGTGACCAGGCCTGCAGAATAGGACAGTTAGGGGCAACCAGGCCTGCAGGGGAGGGCAGTTAGTGGTGACCATGCTGGCAGGGGAGGGCAGTTAGGGGCAATCGGACTGGCAGGGGAGCAGTTAGGCGTTAATCAAGCTGGCAGGAGAGTTGTTAGGGGGTGATCAAGTTGGCAGGCAGAAGTGGTTATGGGCAATCAGGCAGGCAGGCATGTGAGCAGTTGAGAGCCAGCAGTCCTGGATTGTGAGAGGGTCCTCAAGGGGTACCAGATTGGAGAGGGTGCATGCTGGGCTGAGGGACACCCCCCCGCCCCTCCGATGCACAAAGTTCATGCCCCAGGCCTCTAGTTTTTCTATAAAACTAAAATATAAAAGGATGATGCAAATTAGTACATCTAGTATATGGTCCCTTAAGGTCATGCTGCCCAAGAAATCCTTTCAAATGTTGGTGAGATGGCAAATGACAGGAGATTCTATATTCTTTAAAAGGAATTACAGTCTTTTTGAATCAGGAGGTATTCTTATGGATGAGGCTGGTATGCTTTAAAATAGGAAGTATAGTTTAAGGTGGTTATAGGGTAAGATTGGTAAAGCATATTACTTCATGGGAACAAGTAATTTTTAGTATTTTGAAACTTCATAAGAAAGGCCTTACTTTATATTAATGTAGGTTCATGCACGGAGCTGGTGTGTCTGTAGAGTGGCAATTGCCTATTAAAGGGTCATCATAGGTCATTTATTCCAACTCCCTCATTACACATGAGGAAAATATATTTTTCTCAGGTAATAAACTTTGAATGGTGATATATTTTATTTTACTTTAAATATATATTTTATTGATTTCAGAGAGGAAGGGAGAGGGAGAGAGAAAAACACCAATGATGAGAGAGAATCATTGATTGGCTGCCTCCTGCATCTCCACCACTGGAAATGGAGACCACAACCAGGGCATGTGCCCTTGACTGGAATCGAACTCAGAATCCTACATACACTCTAGCCACTGAACCAAACCGGCTAGGTCTGAATGGTGACATATTTTAAAAGGCTACTCTATAGAAACATATGCATTATCTATATAAATTTATGATCATATTTAGATACAGGATATAGAGATAAACTTGACTTATCTAATTCACAGTCAGATATTTAGCAATTCCAGATCATTGGTTTATTATTTTTCCCATTATAGGGACAATGCTGCATTTTCCAAGGAGACAATATTTTAGTGGAAATAATATATTTTCATTACTTAAATTAAGAGTTTTAATCTTCAGGATTTAAGTTAACTATCCTGAATTATTATAATGTGAATTATTTATGTGTTTAAAATGAGAGTTTTAATTTTATGTATATAAACTCATATATATGAATTGTATTCCTAGGTAAATTCAACTTATGTTAGTTTTATAATCAGAAATTAGAAATTATCCATGACACCATTATTAAAAATATAAAATAAAACAATGCTTCCCTTCCCCCACAGGTCTTTATTATTTTCATCAAACCCAGTTGGAATTTTCCAGCATATTGTTGAAAAAAGAGGGATAATTAAGAACTACTATAAAAATAAATTAAGTTTATGGCACTCATTATTTATTATTTAATTATACTTGTGACATAGCATAATTTTTTCTGATTACCAAAGTAATACACATTAATTGCTCTAAATGTAGCAAATGCATAAGACCACAAAGAAGGAAAATAAATGTAATTTCACTTCTGGAGATAAGAACTGTAAGCAAGCTGGTATACATTTATTTTCTTATTGTTTCAATGTCTGTGTCAAAATATATAGCTATAATTTAATACTATTAATATCTCAGCCCAGCCAGTGTGGCTCAGTGGTTGAGTGTCAAATCACACTCTATGATGCTTTTTAATGATTGGTACTTGGATACAATATCTCATAAAATTTTTATATAAGAATTTAAGATTCCTCTGACATCATTCTCTCTCTCTCTCTCTCTCTCTCTCTCTCTCTCTCTCTCTCTCTCTCTCTTTCTCTCTCTCTCTCTTTTTGCAGTGGAGAAAGATTGGGTATTTTATTTTATTCTTTAAAAAAATATTTGTTGTTGAAAGTATTACATATGTTCCCTTTATTCCACCTTGACCTCTCTCAGTTCACTCCCACTCCCCACCCCAGGCCTTCATCACACTACTGTCTGTGACTATGAGTTATGCATATATTCATACAAGTTCATTGGTTGATCTCTTCCCACCCACCCACTCTCTCCTGCCTTCCCTCTGAGGTTCAACAGTCTGTTAAATGCTTCTGTGTCTCTGGATCTATTTTGTTCATCAGAATATTTTGTTCATTAGATTCCACATATGAATGAGATCATGTGATACTTGTCTTAAAGATTTTGCAAAAACTATCTTCTCCTGACCAGCTACTATAAAGTTAAGCTATGTCTTCTTGGAATTTAAATGTGTTAAGTATTTCATTGATTTATAGTTACTGTGACCATAAATTAAAGTTTTTTCTAGAAAGCTATCATTTGATAGGTTCTGTGATATTGCTGAATAATAAGTGTCAACACTGGGCTTGGAAATATTAATTGTATGTTGCAGAATTTTGTGGCAGAATTTCTTCAAGGTTATAAAGGATGGACATCTACTGATTAGGTAATGTATTTCTAACCTCTACTGTTAGTAATTCCATCCATGTAAAGTTATCTTCTTTTTATGAAAAACTAGTCTTGACAGTGATATTGGGGTAAAACACCTATTTTGGATTGGGCAGTTTAGTCCTTAATGTCTTAACAGAAAGTGGCTCTATTCCTGTTGTTATCGGTTCTGATTTGCCACTGTGAAAATAACATTTAATCCCAATTATAAAGACTTGGGATAAATGAAGGCCAGTTGAGTGTAATATAACATTTCATTTTAATGTTCTTTTTGCTTCTTTTCATTTAACCTTTCCAGTGACCTGGTGTGCTCAGGCATGACTTAGAATAACCAAAGGAAGTGGGACACTTAACTGAAATTCATAGGACTCTATCTGGAAATGCATTTTCCACTTTTTATAATTTCTAAAACTATTGAATGTAGTATGTTAGGGTTGCATATTAATTTTCAGAAATACACAAGGGACTGAATTTTTGAGTATATGGTATATAGTTCTGATGTTCAATACTAGAACTAACCACATGGCTAATACACACTTGACCTGTAGTTAGTTCAAAAGGAGATTTGCTGTAAGTGTTAATGCACACTGAATTTTGAAGGCTTAATACAAGTAATATAATTGGTAATATGTCATTAAATTTTTATAATGTTTATATGTTGAAATTATAATGTTTTTTAAATGATATTATTTTAGATATTTTGGGATAGATAAAAGATATTACTAAAATTAATTTCATAGGTTTCTCTTTATGTTTTTATTGTAGCTATTGGAAATTTTTACATTACATATCTAGCTTATAGTATATTTCTATTAGTCAGTACTTGTATAGAGAAGAGAGATTTTTATTTTTGTTGTTTTTTTTAATTACGAAGACAATGTTTATAAAAAATACATTTCGTTTTTAAAATTGAGGTATCAGCTATGCTTATATATATTTGGGGACACCCTGTTTAATCAGATAGAATTAAATACCGGACCTTTAGAATAGATGACAGATACTTCACAATACCAAAGACAAGAAGAGACTAAAAAACCAACATACCAGAAATATCCCATTGCTACCAAGAAAAGGATGAGATGAATGTAAAAAATATGTTTTGTTTGTATCATTCCAAATTGAGAAGAGATGTCTTTAAATGACTTAAAAAGATAAGTTGATAAGAAACTTGATTTTAAGTAGGACTTGGGTTATTCAGAAAAGCTAGTCAGTTGCTGGTCCTTCATCAGGAAAATGATAATGTTAGAATGCTACAGTTAGCCACTCATATGACATTTTTTTCTGCTTGTGAGTTATTGTGTTTAATTCATATTAGGTGCTCCATAAATACATGTTGACTTGATAATAGCTTACAGTTATATTTCACTGGCTTATAAATCAGCAATTTTGAGTTTTGTCTCCAGTCCTCCCACCAACTAGCTCTTTAACTTTGCACAAATCATATCCCCCTTTCCTTGTCTCAGTTTTTTTCTTTATAAAATTAGAAAAAATTAAATGTGATGATTAAATAATTTTCAGTTTAGACATGCTGTGATTCTATTATATGACTTTATATTGCTAGTCTTCTAGGCAGTTAGAATTCCCATTTCTAAAGTGGTACAGAAGTTCAATCAACATGAGTTTAGTTTGCATGTGCCTGCTCTCTAAGACTAATTATTCCTTTCTCCTCTCCTCTCCTCTCCTCTCCTCTTCTCTCTCTCTCTCTCTCTCTCTCTCTCTCTCTCTCTCTCTCTCTCTCTCTCTCTCTCTCTCTCTCAAAATATGTTAGCATAGTCAGGTTCTGGAATCTGCAAAAAAAAAAAAAACCACCCTTATGTAATCTTTACCTGAAAAGTAAAATATCGCCCCTCATCTAGCTCTTCTCTGCAAAGTTCAACATTTTGATTATTAACTGTGCTGGAATTTTAAGTTTGATTTTTCATTAAAATATGCCTAACATGTCACAGGAAGAGCTGTTCAGCCAAGATGAGCACCTCAGGGCTTTGAGGCATAGTGATGGCTTACTAATTGACATGGAAAATCTGTCACCACTTGATGCCTTAGTTTATTACACTATACAATCCAGTTGGTAATACTCAATATGTTCCCAGTGACCTATGTGAGGAAAATTTCTGCTCTGACATCCATACTTTCAAATGTGACATAAATAACTAATCTGGGTAACATATACCAAGAAAAAAGGGGTCATTTGAGGAACCCATTTAACACATCTTATTCCCTTACATGCATGCTTCAAGCCTTACTATCTGTATTGGTCCATCCATATTCCCCATAGCTCTGTTCTCCCATCTATCAATATTTGCCCTAACAATGAAGAGGACTAGAAACACTGCTGCATACTTAGAATTTTTCAAGGAGTGTAAATTGCTTGTTTCTATATACTGAATAATTTTTGGCATTTGTCAGACTTAGATCTTTCTACCTAAGAGCTAAAAGTCTAGTACATGTCATGTATAGATACAAATAACTACAAAACAAGGAACACATAAGATGAATTGCCGTTAGAATTCAGAGAAGACAAGCTAGAGGCATTGGGAAAGGTTTTAGGGAATATTAATGCTGGCCTTTTAGTAATTAAACTGGGGAAAAGCAGGAGGAAAAAGATTAAAGGCTGGAGGAACAGTGTAAGAAAGGCAGAAGTAGGAACCAAGATAATGGAACAACAAACACTCCCATTTTAATTGATCACATGTTAGAGGGTTAGTGAAACTGCAGATATGAAAGACTTCAAGTGTCTGTGGACATTATTTCTAATGAGTGTTATCCTATAACTCAAAATTGGCTGGTGCAGTGCATTCTGTGGCTCTCCACTCAGATCCCAATCCTAAGGTTATGCTGTTTGCAGCAGAAAAGTATAAGCTATTTGAATATCAATTCCTGCTATGTTAATCTACTGGGTGATCGAGTCAGAATATCTAATCATAGAATTTCAAGTGATCATGAAGCCAGAGCTGCCCGTTATGACTTGGATCCTGTCAGACCTCCCAATCCATATGGACAGAAAGATCCAGCAGGAATCATTTAAGAGCAGAATTGAACCCGTCCAGGGTTCAATAATAAGCTGCACAAGGAAGTGGCCAAGATGCTCATGTCATCCTCTAGTGTTGCACAAGTGCCTCCCATTCAATTCACAGTCTCATGAGACTTCCTTTAAGATGAGGTGACAGAGATTTAAAAAAAAAATATTAGCTTGATTATGCTAAGTGAAATAAGCCAGTCAGAGAAAGACAAGTATCACATGATCTCACTTAAAGATGAAATCCAATGAACATAATAAACTGATGAACAAAATAGATCCAGAGACACAGAAGCATGGAGCAGACTGATGAATCTCAGAGAAGCAGACTGATGAATCTCAGAGGGAAGTTAATAACCAAATAACTTATATGCATATATGCATAACCCATGGACACAGACAGTAGTGAAGGTCTGAGGTGGGGCTGGGAGTGGGGTGGAAGGAAAGGGAGACGCCTGTAATGCTTTCAACAGTAAATATTTGAAATGGTCTTTTTTTTTTTTTAAGAAATCAAGACAATGGGCAGTAAAGGACCATCTATGATCACAAGAGAAGGGGAATAAATAATGTGAGCACTATAATCACTGAAGCCCCTTACCAGGAGGTAAAATTTGAACTTTGGCACAGGAAAGAGGAACCCAAATAAGCCACCATTGTTTCACTAAATTGAAGAGCAAAAATTTAAATTCAGGAAAATTTTAAAAATTGAAATTTGTTTAGCAGAATGTTGGAGAGAGTAGAGCTATGTAGAAAAAGAGCTCTAGAAAATTTCATTTTGAAGCATTAGCTGACTACTAATCAACACATTTGTAGGATGAGTTCCATGAGACCATGAGATCAGAGAAAGAATGACTGATTGTGAGTCATCAGTTGAAAAATTTTCAGAACTCAGTGTTACTGTCCTCCAGGAATACCCCCATAGATGAAGATGTTGGATTTATTAATTATGGCATTGAGAGAAAATGAACATCAGAGTATCTCAATAAGAGAGTATTAGAAAGAACCTATTATAGGATTTGGACTTTCGCTCGGTAATTTGCTCTAGATTGAGTACTTTTAGAAAATAGAGACAATTCTATGACTGGGTTTTAAAATAAATCTTATATAGAAAGAGAGCAGACTAGAGCAACTGTACAGCTATAATTGGAAGAACAAGTAACAGTCTCATATTTACAGAGAAAGGGATATTGTATTTTGGCAGTTGTACAGTGATCTTATATTAGTCTGTGCTTAAACAATTATAAAATGGCCTTTTATCTCACTTCATCATGGTCTGAAATTGGTGTTATGTGAGATTTTGGCGAGCAACAAATAATATGATTTAACTGTGAATGCCAGACTAGCTTTTAACAGCACTAAAGCCTGCTATAAGTGTCAGACCAGTTTCCCAGATGTCAAGAACTATTTTTCTGTTGAATTTCCCACAAAAGGGGTTCAAACATCTTCAAAATCTTACCAGTGAAAATGGAATTACCTCACTTAACATTTAAATCAGAAGACTAAATTAGCCCAACATTAAAAGTTACTCTATACCTACCCTAACAAAGATTAAAAAGAAAAATTAAAATCAATACTAAAAAAATGAAAAAAAGCACTATCCTTAAAGTCATAATTCAAAAATTTGTATTTAACTGACTAGCAAACCAAATTGAACTACAAACTGTGGGCCATAACTAGGAGGGAATCAAAGGTTATGGATTTAGCTGACAAGGGCTTTAAGATAGTTATTTAAAATAATGTAAGTATGTTCTATATTTTAAAGAAAAACAAACATAATGAGAGGAATAGAAAACAAAATGTGATAATTTGGAGCTAAAATAAATACAATATAAAATTTAAAACTAAGTGGATGAAATTTTTAGAGCATTAGAATGAGAGAGAGAGAGAGAGAGAGAGAGAGAGAGAACTCAGATGGTGACAATGGAATCTGAGTATTACAAAGTATTAAATAACCTTACTTAGGAGGGTTGGAAGATAGAGATCAACAAAGTCTATAAAACTAATGGTAAAATAAGCTTCACATAAACACTGTACTCTATTGGATAACATTGTTTCCCACTGGGGTACAGGCTAACAATTCTGAAACTACTTGACATCTATACTGGAACTGAACAACTAAGCAAATAGATGATGGATTTTAGGATCTCAGTTTCTAACTTTTGGAATGGGAGGTTGTAGACAAGCAAGATGGAAGGCTAGAATGATTCATATGGTAATGGATTCGAGTTGAAGACATCAGTACAAACTCATATTTAGCTTAATATAGATACAGATAGCTATACATAGAAATATTTATACAATTGAATACACATGCGCGCGCGCACACACACACACACACACACACACACACACACACACACATATATATATATATATATATATATATATATATATATATATATATATACTTTCTCATTTTCTCAGCTGAGAGGGCCTAGAATTGATGACACCTTGTAGCAATGGACACACCTAGGACTCAGATCTTGGTTTCCAATATCATTCCTCAATAAAATAAACCAGGGTTCCTTAAAGAAATGGCTGATTACAGTACTGGAGTAGGAAATACAGAATATGAGCCTGGAACATATTGTAATGCCAGAAAGTAAAATAAACTTCAAAAGCAAATTATATTTAAAGGACATAGAAACCAAATAGAATCAGTCCCTAATGGCCAAAGCTGAAATAATATGAACAACAAAATTAATAAAGTAGTGTTAAATTATAATGTAAACTATATAATAAGTATTTGGGTTCTATATTCATATAAACACCTGTTTAACTAAATAAAGGGAAGACACAAATCTATACAGATGAACTCCAGATCATTTATGTTCATAGGACCTCCTCTAAGAGTGAGAGTTAAATTCACTTCTCCTGTAAGTGTTGGCTGCACTTAATGATTTGCTTTGGAAGAAAAATATAGAAAAAGAGAGGTAACTTTATTGTGGTGAGATCTGGCATATATCACTCTGAGTAGGTGATTAAGGCTAAAACTGATAAATGCCCAATAATTGACATGTATTGTAATTAGTTTTACATGATTATTTTATTGTTTACAGTTTTGCACAGGCTGGTTTAGGGTACACAGTACTGTTCCTTTAGTGAATGTTCATCTATTATAGTTGAGGAAAACCATTTCTTTTTCTTTTTTAAAAATATATTTTATTGATTTTGTACAGAGAGGAAGGGAGAGAGATAGAGAGTTAGAAACATCGATGAGAGAGTCATCGATCAGCTGCCTCTTGCACACCCCCTATTGGGGATATGCCCGGAACCAAGGTATATGCCCTTGACCAGAATCGAACCCGGGACCCTTCAGTTCCCAAGCTGACGCTCTATCCATTGAGCCAAACCAGTTTCAGCACCATTTTTATAGATACAAAAATTCACAGGTTCTTTCATGGATAGGGCCTATTAGTACTGTGTGGGTGTGTGCTTTTAAATGTAAGTAACGAGGTGATAACTTGAACAGTGTAATTGCTTTTGTGTTTGAGGCTATAATATAAAAATTGCAAGGGGGCAATTTTGCTTTGATAAAGTTTTTGATGATTAGTTATTGACAAGTTGATTGACAAAGTTAGTTAATAATGTTGGTTTTCTTCTTTATATTTGAATTAAAGTGCAGTTTAATTTAAATGTCAACCAAACTGAATTCATAGAAACAGAACTTGCAATAATCCTGTTTGGCACATTATAATTAAATCCTTTGTATTACTCCCTCATTTCAATCTTCTTTCAGATAGAAAAGTATAATTTATAATTTTTTCTTATTATGAATGAGGAAACAGTTATCCCATAGAAAGAAAAAAAGTTGAATTGAGGAATTAGCTAACTTACATTTCAAGTAAAACTTATTTATATCTCGTTTGTTATACAACTATATTACTGCTCCCTTCAAGGTAGCTCTGAGAGCAGTGATTGTAAATGGAAAAAAAAGTAGGTGATCAAAGGGTATGGGTCCTACTTAGACTCTTTTAACACATGAGATGATATATCACCATCACATGCCACAATATTGAAGGAAAAGTCAATAGAATCTACTCCTGAAACATATATCTTTTACAACCCACATCAAAGAGTGGTAACTTATTTGGTCACCTTATTTTAACATAGCAAAGAGAATATTTAGCAACAAGCCTCAAAATAAGATGTCTTTGGTATTGGACAACAGGTTCTTTTTACAATCCTAATTCTTAAAATTGTATTCATTGAATATTGACTACCTGTCATAAACCAAGCAATATATCAACTAGGTCTGACATAGGGTTGTGTAAAACAGAATTGGACAGGAAATGACCATGGCTATCAAGAGACTTTCAGTCTAGTAAAATATATAAATCTATGTTTAATAATTATTTATCTGATATATTCAAAGGTGTGTATTACATATATCTCCATATATTAGCTAAAGGGATCTTTAAAACAACCTGGATTAGTGGTTATTTGCCCACATTTTGAGAATGAGGAGAATGAGGACCATATGTCTAGGTTTGATGCCAAAGGTCACAGATCTTATAAATGACCAGGCTGAAACGTGAATTATGGCCTTTACATTGTGCGTTTAAATGGTATTTCTCCTTTACTACAACATCCTTCATATATTTCATATGTGAAATGTTATAAGAGAATGACAATGCTATGTAAAAGTTCAAAGGAAGTAAGCCCATCTTTAGTCAGAAGTTTTGGCCATTCTTCATGGAAGAGGAAGCATTTCAACTGGGACTTGGGGGATCTTCATAATTTTAATAGTATATTGAAACACAGGGGAGAGACTAGGTCTGTTAACTAGAGGATATTAAAGATTGCAGCCAAATTTGGAGCACATAGCCATTGGAGGATGACAGCACCACTAAGCATAATGGGAAATTCAAACAAGAAAGTGTTTGAGACAATTGGTACTTATCATGACTGCTGAATTGCTTATGATCTTGTCATGCATTTGAAATATTTTACTATAAAAATTAAAAAAACAAACTGTATCAATAAATCTATTCTAGAGCCTAAATTTTGGACTCAGGAAAGATGAATAGAGTTGAGAGTGAGAAACATTCAGATAACATAAGAAACAAAAATTCAGAAAAGGGAAAAAGCAACTTCAGAGACATTGAAGTGAGAATGTACCTAAAGTATTCAAATAAATTTAGATTGCTAGTAAACCTGGAGTACAGTGAATGAGCAGAATACTAGGAGATGAATTCATAGAGGTAACTCAGGGTGAGGAAGGAAGGCTGGTGGTGGGTGGATCATAGAGAGCCTTTAAGGTTTGGTTTTAGCTCTAAGGATGAGTGTTTTGAGAAAAGGAATGACTTTATCTGACTTTAGATTTCTAAGGATCACTGAGCCTTCTGTGCTGAGACTAGTCTGCAGGAGGGAAATGGCTAGAACCAGGAGTCTAAGCAGGAGGCTATTTTAATATTCTAGATAAGAGATCATGATGACTGGGATAAACATAATGTCAAAAGGAATAGTGCTAAGTGGATGAATTGCAAATTTATTTTGAAAGTAGAACCAGCAGTAGGTATTTCCTGTCTGATTATATGTGAAAAGTGAGAGAACTCAAAGATACCTCCAAGTTTTGTGGCCTGAGCAACTGGAAGGATATTGCCATTTACTGAGATGAAGATGACTCTGAATGGAGGAGGTTTAAGGCAGAGAAGGGGAGATCAGAATCTTGGTTTGGGGCATATAATAAGTTGTTTTAGGCATCTGAGTGTTGATTTCAGGGAAAAGGTGTGTCTTGGAGACACAAATAAGTCTTCTGTTCTTTGCCAAGGGGTTATGTGCATATTGAGGCATGCCTTTAACATTGAGCCAGGAGGTTGACCACTCTGTCTTATTCTTCTCTTCCTCTTTGTACTAAGCCACATGGGGACTTCTTAGATCTTTCCAGAACATTCACATAGCCCTGCAATATAATTAGACCTATGAATGTATTTGTCCTGTCTATACTCAAAATCTTTATAGACATCTCATTCCATAGCTGTTCCTTTTAAGATTTTTGGTTTATTATTCACTTCAGTTATTATCCTATTTCTCAGACATTCTTGAATTTAAACAATTGCCTTTAATGGTGTTAATGTAAAAAACACACACACACACACAAAACAAAACAAAAACAAAAAACATTGCATCCTGTAAAGAATTTTTGTGAGTTTGAGCCAAATTATTGATATATGCTGGGAAGCAAAACCTCAATGAATTGAACTAATGCTTCGGAGAATGGCAGGTTACATTTGTATTTATACATTGCCATTGTTAACGGAAAAAAACCATTGAAACCTGTAAAGAATTTTTTGTGAGTTTATTTGAGCCTTACTGTCGACATATGCAGGAAGCAGAACCTCAAGGGATTGAGATAATCCTCCGAAGAATGGTGGGTTACATTTCTCTATTTATACACTGAAATCAAAGGAGGGACTTAGGTGGGTTACATAAAATTTATTGGTGATGGAGTAAGGAGGCAGGAGAAAGCAAAGCAGTGGGAAACTCCTGGGATTGGATAAAAAGTAAAATGATGGACCTGTACTCAGGTGAGTGCAGGAACAATTAATATGATAACGAAAGAATTTGAGGCCTTTGTCCTGGCACTCACCACATTTGGTTGTGCCCCAGGGGCTCTGGAAAAAAGGGAAGTTACAAGTTACCCAGACATCTCATAGATAGGGTATGTTATCTTAGAGGCAAAAAGGCAAATGGGCTCAGTAAAAAGATCAAAGTTGATCTTTGGGAAAATATCTGGGACATGACTACCTACTATAAGCTGTTAGATATTTAATTTTCAAACCATCTTTTGTGGTTATCTTAGGTCTATGGGTTTGCAAGACTGCCATGCAGGCCTTCCCTGAGCTTGTCAGGTTAGCATGTGGCTCTTTTCTTTCACACTATCAAAGGAGGGACATAGGTGGGTTACATGAAATTCATTGGTGATAGATTAAGGAGATGGGATAAAGCAAAGTTGGGGAATTTGTGGTATCTGTCCTGGTGCCCAGCACATTTAGTTGTGCCCCAAGGGTTCCAGAAAAAGAGAAGTTACAAGTTACCCAGACATTTCAAGGGTATGTTATCATAAATGCAAAAAGGCAGATAGACTCAGTTAAGGTAAAGATTTACCTTGTCAGTGAAAATACGGGCCTACGGTGTAACTGCCCATCATAACTGCTTTCAGACCATCCTTTGTGGTTACTTTAGGTCTCTGAGTTTGCAAGATTGCTATGCAGGCCTCCCCTGAGCTTGTCAGGTCAGTATGTGGTCCCTTTCGTCCACAATGGTTTTCTTTAAATTCTAGGGAGAAGGCTTTTCTTAGTGGGTGATGTCCAAAAGAGATCAAAGATATACAGCCTTGCAAATGAGATTTTCCAGTAATAATATCTGCATCATCATAATAATATATGCATTAAGAGATAAGCTAACTCTAGAAGCCTATAGACATAGACACATCATATAATAATATTTATCTAGGAATATGGCTTTGAAGAAGCTCCAACTCTGTTCTGTCCCTCAGTCAGTGCCAGACTTCTGGTTTTGACTGTCAGTGCAGGCTATTATTTTTCAAGGCTCCATTGGAGCCAGAGGATTGGGGTATTCGACTAGAGCAGTGGTCGGCAAACTCAGTCAACAGAGCCAAATATCAACAGTAGAACAATTAAAATTTCTTTTGAGAGCCGAAAACCGACTTCTGTGCATGGGCCACAAAGTTTCAATCGTGCACTGTACATGCACGCCCGCATGTGGTATTTTGTGGAAGAGCCACACACAAGGGGCCCAAGAGCCACATGTGGCTCGGGAGCCATGATTTGCTGACCTCTGGACTAGAGCAAGTTAAAACACCGCTAAGTTCACTGTTCTTACCTAAATTTAACCATTTTTCTTGATTAAATGGCCCTTTCATTGTTACTAGAGTTTTGTTAATTTCTCAAACTTTGAAAGACACATGATTCTTATAATTTTGATAGTTTTCTCATTTTTTTTTTATTAAGGAGAAGATTTCTGAGCTACTTAATACACTATTTTTTGTGCTATCATTTCTTATCTGAATCTTGTATGACTGTTAGGAGTTTTCCATTATCATAATAAAAAGACTGTCCCTCCAGGCAAAGGAAATATAGAATAAATACATAGAAAAAGGAAATAGAACAGCATCCTTAGGGAACCATTAATCATTCTTTATGATCTGAATGCCAAATGGAATTGGTTAGAAAGCTAAGCTTGGGGTATGATTATGAAAGGCTTTGTAGACCTAGTGAAGATTTACAGTAGTATGCTAAAATTTCATAACCTAGATGATTATTTAAAATATTAATTTTAGATTATTTAATAAATAAATTTATGTAAAAGATGCAGTTAAACATATTAATATATTAAAATCAAGATAATATTTACCCAAAACTAATAATTTCCTAGTGATTTTACTCCATTTAACTTATCTATACTACTGAGGGTAAATATTTTTATTATAACTACATGTTGAACATATTATACTATAGTGTATTACTGTGCATCTCTTCCCAGTTTTGTTTAGTGATATTAGGTCAGTAGTTTGAGATAGGTCACAATGGTAATATTTACACAATGGATACAAGAAAACACTACAAATCAGGGTGGGTTTGTTGTTGTTGTTTTTTATAGCTATTGTAGTTGATGCATATTTACCAGCACATCACTGAATTTATACCTTCTTTTTTCAGAAACTCTAGACATTGAAAAATTAAAAAGATTAAGTAAAATAATCTAATTCCACTTCAGAAGAATCATTCTAGTAAAAGTGTGGAGAATAAGTTGGGGGAGGGCTAGCTGGGAAAAAGTAAACCTGTTAGTAGGTCAGTGAAGTAGATCTTACTTAGACAGATATTTAATAGGTAATAAGCTGGTTATGCAAAGATTATATATTAATGCCCCAAATGACCCAGTTTAAATAAAGCATATGCATTAAGAGATAAGCTAACTATAGAAGACAATTTTTATAATGAAACACAATAGATTTGAGCCCACATTACTCCTACCCCAGTTCTATGCCCTAGAAGAAACCATCTTGCTACCGTGTTTCCCCGAAAATAAGACCTACTTACAGGTTTTCTTCTGAGTGAAATATAAGACATCCCCCCCGAAAATAAGGTCCCCCTAAGCTAAACATGAGAGATTTGGTCCACTGATTCTGAAAGAAATGGAATCACAAGAAATTCACCAGGAAATTCAGGAATTGGATTGTTATGATGATGTTCCAGAAGATGATGACATGATTGTCATTGAATAAATGAGTAAATTCTTGATACTGTAGGATTCACAGTTTGTCTGGTTTGTGTAGACAACTACTGTACTACCGTACCGTATACAGGTAATAAATTTTCTTTATTTTCATTTATCAATAAATGTGTACCGTATTCTTGGAAAAGTAAGACATCCCCTGAAAATAAGACCTAGCGCAGCTTTGGGAGCAAAAATTAATATAAGACACTGTCTTATTTTCGGGGAAACAGGGTATTAGGGTCAAATGATTAGTGCTGGCTAATGGGTTATGAGTAGAAGTGATATATGTTGCTTCAGGCCCAAGGCATTCAAAAGGAGACATTCTCATGTGACCTCTTGTACTATGACAAACACTGAATCTTTGTGTTGATATGGATGCATCATAAGGTGATGATACTCAGGCATCTTAGTTCTTACATGGAGCAGGTTCTCTATTGACCTATGTTAGAAGTATTATGAGCAAGAAAAAAAATCTTTGTATTCTTAGTTATGTCAGGCCACTGTTGTTGTTTTGTGTGTGTGTGTGTGTGTGTGTGTGTTTCTGAGACTAAATTTTTTACACCAGCATTATCTAGTGCAGGATTCATCAACCATTTTTGGTTAACAAGTCAGATAGTAAGTATTTTAAACTTGGACTCTTAGGACTGTTGTAATTAATCAACTATGCTGTTGCAGTGTGAAAGGCACCATAGACAATATAAAAGCAAATGGGGTGGTTAACTATATATATAAAAGGCTAATATGCTAAGTGTCTGATTGTCCTACAGGTTGCTATGATGTGCACTAATCACCAGGAAGCAGATGCTGAATGCAGGAGCTACCAAGCTGCAGTGACTTGCCAGCGGTGGGTCTCAGGTGATGCACCCTGAAACCAGAGAGGAGGGAGCCCAATTCCTCACAGGTCTACACGATTCCACCTTCAGCCTTGGGTTATATTGTTGCTGGGGCACTGTCTGCCCTGGATTTGGTTTACTGCACACCTACATTTGCATTCCACACCCTATAGGATAGCAACTTTGCAGAGTGCCTTCTCGTACTCCGGGACCCCTCAAAGGATGTCGGAGAGCTGTTTTTGGCTTGATCCCTGTAGGCCAGGCTGAGGGACCCACCTTCCTAGAGGATCGCCCCCTCACTTCACAGATGCCTTTCAAGCCACGGCACCCCAGGTGTGTCCGGCCAGGGAGGGACCACAGGAAGTAGGCTCCAGGTGTGTCTGGCCTGTCTCACACAATCCCACCCCACCGGCTACCTTCTAATTATTTTTTTTGAATGTGCATGAATCCATGCACCTGGTCACCAGTGTTCTAATAAAACTTTATGTACAAAAATAGGTAGCAGATCAGATGTTAACTTTTAATTTTGCCTATTCTGACTAATATATCACTATTCTAAATTCCTTCATTGGGCACCTCTTCTATTTCAATCTGAATATTTAAATCCCCATTTCTTGTTTTACCAATCAGAAATGGTCTCTCCTAATTCTCTGTTGTACAGGATGAAATGTTTGTAATTCCCCCTTCTCCTTTCCTTGTATACTGTATCCCTCTTGCACCCATCCTGACCTCTTTCCAGCATCAAAAGGCTTTGTAAGTACTATATTTTATTTTGTCAAGCCTGATAACTATGGTTACAAAACTGATTGTGTTAAGTATTCTTTGATTTGTATGACGTTGATTATAGAAGATAGAAACCATGAGAATTTATGTCATTATTATTATAGAAATACCATGCACTGTGAGACAACAGTGTGCTTAATTCTTCCTCTAGGGGAACAATGTCAGAAGATCACTGCCATTTTAAGGAGCATAGTTCTACTAGTATGTTCAAATACATTGACATCTTTTTAAAAAAATTTCCAATTGCTTATACCATAAATTCAAGTTTTTCCAAGTCTATAATTATTTTTCCTAAAGGTTCAGAAAAGGGAATAAATTATAAGTCATTTGTGCTCTTCACCAAATATTTCAGTTCCCTTCACTTCTGGACTATATAAATCAATTTAGGAAAAGTTATATTTCAGTAACAAACAATCCCAAACATCCATGGTTTATAACAGTAAAATTTTATTTCTTGCTCATGGTACTTATTGACTGCTTATTGACTATAGTTCTGTTTAATATCATCTTTATTTCAAAATTAAATTTTTCTTAAATCTTTATTATTGAAAGTATTATATATGTCCCTCTTTTTCCTTCCATTGATCTCTTATAGCCCACCCCACCTTCTGCCCCAGGCCTTCACCAACCTATTGTCTGTGTCCATGAATTATGCACATATGCATACAAGTTCTTTGGTTGGTCTCTCCCCACCCACCTACCCTTCTTCCCTCTGAGATTCCACTCTGTTCCATGCTTCTATGTCTCTGGATCTATTTTGTTCATTAAATTCCACATATGCCTGAGATCATGTGATACTTGTATTTTTCTTGAGGCTGAATGAGGAAGCAAGGCATTGCAAGCTTTGTGACAGAGGAAGAATAGAACATGAAGAATAAAGCTATGGATTTTATAACATATGCTAAATCATTTTCAGTCACTTTTCATTGGTCAAAACAAGCCTATGACCAAGCCTTGACACAATTTGGGTGGGGAATGACAATGAGGGGAATGACCTATTCAGATCAGTGAATTGTAGCAGAAATTAGAAGTGTCACTGCTGACTTAATATTTAAGTGCTAATGTGAAACCCTCCTTGGCTCTGTTTTCCCTTAGCCATACTTGCTGGCAATACAATCTAGATAGCCGCTGCCCTGTGGATAAGGCTCCCCTTGAGAGCTCACCCTTGATATTTAGTATGAATAAGTATTAAACCTTTGTTATATTAAGCCACTGAAATATTGGCTTTTTTTGTTTTTCTAACAGATACTAACATATCGAGGTGGATATTCCTCTTTTGCTTAGACCATATGAAGATCCATTTTTGAAATGTGGAATGAAGAGATATGTACCATAAATACAATGAATACATAGCTATTGTTAGTGCCTGAGATGGGTCCTGTACTCTGAACTCCCAACCCCTGCCCATCTTAAGTCCTTGGGTAGGTGGGAAATAATCGAACAGTAGAAAATAATAATGTTTGGGAACCAGAGATGTGAATATATACATATGCCTGAGAGGATAAAGAGGGAAAATTGCCCCCAGGCCAGAGTAGTGAGAGATTGAAAGAAATATCCAAGTGATCTGCCTGTGAAAATGGACCTAACACTGTCTATTTATAAAGTTACCATGCACTGTATTTCTGTGCTCAGCATATCAGTAATAGTGTTACTTGAGAGTCACACTCAAGCAGTAAAAGTCCTCTAAAAGCCCTACCTTTTTGCTTGAAGAATCAGAGTAGTGGAAAAAAGCAATTGAATGGTTCTCATACCCCTAAGAGGGATAATGGAGTGTCTTAAAGAGCGTTAGAATTAGAGAAGCCCTATGGTTGGAACTGAGGGATGACAAAGCAGCGTTCTGCGTGAATTAGCCACAAAGATCCAGATGGGATAATGCACATGTTGAGATCTCACATGGACACAACTCTAGGGAATATGACAGAGACTCTGAATTGATTATTTTTGCCAAATGAAAATGGAGTGCAATTGCTAGGGCTGACCAGCAGCCCCTGGACAATGGATGAACAGATTACTCTGAATAGTTTCACTGTGAAAGAGAGGGCTAAGGGATGGCCTGGCTAATGGATCCAGGCAGCCTCAATTGCCTGCCTCATTAGGCTTTTATTGGAATTTTTATCTTTAGATACAATCAGTAGGGTGAGTAATCTTGGGAGGACACATGTGTTTACATTGTCCTCTAGGCAAGGGCATCCAGGAATTCCAGTAAACATCTGTGGGTCTGCACATGCACAAACTTGTTTGGAAAGGTCAAGGAATAATTAGGGGCGCCATCTTCAACAATCCCCTAAATCTCCCCTAAATCAATAAACAGGGCAGGTGGCCTTCCACACACTTCCCTTTTCTCAGAATATCCCCCTCACAAGCATTCCAACCAAGTTTCAAGCTTTCCAGCATCTCCCCCTTTTTTGTTTTGCTGAATGTAGAAGACAGAAGGAGGTGGTGAACTTTCTGCTTAGGAATGTCAGGGTCCACAAGGAGTGTTTACTGCTGGAGTTTGAATTTTATAGACTATAAGTAAAACAAAAAGAGCAATGGCTAGTTATCTGGATTGGGTGGAGTGTGGGTACTCATTCTCTGCTGTCAACTTCTTCATCATTCCCAAGGTTATTCTGGGGGCCATTTGGGTCTGGGGAAGGGCATTATTCAGAGCTTCAGAGTCCTCAGGACCAAATTCTTCATTTCTGAAAGAGGGTTGGTCCCATGCCATGCCATGGCAGGGTTTAATTTGGCAAGCTGGAATCCACAGCAGCCTTGTGGGGGTTAGAAACACACACGTATGCTCTTCCCCATTTTAATAATTCATTGGGTCCCATCCAGTTATTAGTGTTCACCTCTCGCCACAAGACTTATAGTTTCTGAGATGGGATTATTGAGGTAAAGTGCTGTTCTCCAGAGAATTGAAAATGATCATTCAAATTAAAAAAAAATAAGGGTAAAGAGTGCTTTAGATAGTATTATAGCAGGGTTCTTGAGTCCCATATTCCTCCTTTTTTATTTTACTAGCATAGCCATCAGGGTAGCATGGACATGTTAGAAATGGCCTGCCCTTGTAGATTGTAAGAGATTCCCGTGGAATGCTGGATGGATCAAATTCTGCAAATGACGGTGAAGCCAAGGCTGCTATAAGCAGGCCCATTATCAGTTTATCTTGATTAATATAGCTACAATTGGAAATAGGTATTATTGAATTCATGCAAATAAATACTGCCACTTATTAAGAATTGCCAAATTCTGGAGGAACAAGTGGAGAGAATATATAATTTACCAAATTTGTGTTAAAAATGCTTCCTTATTACTGGAAAACAAAAAGTTTAAGAATCAGCAATACTTGTAAATGACACGGAATCTTGTCCTTTCTATAAAACACAATATTCCAGAATAATAATTAGAGCTATAAATGAAAGCACAACATAATTATTATTTGAAAAAGCTTCCCATGTACATTAAGCAGAAAATTTTCCTTCATGAGAGAGAAAACAAACATTTGAGGCATTCTAGAACCTATTGGAGTGATCTAAAGCCAATTATAGGTCAAGAAAAAGTTTCTTAAAATTAAAACCCTGGAAGGATTTTATTTTGCCAAAAGATCGTATATCAAAGTGTATTAGACACAAACATAGGCTAGCAAATTTTAGTTCCCATGAATAAAAGATGGCCTTTTTGTAAAAAAAAAAAAAAAAAAATCTGATTAATATGAAATATAATCATTTTAATAATTTATAGAACTTTTGCTTCCAGGGTAGAAAACTAGGAAAGATCTTTTCCCTTTTAACAGACTAGTAAAGGACTACCCAAAAATATGGTTTATTCTCTAACTTCATTTGTCCTTGGGCGTGGCCAGCAAAAGACACTAATTGGATTTCTGCTATTGATATAACCTATTTACCATCTGGTTATACCCTCTGCTTAGGGGGGCAAAATGCAAATAATTTACTCTTACATGTCCTTGGTTTAGGAAAGATAGGATTTACTAGATGGCTCCAAATTGCTATTTAACCTTTTCAATTTCCCTATTCTACTACTGGCTTAGTGGCCTGTGTCATTTATACAACTACCTTTTGATATTTCTCTTCACAAACTTCTACAACTTTCACAAATCTTTCTTCAGAATTTCTTTCTAATTAGTTAGAATTCTTACCCCTTAGAAGCCTTAATTTTTAGGTGACATATAAGTAATTAAAATTCATTAGATTAGCAATATTCACATGTTTATAGATATTTCAAATAAAATACAAGATATTCACTAACAGATTCAAATCCATCCTCTAGATTTTCCATATGAGGCAAACTCAGATTAATATTTCAGTAGCCTGTTATTTAAAAATACCTAGATATTTAATAATTTTTACTATTTAATCCAGCAAACTTCAAATTTTTAATTTACCAAACACTTTGGAAAACTATGTTTAGGCATATATAATTACTACTGGAAAAAGTTTCATCATATACCCTTCATTTTAGTTATATTTATTTTGCCTTGACAACTTTGAGATTTCAAAGTCAATTATTATTACCCAATGCATTTTTCTTGGCAAATTTTTTAACAGAGATAACTCAGTGGCTTTAATGTTAAAATACTATTTTTTTTTTTTTTTACAACAGTGGGAGTGGCCCCCATACTGCTATTTTCACAGCCTGCTGGAGGGTACTTTACAGGTCTAATCATCTTATGAAAAAAACGTGGGGGTTTAAATGATTATTTCCCCTATTTTTTTATTTCTGATTATACTAAAAACATGAAATCTTACATATAAGAAGAGATCTTAAAAATTGAAACATATATAGGCGTGCATAACACAGGGATAAGAGTTAATAAATCAGAGTTCTTTTGTGGATCTTTCAGAGATGTTTTACATTGCTTGGGACTTTCAGTTAGATGTGGCCCAGAGGGCTCTCAGGTTGGGTCACCAATAAATACCCACAAACAGCCTGTTGTTCACGGATCTCATCATAGCAAATATTGACTGACATCTAAAATCATTGTAGGAAAAATATGCCAGTATTGACTGGCATCTAAAGTCATTGTAGGCAAAATCTTCCAGTCCCAAGGTATCATATGGTAATTTCAGACAAAACATTATGGAATCTTTCTATAAATGGACTGTTAGCCCCATTTTCTCTCCTTCCCACAAGGGAGGTGGAGGATGGGGGCCTTCGGTATTACAGGCTTTACAGGCTCTACATCAGGAGGAGGGAGTAGTGGTAAATCCTCCTGACATTCTGTAGGCTTTTGATCCTCAATATGAAGTGGGCATAGTGCAGCTTGAACAAGAGTCCACATAGTTAAAGATGACAAAGGCACTTGTTTTACCTGAACCTTATCTCTCTTTAATTCTGCCTACATGTTCCCAGAAATCAACATCTAATGTCCCATCATCAGCGAACCAAGGATTATAAATTATAAGCACCATTTGCTTTTAATAACTTTTTAAGTAACAAAGGCCCCTATTACTCGGTGGACAGTTGATGTCCTATTGTGAAACCTTAGCTGAAAAACAATTCTCTCAAACTTGGAAACCCTAAGTGGGCTCCAATGACTTACCGAACAGTTGCTTTCATTGCTTTTCTCTTTGTTTTCGAGGGTTCTGCTGAGTCTCATTGCACACTTTGGTCCTCATACAGGGCACCACATTGCTGTGGCTGACCAGCAGCCCCTAAACGATGGATGAACAGATTACTCTGACACAGTTTCACTGTGAAAGAGAGAGCTAAGGGATGGCCTGGCTAATTGATCCAGGCAGCCTCAATTGCCTGCCTCATTAGGCTTGTATTGGAATTTTTATCTTTAGATAAAATCAGTAGAGTGAGTAATCTTGGGAGGACACATGTGTTTACATTGTCCTCTAGGCAAGGGTATCCAGGGATTAAGCATAAGGATTCCAGTAAACATCTGTGCGTCTGCACATGCACAAACTTGTTTGGAAAGGTTAAGGAGTAAATAGGGGTGCTGCATTTGACACTCCCCTAAGTCTTCCCTAAGTTGGAATTCCTATAAACAGGGCAGGTGGCCTTCCACACACTTCCCTTTCCTTGGAATATGCTCCTTACAAGCTTTCCAACCAAGTCTCATGCTTCCCGACATGCAATTATTTTTTTTTAAATGGTATTGCTTTTCTTGCTCAGCCAAGCATTTGTACTAGGTACATTAATATACCAACTATACCAATAAAAATGTCACCATCAAAAACTGACTTGCATTCCAATATTCTTTTTTGAGCACAACAGGAAAGGATGGGCTTATAATTAATGTCCTGAAAAAAATGAGCATACCTTGCATCCTATCTTCTCTAGTCTCCTGAATGTCACTTGGGTTGTATATTGCATATGAGAGCACGATTTTCCTCATGGACAAAAATAGTTGAGTCACTGATCATGGTCATTGTTCCATTTCAGAGCCAGTTTATATAAATACGTGCCCTGACTGAAATATAGACCATGCAAGCTGGCCTTATGGTAAAATAATGCTAAGTTTAGCTTAAAAACAAACAAAAAAACAAAAAAGCCCTGGTATTTCTATATCATTGGAGGATATCATGTTTTTAAACTCTTGTCATAACATTGGACGTGAACTAATTTCAGACATCAAGTCTGTTTTATGTTATTCTATGTTCCAGGCTGAATCTAAGAATCTAAGAGGACAAGAAATGAAAGAGGGAAAGAGGGAAAGGGAGAAGGGAAAAGGAGGTAAATGGAGAGAGAGAGAGAGAGAGAGAGAGAGAGAGAGACAGAGAGAGAGAGAGAGAGAGAGAGAGAGAGAGAGAGAGAGAGAGAGAGAGAGAGAGAGAAGGGGGATAGAAGAGGAGGGAGGAGCATGGAGAGGGAGAAGAGAAGAAGGAGATGGATAAGGAGGAATAGAAGGGAAGGAAGGAAGGAAGGAAGGAAGGAAGGAAGGAAGGAAGGAAGGAAGGAAGGAAGGAAGGAAGGAAGGAAGGAAAGAAGGAAGGAAGAAAAAGAGAGGGCAAAAGAGAAAACTATCTTTAAACTTAAAATTTTTAGAAGGCTTCAAAAATTGGGCTATTGACCATTATTTGAAAATAAAGTTATTAGACAGTCATAAAGCTAAAAATGTTTCTGAAAATCATCTGGGCAACTGGAAAATATTTCTGGAAAATACTTGATAATAATGGCAATGTTAATTTATTATACCTTTTTTTCTCTACTGTATATTTTAAACCAGATCATGCCTTTTCTTTGATGAAATCTCTAAAAGCTTTTCATCTTGATTAGAGTAAAATCCAAATTCCTAACACAGGTCTACATGATATAGTCTGACTTAAGTGCTTTTTATTCTATGCCTGGATTGCTTTACTCCAATCATACTGACCAATATATGATTCTTGTAACTCATAATATATAAGTCGATCTCAGGGCTGTTGCTTTCTTCTGCCTGGAAGGGTCTTCTCCAATATATCAGCTCTTATTATTTTCCTCATGATTTTACCTAGAAACTACTTTATTGGACAGGCCATCCCCAATTTAATGGTGAAAATATTAAATGGTACTTGTACATTTGCAAAAAAAAAAAAAATGGTTCTTTTAATCAGTTTCACCTTAGTACAGTGCCTGGAACATGTAAGCTTTCAAGTAGTATTTAGTGAATTAATGCATAATAGCCTGAGGTTAGCATTGCATATTTCAATATTAGAAAGCATTGACATTTAGAGGAAAGAATACTGAACTGTCAGGGAGTATCATTTGGGAACTAATGAATTCCTTTATCTACAACATGGATGATATTATCCATGCTACTTTTTCCCACAGTGGCGGCAAGGTTTATTAAATATAACTCAACTTATATTGATGTTATACTCATTAGTATTACTCCTTTACATTTGTTAGACACTATATGGCACAAAGGTAAGGAATTGGCTTGGTTCATATCTGGATTCTGCTGTCTTAGTTGGGTAATATCTCAAGTTTCTTAACTTCTCAGAACCATAGAAGTCTCTTCATCTAAAAATAGTAATAATACTAGCACTTCCTTTTTGGGGTTGTTGTAGGAAACTAATGAATTAATACATGTAAAAAATACTTAGCAAAAGGCCTAATACATAGTGTGTGTTCATACTATAACTGTTAAGCATATTAAGATGTGTAAATTCATGGCATTGAATATCTAGGAACAAGATTTAAATTTTTACAAAAGAGAAAGTACTGGAAGTCATGGAAGCTAATGCATTTAGCTTAGAATATTAAAACTGAAAGAGACCATGGGATGGTGAAGCCCAACATCTTTTTTTTTTTTTTTTTTTTTTTTTTTTTTTAAGAAAAAACTGGAATCCAAAAAGAGAAAATTCAGCATCACTTAAATGCTTCTCAGAAAATTTAAGGCAGGAATCCAGCTCTCAACATTCAGAAACATGCTAATTGCTTTTTAAAGAAGCTGCATAATAGGCTTGATATAGCTTCTGTAATCAATGGTGATGCCAAGGCATCTGGGGCACAGGGTTTAGGACACTGTAATATTCATTAGATTTCCCCACAAGTGCCTCCCCACAGAAACATAGGCAGCTAAGAAACACTGAGATTGCTATGCAAACAGCCCAGGGCAAGTACTTCAGTCTTTCTCCCCACTTCCCTCAACCAATTGCTAATGCCAATCTCCACTGATAGAAAAATTCTAGAACTGCACCTGTCTCTATTGATGTCATTAATATACATGTGGTTGAGATTTCAATCTAATTTCATCATTAAATTATCTACAGAATTTTGTGCGTCATATAGAATTTTGAAAATCTGACTAGAAATGAAATGTTAGTAATACCTTCTTCTTAGTGAGGAAATGGTGCCATAGCTCCTGACAGTTTTACATGCCATTTCCAGCACCAAATGATAGGTATGATGCTCTTTGAAATTTTTAGTTAATTCCATATCTACAATGTATCAAATGCACATATTCAATGGTGTTTACAACAAAAACATTCACCACCATCACTTTATCTATTCCTGTTGATTGAATGACCAGTTCCTGTTGTTACTATGGAAGAAATTGCTGCTCTCTTTCCCTGCAAACATGGCCATCTTACACTGTAGGAGTAACTTTTCTTTGATAAAACCTCACTGAACAGATGGCATGTATAGCTTTTTGGTTTCACTATGAAGTCATGTAATTTAATTATATATGCAGTTAGATTTTTAAAAATCCTTAATGGCAATATTTTTTTCTTATACTTAAACTAGAGGCCCAGTGCATGAAATTCATGCACTGGGGGCAGGAGGATGTCCCTCAACCCAGTCTGCACCCTCTCCAATCTAGGACATCCCTCTCACAATCCAGGACTGCTGGCTCCCAAATGCTTGCCTGCCTGCCTGCCTGATCACCCCTAATCACTCCCCTGCCAGCCTGATCAATGCCTAACTGCTCCCCTGCTGGCCCAATTGCCTCCAACTGCCCCCCACTGCCTGCCCAATTGCCCCCAATGGCCCTCCCCTGCTGGCCCAGTTGCCCCCAAGTGCCCTCCCCTGCAGGGATGGTCCTCCCCCAACTGCCCTCACCTGCCAGCCTGACCCCCCCAAAACTGGATTCCCCTGCAACCTGGTCACCCCCAACTATGCTCCCCTGCTGGCCTGGTCACCCCTAACTGCCCACCCCTGCCAGCGAGGTCACCCCTAACTGCCCTCCCCTGCAGGTCTGGTACCCCCCAATTGTCCTCCCTCCCCTGCAGGCCTGGTCACCCCCCACTGCCTTCTCCTGCAGGCCTAGTTAAATCCACCTGTCCTGCTCTACAGGCCTGGTTCCCCCCAACTGCCTTTCCCTGCTGGCCTGGTCACCCCTAATTGCCTTCCCCTGTTGGCCTTGTAGACCTGAACTGCCCTCCCCTGCCAGCCCTGTTATCCCTAACTGCCCTCCCCTGCAGGCCTGGTTGCCCCTAACTCCCCTCCCCTGCTGACCTGGTTGCCCCTAACTGCCCTCTCCTGCAAGCTCAGTCGCCCCCAACTGCTTTCCCCTGCTAGCCTGATTGCCCACAACTGCTCTCCTTTGCAGGCCATCTTGTGGTGGCCATCTTGTAACCACATGGGGGCAGCCATCTTGTGCGAGAGTGTGATGATCAATTTATATATTACCGCTTTATTATATAGGATAAATCAAGCTTATTTTTTTGACATTGGAACACATGGGCAGCACCTTACCAAAAATGGGAATACTTAGGAAGGCTTTTTCTAGACAGGAAATAGAAAATTGCTTAAATTGGCCCTTTACAGGCTAGCAGGAATTAACTTCAGAAGAAAGGATATTTCCAGCACATACACAAAGGCAAAAAAGTAAGACAGAAAAAAGAACTATTTGGAAACTGTAAAGAGTTCACTCTTTATATCAATTTGAATGTTCAAGTGGCAAGGATTGAGCTGGGGTCAGATCTTAGAACACTGATAAAGAGATTTTTTTTTTTAAACCTACATGTCCTCCTAATTTTTTTTTTTAATTAATCTGGAAAGTTATGGAAAACCCTTGAAAGGTTGTAAATAAGAAAATACCAAGAATGGTCTTTTTAAAAGGATGGACCAAGGAACAAATGTGGGAAGAGATGAGTGAGGGTGGCTATAAACAAGTAAGTTCCATGTTTTTAAAGTAAGGCCATTGGCAATTTTTCGGTTTATTCCAAAGTCAAGAGAATGCAAGTTTGAAATCTTCTTTTCCGCAATAAACAATTTAGGGGTAGTAGAACTGATGTTCATTAAAAGGTGGGAGAGAAATTATTATTTCCTTTTCTTCTTTTTGACTTTTTTGTTTTACATGTTAAGGGTCCACACTGTTTCCATAAATTATTTTACTTTTAGTGAATGCTGTGCCTATATGAATTTTATGTTGTATGTTGCAATTTAATTTGCTTTGGCTCTCATTTGGCTTAGCCACAGGCTATAATTATTCAGTGCTAGTATTATTCATACTTTCTTGCCTATAATACTGGCCAACCTTCAAATTTCCTGTCATTTAAGACTAAGAACAAGGTATAGTATGTGTAATTAAATAAAGAAAATAATGTTCTTTATTGTTGTTCTAGCCAAGAGGAGCCTGAGAGAGATCACAATAAACAAAATAAAACAGCAATTAAGGTTTTTTGTTGCTGCTAAGACTGACCCAAGGCATTTTAATTTAATACCCAGTCTCTGAGGAAATTTTCTATCACAATAGATCAGTGAACCAATTTCTCAACATAGCTCATAATATCACCTAACTCTTGGATATCATTTGAATAGATATGCACACTCTTCTCGCATGGGCAGACATGTGAACACAGAATAAATCCTTGGCCCCATGGAGACATTTCATTATTCAAATTAAAGATGACTTGATGATGATATCAAGATATAAAGCTTATTAATTTGGTTTCATCACAAGGTGATAATACAACCCTAATGTTTCAATATCCTATCTAATAAAATAGTAATATGCAAATTGACCATCATTCCAACCCACAAGATGGCTGCCCCCACATGGACACAAAATGACCTTCTGGGGAGGGCAGTTGGGAAGGATCAGGCCAGGAGGGGAGGGCAGCTGTGGGCGATCAGGCCTGCAGGGGAGAGCAGTTAGGGGTGACCAGGCCTGCAGGGGAAGGCAGTTACGGGCAATCAGACTGGCAGGGGAGCAGTTAGGCATCAATCAGGCTAGCAGGGGAGTGGTTAGGGGTTGATCAGGCTGGCAGGCAGAAGCGGTTAGGGGCAATCAGGAAGGCAGGCAGGCGAGCAGTTGGGAGCCAGCAGTCCTGGATTGTGAAAGGGATGTCTGACTGCACATTTAGGCCAGATCTTGGTAGGATCTGTGTAGTAACATAATTACTCAAAAACCTCAGTTACTCTTGAAACTTCTTTTCTTCCTTGCCATACATTTCCAATTAATTGCCAATTTTTGAGAATGTTTCTTCCTTGATATTTTTTGTCTCTCTTTCCCTTAATCCCCATTGTTATAAATCTACTCTAAACTATCTTTCCATTGGTCAACTGAAATAACCTTTTAATTGGTCTTCCTGCTCTACTCCAGACCCTTCAATTCACTTTCTCTGTTGCAGCTAGCATTTTTCAAAACACAAAGATGGTATGTATATAGATTGCATGTTACAATTCATTAGCAGCTCAATGCTGTTAAAAGCAAAAGTCTTAGTTAATTCTTGGATCATGACCTACCAGGTGCTATATGGGATGACCTCCCTAACCATTCCAGCCTCTTCTTTCAGCACTTATACCCATCCTTTACATTCTAATCACTTAAGCCTGATTTTAGTTCCTTAAGTTTAATGTAACATTCCATCCTGTCATCAGGTTGTTGTATATACTGTTTCTATCATCCAGAATATTCCTGCATACCTATGCCCTTTACCTAATCAGGCCTTATCATGTTTTCAGTCTCAATTAAAGTAACATTTCTTTAATGTTACTTAATACTTTCTCTGGCTAACCGTTCTAGTCTAAGTCAGAATTATTCTTAATATGTTTTATGTAACTATGTTCTTAACATTAATAACATTTTTCTCAGCTTGGAATGATACACTTACATATGTGATTATTTGATTAATATGCACTTTGTCATTCAGAAGATAAAGTCCATAGAACCATGTCTGGTTTTGTTCAACATTTTATCAACATTTCCAAGCATAAAGAGTAGCACATAGCTTATGATCAGTATTTTTGAAAGAGGTCAAGAATAATGTACTCAAGGATATATAATTTTAAATATTTTCATAAATGTAGAGAAATTTTCTATAGCACCTAAAGTTGAAGACTTAGCTTTACTATTTTAACTAACTTCCTCCATAATTACAAAATAATAGTAACATCATTATTGTACTTGGAGATATTTCTTTTTATGAAAAAACTAGAGGCCCAGTGCACAAAATTCATGCACAGAAGGGTGGTCCCCTCATCCCATCCTGCACCCTCTCCAATCCGGATTCCTTGCGGGATGTCCAACTGCCACTTTAGGCCCGATCTTGGCAGTCAGATATCCCTCTCACAATCCTGGACCTCTGACTCCTAATTACTGCCTGCCTGCCTGCCTGGTTGCCCCTAACTGACCCCCCACCCACAAGCCTGATTGTCCCCCACTGCCTGTGTCCCCGCCTGATTGCCTCTAACTGTCCCCCTTGCTGGCCTGGTCACCCCTAACTGCCCCCTGCCGGCCTGATTGCCCCCAAGTGCCCATCCCACCAGCCTAATCTCCCCCTAACTGCTCCCCTGCCAGCCTGGTCACCCCTACTGCCCCTCTGCTTGCCTAGTTGCCCCTCATTGCCCCCCCTGCCAGCTTAATTGCTCCCAACTGCCCCCCCTGTCTACCTGGTCATCCCTAACTGACCCCCCCCCCGCCAGCCTGGTTGCCCCTTACTGTCCCCCCTGCTGGCTTGGTCACCTCCAACTGCCCCGCTGCCAGCCTGATCGCCTATCACAGACCACCCACCACCACCCCCCGCTGGCTTGGTTGCCCCATGCAGCCTGCTGTTCAGTTGTTTGGTCATCCTTCACTAACCCCCCTGCCTACCTGGTCACCCCACATAGCCTTTTGTTCAATCATTTGGTCATTCCTCAGTAAACCCCCTGCCAGCCTGGTCATAGGAAACCATCTTGTGAGGGTATGACGGTCAATTTGCATATTGCCTCTTTATTATATATGATTTATTCTTTTTTTTATTAAGGGAGTATACATAAGATTAGGGGCAGTTTTTTTCCATTTAATCATTTATTATTTATTTATTTGTTTATTTATTTTCATCCTCACCTGAGAACATGCTTAGAGAGAAGAGAGAGAGAGAGAGAGAAAGAGAGAGAGAGAGAGAGAGAGAGAGAGAGAGAGAGAGAGAAATAAACACCACTGGGAGAAAGAAACATTGATCAGTAGCCTTCCATATGCTCCCTGACTAAGGATCAAACCCACAACCCAGATATAACATCATGATTACCATTTTTTCTTGTGTCAAGAGCTCCTGAAATCTACTCTCTTAAGATAGTTCCAGTGTTTAGGAGAGTATTATTAAGTATAGTCATCATGCCTATATATTAGATATCTGGATGTATTCACCCTAAATAACTGCCACTTTGTACCCTTTAATCAACATCTCCCAATTTCCTCCAACCTCCTCTCCCCACTGTTAAGTTCTGTGATTCTGAGGTTTACTTTTTATTTTTAGATTCTACTTACAAGTGAGATCATACACTGAGTGGCCAGATTATTATGATCTCTGAAAGCATAATAATCTGGCCACTCAGTATATAGATATTAGAGGCCCGGTACATGAATTCAGGCATGGGTGGGGTCCAGCCAGCCTGGCCAGAGGGAGGGGACATGGGCGGTTGGCCAGCCTGCCTGCTTGTCAAACTTCTGGTCGAGGGGTCAATTTGCATGTTAGCCTTTTGTAGGATATACACTGAGTGGCCAGATTATTATACTTTCAGAGATCATAATAAAATGGCCACTCAGGCTGAAGCTGGTTTGACTCAGTGGTAGAGCATCGGTCTGCGGACTGAAAGGTCCCATGTTCGATTCCGGTCAGGGGCACGTACATTGGTTGCGGGCACATCCACAGTAGGGGGTGTGCAAGAGGCAGTTGGTCGATGTTTCTCTCTCATCTGTTTCTAACTCTCTATCCCTCTTCCTTCCTCTGTAAAAAATAAATAAAATATATTTTAAAAAATAAAAATAAATAAATATATTTTGGGAAGTATTGAGATGCAGCGCTGCTGAGAACCAATTCCAGCATATAATAATTATAAGAGTTTTACCAAAAGGTTGGTGAAGCTTGGGGAGCTCAACATGGTTGAGTCACATGTAGTTTACCTGTTGGAAACGGCTGCAAAGCATCTCTCCCAAACCTGAATGGGATTGTTAACTGCCAGACAGTTCAGGTTTCCAACAGGTAAACTACATGTGACTCAACCCTGTTGTGCTCCCCAAGCTTCACCAACCTTTGGTAAAATTCATAATTATTACATGGTGGAATTGGTTCTCAGCACAGCACCTCATTCATATGATGAAAATCCACCTGCAAGTATTTCCAGGTAAACAGCCCTTTTAGGATTGTCTTATGTATGACCTCACTACTATCCTAGCCAAAAGTGTAATGGCTTCTTATGGATCCAGAAACTTTGAATGGATTAATATTTAAGAACTGTGAGTGTCTTTGCTCCTTTTTCTTGTTGATGGTAATGATTTCATTTCTGCCTTTGTGGCTGTGTCAGGTCACACCTGTAATGGTTATGCTAACCTTGTTTAGCCGACTCCATTACACTCTTTCTCTCCTCTGTGAAGACTTTCTAGGTACATATAAAGAAATGTTGATTTCATCTATACTTCAGAATGGGCATATAATCCCTGTTTTCATATCCATATTTCTTCACAGTGAAAAAGGAATATACTGATTTGTTTAACATTGTATCATGCTTGATTTTTATGCAGTTTTTATGCAGTTTGAACTGAATTCAGCTAATCTGAGTTGTCAAGTTCATGAAGATATATTACTGCCTTTATAGTAGCTCATTTTCACAGTTTCTTTTTCTCTTGCTTGAAAATGCTCTAGTAAATGTATTAATTTTCAGATGAATTAAAGGCTCATTCTACTGAACTTCAATTGCTTATCCCAATATAGTCAGAAATAATGGATTATATGTTTTTCTTTAACTGATAATAATTAACATGCTCTCTCACAGCTTTATAAGCTATTTTGATTCCTCAAAAAAGCTTCCTCAGTTGGTTGACAATTGTGTTGCCCAGAACTTGTTACAGAAAACATGTGCAATATATTTTTTCTTGTATATATATTTTTTGTGATTCTAGGATTGTTACTATATTCATTTCATATGCCTTCTGAAACAAATTATCACAAACCACGTGGCTTAAAGCAACTCAAATTTATTATCTTACAATTGTGGATTTCAGAAGACCGAAGTAGGTTTCAACTGGGCTAAAATCAGTGTTGGTGGGCATATGTTCTCTCTGGAAGATTCCTTTCTAGGTAAGAATCCGTTTTCTTACCTTTTTTTCAGTTTCTTGACACTTCCCACGTTCCTTGACTTGTGTTCCTCTTTCATGAAGTCAGAAATAGCTGGTGGAGTCTTTCTTATGACATCATCTCTCTGGTTCTGGCTCTTCTGTCTGTACTCATTTAAGGACACTCAAAATTATATGTATCCCTTGGATAATCCAGAAGAGTCTCCCCATCTCAAATCCTTAACTTAATCATACATGCAAAGTCCCTTTTAGAATGTAAGTTAAGATATGTATAGTTTCTTGGAATTCAAACTTAGAAATCTCTGTCAACCTTTATTTTCTCTAGCATAGTCACTAATAGGGGGTTGGGATCACACACCTATAAAGTCACAAGTTTGTTTTTTAAACATTGAAAAAAAATTTTACAGAGTATACCTGAGTGCAGAATAGACATTAGATTTCAAGGAACCTACTTACTACCGTATATAAGTATGGAAATAAATTATTTTAAGTTGAGTGAAAGAAATTCCTTCAGTTAAAGCACATCTATCATCTGTTTTAGGATTGCCATTAAGTAATATCATTCAGAGATTGGTAAAAACACATCCCAACAACATTGGCAAAAAATCACTTTCCATCTACTTGCTTTAGGCATACCACTGTGTCAATGAACACATTAAATGTGATCAATCTCTTTGGAGATGGAAGTTGTAGTTGTAGTTGTTTATCAGTAAGGCCTGAATGAGGAAAAAATATTTGAGCATTCTATCAAAAAAAGAAACTGGATTCAAAATGGTGGCCGAATATGCAGACATGTCCCTTGCCTTGTCACAGAACAGATAGAAGGAACAACTAAATCAAATAACATCCACCTGGAATTGGCAAATTAGACACAGCTGGTGAGACAATCCTCAGCCAGAAAGGAGAGAGGATACCTGGATAATGGTAGGATTCGGGATCTGGGCTGGAGAGAGAGGCACACAAACACCAGAAAGGCAGCCTGAACAACTTCCTGAGCCACAAAGTGCCTGGGGACAGAAACTTGCAATTGTGTGGTTGCTTTGCCTCTGTTTTGTCCTTGCTTTTATTTGTTAAACCAGTTCATAGGACCTTTCAATTATAAATACTCACCAAGGCTGTGCTGCCGGTGGAGACAGTTTTGTGGAGGCTGGAGAGAGGTTGTGGAGGGGAGAAGCACAGAGAAAGATGTCCAGGAATCTGGCACTGAGACATTCTGAACTCTCTAAACCTAAGCAGCTATTGTTCTCCTGAAGAGCCAGCCCCTCCCAGCAGCCTCAGGGAAGCCAGTGAAGCCCTAACCAGCCTGGAGCTTTGCAGAGGAAATAAAGACTACACAGCCCAGGGAGCCCTCAGGAATGAGTTGAGGAGGGGCCAGTTGGTCCCAGAAAGCAATATAGCACCACCCCTACCTAAAGCCTTTATCAGAAACAACTCTTGGGTGATTAAGACTGATAGCAGGCAGACAGGCAAAGGTAAGGTGACCAGACGTCCTGCTTTTGGCGGGACAGTCCTGATTTTTAACAATTTGTCCCCAGTGTTTTAAAGAAGTCCTGATTTTTGGAAAGAATGCACAACAAGCTAGGGAACAGCAGGAGAACAGGAAGGGAATATATGTTTTCCGGCGGCCATGTGGCTATTTAGCCAGGATATGAGTTTTATATTATTTTTGTTAATTTTAAAATGTTAAACTTTAATAATAACAAATAATTGTTGAGAACTGATTATCGAGAACTGCTTATCAAAGTTCGCATTGTTGATCAGTTGTTAGAATTCAACCACCATTGTTTGGACTTAATGAACAATGGCATTTTTTGGGATTGGCAAGGACGAAAACATTTTGTAACTGTCTCTCAGACGATACACATCGTACTGGGTGCTAGTAAGCTAGTTAAACAAGTGATGTCATTACAAATCAGTTATTCAGATAATTTAGGTAATTTATTCATTTCATAAATACATAAATTTTCTTGAATTTAGCAGACAGTACTAGTATTATTTATATTTTATAGTGGCGGCAAAAAGTCTAGCACAGGCCTTGAAAGTGACACAACTATGCATAATTTTATTTATTTATTATATTTGTAAATTTTACTTATGTTGAAATTTAAAAAATATATATATATATTACAGTACTATTTTTGTGTTCTATGAAAATGTTTGTTGCTCCATATAAACCAAATTTTTAATCAAGGACCTCCCCCCCCCCCCCGCCACCCCCTGTCAGTAGTGTCCCGCTTTACCAATGTTAAAATCTGGTCACCTTAGGCAAAGGGGGCAGATTGGTCCCACCTGCTTGCACCTAAGGCTATGGAGACAGACATAGAGGAGGTGTGGATCTCTTGGAACTTCAACATGGGGCTGACTACCTAACAGAAAACTGAGAAGTACCAGGCATAACAGAAGAGTGGGGTCTTAAACCAGCCTCCATTTGGTATTAACATTCAGCTGAAACAAATGACAATTCATTTTTTTATTTTTTTATCTTACCTTTTTTTTCATTTATGTTTTTGTATTATTTTTCTTCATTCTGTTTTTATTTTTTATCCTTATTTTATTTTGTCTTATTTTTTTATATTTTTCACCATTTTCTTCCTCACTTCTCCCCTTTTCATCCTGTTTTCTCTTTTCCTGTTCCCCCTTTATTTTTTCTCTCTCTTTTTACCCCTTGTTAAAAATTGATCTTCTTTATCTGCTATATTTTTTAAATTTTATTTTATTGTTTATAGTATTACAAATAGTAGTACATGTCTCCTTTTTTTCCCCATTGACCTTCCCCTAGCCTCCCCTACCTCCTAGCACATGCCCTCCACCCCCCATCCCACTCCCCAGTATCTTGTGTCCATTGGTTATGCTTATATGCATGCATACAAGTCCTTCGGTTGACCTCTTATCTCCCCCCCCTCAAAAAAAACACATAACCTCCCTAGCCTTCCCACTGTAGTTTGACAGTCTGTTAGATGCTTCTCTCCCTCTGTATCTATTTTTGTTTATCAGTTTATAATGTTCTTTATTATCCATAAATGAGGGAGATCATGGTGGAGACCATCAGGATTTTCAAGATGCTTAGGTGGAAGGTGGCCAAAAAAGGTTGTGAACCATTTCTCTAAAGCAGTGGTCAGCAAACTCATTAGTCAACAGAGCCAAATATCAACAGTACAACGATTAAAATTTCTTTTGAGAGCCAAATTTTTTAAACTTAAACTTCTTCTAATGCCACTTCTTCAAAGTAAACTCGCCCAGGCCATGGTATTTTGTGGAAGAGCCACACTCAAGGGGCCAAAGAGCTGCATGTGGTTTGCGAGCCGCAGTTTGCCGACCACGGCTCTAGAGGGAGCATCTGGGCACTTGATCTGTCGCTACTTTCATTGACTTGATTTAAGCTAATTTAGAAATTTCATTGTTAGAAATAGATATGGTCTTATCTGTTCTTTTACTCTACGATTTATTTTTCTCTGTAAGGAAGCTTGAATTAAGAAAAGGCAAAACTTTATTTTCGTAGTTTCTTATGTATGTTGTCCTATAATCAGTGCAATCCCAGCAGCCTGATATTTAGATTGTTCTTTCTACCATTGCCATTGTCCACAAGGGTAGTAAAAATAAAACAGGAATGCAGAATGTATTGATATTATTATCACTGTGGATTAAATGAGTTTCAAAACCACAAGGATCTTCCTGCATTAAAATAATTAAGTTTATTTATATAAAAGCACTGATCAAATGAAAATGTAAATAACCTTAAAAAAGAGGTGAATGTATTATGAAATAATCCATCAATAGAGTGAAACTTAGTTCTTGAACTTAATTTGTTCCAGAAGGCTGTTCAATAAGTGATTTGTACAAAAACCAAATCGTTTATCTCATTAGAAATATTATTAATCTGTTTTAGACCTCCATATGATTCCCTGTTTTAACCTTTCTCAATTGCCTGTGATTCTTGTTTTGTGAGAACTTTCACACCCTTAGCAACATCAGCACACTTGATGGCCTCTTTATGTTTTAAACTTGTGCTAATCAATTTTTCTATGCCATACTAGGTAGCCAGATGAGTCACATGAACACCTCTATCATACTTTGCAATTATTTCTTTTTAAAGCTCTGTCATTGTTCACACAACTTTTCTTTTCAGTTTTCTGCTATCATTAACCTTCTTAGGACCCATGATGACAAACTTTACACAATATATTTAACAATAATAAGCAGCAACAAAAGCAAAAAATCCCACTAAAATATTCACAGCACAATTTTCTGAGATGTTAACAAGGCTAGGGTTAGCAGTAATCTGACATACTCTGGCACTCTCTCCTTTGTCTCCTGAGAGACACATGACTGATCATATAAGTATCAGCATGAAAGGGTTGTAGGGTAGAGAATCAAAGTTTTGTTTGACAATGAAGACATTTTTCTACGAAAAGTTTATCAAAAACTGAATTTTTCAAGTTGGAAGATATTCAAGAACTGAGGTTTGACTTTATATGAAGATTAGTGTCCTGGTACACAAATTTGTACACATTGAAAAGAAATTAGAAGAAATATTTTAATAGCGCTATTTGCCCTTTCTCTATAATGGAATGTAAACCAAATTCACAATCAACAATGACAGATGGAAATACACAAGTGTGATTGGTGCCAGTGAGAGCTTTAGATGTATCAAATGTGTACATCAATTTAGCCTTTTATATATATAGAATAAACTTTTTTAATTAGACCTGCTTTCTGATGTAGCTAAACTTTTTCCAGCCCAGTTAATTGGCAATTCTCAGCAACACAGTAACTATCAATAAGAAGCAGATTATTATTGTAGATCATGCAGGAAGAACAAAGGATAAAATATTTCATTGCAGCAGTGTTTGACTATATTCTGTGCAGTGAAAAAAATCTGAAGTCATTTTCAAGGTCCACAATTTCTTACTTATTTTCAGTCAGGTCATTTCTAAATTTTCTAAATCTTCATTTTCTGGCTAATGAAAAGAAAATAGGATTCCAGCAAGTCTCCTATCTACCTTCTGCAGGACTTCTGTGAGGATCAAATAAGAAGAGGCATGGGAAAACGCTTCACAGACATTTGATTACAGTGTAAAGAGTTTCCACATGGCTAGAAAGCAAGTTGTGTTCCTGGTCTGAAGAAACTGCAAGGAGGCTAGTCATCAGGAGGTAGAGGAAGCCAGGTGTGGCTATGTGATGTCATTACCTGGCATTCACACCGACTATTTCTGGGCAGGGCTGTTCTTTGGGCCAAATTTTGCACCATGGGGTCTTGACAGCATCAGCTGTGATTTGGTGGGGTATTGCTGCAGGGTGGTGGTGGGGCCTGTGTCCCACTTGGGAAAAGCCGACTATTTCTTTGTGAGCACCAGGTCCATGGTGCCAGTGTGTGTCATGGCAACTCCTGCATTGAGCATTTGCCCCTTTGTAGTCAGTGTGTATCATAGCGATTGGTTGAATAGTTGAACACTTAGTATTTTAGCTTTTTATATACAATCTATGCACTGGTTGGGTCCCTCTGCCTGGCCTGTGGGGATTGGGCTGAAACTAGCTCTCCAACATCCCCTGAGGGGTCCCAGATTGTGAGATGACATAGGCCAGGTCACAGGACACCATTGGTGCATGATCAAGGCTGGGGAGGGACTGCAGGAGGGCTCCAGGGCATGTCTGGCCCATCTCACCCAGTCTTGATTGGGGCTGATCTGGGCTGGCTGGCCAGAGAGGGACCACAGGAGGTTGGCTGGCCACGAGGGACCATGAGAGGACTCCAAAGTGTGTCTGGCCCATCTCACCTAGTCCCGATTGGCCGGACCCCAGCAGCAAGCTAACCTACCTATTGGAGCATCTGCCCCCTGGTGGTCAGTGGACATCATAGTGAATGGTCAAGTAGTCGGATACTTAGCATGTTAGGCTTTTATTATATAGGATATTAAAAAACAAAAACAAAAACAAAAAAACACAATAAAAGCCCAGCCAGCATGGTTCAGTGGCTGAACATTGACCTATGAACCAGAAGGTCACAGCTCAATTCCCAGTAAGGGCACATGTCCGGGTTGCGGGCTTGATCCCCAGTGTGGGCTGTACAAGATGCAACCAATCAATGATTCTCTCTCATCATTAATGTTTCTATCTCTCTCTCTCCCCACCCTCTTTTCTGAAATAAATAAAAATATTTTTAAAAAACCAATAACAAATATAAGTATTCAAAAGGATAATGGGATAATATTTGTTTGGGTAACTCCCAAAGGAAAAATATGTATGGTCAATTGAATTGAGAAAAATATTCTAATTTTACTGACGGTAACTGGATTTATTACTGAAAAATTACTTGGTGCATTTTTTCTCATCACATTTGACACTAATTAAAAGAAAGAGAGCCAGTTTTCACACATTCAGAAAGTATTTATGAAGCACCTGTTATGTGTTAGACATTGTACATACTAACCCTCATGCATTCCTAATATGTAGGCTTATCCTTGGGTAGCGGTAAGTTAACAAATCTTTTATGTTTCAGTAGCAACCATCCCCCCTCCGCAAAAAAACAACAACAAAACAACAGCATAAAACAACACAGAAAAATCGGAAGTTCCAGGTGACCTAAAGTTAACCATAAATATACTTTGCTTTAAAAATTCTAGATTCAGTTACAAATTTAAATATCTGTGGAGTTCAGACAGTTTATCTCAGAAAGTGAAGCACCCAGGAGATGGACTAGCAGTGGTTCTCAACCTTTTTAATACCGTGACCCTTTAATACAGTTCCTCATGTTGTGGTGACCCCAACCATATAATTATTTTTGTTGCTACTTCATAACTGTAATTTTGCTACTGTTACGAATCATAATGTAAATATCTGTGTTTTCTGATGGTCTTAGGCTCTATAGCAGTGGTTCTCAACCTGTGGGTCATGACCCATAGGTTGAGAACCACTAGAAGGGTCGCCACATTTACATTACAACTAAATCTAAACACAGATATTTACATTATGATTCATAACAGTAGCAAAATTACAGTTATGAAGTAGCAACAAAAATAATTATATGGTTGGGGTCACCACAACATAAGGAACTGTATTAAAGGGTCGTGGCATTAGAAAGGTTGAGAACCACTGGTCTAGAGATTCATGGCCCATTTAAATAGAGCAATTGCTATTGGATCCAGGAGTCTTGCCTTGCAAGGAATGTACACTAGTGCTGTTAGATCTTTGGGGGCATAAAGAGGAAGTAAGTCTGGGTTTTTATATTAGATAACCTAATTTTTAGTTGTTGGAATCTAATGTTAAAATAAAGAACAATGCAAGGGCGTTCAAAGAGGTATCTTTGGCTTATATGACTGGAATTTCTACATTTAACTTGTAGAAGTAAACTTAACAACATCTAGATTAGGCCTAAAAATTAATTAAGATTTATCCGACCAATCCTCAGGAAGAAGTTTGGAAGCAGTGTATTTTGGAGTGCTAAAAAAGAAGTTTAATACTTATAAACTAGGAGAAAAGACTTGTACTGACCTCACAAGCTATGCCTCAAGCTAGCAGGCTCTTGGATATCAATGACTGTGAAGGAGGTGGGATACTTAGTACTACAGTTTGGAGAGCTGTGATGATGGTGGTAGGGCTCACGACTGAGATCCTGAGAATTATCATTAGGAAAGAGATCTGTATTGCCTCCTATAACAACAGTTCATCTAAAATCATGGAGAACCGCCGAAACCAGTTTGGCTCAGTGGATAGAGCATCGGTCTGTGGACTGAAAGGTCCCAGGTTCGATTCCAGTCAAGGGCATGTACATTGGTTGCAGACACATCCCTGGCAGAGGGTGGGCAGGAGACAGCTGGTTGATGTTTCTCTCTCATTGATGTTTCTAGCTCTCTATCTCTCTTCCTTCCTCTCTGTGGAAAATCAATAAAATATATATTTTTAAAAATAATTTAAAAAAATAAAATCATGGAGAACCACAATTTAATACTGCCACTGGGGAGCAACAAAAGGCATACTATAAATTTATCAGGTGGGAGGGGCCAGGCAGGGAGGCACAGAGGATGGACAGGCCCACCAGTCTCATGGCCCATAGTTCCTTTCAAGGTGCATGAATTTGTGCACTGGGCCCTAGTTTATTTTGTAAACATATGTCCTTACTGAACTTCAGTTTCCTCGATAAAAGGGAGATAATAATGAACCCTACTTGAGATTGTTGGGAAGACTAGTTGAGGTAATGCATGTTAAGTGCTTAGAATAGTGAATGTCACATGGGAAAAGCTCAATAGATGTTAGCTCTGATGACCTACTAACAAAAGGAAGTGTTCCAGAGTGTTTAGGAGACAAGATGGCAACCGAACAGATGGACTTGTTCTGACTTGTTTTATCCCTGAACAGATAAAAGCAGCGTCTGAGTTGCTCAGGGAAGGTTGATCAGCAGCTAAAGGGCAGCGGAACTCTCAAGGAAGGTAAGGAAGGGTCCGCTGGACAGGATTTCCTGACCAAGTGGACAGCACTGCCGCGGCAGCTCTCCCGGAACTGCGGACTCGGAGGGAAGGCTGCGCAATCTTACCAGGAAAGGAGGATCTTCTCTGAGGCCTGGAAAACCCACAGCGGAGGAGTTCATCGAGCAGCTGTGACGCCCCAATTGGCGCAAACACGTGGATTCAAGGGAGTTCTTCAATCACCCATGGAAAGGGTTGTATTTTGTACCTTTAAATCAACGCAGGAGAAGGAACACCACACAACCATACATCCTGAAAAGAGAGGCCATGGGGAGACCAAAAAATAGCCCGCACATAAAAGAAAAGCAGGCATCACCAGAAAAGGAAGTAAATGAGTCAGAGGCAAGCAGCCTACCAGAGCAAGAATTCAGAATAATGATCATAGGATGGCTAAAAAGAATGGAAGAGAAATTTGACAATAACCAAGAAGAAATGAGGAAGAACCATGAGGAATTGAAGAAGAGTCAAGAGGAATTGAAAAAGAACCAAGAAGAAATGAAAAATGACATAGCTACCATGAAAAACTCAATAGAAAGCATCAAGAGTAGACTAGATGAAGCAGAGGACCGCATCAGTAAGCTAGAAGACAAGATGGAAAAAAATACCCAAGTAGAGCAGCTTCTAGAAAAAAAGAATAAAAAGCAGGAGGAGAGCCTACGGGAGCTTTGGGACAATACAAAACAAAATAATATTCAAATAATAGGGGTTCCAGAAGGAAAGGAAACTGAAGTAGACATGGAAAAAGTATTTCAAGAAATAATGACAGAAAACTTTCCTGAGATAGAGAAGAAAAAACCCACACAAATCCAAGATGCTCGCAGAGTCCCAAGCAAAATGAATCCCAGAAGACAGACTCCAAGGCACATTATAATTAAATTGGCAAACAACAATGACAAAATAAGAATCTTAAAAGCAGCCAGAGAGAGACAGAAAGTTACATACAAAAAAACCCCCATCAGACTAGCAACTGATTTCTCAATAGAAACTTATCAGGCCAGAAGGGAATGGGATGAAATATAGAAAGTCATGCAAAGGAAGGGTCTGAATCCAAGAATACTGTACCCAGCAAGGCTATCAATCAAAATTGAAGGGGAAATCAGGAGCTTCACAGACAAAAAAAGACTGAAGGAATTTATCTCCACCAAACCAGCAATGCAAGAAATGCTAAAGGGTCTACTGTAAAAATAAAGAAATAGGAAGTGAAGAAGGAACACGGGTATAGAATAAAAATGGTGTCAAATGAGTACCTATCAATAATAACCTTAAATGTAAATGGATTAAATGCTCCAATCAAAAGACATAGGGTAACAGATTGGATAAGAAAACAAGACCCATACATCTTTTGTCTACAAGAAACCCACCTCAGAAAAAAAGATGCACACAGACTGAGGGTGAAGGAATGGAAAAAAGTTTTCCAGGCAAATGGAAATGAAAAAAAACCTGAGGTAGCAATATTTATATCTGACAAATTAGATCTCAGAGTGAAGGACATAACAACAGATAATGAAAGCCACTTCATATCACTAAAGGGAACAATCCAAGAAGAAGAAATAACCCTGGTAAATATATATGCATCCAATACAGGAGCACCCAAATACATAAAAAAAAAATGCTGGAGGACATTAAGGGAGAGATTAATAGCAATACAATCATAGTAGGAGATTTTAATACCCCACTGTCACCCTTCGACAAATCATCTAAACAAAAAATCAGCAAAGAAATATCAATCCTAAATGACTCGCTAGACCATATGGAATTAATTGACATCTTCAGAACACTCCACCCCAAAGCCACAGAATATACATTCTTCTCAAGTGCACATGGGACATTCTCAAAGATAGACCACATATTGGGACATAGGCAAAGTCTCTTCAAATTCAAGAAGATAGAAATCATATCAAGCATCTTCTCAGATCATAGTGGCATAAAACTGGAAATTAACTACAATAAAAATAAT
The DNA here is from genome assembly GCF_964339955.1 of Pipistrellus hanaki. Lineage (NCBI taxonomy): Eukaryota > Metazoa > Chordata > Mammalia > Chiroptera > Vespertilionidae > Pipistrellus > Pipistrellus hanaki. Next base: position 18,080,575 of record NC_140524.1, on the reverse strand, counting down.
CCAAAGAAATCAAACACATGGAGACTAAACAGCATGCTATTAAACAAGGCCTGGGTTACTAGAGAAATCAAGGAAGAAATTAAAAACATCCTGGAAACAAATGACAATGAAAACACAACAATCCAAAATCTATGGGACACAACAAAAGCAGTTTTGATAGGGAAGTTCATATCCTTACAAGCCTATTGCAAAAAACTAGAAAAAATGGTAACAGATGATCTAACTCTACAACTCAAAGAGTTAGAAAAGGAGCAATAAGAAAAGCCCAGTGTAAGCAGAAGGAAGGAAATAACAAAAATCAGAGCAGAGATAAACAACATAGAGACCAAAGAAACAATACATAAGATCAACAAAACCAAGAGCTGGTTCTTTGAAAGAATAAACAAGATAGATGAACCTCTAGCCAGGCTAACCAAGAAACAAAGAGAGAGGACCGAAATAAACAAAATCAGAAATGAAAGAGGTGAAATAACAACAGACCCCACCGAAACACAACGGATTGTTACAAAATACTACGAACAACTCTATTCCAACAAACTGAACAACCTGGAGGAAATGGACATATTCCTAGAAAAATACAAACTTCCAAAGCTCAATCAGGGAGAATCTAAAAATCTCAATAGACCAGTGACTTGGGAAGAAATTGAAACAGTCATCAAAAAGCTTCCAGCAAACAAAAGCCCAGGGCCAGATGGCTTCACAGGAGAGTTTTACCAAACATTCAAGGAAGAACTAAAACCTATCCTCCTCAGACTATTCTAAAAAATTCAAGAGGAAGGAACACATCCAAACTCCTTCTATGAAGCCAGCATCACCCTAATACCGAAACCAGATAAAGACAACTCAATGAAAGAGAATTACAATCCAATATCCCTCATGAACATAGACGCCAAAATCCTCAACAAAATTCTAGCAAATCGACTCCAGAAGAACATCACAAAGATCATACACCATGACCAAGTAGAATTTATTCCAGGAATGCAAGGATGGTACAATATCTGCAAATCAATAAATGTAATACATCATATAAACAAATTGAAAGATAAAAATCATATAGTCATATCAATTGATGCAGAAAAAGCATTTGATAAAATCCAACACCCTTTCCTGATAAAAACTCTTAACAAGGTGGGAGTACAAGGATCATACCTCAACATAATAAAAGCTATATATGATAAACCCACAGCCAACATTATACTCAATGGGCAAAAACTAAAACCATTCCCTCTAAGAACAGGAACAAGACAGCGATGCCCACTCTCACCACTCCTGTTTGACATAGTACTGGAAGTACTAGCCATTGCAATTAGACAAGAGGAGGGAATAAAAGGCATCAAAATTGGAAAAGAAGAAGTAAAGTTATCCTTATTTGCAGATGACATGATATTGTACATAAAAAACCCAAAAGACTCCATTAAAAAACTAATTGACTTAACAAATGATTTTGGCAATGTAGCAGGATACAAAATTAACGCCAAGAAATCCATGGCATTTCTATACACCAACAGTGAAACTACAGAAACAGAGACTAAAAAAGCAATTCCATTTACCATCGCACCAAAAAAATTAAGATACCTAAGAAAAAATTTAACTAAGGAAGTAAAGGACCTACATGCAGAAAACTACAGGACACTGAAAAAAGAGATAGTGGAAGTTGTAAAGAGATGGAAGAACATACCATGTTCATGGATTGGTAGAATCAACATCATCAAAATGTCCATACTTCCTAAAGCAATCTATAGGTTCAATGCAATCCCCATTAAAATACCAACGGCATATTTCACTGTCCTAGAAAGAACTCTCCAAAAGTTCATTTGGAACAATAAAAGACCCCGAATAGCCACAGCAATCCTGAGAAAGAAGAATAAAGTAGGAGGTATCTCAATACCAGACTTCAAACTGTATTACAAAGCCACTGTTCTCAAAACAGCCTGGTACTGGCACAAAAACAGACATATAGATCAATGGAATCGAATCGAGAACCCAGATATCAACCCAAATCACTATGCTCAATTAATATTTGACAAAGGAGGCATGAATATACAATGGAGTCAAGACAGTTTCTTCAATAAATGGTGTTGGGAAAATTGGACAGACACATGCAAAAGAATGAAACTAGATCACCAACTTACACCATACACAAAAATAAACTCAAAATGGATACAGGACTTAAACATCAGACTGGAAACCATAAAAATACTAGAAGCATCCACAGGCAGCAAAATCTCAGACGTATGCCAAAAGAACTTCTTCACTTATACTGCGCCTAGGGCAATGGAAGCTAAAGAGAAAATAAACATATGGGACTACATCAAATTAAAAAGCTTTTTTACAGCAAAAGAAAACATCAACAAAACAATAAGAAAGCCCACTGTGTGGGAGAACATATTTGCAAATAATACCACTGATAAAGGTTTAATCTCCAACATCTACAGACAGCTGATACAACTAAATAAAAGGAAGATGAATGATCCAATTAAGAAATGGGCAATGGAACTAAATAGAATATTTTCAAAAGAAGACAGAAGGAAGGCCAAAAGGCACATGAAAACATGGTCAAAGTCACTAATTATCTGAGAGATACAAATCAAAACAACAATGCGGTACCATCTCACACCTGTCAGAATGGCCAACATCAACAAATCAACAAACGACAAGTGTTGGCGAGGTTGTGGAGAAAAAGGAACCCTCGTGCACTGCTGGTGGGAATGCAGACTGGTGCAACCACTGTGGAGAACAGTGTGGAGTTTCCTCAAAAAACTGAAAATGGAACTCCCATTTGACCCAGTAATCCCACTCCTAGGAATATATCCCAAGAAACTAGAAACACCAATCAGAAAGGATATATGCACCCCTATGTTCATAGCAGCACAATCTACAATAGCCAGAATTTGGAAACAGCCTAGGTGCCCGTCAGCAGATGATTGGATCAAAAGACTTTGGTACATCTACACAATGGAATACTATACTGCCATAAAAAATAAGGAATTCTCATCATTTGCAGCAACCTGGATGGAATTGGAGAGCATCATGCTGAGTGAAATAAGCCAATCAATGAAAGAGAAACACCACATGACCTCACTCATTTATGGATAATAAAGAACATTATAAACTGATGAACCAAAAGATAGATATAGAGACAGTAAAGCAACAAGCAGACTGTCAATTCACAGTGGGGAGGGGAAGGAGATCTGGGGGAGATAATAGATCAACCGAAGGACTTGTATACATGCATATAAGTACAACCAATGGACATAAAAATCTGGGGAGGGAGGGTATGTATGGGAGGGAGGGAGGCAAAAAAAATCAATAAAATATATTAAATAAATAAATAAATTAATTAATTAATTTTTTTTTAAAAAAAGGAAGTGTTCCAGGTAATGGCATGATGGTGGAGCAACATGAGGTAATACTGAGGACTTTGAGAGAGAAGCCATCTGCATGGCAGTGATATTGACATGGCCTATAAAAAGAATGGACAGAGTCATTTCAGAGGAAACAAAGGCAAGGATAGAGTAGAGTAAATCTTAGTCTGAGAATTTGGCTCCATTGAATTAAAATTGGGCACAGGAAGAGTTGGCAGAAATAATGCTACTAACTTTTGTGGGTCAAAGTGAAACTTTGAAAAGCTTTCCCTCTCAGGGGCAATCTCTATGACTTTCAGGTAAAATTGTTCTCTGGTGCAACAACATGACCTTTCTTCTGAAGGCTTAAATTCTCACACTGGTCTGGCCCATGCTTACACCTGGCAAAAATGTAAGGAACTTGACATGTGCCATTCCCTGTGTAGAGACTGGTTACAGGACACAGATTTCCCTCAAACAGCCTGGAATGCACATTTTTCATTTGTAAATGTTTCTGTTGTTAGTTTAAAACAGTTAAAAGTCAAGAGCCAAAGTATTACTTGGAAGCTTTATATGAAATCTGAGACTTTTATAGTCAATTCCTATGCTGAATTTCTGAGTAAAGTTGTAAAGTATAAAAATGTGTTTTATTCGATGGTAGTATAATTTAAGCTTGGTTATGAAAGTACATATGGTTATCTTTAAATTCAGCAAAAGTGTTTAGTTTATAGAATGAAATTTTCAGTTTTCACAGATTTAGAATAAAGTCACATATCTGGATAGATGATATATAGTTGTGACAAAATTTCTCTTCTCTTTAATCCCTGGAGTAAAGAACTTGATTTTTCCAGCAGGGATTTTGTGGTGGTTTCATTTTCCTTTCTTTATACTAAAAGCAACTGTGTATTGATTTCCAAACACATCTTGATATATTCTTTAACATCTTGTTTTATTTTTTTCTTTAGTTATTTAAGGTAATTAATTTTGAGTAAACCTGAAAAAACAAATACACACCTTGGGAATGAAATACTTCACAGTAGCATAACTTGAATTAGCTGGTAGTAGTTTCCATTTCAAATGTTGGTAGTCATATAAACGGAATCATATTTATTTCATTGACTTTTAAAAAAATGCTTTTCTTACCAAGAAAAGGGCAAAGATGCACAAGTGGCTGATTAAAGTGAAGAATTCCTGCTAACTCAACCAGCATCAGAGACTTGTATCCATCAACAAGGTATCAAAAGGACAATGAGAATCAGAATGTTGACTTTTAAAATAATTGACATTTTGGCAGCTAACAGTATTCAAGTGGTGAACTATTATTAGAAGCAAATTCCAGAAAAAAGTTTGATATTTAAAATAAAATTTTCAAGCATATAAAATTAAAAATATATTTTGGGGTGATTAGAACATGTAGGAAATTGGCTTGACAAAAGGAGATCTAATTTTTGCTGATAACTATTATATTCCAATCTTTAGAACATACCTCACTTTCCTTATTCTAAACAATATTTATATGAGCTGGGTCTTATTACTACCATCTTACAGACAAAGAAATGGAGAAATTAATATGCTCAAGGTCATATGTGAGTGATGGTAAATCTATAGTTGTCTGGTTCCAAACATTAGTCTCTTAATCATTAGGATTTATTTGTCATATTTAATTTCTTCCTAATAATTTAATCACTCGCCATAGATTGATTGTATACTGGATAAACTAAATTAGTCAGAGAAATATAGCAAATGATCATGGAATAATAGTAATAGCTTTCATATAATTAGCATTTACTTTGTTCCACGTAATATGCTGCATTTGTTTTTTCTTTTTTCTTCTGTCTACCACACACTTACAAAAACAACTTTATTGAGATACTGGTGACCCAGTGCATGAAATTCATGCATATTAAAAGGGAATTAATTAGAGGAAATATTTTAATATTGCTAGTTGCTCTTTCTCTATAATAGAAGTGTCTGAGATGAAAATTAGTAAAATGTATGTGAAAATCTTCCTCCTGTCAGAGTCTGGGGTTCGCCACAGGAACCAGAGTCAAGTCCTTGCCCACCCATGTGCACCTCGAAATTGCACGAGACCCAGACTCGAGTGGCCCCACCCCCATTGGGCTAGATCCAGACCTAGCCATCCCCACTCCTGTCAAGCCCTGCTGCGTGGGGGGGGGGGGGGGGGCTGGGTGCGTGCAGTCTCAGGTCGCCTGGCCTGATGCCTGGGCGAGGGGCATGGCCTGAAGTCTCCCAGCCTGGCCCAGGGCAAGAAGCATGCCTTGAGTTCTCTGTCAAGCTCTGCCAGGCAGGGGATGTGGCCTCAGGTCTCCTGACAAGCCCCATGGGTGGAGGGCATGACCTCAAGTCCTCGGCCTGATGCTGGGGCAGGGAATGTGGCCTCAGGTCCTCCCACCTGGTTCCAGCGCAGAGGGCATGGCCTCAGGTCTCCCAGCCCAGCACTGGGGCAGGGGGTGCATTATGAGGCCCCCATTTAGCCCTGCTGGGCAGGGGTTATGGCCTGAGGTCCCCTGTCAAGCCCTGCCAAGTGGAGAGCACAGCCTCAGGTCCCACGGCCTGGGTCCAGGGTGTGGGGCACAGCCTCAAGTCCCCTGGCCCAGTTCTGGGTTGGGGGTCACAGTCTGAGGTCCTCCAGCCCAGTACTGGGGAGGGGGGATGTAGCCTGAGGTTCCCCGTCAAGCACTGCCAGGTGGGGAGCATGGCCTGAAGTTCCCATCAAGCCCTGCTTGGAGGGGGGGCACAGCCTGAGATCCCCTAGCTTTGTGCCGGGGTGGGACTCAAGGCCTGAGGTCCCCATCAAGTCCTGCCGGGTGAGGGACAAAGCCTGAGGTTCCCTGTCAAGCCCTGCCAGGCTGGAGGTGCAGCCTCAGGTCTCCTGCCCCATCCTAGTGCCACGCAACCTCAAGTCCCTGTGATTGCTCTTTAAGGCTTGTTATGGGAACTTGGCCTCTGCTGTGGGCACAGCCAGCTTGTTAAAGCATGATGGTCAATTTGAATATTCCCTGTTTTGTAGACAGCGCCTGGGAAGGCACATGGAAATTTCTTTAATTATTTTCAGCTGAACTCAGGGAGATAGGCAGAGCCACGGTCTTGGAACATGCTTCCCAAAAAAGGCTGGACATGTTATCAGTACTGACTCTTGAACAACCTTGCCCAGGTGTCAGAGGTAGCGGGCTTAGATATGTAAATCCAGTCAAGCCCCAGGAATACTAAGCCTACTCAAGAATGCAAATAAGCTCCTTTGATCCTAAGTTTTGGTGATACTTCCTGGTATTTGGGGGTATAAAAAATGCACTGCATGGACTCAGAGTCCTGTCCCTCCATCAGAGTGGCAGCATCCCACCAGGCTCCCAGCTTTATAAATCTATCTCTGTGTCTTCTTGCTATTTGTATTTATTTTTTATTTTCTCAATCCCTGACTACCTCCACTTAGAACTGGTTCATTCATCTCTTTCTGTGCTGAACGCAGAAAAGGGATATCCCCACCATATCTGGCCCCTGCTGCATCTGGCCCCTGCATCTGGTACCCAATATGGGGCATTCAAGAGGCAATCAGAGTCAGGAGGCAAGAGATTGCTCCAGGAATTGTGAGCACCACAGATTTAAGGAAGTGCAAGGTAGGGGAGCAGATTGTTGTGTATTGAATTAGCTGGGTAATCCTCAAAATATTTAAAACTATGCTCAAAGCTCAAGGATGCTCTGTTAGCCATAGTCAGATTCTTGATTTCTTAAGTTTTGTTGATGAAACATGGGAAAAGGTCGGAAAGCAGTTGCATGACTGATACTCAGCAGAATGTCCAGAGAAGATTCCTTTTCCTACTTTAATTGGTGATGGCCTTGATTCAGCACAGGAGAGTTTAAGAATGTCTAAATGGGATGTGGCCATGGCCTTACAGCCACTGCCTCCAACCACCTGCTGTTCCTGCAACTATAGCCAAAAGCCCACCTGATAAAGATTTATCTCAGAAATATGAGTGGGACCTAGAGTTTGAGGAAAAGAGAGGCAAGCATCGTTGTGAGTTTAATAAGAAAGGTATTGCTTGCAACTGCCTAGCCTTTATGGTTGGATGCAGGCCCTTGGCTGAAAGTGACTTCATATTTCATTTTGTTGGAGGCTAAAACTACTTGTAACTAAGTACAATAGAAAAGGATTAAGGAGATTCTCAGCAACTGCCAATAATTCTTCATCTTCAAAAATCTTTTCCTTTCCTTAAAAATGAAAATAAATAAAAATTGAAAAATAAATAAAACAGTAGATGCCAGACCATCACTGAATTGTTCCCCCAAAGAAAGCAGGAGGTGGGACATGTGGGGATCCAATATGGATGCCACACCTCAAGAAAGACATTTTTTAAGATTTCTTCTTTTCCATGTTTTTTTCTGGCTAGTGACTTAAAGCTTTTACAAATTCATAAATGCATCAGGGATTTCTGTGCACATGTAAAGTAGGGGTGTCGAACTCAATCAGAGAAGGGGCCAAAATCTAAAATCCAGCCTAAATCGCGGGCCGAATGGTTTACTGAACAGTCATAAACTGACAATGTCATAAACTGACAGTGGAGTGCAGTGATGACAGCGCGGTGCGGGCCACATTGCAAGGCCTGGCGGGCTGGATTTGGCCCGCGGGCCTTGTGTTTGACACATGTGATGTAAAGGGAAAACTCAGTTTAAAGGCACAGTGTGCGCAGCTGTCCAGTATTTGGACAGTTGAGATAGAGTTTTTGAGCTGATTTTAACTCTGCTATGTACAAAATAAAAACCCGAGACTGTTTTTAGCCTTAAAGATGACAGATATGAACTGGGAAAAATACAGGCTGATTTTCCCCAAGACAATCTAAAGTAGCTCTTGAAATTTCCCACCCAGAGGCAAGTAACCAGCAAGAAGTAGATAGCAAGTTTACATGTGAATAGCCATGGGTTTGCTTCTTGACTTCCCAAGCAGAAAAATTCTTTTAAAAATTAGCAGCTGTGCCAGGCCACAAATGATAAATTCAAATGATCTAAATGTATTGAAATGATATAATACTGAAATGTTGATCTGAGTATGCCTAGTATGAAGTCTAGAGAATAAAAGTTAATCTATTAATTGAATATGCCATATATATATAATGGTATCACATAATTGTCCTCATCCCCCTATTCCCATCCCAAAACCCTCCCCATGCATGCCCCTCCCCCCGTTGTCCGTGACCACTGGTTAGTCTTATATACATGCATACAAGTCCTTTGGTTGATCTCTCCCCCTTTCCCTCACCCTCCTGAACCTTTCCTCTGAGGTTTGACAGTCTGATCGATGCTTCCTTATCTCCGGGTCTGTTTTTGTTCATCAGTTTATGTTGTTCATTATTTCCCCTATATGCATGAGATCATGTGATACAAGAAATACACTTATAAGAACCAAAAAGTAGACAAGCAATAATGGTTATGCTGAGAGGCAAATGATTCAGTCTGTAGTGAGCTTCTTTCTGGGCCAACAATTCTTTTGAGTCCCAATTTCAATGTCAAACAGTTCCTTATGTGTACATGTCAACAATGATATTTCAGTTCTGGATGGTGGACAAATGGTGGTGATGCAGGTCTGACCATCTCTGGTTTGGTCCTGGGCAACCTTCAGTGATGCACAGATGCTGTCTGCTAGTATGACAAGGCATCGTCAGTGTCTTCCATCTCTGGATTGTTTCTGTCCTATCTTCATGGCTGGAGCAGTCCTGTCAATTCCTCTCTGTTGCAGAAATCCACATGGTCTTAGAGTTGTTTTCTGAAAATATACAAACATATTATTGACCAAAATTAATAAAGAAATATTTTCTATAAATTTGACTTGGGCTCTTTTTTATCTTATATTTTATTTGAAATGTATCCTTAAAAATGTAAAAGTATTATTGATTTGAGAAATGCTAAGTATTTAATTTGCTACCTAAAATTTGAAGCTCTGAAAGTTTAAGGTCTCTTTTCTCGCCATGAAAAGGTTGTGGGTAATCAGGCCAGAATGGGCCAGAAGTTGTGGGTGATCAGGCTGGCGGCTGGGGGGTGGGGAGGCTGTTGGGGGTGAGCAGACCAGCTGGGGGGCCAGTTGGGGGCAAGCAGGCCATCAGTACGGGTCAGTTTGAGATGATTAGAACAGTGGGGTGGTAGTTTGGAGTAAGCAGGCTAACAGGGGGGCAGTTGGGGGCGAGCAGGCCAGTGGGGAGGGATGGTGGTGGTGAGCAGGCCAGCGGGGGGGGGGGGGGGAGGGCAGTTGGGGGCGAGCAGGCAGGCAGGCAGAGTGGTTAGGGGCAATCAGGCAGGCAGGCAGGTGACCAATTAGGAGCCAGCAGTCCTGGACTGTGAGAGGGATGTCCCACTGCTGGTTTAGGCCTGATCCCTGTAAACAGGCAGTAGGACATCCTTTGAGGGGTCCCATATTGGAGAGGATGCAGGGTGGGCTAAGGGACATCCACCTCTCCCCCCTGTGCATGAATTGCATGAATTTGTGCATGGATGGGGTTTGGCTAGCCTGGCCATGGGGAGGGGACATAAGTGGTTGGCCAGCCTGCCTGCTGGTCAAACTCCTGGTCAAGGGGATAATTTGCATATTAGCCTTTTATTATATAGGATATACACTGAGTGGCCAGATTATTATGCATTCAGAGATCATAATAATCTGGCTAGTCAGTGTAAGATGTCTAGGATTTGAGCTCAGATCTCTTTTGGTAGTTTAATTAAATCTCCATCCTCTTGCTGTGATGTTCATATACACTGTACACATTTGGTGAGAAAGAAAATGAATTTAGGATTGCCCTGGCTATGCTTTACTCCACGGCATTCTAGTGGATATACACTGAAAAGAAATTGATTCTCTGGGGATAGTGCTGATTCCCAGCAGGAAGGTGTAACCACAAAACTCCTGAGGCAGGTTGAATTGTTATTCTGAGTCTGGATTTATAACAGGTATGGCGAATTATTCTTTTAAAGGACAATGACAAAAAGAAACATTTTAATGTGTGCCAGATGCAGCCATGGTTTTGATTAAATGTTTGCTGGTAACCATACTTAGGTGGAAACATCTGCCCACTGATGAGCTCCTGGAGTTTTAGCAAGCGAATTTATGTGGGAAATACAACTCCAAGTACTTCTTTCTAAGGAGAGTTGTTAGGAAAAAAATAAACTCACCTTTTTTTTTTCCTTCCATTTATTATCCACCTGCCTTTCAGGAGGCCTAAGTAAATACATTTCTGGATTGGGACAATGATACTACTTCCCTTCGGCCTCCCTGCTTTCCTAACTTTGGTCTTGCAGATGCCCAATATGTGTTGGTATCTGCATGTGGACCACGTGTGTGCAGGCATCATGAGTGTTCCAAAAATAGTGCACAGCTCCATATGCCTATAATAGCAACCTGCTGACATTAGAATTTGCAGATGATATTTTTCATACATACTTACATTTCTGAGCACAAACACTCCTCTCCTTTCAAATTTATGTCTTTTCTATGCTCTCTTAAATGTTCTTATTAGTCTATCTTTAAAAGACTGGATCATCATGTAGGATACAGATATTTAGAAGAAGGTTTCTATTGGTGTTTTTGGATTTGTCTGGTGTAATGATTAGGTCTACCCTCTTGTAGGCAGAGTATCAGACTTATTGAGGCTAGCAGTCTTTTATCTTTCTGCACAGGCACAGTTTCTCTGTTGATTGAAGATAATTCTAAGCTACTTTAAATAATATATAAAAATCATAATTTGGTAAATGACTATCTAGTGAAGAGTAGTTTCAGCTAAAGCAATAAAAAAGATTGTTTATAAGGTTTATAAGAATACCAAATTGTGCTAGAACATCTTGCCTTTAAACAACACTATTCTATAAAAAGAGTCCCACCACTTCCTCTATCCCTAATAACCTTAGTCTGATAAGAAATCCCAAGTACACTTTTCTGTGGGGCCATTAAGAAGTTCAGACCATGAAAACCCTAAATTATCTGATAGACTCATTCAGCTTCATCCTCTTAACACCATAAAAGCGAAGTCTCCTTTCTCTCTCTCTCCCCTCCCCTCTCTCTCTCTCTCTCTCTCTCTCTCTCTCTCTCTCTCTCTCTCTCTCTCTCTCTGTATTTTTTAAAATTAAATTAGAGATGACAATCAATATTATTTTACATTAGTTTCAGTTGTATGTCATACCATTCTTGAACCTTCTTGAGAGCCTTCCCTGATGCCTCTAGAAAGTCTCATTATGTGAGTAATAAACTTTTTCTTACTCTCCTGGTACTTGGGTCATCAGTCTTGGCATCCAGAAGAAAATTTAGGTGTAGGATCAATCCTGTGTCTGTGGAGTGATCACAACAAATGGCCATGTGAAGAGGACATAAAGGTACTGTCTATACTGCCAGGGATCTTTCTTATCTTGCTTTGGCTTCCTAACTGATTGCTACATGCTGGTAGGCATACATTTTGAGCCATTGCCTGTTGGCAAGCTTGTGCTTTCAACTGCTATTCTTTGTACTGAATAAACATAAGTCAGTTTAAAATATTAACATAGAGTGATAGGAAGCATCCTGAAAGTAGTCCTCAATCATGTGTCTCAACCTGGACCTATTGGTGAGTCTCATATTGAATCATGTGACTCAGTTTCAAAGTAAGATGTGACGGACACTGAGCCTAAGGGAATTCTTTTTACCTTGCGAACATTGGTTAAGAACAATTGTGTCTTAACCAGTTGTTGGCTCACTTTCCATATAGAGTTTGATTGGATAGCCTATTCAATGTACAAGTCCATTGGGTAGTCACTCACAGAGGAAGTGGAGTTACTATGAGGGATGCTGATGTCATACACCTGAAAGCAGATGACTCACTAGGACCTTGCAAAATGCTTCTCCTGTTGCTGCCCATCTCTCTCTCTCTCTCTCTCTCTCTCTCTCTCTCTCTCTCTCTCTCTCTCTCTCTCTCTCTCTCTCTCTCCCTTTCTCTCTCTCTCTCTCTCTCTTTCTCTCTCTCTCTTCCTTTCTCCCTCTCTCTTTCACACACACACACACACACACACACAAACACACACAAACACACACACACACACACACACACACACACACACACACACACACAGAGGATCCTGATCCTGAGGGTTTTAGAGAGAAACATCCATGGCATTCTTGTGACAAGATAAAGCCAAGTGGTAAATTCAGCCACTGCCATGGAGGGTTCCATAATGCTGATGATTTTTACTAGGTGTGGGGTTCTCTGAAAGCAAAATAAATACACATGAGGAGAGTAGTGGAGAAAATCAGTGAAGTGTATCCAGGAAACACACACACATATTAGTACACACTACATGCTACCTGTGAAAGTTGCCTGGAAGAGCCAGGTGTTGGAAGGAAGTGTGATAATTCATGTCTTTATTGAAACATAAAAATGAATATTTAGTTACCGGATCCAGCCGGCATCACAGGTCCTGGAGGTAGGGCTAGGAGGTTTAAGAGAAATAAAGACAAAGAGAAAGCGGGACTTCAGGAGGACTGCTAGTCCATGATGAGACTGCAGCAACTTTATTAGTTGCAAGCGTACATTTATGAGGCTTTTCTGGGCATTTCTCCAAGTGCCCCTTTCCCAGGACAAGGCCGCCCGTCAGCCCCTCAAGACATTCTTGGAAAAGATACATAGAGCAAGCGTCTGGTTAGATATCATTGAGAACAGCCTAGCTGAGAACATCCAGATAAGTCGTGCATCACGCGTACTCCCTAACAATGGGGCTATGGTCTGCCCTGTCCCTAGTTGACCCTGAAGGCTTAGGGGAGAGCAGGTAGGCGTCCCTACCCTGTGCTCAATCCCCTGTAGGAGAGCAGGTAGGCGTCCCTACCCTATGCTCCATCCTTGCCCTCGGGCCCCACGGAACACGGCTTCCCACATTTAGTCACGTGGGGTTTTAGGTAAAACATCCAAAATAGTAGGAAATGTGCTGAATTATTCACAATAGTCAAGGTAAGCAAGTTAAATTTCCATCAAGAGATGAATGGATAAAGAAGATATTCTACACACACACACACACACACACACACACACACACTGCATCATATCACTTATATGTGCAATATTTGAATTAGAAAAAGACAAACTCATTGAAACAGAGAGTAGAAGAGTGTTTGCCAAGAGTTAAGGGGTGGAAGATATAGGAAGAACTTGATAAAAACTTTCAACTATAACATCAATAACATCTGAAGATTTAATGTAAAAAATAAAAACAACCAAAAATTTAAGGTTCTCTAAAACAAGAAGTCTAGAAAACTGTACAGCCATGAGGATCCCAATGAGGCATGCCTAAAATTTAATAAGATATTGTTGATGGGATCATGGGGCAGAAAAAGCACATTAAGTAAAAACTAAGGAAATCTTAATAAAATAAGGACTTAAATAGAGTAGAATCTCACTTGAACTTAATTTGTTTCAGAAGGTTGTTACAGAAGTGATTTGTTCAAAAACCAAATAAGCCCTAGTCAGTTTGTTTCAGTGGATAGAGCAACAGCCTGTGGACTGAAGGTCCCTGGGTTCTATTCTGGTCAAAGGCACATGCCTGGTTTGTGGTCTTAATCCTCAGTAGGGGGTGTACAGGATGCAGCCAATCAATAACTCTCTAGCATCACTGAGGTTTCTATCTCTTTCTCCCTCTCCATTCCTTTTTTGAAATCAATAGAAACACACACACACAAAAAAAGGAAAACCAAATAATTTTTCCCTTTACACATATACATAAATAGAATGAATCCATCCCAGACACACAAAGGGTTCCCTGTTTTAAATTTCTTATATATAGTACATGTTTAAAGTACTGTCTAACCTAAATAGCAACACGTGTTTTCTTAAATTTAAGGAACTACCCCCTGCTAGCCTTAAATGAATCACATTCAGCACTACTTTCAGGGATATCCTTTAGGAGGTCAAAACGCACCATCTTCACCTTTCCTCATATCATTGCCTCCCAAATGCTATCACGGGCTAACTGCTTTTCTTTACTTTTTTTCTTATTGTTGAAAGTATTACAAATAATAGTACATATGTTTCCTTTTTTCTCCCATTGACTTCTCACTGGCCTCCCCTACCTCCTAGCACATGTCCTCCCCTCCCAAGTGTCTGTGTCCATTGGTTATCCTTATATATTTGCATACAAGTCCTTCGGTTGATCTCTTTCATTTATCCAAATCAACAATATTCTACCTCATCAATTGCCTGTGATTGTTGTTTTTGAGCACTTTCACACACTTGGCTACATTATCTCTCTTGAAAATTACTTATGTTTTAAAATTATGCTACTGATAGGTTTTGCCAGCAACAAATACATTCTTTCCTTTGTTGCATGGGATATGCTTTGTGTCATACAGAGGTATCGGCCTGAAAGATTTATCAGGTCAAGAACTTAAGTTTTGTTCCACAACTGATTCATGTTTTCCTTGAACAGCTTGGTCTAGAACCAAACTGTTTAGTATTGGAGACATTCAAGAACTGAAGTTTGACTGTAACTGTTTCACTGATGGTTCACTACATTTAACAATTGCACCATAAAAATGTAAGGTATTAATAATACGGGAAATTGGGTATGGGAATAATCTTCACATTTTTTTCTGTGAATCTAAAACTATTCTAAAATAAAAATCCTATTAAAATAACACAAAAATATTAGGTAATGATCATATCTGGGGTATAGTAGAATGAACAACAGAGGGGATGTGGGGGGGGTGGTATGGGAATTGGCTTAGAGGAAACACCACCTCCTTGCCATATGCTGAAAATAATTGAACTCCAGGATATTAGGAAGTAGAGGTCAGTTTGGGAAAGATTTTAGGAGGTGTTGAAGAAGCTCCCCTTTCTCTAAACAGAGCATCTGAGTCCTCTGCATCCTCTACCTCGCTGCCCCACACCACATGGATGGTCAAACTGAGGCTTTGTGATGTCAAGCCATACCATGGCAACCACTGAGCATTGGCCAATCAGAGCTGAAGGGTGTGGCTATTCATTGTCCTGGAGAGTACATTTAGAGACCAGGAGCCTTGGAGCAGACCCTGTTGCTACAACAAGGCCAAAGTTACTAAAAAATACTGTAGCCTACTTTAAGTAATGAATCAAACTCCAACCACAAGGATGGACCAAGAAACTCCACATACTAAAGTGAATTGGAAGTCGTTTCTCAACTCGATGACAAAGGAAAGGAAAAGGTCAGACTACCCTACTCATATGCTTCCTCTTCTTTCCCAATAATTCCTCACCAAAGACTCTGGTCTTGCTCTTTTTTGGCGCAGACACTTCTTCAATCAATGCATTGTCATTGTATTACAAGCCCCTTTCCCACCCATTTTCCAATTTCTTCCCCCAAATCAATGTCTTTCTGGGTTTAATTTGTTTCCCAACTAGATAATAAAGAAAATGGTGAAAGTAAATTCAGTCCTTAAGCAGAGTGAATAAAAGACTCAGAAAGACAGAAAGAATCATATATTTGTAATGTTCTATAAGAATGGTAGAATGCCGCCAGTAAGCAAGCCAACCAATGAAGCAGAAGAGCTGGAGTGTTCTTCTACCATATGCGATGCCCAGGGTCTCCCAGAAGACGAAAACCTTTAAGTATGTGTAGCCTCTCTACAAAAAAAAGGCTTAAGAAATGGTCATTATGAGATCAAAACATAAATGGTTTTCTTGAATAAATACTAGCATTGTATAAAGGAAATGTGTGTGTATTTCTGTGTGTTCTCTGATGGTGGGAGGGAACAAAGAAGGGGGTAGGTATGTGAGAAGGGAGGGAGGTAGAATTCTGCAATTTGGGCACCAGACCAGCAAGTTATAGATAGCCAGACACTGAGAATGAGGACTAGGTGAAGACCAAAGATGAATTTTTTCCTTAACACTTTATAATACAAGAAAGGAGGAAAAGGAGTTGGTGATTTTGCTTGTGTTTGCACACAGGGTGGGAGGTGTTGTGGAGATGGGGAGCAGAGTGTTGTGTTAGGGTTGGCAGTGTGTAATAATAAATCTTATTCTATTTTAGATGTTTTACTATTGATAGCTTTAAGCTAGGGGTGTCGAACTCAATCAGAGAAGGGGCCAAAATCTAAAATCCAGCCTAAATCGCGGGCCGAATGGTTTACTGAACAGTCATAAACTGACAATGTCATAAACTGACAGCGGAGTGCAGTGATGACAGCGCGGTGCGGGCCACATTGCAAGGCCTGGCGGGCTGGATTTGGCCCGAGGGCCTTGTGTTTGACACATGTGCTTTAAGCTGATTCCTTTCTCTTCATCATCCAGCCTGCATAAAATAAGAAGATAAAAAAAGGGAACCAATATGCCTAAATTTAAACATTAGAACTATTTTGTTGCCTAAATTTCCTATAGTCAAAGCACTAATTGTCCTAGAATACTTTCTAGTGCATAATGACGATCTGGCATAATGAGTAGTAAAATTATATTTTTTGCACTTACCATCAGCTTGAAAAAATGTTTCTCTGTGTACTTTCTTCCCTTCTTATAAAATAATACCTTTCACTCTAGTTGAATAAGGGACCAACATAAATGAAAATTTGCCCTTCACAGGTAGACACCCATTATATAAGACCTAGTTAGTGCAGGTATAATCATCCCTACTGCTTCTGAATTTAACAGCCAGATTTGACTTGCTCTTAAACCTGAAAAGCATGATTCGTTTCTCAATGTGAATGTTCAGACCATTAATGTCATGGTCCCACCAATTCGGAATCCATATCTAATATTAAAATGAGTGATTCTACCCAAAAAAACTGATAAATAATTAGCAGTCATTGCAAAGTATTTGACTGACATGGTCTATTCAGTACTTATTACTACAGACTATACCTACAGTTAAACTTCACCTTTAGAGACATAATACACCTTTACTTGGGTACTCGGTAGGGTACCTTTCCAGTCCTATTATCTCTCATTGTCTTTGCAGACAGTATCTTCACCACATCTAGCTTTGCAAATTAGTCACTTTGGCAAATTAAAACACAATCTGAGGAGACCTCCATAAAGTAGTACTCAATCATGTTTCCCAACCTGGACCTATCTGTGAGGTTCAGATTATATCTTATGTCTCAGTTCCAAAATAAGATGTGACTGACACTGTGCCTAAAAAAATGAATTTTACTTTGTGAACATTTTTTGCATCTTAACCAGATGTTGGTCCCGTTTCTATGAAGGATTTAGTTGTATAGTCTGTTCAATATGAAAGTCCATTGGATAAAAACTCAGGGAGGAAGAGCAGTTACTATGTGGGATGCTAAATGTCACACACCTAAAAGTAGAAGACTCACTAAGACCTTGCAAAATGTTTCCGCCCCCCCCCCCCCCTACACAGATACACACTCACACACACACAGGATCCTGATCTTCAGGGTTCTAGAGAGAAATATCCATGACACCCATGTGACAAAGCCAATGGATTAATTCAGCCTCTGTCACGGGGAATTCCATAACCCTGATGTCCCTGAGTAGGTTTGAGGTTCTTCAGAAAAAAAAGAAAGAAATAGGAAGAGGGTACTAGAGAAAATCAACAAAATATATCCAGTAAAGACACACACCCCACATGCAACCTGGGAAGGTTGCCTGGAAGAGCCAAGTGTTGTAAGGAAGTGTGATAATTCATGACTTCATTGAAACTTTAAAATATGCATTTTGTTCTGTTGGGTTCTAGTTAAGACATCCAAAATACTACGTAATGTGCTGCATTATTCACATTAGCTAAAGTAAGTAATATAAGTGTTCACCAAGATGAATGGATAAAGAAGTTGTTATTCACACACACACGTACACAGCTCCCACACTGCATCATATCACTTATGTGGTATATGGGTATACACAATTTTCCTGTAAATCTAAAACTATTCTAAAATAAAACACCCATTAAAACAACACAAATAATACTATGTAATGATAATATCTGAGGGATAGTAGAATGGACCAGTGAATTGATGGTTAGTATAGGAAATGAAGTAGAGGAAAGTTCCCCTCCCTGCCATGTGCTGGACAATAATTGAACTAGAGAAAATGAGGGAGAGGTAAGTTTGAGAAAGATTTTAGAACATATTGAGGAAGCTCTGCTTTATATAACCAGAGCACCTGACTCCTCTGCATCATTACCCCCTGCCCCCTCAATGAAGGGTCAAGCTGAGGCTTTGTGATGTCAAGCCATACCATAGCAACCACTGACTGTTGGCCAATCAGAGTTGAAGGGAGTGTCTACTCATTGTCCTGGAGAATATGGATAGATGTCAGGGGCCCTGGAGTAGGACACAGTTGCTACAACAAAACCAAGGTTACTAAGAAAATACTAACCTACTTCAAGGATGGGCCAAGAATGTACAAGTAGTGAAGTGAATAGGAACTCCATTTCAGAACTCCGTGGCAAAGAAAAGGATAAGGTCAGACTACTCTACTGATATGCCTCCTATTCTTCCCCATTGACTCACCACTATGGACTCTGACCCTGCCCCTTGTGGCACAAACACCTCCTCAATTAATCCACTGTCATTCTATTACAATCCCAATTACCTATCATTTCCCGATTTCTTACCCAAAACCAATTTCTTTCTGGGTATATCTTATTTCCCCCACTAGGTATTGGAGATAATAGGCAATGTAAATTCAGTTCTTAAATAAAGTGGATAAATTTAGAGAAAAAGAAAGAGGCAGATGCTGATATGTTACTACTGGAAAGGTAAGAGACCCACAGTAAATCAGCCAATTGAGGACAATGAGGACAAAGATGACTATGAGGCTAAAGACAATGAAAAAGATGAAGAAGAAGGAGAAAGAGAAGAAGAAAAATAAGAAGGAGGAGAAGGAGGAAGAGGAGAAGGAGGAGAAGGATGGAGAGGAGGAAGAGGGAGAGGAGGAAGAGGAGATAGGAAGGAGAAGAAAAAGAGGAAAAAGAAAGAGGAGAACAGTGAGAAGAAAAAATAGAAGGGGAAGAAGAAGAGGAAGAAGAAGAATCTGAAGGAAAAAAGGAGAAGGTGAAAAAGAAGATGAAGATGAGAAGGAGGAGAATGAGAAGGAGATGAAGTAGGAGAAGATGATGAGGATGAACACAATGAAGTAGAAAAAGGGGGAAGAGATGAAGGGGAAGGAGAAGGAGAAGGAGATGACAAAGAAGAAGAGAGTTCTATCACAAGTAATGCCTAGGGTACCCATGAAGATAAAGACCTTTAGGATGTGTTGTCTCTCTAGAAATAATGATTGAAATTGGTCATTATTTATATATTAAAAGCTAAATGGCATCTTTAAATAAATACTAGCATGTGTATAAAAGAAACATGTTTGTATCTCTATGTGTTCTTTGATGATGGGGAGGGAGCATGTATGTGAGAATGAAGGAAAATGGAATTTGCAAGTTTGGGCACCAGACCTGCCATTCCATAGTTAGCCAGACACTGAGAATAAGGACAAGGTGAAGAGTGAAGATGAGTTTTTTCATTAACACTTTATCATACTGGCAAGGAAGAAAAAGAAGTTGTTTTTGCTTGTATTTGGCATTGGGGGGAGGTGGTAGAGGAGATGGGGAACAGAGTGTTGTGTGAGGGTTGGCAGTGTGTAATAATAAATCTGATTTCCATTTTAGATGTTGACAGGTTAAAGCTTCATTCCATTCTCTTCCCTGTCCAGCCAACATTTGAACAAGCTTATAAAAAAGGATTTTCTGATCATAAAATAGAAAGAAACATGTCTAAACTTAAACATTAGAACTATTGTATTGCCTCAAGGTCCCATAGTCAAAGCACCTATTGACCTAAAATATTTTCTAGTGCATAATGGCAATCTGAACTAATGAATAGCAAAATAAATGTTTTGACTCTATAATCAGCTTGAAAAAAATGTTACCCTGTGGACCTTCCTCCCTACTTATAAAATAACACCCTTGTTGAAAGAGGACCCAATGTAAATGAAAACAGGATTTCCACAGATAGAAACCCATTATATGAGACCTACGTAGAGAAGGTATAATTGTTTCTACTGTTTCTGAATTTAACAGCCAAATTTGACTTGCTCTTAAACATGAAGAGTATGATTGGTGCCTTATTGTGAATTCTCATGCCATTCATGTTGTGGTCACACCCATTAGAGATCCATATATAATATTTAAATTACCAATTCTACACGAAGAAACTGGTAAATAATTAGCAGTCATAGCAAAGTATTTGACTAGCATGTTCTACTCAGTACCTATTTCAACAGACTGTAGCTATAGTTAACTGTCACAATTAGATATAATACACATTTAACTGGGTACTCAGTAGGGTACCTCTCCAGTCCTGCCATCTCTCATTGTCTTTGCAGACAGTATCTTCACCACATCTAGCTTCACAAATTAGTCAGTTTAGCAAATTAACATATAGTGGCATGAAGCCTTTTTAAAGTAATCCTCAATCATTTTACTCAACCTGGACCTATTTGTACAACCCATAAGTCTCAGGTCCAAAAATAAGATGTAACTAAATCTGTGTTTACCTTGTGAAATTTGAAGCATCTTAAGCAGTTTGTCCTTTTTCTATATAGAGCTTGGTTGGATAGCCTGTTGAATATACAAGTCCATGGGGTAGGCACTCATTGAGGAAGAGCAGTTCCTATGAGGGATGTTGATGTCACACACCTGAAAACAGAAGATTCACTAGGAACATGCATAATGTTTCTGCTGTTGCTGCCCATCTCTCTCTCTCTCTCTCTCTCTCTCTCTCTCTCTCTCTCTCTCTCTCTCTCTCCCTCTCTCTCTCTCTCACACACACACACACACACACACACACACACACACACACACACAGCATCCTGATCCTAAGGGTTCTAGAGAGAAACAACCCAGTCACTCCTGTGACAAATCAAATCCAAATGATTAATTTAGTCACTGCCATGTGGCATTCAAAACCATGAAGGTACTGACTAGGTTTGAGATTTTCCGGAAGAAAAGGAAATACATATATGTAAAGTGGTAGAGAAATAAGTGATGTATATTCAGGAAACATGCACATACACACCCCATATGCAACCTGGGAAGAGCCAGGTGTTGGAGTGAAGTGTGATTCATCTATTTATTGGAATTTAAGTATGGGTATTTAGTTCTTTGATGTTTTAGGTAAGACATTCAAAATACTAAGGAATGTGCTACATTATTCACAATAGCCAAGGTAAGAACTAATATAAGTGTCCATCAATTGATATAAAGATGAATAAGATGATCTACACACAGAGAACATTTATACACAATATAAATGTTCTATACACAAGCACCACATCACTTAAATGTAGAATATTAAAAATAGTAACAGTCAAACTCATTGAAATGGAGGGTAGAAAAGTGTTTTCCAGGGGCAGAGTAGTTAAGGTTCTCTAAAGCAAGAGGTCTAGAAAATTGTACAGCCTCAAGGATCCTAATGAGGCCTGATATGATGACTAAATGTTAATAAAGCATCCTGAATGGGATCCTGGGGCAGAAAAAGCACAGTAAGTAAAAACTAAGGAAATCTTAATAAAATAAAATCAATACAGCAGAACCACACTTCTTGAACTTCATTTCATTCAGAAGGCTGTTTGAAAAGTGATTTGTTCAAAAACCAAAATCAGCCCTAGCCAGTTTGTCTCAGGGGATAGAGCACCAGCCTATGGACTGAAGGTTCCTGTGTTCAATTCTGGTCAAAGGCATATGCCAGGTTTGTGGTCTCATCCCCAATAGGAAACTGGTAAATAATTAGCAGTCATAGCAAATAGGGGGCGTGCAGGAGGCAGCTGGTCAATAATTCTCTAACATCACTGATGTTTATATCTTTCTCCCTCTGCCTTTGTCTTTTGAAATCAATAAAAATATAATAAAATAAAAACAAATAAATTTTCCCATTAGACATATATGGAAGTTGAATGAATTTATTCCACACACACACACACACACACACACACACACACACAAATGATTCTGTTTTATCCTCTTATATAATGTATATGCATAAGTACTATATAATCCAAAAAGAAACACTTATTTTCTTACATTTACAAAAATCAAAACAAACACACAAACAAACAAACAAAAAAAAACAATCAGTGCTAGCTGTAAATGAATCACATTCCATGCTCCTTTAAGGGGTATCCTTCAAGATGACCACATACAGCATTCTGGAATTTTCATTTATCATTGCCTCCCACAGGCTATCACTGGCTAACCACTTTTCATTTATCCAAATCAACAACGATTTTTCTACCTCGTCAATTGCCTGTGATTGTTGTTTTGTGAACATTTTCACACCCTTACCCAACATTGGAGCTCTTGATGACCTCTTTATGTTTTAAAATTGTGCTTATCAGATTTTGCCAGCAACAAAAATATTTCTCCTTTGTTTGTTGTATGAGAGATGCTTTGTGTCATACAGAGGTATCAGTCAAAAAGGGCTATCAGGTCAAGAACTGAAGTTTTATTCCACAAGTGTTACAGTTTTACCTGGACCGACTTGGTCTAGAATAAAGTAGTTTGATATTGGAGATATTATAGAACTGAGGTTGAATGTAACTGTTTCACTGATGGTTCACTACATGTTACAATTGCACATAACAATGTAAATTATTCATGACAAGGGAAATGGGGTATTGGGCATATGGGTATTGACCTTCACATCTAATCTGTAAATCTAAAACTATTTTAAAATAAAACAACCATTAAAAGAACACTCAAAATATTAGGTAATGATATATATGGGGGATGGTAGAATGAGCCACTGAATGGATGTGGGGGTATGAGAAATGGCTTGGAGGAAACACCCCCTCCCTGCCATGTGCTGGACAATAATTGAATTAAAGGAAATTAGGGAGCAAGAGGTTAGTTTGGGAAATATTTAGGGAGCTATTTAGGAAGAAGCTCCACTTTCCCTAACCCTATCATCTGAGTCCTACCCATTGCCACCCTCCCTCCTCCCCCCACACTCCTTCAAGGATGGTCAAGCTGCAGCTTTGTGATGTCAAGCCATACCATGGCAACCACTGAGCATTGGCCAATCAGAACTGAAGGGTGTGGCTCCTCATTGTCCTGGAGAGTATATATAGAGGCCAGGACCCTCTGAGTATGGACTGTTGCTACAACAAAGCCAGGGTTACTAAGAAAATCCTGTAGTCTAGGTTAGATAATGAATCAGACTCCAACCGCAAGGATGGACCAAGAAATTTCAAGTACTACTGGGAATTGGAAGTCTGTTTCCCAACTTGGTGACAAAGAAAAAGATAAGGTCAGGCTACCTTACTCATATGCCCCTGCTTCTTTCCCAATAATTCCTCACCACAGACACTTCCTCAATCAATCATTGTCATTAATTTACAAGCCCCTTTCCCACACATTTCCAAATATCTTCCCCTAAAACAATGTCTTTCTGGGTTTACCTTCTTTCTCAAATAGAAAACGAAGAAAATGGCGAAGGTGCGTTCTGGCATCAAGCAGTGTGAAGAAAAGAATGAAAAAGATAGAAAGAATCAGAAAATTGCACTTTCCTCCAGGAAGGGTAGAAAAACTACAGTAAGCAAGCCCGCAGATGAAGAAGAAGTACCACAGTGTTCTTCTTCCACAAGTGATGCCCAGTGTCTCCCAGATGAAGACCCTTAAGTATATGTGTAGCTTCTCTACCAAAAAACTTAAGAAGTGGGCATTATGAGGAGATCAAAACATAAATGGTCTCCTTGAATAAATACTAGTGTTGTATAAAGGAAATGTGCTTGTATTTTTGTGTGTTCTTTGGGGATGGGTAGGGAGCAAAGTAAGGGCAGGTATGTGAGAAGGGAGGGGGGTAGAATTCTGCTAGTTTGGGGACCAGACCAGCGAGTCTATAGTTAGCTAGTCACCAAGAATAAGGACTAGGTGTAAATCAAAGAAGAATTTTTTTCCTTAACAGTTTATCATACAGGTTAGGAAGAAAATGAGTTGGTGATTTTGCTTGTGTTTGACACTGGCAAGGGGAGGAGGGCAGAATAAGGTTGTGTGATGGTTTGCAGTGTATAGTAACAAATCTGATTCCACTTAAGATATTATACTTTTGACAGATTTCAGCTTCACTCCTTTCACTGCACCATCTAGTCCACATTAGGACAAGCATTTAAAAAAGGGAACAAGTATGCCTAAACTTAATCATTAGAACTATTGTGTTGCCAAAATTTCCCATAGCCAAAGCACTCTGTCCTGTAATATTTTCTAGTGCATAATGAGAATCAGGCACAATGAGTAGAAAAATTATTTTTTGTGGAACTTAAAATTACCCCGTGGAACTTCTTCCCTACATATAAAACAACGTTCAGCCTGGTTGAAAAATGGCCCAATGAAAATGAAAATATGGCTTTCACAGGTAGCCTCCCATTATATAAGACCTAGTTAGAAAAGGAATAGTCATCCATACTGCTTCTGAATTGATCAGCCAGATTTGACTTGATCTTAAACCTGAAAAGCATGATTGGCTCCTCAGTGTGAATTTTCAGATTATTAATGTCATGGTTCCACCCATTAGGGATCCATATCTAATTTTATTAAAAATACTAATTCTACACAAAGAAACTGGTAAATAATTAGCAGTGATAGCAAAGTATTTGACTGACATGTTCTATTCAGTAACTATTTCCACAAACTATAGCAAAAGTTAACTTCAACCTTAGAGATAAAATACATACACCTTTACTTGGGTACTCAGTAGGATACCTCTCTAGTCCTGTTATTTTTCAATCTTGGGGACAATTTCTTCACCAGATATATCTTGGTAAATTAGTCAGGTTAGAAAATTAACATACAGCATCAGGAGTCCTCCATAAAGTAATCCTATATCATTTTACTCAACCTGGACCTATTTGTAAGTCTCAGGTTGAATCATATGTCCCAGTCTGAAAATAAGATATGACTGACACTATGTTTACCTTGTGAACATTTGTTGTGACTTAACCAGTTTGGTCTCCTTTCTACATAGAGCTTGTTCAGGTAGTCCATTGGGTAGTCCCTCGTGGAGGAATAGCAGTTACTCTGTGGGATGCTAATGTCACAAACCTGAAAGCATAAGACTCACTAGGACCTTGCATAGTTTTCTGCTGTTGCTGCCCACATCTCTCTCTCTCTCTCTCTCTCTCTCTCTCTCTCTCTCTCTCTCTCTCTCTCTCACACACACACACACACACACACACACACACACACACACACACAAACCCTGGATGTTAGGGAGAAACATCCATGTCATGACAAACCTGTGGCAAAGCCAATAGAAGAATTCAGCTACTGTCCTGCAGAGTGCCATAACCCTGATGGTACTTACTAGGTTTGAGGTTCTCCAAAAAAACAAATGAAAGAAATATGAGAGGAGTAGTAGAGACAATCAGTGAAGTATACTCAGTAAAGATACACACCCAACATGCAACCTGGGAAGGTTGCCTGGAAGAGCCAAGTATTGGAGGAAAGTGTGATAATTCATGTCTTTATTAAAATATAAAAATGGGTATTCATATCTG
Source organism: Pipistrellus hanaki (assembly GCF_964339955.1). NCBI lineage: Eukaryota > Metazoa > Chordata > Mammalia > Chiroptera > Vespertilionidae > Pipistrellus > Pipistrellus hanaki. The sequence goes on along the minus strand of NC_140524.1, from coordinate 18,054,750 downwards.
TGGGGTTTCGGGTAAAAATCCAAAATACTAGGTAATATGCTGCACTATTCACAACAGCCAAAATATGTAATGTTAGTTTTCATCAATAGATGAATGGATAAAAATGTTATGCTCACACAATACACAGCCCCCAACTGCACCACATCATATATATGTGGAATATTAAAAATAGAAACAGGCCAACTCATTGAAACATAGAGTAGAAAAATATTTGTCAGCAGCTGAGGAGTGGAGGAAAGGGAGAGCTTGGTAAAAGGGTACAAACCTTCAACTATAACATCAATATCTTTTGAGGATTTAATGTAAAAAACAAACAAACCAAAAGTTTAAGGTTCCTTAAAATAAGAAGTCAGGAAACCATACAGCCAAGAGGACACCAATGAGGTATGGCATGATGACTAAAATTTAATATGGTATCCTGGATGGGATCCTGGGGCAGAAAAAGCACATTAAGTAAAAACTAAGGAAATCTTAATAAAATAAATACTTCAATAGAGTAGACTTGAACTGTTTGAACTTAATTTGTTTCAGAAGGCTGCTTGAGAATTTATTTGTTCAAAACTCAAATCAGTCCCAGCCAGTTGTCTCAGTGGATAGAGCATCATTCTGTAGACTGAAGGCTCCAGGGTTCTATTCTGGTCAAAGGCACACACTTAGGTTGTGGTCTCCATCGCATGTAGGGGGTTTGCAGAAGGTAGACATTCCAATATTCTCCAGCATCACTGATGTGTCTATCTCTGTCTCCCTCTGCCTTGTCTTTTAAAATCAATCCTATATAATAAAATGCTAATATGCAATTAGACTAAACTGAAGAACAACCAACCAACCAACCAGTCACTATTAGCTGTGCTGACCACCATGGGCATGCAGAACATGGTGGGCATTGGCAGAGTTCAGTAGATCAATGGACATGGATGGTATTGGCCGTAGGAGGATGGTGGAGCTGGTGAACAGGGGTGCCAGACCAGGGTGGGGCACCAGTTGCTATCATCAGGGTGAGCCTCTGGTGGTTATTAAAAAGTGTTTCCTCTCACGAGCCATGTCCCACCTGGTGCTCCCACCTGCTGCTGATGTCAGCCCCACTTGCACCACAGCCAGTGCTGGAGCCGCCACTGAACACTCACTGCAGGTGAAGGTCCAGATTGCTAAGCACCATAAGTGGGTGTGAGTAGTAGCTACTGGCCCCGATCTCCTCTGAGGGCTTCTCCACCCCTGCTTCTCTTAAGGAGCAATAGGGGCAGCAGCTGCCACTTGCACCTGCTGTTGGTACCAGCCAAAATCACTCTGTGCCTGTGAGGAGGGCTAGTGCAGATAGTGTCAGAGAGCAGTAGTAGCAGCAGTGGCATTGCTGGCAGACAGGAGACAGTGTTAGTGATAAGCTGGGTTGGGTTGGGGGCATGGAGGATAGGCCCAGACATGACCCTGTGACCATTATAGCCTTATGGTCCATGGTTCCTTTCAAGGTGCATGAATTCATGCACTGAGTCCCTAATAGAAATATAAAAAGTAAAACTAAATAATTTTTTGGATTAGACATACATATAAATTAAATGAATCCATTCCAAACACTCAAATAATTCCCCATTTTTACTTCCTTATATAAAGGACATGTCTAATATACTATTTAATCTTAAAAGAAATATTTGTGTTTTTTTGGGGTTTTTTTTTGTGTGTGTAGATGTGTGTGTTTTGTTTTTTTGTTTTTTAATTTATGGAACCACCCCCTCTTAGCCTGAAATGAATCTCACTCCGCACTCCTTTCAGGAGTATCCTTCAGGTGGTCAGCAAGCACCATCTTCACTTTTCCACATATCATTGCCTCCCAAATGCTATCACTGGCTAACTGCTTTGCATTTATCCAAATCAACAACAATTTTTCTATCTCTTCAATTGTCTGTGATTGTGGTTTTATTAGCATTTTCACACCCTTAACATCATTGATGCTCTCCATGGCCTTTTTCTGTTTTAAAATTGTGCTAATCAGATTTTCCCAACAACATAAACGTTCTCTCCTTTGTCTGTTGCATGATAGATGCTTTGTGTCATGCAGAGATATCAGCGTGAAAGGGTTGTCAGGTCAAGAAGTGAACTTTTGTTCCACAACTGGGACATTTTTTTTTAATGTGGTCTAGACCCAAATTGAATGATATTTGAGATTTTAGAGTACCGAAGTTGGATTATAACTGTTTCACTGATGGTTCATTACATATAATAATTATAACATACCAATGTTAGATATTAATAATAAGTCATATTTGATATAGTATATAATCTTGCCAATTTTTCTGGAAATCTAAAACTAGTCTAAAATAAAACCACCATTAAAAGAACACTCAAAATACTAAGTAATGATAATATATGGGGATGATAGAATGAGCCACTGAATGGATGTAGGGTTTGAGAAATGGCTTAGAGGAAACACCCATCCCTGCCATGTGGGGGACAATAATTGAACTAGAGGAAATGAGTGAGAGGTCATTTTGGGAAATATTTTAGAAACTATTTAGGAAGAAGCTCCACTTTCTCTACCCATATCATCTGAGTCCTACGCATGGTCACCCCCTCCCCCCCCACACACACTCACTCAAGGATGGTCAAGCTGCAGCTTTGTGATGTCAAGCCATACCATGGCAACCACTGAGCGTTGACCAATCAGAACTGAGGGGTGTGGCTCCTCATTGTCCTGGAGAGTATATATAGAGGCCAGGAGCCTCTGAGTATGGCCTATTGCTATAAGAAAGCCAGTTGCTAAGAAAATACTGTAGCTTAATTTAGATAACGAATCAGATTCCAATCGCTAGGATGGAACCAGAAAGTTCAAGTACTAAAGAGAAATGGAAGTCCGTTTCGCAAGTTGGTGACAAAGAAAAAGATAAGGTCAGACTACCCTAGTCATATTCCCCTGCTTCTTTCCCAATAATTCCTCACCCAAGGCACTGGCCTTGCTGTTTTTTTGGCACAGACACTTCCTCAATCAATCCATTGCCTTTTTTTTTTTTTTTTTTTACAAGCCTCTTTCCCACACAGGTTGTCCAGTTTGTTGGAATTGAGTTATTCGTAGTATTTTGTTATAATCCTTTGTATTTCAGTGGGGTCTGTTGTTATTTCACCTCTTTTGTTTCTGATTTTGTTTATTTGGGTCCTCTCTCTTTGTTTCTTGGTTAGACTGGCTAGAGTTTCATCAATCTTGTTTATCCTTTCAAAGAACCAGCTCTTGGTTTTGTTGATCTTATGTATTGTTTCTTTGGTCTCTATGTCCTTTATCTCCGCTCTAAGTTTTATTATTTCCTTCCTTCTGCTTACACTGGGCATTTCTTGTTGCTCTTTTTATAACTCTTTCAGTTGTAAAGTTAGATCATTTGTTACCATTTTTGTGAAGGCCATTCACTTCTTCTGTTATTCCATTTGGCACTCCTGTTTCTCAGTCCAGACAGTATTGCAGTTCCCTGAGTTCTGCTGCACCTCAGTGGCAATTCCTTAGTTTCTTGGTTTTTGATCAAATAAAACTAGTAATAAAAGTCAGTTTGTACTCCAAACCATAGGTGGCAGTGTTTCTGGATTGATGTCCCCATCTTTTTGGCTGCTCTAGCTTTCTTTTTCTGTGGCACTCAATACCGGTTTTTTTTTTGTTTGTTTGTTTGTTTGTTTGTTTTTTACCTCAGGGCTTAATCCTGGATGATTTCTCACCGCTCTGCTTCTCAGCTTCCAGAAAAGCAGTTTCCCCCTGCTGTCTCTTAGGGCCAGCCAATCTGGGTGATCTCTCCTTTGTAATCAGAAGCAAAGTGTTGCAGGGGAACCAGCCTATGTGCGTGATGGGCTAGTCTGTGCGCACTTACAAAGAGATTGCTTTCCAACTCCTATGTTTTCCCTTCATGTTGGATCAGAATGGGTTGCTCCCTAGAGAACCCCACTATTAGCAACCTTGGGAACCCCCGTCCACTCTCTCGAATCATGCCAGACCCAACAGCGGGGGTGGGGGGCATTTGTGGACAAAGATTTCCATGGTCCCTGCACACGCGCTTTTGTCTCTGTCGCCACAGCGCCCCCAGCTTCTGTGGCTGCAGCTTTCGCTGTTGGGACACAGACACCCCACATTATCCCCGGCAAAATCCAACCTTTCTGTGGAATCTGTGTGTCCGCACCAGTCTGGGATCCCACAGTTGTGGTTTTTTTCAGTTCTCAGGTAAGATCCCCAGTTGCAGCACTGATGTGGTTGTGAGAGGCAGCACTTACAAGTGTTTACCTGGCAGCCATCTTCCAGGAAGTGTTTTCTCCCAGATATTAAAAGCTGATCTAAATGATGTTAAATTTCCTAGAGATTACACTCTAATTCGGTATGTGGATGATTTACTTGTATGCTCTAGGACATTACTAGACTCTCCAAAGGACACAATTTACTTACTACAACAGCTAGCTGTAAAGGGACATAAGGTCTCAAAGGATAAGCTTCAATTTTGCTTACCTCAAGTAAAATACCTTGGCCACCTCATATCAAAGGATGGGCTATTGCTTAACCCGGAAAGACTTAGAGGAATCTTATCTTTCCCTCTTCCAAAAACAAAAAAAGCAGCTTAGAAGATTCCTGGGCTTGACCGGATATTGTAGAAATTGGGTTCCAAGTTTTTCATTGATAGCCCAGCCTCTCTATGCCCTGTTAAAGTCAGATACACCTGATCCAATTCAGTGAAACCTTGAGGGGAAACAAGCTGTTGAGACTAAAGGAAGTACTCTCTAAAGCTCCTGCTTTGGGGTGTCCAAACTATAAACTTCCCTTTTTCCTTTTCACATATAAAAGTAATGGCAATGCTTTAGGAGTTCTAACTCAGAAACACGGAGACCACCATAGACTTACAGAGTATTATAGTCAGCAACTAGATTCAGTGGCAAAAGGGCTCCCTTCTTGCATGAGGGCCATCTCAGCTACAGCCTTGTTATGTAAACAGACAGAAGAGATAGTCATGAGCTCCGCTTTAACTATATATGTTCCTCATTCTGTTGAATCCTTGCTGACCTATCATCACACTCAACACTTCTCTGTCAGTCGACTGGCTTCTTATGAAGTACTCCTGCTCTCTGCACCTAATATTACTTTAACTAGGTGTAATCGCTTTAACCATGCCACATTGTTACCCTCTTTACAGGATGGAGACACCCACAATTGTGTTTTACTTACTGACCACCTTCTTACTCCTAGGAATGATTTACAGGAAATTCCTATTGATAATGCTGACTTAATTTGGTTCACAGATGGATCCTATCTAAAGGATTAACAAGGACATTTACGAGCTGGATATGCCATAGCTTCCATGGTGGATATAATTGAAAGTTCTTATCTGCCTGGAATCAGATCTGCCCAGCAAGCTGAACTCATTGCTTTAACTCTGGCTTGTCAATTAGCCAAAGGTCAGGTAGCCAATCTCTACACTGATAGTCGCTATGCATTTGGTGTAGCTCATGACTTTGGAATGTTATGTAAGCAGGAGGCTTCTTAAGTTCCTATGGGCAGCACATAAAAAATGGAAAACTGGTTGCAGAACTTTAGATGCCATACAGCAACCAAAAACAATTTGCAAAAATCCCAAGGCAATCTAAAGCCACCACCATGGAAGTGAAAGGAAATCATTTTGCTGATGCTGCAGCTAAGCAGCAGCATTGCACAGTCAAGTTATCCAGACTTGAGAATGTTCTTTACTTCCTATTATATCAACAAAAGATTATCTTTTACAGTTTCAACACACAGCCACGGAAGACGAAAAGAGAATATGGCAACAAAAAGGGGGACCTTTTGATCTAGACAGACAGATATGGCTTGGACCCAATCAGAAACCTATTTAACCTGTAGGGGCCCAACTACCTGTACTTCAGCATGTACATGAGCTAACACATTGGGGTCCTGAAAAGATGATATCATGGAGTAAACAATATTACTGGAAACCTTCACCAACAGTAGTTCATAAAATGAACAGTAAATGCTCTTTCTCTCCAAAATATAACCCAGGAAAACCACTCCATGAATCTCAAGGACACTTCCCACTTCCTTTGGGCCCATTTGAAATATGGCAATTGGATTTTATCCAAATGCCATCATTTCAAGGTTACAAATATATATTGGTCATGATTTGTATGTTTTCTCACTGGGTTGAGGCATTCCTTGCAGGAGAGCAACAGCCTTAACCGTTGGTAAATTGTTACTAGAAAAAATAATTCCTAATTGGGGAATTCCTCTGAGTTGCATAGTGACCGAGGGACTCATTTCACTGGGCAAATAATAAAATCCATCTGTAATATTTGGCCTATACTATAGCATTTCCATTGTGCCTATTATCCCCAGTCTTCTGGACTGGTGGAACGTACCAACGGTATAATCAAAACTCAACTAGCCAATATTTCAGAAGCCTTTAATCTCCCCTGGACAAAAGCTCTCCCGATAGTACTCCTCAACCTGAGATCTACTCCTTTTGGTAAACATAAGCTTTCTTCTTATGAAATAATCACTGGTCGCCCTATGCATCTGGATGAAGGAGCATATGAACCAATATTACTAAAAGGAGACATTTTACATTACTGTCAAGGGCTTATTAACCAACTTAAAGAAATTGATAAATTGGTAACAGATTCATTTCACAGTGCGCTCCCGGGAGACAAAGATTTCAAAGATCACGGCTTACAACCAGGAGATTTGGTGTATTGGAAAAGACACCAAATAAAAGATTCTCTTCAACCTCATTGGAAGGGACCTTACCAGGTATTACTAACTAACCCATGTGCAACTAAACTTAAAGGAGTTAGCTCATGGATTCATATTTCTCATTTAAAAAAGGCACCTGTCTGTGAATGGACCTCTACTCTTATCTCTGACACCCATCTCCGTCTGCAGCGGAGATCAAAGACATTTCAAGGACAAGAAACAGGTGAGAATTTTCAAGGACGAGAAGTCGCAGACCACCGAGGCAGACAGCTAAACCAAGGTGACGTCAACAAGGCCTGTATGCTCACAAACTGATACTGCTTGAACGTTGTTTTTATATCATCTGATTGTTATTGATTGAATATATGTAAAATGATTTTCATATTATTATTATTATCCTTATGGTTCCTTAGTGGAAATAATATCTGCCTCCCTAGACCTCCTCCCTTATTAGATATACTTGGAGGAGTAGGGGCTGGCCTTGGTATTCTGGGACAAGCCGAACTTGCAGGAAATGAAGAACGTCATTCATTAGAAAAGATTCTTTATCTCAAATAGGTCATGTAGAGGGGATGCTGTTTCAGGAAGAAGGAAAAGGGTGGGAAGCAGCATGGAAAGACAATAAAGCCTTAGTTCATGGATAGAACAGACTGGACAGACTATAAAACTCATGCACAAACCCAACAATGGGAACGTGCCTGTGCCCTAACTCAACAGGGTCTATTGTCTATGCTCATGCAAATGGAATCTGAAGTGGCTATGAAACAATGGCCAACAATAATGGCTACAGGAGCCCAGGCAAGACACTTATAGGACTCATATGGTTCCCCAGGAATCTGGAAAATTTTGAATGGGAAATGCGATCTATGACATTGTGTCTTAAAAGCCCAGGTGCCACTGTTAAATCCTAGGCTTAAATTCCCAGTAGTTCAACTTGCCGGCATAGGAACCATCCTCAATAATACTAGAATACTTCCAATGGGAAATATATGGGTCATATTTTAAAATAATAAACAATGGGAACCCATCTCACTGCCTGATTGTGAAAGTTGGAGAGGTGAATGGCTATGCCCCCAATCCATATGGAATACTGAATTCACTCAGTCCTGGCCCATTGTATCTACCCCCATGAATAACAACATATGGTATATGGGAAAGGGGTGTTTTTGCTGGGAAGGTTTAAAAAAACTCTTCTGTTATAGTAAGTGATTTTTACTGTAATAACACCAAGTTTACTTTAAATAATACTGGAATATGGTGTAATACTGAAATTATAGGAAAGATAACTTTGCCTGAGGCTCATAAAACCTATGATAATATTGATACTGAAGAAGCAATATATTGGGAAATTGAACTTAATCCTCCCCATGAAGTCATTTCTATGGAAACTTACTGGCCAGAAGAAAAATTAGAACTTCTAGATAATGAAATAGTAGAGAGTCTCAATTCCTCTGGCCAAACATATCATAAAGTACAAATGACAGTGGATGAAGGAGGAAAACATATAATTAACTTAATAAAAAATAATGATAGTACATGTAAAGGGTTTCTCGGTTGGCTGGGATGCTTATTCTCTTTAGATTTTTCCTTGTCTAGTATTAGACATCTTCTGTTCCTGATCACTGTTATTGGTTTACTATTGTTACTTTTGTCCATGATATGTAAATGTTATATCAGATGCAGAAATGCAAAACGTAAGACAAACAGCAAAAAGACTCGGATCATGGTGGCTTAAAAATTAGAAATGATCCAGAATACTTTTTAATAAGGACATATATGATCTGACTGCCTCCCATTTACCTGCCTTTTTAAAATATATAATTCAACCTCAAATGCCATCTAAGGTTATGGTCTTGCCCACATCCCCAGTGGTCCACCTGTTCAGCAAGACATGCTGATATTGAGACATCCTAGGAATGAGCCTTCCTAGCGCCCTGGGACTCCATTATCCAACCAAAAGGTTGGTCATCAATGCATCCTTTGGATTGATTAATGACCAAAAGGGGGAAAATGTGAAAGACAAGAGCCACATGCTAACCTGACAAGCTCAGGGAAGGCCTGCATGGCAGTCTTGCAAACCCAGAGACCTAAGATAACCACAAAAGATGGTTTGAAAATTAAATATCTAACAGCTTATAGTAGGTAGTCATGTCCCAGATATTTCACCTGACAAAGATCAACTTTGATCTTTTACTGAGCCCCTCTGCCTTCCTGTATCTGAGATAACATATCTGTGAGATGTCTGGGTAACTTGTAACTTCCTTTTTACCCCTGACAAATAGCCTCCAGACATTCCCTCATTGTTATTGTTATCAAGTTAATTGTCAACTGTTAATTACCTTAGAGTAGGGGTGTCGAACTCAATCAGAGAAGGGGCCAAAATCTAAAAGCCAGCCTAAATCGCGGGCCGAATGGTTTACTGAACAGTCATAAACTGACAATGTCATAAACTGACAGCGGAGTGCAGTGATGACAGCGCAGTGCGGACCACATTGCAAGGCCTGGCGGGCTGGATTTGGCCCGCGGGCCTTGTGTTTGACACATGTGCCTTAGAGTATCCTGTATCCATCTCTGTAAAAGAAGCTCATGTCCATCATTTAACCTTTTACCCTATCCCAGAGGTTTCCCTGCTTTGCTTTGTCCCACCTCCCTAATCTATCACTAATGAATTTCATTTAACTCACCTAGGTCCCTTTCCTTTGATTGCAATGAATAAATATAGAGATGTAACCCTGCATTCTCCTGAGCATTATCTCAATCCCTTGAGGTTCTGCTTCCCAGCATATGTCCACAGTAAGGCTCAAATAAACTCACAAAAAAATTCTTTACAGGTTTCAATGGTTTGTTGTTTTTTTTCCCCCATTAACAGTACATTCTGGCATCAAGCAGTGTGAAGAAAATAACAAAAAAGACAGAAGGAATCAGAAAATTGCATTTTCCTCCAGGAAAGGTAGAAAAGCTTCAGTAAGGAAGCCAACACATGAAGAAGAACAAGTGATGGAGTGTTCTTCTACCACAACTGATGCTCAGGGTCTCCCAGAAGAAGACCATTAAGTATATGTAGCTTCTCTAAAAAAAAAAAATAATAATAATAAAAAAAATAAAAATAAAAAAAAGCTTAAGTAATGGGCATTATGAGGCGATCAAAGTATAAATGGTCTCCTTGAATAAATACTAGCATTGTATAAAGTTAATGTGCTTGGTTTTCTGTGTGTTATCTGAAAATCGGTAGGGAGCAAAGTAAGCATAGGTATGTGAGAAGGGAGGGAGTTAGAAGTCTGCTGATTTGGGCACTAGACCAGCCAGGCTATAGTTAGCCAGACACTTAGAATAAGGACTAGGTGAAGACCAAAGAAGAATTATTTCCTTAACAGTTTTTCATGCAGGTAAGGAAGAAAAGGAGTTGGTGATTTTGCATGTGTTTGGCACTGGCAAGAGTGTGTGTGTGTGTGTGGGGGGGGGGTGGGAGGGGGGGGCTAGGGGCAGAATAATGCTTTGTGAGGGTTAGCAGTGTATAATAACAAATCTGATTCCATTTTAGGTATTAAACTTTAGACAGCATTCCTTTCTCTGTGCAATCTAGCCCACATGATCACAAGCATATAAAAAAGGGAACAAATATGCCAAAACTTAATCATTAGAAATATTGTGTTGCCCAAATTTCTTATAGCCAAAGCACTGATTTCCTAAAATTTTTTCTAGTGCATAATGGCAATCCTGTACAATGAGTACTAAAATTATTATTTTCTAAAATTATCATCAGCTTGAAAAAAAAGGTTTCCCTGTGGACTTTTTTTCTTATTTATGAAATAACACCTTTGATCCTAGTTGAGAAAGTGCACAAAGTAAATGAAAATATGGCCTTCAGGAAGACTCCCATAGTATAAGACCTAGTTAAAGAAGGAATAATCACCCCTACTACTTTTGAATTTAACAGACATATGTGGCTTTCTCTTAAACCTGAGAAGCATGATTGGTTCCTCAGTGCTCATTTTCAGATTATTAATGTCATGGTTTCACCCATTAGGGATCCATATATAACATTATGAAAATTACTGATTCTACACAATGAAACTGGTATATAATTTGCAGTCATAACAAAGTATTTGACTGACATGTTCTATTCAGTGCCTATTTCTACAGACTAAAGCTACTGTCCAACTTCACCTGTAGAGTCATAATATACCTTTACTTGGATACTCAGCAGGGTGTCTTTCCAGTTCTCTTTTCATTCAATATTGCAGATAGTTTCTTCACCACATCTAGTTTACCAAATTAGTCAATTTAACAAATTAATATGGAGTACCAAGAGTCCTCCTTAAAGTAATCCTCAATCTTTTTACTCAACCTGGACCTATTTGCAAGTATCAGATTGAATCATATATCTCAGTTCTACAATAAGTTGTGACTCTGTGTTTATCTTGTGAAGATTTGTTTCATCTTAAGTAGTGCTTGATCCCCTTTCTATATAGAGCTTGTTCAGGTAGTCTGCTCAACATACAAGTCTATTGGGTCACTAATGGAGTAAGAGCAGTTATTATTTGAGATGCTAATATCACACTCCTGAAACAGAAGACTCACAAAGACCTTGCAAAGTTTTTCTGGTGTTTCTCTCTCTCTCTCTCTCTCTCTCTCTCTTTCTCTCTCTCTCTCTCTCTCTCTCTCTCTCTCTCTCTCTCTCTCTCTCTCTTACAGACAGGATCCTGATCCTCAGCATTCTAGAAATATTCATGACACCCCTGTGTCAAAGTCAAGGGATTAATTCAGCCACATTCATGATTCATGGCAAGTTACTTCACCTAGATTGTTCTGACTTGGTCTGAGGTTCTCCAGATGAAAAAAAAATAAATAGGAGGAGATGAGTGGAGAAAATCAGTGACATATTTTGTAAAGATACATACCGCAATGCAACCTTGGAAGTTTTTCTGAAAGAGCCAAGTGATTTAGGGAAGTGTGATAATTCATATATTTATTGAAACATAAAATATGAGTATGTAGTTCTGTGGGGTTTTAGGTTAGACATCCAAAATACTAGGTAATATGCTGAATTATTCACAAAACCCAAAGTAAGTAATGTAATTGTTCCTCAGTAGATGCATGGATAAAGAAGTTGTCATGCACACACACATACACAGCCCTTATACTGCATCATGTAATTTATGTGACATATTAAAAATAGCAAAGTCAAACGCATTGATACACAGAATAGAAAAGTGTTTGCCAGGAGTTGAAGAGTGGAAGAAATAGGAATAGCTTCATAAATGGGTACTAACTTTGAACTACATATAACATCAATAACATCTAAAGATTTAATGTAAAAAACAAAACAAACAAACAAAAATACCACACAAAACAATCCAAAAGACTAAGGTTCTCCTAAACAAGAAGGTTAGGCAACTGTACAGCTATGACCATCTCAATGAGGCATGATGTGATGACTAAAATTTAATACAGGATCCTGGTGCAGAAAAAGCACATTAAATAAAAACCAAGGAAATCTTAATAAAATAAAGACTTCAGTACAGTAGAACCTCACTTCTTGAACTTCATTTCATTCAGAAGGCTGTTTGAGAAGTGATTAGTTCAAAAACCCAAATCAGCCCTAATCAGTTCATTTCGGTGGATAGAAGAACATCAGTCTGTGGACTGAAGGTTTCTGGGTCTATTCTGGTAAGAAACATGGCTGGATTGTGCTCTCCATCCCCGGTAGGGGGCGTGCGTGAGGCTGCACAGCAATTATTTTCTAGCATGACTGATGTTCCTGTCTCTCTCTCCCTCTGCCTTCCTCTTTTGCAATCAATATAAATTTAAAAGAAATCAAATAATTTTCCCCATTAGACATATATTTTTTAATGAAATGACTCCATCGCGGACACACAAAGGGTTCCCTCTTTCAAACTTTCTTGTATACAGTATATGTCTAATGTACTCTTTAATCTAAAAAGAAACACTTGTTTTCTGACATTTAGGGATCCACCCAGAGCTTGCCTTAAATGAATCTCATTCAACACTCCTTTCTGGACTAACCTGCAGGTGGTCAGAAGGCACCACCTTCACCTTTCCAAATACCATTGCTTCCCAAATGCTATCACTGGATAACTGCTTTTCTTTTATCCAAATCAATAATTTTTCTATCTCTTCAATTGTTTGTTATTGTTGTTTTATGAACATTTTCACTCTCCTATCAATATTTGTGTTCTTTATTTTCTAAAATTGTGCTAATTGGATGTTGTCAGCATCAAAAACAGTCTCTCTTACTTTTTTGCTTGACAGATGCTTTGTGTCTTGCATAGATATCAGCATGAAAGGGTTGTCAGGCCAAGAACTGAAATTTTGTCCCACAACTGGTGCCTTCAAACAAAACAAAACAAAACACAACAAACAAACAAAACAAAAAAATGTGGTCTAGAACCATATTGATTGTTGTTGGAGATGTTAGAGAACTGAGGTTTGACTGTAACTGTTTCACTGATGGTTTATTATAGGTTACAATTTTACCATACCTATGTAAGATATTAATAGCAAGGGAAATTGGGTATGTGGTAGATGGGTATCATTCATACTTTTTTCTGTAAATTTCAAACTTTTCTAAAATAAAACACCCATTAAAACAACACATAAAATACTAGATAATGATATCTGGGGGATAGTGGAATGAGCCACTGAATGGATGTGGGGGTATGGGAAATGGCTTAGAGGAAACACCCCCTCCCTTCCATGTGCTAGAGAATAATTGAACTAGAAGAAATGAGGGAGAGGTCAGTTTAGGAAGATTTTAGAAGACATTGAGGAAGCTCTGATTTCTCTAAACAAACTGTGTATTCTGCATCATCACAGCCCAGCCCCTCATGGATGGTCAAGCTGAGGCTTTGTGATGTCAAGCCATGCCATGTGAACCACTGAATGTTGACCAATAAGAGTTGAAGGTGTGGCTCCTCATTTATTGGAGAGTATATTTTGAGATCAGGAGCCCTGGAGTATTGCACAGTTGCTACAAGGAAACCAAGTTTTATAAGAAAGTAAGGAACCAATCACAAGGATGGGCCAAGTATCTACAACTAGTGAAGTGAATAGGAACTCCATTTCAGAACTCGGTGACAAAGAAAAGAATAAGGTAAGACTACCCTGTTCTTCCCCATTGACTCTCCTCTATAGATTCTGACCATGCCCTTGTGTGACACAAAAACCTACTCACTCAATCCTCTGTTACTCCATTAGAATCTCACTTCCCACCATTTCCCAATTTCTTACCCAAAACCAATTTCTTTCTGGGTTTATCTTGTTTCCCCCACTAGGTATTAAAGATAATGGGCAGTGTAAATTCAGTCTTTAAATTAATTGGAGAACATGAAAGAAAAAGAAAAAGGCAGATGCTTGTATTTTACTACAGGAAAGTTAAGAGACCCACAGTAGCCGAAACCGGTTTGGCTCAATGGATAGAGCATAGGTCTGCGGACTGAAAGGTCCCAGCTTCAATTCAGTTCAAGGGCATGTACATTGGTTGTGGGCACAGCCCCAGTAGGGGGTGTGAGGCAGATTGTCAATGTTTCTCTCTTATCAATGTTTCTAGCTCTCTATCCCTCTCCCTTCCTCTATAAAAAAAATCAATAAAATATATTAAAAAAAAAGAGAGAGAGAAAAGAGAGAGAGAGAGAAAGACCCACATAAACCAGCCAATTGAGGACAATGCGGACTAGCCTGACTACTAGGCTGAGGATGACAAAGAAGATAATGATGAAAGAGAATAAGAAGAAGGGCAAGGAGAAGAGGAAGATGAAGAAGAAAGAGAAGGAGAAGGAGTAGGAAAAGTAGGAGAGAAAGAAGGAGAAGAGGAAGAAGAAGAAGGAGAAGAAGGTGAAAAAGAAGAATATGAAGAAGATGATGAAAATGAAGAAGGAGAAAGAGGAGAAGAAGGAAAAGGAGAGGAAGTAAGAAGATGAAGAAGACAGTGAAGGTGAATAAGAACAAGTAGAATGAGGAGAAGATGATGACGAAGAAGAGAGTTCTACCAAAAGTGATGCCCCGGGGTCTACCTGAAGATGCAGACCCTTAGGATATGTTGCCTCTGTAGATACAATGCTTGAGAAATGTTCATTATGTAAATATCAAAATATAAATGGTCTCCTTGAATAAATACTAGCATGTGTATAAAGGAAATGTATTTATATTTCTGTGTGTTCTCTGATGATGAGGAGGGAAGAGCATAGGAGGGGGCAGGTATGTGAGAAGGGAGGAATGTAGAATTCTAAAGTTTGGGAACCAGACAGTCATTCCATAGTTATCCAGACAATGAGAATAAGGGCAAGGTGAAGCCTAAAAATATTTTTTTCATTAACACTTTATAATACTGGCAAGGAAGAAAAGAAGTTGTTTCTGCTTGTGTTTGGCATTGGAGGGAGGTGGTAGAGGAGATAGGAGATGGAGGGAGGTGGTAGAGGAGATGGGGAACAGGGTGTTGTGTGAGGGTAGGCAGTGTGTAATAATGAATCTGATTTCCATTTTAGATGTTAGACTATTGACAGGTTTAAGCCTCATTCCATTCTCTTCCCTATCCAGCCAACATTTGGACAAGCTGATAAAAGGATTTTCTGACCATAGAATAGAAAGAAATATGTCTAAACTTAACCATTAGAACTATTGTATTGCCTCAATTTCCCATAGTCAAAAAGCCTATTGTCCTAAAATATTTTCTAATGCATAGTAACAATCTGACCAATGAGTAGTAAAATTAATACTTTTGTATTTATAGTCAGCTTGAAAATATGTTTCCCCTGGTCACTAGTTATTACCTGGTGGATGAAATCCATGCACATTAAAAGGGAATTAATTAGAGGAAATATTTTAATAATTAGCATTTACTTTGTTCCATGTAATATGCTGCATTTGTTTTTCTTTTTTCTTCTGCCTACCACACACTTATAAAAACAACTTTATTGAGATACTAGTGACCTGGTGCATGAAATTTGTGCACATTAGAAGGGAATTAATTAGAGAAACTATTTTAATATTGATATTTGCCCTTTCTCTATAATAGAAGTGTCAGAGATTAAAATTAGTAAAATGTGTATAAAAATCTTCCTCCTGTCAGAGTCTGGGTTGCACCACAGGAACCAGGGTCAAGTTCCTGCCCACCCACATGCACTTCAAAATCATGCCAGACCCAGACTCAAACAGCCCCACCCACATTGGGCTAGATCTAGACCCAGCTGGCCACACCCCACCAAACCCTGGCAGGTGGTGGGCATGGCCCCAGGTCATCTGGCCCAGTGCCAGGGTGTGGGTGTGGCCTGAGGTCCCCCATCAAGCTCTGCCAGGTGGAGTGCATGGCCTGCGGGGGCATGCCTTGAGGTCCCCATCAAAGCCCATATGGCAGGGGGCACAGCGTCAGGTCCTCTGGCCTGGTACCGGGGCAGGTGGCATGGCCTGAGGTCCCCCAGCCTGATGCCAGGTTAGAGGGAGCAGCCGAAGGTCCCCATCAAGCCCCACCAGGTGGGAGTGCGCCCTGAAGTCCCCTGTCATGCCCTGCTGGGGTGGGCACATGGCCTCAGGTCCCACAGCCCTGCACCGGGACATGGGGTGTGGCCTCAGGTCCCCTGACCTGGTGCTGGGGTGGGGGATGTGGCCTGATGACCCTGTCAAGTCCTGCCGGGCATGGGGTGCAGCCTGAGGTCACTGAGCCTGGTGCTGGGGCAGGGGGCATGGCCTGAGGTTCCCTGGCCTGGCACCAGGGCAGGAGTAGTGGCCTGAGGTCCCCTGTCAAGCCCTACCAGGTGGGGGGCGGAGCCTCAGGTCCCCTGCCCCAGCCCAATGCCATACAGCCTCAGGTCTCTGCTGATTGCTCATGAAAGGCTCATTATGGGAACTTGGCCTCTGCTGTGGGTACAGCCATCTTGTGTTACGGAATCTCTGCCTCAGTTGTGGGTGTAGCCATCTTGTTATGGCATGATGGTCAATTTGCATATTCTCTCTTTATTAGATAGGATAACACCTTCACCCTGCTTTGCACTCATAGTGAAGTGTTTGACTACCTATTTCAACAGACTGTAGCTATAGTTAACCTTCACCTTTAAAGGACCTAATACACCTTTACTTGGGTACTTAGTAGGGTCGCTCTCCAGAATTATTATCTCTTATCTTTCCAGACAGTATCTTAACCACATCTAGCTTTTTCCAGGTGTGCAGGTATGACATCACACTGATGACATCTTCCTTTGAGGAGATTCATATGATATAAATATTCAGGGCCTAAAAACAAATGAGTTTACAAAAAGGAGATGATCCTGTACCCCTACACACTATAAAAGGCCTCACCACCTTAGTTCAACTTTTGACAATGATTTGTTAAGATGAGGGCTGCCCTAATCCTGAGTATGTCAGGAAACAGCTTTTATCTTCCACATACACATATTATTTATAAAAAAATTAAAAAAAACACACTAGTTTTTGCACCTTTTTGGATTATGGAAGTATCATTCATAATAAACAAATTTTATTTAATTCCATTAGTTCTGTTACTTGTGGACTGGAGTACCTTGAATATGACTCCTTATAACATAAGGCTCTAAAAATCTGTCTAAATTATTCTAGAATAATCAGTCCTGTTGGGGTCTTTTAGAAACTCCTTCACTGTAGAGGCTTTAACAACTTTCTCTCATACTTCTTGGAGTCCCTAGAGTCCAGGGGTCGGCAACCTTTAAGACATAAAGAGCCACTTGGACCTGTCTTCGAAGGAAAAATAAAACCTGGGAGCCGCAAAATCATTGCGTCATTTAATACAAATATAACACTGCATATATTGCTTCTTACCTTAATGCTATATACCGGATCGTGCAGAAAAAGGATTTTTTCACTTAACAAAAAGAGCCGCAATGCGGCTCCAGAGCCGCAGGTTGCCGACACCTGCCCTAGACCATTCAGGATAGCCATAACTTGCCAATGGGCTTCTGATTCAAGAAACTGCCCTCCTTGGCCCAGTGATGTATGCCATTAGTGAGGCAATTTATGGCCACATACTGGGCTCCACTAAAAGTAGACACTATTTCAGGTCCTGAACCCATGACCCTCTATGTCCTACTACCCATTCTGCCTTTGATCATGGAGGTAGCATTCTGCAAGCTCAGCATGGCTAGTTGGGCCCCCTAGCTACAGGATTCAACCAAAACTGGGTCCTCTACATAGGCTATCTACTGGACAGAGTAACTTTGCCTATGTCAAATCTCTTCCTAGATGCCATAATGCTGGAAAAGTTCATCTTTCTCTTAGAACCCTTAGATACCTGGGGGCATCTTAGAGCCCATATCAAAGGGAGCCCATTCATTTAAACAATTTAATCACTATCACACTTAAAGGAACTTACTTGAGAGCTGCTGCTTTTTATCTTTTAACCAGTGTATTCCTGATAAAGGACAAGGAAACCTGTCTTACTGAATCTATGTAAAGAAACGCATTGCCATGATTTATTTATTAATAATTGCCAAATTTTGGAGGAATTGTATAAGGAGAAAAATATATTGACCTGTTTTAAGATCTTCTGATTTTCCTTATCAGTCCTTTTTATGGATTCTTCAGAGTAATATAACTGTCTTCAAATGGCAAGAAGAAATTCAAAATGTGTCTATACTCAAATAGACAGTTACAGCTGTCCCTGTAGTAGGGTTCCCCCTACTTCACTTGTCCTTAAACTTTACATGGTCTCTGGGAGGGCTGAGATGCCCTCTCAGAACAGACTAAGGCAGCTTTATCCCTTCACAGGGTCTCACATGTCACAAGACCTCACAGGGTCTATAATTCCTATAACAGAGGGCTAGTACTCACCACTTCACTACTTCACTCTGTTCCAAACAGGCCTCCCCCAATTTCCTAAAGTTGAGGTTTGTGCCACCCCTGACATGGGCATGGTCACACAGGCCTGCAAGGCAGTATACAGGCTGCCAACTGTCTTTCAATAGAGACCAAAACCAGATGGGTATTTCTCTTGCCCATTTGGGCACCTTCCCTTTTGGCAACTGCATTCAAATCTGTAAGGTTAATGCAATATTATTAACACAATGAAATATAATGTTGGCTCTGTGGTCACCTTAGGTAGCCAAGTCTTCTGCTACCATATATGACACATGGTAGAGCTATACAAGGGAGGTCACTAAAGTCTTTACCTTCCTACACAAAGCAAAATTGTCCTTGTCTCTCTGGAGCCATGTCCATGAAGACCCAGGCATCATCTAATTCTATTATAGTTTTGTTCAGGCCACTGTCAGGGCTGTGCATGGTGGTCAGTTCTTCTTTCTAGCCACAGACAGAGTCTTTCCAATTTTCCTAAAATGTATTCTGGCACAGGAGAAAGTGGTTTTGCTGTACACAGGCAGTTTAACCTTTATACAACTGGGCCTGGACCTCTGCCTAGCAAACTGCAGTCTATAAGTTTAATATGCAGCATCCAGTCACCCTAACCCAATGGATCTTAGCCAGTCCCTCAGTGAGACTCTTCATCTCTTGGAGAATCTCAAAGTCCTGAAAGCTCCCAGGTCCAGGGATAGTGCCTTTCCTTTGCCCTTTTGACTTTAAGCTGCCAGTCCAAAACAGCCAGAGTTGCAGTTAGAAATAGCTTTGCATATTGCAAAGTGCTTCTGTGGCAGTGGCTTGGGTATGAGGCCCCTTGTCTTCCCACCCATCATCTCCTTTGTGGCAGATCAGCAACCAGGCCTCTCCAAAGTGAGTACATTGGAAGGAGATATCAGCCTCTCCTCTTCCAGCAGCAACAGGTACTGGACCCTTTCAGTACATTTGCAAACAGAGAGCTTTCACTGGCTCTATCTGCTGCTTTCACAGATCCCGGGCTCGCTGCTCTATTCCTGGGCCTGCAGGAAGGCTAGTAGCAGTCACTGGCTTCTGGGTTAACTGCTGTAACCAGCAAGCCAAAGGCCTAAGTCTTGTATTGCTTGTTGTAAAACACTCATTACTCACTGGGCGGCAGCGGAACAGCTCTAGTGACAGGTAAATGTCTGCTTTTCTTGCTGCTGTGGCTTCTTCCAGGGCCACTGCAGGCAACTTGGTCATCCTGCCTCTGCCCCGCTTCATTCACCTGGCTCTGGGGGCTGAATCTCCCTAACAACCAGTTTTAAATCACCAAGGCAGTGCAGACTTCAGCTCTGTTTCTCCTGTGCTTGGCTCCTGGGGAATTTAGGTTTTTTTTTTGTTTGTTTGTTTGTTTTTTGTTTTTTGTTTTGTGTGTGTGTGTGTGTGTGTTTTCATAATGTATTAGAATTTTTTATTCTTAGAAACCTCAATCCTTTAATGATTATCAAAAGTGAACAGTCAACATTTTTAGATTAATATTTATGAATTTCAAGTATATTGTATTGGTCTAATTTAGAATTGGAAGGGTTAAAAAGAATAAAACAGGGCAGAGAAATATTATTTTGCTTACAGAAAACTTGCGACCTTGAATCTAGTGTAGTTCTGATAAGGCACCTGGTGGTAGGCTATGGACCAGACCCCTATGCCAGCAAATCAGTCTGCAGCCAGTAAAAATCAACAAAAATCCATCTCTCCCTGCTTCATAATTAACTGCCGACACCCCTCTCCCTTTTCTGCATTAACCATTTACTCTGTCCTGAAACAAAGCAAATGGTCTGAGATCCTGTATATTTAGGCTTTTTACATTTAAGGATACTTTTTTCTTTCTGTAACAGTTGTTTTCCCTCATAGATTTCCCCCCGCCCCTCTTTACTCTAAGTCCCTAGAGCAGTGGTTCTCACCCTTTCTAATGCCACGACCCTTTGCGAACAAAAAGAGCCACATGCTAACCTGACAAGCTCAGGGGAGGCCTGTGTGGCAGTCTTGCAAACTCAGAGACCTAAAATAACCACAAAAGATGGTTTGAAAATTAAATATTAACTACAAACAGGTTATAGTGGGTAGTCATGTGATATTTTCCCTGACAAAGGTCAACTTAGATGTTCTTTACTGAGCCCATTGGCCTTTTTTGCCTCTAAGATAACATATCTGTGAGATGTCTGGTTAACTTGTAACTTCCTTTTTACCCTGGACCCCTCAGGATACAACTAATGGCACAGAGACATTCCCTCATTGTTATTGCTATCAAGTTAATTATCAACTGTTAATTACGTAAAAGTATCCTGTATCCATCTCTGTAAAAGAAGCCCATCATTTCACCTTTTTCCCCACTTTGCTCTGTCCCACCTTCCTAATCTATCACCAACGAATTTCATGTAACTCACCTATGTCCCTTTCCTTTGATTGCAATGTATAAATATAGAGGTAACCCTGCATTCTCCAGAGCCTTATCTCAATCCATTGAGGTTCTGTTTCCTGGCGTCTGTCTAATTGGCTCAAATAAACTCACAAATATTCTTTACAGGTTTCAATGGTTTTGTTTTTTTTCTCTCTTAACACCTTTAATATAGTTCCTCATATTGTGGTGACCCCCGACCATAAAATTATTTTCATTGCTATAATACTTCATAACTGTAATCTTGCTACTGTTAATGAATCATAATGTAAATATTTGTGTTTTCTGATGGTCTTAGGCTCTACAGCAGTTCTCAACCTGTGGGTGTTGACAGGGGGCCTAGAGGATCTTAAATCCTCCTCCTTTAGTACTCTTGATCTCTCCCACCTCCCCCTGTCCCCCAGTCCAGTTGCTTGTCTCCCTTTCCTATTGTGAGTCAGATGCAGACAATTCCTACAGAGGGGAGAAATAGAAACAGTGGGAGTTTCAGAGGAAACTATAGACTACTGCTGTAGTAGTCCTCTCTCGCGGAGGCTGGGGTCCAACCTGTGGAAAAATTACTCTTAGTCGGCCTGTTAAGATAGTGGATGAGGATAAGGGTGTGTAGGAAGTTTTCTTTCTTTGGACTGAAAGCCTGTAGGGACTTCCTGAAAGAAAAAAACATTAAATCCAGTTAGAGATGCTATCAGAATCAGGATGAGGAAGGAAAGGAAAGACCAGGTTATGTTCCCTATGAGGATCCTAATAAATAACTGAAAATGGCAAGTCAAACAAAACACACAACCACAAAGACAACAGACTTCACAAGATACACAACCAGGGTTAACGAGGTCCATAGATAGTTAATAATAACTTCAGCCTTAGTTCTGCCTCCGGTGGATCACGTTGGGCTATGATGTCACAGGCATGGACAGGGCCCATAAATCTCTCTGCCCTGCGGGAGCTGTAAGCCCTGCCCCTGGAAGTCTCTGTCCACCAAAAGAGATAAGAAAAGCTATAAATAACAAGTTCTTTGTTCTTTGAAATTTACTACTTTGTTGCAAATAGTTCACTTGAAAAGACTTAGCTCTTGCTTTTCTTATAAGCAATCTCAGGACCAAGCAATCTTGGAACCTAGCCAGCTTTTGTTTTATCATTTAAATCTACCCCAGAACTTCAAAATTTCAATTTAATACAGAAAATTCACAACTCAAGGAAGAGCAAACAATAGACAGAAAGTTTTATTAGCTAAGTGGGTTGATTCCCTCTCTGATGAAGAGCAAAAGACTCTGAGAAAAATAAATATAGAGACTTTTGCATTTTGTCACAGCAAGTCTGCCCTATCTTTAAACAAATTAAACAATTGAAAGATAATACTCTCATGTGTACAGCCAGAAGGCACAAAATAGCTTTTGTTTCACAGACCAGTTAATGAGCAGATAATTATGCCAAGACAGACATACATTTGTACTCACACTCTCTCAGTGGACTAGCCCAGATAAACTGAGCAGACAAGACCGGAGGTCCCTAGAGGGTAGGGGCGTGGGGGCACTCCTGGCACCCATACCCCAGAACAGAATTCTACCAATGTCTTGATGAGAACCTAACAGAGGAGTTAAGACTTCATCCAATCTCCCTTCTCCATAGCAAATTGGCTAGTCCCACACAAACAAACAGCACAGTGAACTCATAATTCCTTAATCAAATCTGAATTCACTCATATCCAGAGTCCCACATTTATATACCAGATAGCCTGAGTTTTTTATTTCTACCAGATATTTACACAGAGTTTAAACAGTCCACCTGATTCCTGATTAATTTGCCTGAGGAGGTCCTTGACTTCTGGGAGGTGATCAAGCTCCCCCTTCCACTCACTTGAAGTGGGCCTGACTGATAAGGGCCCCTAACTTACTGATGAAGCAGGAATTTGGGGGGAACTTAGGCAGGCTTAGGGATTTCTTAGAATTTGGGTCCATGGGGAAAACAAACAAACAAAAAAAAAAGGTCACAGACTGGGAGAAGGTACATTTCCATAACACAAGGAAGACAGGTGCAATTACATCTCCATAAGACAAGGAAGCCACAATAGATATATTTACATAAGACAGGGAACTGGAGGTAGCCAAGAAAGTCTCTATATACTTTCTTTGGACTGAAAGCCTGTAGGGACTTCATTCAGATGGAAAAGAAGAAATGCCAAGGGGAATAGGAAAACAATAAGGAAGGAGTGGGGGTTAAGCCCAGGAGTTACTATGGTAACAAGTCTAAAGGAATAGTGACCAATCAGAGGGGATATCAAGGCACCAGGATCTGCAGCCTATATAAACCATAGGGAAAGGGAACCCAGTGGGACTTTTCCCACTCCCTACATGGGAGTCTGTACTTGTTCTTCAATAAATCTCCATCTTTGCTATACCACTTTCTGTATGTGGATTCATTCTTTGATTCTGGTGGACAAAGAATCTGGGTTCCAGTCCAAAATTTCGGTATCACCGATTCTGTCAACAGGTCCAGAAGTGTCCATCACTCTCTCCAGATGCTGGCCGGGTCCTGGGCTGAGGTCTGAAAGTGCCTGGAGTCCCCAGTTCAATTCTGCTAAGATCAGCAGTGCATGTGCCTCCTGTCTGGTGTCCCTGGGCCCCAAACCTGGTCCAATCACCAGAGGCCAGAAGGCCAAGCATGGGTTGGTTTTCCCAGAGTTTCAGGGAATCAATGTTATAGAAAACTGGAGAAGAACCAAGCAACACTAAGAGAGATAGAGTTACATTTATTATTATTATTACTAGAGGCCCGGTGCATGAAATTCATGCAAGGGGGGTGTCCCTCAGCCCAACCTGCACCCTCTCCACTCTGGGACCCCTCTAGGGATGTCCGACTGCCCATTTAGGCCCAATCCCACTGGGCAGTTGGACATCTCTCTCACAATCCAGGACTGCTGGCTCCCAACTGCTTGCCTGCCTGCCTTTGTGACTGCCTCTAACCAGTTCTGCCTGCCAGCCTGATCACCCCCTAACTACTCCCCTGCCAACCTGATTGATGTCTACTGCTCCCCTGTCAGCCTGTTTTCCCCTAAATGCCATTCTCTGCAGGCCTGGTTACCCCTAACTGTCCTCCCCTGCAGGCCTGGTCCCCCCAACTGCTCTCCACTGCAGGCCTGGGTACCTCCCATCTGCCCTTCCCTGCTGTCCATCTTGTCCTCCCCTGCTGGCCATCTTATGGTGGCCATCCTGTGTCCACATGGGGGCAGGAATTTGACCACATGGGGGCAGCCATCTTGTGTGTTGAAGTGGTCAATCTGCATATTAATCTTTTATTAGCTAGGATAGAGGCCTGGTGCATGGGTGGGGGCCAGCTAGTTTGCCCTGAAGGGTGTCCTGGATCAGGGTGGAAGTTCCCTTAGGGTGTGGGGTGGCCTGAGTGAGGGGCTTGTGGTGGTTTGCAGGCTGGCCACACCCCTTGGTGACCCAAGTGGAGGCCCTGGTATCTGGGGTTTATTTATCTTCTACAATTGAAACTTTGTAACCTGCTCCATGGCAGCAGCTATTTCTGTCGGGGTTTATGTATCTTCTATAATTGAAACTTTGAAGCCTTAAGCCGAGGCTTAGGCTGGCCAGGGTGTGCAGAAAGCTTGGCTTCCTCCGTTGCCAGGGGCAACCCTAGCCTCCTGCTCTTTCCAGCTCTGTGGCTGCCACCATTTCTGTTTGGATTTGTTTACCTTCTATCATTAAAACTTTGTAGCCTTGAGTGGAGGCCTGGGCTGGCAAGGGCAGGCGGAAAGCTTGGCTTCCTCCATTGCCTGGGAAACCCAAGCTTCCTTCCTGCTCTCTGTGGCCATAGCCATTGGTTAGGTTTATTTGCATATTCACTCCTGATTGGCTGGTGGGGGTAGCTTGTTGGCGTAACAGAGGTATGGTCAATTTGCATATTACTCTTTTATTATGTAGGATGATGATGATGATGATGATGATGATTATGTGCAGGCCTAGAGGAAAATGTCTCTCAAATTCTGGGCCCCAACATGGAGGAACTTTCTCTATTTATATGTTTTCACCTTCTTTGTCTCCCATATATGGGGTGTTTTCAGTCTCCTTTGCAAGTTCTTAAATAGCCCCTATGTGCTAGGGCTTTGACCTCAACCAAAGGCTTGGCCTGGTGCCAGCACTGTTAACTTCATCTGGGGAATGTTTATGGTCTCTCTGGAGTAGTCTTATTTTCCTTATTATTTAAGCAAGCAAGCTTTACAGAAGCCAAAATAGCAGGGTTAAAATTTTAAACAGCAATTTTTATATAAGATGGATGCTTCAGTTGCTCAACCACTGAGTCACTCCTGGTGGGTTGTGTGACTATTATTTAATGCATGAATCATTACATGCATAGTAATCATATTCATACCATTTTAGTGTTGTGTGTCATCATTAACTTGAGATTCAATCTAAATTTTGGTTGGCAAGGTGTACAACCCATTTCTGTGAGGTGATAACAAGCTCACATACTTCATAAAAATTTCCATATATATATGTATATGTATATGTATATGTATATGTATATGTATATGTATAATAAATTCTGTAGGTATGACACTTTAAGAAAAATATCAGTATTTCAGGAAGCTAATATGACTTCAGTGCTGTGTAGATGTTAGACATTGTTCTTGGTCCTAAGCTTACAGTGAAGAAAATCAAGTTTATGATTTCCACCATCAAATAATTTACATTTGCACTGGTGAAGAGTAGTTAAGAGTGTTATGGAGAGAGGTGACAGCTACTTTAGATAGGGGGGTGTAGAAACTCTTTTCTGAGGAGTTGATATTTGACTCAAGACCCGAGTAATTATATAGTCAGCTGTATGAAGACTTTGAAGAAAAGCATTTCAGGTATAGAGATTAGTAAGTACCAATACCATGAGGTAAGAACAATGCATTGAAAAACAGCTGAAGGCCAAATGTGGAATACACAGAGAGGGGGACAAAGTGAGATAGGTGCCAGAGAGTGGGGAGGCTGGCAGAAATGAGTTCTCATAGGTAGTTGCAGAACAAGAACTTGGGTTTTATTTTATGTGAGGTAGGGAGGCACTGGAGAGTTTGATACAGGAAAGTGATGTAGTCTGACTTATGTTTTAGAAAGTTCATTGGATGTTGTGGACTATGTAGGACTGTAACAAGACAATCACTACGTCCATGATGCCTGTCACTACTTGAGCCAATTAAGCAGAGACAGGGTTGAATCATATATAGGTGTTTTTTTTTTTGTTTTGTTTTGTTTTTGTTGTTGTTGTTTTGGTTCTTTTTTTTTTTTTCCCCAGTAGTTCTGGCAATATGGGAGAGGAGCAGGTCAGCCACAAAAATATGCTCTGCACTCCATAATAAGCCAGCTGCATATTCTGGGCAAAAGGACAAAAGATTACATGGGAAAATAACCAAAGGGTATGCCAAATGGGCAGTTTACAGGTAAGCAGGCTGGAGATTTGCAAAGGCCTACAGATATGAAAAAGGGCTGGTAATCTTCAAAGGGCTAGTGTTATGCAAGAGCTGGGGTCTTCTAAGGGCTGGTGATTCTGGTTTTTGCAACAAAGATGCTAATCTTTCCATGACAATGGGCAGCTCCAAAAGGGGAAGATGGGGTGCATTTCCAGGTGAGCTCCCAGGTCCCCTGTGTGTAGCAGCCAGCCACTTTAGAATATACCTTCTTTAATCAGAATAAAACAATCACAGTTAACAGAGCATGATTCATATTTCTTATTGATAGATCCTCCCTTTCCCTCAGTTGATGGACAGACATAAACCCCACCTGTGGTCAAACATTCCTGAGCTCTGAACCACCAATCAGCACCTGCCAAATACCCTAAGCCCCCGATTCCTAAGTCCCTAGGTCCCTAATCAATCAGCTCCGGCTCTTCTGCACCTCTCCGTGGAAGCAGCTGGCAGGGGTACCCTTCCCTCCAATAAAGCCTGTGTGTCCTGCCATCTCCGGTCTACCTTCTCTATTTAATCTATCATTTATAATTGTAGCTGGTCCCCCAATATTCTTTTCCTGCCCCTATCAGGGTTAACAGGGGATAGGCTGTTGCAATAGTACTACTGTGAGAATATGGTGGCTGGGACTAGGATTGTAACTGGGAGAATCTTAGTGTCTAAGAGAGAAAAAATTGGAACATGGGATTTAAAGTCAACCACAATTTACATCTTCACGACCTAAAAGTTATTTGACTTTGAGTAAGTTTCTTGACTTCTGTAAGACTTAATTTCCTCATTTGTCAAATGTCAATATGATAACATGTATCTATTTCTTATAGTAATTCTGGGATGGAATGGGGAAATTTATGTAAAACTCCTGACACTATATTAGATGCATAATAAGCATTTGATTAAATGGCTTCTGCTATTATTGTTCTTAATAAAATAAATAAATAAATAAATAAATAAATAAATAAATAAATAAATATTTTTTGCTACTTTCTCACCCACTTTCCAAGAGCTAGTGTTGAGAAGGCTAAAAGGCTAATTTCAATGTAACCTTGATATTTTAGGGAGGCTAGCAATATGAATCTGTGCCAGCAAGCCCAGTGTACATTCTTGATAACCTATAATTAAGTAACCTCCTATTTCCCAGAAACTTGAAGGACCTGTTA
Organism: Pipistrellus hanaki; assembly: GCF_964339955.1. NCBI lineage: Eukaryota > Metazoa > Chordata > Mammalia > Chiroptera > Vespertilionidae > Pipistrellus > Pipistrellus hanaki. The sequence continues at coordinate 18,027,208 of NC_140524.1, read as the reverse complement.
CCTAAATGCTCATATTTCACAGAGTCCATAAACTATGAACAGCTCCGGGGATGGGGGAGTTATTAGCGCTGGCACCGGGCCAGACCATTAGATATGGTCTCAAGACCCCCAACACCTGGGGCCTTTTATGCAAGGCCTGCAAAAGGACCAGAAGCACAATACATATTTGGGGGACAAAGACCCAGAAAAATTCAGAAGAGATGCTCCCTGCATGTTACTTTGTTCAGACTTGGAAAATTATTCCTCTGAGCCCACGGGTGTAATAATGTGTAACTCCATTTCTCTAACGTGTTGCTTGTTTTTTCTCTGGTCTTCTACAACATTGTGTCTTGTGTGAGCTGCTGTTAACCAATGACTGAGGTAGTAAACAATTTATTAATCCTAATCGATGAGAATGTGAAAATATGGGCAAATACTACCCTGTTTCCCCGAAAATAAGACAGTGTCTTATATTAATTTTTGCTCCCAAAGATGTACTAGGTCTTATTTTCAGGGGATGTCTTATTTTTCCATGAAGAAGAATACGGTACACATTTATTGTTAAATGAAAAGAAAGGAAATTTGTTACCTGTATATGGTACGGTAGTTACAGTAGTTGTCAACACAAACCAGACAAAATGTGAATCCTACAGTATCAAGAATTTACTCATTTATTCAATGACAATCATGTCATCATCTTCTGGAACATCATCATAACAATCCAATTCCTGAATTTCCTGGTGAATTTCTTGTGACTCCATTTCTTTCAGAATCAGTGGACCAAATCTCTCATGTTTAGCCTAAGGGGGGGGGCCTTATTTTTTGGGGATGCCTTATATTTCACTCAGAAGGAAACCTGTAAGTAGGTCTTATTTTTGGAGGATGTCTTATTTTTGGGGAAACACAGTAGAGACTAAAAATAAAATAAAAGCCTAAAGTGGAGCCTGGCCAGTGTTGCTCAGTGGTTGAGTGTTGACCTATGCACCAGGAGATCCATTGTTCAATTCCAGGTCAGAGCACATGCCCAGATTATGGGCTCAATCCTCAGTGGGGGGTGTGAAAGAGACAGCCCATCAATGATTCTTTCTCATCATTGATGTTTCTATACTTCTCCTTCCTTCTCTCTTCCTTTCTGAAATCAATAAAAATAAATAAATAAATAAATAGATAAATAAATAAATATTTTAAAAAGCATCAAGTGGACAAGGAACTTTGGAAGAGTTCTGGTCAAGAAATAATAAAATAAGAACCTGCTTTGAAAACTGGAAGCAGATTTTTTTCTGAGGTGCACTTAATGGAAGAAAGCAACTGTCACAGCAATGTGACTAAACTTAGAAAGCTACAGTTGCATTTAGAGAAGAAATATAGGTTATTGTTGTTGTTCATTTTGGACCTTATGGATGTAATTTGGAGAGAAGAGAATAAGTATTCAAGCAATGGAATTTTAGGAAGAAGGAAAAATTGTTAGTGATCTGCTACTTCCACATCCTTGATGAATGAGTGAATTAGAACTAGATGATCTTCCTCTTTGAAGAAATTGCTTTCCCTTCCCCACTTAAGGCTGATGAGTGAGGAAAGTTTGCTCATTCTTCAAGGCTAAGCTCAAGTGGTGCTTCCCCTCTGAAGCTTCTTCACCAACAATGACAGCAGAGTTGGTTGCTCCTACTTATGTTAAAGCAATTACCATGTTGTAGTAGATTTATTCATTTACATATTATCTCTCCCAACATACAAGAGCAAGGAGAAGATCTCATTCATCTTTCCAATTGTAACACCCTAACACATCTAACACAATATCATGGTGGCTGCTCAATGCATGTTTGATGAATGACTAGGGAGAGTGAATAATCAGATCATTCTAAATATACTGGATCATTTCCTTAACCTGATTTATAATGTTTGCTTTAGAAAATGTTACACTGAAAATTATTTAAAATTTCATTGTAAAACTTCAAAGCATATGGAAGAAAGTTATTAACAAAAGTAAACATAAAAAACCAAAACACCCTGTGATATGCATACTTTTGACAACTAACTATCTGCTCATGGCTCTACACATGAAGAAACATATGTGTATTTATTTAAATAAAGTACTATTATATATTTTTTCCATTTTTTAATTAAGGTATTGTGTGTGTACATATCTTACCATTGCACCCTTCCACTCCCATACATGCCCTCACCCTCCCGTGTTTTGTGTCCATTGGTTATGCTTATATGCATGCACACAGGTACTTTGGTTGATCTTTTATCTCACCCCACCTCTCCCTAACGTTCCTGCTGTAATTTGACAGTCTGTTTGATCTTTTACTGCATCTGTTTCTATCTTTTTGTTCATCAGTTTATAATGTTCTTTATTATCCACAAATGAGTGAGATCATGTGCAATTTTTCTTTCATTGACTGGCTTATTTCACTTAGCATATTATTCTCCACTTCCATCTAGGTTGCTGAAATGGTAAGAATTCCTTCTTTTTTTATGGAAGCATAGTATTCCATTGTGTAGATGTACCATAGTTTTCTGATCCAGTCATCTGCTGACGGGCACCTAGGCTGTCTCCAAATCTTAGCTATTGTAAATTGTGCTGCTATGAACATAGTGGTGTATATATCCTTTCTTATTGGTATTTCTAGTTTCTTAGGATATATTCCAAGGAGTGGGATTACTGGGTCAAATGGGAGTTCCATTTTTAGATTTTTTTAGGAAACACCATACTGTTTTCCACAGTGGTTGCACCAGCCTGCATTCCCACCAGCAGTGCATAAGGGTTCCTCAATGCCTTGTATTTTTAAGTCTTTTTCCTACAAATTTCCTAACATTAAAAGAAAACAAAATAAAGAAACAAACAAACAAAAAGACACATTCCATTGTAGGAAGTTGGCCTCAAATATATTTTTTTTAATCTAGATAGAGTGATACTGATGTGAGCATTAGAAAACAGACTAAGTTGGCTTAGATCCACCTCACACAAGATTGCATCCTTTAACAGACTAAGGGGTTGGCTAATAGTTTGCCCTTCTAGAAAATAAGACAAAGATATTAAAAAATGTGATGACTTATAGGCAAGAATATATGAGGCTCTGAATCTCAAGATAGCATTTGAGAGCAACACCTTGCTCCATATGGCTTAATAAAATTAACCCAAAGGGCCCCCACTTGGATTCCTTTCATGCTCCCAATGCCTTCAATGGCAGAATTGGAATTTGTAGTGAATGCTAACTGCCCTTAGAGATAATTTCTCATTTCATAGGAAAGAGAAGTAACTTTACTAAGCTGTTATTTTACTTGACCAACATCTTATTTTGTGTCAATAACTTTTCCTAAGTTACTCCCATATATCAATTTGTTTAATCTACATTCTAACTTGAGACATAAGTATTATTATTAACACCATTTTATAGAGGAGGAAATTGAGTTGCCAAACATTAAATAACTTTTCCACAGTTCCACAGCTAACAAATGGCAGATCTGGATTGTTAATCTAGTAAGTATGGTTCTGGAGTTCATGCTCTTAATTACCATATTTTGTTGATTAAAATGTAACTAGTGACTTAGTGTACATATTTGTACACATCAAAAGGAAATTAATTAGAAGGTGGCCAGCAGAGTTTGACTGGGCAAGACGGGCTGGATATGTCCTGGAGCCAACCTCTAGAGGTCTCTCTCCAGCCAGCCACACCTGGCACACACCAATGTTTAAAGGGCTCCTGTGGAGTGAGCAGGTCCCCCCAGCCGGTGGGCGTGGCCTGCTGGGATCTGGCCGAAACTGGCTCTCCAACATCCCCTGAGGGGTCCCAGAGTGTGAGAGGACACTCTTCAAAGTTGCTGTCAAAAAGGGTGTGGAACACAAATGCAAGCATGCAGTAAATCAGATTCAGGGTTAACAGTGCTCCAGCAACAACATAACCTATGGCCTAATCCTGTCCCCTCCTCTCTGCAGCTCAACAGTTTCTGCGTTGAGCATCTTCCTCCTGGTGGTCAGTGTGTGTCATAGAGACTGGTTGGACAGGTGGAGGGCCACTTAGTATATTAGCCTTTTTAAAAAAAATTAATTTAAATTTTAAATCATATTATTACAAAAGTTCCTCATTTCCCCCCCCCCCCCACCGGTTCCCACCCCACCCTCTGCCCTTTCCACACCCCCCACTGTCCTCATCCATAGGTGCACAGTTTACGTTCAGTCTCTTCCCACACCCACCACTCCCCTTTTCCCCGAGAATTGTCAGTCCACTCCCCTTCCATATCTCTGATTCTATTATAATCAACAGTTAATATTGTTCATCAAGTTTTTTAATTTCCTTGTTTTTTTTAATTAATAAACTTTTATATTTTTAAGAATAAATTTTAAAATCTAATAATTTTAAACCTTGTTTTTTTCTGCCCTGGGAACTGAGAAGCAAACTTGTTTACATGTAAACTTGCCCTTGGGCTATCAAAAGGCATTTCCATTCAAATGTAAATGAACGCATTGTTTAAAGATAGCTGCTGGCTGGAATTGGATTACCTGTTCTGGGTGGGAAGGGCATGTCCTCCCCTTTCTCTATTAAAATTAAGGTGTTAGCTTTAAAATCTCTTTTTGGCAAGAGATCTTAAACTTTCAAAACTTTAAATTTTTCAGGTAGCAAATCAATTACTTAGCATTTTCTCAAATCAGTAATACCTCCACATTCCCAAGGATATACTTCAAACAAAAGACACAACCAAATAGATCAACCAACCTCATTGAGACCCCACACAAGGCACTCACAGATCAACACCCCAGAGCTACAACTCAACACATCCAGATCTAAGCCTTCATCACTTGATTCAGCAAACCCTCAAGTTCCCGCAAAAGTTTCCAGCCATGTCTGAGAAGCAGCCCTGGGACATGGGCAGGTGAGGAGCAAGCTGTTCAGGGTGGCTGCTCTGAGCCTGGCTGCTGTAACCTTGGACCTGGCCTCTGTTGCTCCGGGCCCGGCTGCTCCAGGCCTGGCTGCTGCTGCTCCGGGCCTGGCAGCTCCCGACCTGGCTGCTCCGGGCCTGGCTGCTGCTGCTCCTGGCCTGGCTGCTGCTGCTCCGGGCCTGGCTGCTCCCAACCTGGCTGCTCCGGGCCTGGCTGCTGCTGCTCCAGGCCTGGCTGCTCCGGGCCTGGATGCTATATATTAGCCTTTTATATATATAGATACTCTCTTGGAAACTGAGCAGGCACCATGATTACTACTGTAGACTAAATAGAGGAGACATTATATTAACTATTTTTTAGTTGTAAATTTACAGACCAGGCATTTTATTTGTTTTTAAATTATTTGAATATTTAAAAATAGCCACTGAAAAATTGATAAGATAAACCTAATGTTCATCTGGAATAATAAATACATCAGACTAGAATGTATTAAGAAGTTTGAGTGGGCTCTTAGTCTACCCAATTATAATAGTAAAAGATCTGCTATTAGAGAAGATAGTTCTACCTGATACATCTGAGAATTAAGATAGAGACTGTTATGTTTATTGTATATTTAATTTGAGTTTTCAAATGAGTGGTGAAACAATGATCTGTTCAATATATTGTGTTGGGAAAATTGATTTTTGATAAGGGCTCTTAGTCATATCAATTAAAAACTGTGAAAATATTCAAGGAAGATATAGGCTATAAGAATTAAAACTTTTAACATTTCTGAGAATGATAAATATCTCTGGAGTCATAAAGAAAGGGGCTGGTAGGTTTGTCTTCATGAAACACACACATAATCATCTGTACATCACAAAATACCATAAAATTCGACAAGTAAAGTTGGGTTATAAATTTGGGGAAAAGAAAAATTTAATAATCTTCGATAGAATATATATCAGGGGTCCTCAAACTTTTTAAAGTGGGGGCCAGATCACGGTCCCTCAGAGAGCTGGAGGGCCGGACTATATGAACTACTAATTCCTACTGTAACACCTGGCTGCGCTCACTGCCCAAAAAACCTGGCGGGCCGGATCAGACTCCTCTGGGGGCCGCATGTGGCCCTCGGGCTGTAGTTTGAAGACCCCTGATATATACCGTATTTTCTGGCATATAAGACGACCCCCTAATTTTTACAGTTAAAACATAGGTTTAGGCCTATATTTGCTGTATAAGACTACCCCCCACTTCGGAGGCAACACCAGTTCTTTTTTGAATAGACCGCCTCTCTGACTCTGGCCAATCTGAGCAGGCTTTTTACTAGAACACAGTGTAGAGAACATACTTTTTATTGATTTTTTTTTTAGAATGAGGAAGGGAGAGGGAGAAAGAGCCTCCTGTGAGAGTGAAACAATGATGGTTGCCTCCCACACTTGCTCTATGTGGGGATCAAACCCACAACCTAGCTTTGTGCCCTGACCAGGAATTGATTCTGAGATCTTTCATTGTATTGGACTATGCTCCATTCTACTGAACCACACTGGCCAGGGCTGGTGTTTCTTCCTATAACAAGAATCCAAATGGATTAGGGGCCCATCCTGATTACCACATTTAATCTTGATTATATGCTTATAGGCCCTAACTTCAATAACAGTCACACTTGGAGATAGGGCAACATCATATGAATTTGTATTAGATGTAACATTTAGTTAATAACAAAACATATACTAATATATGTCTACCAATCAAGTTAAAGACAAAAACAAGGTAATAAGTAACTAGGCAGCGATAATTCAGGTTAAAACATGCAAATGACTATTAACATAAAATGTTACTTAATCTCATTGGTATTCTAGAAAATGAAAATTTGTTCTCATATTGACAATATATAATGATTAGAGGTCTGATGCATGAAATTTGTGCAAGAGTAAGCCTTCCTTCCCCCAGTTATGGATACTGGCTTTCCTCTGGCACCCGGGACCCAGGCTTCCCTCCAGCACCTGGGACCTAGGCTTCCCTCACAGCCTTGGCTTTGTCCAAAAGGTCCTCCGATGGATGTCAGTTCTAATTAGCATATTATGTCTTTAATATTATAGATTTTTATAGTTATTTTTATACTTACACACACAAACACACACACAGTAATATGAATGGTAAGCTATTCTGGCTTGCCTGGTGTCAGATACTATGCTAAGCACTTTACCTGAATTATATCATGTTATCCTCAAACAACAGTGAGAGATATGTATTACTATCCTGAAGCTATAGATGGGGAACTTCCGAGCCAATGAAGTGAGGTTAGATGCTTTTTTCAAGGCCATATAGATTGCATTTGGTAAAGCTAATTGAGAATATGGATTCTAGATAACTTCTATAGCATTTTATTGCTAACAATAAGAACGAATGCTCAGTATAGGCACTGTCCTATGCACTTGAGGTGAATTAATGCACTTAATTTTATGACAGATTAATGAGGTAGCTACTATATGATTATTATTTATTTCCATTTGCAGATGAGAAAAAAAAAGCAAAGGGAGGATAAACAACTAACAACCAGCAGTCAGAATTCAAACCCTAAAAGACACAAGTCTATACTATAATGCTAAAAGCCTGATGCCTTGGCAGGTGTAGAGTCAGAGATAGAAATTGGCTTTGCCCTTTAAAAAATATTTATTTCAGACATGTCCACTGTCAGGCATGTTAGTTTGCACCTTCATACATTAGGGTGCATTATTCTTGGAGGAAAAGCAATAGTTCCAATTGACAGGTTAAAAATAAGTAATTTCCCTGTAGGGAAAAGTCAAAAACTGTTCATAAAGAGAAACTGATTTTCTTTCTTTTAAAAAAATATATATTTTATTGATTTTTTACAGAGAGGAAGAGAGAGGGATAGAGAGTTAGAAACATCGATGAGAGAGAATCATGGATCAGCTGCCTCTTGCATATCCCCTACTGGGGATGTGCCCGCAACCAAGGTCCATGCCCTTGCCCGGAATCAGACCTGGGACCTTTCAGTCCACAGGCCGACGCTATATACACTGAGCCAAACCGGTCCCGGCGAGAAACTGATTTTCTTTTTCAATGATTAAAGCAGGAGGAAAGTGAAATTCCATTATTTTAATTTAGACTCTAATCCATTCTCAGTGACCTCTCTGCAATTGTATGCATTAGTGGTAGTAAACAGTGTGCCAGCTATTGACCAACATTCATAGATCATTTTATATCAGGAGCAACAAATATTTTTCACATACACATGACATAAAGGTGGCAAAAACAAAACAAAACCCCGTAGTCCCTGTGCTCCCTAATCAGTCGTGAATAAAATAATTTGAGACCTTTTGAAATGAGAGGCTGGGTTTTTTGCCAAATAGCAATCATAACAAGCATTACCCTTTTGATGCTGACAGGAAAGTTAAAATATTCCATCATGTTCCAGTTTCTCAGCAGTTGATAAAGGTTAATAAATCAGGATTTTAGGAAAGCAGTGTTTCTATAGTTTTTATGTTATTAAAGGACAATTCTCATTACACTTGTCACAGTCCTGAACATTTTTTCACATTCCAACTAGAGCTTATCTTTTTTTCTCTGTTTTGCATGGACCAATAAACTCTGGATAGAGTTCTCAGTTCTGATAGCTGTGGAGAAAGAGGCTGCCCTTAAAAACAAAACAAAACAACAACAACAAAAAAGAAAAACTGCCCAGCTGGCGTGGCTCAGTGGTTGAGCATTGACCTATGAACCAGGAGGTCATGGTTTGATTCCTGGTCAGGGCATGTGCCCAGGTTGTGGGCTCATCCCCAGTAGGGATGTGCAGGAGGTAGCCAATCAATGATTTTCTCTTATCATTGACGTTTCTCTCTCTTCCTCTTCCTTCCTCTCTGAAATCAATAATAAAAATATATTAAAACACACACACACACACACACACACACACACCCCTGAACTGGTGGCAGTAAATAGGAGGAGGAAAAAAGATTTGAACTGAAGTCTCCTGGGAAGAGAACATCTGCTTCATGGAATCATAAACATTACATTAGGATGGGCTATAGATTTCTTACTATTGTAGAACTCCTGAGGTAGCTGTGTGGTGAAATGTTATGGGCTTTCACAAATGTCAGAAATTACCTACAGGATGAGGCAGCACCATAGTGTTTTATGCTCTTTACTCCTTAGCAATCTGATATTTAAATGTGAGAACACTGTTGTTTCAGGAAGTAATATTTTGACTTTCAAATTATTTTCAGACTATGCTACATAGTAAAATAATATTGCTTTGAGAGTATGAGTATACTCAGCTTACAAACAATGAAAATGATTTTGAGGTCATAATGTTATTTCAGAGTAATTGTAATTTCTTCTGACTTATTTTATCTTATTTTATCCATCTTCAAAATGTAAAAATAATATTTATCTTTCAGGTTATAGGAGACATAAAAGAAATATTGTATACAAAATGCTTAGCATATTACATAGCATATAATAAGTTCTCAAAGTACTCAGAAAATATAATCTTTCATTATTTTATATTTATTATTATTATAAGTTAATGCAATAGTTTTTAGATGAAGTTTATGAAGCAAATAAATTACATATGCATTTTAGCAGCTCATTAAAAAATATTTTGCATAATATCTTTGTAGAAAACATAAGGATGATTGTGTTTCTTCCTGTTTGAAGATACCTGATTGGATTGTAGGTTTCCTGGAAAGAGGTTTCTTTTTAAAAAAAATATATATTTTTATTGATTTCAGAGAGGAAGAAAGAGATAGGAACATCAATGATGAGAGAGAGTCACTGACCAGCTGCCCCCTGCACACTTCCTACTGGCGACTGAACCTTCAACCAGGGCACATACATAACCAGGAATCCAATTGGTGACCTTCTGGTTCATGGGTGGACACTCAACCACTGAACCACTCTGGACAGACAAGAGGTTTCTAATGTTAAGTCACAGGAGGCTAGCCCAAGGTCTTTCCTGATTAGTATCATTATCAGTGATTTAGATAAAAGAAGTTGAGTATTTGCTCAGGAAATTAATAGATAATACAAAGCTGACAGGGACAAGTAGTTTAGATGAGTGAATCAGTATCCGAAAATATATTGAAAGTCTGAGGTGACAGACTATATCAAAATGAAATTTAATAAAAATTGATGTAAATATACACCTGTGGGATCAAACCCCATTGAACATATCCTTGTTGGGAGGCATAATTTTATATCTAGGCTCAGGTTGTTTAGATAAACTATAGTGAGGGAGAAACTGCAGTGTTCTGGGTCAAACTCAGACTAGCTAGACCTTGGTTAAATAGTTAAGATGTCTTTATAGGAAGGTTGTAAATAATAAAATACTGTCCATCTATAAGATTAAGAGTGGAACACTATCTGACAGAGATTCTAAAAAATCAATACAAAAATTCTCTGCTTACCATGCTTGGCATAGCATTCAGCATCTTCACATGCACTCAATCATTAAAGGCTTTGTATGACAACGATGATGGTAAGGATGATACAGATTAAATTAAATATCACTAAGTGACCAATTAAATATGGAAACAATGATTTAGCTTCCACCAGTATTGACCAAATGCATACTGGCCTCCAGGCTTGTTCTGTATAGGAGGATGCAAACATTTAATAAAACTTCATTTTTGTCCTCTGGAAATATCTCATAAAAGATGCTCTCAGTGATCTTCAGTTTTTCATTTTCTTTTTTTTAAACTTTATTTTCATTATTGACACTATTACAGATGACCCCATTTTCTACCCCCCTTTATCCACCTCCACCGAGCCCAAATACCCGCTTCCTTTCCCTCTGATCATCACCTCACTATGTCTCTGGGTTATGTATATATGTTCTTTGGCTAATCTCTTCATCACTTTTCATCCATTCCCCACAGACCCCTCACCTCTAACATATGTCAGTCTGTTCTATTTATCCCTTCCTCTGGATCTATTTTGTTTGTCAGTTTTTTCCCCTCATTAAATTCCACATATGAGTGAGATTATATGGCATTTGTCTTTGTCTGACTGGCTTATTTCACTTAGCAAAATAATATTCAGGTCCATTCATGCTGCCACAAAAGGTAAGAGTTTCTTCTTTTTTTCAGCCACATAGTATTCCATTGTGTAAATGTACCACAGCTTTTTTACCCACTCATCTACTGATGGGCACTTCGGCTGTTCCAGATCTTGGCTATTGTAAATAATGCTGCTATGAAGTTGGGGTGCATCTATTCTTTCTGATTGGTGTTTCAGATTTCTTAGGATATACTAGTATTCCTAGGATCATTGGGTCAAATGGCTATTCCATATTTAATTTTTTTGAGAAAGTGCCATACTGTTTTCCACAGTGGCTTTAGCAGTCTACATTCCCAACAGCAATGTTTCTTCACATTCTCACCAACATATATTTTTGTCCATTTACTGATGGTAGCCATTCTGGAAGGTGTGAGGTGATACCTCATTGTCATTTTAATTTGCATCTCTGTGATGATTAGTGATGTTGAACATTTTTCATATGTCTATTTTATTGGCCATTTGTATGTCTTCTTTAGAGAACTATATATTCAGGTCCTTTGCCCATTTTTTAAATTGGATAGTTTGATTTCCTTTTGTTAAGTTGTATGAGTTCCTTATATATTTTGGAAATTAATCCCTATCAGATGTTTCATTGATGAATATTTTCTCCCATGCAGTAGGTACCTTTTTCATTTTGATGTTGATTTCTTTTGCTGTGCAGAGCTTTTTTAGCTTGATGTAGTCCCATTTGTTTATTTTTCCCCCCTTTATTTCTCTTGCCCTAGCATAATATTTTCCAGGTCCCTCAATGCTATCTCAGAGGGTAAAAGATCCTTTTTTTTTTTTTTTTTTTTTTTACAGCTGCATAGTGTTCTGGACCAATTAGCATATGCTCATCAGAGACATTTCTTCAGAAAAATTCTCTTTACACAAAATTGCTGTTCCTTGAGCTTTTGAGAGAGAGTTTTATTTGATAGTTTCTATATAGATAAGTTATTTTTAACCAGTCTCAGCATAAATCTTTGAAAGCTAATTTTTTCCTAGTCCACAGTTATAATTCTGGGCTAGTTTATTGTCTGGTCAGTGGACCCTAAAAAAGCAATACTATCTGTAGTACAATTTGTGTCAATTTTTTTTAACAAAGTCATTTTGCTAAGTAAAATTAGTCACAGAAAACAAGTATTGCATTTATATGAAGTACCTAAAACAGCTAAACTCATAGAAACAGAGCACATTGTGGTTGCTAGGGGTTGGGGGAAGGGGAAAGTGGGAAGTTGCCATTCAACAGGCATAAAGTTCCAGTTACACAAGATAAATACTAGAGTTCTAGAATTCTGCTATACAACACTATGCTTATAGTTAACAATACTATATTATACTCTTAAAATTTTAAGACAGTAGGTTTCATATGAAGTGTTCTTACCACAATTAAAAAAAAATCTTTCTATGAATTAAAAGATGCAACCTTCTCTGAATTGATCTAGTAGAATGTTTTGAAATGTATAGCATGTGTTAAAGCTCTTAGATATTGGAATAATGTTATCAAACAGACTGCCTCTACATAGAATTGGGTGTTCTGGTTTGCTGGGATTTAAAATGTGGTTGAATAATAAGTAACCAGAGATTATGTAATTAAAACAGAAAGATACTTCACCTAATTGCTCTGGCTAATTGATGGTAAATTATATTTAAAGTAGATAAATGAATTTTAAATAATAACCCTTAAAACAGAAAATTAAGTATGCTGTCTTTTTCTACACAGCTAGGTTTGTCATGATCATATTAAAGAAAACTAATAGCTCTTGAGGGAGAAAAGAATGAAGGCTTCACTTTAAAGCTGAGATAAAGCATTCAACATAAGAAAAGTCAAGCAAAATTATTAAGAAAAAATAGATAACCTAAATAAAAACCATATCTCTCTACTCAATATCAAGGCATAGATTCTCTTGATACCTAATTATCTGGCCACCTTATATTTGATATATTTTTTCTAGAAACAGGAAAATACATATAATATTTTTAAATGGTGAAGAAAAAAACACACTTTTTTATTTATACCACACAGTCTCTGTGAATGCTTGGAAATTGTTTATCTGATTTTTCCAAAACTGGGTGACTCAGTAATTTTAGAATACTTTGAGGATCATCATTATTTTTTGTATGAAATTAAGATTTTAAAAAACTATAGTGGTGATTGAACAATTAGGGTGTACCTGTTAAAAAGTAAATGTCTGTCCAAACCACCATGTCAGTAATAAAAGTGCCTGTATGGCCTTTTAAAGTCTCATGTGTAATGAGAGACTTTAAAAATGGTCATATTTTGCCCTAGTCGGTTTGGCTTAATGGATAAAGCAAGGGCCTATGGACCAAAAGGTCCCAGGTTCAATTCCAGTCAGGGCATGTACCTCCATTGCAGGCTTCTCCCCGGCCTTGGTCCTGGTCCTGGCAGGGGCTCATGCAGGAGCAACCAATATATGTTTCTCTCACATTGATGTTTCTCTCTGTCTTTCCCTCTCTCTTCTACTCTCTCTAAAAATCAATGGAAAAATATCCTCGGGTAAGGATTAAAAAAAGAAAAACTCATATTTTACCTATAGGATTTTAATTTACTCACATTATTCTTTAAAGTTTATCATGTAAAGCCAAATTTCAGGTCATTTTAAGTATTAAGTATGTGCTTGAAAGTCTCTAGCAGTATCATAGGAGCCATTAACTACTATCATACAAATATGTATTAAGGACATTTAAAAATTGTTTTTACCTATCATTATAATTTACTACAATATATTATAGCACATTTACTTGGTTAACAGAGAAGTACTATTCAGAATGACACTTTTGGTGTGCTAGAATAACACTTTTATAAGACTTTATAAGGATTTTCATGGCATAATCCCCAATTTGCAAAGTCCCCATATTAATGAAATCTGCTTCTAGATTCATTTGACTGAAAGGTGAATATGAGGCTTGATGCTCATCAGTAGTGACTTTAAATGTTAAATGTCTTTCAGGTGAGTTTTAGAGCTTACATATAGGGGCACATGCCTGGGCTGCATTCTCAACACTCAGTAAGGGGCATATAGGAAGCAGCCAATTCAAGTTGCATAAATAAAAACCCATGGGAGGTTTCTTAGAAGCACAACTTTTATATATATATATATATACTAGAGGCCCAGTGCACAAATTCGTGCACAGGTGGGGTCCCCCAGCTTGGCTTATGATTGGGGCCAATTAGGGGAGTTGGACTGCTAGGGGGTAGGGGTAGGAGGGACTGTGGGAGTTTGGCCCCAGCAGCAAGCTAACCAACAGCGGATTCTGCAAAGAATTGGGTTAACTCCTCCTTCATGTTTGGGTCTGGTATGCAGGTAAACCAGATTTGGGGCTGTCAGGGCTCCAGCAGCAAGGTCTGGGTCAGTGTGCATCACAACTACTGGTCATTCGTCTAGTCATTTTGGTAGTTCAGTTGTAACAGTCACTTAAGCTTTTATATATATAGATAATTGATTTCAAAGAGGAAGGAAGAAGGAGAGAGAAATAGAAACATTAATGATGAGAGAGAACTATTAATTGGCTGCCTCCTATATGCCCTTTACTGGGTGTTGAGACTGTAACCCAGGCATGTGCCTTGACAGGGAATCAAACTGTGACCTTCTGATTCATAAGTTGACACTCAGCCACTGAGCCACACCAACAGGATTAGAGATACTACTTTGATTCTCAGTTCTCCTGTGTCAGTCATTTTATCTGCATCAAGCACTGTGTTAAGAGTTGTGTCAAAGATGCAGGAAAGAATTAGCTGCATGTTTTGCTCTTAAGGAAGAAGGGCTAGGGAATTAGGCTGTCTACAGAAATTCCACACTGGATCTAGCCAGGTAGAACTGAACATGGTAGATGCATTAAGTCTATTTAATAGACAATAAACATTTCCTGAATGAATGAACAAATCTCTTTCATAATATAAAAACATGCAAACTTTCTGAAAGGTCAAAGAAGTGAGAGATTCCTTTTAGCTCATAGGAACTAGCTTGAATTTTGAAGAATACTTGTCTATTTTAGTGTAATATTGAAATAATATTTTTAAGATTTTAATATGACACTAGTTATTAAAAATGATGTGAACTAGAAATATTTTAAATATTATACTCTTAACTTGACAGTTATGTTAAAATACGTTTTCTCTTTATTGTGGATATAAATGTTTAAGGGTATGTCAGCAATTATGGAAAAGTTAAAGGAAATATAGCAAATATAATATGAGCATAAGATCATTAAACAATCTCTTCCTTCCTGGGTCAGACTCCTGGGCAACTAAGAGAATTATGTCTAAATGTATGACTCTTCCTACTACCATTCTCAAAGGCTAGGATGTCATCCCAAACCTTCCAGTTCTGTTAATAACCCATTATAGTTATTAATTGAGTTAGCGAAGCATTTTTCCCCAGTTTCCCTCACCTCTTAAGTTAATGAAGTTTAATAAGATAGTCATTTCCTCTTTCTCTATTCCCATCTTCAAGGTTAATTTATGTACAACACTAATCAAAAGTTATGAATTCATAAAATATATACCATGAGTTATACTCATTCTTAAGTAGTTGAAATGCTTTACATCATTTTTATAGAAGTTATATTCAGATTTTATCATTCCAATTTATGACTTACTTATTATGTGCCAGATACTGGGATTACATATGGGGACACAAAGCCAAACAAGGTAGATGTGTTATCTATTCCAATAGAACCTATAGTCAAATTACAAATAGATGAGCATATAGTTTTATTAAGAACAATGAAAGAAGTAATCGTAGTACTGTTATAGAGGTCAACAGGGACAAGGCAGCTAGTTTAGACAGGTGGTCTGAGAAGTGCTCTTTGAAGAGGTGATATTTGAGCTGATCTCAGAAGGTTTAAAAGGAACAGGCCATTAAAGCAGCAGCAGGAATATTCTTGGCTATGGAAACATGTGAACATACCTTAAGGATATAAAAAATTGATATATTATCCTATCTAATAAAATAGCAATATGCAAATTAACCATCACTTGGCTACACCCATAAGCCACACCCACCAGCCATGCCCACCAACCAATCAGGAGCAAATATGAAAATAAACCCAACCAGGATGGCTATGGCCATAGAGAGCAGGAGGGAGGCTTGGGTTTGCCAGGCAATGGAGGAAGCCAAGCTTTCCGCCTGCCCTTGCTGGCATAGGCCTCCACTCAAGGCTACAAAGTTTCAATGATAGAAGATACATAAATCCCAACAGAAATGGCTGCTTCCAGGGAGCAGCAGAAGGCTTGGCTTCGCTCCAGGCTACAAAATTTCAATTGTAGAACATAAATAAACCCCAGACACTAGGGCCTCCGCTTGGGTCACTGGAGGGCGTGGCCAGCCTCAAACCACCACAAGCCCCTTGCTCAGGCCACCCCACACCCCAAGGGAACCCCCACCCAGATCCGGGATATCCTTCAGGGCAAACCAGCCAGCCCCCACCCATGCACCAGGCCTCTATCCTATATAATAAAAGAGTAATATGCAGATTGACCATCACTCCAACACACAAGATGGCTGCCCCCATGTGGTCAAAAATCCTTCCCCCATGTGGGCACAGGATGGCCACCATAAGATGGCCAGCAGGGGAGGGAAGTTGGGAGGGACCAGGCCTGGAAGGGAGGGCAGTTGGTGGCCATCAAGCCTGCAGGGGAGGGAAGTTAGGGGTGACCAGGCCTGCAGGGGAGAGCAGTTAGGGGCAAACAGGGTAGGGTAGCAGTTAGGCATCAATTGGGCTGGCAGGGTAGCAGTTAGGCATCAATTGGGCTGGCAGGGGAGTGGTTAGGGGGTGATCAGGCTGGCAGGCAGAAGCGGTTAGGGGCAATCAGGAAGGCAGGCAGGCGAGTAGTTGAGAGCCAGTAGTCTTGGATTGGAGAAGGTGCAGGCTGGGCTGAGGGACACCCTTCCCTCCTTACCTCTAGTAAGAACAGGAAAAAGACTAATGTCAAAAAATGGGAGAGTAGCATAGGATGAGCCTGAAGAGAAGGATAGGAGCCCAGATCATGCAGATCCTTATAAGCTAGGGTATAAATGTGGGATGACAGTGAAATTTTTTATGTGTATCTGTGTAGTGTATCATATTATTATTTATTTCTTAAAATTATTCTGGATATTTTAAGGAGACTAGATTAAAGGAAAAGAAAAGTTGAATGAGGAGGATTTTTTTCTTAAATGCCTATTTAAGTGATCCAAACAAAGAATGGGAGGTGGCTGAGGATAGTGGAAGTAAAAATAAAAATGAACAAATTGAAGAGATATCTGCAGGTATCTCTGATAGGGTAACATTACAATTATGTGTTCACTTGTCTTTCTTTCTTACAGCTGGGACCCATTGAAGAGAGGGACTATTTCTTTTCGATCTCTGTATTTCCACTTCCAGCTGAGAATATTTAATGAAAAATATATATTTTTTCATAACTTGGGTGCCTAAGGCATGACAGGCACTCATAAAATCTTCAAATAGATAAATAGGTTTGCAGTCTCTACAGTAGAATTCTTCTCTTGCCCTGAAATTATTTTTTTATCATGCTTTAAAAAAGCCCCACTAGTTTTGGTATACTATAATGTGGTGAATATAACCATATTATCTTTCTCCATCATCATTCAAGATCTTATAGGATTCAATGATATGCTTCTAATATTTTATCCTCCAGGATTAAGAAAGAGAAGATTTTTATTCCTTTTTCATGTGGCAGTTCTGCCTTTTCAGTGATCATTTCTCTTGCCTCCCTCTGGATTTTCTTCAGCTCTTTTAAGTCTTATTTGAGATGTTACAACACAATGCTCCTGGTGTGAACACACCACAATCCAGAGTGTTGGTGGAATTCTGGAATTGGTTTCATTCCAATATATTTTCTAATAAAGCCCAATATTTTCTAGACATTTTTGGTTCTAGGAAATAGTGCCCAAAGACCCACAAGTCTTTTAGTAAAAATATAACTCAAAGCTTAAAATAACTGAATATTTTTCCTGTCCATTCTATAATTTTATTCCCATATATGTGTATATATATATATATATATATATATATATATATATATATATATATATATATATATATATTTGCATTTTGTTCCTTCCAGTTTGGTATCTCACTATCTCCAGAAGAGCTTAGTGTCAATTGGATTCTTTTCTTCAAATCACTTATAAAAACTATTGGATTGGGACAATCCCTGGGAGATAGCTCCATTTGTAGTTTCTGTCCAGAGCAATTTTCTCCTGCTCTTTGTTTCTTGTCTGTAAGGTAATTCTCTATTCATGACAAAAATAGTCTTCTCAGCTTCATGGAGCTCAGATTGAAGATTATGTAAATGTAATTTGAAAAAGAATGTAATGCATTTGCTTGTTCTATTTTGTTCATATTATTAGTTATTCATGAATACCTCAATCTGATTAGCTGAACATGATTTTCCTTATAGAAACCACATTTCCTTTTAATAAATGTTATCTTTTTTTTTCTTGGATAACTCTATCATCTATCTATCTATCTATCTATCTATCTATCTATCTATCTATCATCTTTAACCTTCCATTAACTTGTCAGAAATGGCAGGTACATTTGTCAATAGTTAGCTGTGAGAATCCCCACAGACACTCTTCTTATGGATAACAAACATTGTCTTTTCAGAACTTATAACAGCTGTTTAAATTTTTGGCTAATAGTACCACTATTTCATCTTGGATTCTTTTAAAATGGTTGATGCATTTAAAGCAATTTATCAATTAAATCTACAAAGTCTTTTACTTTTATTATTTGCTTGAACCTTTTGTGGCACTATATTTTCTCAACTGTAAGATATCTTCTTTGACCGTTAGAGGATTAATTGTGCATTCATTTAATGAATATTTATTCAGTGGCCATGAGCTGAGCAACTGGGGACATACCAGTGAACAAGATAGGCAAAAATTCCTGTCTTTACTGAACTTACATTATTTAAATGGAAAGACAGTAAGAAAATAAGTAAATAATATGTCAGCTGGTTTTAAATGCTAGGAAGAAAAATAAAACAGTTAAGGGGATAGCATGTGAGGAGGAGTGCTATCTAATATAGAGGGATTAGGAAAAATCTCTCTGAAAGTGTAACATTGGAACAGGACTATGGAACAAACCATGTTGTTACTTGGGGAAGGAATTTCAGACAAGTGAAACAGTAAGCGCCCAGGCTCTAAAACAGACATGTGCTTGGCTTTTTTATTTTTTTTTTAAACAAGAAATCCAGTGCTACAGGAAGAAAGTGAATGAAGGGAAGGAGGACTAGGGGTTTAGCCAAGGGACAGATCATGCAAGGCTTTACAGACCAGATTGAGGATTTTGAATGATATTCCCAGTATGATAAGAAGTCATTTGATGTTTTTTTGAGCAACGGGAGATCATAATGTTGCTTATTTAAACACACACACACACACACACACACACACACACACACACACACACACACAAAACCTCTGGTTTTAGTGTATAGACTAATTGTGTTTGGGGAATGGGAAAGTAGAAAGACAAGTTAGGAGACTATTATAGTAGGCAATCAGGTAAGAAATAATGAAGACTTGAACCTGGGTATTGGTGGAAGTAATCAGATTTGTTTTTTACAAAGCTTATCCATTTTGTTTATCAGACATTAATTATATTTGCCAGATAATGAATTTTATATTTACATAAAATATAGCTCTTTCATTTTCATTAAAAAATACAAGTTGGTATGTTTAAGGTAGTTTAACATAAGCTTGTCTTCATCAAAGAACCATTGCTGTAAACTCTTTGTAACTGTTTACTGTAAATACAATGTAGACAAGTAATTTTGCTTAAATATAAGAACAAGTAACTAAACAAAGAATGTGTTTACTAGTTATTTTGCTTAACCAGCTTCTAACTGACCTGAATTTCCAGGAATTAGTGTTTAATGCTGCATATTTTATTCCATAAATTCTGAGGCTATGAATTTACTTTAGTGATCAGAGGTCTTTAAAGTTTGTTGGCTTGGTCAAATTGGTATTCTTGAAAGAATATCCATAATGTTGCACATTAGAATTTTAAGAGAAAAATAGTAGTTTGAAAGAATAAACTGCTTAATGCTGTTTCCATAGATCTCATTAGAACAAACAGAATATTGGCAAGTTTTTGAAATCCAGGCCAATCCTTTCTAATAAAGAGGGAATATGCTAATTGACTGTCCCACCCTCAAAGATGGTGACGCCCACAGCAAATAAGGAGGGAATATGGTAGTTGATTGCCATACCCTCAAAGTTGGCGGTGCCCACAGCCACAAGATGGCAACGCCCAGTCCCCTCAGCCCCGCCATGGGGCAGGTGCACAGCAAGGCCAGGCCCACCCCAGGTAGACCTAGCTGCTCTGTGTGCCTCACTCTGGAGTTCCCCAGTCCCCTCAGACCCCAGCCACCCAGAGCTGGCCCGAGGCACGAGTAAACCTCATATGGCGGCTGCCCAGCCACCCAAGGCCATCCAAGGCTCAGGTAACCAGGGCCGGCCAAGGCTTGCACTGCCGGCAGTGGCAGAAGCAGAGGTGTGATGTGGCGTCACCTTCCCCTGATTGCCTGGTTGCCTCCCATCTTTGAGGGCTCCCAGACTGTGAGAGGGCACAGGCTGGGCTGAGGGACCTCCCTCCAGTGCTTGAATTTTCATGCACAGGGCCTTTAGTGTTTAATAAAGGAAATAAGTAATTTAAAAATGGAAATATTATTTCTGGATTTAAAATTTTTCTGACCTCTGTCCAAATGTCAAAACAATCCAAAAATATATTTAAGACCTCACCTGGGCTGCTACTACCATGCTATTATAAACATGTTACTTGAATTGGCTTATTTGTGATAGAAGACACCTTAGGAATTAATCAAGAATACTATGAATACAGCATCAGTTTGACCTTGTACACTTCTATCTGATTTCCCTCTTTTTTTTGTTTTTTAATCCTCACCCAAGGATATTTTCCACTGACTTTTAGAGAGAGTAGAAGGAAAAGGGAAAGAGATAGAAACATCAATTTGACACATCCATTGATTGTTTCCTACATGGGCCCCCATCCCAGACCCATTCCTGGGATGGGGAGGAGCCTGAAACCAAGGTTTGTGCCCTTGACTAGAATTAAACCTGGGATCCTTTGGTCTGCAGGCCAACACTCTGTACACTCAGCCAAACTGTCTAGGGTTGATTTCCCTCTTTTGATTTCCCTCTTTATTCCCATTATTTTCTGGGGAGACTTCTCCCACACCCGTGGAGATCATGAGCAACTAGTAAGGAACTTTGATTGATCAAGGGTTGACCTAAGATGCATACATAAGAGGCATTACCACAGATATTTTGCAATTATAATGAGAGAAACAGTTTCTGTTAGTGGTCAGAGCTGCACTGATTTACAAAAAAATCAAAAATCAGTCAGTATGGAGAGTATAATATGTCTGTATATTTCACAGATGATTCTCTAGCACAGTGGTTCTCAACCTTTTTACTTTTTATTTTTTCAAATATATTTTATTGATTTTTTTGCAGAGAGGAAGAGAGGGTAATAGAGAGTAAGAAACATCAATAAGAGAGAATCATCAATCAGCTGCCTCCTGCACACCCCCCACTGGGGATGTGCCCTCAACCAAGGTACATGCCCTTGACTGGAATTGAACCTGGGACCTTTCAGTCCTCAGGTTGACGCTCTATCCACTGAGCCCAACTGGTTTAGGTGGTTCTCAACCTTTTTAATGCCATCACCCTTTAATAATACAATTCCTCATGTTGTGGTGACCCCCAACCATGAAATTATTTTTGTTTTTATTTCATAACTGTAATTTTGCTTCTGTCCCGACCCACCGCTAGCAGGGTCACCTAAGACCATCGGAAAACACAGATATTTATATTATGACTCATAATAGTATCAAAACTACAGTTATGAAGTAGCAATGAAAATAATTTTATGGTTGGGGGTCACCACTACATGAGGAACTGTATTAAAGGACCGTGGCATTAAAAAAGTTGAGAACCACTGCTCTAGCAGAATGTCCAAGGACCAAAGTTAAAAGTACTTTGGTATATCTCAGGGTTGCTCAAATTACTTTGTTGCTAAAAATACTCTGGGGTTATTGATAACTATATAGCTTTCCAACACTCTTACCTTGAGATTCTGATCCAATCAATTGTGGGCCTACCAACCTGTATTTTAATAAGTACCCCTAAGTGATTTTATTTTCAAAAAAGTTTAGGATACTTACTCTGAGTAGTTCCTTTGCCTGTATTTCAAGTAATTAACATTTGATAATGGCATGCTTTATCTGCAGGCATTGCTGCTGGGCTCTGCACTATATTCTAAAGGAAGTCTCAGCTAAACATGAGTTGTGAATTTAAAAAAAAGATAAGCCATTGGTCATGCCTTTGTTTTTTATATTATAATTAGTATATGTATTTATTTAGCAAACACAACAAATTTACAGATTAATGAAGGTATATATTGGATAGTAAATAAATAATCACTTGAAAACATATCCTGATAGGTGATATTAAGCAATAGTAAAGGGTACAATGAAATTACAAGGGACCTGACTGGGTGGAATAATTCAGGAAATATTTCTTTGGGGAAGTGATTTTTAAGGTAGTTTTAGATATTGCAAGTAGCTTTTTAAAAAATTCTTTATTGATTAAGGTATTACATATGTGTCCTTATCTCCCCATTACTCTTCCAACCCCACCCCCTCACTCAAGCCCTCACCCCCCCCCCCGGTGTCTGTGTCCATTGGTTAGGCTTATATACAAGCATACAAGTCCTTTGCTTGATCTCTCCCCCTTACCCCCACCCTCTAAGATTCGATGGTCTGATTGATGCTTCTCTGTCCCTGGATCTGTTTTGGTTCATCAATTTACGTTGTTCACTATACTCCACAAATAAGTGAGATCATGTGATATTTGTCATTCTCTGACTGGCAAGTAGCTTTTTAACTTAGCACTTTGAATTTCAGGTGTATTAGTAGACCTAGATATTCTAAACCTGGACTCATTGTGAATGGATTGGCAACTCCAGATTTTTTGTGCCTTTTATATTCAATATGAGAATGTCATATATTTTCTGACCTATAACTTCTCATATAATTTAGCTTTCTTTTTTAAAGAAATCTTTATGGTTGAGAGTATTATAGATGTCCCCATTTTTTTCATCTATTGCTCCCACCCCAAGCCTTCACCACCCTACTGTCTGCGTCCATAGGTAATGCATATATGCATATAAATTCTTTGGTTTATCTCTTTCTTCAACCTTCCCTCTGAGATTCCTCAGTCTGTTCCATATTTCCATGCCTCTGGTTCTGTTTTATTCATCAGTTTATTTTGTTCATTAGATTACTTATTTATTTATTTTGATTTTTAAGTACAATTATTGATAGATATGTATTTCCTCAGTCAGCAACAGGGTTGTGCTCCTGAGTATCCTGGTGCCTGCTCCACACTTAAGCTCTTAGCTTATTCCCTCTTGGCATTAAAGGATGAAACTTTCACTGAGTGATTCTTCAACTACAAATTTAACTACAACCTGAATTAAGGGGGACCCAAAGATTAATAAAATAATCCAAATAATTAATTTTAAAACTTCTTTAAATATTACCACTTAGAAAAAAGACAGATAACTACCATGAGATGAAGTTAAGAGATGAAAACATAAAATCAAGTGTTTTCATTAGCAAATTAACATATTTTACAATGTTTAAAAGATCTTAACAGACACTTTAATTTGTCCGACCATAATTCAATATAGGAGCACTGACTGTTATTATCATTTTACTGAATGAAACAGAGGCCCAGAGATAGAAATTGTATAGCTGGAGGTTGAAATTCCACCGAGTTCAACTTGTCTTTATATCTGACTAGAGTCCTGGTGCACAGAATTTGTGCATGGTGGGGGGCTTTCCCTCAGCCCTGCCTGAACCCTATCCAATCTGGCACCCCTCGAGGGCAGTGGGACATCGCTCTCACAATCTGGGACTGCTGGTTCCCAACAGCTCATCTGCTTGCCTGCCTGATTGCCCTTAACACTTTCCTGCCAGCCTGATCACCTCCTAAATGTTCCCCTGCCAGCTGATCAATGCCTAACTGCTCCCCTTCTGGCCTGGTCACCCCTACCTTCCCTCCCCTGCTGGCCTGCTCGACCCTAACTGTCTTCCCCTGTAGGCATGGTCCCCTCAACTGCCCTCCCCTGCTGTCCCAGTCACCCCTAACTGCCATCCTTTGCCTGCCTGGTCATCCCTAACTGTTCTCCCCTGCAGGCCTGGTTGCTCCCAACTGCCCTCTTCTACCAGCTTGATCAATACCTAACTGCTCCTCTGCTGGCCCAATTGCCCCTAACTGTCCTCCCGTATAGGCATGGTCACCCCTAACTGCCCTCCCCTGCTGGCTTGATCCTCCACAACTGTCCTCCCTTGCAGGTCTCGTCACCCCCAACTGCCCTTCTCTGTAGGCCATCTTGTAGTGGCCATCTTGCATCCACATGGGAGTGGCCATGTTTGACCACATGGGGGTGGCCGTCTTGTGTGTTGGAGTGACAGTCAATTTGCATATTACCTCTTTTTAGATAGGATTAAAATGACAAGGTAGCTCACTCAATTTTGTGGCTTGCCTTACCCTCTCTTATCTCCTGTGGTCTCAGGGAGCCTGTTTATTTGTAGTTCAACAAGGCTCCAGCAATTCTGATTTGCTTTTCAATTTGCTTTCTGTAGCTGTTCCTGCTGTTCAAGGACTAGGGCATCAAAGCTCAGCTTGAATCCTACCACTTTAGCCACAGAAACCTTTATCCTTTTAACTGTTCTTCTTGGAACCTTAGCTAAGCTGAAGAACTGCTTGCTCAGAAAAGGTACTGGAGTGAGAACCCCATATGGCTCAAGTGGTTTAACCGAAGATAGTTTACATCCCCAAAGGATACAGTGCCTTAGTGAAAGAACCTTCCTGGCCAATTAGTCTATGCTGCATCTCTGCTTCCTAAACACCACCCCCTCCTTGCTCTGCCATCTGTATCATGGCTGCTGTAAGAATTCCTTTGTACAAAATTTTCTATATAATTAATTAAACCAATGATTCTCTCAGCTATTTGACCTAGGTTACCATGAAAGATTTTTTTTTAATTTCTATTTTTTCAAAGACCAGTGAAAGAACAGGACAATATACTTTTCAAATGTAGAGAGAAGGGTTTTCCTTGCAACTCATGTGTATTACCAAAGACAGAGATCAGGGAACTTCCTAGTGTCCACCTTGGTTAGCATTACGGCAGAAATGAATCTGGCTTCAATACAGGCTATTTTTCATCCTCAAATCTACATTTTGTTCTGTATCCTTCAGTAATCTCTGGTTCTTAAGCTGTCATAAAAAATATAGCAGTTTATTTTTTCCCCTAAAACCTAAAACCAGAAGCATGGATACGTGGAACAGACTGATAACTTTCAGAAGGGAGGGGCATGGAGATGGACTAGATGAAAGAAGGTGAAGGGATTAGCCAAAGGGCATATATGAATAACCCATAGACACAGACAACAGTGTGGAGAAGACCAGAGGGAAGGAAAGCCAGGGCCTATGTGGGCAAAGAGTGGGATATGAGGACATTTGTAATAGAGTAACAATAAAAATAAAATAATAAAAAAAGAGACAGCAATCACTCAGGAGTTCTCAGTGTTTCTCAAGTCTGCTTTGGACCCAGATTAAGGTATTGATTTTCCTACTCGGACATGCCTCTGCTCTCTGCCTTTCTATGTTTGAAAACGTCTTTCCTTAAGCACTGGCCTTTCTACTTTAGTTTCAATTTTGAGTTTTATACTACCTATTGCCTTCTCACTTTCCCTATCACATACATATCAGTCAGTAAAATTGAAGTATTTAAAGCTCTGATTCCATAAGTTTTAAGATATCAATCTTCTTTGGAGTAAAAATATTTGGTTTGAAATCCTGACTTTCACTGCTATGAGCTGTGTGATCATGGAAAAACTACAAAACCCTCTGGATTTTAGTCTCTTTGTCTGTAAAATGGAATATTTAAAGTACCCACTCCCCCTCCCAGTTGTCAACAGAATGAAAAACTAAATGGAATGCAAAATGCTTAGAATAATGTCTGACAGGTAATAAAAATGCAATAATGTGAGCTCCAGTGTAAATTTTGGTTAGATAGGCTTAAGCATATTAACTTCATTGGAAAACTGTGAAAATTAAAACATGTATGAAAAATTCCCAGCACAGAGCCTGGCATAATATAGATATTCAAAAGTTGTAGTCCCATTCCCCTCCAGCACACTCTCCTCCATTCCACACTTCTTTGTCTCATTTAAAAGATTGTTTTTTCTCATGTATTTTTGCTTTTGTGAATTAACATCTATACTATAATTTAAAAACTAACCTTAAAATGGTGATTTTGGATAGCATCCAAAATAAATAAATAAATAAATAAATAAATAAATAAATAAGTAAAGAGGAACATTGTCAAATAGCAGCTGTGCTTCCAGGCAAAATACATTAGAGCAGTGACTCATTTTTAAAAGGTTTTTTTTAACTCCACAGTGGACATTGTAATAGCTCTTACCTTCTGGACATTAGACACTTGAAAGCTGCCAGAGAAACTGAAAAACTAGCTGCTCTGTTCAAAGTCATTCTTCTTAATTGCATGAGGTCAAGTGTAAAGTGTGATAACTTTCCTTCTGTGCAATTCATGCCACTTTTCATTTTGTTCTGTTTTCATAGTCTCATCGATTTCTAGGTCTTTTAGGGGCCAATGTATGCTATCTTCCTCAACTTAGGTTCTAGTGTTTAACCCCCTTTTACACAACCCATGCCAACTCAATACATTCCAGGGAAAAGGAGTCCAAAATATCCAGAAGCCTGCATAGACCAATTTGAACCAGGCATATCTGTGAGAAAATTCTCTTTTGGTGAGCCAAAAATCTAGCTCCATATGTTCTCTCTCTTAAGGTCCTAGCTGTGCCACTTGAGACCTTATAGCAGTGCAATAGCAGCCAATCTAGTATTTGGAAGAAAGTTTCACACTATTTATGGAGTTTTTTCTGTCCTCACTGAAAATTCTAAGTTAATACCAGAAAATCTAAAATAAATAAAATAAAATAAAATAAAATAACAACATAAAACTGAAGTGAGTATTTAGATAATGTAGACCCAGTAATATTAATTTTTGTAATCAACTATGCTTGTAAAATGTTTCAGATTTGAAAACTCATTACATGCTTTTAGATTCCTCTCCATACATTATTATTTGAACAGCTAGCAGTTGATGTTAGAGAAGCATGGTCTCTGGTCACTGACATTTATTCATTCAATCATCCATTTGTTCATTCCCTCTTTCACTTATTTACAAAAATGATGTGTTAATAGGGTAGTGAAGAAGGCCATGGATGGAGCAGGAACCAGGTAGTGGGGGCAAGGGAAAGAAAAAAAGAAGGTCATCTGTACTACTCTAACAATAAAAATACTTTGAAAAATTCCTTTGTTGAGCATTAACAAAAAAATAAATAAATATTTGACAAAATTTTATATACCATAAAAAGTACACCTTCAGCACAATATTATACAATATTCTTACATCATCTTCATGTCAACTGTAAATCTTAATAATCCATGTTTCAAAAATGGGGATAGAGGACATTATTACGAAAGACGAAATAACATTTTGTCATTTCAGTCATTGTTCTTTGAACAATATTACCCCTGCTCCATTGATTTTTCTACTCCTGGGTCCTTCTGAATTTATGATCTTTAGAATTTACCATACTCATTGAAGGATCCTAGCTTATAAGACAGCTTGATGTTTGGTGCTTGCTCCTGATTCATGTCCACCATCAATATGTCACCTGGCAAACATATTGGCTTACAGATATAGATGAGAACTATAAGAAAGTAGAAAAATTTTTCTGAGACAATGGCAAAGGTTATTGTCACTAATGGCTACATTTGCTAGGTGAGAAAATTCAATCTATAGGGCAAGAGAGCTATAATATTGCTCTGTGTAGAAAGGTATAGAGTTGAAACTTTTCTTACACCTGTAATAGCCATGAATATATATATTTTACTTTTATTTTATGTTTTTAATTAATATGTATTATATTTATTTTTATTGTTGATACTATTTCTCTCATTTCCTTACCCTCTCCCACCCAACCCTGTTCCTCACCACCATGACCATCATCACACTGTTGTCTGTGTCCAAGGAGTGGGCTATGCATATATGTTTTTTGGCTAATATCTTCACTTTCTTTCATCCACTCCTCCCTACACCCATCCCCTCTGACAGCTGCCATTCTGTTTCATGTATCCATGCCTCTGGTTTTATTTTGTTCCGTAGTTTATTTTGTTCTTAAATTCCACATATAAGTGAGATTATATGGTACTTGTCTTTCTCTGACTGGCTTATTTCATTTAGCATAATAATCTCCAGGTCCATCTATCTTGTCGCAAAGGGTAAGGGCATGGAGATGGAATAGACCACATGGGGGCGGCCATCTTCTTTTTTGTAGCTGCTTAGTATTCCATTGAGAAAATGTACCACAGCTATTTTACCCATTCATTTACTGATGGGCACTTGTGCTAATTGCAGATCTTCGCTATGTTAAATAATGCTGCTATGGATATTCTTTCTGATTGGTGTTTCAGGCTTCTTAGGATATGTTCCTAGAAGTGGGATCACTGGGTCAAATGGTGGTTCTATTTTCAATTTTTTGAAGTAATTCCATGCTGTTTTCCATAGTAGCTGCAGCAGTTTGCATTCCTACCAGGTTCCCTTTTCTCCACATCCTCACTAGCTCTTGTTTGTTGATTTATTGATGGTAGCCATTCTGACAGGTGTAAGAATTGTCATTTTAATTTTCATCTCTTTGATAATTAGTGAAGTTGAACATTTTGTCATATGTATTTTGATCATCTATATATCCACTTTTGAGATGTCTCTGTTCAGGTCCTTTGCCCTTTTTTAAATTTGATTTTCTTCCTGGTATTGAATTGTATGTCTTTTATATATTACTTGGAGCCCAGTACACAAATTTGTGGAACTGTGGGCCACGAGGCTGCAGTGGGCACAGGGTGGGTCTCTACCCATCCTTTGTGCCCCAGCCCAACCCCTCCTACCAGTGAGTCTTCCCATCCCAGGTCCCCTGTCTGCTGGCAGGCCTGCTCCAGCTGATGCAGTTCCCATGCGCTGACAGTGCCGGCCCTGCTGGAACCAGCTTATATCATGGAGCAATTGGGGTTGGTGCCAGCAGCATGTGTGAGCAGGGAGGGCACCATCAGTGAGTGCAAGTGGCACCTGCTGCCCCAATTACCCCTCAGGAGCAGGGGGAGGTGGAAAAGCACTGAGGGGCGATCTGGGCTAGCAGCCACTGCTCACACCTACTGATAGCACTGAATGATCAGGGCTGGCACTGGGCACTGGCAGTGGGTGTGAATGCTGGGTGGGACCATGGCACACAAGAGCAAAGAATTTTTAGTAACCACTAGAGGCTTGCCTGATGATAGTGCCCTACCTTGGTCTGGCACCCTGCCTTGGTTTGGCACCCCCACTCACCTGCTCCACCATCTCGCCATGGCCGATGCCCACCATATTCTGCTTTCTGCCACCTGTTGCCAATACCTGTTGTGTTCGGCATGCCCCCTGATGGTCAGTGCACATCATAACAACCAGTAGTTCTGTTGTTTGGTAATGCTGTAATTATTGAAAAAGTAGCAGTCACAGTAGCTAGGTTAGGTGGATGTTCGGTCATTTTTGTGATTTGGACAATGTTCATGTTCTGTGTGTGTTGAGACATTATTACAGAGTAGTCTTATTTTTACTTTGATCTGTCCTGATCCCATAGTGGCTTTATTGATGATGTTCTGTGAATCTGTGTTCAACAGAACATTAAGGCCTATGTGTCATTGTCAGGCCAGATTGTGGATGTCAGGAACTGCTTTTCGCTTTCTCATGACTAGACATTGTGATGTTTCAGTGAACAAATATATCAGTGAACAAAGCAGAAGACAGTATATTTGCCTTCATTGGAAGTGCGGACAGAAGAAAAAAACAAATTTAGTAAGTAAATTATACAGAAAATTAAAAAGTGATAAATTCTATGGAAAAAAAAGTGTAATAGAACAGGTCAAATGGGATAGACAGGAAAGTTGCAGTTTTTAATTGAATGGTCAGGGTAGTCTTCATTGAGAAGGTGCTATTTGAACAAAGACTTGATATGGAGGTAAGGAAATTAGCCCTTCGAATAGCTGAGGGAATTCTTGTTTATTTCCAAAGGAATCATCCTATTACTAAGTTTGAATCCCTGTAACTGTTTAACTTACTCCAAAGGCAATTGTTGGGTTCACTGTTTTCCCATTGACTTCTCTGAGGGTTTTGTGTGTTTTTTTTTTTTCGTTGTTGTTTTTTGTTTGTTTGGTTGGTTGGTGTTTTGTTTTGTATTTTTTTGTGTGTGTTTTGTGTTTTTTTTTTTTTTTTTTTTTTTTTTTTTTTGCCTTAGATCAAGAAGAAAGGGATTGGATAAGAAGTACAGAATATGCAAGAGTGTGTATGATGATGCCAGTTCCCACATTACTCCTGCTCTAACAAGTCACTAATTATTCAAGGAACTGAGTAATAGTTCCCCTCTCCCTCTACAAAGATACTAATTCCATGGTTTGTCCTCAATGGAAGGCAGCTGTCCAGACCACTATTCCTGACACAGGACTATTATTATTCCATCTTTACCGTAGCTGGGATTCTGCATTCCCTCTTCTCATGAAAGCTGAGAATCATCCAAGTTCTTGCTTTATCCATTGGAAGCACAGTTAGTCACAGAATGGAACTATCTGAGCAGAATGGAACTATCTACTGTAGTATTTCTTCAATTGCTTTTATTTCTTAAGAGGATATTCATGGTCATTATACTTATTTTTTCTCTATTCAATATATATTGCCTCAAATTTTTATATTTAAAAGTATAAATACAGACTGATGTTTTATTTCTTGATATTTTATGTCAAAATAACAGTTTTTTAAAATTATCTTTATTGTTGAAAGTATTACAGATGTCCCCCATTTTCCCCATTGACCCGCTACAGCCCACCCCCATTTCTCCCTCAGGCTTTTACTTCACTAATGTCTGTGTCTATGGATTCTGCATATATTCATATAAATTATTTGGTTAATCTCTCCCCTGCACTTCCCTCTGAGATTCATCAGTCTCTTCCATGCTTCTATGTTTCTGGATCTATTTTGTTCATCAGTTTATTTTGTTCATTAGATTCTATATATGAGTAATATCATGTAATACCTGTTTTTCTCTGACTGGCTTATTTCACTTAGCAAAATAGTCCCCAGGTCCATCCATGTCACAAAGGATAAAAGATCAATCTTTTTATAGTTACTTAGTATTCCATTGAGTAAATTAACTTATTTACCCACTCATCTACTGATGGGCACTTGGGCTGTTTC
Organism: Pipistrellus hanaki; assembly: GCF_964339955.1. Taxonomy (NCBI): domain Eukaryota; kingdom Metazoa; phylum Chordata; class Mammalia; order Chiroptera; family Vespertilionidae; genus Pipistrellus; species Pipistrellus hanaki. The sequence continues at coordinate 17,995,872 of NC_140524.1, read as the reverse complement.
CAGATCTTAGCCATTGTAAATAGTGCTGCTATGAACATAGGGGTGCATATATTCTTTCTGATTTATATTTAAGGCTTCTTAGAATATATTCTTAGAAATGAGATCACTGAGTCAAATGGCAGTTCTTTCTTTCTTTCTTTCTTTCTTTCTTTCTTTCTTTCTTTCTTTCTTTCTTTCAAGCCTCACCCGAGGATATTTTTCTATTGATTTCTAGAGAATGGAAGGTGGGGAGAGACAAAGAGAGAGAAACACTGATGTGAGAGAGACACATTGACTGGTTTCCTCCTGCATGTGCTCTGGCCAGGGACAGGGATTGAACCTGTAACAAAGGAATGTGCACTTCATTGGAAATGAAACCTGGGGCCCTTCAGGCCATGGGCCTATGCTCTATCCCAAACTGGCTAGGGCCCATTTTTTATTTTTTGAGGAAATTCCATACTGTTTTTCATTGTAGCTGCATCATCTGCATTCCCACTAGCAATGAGTGAACTAGGTTTCCATTTTCTCAAAACCAACAAATGACAAGATCATAGTTTTTAAGTGATGTGACTGAGCTCAGGCTGAAATTTTGAGTTTTCTTTTACAGTGTTCTCACTTCTAGACTCCAATACATCATATCATGGTGGCAACAATAATTATAAGAAAATTATGCAATAAATATTTTAAAAGCAGATGTAATTGACACCAAGAGATGTGGTATAGCACTCTTAAGTGACAGATTAAATAAAACTAATTTAAATATGCACACATCACTTACAATGTAAGTGATTGAATATAAATCTCCTATTAATAACCAAATGGCACTAGGAGGAAAAATATATGACTTTCTGATTTTTTTATACAGAAAATCTAGCTGTATAGTTAACATATTACAATAACAATAGTCATTATTAAGAAAAAAAATTCTTGGTTTAATATGTTTAATGATCTGATTGTGGGGCCCATATTTATTATTAAATTTTAATAATCATAGTAACTTACATTTATATTGGGCATTATGCCTTGTTTTTATATTCAGTTTACATTTAAGCCTCATAACATCTCTGGAAGGTACAGAATGTACTGAGTTATTATCCTCATTTTATTGTAAGAAAATAGGGCTCAGATAAATGAAGTGTCTTCCAAAATTAATAAAAGATGGATGCAGGCATGAAATCTAAATCTCCTGAATATGAATATAGGTTTCAAATAAAGGCAATCAGACATTATTTCTATTTTATATCTGTCACTACTTAAGTGATCTGGAAAAGTCATTCAATTTTTCTGCACTTGGATTTTCTTGAGAATAATGATAGTGTATGCTTCAGTGAATTAGATGATGTTGAAATACACACACACACACACACACACACACACACACACACACGCACTTGCATGCACTCACTCTTCTATTAATCATTTTGGCCATAGAAATATGATGTGCTGGAGAGAACCAAGATGGTGGCATAGGTAAATGTGGTACTTGCTGTCTCTCACAACCCCTTAAAAATTACAACTAAAATGCAGAGCAATCATCATTTAGAACTGCCTGAAATCTGGCTGAATGGAAGCCCTACAACTAGAGAAGTAAAGAAGAAAGCACGTTGATACTGGTAGGAGGTGTGGAAGCATAAAATGGGCTGGCGACATCCACATGTGGCATTTTTTTTTCAAGGCTACAGAGGCCTCCTGTGAGGTCCCAGCCCCATGATGGACCCCAGCCCCATGATGGACCCCAAGTTCAGGGTTCCATATCTGGGAAGAGAAGTCCCCATAATTTTAGGCTGTGAAAAACAGCAGGGATTGTGACTGAGTGATACGAGGCAGCTGGAGTCCCAAAGAGTTCCTCTAAACAGAACCAGAACACAAACATACATGCAATCGCCCTCTCTGAGCTCCAGCACTAGAGCAGCAGCTAGGGGGGATCCAGGTATATATGGGGAGAAATAAGAACTTCTCTTACCCTATAAACGTGTCTCCAGCACAGCAGTTCTTCCATTATAGACACAGTGGGTCCTCACACCCAATTGACCTTGGAGGTCAATTCTTCCCAGTTGACACCAACAACAATCAAGACTTAACTACAACAAGCCTGTACACACAGTCCACAAAGGGGTGCACCAAGAGTGTCCACCTCAGGCAACTGGGAGGCCAACGCATTGGGCCATATAGGACACCTAGCACACAAAGCCACCCTACCAACTCAAGGAAGCAGCGAAAATGCAGAGAAAAAGAAACAGATCACAAACAAAAGAAAAGGAGGAAAACAAATTACTGGATATAGAGTTCAAAACCATGGTTATAAGGTTTTTCAAGAATTTCCTAGAAAAAAACAATAAATTTAACAATATCCTTGAGGATATGGAAAAGGACCAACTAGAAATTAAACATACACTGACTAAAATAAAAAAAATATTATACAGAGACCCAACAGAAGATTAGAGAAACAGAAGAATCAAGTCAAAGATTTGAAATACAAAGAACCACAAAACACTCAGCTGGGAAAGCAAAAAGCAAAAAGAATTAAAAAATTACAACTTCAAGTGAACCAACATCCGAATTGTGGGGGTGCCAGAGAAGAGAGTGAGCAAGATCCTGAAAACCTATTTGAAGAAATAATGACCAAAAACTTCCCCCACCTAGTGAAAGAAATAAATTTATAAGTCCAGGGAGCACACAGAACCCCAAACAAAAGGAATCCAAAGAGGACCACACCAAGATACATCATAATTAAAATGCCAAGAGCAAAAGACAAAGAAAATATTAAAAGCAGCAAGAGAAAAACAGTTAATTACCTACAAGGGAGCACCCACATGATTTCAGCATTTTTCTCAACAGAAACTATGCAGGCCAGATGGGAGTGGCAGGAAATATTCAAAGTGATGAATAGCAAGAACTTAAACCAAGATTACTCTACCCAGTAAAGTTATCATTCAGAATTGAAAGTCAGATAAAGAGCTTCACAGATAAGAAAAAGCTAGTAGAGTTCATCACCACCAAGCCAGTTGAAGGGTATTCTTTAAGAAGAGGAAGGATAACAAGAAAAAGAATGAGGAGGAGGAAGAGGAGGAGGAAAATATGCATACTAAAATGACAATAAATACATACCTATCAACAATTGTATCTAAAAATCAAAATTAATGAACAAGGAATCTAATGAATGAAATAATATCATGAATAAAATAGAACAGAATAACAAATCTTAGAGGTAACGGCAGATGAGGGGGTAGTAAGGGATTAACCAAATAACTTATATGCATTTTCTATGGACACAGACAATAGGGTGGTGAAGTTCTGGTGTGGGGTGGGATGGGAAATGGGTGAAGGGGGACAATGGGGAGGAAAAGGAAGACACCTGTAAAATTCTCTCTCTCTCTCTCTCATATATACATACATATATATATTGTATATATATATATATATATATATATATATATATATATATATCCTAAGCATCCATTACAACTGAATGACCAGAATGACCAGAAAGACTAGAATGATCAGTCAACCAGTTTCTATGATGCAGACTGACCACTAGGGGGCAAACACTCAATGCAGGAGCTGCACTCTGGTGGCCAGTGTGTTCCCACAGCCAACCTCTCACAGCCCCTCCACCAGCCAGCCAACCTCCTGGGATCATTCCTCCCAGCTGGTCAGCCCCCCAATAGGCCTTGATCACCAGCCAGGTTGAGGGACCCCACCCATGCCAAATTCATGCACTGGGCCTCTAGTAATAAAGATTAAAAAAAAAAAAAGAAATATGATGTCTTAGATTATTGTGTTGTGAGTGGCAAATATCTCATATATTTTCATTACTCTATATACACTTTCTTTGAAATGAGATAGATTCTCATTGTTGTTCTATATAATTAGATTGTTTTTCCATTGTAGTACCATAGACAGCGTTCACATTCATTTATAAAGTCTCACTTTTTCCTGCTTGGTAATGTAGCAAAGAGGAATTTAGTGCAAATGAGTTGAAAAACCTGTTAATTAGCATATTATGATATCACACAATTCATTGTGATTAAAACTTTATGTGATGACTCTCACATTGTGTAATAATACACTATCCTAGGCATCATCAAGTAGATTTTTTAAAAGCCCTGCTTTTAAGAGGGTCTCAGACTCATGGCATGATAGAGGTGAATATGAGTAATATGATAAAAAGACTTATCTCAAAGTGCCCTGGAAATGTGGAAGATGATATTAACAAAGAATGGGATAGGACTGAAATAGAGACAAAACTGAGATATGGTGATTGAAATTTGGTGGCAAGTTGAAAAAATGTTTGGTTTAACAGGTGTCAACACTATAGTTTTTCATAGTTGACCTAGATGTATGGTGAGAAAGTTATTCTGGAATCACGGGCATATCATGCACAGATTTGTGAGTGTATTCTTTCCTTTTTGCCAAGACATTCTTCTTTTTCCTGTCTCTTGATTCCACAAGATAAATGAATACCAATTACAGCTATACAGTTTAAGAGGCTCATTTGCTTTCTGCCCCCAGGGCCTATCCTAATTATTAAAATAGATTAAGTGAGTACACAATATCATATAAAGATCATGTATCATAGCAATGCACACTTGAATCCTATATGATTCTATTAACCAGTGTCACCCCAATAAGTTTAATGAAAATAAAATAAAATAAAATAGATTAAGTAACATTGCTCATTCGTTCAGCCTATCAGTCAATGAGCTCCTACTATGTGTCAATTGTCTACCAGCCACTTTAAGGGATAAAAAGATGCTAAGATATATCTCTTGCCTGAAATTTAATATATGTACCTTTCATTGGGGAGATAGGCTTAAATATAGAACATGAGAAATGTAATCCTAGAGACCTGTCGGATATTATTATAAACATCACAAGAACAAGTACTGCTCTATGCAAAGTGCAGGTGGATATTTGATTATGAAAGTTTTCACTAAGGAAATGACATTTGAGTTTGGTTTCTAAGCAAGGGAGGGAATTTAAGCAAATGAAGAGAGGCATTAAAAAGCCACCTAGAGAATGCTTAAGAATTGGGCAGTAACTTGATTTGCCAGGAGTGTGTGTAGTTTCAAGGGATAAAGTGGCAAGAGATAAGGCCAGAATAGTGTGTAGGCAGCAGATTAAGCAAGATCTTAGAGGTCTGACTTTATCTTCAAGAGGATGAAGGGTGGGGCAGAGGCCCAGGCATGTAAAAAATTCAATCAGAGAAGTGATATAATTACTAAAACTAATTATCAAGCATAACTACTAAGAGAACAGAAAGCTATTTGTAATATTCTGTATAAGCACTATTTTAAGAAAATTGAATGAACTCAAATGTGAACTAAAATTAAGTAATAAACATATAAATGAATAATACTTCACTTTAAGGAAAGATAGTTCCTTGAAATTGAGACCTTCCCTGGTGCAATATAATATGTAATTTATAATAAGTCATTGTAATATTTTTCAGAAGTACTTCCATTTTCTGAACCAAAGACTACTTACTTGTTTGGGCCAAAAATGTAAATCAACTAACTTGTATAGTTGAAATGCATTGCTGGACATGTCTAATGTTTGAAGAGAAAACTGATGACATAGCTACGTTTTCACAATATACCAGAGCCTCACTTTAGTAATGACCTTGGGGTCCCTGCCTTAAGATAATCAGACAGGTGGAAGAAAATAGCAACTAAAAAACCTGGTGATGCTTGAATAACTAAATCCTCTTAGACTAAATCCAAAACCCATCTTATTTAGAATTTTATGATAGAGTATTGACAAATGCCAGATTTATTATTCAAATTATGATGATCTTGTGCTTTTTATTTAAAATTTTACTGAGATTAGTATGCAAAGTAGTTTTGGGACTTGATTTACGAAGCTTTTGTAAAGACTTAGAGAATGCCATTATAAATCCTTTAGTTTTTCTTATTGATGTTTCAGTTGTAACTTAAATATTTACTCCCACCACAGTAACATTCTTCTTCCTTTTAAGCTTTTATAGCTAAGAGCAAGATTTCTATTACTCATCAAAGAATCTCTGAAAAGCCATTGGAAAGGAAAGGTGCATGGTGACTTTCAAAACCATAATTTGAAACAAAACATGGGTAAATCTTCATGTGTTTAATTATAAATATTAAGAAAGGACATTAAATTCAATTTGTTTGCCATCTCTTCTTTCCACAACTTCGTGAAATATATCTCTATCATCATTTAAAAAAATTTAAATTGATTTCAGAGAGGAAGAGAGAGAAGTGAGATAGAAACACCAAAGATGAGAGAGAATCATTGATCAGCTGCCTCATGCATGCGCCCCCCCTCCCCCCCCCCCAATTGGAGATCAAGCCTGTAACCCCAGCATGTGCCCTGACTGGGAATTCTTAACTTCAGATCAACCTAAGAAAGGAACAATAATGAAAAATGGGAGCCACTGGACTCCTTCCTTCTCAGATTGCTTTAGAATATGCTATCTGAACCCAATTATTTCTCTTTAATGGGGAAGGCAGTCCAGGAATCTACTTCCCTTCTATTTATACAGCACAGAAATGATTTTTCCTCCTACAGTGATAACATGAAATATATATTTTGGTCTCTGTTAGTTGGCATGCAAATGTACTCACTATAAAACAAGAAAAAAGTCATTAAAGGCCACTGAAATGCAATTATATTATCTCCCAGGTACACAGAAAATAACATTACTTATCACTCCAGTGCATTTACATTTGTTAACACAGTGAAATCGCTCACCCCACTTGTTTCCCTAAGGTTTCCATAGAAAAGTTTCTTTATTCTAGTTCTATCAGAAAAAGCTCTTTGTGTCTATCATAAAGACACTTTTTAAAATTTAAATTGTGAAATTCGCTACATGAACTCATATAAAACCATGGAAACTTTTATGTCATGTAGATCTGACTGCAGATATTGCTAATACATCATGTAGATATGACTGCAGATATTGCTAAAATTTCTAAATCGAGTGTTTGGAATTGCTGCTTAGATAGCAAATATTTGGCTTAATTAGAAAGAAGAGGCCAATACATAACAAAAGTGACATACATCATCTAATATTTTACTCATTTTAGGAAAATGTTTCCTTTAGAGAGAGAGATGCTCAATACTTTTGGGTTTTGTAGGTAATCTGTTAATGTGCATGTAATAGACATTTGGGGAAATCTTACCCCAGATTGTCTTCCCTAGTTTTCCTATTTTACTTTCCACAGTAACCAACTCTTGAAGCTGGAAGGAATCTTAACTATTCTAGAGAAATTTCAGAAGACAAAAATTAAAAAAAAATGAGCAACATAAGCTAATATAGTAATATTTATTATAAAAATTAAACAGGATGTTGTTTAGAGAGATATTTAGATGATATTTAATTTTAATTCAATTTTATTGAGGTATGATTTACAAAATTGTATATATTGAGGTTCAACTTTTTAAGATTCTACATATGTGAGATTCTATATATGTGAAATCACACAGTATCAATCTTGGCCTCACTTCACTTAGCATAATATCCTCCTGGTTCACTCATTATTTATGGTGAATAATCTTCCATTGAATATATACTGTGTGTATGTATATATATATATATATATATATATATATATATATATATATATAAAATCATTTTTTTTATCCTTCCATCTGTTTAAGGACTCCTAGGTTATCAAATCTTGGCTATTGTGAAGACTGCTGCACTGGTGTGCTGATATCTCTTCAAGATACTGATTTCATTTCATATATACATACTAGAGGCCCAGTGCACAAAATTCGTGCACAGGGGTGTGTTCCTCAGCCCAACCTGCACCCTCTCCAATCTGGGACCCCTTGGGGATGTAGCACTGCCTGATCAGTTCTAAACTGGCAGTTGGGCATCCCTCTCACAATCCAGGCTTGCTGGCACCTAACTGCTCCCCTGTCTGACTGCCTGATTGTCCCCTAATCACTCCCATACTGGCCTGACTGACACCTAACTGCTCCCCTGCCAGACTGGTTGCCCCCAATTGCACTCCCCTGCAGGCCTGGTTGCTTCCAACTGCCTTCCCCTGCCGGCAATCTTATAGTGGCCATGTTGTGATGACATGAGGGTGGCCATATTGTGGTGGCTATCTTGTGATGATGTCATGCATCACCTAGGCTTTTATTATATAGGATAAGTGTAAAGGTTAATAATGGCGGATTTTGTAATCAAAGAAAACATGATAATTTCAAGAGAAACATCAAAAGTGCTTTATTCAAAACAATGTTCATCACTAGCTACTACACATTTCTCCCATCCTTCAGGTAATTTGTGGATACCGTCCCAGTAGAACTTTTTTTGTTTTGAGGCAAACCATTCAGAGACCCAATTTTCCACTTCTTCTTATCTTTTGAAGTGCTGCTCAGAATATGTGTGTGCCATCAATCAGAACAAGTGGTAACCTGAAGGAGCATGGTTTGGTGAATACTGTGGGTGGGTTAATACTTCCCAGGCAAGATCTTTTAACGTGTCTTTAACTGGTTTTGAAGTGTGTAATGGTGCATTAACATGAAGCAAAACTACTTTGCTGTGTCTTCTGGCACATTCTGGTCATTTCACAATCAAAGTATGGTTCAAATTGATTACTTGTTGTTAGTAGGGATCAGTATTAATGGTTTCACCTGATTTTAGAAGCTCATACCGGTAATACACAACACCTTCCAGAACCCACCAAATGCGGAGCATTGTCTTCTTTCCAAAGCGATTTGGCCTAGCAGTTGATGTTGACGTTTGACCTGGATCAACTCATAATTATGTGCATTTGGGATTCTCAAAATAAAGCCACTTTTCATTGCCAGTCACAATTTGATGCAAAAAAGACTTTCTTTCGTGCCATTGAAGCAACATTTTACTGATGACTTTTTAGTTTTCCATTTGTCTTTCATGCAATTGATGTGGCACCCATTTTCCTTCCTTTTAAATCCTTCTCATTGCTTGTAAACAATTGGAAATTGCTGAGTAACATTTAATCTTTCTGCAAGCTGTTTTTGAGTTTGACACACATCTTCATCAATAATGCTTGTAATTGTTGGTCTTCAAACTTTTTCAGTTGACCTGAATGTTATTTGTCTTTCACATCGAAATCATCACTTTTAAAGCATTTAAACCAGTTTTCACAAGTATTTTGATATGGAGCATGTTCACCATAAGCTTCCCGAAGTAGACAACGACTTTTTCTTCAAAATAATGAATTAAAACTTCCTGCAAATGCTCTTATTTTGGCACAAAATTCAACATTTTTAAGAGTAAAAATATATATGATGTTAATACCTTCAGAAAATTTGACATAAGAAATTTGGAAGCTTGCTGTCAATTCAACAAAAATAGCATACATATCAATTCACATATATATCAACATATGTATAACTCCATCTATTGGAAAAAATCTGCATTATTATCTGGTACAATTATATACTTAGAAATAAAGTTGTTGGACCATATTTGATCTCAAAAAAGAGCCATCCAAGTGAGGATCTGGGGGGAGACCATCTTAGATAAAGGAAGCAGCCAGTATGTACAATACGGTGCTCAATAATTATTAGACAAATGAGGGATTATCTTTATAATTTTAAGTTTTCACATTTATTGTTCTTTCATATTTTTTTGTTAACTTTTTGGAAAATTTTCTATGAATATGGTCATACTTTATTAGAAAAGATATTTTGTACATTGGGGTGATTAACCCTTTGTTTGCTGCTGGTATGGTGAATGCTCTCACATTTTATTTATATTTTGACTCATTTTTTCTTACATTTATGTCTTATATTTAGCTTTATTCATCTTTATAATAATTTTTAACTTTTATTATATGTTTAGAAATATACACTCTACCTAAAGATAGTTTTTAAATTACCAACATTTTTTGTATTTCATCTTTTATTTAAGTTTTTTGTTTAAAGCATTTGATACATCTTAACATTTACTTGTTAAGAAAACATTTTTATTTTTTTAAATAACTAAATAGTAATCAAAATACACTTAAGTAAATAATTGATATTTACTTGTCAATTATAAATGCTACCTCATCATATAATAAATTAGATATTCTTTAGTGTAAATTCAGAACCTGTAATGTGTTCCTTTCAACTATTCCTCTCTGCCAGTACAAAGCTGTTAGTTTTTTCCACCTTTATAATACCATTGATATTTGTTAGGACCATTCTTTATCAAAATTATCTAGAGAACAATATAAATGAACAAACATAACAGAAACAGACTCATAGACACAGAGAACAGACTATTGTTTACCAGAGGGAAGTGTTTTGGAGAACTGGGTGAAAAAGGTGAAGGGATTGAGAAGTATAGAATGGTATTTAGAAAATAGTCATGGGCATGTAAAGTATAGCATAGGAAATATAGTCAATACGCTATATAATAAAAGCCTAAGTGACCTTTAGGGCAGAACAACCACAATGACCCGTCACTATGATGCGCACTGACCACCAGGGAGCAGACATTCAACAGAGGAGCTGCTCCCTGGTGGTCAGTGCACTCCAGTAGGGGAAGTGCTGCTTAGCCAGAAGCTGAGCTCATGACTGGCGAATGTAGTAGTGGTGGTGGGAGCCTCTCCGCCTCCATGGCAGCGCAAGGAACAGCTAGCCGAGCAGTAAGAAGCAGTGAGCAGGCAAGCGGTAAGGAGCAAGGAGTCCTGGACTGTGAGAGGGCACAGGCTGGGCTAATGAACCCCTCCTCAGTGCATGAATTTTGTGCACCAGGCCTCTAGTACTGTAATAACTACCGTGTTTCCCTGAAAATAAAACATCCTCTGAAAATAAGACCTACTTACAGGTTTCCTTCTGAGTGAAATATAAGGCATCCCCCTGAAAATAAGGCGCCCCCCCCCCCCAGGCTCTGTCTCAGAATGAAAATTAATTTATCGTAAACTGGTCGCTAGGGCTGCCCTGAATGGCGTCTAGCAACCAGTGACATTACACGAAGTCCTGAGATCACTGCTGTGTGGAGGCGGAGCTGAGGTCAGAGTGAGCGCGGGGCAGGAGAGAGGAGGAGACTTTTGCAGATGCATGTAGAAGAACAGGAGGATTAGAGCGGATGTGACATGGCGAAGGTGGTGAGTGTTGGTCTGTCTCTGATGACACTACCTGATGCTTGCAGCCGCCCTCATGATGACTGAAGGTTCTCAGTCAGTGGCAGACCATGCTCCAGCCCAGATCCAGGCCCCAGCAAGTCCAGTGACATTCCCCAGGCAGGCCCCAGGGGGTAAATGTCTGACAAAGGGGTAGGGCAGATGTCTGGTGAAGGTGTTCAGTGGCACAGGGGTGGGGGGGAGGGGGAATCAATTAAAATGACACAGGAGGATCAGAGGGGGCAATCAAAATGATACAGGAGGATCAAAAGGGGTTACTAAAATGGTAATCCCCCCTCTGATTCTCCTGTGCCATTTTGATTCCCCTCTCTGATCCCCCTGTGTCATTTTAAGTGACCCCTCTCCCCCCATCTTGATACCCCAATGCCTTTTTTTAACCTCTAGAAATGAGCACAAAAAGAAAAAGCTACTTGTGGAGTACAAGAAAGGAATTGTGGAAGACTCTTGTGGCCAGAATCTTACTGCTTTCTGCAAAGAGAAGATGTTGAGTATCTGATTGACCTGAAAATGGTGAGCAGAGTATGGCAACCTCATTGAACAAGTGGACAAGGGAAATGCTAAAAAGCACAAGTGTGGATCAGGTCAGCAACCATTATTTTCCGAGCTGGAAGACCTTATCTGTGAATGGGTTGTTGACAGGAGAGCAAAGGCTTTGGTTGTGAATAGGGCTCAGATTCAAGAATTTGCCCTTGCAATGGCACCACAGTTTGACCTAGCCCCCGAAGACTTCAAAGCATCACAATACTGGCTGGATAATTTCCTTCAACAAAGTGAACTGTCTTTAAGAAGATCTACAACATTGTTTAGGTTGGAAGATACTCAAGTTATTAAGCGAGCACTTGCATTCAAGTCCTTTATTGATGATGCTGACTTCTCTAAATACAATCTTTCCAACATGATTGCTATGGATGAAACTGCAGTGTTTATGGGCCAATCATCTCAAACAACAATTGTACAGTGGGGTGCCTCTTTAGTGTACACTCCCTCCACTGCTTACGAAAGTGCCCGTGTTTCCTGTATTTGGGCAATTCATCTGGATGGCACTAAAATCCCACCTTTAATCATTTCTAAGGGCAAGAAGGAAAAGATAGAACGTGTTTTGGGCGTTTTTATTCTTGAAACTAAAAAAGCCTGGGCCACACAAGCAGTTATAAGGAAGTGGGTCGATTTAATGCTGCCACTTGTTATTCGAGGGAGCCAAAGAGGTCTGCTAGTCTGGGATGCAGCCAGCATTTACCGCACTAAAGACATGAAGACATTTCTTCACAAAAGAAAAATAGATCAGATAATGATTCCTGCAGTAATGATGGCCTATCTCCAGATTCTTGATATTGCAATAAAGAAGCCATTCAAAGACAATTTGTGCATGGAAATTAATGACTACATTGAAAATAGAATGGAGAGAAATCAGCGTGGAAACTTTGTGAAACCTAAACTGCAAGAAGTTGTGACTTGGGTGAAGAATTCATGGGAGAAAATCACTGACAGTTGCATTGCAAATGCACTAAAAGCAGGCTACCTTGATAAGAAGTATTCATTTAAAGACAGTGCTATTGCTAAACATGAGAGATTTGGTCCACTGATTCTAAAAGAAATGGAGTCACAAGAAATTCACCAGGAAACTCAGGAATTGGGTTGTTATGATGATGTTCCAGAAGATGATGACATGATTGTCATTGAATAAATGAGTAAATTCTTGATACTGTAGGGTTCACAGTTTGTCTGGTTTGTGTTGACAACTACCATACTGCTGCACCATATACAGGTAATAAATTTCCTTTATTTTCATTTAACAATAAATGTGTACCGTATTATTCTTCATGGAAAAATAAGACATCCCATGAAAATAAGACCTAGCACATCTTTGGGAGCAAAAATTAATATAAGACACTGTCTTATTTTCGGGGAAACAGGGTATGTATTGTATAAATTGGGTACTGTGAATATCAGGGGAAAGCTTTTATAAAGTATATGATTCTCTAATCACTGTGCTGTACACATGAAAGTGAATATAAAATGAGACTGAATATAAACTGCAGTTTAAATTAAAAATTATCTTAGTTATTATCACCTATTATTATACATATATATATATCTTTGACTCAATTTCCCAAAATTTTTGAATGGTCTTTTGATGGAACAAATATAAAATTATACATTATATTTTTAGGAAATATAAAGTTTAACTTAGGGTATTTCTAAATAAATTTTGTGTTTGGTATAGTAAATGTGCTCTATTTTACCATAATGGACCTGTAATTAGTTTTTAAAAGGTATACAGTGAATTTCTTCAGTTTTTCTAGGCAAATAAAAAATAAATATACAAATAATTATTTATAGCTATCTATTTATCTGACTCTACCTATCTACATCATCATCATCATCATCATCATCATCATCACCATCTACCTAACACATATGTATATGGCTTTATTTTTATTGGAACCAAAGTGCATGTGTTTAAATGTAGCTTCACCACTTTAATGCTATGCTTTGATGGGCTAGATATTTTACATCTCTTTATCTCAGCTTTCTGTAAAGTTGAAATATAGTTACATACCTTATAAGTGTTTTTGAAGATAAAAGAAAGGAGTTATTTTATGCAAAATGCTTAGAACAGTGAACATAGTATGCACTATAAATAATTTGTTGATGCTGTTAGCATTCTTCGTGTTATTTTATTAACTACAATTTTCAAAAAAAAATGCTAAATAATGGTGGTGCAAGTTAGCATTTTTATTTTGCTTCTTGCAGTGGAGATCATACCCCCTGGATATTTTTTCCATATTGTACCCATCTATATTTTTATATTATGAAGTATTTAAAAGAACATTATAATCATTTTGGCATTTTGTTCCTTAATTTATTGGTATATATCTCTTAAAAGTAAAATATTTCTATATACCACAATATTATTAAAATAGCTAACAAAAGTAAGAATAATTTCTTAATATTTTTAATATCCAGGTCATATTTAAACTTACCTAAAATCATTTATACAGCCCAATCTTTGAAATACATATTTCATCAATGATTATGCATCGCATTTGGTTCTTATGCTTCTCAAGGTTCAGTCTGGAATATTCTCTTTTAGATGACATTAGGGAAAATGTTCCCCCTTTCCATTTGTCTGATTATTTGCTCATGACCTCATTTATCTTGTTCTTATTTTCTATAAACTGATAGTTCAATCTAATGTCTTAAAGGGGTTCCAGTTATAAATATTTTAAGGAGGAATACTTTCTATTGCATTTTGTATCTTTTCTGATTATCTGGTAAACTTATGTCAAAGAAGAAAATCCCCATAACCCCCAAAAAAGAAGTGCAAAATATTTATTGGAAAAAAAGAGTATGAAGGATAGAAGGGAGAGGGAATCAGAGTATGCTGAGAGAATCCCAGGCCCCATTGTAGGTCTGATTTCTCTGAAAGGAGAAAAGGGACAAAGGAGGTTTGGGTAGGAAGTGCCTCAGACTTCAGCACTGCTCTGAGAATATCTTGGCCAGTCCAGAGCAGTAGGAAATCAAAGAGCAAAGATAACCAATTATAGAAGTCTCAGAGTGTGGTGAAATGGCCTGGCTCTAGTGTTCTTGTTGTGCTCAGATATTGGTTGGAAGTAGTACAGGGAGAGCATGGCCTCAGTGTGACATTGTATTGGATTCTGAAAGTCTAGCAGCTGGTGCCTGAAAACTAATAAGATGTCAAGTAAGGTCTCAGTTTGAATGCACGTACAGCAATGACTTTTCATACCTCAGAAAAAGACTGTAACCAATCATGACTCAAGGTCATTTGAGAAAACAAAATGAGAGTCAAGATTAAATAAATCTTTAGGATTAACCAAAGAGCTTATATGCATATATGCATAATCCATGGACACAGACAATACTGTGGTGAAAGCCTGGGGAGGGGACAGGACTGTGGTGGATGTGGTCAATGGGAAAAATGGGGGACATCTGTGATACTTTCAACAACAAATGTAATAAAAAAGATAAATAAATCTTCAGGCCTTCTAAACCACGGTGAGTACTGCACCATCACCCAAATCCCCATAACCCCCAAAAAAGAAAATTAAAAAGGATATTTACATGTTTCTAAGGTCAATCCCAATCCACTGGGTTAGAAGTTATATCTAAAATCCTGAGAAAACACCACAGGAGCTAATCCAAGCCAAAGGAATTGAGTGCTTAGTCTTCTCTATATTCCCAATAGTTGATTATATTTCAAAACCATATGTTTTCCTTTTCTTTGTTTTAATGGACAAGCAATTTATTTAAGATGACCAAACCAGACTTGACCTTGATAAAACTTATATTGGACTGGGTTCCTGTACTGCATCTACCACTAATTAACTGGGTGATCTTAAATATATTATTTACCTTTTATGAGTTTCATATTTCTCTTTTGTCAAATTAAGGGATTGGATTAGGTGATCTCTCAATTATCATATTTTATAATTTTGGAATCACCTGAAAAGCTAATTTCTCATGTTATTGAGAAGATCATAGCATATCAGGGTAAAATCAGAACGACTCCCATATTTAAAGATAGCCACAGAAAGGGCAAGCTCTTTCTCAGGTATGCATTTTAATTTCTTATACTCCACACATCAGTTAGAATGCTTTTCTAGTAATAAAAATACCTAAAAATGACTTAGTGTTTTGCCACTTGCAAGAATATCATCTGCTATTTATAGAAATCCTGTGACACAAATAGTGCAAGTATAATCATACACATGTAGCAGATGAGCACAGTAAAGCACAGAGAGGAGTAAGAGACTTATTCAGGGCAAGATAGTAAAAAAAAGAGCCAAAACAAAAATCAAGGTTTTGTAATGATATGACTTCACTGAAGAAACTCCCCTATGCTACCCCCTTACCTTTATTTTTTTAAAACAATTACAATACTAGATACTTTGTAAGGCTGCTAGAACCATGGTCTGGAATCCATGAGGAAAAAGTTGATATTATTTGTGTAAGCTCAGCAGTGTGAACTGCCAGTGGCCCCAGAGAGAGCAGAAGTGATGCTAAAAGGCATAAGGAGATGCCTGCTGACTCAACCCATTTGCTCTTTCTCCTCTGCAGGACATTAGGAGCTCCAGGAGGTTTCTACATGGAGCTACTCAACAGTTTTAGTCAAATCGAGACTAGGCCATCTAGTTTATCCATACCTAGGCATTTTCCTAAAATGGAATAACAGCTTGTTAAATGAATTGAACTTTATGTGGACATGTCATTATTTGCTGGATTACCACATTGGAAAATATATTTTGTGGTTTTGATGAAGGGGTAAAAATTAAGTGGGAAACATGAAGTGATCAGAGAAATACTAAATATGTTTCCTGGTTTCATAGCAGCAGTCCCTATATGTCATATCTGTGTTTTGTGTAGGTCTAGCACTCAAACCAAAGCCATGTCTTAGCCTCTTCGCCTCCCTGAGAGAGAAGAACAAAGGACCCTGCTCCATACCCAGCTCTCACCACATGTCTGTTGTCTTTTATCACTGTAGGCCAGTGGTTCTCATTCTGGAGAGTGATTTTGCCTCTTTCCCACTGGACATTTGTCAATATCTGGAGAATGTTTTAGAGTTGTAACTGGGGGATAGGTGTTACCAGTATAAATGGATACTAGTAAAAGGCTAGGATGATGCTAAATGTTACATTATACAGCATAGCCCCCAACAGCAAGGAATTATCGGGCTCTAAATATTCATAATCCTGAGAATGGCAACTCTGGTGTAGGCTGCAACCTTTCTGGATTTAATTTAGCTTGGGTGAGGTAGTAGGACAGATCTTGCAGGACATTGAAATCTGAGTGGGTAAAATAGGGGATGCTGGTCTAAAGTTAAAGGCGAGCAGAGTTAGTAGGTAACCTGCCTAAGAAGAACTAAGCAGAATCCCTCTCTTTCTCTCTCATATTGCTGCCAGAGAAAGAAAGGGTAGCAAACCCGGCAGGAATGTCACCTGTTGCTATGTAGAAAAGGTAACATACTGTATAGTAATGAGCATTCTTTTTTAATGCAAGGAAGCCACAGAAATAGTTTTCAAGCTATGTTCAGCCTCCAAAGTAAAGGAAATGTGTAGGTCTTTCATCACTTACTTTGATAGTCTAATGGCTTGTGCAGGCCAAGGGATGAGTCATATTCTTGTGGTGGAGAAAAATGTGCTGGCAGAGCACATCAAGTTGCAGATTTCTGATGAACCAGGAAGCCAACAGGCAGATAGTCTACTGCAAATTCTGCCTATTAGACTCTTTCCTGATGTGGGGTGGGTGGGTGGGGGGTATAGTCAAGATAAATCTAGGATCAAACTTACTTGGCAGGGGAGCAGTTGGAGTTACCCTGACTGAGGGAGGGCTCCAGGATCCAGACCCACGTCACTGGGGTCACCGTTACTGCCAGTAGCCCATAAACTGAGGACAAGCACAGACATGGGTCAGCTTTTCTGAGCCAGGCCTAGCACACTCAGGTTTTGTGGACTGAGCATTCCAAAGCTGTGTTCCTTAACAATCCCATCTTGATATTCCTGAGTTTGCTGGGAGGCTCCGCTTCCAGAAGGTATCAAGAAACTGATAATGTTTCCTTGAATTTGCTTCTGTGTTTGCTTCATCAATGTCTCTCATATTGAATATTTTAAGAGAGATACTGGAATATTTCAGTGTTCCCATGGACCAGGTTTTGCAGATTTGGGGAAATAAAGGCTATAGATCAGCTCGGAGTATTGTTTCCATTATTGGGAAAATTCTTCCTTTAGAAGCTTGTTGTTGGCCTGATTTTGAGAAATGGTATATGTAAAAATGAGGACAAGGAGACTGAAGTTTTCCATCCTTTGAAATTAGTTTGAGATCCACTGTTACCTTCTCTAAGACATAATAAACCAATGGAAAATTATCAGCCTGTAAAAAAGGCTGCAATTAAACAGTAGCTGCCCTTGAAGATGAACTAACTATTCTTTGCTCTCCAGTTGCTGGAGTTTTGCAAATGCAGGAACTGAAAGACAGTGCTAATTCTGACTCCTTTGACTTGACTTATGGGCCTGCTGGTTTGGGACAAGTGCCATCATCAGAAACTGCTCAAATGAATGTCAAACCAGATCCATTTTCAAGTTCAGTGCTTCCTGCTCCTCCTCCCCTTACAGAGCCCCTTCAGTTTTCTTCTCTGCAGCCTCCATGTTCTCTTGTGCAGCCAGAATATAATCTTATTTGTGACCCAGATAATTCAGCAACTGAAATGAAAAAATGGCACCCAGGTGCCAGTAAGACCAATTATAGTTGTCATTCAAAAAACCAGAAAAATAAAGATGTTCCAAAAATGTTGGATGTTCTAATGGATATGAATAAGATTAAACTACTTGCTATTGACTGGTCGCCTGGAGGCAGACCCATTCATAATAGGAAAAGACAGAGTTCACAGTGGGATCTAGTGTCTTTAATTTCCCAGGTACTTAAATAGAAATCTGTGTTCCAAGAAGATGATTCCTTTGAGAAAGAAAATAGGGCTTGAGAATCTTTACCATTTTCTAGTCCAGAAACTTCAAGGATGAGCTCTAACAATTTTGGACATCACATTTCACAGTCAGAAGGATTGCGACCTAAAGGAAGAACTGACAAATACAAAAGGTGTCAGTGATCAAAGCGTGAGCAGCACAAGTTGTATCTGCTCTTATAAGGAGAGATGCAGAGATACACCAACATGATAATCTTCTGTTAATGAAATTAAACAAAGTCTGTGTGCCAAGATATATTAGTGCAGAAGTCTGAGAAGTCTTGACTCTTGAGAATACCTGTCTCTGGCTTTGGATGATCCAACAGTTAACTGGTTATTGATGATGGTTCTGTATATTGATTTTTTTCATGTACATTAATGTTTATTAAAGGCTGAATACATACTTGGAATGGTTTTGCCATGAGCTAAATAGTAAGTTATTTAATGTTTCTCATTAGAGAACAGTAGGGTCTCACTGTAAGATAACAGAAACTATTTTAATGGATTAAGAAATTAATATAAGCTAAGTCTATATTGTATCACTCAGCAAATGACAATATGTTTGAATTTTTAAAAAACAATTTCTTAAAGCAGTTATGACATCTTAATTTAAGAGCCTTTAAATCTTTTATTGCATGTTTTTGTGAACAGAAATCTATATATGTATTATATTTACATATAGGTAATTATATATATTACAGAGAATGAAAAAGAATTATATCTCTACTTATTTTAGTATTTTCTTTTGTACCTTCTGAGATTTTTTTCTTCCATGGAGAAAATCTCCTCATACTATCATTTTTATATGGTAGTTCTATATTTTAACCTTTTGCAGAACCTCTATGCTGTTTTCCATAGTGGCTACACCAATTTACATTTTTAATTGCCAAATTTTATTTTTGGAAATGCTATAGCTTTTATTTGTTGATTTATTGATTACTTTATATATAATCTAACCCTTATAAATTTATTTTATTTTAAGGATTCTTAGACACAGCTTTTTTTCCCCCTTACATTGTTATATTGAAATTCAGTGAGCCCAACAGAAGACACCACAATCAGAGGGTCGAATTTTGGAGCCTTTATTTCAAAAGCCGATGACCGTGAAGGGCTAATGCCTTTTCACACCTCATGGCCTCAAAATGAAGTTAAGGGTAAGCTTATAAAGGCAAAAAGAGAAAAAACAAACAAACAAACAAAAACACCTCTGGGATTGGTGCAGTGAGATCCTATCTCAAGGCCTGGCCTGGCGCCAGCCCTGACAACTCTGGGGGTTTTATGTTTTATGGCTTTTCAAAAATGGGAACAGTGCTTAAGTAAACAGGTCCTGCAAGATGGACGATTAAGAGGGAGCAGTGACCAGACCATAGACCGATTATAATGTACACCAGATTTCCTTCACAGATTCAGATTTCCTCCCCCACTCCCTTTTTCCAAAAATGTCTTATTTTCCCATTATTCAAGCAAACATGTTTACAGAAGCTAGAAATAGCATAGTTACTTACCTGGTTTAGTTACATCCTGGAATTAACAGAACAAGGAACCATCTGTGCTTATAGGGAGATCCTAAAAGGCAGTTCTTACAAAATTTATGAAAATAGAATGGAGTTCCTGTGGTTTAGGCACAGGACAAGATGGAGTAAGTTCTTTCAAGGTCCATTTTTCACATGAAGTGACCATGTTATAGTTACTTTTCTAGTGTTCTGTAATTGAATTATCCATTTGGCATTATAGAATAAAGACTGAATTTTGAATCCTAAATTCCAAGGGTGAATTCTATCTTGAATTCTCATTCCATGTATGGCCTCAAAACAAGCTACTATATCCATTAGTCTTCAGCTTGTTCATCTAGACTCTAGAAATGAAAGTTTAAAGGAAATTAACTCGAGTCAGGTGCTGGGCTAAACACATAGATACATAGTTTCATCTAATACACAGGAAAAAACTAGGGAGCTTTAGTTAAGAAATTGGTCTTTTCACTATGTAAAAACCAAAACCTTTGTGATATCTAATAGGCTGAAATATGATTTTTTTTGATAACTATGGATTTTAGTTTTAATTCTTGGAGGTGAAATCCATATCTACTAAAGGACATGAGGAAACATTTTTTTTTTTTTTAGTAATTACTTTGCTATTGATAAACTATGTAACTTTGAGCAAGTCATATATCCCTTCTCGGTCTCAGTTCACCCCCCCCCCCCCCGCCCGCTTCAAAAGCTAAGAGGATTGAAATATTTCTACAATCACTTCCCTTTGAATGTATTAAAGGCTGAATAGTAAATGATTTAATGTTTCTCACTAGAGAACAGTAAGGTCTCACTGTAAGGTAACAGAAACTTAAGAAATTAATGTAAGCTAAGTCTATATTATCAATATATCACAGAGTTGGCAATCATTTATTGTAAAGGGCCAGATTACAAATATTTTTGATTTTGCAGGGCACAGTGTCAATTCTGCAACTACTCAACTCTGTCTTTACATCACAAAAGCAGCTTCAGACATTATGTAAACTAACAGTGTAGTTGCATTCCAATGAAGCTCCATTTAAAAATCAGAGGATGGCTTGGTTTTGGCCCTGGGACTTAATGAAGGATTTTGTTGTCTGTGTGTCAACTCTTTCTTTTCCTTTCCTTAACAACGTATCAAGATTATATTTTATACACTAGAAGCCAAGTGCACGAAATTCGTGCTTAGGGGGGTGTCCCTCAGCCCAGCCTGCTCCCTCTTCAACCTGGTAACCCTAGAGGGATGTCTGATTGCCCAGTTAGGCTCAATCCTAATCAGGCCTAACAGGGCAGTTGGACATCCCTCTCACAATCCAGGACTGCTGGCTCCCAATGGTTCACCTACCTGTCTGCCTGATTGTCCCGAACCATTCCTTCCTGCCAGTCTGATCACCCCCTAACCACTCTCCTGCTAGCCTGATCAACACCTAACTGCCCTCCCCTGCTAGCCTGGTCACCCCTAACTGTCCTCCCCTGCAGGCCTGGTCCCTCCCAACTGCCCTCCCCTGCAGGCCATCTTGTGTCCTCATGGGGGCGGCCATCTTGTGTGTTGGAGTAATGGTCAATTTGCATATTACCTCTTTATTATATAGGATGCCTAGCCTGAAGATGTCTTTCTATTGAAGCAGAGTTTATTTATGTGATTAATTTTTCTTTTTAAATCTGAATAAATTAGAGAAACTAATGGACTAGATATGGGGTGCACTTTATTAAGAACAGCACTGATATGAACATGATAGAAACAGAGAAAACATTAATGGCTAAAAGTTATATAAACAGTTATGTAGAGAGACTTAAAATACTATTCTTATTTGTTCCAATTTTAATGTATCTTATATGAATTAATTGTATATAATACTCATAGCAACACAGCTAATTTATTGACATGCATCAAAATTACTTTGGATTACTTTTCAATTTATCCAAAACACTGATTTTCTGAAAAGTACAACCATCTTCAATGACACTTCTTGCCTACAATAATATACTTTAAAAGTGATGGGAGGCATATGGGGAATGAAGAATTCTTAATATCTGCAGATAGTAGATTTGATATTGCACCTGTGTATTGGAAGCTTTCCTTATGGATGCTCTGGCAAATTCCACCAATGAGAACATTAATCTAGGTAGGACACGTGTGTGTGTGTGTGTGTGTGTGTGTGTGTGTGTGTGCTATTTATTTTAGTAGCTATTAGTGCTAATGATTGAATCTGATGTCAATGTTCATCAAAGATTTTCATCACAGTAAGTTCTTCTGGAAGCAAGAGGGAGCTCTTTGGACACATTGACAAATTAACCCAAAGCAAATTTGCAGGGTGGGTTTCTAGGCCAGCAGGAGTTTTGATGTTTGTGTGTTCTCTTTATTTTATATTCTCATTGTCTCATTCTACTCAGCAATGCCTTCAATATCACTTGTTCAATGTGTTCAGTCATAGAAAATATTCAGAGGACATGGGCACATGGTACATCTACCAGGGAGTTTTTGCAATTATCTGAATCTTTCCATTTTAGAATTATACAGAAAAATGAAGCATATTCTGCCTTGAAGAAAGGAACAACAAAAAATAAATTTTAATAGCCTCCATTTTCCCTGCAGAATACTTCTAATTGGATTTTGGCTGAACTCTGCCAGTTCCTCACTCTTGGTAGTTGCATTGTTCACATCTTTGTAATATTTTTATCAGTGCCAATTTAGTTCTTGTAATGACATTTCCTTATGATTTGTTTTTATTTGACCAGCTTTTCATCAATTTTAGAAATAAAAGTGTATTCATTGTTTGAGCTTTAGCTTCTTTTGTTGCTTACTTTTGACATGATCCACTTTTGTTATTTCACAAGATAGAAACACAAAATTTATCATGATAAAAAGATTATATGATATAGATGTTCACATAGGTGTACATGGATATGTGTATATATTTAAATTTCTATAAAATATTATTCAGTCCTCTCCTCTTCAAAAAAGAAGATATGTGTTAGTTCTTGTGTTTGTCAGGCAAACATATATGCAAAGCTTGTTCCTCACCCTAGCCTTTTATATATCCTCTACCCGAATAACAAAAGATCTGACATTTTAATTCATTTTCGTTTCACGTCAGTAAATCTGGGGCAAGACACTGGGAATGAGAAATCTCTATTTCTATCTCTATCTCCATGTCTATCTTTATCTCTCATCTCTCATCTCTCATCTCTCATCTATCCCTTTGTCTCTACCCCCCCACCCCCTGCTCCCTTCTTCTCTCTGGTTGTTAAACTGGTAACTGGCACCAGATATTTCAAAAACTGTACCTCCAGTTACATGAACTGAAGAAGCATTGGAGATTTAAAGGGAGACAGATATAAAGAGGAGAGAGTGTTTAATCAGTTTTGTTGTGCCTTATGAATGTGTTTTCCACCACAGCACTTTTCAAGAATAGGAACTAAAAGTAAAGTTGCCTTTCAAATATTTATGATAAACTGTTGTTGTTTTTTTTTAAATCAGATACCTGTGGAAATAGGCCTTAAAAAGAGAATAAGAGGCCAAGATTTTTAAAAGTCAGACATTCATATATGTGCACATGTAAGTACACACACCTACATAAACTTTTAGGCAAATAAGGTTATAGTATCCATGTTATTTATTTATTTATTTATTTATTTATTTATTTATTATTTTTTATTAAATTGATTGGGGTGACATTAGTCAACATGAACATATACAGTGACTGGCCAAATTATTTTGATCTCTGAATGCATAATAATCTGGCCACTCAGTGTATATTCTCTATAATAAAAGGCTAATATGCAAATTGTCCCCTCAACCAGTAGTTAGACCAGCAGGCAGGCTGGCCAACTGCCCATGTCCTCTCCCCCTGGTCAGGCTGGCCACACCCCACCCATGCACTAATTCATGCATCAGGCATCTAATATATATATATATATATATATATATATATATATATATATATATATTAATATAAATATAAATAAATAAATATATATATAGTGACCAGATTATTATGCATTCAAACATTATAATAACCTGGCAACTCAGTGTAGCTTTTAATGTTACAATGTTACCAAATCTTCCCTTGACCTCCTTCTCCCTCCACCTCCTTCTCCCTGTCAACCACCACACTGCTGTTTGTGTTCATGAGTTTCAGTTCATATTCCACATATAAGTGAAATCATATGGTTCTTAGATTTTTCTGACTGACTTATTTCACTTAGCAAAATGTTCTCAAGGTCCATCCATGTTGCAAATGCATGTTATTTAATAGCTTGCTTTTCTCTGTCATCAATGTAGTGTGGACTCTTTTTCTATGTCTATTCACATCACCATTTTCAAACTGCAAGACATTTGGCTTTACAGATCTTTACTAAGCCACTCTTCACTTCATTGACGTTTAGGTTGTTGCCAAATGCTCCCTATTAAAAATAATGCTTCAGTGATCATGTTTGTGCATGTACTTATAAATGCTTTCTGTTTTTGCTATCATCTTAGGAAACATTCCTAGAAGATATGCTGAGCTAAGGAATATTTAATTTACAAATTTTTGAGGCACATCTCTAATTGCCCTTTCAAAAGTCTGGATCAGTTTGTATTTCCATCATCATTGCACTAGGATACCCATATCCCATGCCTTTCCTGACAATAGGTTTCCTCATGTTGTTTTATTTTTGTTAATACTGTTTTTCATTATCAATCTGAAAGTTGAAAAATATCTTCCTTTAATCTGCATTTTTGATAACATGTGAAGGTAAGCATATTTTTATTGATTTAATTTTATTTCCTTAGTTTTCAATTGGCCTTTCATGTACTTTGCCCATTTTTTGTTGTTGTTGCTGTTAATCCTTACCCAAGGATTTTTTTCAAATTGATATTTACAGAGAGTGGAAGAGAGGGGGGGAGAGAGAGAAAGAGAGAGAGAGAGAGAGAGACAGAGAGAGAGAGAGAGAGAGAGAGAGAGAGAGAGAGAGAGAGAGAGATATCCATGTGAGAGAGACACATCCATTGAGTTCCTTCCTCATGCACCCCGACTGGGCCAAGGATCAAACCTGCAACCCAAACATGTGCTCCTGACCAAGAATCAAACCCAAGAAAATTCTCTTTAACTTCCTGAAGAAGCTGCACAAGTGACAAACCTATAATATCTGGCCTTCCCTTTAATAACTAGGTTAATTGTAATGGTATCAGGATCAGATTTTAAATCCATTTCTCTCTGCCTACTGAGATCATTCATTTAGAAGTCATGCTCCCATAACTTCTGTGCATTTTAAATTGCTCCAGAGCATAGAATGACAAAATAGCAAATGTGAAGAAAACTACTGAAAATATGAAAAAGTATTGATGCAAAATTTTGAAATGAAACATTAGCAAATATATTCCAAAAGCAGATCAACAAAATAATACATAATGATGAAATGGGAGGCATTTTAGGAATGCAAACAGTTCAGTAACATGAACCCTCAAGAATTGAATATAATTTACCATATTAATAAGTCAAAAGTTGATATAGCCCTAACTGGTTTGGCTCAGTGGATAGTGTGTTGGCCTGTGGACTCAAGGATCCCAGGTTTGATTTTAGTCAAGGGCATGTCCTTGGTTGCTGGCACATCCTCAGTGGGGGGTGTGCAGGAGGCAGCTGATTGATGTTTCTCTCTCATCAATGATTCTTACTCTCTATCCTTTTCCTTTGCTCTCTGTAAAAAAAAAAATCAATAAAATGTATTTTTTAAAAATTGATATAATATGGTCATCTTGGTAGATGTCAATAAAGGAATTTACATAATTCAACCTTTAGTAAGTTATGAATGCTTCCTTAAAAAGTATAATATACTAGTATGACTCATTAAAAGTCATATTTTATTGTAAAATATTTGAAAAGACTGAATTTAATTTCAGGATCAAAATTTAGATGCTGCTTTCACCACTATTATTTAAAATAGTTTTAAAAGTGCTAGATTATGCATTCTGACAAGAGAACAAAATCAAATTTTACATATTTGAAATGTAGGTAAGTGCAAAATTAATATACAATAATTAATATCTTCCATTTATACCAACAAAACAAATTCAAATGTAATGAGAAAATTTCATTTACATAGCAATACAAGTAAAATGAAAATAAAATACCAAGAAATAAATTTATCAAGCAATGTATAGGTATTAAATGAAGAAAACAACCATATAAAACTTTACTGGGAGAAATTAAAAGAAAAAGACCTAAATTAAAGCAGAGTAAGATAGAAAATATGTAATTTCTCTGTATCTATAAAATGAAGACTAAAATGAGATATTTTCACCCTTCAGGTTGATAAAGTAACATATTAGCAAAAAGGAAGAACATTAGGAAATCTGCTGTTAGAAAAGGTGTGGGATGTGGGCATATTCATGAATAATACTGAAAATGCAAAGTGTTCCAGCATTTTGCAAAGGTAATTAGCATTGTGTTTTCTTTCTTTCTTTCTTTCTTTCTTTCTTTCTTTCTTTCTTTCTTTCTTTCTTTCTTTCTTTCTTTCTTTCTTTCTTTCTTATTGACTATGGCCTCACATAATTGTCCTTATTCCCCCATTCCCATCCCAAACCCCTCCCTAGATATGCCCCCCCCAACCCCCATTGTCCATGGCCACTGGCTAGGCCCATATGTATGCATACAAGTCCTTTGGTTGATCTCTTTCCCTTACCCTCCTCCTCCCTTACTTTCCCTCTGAGGTTTGAGAGTCTGATCGCTGGTTCTCTTTCTCTAGGTCTGTTTATGTTGTTCATTATTTCCTCTAGATGTGTGAGATCATGTGATCCAAGAAATACCCTTGTAAGAACCTAAACTGCAACAAGCCCTAATGGTTACACTGAGAGGCAAATGAATCAGTCTGTAGTGAGTTCCTTTCTGGGCCAACAGGTCTTTTGAGTCCCAATTTCAATGCCAGATAGTTCCTTATGTGTACATCCCAGCCATGATATTTCAGATCTGGTTGGAGGACAAATGGTGGTAATGCAGGTCCGCCTGTCTCTGGTTTGGTCCTGGGCATCCTTTAGCAACCCGCAGCTGCTGTCTGCTGGTATGCTGAGGCGTCGTCAGCATCTTCCATCTCTGAATTGTGTCTCTTTTGTCTTCATGGCTGGAGCGCTTCTGTCTATTCTTCTCTTTTACAGGATTCCAGATGGTCTCAGAGTTGTTTTAGCTGCAGTGATCAGAGTACCTTTGGATGTGGAGGTCCAGGAGTCTGCAGCTGATGGTGGTGTTGCTGGGTTTCTAAAAACGGCCCTTCTCCCCTTCAAGATTGTGGGGCTCCCTGCTGGGATTCCGTCGCCCCGGGAGAGCCCACAGCAGTGTTAGTCTCTCCTTGTCAAGGAGAAGCCTTCTGCCAGCTCCTGCTGCTCCTGTGTGATTTAACTTTCCCTCACTCACTCACACGTACCCCACAGCTGTCCACACACACTCCTTTCCTACTCTCAATCACTTCCTCTCTCTCAGCTCCGTCCTGCCAGCCGCCATCTTTCTCCGCATAATCAGCATTGTGTTTTCTTAACAAATTAAATATATAGCTCAAACTAAAAGCCCCATGCTTAGTCATAAAAAATTAAAAATATAAAAATGAATTCCAGGAACAAGAGAAGAATGCTCACTATTATAAATTATTTTAAAGTATGAGTTCCTCATATTATGGAAATGCACAGAACGAACAATATAATAAAATAGAGGGTTTAGACATGCATCTCATCATCTACTGTAATTAGAATTATAACACAAGTAACATTTTAAATATTTTTGAGGAAATGGACTAATAAATAAATCATTTAGGGAAAACTGATTATCTACTGAGAATACTAATAGAAATAAGATTTAGTCCAGCTAATATATTCTTACTATAGTCCAAATTTTGTTCTAAAATTTTTTGAATGTATTCTTTCATATTCATCACAAAACTAGTTAGTCAGTATGATCATCCTTTTACACAGATGAAAAAACAAACTATAAGAAGTTGGGTGATTTTCACAAGGTCACTGTGCAATTAAATGGTGGAACCCTGATAAAATCTTTATCATAGAGCCTAAGTACTAGCAGTTTCCTTAATTTTCTCCAAATCTTAATTCTTTGAGCTTCATTTTTTACAAATATATTTTTGTTGATTTCAGAAAGGAAGGGAGAGGAAGAGAGAGAAAGAAACATCAATAATGAGAGAGAATCATTGATTGGCAGCTTCCTGTACGCCCCCCATCCCCACTGGGGATCAAGCCTGCAACCCTGCAACCTGCTACCCTGGCATGTGCCCTGACTGCAAATTTAACCGTGACTCCTGGTTTATAGGTCGATGCTCAACCACTGAACCATACCAGCTAGGCATGGTAATTGTTATTCTACTGTATTCTGGCTTTAATCTTGCTTTTAAATATTGTATTTCAATTTGCTTGTTAAGTCGTCTATTGTTAAATTGTACATAATCATGTTTTTTTCTTGTTTTCATTGTCTTTAGTGTACTGAAATTTCCTTGGGATTTAGATAAGATTAATGAATGAAATGCTTTCTGACTATCTTTTCCATTTATCTGCTATCCAATACATTTAGAGTTTATACTCAATAGTTTGTATTAAACAATGATTGTCCTTTGTAATATGTGTTTTCAAACTGCATAGTCTCATCAACATTTCACTTCAGTATATTCCAACAATTCCCCCAGGGACTCTTATTGAGAACTGATTTCATTGATAATTGAATCCACTGGCATGGATGAGTTTGCTCCGAGCTAAATGAAAAGCAGCCATAGATCAGAAGATTGAGAAATACCAAGAGACTGTTGATGAGTTTATGAGAGCAATTTCAAAAGACTAATAGGAACAGAATCCTAATAACCATGAAACTTGACTCTAGAATGATTTGCAGCAAAGACAGGGGACAGATATAGGGTAGTAGCTGGTAGGGTTTGGAGGGGGGCAATGTTTAAGATGAAAACAATGTTATATTTAAATGTAGATGTGACAGATTAATGATATTACTGGAGACAAAAAAGAGTGGATATTTTTAAAGTTAAGTGTTAGAAGATGAAAGGAGAAAGGATTCAAAGCACAAAGCATTCTAATCTAAAAAGGATTTTAGAGCAGCAGCTACTCTATTACAACCAGAATAAATGAGGAAAGAACAGCTGCCCATGCACATATTTTCACAATTGTTTATTTCCAATATTTCCTATGTGTGTGTTTTTTTAATTTGTAATTTGAGGGGTTATTTTTCTCATTGTATTTAACTAATTATTTATAAACTATTTTGCCAACTTTTCAAGGACTGTTTTATGTGTATATATGTATCCCATAATTGCCAATTGTTTTATGCACCAGTGCATATTTTTTCTCTACACAATAACTTCTGACCTGTAGGTCTAAGAAAGCTTGCTTCAAGATTTTACTACTTTCATTTTAGGAAGCTAGGTCAGGGGGAAAAAATGATGACGTGTTTAGTCATGTGGTTGCTCCTTCAGCACTACTGCTTCTGTAGAGAGCTGATATTAAGGAACAAAATGCAAGCACTATGTACTCAGTATCTCTTATGATCTGCTATTGCCTCCAGTTCTCATCCTTTCAAGCTGAGAGCTACAAGTGGAAATCTTAAGGACTTCATCCACTTACTATATGAAAGTATTATTGGATTCAAGAGATGTTAGGTCTGGATGGTGCTATCCTGTCTCATTTTTGTCTACAATGCATTGTACCTGATCAGTACTGTCTGCAGTTTATAGTATGAGCATGTGGTTTTTCCTGTTATCTGTGAGGTTTATTTTCTTCATTCATTTTGATAGCTGTCAGAGAGGATCTGCTGACAGTGTGCCATTATGCCACTGTCTTTTCTAGAAGTTCTAGAGTATACTCTGAGGTTTTGATTAGTCTATTTTATTTTTCCTGCTGCACTATTCAGTCCTAAAGAACAGGTAAGATTCAACTAGGTAGAAAAGATAATGGGCTGGTGTCTGCTACATCTACCAAATAACACAACTGAGCAAATTCATATTTGTAGGGAATATATCTCACCCACAGAAATTGGGAATCTAGGTCACTCAATGTACCAATTAATGATCACTGTATATTGGAAACACCTTTATAAGATACTACAGAACAGAGTGTCACCCATGAATGAAAATATGTTAGATTAAATTTTAGTAAGAATAATCCCTTACACTTGTACATTTTAAAATGTTCCTTCCCTGTTAGTTATATTAGTTATTAAACAAAGCATGCATTAACAATGTACACTTCACTGTTCAAAACACTTTATATGTATTAACTAATTTAATGCTTCCACAAACCTAATAATGGATGTGTAACCAGAGAATCAATGGGTCCGTACTGCCTGTCACTACTTGAGCCGATTAAGCAGAGACAGGGTTGAATCATACATGAGCATTTATTCCAATACTGCCAGCAGTATGAGAGAGCAGCAAGTCATCCACAAAAATCTGTTCTGCCCCCCGCCCTCCCAACCAGCTGCTATTTCGGGTAGAAGGAAAGACACTGAGCCTTTAGATTCAAAGGCCAGCATTCTCACCCCTTTAATGCTCTGAAAATTGCTCTGACCTCAGTGCCTTCTCACCCCGAACCCCCCATCTCCACCCTTCCCAAAGAACAACTTTCTTGACTGCACAGGCTTAATTAACAGTCCAGCTATTATCAGAAACTGAGATCATTATCTATAGGAAAAATGCAGCAGTTTAAAATTCAAATGGCTAGAGGCCTGGGAACAGGCTGTGGGGCCTGCTCCCTCCTCCCCCTGCCTTTTATACTTAATGGAAGGTCTGAGGCATGGTAATGCATTTTTGAAGTACATAGAAGGAAGGTTTGAAGGCTAATTTGAAAGTGTGAAATTTGTGAAGGTTGTATATGTGATGAGAAGGAAAAGAGAAATGTTGAAAGAAAGATATTCTAAATTAACTATAAGAATTGTAAAAGGGACATTTTACTCTGAGCAAGAAAATGACAAGTTGCTGGATCAGTGTCTAACCTCTTATCCAACCATCAGTGATCCCTGTCTTCCACTATTCCTTTCCTTCTCTTTTCCTCCCACTTTCACTGCAATACAATCTCAACCACTCATCTGTCACCCCTTATTGGTAGTGCCATGGAGACTACCCTCTCAGCTTGGAGTATAGAACTGGGAAAAGGAATCTCATACCCTTTAGTCCACCTCTTCTCCTTACACCTTTCAGCTTGTCTCCATGATAAGGAATTTTTCTTCCTCTGTGGGGAAAACACATACATCTTCCTCCCAACCAGCTGGACAAGGACCTGTACTCTCATTTATCTCTCACCCAATGTAGATGCAGCCCCAATAATCAGTCTTTTCCTGTCCCTGTAACCCACCATATCTGACACAAAAGAGGAGTCCAGATCACCCCTCTCCTCATAACACTTGGCATCACAGCAGGGGTTGGAACTACCATACGGGGCCTAGCCACTGCTCTACCTATTTTGAAACCCTGAGTCAGGACCTACAAGAAACATGTGGATGCCTAGCAAAGGGCAAAACTTGGAAAACCAGAACCCTCACCTGCAGGGTAATCTATTCTCCCTTTTCATATCACTAGTGAGGCAACTTAGACCCTTGCTCTTTCCCCACCCTAAAAAAGACACAGATGAGAATTAGGGGCCCTACCAGTTGTATTTCATCTCCAGGCCCAGAAAAGCAGCAAAACTAGACAAGTGACACTGTGGCAGACTCAGGACCAGCTTTTACCTCTCAAGTGACTCAACAGGATCACTCTCCAGATTTCACCAACCAGTCTCTTGGGGAAATCATGCTGCTGCACCCTTCGTCCTTAGCAGCAGTAACCCTACAGAACCGATGGGCCCTAGACCTTCTGCAGAAAAAGGGGGGCTTGCTTATTCCTTCAGGAAGAATGCTGCTTCTACATCAACGAATCTGGAGTGGTAGAACAGAACGTGCAGACCCTAACCAAGTTGAGTGAAGAGCTACGTGCAAGACACTCCTGGGACAACTCTATTTTCAGCTGGTTCCAAAGCCCCTTAGCTACCTGCATCCTACCCATGGTAGGGCCCCTAATTCTCATCTGTGTCTTTTTTCTCCTAGCCCCTTGCCTCCTCAAATTCATCTGCTCCCAGATCATGGAGATGTCACAGGGGACTGTAAACCAGCTCCTGCTGCATCCCTACACTCGACTGCCTTCTGACCTGCCTCTGCCTGACCCTGGCCTTAAAAAAAAAAAAAAAAAAACTCTCTCTCTTTGCCCCTGGTCAGCAGGAAGTAGCCAGGACGATTTTGGCGCCCCTTATCACCAAAATGCCAGAATGTTAGGTCAGAGGAATTCCAGAAGCCGATATATGCAACCGATGGTGACGCAAATAACAGACTAGTGCACCAGACAGATGGCAACACAAATGCTGGTCCCTTCCTGGAACCTCTGCCTGTGGTGGAAATTCCACCCACCCTCAGCTCATGGTCCTATGCCCTCAATAAACACCTATATTATAAATTGCCTCAACTCCCGCTCAATGCGACTTCTCTGGCCCTACCCTCAGGACTGGTGAACTTCACCCAGGAGTACAAGATTAAAAGTTCTTCCTATTGACTGGCCTGGACTGCCTGTCTTTGTTCCCTGCGCCGCGAACCTCACATTAATTACACTGCTTTTGTTTATGTCCTGCTTTTTCATATATCAAAAAAATCAATGCTCTGTTATGGAAGGTTAGTTTCCAAGTTGGAATATTGGAGATATAAAATACAAGTACTTCCCTCAAAGAGTGTTGTGAGTCTTAAATTAGATAATAACTGTACATGCTTGTCATAATCTCTTGCACCTAACAAGTATCCCATATATAGAGTGCAGTTTTTCAACATTCCTGTACTGACCACTTATCTTCTTTTCCTGATTCTCAGCCTTTTATTCTGCTTCTCTTTACCCCAGATCAACTAACATCTTTTTTCATCTTCATCTCTTTGGCCTCGTCCCTCGATCATTGCTGCTCTCTTTAATTTCTGTTCTCACTGACTACTGGGTTCAATTTCCTTTATGAAGCCTGGCAGGCTTTAAGGAAAAAAAGCTGGAAAAAAACCTGGTAGACAAAACTTGAGAGCCTGGAAGAAATAAGACATCAATGACAGGAAATGTGAAGAGATTTTGCAAGT
The DNA here is from genome assembly GCF_964339955.1 of Pipistrellus hanaki. Classification (NCBI taxonomy): domain Eukaryota; kingdom Metazoa; phylum Chordata; class Mammalia; order Chiroptera; family Vespertilionidae; genus Pipistrellus; species Pipistrellus hanaki. The sequence continues at coordinate 17,962,691 of NC_140524.1, read as the reverse complement.
AATAGTGAGCAGAGATCAGAGCTGAGGTGAATGCTAAGCAGGCATATAACATTTATGTGATAAATGATACCATAGGACTAGAATGATCATCTCAAAAGTATCAGTTCTACAAAGTACCCACACAATAAAGATAGCAATTTACCTTTTCAGGTTTAAGCCTGAAGCTTAGATGCATTTTATGTGTTTTTATTTTTTTTTAGATAACTTTATCATTGGGAACTGCAATTGCAGATTAATTTTAGTAGCCATGCAGATAAAATATTTACAAATGCATTCACTGCTGGCCCACTCATATATACATTATCTTATTTAAACTTCATGACAATCCAGTGAAACAGCAGAGCTATTATAATCTCCATATGAAATAATCAAGGCTCAGAGAGTTCAAATTATTAGCTCCAGTTCACATTCCAGTAAGAACAAGCTTTGCATATATGTTTGCCTGACTCCAGATTCCTTCTCTTTTCCATCTTCCAACACTGCCTCACTATAGAAAAACATGAAGTTTTGTTGATGAATAAATTAGTAAATACTTGGTAACAGGAATATCAAGAGTGTTTACTTTCAGTGCTAGTGACTTTTTTTTTTTTTTTTTTTTTTTTTTTTTTTTTTTTTTGTGTGTGTGTGTGTGTGTGTGTATGAAAGATTCAGGTTGGTGCTAGCCTAGAAAGTTTTGTGCTGGTATCAAAAGTCCTCTTTCCCCTGAATCTGAGCTGTACAACTCAGGGTCTAGCAAAGCTGTTGTTTGTTTTGTTTGCTTTTTAGAGCAGCTTTTCAGATAGTCAGATAAGTATTTTGAGAAAAGCTACAGATGTTAAAACACTACTCTCATTTTCTTTTCAACTTACTATACATTGTTCTCCAACCCTTTGAATGATGGGGATACATTCCAAATGGTCTGTTTCTTTTCTTCTGGTCAACTAAGTCACTTTGCTGGAAACTACTACGCCTTCATGGTGTCCTGAGAGGGCCAGACAGGAGAATATTTTGGTGTACAAGTAGAACACATTACTCATTATTTGCTTTCTCTAAAATATCCATTATTATTATTATTATTATTTTACCAAATTGCTTTTTGGATGTGGTCCTTGTTTTCTCTTTATCCATCTGATGTAGAGATGAAAGCATGGTGACTCAAGGACAAGTATTTTCTTGGTCCAAATATAGGTTATATATAGAAATCTAAAATAATGGTGGGGGTACATTACATTTGATGTGTGTGTGTGTGTGTGTGTGTGTGTGTGTGTGTGTGTGTACTTTGTGGGCACATTCACATGAGAGAGACCTTTCACATTTAACCACTGAGAGTCCTCTAGTGGATGGGGCCTGGATAAAATCTTATTTCTATTATTACAGGCATTGTAACTGGACAATCAATGGGCACATGCTGCCTGTCACTACTTGAGCCAATTAAACAGAAACAGGGTTGAATCATATGTAAACATTTATTCCAATAATGATGGCAGTATGAGAGAGCAGCAGGTCATCCACAAAAATCTGCTCTGCACCCCACCGAAATCAGCTGATTATATTGGGTAGGAAGACAAAGATTACATGGGAAATAGGCAAAATGTATGCCAAATGGGCAGTTTACAGGTCCTCAAAGGGCTAATGATATGCAAAGTGATGGGGGTCTTCAAAGGGCTGGAGATTGTGGTTTCTGCAACAAGACTGTTAATCTTTCCATGCTAATAGGCAGCTCCATGATGGGGAAGATGGGCTGCATGCATTTCCAGGTGAACTCCCAGGTTCCCTATGCAACTCCCAGCCAGGTTAGACTGTGTTTTCTTTAATCAAAACAAATCAATCACAGTCAGAAGAGCATCATTAATATTTCTTACAATTATAGCTGGTCCCCAATATTCTATTTCTGCCCCTATCAGTATGTGCTAACTAGAAATACAGAGTTGGAAAGTCTCTTCAAACACTTTTTTGGTCTCTATTTAGGAAGTGTGAGCACCTTGAGATTCTTGCCTATACTGGATGTGTCATTGTATTTCTGGCATCTAACACAGATAATTGACAGAATGAGTGCTCAATAACTGCTTGTAGAATAAGTAAGTTAATGAGTAAATGTATAGAACTTATAGATAGATGGGTAAGTGGATAAGTAATTAATGAATTATTAATTAAGAATAGAACCTGGTGTAATTGGACAATCAATGGGTCTAGGCTGCCTGTCACTTGAGCCAATTCAGGAGAGACAGGATTGAATCACATATGAGCATTTATTCCAATAATGCCGGCAGTATGGGAGAGCAGCATGTCATCCACAAAATCTGCTCTGCCCCCTACCATAAACCAGCTGCTTATATTGGGTAGAAGGACAAAGATTACATGGGGAAGAACACTAAAGAAATAAGAATGGATATTCAAAATGGGTACTTTACAGGAAATGAGGGCTGGGAGTTTGCAAAGGGCTGGTTCTCTGGTTTCTGCAACAAGGTTGTTAATCTTTCCATTATAATTGGCAGCTCCAGGGTATGGAGGATGGGCCACATTTCCAGGTGAGCTCCCAGGTTTCCTATGCAAATCCCAGCCAGGTTAGAATGTGTCTTATTTAATCAGAACAAAACAATCATGGTTAACAATGTGTGTTTATTTTACTCTTAATTATGAACAAGCAATCCAAAGATCATCAGACATTTCAGAATTCAAGAGAGAGAATGTGTGTTTAGGATACATTAAAAAACATGAAAACATTTGGGGATTGTTAAAGAAATAATATTATAGGAAATGACAGACTCAAGACTTCAGACTGAAATGATTACCCAGAGCTTCATTTCTGGATAGCTCATATATTGCTAAGGAATGGGGTGCCTGCATTGTTTTTTTCATATAGCACCACAAGGGAATCTAATATATATCTAGGACTAAACACAACTGTTTCAGATATCAATATGCATTTTCCTTTATTTGGATTTAGATTATGGAGGCTAGCACATATCCTGACATATGAGTAATTTTTCTATGTAGTTATGACAGTGTGTCTGTCATGGTGGACTATATGGAAAACCAAGGGTAGAGAGATGAGACAGGACTCTTTTTCTTTCAGTCTGGGATTCATATAAAGCCTTTTTATCTTCCTCATTCTGTGTAAAATTTATAAGAAACAATAAAAATAAAGTTCTTTGATGTTTACCCTATAAAATAATTTAGAAGTCTCATTTGCATAACCTTGCATATTTCCTCTTATAAAAAGCCTTTATTGTTTAAAACAACACCATATCTTAGGTAGATTACTCTGTATGTTTGACCTTCAAGGCTATGCAAAACTTGATTACAAGTAGGGAGACCGAATCCAAGATACAGAGGAATGAAGTTCTGGTCACCTGTTCTAAAGATTCAGTTATGCAAAATCAATATAAATTCTCTAATTCTTGGAGTAAGTGGGGCAGCTTGAGAGGACAAACTTTCTGGTGCTTCAGATTCTCCAAATTAACTTGATGACTTCTTCTGGTCAACTACTCTTCTAGGCTATAATGAGGAGAATATAGTGGGCATCTGGGGGAAGGGAAGGCTAGCAAACTGAACCTAGTGCACATTCTTGTTAGCCTATAATTAAATCACTGTCCCTTCCTTAGGCAATAGTCTGTTTTCCTGGGTGCTCCCAGTTTTCAGGGGCCATGGGCCCGTAATTTGGCAGCTTAGTTTGGAAGAGGGGTTCCTGGTGCCACCCAGGCCAGGCATTTAGATATAATCTAAAGTCCCCATTCTAACTGACTCAGGAGGAGCTGTGAAAGCCAGCCACAAAAGCCTGGTAGTTAGGAAACAGATAAGAAACAAAGAAAATTAGGAATATATAAGGGGTGATCTCATTGTATTAGCTGTACAGGCTTTGGATCTTTGAATCCCCGAACCAGCAGCACTGATTTAAATAAAAGGGTTTTTTTTTGTTTTGTTTTTTTCCCTGAGTCTCTGAGTACTCGTATATTTTTCCGTTTGCCTGGTAAATTCTGCAACAATACTGTTCTGGCCATAGAAGGGTTAAGGGAACCCACATCATAGCTGTTTTATCTATGTAATAATTTTCTCTCCTCTTGGGGACTGGAAGGCTTCTCTGGGTAGATGGTAATAAAGTGTTAGAATGAAACTGGTTATGAGAATCTTCTATCCTTAAAAGCATACCCCACCAATCAAATGAAAAAGAACTGGGATTAAAGCAGTAAGTACAGCAACAAAGTGGAAAGTAGGTCATCCCTTGACCAGATATGTCAAGATTTTTTTATCTTGATATAAATTGCTCTACTTTGTCCTTTCGCAGCTTAGCAGCATTGGGTCTTAGAGATCAACTGGAACATAACCTTTCTTTATAGTTGAGGAAACTGAAATAGACTAGGTAGTAGGATTTTCTGAATGGTAATAGTGGGACTGGAATTTAAAACCAGCTCAGTTCCCTAGACATGTAGAAACCTCTTACATCTTTTAGAAGTATACTCCAGTTACAAATGAAATACAAGGGAAGGAGAACAGAAGTGTCACTAGAGGAGTCAGAGAGAGTTACTCAGAGGAGGTGACACTTGTGCTGAGATGTGAAGAAAAAAAAAGCGGGAAATGATAAGGTGAATATAGACAGTGAGAGCAGGAAAAGCATGATAGGTGGAGGGAAGAACATGTGCAAAGTCATGATGTTAGGTGAGAAATAAAAGTGGCCTTAGAAATTAAAAACTCCCTCATTTTATTCTTGGGAAAAAATAGAACCTTATATGGTGCCAGGTGCTCTATATTAAGATACTAATCATCCTGTCCTTGTTACAGAGAACCGGAATAATAAAACAATGCCAGAGAGTTTGGAGTCACACTTTATTCACCTCAGTGGGCTTAGAGAAAGTGAATTCAAATTCTAAGCAAGACTACAAGCAGAACTTCCCTTTTTATTAGAGAGCCAGCCCTACATGCACTTAGTAGTTATCTTGCTGCTGGCCTTGAAAGCAACACAGTTCTATCCAATTAAAAAATGCACCTGGCATAGCATTGAAATTATGGGCATATCTAAGTCTCTTGCCTACAAGGTCAGACAGCTAAGTTTATCTTCCTCATTATTCAAGCAGACTGAAGCAGGCTAGAAAGCAAAATTATTTTTTTAGAATTAGAGTCTGTCTAAAACAACAGCAGAGAATTCCAAACAGTAGTTTTACAAAATAGGGGTTAGCCTTCCCATCCTCAAGAAGTATACAGTATTGTGTGAAACTAATTTTACCTTTATCTACCAGTGTATCTGTTTTATTTTTATTTTGTGTGATGTTCAAATGATACAGTAAGCTTAGTGATGCTGCCTGACTAAATGCTGCATCCCTTATACTTGGTTATCAATATTACCAGTGGTGCTCACAGAGACTGTGAGCAGGTTTCTCCCAACTGCAAGATAAAGATACATCAAAGAAAATGTACTACTGATAGCAGGAACTCTATGTCCATATTTCTATCTGAAGAACAATTTTCCTAAAATTTATCATGTTACATTTATATCTCACTGTCAGTATTTGAGGTCAATATTCATTAACTCAATCTAGTAACTCCCCGCTTCAGTAGCTAAAAGTTTCATTGGGATAAATGTATATATTGCTAAAATAAAACATAGAAAACACATTTTTATAGGGAAAATAATATTACTTTTTTGTAGTAATATGGACTCAAGTCTGCAACTTTGTAGTTTCATTGCCTTGGACAAGTTCTTTAACTTCATGTCTCAATTTCCCCAATCATAAGATGGAAATGATGACAACTCCATGGTTGAATATGTGTGTGCTGAACAAACTGAATAAAATACAAATCATTTGGGCATAGAGTATGATTTCAGCTTGTTTTTATTTAACTACCTCCCTTGACCAATTATCACAACACCCTAAATATTTAAAGTTGTCTTGCAATTCATAGGAACATAGAATATTTTCTGGTATTTAACTTCTTTCATGAATGACCTATTTAAAACAAATTTACATAGCAACCCACATATAGTTATCTCAAAATTCAAAATAATGCCTTTACTAAAACAATTTGGAGTGGCTTACTATGGCCTTGGAACCTAGCTCAGAGAGATTTGGCATATATATCAAGAATACCATTTTATTTAAAAAGCCCATAAAGCTTTATCCTCAGCTATTACTGATTTAGGAGTAGCAGATATATGGAAACTTTCACACTCTACTGAGCTGGATTATACATTCTTCTCTAACCCGAATAACTCATATTTCCAAGCTGACTTCTAAGTTCCTCACTTTCTGATTAATCATGGGAATAGCATGGCTCTAGGCAGTGTTCTCTTACCTGACCAAGCCACAGACTTACTTTCAGTTGACCTTCAGAAAATATTAGGTAGCATTTCTGCAAAGCTTCATTTAGAAATGAACATTGGAAAATAAAGTTATTATTTGTGATTTTAAAACCACATTGAAAGTACAAAACACATACATTCACATGAGGACCCTGGGTTGCATATACATATGTTCCCCTTTAGTATTTACTGATTGGCATAATTTTCTTGTCTGGAGCAAAGTGTCAATAATTATAAAAACAAAGTTACTGGCAAAGTTCTCATTAAAGATAAATGAGAACTGGGAAGTATATATGGATAAATCATTCCCTGCCTCATTCAGATGGAAAAGAAATATTTTGACTCTGGAGGGAACAGTGAAAAATGTATATATTGTAAAGTTATATGCTTTAATAACTTCATTTCATTCTATTAAGCCTCAAACCTCATTGGAATAATAAAAGGTTAATATTGAGATGAACCCTCAGAGCATAAATTAGGCATTGGCCATTACATCCCCCAAATGAGCCTTAAGCTATGTAACACTTGATCAGCAGGAATTTCCTTGTTTTTTTATTAAAGAAATGAACATTCACTGTATTGAATGATATTATTGAGAAAACCTAAATTTTAGCATTATCCTACAAGTGCTCAAAATTACTATTACAGATTTCTACAGGCCAAATCCAGATCCCAGTGGATACCTACAGAGTTTATGGAGTAATAGTAGGGAATGTGTTTCTATTGCCCACAAATGCATACTTACTTATTGGGTATTTTCAGGAGGAAATAGGAATTTTATTTTCTTCTATTTATAAAGAAGGATCAATCTGGTGATACAGGCCACTAGTGAAAACTAAGGCATCACCAAAACTATGTCTCATTTATCAACCTTTCAGATTAAAAAAGCACTGTTATCTATCATTTCTAGGACCTTATGTGCATTCATTATTCAACTTTAGACATTACTACTTCTCATTTGCTATTCATCAACTTCACAAGTGACACTTGTCTAATAAAAGTACTTGGATATCCTTGGCAAAGATATGACACTTCTGGATTTCCATCTATTTTATCAACTTCTTCTAAGAAGAAGTCTCCAAGAGGTAAATAATGAAAGTATGTGTTTATCACAGGGAGAATAATTTACATGAATCTTTCTCAGTATCTTTGGTTTTTAAAAATAGTAAACTTTAATTCATGGATCTCAACAATCCTTTTCTCTTCAGCATCTGTGCTGAAATAAAAATTAAAAATGGAACTACCAGTTGACCCAGTGATCCCACTTCTAGGAATGTATCCTAAGACACCTGAAACACAAATCAGAAAGAATATATACACCCCTATGTTCATAGCTGTGTTATTTACAACTAGTGGCCAGGTGCATGAAATTCATGCATGGGGGGTTGTCCCTCAGCCCAGACTGCACCCTCTCCAATCTGGGACCCCTTGAGGGATGTCCAACTGCCTGTTTAGGCCCGATTCTGGTGGGATTTTGCCTAAACAGGAAGTTGGACATCCCTCTCACAAGCCAGGACTGCTGGCTCCCAACCACTCACCTGCTTCTGCCTGATTGTGCCTAACCGCTTTGGCCTGCCAGCCTGATCAGCCCCTAACCATTCCCCTGCCAGCCTGACTGCCCCTAACTGCCCTCCCCTGCTGGCCTGGTCATCCCTAACTACACTCCCCTGCCTGTCTGGTTGCCCCTAAAGGTCCCTCCCTGCAGTCGTGGTTGCCTCCAATGCCCTCCCCTGCAGGCCTGGTCCCCCCAACTGCCCTCTCCTTAATGCTTGCCCCCCCAACTGCCCTCCCCTGCTGGTCTGGTGTCCCTAACCCCCTCCTCTGCTAGCATGGTCACTCCTAACTGCCTTCCCTGCTGGCCAGATGGCCCACAACTGTCCTCCCGTGAAGGCCTGCCCCCTCTCAACTCCCCTCCCCTGCAGGCCTAGTTCCCCCCTAACTGTCCTCCCGTGCAGGCTTAGTCCCCCCAACTGTCCTCCTCTGCTGGCTGATCATCCCTAACTGCCCTCCCTGCTGGCCTGATCACCCACAACAGCCCTCCCCTGAAAGCCTGGTCCCCCAAACTGCCCTCCCTTGCTGGCCTGGTCTGCCACAAGTGCCTTCCACTGCTGGCCTGGTCACCCCTAACTGCCCACAAATGCCCTCCCCTGCAGGCCATCTTATGGCAGCCATCTTGTGTCCACATGGGGACAGCCATCTTTGACCACATGGGGGTGGCCATCTTGTGTCTTGGAGTGATGGTCAATTTGCATATTACTCTTTTATTAGATAGGATAGTTAAGATCTAAAAACAGCCCAAGTAACCATCCTTAGATAAATGGATAAAAATGCTATGGTACATTTACATAGTGGAATATTATACATCTGTAAAAAGAAGGACATCTTGCCCTAGGTGGTTTGACTCAGTGGATAGAGCATCAGCCTACAGAACATTGGCAAATATGATCTCCCATGCAGTGGGCTTTTCTTTTCTTTTTTTTTTTTTTATTAAATTATTATCTGTGTACATATTTTAACATTGCCCCCCCCATACATACCCTCCCTCCCCAGAGTTTTGTGTCCATTGGTTGTACTTATATGCATGTATACAAGTCCTTTGGTTGATCTCTTATCTCCCCCAGATCTCCCTACTCTCCCCGCTGTAATTCTACAGTCTACTTGTTGCTTTACTGTCTCTATATCTATCTTTTGGTTTGTCAGTTTATAATGTTTTTTAATATCCATAAATGAGTGAGGCCATGTGGTATTTCTCTTTCATTGACAGGCTTATTTCACTCAGCATGATGTTCTCTAGTTCTATCCAGGTTGCTGCAAATGATGAGAATTCCTTCTTTTTTATGGCAGCATAGTATTCCATTGTGTAGATGTACCAAAGTTTTTTGATCCAATCATCTGCTGACGGGCACCTAGGCTGTTTCCAGATTCTAGCTATTGTAGACTGTGCTGCTATGAACATAGGGGTGCATATATCCTTTCTGATTGGTGTTTCTAGTTTCTTGGGATATATTCCTAGGAGTGGGATTACTGGGTCAAATGGGAGTTCCATTTTCAGTTTTTTGAGGAAACTCCATACTGTTCTCCAGAGTGGTTGCACCAGTCTACATTCCCACCAGCAGTGCACGAGGGTTCCTTTTTCTCCACAACCTCGCCAACACTTGTCGTTTGTTGATTTGTTGATGTTGGCCATTCTGACAGGTGTGAGATGGTACCGCATTGTTGTTTTGATTTGCATCTCTCGGATAATTAGTGACTTTGAGCATGTTTTCATGTGCCTTTTGGCCTTCCTTCTGTCTTCTTTTGAAAATATTCTATTTAGGTCCATTGCCCATTTTTTAATTGGATCATTCATCTTCCTTTTATTTAGTTGTATAAGCTGTTTGTAGATGTTGGAGATTAAACCTTTATCAGTGGTAACATTTGCAAATATGTTCTCCCACACAGTGGGCTTTCTTGTTGTTTTGTTGATGGTTTCTTTTGCTGTAAAAAAGCTTTTTATTTTGATGTAGTCCCATTTGTTTATTTTCTCTTTAGCTTCCATTGCCCTAGGGGCAGTATCAGTGAAGAAGTTCTTTAGGCATATGTCTGAGATTTTGTTGCCTGTGGATGCTTCTGGTATTTTTATGGTTTCCCGTCTGATATTTAAGTCCTGTATCCATTTTGAGTTTATTTTTGTGTATGGTGTAAGTTGGTGATCTAGTTTCATTCTTTTGCATGTATCTGTCCAATTTTCCCAACACCATTTATTGAAGAGACTGTCTTGACTCCATTGTATATTTGTGCCTCCTTTGTCAAATATTAATTGAGCATAGTGATTTGGGTTGATATCTGGGTTCTCGATTCGATTCCATTGATCTATATGTCTGTTTTTGTGCCAGTACCAGGCTGTTTTGAGAACAGTGGCTTTGTAATACAGTTTGAAGTCTGGTATTGAGATCCCTCCTACTTCACCCTTCTTTCTCAGGATTGCTGTGGCTATTCGGGGTCTTTTATTATTCCAAATGAACTTTTGGAGAGTTCTTTCTAGGTCAGTGAAATATGCCGTTGGTATTTTAATGGGGAGTGCATTGAACCTATAGATTGCTTTAGGAAGTATGGACATTTTGATGATGTTGATTCTACCAATCCATGAACATGGTATGTTCTTCCATCTGTTTACATCTTCCTCTATCTCTTTTTTCAGTGTCGTGTAGTTTTCCGCATATAGGTCCTTTACTTCCTTAGTTAAGTTTATTCCTAGGTATCTTAATTTTTTTGGTGCGATGGTAAATGGAATTGCTTTTTTAGTCTCTGTTTCTATAAATTCGCTGTTGGTGTATAGAAATGCCATAGATTTCTTGGCGTTAATTTTGTATCCTGCTACATTGCCAAATTCATTTATTAAGCCAATTAGTTTTTTAATGGAGTCTTTTGGGTTTTGTATATACAATATCATGTCGTCTGCAAATAAAGATAACTTTACTTCTTCTTTTCCAATTTGGATGCCTTCTATTTCCTCCTCTTGTCTAATTGCAATGGCTAGTACTTCCAGTACTATGTCAAAGAGGAGTGGCGATAGTGGGCATCCCTGTCTTGTTCCTGATCTTAGAGGGAATGGTTTTAGTTTTTGCCCATTGAGTATGATGTTGGCTGTGGGTTTATCATATATAGCTTTTATTATGTTGAGGTATGATCCTTGTACTCCCACCTTGTTGAGAGTTTTTATCAGGAAAGGGTGTTGGATTTTATCAAATGCTTTTTCTGCATCAATTGATATGACTATATGATTTTTATCTTTCAACTTGTTTATGTAATGAATCACGTTAATTGATTTGCGGATATTGTACCAACCTTGCATTCCTGGAATAAATCCTACTTGGTCATGGTGTATGATCTTTGTGATGCTCTGCTGGAGCCGATTTGCTAGAATTTTGTTGAGGATTTTGGCATCTATGTTCATGAGGGATATTGGCCTGTAATTCTCTTTCATTGAGTTGTCTTTATCTGGTTTTGGTATTAGGGTGATGCTGGCTTCATAGAAGGAGTTTGGAAGTGTTCCTTCCTCTTGAATTTTTTGGAATAGTCTGAGGAGAATAGGTTTTAGTTCTTCCTTGAATGTTTGGTAAAATTCTCCTGTGAAGCCATCTGGCCCTGGGCTTTTGTTTGCTGGAAGCTTTTTGATGACTGTTTCAATTTCTTCCCAAGTCACTGCTCTATTGAGATTTTTAGATTCTTCCTGATTGAGTTTTGGAAGGTTGTATTTTTCTAGGAATATGTCCATTTCCTCCAGGTTGTTCAGTTTGTTGGAATAGAGTTGTTCGTAGTATTTTGTAACAATCCTTTGTATTTCGGCGGGGTCTGTTGTTATTTCACCTCTTTCGTTTCTGATTTTGTTTATTTGAGTCCTCTCTCTTTGTTTCTTGGTTAGTCTGGCTAGAGGTTCATCTATCTTGTTTATTCTTTCAAAGAACCAGCTCTTGGTTTTGTTGATCTTATGTATTGTTTCTTTGGTCTCTATGTCGTTTATCTCCGCTCTGATTTTTGTTATTTCCTTCCTTCTGCTTACACTGGGCTTTTCTTGTTGCTCTTTTTCTAACTCTTTGAGTTGTAGAGTTAGATCATTTGTTACCCTTTTTTCCAGTTTTTTGCAATAGGCTTGTAGGGATATGAACTTCCCTCTCAAAACTGCCTTTGCTGTGTCCCATAGATTTTGGATTGTTGTGTTTTCATTGTCATTTGTTTCTAGGATGTTTTTAATTTCTTCCTTGATTTCTTTGGTAACCCAGTCCTTGTTTAATAGCATGCTGTTTAGTCTCCATGTGTTTGATTTCTTTGGATTTTTTTCATTGCAGTTAATTTCCAGTTTTATGGCACTGTGATCTGAGAAGATGCTTGATATGATTTCTATCTTTTTGAATTTGAAGAGACTTTGCCTATGTCCCAAAATGTGGTCTATCTTTGAGAATGTCCCATGTGCGCTTGAGAAGAATGTATATTCTGTGGCTTTGGGGTGGAATGTTCTGAAAATGTCGATTAATTCCATCTGGTCTAGTGAGTCATTTAGGATTGATATTTCTTTGCTGATTTTTTGTTTAGATGATTTGTCAAAGGGTGACAGTGGGGTATTAAAATCTCCTACTATGATTGTATTGCTATTAATCTCTCTGTTAATGTCCTCCAGCAGTTTTTTTTATATATTGGGGTGCTCCCGTATTGGGTGCATATATATTTACCAGGGTTATTTCTTCTTGTTGGATTGCTCCCTTTAGTATTATGAAGTGGCCCTCATTATCTCTTGTTATGTCCTTCACTCTGAGATCTAATTTGTCAGATATAAGTATTGCTACCCCAGCTTTTTTTTCATTTCCATTCACCTGGAAAACCTTTTTCCATCCCTTCACCCTCAGTCTGTGTGCATCCTTTTTTCTGAGGTGGGTTTCTTGTAGACAACAGATATATGGGTCTTGTTTTCTTATCCAATCCGTTACCCTATGTCTTTTGATTGGAGTATTTAGTCCATTTACATTTAAAGTTATTGATAGATACTGATTTGACGCCATTTTTATTCTATACCCCTGTGTTCCTTCTTTGCTTTCAATTTCTTTAATTTTACAGTAGACCCTTTAGCATTTCTTGCATTGCTGGTTTGGTGGAGATAAATTCCCTTAGTCTGTTTTTGTCTGTGAAGCTCCTGATTTCACCTTCACTTTTGATTGATAGCCTTGCTGGGTACAGTATTCTTGGATTCAGACCCTTCCTTTGCATGACGTTGTATATTTCATCCCATTCCCTTCTGGCCTGATAAGTTTCTGTGGAGAAATCAGTTGCTAGTCTGATGGGGGCTTCTTTATATGTAACTTTCTGTCTCTCTCTGGCTGCTTTTAGAATTCTTTTTTTGTCGTTGGTATTTGCCAGCTTAATTATAATGTGCCTAGGGGTGGGTTTTCTGGGGTTCATTTTGCTTGGGACTCTGCGAGCATCTTGGATTTGTGTGGGTTTTTTCTTCTCTATCTCAGGAAAGTTTTCTGTCATTATTTCTTGAAATACGTTTTCCATGTCTTCCTCAATTCCCTTTCCTTCTGGAACCCCTATTATTCTAATATTGTTTTGTTTTGTATTGTCCCAAAGTTCCCTTAGACTTTCCTCCTGTTTTTTAATTTTTTTTTTCCAGAAGCTGTTCTAATTGGGTATTTTTTTCCATCTTGTCTTCTAGCTCACTGATGCGGTCCTCTGCTTCTTCTAATCTACTCTTGATGCTTTCTATTGAGTTCTTTACAGTAGCAATGTCATTTTTCATTTCTTCTTGGTTCTTCTTCATTTCCTCTTGGGTCTTACTCATATTGTCAAATTTGTCTTCCATTCTTTTTAGCCATCTTATGATCATTACTCTGAATTCTTGCTCTGGTAGGTTGCTTGAGTCTATCTCGTTTACTTCCTTTTCTGGTGAAGCCTGCTTTTCTTTCATTTGCGGACTGTTTTTTGGTCTTCCCATTATCTAGGATGTCTGGTTGTGTAGTTCTCTCTCTCTCCTGCTTTGATTTAAGGGCACAAAATACAACACAACCAGGTACAACACACAGGCACTGAATAGAAATGTGTTTGCAATATTAATAACCACCAATAATGGTGACTAGAACCCAGCTAACAAAAACATACAATCAAACAAAAAGCATAGGCAAATCAATCTTATAATAAAAAAGCATACAACTTCAGTATAGTTAACATTCAACATACAACTTCAAAGAGTTAGAGAGAAAGACTGTTTTTTTGTTTTGTTTTGTTTTGTTGTTAGGACAACTGCGAGGGAGGTGTGAATGGGCTTGGAGCAGGTAGTTGGAAATTAGATGTATACAAATAGGGTGAAATTTTAGGAGGGGGTAGACAGAAGGAATGGGGAAAATCTAGAGCAGGAAAGGGTTAAGATAAACGGGGTACCAAAGGAAAAGATCGGAAAGAGGGTGAAGGCATAAAGGTAGGGTTGAGATAGAATAAAGCGTTGGAGAAGGAAAGATAGATAAAGACTGTAGAACAGTAATCCTGAGATAAAAAAAATATCTATATAATCAAATGAAATAAAAATAATAAAAAGGAACAAAAGAAAATAAGATGAGAAAGGTAAATTAGTAGTAATAATGTTGATTACATATACAATGTAATAATTATAAAGATAAAATCAAGTGAGGAAAAAGAAAAAAAAATAGTTTCTTGAGTAAACGTTGCAAATAATGAAAACAAAAATAAAAAACAAAAATTTGAAAATTAAAAAAATAATAAAATTTTAAAAATTTAAGTAAAGTTTGCAGTAATAAAGGTCATTCGCTTCCTCTATTGTTATGATCCAGTCCTGATTTTTAGGCAGGTTTTGCTTTGTTTTTATTACACTAGAGTCAATTTGTGAATTAGCCTCTGGGGGCAGTGTTTCTAGGTTGAGTTTCCAGACTCTAGTCTAGAGCCTCTCCAGCTTTTTTTTTTTTTTTTTTTTTCTCTCCGCCCTCTCTGCAGCAGGAACTATGGAGGGGGAAGGGGGCAGGCCCGAGCAACTGCAATCTCCCGCAACTCTCTGATATCCCTCCGAGCCAGATCCAAATGTGTTGCTCTTTAGATATCTCCCCTGTTAGGAGCCCAGTCCACTCTCACGGGTGACACCCGCCCAACAGCGGGGGCTTCTACTTGTAATCACTGCCTTTGTCCTCCAGCTTCCGCGAGCGCATGCGCGCAGGCTTTTTATCTTCGCCGCGAGCACTCTCCACCCTCTCCCCGCGAAATCTGACCTTTTCGCTGAGCAGTGGGGTATTCCAATGCAGTCAGGTGTTCGCACTGCCTGAGATCCGCGTTCTGAGGGGCACAGCTGCTTGGTGGTCGCTGCGGCTGTGGATATTCAGGCCTCTGACCCGATCCTATCTTCCTCTCAAGATGGTGAGGTTTCCCCGTGCAAGCCGGTAGGTAGCTCCGGGCAGGGACACAGCCCGCGTGGGTGCTTCCCTGTGAGGGGCACCTCCGTCAGCAGCCCCCCAGCAGTTTCTTCTGGTGTTCGCTGTCTCCCAGCTTGCTAATAAACACTCACAGCACAAGACCATCAGTTGCTCTCTCTTTCTGCTTCGGGAGAGGGCTCAGAATCCGCCCATCTATTCTTCCACCATCTTCTGCTCATCTCGCAGTGGGCTTTTCTTATTGTTTTGTTTAAGGTTTCCTTTGCTGTACAGAAACTTTTTATTTTAATGTAGTCCCATTTATTTATTTTCTCTTTCATTTAGGAACTGTATCAGTAAAGATATTGCTCCAGCATATGCCTGAGATTTCGCTGCCTGTGGATTCCTTTAAAATTTTTGTGGTTTCCCATCTTATGTTTCAGTCCTATGTCCATTTTGATTTTATTTTTGTGTATGGTATAAGTTGGTGGTCTAGTTTCATTTTTTTTTTTTTGCATGTATTTGTCCAATTTTCCCAACACCATTTATTGAAGAGACTGTCTTAACTCCATTGTATGGTCTTGCCTCCTTTGTCAAATATTAATTGAACATGCTGGATTGGGTCAATTTATGGGTTCTCTATTCTATTCCATTGGTCTATATGTCTGTTCTTGTGCCAGTACCAGGCTGTTTTGAGAACAGTTGCTTTGTAATATAGCTTGATATGTGGTATTGAGATCCCTCTTACTTCATTCTTCTTTCTCAGGATTGCTGCAGCTATTTGCGGTCTTTTTTATTCCAGATGAATTTTTGGAGAGTTTATTCTAGGTCTGTAAAATATGCCCTTGGTATTTTAATGGGGATTACATTGAATCTATAGATGGACATTTAAATGATGTTGATTCTACCAATTCATGGACATGCTATGTTTATCCATCTCTTTATATCTTCCTCTATCTCTTTTTTCAGTGTCCTGTAGTTTTCTGAGTACAGGTCTTTAACCTAGTTAGTTAAGTTTATTCCTAGGTATCTTAATTTTTTTTTTGTGCAATGGTAAATGGGATTGCCTTTTTAAAATCTCTCTTTTTGTAAGTTCACTATTGGTGTATAAAAATTCCATAGATTTCTTGACATTGATTTTGTATCCTGCTACATTGCCAAATTCATTTGTTAAGTCTAAATTTTTTTTGATGGAGTCTTTAGGCTTTTATATATACAGTATCATGTTATCTATGAATAATGATAGTTTTATGTTTTCTTTTCTATTTAGAATACCTTTTATTTCTTCTTGTTGTCTAATTGCTATGGCTAGTGCTTCCAGTACTATGCCAAACAGGAGTGGTGAAAGTGGGCATCCCTGTCTCATTCCTGTTCTCAGGGGAAATAGTTTTAGTTTTTGCCCATTAAGTATGATGTTGGCTGTAGGTTTATCATATAAGGCTTTCATTATGTTGAGTTATGATCCCTCTATTCCCAATTTGCTGAGAGTTTTTATCAAGAAAGGGCGTTAGATTTTGTCAAATGTTTTTTCTGCATCAATTGATATGGCTACGTGATTTTTATCTCTCAATTTGATTATGTGATGTATCACATTTACTGATTTGCAGATATTGTACCATCCTTGCATTCCTGGGATAAATCCTACTTGGTAATGGTGTATGATCTTTCTGATGTAATGCTGGATCCAATTTGCTAGAATTTTGTTGAGGATTTTGGCATCTAAGTGCATGAGGGATATTGGCCTGTAATTCTCTTTCATTGTGTTGTCTTTATCTGGTTTTTGTATTGAGGTAATGCTGGATTCATAGAATGAGCTGAGAAGTGTTCCTTCCTTGTCGAAACTGGTTTGGCTCAATGGATAGAGCGTCGGCTTGGGGACTGAGGGACCCGGGTTTGATTCCGGTCAAGGGCATGTACCCTGGTTGCAGGCATATCCCCAATAGGGGGTGTGCAAGAGGCAGCTGATCGATGACTCTCTCTCATCGATGTTTCTAGCTCTCTATCTCTCTCCCTTCCTCTCTGTACAAAATCAATAAAATATATTTATAAAAAAGAAAAAAAAGAAGTGTTCCTTCCTCCTAAATTTTTTTGGAATAGTCTGAGGTGGATAGGTTTTAGTTCTTCTTTGAATGCTTTGTCCCATGTGAAGCTGTCTGGTCCTGGCTTTTGTTTGCTGGAAGCTTTTTGATAACTGCTTCAATTTCCCCCTCCTCCTCCTCTTCATCCTCCCCCTCATTCTCCTCCTTCTTCTCATCCTCTGCCTCCTCTTCCTCCTCCTCCGAAGAAACATCAATGATGAAACAGCATCATCAGTTGGCTGCCTCCTGCATGCCCCCCACTGGGGATCAAGCCCAAAACCTGGGCATGTGCCCTGACTGGGAATAAAACTATGACCTCCTGGTTATAGGTTGATGTTCAACCACTGAGCCACATTGACAGGGCTATCTTATTTTCCAAGTCACACAATTGAGTCTTCGGGTGACAGAAAAAGTCATCCAGTCTTATAAGGCAGAATCAGGGCAGGAATTCAAGTATGTTGTCTTTGTGTTCTATTTGGTTATTTTAATTTTCATAAACATGGTGACAGAAAACATAGTAAATCAGCCAAGTTTTTAGATTCACATTTTCATAAATTGTGCTCTCATAGTTCTTGACACACCTATATTGATTTAAAACTACTTTACCCTTTGAGACACAATGTACAATACTGCCCAGTTTCCATGAGAATTGCAAGAGAAGTCATTCAAAATTATTTTCTCCAAAATGTACATATTCAATAGCTGTTAATAAAGTAGAGTTTCCTTTAAAATTTTTATAATGAAAAGCTTTTTAAATGATTCGAATGTTCTCTTGATTCAGATGCTAAGAATAAAAATCACAGGATGTTTTCCAGAACATCTGCAAATCAGTATATACACAAATGGAATACTTAAAAATGGCTTTTCCTTTATTGGTAATTGTATCCACTGTGTGTGAACATTCTGTCTGCGTTCTCATTTCCTTTCAGCTAACCCCATACAATTGCCTACCAACTCCTTAGCACATCTGATGGTACATAAAACATACATATTTTGTTTAACAAAGGACAAAGGATGTTTCACAATGAGAAAATACTCTTAGACATTTTAAGTCATACTCATGATTTTGAGGGTCTCTACTTAATAGAAGAAAAAAAAAAAACCTATCCAAGGAGAAACGTGATAAGTATCTTGCTCTTAGAGAACTAAGAAAACTTGTTATAAAGCAAGAATATAATTCTGAATAATCAAGGGAACTTTTTCAAACTACAAGACCTGCCCCACGTATATTCTAAAAGTATCCTGTCCACCAGTTAAAACTGCTGCTTTAGAGCTAGACATTCTGTATCCCCTTTTACCCCTGATAACATACAATTGATATGCACCCATCAGTAACTGCTAAGAAATAAATACTCATGTATTCATTTAACAAATATTTACCAAGTGCCCATTGTATGCCTAGTTTTGTCTAAGGAACTTTGATAATAATTAGTGAACAAACAAGTGAAAATAGGTGCTACCATTTTAGTATACTAAATATGTCTTAATTTTAGTAAGTGAAATATAAATTGCATTCAATATTTTACAATGTATGCTGTATTTCCAAAGTATTTAAATTGTTCTTCATCCAAATCTGAAATCATACTAAATGGTCTGTGAAACAAAATAGAAAAGTCACTAAGATGTTTCATTTTATTTATTCTATTTTTTTAGATGTTGCATTTTAATAAATTTAAATCAAAATGTATAATTGCTCACTGAATCAATCAAGTTTCAGTCTTCAAGTTAAAGTTGACAAGATTGTAAGAACTTTACTTCATTACTTACATTGGCAATTAAATTATATCATAGGTATTTGTATCATCATGTTAGATGAACATATTCTGAATAGTGGTATAAAACATATTCATATTCATTTAATCCTATTTCAGTGGAGCTGGGAAGTGAGGCATGCTTTTTAAAGTGTATATCTTTTTGTAATGAGTACCAACTGTGTGATTTAGAAAACCTCTTTGTTAATATGGCCTAAAGCCGCAAGCAGTCCACCCCATCCCTAGAAGCAGCAGCCACACAAGCACCCCGCCCCTGTATGAGAAGTAGCAGCATTCATATGCAGTATCTTTCCATGATACTTATCATTCATATCACAGTTATTCTCCCAAGTCGAATGAAAATGAGTCAACAGGTTCCACATAGGATCTGAGTGGGACACAGCTAAATATTGGCATCAGAGAGACCTAGTGTTGGACAATGGCTGGTGTTCAAGAAAGACAAATGTTTCAAACTTGTCCCTCTAAAGCAATTTGTGCTAAAAATTCTATTGTTTCTTATTGAATGCCCATATCTGACAAGCTTCATACAAATGATTGTTAAAATACTCCGAAGAGGGACAGTACAGTTACAATATTTTAATTAGTCTACTTGTTAAGACCTCTAAAAAGTAATGATTAGTGTTTTAATGCAAATCAAATTTCACAATGAACATAATATTCAGCAATTTCCCCCCATTCTTATCTTTGTTGATATAGAATAAAATATATGGAAGAATTTGGAAACTGAGTTAACAGCCTCAACTGTATTGCCATTTCTATAAAATAATGCAGTTTATAGACTGAGTCATACATGAGAAATGATCCTATACA
This sequence comes from Pipistrellus hanaki, assembly GCF_964339955.1. Classification (NCBI taxonomy): domain Eukaryota; kingdom Metazoa; phylum Chordata; class Mammalia; order Chiroptera; family Vespertilionidae; genus Pipistrellus; species Pipistrellus hanaki. The sequence continues at coordinate 17,942,872 of NC_140524.1, read as the reverse complement.
AATTTGTAAAAATATGGTAACAAGGAAAAAAACTTCCAACTAAGCCAAATATTGTAGTCACCTTTACCTATGTATATTTTATTTTGCTTTACAAAACATGACAGATATACACACATATACACAAGATAAAAATATTTCATATAAAATCCACAGATAAATTATTGGCCTTTTACTTATAAAATAATAGAACATGCTTCAGGAAAACACACACACACACACACACACACACACACACACACACATATATATATATATATATATATATATATATATATATATATATATATAATTTGTCCAATATTTCTATGGATCCAGATTCTATAATTTTGAAGCAAACTATGTTTCCTTAAAGCTAATATTTTATGGTAGTTTTACTAGTAAATAGGCATAAATAGGAAATTAAATTTTTTTTTATATACCCAGTGATTCAGTACTTGCCTTTTGTTTAATGCTGTTCTAGGAACTGAAGGTGCTACAAGGTTACAGAAAATGTAAAACTTGTCCTACAAGAACTTACCATCAAATTAATGACTTCCAGTATGATTGTTCTGGATGACTCCCTTGTGAGATGCCTGTAGTGGGCACCTCAGAAGTCTTTTCTTCCAAAATGGTTGCTGAAGTGAAGCAGTAGAAAAATTAATTTCTGCAACAGATTTTCATAAGCCAGCTATTTGGCTGCATTAAAATAAAATTTCCATATTTTTTCTTTCATTTCCTTCAGTTACCTCATAAACATTGCTTAAGGGCATAACAAAAAGAAAATTAGCATTCTTTATCACCTCCTGCATTAAAGCTTGCTTAGAACTAATCTTATACGTAGTTCATGAAAATAAACACTTGTGATCTGATAAAAACAGGGCCCATCTATTCTTTTTTTTCATTTTTTTATTGATTAAGGTATTACATATGTCCATATCTCCCCATTGCCCTTCCCACCCCACTTCCATACATGCCCTCACCCCCCCAGTATCTTGCGTCCATTGGTTATGCTTAAATGCATGCATACAAGTACCATATACTTTTCAATTTTGTAATATATAACTCAGTAAAGTATTAAAATAATAATTTTGATTTTTATTGCATTTCCCCACTTGTGGCACGTGAACCATTTATAACGGTACTATCTTCTGAACAAATTTATCTATTTTAATAGTAAGACAGTGGAGTTGTTTTCTTATTTTATCTTTCTAATATCTTATTATTGGTATGTAAAACTGCTATCGATATCTAGGTGTTGATTTTGTATCCTGCAACTTTATCAAATTCTGAAGCCTGACTTGCTATTAAAATTAGAGAAATTTGTTCAGAAGACAGAACACAATGGAATACTATGTTGCTATAAAAAGAAGAAATCCTTACCATCTGCAACAGCATGGATGGAACTGGAGAGCATTATGCTAAGTGAAATAAGCCAGCCAGTGAAAGAAAAATACCACATGTCACTCATTTATGGATAATAAAGAACATTATAAATTGATGAACAAAAACAGATACAGAGGCAGAGAGGCATCGAACAGACTGTCAAATGACTGCGGAAAGGCTGGGGAGGTTTGGGGGGTGAGGGAATGTAATTGTCAAATATTAATTGAGTATAATGGGTTGGGTCAATTTATGGATCCTCTATTCTGTTCTAATGGTCTATATGTCTGTTCTTGTGCCAGTTTCAGGCAATTTTGAGAACCATGGCTTGGTAATATATAATACTTTGATGTCTGGTATTGTGATCCCTCCAACTTTGCTCTTCTTTTTCAGGACAGCTATTGTTATTTGTTCTTAGGCAAATTGGGTTTAATTTTTGCCCATTGAGTATGATGTTGGCTGTAGGTTTGTCATATAAGGCTTTTATTATATTGAGATATGATCCCTCTATTCCCACTTTGTTAACAATTTTTATCAAGAAAGTGTTGAATTTTGTTAAATGCTTTTTTATGCGTCAATTGATATAATTATGTGATTTTTGTCTCTCAGTTTGTTTATGTGATGTATCACATTTTTTGATTTATGGATATTGTACCATCCTGTATCCCTGGAATGAATTCCACTTGGTCATGGTGTGTGATTTTTCTAATGTATTGCTGACTCCGATTTGCTAGAATTTTGTTGAGGATTTTAGCACCTATGTTCATCAAGGATATTGGGCCTGTAGTTCTCCTTTTTTGTGGTGTCTTTATCTGTTTTTTTTTTTTTTTTTTTTTCGGGGGGAGGGGCGGGATTAGGGAAATGCTGGCTTCATAGAAAGAGCTTAGAAGTATGCCTTCAATTTGAATTTTTTTGGAATAGTCTGAGGAGTATAGATTTTACTTCTTGAATGCTTGATAGAACTCTCCTGTAATGCCTTCAAGAAGAGGTCTTTTTTTTTTGCTGGAAGATTTTTGATCGCTGTTTCAATTTCTTCAGTAGTTATTAGGCTATTCAAGTTTTTTCGATTCTTGGTTGAGTTTTGGGAGCTTATATTTTTCTACGAATATGTACATTTCATCTAGGTTGTCCAATTTGATGGAATAGAGTTGTTCATGATATTTTTTTCATAATCGTTTGTATTTCTCTGGGATTGGTTGTTATTTTATCTTTTTCATTTCTGATTTTGTTTATTTGGGTCATCTCTCTTTTCTTCTTGGTGAGTCTGGCTAAAGTTCATAAAATTGTTTGTCATTTCAAAGAACCAACTCTTGTTTTTGTTAATTTTTTTTTGTCTCTTATTTCATTTATCTCCACTCTGATCTTTATTATTTCCTTCCTTCTGCTTACTCTGGGATTTTCTTGCTGCTCCTTTCTAACTGTTTGAGTTGTATGGTTAGGTAATTTATTACCTTTGTTTCTTGTTTGTTTTTTTGCAGTACGTAGTAGCGCTATGAACTTCACTCTCAAGACTGCTTTCATTGTGTCCCATAGATTTTGGATTATTGTGTTTTCATTGTCATTTCTTGCAATGATGCTTTTTATTTCTTCTTTGATCTCTCTGGTAACCCAGTCATTGTTTAGTAGCATATTATTTAGCTTTCAGGTATTTGATTTTTTTAATCATTTTAATTATAGTTGATTTCTAGTTTTATGCCACAGTAATCTGAGAAGATGCTTGATATGATTTTTTTCTTCTTGAATTTGAACAGGCTTTGCCTGTGACCCAATATATGGTCTATCATTGAAAATGACCCATGTGCACTTGAGAAGAGTATACATCCTGTGGCTTTCGGGTGAAATGTTCTGAAGATGTCAATTATCCTTCTCACTAGTGAAGATATCAATTATCCTTCTGGTCTGGTGAGTCATTTAGGAATGAGATTTCTTTGCTGTTTTTTTGTTTAGAGGATTTGTCCAATGGTGATAGTGAGGTATTAAAGTTCCCTACTATACCTGTATTGCTGTCAATCTTTCCTTTGATATCCCCCAGAAGTTTTTTTTTTTTTTTTAATGTATTTGGGTGCTCCTATTTTGGGTGCGTATATGTTTACCAGGGTTATTTCTTCTTGTTGGATTGCTCCCTTTAGTATTATGAAGTGACCTTCATTATCTCTTGTTATGGCCTTCACTTTGAGATCTAATTTGTCAGATATAAGTATTGCTGCCCCAGCTTCTTTTCATTTCCATTCACTTGAAAAACTTTTTCCCCTCCCTTCACCATCAGTCTGTGTGAGTCCTTTTTTCTGAGGTGGGTTTCCTGTAGACAGCAGATATATGGAGCATCTTTTCTTATCCACTCAGCTGCCCTATACCTTTTGACTGGGGCATTTAATCCATTTACATTTAAATTTATTATTGATAGATACTTGTTTGTCCCCATTTTTATTCTTTACACCTGTGTTATTAATACAGTGTACATATCAAACTTGTGGTCAAGTTCAAGCTCTTTCAAGTGGTATTATCTAGTTAGTATTGGTATTAGACAAACTGAGCCATGACATATCATCATAATGCTAGCAAGTATAGGTATAACTCTGAACAGAACCCAAATATTTTGATTCCTACATTCAAATATATCACAGCATAAAGAATTTGAAGAAGTACGTATTTATTTATTAAAATTAAGATTTAAAACAGGAACAAATTGCTGTTGTAAATGTACTTAGTTTTTAAATATTTTTTCTTTTCCCTTTTATGTTGTTGACACTATTACTTTTCATTTGATTCTATTTATATATGTGCCAATGTAGCAGAATACAAAATTAACACCCAGAAATCTATGGTGTTTTTATTCACCAATAATGAACTCACAGAAAAAGAAATGATAAAAATAATCCCATTTATCATTGCACCAAAAAAATTAAGATAGCTAGGAATAAACTTAACCAAGGACATAAAAGACCTGTACTGGGAAAACTATAGGATATTGAAAAAAGAGATAGAGGAAGACATAAACAAATTAAAGACAGTCCTATGTTCATGGATTGGTAGAATCAACATAATCAAAACATCCATATTACCCAAAGCAATCTATAAATTCAATGCACTTCCCATTAAAATACCAATGGTATATTTCACAGATCTAGAAAGAACTCTCCATACTACCTAATGCAATATATAGATTCAATGCAACACCTATTAAAATACCAATGGAATATTTCAAAGATCTAGAACAAACTCCCCAAAATTCAACTGGAATAAAAAAGACCTCAACATACTTCTCATTTGATTCTGTTTATTATTGAAATCATATAGTATTTGTATTTCTCTTACAAGATTATTTCGCTTAGCATAGTACTTTCCAGGTACCTCCATGCTATCTCAAAAGGTAAGAGGTCCTTTTCTTTTACAGCTGCATGGTTTTCCAAGGTATAAATATTTTTTAATATTTTTAATACTGAATTTTTTAATCCACTCATCTGCTGATGGGCACTAGGGCTGTTTCCAAAACTTAGCTATTGTAAATAGTGCTGCTATGAACATAGGTGTACACATATTCTTTCTGATTAGTGTTTCAAGATTCTAAGGATATATTCCTAGAAATTGGATTATAGGGTCAAGTGGCAGTTCTATATTAAATTTTTTGAGGAAACTCCACACTGTTTTTTATAATAGTTGCATCAGTCTGCATTATCACCAACAGTGAAAAGGGCTCCCTTTTCTCCACATCCTCAGCTGCCCTTTTTGTTTGCTGATTTATTGATGATAGCCATTCTAACAGGCATGGGGTGATATCTCATTGTGATTTTAATTTGAATCCCTTATTTGCCCTATTCCTTTTTGAGTTATATTTTTTTCAAGTTATTGCCATTCTAATAATGGGTAACTTTTCATATACATTCTTATATATACTATAGCGAGAGTCTATAAGAAAAAGATAACTATCGTGTGTAGTTACTGTCACAATTCTATTTCTAACTGTAAATAAAACATATGTCTTTCTGGTCAATATTGTGAGACAGGGCAATATGAATCTACCTTCCATGCAACATATTCAATTTAGATGTTCTGATAATTCAGATTTCTGTGTCAACATGGCTCAGAGCTGGATATCTGACCTTGACATCATGGTAATGAATGTATCACTTTTAGGCAGTTGGCAGCCTTTTCCCTGGTGACACAAGTGTTTGTGGTTACTTCACACCATTTTGTCTTGTTTGAACTTCTATGGGTACAATTTTCAAGGTCTTAAAGATCAGATTATAATGTAATAGGATTATTTCATTTTATAGACTAGTGGCATGATGCACAAAATTCATACACATTAAAAGGGAATTAACTAGAGGAAATATTTTAATATTGCTATTGGTTCTTTACCTATAATAGAAGTGTCAGACATGAAATAAAATTAATAAAATATGTATGAAAATCTTCCTCCTGTCAGAGTCTGGGGCATGCTGTGGGACCCAGTGTCAAGTTTGTGCCCACCCATGCACACCTTGAAATCATGCAAGACCCATACCTGGCTGGCCCCACCCTCATTGGGTGAGATCCAGACCTGGCCGGCCCTATCCCCATCAAGCCCTGCCAGGTGGGGGGATCCAACCTCAAGTCCCTGGCCCAGCCTCAGGTCCCCCAGCTCTGGCACTGGGGGAGGGGTATGGCCTCAGGTCTCTCAGCCCAGCCTCAGGTACCCTGTCCTCGGCACGAGAGCATGAGGGTGTGACAACCATTTGCATATTAGCTCTTTATTATATAGGATAATAAAACCAATGACAATGAAGGGAATAGTGTGTTTAAGATCACAGAGTCCTGGAAAAGCCATGATTCATTCTAGGTCTTGATGTTCAGTTGAACTTCTTGTTCAATGATTCTAGAGTGCTAAAAATTGTTTTCTTCAATTCTCATTTGGACTTCATATGTATCCAGGATTATAAAATTCTAGTGATACCTGAGACTTTTAGAGTTCATCTAATCTACCCTTTCTCCACAGGGATCTATAGAGTGAATATATTAGAATGACCCCTGGAGATTTTCATTGTATAGGACTTGGGTTGAAATGAAAGATTATATTATTATAAATTTCCCAGGAGATTTTCCTGCACAGAAAGACTTGGAAATTCTTGATATCATAAAACTTACTTTATAGATGTACTAATAGAGACATAGGAAAGAGAAATAATCTTGTCTTGGTATATAATTTTTTACTTAAGTGCTGGAGTCATGTCACATTGGACTTTTTAGTAGTTATTTACAACTCTAGAACTACTGAGTGCACAGACTGGAGATTTTCAGATCTACGTTAGGAAAGCCAGAAAATCAGCACAATATTCTACAGTAAATCTCAGAACAGATTGTGAACTTAGTCCTAAATGTCATTTTTACATAAGTATTTTATGCTTCTATTGCTGCTATCTACATAATCTATGCTATTGGACATATTCAGAAAGGCAGAAAGCTTTAATTAGAAGAAGCAATAGCAAACATTGTCATCACTGAATTTAGAGGAATAACAATAGATGAGGTTATTAAATCAAAGTTGGATATACTTTGGGAATATAATCACGTTCTAAAGGGCTTCATTGTAAATTATTCAAGTCTTTGTAGGTCATTCTCAGATGCATAGCAGGAATCTGGATGAAAGGTGCCTTTTAATACTTATGGGCAGTTCTAGGACTCTAAATTTAACCGATTTTAGAGGCTCATATACTTATTTCAATAGTCTATGAATACCTTTTTAGATGTATATCTGTACATTATTTTCCTTAATGATATTGAGAATGTGTATATTCCAGGCACAACCATAAAGCATTTAATAGTCCGATAAGGTAACAGTCATACAGGTCTAAAGAAAAAGATATATTTACTACCTGCTGTATATGTTCAGAGACAGAAAATTTCACATTCAATTTTTGGGAGATGGTGGGAAAGCTTGCTGGCATATGAGGTGAGTCTTGAAGAATGTGTAGTGGATACAGAGAGGGAAGGAGGGAGAAAGGGTAAAAGGGAGAGATGAGAGAGATAGAGAGAGAGACATTACAAGGACATTAAGAATAGGACATATCCTAGCCGACTGGGCTCTTTGGATAGAGTGCCAGCCTGTGAACTGAAAGGTCCCAGGTTCGATTCTGGTCAAAGGCATATCCCTGGTTTGTGGGTTCGATCCCCGGTAGGGGGCGTGCAGGAGGCAGCCAATCAGTGATTCTCTCTCATCATTGATATTTCTATCTCTCTCCCTCTCCCTTCCTCTCTGAAATCAATAAAAATATATTTTTAAAAAGAGTAGGACATAAAAAGTAAGATAGTTGTGTTAAGGAAAAGGAACAAAGAATTTAGAATCAGATGGACAAAATTTTAGCCCTAGCCAGTTTGCTCAGTGGATTGAGTGTCCGCCTGTGAACCAAAGGGTCCCAGGTTTGATTCCTGTCAAGGGCATATACCTCAATTTCAGGAATACACATTGATATTTCTCTCAGTATTTCCCTCTTCTTTCCCACTCTCTCTAAAGATCAATGAAAAAATATCCTCAGTAGAGAATTAAAAGAAAGTTATTTGACAGAGACAATTGCTGTAATTAGTGGTATGCTCTTGGGTTTGTATTCATTGTCTTTGGACCTCAATTTCTTTATAAAAAGAATATGGAATGCTTTCCCTTTATAGCTCTCCAGGTTTCTGTGAGAATAAATTAAGATGAGTCAACAAATTAGTTGTTAATATGGAATATAATTATTACTAGCAGTAATAATGGTAGTTTTAAAATTTCATACCATTTAAATATTTTATACATATGCCAAATGAGAATTTTTAAAAATTCTTTTTGAAGCATTAGTCTTGTAGTGTCAGAAATAAAATTCTAAGATGAATCACCTGCATAAAGATAATATTCTGATTCATAAGTCTTTTCTGGATGGCTTAGAGACATTTAACTATTGATATGAATATGAAAGGCTAAGAGGCTAAATCATTAAAGGGAAAAATTGTTTTGTGCATTGATCAGATTGCAGTAACTAATATCATTCACCTACAGGATCTAAAAGCAATGATTCTCCTTGCCTACTTTGGTTTCAAGTGTATTCTTATTATCAAACTCTCAAAGCTGAGTTTGTAAAGGTGATGTTTTGTTACTTAAAATCACTGAAAGCAAGCTCCTATTTTTTTATTTTTGTTAATTCTAATCTGAGAATATTTTTCCATTGATTTTTTATAGAGAGTGGAAGAGAGAGGGAAAGAGAGAGAGAAGCATCAATGTGAGAGAAACACATTCATTGGTAGGCTCCTGCATGAGCCCTGGTCAAGACTCAGGCTGGGGAAGAGACTGCAACCAAGGTACATGCCCTTGATCAGAATCGAACTTGGGATCCTTTAGGTTCTATCCACTGAGGCAAACTTGCTAGGGCCAAGCTCCCATTTTTAAAGCATCAATCTGGAAGAATATCATGAGAGGATCATGATATATTACCTGCCAAATTCGTTAAAAATATATTTCCTACATAATTTATTTTTGGTTTTATTTATTATATTGTTTATTTTTTATTTTTATTTTTTAAAATATATTTTATTGACTTTTTACAGAGAGGAAGAGAGAGAGATAGAGAGCTAGAAACATCGATGAGAGAGAGTCATTGATCAGCTGCCTCCTGCACACCTCCCACTGGGGATGTGCCCACAACCAAGGTACATGCCCTTGACCGGAATTGAACCTGGGACCCTTCAGTCCGCAGGCCGACGCTCTATCCACTGAGCCAAACCGGTCTCGGCTATATTGCTTGGTTTTTATAAAGAGAGATGAAATACTGTCCTTTATAAAATAGATAAAGAAAATTTACAAGCAACCGACAAAGAAATAAATGAAACTAGTTAACAAATATTTGGGAGCATGTTCATTCTCACTACAAGTCAAATAAATAAAATATAAATCACTGAGATATTGTTTTAAACTATCAAACTGGAAAATATTTAAAAGAAAATGTAACAGGCAAATTCATACTATACTACAGTGTAGGGATACTTAAATAAATGTGATATAGTAATTAAATATGTTCTAAAGAATAAATGGAAATGAAGAAATTCTCTGAAACACATTGAGTGGCCAGATCATTATGATCTCTGAATTCAAAATAATCTGGCCATTCAATGTTATCCTATATAATAAAAGCCTAATATGCAAATTGTCCCCTTGACCAGGAGCTTGACCAGCAGGCAGGTTGGCCAACTGTTCATGTCCCCTTCCCCTGGCCAGGCTGGCTGGATCTACCCACTCCAAATTCATGCACCGGGCCTCATATTTAGTGGCCAGATATTTATGCATTCAGAGATCATAATAATCTGGCTACTCAGTGTACATGTGAAATGTCAGATATATATCAGTGGTTTAGAAGAAAATGCAGTAAAAATTTAATAGCAGTCATTTCAGAATGATATTATAATTTTTATTGCTCAATTTTAGTTTCCAATTTTACTTTAATGAATATTACTTTTATTAATAAAAATAAATAAACAAGTATGTGCATACACATGCACACAAAAATCCTCTTCTATCCCTGAGCAGTTTGTCTCAGTGGATAAAGCATTGGCCCGTGGACTGCAGGGTCCCAAGTTCCATTCCAGTCAGGGGCATGTGCCTTGGTTGCTGCACATCCCCAGTAGAGGGTGTGCAGGAGGCAGCTGATCGATGTTTATCTCTCATTGATGTTTCTATCTCTCTATCACTCTCCCTTCCTCTCTATAAAAAAATCAATAAAATATATTAAAAAAAAGAATCCTCTTCTAGAGTTGCTTCTGTTGTATTAAATGCATAATCTATTCAATATAACAGCCTCATTATTTTAAAAATATTTTATCTTATTGTGATAAGGACATTTAAAATGATATTAACCTTCTTAACAAATTTTTAGTGCACAATTTCCTGACTATATGTACAATGCCATACATCAGATTTTTAGAGTTTATTCATCTTACTTTATTGAAACTTTATACTCATTGATTAATAATTTCCCATCACCCCTCCTCCACCCTCTGATGACCACCATTCCAGTCATAATTTTATGAATGTGACTATTTCAGATAACTCATATAAGTAGAATCATGCTGTACCGTGTGTGTGTGTGTTTCTGTGTGTGTGTGTGTGTGTGTGTGTGTGTGTGTGTCTTGTTACTCTAACATAATGTTCTAAAAAATCCATCCATGTGTAGCATATTGAACAATTTTCTTCTCCTTGAATAGTATCATAGTGTATGGATATACTACATTTTCTTTATCCATTCATGTGACAATGGACGTTTAGGTTGTTTATATGTCTTAGCTATTGTGAATCATGCTGAAATGCAGATGAGAGCACTTATACCTTTCCAAGGTCCTGATTTCAATTCATTTGGATGGATATCCAGAAGTGGGATTGATGAATGATATGGCAGTTCCTTTTTTAATTTTTTGAAGAATCTTCATAGTATTATCCATAGTGGCTGCACCATTTTGCATTCCTACTAATAGTGGTGAGGGTCCCAGTTTCTCCACATCCTTGCCATCATATATTATTATCTGTTTTTAATTTGTATTTTTTTAAAAATATTATAGACATCCCAACAGGTATGAGGTGATGCCACATTGCAACTTTGATTTGAATTTATTTAATGATTAATGGCAATTTACTTTCCCCCCCCCCCCACATAACTTAGCTTTTTGCATGTCTTATTTGGAGAAATGTTTATTCAAGTCCTCAATCCATCTTTAAAAATTGAGGTATTATTTTTTTACTGAGTATATGAATTTCTTAAATATTTTGGAGATTAAACCATCATCAGACATATGATATGCAAATATTTTCTTCCAATCTGTAGGTTGCCTTTTCACTCTGTTGATTACATCCTTTACTGTACAGAACCTTTTTAGTTTGATGTAGTCTCACTGTTTTAGTTGTTATTGCCTGTGCTTTTGGTATAATAGCCATGAAATCATTGCCAAGACCAATGTTATGAAACATCATTCTTCAGTGATATGCAACTGTGTATACAGCTTTCCATTTTTTGGTTGTAAATCGATTACTTCCTATTTGGTTTTCTATACTATAGATATTTGATATTATAGATTTTGGTAGTATACATAGAACAGATGTTTTCAGTTCCTTATTTGCAAATTTCACTTATATGCAGATTGAATCTCTATTACACTCATTTGGGAGATAAACTTATATAAGAAAAAGACTACTGTTTTTGTTATTTAAATATACATTTTTTTCCCTGTAGTAACAAGCAGAAAAGATTCAAACTGACATTTACTCTATAGACCCGAGAATTTTATCCAAGGAAAGTATCACTTCATTATTTTGTAGTAAATAATATCTCCAAAAACATGTGTTGCCTGACTAGTTGCTGAGTCATGACTACAACCAAGTGAATATTTTGTTTATAAATTTTAATGTAATTTTATTTTTTTTGTTTTTTTATTTATTTTAATAAATCTTTATTGTTCATATTATTACAAATGTTCCTCATTTTCCCCCCCTCCATTGCTCACCTCCACCAGGTTCCTACCCACTCTCTGCCCTTTCCCCACACCCCATTGTCCTCATCCATAGGTGCACAGTTTATATTCACTCTCTTCCCACACCCCCCACTCCCCTTTTCCCCGAGAATCGTCAGTTCACTCCCCTTCCATACCTCTGATTCTATTATATTCAACAGTTAATATTGTTCATCAGATTTTTTAATTCCCTTGGTTTTTAGATTCACTTGTTGATGGTTATGTATTTTTTGTTCATAATTTTTATCTTTATTTTCTTCCTCTTCCTTAAGAACCCCTTTCAGCAATTCATATAATTTTGGTTTGGTGGTGATGAACTCCTTTGGCTTTTTTTTTTTATTTTTATTATATTTTTTTTTATTAGTGAAGCTCTTTATCTGGCTTTTGATTTGGAGTGATAGCTTTGCTGGGTAGAGTATTTTTGGCTGTAGGTTCTTGATATTCATCACTTTGAATATTTCTTGCCATTCCTGTCTGGCCTGCATGGTTTCTGTTGAGAAATCAGCTGACAATCGTATGAGTGCTCCTTTATAGGTAACTACCTGCTTTTCTCTTGCTGCTTTTAATATTCTCTCTTTGTCTTTTGCTCTTGGAATTTTACTTATGATGTGTCTTGGTGAGGTCCCTTTTGGATTCCTTTTGTTTGGGGTTCTGTGCACTTCCTGGACTTGTAAGTCTAATTCTTTCACCAGGTGGGGGAAGTTTCCTGTCACTATTTCTTTCGGTATGTTTTCGGTATCTTGCTCTCTCTCTTCTTCTGGGACCCCCATAATTCTGATGTTGATTTGCTTGAAGTTGTCCCAGAGGTTTCTTACATTATCTTCAACTTTATGGATTCTCTTGTCATCTTGCTTCTGGGGAGGTATGTCTTCTGGCTCTTTATGTTCCAAATCTTTGACTTGATTCTTGCGATCTTCCATTCTGTTTTTAGGACTCTGTATAATATTTTTTATTTCAGACAATGTATTCTTTATTTCTAGTTGATCCCTTTTCATATCCTCATAGGTATCATTTATTTTATTGGCCTTTTTCTAGGAAATTCTTAAAAACCTTATAAGCGTGATTTTGAACTCTATATTCAGTAGCTTTTTGTCCTCCATTTCTTTCGTTTGTGATATGTTTCCTTGTCTCAGCATTTTCGCAGCTTCCCTGAATTGGTAGCCTTAAAAGTCTCTGTGTTCAGCTTGGATAGGATGGAGTTTCAGGGTGGAGCCTACAGCCTTGGTTTCCGTCAGCCCTGCCCTATGAGGCTCCTGAGTCTCAGTGTTCCTCAGTGTTCTTCAGTATTCGCTGCAAGCACCTCTGAGAGAAAGGTGCCTTCGAGTTTCGCCCACTACCAAACAGTCTAGGCTCTCCCCCAATGAGCCCAGAACGGGGGTTCAGTTCAGTCGGAAGTGGGGTTGAAAGTGGGGTTCGGAGCAGTCTGGAGCTTTTGTCTCCTTCTCGCTAGGACAATCTAGCAACAGAGTCAATAGTCCATCCTCTGCAACCAACGTGAGCACCTCCGGGACTGCCTTTCACCGCTCCCCTGAGGTTCCACCTTACAGCCCAGACTCCCTGCTTATGTGTCTGGGTCCCCAGGGTCTCGCCCAGAACTGGGTTTCAGCGCTGTCAGAACTGGGGTTCAGCACAGTTCAGAGCTTTTATCTCATTCCCGCAAGGGAACTCCAGCCAGGCACTCAGCCTCCCCCTCCTCTCAGGCTCCTTCCTCTCGCCGCGCACACAATGTTTCTCCATACCTTAGGCTTTTACAGCTCCTCTGATTTTCCTTCTGGTTTTCTCTTTCCTTCTCATTGTAGAATTTCCAGTCAGTCAACTTTCCTGTAGTTCTGGGTAATGTCCATTTTGTATTTTAGTTGTTTTTATTGAAATTGTTGTGTGAGGCTGCAGTTAGGTGTTTACCTATGCCACCATCTTGGTTTCTCTCTCTGTAATTTTATTTTTGAAATGAATCAGTATCATCTTTACAGTGTCTTTGATAGAATACACCTAAATGGCTTAAAGTGCACAGAAATAAGCACAGATTTTAAGGAAATGTAATTTTGCAAAATATATGAATAGTAATATGAGTTAGATGAGAGAACAGAGTTCATAGCCAGAATATTTGTGTTTTGAGCTTTGGATATAACTCTTATTATATGTTTCAACTTCAGATGGATTATTTACTCTGTGTCTCATTTGTAAAATGGGACTAATAGTATTTGTCTTGGTTACACATTAGGTTTGTTTAGAGACTGGAAAAGAGATAGTGCATAGAAATTCACTAATACCTTGTATGTTCTGCTTGAGCACATACTCAACCATTTGAGCACATACTCAATTAAAGTGAACCAGAGGTACACAAGTTGCTGATTTAATTTACAATTAAAGTAATTGTCTTAATGCGATATCTTACCCTAATTTAGTGAATCACTAAGTAAGTACATGTATCTATGTAAGAGATTAGCTGAGGGTGGCTGGTAATTCAATGCTGTGCTATCTCAGTTTTAGGAAAGCTATCCCTATGTGTACCCTATTTGTATTTGTGAGTTAACAGCAGTGTTTTGTATAAAGAACAGCATATAGATGTCTACAAGGTTAAAAAATAGGTACAATTCATAAACATCTTAAATAATTATTTCTGAAAGCTGTCTTCCTCCTCTCTAATAATTTAATGCTACTGTCATTCATTATGTGGCAAACCCCATGGTGGCAAAGTATATGTCACTTTTGCTCAACACTAAGACTGTTGTGTTTATTACAGTGTTTGACACATAGCAGATGGTCAATAATAATTACATTAAATATTATTAATATTATATTAAGTATGATATACATTATGTATAATATATATAAACATAAAACTTTACTTGCAGGCTCATAAGTCCCACTATCTACCACCAAGTTTCTACCACATTTTCAGATACTTTTTACATGCACAGTAAATGGTAACTGCATATTCTTCATATTATTTAGGACAAGGCAGTAGGAGTTCAGTAACCTATTGTTTTATAGTAAATCTAAATGTTAATCTTCAGAAAACACCTAAACGCATACCATATTGTGCCTAAGTAAGTTACTGTCCTCAATAATTTGAAAATACATGCACTAAGTTGTATAATCTATTAATTGTAAACTACTAGTCCAGAGATGAATAGGAAGATAGTGATTGAAGTTTTGGAGAAAATCAGTCTCACCTAGGGGTGGAGGCTCATTTGAATTCTCTAATTATCCCTGGTCCAGATTTTCAGGCTTGCAGTTCTCCCTGAGCCCAGGCTTGCTAATCAAACATGTCCTCAATATTAAATATAATACTCATCATAAAATTGAAGATGCATTAAATTTATTTTGGCAGAGGTCTAAAGCTACCTTCTACTAATCAGTATTTCAGTGAATAACTTGCCAAAACTTTAGCACTGTGCTAGGTTTACACCTTCTGTGTGGTAATGTATTTACTTAACATATTTAGTGGTAAGAAGAAACAATCAAGGATCCTCCCATTTGAAATAAAAGAGAATACCATATAATAAAAGGCTAATATGCAAATAGACTAAACCACAGAACAATTGGAACAACTGAACAACCAGTTGCATGACATGCACTGACCACCAGGGGGCCTGTGTGGAAATGGCAGTCATTGGCCCTGTTAGGCTGGTGTAGCAGGTGAGCAGAGATGGCAGATCAAGGCAGGGAACTGGACGCTGTCATTGGGGCGAGCTTCTGGTGGTTACTGAAAATTCTTTGCTCCTGTCTGCCATGGTCCCATCCAGTACTCACACCCACTGCTGGTGCCACAGCTGCCACTTGCACCCACTGCCAGTGCCTGGTGCTGGTCCCTATTGCTCGGTATCATCATGGGGTGCAGTAGTAGCTGCCAGCTCTGACGGCCCCTGAGGGCTTCTCCACCTCCCACTGCTCCTGAGGGGCAATCAGGGCAGCAGCTGCCACTGGCACTGCTGCTGGTGCCAACCCCAATCACTCTGCACCATCAACGGGTGCAAGCAGGGCCAGCACTGTCAGCACATGGTAGAGGCAGTGGTGGGAGCTGTCATTGGAGACAGAGGACCAGGGGCTGCACCTAGGATAGGCTGAGACCCACTCCTGTGCCTACAGCAGCCTCACGGCCCACGGTTCCTTTCAAACTCCAAAGATTCGTGCACTCGGCCTGTTGTTGACAATAAAACCTATAATTTAGTGAAGTTCATATAAAAAGTATATGTGTGAATGTATTTATTATATATCATATATGAATATATTATATGGATGTATTTGTTCACATATTCTAAATTTGAACATCAATGAGTTATATTTTATCTAGGATTTAACTTTTTTTGTAAAATAGCAATATTATGAAAATCCCCAGTCCACAGACATAATGACAGTACAGTATTCAAATATATAAGCCATAAAAGACATATTTTTAAAAATAATTTCCAGGTTTTATGTGCATACATTTATTCCAAATGATAGATGATTAACATTTCCTTTTTAAGAAATATGTTTTTATTTCAGAGAAAGGAATGGAGGAGAGATAGAAGCATCAATAATGAGTGGATACCTCCTGCACAGCACCTACTGGGAATGGAAACTGCATACTGAGCATGTGTACTGACTGGGAATCAAACTGCCAACTCCTGGTTCATGGGTCGACGCTCAACCACTGAGCTACAGAGGCTGTGGGACATTTTACTTTTTAATCTCTTTCACACTTTACAATCTGGATTGAAAATTGTAAGCCAATATCTCCAAACTTCTTTTTGTTGTTACAGATTTTTAACCTTTTGTCCCTGTTTGAGTATATGTAAGTGTGTGTGTGTGTGTGTGTGTGTGTGTGTGTGTGTGTGTAGAAGAAGAAAGAGAGAAATTGAGATCATTCAATTGTTTTTTTCTTTATTAAGCAAACCTTTTAAAAGGAAAATTATGCTTTACTGATAGAATATTTTTCCTTTTTAGTGTAGTCCTTCATAATATTTTTGATTTATTGTTTGTCAATAAAATTAAACAGATTCACAGTGTGCCCTTCCTGGCAAGATCAATGTTTAATATGTATAAAACAGCAATACTTGAACATTTTTTTCTTTACCATCTATGAAAGTACCCTTGGGCATCAAAATGGTTCCAGCCCAAGTTTAGGATGTAAATAAGTAGTATACTTGAAGTGCTTTGCCAGCACTATGCTGTCAAATGCTTACCTGTGTGGTAGTTAACTGGGTCTCCAGAAATAGGGCAATTTTAGGAATTTTTACTCCAGTCTTCACTGCATGCAACAGAACTGTCACTTCAGAGTGGGTATGAAGAGCAGTCAAATGAAAGCTAAATTGCTTTACCTTTGACTTATTCAGTTAACTTTTGAAAATATCACATATTTTATTTGGAATCACAACTCTCTATTAGCAGTCAATCCTGAATGGAAGTTATTCCACGGTCTCTTCACTCACTGTATGTTTACTTCATAATAGCCTTATTTTTCATCCCATGTGACTAAATGGAAAATCTTATGTTTGAAATGGTAACTTTTAACCAAAGGAAAATTGTGTGAAAAATTTTTACCCTTGATCCTTGGAATGAGTTTATTCACTAATCATTTTTTTTAAAAGAATACATTTGTTAAGTATCAATTATAATCCAGATTCTAAGCAATATATTGTAGCTATGACATAGAATACAGAATAAATCCTGCCAATAGTGAGCTCAGAATCTAGTGAAAGAAATGAAACTTTATAACTATATTGGCATTAAAAAAAACAAACAAACAAGAGAAAGAACTCATGGACATGGGCAATAGTCAGTGGTTGGAGGTGGGTCGGGAGGGGGCGACTATGGAAGAGAATATAGGGAGATAAACAGTGATGGAAATAATAATAATAAGCTGATGCAAAAAAAGGAAGAACTAAAAAAACGCACAACCTAAAACAACAGTTAACTCTGGGTCATAAAAGTCTACCACAGATAAATAAACTAAGAACCTCAAGGGTTTAAAGTCCTTCCTGGAAGTGCATTTTCACTGCTATGGAATTTTATATAAAGGGAAGGTTAGTTCAACCATAGGTATTGAAACAGAACCTCAAGCTGGACCTTCTGTGAGAGATGGGTTTACATGAATGGAAAAGTGGGCAAAGGCATACTCAGTGAAGAGAAGAATAACAAAGGCATAAAGGTAGGAAGATCAGATTTATTTGAACTCAGATAAAGGTCATGTGGTAAAACATGCTGTGAGTCCTCCTTTCCTTAGTGAATATAGACAGTAAAGCATTACCTTTGTCTCTTACATAGATAAACATAAATGCTTTTCTGCATGATTGTCATCTGCATATGCAGAGACAATACTACCACCCAAATGTGTAGAACTATTGAGGCCAAGATCTCTGATTATATTAGAGGTTTTCATTTTGTTCTGTGATTATGTGAAGTACCACTAACACTGCTCAGAAGCCTCTCCAAATTATACCACTGGTCATAGAGGTATCCATAAAGAGGAGTCACAAACCTCATGCTAAATGAATTAAATCACTCAAATACATGGCCAGTGTGTGAAGACTATAGTTTCATACTCACATACAAAGGACATGACATTTAATCTAAGGCTGTGACACAGGACAATAAATTAACTGTCTATAGGTCAATTTACTTGCATTTAGCCGTCTGCAGGGATAAAAGGCAGTGGTAGTTTAATTCATCAGGAGATTGTTCTGTAAATTCATTGTCTATTGTCATTACGGGTTTGGTCTTGCACATTGTACAAGTTTGCTTCTCCCTAGCTCTTTAGGACAGAGTACAATAAATTAAAATAAATTTCTCTCCTATCTTCTTCAAGAGTCTTTACTTTTTATCTGTCCCTCATAGAGTTATTGAACTTTTACTGAAGAAAATATTTTAGTACAGTGCTTTTTTCAAAGACAGTCTCAGATGTTCTCTTTTTATAATCCAAATTATGTATGAACTATCCAGTCCAACTAAGTTAATTTCTAGGGCTTGATCCCAAGCACTACAGGCTTAACAAGTTTCCTAGGTGAATTCATGTAAATAAAATTTTGATAATAACTACTTTTAAAGACTGTCAAACAGACTTTACCATTTTTCAAATTGTTAATCTGCAGTTCAGAAGGGAAAGAGACTTATCCAGGGTTACATTTAAGTACCCACAGAACTCAGGCTTCTCTAGGCTTCTGAGATCTGAGTCATTGCTCTTTCCATCACTCTGTAATGTTTATACCTCCTCCCAATCACATATATAGCTATTGTGAAATATATTCAGGACCAAGAATTTCTAGTGATCAGCTACTGCCAACACAAAAACTTGTTTTTTGCGTTATCATGACATATAGTTTAATGTAGTTATTTAGAATATGCTCGTGGCAATAGTTTCCATGTTCTGGAAAACTGCTGAATTAAGAATGTAGTCTCAACACCAATTCTTTGCATACATAAAACATTAAGGAAAGATAGCTGGCAGTTATCTTTAGTTGCAGTATGGACTTAGGTTTGTGACAAATCTCTGCACAGGCAAAATGGAATTTCAGAAAATGCTGCTGAGAATCTAAACAACACAGATTGAATAACCCACACTCATTGAAGACCGAAACTCCTGACAACTTTGTATGTTCTTTTTTTAGCATTACTGTGCCTAGTGTTTTTGTTCTTCTCGGTTACTGTTCTGTTGGTGAAAGTTAAGAGAACATTTTGGACCATGCCCATAAGGAATGCCTCAAGAAGTCACTGCTTAATTGCTTTAAAAATCAATTTAACCCTGACCAGTTTTTCAGTGTTAGAGTGTTGGCCCAAGGGCCAAAGAGTCACAGGTTAGATTCCTGGTCAAAGTCATGTAATTCAGTTGTAGACTCAATCCCCAGCCCTGGTTAGGGCACATGCAGGAAGCAACCAATCAATGTGTCTCTCTCACCTCTCTCTCTCTCTCTCTCTCTCTCTCTCTCTCTCTCTCTCTCTCTCTCTCTCTCTCTCTCTCTCTCTCTCTCTCTCTCTCTCTCTCTCTCTCTCTCTCTCTCTCTCTATCCCTCTCCCCCTCTTCCTTCCCCTCCACTCTCTAAAAAAAAAAAAAAAAAAATCAATGGGAAAAATATCCTTGGGTGAGGATTAACAAAATTGGGCCTCTAGTTTTACATAATAAAGTAGTTGAGTGAGTACAAACAGCTATGATACATTTACACAAGGAATTCTACTGAGCCGTGAAAAGGAAGACAATTTTTTCTTTTGCAACAGACTGGATGGACCTGGAAAACAATATGCTAAGTGAAATAAGCCAATCAGAGAAAGACAAGCATCATATATTTATACTTATAAATGAAATGTAAAGTAACAAGCAAAATAAAGACATATTTATAGATAGAGAACAGACAGACAGCTCTGGTGTAGAAAATGGGGGAGCTGTGGAGGAGCTGAACAACAACAACAAAAAAGAATGAATGGATACAGACAACGGTATGGTGATTGTGTTTGGGGGGTGGCAGTGGAAGAAGGTATGGGGGCAAAAAATGGTGATGGTGAAAAAATAAAATAAAATAGTTCTGGCAGGTTTGGCTCAATGGATAGAGCATCAGTTTGCAGACTGAAGAGTCCTGGTTCAATTTCAGTCAACAGCATGTAACTCAGTTGTAGGCTCCATGCCTGTGGTGCATGTGGGTGGCGACAACTTAATATGTCTCTCTCACATTGATGCTTCTCTCTTTCTTTTTCTCCTCATTTCCACTCTCTCTAAAATTCAATGGATAAATATATTTGGGTGAGGATTAACAACAAAAAATAAAATAAAATAAAATAAAATAAAATAAAATAGAATAAAATAAAATAAAATAAAATATTTTATAAAAGAAAAGAAAAGAAAGAAAAAAAGCAGGCCTTACCTGGTAGAAATATATTATTTTAAAAAATAATTTAACAAAATAAAATATTTAAGTTAAAAATAAAACATGCAAATATTCATGGCTAGATTGTTTACTTTTTAAGAAAGTGAGTCTACACTATAGAATAAAAATTCCCAGCCAGGTGGATTCAGTTTAGTGTAAGACCTTTTCTTTTCTTTCTTAAAATGACAAAGTTTTTGAATCTGAGAACTATTGGCCTGCCTTTATTGGTACTGCCAGTTCTTGCATTCCTTTCCATGTGTTGTACAGCTCATCTGATTTGATAAAATGCTTTCACAGAGCCTTTAGATGTATTAGGGATTTTGAAAGTATAGTTTGGTAGCTTTGCAAATTCAAGTCTTGTAGTTTGAATTCTCAGATTCACCTCTGGCAATGTTTTAGCTTCATATTGGGATTAGAGAGGAGAAAAAAAAACACACTTTACCTTAATTATAATACTCCCACTTTCATAAATCATCTCAGCTGATTATTGAGAAGGGACTTCAGTAACCATTAAAAATATTGATAAATGTAGCCAGCTGTTTTGTAGGACTTTTAAGTAGCAGCTCTTTTGATAAGGGTTCATCCCATCATCTTCAATTTCCTAATTGTTTAGCTCTCAGGGCCCCTTCATTTTTATGAGCTCTTTTTTAGTTTCTATTTTGTATCATTGACATACTCTAAAATGTGAGGTAATCATTAAGAGTAAATGACTTGATCATTACTCTCTTTATGTCACTTTTTAAAAAAATAAGATAACCATTTGCTTATAGGCTCAGTCATAGGCAGTGGATCTTTTCCTATCTTAAAAAACAAAACAAAAAACAAAACAAAACAAAACAAAAAAAAACCCCCACACACATGTATGTAAGATTCAATGTTTTATATGGTATCTTCCCATTTTAACATCATGTGATTAGAACTAGAGCACATTTTATTTTATTATTTTTATTAATCACCACCTGAGGATATTTTCCCATTGATTTTTAGAGAGAGGGAAAGACAGAGAGAAATATCAACATGAGATAAACAGATAGATTGGCTGCCTGCTGAAAGAACCCTGATCAGGGCCAAGGCCTGGGGAGGAACCTGCAATAGAGATACATGCCCTTGACCAGAATGGAACCCAGTACCCTTTGGTCTTCAGGCCGACACTCTATCCACTGAGCAAAACTGTCTAGAACCTGGGGCACATTTTATTCTATCTTGTCTCCCTCTCTCTCTCTTTTGGTATGTATTTATAAAAGGGGCATAACTAATATTCTGTGAGTTTAGAAAAGAGCTTTCTATTTCTCCATTCTCAAGTAAGGATGGTTGATTTCAAGTTAGAACATTCTGCAATCATGCTGCAATGAAAAGACTATTGTAGATTAAAAGAGGTGTAGAGGGGGGAAAAAACCAAGATGGTGGCATAGGTAAACATCTAAACTGCTGCCTTGCACAATTTTAAAACTAAAACTAAAAGACAAAACATATATCACCCAGAACCACTAGAAAGCTGGCTGAGTGGAAGTTCTACAACTAGAAGGAAAGAGAAAAGAGCATTGAGATGTGCACAAGCGCTGAAAAGCTGAGGTACAGAAGCACGTAAAATGGGCTGGCAGGAGGCAACTGGGTGCCCTGCTTTTTTCAACCTGAAGGGAAACAAATTCCTGATTACTCTGAACTCCAGTTTCTGGGGAGATGCTAGGGACCCAAACTCCTACAGGGATAAGCTGGACTGTCTGCCATCGAGTCAGAAAGTGAGAGCAGATTATTTGCAGAGGTGTGTGCAGCAATCATTGTTTACTGTGCTGAGGCACGGAATTGGGGGGACTTGGAAACATGGAGATACAGACATGCTGACTGGCAGCCATTGCTGTTTGCCACACCCTAGCCTACTGATTCCCCGAGACCCCACCCCCCACAATCTACAAATCCACCCAAGCTACACACAACAGCTTTTTTCACATAAATGGCCTGCCATGTCACAGCTTAACCTAACAAACTGAAGCACTGGTCAGACAGCTCCAAAAACTTCAAACCCCAAGCAAAGAGGAGAAAACTGTAGTTCTCACTGTAGCTCCTGCTGTGTGGTCTCAGACAGTAACTGATCTGCATCCCATTGGAGATCCAGAAGCTAGTGTGTCTAGTGGTCAGTGTGAGAGGACACCAGATTTCAACTACTCACATCCATAAGTGACACATTCAAGAGACAGACACAGTGAGCACCAAAGCCTCACTGAAACAAGTCCTGTTCCATAATCTTGTCTCCAGCACAGCAGTTCTTCCATTATATACAAATCGGGTCCTCACAGCCAATTGGCCTGAAGGTCAATTCTTCCCAGTGATACCAACAACAATCAAAACTTAATTACAAAAAGACTGTACACACAATCCACAAAGGGGTGCACCAAGAATGTCCACCTCAGGCAACTGGGAGGCCAACCCACTGGGCCATATAGGACACCTAGCACACAAAGCCACCTACCAACTCAGAGAAGCAGAGAAAATGCAGAGACAAAGAAACAGATCACAAATGAAAGAAATGGAGGAAAACAAATGACTGGATATAGAGTTCAAAACCTCGGTTATAAGGTTTTTCAAGAATTTCCTAAAAATGGTTGATAAATTCAATGAGACCCTTGAGGATATGAAAAAGGACCAACTAGAAATTAAACATACACTGATTGAAATAAAAAAAAAATGTTATACAGAGACCCAACAGCAGACTAGAGGAACTCAAGAATCAAGTCAAAGATTTGAAATACAAAGAAGGAAAAAATACTTAACTGGAAAATAAAAAAGAAAAAAGCATCCAAAAATTTGAAGATTGTGTAAGAAGCCTCTGGGACAACTTCAGGCATACCAGCATCAGAGGAAGAGAGCAAGGTACTGAAAACCTATTTGAATAAATAATGACTGAAAATTTCCCCCACCTGGTGAAAGAAATAGACTTACAAGTCCAGGAAACACACAGAACCCCTAACAAAAGGAATCCTCTTTGGACACATCATAATTAAAATGCCAAGAGCAAAAAACAAAGAGAGAATATTAAAAGCAGCAAGAGAAAAACAGTTAATTACCTACAAGGGAGCACCCATATAATTGTCAACTATTTCTCAACAGAAACTATGCAGGCCAGACTGGAGTGGCAAGAAATATTCAAAGTGATGAATAGCAAGAACCTACAACCAAGATTACTCTACCCAGCAAAACTATCATTCAGAATTGCAGGTCAGATAAAGAGCTTCACAGATAAGAAAAAGCTAAAGGAGTTCATCACCACCAAACCAGTATTATATGAAATGCTGAAAGGTATTCTTTAGAAGAGGAAAAAGAAGAAAAAAGTAAATATAAAAATCATGAACAACAAATACTTATCTATCAAGTGAAGCTAAATATCAAGTGAATCTAAAAATCAAGTGAATAAAAAATGTGAGGAACAGAATAAAATTGTGAATATAATAGAATCAGGAGCATAGAAAGGGAGTGGACTGATAATTCTCAGGGGGGAAAGGGAGTGGAGTGTGTGGGAAGAGACTGGACAAAAATCGTATACCTATGGATGAGGACAATGTGGGGTTGTGGGGGGGGGGAGGTAAGGGCAGAGGATGTGTAGGAATCAGGTGTAGGGGAGCTATGGGGGGAAAAAGAAGAAACAATTGTAATAATATGAACAATAAAGATTTATTAAATTAAAAAAAGACTATTGTAAAAGCTTTTTTGATAATAGGCACCACTAAATGTATTGCATTAGGAGGTATATTGTATCTTTGTTTTAATATTTCTAAATGAACAGTGTGTAAAAGGCATATGTTTCCCATTTGTAATCTCATTTTGGATACCATTTTATTTTTAAGTCAGAAGTTCAGAAATATAGGTAAAACCAACCATACACTGTTACTATGGTTATTGTCTGTTTAATGTTATCATTTGAAGAGTATTTATTCTTGACATTTTCTAAATGAAATTCAGTGAATTGTGCACAGGGGAATACAAATGGATGTATTAATCATGACTTGAAAAAAGTCTCTGGATTCTTTAAACACTCTTTTAAAACTTTATATTCTCAACCAGGCATTAAAATTCAGTTGTTATTTTTCTTTTTTTAAAAGAAGTACTATATGTAAATTTTAGGTCTAAATACGAAAATCATCATCAATGAAATTTAAAACACTAGGAATATATGTAATATTTCTGATTTCTTGGGAAAGCAATCCTATATAATAAAAGCCTAATATTCTAAGTGTCCGACTGTTCAACCATTCAACTGGTAGCTATGATGCACACTGACCACCAGGAGCAAACACTATGACCAGTAAGTTAGCTTGCTGCTTAGGGTTCGCTGATCGGGATTGGGCAAGATGGGCTAGGCACACTCTGGAGCCCTCCTGTGGTCCCTCCCCACCCCCAATAATGCATGGGTAGGGTCCCTCAGCCTGGCCTGCACTCTCTCACAATCTGGGACCCCTCAGGGGATGTCAGACTGCCAGTTTTGGCCTGATCCCTGCAGGTCATCCCGAGAGCCCCAAGCAGTGCTCATGCACCAGGCCCCTTGTACTAAATAAGAAGCTAGATAATGAATGCTAGCACTAGGTTGGAGTTTTGATTTGCTATGTAGTATGAGGGTCATTATCTCTTCCTCTACCCTTTTCTTAATTGACAAATGATATTAGAAACATATGAGCAGTTTACTTTTTTTAATAAATTAATTTATTTTATTGATTATGGTCTCACATAATTGTCCTTATCCCCCCATTCCCATCCCAAACCCCTCCCTACATATTCCCCCACACCACTGCTGTCCATGGCCACTGGCTAGGCTCATATGCATGCACACAAGTCCTTTGGTTGATCTCTTTTCCTTACCCCCACCCTCCCTTACTTTCCCTCTGAGGTTTGAGAGTCTGATCGCTGCTTCTCTTTCTCTGGGTCTGTTTTTGTTCATCAGTTTATGTTGGATCACATGATCTCACATATCTAGAGGAAATAATGAACAACATAAACTGATGAACAAAAGCAGTTTACTTTTTATGCAGTGCTTTGGATTGTTAAATAGTAAATTGAGAGCACCTCCATTTTCTAGTTCTCTTTATTAGGATGTCATCCTTTGGGTGCTCATCAATCTAACAGTAAACAGTAAGCACTGATAGCTCCAGATGGTGAGATATTATATTATTTTGGTGTTAAATCATGCTACTACTTTGGGGCCATTAAAACTAAGCAAAACAATAATTTTAAAGTCAAATTTATTTAGATAATTTTATCCAGTAAATTCACTTATTTAGGTGTACAGTTCTATGAGTTTTAAGAATCTTGCAACCCACTTTTAGAACATTACCATCACAACCAAATGTGCCCTCATGTCTCTTTATTGTCAATCCTCTCTTTCTATATGTAGTTCCTGACAGTCACTGAGCTGTCTATATTCCTATATGTTCACCTTTTCCAAAATGTCATATGAATAGAATCACACTATATACAGTCTTTTGTATCTGACTTTTAATTTAGCATAAGGATTTTTATATTCGTTCCTATGTTTGCATGTATAACTGTTACAGAAGAAATTATGCTTACAGAAGATCAGAGAAAAACCAAGCAATGCCCAGAGAAATAGAGTAACACCATTTATTATACCAGTGGGCCCAAACTTGAGATGTCTCCCAAGTTTCTGAGCAAAAACATGGAGGAAGCATTCCCTATTTATATATTTCCATCCCCGTTTTCCCCAAATAAGGGTTTTTCAGGATCTTATGTTAGATGACAAGCCTACAAGGTCAGACAGTCAAGTTTATCTTTCCTATTATTCAAGCAGCTAGAAAGCAAAGTTAATTTACAGAGTAAGGGGCCATCTAAAACTAACAGAGCTGATTTAAAGGCAAGGGACCATCTTATAGCAGAGAAGTTCAAGCAGTCATTTTTATAAAAAATATGGGTTAGCCTTCTCATAACTACTTTTTAGGATAAATTACATATATACTTTGTAAATGAGCTGCAAATTATAAAGAATCAAAATCACTAACAATCCTACTGTAAAATAACCATCACATTAACATTAATTGCTTTTTAAACTTACTTCCAGGCTTTTCCTTTTTTTACACATGTCTGACTCACACATAAACATTACACATATCCTTTTACTTCATATATATATATATATATATATATATATATATATATATATATATATACACACACACAGACACACTGACTGAGTAGCCAGATTATTATGATCTCTGAACACATAATAATCTAGCCACTCAGTGTATATATCTATATTAGAGGCATGGTGCATGAATTTGTGCATGGGTGGGGTCTGGCCAGCCTGGCCAGGGGGAGGGGACATGGGCAGTTGGCCAGCCTGCCTGCTGGTGACAGTTACGACATCCCTCTCACAATCCAGGAATGCTGGCTCCCAACTGCTTGCCCGCCTGCCAGCCTAATCACCTCCTAAACACACCTCTGCCAACCTAATGAATGCCTAACTGCTCCCCTACCTTCCCAATTGCCCCTAACTGCCCTCCCCTGCTGCCCTGGTCATCCCTAACTGTCCTCCCCTGCTGGCCTGGTAACCCCCCAACTGCCTTCCCCTGATGGCCCTGTCACCCCTACTACCCTCCTTTGCCAGCCTAGTTGCCTCTAAGGTCCCTCCCCTGCCAGCCTGGTCACCCCCAACTGTCCTCTCCTGTAGGCCTGATCCCTTCCAACTGTCCTCCCGTGCAGGTCTAGATCCCCCCAACTGTCCTCCCATACAGGCCTGGTCCTTCCCAACTTCCCTCCCCTGCTGTCCTGATCTCCCAAAACTGCCTTCCCCTGCTGGTCATTTTGTGGTGACCATCTTGTGTCCACATGATGGGGGTGGCCATCTTTGACCACATGGGGGCAACCATCTTGTGTGTTGGAGTGATAGTCAATTTACATATTACCTCTTTATTATATAGGAAATATAGATATAGATATAGATATAGATATAGATATATACACACACACACACGTGTGTGTGTGTGTGTATGTGTGTGTGTTGTATTTTTTCTGAATACATATAAAATCTTTTTCATGTCATTACAATTTTCATGTGTCTAATTTTATGTGCAAATGTAATACTGTATATCAATTATTCAGCTATACCTATATATTTACTATTATTTGTTTGGAAAGAGAGAGAGAAATATCGATTTGTTGTTCCACTTATTTATGCATTCATTGGTTGCTTCTTATATATGGCCTGGAGATCAAACCAACAACCTTGGCATATCAGGAAGACATTTTAACCAACTGAACTACCAAGCCAGGGCCTAATTTATGTTAGTTTTTGCTTCACATTTGTTTTCCTTTATTATGTAAAGATGTATAAATGTGTACAACATATCTTTTTTGCTGTATTGAACCTTTTATTAATAATAATGTCCTCCTTTGGGTTGAAGTCTATTTTGTTTGATATTAATATATCCAGACCTGCTCTTTTTTAGTTACTATTTGAATAGAATGTCTTTTTCTGTCCTTTTACTTCCATCTATTTGTGAATTTGGATCTAAAGTGTGTGGCTTAATGACAGCATATAGTTGGATCATGCATTATCCATTTTGATAATCTCTGACTTTTGATTGGAGACATCAACCCATCTACATTGAAAGTAATTACTGATAACATGGAACTTACTTCTATTATTTTGCTATTTTTTTCATATATTTTATAGCCTTTTTTTGTCCCTCAATTACCGTATTTAGTTGACTTGCTTTTTAAAAAAAATATATTTTATTGACATTTTTACAGAGAGGAAGGGAGAGAGATGGAGAGTTAGAAACATCAATCAGCTGCCTCCTGCACACCCCCTATGGGGATTTGGGGATGTGCCAGCAACCAAGGGACATTCCCTTGACAGGAATCGAACTTGGGACCTTTCAGTCCGCAGGCTGACACTCTATCCACTGAGAAAAACTGGTTTCAGCTAGTTGACTGTCTTTAGAGTGAAATATTTAAATGTATTTCTCATTTCTTTAGTGTATATTCTCTAGTTATTTTCTTGGTTCTTTATTCCATGTATATGCTTGATTTTTTTGTAGGGAAACATTTAAATTATTTTCTCATTTGCTTTTGTGTATATTCTTTGGCTATTTTTCTTTGTTATTACAATGGGAATTATACTTAATATCCTAAAGTTATAGTTCATATATAATTTGTACTACCTTAACCTAAATAACATACAAAATCTCTTCTCCTTTACAGTTTTGTCCCCATACCTTTTAGTTGTCACAAAATTATATCTTTATACCCAAACTCATAATTCTTTAAAATGCATTAGAATTTTAAATGATATAAAAAAACAAAATGTCAAGTTACAAACCAAAGTTACATTAATACTGTTAGACTAGTAATTTAAAAATATCAATATTAATCTCTTAAATCATATATAAAACAAAAAAGACAATTATTAATAATTATTAAAATAAAATTAGTTTGACATATACCCATTTGTTTACCTTTATTGAAATCTTTATTTATTCATATGACTTTGAGTTTCTGTTTGGTATCCTTTTATTTCACCCTGCAGGACTCTCTTGGTTATTTCTTATATGGCAGGTCTAGTACCAATGAATTTCTTCAGTTTTTGTTTATCTGGGAAAGCTTTAATATTTCTCTTACTCTTGAACAATTTTACCAAGTACAGAATTATTGGTATTTTTTTTTCTTTTAGCACTTTGAATACATTGCTTTATTTCCTTTGGCCTCCAAAGTTTTTTTATGAGAAATTTGCTGAAAAACTTATTGAGGATCCTTTGTATGTGACAAATTGCTTCTCTATTATTGCTTTCAGGATTTTCTCAAGGAGAAAAAGTGGCACCCGAAAAAACATGCCTGTCATGCAACTCATCCAAAGGCCAGACCAGGAATACAACTAAATTGTAGAACATTCACCTGGAATTACCAACTGAGGTCCAGCTGGGAAGACTTATATCCATGAAGGAGAGCAAATTCCTGGAGACTGGTAAGAAGGGCAAGGTCATCAGAGGGATTGACCCAGCTTCTAGGGGCAGCAGGCTGAGAGTGCAGAGGGAGCTACTGACTACAGGAGAGTCTGTTCTCTAAGAATATAGAGGCCTGGAGGCCAGGTTGGGCTTCTCAGCACAGAGCACTCGAGCCACAATGAAGTCTGGAGCTGGTAGACCGGAGCCAGTAGGAGAGAAAGCCACAGGTTCGTGTTTTGTTTTGTTTTAAACCCAGAGCACAGGAGTATACATTTGCAGATACTCAACTGAGACTTTGGTACAGGGAGGGAGATTTGGACTAGAAGTGCCTACGGAGAAGCTGGAATGGGAAATATTACAGGGAGACGTAGAAAAGAAGTAGCCAGAAGTATTTGGTTATAGGCCCCCAAACCAAAATTTCCATTTGTCCTGAGAGGACCTAGCCGCTCCCAGTAGCCAGTTGCCATAGGTTAGGAAAAAAAATGCCATAGGTGATACATCCTTTTCCACCCTCAGGAACCCTGTATGCCAGACTCTGCATTTTGACCTTTTCAGAGGAAACAAAAGCAGTCACAAGAGAGTCAGTGACTGGATCAGGGAAGGGCCATCCATCCCATTTTCCTGGGAACCGGGCTGGTACTTTCCCTGCATGGGAAAGCTGATAGAAACTCCAGTTTTCCAGCAGACCCCACTGGTCTCCATATAAGTATTTCTGTCCAGCCAAGGACAGGGTAATACTTTGGGCCACTTGAGGAAGAGGGATCACAAGACCAGATATCAAGCTATACCACAAAGCCAATGTAATCAAAACTGCCTGGTACTGGCACAAGAACAGGAAAATAGATCAATGGAACAGAACAGAGAACCCAGAAATCTACACAAGCCATTATGTTCCGTTAATATTTGACAAAGGAGGCAAAAGCATACAAAGACAGTCTCTTCAAGATATGGTGTTGGGACAATGGACAAGTACATGCAAAAGAAATGAAACTAGACCACCAACTTACACTATACACAAGAATAAACTCAAATTGATAAAAGACTGAAATGTAAGATGTGACAATATAAAAGTCCTAGAAGAAACTATAGGCAGCAAAATCTCAGACATCTCTCATCATAGCAATATGTTTGCAAATACATCTCTTAGGGCAAAGGAAACTAAGGAGAAAATAAATAAACAGGGATAAATGAAGAACTTCTGTACAGCAAAATAAACCATCAACAAATTGAAAAGAGAGCCCACTGCATGGGAGAACATATTTGCCAATGATAATATCTGGTAAGAGGTTAATTTCCAAAATACATAAGGAACTCATATAACTTAACAAAGGGAAGACAAACAACCCAATTAAAAAATGGGCAAACGACATACATAGACATTTCTCCAAAATGCTCAAAGTCACTAATGACAGAGATATACAAATGAAAACCACAATGAAGTATCACCTCACACCTGTCAGAATGGCTACCATGAACAAATCAACAGATGACAAGGATGTGGAAAAAAGGGAATCCTATTATATTGCTGGTGGGAATGTAGACTGGTGCAGACACTATGGAAAACAGTATGGAGTTTCCTCAAAAATTAAAAATAGAACTGCCATTTAACTCAGAAATCCTACTTTTAGGAATATATTCTAAGAAACCTGAAACACCAATTAGGAAGAATATATACATACCTATGTTTATAGCAATGCAATTTACAATAACTAAGATTTGGAAACAATTCAAGTGCCCATCAGTAGATGAGTGGATAATAAAGCTGTGGTAAATTTACACCATGGAATACTATGCAGCAGTAAAAACGGTTATCTTACCCTTTGAGACAGCATGGAGGAAACTGGAGAGTATTATGCTAAGCAGAATAAGCCAGTAAGAGAAAGACAAGTATCACATAATCTCACTCATATGTCGAATCTAATGAACAAAATAAACTGATGAACAAAATAGATCCAGAGACATAGGAACATGGAACAGACTGTTGAATCTCATAAGGAAGGTGGAGGTGGGTGAGAAGATATTAAGCAAAGAACTTGTATGCATATATGCATAACCATGGACACAGATTCTAGTGCGGTTAAGTCTTGGGGTAGGAGGTGAGTGTGAGCTAGAAGGGGTCAAAGGCAGGAAAAGGGGGGCATCTGTAATACTTTCAACAATAAAGAGACATTAAAAAAAGTAATGATTATCTGTTCCCATTTGTACTTATATTTTGCCAAAGGTTTTCACTTTTACCCTTTTGAGTCACTTTCCATTAGACGTTTATATTTAGCTGTATAAATATAATATTAATGCTCATTAATATTAATTTACCTAACTATGAGTCTTTCTCATTAACAGAAGATGGGTGTGATTGGACTTACATGTTTGTCCTTACCCATCATCTCTCTTCACACTTTACTGATTTTATTTAGCTCTTTTTGTTACATTTCATTCCCTTCCAAACAATATTGGATGTGTCAACTATTTTTTATTCTGCTAGGTTTAAGTTTTAAACATTTAAAATAGCAGATTCAATTTAAAACTTTCAAGTATTACTTTTTGATGCAAAAGATTTTCTTTGAATTCTCCTCTGTGGAATAATAATAGCCACAGCTGCTGCCTATTGAGATTTTTCTTTGTAATTGTGTGAGAATTTGTATGCATCATCTCATTTAACCCTCACAATAACCTTGTAAGACAGGCACACTTCTCATTCTCAATTTGCAGATGAAAAAGCTGAGGTTGAGAGGAATCAATCATTGGGCTAGGGCCACATAATTATTTCTTTTTAAAGCTACATGTAAAGTGTATTTTGTTTGATCCTAAAGGCCAAAATTATCATATGCTAAAGTGAAGAAATTATTGAACTCTGGCCAGCCAAGGGCAGAGTAATATTTTGGGCCACTCAGTTAATAAGCTTAATTCTAAGCCAAGTTTAGTACTGTTTGTTGTTTTTTTTTAATATCATGCTATATATTTTGTTCATCTGCTGGTCCTTTATTCCCTGTGTTATTTCTCAGGCCTATACTTAAGGTTACCAACTCAAATATTTTACAGGCTTACTATAGTTTATTATTGCTCCTGATTGATTTTAGAGTTATAGTTTTTTTTATCCACTTGATACATATCATCTGTAATCTCCTTATCTCATCAGCTATCATTATAGGAGCTGGGGAAAAAAGCCATTTATCTGCCTTTGCTTGCTGTATTCCTGTTATCTCCCCCTCTCTATTTTAGAGCATTTTACACATAGGTCCCATGTTGTTACTTGCCTTTTTTCTTATATATTTTGAATTTGTGCCATTTATTCCCATCTCAAATAGTGTGAATATATTATCGTTGATATCTGGCTGGTTAGCATGTCAAATGCTGGCTTCACCTTTTCTCTCCATTTGGAAGAGTGGTTTTCAAACATAGATGTGCAAATACAGTGTCAATCCCCATTCTAGACCTACTGAGTCAATCATAAATTTGGAGCATCTGAATTTAATCTTTTAGCCCACGTTCTAAAACTTGTCTGTGGCTCTACATTTATGGACCAGTGTCTTGGAACATGCTCTGAACAAGCTTGGGTTTATTGTTCCTATTCTTTTAAAATATATATATTTTATTGATTTTTTACAGAGAAGAATGGAGAGGGAAAGAGAGCTAGAAATATGGACCAGCTGCCTCCTGCACAATCCCCACCAGTGATGTGCCCGCAACCAATGTACATGCGTTCCTATTCTTTATTCAGATATTCATCTCCTTTGAGTGGGAAGAGGGTGGTGTTGAGGACAGTGAGGGATATCCAGTTGCAGTTATTTTTTTTCTTAGTTGCTAGTTTCTCTGAATTTGTTGGCATCCTTGTAATGTAGTAAGCTGCATCATGTTGAAACATACACTTATCTCTTGGTAGAAAATGCTCTTTGTGTTTTATAGCTTTCTCTCTTAGAGTAAGGAATCCATTTTCATGAAAAAAGGTGCAAGGTTGATGGGATTTTTGCTTTATGTAAAGCTATTGCTTTACCTATATAGAAAACTATTTGTGGCTTTAGTTCTCAGGAAATTACTTCTATTTCTTTTTGATGTTCTACTTAGCTAGAAGATAGAGGAACTGTATTATAGATGAGTAGGTAGGTAGGTGGCAATAACATGGGCTGTATAATAGTAGTTTGCATCTCTTTTAGCATTTAACTTTGCAGGGATGGCTATTTGCAGTGGGGAAATGAGCTCCACACAGTATACTCTACCTTTTTACAGGCCTTCTCAAATTAATTTTCTTGCCTCTGCAAACTGTGAGATCTGAATGAAGGTAGTGGTAGGGGTCATATATTGATTTCTTGAGTTGTCTTTAACCCGGGGCAGCTTATTTTGTATCTAAATCATATTTCCAGAAGTATATTGAATGAGATCAAGTTTTGTCCAAGTTTAAGCACTGATGAATTATTTCTGTTGTTTTAGTCAGTTATGGCATGAGTTCATCAAGCTTTCACTATTTCTGCTTGTTTTTTTTGAAAGCCTCAGAGTTTATTTACTATTATTCATCACTAAAGATTTTTCAGAAAAAGCAAGTTATACAGTATTCCTTCTTGAAAGACAAACCTCCATGCTTGACATTCCATTAGAATAAAGCAAACATCTTTATAAAAGAAAATACTTAAGGGTAAAAGAAATTTTGTGCACTGTTGGTGGGAATTTAAATTGGTACAGCCAATATGGGAAATGGTATGGAGGTTTCTCACAAAATTAAAAATAGAAAGAGTACCACATTATGACCTAGCAATT
The DNA here is from genome assembly GCF_964339955.1 of Pipistrellus hanaki. Classification (NCBI taxonomy): domain Eukaryota; kingdom Metazoa; phylum Chordata; class Mammalia; order Chiroptera; family Vespertilionidae; genus Pipistrellus; species Pipistrellus hanaki. The sequence goes on along the minus strand of NC_140524.1, from coordinate 17,908,479 downwards.
CAACATTTGAATACATATCCAAAGGAAATGAAAGCAGAATCTCAAAGAGGTATCTGCAGTCCCATGTTCATTGTTCATAATAGCCAAGATATAGAGACAACCTAAGTGTTCTTTCACAGATGAATGGATAAAGAAAGTGTAATATAGATATAGATATACTAGAGGCCCGGTGCATGAAATTCGTGCACTGCGGGGTGACCCTCAGCCTAGACTGCACCCTCTCCAATCTGGGAACCTTCGGGGAATGTTCAACTGCTGGTTTAGGCCCGATCCCATCCAGGACTGCTGGCTCCTAAACACTCCTCTACCTGCCTGCCTGATTGCCCCTAACTGCTTCTGCCTGCCAGCCTGATTGCCCCCTAACTGCTCCCCTGCTGGCCTGATTGACACCTAACTATTCCTCTGCTGGCCCGGTTGCCTCCAACTGCCCTTCCCTGCAGGCCTGGTCATTCCCAATTGCCTTCCTCTGCCTGCTAGCTGTGACAATGTGGGGGAGGCCATCTTGTGGCAAAGTGGGGCCAGCCGTCTTGTGACAATGTGGGGATGGCCATCTCGTGGTGGCCATCTTGTGATGACATGGGGGTGGACATCTTGTGGTGCTATCTTGTGATGATGTGGGAGCAGCTATCTTGTGATGAGGTGGGGTGGCCATCTTGTGGAAGCCATCTTGTGACAATGTGAGGGTGGCCATTTTGTGATATGAGGGCATGAGGGTCAATTTGCATACTACCTCTTTATTTTATAGGACAATGTAATGTTATTTAAACATGATAAATAAGGAAACCCTGCCATTTATGACAACATGGATGAATCTGGTAGGATTATGCTAAGTGACATGTGGAATCTAAAAATGCCAAACTCATAAAACAGAGAGTTCAGTGTTGGTTACCAGGGACTTTTTAGTGGTGCAAATTAGGAGATGTTTTTCTAAGGTTACAAATTTACTGTTATAAGATGAGTAAGTTCAGGGGATCTAATATACAGCATGGTGATTATAGTTAACAATACTGTATTATATACTTGAAAGTTGCTAAGAGAGTAGATTTTATTTATTTTTTATTTATTTTTTATTAAATTATTATCTGTGTACATATTTTAATATTTTAACATTGCCCCCCCCTCCCATACATACCCTCCCTCCCCAGAGTTTTGTGTCCATTGGTTGTACTTATATGCATGTATACAAGTCCTTTGGTTGATCTCTTATCTCCCCCAGATCTCCCTGCTGTAATTTTACAGTCTGCTTGTTGCTTTACTGTCTTTATATCTATCTTTTGGTTTGTCAGTATATAATGTTTTTTAATATCCATAAATGAGTGAGGCCATGTGGTATTTCTCTTTCATTGACTGGCTTATTTCACTCAGCATGATGTTCTCTAGTTCTATCCAGGTCGCTGCAAATGATGAGAATTCCTTCTTTTTTATGGCAGCATAGTATTCCATTGTGTAGATGTACCAAAGTCTTTTGATCCAATCATCTGCTGACGGGCACCTAGGCTGTTTCCAAATTCTGGCTATTGTAGATTGTGTTGCTATGAACATAGGGGTGCATATATCCTTTCTGATTGGTGTTTCTAGTTTCTTGGGATATATTCCTAGGAGTGGGATTACTGGGTCAAATGGGAGTTCCATTTTCAGTTTTTTGAGGAAACTCCACACTGTTCTCCACAGTGGTTGCACCAGTCTGCATTCTCACCAGCAGTGCACGAGGGTTCCTTTTTCTCCACAACCTCGCCAACACTTGTCGTTTGTTGATTTGTTGATGTTGGCCATTCTGACAGGTGTGAGATGGTACCGCATTGTTGTTTTGATTTGCATCTCTCGGATAATTAGTGACTTTGAGCATGTTTTCATGTGCCTTTTGGCCTTCCCTCTGTCTTCTTTTAAAAATATTCTATTTAGGTCCATTGCCCATTTTTTAATTGGATCATTCATCTTCCTTTTATTTAGTTGTATAAGCTGTTTGTAGGTGTTGGAGATTAAACCTTTATCAGTGGTAACATTTGCAAATATGTTCTCCCACACAGTGGGCTTTCTTGTTGTTTTGTTGATGGTTTCTTTTGCTGTAAAAAAGCTTTTTATTTTGATGTAGTCCCATTTGTTTATTTTCTCTTTAGCTTCCATTGCCCTAGGGGCAGTATCAGTGAAGAACTTCTTTTGGCATATGTCTGAGATTTTGTTGCCTGTGGATGCTTCTAGTATTTTTATGGTTTCCCGTCTGATGTTTAAGTCCTGTATCCATTTTGAGTTTATTTTTGTGTATGGTGTAAGTTGGTGATCTAGTTTCATTCTTTTGCATGTATCTGACCAATTTTCCCAACAACATTTATTGAAGAGACTGTCTTGACTCCATTGTATATTTGTGCCTCCTTTGTCAAATATTAATTGAGCATAGTGATTTGGGTTGATATCTGGGTTCTTGATTCGATTCCATTGATCTATATGTCTGTTTTTGTGCCAGTACCAGGCTGTTTTGAGAACAGTGGCTTTGTAATACAGTTTGAAGTCTGGTATTGAGATACCTCTTACTTTATTCTTCTTTCTCAGGATTGCTGTGGCTATTCGGGGTCTTTTATTGTTCCAAATGAACTTTTGGAGAGTTCTTTCTAGGTCAGTGAAATATGCCGTTGGTATTTTAATGGGGAGTGCATTGAACCTATAGATTGCTTTAGGAAGTATGGACATTTTGATGATGTTGATTCTACCAATCCATGAACATGGTATGTTCTTCCATCTGTTCACATCTTCCTCTATCTCTTTTTTCAGTGTCGTGTAGTTTTCCGCATATAGGTCCTTTACTTCCTTAGTTAAGTTTATTCCTAGGTATCTTAATTTTTTTGGTGCGATGGTAAATGGAATTGCTTTTTTAGTCTCTGTTTCTATAAATTCGCTATTGGTGTATAGAAATGCCATAGATTTCTTGGCGTTAATTTTGTATCCTGCTACATTGCCAAATTCATTTATTAAGCCAATTAGTTTTTTAATGGAGTCTTTTGGGTTTTTTATATACAATATCATGTCGTCTGCAAATAAGGATAACTTTACTTCTTCTTTTCCAATTTGGATGCCTTTTATTTCCTCCTCTTGTCTAATTGCAATGGCTAGTACTTCCAGTACTATGTCAAAAAGGAGTGGCGATAGTGGGCATCCCTGTCTTGTTCCTGTTCTTAGAGGAAATGGTTTTAGTTTTTGCCCATTGAGTATGATGTTGGCTGTGGGTTTATCATATATAGCTTTTATTATGTTGAGGTATGATCCTTGTACTCCCACCTTGTTGAGAGTTTTTATCAGGTAATGGTGTTGGATTTTATCAAATGCTTTTTCTGCATCAATTGATATGACTATATGATTTTTATCTTTCAACTTGTTTATGTGATGTATCATGTTTATTGATTTGCAGATATTGTACCAACCTTGCATTCCTGGAATAAATCCTACTTGGTCATGGTGTATGATCTTTGTGATGCTCTGCTGGAGCCAATTTGCTAGAATTTTGTTGAGGATTTTGGCATCTATGTTCATGAGGGATATTGGCCTGTAATTCTCTTTCATTGAGTTGTCTTTATCTGGTTTTGGTATTAGGGTGATGCTGGCTTCATAGAAGGAGTTTGGGAGTGTTCCTTCCTCTTGAATTTTTTGGAATAGTCAGGGGAGGATAGGTTTTAGTTCTTCCTTGAATGTTTGGTAAAACTCTCCTGTGAAGCCATCTGGCCCTGGGCTTTTGTTTGCTGGAAGCTTTTTGATGACTGTTTCAATTTCTTCCAAAGTCACTGCTCTATTGAGAGTTTTAGACTCTTCCTGATTGAGTTTTGGAAGGTTGTATTTTTCTAGGAATATGTCCATTTCCTCCATGTTGTTCAGTTTGTTGGAATAGAGTTGTTGGTAGTATTTTGTAACAATCCTTTGCATTTCGGCGGGGTCTGTTGTTATTTCACCTATTTCCTTTCTGATTTTGTTTATTTGAGTCCTCTCTCTTTGTTTCTTGGTTAGTCTGGCTAGAGGTTCATCTATCTTGTTTATTCTTTCAAAGAACCAGCTCTTGGTTTTGTTGATCTTATGTATTGTTTCTTTGGTCTCTATGTCGTTTATCTCCGCTCTGATTTTTGTTATTTCCTTCCTTCTGTTTACACTGGGCTTTTCTTGTTGCTCTTTTTCTAATTCTTTGAGTTGTAGAGTTATATCATTTGTTACCATTTTTTCTAGTTTTTTGCAATAGGCTTGTAGGGATATGAACTTCCCTCTCAAAACTGCTTTTGCTGTGTCCCATAGATTTTGGATAGTTGTGTTTTCATTGTCATTTGTTTCCAGGATGTTTTTAATTTCTTCCTTGATTTCTTTGGTAACCCAGTCCTTGTTTAATAGCATGCTGTTTAGTCTCCACGTGTTTGATTTCTTTGGATTTTTTTCATTGTAGTTAATTTCCAGTTTTATGCCACTATGATCTGAGAAGATGCTTGATATAATTTCTATCTTCTTGAATTTGAAGAGACTTTGCCTATGTCCCAAAATGTGGTCTATTTTTGAGAATGTCCCATGTGCGCTTGAGAAGAATGTATATTCTGTGGCTTTGAGGTGGAATGTTCTGAAGATGTCGATTAATTCCATCTGGTCTAGCGAGTCATTTAGGATTGATATTTCTTTGCTGATTTTTTGTTTAGATGATTTGTCAAAGGGTGACAGTGGGGTATTAAAATCTCCTACTATGATTGTATTGCTATTAATCTCTCCCTTAATGTCCTCCAGCAGCTTTTTTATATATTGGGGTGCTCCCGTATTGGGTGCATATATATTTACCAGGGTTATTTCTTCTTGTTGGATTGCTCCCTTTAGTATTATGGAGTGGCCTTCATTATCTCTTTTTATGTCCTTCACTCTGAGATCTAATTTGTCAGATATAAGTATTGCTACCCCAGCTTTTTATTCATTTCCATTCACCTGGAAAACCTTTTCCATCCCTTCACCCTCAGTCTGTGTGCATCTTTTTTTCTGAGGTGGGTTTCTTGTAGACAACAGATATATGGCTCTTGTTTTCTTATCCAATCCGTTACCCTATGTGTTTTGATTGGAGCATTTCGTCCATTTACATTTAAAGTTATTATTGATAGATACTTATTTGACGCCATTTTTATTCTATACCCCTGTGTTCCTTCTTTGCTTTCTATTTCTTTAATTTTACAGTAGACCCTTTAGCATTTCTTGCATTGCTGGTGTGGTGGAGATAAATTCTCTTAGTATGTTTTTGTCTGTGAAGCTCCTGATTTCACCTTCACTTTTGATTGATAGCCTTGCTGGGTACAGTATTCTTGGATTCAGACCCTTCCTTTGCATGACTTTGTATATTTCATCCCATTCCCTTCTGGCCTGATAAGTTTCTGTGGAGAAATCAGTTGCTAGTCTGATGGGGGTTCCTTTATATGTAACTTTCTGTCTCTCTCTGGCTGCTTTTAAAATTTTTTTTTTTCGTTGGTATTTGCCAGATTAATTATAATGTGCCTTGGGGTCGGTTTTCTGGGGTTCATTTTGCTTGGGACTCTGCGAGCATCTTGGATTTGTGTGGGTTTTTTCTTCTCTATCTCAGGAAAGTTTTCTGTCATTATTTCTTGAAATAGGTTTTCCATGTCTTCCTCAATTCCCTTTCCTTCTGGAACCCCTATTATTCTAATATTGTTTTGTTTTGTATTGTCCCAAAGTTCCCTTAGACTTTCCTCCTGTTTTTTTAATTTTTTTTTTCCAGAAGCTGTTCTAATTGGGTATTTTTTTCCATCTTGTCTTCTAGCTCACTTATGCGGTCCTCTGCTTCTTCTAATCTACTCTTGATGCTTTCTATTGAGTTCTTTACAGTAGCAATGTCATTTTTCATTTCTTCTTGGTTCTTCTTCATTTCCTCTTGGGTCTTACTCATATTGTCAAATTTGTCTTCCATTCTTTTTAGCCATCTTATGATCATTACTCTGAATTCTTTCTCTGGTACGTTGCTTGACTCTATCTCGTTTACTTCCTTTTCTGGTGAAGCCTGCTTTTCTTTCATTTGCGGACTGTTTTTTGGTCTCCCCATGATCTAGGATGTCTGGTTCTGTAGTTCTCTCTCTCCTGCTTTGATTTAAAGGCACAAAATACAACACAGCCAGGTACAGCACACAAGGCACTGAATAGAAATGTGTTTGCGATATTAATAACCACCAATAATGCTGACTAGAACCCAGCTAACAAAACATACAATCAAACAAAAAGCATAGGCAAATCAATCTTATATAAAAAAAAAGCATACAACTTCAGTATAGTTAACATTCAACATACAACTTCAAAGATTTAGAGAGAAAGACTGTTTTTTTGGTTTTTTTTGTTTTGTTTTGTTTTGTTTTGTTTTGTTTTTAGGACAACTGCGAGGGAGGTGTGAATGGGCTTGGAGCAGGTAGTTGGAAATTAGATATATACAAGTAGGGTGAAATTTTAGGAGGGGGTAGACAGAAGGAATGGGGAAAATCTAGAGCAGGAAAGGGTTAAGATAAACGGGGTACCAAAGGAAAAGATCGGAAATAGGGTGAAGGCATAAAGGTAGGGTTGAGATAGAATAAAGCATTGGAGAAGGAAAGATAGATAAAGACTGTAGAACAGTAATCCTGAAATAAAAAAATATCTATATAATCAAATGAAATAAAAATAATAAAAATAGACAAAAGAAAATAAGATGAAAAAGGTAAATTAATAGTAGTAATAATGTTGATTACATATACAATGTAATAATTATAAAGATAAAATCAAGTGAGGAAAAAGAAAAAAAATAGTTTCTTGAATAAACGTTGCAAATGATGAAAACAAAAATAAAAAACAAAAATTTGAAAATTAAAAAAATAATAAAATTTAAAAAATTTAAGTAAAGTTTGCAGTAATAAAGGTCATTCGCTTCCTCTATTGTTATGATCCAGTCCTGATTTTTAGGCAGGTTTTGCTTTGTTTTTATTACACTAGAGTCAATTTGTGAATTAGCCTCTGGGGGCAGTGTTTCTGGGTTGACTTCCCAGACTCTATCTAGAGCATCTCCAGCTTTTTTTTTTTTTTTTTTTTTCTGTCCTCTCTGAAGCAAGAACTACTGAGGGGGGGAGGGGGCAGGTCCGAGCAACTGCAATCTCCCACAACTCTCGGATATCCCTCCGAGCCAGATCCAAATGTGTTGCTCTTTAGATATCTCCCCTGTTAGGAGCCCCATCCACTTTCACGGGTGACACCCGCCCAACAGCGGGGGCTTCTACTTGTAATTACCGCCCTTTTCCTCCAGCTTCAGCGAGCGCACTCTGTGCACGCAGGCTTTTTATCTTTGCCGCGAGCACTCTCCACCCTCTCCCCGGGAAATCTGACCTTTTCGCCGAGCAGTGGGGCACTCCAGTGCAGCCAGGTGTTCACGCCGCCTGGGATCCGTGTTCTGAGGGTCACAGCTGCTTGGTGGTCACTGCGGCTGTGGATATTCAGGCCTCTGACCCGATCCTATCTTCCTCTCAAGATGGCGAGGTTTCCCCGTCCAAGCCGGTAGGTAGCTCCGGGCAGGGAAGTAGCCCGAGTGGGTGCTTCCCTGTGAGGGGTACCTCCGTCAGCGGCACCCCAGCAGTTTCTTCTGGTGTTCGCTGTCTCCCAGCTTGCTAATAAACACTCACAGCACAAGACCATCAGTTGCTCTCTCTTTCTGCTTCGGGAGAGGGCTCAGAATCTGCCCATCTATTCTTCCGCCATCTTACCTCCTCCGAGAGTAGATTTTAAATGTTTTAACTACAAAAGAGAAAGAGAAATGGTAATTATGTGAGGTGATGAAGGTGTTAGCTAATACTATGGTAATAAACATTTTGATACATACCAGTAAGTATATCAAATCAAAATTTTATGTACATTAAATTTATACAATGTTATCTCAATTATTGTATATATCAATAAACTTGGGGAAAATATACATATTTTCGAGCTCCCTGTGGAGAATGAAAAGGTATTAGCTCTGGAGTATAGTCTAATAGTAAGTTTTTGCTCTGCCACTTTTAAATGCTATAGTCTAGAATAATTGTTAACTTTTTCTGAAACTTTTAAAAAACTGTGTAATGGAGATAGTCAGAGTAACTACCTGATAGCGTTTTTTTTTTTGTTTTGTTTTGTTTTGTTTTGTTTTGTTTTGTTTTGTTTTTGTTGTTGTTTTTTTAAATATATTTTATTGATTTTTCTTACAGAGAGGAAGGGCGAGAGATAGAGAGGTAGAAATGTCGATGAGAGAGAAACATCAACCAGCTGCCTCTTGCACACACCCTACCGGGGATGTGCCCGCAACTAATGTACATGCCCTTCACCAGAATCGAACCTGGGTCCTTTCAGTCCGCAGACCGACACTCTACTGCTGAGCCAAACCGGTTTTGGCCTGATAGCGTTTTTTAAGTAAGAATTAAACGTATCAATGTAAAGTATGAGCACAGGGTCTAGCACAGAATGAGCTTTTCATAATATAAATTTTCTTCTCCTTTCCCTTGCCAACCTATTTATTAATGAAAATCGACCTGCCTTATGACCCAGTGATTCCACTTCTGGGAATGTATTCAAATAATCCTGAAACACTAATTTAAAACAATATATGCATCCCTAGGTTAATTAAAGCATTAATTACAATAGCCAAGATTTGAAAGCAGCCCAAGTGCCCATCAGTAGATGGGTAGATTAAAAAAAGCTGTGGTGCATTTACACAACACAATACTACTCTGTCAAAAAGAAAGGAAGGAAACCTTACCTTTTATAGCAGCATGGATGGACCTGGAGAAAATTATGCTAAGTGAAATGAGCCATTCTGAGAACGACTATTATCATATGATTTTACTCATATGTGAAATTGAATGAACAAAATAAACAAAGGAACAAAATAGAACCATGAGCATGGATGAATGGAACAGGCCAACAGATGTCAGAGGGGAGGGTGGAGAAGGACTGGATTAAAGAAAGTGAAGAGATTAGCCAAATAACATATATGATGGCCCATGGACAGAGACAACAGTGTGGTGAAGGTAAGGGAAGGGGTTGGCTAGGCAGAGTTCGGCAAAGGGAGGGGAAATGGGGGATATTTTAAATAGTGTCAATAAAAATGTGACAAACAAAATAGAAAGAGATGCATAGATATAGAACAAACTAGCAGCTGTCAGAGGGGAGAGGTTGGGGGGGGGGTTGGGTGAAAAATATGTAGCAAACAAAAAAAAAATCATAACACAGTCAATGGTATGTTGATTACCAGAGGTAAAGGGGGGTGGGATAGGTAGAAGAGGGTAAAGAAGGAATAAATTATTATGAAAGGAAAATTGATTTGAGGTATTGGGCACAATATAATACACAGATAATATATTAAAATTCTACACCTGAAACCTATATAATTTTATTTACTGACTAGGGGCCCAGTGCATGAATTCATGTAACTTGAAATGAACTGTGGCCGTGAAGCTGCAGTGGGCATGAGGGCAGGTCTTGGCCCATCCTCTGCACCCCTGCCTGGCTCCTCCCACTGTGGCCCTTGGTCCCCTGTCTGCAGCAGCCCTGCTCCCACTGCTTCCACACCCATGCGCTGATGGCATGGAGTGATTGGGGCCAGCACCAGCAGCAGGTGCAAGTGGTGGCTGCTGCACCATTTGCCCTTCAGAAGCAGCGGGAGGTGGAGAAGCCCACAAGGGTGATCAGGGAAGGCAGCCACCACTTGCACCCGCTGATGGTGCTGAGCAATCTGGTGCAAGCAGGGATGGCACTGGCAGTGGGTGCAAGCAGTGGCTCTGGCACCAGCAGTGGGTGCAAGCAGGGCTGTTGCTGGTAGCAGGTGTGAGAGGCAGCTGCTGACCCTGATCTCCCCTCAGGAGCAGGGGGAGGTGGAGAAACCCCTGAGGGGTGATTGGGGCCAGCTCCAGACACCAGCAATGGGTGTGAGCAGGGTCAGTGCTGGCATCAGGTACAAGCACTGGACAAGATTGTAGCACGGGGGAGCTAAGAATTTTCAGTAACCAACAGAGGCAGGTCTGGCAAGCCTGCTCACTTGCTCCACCGTCCCACCATAGCTGACACCTGCTATGTTCTGTGCATACCCTCTGATGGTCATCGCATGTCACAGCCACCGGTTGTTCAGTTGTTCCACAGTTCAGTCTATTTGCATATTAAGGTTTTATATATACAGATATCACCCCCAATAAATTTAATAAAAAAGAAAAAAGAAAATAATAGACATTATCTTTCTTGTTGCCCTGATTCTGTGAACTGAAATATATAAAATAGAAAGTTTGAGGTTTGATTTCTGATTAAGGTTTATATAAGAAGCAACCAATGAATGCATAAATAACTGGAACAACATATCAATATTTCTTTCTCTCAAAAATCAACGAAAAAGAGAAAGTTTTGCATGTCCTGGAGGATTCAGACATAAGATAGTTTAGCCATCACTTAAGGACACCCTACTAGGTATCAGACCCTATGCTAGGTATCAAAAAAAGAAGACACCTCTGCCCTAATAGAACCCACAACCAAATTAATGTATAAACAATTATAATTTCGTGTGTTAAGATTTATGATAGGACCCTGGTCACGTAACTCAGTTGGTTAGATCATCATCCTGACACACCAACGTTGTGGGTTCAGTCCCTGATCAGGGCACATACAAGAATCAAACAATGAATGCCTAAGTTAGTGGAACAACAAACTCAATCTCTCTCTCTCTCTCTCTCTCTCTCTCTCTCTCTCTCTTTCTCTCTCTCTCTCTCTCTCGTCAAAATTGATCAATCAATTAAAAAATAATGAAAATATTTGTTATAAGAAAATGTGCTCACAGTGATATGAGAGCCCAGAAGAGGGACAACAGAGGAGCATGAAAAAAGTGGACATGTAAGTGTCCTCATTTCCTGAGGTCAATGGTAAATAATGAGCACTGAGTTCAACATGCACCAAGGCTTCACAACAGTCCCTTTTTTCGGGAGCCATCCCAGAGGCCAAGTACTATTGTAATGGAAAAACACTGGAGACCTAGGCTTGTGAATTATACAGGTTTGACACTTTAAATTTAGTGTATCTTAGGAAAGCATTTTAAGTTCATTAGTAGTTCAAGGCTAAATGTCTGACTTTATAGTTAACTAGTGGCCCAGTGTATGACATTCGTGCATTAGATGGGGGTGGGTCCCTCAGCCAGGCCTGTCTTCTCTCACAGTCCAGGAACCCTTGGGGGATGTCTACCTGCTGGCTTAGGCCCAGTTTACTGAGGGATCCTTAGTGCTGCCACTGAGGTGGCAGAGACTCCCACCATCTCCACTGCACTTGCCAGCCATAAGCCCAGCTTCTGGTTGAGCGGCGCTCCCCTTAATGGGGTGCACTGACCACCAGGGGCAGTTCCTGCATTGAGCATCAGACCCCTGGTGGTTAGTGTGTGTCATAGCGACTGGTCATTCTGCAGTTTGTCCAATTTGCACATTAGCCTTTTATTATATAGGATTTATTTGTATAGATTAGTAACACTTTTTTTTTTTTTGTAACACCCTTTTTAGAATAATTTATTGTGACAGGTCCACACAGCTCCCCCAGCTGCCTGTGTATGTGTGACAACCCCCTGAAGCTCGATTGGCCTCATGTTCTATATTTCACTGTTTTTCATATAGCAGGCAAATCTGGCAGGGACACTATTAGTCAGCAGGGATTAAGCCAACCACAGTGACTATCTGGCAGGCATAGCTCACAGAAAATGAGGATGATTATAAGTCCCTTTGTAGGATGCACAATCTTCACTGTTCTGAGTCCTGACAGTTCTCTTTTCTTCTTTTAAGCAGCCCTTTGAAAATCCTTATGTTGTTAGGCTAATTAGACCTCCTCTTTGGGTAGAAAGCATAATTAGTAGCTGGGGATATGTAGCCAGATTTCGTAATTCATCTGACAAGACTGTGTACTTCCTTACCCATTGACAATTAGTAATAAGTTAATTATTCTTAGCGTAATAAGGCATCTATATTTATTATCCCTTTCCTAGGTCCTTTAGAGCCCCGTGACAAGATGCTTATGCATTGTTTAATGCTACCTAGCTTGTTGACTTTACTACATATTTGTGGTGATATTGGTGGAGAAATGGTGTGTTGCTTATAGTGTGAATCTGAATTTCCAAATCTGTGGGCCTTGTAGGGTAACCATGCTCAGAGCTTTTCTGAATCATCGGATAATGTTGTTATTGTAGATGGAAATTAAGCTACAGTGCTTATATTACTGAGTAGATCTTATGTGATTTCTGTAAGTAGGAATGAATCTTAATCCAGTATCTTATAAATGTATTCTATATTAAAAATTTCCAATTTAAAGAGAAGTTAATGAATCTTTTCTATAATTGCAGAGTAGAAGTTAAGTGATTTTTTTCTCTGGTAAAATTGATTAAGTATATTCATAACCCAGAAAAAGTATTTATAATTATATATTCTGTAAATTTTATTTTTTAATATGAATTATGTGCATTTCTGATATAATAAATACTGTGATAAAATTTTCATGTCTTTAGAATTATCTATTCTAGAGAATTAATGACTGTCTTCAACTCAGTAGTTTTCAACTGGGAAAGATTTTGCCAGCTATGAGACATTTTGAAATATTCTGAGACAATGTTGGTTGTCATAATGTGCAGGGGAGATGCTACTGTATTCTAAGTCTAGAGGCTAGTAATGTTGCTAACTATTCTATAGTATTATACAATAGACAGTCTCCCACAACAAAGAATCATCCTGGCCAAAATGTCAATAATGTCAAAATTGAGAAACCCTAATGTGCTCAGAACTATAAAAATAATTTTATTTTCTCAAAAATTTGATGTGTATGTTCATTTGTTTAGAATGTGCATTGTGAAAATTCCTACTAAAGCATTTGTGTGGGGAGACATATTCCCCAGCCTGTTACATGATCAGCAGAGATGTTGAGCGATTGAGATGAAGTTGGCCAAAATGCCACTGCTGACAGGGGAAAAAAATGGCGGCAGAATAGACAGAAAGGCCCCAAGCCTTCTCCCGGAGCAGAAAGAAAGAACAGCTGAGGGTTGTAAGGGGAGTATTTATTGGCGAATTAAGGGACAGCTAAACTCGAGGAGAATGTGGAGGACTGCTAGACGGGGTTCCCCTGACTGGGCAGCCTCCCACTGTGGCTGGATTCCCTCTCAGAGCGATGGGCTCGGACGCGGAGATCGTGCCATCTTGAAGGAAAAAGTGGATCTTATTGGAAGCTTGAAAAGTTAAAACTGCGGCAACCACGGAACAGCTGAGAGCCCCAGAACTGGTCCCCAATTGGTGCAAACATGCGGTTACAGAGGAGGTCTGTACTCCACCACAGAAAGGTCACATTTCATTAGGGATAAGGTGAGGTCTCTGGTGTCTGCAGGAGAGAGAAATGCAGGCACTGTGGGAGCTGGAAGACCAGGGAAGTCTGTGCCTAGAAAAATCCGTGGCTTTTGGGGATGGTGTGATCTATGAATGTGAAAAGGGGTCTTCAGAGCTGCTAACAGAAGGGATCTCTAAAAAGTAACCCATTTTGTTCTGAAACAAAAGGAAAGCCTAAAAATCTTAAAAGTATGCCAGGGCTTAGACCCAAAGGGGAAAGGAGGATATGCTGATTTGCCTGCAGCACCGTTGTGTGCACACTTGGGCTTTTTCCTCTTCAAATCCTTACTTCTCATTATAAGCCCAATACATAGGAGCACCCAATTGGGGACACTCTGGGAGACTGCAGGGGAAAGTTGTTTTTCTGGAATCTGGGGTTCAGAGTGGGAAGTGACCTTCAGAGAGCCAACTCTGAGGCAGCCCGTTGCCACAAACCAGTATTGAGTGCCACAAGGAAAGAAGGCTCTAAACACAGCCCATAGAAGCCATATATAGACCCAGAAGTCAGTCCAGAAACACTGACACCCAGGGGCTGAATCACAAATTGACTCTCGTGTAATCAAAAATAAAGGAATATGAGAAATTAAGACACAGCCTGCTTAAAAATCAGGACTGGAATACAATACTGAGGAGAAGTGGAACTCAGGGAACTGCAACACTGTCCTAACTAGGAAACAGGCGTGCCAAACAGAATAATAGAGGAAGTAAATGACCTTCACTACTGCACATTTTATTTTTTACTTTTTATTTTTTAAATTAATTTTTATTTTTATTTTCTTCATCTTAAGAAACTATTTTTTCTCTTTTCCTCACTTGATTTTACATTTTTAATTATTACATTTTTTTTATTTTCAATCAGTGTTATTACAACTACTATTTTACCTTTTTTAAAAGTGTCATTTTATTTTCACTTTATTTTACTTTGGGATTAGTGTCCTACATTCTATTTTCATCTTTCCTTTTGCATAGTTTTACTCTATTTCAACCTTACCTTTATGCCCTCACTCTCTTCCTAACCTTTCCCCTTTTGGTGACCTGTATCTCTTACACTTTTCCTGCTTTAGATTATCCCTGTTATTTCTGTTTACCCCCTGTTAAAATTTCTCCCTACTTATGTATCTAATTTACAATCCCCTGGTCCAAGTCCATACACACCTCTCTCTTCTCTTTCTTAACTATCCAAAAAATTATTTTTCTTTCTGTCCTTATGCTGTTGTTTGCTTCAATGTTGACTATATCAATTCTTTATGTTTTTTTGTGAGATTGTCTTGCTTATTCTTTTTTTATTTGCTTTGTTTTTTGCTTCTGTTTTCCCTCGCCTTGCTTGATATTAGTGGTAGTTTGTATTAAACTCCAGGTACTTGTGGTTCAACAAACAATGATGTAAGTAGAGATTGACAATCAGGTTGTAAAGTCTTATTTAAATTTTATGAAAATATCTTCATCATACTACCACCATAAAAAGTGATTTTAAAAGTTACATGTTGTATAAGATTTTAAAATTTCCTGTCAATAGAATATGATATTGGAAAATTACATTTTACTTGAAATTTTTTAAAGTAGCAAATTTATTTCAGATTTTATAATAACACTTGATAAGTTTGGTATCTCCATTTTAAGAATTTTGTGGAACTAATATTTTCTTATGTCTACAAATATGGTGAATGCCTCTTCTTACAAATTACCATATTGAAATAGTCCATTCTATATTTTTTCCTTTCACACATGCTGGCTGTAAGTTAGCCTAATATATGATCAGGAGTTCTTGTGCAAAATGATTCAGGATGCAGTCATTCCCATTTAGTCTGCTTTTCACATTAAAAATATCACAATAAAAGACACAAAACCAAAAATGGTCAATATTTAATGAACAATTCATTATCTTGAAGGGGTTTGAGAATGGACCTTGATCTTGGTTATTTGTCTTCTGTTTTTTCAACATCTTACTTTCTACTGGCCACTTCACTACAGTTTATCAATAAGTTTAAGGTTAAGTAAAAATTTTAAAGAGAAGAAGCATCAACAACCAAAAACATCCTTGACTCTGCCTTTCCCTCTAGCTTCTTTTCATCTTTCTCTTTCCTTTCCAGTTAAGCATCAAGGTTGAACCTTTCTGTTCATTTCTACTTACTTGCCAATCATTTCTTTTATTAAATCTTTGTTGATGTATAATTGATATACACAGGACTGTACATACTTAATATGCACTATTTGGTTTGGACATGATACCATCACCACAATCATTACTAGGGGCCCAGTGAATGACTCTCATGCATTTGTAGGGGAGGTCTCTGTGCCCAGGCTGCACCATTTTGCAGTCTGGGACTCCTCGGGGGATGTCCAACTGCTGGCTTAGGCCTGCTCCCCGTGGGGATCAGGCATAAGCTGGCAGTCAGAAATCTCTCTGGCAGCCTGAGAGCAGACCTAAGCCAGCAGTTGGACGTCCCCGAAGGAGACTTAGCACTGCTGCAGAGTGGGTGTGCACTAAGCACAGGGGGAAGGTCCTGCATTGAGCATCTGTCCCTGGTGGCCAGTGCACATCATAGTGACTGGTCATTTGACAGTTTGGTTGATTTGCATGTTAGCCTTTTATTATATAGGATGTCCATATGTTCCCTTTATTTTGTTTGTTTGTATGTAGTAAGAACTCAATATGAGATTTAAGATCTTAATAAAAATTTAAGTACACAATTGTATATTATCCTATATAATAAAAAGCTAATATGCACATCAAATAATGGAATGACAGGTCACTATTTTGCATCCTGACCACCAGGGGGCAGATGCTCAATGCAGGAGCTTCTTCCTGGTGGTCAGTGCACTCACACAGGGAGAACAGAAGCCCTGAGCCAGGCTCATGGTTGGTGAGTGCAGTGGCTGTGGCGGGAGCCTCTTCTACCTCCACGTCAGTGTTAAGGATGCCCAACTGCTGGCTTAAGCCCACTTGGTCCCAAGCTATCAGTCAGACATACCACGAGAGCTCCCAAACTGCGAGAGGTTGCAGGCCCTGTTGAGGGACTCACCCCCCCACCCCCCCAAGTGCACGAATCTTGTGCACTGGGCCTCTAGTTTATTGTACCCTGTTTCCTCAAAAATAATACAGTGTCTTATATTAATTTTTTCTCCCAAAGTTGCTCTAGGTCTTATTTTCATGGGATATCTTATCTTTCCATGCGCTAGGTCTTATTTTCGGAGGATGTCTTATTTTCTGGGAAACACGGTAGTAACTACGTTGTTGAGTAGAGTTCTAGAATTTATCTAGCCTAACTAAAACTTCACACCCATTGAACCACAACTCCCCTAATTCTTCTGACATCTATATTTAACACTCAACTGAAACTGTACTTTGAAAAATCACCAAAACCTCCTAATTATCAAATCCAAAGTACCCTTTGGGGATATATCAGGTCTTAAAAAAAAATGGCATATTCTTAGAGAGTCCTTTCTTGAATATGTGCGCTAAATCTCAAGACATCCTCAGTTTATTTTCTTTGTACCCCTTAGTACCTGAATTCATTTCAGTGTCTTTGTTTATATGTTTATTTTCTCTCTTCTCCCATTAGAATAGAGGTTCCTTGAGTGTAAAAGCTTAGCCTTGCTGAAACCGGTTTGGCTCAATAGATAGAGCGTCGGCTTGGGGACTGAAGGGTCCCGGGTTCGACTCCGGTCAAGGGGATGTACCTTGGTTGTGGGCATATCCCCAGTAGGGGATGTGCAAGAGGCAGCTGATGGATGACTCTCTCTCTCTGATGTTTCTAACTCTCTATCTCTCTCCCTTCCCCTCTGTAAAAAATCAATAAAATATATTAAAAAAAAAGCTTAGCCTTATTCACTACCATATAATAAGCTCCTAAACTATGCCTGGTACATAGTAAGCATTCAATAAATATCTGTTTAGGAAGAAATTTGGTAGATGGTGACTGGCAGGAGGGAGGTGAGTGAGAGAAAGTGAGTGAATGATGGGATGAAAGGAGAGTTTGTGGATGTGTGTGGTTAGTGTGTGAGTGAGTAAAGGGACAGTTAAATCCCCTCAGGGGCAGCAGGGGCTGGAAGACCAGGCTCTCTTGGACAGGGAGAGACTACCACCACTGTGGGCACTCCCCAGACTGCAGGATCCAGGTACATAGCCCATGCCATCTTGATGGGGAGAACAGCCTTTTGTAGGAACTCATTAGCACCACCACCCAGACAGGCATTGGAACTGCCCATAACTCAATAGCCACTCTAGCCAAAATCCTGCTGCCCTACCCACAGACCTGCAGATCCTGGGATCTCTTCCTCCAAAAGTGCACTGTTCTGGCACCAGTAAGTGCAACTCCCCCCTCCCTCCCCAGCAGCAGAACTCTGGCACCCGAATCATGCATTTCCAGCACACAGGCATCCAGGGCACACCACTCTGTAGGCAGTGCCTGGGAGCCACTGGGAG
Source organism: Pipistrellus hanaki (assembly GCF_964339955.1). NCBI lineage: Eukaryota > Metazoa > Chordata > Mammalia > Chiroptera > Vespertilionidae > Pipistrellus > Pipistrellus hanaki. Next base: position 17,890,671 of record NC_140524.1, on the reverse strand, counting down.
CCCCTGCTGGGTGTGATTTTGTACAGATAAGGGCGCACTGCCCCACAGTAGAAATTCTGAATTTTCTCTTCCAGAATAATTGCCCACAGACACACCAGCTGTGCAACTTCAGTGCCAGGGCTCTTCAGAGTGCATCAGAGCTCTGTGCTCGCAAGTGAACTGCCACAGTCACACATTTCCAATGGGCAGGCACTCTGAGCCCATCTATCCACATGGCACTCTTGGGAGCTGCTGTGAGATCTTGCTAGGTGCAATCAGGGACAATCAGGGTCGCACTCCCTTTCAGCAGTATAAGTTTTGAATTCACTTAGCCTGGATACTGGCCCATAGGCACATCAATTGCACAGCTACACTGCCAGGGCCCTTCAGAGTCTTCACTGTGGACCTTTCAGTCCAAAGGTCCTGGGTTCAATTCTGGTCAATGGTTTGATTCCTGACCCAGTTAGGGTGTGTTCAGGAGGCAACCAATTGATGTGTTTCTCTCACATTGATATTTCTCTATATCTCTCCCTCTCCTTTCTACTCTGTCTAAAAATCAATGGAAAAATATCCTCAGGTGAGGATTAAGAACAACAAAAAACAGGGAAAAAAAAAAGGGTAACCTTACAAAAGTCCATACATAGAGAAATTGTTTGTGTATGTGACAATAACTTGATTAAATATTATGTAGTCACTAAAATTATAATATTTAATATGAAGATATAAAACTTGAGATATTTGTTATAAGTGAACAAGGCATGGCACAATATTGTGTGTACAATGTGAGTAGAGCTTTATAAAATATGTATAACAATGAAAACTAACAAATGATAAACAGAAACTGTAATAATAATTGGGCCATTTTATGGGATAATGGATGTTTTGTTCTCACTTCCAAAAACCCTGTATCACACTGACTTTTATATATTTTAAAACCAACAATTCAAAAGTGAAAACACTAAACAACCTGTATCTCTGTTGAGATGCACTTGTGATAGAAATGTCAACTTTTTTTTCAAGGAAGAAATATACTCCCTGTTACTCATGGCCTTTGATATTTCCTTTGTGTTTAATGTATTCCACATCTAGAATCTTCTTTCAAGGTATCATGGCTTGGAAATATAAATAAAAACAAATTACTAGCATAAAAGTGACTTATTCTAGTTCATGCCATGAATCACTGGCAGATCTGAAAATTAAACCTCCTCAATTTATAGTCTTAGACTTCATAAACATCTTTAAAATACTTCTTCCACCCTAGAGTGGTAGCTATATAATAAGTATTCCAAATTTGTTAGACTAAAAGTCTTAAATTTTCCATTTCAATGCTACTGCTCTATGTGGCAATGAAAGTCATTCTGACTCCACTTGTAAGAGCCAGATTGGTTTGACACATGCCTTGTGGAGTTTGTTAAATTACTGCCTCTTCTTTCTCATATATAATTTTGAAAGTAAATCCATGTTCATGAAATTTATTGCAACAGTATTTGCGAGGCATAGAGAAACACAGCAATTGATTCATGAATAGGCTTTATCATGAAATGAATGATGACAAGTGCCTAGTTCATGATATGGTTAGAGTGAGAGAAAACACACAAGTTTCAGCTTTATACTATGACAGTTTTTAAAAAACTATGTGATTAGAGGAATACAGTTGGAGTGAACTGATTCTGATGTATAAATTCCCTGACCCAGCATGTAGTGTGCCACTCAACAGGGGTTGTTCCATTAATATGGGATGTATAAGCTGCTAGGCAGGAGTCCATTTTTCAGCTCTGCAGACAGGAATGACTTGCCATCAGCTAATTCAGACAACCCAAATACATTTTTATTGTGGTTGGCTGCATACTTTTGCATTGTTTCATACTTGAATAAATTTATGTTGCATTAATCTTAGTCTCAGTGTTGCCTTCTAATAATTGCAACACTGAGACTAAGAAAAAACTCATATTCCTGGAAAGTTTAAAACCCAGAAATGCCAGATAACAACATAGGATAAGAGGGTGCTATTAGAATGAAACCATAGTGATTAATGGTAAGTCTAGGGAAAAATAAATTTTCCTCAACCCTATCTATCCCATGCACATATTTCTTATTAAGTGGACATACAAATCCAGAAAAGAATTAGAAGTTATCTCAAAAAATTAAATGGCTCAAGAGAAAAATGTTGAATTCCATTTAGAATGACCCCAACATGTTCCAACCAAAATTATGTTTTAGAAATTGAGCCACATGTATGCATGCTACTGTAGTTCATTAATCCTTATTGCTGTTTAATGTTGAATTGTATGAATATACCTAAAGTTGTTTATCATTTTCCCCCCGCTGGGTGTTTAGGCTATTTGGCTCCAAATTCTCTCACTTTCTATTTGTCTAAATATGTCATCATTTCACTGTCATTCTTAAAAAAGTTTTGAAGTTGGTATAAGATTCTTGGTTCATAGTTTCACTGCGTTCCTATTCCTTTTGCTGATGTTGAAAGTCAGGTCTTTGTCTAATTGATATAGGTGAATTAATTTTTTCCCTCTGGATGCTTTTAAGACCAGTGTGTCTTTGGTATTCTCCTCTTTCACTATGATGTGTCCAATTATGAGTTATTTTCATCTGTTTCACTTGAGATTGGTTAGTCTTTCTGGATTTGAATTTTGGTGTCTTCAAAAATTAAGAAAAAAATATCAGTCATTATCTCTTTTACTTGTTTCCTTGATTCCGTTTTCTACTACCTATTGAGATTTTAATTCACATATATAAGGGCTTCTTACTCAATATACGATGTATTTCCTTTTCTTTCATATTTATTTTTTAAATTTCTTTATAGATTAAAGTAATACAAATGTGTCCTTATCCCCCCATAACTCCCCAACCCCCCACTCATGCCCTCAACTCCTTGCTGTCTGTGTCCATTGGTTAGCTTTATATGCATGCATACAAGTCCTTTGGTTGATCTTCCCCCTTACCCCACCCTCCCTTAACTTCCCTCTGAGGTTTGACATTCTGATCGATGTTTTTCTCTCTCTGGATCTGTTTTTGTTCATCAGTTTATGTTGTTTATTATATTCCATAAATGAGTGAGATCATGTAATATTTATCTTTCTCTGACTGGTTCATTTCACTTGACATAATGCTGTCCAGTTCCATCCATGCAGTTGCAAATGGTAAGAACTCCTTTTTTACCACAGTGTAGTATTCCATTGGGTAGATGTACCACAGTTTTTTAATCCACTCATTTGCTGATGGGCACTTAGGCCATTTCCAAATCTTATCTATGGTGAATTGTGCTGCTATGAACATAGGGGTGCATATATAATTTCTAATTGGTGTTTCTAGTTTCTTGGGATATATTCCTAGAAGTGAGATCACTGGGTCAAATGGGAATTCCATTTTTAGTTTTTTGAGGAAACTTCAAACTCTTCCCCACAGTGGCTGTACCAGTCTGCATTTCCACCAGCAGTGCACAAGGGTTCCTTTTTCTCTGCATCTTCACCAGCACTTGTCATTTGTTGATTTGTTGATGATAGTCATTCTGGCAGGTGTGAGATGGTACCTCATTGTTTTGATTTGCATCTCTCAAATGATTAGTGGCTTTGAGCAGGTTTTCATAAGTCTCTTGGCCTTCATATTTAGATTTCCATTTAATTAGGCAACATTTCAGATAAGTTCTTTGAATTATTTTCTTACTAATTTTAAATGCCTGCATCATATTTGCATTAATGAGAAACTTACTTAACAGTAATATTAATTGATGATAGTATGGCCAAGCATAAGATTAAGGCTACAAATAAAGTATTATATTCTCCTAATATAATGGGACATTTTTTAAAGTGTAAACATTTTCCATCCATCCTGGGCCATAGTATACATTTACCAGTGCCATATTTTCATCATTGATATAAACACTGTGCACTCTACATCAGCATTTTGAGTAATATAAAAAGGTAGACTGATGTGCTCTTTCATACTTAGTTTAATAATGTGAAGTTATTTATAAGAAATCTTAAAAATAATTTCCCCAAATTTTACATTTAATGTCAAGGACATTTTGTAAATGCACTTATGATTTGATTTAGACACAAATAAAGAATTAAATTAAACTAAAGCAGAAATATTTATTTCCTTTTGATCACAAAACTGACAGATTTTGGTTGCCTACAACTATGTTTATGATAATAAATGAGAATAGTTTTTATGATGGTTAGACAAAATAAAAAAGCCCAAAATAAAAGCAAAACTTTCAGAAGACTTTAGTATGAAATATATAATAACTTCTCTTTAAGGTCTTATAAAATTAAAAAAAAAACTTTTAATTTTACTGAATGGAAGGTTACAAATATTATAATATCATATCAGGTCCAGTCATATTTTCTATAAGAAAATTTTTATATTGACAAAACTTAAGTTGTGCTTGAAGAAAAATATATCCAAGTGAGTATATCTTTGTTGACACATTTTCTATGCCATAACAAGAAGGCAATGGATTTTTGCACATTGATTTTATATCCTGCAACCTGACTGTATTTGTCTATTGTTTCTAATAGTTTTTTTGGTGGAGGTCTTTAAGGTTTTTATATATAGAATCATGTCATCTGCAAAAAAAAAAGTGACAGTTTGGCTTCTTCCTTCCTTATTTGGATGCCTTCTATTTCTTTTTCTTGCCTTACTCTCTGGCTAGGACTCCCAGCACTATCTATATATATAAAAGCCTAAGTGGCTAGATGACCGGCCAAGTGGCCGGTAGTTATAACTTGAAATGACCACCAAGGGGCACACTCCTACCTGTAGCTATGATGCTCACTGACCATCAGGGGCAGATGTTCAACTCAGGAGCGGCTGAGCTGCGGTGACTTGGCAGCTGTGGTTCTCAGACGACACACCCAGAACCAGAGAGGATGGAGCCTGATTCTGGGGTGGGTCACCTGAGCAAGACCTGCCCTCTTGCAATTGGGACCCCTTGGGGGATGTCAGAGAGCCAGTTTTGGCTTGATCTCAACAGGCCAGGCTAAGGGACCCCACCAGTGCACTAATGTGTGCATAAGGCCTCTAGTGTTGAATAAGAGCAGTGAGAGTGGGCATCTATGTCTTATTCCCGATCTTAGAGGAAAAGCTTTCAGTTTTTTACCTTTGAGTATGATATTAGCTGATGATTTATCAAAGGTGGTCTTTATTACATTGAGGTACTTTCTATTCCTATTTTATTGAGTGTTTTAATCATAAGATTTGTATCTTATCAAATGCTTTATCTGCATCTGTGGATAAGATCATGGATTTTTATCCTTTATTTTGCTAATGTGGTATATTTCATTAATTGATTTGCCTATGTTGAACCATCCTTGTGCCCCTGGAATTAACTCAACTTGATGGTGATGTATTATTTTTTTAGATGTACTGTTGTATTCATTTTGTTAGCATTTTGTGATTCAAAGATTTTAAAAATATTTTTATTTAATTTTTATAGAGAGGAAGGGAGAGGAATAGAGAGCTAGAAACATTGATGAGAAACATCCATCAGCTGCCTCCTGCACACCTCCCACTGGAGATGTTACATAACCAATGTACATGCACTTGACCAGAATCGAACCTGGGACCTTTCAATCCTCAGGCTGATGCTCTATCCACTGAGCCAAATTGTTTTTGGTTTGTTAACATTTTGTTTAGGATTTTTGCATCTGTACTTATCAGAGATATTGGTCTTTAGGTTTTTTTTTTTTTTTTTTTTTTTTTTTTTTTTTTTTTGTGTGTGTGTGTGTGTGTGTGTGTGTGTGTGTGTGTGTTATCTTTGCGAAGAATTCTACTTTGAATATTTGGTAGAATTCCCTAGTAAAGCAATTTAGTCCTGGACTTTTGTTTTTTGGGAGATTTTTGAGGTTGTTTTAATTACCTCACTGCTGATCAGTCTATTTAGATTTTGCAGTTCTTCATTATTTACTCTAGGAAGGTTATATATTTCTAGGAACTTATCCATTTCTTCTAAGTTATTGGATTTAGTGGCATATTGTCTTTGATAATATTCTAATATGATCCTTTGTATATCTTTGATATCTGTGGTGACTTCTACTCTCTCATTTCTGACTTTGTTTATATGGGTCTTTTGTCTATTTTCCTTAGTGAGTCTAGCCAGGGGTTTGTCTATTTTATTAATATTTTCAAAGAACAAGTTCTTTGTGGTTTTTGCTCTTTGTTTGTTTTTAGGGTGTGGTTGACAATATTACAGATGTCTCCCATTTTCCCCACCTTTACCCTCCTCCTCCCAGCTCTTGCTCACCTCCCCCAGGACTTCACCATCTTATGTACATGTCCATGTACTATGCACAAAGTATATACATTTTTTGGTTTATCTCTCCTTGTCTCTCCACCCACACAGAGGTATGTCAGTCTGTTCTATGACTCCATGCTTCAGATCTTATTTTTTTGGTCAATTTGTTTTGTTCATTAGATTCCATAAAATAGTGAGATTGTGTGATATTCATCTTTCTCAGATTAGCTTATTTCACGTAGTATAATGGTCTCTAGGACCATCCATGCTGTCCAAAAGGGTAAGAGATCCATCTGTTTTACAGCTGTATAGTATTCCATCATGTAAATATCCCACAGCTTTTTTATACATTCATCTATTCATGGGTACTTGGACTATTTCCAAATTATAAATAATACTGCTATGAATATAGGGATGCATATATTTCTTCTGATTGGTATTTCCAGGTAGTTAGGATATACCATTACTTACAGAAGTGGGATTGCTGGGTCAAAAGGCAGTTCAATTTTTAATTTTTTGAGGAAACTCCATACTATGTTCCATAGTGGCTGCACCAATCTGCATTCCCACCAGCAGTGAATGAGTGTTCCCTTTTCTCCATATCCTCAACAATACTTGCTGTTTCTTTCTTTAAAATATAATTTTATTGATTTCAGAGAGGAAGAGAGAGGAGAGCTAGATGGAGATATCAATGATAAAATAAAGTCATTGAGCCTGCAACCCAGGCATGTGCCCTGACCAGGAATGGAACTGTGATCTCCTGATTTATAGGAAGACACTCAAACATTTAGATATGCCACCCAGGTTGTTGTTTCTTGACTTACCGATGGTAACCATTCTGACAGATATGAGGTGATATCTCATTATGGTTTTGATTTGCATTTTTTCTTACTATTAGAAACTTTGAACATTTTTTCATATGTCTCTTAGCCATTTGTATGTCCTCGTTGGATAGTGTCTATTCAGGTCCTCTGCCTATTTTTTAATTGGATTGTCTGTCTTACTTTTGTTGAGTTTTATGAGTACTTTGTATATTTTGGAGATTAACCCTTTAACAGATGTATCATTGGCAAATATGCACACTCATATAGTGGGTTCTCTTTTCGTTTTAATTGTGGTTTCTTTTGTTGTGCAGAAGCTTTTCCTTGTGATATAGTATTGTTCATTTTTCATTTGTTTCTCTTGCCTGAGAAAATTCTGCTATGTAAGATGTCTTAAAATTTGCTACCTGTTTTCTTCCAGGATTTTTATGGTTTCATGGCTTATATTTAAGTCTTTTATCCCTTTTGAGTCTATTCTTATTTATGATGTAGGTTGGTGGTCTAATTTTATTTCTTTTGCCTGGGCCTATTCCAATTTTTCCAACACAATTTATTAAGGAGACTGTCTTTATGCCATTGTATGCTTTTGCCTCATTTGTCAAATATTAATTGGATGTAATGATGTGGGTCAATTTCTGGGGTTCCTGCTCTGTTCCATTGGACTATATGCCTGTTCTTATGCTGGTACCAGGTTGTTTTGATGACATTGGCTTTGTAGTATAGTTTGATATCCTGTATTGTGACCCCTCCAACTCTGTTCTTCTTTCTCAGGATTGCTGCAGCTATTCAGGATCTTTGTGGTTCTATATACATTACTGGAGTACTTGTTGTAGTTCTATGAAGTATGCCATTTGTATTTTAAAAGGAATTGCATTGAACCTATAGATTACTTAGAGTAGTTTGGACATTTTAATTATTGCAATCCCAGAACATGCCATAATCTTCCATTTATTTTGGATCTTCTATTTTTGTTTTCAATTTCTTATAGTTTTTGTATATATAGGTCTTTTAACTTCTTGGTTAAGTTCATTCCTTGGTGTCTGTTTTGTTGTTGTTGTTGCAATGGTAAATGGGATTGTTTTTTAAGATTCTCTTTCTGAAGGTTTATTATTGATGTCTAAAAATGCCCAGGATCAAACCAGAGATGGGCGGACCTACATTATCACCATTTGTCCTCCAACCAGATCTGAAATATCATGGCTGGCATGTACACATAAGGAACTATCTGGCATTGAAACTGGGACTCAAAAGAGCTGTTAGACCAGAAAGGAACTCACTACAGACTGATTCATTTGCCTCTCAGCATAACCATTATGGCTTGTTGCAGTTTAGGTTCTTACAAGGGTATTTCTTGAATCACATGATCTCACACATCTAGAGGAAACAATGAACAACATAAACAGATCCAGAGAAAGAGAAGCAGTGATCAGACTCTCAAACCTCAGAGGGAAAGTAAGGGAGGATGGGGGTAAGGGGAAGAGATCAACCAAAGGAATTGTAGGCATACATATGGGCCTAGCCAGTGGCCATGGACAACGGGGGTTCGGCGGGGGCATATCTAGGGAGGGGTTTGGGATGGGAATGGGGGAATAAGGACAATTATGTGAGACCATAATCAATAAAATAAAAATTAAAACATTAAAAATAAATAAATAAATAAATATGCCATTGATTTCTGGATTTGATTTTCTAACTTGCTATATTTGTAAATTCATTTACCCTGTTTTCCAGAAAATAAGACAGTATCTTATATTAATTTTTGTTCCCAAAGATGCTCTAGGTCTTATTTTCAGGGGATGTCTTATTTTTCCATGAAGAAGAATACGGTACACATTTATTGTTAAATGAAAATAAAGGAAATTTATTACCTGTATACGGTACGGTAGTACAGTAGTTGTCAACACAAACCAGACAAACTGTGAATCCTACAGTATCAAGAATTTACTCATTTATTCAATGACAATCATGTCATCATATTCTGGAACATCATCCTTACAATCCAATTCCTGAATTTCCTGGTGAATTTCTTGTGACTCCATTTCTTTCAGAATCCGTGGACCAAATCTCTCATGTTTAGCAATAGCATTCTGAGACAGAGCCTGGGGGGGGGGGCTTATTTTTTTTGGGATGTCTTATATTTCACTCAGAAGGAAACCTGTAAGTAGGTCTTATTTTTGGAGGATGTCTTATTTTCGGGGAAACACAGTAGTAAGTCTAGTAGTTTCCTGGTTGAGTCTGTACGTTTTTCTGTGTGCAATATCATGTCATCTGCAAATAATAACAGTTTTACTTCCTAATTTCCAAATTTGGATGCCTTTTATCTCTTCTTCTTGTCTGGTCACTGTGGCTAGGACATCCAATGCTATGTTGAATAAGAGTGGTGAAATCAGACATCCTTGTTTTGTTGCTGATCTTAAGGGGAGTGCTTTTAATAAAGGCATATTATGTATCTTTAAAGATGAAGATCAACTGTAGCTAGAGTCTGTTGAAATAGGCACTGAATAGAATATGTCAGTCATATACACTGCTATGACTGCTAATTGTTTACCAGTTTCTTATTGGATGTAATCAGTAATTTTAATAATATTATATATGGATCTTTAATGGGTGGGACCATGATATTAACAGAATGAAAATTCACTATAGGGCACCATTCATGCTTTTCAGGTTTAAGAGGAAGTCTAATTTGGGTGTCAAATTCAGAAGCAGTAGGGATAATTATACCTTCCATAACTAGGCCTCCTTTCATTTACTTTGGGTGCTATTAAACTAGGGTGAAAGGTAGGTGTTACTATTTTATAAGTAGGGAGGAAGGTCCACAGGGTAACATTTTTTCAAACTGATCATAAGTGCAAAATAATTATTTTTACTACTCATTGTGTCAGATTGTCATTATGCAGTAGAAATATTTTAGGACAATAAGTGTTTTGGCTATGGGAAATTTATGCAAAACTATAGTTCTAATGATTAAGTTAGGCATATATGTTCCATCTTTTAGCTGCTTGCCCTAATGTGGGCTGAATGGTGAAGAAAAATGAATGGGGCTTAAAGCTATCAATAGTATAATATCTAAAATGGAATTAAATTTATTTTTATACACTGCCAACCTTCACACAACACTCTGCTACCCATTTCCCTGCATTCCCCCAACCCCCGCCCCCAGGGGCCAAACCCAAGCAAAATCTCCAACACCTTTTCTTCCTTGCCAGTATGATAAAGTGTTAAGAAAAAATTTATCTTCAGTCTGTAACTAGTCCTTATTCTTGGTTTATGGATAACTATAGACTGGCTGGTATGGTGCTCAAACTTGCAGAATTCTAACTTCCTCCCTTCTCACATACCTGCCCCCTCCTTTGCTCCCTCTCATCATCAGAGAACATTCAAAGATACAAACACATTTCCTTTATAAACATGCTAGTATTTATTCAAGGAGACTATTACATTTTTATATCCTCATAATGCCCATACTTAAGGGATTTCATCTTCTGGTAGACGCTGGGCATCACTTGTGGTAGAAGAATTCTCCAGCTCTTCTTCTTCTTCGTTGTTGGCTTGCTTACTATAGTTTTGTGGGTTTTTTTTTTAACCATTCCTATAGTAAAATAGAAGTATATGATTCTATATATTTCTGTCATTCTTCACTCTGCTTAAGGAACAAATTTACTTTTGACATTATCTTTGTTATCTAGTTGGGAAACAAGATAAAACCAGAAAGACATTGGTTTTGGGGAAGATATTAGGAAATGGGTATGAAAGGGAATTGTAATAAAATGAGGATGGATCGATTGAGAAAGTGTCTACCAAAAAAGAGCAAGGCCAGAGTCCTGGGTGAGGAATTATTGGGAAAGAAACTGAGTCATATGAGTAGGTAGCATCTGCCCCTGGTGATTAGTGCAGGTTAAAGCAACCTTCTGCCATTCGGTCGATATGCATATTTGCTTTTTATTGTATAGGATTGATTTCAAAAGAGGAAGGCAGAGGAAGAGAGAGATAAAAACATCAGTCATGCTATAAAATAATTGAACAGCTGACCCCTATACCCCCATTCCACTATTGGGGATTGTGCATTTGAGCAGAATAGAAACCAGGAACCTTCAGTCCAAAGGCTGGTCTATCCACTGAGACAAACTGGCTAGGGCTGGTTTGGGTTTTGTGTGTGCATAACATTTTTATCCATTCATCTATTGATGAACACTAACATTACATATTTTGGCTGTTGTGAATAATACAGCCTATTACCTAGTATTTTGGATGTCTTACAAAAACCCCCACAGAACTAAATACTCATTTTTATATTTCAATAAAGACATGAATTATCACAGTTTCCTCCAACACTTGGCTCTTTCAGGCAACCCAGGTTGCATGTGGGATATGTATCTTTACTGGATATACTTAATTGATTGTCTATACTACTCTTCCCATATTTATATTTTTTTTTCTGGAGAACCTCAAACCTAGTCACTAGAAGGTTGCTTTTCCAGGCAACCTTCTCAGGTTGCATGTGGGATATGTATCTTTACTTAATATACTTCATTGGTTGTCTCAACTACTCCTCTCACATTCATTTTGTTCTTTCCTTTTTTTTTCCCCCCTGGAGAACCTCAAACCTAGTTAGTGCCATCAGGGTTATGGCACTCCCCAAGAATATGGCTGAATTTTTCTATTGCCTTTGCCACCGTTTTGTCATGGAATGGATGTATCTCCATAGAACTCTGAGGATGAGGATCCTAGGTGTGTGTGTGTGAGAGAGAGAGAGACAGGCAGAGAGAGAGAGAGAGAGAGAGAGAGAGAGAGAGAGAGAGAGAGACAGGCAGAGAGAGAGAGAGACAGAGAGAGAGACAGAGAGAGAGAGAAAGAGAGAGAGAGACAGAGAGAGATAGACAGGCATACAGAGAGAGACAGAGAGGGAGAGAGAGAGAGAGAGAGAGAGAGAGAGAGAGAAAGAGAGAGAGAGAGAGAGAGAGAGAGAGGTGGACAGCAACAGCATAAATATTATGCAAGGTCCTAGTGAGTCTTCTGCTTTCAGGTGTGTGACATTAGCATCCCACATAGTAACTGCTATTCCTCCATGAGTAACTACACAATGAACTACCCAAAAAAGATCTATATAGAAAGGGGACCAAACTGGTTAAGATGCAGCAAATGTTCACAAGGTAAACATAGTATGAATCATCTTATTAATAAAACATAGAGTCATTAATCAATCTGAGACTCACACATAAGTCCAGGTTGAGAAACATAATTGCAGACTACTTTAAGGAGGCCTCCTGATACTCTATGTTAATTTGCTAAACTGATAATTTGTGAAGCTAGATATGGGGACTATACTGTCTGCAAAAATAATGAGAAATAACAGGACTGGAGAGGTAGGTACCCCACTGAGTACCTCAGTAAAGGTGTATTATGTATCTAAATTTGAAGTTTAACTGCAGCTATAGTCTGTGGAAATAGGCATGGAATAGAACATGTTATTCAAATATTTTGCTATCACTGCTAAATATTTACCAGTTTCTTTGTGTAGAACCAGGAATTTTAATAAAATTAGATGTGGATATGTGATTGGAGGGACCATGACATTAATAATCTGAAAATTCACATTGAGAAACGAATCATGCTTTTCAGGTTTAAGAGCAAGTCAAATCTGGCTGATAAGTTCAGAAGCAGTAGGGGTGATTATTTCTCTAACCAGGTCTTACACAATAAGAGTCTACCTATGAAGGCCATATTTTCATTTTCATTGAGGTCTTTTTCAATCCAGTGTGAAAGTTGTTTTATAAATAGGGATAAATAGGGAAGAAGCTGCATAGGGTACCACTTTTTAAAGATGATTATAAGTGAACAAAACATAATTTTTGTACTCATTGGGCCAGATTCCCATTCTGCACTAGAAAATATTTTAGGACAATAAGTGCTTTAGCTATGGGAAATTTCCCCAACACAATAGTTCTAATGATTAAGTTATCTGCCCTTACTTTGCTCCCTACCCATCTTCAGAGAACACACAAAATTACAAGCACATTTCCTTTATACAACTCTAGTATTTATTCAAGGAGATAATTTATGTTTTGATCTCCTCATAATGCCCATTTCTTAAGTTTTCAGGTAGAGAAGCTACACATACTTAAGGATCTTCATCTGGGAGACACTGGGCATCACTTGTGGTAGAAGAACACTCTGGTACTTCTTCATCTGCGGGCTTGCTTACTGTAGATTTTCTACCCTTCCTGAAGGAAAGTGCAATTATATGATTCTTTCTGTCTTTTTCATTCTTTTCTTCACACTGCTTGATGCCAGAACATATCTCAACCATTTTCTTCGTTTTCTATTTGGGAAAGAAAGTAAACCCAGAAAGACATTGGTTTAGGGGAAGATATTTGGAAATGTGTGGGAATGGGGCTTGTAAAAGAAAGACAATGGATTGATTGAGGAAGTGTCTGCCAAAAAATAGCAAGGCCAGAGCCTTGGGTGAGGAATTATTGGGAAAGAAGCAGGGGAATATGAGTAGGGTAGTCTGACCTTATCCTTCTTATTGTCACTGAGTTGGGAAACGGACTTCCAATTCCCTTTACTACTTGAAGTTTCTTGGTCCATCCTTGAAGCTGGAGTCTGATTCGTTATCTAAACTAGGCTACAGTATTTTCTTAGTAACGTTGGCTCTGTTGTAGCAACAGGCCATATCCAGAGGCTCCTGGACCATCAGCTCTGATTGGTCAACATTCAGTGGTTGCCATGGTAGGCTTGACATCACAAGGCATCAGCTAGACCATTCTTGAGAGAGTGTGTGGGGGGGGTGACTATTCATAGGACTCAGATGATATGGGTACAGTAGTGGAGCTTCTTCCTAAATAGCTCCTAAAATATTTCCCAAACTGACCTCTCACTCATTTCCTCTAGTTCAGTTATTGTCCCGCACATGGCAGGGAGCGGGTGTTTCCTCTAAGCCATTTCTCATACCCCACATTCATTCAATATTTTAGGAGCTATTTAGGAAGAAGCTCCACTACTGTACCCATATCATCTGAGTCCTATGCATAGTCACCCCCCCCACACACTCCCTCAAGAATGGTCTAGCTGATGCCTTGTGATGTCAAGCCTACCATGGCAACCACTGAATGTTGGACAATCAGATCTGATGGTCCTTGAGGGTATATATTCTACCATCCCCCTTATATTATCATTACCTAGTATTTTGAGTGTTCTGTAAATGGTGGTTTTATTTTAGACTAGTTTTAGATTTCAAAACAAATTAGCAAGATTATACAAATATACCCCATATCAAATATCTCTTATTATTAATATCTTATATTGACATGTTCCAATTATAATGTGATAAACCATCAGTGAAACAGTTATAGCCCAACTTCAGTTCTCTAACAATTCCAATATCAACCAATTTAGATCTAAACCACTTAAAAAAATATATGTACCTGTTGTGGAACAAATCTTCAGTTCTAGACCTGACAACCCTTTCATGCTGATATTTATGCATGACACAAACCATCTATCATTCAACAAAAAAAAAGAAGATAATGTTATTTTGCTGGAAAAACCTGATTAGCACAGTTTTAAAACATAAAGAGGTCATGGAGAGCACCTTTATGTTGCTAAGGGTATGAAAATGCTAATAAAACAACAATCACAGATAATTGAAGATATAGAGAAATTGTTCTTGATTTGCATAAATGCAAAGCAGTTAGCCTGTGATAATATTTGGGAGGCAATGGTCTGTGGAAATGTGAAGATGATGCTTCCTGACCACCTGAAGGATACTACTGAAAGGAGTGCTGAATGTGATTCATTTAAGGCTAACAGGGGGTGGTTCCATAAATTAAAAATAAAACAAAACAAGTATTTCTTTTTTAGATTAAATAGTACCTTAGACATGTCCTTTATATGAGTACGATAAAACAGTGAATCATTTGTGTGTGGAATCAATTCATTAAATTTAAATATATGTCTAATCAGAAAAATTATTTAGTTTTCTTTTTTATATTTCTAGTAGGGACACAGTGCATGAATTTGTGAACCTTGAAAGAAGCTTTTGACTTTGAGGCTGTGGTGGTCACAGGAGCATGTCTCAGCCCATCCTCCATGCCCCCACCCAACCCATTCCACCACTGCCACTGTCTCCTGTCTGCTGACAATGCCACTGCTACTGCTGCTGTTCTCTTGAACTATCTGTGCCAGCCCAGCTCACAGGCACAGAGTGATTTTGGCTGGTACCAACAGCAGGTGCAAGTGGCAGCTGCTGCCCCGATTGCCCTTTAAGAGAAGAGGGGAGTGGAGAAGCCCTCAGAGGAGATCTGGGCCAGTAGCTGCTGATCATACCAACTAATGGTGCTGAGCAATCTGGATCTTCACCTGCAGTGAGTGTTTGTGGAGGCTCCAGCACTTGCTGTGGTGCAAGTGAGGATGACATCAGCAGCAGATGAGAGCACCAGTGGGACCATGGCATGGAAGCAAACACTTTTTAAAATATATATATATTTTATTGATTTTTTACAGAGAGAAAGAGAGAGGGATAGAGAGTTAGAAACATTGATGAGAGAGAAACATTAATCAGCCGCCTCCAGCAAACCCTGCACTGGGAATGTGCCCGCAACCAGGGTACATGCCCTTGACCGGAATTGAACCCAGGACCTTTCTGTTCACAGACTGACACTCTATCCACTGAGCCAAACAGGTTTCGGGGGAGCATACACTTTTTAATAACCACCAGAGGAACACCCTGATGACAGCAACTTGTGCCCCATTCAGATTGGTGGCCCTGTTCACCTGCTCCACCTTCCCCTATGGCCAATGCCCACCATCTCCCATGTTCTGCCAACTTCTGCCTATGCCCACTATGTTCCACACGCCCATGGTGGTCAGCGCACATGATAGTGACTGGCTGTTTGGTTGTTTGTTTGGTTGTTCTGTGGTTTGGTCTATTTGCATATTAGCATTTTATTATATAGGATTGATTTCAAAAGAGGAAGGCAGAGAGAGACAGAAATAGATACATCAGTGGTGCTAGAAAATAATGGAATGTCTACCTCCTGCAACACCCCGTACTTATGATTGAGACCACAACCCATGCATATGCCTTTGACAAGAATAGAACCCTGGAGCCTTCAGTCCTCAGATTGATGCTCTAGCCACTGAGACAACTGGCTAGGACTGATTTGAGTTTTGAACAAATCACTTCTCAAACAGCCTTCTGAAACAAATTAAGTTCAAACAGTTCAAGTCTACTCTATTGAAGTCTTTATTTTATTAAGATTAAATTTTAGTCATCATGCCATGCCGCGTGGCTGTACAGTTTTCTAGACTCGTTTTAGAAAACCTTAAACTTTTGGTTTGTTTGTTTTTTACATTAAATCCTCAAAAGATATCAATGTTATAGTTAAAGCTTGTACCCTTCTACCAAGCTCTTCCTATTTCCTCCACCTCTCAGCAGCTGACAAACACTTTTCAACTCTCTGTTTCAATGAGTTGGCCTGTTTCTATTTTTAATATTCCACATATATATGATGTGGTGCAGTTGGGAGCTGTGTATTTGTGTATGCATAACATTTTTAACCATTCATATATTGATGAACACTAACATTACATATTTTGGCTGTTGTGAATAGTGCAGCATATTACCTAGTATTTTGAATGTCTTACCAAAAACTCCACAGAACTAAATACCCATTTTTATATTTCAATAAAAACATGAATTTTCACACTTTCATCCAACACTTGGCTTTTCCAGGCAACCTTCTCAGGTTGCATGTGGGATATGTATCTTTACTTAATATACTTCATTGGTTGTCTCAACTACTCCTCTCACATTCATTTTGTTCTTTCCTTTTTTTTCCCCCCTGGAGAACCTCAAACCTAGTTAGTGCCATCAGGGTTATGGCACTCCCCAAGAATGTGGCTGAATTTTTCTATTGCCTTTGCCACCGTTTTGTCATGGAATGGATGTATCTCCATAGAACTCTGAGGATGAGGATCCTAGGTGTGTGTGTGAGAGAGAGAGAGAGACAGGGAGAGAGAGAGAGAGAGAGAGAGAGAGAGAGAGAGAGAGAGAGAGACAGGCAGAGAGAGAGAGACAGAGAGACAGAGAGAGAGAGAAAGAGAGAGAGAGACAGAGAGAGATAGACAGGCATACAGAGAGAGACAGAGAGGGAAGAGAGAGAGAGAGAGAGAGAGAGAGAGAGAGAGAGAGAGAGAGAGAGAGAGAGAGAGAGAGAGGTGGACAGCAACAGCATAAATATTATGCAAGGTCCTAGTGAGTCTTCTGCTTTCAGGATTGTAACTAGCATCCCACATAGTAACTGCTATTCCTCCACGAGGAATACCTGAAAGAGCTCTATATAGAAAGGGGTCCTAACTGGTTAAGATGATGCAAATGTTCAGAAGATAAACATAGTTTCAGTCACATCTTATTTCCAGACTGGGACATATGATTCAATCTGAGACATACAAATAGGTCCAGGTTGAGTAAAATGATTGAGGATTAATTTAAGGTGGACTCCTGATACTCCAGTTTAATTCTCTCAGTTGACTAATATGCTAAGCTAGATGTGGTGAAGAATCTGTATACAATATTGAAAAATAACAGGACAGGACAGGTACCATACTTAGTACCCATGTAAAGATGTTTTATGTCTCTAAAGTTGAAGTTCAACTGTAGGTATAGTCTCTGGAAGTAGGCACTGAATAGAACATGTCATTCAAATACTTTGCTATGACTGCTAATTATTTACCAGTGTCTTTGTGTAGAACCAGTAATTTTAATAAAATTAGATGTGGATCCCTAATGGGTGGGACCATGACATTAATATCTGAATATTCACACTGAGGAATCAATCATGCTTTTCATGTTTAAGAGCAAGTCAAATTTGGCTGATAAAATTTGAAGCACAAAGGATGATTATTCTTTCCCTACCTAGGTCTTATGCAATGGGAGTCTACCTGTGAAAGCCATATTTTCATTTTTGTTGGGCCCCTTTTCAACAAGGGTGAAAGTTGTTTTATATATAAGAAAGAAGTTGCACAGGGTACCCTTTTTTCAAGATGATTGTAAGTGCATAAAACATAATTTTCGCACTCATTGTGCCATATTCCCATTGTACACTTGAAGATATTTTAGGGAAATGAGTGCTTTAGCTATGGGAAATTTCAGCAATACAATAGTTCTAATGATTGAGTTTAGGCATATTTGCTCCCTACTTTATATGCTTGTCCTAATGTGGGCTAGATGGCACAGAGAAAGGAATGAAGGTTCAAGATGTCAAAAGTTTAAAATCTAAATTAGAATCAGATTTGTTATTATACACTGCCAACCCTCACACAACTCTATTCTGCCCCCAGCCCTTGCCAGTGACAAAAAGAAGCAAATCACCAACTCCTTTTTTTCCTTATGACAAACTCTTAAGGAAAAAATTCTTTGGTCTTCACCTAGTCCTTATTCTCGGTGTCTGGGTAACTATAGACTAGCTGGTCTGGTGCACAAACTACCAGAATTCTACCTCCCTCCTTTCTCACATATCTGCCCTTACTTTGCTCCCTACCCATCCTCAGAGAACACACAAAATACAAGCACATTTCCTTTATACAACGCTAGTATTTATTCAAGGAGATAGTTTATGTTTTGATCTCCTCATAATGCCCATTTCTTAAGTTTTCAGGTAGAGAAGCTACACATACTTAAGGATCTTCATCTGGGAGACACTGGGCATCACTTGTGGTAGAAGAACACTCTGGTACTTCTTCTTCATCTGTGGGCTTGCTTACAGGAGTTTTTCTACCCTTCCTGGAGGAAAGTGCAATTATCTGATTCTTTCTGTCTTTTTCGTTCTTTTCTTCACACTGTTTAATGCCAGAACATACCTTCGCCATTTTCTTCATTTTCTATTTGGAAAAGAAAGTAAACCCAGAAAGACATTGGTTTTGGGGAAGATATTGGGAAATGTGTGGGAATGGGGCTTGTAAAAGATAGACAATGATTGATTGAGGAAGTGTCTGCCAAAAAAGAGCAAGGCCAGAGCCTTGGGTGAGGAATTATTGGAAAAGAAGCAGGGGAATATGAGTAGGGTAGTCTGACCTTATCCTTCTTATTGTCACTGAGTTGGGAAACGGACTTCCAATTCCCTTTACTACTTGAAGTTTCTTGGTCCATTCTTGCAGCTGGAGTCTGATTCGTTATCTAAACTAGGCTACAGTATTTTCTTAGTAACGTTGGCTTTGTTGTAGCAACAGGCCATATCCAGAGGCTCCTGGACCATCAGCTCTGATTGGTCAACATTCAGTGGTTGCCATGGTAGGCTTGACATCACAAGGCATCAGCTAGACCATTCTTGAGAGAGTGTGTGTGGGGGTGACTATGCATAGGACTCAGATGATATGTTTAGAGAAAGTGGAACTTCTTCCTAAATAGTTTCTAAGATATTTCCCAAAGTGACTTCTCACTCATTTCCTCTAGTTAATTATTTCCCAGCACATGGCAGGGAGGGGGTGTTTCCTCTAAGTCATTTCTCATACCCCCAGATCCATTCAGTGGTTCATTCTATAATCCCCATATATTATCATTACCTAGTATCTTGAGCTTTCTTTTAATGGTGGTTTTATTTTAGACTAGCTTTAGATTTTTGAAAAAAAAAAAACAACAAAAAAAATTGGTAAGATTATACACATATACCCCATATCAAGTATCTCTTACTATTAATATCTTATATTGACATGTTCCAATTATAACATGTGATTAACCATCAGTGAAACACTTATAGTACACCTTCAGTTCTCTAACAACTCCAATGTCAATCAATTTGGATCTAGACCACTTAAAAAAATATATGTACTACCTGTTGTGGAACAAATCTTTAGTTCTAGACCCAACAACCCTTTCATGCTGATTTCTCTGCATGACAAAAACCATCTATCATTCAAAAAAATAAGATAATGTTTATGTTGCTGAAAAAATCTGATTAGCACAATTTTAAAACATAAAGAGGTCATGGAGAGCACTTTTATGTTGCTAAGGGTGTGAAAATGCTAATAAAACAACAATCATAGACAATTAAAGGGGTAGAAAAATTGTTGTTGATTTGGATAAATGCAAAGCAGTGCCTCCCAAATGTGATAGCATTTGGGAGGCAATGGTATGTGGAAATGTGAAGATGATGCTTCCTGACCACCTGAAGGATACTCTTGAAAGGAGTGCTGAATGTGATTCATTTAAGGCTAACAGGGTGTGGTTCCATAAATTAAAAATAAAACAAAACAAGTACTTTTTAAAGATTAAATAGTCCTTTATATAAGGAAGATAAAACAGTGAATCATTGTGTGTGGAAGGAATTCATTAAATTTAAATATATGTCTAATCAGAAAAATTATTTAGTTTTCTTTTTTTTTAATATTTCTGCTAGGGACACAGTGCATGAATTTGTGCACCTTGAAAGGAACTGTTGACTTTGAGGCTGTGGTGGTCACAGGAGCATATCTCAGCCCATCCTCTATGCCCCTGCCCAACCCATCTCACCACTACCACTGTCTCCTGTCTGCTGGCAATGCCACCACTACTGCTGCTGTTCTCTTGCACTATCTGTGCCAGCCCAGCTCACAGGCACAGAGGGCAGTGGAGAAACCCTCAGAGGAGATCAGGGCCCATAGCTGCTGCTTGCACCAACTGATGGCACTGAACAATCTGGATCTTCACCTGCAGTGAGTGCTTGTGGAGGCTCCAGCACTGACTGTGGTGCAAGTGGGGCCGACATCAGCAGCAGGTGGGAGCACCATGTGAGACCATGGAATGCAAGGAAACACTTTTTAATAACCACCATAGGTTCACCCTGATGACAGCAACTTGTGCCCCATTCAGATCAGTGCCCCTACTCACCTGCTCCACCATCTCCCTATGGCCAATGCCCACCATATCCCATGTTCTGCAAATTTCGGCCAATGCTCACCATGTTCTGCAAGCCCATGATGGTCAGCACACCTGATAATTACTGGTTGTTTGATTGGTTGTTTGGTTGTTCTGTGGTTCGGTTTGTTTGCATATTAGCATTTTATTATATAGGATTGAGTTCAAAAAAGGAAGGCGGAGAAGACAGAGATAGATACATCAGTGGTGCTAGAAAATAATGGAATGTCTACCTTCTGCAAAACCCCTACTTGTGATTGAGACCAAAACCCAGGCATGTGCTTTTGAGCAGAATAGAACCGTGGATCTTTCAGTTCATAGACTGATGTTCTATCCACTGAGACAACTGGCAAGAAATGATTTGAGTTTTGAACAAATCACTTCTCAAACAACCTTCTGAAACAAATTAAGTTCAAGAAGTGAATTCAACTTTATTGAAATCTTTATTTTATTAAGATTTCTTTATTTTTACTTAATGTGCTTTTTATGCCCTTGGATACCATATTAAATTTTAGTCATCATGCCATGCCTCATTGGGATCCTCATGGTGGAACAGTTTTCTAGACTTCTCGTTTTAGAAAACATTAAACTTTTGGTTTGTTTGTTTATACATTAAATCCTCAAAAGATATTGTTGAAGCTTTGTACTCTTTTACTAAGATCTTCCTATTTCCTCCACCCCTCAACAGCTGACATTTTTCAACTCTCTGTTTCAATGAGTTGGCCTGTTTCTATTTTTTATATTCCACATATATATGATGTGGTGCCATTGGGATCTGTGTATTTGTGTGTGCATAACATTTTTATCCATTCATCTATTGATGAACACTAACATTACCTATTTTGGCTGTTGTGAATAGTGCAGCATATTACCTAGTATTTTGGATGTCTTACCCAAAACTCTGCAGAACTAAATACCCATTTTTATATTTCAATAAAGACATGTATTATCACACTTTCCTCCACCACTTGGCTTTTCCAGGCAACCTTCTCATGTTTCATGTGTGGTATATATCTCTTGGATATACATCATTGGTTGTCTCTACTACTCCTCTCATATTCACGTTTTTTTTTCAGGAGACCCTCAAATGTAGTCAGTACCATCAGGGTTATGAAACTCCCCAGGACAGTGGATGAACTCTTCTATTGGCTTTGCCAAAGGTTTCTCCTGGAATGGATGTATCTCCCTAGAACCCTGAGGATCAGGATCCTGGGTTTGTGTCAGAGAGAGAGAGAAAGAGAGAGAGAGAGAGAGAGAGAGAGAGAGAGAGAGAGAGAGAGAGAGAGAGAGAGAGAGAGAGAGAGAGAGAGAGAGAGAGAGAGAGAGAGAGAGAGAGAGAGAGAGAGAGAGAGAGGAGGAGTAGAGACAACCAGCAGAAAGATTATACAAGGTCCTAGTTAGTCTTGTGCTTTTAGGATTGTGACATTAGCATCCCACATAGTAACTGCTATTACTCAATGATTGACAACTCTATGGACTACCCAAACGAGCTCTACATAGAAAGGGGTCCAAACTGGTTAAGATGACGCAAATGTTCACAAGGTAAACATAGTGTCATTCATGTCTTATTTTTGCACTTAGACATATGATTAAATCTGAGACCTACAAATAGGTCCAGGTTGAGTAAAATGATTGAGGATTACTTTTAGGAGGACTCCTGATACTGTATGTTAATTTGCTAACCTGTCTAATTTGCTTAGGTAAATATGGTAATGAAACTGTCTATAATATTGAAAAATAACAGGACTAGAGAGGTACACTACTTAGTACCAATATAAAGGTGTAGTATTTTTCTAAAGTTGAAGTTTAACTGTAACTATAGTCTGTGAAAATAGGCATGGAGTAGAACATCATTCAAATACTTTGCTATGACTGCTAATTATTTACCAGTTTCTTTGTGTAGAACCAGTAATTTTAATAAAATTAGATGTGGATCCCTAATGGGTGGGACCATGACATTAATATCTGAATATTCACATTGAGGAATCAATCATGCTTTTCATGTTTAAGATCAAGTCAAATTTGGCTGATAAATTCAGAAGCAGTAGGGATGTTTAATTCTCTAACTAGGCCTCATACAATAGGAATCAACCTGTGAAGGTCATATTTTTTTTTGTTGGGCCCTTTTTCAATGAGGGTGAAAGTTGTTTTATATATAATATAAGAAAGAAGTTGCACAGGGTACCCTTTTCTCAAGATGATTATAAGTGCATAAAACATAATTTTCATACTCATTGTGCCGGATTCCCATTGTGCACTTGAAAATATTTTAGGGAAATGAGTGCTTTGGCTATGGGAAATTTTGGCAACACAATAGTTCTAATGATTAAGTTCAGGCATATTTGTTCCCTATTTTAATGTGAGCTAAATGGCACAGAGAAAGGAATGAAGGTTCAAGACATCAAAAGTTTAATATCTAAAATAGAATCAGATTTGTTATTATACACTGCCAACCCTCACACACTATTCTACCCCTCCCCCATTTACCAGTGACAAAAACAAGCAAAATCACCAACTCTTTTTCTACCTTATCTGTGTTTACAAACTGTTAAGGAAAAAATTCTTCTTTGGTCTTCACCTAGTCCTTATTCTCAGTACATGTGTAACTATAGACTCTCTGGTCTGGTGCACAAACTAGCAGAATTTTACCTCCCTTCCTCCTAACATATCTGCCCTTACTTTGTTCCCTACCCATCCTCAGAGAACACACAAAAACACAAACACATTTCCTTTATACAACGCTAGTATTTGTTCAAGGAGACCATTTCTGTTTTGATCTCCTCATAATGCCCACTTCTTAAGTTTTTTGGTAGAGAAGCTACACATACTTAAGGGTCTTCATCTGGGAGACACTGGGCATCACTTGTGGTAGAAGAACACTCTGGTACTTCTTCTTCTTCATCTGCGGACTTCCTTACTGGAGTTTTTCTACCCTTCCTGGAGGAAAGTGCAATTATCTGATTCTTTCTGTCTTTTTCATTCTTTTCTTCACACTGCTTGATGCCAGAACATACCTTCGCCATTTTCTTCATTTTCTATTTGGGAATGCAGGTAAACCCAGAGAGACATTGGTTTTGGGGAAAATTTTGGGAAATATATGGGAATGGGGCTTGTAAAAGAAAGACAATGCATTGATTAAGGAAGTGCTTGTGCCAAAAAATAGCAAGGCCAGAGCCTTGGGTGAGGAATTATTAGGAAAGAAGCATGCGCATTTCAGTAGGGTAGTCTGACCTTATCCTTCTTATTGTCACCGAGTTGGGAAACGGACTTCCAATTCCCGTTAGTACTTGAAGTTACTTGGTCCATTCTTGCAGCTGGAGTCTGATTGGTTATTTAAACTATGCTACAGTGTATTCTTAGTAAAGTTGGCTTTGTTGTAGCAACAGGCCATGTTCAGAGGCTCCTGCCCTCTATATATACTCTCCAGGACAATGAATAGCCACACCCATCTCCTCTGATTGGCCAACTTTCAGTGGTTGCCATGGTAGGCTTGACATTATAAGGCCTCACTTTGACCATCCTTGAGGGAGTGTGGGGGGTGACTATAAAGTAGGACTCGGATGATATGGGTAGAGAAAGTGGAGCTTCTTCCTATATAGTTTCTAAAATATTTCCCAAAATGACCTCTCATCCATTTCTTCTAGTTCAGTTATTGTCCAGCACATGGCAAGGAGGGGGTGTTTCCTCTAAGCCATTTCTCATACCCCACATCCATTCAGTGGCTCATTCTACAATCCCCCATATATTATCATTACCTAGTATTTTGAGTGTTCTTTTTATGCTGGTTTTATTTTAGACTAGTTTTATATTTCCAGAAAAAAATGGTAAGATTATACACATATACCTCATATCAAATATCTCTTATTATTAATATATTGACATTTTTCAAGTATAGCATATGATGAACCATCAGTGAAATATTTATAGCCCAACTTCAGTTCTCTAACAACTCCAATATCAATCAATTTAGACCACAGTTTTTTTAAAAAATGTATCTGTTGTGCAACAAAATTTCAGTTCTTGACCTGACAACCCTTTCCTGCTGATTTCTCTGCATGACACAAAGCATCTATCATGCAGCAAACAAAGAAGAGAATGTTAATGTTGCTGGAAAAATCTGATTAGCACAATTTTAAAACATAAAGAAGCCATGGAGAGCACCAATGTTGCTAAGGGTATGAAAATGCTAATAAAACAACAATCACAGACAATTAAAGGGGTAGAAAAATTGTTTTTAATTTGGATAAATGCAAAGCGGTTAGCCTGCAATAACATTTGGGAGGCAATGGTCTGTGGAAATGTGAAGATGGTGCTTGCTGACCACCTGAAGGATACTCCTGAAAGGAGTGCTGAATGTGATTCATTTAAGGCTAGCAGGGGGTGGTTCCATACATGTAAGAAAATAAGTGCTGACAATCCGGCATTGTTCAGTGGTTGAGTATAGACCTATTAACCAGAAGGTTATGGTTCAGTATCTGGTCAGGGCACATGTCCAGAGTGCAGGCTTGATCCCCAGTGTTGGGCATGCAGCAGACAGCTAATCAATGATTCTCTCTCAACATTGATGTTTCTAGCTCTCTATCCCTGTCCCTTCCTCTCTGAAATCAATAACAAGAAAAAGAAAACAAGTGTTTCTTTTCAGATTAAACAGTAATTTAGACATGTATATAAGAAAGGTCTAAGTTGCATTATGGCTAATGGGAAATATGATTTGATTTTTCTTTTTTATATTTTTATGGATTTCAAAGAGGAAGGAAGATGGAGAGAGATAGAAACATCATCAGTGATGCTAGATAATAATTGATCATCTACCTCCTGCACTCCCTAGACTGGGGACTGAGCGTACAAAATAGGCATGTGCCTTTGACCAGAAACAAAGCCAAGTATCTTCAGTCCACTGGGCAACACTCTATCCACTGAGACAAACTGGCTAGGGCTGATTTGGTTTTTTAACAAATCACTTCTCAAAGAGCCTTCTGAAATGAATTAAGTTCAAGAAATGAGGTTCTACTGTATTGATGCCTTTATTTTATTAAAATATCCTTAGTTTTTACTTAATGTGCTTTTTCTGTCCCAGGATCCCATCCATGATATTAAATTTTAGTTATCATGTCAGGCCTCATTGGGATCCTCATGGCTGTACAGTTTTCTACACTTCTTGTTTTAAAAAAACCCTGACCTTTTAATTCGTTTGTTTTTCATATCAAATCCTCAAATGTTGCCCTGACCAGTTTGGCCCAGTGGATAGAGTGTCGGCCTGTGGACTCAAGGGTCCCGGGTTTGATTCTGGTCAAGGGCACATACCCTGGTTGCAGGCACAACCCCAGTGGGGGACAGGGGTGCAGGAGGCAGCCGATCAATGTTTCTTTCTCATTGATATTTCCAACTCTCTATCTTTCTCTTTTTCTCTCTGTAAAAAAAAATCAATAAAATATATTTAAAAAATAATAATACCAGTTGTGGAACAAAACTTCAGTTCTTGACCTGACAACCCTTTCATGCTGATACCTCTGCATGACTCAAAGCATCTCTTGTGCAACAAACAAAGGAGAGGTTTTTTTGTTGTTGTTGCTGGCAATTTCTGATTAGCAAAATTTAAAATATAAAGAGGCCATCAAGAGCACCAATGTTGCTAAGGGTGTGAAAATGCTCATACAACAACAATCACAGGCAATTGAAGAGGTAGAATAATTGTTGATTTGGATAAATGAAAAGCAGTTTGCCAATGACAGCATTTGGGAGGCAATGATATATGAAAAGGTGAAGATGTTTCCTTCTGACCACCTGAAGGAAACTACTGAAAGGAGTGCTGAATGTGATTCATTTAAGGCTAGCAGGGTTCAATTCCAAAATTAAGAAAACAAGTGTTTCTTTTTAAACAGTACATTAGACATATACTGTATATAAGAAAGTTAAAACAGGGAACCCTTTGTGTCTGGAATGGATCCATTCCATTTAAATATATGTTTAATGGGGAAATTTATTTGGTTTTCTTTTTATATTTCTATTTATTTCAAAAGAAGAAGGTGCAGAGACAGAGAGATAGAAACATCAGTCATGCTAGAGAATAATTGCCCAGCTGCCTCCTGCACGCCCACCCCCCACCCCCACCTACTGGGGATTCAGAGTACAGCCCAGGCATATGCCTTTACCCAGAATACAAACCAGGAACCTTCATTCACAGGCTGATCCAATGAGACAAACTTTCTAGGGCAAATTTGGGTTTTGAACAAATAATTTCTCAAACAGCCTTCAAAATAAATCAAGTTAAAGAAGTGAGGTTCTACCATATTGATGTCTTAAGATTTGCTTAGTTTTTATTTAATGTGTTTTTTCTGCCTGAGGATACCATCCAGGATACCATATTAAATTTTAGTCATCACGTCATGCCTCATTAAGATCCTCATGGATGTACAGTTTTCTAGACTTATTTTTTAAGAGAACCTTCATCTTTTGGTTTGTTTTTTACATTAAATCCTCAGATGTTATTGATGTTATAGTTGAAGGTTTGTACCCGTTAACCAAGTTTTTCTTATTTTCCCCACCCCTCAGCTATTGGCAAACACTTTTCTACGCTGTGTTGAAATGAGCTTGATTTTTATATTTTTAATATTCCACATAAGTGATATGATGCAGTATAGGGGCTGTGTATGTGTGTGTGCATAGCATTTTTATCTATTCATCTATTTATGAACACTTACATTACGTACTTTGGCTGTTGTGAATAATGCAGCATATTACCTAGTCTTTTGGATGTCTTACCTAAAATCTCGCAGAAATAAATACCCATTTGTATGTTTCAATCAAGATATGAATTATCACACATCCCTATAAAACTTGGCTCTTCTAGGCAACCTTCCCAGGTTGCATGTGGGGGTATGAATCTTTACTGGATATACTTCACTGACTTTCTCCACTCCCCTCCTACTTATTTATTTATTTTTCTTCAGGAGAACCTCAAACCAAATCACATTTTGCAAGGTCCTAGTGAGTTTTATGCTTTCAGTTGTATGACATTAGCATCTCACATAGTAATTCCATGAATGACTACCCAATGGACTTGTATATTGAACAGACTATCCAACCAAACTCTATATAAATAGGGGACCAACATCTGGTTAAGACACAACAAATGTTCACAAGGTAAAAGTCATTCCCTTAGGCACAGTGTTAGTCACAACTTACTTTGTAACTGAGACACAGGATTCAATATGAGACTCACAAATAAGTGCAGGTTGAGAAACATGATTGAGTACTACTTTAGGGAAGCCTCCTGATATTCTATGTTAATTTGCTAATCTGACTAATTTGCTAAGCTAGATGTGGCAAAGATACTGTCTGTAAAGATAATGAAAGATAACAGGATGGGAGAGGTGCCCTACTGAGTATCCAAGTAAAGATGTATTAAATCTAAAGGTAAAGATGAACTGCAGCTATAGTTTGTTGAAATATTCACTGAAGAGAACATGTCAGTAAAATATTCTATGCCTGATAATTATTTACCAATTTTTATGTAGAATCCTTAATTTTAATAATGCTATATATGGAGCCCTAATTGGTGGGACCATGACATTAATAATGTGAAAATTCACACTGAGGCATCAATAACGATTTTCAGTTTTAAAAACAAGTTAAACTTGGCAGTTAAATTCAGAAGCAGTAGGGATGATTATACGTTCTCTAACTAGGTCTTATATAATATATGTCTATCTGTGAAGGTCCTGTTTTCATTTATGTTGGGTCCTCTTTCAACAAGGGTGAACATTGTTATAAGTATGAAGGAAGAATCATTGGGAATCCTTTTTTAAAACCGATTATAAGGTCAAAAAATTTATTTTACTACTCATTGGATCAGACTGTCATTATGCACTAGAATATATTTTAGGACAATAGGGGATTTTACTATGGAAAACTGAGGCAATACAATAATTTTAATGGTTAAGTTTAGACTTATTTGTTTCGATTTTATGATGAGAAACTCCCTTTTTTTTATCAGCTTATCCAAATGTTGGGTGGACAGGGAAGAGAAAGAAATGAGGCTTAAAGCTGCCAATAGTGTAACACCTAAAATGGAAATCAGATTCATTATTACACGCTGTCAACCCTCACACAACACCCTGCTCCCCATCTCCCCTACCATCTCCCCTCACCTTGGCCCTCAATGTGAAAAACAAGCAGAAAAAACTTCTTTTCTTCATTGCCAGTATGATAGTGTTAAGGAAAAAAACTTCATCTTCAGTATTCACATTGTCTTTATTCTCAGTGTCTAGCTTATGATGTACTGGCTGGTCTGGTGCCCAAACTTCTAGAATTCTACATCCTTCCCTTCTCAGATACCTACCCCCTCAATTTATCCCTCTGCATCATCAGAGAACACACAGATTTACAAACACATTTCCCTTATGTACATGCTAGTATTTATTCAAGGACACCATTTAGGATTTTATATATATATATATATATATATATATATATATATATATATATATAGTCTTAAAGATGCCAATAGTCTAACACCTAAAATGGAAATCACATTCATTATTACAAACTGCCAACCCTCACACAACACCCTGCTTCCCATATCCCCTACCATCTCCCCTTACCTCGGCCCTCAATGTGAAAAACAAGCAGAAACAACTTCTTTGCTTCATTGCCAGTATGATAGTGTGAAGGAAAAAAACTTCATCTTCAGTAGTCACATTGTCTTTATCCTCAGTGTCTAGTGGTGTATATATATATATATATATATATATATATATATATATATACCATTTCTCAAAGATTTTCTCTAGAGAGACAACACATACTTAAAGGTCTTTCTCTTAAGGTATACCCTGGCATAACTTGTGGTAAAACTCTATTCTTCTTCATCATCTCCTTCTCCTTTTCCATCTTCTCTTTTACTTCTTCAACTTGCTCACCTTCTTCATCTTCTTCTTCACCTACTTCTTCTCCTCCTTCCTTTTTTTCTTCTTCTTCATCTCCTTCTTCCTCTTCTTCTCCTTCTCCCTTCATAATTATCTTTTTCGTCGTCTTTATCCTCTTGGTCCTCCTCATCCTCATTTTCCTTAATTGGCTGTTTTATTGTGGGTCTCTTACCTTTATTGTAGTAAAATATGAGTATTTGCTTCCCTATTTTTCTCTCATTTTCTCCCCTATATTGAAAGACTGAATTTGCATTGCCCATTAACCTCATTATCTAGTGGGTAAACAAGAGAAACCTAGAAAGACATTGGTTTGAGGGAAGAAACTGGGAAATGGGTGGGAAGTGGGATTGTAATAGAATGATCATGGATTGATTAATGAAGTGTTTGTGCCAAACAAGGGGACGGTCAGAGTCTGTGGTGGAGAATAAATATGGAAGAAGAGGAGGTATATAAGTAGGGTAGTATGACTTTAGCCTTGTCATTGTCATCCAGCTTCAAAACCGCCATTGTTTTCTCTTCACCATTTAAAGATTCTTTGCCCATCTTTTAGATACTGTGGTAGAGTATCTAAATTAAGTTTCTGTACATTCTTAGTAACCTTGTTTTTTATATAAAAACTGGGCCCTACACCAGGGATCCTGGCCTCTGTACATACTCTCTAGGACAATGAGGAGTCATACCCTTCAACTCTAATTGGCCAAGTAACTGGTTGCCATGGTGTATCCTGCCATCACAAAGACACAGCTTGACCATCCATGGGGCATGGGTGAGGAAGAGGATGAAGAGGACTCAGATGCTCTGGATAGAGAGAGGGGAGCTTTGTCAATATCTCCTAAAATATTTCCAAAATTTACCTCACAGTCCACCATTTCCTCTAGTTCAATTATACTTAAAGGTCTTTCTCTTTTTAAAAAATAAACAAACACATTTTATTGATTTTTGACAAAGAGGAAGAGAGAGAGATAGAGAGCCAGACAAGTTGATGAGACAGAAACATCCACCAGCTTCCTCCTGCACATTCGCCACTGGAAATGTGCCCGCCACCAACATACATGCGCTTGCTCAGAATTGAACCCGGGACTTTTCAGTTCGCAGACATAAGCACTACCACTGAGCCAAACTGGGTTTGGCAGGTCTGTCGCTTAAGGTATACCGTGACATAACTTGTGGTAGAATTCTGTTCTTCATCATCATCTCCTTCTCCTTTTCCTTCTTCTCCTACTCCTTCTTCATCATCCTCACCTTCTTCATCTTCTTGTTCACCTTGTTCTTCTCCTCCTTCCTCTTTTTCTCCTTCTTCTTCTCCTTCTCCATCTCTTTCTCCTTCTCCTTGTAATACGCCTTTCCCTTACAAAATTATATTTTTTGGCATCTTTATCCTCTTAGTCCTCCTCATCTTTATCTTCTTTAATTGGCTGTTTTATTGTGTGCCTCTTACCTTTCTTGTAGTAAAATATAACTATTTACTTCCTTGTTTTTCTCTCATTTTATCCACTATATTGAAAGACTTATATTGATTTGCATTGCCCATATCAACATTATCTAGTGAGTAAACAAGAGAAACCCAGAAAGACATTGGTTTGAGGGAAGAAATTGGGAAATTGTTGGGAAGTGGGATTGTAATAGAATGATCATATAATAGATTGATGAAGTGTTTGTGCCAAACAAGGGGAGGGTCAGAGTCTGTGGTGGGGAATCAATAGGTAAGAAAAGGAGGCATATGAGTAGGGTAGTCTGACCTTAGCCTTGTCTTTGTCATCCAGCTCCAAAACCAACATCGTATTCTCTTTACCACTTAAAGATTCCTGGCTCATCCTTTAGATACCGTGGTGCAATATCTAAACTAAGCTTCTGTACTTTCTTAGTAACCTTGGTTGTGAGATAAAAACACAAGCCTTACACCAGGGATCCTGGCCTCTGTACATACTCTCCTGGACAATGAGGAGCCATATCCTTCAAATCTAATTGGCCTAGTAACAGGTTGACAATCCATGGTGGGTGGGAGGGTAGGGAAGAGGATGCAGAGGACTCAGATGCTCTGATAGAGAGAGGGGAGCTTTGTCAATATCTCCTAAAATATTTCCAAAACTTACCTATCAGTCCATCATTTCCTCTAGTTCAATTATACTTAAAGGTCTCTCTCTCTCTCTCTCTCTCTCTCTCTCTCTCTCTCTCTCTCTCTCTCTTAAAATACATTTTATTGATTTTTTACAAAGAGCAAGAGAGAGAGATAGAGAGCCAGTAACATCGATGATAGAGAAACATCAACCAGCCGCCTCCTTCACACCCCCCACCAGAAATGTGCCCGCAACCAACTTACATGCTCTAGACCAGATTCGAACCTGGGACCTTTCAGTGTGCAGACGGATGCTCTACCAAAGAGCCAAACTGGTTTTGGCAGGTCTTTCTCTTAAGGTATACCCTGGCATAACTTGTAGAACTCTATTCTTCTTTGTCATCTCCTCTTTTTCCTTCGCCTTCTCCTTCATCTTCCTCACCTTCTTCATCTTCTTGTTCACCTTCTTCTCCTCCTCCTTCCTCTTTTTCTTCTTCTTCTCCTCCTTCTCCATCTTCATCTTCCTCACCTTCATCATCTCCATGTTCACCTTCTTCTTCTACTCCTTCCTCTTTTTCTTGTTCTTCTTCTCCTTCTCCTTCTCCTACTCCTTCTCCTACCCCTTCCTCTTCATCATTATCTTTTTGGTCATCTTTATCCTCTTGGTCCCCCTCATCCTCATCTTCCTTAATTGGCTGTTTTATTGTGGGTCTCTTACCTTTCTTGTAGTGAAATATGAATATTTGCTTCCCTATTTTTCTCTCATTTTCTCCACTATATTGAAAGACTGAATTTGCATTGCCCATTATCCTCATTATCTGGGTAAATAAGAGAAACCAAGAAAGACATTGGTTTGAGGGAAGAAACTGGGAAATGGGTGGGAAGTGGGATTGTAATACAATGATCATGGATTGATTGATGAAGTGTTTGTGCCAAACAAGGGGAAGGTCAGAGTCTGTGGTGGGGAATCAATAGGTAAGAAGAGGAGGCATATGAGTAGGGTAGCCTGACCTTAGCCTTGTCGCAGACCGACACTCTACCACGGAGCCAAACCGGTTTTGGCAGGTCTTTCTCTTAAGCTATACCTTGGCATAACTTGTTCCAAAACCGACATGGTATTCTCTTCACCACTTAAAGATTCCTGGCAAATCCTTTAGATACCGTGGTGCAATATCTAAACTAAGCTTCTCTACTTTCTTAGTAACCTTGTTTGTGATATAAAAACTGTGCGCTACACCAGGGATCCTGGCCTCTGTACATGGTCTCCAGGATAATGAGGAGCCATACCCTTCAACTCAAATTGGCCAAGTAACTGGTTGCCATGGTGTAGCCTGACATCACAAAGACTCAGCTTGACCATCTATAGGGGGTTGGGGGGTGTGGGATGGGGAAGTGGAGGAAGAGGACTCAGATGCTCTGGATAGATAGAGGGGTGCTTTGTAAATATCTCCCAAAATATTTTCAAAACAGACCTCTCATCCTTCATTTCCTCTATTTCAATTATACTTAAAGGTCTTTCTCTTTTTAAAAAACAAACACATTTTATTGATTTTTGACAAAGAGGAAGAGAGAGATATGGAGAGCCAGACAAGTTGATAAGACAGAAATATCCACAAGCTGCCTCCTGCACACGCCCCACTGGAGAAGAAGAAGGTGAAATGAAGATGATGAAGGTGAGGAAGATGAAGATGGAGAAGGAGGAGAAAAAGAAGGAGAAAAAGAGGAAGGAGGAGAAGAATAAGGTGAACAGGAAGATGAAGAAGGTGAGGATGATGAAGAAAAAGGAGAAGGAGATGATGAAGAAGAATAGAATTCTACCACAAGTTATGAAAGGGTATACAATTTATGCCAGGGTATACCTTAAGAGACAGACCTGCCAAAACCTGTTTGGCTCAGTGGTAGTGCTTATGTCTGCGAAATGAAAAGTCCCGGGTTCAATTCTGAGCAAGGGCATGTATGTTGGTGGCGGGCACATTTCTTCTTCTTCTTCTTCTTCTTCTCCATCTCCTTCTCCTTGTAATACCCCTTCCCCTATATAATTATCTTTTTTTGTCATCTTTATCCTCTTAGTCTTCCTCATCCTCATCTTCCTTAATTGGCTGTTTTATTGTGGGAATCTTACCTTTCTTGTAGTAAAATATGAGTATTTGCCTCCCTGTTTTTCTCTCATTTTATCCACTATATCGAAAGACTGAATTTACATTGCCCATATCAACATTATCTAGTGTGTAAACAAGAGAAACCCAGAAAGACATTGGTTTGAGGGAAGAAACATAAATGGGTGGTAAGTGGGATTATAATAGAATGATCATAGATTGATGAAGTGTTTGTGCCAAACAAGGGGAGGGTCAGAGAGTGTGCTGGGGAATCAATAGATAAGAAGAGGAGGCATATGAGTAGGGTAGTCTGACGTTAGCCTTGTCTTTGTCATCCAGTTCCAAAACCGACATCGTATTCTCTTCACCACTTAAAGATTCCTGGCTCATCCTTTAGATACCGTGGTGCAATATCTAAACTAAGCTTCTGTACTTTCTTAGTAACCTTGTTTGTGATATAAAAACTGTGCCCTACACCAGGGATCCTGGCCTCTGTACATACTCTCCTGGACAATGAGGAGCCATACCCTTCAACTCTCATTGGCCTAGTAACTGGTTGCCATGGTGTAACCTGACATCACAAAGACTCAGCTTGACCATCTATGGCGGGTTGGGGGTGGGGATGGGGAAGTGGAGGAAGAGGACTCAGATGCTCTGGATAGATAGAGGTGAGCTTTGTCAATATCTCCTAAAATATTATCAAAACTGACCTCTCATCCTTCATTTCCTCTGGTTCAATTATACTTAAAGGTCATTCTATTTTAAAAAAAAATACATTTTTTTGATTTTTTACCCAGAGGAAGGGAGAGAGATAGAGAGCCAGACACATTGATAAGAGAGAAACATCCACCAGCTGCCTCCTGCACACCCCCCACTGGAAATGTGCCCGCAACCAATGTACATGCCCTTGATCGGAATTGAACCCGGGACTTTTCAGTTTCCAGACCGAAGCTCTACCACTAAGCCAAAAACGGTTTTGACAGGTCTTTCTCTTAAGGTATACCCTGGCATAACTTGTGGTACAACTCTATTCTTTTTGTCATCTCCTTCTCCTTTTCCATCTTTTCCTACTCATTCTTCATCTTCTTGTTCACCTTCTTCTTCTCCTCTTTCCTCTTTTACTTCTACTTCATCTCCTTCTTCATTTACTTCTCCTTCTCTTTCTCCTTTTGCTATCCCTTCCCATTCATCATTATCCATTTTGTCATCTTTATCCTCTTGGTCCTCCTCATCCTCATCTTTCTTAATTGGCTTTTATTGTGGGTTTCTTACCTTTCTTGTAGTAAAATATGAGTATTTGCTCCCCTATTTTTCTCTCATCTCTCCACTCTGTTGAAAAACTGAATTTGCATTGCCCATTATCCTCATTATCTAGTGGGTAAACAAGAGAAACCAAGAAAGACATTGCTTTGAGGGAAGAATCTGGGAAATGCCTGGGAAGTGGGATTGTAATAGAATGATCATGGATTGATTGATGAAGTGTTTGTGCCAAATAGGGGGAGGGTCACAGTCTGTGGTGGGGAATCAATAGGTAAGAACAGGAGGCTTATGAGTAGGGTAGTCTGACTTTAGCCTTGTCTTTGTCATCCAGCTCCAAAACCGACATCGTATTCTCTTCACCAGTTAAAGATTCCTGGCCCATCCTTTAGATACTGTCCTGCAATATCTAAACTAAGCTTCTGTACTTTCTTAGTAACCTTGTTTGTGATAAAAAAAAAAAAAACAACTGTGCCCTACACCAGGAATCCTGGCCTCTGTACATACTCTCCATGACAATGAAAAGCTGTACACTTCAACTCTAATTGGCCAAGTAACTGGTTGCCATGGTGTAGCCTGACATCACAGAGACTCAGCTTGACCATCCATGGGGGATGGCGGGGGAAAGAGGATGCAGATGACTCAGATACTCTGGACACAGAGAAGGGTGCTTTGTCAATATCTCCTAAAATATTTCCAAAACTGACCTCTCACTCCTTCATTTCCTGTGGTTCAATTATACTTAAAGGTCTTCCTCATTAAAAAACAAATACATTTTAGTGATTTTTTTACCGAGAAGAAGAGAGAGAGATAGAGTGGCAGACACATTGATGAGAGAGAAACATCCACCAGCTGCCTCCTGCACACACCCCACCAGAAATGTGCCCACAACCAATGTAAGTGCCCTTGATCAGAATTGAACCTGGGACATTTCAGTTCGCAAAAGGAAACTCTACCACTGAGCCAAACCGGTTTTGGCAGGTCTTTCTCTTAAGGTATACCCTACATAACTTGTGGTAGAACTCTATTCTTCTTTGTCATCTCTTTGTCCTTTTCCTCCTTCTCCTACTCCTTCTTCATCTTCCTCACTTTCTTCATCTTCTTGTTCACCTTCTGCTATTCCTTCCTCTTTTTCTTCTTCTTCATCTTCTTCTTCCCTTTCTTCTCCTTGTAATACCCCTTCCTCTTCATTATTATATTTTTTGTCATCTTCATCCTCTTGGTCCTGGTCATCCTCAACTTCCTTAATTGGCTGTTTTATTGTGGGTCTCTTACCTTTCTTGTAGTATAATATGAGTGTTTGCTTCCCTATTTTTACCTCATATTCTCCACTATGTTGAAAGACTGAATTTGGGTTGCCCATTATCCTTGTTATCTAGTGGGTAAACAAGAGAAACCCAGAAAGACATGGGTTTGAGGTAAGATACTAGGAAATTGGTGGAAAGTGGGATTGTAATAGAATGATCATAGATTGATTGATGAAGTGTTTGTGCCAAACAAGGGAGGCTCAGAGTCTGTGGTGGGGAATCAATAGGTAAGAAGAGGAGGCATATGATTAGGGTAGTCTGACCTTAGCCTTGTCTTTGTCATCCAGCTCCAAAACCAACATCGTATTCTCTTCATCACTTAAAGATTCCTGGCTCATACTTTAGATACCGTGGTGCAATATCTAAACTAAGCTTCTGTGCTTTTTTAGTAACCTTGTTTGTGAGATAAAAACTGTGCCCTACACCAGGGATCCTGGCCTCCTTACATACCCTCCATGACAATGAGGAGCCATACCCTTCAACTCTAATTGGCCAAGTAACTGGTTGCTATGGTGTAGCCTGACATCACAAAGACTCAGCTCACCGTCCATGGGGCGTTGGAGGTGAGAAAGAAGATGCAGAGGACTCAGTGCTCTGGATAGAGAGAGGAGAGCTTTGTCAATATCTCCTAAAATATTTTCAAAACTGACCTCTCATCCTTCATTTCCTCTGGTTCAATTATACTTAAAGGCCTTTCTCATTTAAAAAAAACATACATTTTATTGATTTTTTTACAGAGAGGAAGAGAGAGAGATAGAGATCAAGAAAGTTGATGAGTGAAAAACATCCACCAGCCTCCTCCTGGACAGCCCCTACAGGAAATGTGCCCTCAAACAACCAACATGCTCTTTTTGCGAATTGAACCCAGGACATTTCAATTCGCATACCAAAGCTCTACCACTGAGCCAAACTGGTTTTGTCAGGTCTTTCTCTTAAGGTATACCCTGGCATAACTTGTGGTAGAACACTAGGCTTCTTCGGTGTCTCCTTCTCCCTTTACTTCTTCTCCTACTCCTTCTTCATCTTGCTCACCTTCTTCATTTCCTTCTTCGCCCTATTCTTCTCCTCCATCTCCTTCTTCCTCTTCTTCTCCTTCTCCTTCTCCTTCTCCTTCTCCTTATACTACCCCTTCCCCTTCATTATTATCTTTTTGGTCATCTTTATCGTCTTGGTCCTCCTCATCCTCATCTTCCTTAATTGGCTCTTTTATTGTGGGTCTCTTACCATTCTTGTAGTAAAATATGAGTATTTGCTTCCCTATTTTTATCTCATTCTCTCCACTATGTTGATAAACTGAATTTGCATTGCCCATTATCCTCATTATCTAGTGGGTAAACAAGAGAAACCAAGAAGGACATTGGTTTGAGGGAAGAAACTGGGAAATGGCTGGGTACTGGGATTGTAATAGAATGATCATGGTTTGATTGATGAAGTGTTTGTGCCAAACAAGGGGAGGGTCAGAGAGTGTGCTGGGGAATCAATAGGTAAGAAGATGAAGCACATGAGTAGGGTAGTCTGACCTTAGCTTCGTCTTTGTCATCCAGCTCCAAAACCGAAATCCTATTTTCTTCACCACTTAAAGATTCTGGGACCATCCTTTAGATACTGTGGTGCAATATCAAAACTAAGCTTCTGTACTTTCTTAGAAACCTTGATTTTTATATAAAAACTGTGCCCTACACCAGGGATCCTGGCCTCTGTACATACTCTTCCGGACAATAAGGAGCCATACCCTTCAACTCTAATTGGCCTAGTAACTGGTTGCCATGGTGTAGCCTGACATCACAAAGACTCAGCTTGACCATCCATGGGGGATGGCTGGGGATGGGGAAAGTGGTGCAGTGGACTCAGTGCTCTGGATAGAGAGAGGGGAGCTTTGTCAATATCTCTTAAAATATTTCCAAAACTGACCTCTCACTCCTTCATTTCCTATAGTTCAATTATATTTAAAGGTCTTTCTCTTTTTTAAAAAAATAAATTTTATTGATTTTTGACAGAGAGGAAGAGAGCCAGACATATGGATGAGAGAGAAACATCCACCAGCCGCTCCCCACACACCCCCCACTGGAAATGTGCCCACAACCAATGTAAGTGCCCTTGATCGGAATTGAACACAGGACAGTTCAGTTCGCAGACCTAAGCTCTACTACTGAGCCAAACCTGTTTTGACAGTTCTTTCTCTTAAGGTATACCCTAGCATATCTTGTGGTAGAACTCTATTCTTCTTCATCATCTACTTCTCTTTTCCTTCTTCTCCTACTCCTTCATCATCTTCCTCACCTTCTTCATCTTCTTCTTCACCTTCTTCTTCTCCTGCTTCCTCAACTCTTTCTTCTTCCTCTCCTTCTCTTTCTTCTACCCCTTCCCCTTCATAATTATCTGTTTTGTCATCTTTATCCTCTTGGTCCGCCTCATCCTCATCTTCCTTAATTGCCTTTTTTATTGTGGGTCTCTTACCTTTCTTGTAGTAAAATATGACTATTTGCTTCTCTATTTTTCTCTCATTTTCTCAACTATATTGAAAGACTGAATTTTCATTGCCAACATCCTCATTATCTAGTGGGTAAACAAGAGAAACCCAGAAAGACATTGGTTTGAGGGAAGTGGGAAATGGGCTGGAAGTGGGATTGTAATAGAATGATCGTGGATTTATTGATGAAGTGTTTATACCGAACAAAGGGAGGGTCAGAGTCTGTGGTGGGGAATCAATAGGTAAGAAGAGGAGGCATATGAGTAGGGCAGTCTGACCTTAGCCTTGTCTTTGTCATCCAGCTCCAAAAGTGACATTGTATTCTCTTCATCACTTAAAGATTCTGGGCCCATCCTTTGATACTGTGGTGCAATATCAAAACTAAGCTTCTGTACTTCTTTATGTAAAAACTGTGCCCTACACCAGGGATCCAGGCCTCTGTACATACTCTCTCTGACAATGAGGAGCCATACCCTTCAACTCTAATTGGCCTAGTAACTAGTTGCCATGGTGTAGCCTGACATCACAAAGACTCAGCTAGACCATCCATAGGAAGTAAGGGGGGGTAGGAAAATGGATACCGAGGACTCAGATACTCTGGATAGAGAGAGGGGAGATTGGTCAATATCTCATAAAATATTTTCAAAACTGACCTCTCAGTCATTCATTTCCTTTAGTTCAATTATACTTAAAAGACTTTCTCTTTAAAAAACAAAAACAAAAATTTTATTGATTTTTTACAGAGAGGAAGCGAGAGAGATAAAGTGCCAGACAAGTTGATGAGAGAGAAATATCCACCAGCCACCTCCTGCACACCCCCCACCGGAAATGTGCCCACAACCAATGTAAGTGTCCTTGATTGGAATTGAACCGGGACTTTTATTTCGCAGACTTAAGCTCTACTACTGAGCCAAACCTGTTTTGACAGTTCTTTCTCTGAAGGTATACCCTAGCATAACTTGTGGAAGAACTCTATTCTTCTTCACCATCTCCTTCTCTTTTCCTTCTTCTCCTACTCCTTCATCATCTTCCTCACCTTCTTCATCTTCTTCTTCACCTTCTTCTTCTCCTGCTTCCTCAACTCTTTCTTCTTCCTCTCCTTCTCTTTCTTCTACCCTTTCCCCTTCATCATTATCTGTTTTGTCACCTTTATCCTCTTGGTCCGCCTCATCCTCATCTTCCTTAATTGCCTTTTTTATTGTGGGTCTCTTACCTTTCTCGTAGTAAAATATGACTATTTGCTTCACTATTTTTCTCTCATTTTCTCCACTATATAGAAAGACTGAATTTTCATTGCCAACATCCTCATTATCTAGTGGGTAAACAAGAGAAACCCAGAAAGACATTGGTTTGAGGGAAGTGGGAAATGGGCTGGAAGTGGGATTGTAATAGAATGATCGTGGATTTATTGATGAAGTGTTTATACCGAACAAGGGGAGGGTCAGAGTCTGTGGTGGGGAATCAATAGGTAAGAAGAGGAGGCATATGAGTAGGGCAGTCTGACCTTAGCCTTGTCTTTGTCATCCAGCTCCAAAACTGACATTGTATTATCTTCATCACTTAAAGATTCTGGGCCCATCCTTTAGATACTGTGGTGCAATATCAAAACGAAGCTTCTGTACTTTCTTAGAAACCTTGATTTTTATATAAAAACTGTGCCCTACACCAGGGATCCTGGCCTCTGTACATACTCTCCGGGACAATGAGGACCCATACCCTTCAACTCTAATTGGCCTAGTAACTGGTTGCCATGGTGTAGCCTGACATCACAAAGACTCAGCTTGACCATCCATGGGTGATGGCGGGGATGGGAAAAGGGGTGCAGTGGACTCAGTGCTCTGGATAGAGAGAGGGGAGCTTTGTCAATATCTCTTAAAATATTTCCAAAACTGACCTCTCACTCCTTCATTTCCTCTAGTTCAATTATACTTAAAGGTCTTTCTCTTTTAAAAGAAAAATAAATTTTATTGATTTTTGACAGAGAGGGAGAGAGCCAGACATATGGGTGAGAGAGAAACATCCACCAGCTGCCTCCTGCACACCCCCCACCGGAAATGTGCCCACAACCAATGTAAGTGCCCTTGATCGGAATTGAACACAGGACATTTCAGTTTGCAGACCGAATCTCTACTACTGAGCCAAACCGGTTTTAGCAGGTCTTTCTCTTAAGGTATACCCTGGCATAACTTGTGGTACAACTCCTTTCTTCTTCGTCGTCTCCTTCTTCCTTTCCTTCTTCTCCTCCTCCTTCTTCATCTTCCTCACCTTCTTCATCTTCTTGTTCACCTTCTTCTTCTCCTCTTTTCTCTTTTTCTTCTTCTTCATCTCCTTCTTCCTTTTCATCTCCTCCTCCTTCCCATTTATAATTATCTTTTTTGTCATCTTTATCTTCTTAGTCCCCCCTCATCCTCATCTTCATTAGTTGGCTGTTTTATTGTGGGTCTCTTACTTTTCTTGGTAGTAAAATATGAGTATTTGCTTCCCTATTTTTCTCTCATTTTCTCCCCTATATTGAAATACTGAATTTGCATTGCCCATTATCTTTGTTATCTAGTGGGTAAACAAGAGAAACCCAGAAAGACATTGGTTTGAGGGAAGAAACTGGGAAATGGGTGGGAAGTGGGATTTTAATAGAAAGATTGTAGATTGATTGATGAAGTGTTTGTGCCAAACAAGAGAGGCTCAGAGTCTGTGGTGGGGAATCAATAGTTAAGAAGAGGAGGCATATGAGTAGGGTAGCCTGACCTTAGCCTTGTCTTTGTCATCCAGCTCCAAAACCAACATTGTATTCTCTTCATCACTTAAAGATTCCGGGCTCATACTTTAGATTCCGTGGTGCAATATCTAAACTAAGCTTCTGTACTTTTTTAGTAACCTTGTTTTTTATATAAAAACTGTGCCCTACACCAGGGATCCTGGCCTCCTTACATACCCTCCATGACAATGAGGAGCCATACCCTTCAACTCTAATTGGCCAAGTAACTGGTTGCTATGGTGTAGCCTGACATCACAAAGACTCAGCTCACCGTCCATGGGGCGTTGGAGGTGAGAAAGAAGATGCAGAGGACTCAGATGCTCTGGATAGAGAGAGGAGAGCTTTGTCAATATCTCCAAAAATATTTTCAAAACTGACCTCTCATCCTTCATTTCCCTGGTTCAATTATACTTAAAGGCCTTTTTCATTTTAAAAAGAAAACATACATTTTATTGATTTTTTACAGAGAGGAAGAGAGAGAGAGATAGAGATCAAGAAAGTTGATGAGTGAAAAACATCCACCAGCCTCCTGCTGGACAGCCCCTACAGGAAATGTGCCCTCAAACAACCAACCTGCTCTTTTTGGGAATTGAACCCGGGACATTTCAATTCGCAGACCAAAGCTCTACCACTGAGCCATACTGGTTTTGTCAGGTCTTTCTCTTAAGGTATACCCTGGCATAACTTGTGGTAGAACACTAGGCTTCTTCGGTGTCTCCTTCTCCCTTTACTTCTTCTCCTACTCCTTCTTAATCTTCCTAACCTTTTTCATTTCCTTCTTCACCCTATTCTTCTCCTGCATCTCCTTCTTCGTCTTCTTCTCCTTCTCCTTCTCCTTCTTCTTATACTACCCCTTCCCCTTCATTATTATCTTTTTTTGTCATCTTTATCGTCTTGGTCCTCCTCATCCTCATCTTCCTTAATTGGCTCTTTTATTGTGGGTCTCTTACCTTTCTTGTAGTAAAATATGAGTATTTGCTTCCCTATTTTTATCTCATTCTCTCCACTATGTTGATAAACTGAATTTGCATTGCCCATTATCCTCATTATCTAGTGGGTAAACAAGAGAAACCAAGAAAGACATTAGTTTGAGGGAAGAAACTGGGAAATGGGTGGGTACTGGGATTGTAATAGAATGATCATGGTTTGATTGATGAAGTGTTTGTGCCAAACAAGGGGAGGGTCAGAGTCTGTGGTGGGGAATCAATAGGTAAGAAGATGAAGCACATGAGTAGGGTAGTCTGACCTTAGTTTTGTCTTTGTCATCCAGCTCCGAAACCGAAATCCTATTCTCTTCACCACTTAAAGATTCTGGGACCATCCTTTAAATACTGTGGTGCAATATCTAAACTAAGCTTCTGTACTTTTTTAGTCAATTTGTTTTTTATGTAAAAACTGTGCCCTACACCAGGGATCCAGGCTTCGGTACATACTCTCCTGGACAATGAGGAGCCATACCCTTCAACTCTAATTGGCCAAACTGGTTGCCATGGTGTAGCCTGACATCACAAAGACTCAGCTAGACCATCCATAGGAAGTAAGGGGGGGTAGGGAAATGGATACCGAGGACTCAGATACTCTGGATAGAGAGAGAGGAGCTTGGTCAATATCTCATAAAATATTTTCAAAACTGACCTCTCAGTCATTCATTTCCTCTAGTTCAATTATACTTAAAAGACTTTCTCTTTAAAAAACAAAAACAAAAATTTTATTGATTTTTTACAGAGAGGAAGCGAGAGAGATAAAGTGCCAGACAAGTTGATGAGAGAGAAATATCCACCAGCCGCCTCCTGCACACCCACCACCAGAAATGTGCCCACAACCAATGTAAGTGTCCTTGATTGGAATTGAACCGGGACTTTTATTTCGCAGACTTAAGCTCTACTACTGAGCCAAACCTGTTTTGACAGTTCTTTCTCTGAAGGTATACCCTAGCATAACTTGTGGTAGAACTCTATTCTTCTTCATCATCTCCTTCTCTTTTCCTTCTTCTCCTACTCCTTCATCATCTTCCTCACCTTCTTCATCTTCTTCTTCACCTTATTCTTCTCCTGCTTCCTCAACTCTTTCTTCTTCCTCTCCTTCTCTTTCTTCTACCCCTTCCCCTTCATCATTATCTGTTTTGTCATCTTTATCCTCTTGGTCCGCCTCATCCTCATCTTCCTTAATTGCCTTTTTTATTGTGGGTCTCTTACCTTTCTTGTAGTAAAATATGACTATTTGCTTCGCTATTTTTCTGTCATTTTCTCCACTATATTGAAAGACTGAATTTTCATTGCCCACATCCTCATTATCTAGTGGGTAAACAAGAGAAACCCAGAAAGACATTGGTTTGAGGGAAGTGGGAAATGGGCTGGAAGTGGGATTGTAATAGAATGATTGTGGATTTATTGATGAAGTGTTTATACCGAACAAAGGGAGGGTCAGAGTCTGTGGTGGGGAATCAATAGGTAAGAAGAGGAGGCATATGAGTAGGGCAGTCTGACCTTAGCCTTGTCTTTGTCATCCAGCTCCAAAAGTGACATTGTATTCTCTTCATCACTTAAAGATTCTGGGCCCATCCTTTAGATACTGTGGTGCAATATCAAAACTAAGCTTCTGTACTTCTTTATGTAAAAACTGTGCCCTACACCAGGGATCCAGGCCTCTGTACATACTCTCTTTGACAATGAGGAGCCATACCCTTCAACTCTAATTGGCCTAGTAACTGGTTGCCATGGTGTAGCCTGACATTACAAAGACTCAGCTAGACCATCCATAGGAGTTGGGGGTGGGGGGGAACGAAGTGGATACCGAGGACTCAGATACTCTGAATAGAGAGAGGGGTGCTTGGTCAATATCTCCTAAAATATTTTCAAAACTGACCTCTCAGTCCTTCATTTCCTCTAGTTCAATTATACTTAAAAGCCTTTCTCTTTAAAAAAACAAACATTTCACTGATTTTTTACAGAAAAGAAGAGAGAGAGATAAAGTTCCAGACAAGTTGATGATAGAGAAACGTCCACAAGCCGCCTCCTGCACACCCCCAACCGGAAATGCGCCCACAACCAATGTAAGTGTCCTTGATCAGAATTGAACCTGGGACTTTTCATTTCGAAGACCGATGCTCTACTACTGAGCCAAACCTGTTTTGGCAGTTCTTTCTCTTAAGGTAT
Source organism: Pipistrellus hanaki (assembly GCF_964339955.1). Taxonomy (NCBI): domain Eukaryota; kingdom Metazoa; phylum Chordata; class Mammalia; order Chiroptera; family Vespertilionidae; genus Pipistrellus; species Pipistrellus hanaki. The sequence continues at coordinate 17,845,704 of NC_140524.1, read as the reverse complement.
ACCCTAGCATAACTTGTGGTAGAACTCTATTCTTCTTCTTCATCTCCTTCTCTTTTCCTTCTTCTCCTACTCCTTCATCATCTTCCTCACCTTCTTCATCTTTTTCTTCACCTTCTTCTCCTCCTTCCTCATCTCTTTCTTCTTCCTCTCCTTCTCTTTCTTCTACGACTTCCCCTTCATCATTTTCTTTTTTGTCATCTTTATCCTCTTGGTCTGCCTCATACTCATCTTCCTTAATTGTCTTTTTTATTGTGGGTCTCTTACCTTTCTTGTAAGTAAAATATGACTATTTGCTCCGCTATTTTTCTCTCATTTTCTCCACTATATTGAAAGACTTAATTTTCACTGCCCATATCCTCATTATCTAGTGGGTAAACAAGAGAAACCCAGAAAGACATTGGTTTGAAGGAAGTGGGAAATGGGCTGGAAGTGGGATTGTAATAGAATGATCGTGGATTTATTGATGAAGTGTTTATACCGAACAAGGGGAGGGTCAGAGTCTGTGGTGGGAATCAATAGGTAAAAAGAGGAGGCATATGAGTAGTGTAGTCTGACCTTATCCTTGTCTTTGTCATCCAGCTCCAAAACTGACATTGTATTATCTTCATCACTTAAAGATTCTGGGCCCATCCTTTAGATACTGTGGTGCAATATCAAAACGAAGCTTCTGTACTTTCTTAGAAACCTTGATTTTTATATAAAAACTGTGCCCTACACCAGGGATCCTGGCCTCTGTACATACTCTCCCGGACAATGAGGAGCCATACCCTTCAACTCTAATTGGCCAAGTAACTGGTTGCCATGGTGTAGCCTGACATCACAAAGACTCAGCTTGACCATCCATGGGGGATGGCTGGGGATGGGGAAAGGGGTGCAGTGGACTCAGTGCTCTGGATAGAGAGAGCGGAGCTTTGTCAATATCTCTTAAAATATTTCCAAAAGTGACCTCTCACTCCATTTCCTCTAGTTCAATTATACTTAAAGGTCTTTTTCTTTTAAAAGAAAAATAAATTTTATCGATTTTTGATAGAGAGGAAGAGAGCTAGACATATGGGTGAGAGAGAAACATCCACCAGCTGCCTCCTGCACACCCCCCACCGGAAATGTGCCCACAACCAATGTAAGTGCCCTTGATCGGAATTGAACACAGGACTTTTCAGTTTGCAGACCGAATCTCTACTACTGAGCCAAACCGGTTTTAGCAGGTGTTTCTCTTAAGGTATACCCTGGCATAACTTGTGGTACAACTCCTTTCTTCTTCGTCGTCTCCTTCTCCCTTTCCTTCTTCTCCTCCTCCTTCTTCATCTTCCTCACCTTCTTCATCTTCTTGTTCACCTTCTTCTTCTCCTCTTTTTTCTTTTTTTTCTTCTTCATCTCCTTCTTCCTTTTCTTCTCCTCCTCTTTCTCTTTCTCCTACCCCTTCCCACTTATAATTATCTTTTTTGTCATCTTTATCTTCTTAGTCCCCCCTCATCCTCATCTTCATTAGTTGGCTGTTTTATTGTGGGTCTCTTTCCTTTCTTGTAGTAAAATATGAGTATTTGCTTCCCTATTTTTTTCTCATTTTCTCCCCTATATTAAAAGACTGAATTTGCATTGCCCATATCCTCATTATCTAGTGTGTAAACAAGAGAAACCCAGAAAGAAATTTGTTTGAGGGAAGTGGGAAATGGGCTGGAAGTGGGATTGTAATAGAATGATCCTGGATTGATTGATGAAGTGTTTATACCAAACAAGGGGAGGGTCAGCGTTTGTTGCGGGGAATCAATAGGTAAGAAGAAGAGGCATATGAATAGTGTAGTCTGACCTTAGCCTTGTCTTTGTCATCCATCTCCAAAACTGACATTGTATTCTCTTCACCACTTAAATATTCTTGGCCCATCCTTTAAATACTGTGCTGTAATATCTAAACTAAGCTTCTCTACTTTCTTAGTAACCTTTTTTTATATATAAAAACTGTGCCCTACACCAGGGATCCAGGCCTCTGTACATACTCTCATGGACAATGATGAGCCATTCCCTTCAACTCTAATTGGCCTAGTAACTGGTTGCCACAGTGTAGCCTGACATCACAAAGAATCAACTTGACCATCCATCGTGGGTGGTTGGGGAAGGGGAATCCGAGGACTTAGGAGCTCTGGATAAAGAGAGGGAAGCTTTGTCATTATCTCCGAAAATATTTTTAAATCTGACCTCTCACTCCTTCATTTCTTCTAGTTCAAATATTTTCCAGTACATGTCACAGAAGGGATGTTTCCTTCCATCTCCCATAACCCCCGCCATTTAGTGTTGCATTCTATGATTCTCCAGCTATTATCATAGTATTTCATGTGTTGTTTTAATGGGTGTTTTTTTTTCAATAGTTTAAATTTACAGAAAAATCGTGATGATAATTCCCATTTACCCATACATAATTTCCCATATTATTAATATTTTACCTTGGTATGGTTTGATTTTTACATGTGGTGAACTGTAGGTGAAACAGTTACTTTCAAATCTCAGTTGTTGAACATCTCCAATATCAAACAATTTGGTTCTAGACCAAGTTGTTCAAGGAAAAATGTATTAGTTGTGGAAAAACATTTCTGTTCTTGACCTAATAACTCTTTCATGGTGATACCTCTGCATGATACAAAGCCTCTCTCATTCAACAAAGAAGAGAATGTTTTTATTGCTGGCAAACTTTATAATTAACACAATTTTAACCTATAAGGAGGCCATCAAGAATTCTAATGTAGCCAAAGGTGTTAAAGTGCTTACAAAGCAACAATCACAAACAATTGAACACTTAGAACAATTGTTGTTGATTTGGATAAATGAAAAGCAGTTAGCCAGTGATAGCATTTAGGAGGCAATGATATATGGAAAGGTGAAGATGGTGCCTTCTGACATCCTGAAGGATACCCCTGAAAGGAGCATTGAGTGTGATTTGTTTAAGGCTAACAGGGGGTAGTTCCATAAATTTAAGAAATTATGCAGTTCTTTTTAGATTAAATAGTACTTTATATAAGAAAGTAAAAACAGGGAATCATTTGTGTGTTTGGGATGGATTTATTCAATTTACATTTATGACTAATGGGAAAAAAATACTTGGATTTCTTTTTTTATATTTCTACTAGAGGCCCGTGCACAAAGTTTCGGGGTGTGGGTCCCTCAGCCTGACCTCCACCCTCTCCCACCTGAGAGCCCTCTGGGAAGACCTCTCTAATCCGGGAGTTTCTGTCTGTCTTTGCAATCATATGAGCCAATTGTTTTAGACCCCAACCCAGTTTAGTTTGTTGCTCATGGAATAATAGAGGCTTTCCCCCCTCTTTGCTTCATTGGTGGCGATTTCCTAGAAATTTTAGGATATCTTTCCTTTAATTTTTCCTAGATACTGATTTTACTTATGTCTCTCACTTTTTCTTTCCCTCTGTCCCCCACTGAAACAGTAACTTGCTCCTGGCTCACTTTGCTCTAGTGTCTAGGATATCTTTCTGCCACCAGAATTCCTGGTGCTCCCCACTGGCTTGACTTTCCCTTCCTGCTCTGTTTCCCACTCTGCCAAGTCCTCCAAGCCATCAGCTGTCCCACTCCACTTTCGTCTGGCTCTTCCACTCTGCTCTCTGACCAGCACCTCTGTATGCAAATTAACCCACAATCTTTGTCAGATTAATTTGCATTTTCACTCCTGATTGACTGGTGAGTATAGCAGAGGTATGGTCAATTTACATGTTTCTCTTTTATTATATAGGATTAGAGGCCTGAAGAATGAAACCAGTGCATGGGTGGTTTCCCTACGTCTGGCTAGTGATCAGGGCTGATCATGGTCAGACCTATCTGGGCCTTCCAGTCGGGGGAGGGACGGGGCTTGGAAGGTTGGCCACTGACCCTGAGAATGGAGCTGGCCCTTGTCCCTTCTTGGATAGGGCTGCATCCACTTCCACTCATCTTCAGTTCCCCTTGTTGCCTGGGGCACAAAAGGCCTGCTGTGGTAGGAAAAAGAGGCAACAGTGGCTGGGTGGGAGTGGAAGGAACATATGCCAACACCGCTGACAGTGCCCCACCTCCAGGAAGTTCCCTGCCTCCTTGATTCTTCCTTCCCTCGCTGCTGAGCTGCCACAGCAGTGGTTGAAGGTGGGCTGAATGGGGCCTACTGGCCAAAGTGAGGGACTGGGAGCAGGAGGTTGGCTGCTGGCCCCAAGAAGGAGCCAGCTCTTAGCCCCCTTGAAAAAGGGCCCACATCTGCCACCACCCATCCCCAGTTCCTCATCCCAGCCAGGGGCCCAGCCCCCATCAGATGATAAAAGCCTGCCAGCCGTGGTGGGAAGGAACCTTGGGAGGTTAGCCAGTCAATGGAGGTTGTCTGTGGGAGGGCATGTCATAGAGTTTGGTCATTCCAGTTGTTCCAGACATTCTGATTCTTCAGTCTTAAATTATATATATATATATATATTTTTTTTTCAAAAGAGGCAGACATAGTGAGAGGGAAATAGAAATATCAGTGATGCCAGAGAATCATTGATTGGCTGCCTCCTACATGCCTCCTACTGGGGATTGAGCCCACAACACAGGCATGAACCTTTGACAAGAAACAAATCTGGGAACCTTTAGTCCACTGAGTCAAACTGGCTATGGATGTTTTGATTTTTGAACAAATCACTTCTCAAACAGCCTTCTGAAACAAATTAAGTTCGAAAATTGAGGTTCTATTCTATTGAAGTTTTTATTTTATTACAATTTCCATCGATTTTACTTAATGTGTTTTTCTGCCCCAGGATCCCATGCAGGATACCATATTAAATTTTAGTCATCATGTCATGCCTCATTGTGATCATCATGGTTGTACAGTTTTCTAGATTACTTGTTTTAAATAACCTTAATCTTTTGGTGTTTGTTTTTTAGATTAAATCCTCAGATGTTATTGGTGCTAAAGTTGAAAGTTTGCACCCATTTACCAAGCTCTTTCTATTTCCTCCAGCCCCCAGCTGCTGGAAAACACTTTTCTATTTTGTGTTGCAACACATTTGACTCTTTCTATTTTGAATATTCCACATAAGTGATACGATGCAGTATGGGGGATGTGTATGTGTGTCTGCATAACATTGTCTTTATCCACTCATCTATTGATGAACACTTACATTGCTTACCCTGGCTATTATGAATAATACAGCCCATTGCCTATTATTTTGGATGCTTTACCTAAAACCCCAAAGAACTAAGTACCCATTTTTAAGGATCAATAAAGACATGAATTATCACATTTCCTCAAAACATTTGGCTCTTCCAGGCAACTTTCCCAGGTTGCATGTGGGGAACATATTTTTACTGGATATACTTCACTGGTTTTATATTTATAAAACCGTGTTAAACCATATAAAAACATATTTTTACCTGATACACATCACTACCATCTTCATATATATTTATTTTTCTTCTGTAGAACCTTAAACCAAGTCAGCACCAACAATCCTATGAAACACTCCATGACAGTGCTGAATTAATCTCCTGGCTTTGTCACAGGGGTGTCATGGAAGTTTATCTCTAGAAAGCTCAGGGAGGATTCTGTGTGTGTGTGTGTGTGTGTGTGTGTGTGTGTGTGTGTGTGTGTGAGGGGGGGGGGGAACAGCAGAAACTTTTGCAAAGCAGTGTCTACAATGGGAAAAGTGTGCTGGAGACACTCTTATGAGACAAAACTTGCAAAATTGCAGAATCCTCTGTTCAGCTTGGATGGAGCGAGTTTTCAGGGAAGAGCAGACAGCCTTGATTTTTCATCAGCCCTGCCCTATGAGGCCCCTGAGTCTCAGTGTCCCTAGGTAATCACTACAAGCACCTCTGGGAGAATGCTGCCCTAAAGTTTTGCCAGCTGCCAGACAGTCCAGTTTCTCCCCGAATGAATAGGGGTTTCCAGAAACTGACCCAGAACTGGTATCTAGGGTTTATTTATCTTCTACAATTGAAACTTTGTAGCCTGGAGCAGAGTCAAGCCTTCTGCTTGCTCCATGGTGGCAGCCTTTTCTATTAGGGTTTATACATCTTCTGTAATTAAAACTTTGTAGCCTTATGCGGAGGCCTGGGCCTGCCAGGGTGTGCGGAAAGCTTGACTTCCTCTATCGCCAGTGGCAACCCTAGCTTTCCGCTCTGTGGCTGCCGACATTTCTGTTTAGATTTATGTATATTTTATCATTGAAACTTTATAGCCCTGAGCAGAGGCTTAGGCCGGCAAGGGCAGGGGGAAAGTTTGGCTTCCTCCATTGCTTAGGAAACCCAAGCCTCCCTCCTGTTCTCTGTAGCCATAGCAATGTGTAAGGTTTGAGGCGCAGGAAACTGGCCACCAAGGAGTTTTAAAGTAAAGTTTATTCCCCAGTAATGAGCGGGACTCATTATGGAGGTAGAGGACTCAGAATTGAAGGAGTTGGGAAGGGGGGATGAACAGCCAGGCTGCCACCTGGACATGGAGGATCAGCAGCAAGTGGCTGGTCTGGGGGTCTTTTTAAGGGGAGGAACAGGAGAGGGTTGGACCCAGGGCAGAACAGGAAGGGGTGGGCTCCAGGACACTTTGGCATGTGCTGATTGATGGCTCAATATCTTGGAGATGTCTCTGTGACAGATGCCAGTAATGTCATAACTCCGCCCACCAGTTGGGAAAAGGGAGAACCTTATACAATGTTGGTTGGGTTTATTTGAATATTCGCTCCTGATTGGCTTTGGGCGTGGCTTATGGGCATGGCTTGTTGGTGTAGCAGAGTGATGGTTAATTTGTTTATTATTCTTTTAGTAGATACAATGTCCTATTTATTATTTTTAACAAATTTTAGACTTTCTTCCCCTCTTAGAAGTCATTAGATTTCCCACTATGCTTTTGTATTCAAGGTTTATATCATTCTATTTGCCCTGTTTTCTTTCATCTTGACAAGTCATCAGAGTTTAATATTAAGGAAGGACTGAGGAAACCTGCAACCTCTGAGGAAGGAGCCCAAGCCCCTTCTGATCCTACTGTTAGGTCAGAGCAGCACCAGACTGGGCCCCTAATGTAAATCTTGAAATCCTTTAAAGCGACTTGTTGCAGGTCAGTAGAGGAAGGAGTCCAGGTGCCTCTTAGGTTTCAAAATGGGGCCTCTGAAAAGGAACAGAAGGGACCTTTGACCACAGATATAGTGATCTTCAGTCCCACTCCACCTCTAATATCAACCTCAAAAAGTTTGAGGCAAGATCCCTGGATGTGTTATCTCTGTTGGAAGTACAGAGGAACCAGATGGAAAGCTTCCTCTGCAAGGTGTGGCTTCAAGTCCACAGGTGAGGGTTCTCATCCAGCCAGGCTTCTAGTTGAGGATTCTGAGGAGAGACTGAGGGACCTCTCTGAGGGATAGTGCCACAGCCCAGCTCTACCCGTGATGATTGCTCTGCGAAGTCCCAAGCAATTTCCAGATGTGTGGTATATCTGGACCCCCATCTTGGGAACCTGAGAGATATAAGCCATTTTCTGAAGTGTATGACCTCAGTTCCACAGAGGGAGGAGTCCTGAGCATCTCCTTGCACCAAGGTGATAATTGAAAAGGCGTACATAGAGGATCTCTCACAGCAGACAGAAAGACCTCACAGAAACCTACATCTACTATTAGTCCTGAAAGGATCAGTGCATGAACATAAGGTAAAGAGAACCCTCTGCATTCCCTTAACTTATTTTTCTGGCATTTCAGTGAGATGGTAACATTGACCTGAGGTTACCATCCTCAAATAAACAAGTGAGAAGGGACTATCAGCAGTCAATATGATGACTTTGAGTAGCACAGTACACACAGGACTTCACAGAACTGAGCGTTTCTCTGCTATCTGCCCTGGGAAGGGGAGGAAAAAAATATATATATATAGAATATTGAGGATGCCTAATATAACATTTTTTAAATTGTGAATTTAATTTGAATTTCTCTATTGGCTAATGATGTGGAGGAATTTTTCATGTGTTTGTTCAACATCCATATGTCAGGTTTGTTGAATTATATGTTGATTAGAGGCCTGGGGCTTGAAATCTTGCATGGGTGGGACCCCCCTGGGATGGGTAGAAAAGGTAAAGGAGAATGAAAGTGACAAATTCCCAGTTGTAAAATAAGTAAGTCATGGGTATATAATGTACAGCACAGGGAATCTATATATATAAAAACACAGTGACCGTTACAGCAGAATGACTAGGATGACCAGAACAATCAGTGGCTATGACATACATTGCAGCAGGCAGCCAGCCTGATCCAGGGCAGATTACCCCTAACACCCTGATCAAGGTGGGGCCAGTTGACCAACCATCTTGGATGGCATAAATTTGGGGTCTGGGGACCTGGAGGTGCCACAGCAGTCCCAGCAGGCCACGCAAAGCACCTAGGTGTCTGGCCCCAGTCGTAACAGCTGCAGGAATAGGGACCACAGGGCACAGGGGACTGTGGCTCACAGGAGCCAGGAGGTGCAAGGCCTGACCTGGGCACTTACCCCACTCACGTGGCCCAGCAATGCCAGCAGGTGGGCCATAGTATGCAGCAAGGTACTGGGCTGCCAACTGGGGGAGAGGAGGGGACTGTGAGCCAGGAGGGTAGGCCCTGTACCAAACAGAGCCCCGAGTGGTGTGGGCAGGAATGGAGCTGGAAACCCTGGTTGAGTGGGTAGGGCTGCATCTCTGTGCCTTTTCGGCCTTGGTCTTGAAATTCTGTGGGAAACCAGTGTACTGTCTACCAGAGTGTCAGAGGTCAGCCCTACTTCAAGAGAGAGGACGTGGTGGAACATGGCAAGGTCACAGGAGGGATGGGAAATGTTGTTGCCATCTTCCGGAAACACAGCTGACAATGTCTTCAGGAACTATGAACAGATAACCTCTGGGCTCGGTTCTACAGAAGAGGAAGCTTAGACTCAAAGAAGGGAGCCTTCCACAACACCTCACCCACTTCTCATACTTAACCCTATGCAGCATTGTTTTCATTGAAAGTAGAGGATCCAAAATGGTTTTAGATCGTTGCTATTTTAGGCAGGAAATAATTTAGCACAGGGAATTGCTCCTTGGAAATCATCAGAAAGCTGGAGGAGTGGGTATTAGGCTGGCCCTCCAGGAAAGAATCCCTGACCAGCAGGAGGAGCTGCCCCCTCAATCACAACTAAATTCTAGGACACTCTGACACAAGTTTGACCTGGGGATTGGGAAACTGCTGCCCCTGCAAGTGCCCTCCAGCTCTCACAAAACAGGTCACTGGGTACTGCCTCTGCCACAATTGCCTGTGCACAGCCTCAGCCTGGATTCCACTGCAGAAAACCTCCAAATATTTGCAAACATGATCACCAGCAGCAAACAGCCCAAAAAGTGCGAAGATGCCTCTATCCCACTTCTGTCTTCAAAAATTGTACAAGCACATCCGCAATCATCAGAAATTAATTCACATCCAGATACCTATCTGCAAAGGAGTTTGGGCAATTTCAGACTTTTATTTAGGAGTGAGATCTTAACAACATTGCTCATATGCCTGGTATTGTTAAAAATGGGTCCCGGCTGGTTGAGCATTGATCTATATACCAGGAGGTAACAATGTGATCCCTGGTCAGGTTTTGGGCTGGATCCTCAGTAGGGCATCAATGATTCTTTCTCATCACTGGTGTTTCTACCTATGTCTCCCTCTCCCTCTGAAATCTATAAATGTTTATTAAATGGGGTCATGCTGTATATGTGTTATGAGTTTTTCACTTCATAGACCACTAATGTCTTTCCTGTTAAAACCACACTTATAGAACGTCATTTACTTATCATTCATTTTAATTGATCTCTGAGAGAAGAAGGCAGAGAGAGAGAATCATTACTCCATTGTTTCCTGCACTCTCTGGGCTGGGTATTGAATCTGCAACCCTGACTTGCAATCAATCCACCACTTTCTAGTGTATGGGATGATTCTATGCTGGTACCCTGTTTCAAAATTCCAGCCTCCAGAACTGTGAGAAAAATACATTTCTGTCTTTTACATCACACAAATTTATGATATTTTGTTATGGCTGTCTGAGCTGACTAATCCTATATAATAGAAGTCCAATAACTAAATTGCAGAATGACTGGAATGACCAGAACAACTCCAGCTGGTCCCGATCCTGATAGGCCCCCATCAGGGTGGGCCGACTGGACCACACCAGTGCACAAATTCATGCGTTGGGCCTCTAGTATAGTTAATTATAGTTAATTAAAGTTAATTATAGTTAATTATAAAAACCCAGTGACCAGAATGGCAGTATGACCAGAATGACTGGTGGCTATGATGTGTACTGCAGCACCCAACCAGCCATATCTGGACCCTGATCAGTATCCCAGCCCAGCCCTGATCTGCCCACAACATCCAGATCAGGGGCGGGGCCAGCTGCCAACCACCCTTGGCCCCTCTCCTGAGCAACCCTGCCCATGGCCCCTCTTCTGGCTGGCCATGCCCCCAATTGTGCCCTACCCCAATTGGTGTGGGGCCAGTCAGCCAACCACCCGGGCCCCAATCTGCCAGGCCTGATGGGCTCCCATTGGGGCTGGCCAGCCACTCATCACCTGTGCATGAATTTGTGTGCACTGGGCCTTTAGTATCATAATAATTTTGTATGGTGACAGATGATTACTAGATTTATAATGGTTATTTGTGGTAGGTACTATGAGGATCTACAATATCATCCCATATAATAAAAGCCTAATATGCTAAGTGCCCAACCAGTCAGCTGTTCAACCAATCAAAATGTAATATACTAATGATTTGCTATGGCCACTCAACTGTTTTTTATGATGTGCACTGACAACCAGGGAGGAGATGCTCCAACCAATTGGTTAGCTGGCTGCTGGGTTCTGGCCTATTGGGACTGAGCAAAATGGGCTGGACATGCCCTGGAACCCTCCTGCAGTCCCTCCCCAGCTGGCAAACCACCTGCATCCCTCCCCAGCCTGATCATGCACCAGTGGTGTCTCTCAGCCTGGCCTGTACCCTCTCACAATCTGGGACCCTTCAGGGAATGTTGGAGAGCCGTTTTGGCCTGATCCCGCTGGTTCAAGGGACCCCACTGGTGCACGAATTTGTGCACTGGGGCTCTAGTAAGGTATATAAAACATTGAATCACTATGCTGTACAACTGAAATTAATATAATGTTGTATGTCAACTATACATAAACAAAATATGCATATTATTGTCTTTCTCAGACCATCTCACTCTCAGATTTTATTTATCAGGTCCTTTTACTCTCTTTCTTCTTCTCTAACTTTGAGGAATTTCCTCTCATTTCATTTTCCAAGTTTAAGTCCCATACCTAATTTTGTCTTGTTCTTCTCTTTGTCTCCTCTCCCTCTACTCCCATTCTCCTGCTTTTCAACTGTTTACATCACTGGCACCTTCTTCTCTTTCAAAACTTATGTTCAACTATCTTTTTTTTTTCTCTCCAAAATAATACAAAATATCCTCTAATTCATCCACTAACTCACAGGGGCAAACTTATGAAAAGATAAACTGTATTTTTTTAATTCTACTTTCACAGTGCATACCTTCTCATCACCCTTTGGAAATCTTACTCCTATCCACATAACTCTACTTAAACTGCTCTAGAGAAGTCAGCAAACATTTTCTAATTTTCAAATATAACATTATTTACTCTCTCCTCACTTATCTGGATTTGTTTGGGACTTTTTTTTGCTTTAGCTTTGTCTATTCCTTTTTCTATTAGTTCTTGCACTGCCTTTTAATTACACATTTTCTTTTCCTCTTTACAAATTATGCAACTTATGATACAAAACAGCATACATATGTAAACTGTATTATATATAATTTATGCATAAGTATATAGTCTATAAATATATCATATTTTATAAAATATACAACTCTCAGAGGTTTCATGTGAGACTACAATGTGTGTATAATTCATACATGGCATATAAAGTTAACATTTAATAAATTAACAATATATTCTTTATGCTATATGATTTATACATATGCATGTATATATGCATGTGTAAATACTTAATCCACAAAACTATATTGATGCATACTTTTTTTCCTCTCTCAATTTTACAGATAGAAAAACTGAGTCACAGAGAGGATGGCTCGCTTGCCCAAGATCACAGAGTTGGTTAATGTCTGAGGTAGGATTCAAACTGGTGTATTCTGTGTAAAGAGCTTGTAACTAATCTATTATACAATGTCTTTCAGTTTCCAGATAGAGAATATATTTTTAAAAAGTAGATATTCTTCTATTTCAGTCAGAGACAATGAATTCCAAACTGAAGCCAACTTCTTCTGGAGTAACACAGGCCTTCACTACAGCCCTATTTATGCTGAGACTCTCATGAATATTACAGGTTTAAATCTCATTAAAGTACAAATGTTGATGTTATTTGATAGCTTGTTTTCCTTCCTTCTGATCAGATTATCACTGGCTGTGATAACTTTTCCCACACATACCCTTTTTTCTTTCTTGATAATACCACACTAATTCAAGCCCAGGTTTCCTTTAGCCTCATCTACATCAGCCTCATATGTGGGCTCTTCTTGCTTTAATCCATTTTACATAACTACCATTATTATCTTTCCAAGAAGCATTCCAATTGTGTCATCCCCTTCCTCAAAAACATTTAATGGCTTCATATTGCCTATGAAAGTAAAAACAAATCACTTAACAGATGTTAAAGATCCTTTGGAGTATGGCTCATAGCTACCTTACTTTTCCCTAACATTATGATTCAGCTGTTGGAAGTATTCTTTGTCCTTTGTACTCTCTTCATGCAATTTCCATTTTCTCCTTTCAAGATCCTGCCTAACTGAAAACTTCTGTCAAATACCTGTCTCATCATAGAAAGTGATCAATTTTGGAGATTTTTACTGTGTCTTGAGCACTTATAATAGAATCTGGCACATAGTATATTTTTAAAATGTAAATGAACGGTTATTGAATTATTTACACATAGTGATTGCTGTAAAGGAAGCAGCATTAACTAAGAAGAATTAATTCTAGTGAAAGTATTAATGATCAATCAATATTTTAAGTGATAGCTATACTTAACTCAAATATTTAAGCTTTTTATAGGAAATCATATATACTAGTCTGGATATTTCTTGGTGACATTACTTAATAGAGAAAAACAAACAATAGTATTAAAGTTTTTTTTTTTTTTTATCAACAAATATGTCAAGGTACATAGAGCTTTTTTTCCTGTACACACAACCAAATTGGATTATCTGATGCTTTTTTAGCAAATGAAATCTCAGAATTGTCTTAGGCTGAAGAACATCAGTTCATATAATTCTAGCAGTCTATTGTTGGTCAAAGCTACTCAGTGTTATCACTAAAGATCACAGTAAAGCTTATTTTATTCTAATTCTGACTGAAAAAAGAGACATGTCTTGTGTAATGGCCTCCAATTACCAACAATACTTAAAAACCTCACTTCTTACAAGCAATACATTTTCTATTGTTTTAATAGTTTATAAACAAATGTACATATATAATTTTCATAAATGCATTATCTGCGATTATATTCCCATATACTGTGTGCAATCATTTTTGTTCTTATATTTTTATTATTAAATTTTATTAAATGTATTGGGGTAAAATTATGTATAAATTTCAAGTGTACAATTCTACAATTTTATACATTATCTGCATATTCCATTGTATTTTCACCACCCAATTTCAAGTCTCCTTCTATCACCATTTATTTTACACCTTTACTCATCCTTTCCTCGGTTTGTGTCTACGGAGCATTTTGTTTTTTTGTTTGTTATGTCCTGTTTTATATCCCACATATGAGTAAAAGCATATGGTTTTGTATTTTTCCATGTAACTTATTTCACTTAGCATGATATTCACAAGATCTATCCATGTTTCTCTCTCATCAATATTTTTATCTCTCTCTCTCCCTTACTCTCTCTCTCTCTAAAAATCAATAAAAACACATCTAAACAAGTCATATAGAAAAGTAGGAAAGTGTTAACTTTGCTTGAAAATGGATAATTAGATTTTGTGATTATTTCACAATGTATACATATACCAAAATATTGGGTTGTACACTTTAAATACATGTAATATTATTTGACCACTAGAGGCCTGGTGCATGAAATTCATGCACTGGGAGGATGCCCCTCAGCCCAGCCTGCACCTTCTCCAATCTGGGACCATTGGGGGATGTCTGACTGCCAGTTTAGGCCCAAATGGGCAGTTGGATATACCTCTCACAATCCGGGACTGCTGGCTCCCAACCAGTCGCCTCCCTGCCAGCCTGATTGCCCCTAATCTCTTCTGCCTGCCAATCTGAGCACTCCCTAGCCACTCCCCTGCCAGCCTGACTAATACCTAACTGCTCCCCTGCCAGCCCGTTCAACTTCAACTGCCCTCCCCTATAAGCCTGGTCCCTCCCAACTGGCATCCCCTGCTGGCCTGATCACCCCCAACTGCCCTCCGCTGCAGGCCTGATATTGCCCCCAACTGCCATCCTTTGCTGGCCAATTTTGTTCTGATTGGTCGGTTTCTATGCCAGTCAGCCTCAAAAGCTCCACCTGCTAAGCAGCCATTGGATCCTCACAGTTGACCCTGATTTGGTTCTGATTGGTCAGTATCTATGCCAGTCATCATCTCCCGGCCTATCTCCAGGTCTGATCATAGAGACTGGGCTGAGCAGCAGCAGCCCCAGGCTGCTGGCAGCAGCTGAACTGCTGACCTCTGGGAGAGAGAGAGGGGTTTGGCTGCTGGTGAGGGAGAGAGGTCTGCTTCTCTCTCCCAGCCTTGCCAGCAGCCACTGGCACTGCTTATCAGCCCTACCTCTTTCTTTCTCTGAGAGGTCAGCAGTTCAGCCCGCTTGCCTGCTACGTGCGCAGCCTGGAGAATGGTCAAGCCTCCCGGTTGTTGTGGATGTGATGGACCCAGGGTTTTTATATATTAGGATGGTACCTTAAAAAAATAGCATAAGAATTCATTACAATCCACCTCTGAAGTTTGAGTGATAAATAAAACAGTTCATGGTTAATTTAATTTATTTTAGACTTGTTTAAGCAATTGTGGTACTGTAATCCTGAGACCAGTTATAAAGGTGAATATTCCATTGAATATATTGTTCCACAGCCCACCATTATGTACTGTGAGAAGTAAAATAAGTGCCTTGGTCACTATCAAAGATGTGTGGAATTCAGAAAGGATAAGGAGTGGCATGTGAGACCTTGTAGTCTGGCTTTAATATATACAGAGCAATATGTGCCCCATTTATACTTTTGTGATCTATGAGGCAAGATATTCCAAGAGATATTTAGCCCAAATAAGCCAAACTTGGATAGGAATTGTTTGTATTGACTAGACCAGATGGTCAGACCATTGGCTATAGCCCAAAGAGCTATAAAAACGTACCCATGAGACCAATTGTTGTCCAAGACATCCAGTGGTAAGATGACTGCCGAAAGTTCAGCCAACTGAACTGACCCTTGGGTCCTGTCCTTTACCAAAAATACACTGATTAAGGCATAAAAAGCAGAAGCTCTCAAATAAGTTCTTTTAATTTTGTTAGTGATAAAATCATTGCTTAAGTGAATGGGCTTCTTTAGATATGGGCCCTGTAGATACCAATATGCCTCCACGTATCCAAGAGTTCTAAGAGAAAGATAAACTTTTCTTGTACTTTGGCATCTGGGAAGAGAATGGGCATATGAGAACTTACCCTATCCAGTAGATAGGGTATGCAGAGTAATCATCCTGTAGCAATGAGGCCCAATAGCCATGCTGAGCTTTCAGAATGTTGCCTCCATGATTCAGGTATAGGACCTGAGATTGCCTTTACTTTTAACAAAGTCCAGTATATGGCCATCAATAGCCATACTAATGGCATACAACATTGGGCTGTAGAGGGCAGTTTCTTGAACCAGAAGACCATTGGCAACTAATGGCCATCATGAATCGTCCAGGGACTCCAAGAGGTATGAGAGAAAGTTGTTAAAGATTCTACAATAAAGGAGTTTCTAAAAAGCCGTATCAGGACTGATTGTTCTAGAGTAATTTAGACAGATTTTAGAGCCCTATGTTACAAGGAGTCTTATTCAAGGTAAGCCAGCCTGCAAGTAACATATCTAATGGAATTAAATAAAATTTATTAGGAATGTCGCTTCCATAATCCAAAAAAACTGCAAAAGATAGTGGGCTTCTTTTTACAATGTGGGTACTAAGGAGGTTAAAAGCTGTTTCCTGGCATACTCAGGATTAGAGCAGCCCTCAGATTAACAAATCATTGTCAGAAATTTAACTTAGGCAGTGGGGCCTTTTTTTGTGCGTAGGGGTACTAGATATTCCCTTTGTGAGCTCATTTGTTTTTAGGCCCTGCATATGTGTATCATATGAATCTCCTCAATGGAGGATGTCATCAGTGTGACGTCATACCTGTGCACCTGGAAAAATCTAGATGTGGTGAAGATACTGGCTGCAAAGAAATGTGAGATAACAGGACTGGATAGGTACCCTACTGAGTACCCAGGTAAAAGTGTATTATGTCTCTTTAAATGTGTGGGTTAACTGTAGCTATTGTATGTTGAAATAGGTACTGAGTAGAACATGTCAGTCAAATACTTTGTTATGAATGCTATTTATTTACCATTTTCTTATTGCGTAGAATCAGCAATTTCAAAAATATTACATATGGATTCCTAATGAGTGTGACCATCACATTCATCATCTGAAAATTCACACTGGGGCACCAATCATGGTTTTCAGATTTATGAGGAAGTCTAAATTGGCTGGTAAATTCAGAAGAAGTAGGGATAATTATACCTTCTCAAACTAGGTCTTATATAATGGATGTCTAACAGTGAAGGTCCTGTTTTCATTTAAATTGGGTCCTTTTTCAACAAGAGTGAAAGGTGTTATTTGATACATAGGTACGAAGGTCACAGGGTAACATTTTCTCAAGCTGGTTATAAGGGCAAAAGATTTATTTTACTACTCATTGAATCAGATTGTCATTATGCACTACAAAATATTTTAGGATAACAAGTGCTTTGGCTATTGGAAATTGAGGCAATACAATAGTTCTAATAGTTAAGTTTAGACTTATTTGTTTCTATTTTTATGATCAGAAATTCTTTATTAGTTTGTCCAAATATTGGCTGTCCAGGGAAGAGAATGGAATGAGGCTTAAAGCTGTCAAAAGTCTAACATCTAAAATGGAAATCAGATTCATTATTACACACTGCCAACCTCACATAACACCCTGTTTCCCATCTCCCCTACCTTTCTTCCTTGCCAGTATGATAAAGTGTTAAGGAAAAAAATTATCTTCAGTCTTCACCTTGTCCTTATTCTCAGTGTCTGGCTATCTATGGAATGGCTGTTCTTGCGCCCAAACTTGTATAATTCTATGTCCCTCCCTTTTCACATACCTGCCCCCTCCTTTGCTCCTGCCCCATTACAGAGATACAAATACATTTCCTTTATACATATGCTAGTATTTATTCAAGGACGCCAATTAGGTTTTGATACACACATAATGATCAATTCTTAAGAATTTTCTCTAGAGAGGCAACACCTACTTAAAGGTCTTCCTCTTCAGCTAAAACCTGGGCATCACTTATGGTAGTACTCCCTCTTCATCAACATCTCCTCCTCCTTCTCCTTCTTCATCTACTTGTCCTTGTCCTTCTCCTCCTTCTCCTTCTCCTTCTCCTTCTCCTTCTCCTTCTCCTTCTCCTTCTCCTTCTCCTTCTCCTTCTCCTTCTCCTTCTTCTTCTCCTTCTCCTCCTTCTCCTTCTTCATCATCATCATCTTCTCCTTCTCCTTCTCCATCTACTACTTCTTCTTCTTCTTCTTCCCCTTCCTCTACTTCTCCTCCTCCGACTTCTTCCTCTTCTCCTTCTCCTTCTTCATCTTCATCATCTTCTTCTTCATCATCATCTCCTTCTCCTGATCCTTCTCTTTCATCATCTCTATCATCTCCATCATCTTCATAGTCTCCATCATCTTCATCTTCATCATCTTCTTCTTCATAAATTTCTCCTTCTCTGTCTTCATCTTCTCCTTCTTCATCATCGTCTTCTTCATCATCGTCTTCTTCATCATCGTCTTCTTCATCATCGTCATAATCTTCTCCTTCTCCTTCTTCTTCATCTTCTTCTCCTCCATCTTCTTCTCCTCCATCTTCTTCTCCTTCATCTTCATCATCTGCTTCTTCATCATAATCTTCTTCTCCTTCTTCTTCTTCTTGTTCTTCATCTCCTCCTTCTTCCCCTTCTTCTTCTTCTCCTTCTTCTTCTTCTTCTTCTTCTTCTTCTTCTTCTTCTTCTTCTTCTCCTTCTTCTTCTTCTTCTTCTTCTTCTTCTTCTTCTTCTTCTTCTTCTTCTTCTTCTTCTTCTCCATCTCCTCCTTCTCCTTCTCCTTCTCCTTCATCATTAATTTCCTCATCGTTCTCATCCTCATTGTCCCCTTCATTCTCGTCATCCTCACTTGGCTGATCTATTTTGGGTCTCTTACCTTTCCTGTAGTAAAATACAAATACCTGCCTCTTTCTTTTTCTCTCATTTTGTTCGTTCGATTGAAGGACTGGATTTTCATTTCCCAATATATTCATTATCTAGTGGGGAAACAAAAGAAACCCATGAAGAAATTGGTTTGGGGAAAGAAATTGGGAAATGAGTGGAAAGTGAGATTATAATAGAATGGCAGTGGATTGATTGAGGAGGTGTTTGTGCTACACAAGGGCAGGGTCAGAGTCTGTGGTGGGGAATCAATAGGGAAGAAGAGGAGTCATATGAATAGGGTATTCTCACCTTATCCTTGTCTTTGCCATCAACTTCAGAAACTGATACCGTTTTATCTTCACTACTTGAAGATTGTTGGCCCATCCTTGCGGTTGGAGTCTGTAATACAGTATCTAAACTAAGCTTTGGCTTTGTTGTAGAGACTGTGCCCTAATTCAGGGCTCCTGACCTCTATATATACTCTCCAGGACAATGAGGAGCCACACCCTTCAACTCTAATTGGCCAAGTTAGTGGTTGCCACGGTGTAGCCTGACATCACAAAGCCTCAGCTTGACCATCCATGGGGTGGGTGGGGGGGAAGAGGATGCAGAGGACTCAGATGCTCTAGATAGAGAAAGGGGAGTTTCCTCAATATCGCCTAAAATATTTCCCAAACTGACCTCTTACTTCTTCATTTCCTCTAGTTCAATTATTGTCCAGCACATGGCAGGGAGAGGGTGTTTCAAGCCATTTCTCATACCCCCCTCTATCCATTCAGTGGTAATTCTACTCCTCCCCAGCTATTATCATTACCTAGTATTTTGTATGTTGTTTTAATAGGTGTTTTATTTTAGAATAGTTTTAGATTTACAGAGAAATCTTGATGATAATACCCATATTCGCCATATCCAATTTTCCATATTATTAACCTGTCAACCGGGGAGTTCCCTTTTTAATTAAGCAACCTGTAATGGGCGCATACTCTTTCACTACTCTTTCACTAGGACGTGTCAGTAGTGAAAGAGTACGCACCCATTACATAAAAAAATAATAATAATATGAAATTAGGCCCGGAGGACGTAATTTCATATTATTATTATTTTTTTATTTATACTTAATTAAAATAAATGGTATATATATGTTTTCATTTATTTATATATAAAGCACAAAGGAAAATGAAAAATTACAAAAAAATAGAAAAGAATACCAACAAAAAATGGAAACATAGAATTAAAAAATTATAAATTTTACAAACAATTATAAAGTTTACAAAAAATATATACCATCCCTCTCAGGGCACAACATATATTTCCAGGATGTATTCATACGTCCTACCCGTCCCCGATGTTGTTTACGTTTGACCTATTTATAGGTCCTGCTCAGTTAACAGGTTAATAGCTTACATTGGTATGGTGTGATTTTTACATGTGGTGAACTATCAGTGAAAAGGTTACATTCAAACCTCAGGTCTCAAAAATCTCCAATATCGAACAATTTGTTTCTAGACCAAGTTGTTCAAGGAAAAAAATGCATTAGTTGTTGAATAAAACTTCAGTTCTTGTCTTTATAACTCTTTCATGCTAATACCTCTACATGACACAAAGCATCTCTAGTGCAACAAACAAAGAAAAGAATATTTTTGTTGCTGGCAACCTCAATGGTTAACACAATTTTAAAACATAAGGAAGCCATCAAGAATGCTAATTTAGTCAAGTTTGTGAAAGTGCTCACTAAACAACAATATCAAACAATTGGACGCTTAGAATAATTGTTGTTGATTTGGATAAATGAAAAGCTGTTAGCCAGTGATAGCATTTAGGAAGCAATGATATGTTAAAAGGTGAAGATGGTGCCTTCTGACTTTTTGGAGGATACCCCAGAAAGCAATGCTAAATGTGATTCATTTATGGCTATCAGGAGGTAGTTCCATAAATTTAAGAAAATAAGCATTTCTTTTTAGATTAAACAGTACTTTAAATTTGTACTACATATATAAAAAAAAGTTAAAACATGGAGTTATTTGTGTGTCTGGGATTGATTCATTCAATTTACATTTATATATAACTGAAGAAATTATTTGGATTTCTTCTCTTATATTCTGACTAGCAGCCTGGTGCATGAAACCAGTACATGGGTGGTTTCCCTAGGCCTGGCTTGCAATCAGGGCCAATTGTGGCCTGGCATATCTGGGTTTGATGGTCAGGGGAGGGCCTGGAGGAGGGATGTGGCACAGGAGCTTAGCCACCAGTCCTGGGAATGGAGCTGGCCTTTGGCCACATCCATTGCCACCCACCTAAATTTTCCCTTCTCAGCCTGGGGCCAGGAGGCCCTGGTGCAGTAAGGAAAGAAAGTGATAGTGGCTGAGCCAGACGTGGAAGGAACAGATGCCTATGCCACTGAGAGTGCCCCACCATCAATGGTTCCCTGCCTACCCTCCTCCTCCTTCCCTTACTGTTGAGCTGTCACCTCAAAAGACAAGTGGCAGGCCTATTGGGGCTGCTGGTCGGGATTTGGGACCAGGATCAGGAGGTTGGCTGCCAGCCCCAAGGAGGGAGCAAACAGTTGGATTCCTGGGAGAGGGGCCACGTCCTCCACAACCCATCCCCAGTTCCCTGTCCCAGCCAGGGGGCCTGCCCCCATCAGGTGATTGAAGCCTGCCAGCTGTGGGGAGGAATTGTGGAAGATTAGCAGGCCAGTGGAGATTGTCTGTGGGAGTGCACTGACCACCAGGGGGCAGCCCGTGCATTGAGGGTCTGCCTCCTGGTGGTCAGTGAACTTCATAAAGATCCCTCATTCCAGTCTTTCCAGACATTCTGATTCTTCAATCTTAAAGGTCGCTTAGACTTCAATACATATAGAATAATTTCAAAAGAGGAAGGCACAGTGAGAGGGAGATAGAAACATCAGCGATGCCAGACAATCACTGATTGGCTGTCTTCTGCACTCCCCCTTCTGGGGATCAAGTCCACAGCCCAGGCATGTACCTTTGACAAGAAACAAACCTGGGAACCTTGAGTCCACTGAGTCGAACTGGCTATGGATGATTCGTTTTTTGAACAAATCACTTCTAAAACAGCCTTTTGAAACAAATTAAATTCAGGAAGTGAAGTTCTACAGTATTGAGGTCTTAATTTTATTATGATTTCTATCATTTTTGTTTAATGTGCTTTTTTTCTGCCCCAAGATTCCTTCCAGGATACCATATTGAATTTTAGTTAGTCATCATGTCATGCCTCATTGGGATATGCGTGGTTGTAAAGTATTCTAGAATTCTTGTTTTAGACAACCTTAATTTTTTGTTTGTTTGTTTGTGTTTTACATTAAATAATCAGATGTTATTGATGTTATAAGTGAAGATTTGCACCCTTTACCAAGCTGTGCCTTTTCCTAGACCCCTCAGCTCCTGGAAAACACTTTTCCACTCTGTGTTCTCTGTGTTGCAATGAGTTTGACTTTTTACTTTTTAATAATTCACACATAAGTGATATGACCCAGTGTGAGGGTTATGTATGTGTGTGTGCATAACATCTTCTTTATCCATTCATCTATTAATAAATACTTACATTACTTACCTTGGCTATTGTGAATAATCCAGCACATTGCCTACTATTTTGGATATCTTATTTAAAACCCCAAAGAACTATATACCCATTTCTATGTTTCAATAAAAACATGAATTATCACACTTCCCTCCAACATTTGGCTCTTTCAGGCAACTTTCCCAGGTTGCATGTGGGGTACATATTTTTACTGGATACACTTTACTAGTTTTCTACACTACCATCTTCATATTTATGTATTTTTCTTCTGCAGAACCTCAAACCAAGTCATTACCTTCAATATTATGGAACACTCCATTACAGTGGTGAATTAATCCCCTGGTATTGTCACAGGGGTGCCATGGATGTTTCTCTCTAGAAACCTGAGAGTCAGGATTGTGTGTGTGTGTGTGTGTGTGTGTGTGTGTGTGTGTGTGTGTGTGTGTAAGATGATAACTGCATTTCTCCATGAGAGACTGACTACCCAATGGACTTGTATATTGAACAGACTATCCAACCAAACTCTATATAGAAAGGGGACAAACATCTGCTTAAGAAAACACAAATGTTCACAAGGTAAAAGTCATTCCCTTAAGCACAGTGTCAGTCACATCTTATTTTGGAACTGGACACATGATTCAATCTGAGACTAACAAATAGTTCCAGGTTGAGACACATGATTGAGGACAGCTTTCAGGATGCTTCATGTCACTCTATGGTAATTTTTTAAAACTGACTTATGAGGGTCAAATCTTTAATAGATGCTTGGTAAGTCTCACTAATGCAGTACAAAGAATAGCAGTTGCAAGCACAAGCTTGCCACCAGGCAATGGCTCAAAAATGTATGCCTACCAGCATAAAGCAGTCAGTTAGGCAGCCAAAGCAAATAAGAAATTGTAGTATGGACAGTACCTTTATGTCCTCCTCACATGGCCATTCGTTGTGATCACTCCACAGACACAGGAAGGATCCTACACCTAAAATTTCTTCAGGATGCCAAGACTGATGACCCAGGCACCAGGAGAGTATGAAAAAGTTTGTTACTCACATAATGAGGCTTATGGGAAGGCTCTCAAGCAGATTCAAGAATGTATGCATACAAATGAAACTAATGTAAAATAATATTGATTGTTACCTGTAATTTAAAATCATTATAAAGAAGGGAAAGATGGGGGAGAGACAGAGAGAGAAAGAGAGGGGGAGAGAGAGATAGGAGACTTGGCTTTTGTTATAGTAAAAGGATAAATCAAGAATGGCTATTCCATATAGGTTAGGGTTTGCATATTCTGAACCTCCTGCTGGCCCTACAGAAAAGTGTACCTGAGCTTTCTTATCAGATATAGGTCAGTAGGAAAGAGGAAGTGGTGGGACTCTTTTATAGAATAATGTTTTGTAAATGCAAGATATTCTAGCACAATTTAGTAATCTCATATCCCATATAGCCAACCTTCTCCCATTGTTTTTGCTTATAATGATTTTCATAGATAAACATTTATGAAATTATGATCAATTATGTTTTTAAAGTAGCTTAGAATTATTTTCATTCAGCATAGAAACTGGGTAGAAAGAGAAAAGACTGCTAGCATAAACAAGCCTGACACTCTGCCTACAAGAGTACAGACTTAGTTATACTATTTGCTGAATTATGTGGGGTTACTTACATTTTTCCTATTCCAGATGATCACTATATCATACAAATATTTTCATAATTATAATAATAGAAACTAACATTTATTGACCACTGACTGTATATAGAAATTATAAAAATATCCATGTCCCTATTTAATCTTCATCACATCCCTATGAATGTAAGTGAGAGAACAATATTTTCTGGCAGCTTTGCTAGGACTCCTGTGATTATCTCCATTCCAATACAGAAAAAAGAAAAGAGTATGGTATAGGGCACATTGCAACTTTTGTTGGCTAGACTCATTATAGAGAGGTATGCATTGCTCCTGCTCACATTTAATTGGAAAAAAAACTCACATAGCCACATATGCAGGCACACTCACCCCAGACAGGTATAATCTAAAGGTTATTAGTGCTAACACCATTAAGAATGATTGTAACACTTGTTGTGTGGCTTATTTGATTATAACATTATCCTGTGCACTATAAGGTTGAGGGTTCTATTCAAGGTCAGAACAAGTGCCTCAGTTATGGTTTTGATCCTGGGTCAGACTGCATAAGGAATTCAACTGATCAATATTTATCTCTCACATCGATGTTTCTCTATTTCTCTCTCTTCCCCTGGCTCTTTCTCTCTCTCTCTCTTTTTTTTAATCAATAAACACACATTCTCGTGTCAGGATTAAGCAAAAATATTTTGGTCCATATTTGAATTTCCTTCTGGAATTTCTCTTCAGTTCCATTGAAATATGTGTCTATCCTCAATCAATAACGTTTTGTCTTGATTACTGTAGCACTATCGCAAACAGTGTAATTCTTTCAATTGTATTTTAGTTTTAAAAATTGGTTTAGAAACCTAACAAAATAAGTACAAGGTCTATGTGAGGAAGACTATAATATTGTAATTAATGAAATCAAATAAATCTCCCATGTGCATGAAAGACTCAATGTTGTTAAGAAAATTACTCTCCTCAACTTGATCAATATAGATTACATGCAATCATAATAAAAATATCAGCAGGTTATTTTCTGGATATCAACAAACTGAATAAGAAGTTTATGTAGAGAAGCAATGTTTATGTGGAGAGAATATAGATTTTGTTTATCTATTCACCCATTCAGGGATATTTGACTGTTTCCCCTATTGTCAAATATGTATGGAGCTATAACAGAAAATCATGTACAGATTTGTGTCTAAACATGAGTTTTCATTTCTGGCAGGCATTTGATTGATGAGTCCAATGATAAATATATATGCATATAAGAAAGTACTATCATTTCCCGCAGTGAGTGCTCAGTTTTATATACATAGTGGCAATGCATGAGTGTTCATATTGTACCTCATCTTTGCTAGCACTTACTTCAGTATTATTGTTTAAATCTGGTATCAAAAGTAAGTTGCACTGTAGAATGAATTTAATTGACATTTTTTTAAATTTAATCAATCTATATTGTTCAGATTATTACAATTGTTCCTCTTTTTACCACCCATAGCTCCCCTCTACCTGGTTCCCACCCCACCCTCTGCACTTACTTCACCCCCCCCCACTGTCCTCATCCATAGGTGTACACTTTTTGCCCAGTCTCTTCCCGCATCTCCCACACCCGTTACCCCTGAGAAGTATCCGTTCACTCGCTTTCTATGTTCCTGATCCTATTATATTCACCAGTTTATTCTGTTCGTCAGATTTTTTATTCACTTGATTTTTAGATTCACTTGTTGCTAGACATGTATTTGTTGTTCATAATTTTTATCTTTACCATTTCTTCTTCCTCCTCTTCTTAAAGAACATTTCATATAACACTGGTTTGCTGGTGATGAACTCCTTTCGCTTTCTTTCATCTGTGAAGCTCTTATCTGGCCTCCAATTCTGAATGATAGCTTTGCTGGGTATAGTAATCTTGGTTGTAGGTTTTGCTATTCATCACTTTGAATATTTCTTGCCACTCCAGTCTGGCCTGCATAGTTTCTGTTGAAAAATCAGCTGATAATCCTATGGGTGCTTTCTCGTAGGTAATTAACTGTTTTTCTCTTGCTGCTTTTAATATTCTCTCTTTATCTTTTGCTCTTGGCATTTAATTATACTGTGTCTTGGTGTGGTCCTCTTTGGATTCCTTTTGTTTGGGGTTCTGTACACTTCCTGAACTGTTAAGTCTATTTCTTTCACTCATTATTTCTTGAAATATGTTTTCAGTAGCTTGTTCTCTATCTTCTTCTGGGGACCCCCATAATTCTGATGTTGGTACACTTGAGGTTGCCCCAGAGGCTCCCTACACTATCCTCAAATTTGTGGATTCTTTTTGCTTTTTGCTTTTCCAGCTGAGTGTTTTGTGTTTTTTGTTTCTTTGTATTTCAAATACTTGACTTGATTCTTGTGATCTTCTAGTCTGCTCTTAGGTCTCTGTATAATTTTTTTTATTTCAGTCAGTGTATGTTAAATTTCTAGTTTGTCCTTTTTTATATCCTCAAGGGTCTTGCTAAATTTATCAGCCTTTTCTCGGAAATTCTTGAAAAACCTTACAACTGTGGTTTTGAATTCCAGTTGTTAGTTTTCCTCCATTTATTGCATTTGTAATTTGTTTGTCTGCACATTTTTGTTGCTTCCCTGAGTTGGTAGAGTAGCTTTGTGTGCTAGGTGTCATCTAGGACACAGTGGCTCAGCCTCCCCAGTTACCTGATGTGGACACTATTGTTGCACCCCATTTTGGACTGTGTTCTCAGCCTTGTTGCAGTTAAGTTTTGATTGTTTTGGTAGTACTGGGAGAAATTGACCTCCAGGCGAATTGGCTATGGTGATCAGCTTTGTCTATGCTGAGAGAACTGTGCTGGAGACACTCTTATGAGACAAAACTTGCAAAATTTCAAAAACCTCTGTTCAGCTTGAATGGAGTGGGCTTTCAGGGCAGAGCTGACAGCCTTGGTTTCCCATCAGCCCTGCCCCTATGAGGCCCCTGAGTCTCAGTGTCTTTATGTATCACTGAAATCACCTCTGGGAGAATGCCACCCTCAAGTTTTGCCAGCTGCCAGACAGTCCAGTTTCTCCCCAAATGAATAGGGGTTCCTAGAAACTGGCCCTGGACTGGAGTTCAACACAGTCAAGAGTTTCCTTCTCCCTCCCACTTTAGAAAACCATCCAAACACTCAGCCTCCCATGCATTCAGCAGTCAGTCCACTCTGTGTACACACCTCTGGACCTCTGCAGCTCAAAAGACTCAGTGTGCTTTCTCTTTCTCCGACAGTCCAGATTTCCCCTTAATGAGAATGGTTTCCCAGTATCTTGCCTGAGACTGGAGTTCAGTGCAGTGGAGAGCTTCTTTCTCCTTCACAATTTAGAAAGCCAGCCACCCATGCACACAGCAGCCATCCTCTCCATGCATGCAATTCTCAGTATCTCTGCTTCCTACAGCTCTTCTGAGTCTCAATGTTCTTTCCTCTTTTCTTCCAGTTGTAGAATTTCCACTCAGCCTGCTTTCCTGTGTTTCTGGATGGAGTCCGTTTTGTCTTTTAGTTGTAGTTTTGATATTGTTGTGTGAAGTAGCAGTTTAGGTGTTTACCTATGTTCCCATCTTGGTTTCTCCTTAATTGACTTTTCTCTAATTATTAATTGTGTAGAAAAATTATTTCAAGGAATTATTAACATGCATATGTTAATTTTAGTGATATATGTTCTTCACATTTTTAAAATTGTCTAGCTCCATTTTTGAAACATTTGTGAGAATTCTTTGTATTTTACATACAGATCTTTAGTTAATTTGCAAAGATTTTTCTCTAGTCCAGAACTTTAACTTGTCTGTTCTTAATTATATCTTCCTCAGAGAAATATTTTAAGGAATATATTAGAACCTAGAGGCCCGTTGCACAAAATTCGTGCATAAGGGGGTGTCCCTCAGCTCAGCCTGCACCCTCTCCAATCTGGGATCCCCAGTAGGATCAGGCCAAAATGGGCAGTCTGACACCCCTCTCATAATCCAGGACTTGGGGCTCACAATTGCTCAACTGCCTGCCTTCCTAATTGCCCCTAACTGCTTCTGCCTGCCAGTCTGATCACCCAGTAACCACTCCCCTGTCAACCTGATTGATGCCTAACTGCTCCCTTGCCAGCTTGTTTGCCCCTAACTGCCCTCCACTGGAGGCCTGGTCCCCAACAACTGCTGTCCCCTGCAGACCTGGGTCCCTCCCAACTGCCCTTCCCTGTAGGCCTGGTCGCCCCCAACTTCCTTCCTCTGCCAGCCTGGTCACCCCTAACTGCCCTTCCCTGCAGGCCTGGTTCCTCCAAACTGCTGTCCCTTGTAGGCCTGGTCCCTCCAAACTGCCCTCCCTTGCTGAACAACTTATGGTGGCCATCTGTGTCCACATGGGGGCAGCAACTTTGACCACATGGGGGCAGCTATCTTGTGTGTTGGAGTGATGGTCAATCTGCATATTACTCTTTTATTAGATTGGATAGAGGCCTGATACATGGGTGGGGGCTAGCTGGTTTGCTCTGAAGGGTGTACCGGGTCAGGGTGGGGTTCCCTTGCAGCATGGGGTGGCCTGGCAAGGGGCTTGTGGTGGTTTGTAGGCCTGCCATGTCCCCTGGCAACCCAAGCAGAGGCCCTGGTATCTAGGGTTTATTTATCTTCTACAATTGAAACTTTGTAGCCTGGAGCAGAGTCAAGCCTTCTGCTTGCTCCATGGTGGCAGCCTTTTCTATTAGGGTTTATACATCTTCTGTAATTAAAACTTTGTAGCCTTATGCGGAGGCCTGGGCCTGCCAGGGTGTGCGGAAAGCTTGACTTCCTCTATAGCCAGTGGCAACCCTAGCCTCCCGCTCTTTCCAGCTATGTGGCTGCCGACATTTCTGTCTAGTTTTATGTATATTCTATCATTGAAACTTTTTAGCCCTGAGTGGAGGCTTAGGCCGGCAAGGGCAGGGGGAAAGTTTGGCTTCCTCCATTGCTTAGGAAACCCAAGCCTCCCTCCTGTTCTCTGTGGCCATAGCAATGTGTAAGGTTTGAGGCGCAGGAAACTGGCCACCAAGGAGTTTTAAAGTAAAGTTTATTCCCCAGTAATGAGCAGGACTCATTACGGAGATAGAGGACTCAGAATTGAAGGAGTTGGGAGGGGGGGATGGACCCAGCCGGGCTGCCACCTGGACATGTAGGATCAGCAGCAAGTGGCTGGTCTGGGGGTCTTTTTAAGGGGAGGAACAGGAGAGGGTTGGACCCAGGGCAGAACAGGAAGGGGTGGGCTCCAGGACACTTTGACACGTGCTGATTGATGGCTCAATGTCTTGGAGATGTCTCTGTGACAGATGCCAGTAATGTCATAACTCCGCCCACCAGTTGGGAGGAGGGAGAATCTTACATTCCAGACTCTTTGATTATATTTAAAAAATTGTAAGTCTGGGCAGGATTCAGGGGCTTTGCAGATTCTTGCATTGGCTTTGGGCTTCCTCCCCTGTCTCCCCGGTCTCTTGGTGATAGAGGGCGGCGAAATCGTCTAACTCCTTCTTGCTGACCAGGGGACGAAGAGAGTCGGGCGTGTCAGAGGCCAGGGTCAGGCAGAGGTGGGTTGAAGGGCAGCCGAGTGTAGGGATGGCGCAGGAGCTGGTTTACAGTCACCTGAGACATTTCAGAGATCCAGGAGTGGATGAATTTGAGGAGGCAGGGAGCCCCCAACGTGACAGGGAGGAAGGTGGCCTGGCAGGCCCGGGGGTGGGATGAAGGGAGCAACCAGGCGAGCTCTGACTCTCCATACAAGGTTAGTTGGGGAACTATCGGTTGCTGGTCTGGTAGCATATCTGCAGGGGCAAGCTGGGTTCTGGAGTTTTGGGTTCCCAGAGGGGTATGCCAGCCAGGGGAGGCTGACACTCACCGTGTCCTTGGGTTCCTGGAGGAGTCATTAGTGGGATGGCAGCCAGCAAAGATCTTTGGAGAGACACACATAAAAAGCAGTGCGAGACATTGGGCAGGGTGCGGGTCTCATTAAGGAATAGTAAAGTGTGCTGGATAAGTTGGAGCCAAGAAGACAGTACTTCTACCCGGGGGGAATCAGGCAGCTTCCCTTTAAGGGACTGTTCAGCCTGTAGGATGCTATTGGAGACCTGGATTTGGGCCTCCTGGGCCATGACATACTCCCAGGAGATATAGATGGTCCCTGAAGGGGTCGAGATCCAACCACTCCAATACAGTTTTCCCATAACGCTCGCAACCCATCGCTGGTTCCAGGGGTCCCAGACCCTGATGTTGAAGGTCCCGTCCTTCCAAAAAAGGGGCCAGACCTGACCTCATTGTAGGCATCATGGATGACACAACCTGACCAGCGGGAACCCCCATAGGTCTTGACATGTCGATTACACCTGTCTGGGTTCCACTGGTCATAAGGAAAGCAGGCATATGGTCGGCCACTGTTGGACATGGAGGTTGACAGCAATCAGGATCTCTGCCTGGCATCCAACCAGAGGACAGTCCTGAGATCCTACATTTATAGAAGTGATGGTGCTCCGGGGTCCTCTTGAGTCTGGAGAGGTGATGCCATGATGGATCGCCAAGTAGTTTGACTGCGGTGGGGGGAACTGAGTCCCTGGGCTGGAGGGGTGGTCCTCGGAAGGCTTGGTCAGCTGGTTCTGGCCTGGGCAGAAACCTGTCAGCATGTTCCCGGAGCAGCTGCCTGGGGTGAGGCAGCTGCACACGTGGAGCAGGAAGAGAGGCACTTGGGGCATCTGAAAACCTTGTGGCAGAAGTGCTTTGCTGTGGTTTGGGTGGAGGCAGCAGGAAAGAGAGTGGCTGGGTTCAGGGCTGTGTACTGGATTAGGGAACCATCAGGACTCTGGAGGAACAGGAGATGGAGTTCCTGCATGTGAGAGGGGGCAAGGAGAGATCAGGGTCGGTGTGAGCAAGGAGAGATCAGGGTCGGTGTGACAGAAGATCCTGTGGTCTATGATGGAGAATACCTGTAAGGGTAGCTGGAGGCAGATCTTCTGGACCTCCTTGATGAGAACAGCAGCTGCAGCCAGAGCCCATAGGCAGGGCTGCAGTCCCCAAACCATAGGATCAAGCTGTCAGTGCAGGTAGGCTATGGGGGTGAAGGCTGGCCCTAGGGGCTGGGTGAGGACACCAATGATGGAAAAATGTTACCAGTGGAGGCCAGCTGTATGACTTTGAGACTTATAGTGCTGGGAAGGTCTCTGGGTAAGGCCTGGCCAAACAGATGACTGTCTCTGAATCCCTGAGGCAGGATTGTCCAGGTGAGTGGGTCCTGTAAAAATTCTTGTAAACAGTTAACTTTAGAACTCCTTTCCTTTTTTCCCATTACTGTATGCTATTGAAGACATTTAGAAAAAGCAGGAGGAGGGAACAGGTGCTGAGGACAGAGCATTTTTGCCAGTTCATACCCAGGAAAGAGATCATGGCTGAAACGATGGCCAGGAAAAAGAGAGTGCAAAGACAGGTATCCCACGCCATATCCACCAGGAAGGAGACCTGCATACCCTTACTGTCAGTTCCAGCGCAGGGCAATGGCGGAGCAACCCCAGTGGTGGAGCGGCAGCTATGCTTGGCACAGAAGTGCCCGGGCTACGAAGCCTCGGGGTGCGGCGGGAAGGGGACCTGCGAGGCTGCAGGGCAGCCGCGGTGGGGAGGGGAAGGGGTCCGGGGTGGCTGGGTCCAAAGCAGAAAGGACAGAACAGAAGTTGGAATATAAGAGGCAGAGGCAGGAAGCTGAGAGCCTGGCACCTGCAACCCTGGGAGACTTCCTGGCTGAATTTACTGAGGTCAGGAGAGGATGTTTAAGTCCTATGTCACATTACAGAAGTAGCCAGATTCGTGAAGTACCCTAAGGTACCAGATTTTGGTTGCCCTATTTGAAACCTAAGGTCAGGTCAATAGCAGAGGCCAAGGACCAGCGTCCCAACGGAGTCAAAGCTATGGACCTGGGACCCAAGGGATGGCAGGAGGCGTACCTCCCAACCCCCCTGGGGTCCGGATCAGGCCAAAAGGCCGAAGAGCCAAGGGAGGGGGAGAACGTCTTCTCCCCAAAACCATGATTGAGCCACCCTACGAGGCCCGGAGGGCCATCTCTGACATGGCCGCAGTTTACAGGCAGAGACGCAGGAAAAATGATAACCCTAGGAATCAATAGGGTCAGGCTTACCCGCTGACTTTGAGGCTGCTGAAGTGGAGAGAAGCCTGAGGGTTCCTGAGCCACGGGGGGTACCCCAGACCAGGAAATATCCTACAGAGTACTCACCTTGTGCCCCGGTTTCGCACCAAGATGTAAGGTTTGAGGCGCAGGAAACTGGCCACCAAGGAGTTTTAAAGTAAAGTTTATTCCCCAGTAATGAGCGGGACTCATTACGGAGGTAGAGGACTCAGAATTGAACGAGTTGGGAGGGGGGGATGGACCCAGCCGGGCTGCCACCTGGACATGTAGGATCAGCAGCAAGTGGCTGGTCTGGGGGTCTTTTTAAGGGGAGGAACAGGAGAGGGTTGGACCCAGGGCAGAACAGGAAGGGGTGGGCTCCAGGACACTTTGGCACGTGCTGATTGATGGCTCAATGTCTTGGAGATGTCTCTGTGACAGATGCCAGTAATGTCATAACTCCGCCCACCAGTTGGGAGGAGGGAGAACCTTATACAATGTTGGTTGGGTTTATTTGAATATTCGCTCCTGATTGGCTTTGGGCGTGGCTTATGGGCATGGCTTGTTGGTGTAGCAGAGTGATGGTTAATTTGTTTATTACTCTTTTAGTAGATACAATGTCCTATTTATTATTTTTAACAAATTTTAGACTTTCTTCCCTTCTTAGGAGTCATTAGATTTCCCACTATGCTTTTGTATTTAAGGTTTATATCATTCTATTTGCCCTGTTTTCTTTTATCTTGACAAGTCATCAGAGTTTAATATTAAGGAAGGACTGAGGAAACCTGCAACCTCTGAGGAAGGAGCCCAAGCCCCTTCTGATCCTACTGTTAGGTCAGAGCAGCACCAGACTGGCCCCAAATGTAAATCTTGAAATCCTTTAAAGGGACTTGTTGCAGGTCAGTGGAGGAAGAAGTCCAGGGTCCTCTTAGGTTTCAAAATGGGGCCTCTGAAAAGGAACAGAAGGGACCTTTGACCACAGATATAGTGATCTTCAGTCCCACTCCACCTCTAATATCAACCTCAAAAAGTCTGAGGCAAGAACCCTGGATGTGTTATCTCTGTTGGAAGTACAGAGGAACCAGATGGAAAGCTTCCTCTGCAAGGTGTGGCTTCAAGTCCACAGGTGAGGGTTCTCATCCAGCCAGGCTTCAAGTTGAGGATTCTGAGGAGATACTGAGGGACCTCTCTGAGGTATAGTGCCATAGCCCAGCCCTACCCCTGATAATTGCTCTGGGAAGTCCCAAGCAATTTCCAGATGTGTGGTATATCTGGACCCCCATCTTGGGAACCTGAGAGAGATAAGCCATTTTCTGAAGTGTATGACCTCAGATCCACAGAGGGAGGAGTCCTGAGCATCTCCTTGCACCAAGGTGATAATTGAAAAGGCATACATAGAGGATCTCTCACAGCAGACAAAAAGACCTCACAGAAACCTACATCTACTATTAGTCCTGAGAGGATCAGTGCATGAACATAAGGTAAAGAGAACCCTCTGCATTCCTTTAACTTATTTTTCTGGCATTTCAGTGAGATGTAACATTGACCTGAGGTTACCATTCTCAAATAAACAAGTGAGAGGGGACTATCAGCAGTCAATATGATGATTTTGAGGAGAACAGGACTTCACAGAACTGAGAGTTTCTCTGCTATCTTCCCTCGGAAGGAAAAAAAAAAAAAAAATATATATATATATATATATATATATATATATATATATATATATAATATTGAGGATACCTAATATAACATTTTTTAAATCGTGAATTTAATTTGAATTTCTCTATTGGCTAATGATGTGGAGGGATTTTTCATGTGTTGGTTCAACATCCATATGTCAGCTTTGTTCAATTATGTATTGACTAGAGGCCTCGTGCATGTAATCTTGCATGGGTGGGACCTCTCTGGATAGTGTGCAGGGTTTGGGGCAAAACCCTAAGTCCAATGATGCCTGCAGCTCCTACCTATCACTGCTGCTCATCCAATCTCCATTGCTACTGCTGAAGGCTTGTACCCAATCAGTCAAGATCTGGAGAGGCTAGTGCTGCTGCATCTGGTGCCCTCCTGAGGGGAGTAGCCTTTGGGATCAGGCTGAAACAGGCTCTCCCATATTCCCTGAGAGGCCCCGGGGGCCTACAGGTTAGGCCAAGGGACCCCACCAGTGCATGATCAGGCAGGACATGGACCGCAGGAGGGCTCTAGGAGTGTCTGGTCCCAATTGCCCAGTTTTGATCAGCCAGACCCCAGCAGCAAGCTAACCTACTATTTGGAGCATCTGCTCCATTGTGGTCAGTGCATGCCATAGTAAGTGGTTGAGTGGCATTAGCATAGCATTAGTATAATATATTCACTTTGATTGGTTGAATAGTAGACTGGTCATCAGATGACGGACACTTAGCATATCATGCTTTTATTATATACAAGTGGCCTGGTACTTGAAATTTGTGTAAAAGGGAATTAATTAGATGAAATATTTAAATATTGCTATTAAATAGTAGTGTCAGAGATGAAAGAAAATTAGTAAAATATATATGAAAATCTTCCTCCTGTCAGAGTCCTGGGCATGCCAGAGTTCCCAAAATGAAGTCCCTGCCCACCCACTCACATCTTGAAATCGTACATGACTCAGATCCGCCTGGCCCCACCCCCATTGGGTGAGATCCAGACCCAACTGACCCCACCCTGTCAAGCCCCACCGGGGAGGAGGTGCAACCTCAGGTCTCCTGGCCTGGCACCAGGCAGGGGGCATAGGCTCAGGTCCCCATCAAGTACCACTGGGTCATGGACACAGTCTGAGGTCTCCCAACCCAGATCCCCTGCACTGGCTAGAAGATGGAGGGTGTGGTCTCTGATCTTCCAGCCTGGGGAAAAAGACATGGCTTGAGGTTCCCTGTCAATCCCCACCAGGCATGGGGTGCAGCCTGAGGTCCCCTGGCCTATTTTCAGGGCAGGGGCCTGCCTTGAGGTCCCCATCAAACCCTGCTGGGCAGAGAGCACAGCCTGAGATTCTCCATCAAGCATCGCTGAGCAGGTGGAGTGGCCTAAAGTCCCCCAGACTGGGGTGAAAGGCATGGCCTGTGGTCCCCTGCCTAGCCCCACTGAGTGGGGGGCACGGACTGAGGCCGCCTATCCAGCCACACTGGGTGAGGGGCATGGACAGACATCCCCAGTCAAAACCTAATGGGCAAGGGGCACAGTCTATTGTCCCCTACCCTGGCCTGGCACCATGCAGTCTCAGGTCCCTGCTGATCACTCATTATGGATTACTACAGGAACCCCACCTCTGCTGTGGGCACAGCCATCTTTTGACGATGTGAGGATAAATTTGCATATTGCATCTTTATTATATAGAAATGTGCTTTGCTCATTTGAAAAATTAGGTTGTTTTTCTAATTTTTCCCTTTGATGACTATATTTTTATATACTATCCTGTTTCCCTGAAAATAAGACAGTGTCTTATATTAATTTTTGCTCCCAAAGATGTGCTAGGTCTTATTTTCAGGGGATGTCTTATTTTTCCATGAAGAAGAATACGGTACACATTTATTGTTAAATGAAAATAAAGGAAATTTATTACCTGTATATGGTGCAGCAGTATGGTAGTTGTCAACACAAACCAGACAAACTGTGAACCCCACAGTATCAAGAATTTACTCATTTATTCAATGACAATCATGTCATCATCTTCTGGAACATCATCATAACAACCCAATTCCTGAGTTTCCTGGTGAATTTCTTGTGACTCCATTTCTTTTAGAATCAGTGGACCAAATCTCTCATGTTTAGCAATAGCATTGTCTTTAAATGAATACTTCTTATCAAGGTAGCCTGCTTTTAGTGCATTTGCAATGCAACTGTCAGTGATTTTCTCCCATGAATTCTTCACCCAAGTCACAACTTCTTGCAGTTTAGGTTTCACAAAGTTTCCACGCTGATTTCTCTCCATTCTATTTTCAATGTAGTCATTAATTTCCATGCACAAATTGTCTTTTAATGACTTCTAATTGCAATATCAAGAGTCTGGAGATAGGCCATCATTCCTGCGGGAATCATTATCTGATCTATTTTTCTTTTGTGAAGAAATGTCTTCATGTCTTTAGTGTGGTGAGTGCTGGCTGCATCCCAGACTAGCAGACCTCTTTGGCTCCCTCGAATAACAAGTGGCAGCATTAAATCGACCCACTTCCTTATAACTGCTTGTGTGGCCCAGGCTTTTTTAGTTTCAAGAATAAAAATGCCCAAAACACGTTCAATCTTTTCCCTCTTGCCCTTAGAAATAATTAAAGGTGGAATTTTAGTGCCATCCAGACGAATTACCAAAATACACGAAACAGGTACACTTTCGTAAGCAGTGGAGGGAGTGTACACTAAGGAGGCACCCCACTGTTCAATTGTTGTTTGAGATGATTGGCCCATAAGCACTGCAGTTTCATCCATAGCAATCATGTTGGAAAGATTGTATTTAGAGAAGTCAGCATCATCAATAAAGGACTTGAATGCAAGTGCTCGCTTAATAACTTGAGTATCTTCCAACCTAAACAATGTTGTAGATCTTCTTAAAGACAGTTCACTTTGCTGAAGGAAATTATCCAGCCAGTGTTGTGATGCTTTGAAGTCTTCGGGGGCTATGTCAAACTGTGGTGCCATTGCAAGGGCAAATTCTTGAATCTGAGCCCTATTCACAACCAAAGCCTTTGCTCTCCTGTCAACAACCCATTCACAGATCAGGTCTTCCAGCTCGGAAAATAATGGTTGCTGACCTGATCCACACTTGTGCTTTTTAGCATTTCCCTTGTCCACTTGTTCAATGAGGTTACCATACTCTGCTCACCATTTTCGGACCAATAGGATACTGAAAATCTTCTCTTTGCAGAAAACAGTAAGATTTTGGCCCCAAGAGTCTTCCACGATTCCTTTCTTGTACTCCACGGAGTAGCTTTTTCTTTTTGTGCTCATTTCTAGGCGTAAAAAAAAGGAATTGGGGTATCAAGTTGGAGGGAGGGCTATCACTTAAAATGACACAGGGGGGATCAGAGTGGGGATCAAAATGGCACAGGAGAATCAGAGGGGGGATTACCATTTTAGTAACCCCTTTTGATCCTCCTGGGTCATTTTAAGTGATCCCCCCCACCCCTATGCCACTGAACACCTTCACCAGACATCCCCTCT
Source organism: Pipistrellus hanaki (assembly GCF_964339955.1). Lineage (NCBI taxonomy): Eukaryota > Metazoa > Chordata > Mammalia > Chiroptera > Vespertilionidae > Pipistrellus > Pipistrellus hanaki. The sequence continues at coordinate 17,808,803 of NC_140524.1, read as the reverse complement.
ACCCCTTTATCAGACATTTACTCCCTGGAGCCTGCCTGGGGACTGTCACTGTGCTTGCTGGGGCCTGGATCTGGGCTGGAGCAGGGTCTGTCACTGACTGAGAACCTTCAGTCATCATGAGGGCAGCCATGAGCATCAGGTAGTGTCACCAGAGACAGACCAGCACTCACCACCTTCGCCATGCCCCATCCCCTCTCATCCTCCTTTTCTTCTACAGGCATCTGCGAAAGTCTCCTCCTCTCTCCCACCCTGCGCTCACCACTCACTCTGACCTCTGCTCTGCCTCCACACAGCAGTGATGTCAGGACTCCAGGTAAAGTCACTGGTTGCTAGACACCAGTTGGGGAGGCCCTAGCGACCAGTTTATGGTAAATTAATTTTCATTCTGAGCAGAGCCTAGGGGGCCCTTATTTTCTGGGGATTCCTTATATTTCACTCAGAAGGAAACCTGTAAGTCGGTTTTATTTTCGAAGTATGTTTTATTTTCGGGGAAACATGGTAGATACAGGAGTTTGTTGTTTTTGTTGTTGTTGTTGTTGGATATTTGATTTGCAAATATTTCATCCAGTCTGTTTCATTAGTACACATTTGTAAAAATGTTCAACATCATATGTCATTAGTGAATTTCAAGTTAAAACAGCATTGAGGTACTACTACATAGTTATTCAAATTGAGAAAATTCAAAACAATAAACATCAGATGCTGATGAAGATATATAGCAAAGGAACTCTCAGTAATTGCTGGTGAGAAGGCAAATTAATATAGCTACTTTTGTAGATAGTTCAGCAGTTTCTTCCAAAACTAAGCATAATCAAATATAGAAAAAGGAAAACTTTACCACTGAGATAAGAATCTTTAACCTAAACAATAGCCTGAATATATAAATGTCCATTATCTGTGCATTGCATTTTAATTTGGGGGCAAAAATGAGTTTAAGGTTTATTTTAATGGTTGTGTGGAAATAAAATTTTACTTTAGAGTAATTATTTATGTATGATGATTTCCAACAGTCATTTTATCTTTTGTTTTCTGATAGCTCTGTACCTCCTTTGGTTCTTTTCTTTTGTGTTTCTATTTGTTGTTTTTGTTTGGTAGTATTCCATACTCTTTTCTCTCCTTTCTCTTTCTTTAAGGTATATATCCTGGTTTGGGGATTTTTGTGTGTGGTTATCTTTAGGTTTATAAAAATTAAACTTGAAAATGTACTGTAGGCTTTTTTTTTTTTTTTTTTTTTTTTTTTTTGTGTGTGTGTGTGTGTGTGTGTGTGTGTGTGCGCGCATCCATTCTTCATTCTCTTTTGCCAGTTCAGAGCATTGTTATATTTTGGTTGTCACAAAGTATCCCTGTTTATGCTGTGTTTTGGTGATCTTAAAGTGTTGTGACCTTATGATCTTTGTTTCAAGTAGAATAACTCCCTTCAGTATTTCCTGAAATAGAAATTTTCTAGTGATAAAATTCCTCAGCTTTTGTATGTCTTGGAATATCTTTTTTTTTTCTTTCATATTTAAAGGATAATTTTGCTGGATATATTATTTTTGGCTGGTGATTTTTTTCTTTCAGACATTAGAATATTTGGTTCTGCCCTAGCCAGTTTGGCCCAGTGGATGGAGTGTCGGCCTGCAGACTGAAGGGTCCCAGGTTCGATTCTGGCCAAGGGCATATGCCTGGGTTGCGGGCTCAATATCCAATGGGGGCGTGCAGGGTGCAGTCAATCAATGATTCTTTCTCATCATTAATGTTTCTATCTCTCTCTTCCTCTTTCTTCCTCTCTGAAATAAATAAATAAATAAATGTATTTTTTTTTAAAAAGAATATTTGGTTCTGCTCTCTTCCACCTTGTAGAGTTTCTACTGAGAAATTGGATAAAATTCTGATGGGTATTCCTTTGTAGCTCACTTCCTTCTTTTCATAGGCTTGATAATTTTTTCTTTGTTGTTAATTTTTGACAACTTTAATACCAAGTGTCTTGGGGAGGGCCTATTTTAATTGAGGTAATTAGGTTTGGGAAGTTCTCATCCACTATTTGTTTGATAGGCTCTCCATTTCCTATTCCTTCTCTTGATCCTCTGGAATACCTATAACTCTAATAATGCTTTTTCTGATGGAGTCAGATAGTTCTTATATTGTTCTTTTATTTTTCTTTCTGCTCAGGTCTCTCTCTTTTTCCCTTTCCATCATTTCTAGATTCCTATCTTTGATATTACTAATTCTTTCTTCCACTTCATTGGTTCTGTTTTCTATGCTCTCTAGTTCACTCTTAATCTTATTAAATGCATGCTTCATTTCCAGGATTTCTGGTTATTTTTAAAAGTTTCAATATCTTTAATAAAGTACTCATTTCTTTCATTTGTTTTCTGAGGGCTTTTACTAGCCTGACAGTATTTTGTTGCATCTTGTTGAAAATTTTCAGAACTGCAATCTTGAAATGTCTTCCATTTATATTACACTAGAGGCCCAGTGCATAAAATTTGTGCATGGGGAGGGGAGGAGGGTCTCCTCAGCTCAGCCTCCACCCTCTCCAATACAGAACCTCTCTAGGGATATCTGACTGCAGTTTAGGCCCGATCCTGGGAATCGGGCCTAAACTGGCACTTGAGCATTCCTCTCACAATCCTGGACTGCTGGCTCCTAACTGCTCACCTTCCTGCCTGCCGACCTGATCACCCCAACTATACCCCCCCACCCCCGCCAGCCTGGTTGCCCTACACAGCCTGCTGCTCAGTCATTTGGTCTCCCCTCACTAACCCCCTTTCTGGCCTGGTGGCCCCATACAGCCTGTTTGGTTGTCCATTCGGTTGTGACAGTCACTTAGGCTTTTATATAGATAGATATCTCCATGTATTCTAGTTTGCTTTCTAGGGATTTTTCATTTTCTTTCTGGTCATCCTCCTTGGATATTCATGATATTTACTGTTCTCCTTTGCCTACTCCTTTATGTCCCTATATTTATGGCTGATAGAAGCTTTGTCTGAAGAGGTTTTTCCACTATTTTCTGTAGATGGCACTAAATCATAAGATTTTTACCTCTCTGATCTCCCATTCTTGAACTTTGTTGGCTTCTGTAAGACAGTACTGCTGTGCTGCTTGGGTTTGGGTTTTTTTTTTTTGCCCTCCTTATAATGGTGATCACATCCCAAGTACCCCTCTTGGGGATCAGTTACAAAGGGAAACAGCAATAGCTCTTGGTTTACAGATAATATGTTCCTAGACCCAACTCCAAGGGCAACAAGAGGTGATTTTTGTAAGTTCACACAGTGGCAAGACTCTGTGTTTCCATTTCTTTGTCTGAAACACCACTGCTAGCTGATAGTGGAAAGCTGCATGGGAGAACCTTGTGCTCTGTCAGGCATCTGCTGACTCAGACAATATTTCCTTCCTCAATGCTTGTGTGTGGGTTGCTCCCACCACCTCCACACTTCTCTGTTCCTCTGGGTTTTCTCCCCTCTCCCAGCTGAGCCATGAGCTCCTGACTACAGGATTGCATTTGTAGGCCTTTTGCACTTTCCTCCCTTCTTGTCTCTCTGTTTATTGGCGGTTTCCCACCCTTAACTGTTTCAATGAGCAGGTTTCTCAGGCATGCATCTGTGTTGAGAAGTAATTTCTTTGTTGAATTATATTTTGTTAACTTATTAAAATTTCAAGGGGACAGGACAAAGTGTGCTCTCACACCAACATTATTCTGATGTCCCTTCACAATATTAATTTAAATAATATTTTCTAAATATGTATTTCATGTAGAGAAATATACTTTTCTATATTCTTTGTTTTGAAATAAAGATAAACAAAACATATTTGTTATTTGATATTGTCAGTTATAGAGAACAAAAGGAAGCACTGTGCTTTTCTTCTTTAGTGGTAGGGCAAAAAAGGGGTTGAAGAAAGTGGGCTAGAGAAATAAAGCTTTTTCAAGAAATAAGATTTTTGAGTTTATTATAAATATTTATCCAGATCAGCTGCATATGGAGATAATTTAATGAAAGTCAGTGGAGATTTCAATAACGAGCTCCATATAAAATACTAGTAATAATGTGGAAATTAAAATAATTTAAATAGTATTTTCTTAAGAAATTGTAAAAAATAAGAATCAAACACTCATTTTTATGAGTGAGCTATAAATTTAAAAGATGGTATATTTTCCTCTAGGCACTAATAAGCTTTAAAATGAATAAGGTAAAAAAAACATAAAATAAAATGAATAAGAATGTGAGGCTGATTTGTTCATATCTGGCTTCAATGCTTAGTAAAACTTAAAGGGAACTACTGGTTTATTTCATGCAGGCAGGCAACAAATTTTCAAAATTTAAGATCTTGTGGAAAACAATATTATAGCATTTAGGTTAAGAGTGAGACTTTCAGATTCAAATCTTGCCTCAATTATTTAAGAGTTCTTTGACTTAACACAAGTCATTTAACTTATCCTTTCTCAAATTTATCATCTGTAAATCAGGGATGTAGATATGTTTTATAAGGTGTAAGTAAGTTAATATGCAAAAAGTACTTAGCACCTGGAATCTGATAAATGAAATAGTAGCAACACTCCCTCCACCTCACAATCACACTACCACCCTCATATGTTTATTCTTGAATATCTCATTCTAAAATGGTCACAAATATTGAACGTTAGGAGTGACAAATGTGATATGAGTAAATAAGATTGTCTCTGACCCAGTTACTATTATATTAAATTCACCGTCAAAGAAAGGCTCAGGAATCTAAGTTATTTTCTCACAATCACAAACTTAGAAAATAACAGTCAGATTCTGAAACTGCATATGATATCCAAACTTAAGCTCCATACATCCCAGCATATTTTCTGCCTCCATCATCCCTTTCAGTTAATGGGAGCCTTATTCCTAAAACCATTTTTTATCATGATCTAAATACCAATCAGGAGTAATATACAGAGAGAAGAGAAACAGGCTTGAGATTAATGGAAGTATATTTTCATCTTTCTCCTCTTCCTTTGCTGTTTCCTGTTCCCAACACTCTAATTACTAACATACATGGGACATCTTTCCTAGTTTCATTATGGTTGTTAGCAGTTGTCCTATAGTCATGGGATACCTCCCAGATGTATCTTCTCTCCCTGAAGTGTTGACTTACATTTGTATCTGACATTGTATCCTGTTTAATGCTGTAATTAGTGTTACAAATCATGTTATCGTCTCTAGTGGTAATAGTAGCAGTAGCAGCAGCAGCAGCAGCAGCTAAAATCAAAGCATTGTACAACTGACAATTCTCTTTTCAGATGCTGAAATGCCATCTGTTTCCGAATTCAGACTCTCTTGTCTCTATGATAGTACTCACAACTGCAGAGAGGCTTTGTTTCAAATATATACACTGATATACTGTATAAAAATCAATAAAACACAGATAGAAATACAGATAATCATCATTTAAAGAATAAGGGGGAAAGTTTTATATTTATGGAAGGAGAACACATAATTGGGAATCTTGAACCTAGATTCTCATCTTGGTTCAGTCATGTACTAGGTATATGATCAAAGATGATCTTTTATCCCTTATAATGTAAAATGGTTTCTCCTAATGTAATTAGTTTTTTAATTAAAAATGGAAATCCCAATATCAGCCTTAAAATCCTAAAATTTTTTGTAAGGATCCACCAGATGAATTATAAAGAATTATACACATGTGAAGAATGACATATGATTGTTGTAAAGGTATTTATTGATGTTCTCTAAGAATGTTTTGAGAATAGAAGAAGAGTTTTCTTCTTATTATCAGTCCATGTAATGCTTTCTTCCAGGAAATTATCATGCACGTAAAAATTATATCTTTAAATCCTAAGTGGAAGTTAGGAAGAAACAGGCAACTTTGAGAACCTGGAATAAGATTGATTTTAAATCAGTACTTGCTTCCTCTCCAAAGAGAGCTTAATGCTATATTATTATTATTCAGAATAGATATTTTAATCTTTACCTGAGGATATGTTTGTATTGATTTGTTAAAGAGAGAGGAAAGGATAAAGAGAAAGAGAAACATCAATATGAGAGAGAAACATTGATTGGTTGCCTTCTGTATACTTCCTGACTGGAAAAAAAGTCCCCCAGGAGAATATGTAGTTTCTCTGGGTAATTAAAATGAAAGTTGCCAAATAGAGGAGAAAACAATAATTTTGGAGCTAATACAAAATGAAACTAAATTAGACTGCTTTAGTAGGCAGAAACATAAGGTGATAGAGCAACCATTTTCAAATAGGCAAAATGTGATTTTGGCTGGCCTTTTATTATGTTAATTATTCTTTGCTGACATATAAGGTGCATTGTCCTTTAATAAAACTCTCTAGAGTATAGTTTTCCTTGTCTAATCCATCATGGAAATCTTAAGTGTTTTATTATTAATACGTGTTTATTTTCACTCACAATATGAATAAAAAATTTTGATGTATTTAAGGCAAATTTCTGAATGTTTGAGAGTGGAGCAGAATTTTCTTTTTAATTTTATAAAAGAACATCTGCATTATAAAAAATAAAATGACAAAACATTAATAGCATTGGCAAACATCACAGAGATCAAAATCTCTGTCTTATCAGAAGTGTATCCTGTTGCAATTCAGTTCTTCCCCCATCTTTTGCATCTGTCTTAGGTTGTTTCAGATCAGTGCATTCTTATAAGTTATCACCTATTTTTTCTAAACACTCTCGATAGTCTTCAACTTCAATTTAGTGAGGCAATCAACCACAAAAGATGTATATTGGTGTGGAAAGACTAGATGAATTAGACTTGCTGATGACAGATGATTTATGTCCACTAACTATCACAGTTGCTTTAACTATGAGTTGTCAAAAACAATTAAGATAAAATTTTACTGGACTCTTTTCCTATCACAAAGACTCTTTAATACCTGCTATTAATGTTTGTCTAGAAACATTATAATTATGATCCCAAATAAATTAGATCACAAGGATATTCCATAAAATATTATTGGAATGTAAAATTTTAGTCTAAAAAGTAGTTCATATTTTTAAAAATAATTCTTGTTCTTTTATTTGACTTATCAAAAACCAAATTTTCTCTAGTAAAACTTTCAGATTGGTTTAAATTACAGGTGGAAATATAAAGCCCAGATATAATAGTAAAAATAAAACAAAGCAAAACCACAAAATGTAATGGACTAGCAACAACCATAAAAACAACCCTGTTTCCCTTCACCTAAACTTCTAGTTGAAGTTTAATTTTAAAAACTGTTTAATTTTCCCTTTTCCTTTATAAGAAATTTAATTTTTGGCATTCTCCAAAGTTTTGTCTCCTGCATTGTCCTCTCCTACTTTTTTTTTTTTTTTTTTTTTTTTACTCTCATACAGTTCTGCATCATCAACTACAATTCATACAATGTGGCTCCAAATCCTTCTATACTGACCAGTCCTCTTTCCTGATCTCCAGGCTCATTTTTACCATTCTGTTTGGATGGTTAGTATTTTGATCCAAGCAGGTAAAAAAGTAGAGTCTTGATTGTATAAAGTATGAGTGGAATTTAAATGAGCTGTTTCAAACAGATACTTCATATGAGGTTGTTACTACTTGTGCTGTTTACAGAGCTAACCAAGAACAAAGTAGACAAACCCAGGTTTCTGCCTGGTACACAGAGAATAGCATTTGAAAGGTCTAATAATATATAATACTAAAGGCCTGGTGCACAAAATTTGTGCATGGGGGATGTCCTTCAGCCCAGCCTGCACCCTCTCCAATCTGGGACTCCTCCCCTGGAGAGATGTCTGACTGCCCATTTAGGGCAGTGGGACATCCCTCTAATAATCCAGAACTGCTGGCTCCCAACTGCTCACCTGCCTGCCTTCCTGATTGCCTCTAACCACTTCTGCCTGCCAGCCTGATCACCCCCTAACCACTGCCCTGCCAGCCTGATTGATGTCTAACTGCTCCCTTGCCAGCCTGTTTGCCCCCAACATTCCTTCTCTGCCGGTCTGGTCACCCCCAACTGCCCTCCCCTGGAGGCTTGATAGCCCCCAACTGCCCTCCCTTGCAGGCCTGGCACCTCCCAACTGTCCTTCCCTGCTGGCCATCTTGTGGTGGCCATCTTGTGTCCACATGGAGACAAGATCTTTGACCACATGGGGGCAGTTATCTTGATCTTGTATGTTGGAGTGATGGTCAATCTGCATATTACTCTTTTATTAGATGGGGTAGAGGCCTGGTGCATGGGTGGGGACCAGCTGGTTTGCCCTGAAGAGTGTCCCGGATCAAGGTGGGGGTTCCCTTGGGGTGTAGGTTGGCCTGAGCGAGGGGCCAGTTGTGGTTTGCAGGCCAGCCATGCTCCCCAGTGACCCAAGTGGAGGCCCTGGTATCTGGGATATATTTATCGTCTACAATTGAAACTTTGTAGCCTAAAGCGAAGCTAAGCCTTCTGCTTGCTCTGTGGCTGCCACCATTTCTGTTTGGATTTGTTTACTTTCTATAATTTGTTTACTTTCTATAATTTGTTTACTTTCTATAATTGAAATTGTAGCCTGGAGTGGAGGCCTGGGCCAGCCAGGGTGTGTGGAAAGCTTGGATTGATATTTCAGTTCTGGATGGTGGATGACAAATGGTGGTGATGCAAGTCAGATCATTTCTGTTTTGATCCTGGGCAACCTGCAGTGATGCACAGTTGCTGTCTGCTAGTATGGCAAGGCATTGTCAGCATCTTCCATATCTGGACTCTCTCTCTTCTGTCTTCATGCCTGGAGCAGTCCTGTCAATTCCTCTCTGTTGCAGGAATTCACATGGTCTCAGAGTTATTTTCTGAAAAATACAAACATATTCTTGACTAAAATTTAATAAAGAAATCTTTTTTTATAAATTTGACTTGGGATCCTTTTCCATTTTTTGCCCAAACATTATTCTTCTGGTTTGTTTTGACACCATGTGCATTTTTCATGGGTGTTTTGCTGTTAGCATTACAAATGAAAGTTAATTTTCTAAAGTAAAAATTTTCTAGATGTAATTTACTTACAGGATGTTTTTCCTTACATGACATTCTTATACTATTCCCCATTTTTTAATTTAAATATTAGGAGGCTTTTTGAAATTTTATAATGTTGTCTTGATAGCTTTAAAATTTTAATTTTTGCGATAAAATATGGCTGCTTTAGGTTCATTACATGTTATGCAATTTTACCATGAGATGAGCTACCAATAAAAAATTTTGTTAACACTTTAGGAACAGCTTTTTGTACAGTATAATCAATTTTTCTAGAATATTCGCTTATTTCAATTAGCAAATTTAAATTACTCTGAAAACTTGGCTACTATTCTACTGTCAAACTCAGCATTCTAACAACAATCTTATTTTACCCTGTATATATTAGTGGAAAGGATTATTTGCCTTCTCAAGTAGGCCCTGAGCATTCCTGGTACTAGGCTGGATTTAGATATCAAAAACTCACTTTCCCACACCATGGGTACAAGACAACTCAAACAACTCTTGTTGCAGTGAGAGGACAGCTACTGTTGGCCAAGTTTATGTCTGTTGCTTGGGTCCTGATTTGAACTGTGCATGGGAAGTGAAGCAGCCATGGGGGCAGGAGACCCCCCTCAGAAGGGGTTAAGGTTCAGGCCCCTGCAAAGTTGGGGGATAAGGGTCTGCACCTCACCTCTGTTGACCCCCAATTGCCCCTCTTCGACTGTGTCTGTCTTAGGTTGTTCCTTCCCTGAGGAATTTTACCCATCTCTGGCTTACCAGCCATCCTCCAGGGCCAAGCAGGGTGATGTGAGGTTCACTTCTGTCTCCTTGGTATTCTATGCCCCCATAGCCTCCATGTCCAGCACCTGCCTTGGGATCCCCTCACCTGCTGATGAGGCCCTGGCACTGATCACATATCTTGGAGAACCCAGGTTTCTTCTCCAGGAAGGGCCCAACTCACCCCACTGGGCAAGAGACAGATCCATGGTGCCAGCCACCATGAGGCTTCAACCTCAGCATGAACTGAAAGTTCAGGCAATAGCTGTGGGCAATTGGATTGTGAGATGAGGGTCACTCTTGGCCAAAAGGACAAGAGGGGTCAATATAGAATGCTCAGGTGCCTTCCCAGGGGGCCCTCTACCAGTGGAAGGGATTAAATACTTTCATGTCCTTTTTAAATTGCTGCCAGACATTTAAAGGATTGGTTTGTAAGTTTGTTTGGGATAATTGTACATTATGTTGTTGTAATTCTAAAATATCAAGAGATGTGTTACCTTTGTCTCCAAGCACCAAAAATATGATTTTTTGTTGATTCCCAAGGGTGCGAGGTACTATTTTAGGTAATGGGGGTACACAAATCTGGGGAAAATTATAATGACATTGTAGAATAATATCATGTAAGGATATTCTTTGCCCTAGGCCATGGAAATTCCATTTCAAACTGGCTGCCAATTTCTTTTTGTATAGAAAAGGTCTACATTTTTTGCACCTCTCCCAGGAGCAAGTAGTGATAGTCTCTTCCTTTGGTGTCCACTCAAGCCAGAAACCTCTCTTTAATTTTACACACAAAGGAGCAATAGTTTATGTGTCATATAAACGGGAAGCTGAGTAGCCAGGTGCAAGCAGGGCAATTCCTGTGTGATTATACTTCCTTGCCCCACACATGGTCCTCCTGGATGACCAAGGTGTTTGGTATTATTGGTGATTACATTAGGTGGAGGATCAGCCCATGTAAGGGCTCCCACCCATGAAGAGTCAAGAACATAAGTCCAAGGCCCGGAGCGGCCGGCCCCGGAGCAGCCAGGCGCAGAGCAGCCAGGTCGGGTGCGGCCAGGCCCGGAGCAGCCGGGTCGGGTGCGGCCAGGCCCAGAGCAGCAGCTGCCAGGCTGGGAGCGGCCAGGTCCGGAGCTGCCGAGCCTGGAGCAGCCGGGCCCAGAGCAGCTGGGTTGGGTGCGGCCAGGCCTGGAGAAGTAGCAGCCAAGTCCAGAGCAACTAGGTCGGGAGCGGCAGTGACCAGACCCGGAGCAGCTGGTTGTGGAACAAACCAGAGAAACAGAGGCCAGGCCTGGAGCAGCCAGGCCCGGAACAGCTCGCTCCTCGCCTGCCCCTGCCCCACGGCTGCCTCTCAGACATGGCTGGAAACTTTTGCGGGAACTTGAGGGTCTGCTGAATCAAGTGATGAAGGCTTAGATCTGGATGTGTTGAGTTAGTATAGCGCTGGGGTGTTGATCTGTGAGTGCCTTGGGTGGGGCCTGGATGAGGCTGGTTGACCTATTTGGAAATGTCTTTTGTGTGAAGTGTATCATTGGGCATGTGGAGGTATTATTGATATGAGAAAATGCTAAGTAACTGATTTACTATCTGAAAAGGGATTTACTATCAGGGAAAGGGAGGGAGGAAGAGACTGAACATAAACTGTGCACCTATGGATGAGGACAATGGGGGACGGGGAGGGGGCAGAGGGTGATGTGGGAACCTGGTGGAGGGGGGAAGAAATGAAGAACCTTTGTAATAATATGAACAATAAAGATTGATTTAAAAAAAAAAAAAAAGAACATAAGTCCAAAATACTTCCCCATTTGCCCCAGGTAATATTACCATACAGCTGATGACTGTTAGCTTGGCAGGAAAGACATTCTCAGGCATTCTTGGGGTTCTGGTTACCTCACAATTTATTTATTTTTTTATTATTATTATTACTAGGTGTCCAGTGTACAAATTTGTGCACCTTGAAAGGAACTGTGGACCGTGAAGCTGCGGTGGGCACAGATTGGGTCTTGGCCTATCCTCCATGCCCCCATCCAGTCCCTCCCACCATGGTCCAGTATCCTGTCTGCCAGCAGGCCCACCCCCACTGCCACCACTTCCATGTGCTGATGGTGACAATCCCACTTGCACCTGCTGACAGTGCAGAGCAATTTGGGCCAGCACCATCATCAGGTGAGAGTGGGGCCAGTGCCATCAGTGGGTGCGAGCAGTGGCTGCTGCCCCAATCACCCACCAGGAGAAGGGGGTGATAGAGAACCCCTAAGGGCAATCGGGGCCGGCAGCCACTGCTAGCAGCCACTAACAGCACCAAGTGATCAGGGCCTGAGCTGGGTGCTGGTGCAAATGGTGGCTCCAGTGCCAGCTGCATGTGCAAGCAGGGCTAGTGCTGGCAGCACGTGCGAGCACCGGGCAGGATTGCAGCAAACAGGAGAAAAGAATTTTCAGTAACCATCAGAGGCTCACCCCAATGGCAGCGACCGTACCCTGCCTTGGTCAAGCACCACCACTCACCTGCTCCACTATCCTGCCATGGCTGACACCCACCATGTTCCACGCTCTGCTGCCTGCTACCCATGCCCACCATGTTCTGTGTGCACCCCTTGGTGGTCAGTGCATGTCATAGCGACCAGTTGTTCAGTTGTTTGGTAGTTCTGCCATTCTATTTGCATATTAGCCATTTATTATATAGGATTATTATTATTATTTTACATATGTACCCTTATCCCCCCCATTATTCCCTACTCCCCACTTCTGCCCCACCCCCCTGTTATCTGAGTCCATTGATTAGGCTCATATGCATGCACACAAGTCCCTTGGTTGGTCTCTCCCCCTTACTCCAACCAACCCCCTCCTTCCCTGAGGTTTGATGTTCTGATCCATGTTTCTCAGTCTCTGGATCTATTGTTCATCAGTCTATGTATGTCATTCATTATATTGCACAAATGAGTGAGATCATGTGATATTTATCTTTCTCTGCCTGGATTATTTCATTTAACATAATGCTTTCCAGCTCCATCCATGTTGTTGCAAATGGTAGAAACTCCGTTTTTCCTGCAGCGTAGTATTCCATTGTGTATATGTACCACAGGTTTTTTTTTTGTTTGTTTTTTATATATTTTATTGATTTTTTTACAGAGAGTAAGAGAGAGGGATAGAGAGTTAGAAACACTGATGAGAGAGAATCATTGATCATCTGCCTCTTGCACACCCCCTACCGGGATGTGCCCGCAACCAAAGTACATGCCCTTGACCGGAATCGAACCCTTAAGTCCACAGGCTGAAGCTCTATCCACTGAGCCAAACCGGTTTCGGCTGTACCACAGTTTTTTTAATCCATTCATCTGCTGATGGGCATTTAGGCTGTTTCCAAATCTTAGCTATGGTGTATTGTGCTGCTATGAAAATATGGGTGCATATATCCTTTTTGATTCATGTTTCTAGTTTCTTGGAATATGTTCCTAGAAGTGGGATCAATGGGTCAAATGGGAGTTCCATTTTAGTTATTTAAGGAAACTCCGTTCTGTTCTCCACAGTGGCTGCACCAGTATGCATTCCCACCAGCAGTGCACGAGGGTTCCTTTTCTTCACATCCTCACCAGCACTTGTCTTTTGTTGATTTGTTGATGATAGCCATTCTGACAGGTGTGAGATGGTACCACATTGTTGTTTTGATTTGCATCTCTCAGATGATTAGTGACTTTGAGCAGGGTTTCATATGTCTCTTGGCCTTCCTTCTGTCATTTTTTTAAAAAAGTTTCTATTTAGGTCCCTTGCCCATTTTTTTATTGGATCATTTATCTTCCTTTTACTAAGCTGTATGAGTTTTCTGTAAATGTTGGCAATTAAACCCTTATTGTTGATATCATTGGCAAATATGTTCTCCCATGCAGTGGGTTTTCTTATTGTTTTATTGCTGTGCAAGAGCTTTTTATTTTGATGTAGTCCCATTTGTTTATTTTTTCTTTTGCTTCCATTGCTCTAGGAGCAGTATCAGTGAAAAAGTTCTTTCATGGTATGTCTGACTGTGAATTCCTCTAGTATTTGTATGGTTTCCCATCTTATGTTTAAATCCTTGATCCATTTTGAGTTTATTTTTGTGTATGGTGTAAGTTGGTGGTCTAGTTTCATTTTTTTTTTTTTTTGCCTGTATCTGACTAATTTTCCCAACACCATTTGTTGAACAGACTGTATTGACTCCATTGTATGTTCATGCCTCCTTTGTCAAATATTAATTTAGCATAGTGGTTTGGGTAGATATCTAGATTCTCTATTCTATATTTAAAAATGATGAAAAACTGTGATCCCCACCCATCTTCTCTAGTTCTTTCTCCTCTTCATGAATGACAAAAGTTAGATTTCTCCAATGCTTTGTTAATTTCTCTTTGCTCTCTACACTTATAACCTTTGTGATTTTAGTTTTGTTATATTTAATTATCCTCAATAGGTATTATTTTCCAAATTTACATCTGTGCCTTTTATATCCCTTCTTGAACTTCACACTCATATATGAAACTGCCTACTTAACATGTATTTTTATCCAAACTGAACTCTGGTTTCTCCCCAAGAACTGCTTCTTCACCAAGTAGATGATATTCACCCAGTTGCTCAGGTCAAATCCTTGATTTCTTTCCTCACCATTACACTCATCCAGAGCACCAGCAAATCATGTGGACTCCACCATTAAGACATATCCCAATGAATATTGCCCCAAATTACAAATTTATCCAAAAGTTATCACTCCTATAATCATTTCTACTGCTACCCCACTAGTTGGAGCCATTATTATATTTTCCTATAACTATTGTAATAGCCCAAACTGGTTGATTTGTGTAAATTCAGTTTTTGCAGTGGAGCAGTTACAGGGATGACAACTTTAAAGCTAGTATTATAACTTCACCAAGGTGAAATGGAGGCCAAGTACATTGGAAGTGAAAAGGCCAAGGAACTAAGAAGCCAAGGATTATCTATGTCAACTTTGAAGTTGCCAAATTGATGACAATATATGGCTAGAAAGCAACAAGGGGATTTAGATGCTAAAATCTATATGAATATGGGGGAAATCTTTATCCCAAGTATTTTCAATTACTTTGTAATTCCAGTATAATTATAGTTTCTTCTTTCTCATAAACCTCATAATTCTCACCAGTTCATGGGTTCTTTGTATAGTCTTTCACATTTAGTTCCTGTTAATGACTTCATTCCCTATATTGTTTTTCAGTTTGAATTGCTAAGAACAAGAAACAAATTGGCTCAACCCATTCCTGTTTGTGTGGTCATTTTTTTTCCTGTATGTGGCAGACCACATCCTAATTAATCTTTGGTTCATGTTCCTGCCTATTATCTGATTAACTATAACCAAATAGCATATAAGTGATGAGAGGGCAAATATACAGGTATCATGACTACCTGAGAGTGTAACTTAAGTAGAAATTGGGTTGGTTGGTTTCATTGTATACTAAGGTTTTGAAGGCATTTTGGACATGGCACACATTATTGAAATTTCCGTGTCATTGTATCAGACACTGAGGCACTAAAACAGCAGAAACGAAGAAGACAGTATGAGGAATTCATTTTACAAATTACTTGGATAAGTGCACTGTCCTTACAACAGAACAAAACAAAATAAAAACAAGTAGAACATACATGACTTACGTTGGTGCTTGATTCATTCTAGATATTAAAAATGTGTTTTATTTCATTTCATTCATTGATCCAATTTTATTAAGCAGTCACTCTCTGCTGTGTAAGGGTATGCAATGAGTGTGAGGTCCATATAAGAAAAATTAGCAAATTCTATGAGGATGCCTCTGATACCAATACCCTACTTGTTACCCCAAAACTCTGGAAACCTTAAATAGCTCCTAACTCATCAAGAATAATCTGCAATGCTCTATAAGTGATTCTCTCATTACTTCACTTTCCCTTAATATAAAAAAAGAGAGATAAAATACTTCAGAGAAAATTAGAATGGCTAAGTCAGGAAGCAGTTCTTTGAAGATAAAAGTAGTTGCTGAGTATTAAAGTGCTAAATAAGTATCCAACAGTTGTCTAGTCAATGCATTCTACAATACTGTGCCATGAATTGAGGGCACACCATAATGCTTTAGAATTACAAAAGGTCTTTGTTGAAAGTTCAAGTGACACAATAAAATGCTTGATGGCTTTGAATTTCTAATAAAGTATTACTCTGTTATCAAGTATATATCATTTAAGAAATAAGACACATATTCAGGATAAAAAATGGGATTTAATTAGACAGATTGAATGAAGTAACGAGCCCCATCATGGTGCACATTCCAATTTTCAGAATGTGTGTGAGCTAAAAGCTTTCTACTGCTTTGTTTTATCTTGAGTTATAAATACTAGAACAAATGAGTTTGAAAGTGTAGTCTATAGCACATCAACAATGCCACAAGAATTGGCCAAATTAGTTAAGATGAAGGTTGAAAGTAGGTATAAGAATATTAATTTGGAGATGTTCTAGAAATACTTCTTGTACGGCTTGTGGTCTGGTCAGGGATTGGGAAAATAGACTGAGGAATTATATGAGGTTGCAGGTTGTTTGCTTATTTATTGATTTTCATGTTTACTATTTATTCATTATAGTAAATGTTCTGGGACAAGTTGTGTCCCCTCAAAAAAAAAAAAAAAAAAGGTATGTCTTAATCCTAAGTACCTGTGAATGCCACTATATTTGAAAGTAAAAGTATCTGCTGATGTAATTAGTTGAAATGAGGTCATACTAGAGTAGAATGGGCCTCTAACCCAATATGACTAGTGTCCATATGAGAAAATGACCATGTGAAGACACAGGAAGAATGCCATGTGATGTGAGATTGGAGTTCTGTAGCTCTAAGCCAAAGAATGAGAAGTATTGCCAACAAATCACCAGAAACTGGGAAAGAGGCATGCAATAGATTCTTCCTCGGAATTCTCAGAAGGTATCAACCCTATCAACAACTCAATTTCAAACTAGCCTTCACACTTGTGAAAAAAAATAATTATGTTGTGGTACCTTGTTATAGCAGCCCTAGGAAATGTATTGATGTATCCTTAATACATTAAGGATAAGAAAATATCCAATTAAATATATGCATATACATTTATTTTTCTTTCAAACAACTGTGTCCTCATTAGCTGTGTGGTGTAGGGCAGAAATTGGGAAACTTTTTCTGTAAAGGGTTAATATTTCAGGTTGTAGGCCATAATGTCTTAGGTGCAATTACTCAACACTGCTATTAGAGTACAAAAGTAGTCACAGAGAGTAACATATGCTTGTGGCTGTGTCCCAACAAATTTTTTTAATGGACTTTGAAATTTGAATTTTGGATAATTTTAACTGTAATTAAATATTCTTCTTCTTTTGGTTTTATTCAACCATTTAATAATGTAAAAACATTTTTAGTCTGGGGGTTGTATGTGGCCTGTGGGCAATAGTTTGCAACTTCTAGTGTAGGGAAAAGAAGATAGATAAAATTTTTAGTTAGATAGACTTGGTTCTACCACTTCCTCGCTATCTAATTTTTCATTATACTTTAATTCTCCAAGTTTTGGGTTCTGCCTTTGTAAACTAGATGTAATTATGATTTCCACAAATAAGTTTTAAAAGAATAGATTAGCTTTAAGCAGGGTGGTTTCATGGGCACATGGTCTGTGAGACTGCCCAGAGCACTGCACTTATTAGGTTCTGAATTTCTTTCAATCATTTCTTTTAATCTCATCACCTTTAGATTCTTAATAATTTTGAACAGGTGTCATATTTTCATTTTACATTGAACCCCAAAAATTTTGTAGCACAGACTAGGAGCTCAAAGGAATAGTTATTTTTACTCCTATCATTGTAATGTACATATAAGTGTAAATTAATAAAGATCTAAACTCTGTCTTTAGTTAAGGAGTCATGGCTTCTTTGGGAGAGGACAAAGATATTTTCTCACAAGACAGAAGCAGTGATTGCTTCACTTGGAACAGATGAGCAGACTGACATGGAAAATAAAGACATAGCTCCCTAACCTTATAACATGACAAATTAGTGGCCAGGAGGAAATGTTCTAGAGACTTCAAGTTGTATGGGGGGCCTAACTCTTCTCTTGTGATGAAGATTAGTGCTATGAAGTAACTTTGTAAATGTGCTGGTTCTGTAGGGGTATGTGCACAGAACATTAAACAAATCCTTGCAGTTGGGTTTTGCGGCAGCCTCTATTACGAGCAGTGACATCTGAGTATTTATCCAAACACTTGTTTAAATAGAAATGCAAGAAAATGTGCACTGCAGTGTCAGCTGAGCAGTGTAAATCTTACATTTGTAGAAATCTGGGATTCTGAGGCTGTCTTGCCAACGCAGCACAAACTATTAATTTCTTTATACATTGTAAGTGACTAAATTAGAAAACTCAGAGCTCCAAAAAAATTAGATGATCACCAACATTTTACTCCAATTTTCAGAACTGCAGCTCAGGTAAAGACAAGCACTATGTGGTTCATAAATAAAGAAGGCACACCATTTTGTTTCTTTATACCTGGGAGGACACCCTTATTAGTGAGAAAGTTTCCAGCATGTTTGGGTTTATGTCAAACAGCCTTTTGAAATAATGTGGCTGATACAAGAATTCCAATTCCAATCTCATAAACCAAAACCAGATTTCCCCAGCTACTGTGAGCTTTGGCTTTAATCATGAGGGCATATGTGGTAGGAATTGATGGGTGACCCATCCAAAAAGTTCCTACCAATGACCATTCTGCTAATTCCATACACCCATTCTGAGAAGTGGCTTTAGCTATTGAAGAGATATACTTGTTCAGAATTAGTTAAGTAAACAACACTATAATAAAATGAATTATAGTGTTTACTAAGCAGTTTATTTTATACAGCAATAACAATCATGTACAGACTTACTGCAGTATGAAACTGATGTGAACTCCCCACATTAATGTATTGGTGAAGCCCTGAGTTAATTATGTGTAAAATGTGTTTATCTTAAACTTAGATATCTGCTTTTTCTTGTTCTCTGGGTGGCTGAGCTGACCCTGAGCCACTTCTTCATTTCTTGCTGATTCCCACTGAGCTACTCAGCTCCCTGTATCAGTACATATTCAAGGGTAAGCGTCACATACCTAGCCAAGAAAGCAGATGAGAAATACAAACCTTATTAGCCAACATGTTCAGGAATTTCTGCTCTACTCCTCTTCTGACAGCCTATGATTGTTGTTTGAGCTACTATATTGTTCATTAGCACCTCCAATATACACTGTACAAGGATTGGGAGAAAAGGTGAAAATCAAATTAGTCAATTTGGCTTCTTATTAGTAGTTCTGGCAAAATACTTGGATGAGTGTTTCCAACTAATGGATAAAATGAGAAGAAATCATCCATGTTATTCCTATTCCTGATTCCCAAGTGAGTAGAAGGCTGGTTTATTTCCTCTTTCCTAAACAGTGTTCTGAGGGTTTGAATGACTTGTAAATATCCCTGCCTTAGACTGTGTCTATGGTGGGAAGCTAATCAATCAGTTGTCTGGGATCAGATAGATTTTCTAGATAAGTTTAAAATACCTAGTAAATAGATTTAACTGATCCCCCATCCCACTTAAATAATTTTTTTTAACTTTGTTTTTTGTCTTCTTTTTTTTATATTAAAATGGCATGGCTTTTGGTAGTAGGGTGGGGATGAAAATAAAAAGGTAAATCATTAAGTAAATAAACACAGTAATTTTAGATAGTAGTAAGAGCTAGGAAGAAAATAAGATAAGATTAAGAGTCCATGACTGGATAAGGACATAATGCTATTTTTAAAAAGGTGGTCAGAGAAGGTCACTTGAGATATTTAATCAGAGATCTGAGTGATAAGGAGACACTTTATGAAGTGATAGTACTTCCAAGCAGAGAAATGGCAAGTATAAAAGTTCTGAAGCTGCATGAAGACCTATAAACAAAATTAAACTTATGTGAATGAAACAGTAAACAAGAGGAAGATTGGTAATAGAATAGAGGTCTAGACAGAAATCAGAGACTACAAGGTCCTGAAGGCTCTGATAAGAATTTTGGGTTTGATTCTAAGTGTAGTAGGGATCAATTTTACATTTTAAGCAGGGAAGTGGCATGGTTTCATTTATGTTTTATCCTGTCTACTGTGTTTACAATAGATAGTGAAGCATCCATCTTATATAAAAAACTATTTAAAATTTTAACCCTTCTGTAAATGCTTGCTTGCTTAATAATAAGGAAAATAAGACTACTCCCATTTCAGAGAGGCTATTAAACCTTCCCCAGACAAAGTTATCAGTGCTGGCATCAGGCCAAGCTTTTGGTTGAGGTCTCAAAGCCCCAGCACATAGGACTCTTTAAGAACTTGCAAAGGGACCAGAAACACCCATATTTGGGAGACAAAGATAAAAACATATAAATAGGAAAATTTCCTGTGTGTCTGGGCCCAGAATTTGAAAGACATTTTCCTCTGGGCCCTCGTGTAATAATAATAATAATAAATGTAACTCCATCTCTCTAAGTGTTGCTTGGTTATTCCCAGGTTTCTGTAACATTAATGGTTCCCTGATCAAGAAATAACTATGCTTGGCCCTTCAGCTTCTGGAGAGCTGCCCTCAGCTTCTGGCTTGGGGCCCGGGGGAGCTGGATAGGCCCCTGGGAGGCACCACTCTACTGATTTAGCAGAATTGAACCAGGGGACTCCCGGTGCTCCCAGACCTCAGCCCAGGACCCGGCTGGTATCTGGAGAGAGTGACAGACACTTCTGGACCTGCCACAGAATCAGTAGATAGGGGCCCTTATCAGTCAGGCCCACTTGGAGTGATTGGAAGGGGGAGCTTCATCACCTTCCAGGAAGTTGACTTCCTTAGGCAAATTAATCAGGAGGAATCAGGTAGACTGTTTAAACTCTGGGTAAATATCTGGTAGAAGTAAAAAACTCAGACTGTATATAAATGTAGGACTCCAGAGGTGAGTGAATTCAGATTCAATTAAGGAATTATGAGTTCATTCTGCTGTTTGTTTGTGTGGGACTAGCCAATTTGCTACCGAGAAGGGGGATTGGACACAGTCTTAACTTTTCCAGTAGGTTCTCACCAAGACTTGGTTGAGAATTCTGTTCTGGGTCATGGGTGCTGGAAGTGCTCCCACACCCATCTGGGGAGTTGGGCATTGTTTCATTTATCTGCTCAGCTCCAGTCTGGGCTAGTCAGAGAGTGTATGAATGTTTGTCAGTCTTGGCATAATTATCTGCTCAGACTTTGGGCCTTCTGGCTGTACACCAGAGAGTATTTGTTATCTCTTTCTATTGTTTAATGTGTTTAAAGATAGGGTGGACTCGCTGTGATGAAATGCAAGTCTCTAGCAGCTGAGAGATTTATTTTTCTCAGAGTCTTTTGCTCTCCCTCAGAGAAGGAATAAGCCCACTTAGCTAATAAAAATGTATGTCTATCGGTTGCTCTTTCCTGAGTTGTGAATTTGCTGTATTAAATTGAAATTTTGAAATTCTGGAGTAGATTTAAAGGTATAAATTTGTGAAATTTCAAAGAACAAAGAACTTTTATTTATATTTATAGCTTTTCTTATTTCTTTTGGTAGTCGGAGACTTCCAGGGGCAGGGCTTATAGCTCCACAGGGCGGAGAGATTTACAGGCCCTGTCCACGCCTATGACATCATAGTCCAACGTGGTCCACTTGAGGCAAAACTAAGGCTGAAGATATTATTAACTATCTATAGACCTCGTTAACCCTGGTTGTGTGTCTTGTGCAGTCTGTTGTTCTCATGGTTGTGTGTTTTATTTGACTTGCCATTTTCAGTTACTATTTATTAGAATCCTCATAGAGTACATAACCTGGTCTTTCCCTTCCTCCCTCAGCCTGATTCTCATAGCATCTGTAACTGGATTAAATATCTTTTCTTTCAGGAGGCCATCCAAGCTTTCAGTCAGCAAGAAATCTCCCTACATTTATCCTCATCCACTTATCCTCATCCACTATCTTTCCAGGCCGACTAAGAGTCATTTTCCCACAGGTTGGGCCCCAACCTCTGGGAGAGAGGACTACTACAGCAATAGTCTGTAGTTTTCTCTGAAACTCCCACTGTTTCTATTTCTCCACTCTCCAGGAATTATCTTCCTCTGACTCACAATAAGAAAGGGAGACAATCAGGTGAACTAAGGGACAGGGGGCTGGTTGAAGAGATCAAGAGTAGTAAAGGAGGAGGATTTAAGCTCCTATAGGGCAGTGGTTCTCAATCTTTCTAATGCCTCCACCCTTTAATAAAGTTCCTCATCTTGTGGTGACCCCCGACCATAAAATTATTTTTGTTGCTACTTCATAACTGTAATTTTGCTACTGTTATGAAATGTAATGTAAATATCTGTGTTTTCCGATGGTCTCAGGTGATCCTGCTAGCAATTCGACCCACAGGTTGAGAACCACTGCTGTAGAGCCTATGACAGACAGTAACCTGACACCTGAGCTATTGCCCAGTAAATTATAAATATTTTACAAAAATTAATTTAAAAAAATATAGGAACTCAGAACAACTCAGAGCAGCTGTGCCCTTGCTGCTCTGACACTTGGCCTTGGTGGCAGGAGCTAGAAGATGTACGGGTCCCAGCAGGAGCCAGTGCTCCCAACACTAGGTGTCAGGACAGGATTTTGGAGGTAAATGCTCTGTTGGGGAGATCATGTTGACTCCTCGCACTTTGAATACTTGGAACCAGATACCCAAAGAGCAGCGGGGAGCAAGAGGCTTGGGAGAGAAGCAAGAACAGGCAAAAGAAGGTAGAGGGCCTTACTACCCAAGCCACTGCCACAGGAGCACTTTGCAATATGCAAAGCTCTTTCTAAGTGCAACTCTGGATGTTTTAGACTGGTAGTTTATGGCAGGGCCCTTTAACTAGTAAACAGGGTTAACAAAAAGGGCAAAGGAAAGACATTCTCCCTGGACCAGGGAGCCTTCAGAACTTTGAGATTCTCTAGGAGAGGAGAAATCTGACTGAGGGACTGGCCAAGACCCCGTTGGGTTAGGAGGACTGGATGCTGCATATTGAACTTATAGACTGCTGTTTGCTAGGCAGAGGTCCAGGCCCCGTTGAGTAGGAGTTAAGCTTTATGTGTACAGCAAAACAACTTTCTACTGTGCCAGAATACATTTTAGGGAAATTGGACAGACTGTGTTTATGGTTAGAAAGAACCACGCACAGCCCTGACAGTGGCCTGTAGAAAACTGTATAATAGACTTAGATGATGCCTGGGTCTTCATGGACATGGCTCCAGAGAGACAAGAACAATTTTGCTTTGTGTGGGAAGGTCAAGAATAGACTTTAGTGATCTCCCTAAGATATTTGTATAGCCCTACCATGTGCCATATATGGTAACAGAAGATTTGGCTACCTAAGGTGGCCACAGAGCCAATATTGTACTTCATTGTGTTAATAATATTGCATTAACCTTACAGATTTGAATGCAGTTGCCAAAAGGGCAGGTGCTCAAATGGGCAAGGAAAATATCCACCTGGTTTTGGTCTCTATTGAAAGACAGTTGGCAGCCTGTTTACTGCCTTGCAGGCCTGTGTGACCATGCCCATGTCAGCGGTGGCACAAACCTCAACTTTAGGAAACTGGGAAGGCCTGTGTGGAACAGAGGTAAGTACAATCCCTCTGCTACAGAAATTACAGACCCTGTGAGGTCCTGTGACATGCGAGACTCTTTGAAGGAATAAAACTCCTTTAGTTCATTCTGAGTGGGTGTGTCATCTTTCCCAGAGACCATATGTAATTTAAAGGACAAGTCAAGTAGGGGGAACCTTACTTACAAGGACAGCTGTAACTGTCTACTTAAATATAGACACATTTTTAAATTTTTCTTGCCATTTGGAGATAGTTCTATTACTCTAAAGCACATGTGTCAAACACAAGGCCCGCGGGCCAAATCCAGCCCGCCAGGCCTTGCAATGTGGCCCGCACCGCGCTGTCATCACTGCACTCCGCTGTCAGTTTATGACATTGTCAGTTTATGACTGTTCAGTAAACCATTCGGCCCACGATTTAGGCTGGATTTTAGATTTTGGCCCCTTCTCTGATTGAGTTCGACACCCCTACTCTAAAGAGTCCATGTAAAGGACTGACAAGGAAAATCAGAAGATCTTAAAGCAGGAAAATATATTTTCTCTTTATATAATTCCTCTGAAATTTAGCAATGCTTAATAAATCATGGCAATACATTTCTTTGCATAACTTCAATAAGATGGGTTTCCAATAGTGGTTTTATTAATCGAAAACTTTGGAGTATCATGTTTTAAAGAGCTCTGTTTGAACTCTGAAGATTTGAAGCCAATAAGAGTGACACAGAAAAAGCTTGGTATCCTGCTTGGGAACCCTAAAAATAGCTGGCACTAAAGCTTCAGGCCCATGGCCTACCATGGCTGGCAATTGGTCAGAGTAGAAGGGAAGCAATAAGGGTTCCTCTGCATCCCTGTGGAACCTCGATGCACTCTAGGCCACAAAGAGTAGGAGGTCTGCTGAAATGGGCCTTGAAGCCTAGGGCGTGGTCCCAGGTGGAGTTGCTGCAGGTGAGGAATTCACCTAATTCATCAGATACTAGAGGCAGGCCTGACAGCAGCTGGATAGCTTGGCTTCCTGGCCCTATGGAACACACTAAGGTTCAATCATGACTCCCTTTCTGGTGTCATGATTGAATCTTAGTATGTCCCAAACATTCATGGTGTCAAAACAAGCCAAAGGAAAATTGTTTGGGCAAAAAGTGAAAAAAGATCCCAAGTCAAATTTATAGAAAATATTCCTTTATTAACTTTTGGTCAAGAATATGTTTGTCTATTTTCAGGAAACAACTCCAAGACCATGTGAATTCCTGAAACAGAGAGAAATTGACAGGACTGATCTAGCCATGAAGACAGAAGAGAAACAGTCCAGATATGGAATTCATTGACATTGCCTTGCCATACTAGCAGTCAGCAGCTGTGTGTCACTGAAGGTTGCCCAGAACCAAACCAGAGATGGTCAGACCTGCATCACCACCATTTGTCCACCATCCAGAACTGAAATATCATTGCTAACATGTACACATAAAGAACTGTTTGACATTGAAATTGGGACTCAAAAGAACTGTTGGCCCAGAAAGAAACTCACCTCAGACTGATTCATTTGCCTATCAGCATAACCATTATGGCTTCTCATTTTCGGTTCTTTTAAGTATATTTCTAGTATCACATGACCTCACTCATCTAGAGGAAATAATGAACAACATAAACTGATGAACAAAAACAGACCTGGAGACAGGGGAAGCATTGATCAGACTATCAAACCTCAGAGGGAAGGTAGGGGAGGATGGGGGTAAGGGGGAGAGATCAATCAAAGTACTTGTATGCATGCATATAAGCCTAACCAGTGGGTATGGGGGCATGCGTGGGGTGGAGTTTGGGAAGGGAATGAGGGGTGAAGACAAATATGTGATACCTTAATCAATAAAGAAATTTTTTAAAAAAGATTCAATCATGAAATTCAAGCAAAAGTAGTCAATTACCATTCTTGTGTTCATGCAAACAATCAGGCCAAATTGAATACAATAGATAAATTGTTCTTGATCTGGTTCTTTTGATAAACATAGATGTAATTATGAGGAGAAAAATTCTATTTCAATAGAGCTAATTAAAACTGAAATGTTTTATTTCCCTTCCACCAGACCATTTGTTACAGTTTGTCTCCTTCTGTGCCCAGGCCTCATCATCCCTCTGATATACAGCAAGGATATCTTGGCTCTGAAAGAAAAATCTGTCCCCCTTCAGCATGGAAGTAGTCAGAGGACCCCACTGATGTCCATTTTCCCTGAAAGAATTCAGAGCCAGGATCCTTGAGGTAATATATAGTAGGCAGTTAGATAGTCATGAGCAGAGTAAGGACAATGGTCAAACTAGTGCTACCAGATGTAACTAAGTCTTTCCACTTCTAGGTATGTAAGACAAAGGGCATAGCCAAAGAGGTACTCACTCAAAGTCTCAGCCCCTAGAAAAGGCCAGTAGCCTATTTTTCCAAAAGACTTGACCCCTTTGCATTTGGGGGACCTACTTGCCTCCGGGCAGTAGCAGCCACAGCTATGATTATTGAAAAAGCAAATAAGTTAACCCTAGGGCAGGAACTAATCCTAACTGCCACATGAGGTCAAGGCTTTACTCCAGAACACACTGAAGTACTGGATGTCAAACACTCCAATCACCCAGTTTCAGGCTCTCTGGTGAACAAAAGAAAAATCAGTAACAATTTATACTGATAGCAGGTATGCATTTACAACAGTGCATGTACATAGTGCTATTTACAAGGTAAGAGGACTCCACAGAAGCAAGAGGGAACGGGGCCACAGATGAAGTGTCCTGGGAAGCTGCCTGAAAACCAGTTGGGGCTTCTACAGATTCTAGTGACTCTTTCATACCCTGACCTACCCAATCTAAAAAAGCTGAAATCCATAACCAAATTTTACTCAAGTTCTTACAAGCTTTACAGTCTACCCAGGAAGCATCTGAGATGCTCTGCCTGTATCAACTTCTGATCCAGTTCATCTCTTCCACCCTGTTGACTCTGTTTGGGTAAAGAAATTTGCCACCAAGGACTGACTCCTACCTGGAAAGGACCAACTCCACAGCAATCAAGGTCAACGGAATCCCAATTTTGGCTTCTGTAAATGCTTGCTTGTTTAAATAATAAGGAAAATAAGACTACTCTCATTTCAGAGAGGCCACGAAACCTTCCCCATATGAAGTTGTCAGTGCTGGCATCAGGCTAAGCCTTTGGTTGAGGTCTCAAAACCCCATATTTGGGAGACAACAAAGGTAAAAGCAAACAAACAAACAAACAAACAAAAAAACAAACAAACAAAAAAAACAAACATAGAGAAACTTCCTGTGTGACAGGGCCCAGAATTTGAGAGACATTTTCCTCTGGGCCCTCGTGTAATAATAATAATAAAATATGTAACTCCATCTCTCTAAGTGTTGCTTGGTTCTTCTCAGGTTTTCTGTAACAATAGTAGGGCAGGTAAGAGTTGAAGTTGGAGGACCAGTTAGGAGGCTATAAAATAAGCCAGGTGATAGATAAATAAGAAACTTGAACTAAGTTGGTTATGATGGAGATGATGATAAATAGGATTTGAAATCAAATTTTAGGGTAGAACTTGCTGATGGATTAGATTTTAAGAGGGAGTAGGAATGAGGGAAGCAAGAGAAGTCAAGGATACTTCTTTAGTTAATGTCCTGAGAAACTGTGACTTTGGACAAGAAACAATGCTTCTGAACCTATTTCTTCATCTGTAATATAAGAATTATCACAACTATATCTGATAGTCATTCTTGCATTGCATACTTTACTAATATTAATAGTTGAAGATCTACATGCCAGGCATTTTTCTGTTGCTTTACAATTTTATCTTCAGTTGGCTTCACAAGGATTCTAGAAGATTATTAAAAAACACTAGAGGCCCAATGCATGAAATTCATGCAAGAGTAGGCCTTCCTTTCCCCAGCTGCTGGCACTGGTTTCCTTCTGGCACCCAGGACCCGGCTTCCCTCACAGCCCTGGCTTTATCCAGAAGAACATCCAGTCTAACTAGCATATTATGCTTTTATTATTATAGATTATTTTCATTTTATGCACAAGAAAACTGATGTGCAAAAATTTGATGATTTGTTATCACATGGCAAGTAAGCGACAAATGCAGGGAATTAAATCCTTTTTTGTTTCAAAGCTTATATTCTTTGTTGTTAAGTGTGACCCAAAAAAATGAGACAGTGGACTAAATTTTGGAGACATAACTCTATCTTAAGGACCCAAACTGTTATAATTGGGAATCTGAACAGAAAGTAAACTCTCAATGTTATTGAAAGCAGGAAGCCCAGAGGTTCTTTTATAAATTCCCTGAAGCTCCTCCTAGGAGATGAAATGGGAGAAGGGAATTCTGTTAAAGTTTGCCCAGGGTTGTCAACATTTATTCCCAGTTTAATTTTAAATGGAATGTTATTAAACTGGTGGGATGATGTTAGCAGTTTAGTTTGGAAATGCAGAATGCCTTGAATGAACTAACCCAATACGCCCACTCTCTATGCATTGTCAGGATAGTACGGATATTAAGAAAATGGATTTTTTAAATGTGAGAACAGAAAATTAAAACAGAGTTTAAACAATGCTAAATATGAGAATTATATTCCTTTCAATAGAGAAGTTTCTCTATGTATAAACCTTTATGTGGAACTTAAGGGACATAAAATTAAGTGTGTGGAAATGTTCAACCAACCAAGCTGAACTTTATTTGCAAAGAACCTGAGGTCTAACACTTTTAGGTTGTCCCAATATTCATCCAACAGAGGTTCTTTGGCACATATCATACATCCTTTTTTTACACCAAATTTTCCACCTTCTAGAAGAAAAAGGGAAGTACTGTTTGTATGTACCTAAGTCTGGTGCTACAAAAAATTAGGAGACTATGAAAGCCCTTAAGAAATTACATCATGCTTCCCTCTGTCCTCAGGCCAGCATTCAAACCATCCCAGAAAACAATCTGTCTCCCTATTATCCTAAAAATGACAAGAGGCAGGGACTTTCCTAGGCAATATCAGCCTTTGTTGTTCATGCATATTTTCACTTGCACAAATACCTGTGCCCTGTAATTACTTTCTGTTCTGCTGTGCACTGGTGTGATGCAAGACAAAGCCAATTGCATTTCATAGATTGGCAATGGGCTATTGACCCCAGTTTTCATCTTCTTATTTTTTTGATAGTAAAAGACTATAGGTTGTCAGATTCAACTGCTTGATTCAGCTTTCAAAAAAAGAAAGACAAGCAAAATGAAAGGATGCTTTTCCTCAAAGTAACAACCCAACAATGCGTGTTAGAAGTTGCCTTAGTGGATATATTAAATCTATCAGGGCATTTGTTGCAGCAATTTGTTCTTTTTTGTAGCACCTATACGATTGTCAGCTGATTTCTCAACAGAAACCATGCAGGCCAGACAGGAATGGCAAGAAATATTCAAGGTGATGAATAGTAAGAACCTACAGCCAAAGATAATCTACCCAGCAAAGCTATCACTCAGAATCAAAGGCCAGATAAAGAGCTTCACTAATAAAAAAAAAAGCTAAAGGAGTTCATCACCGCCAAACCAGAATTATATGAATTGCTGAAGAGGGTTCTTTCGGAAGAGAAAGTAAATAAAGATTAAAATTATGAACAACAAATACATAACTATCAACAAGTGAATCTAAAAACCAAGGAAATTTTAAAAAAAATCTGATGAACAATATTAACTGTTGAATATAATAGAATCAGAAGTATGGAAGGGGAGTGAACTGATGATTCTTGGGGAAAAGGGGAGAGGAAGATGTGGGAAGAGACTGAACATAAACTGTGCACCTTTGGATGAGGACAATGGGGGGTGGGAAAAGGCAGAGGGAGGGATGGGAACCTGGTGGAGGAGAGCAATGGTGGGGTGGGGGAAGGAACATTTGTAATAATATGAACAATAAAATTTTATTTAAAAAATATAAAAACATAAAAAAGTAGGACTTCAGGCCTGCTGGTGTGGCTCAGTGGTTGAGCATCAACTTATGAGCCAGGAAGTCACAGTTTAATTCTAGGTCATGTCTCATGCCTGAGTTTTAGGCTCAATCCCCAGTTGGGGATGTGTAGGAGGTAGTCAATGATTCTCTCTCATCATTGATGCTTCTAACTCTCTCACCTTTTCTCTTCTTCTCTTAAATCAATAAAAATATTTTTTAAAAGTAGGACTTTGGAAAGACAGAAAATTTATACATTATACATTATGTTTTGAAAGTATATTTTAACCAGAGGCAGTGCTTTTGCAAAGCTTCCTCACACTTAAACATCTATCTCTCCTTCTCCTCAAACAAATCCAAATCATCACTTTCTGCACTATACAAAGTTCAGAATCAATGGAATAAGAAAGACATCAGAGATTCTAGTATATGCCCTTCCTGAGATAGATTGCTGCTGGGATAATGAGAGAAGGCCCATAGATATCCAGGATTTTTATCCTACCTGGTAGAAACAAGACCCTTTTCCCCTGGCGTCCAAGGAATTCATGGTGGGAGCCCAAACTCCCACCCTCTTACCCAATATTAACAAGTTATCTCTGACACTGAGGTGGTATAAGAGAAGGAAGAGTGGAGGCCATGTAGAGAGCAGCATTGAGACACCTTTTTATTTCCAAGGTAGTGTGGTGTCAATGAAGGGCTAGTGTCAGTGGGGGCCATGAGGAAAGACTAAACTTCCAACTTCATCTGGAAATAACAAAGCACCCTTCCTTCTGGGTTGTAATCAGAAGCCAGATAGAGTCACACCTCATCTGGAAATAATTATATGTAAACTGACTTCCCCCATTTGGCACAGTGTCAGAGGAGGATTGCCAAAGCAAAAGATTTAAACAAGATCCAGGGTCTTATAGCAAAATACACCAGTTGTCCAGAATACAATTTTTAAAAATCACTCTCACCATATTAAGACCTAGGAAAATCTGAACTTGAATGAGAAGAAAGACAGCAATTTTGAAATGACACAAATGTTGGAGTTAACTAAATAAGATTTTTAAAGTAGATATCATACAAATGCTTTAACAAGCAGTTATGAATGTGCTTGGAACAAATGGAAAATATCACATCTCACCAAAATAAAAGAAGTACAGAGAAGAAACAAATAAAATTTTTAGAACAGAAAATATATTTTAATTTGGAGCAGTTTTTATTTTCATGCAATAGAAATGTACATTACCAAACAATATACTCACCTGTATTGAACTACTTTATTACATAATGAGTATTTCATATACTTGTGAAAATTGTAAAACATCTTGTTTAATCTTGTTTTTCATAAAACTGATGGATTAGGGCTTGGAATAACATTCCTGGGAATATTAGGAAATATAATTCCTCTCAAATTTCCCGAAATACATGGTTTTATTAAAACCACTTATTTTTAACCTACCTCTCTAACTGTAAAAGCATAACAGATCTTGTGTTGACAATACTCAGCATGTGGCTTAAAAGAACATAATTAGGAAAGATACACAGCATTTGAAAAATCATAGTTTGGGAGTTTGTTTCCTATCCTCAAGGTACTATAAAATCCTGTGGTGGATCTGAGTTGTATAAGTTTTGTTTTGTGCTATTTTTGAATTTTTAATAAGATGTAATGCTTAAATATATGCATCCATTTTAACACCGTATATTCCTAGAAACAGTAGGAAAGAGAAATGCCTCACTGAGGACACTGAAT
The DNA here is from genome assembly GCF_964339955.1 of Pipistrellus hanaki. Taxonomy (NCBI): domain Eukaryota; kingdom Metazoa; phylum Chordata; class Mammalia; order Chiroptera; family Vespertilionidae; genus Pipistrellus; species Pipistrellus hanaki. The sequence goes on along the minus strand of NC_140524.1, from coordinate 17,777,834 downwards.
AAAATAAGTCATGTAGTGACACTAAATGTTCCATAAAAGCAAAGCCAAGAAAAACTTTCATAATGTTTAAAATTAAAAAGCATGCCTTGAGTTCGATGTTCCTTGTGGAGTTTTATTCCCCCATCAGTTTTTGTGGCTCTCCACATTCAAGTATGTTAGTAGCATGCATGTTTCCTTCATTTTGTGGTAATTGGAATATGATTCCCTAAAACTGACTTGAGATCTCATTCTTGTCTTTCACTTTTGTAGGCCTTGTTCCATTAATCAGCATAAACATATTATCACACACACACCCCCGAACTAAATATTAACTCAGATTATAAAAATTTTTTTGGTGTGGTTGCCAAAAGCAGACAATTTACCAGAGAGATATTTCTTAGTAAACACCCGTAAGGGAAGGAATGAGGCAGGATAAAAAAGCCGAAAGAGAACAGCAGGGATGTGATTAAAAAAAAAAAAAAAAGTCTAGTTCAGGTCCTCCATGGAGAAAACTTCTTGAATATGAATGTTACCTTTTAGGTATCTTTATGTTAAATAAATGATCCAGTCTTTTATACTCTTCTATCCTTTAGTCAATAGTTGTGGGTCACACTCAGGAAATGTAACTTTCCAGGCTAGAGGGCATCCTTACAGCAGATGGAAAAATGTGTGACCAGTTAAATAAAGAGAATCCTATATAATGAAAGTGTAGTATGTAAATTGTCCCCTCAACCTGGATTTCAGCCAGGGGGCAGGGCTGACCAGGGAAAGGGAGGAAGGCCCTGGCCAGTTACTGGCAGCCACTAGGGACCCTACTAGTGCATCAATTTCATGTACTGGGCCTCTAGTTTGAACATAACACCACAACATTTACTGCAGTCCATTCCATATACCATTGAAATATATTCGTTTGTCATATAAAGTTTACTCCATCTGGGCACAGCTTCTCTAGCAAAATTTCTGGGGAAGTTTAAAGAACCAACTTACTGAAATAAATTCTGAGGTGTAGCTGAATACACACACACACACACACACACACACACACACACACATATGTTTATAATAGCCTAGTGCTTTCATGACCAGATTGACGACCAGTCACTTCTGGATCCCACCCCTACAGCCCACAGGATCCTATCACAGCAAGGCTTGTGGCCCAGTGGGTAGGGTGAGGAAGGCGGAGAGAGCAGGATCTGCCAGCTGCAGCATGCCAGCAGTCCCACCTCTGCACGTGAACTGCAGAGGAAACACCTTTTCTGACTCTCATTGGCTAAGCTCCTTGTACACCACTCACTGTCCTCTTGGTAAGTTGGGTGATCTAGGGTTTTCTCACCTCACTCCTGGGGGAAAAATGAAGGTCTGCTGCTGGAGAGGCTAAGAAAAGTCATATCGTGCCCTCGCTGGTTTGGTTCAGAGGATAGAACCTCAGCCTGTCAACCACAGGGTATGGGCTTGATTCTGGTCAAGGGCATGTACCTAGGTAGCAGGCTCCTCCCTGGCCAGGGTCCAGGTCAGGGCTCATGCAGGAGGAAACCAAAGTGTTCCTCTGTTATTGATGTTTCTCTCTTTCCTTTTCTCTTCCATGCTCTCTAAAAATCAATGGGAAAATATTTTCAGGTGAAGAAAGAAAGCGAGAAAGAAAGGAAAGGAAGAAAGAAAGAAAGAAAGAAAGAAAGAAAGAAAGAAAGAAAGAAAGAAAGAAAGAAAGAAAGAAAGAGTCATATCCTATGAAAAAGACATCTTGAAAATGCCTTTTGTCATTTTTTTTTTTTTTTTTTTTTGGTGAAAGGACTGGTCCATGTTGATGTAAACACCTTGGTGGCTGTGGCGGTGGCCAGCAGTGGTAGCAGCAGCAGGGTGATGGACATTCCCTGAGGGCTCCCAAATTGGAGAGGGTGCAATTTGGGCTGAGGGACCCTTCTCCCGTGCATGAATTTCATGGGCCAGGCTTCTAATATATGCAAATTGTCCCCTTGACCAGGCATTTAACCAATAGGCAGGCCTGCCAACCACCCATGTCTCCTCCCCCTGGCCAGGTTGGCCAGACCCCACCCATGCACAAATTCATGCACTGGGCCTCTAAAATATATCTATATATCTATATATCTACATATCTATATATCTATATATCTATATATCTATATATCTATATATCTATCTATCTATCTATCTATCTATCTATCTATATATATATATATATATTGAGTGGCCAGATTATTATGTGTTCAGAGATCATAATAGTCTGGCCACTCAGTGTATATTCCCCATAAATCCTTATCCTTCTCTATCATCTACACTAATAAAAGAGAAACATGCAAATTAACCATCACTGTTCTATGCCAAGCCACACCCACCAGCCAATCAGGAGCGAGTATGCAAATTAACCCCATCAAGATGGCAGCCAGTCATGGAGCTGTGGCAAACAGGAGGCTTGCATTTCCCTTGGCGATGTAGGAAGCCAAGCTTCCCACCTGCCCTGGCTGGCCCTGGCCTCCACTCAAGGCTACAAAGTTTCAATGATAGAAGATAAATAAACCCTAGATACTTGCTTCCAGCTGGCTCTGGCCTCTGCTCAAGGAGGCACTGAAAAAAAAGAAAAGAAAAAAAAGAAAGGGCTGGGACCTTTGGTCACTAGGGGGTGATCAGACCAGGATAGGAGAGTGGGGGCCATTGGGGGTAAGCAGACCAGCAAGGGGGGGAGCAGTTGTGGGTGAGCAGGCTATCAGTGGGGTCAGTTGGAGGTGATCAGGACAGCGGGGGTGGGCATTTTTGAGTGAGCAGGCCAGTAGGGGGGCAGTTGGGGATGAGCAGCCTGGCAGACAGAGTGGTTAGGGAAAATCAGTCAGTCAGGCAGGCAGGTGAGTGGCTGGAGCCAGCAGTCCAGAATTTTTTAGGCCCAATCCCTGTAAACCGGCAGTAGGACATCCTTCAAGGGGTCTCAGATTGGAGAGAGTGCAGGCCAGGCTGAGGAACATTCCCCCCACCCCAGTGCATGAATTTCGTGCACTGGGCTACTAATATATTCTATGTTTTTCTTAACTCCAGTGATTACTTCTGTTGGTTTGGGTGACTTTTTTTAGTCATGTAATCTAGTCCTTCATCTTAAAATAATCTAAGCCCCAGTTTCCAATTTGTTATCAGTTCTGTGGTTGCTATTTTTGCCCATTTATAGTTATGCCTGAGCATGAGAGTACCAAGAGATGCCTTAAGTACATAATCTATATACCACACAGACTTTACCCTGGTCCATTATGTAACAGCAATCCTACTTGCTCATGATGATCAGGATCAATTATTTGTGCTAACATGGGAACCTTTTCCTGTACTTGCTTGTCTACTAACAGAAGGAATATAAAATGAACAGGCAGTGGCTGTAAACTTTAATTGTGCATTAATCTTACTGTTTCTTATAGTTCAATTCTTATAAAAAGGCATCTACAACCACATAAACCTAAAGTGGAGGCAATGGGAAACACATTTCCAAAATTCAACTTTGGGAATGATGGTGAATTTTATGGACAACTCTTAATCTCCACCCTTTAGTTCCATCTATACTATTGAGGACACATCCTACTATCTTGTTTGTAATTTTAAAAAATAACACAAATTATGAAGAATAGCACCCCATCCACAAGGAGCATGATGTCCAAGCTGGTGCCTCACCAATATTCTTTGCTTAATCCCAACTTATTGAGGTAGGATTGACATAGAAAAAACAATATATACTTAATTTATACAAGTTGAAGAATTTGGATATAAGTCTACAACCATCACCACAATCTATGCCAAAAGTTTTACATTGTTATTATTATTATTATTTTCATTATTGTTATTTTATGATGAGATCACTTAAACCTACTCACTTAGAAAATAATTAAAATGTACAATAGAGTATTGACTATAGGCATTGTGTTGTGTAATAGATCTCTGGGACTTATGCATTTTACATGTCTAAAACTTGGTGTCTTCTGACTAAAACCTTCATTCCTGCTTCTTTATATGCCTACTAATTGTTATTGTATGCTAGACATGTGATTTTTACCACATAGATATGTTGTGTTTTGTTGTCCCTTTTTGAAGATTGTTTCTGTTCCTTCAGGCAGTAAAATTATTGAGTGATCACCTTCGCCTTGTGAAAGCTACATTTTAAGCTTTCTTGGTTGATCTGTGAAAATCCAGATTTTTACCAAGTCATTCTAACCTTTTTTATTTTTTAATAATATTGTCATTGATTTTTTAGAGAAAGAGGAAGGAGAGACAGAGAAACAAGGATGTGAGAGCTGAGAGCAAAACATCTATATCTGCTACCTCCTGCAGGCCCTCTACCAGGAATTGAGCCTGCAACTCCGCATGTACCCTGATCAGGAATCAAACCAGCAACCTTTTGGTAAATGTGATGACACCCAACCAACTGACCCAAACAGGCCAAGAGTCATTCAAAACGTTTTAGACTCAAACTCTGAATTTTGTCACTCCTATAGCAAGTGATCACTGAAATCTTTGCTTAGGTTTTTCAACCTTCCAACTGTAGTTTTCCCATTGGGCTCTTTGGACTTTGTATTATGCAATCTCAGTTCATGGTTCAACCAAACATTTGAAAGCAGTTCATATGCATTTTTTTTTCTTTCTTTCTGGGATATCCCTCTTTAGTTTCTGTTAACTCTGCCAATTAAATCCTCCCACTTCTGACACTTTAAGCCAGTAAGATGGTGATTTTCAGTTTTAGTTCTTGCATCCTTTTATGAAGAGGAATGCCATAGGAAAAAAGGCCTATAATCATTCATCTTACCCAGTGCACTCTCTTATTTCAAAAGACAATTCCCCTCTAGTTTCTTTATGATTTCAGTCTTGCCATAATGTCTTCAAATTGTTATATTGATATTTAAAAAAATAAGTCTTTAGTTTATAAATATCTGTGGAAAGATTATTCTGATTCAAACTAGTCTGCAATTATCAGAACCAGAACTATATATATATATATATATATATATATATATATATATATATATATGTATATATATGAAAATTACCAGAAGACTCATTTCTTAAAATTTCTATGTAAAAAGCCTAACTAATAGTAAAAGTCATTTGGTTATTGGTATATATAGTACACTGTAATCAACATGAACAATATTTCTAAAATATATAGATTTATTTTGCAATGATATTTTCAGTGACTTATTTATATATATATATATATATCAGGCAGAATTATTGTGAAAAAATAAATAAAAAGTTAAATTAAACATCTAAATTATACACTTGATCATAGTTTTAAATTGCACAAAACTGATTCGCATATATTTTCATTTAAAATGTTTAATATAAGTTGAACATTGCACCTCTGTGTAGTCTCAACTCTATTAGTTATTTTCTCTTCATAAATGTCAATGCATCATTTTATCAAGTGTATTTCTGCTGAACCTGCATTTTATTGAAAATCTTACTCTTTCCTTTCTTAAATCCTTGTTGGTGAAATTCAAAAAGTTCTTTATTTTTTTTTGAATCTTATATTCACCAAAATGGGGCATATATACCTAGTGAGATTTATGATTTTTTTTTATAGGGGGGAGGTTTTCATAAGAATGATGGGCAGGAGCTTTGAGATTCTTGTTACAGCTTTGTTGGTTTGGAAAAACTCTTGTAAATCATCAGCTGTGTTTTCCTCTATCATATGAAAGTCAGATAAGCAACATTCTTAATATTCTGAGGAATCACTTGGGAGCCATAAAACTTAAGAGAAAACTTATTTCCACACAGCCATTACAATAAACTTTAAACTCATTTTTGCCCCGAAATTAAAATTCAATGCACAGATAATGGACATTTATATATTCAGGCTATTGTTTTTGTTAAAGATTATTATCTCAGTGGTAAATTTATCTAATTCTATTTTTCATAAGTATTAAGAGATCACTAATCAATTTTTTATTATGCTTAGTTTTGGAAGAAATGCCTGAATAATCTATAAAAGTAGCTATATTAATTTGCCTTCTCAACAGCAATTACTGAGATTTCCTTGGCTATACAACCTCAACAGCATCTGATGTTTAGAGTGTTTTGAATTTTCACAATTTGAATGACAGTGTAGTGGTACCTCAATGTTGTTTTAACTTGAAATTCCCTAATGACAGATGATATTGAACATATTCACAAATGTGTACTAAAGTTTCAGACTGTAAGAAAACATTTGTAAATCAAATATCCAACAAAAAAACTGTACCTAGCATATAAAAATAGTCATCAAAATAGAAAAATTAGAAAATCAAACAACCTAATTTTTCAAATGAGCAAAACACATCAAAACATAATTCAGTAAAGCTGACATATGGATGTTGAATAAACACATAAAAAATTCCTCCACATCATTAGGCAATAGAGAAATTCAAAATAAATTCAAGATTCAAACAAAAAATGATATATTGGGCATCCTCAATATTTAAAAAAATATATTTACTTCCCAGGGGAGATAGCAGAGAAACGTTGAGTTCTGTGAAGTCTTGTGTGTACTAGTAAGAGAGGTCCCCTCTGTACTCCTCAAGATCATCATATTGATTCTTAATAGTCCCCTCTCACTTGTTTATCTGAGGATGGTAACCTCAAGTCAATGCAACCATCTCACTGAAATGCCAGAAAAATAAGTTAAGGGAATGCAGATGGTTCTCTTTACCTTATGTTCACGCATAGATCCTCTCAGGATTGATACTATTGTAGATGTAATTTCTGTGAGGTCTGTCTGCTGTGAGAGATCCTCTATGTATGTCTTTTCAATTATCACCTTGGCGCAAGGAGATGCTCAGGACTCCTCCCTCTGTGGAACTGAGGTCATACACTTCAGAAAATGCCTCATCTCTCTCAGGTTCCCAAGATGGGGGTCCAGATATACCACACAGCTGGAAATTGCTTGGGACTTCCCAGAGCAATCATCAGGGGTAGGGCTGGGCTGTGGCACTATCCCTCAGAGAGGTCCCTCAGTCTCTCCTCAGAATCCTCAACTAGAAGCCTGACTGGATGAGAACCCTCACCTGTGGACTTGAAGCCACACCTTGCAGAGGAAGCTTTCCATCTGGTTCCTCTGTACTTCCAACAGAGATAACACATCCAGGGATCTTGCCTCAGACTTTTTGAGGTTAATATCAGAGGTGGAGTGGGACTGAAGATCACTATATCTGTGGTCAAAGGTCCCTTCTGTTCCTTTTCAGAGGCCCCATTTTGAAACCTAAGAGGAACCTGGACTCCTTCCTCTACTGACCTGCAACAAGTCCCTTTAAAGGATTTCAAGATTTACATTCGGGGCCCAGTCTGGTGCTGCTCTGACCTAACAGTAGGATCAGAAGGGGCTTGGGCTCCTTCATCTGAGGTTGCAGGTTTCTTCAGTCCTTCCTTAATATTTAACTCTGATGACTTGTCAAGATAAGAGAAAACAGGGCAAATGGATAGATATAAACCTTGAATACAAAAGCATAGTGGGAGATCTAATGACTTCTAATAAGGGAAGACAGTCTAAAATTTGTTAAAAATAATAAATAGGACATTGTATCTACTAAAAGAGTAATAAACAAATTAACCATCACTCCACTACACCAACAAGCCATGGCGACAAGCCAATCAGGAGCAAATATCCAAATAAACCCAACCAAGATGGCTACGGCCATAGAGAGCAGGAGGGAGGCTTGGGTTTCCACAGCAATGAAGGAAGCCAAGCTTTTCACCTGCTCTTGCTGTCCTAGGCCTCCACTCAAGACTAAAAAGTTTCAATGATAAAATATACATAAAACTAAACAGAAATGGCTGCCACCATGGAGCAAGCAGAAGGCTTGGCTCTGCTGCAGGCTACAAAGTTTCAATTGTAGAAGATAAATAAACCCTAGATACCAGGGCCTCCACGTGGATCGCCAGCGGTTGTGGCTGGCCTGCAAACCACCACAGGCCCCTTGCCCAGGTTGCCCCACACCCCTAGGGATCCCCCACCATGATCCAGAACACCCTTCAGGGCAAACCAGCCAGCCGCCACCCATGCACCAGGCCTCTATCGTATCTAATTAAAGAGTAATATGCAGATTTACCATCACTCCAACACACAAGATGGCTTCCCCCATGTGGACAAAGATCCTGCCCCTATGTGGACACAAGATGGCCAGCAGAAGGGCAGTTGGGAGGGACCCAGACCTTCAGGGGACAGCAGTTGGGGTTGGGGGCAGGCCTGCAGGGGAAGGGAGTTAGGGCCAAACAGGTTGGCAGGGGAGCAGTTAGGCATCAATCAGGCTGACAGGGTAGTGGTTAGCAGGTGATCAGACTGGCAGGCAGAAGCAGTTAGTGGCAATTAGGAAGGCAGGCAGTTGAACAGTTGTGAGCCAGAAGTCCTGGATTGTGAGAGGGATGTTAGACTGCCAGTTTAGACCTGACTCTACTGGGATTGGACCTAAATGGGCAGTTGGACATGCCTCAGGGGATCCCTGATTGGAGAGGGTGCAGGCTGAGTTGAGGGACACCCCCCCATACACAAATTTCATGCACCGGGACTCTAGTCTCTAATATATTCCTTAAAATATTTCTCTGAGGAAGATATAATTAAGAGCATACAAGTTAAAGTTATGGACTACAGAAAAAATCTTTACAAATTAACTAAAGATCTATATCCAAAATACAAAGAAGTCTCTCAAATTTTTCAAAAATGGAGCTAGACAATTTAAAAAATGCGAAGAACATATATCACTAAAATTAACATATGCATGTTAATAATTCCTTGAAATAATTTTTCTACACAATTAATAATTAGAGAAAAGTTAATTAAGGAGAAACCAAGATGGGAACATAGGTAAACACCTAAACTGCTACTTCACACAACAATATCAAAACTACAACTAAAAGACAAAACGGACACCATCCAGAAACACAGGAAAGCTGGCTGAGTGGAAATTCTACAACTGGAAGAAAAGAGGAAAGAACATTGAGACTCAGAGGAGCTGTAGGAGGCAGAGATACTGAGAATTGCACGCATGGAGAGGATGGCTGCTGTGTGCATGGTTGGCTGGCTTTCTAAATTGTGAAGGAGAAAGAAGCTCTCCACTGCACTGAACTCCAGTCTCAGGCAAGATACTGGGAAACCATTCTCATTAAGGGGAAATCTGGACTGTCGGGGAAAGAGAAAGCACACAGAGTCTTTGGAGCTGCAGATGTCCAGAGGTGTGTACACAGAGTGGACTGACTGCTGAATGCATGGGAGGCTGAGTGTTTGGATGGTTTTCTAAAGTGGGAGGGAGAAGGAAACTCTTGACTGTGTTGAACTCCAGTCCAGGGCCAGTTTCTAGGAACCCCTATTCATTTGGGGAGAAACTTGACTGTCTGGCAGCTGGCAAAACTTGAGGGTGGCATTCTCCCAGAGGTGCTTTCAGTGATACCTAAAGACACTGAGACTCAGGGGCCTCATAGGGCAGGGCTGATGGGAAACCAAGGCTGTCAGCTCTGCCGTGAAAGCCCACTCCATTCAAGCTGAACAGAGGTTTTTGAAATTTTGCAAGTTTTGTCTCATAAGAGTGTCTCCAGCACAGTTCTCCCAGCATAGACACAGCTGATCACCATAGCCAATTCGCCTGGAGGTCAATTCCTCCCAGTAATACCAAAACAATCAAAACTTAACTGCAACAAGGCTGAGAACACAGTCCAAAATGGGGTGCAACAATAGTGTCCACATCAGGTAACTGGGGAGGCTGAGCCACTGTGTCCTAGATGACACCTAGCACACTAAGCTACTCTACCAACTCAGGGAAGCAGCAAAAATGTGCAGACAAAGAAACAAATTACAAATGAAATAAATGGAGGAAAACTAACAACTGGAATTCAAAACCATGGTTGTAAGGTTTTTCAAGAATTTCCTAGAAAAGGCTGATAAATTTAGCAAGACCCTTGAGGATATAAAAAAGGACAAACTAGAAATTAAACGTACACTGACTGAAATAAAAAAAAAAAAAAAATTATACAGAGACCTAAGAGCAGACTAGAAGATCACAAGAATCAAGTCAAGTATTTGAAATACAAAGAAACAAAAAACACAAAACACTCAGCTGGAAAAGCAAAAAGCAAAAAGAATCCACAAATTTGAGGATAGTGTAGGGAGCCTCTGGGGCAACCTCAAGTGTACCAACATCAGAATTATGGGGGTCCCAGAAGAAGATAGAGAACAAGCTACTGAAAACATATTTCAAGAAATAATGAGTGAAAGAAATAGACTTAACAGTTCAGGAAGTGTACAGGACCCCAAACAAAAGGAATCCAAAGAGGACCACACCAAGACACAGTATAATTAAATGCCAAGAGCAAAAGATAAAGAGAGAATATTAAAAGCAGCAAGAGAAAAATAGTCAATTACCTACGAGAGAGCACCCATAGGATCATCAGCTGATTTCTCAACAGAAACTATGCAGGCCAGACTGGAGTGGCAAGAAATATTCAAAGTGATGAATAGCACAACCTACAACCAAGATTACTATACCCAGCAAAGCTATCATTCAGAATTGGAGGCCAGATAAAGAGCTTCACAGATGAGAGAAAGCAAAAGGAGTTCATCACCACAAAACCAGTGTTATATGAAATGTTGAAAGGTATTCTTTAAGAAGAGGAGGAAGAAGAAATGCTAAAGATAAAAATTATGAACAAAAAATACATGTCTAGCAACAAGTGAATCTAAAAGTCAAGTGAATAAAAAATCTGACGAACAGAATAAACTGGTGAATATAATAGGATCAGGAACATATTGTAGAAAGCGAGTGAACGGATACTTCTCAGGGGTAAGGGGTATGGGAGATGTGGGAAGAGACTGGACAAAAAGTGTACACCTATGGATGAGGACAGTGGGGGGGGGTGAAGTAAGTGCAGAGGCTGGGGTGGGAACCAGGTAGAGGGGAGCTATGGGCGGTAAAAAGAGGAACAATTGTAATAATCTGAACAATAAAGATTTATTAAATTTAAAAAAAATGTCAATTAAATTCATTCTACAGTGCAACTTACTTTTGATACCAGATTTAAACAATAATACTGAAGTAAGTGCTAGCAAAGATGAGGTACAATTTGAACACTCATGCATTGCCACTATGTATATAAAACTGAGCACTCACTGTGGGAAATGATGCTACTTTCTTATATGCATATATATTTATCATTGGACTCATGAATCAAATGCATGGCAGAAATGAAAAATAATGTTTAGACACAAATCTGTACATGATTTTCTGTTATAGCTCCATACATATTTGACAATAGGGGAAACAGTCAAATATCCCTGAATGGGTGAATAGATAAACAAAATCTATATTCTCTCCACATAAACATTGCTTCTCTACATAAACTTCTTATTCAGTTTGTTGATATCCAGAAAATAACCTGCTGATATTTTTATTATGATTGCATGTAATCTATATTGATCAAGTTGAGGAGAGTAATTTTCTTAACAACATTGAGTCTTTCATGCACATGGAAGATTTATTTGATTTCATTAATTACAATATTATAGTCTTCCTCACATAGACCTTGTACTTATTTTGTTAGGTTTCTAAACTAATTTTTAAAACTAAAATACAATTGAAAGAATTACACTGTTTGCGATAGTGCTACAGTAATCAAGACAAAACGTTATTGATTGAGGATAGACACATATTTCAATGGAACTGAAGAGAAATTCCAGAAGGAAATTCAAATATGGACCAAAACATTTTTGCTTAATCCTGACACGAGAATGTGTGTTTATAAATAAAAAAAAAAAAAAAAAAAGACAGAAAGAGCCAGGGGAAGAGAGAGAAATAGAGAAACATCGATGTGAGAAATAAATATTGATCAGTTGAATTCCTTATGCAGCCTGACCCAGGATCAAAACCATAACTGAGGCACTTTGTTCTGACCTTGAATAGGACCCTCAACCTTATAGTGCACAGGATAATGTTATAATCAAATAAGCCACACAGCAAAGGTTACAATCATTCTTAATGGTGTTAGCACTAATAACCTTTAGATTATACCTGTCTGGGGTGAGTGTGCCTGCGTATGTGGCTATGTGAGTTTTTTTCCAATGAAATGTGAGCAGGAGCAATGCATGCCTCTCTATAATGAGTCTAGCCAACAAAAGTTTCAATGTGCCCTATACCATACTCTTTTCTTTTTTCTGTATTGGAATGGAGATAATCACAGGAGTCCTAGCAAAGCTGCCAGAAAATATTGTTCTCTCACTTACATTCATAGGGATGTGATGAAGATTAAATAGGGACATGGATATTATTATAATTTCTATATATAGCCAGTGGTCAATAAATGTTAGTTTCTATTACTATAATTATGAAAATCTTTGTATGATATAGTGATCATCTGGAATAGGAAAAATGTAAGTAACCCCACATAATTCAGCAAATAGTATAACTAAGTCTGTACTCTTGTAGGCAGAGTGTCAGGCTTGTTGATGCTAGCAGTCTTTTCTCTTTCTACACAGTTTCTATGCTGAATGAAAATAATTCTAAGCTACTTTAAAAACATATAAATGATCATAATTTCATAAATGTTTATCTATGAAAATCAGTTTAAGGGAAAACAAGGGGAGAAGGTTCGTTATATGGGATATGAGAATACTAAATTGTGCTAGAATATCTTGCATTTACAAAACATTATTCTATAAAAGAGTCCCACCACTTCCTCTTTCCTACTGACCTATATCTGATAAGAAAGCTCAGGTACACTTTCCTGTAGGGCCAGCAGGAGGTTCAGAACATGCAAACCCTAACCTATATGGAATAGCCATTCTTGATTTATCCTTTTACTATAACAAAAGCCAAGTCTCCTAACTCTCTACCCCCTCTCTTTCTCTCTCTGTCTCTCCCCCATCTTTCCCTTCTTTAAAATGATTTTAAATTACAGGTGACAATCAATATTATTTTACATTAGTTTCATTTGTATGCATACATTCTTGAATCTGCTTGAGAGCCTTCCCATAGCCTTATTATGTGAGTAACAAACTTTTTCATACTCTCATGGTGCCTGGGTCATCAGTCTTGGCATCCAGAAGAAATTTTAGGTGTAGGATCCCTCCTGTGTCTGTGGAGTAATCACAACGAATGGCCATGTGAGGAGGACATAAAGGTACTGTCCATACTACAATTTCTTATCTTGCTTTGGCTTCCTAACTGACTGCTTTATGCTGGTAGGCATACATTTTTGAGCCATTGCCTGGTGGCAAGCTTGTGCTTTCAACTGCTATTCTTTGTACTGCATTAGTGAGACTTACCAAGCATCTATTAAAGATTTGACCCTCATAAGTCAGTTTTAAAAAATTACCATAGAGTTAGATGAAGCATCCCGAAAGTAGTCCTCAATCATGTGTCTCAACCTGGAACTCTTTGTTAGTCTCAGATTGAATCATGTGTCCAGTTCCAAAATAAGATGTAACTGACACTGTGCCTAAGGGAATGACTTTTACCTTGTGAACAATTGTGTTTTCTTAAGCAGATGTTTGTCCCCTTTCTATATAGAGTTTGGTTGGATAGTCTGTTCAATATACAAGTCCATTGGGTAGTCAGTCTCTCATGGAGAAATGCAGTTACTATAAGGGATTCTAATGTCACACACTTGAAAGCAGAAGTCTCACTGGGATCTTGCAAAAGACTCACTGGGACGTTGCAAAATGTTTCTGCTTCTCTCTCTCTCTCTCTCTCTCTCTCTCTCTCTCTCTCTCTATATATATATATATATATATATATATATATATATATATATATATTCTCATCTCACACACACACACACACACACACACACACACACGATCCTGACTCTCAGGTTTCTAGAGAGAAACATCCATGGCACCCCTGTGACAATACCAGGGGATTAATTCACCACTGTAATGGAGTGTTCCATAACATTGAAGGTAATGACTTGGTTTGAGGTTCTGCAGAAGAAAAATACATAAATATGAAGATGGTAGTGTAGAAAACTAGTAAAGTGTATCCAGTAAAAATATGTACCCCACATGCAACCTGGGAAAGTTGCCTGAAAGAGCCAAATGTTGGAGGGAAGTGTGATAATTCGTTTTATTGAAACATAGAAATGGGTATATAGTTCTTTGGGGTTTTAAATTAGATATCTAAAATAGTAGGCAATATGCTGGATTATTCACAATAGCCAAGGTAAGTGATGTAAGTATTTATTAATAGATGAATGGATAAAGAAGATGTTATGCACACACACATACATAACCCTCACACTGGGTCATATCACTTATGTGTGAATTATTAAAAAGTAAAAAGTCAAACTCATTGAAACACAGAGAACACAGAGTGGAAAAGTGTTTTCCAGGAGCTGAGGGGTGTAGGAAAAGGCACAGCTTGGTAAAGGGTGCAAACCTTCACTTAAAACATCAATAACTTCTGATTATTTAATGTAAAACACAAACAAACAAAAAATTAAGGTTGTCTAAAACAAGAATTCTAGAATACTTTACAACCACACATATCCCAATGAGGCATGACATGATGACTAACTAAAATTCAATATGGTATCCTGGAAGGGATCCTGGGGCAGGAAAAAAGCACATTAAGCAAAAATGATAGAAATCATAATAAAATTAAGACCTCAATACTGTAGAACTTCACTTCCTGAATTTAATTTGTTTCAAAAGGCTGTTTTAGGAGTGATTTGTTCAAAAAACGAATCATCCATAGCCAGTTCGACTCAGTGGACTCAAGGTTCCCAGGTTTGTATCTTGTCAAAGGTACATGCCTGGGCTGTGGACTTGATCCCCAGAAGGGGGAGTGCAGAAGACAGCCAATCAGTGATTGTCTGGCATCGCTGATGTTTCTATCTCCCTCTCACTGTGCCTTCCTCTTTTGAAATTATTCTATATGTATTGAAGTCTAAGCGACCTTTAAGATTGAAGAATCAGAATGTCTGGAAAGACTGGAATGAGGGATCTTTATGAAGTTCACTGACCACCAGGAGGCAGACCCTCAATGCACGGGCTGCCCCCTGGTGGTCAGTGCACTCCCACAGACAATCTCCACTGGCCTGCTAATCTTCCACAATTCCTCCCCACAGCTGGCAGGCTTCAATCACCTGATGGGGGCAGGCCCCCTGGCTGGGACAGGGAACTGGGGATGGGTTGTGGAGGACGTGGCCCCTCTCCCAGGAATCCAACTGTTTGCTCCCTCCTTGGGGCTGGCAGCCAACCTCCTGATCCTGGTCCCAAATCCCGACCAGCAGCCCCAATAGGCCTGCCACTTGTCTTTTGGGGTGACAGCTCAACAGTAAGGGAAGGAGGAGGTGGGTAGGCAGGGAACCATTGATGGTGGGGCACTCTCAGTGGCGTAGGCATCTGTTCCTTCCACGTCTGGCTCAGCCACTATCACTTTCTTTCCTTACTGCACCAGGGCCTTCTGGCCCCAGGCTGAGAAGGGAAAATTTAGGTGGGTGTGCAATGGATGTGGCCAAGGGCCAGCTCCATTCCCAGGACTGGTGGCTAAGCTCCCATGCCACATCCCTCCTCCAGGCCCTCCCCTGACCATCAAACCCAGATATGCCAGGCCACAATTGGCCCTGATTGCAAGCCAGGCCTAGGGAAACCACCCATGTACTGGTTTCATGCACCAGGCTGCTAGTCAGAATATAAAAGAAGAAATCCAAATAATTTCTCCAGTTATATATAAATGTAAATTGAATGAATCAATCCCAGACACACAAATAACTCTTTGTTTTAACTTTTTTTTTATATATATATGTAGTACAAATTTAAAGTACTGTTTAATCTAAAAAGAAATGCTTATTTTCTTAAATTTATGGAACCACCTCCTGATAGCCATAAATGAATCACATTTAGCATTGCTTTCTGGGGTATCCTCCAAAAAGTCAGAAGGCACCATCTTCACCTTTTAACATATCATTGCTTCCTAAATGCTATCACTGGCTAACAGCTTTTCATTTATCCAAATCAACAACAATTATTCTAAGCGTCCAATTGTTTGATATTGTTGTTTAGTGAGCACTTTCACAAACTTGACTAAATTAGCATTCTTGATGGCTTCCTTATGTTTTAAAATTGTGTTAACCATTGAGGTTGCCAGCAACAAAAATATTCTTTTCTTTGTTTGTTGCACTAGAGATGCTTTGTGTCATGTAGAGGTATCAGCATGAAAGAGTTATAAAGACAAGAACTGAAGTTTTATTCAACAACTAATGCATTTTTTTTCCTTGAACAACTTGGTCTAGAAACAAATTGTTCAATATTGGAGATTTTTGAGAACTGAGGTTTGAATGTAACCTTTTCACTGATAGTTCACCACATGTAAAAATCACACCATACCAATGTAAGATATTAACCTGTTAACTGAGCGGGACCTATAAATACGTCAAATGTAAACAACATCGGGAACTGGTAGGAGGTATGAATACATCCTAGAAATATATGTTGCGTCCTGAGAGGGATGGTATATATTTTTTGTAATCTTTATAATTGTTTGTAAAATTTATAATTTTTTAATTCGATGTTTCCATTTTTTGTTGGTATTCTTTTCTATTTTTTTTGTAATTTTGTATTTTCCTTTGTGCTTTATATATAAATAAATGAAAACATATATATACCATTTATTTTAATTAAGTATAAATAATTAAATAATAATAATATGAAATTACATCCTCCGGGCCTAATTTCATATTATTATTATTTTTTTATGTAATGGGTGCGGACTCTTTCACTACTGACACGTCCTAGTGAAAGAGTAGTGAATGAGTACACACCCATTACAGGTTGCGTAATTAAAAAGGGAACTCCCTGGTTGACAGGTTAATAATATGGAAAATTGGATATGGCGAATATGGGTATTATCATCAAGATTTCTCTGTAAATCTAAAACTATTCTAAAATAAAACACCTATTAAAACAACATACAAAATATTAGGTAATGATAATAGCTGGGGAGGAGTAGAATGAACCACTGAATGGATAGAGGGGGGTATGAGAAATGGCTTGAAACACCCTCTCCCTGCCATGTGCTGGACAATAATTGAACTAGAGGAAATGAAGAAGTAAGAGGTCAGTTTGGGAAATATTTTAGGCGATATTGAGGAAACTCCCCTTTCTCTATCTAGAGCATCTGAGTCCTCTGCATCCTCTTCCCCCCCACCCACCCCATGGATGGTCAAGCTGAGGCTTTGTGATGTCAGGCTACACCGTGGCAACCACTGAGTTGGCCAATTAGAGTTGAAAGGTGTGGCTCCTCATTGTCCTGGAGAATATATATAGAGGTCAGGAGCCCTGAATTAGGGCACAGTCTCTACAACAAAGCCAAAGCTTAGTTTAGATACTGTATTACAGACTCCAACCACAAGGATGGGCCAACAATCTTCAAGTAGTGAAAATAAAACGGTATCAGTTTCTGAAGTTGATGGCAAAGACAAGGATAAGGTGAGAATACCCTATTCATATGACTCCTCTTCTTTCCTATTGATTCCCCACCACAGACTCTGACCCTGCCCTTGTGTAGCACAAACACCTCCTCAATCAATCCACTGCCATTCTATTATAATCTCACTTTCCACTCATTTCCCAATTTCTTTCCCCAAACCAATTTCTTCATGGGTTTCTTTTGTTTCCCCACTAGATAATGAATATATTGGGAAATGAAAATCCAGTCCTTCAATCGAACGAACAAAATGAGAGAAAAAGAAAGAGGCAGGTATTTGTATTTTACTACAGGAAAGGTAAGAGACCCAAAATAGATCAGCCAAGTGAGGATGACGAGAATGTAGGGGACAATGAGGATGAGAACGATGAGGAAATTAATGATGAAGCAGAAGGAGAAGGAGAAGGAGAAGGAGGAGATGGAGTAGAAGAAGAAGAAGAAGAAGAAGAAGAAGAAGAAGAAGAAGAAGAAGAAGAAGAAGAAGAAGAGGAAGAAGGAGGAGATGAAGAACAAGAAGAAGAAGAAGAAGAAGAAGAAGGGGAAGACGAAGAAGAAGAAGAAGAAGAAGGGGAAGAAGGAGGAGATGAAGAACAAGAAGAAGAAGAAGAAGAAGAAGAAGGGGAAGAAGGAGGAGATGAAGAACAAGAAGAAGAAGAAGAAGAAGATTATGATGAAGAAGCAGATGATGAAGATGAAGGAGAAGAAGATGGAGGAGAAGAAGATGAAGAAGACTATGATGATGAAGAAGGAGAAGGAGAAGATTATGATGATGATGAAGAAGATGATGATGAAGAAGGAGAAGATGAAGACAGAGAAGGAGAAATTTATGAAGAAGAAGATGATGAAGATGAAGATGATGGAGACTATGAAGATGATGGAGATGATAGAGATGATGAAAGAGAAGGATCAGGAGAAGGAGATGATGATGAAGAAGAAGATGATGAAGATGAAGAAGGAGAAGGAGAAGAGGAAGAAGTCGGAGGAGGAGAAGTTGAGGAAGGGGAAGAAGAAGAAGAAGTAGTAGTAGAAGGAGAAGGAGAAGAAGGAGAAGATGATGATGATGAAGAAGGAGAAGGAGGAGAAGGAGAAGGAGAAGGAGAAGGAGAAGGAGAAGGAGAAGGAGAAGGAGGAGGAGAAGGACAAGGAGAAGGAGATGAAGAAGGAGAAGGAGAAGGAGGAGATGTTGATGAAGAGGGAGTACTACCATAAGTGATGCCCAGGTTTTAGCTGAAGAGGAAGACCTTTAAGTATGTGTTGCCTCCCTAGAGAAAATTCTTAAGAATTGATCATTATGTGTGTATCAAAACCTAATTGGCATCCTTGAATAAATACTAGCATATGTATAAAGGAAATGTATTTGTATCTCTGTAATGGGGCAGGAGCAAAGGAGGGGACAGGTATGTGAAAAGGGAGCGACATAGAATTATACAAGTTTGGGCACAAGAACAGCCATTCCATAGATAGCCAGACACTGAGAATAAGGACAAGGTGAAGGCTGAAGATAATTTTTTTCCTTAACACTTTATCATACTGGCAAGGAAGAAAGGTAGGGGAGATGGGAAACAGGGTGTTATGTGAGGTTGGCAGTGTGTAATAATGAATCTGATTTCCATTTTAGATGTTAGACTTTTGACAGCTTTAAGCCTCATTCCATTCTCTTCCCTGGACAACCAATATTTGGACAAACTAATAAAAAAGGAATTTCTGATCATAAAAATAGAAACAAATAAGTCTAAACTTAACCATTAGAACTATTGTATTGCCTCAATTTCCAATAGCCAAAGCACTTGTTATCCTAAAATATTTTGTAGTGCATAATGACAATCTGATTCAATGAGTAGTAAAATAAATCTTTTGCCCTTATAACCAGCTTGAGAAAATGTTACCCTGTGACCTTCGTACCTATCTATCAAATAACACCTTTCACTCTTGTTGAAAAAGGACCCAATTTAAATGAAAACAGGACCTTCACTGGTAGACATCCATTATATAAGACCTAGTTTGAGAAGGTATAATTATCCCTACTGCTTCTGAATTTACCAGCCAATTTAGACTTCCTCATAAATCTGAAAAGCATGATTGGTGCCCCAGTGTGAATTTTCAGATGATTAATGTGATGGTCACACTCATTAGGAATCCATATGTAATATTTTTGAAATTGCTGATTCTACCCAATAAGAAAATGGTAAATAAATAGCATTCATAACAAAGTATTTGACTGACATGTTCTACTCAGTACCTATTTCGACATACAATAGCTACAGTTAACCCACACATTTAAAGAGACATAATACACTTTTACCTGGGTACTCAGTAGGGTACCTATCCAGTCCTGTTATCTCACATTATCTTTGCAGCCAGTATCTTCACCACATCTGGATTTTTCCAGGTGCACAGGTATGACGTCACACTGATGACATCCTCCATTGAGGAGATTCATATGATACACATATGCAGGGCCTAAAAACAAATGAGCTCACAAAGGGAATATCTAGTACCCCTACGCACAAATAAAGGCCCCACTGCCGAAGTTAAATTTCTGACAATGATTTGTTAATCTGAGGGCTGCTCTAATCCTGAGTATGCCAGGAAACAGCTTTTAACCTCCTTAGTACCCACATTGTAAAAAGAAGCCCACTATCTTTTGCAGTTTTTTTGGATTATGGAAGCGACATTCCTAATAAATTTTATTTAATTCCATTAGATATGTTACTTGCAGACTGGCTTACCTTGAATAAGACTCCTTGTAACATAGGGCTCTAAAATCTGTCTAAATTACTCTAGAACAATCAGTCCTGATACGGCTTTTTAGAAACTCCTTTATTGTAGAATCTTTAACAACTTTCTCTCATACCTCTTGGAGACCCTGGACGATTCATGATGGCCATTAGTTGCCAATGGTCTTCTGGTTCAAGAAACTGCCCTCTACAGCCTAATGTTGTATGCCATTAGTATGGCAATTGATGGCCATATACTGGACTTTGTTAAAAGTAAAGGCAATCTCAGGTCCTATACCTGAATCATGGAGGCAACATTCTGAAAGCTCAGCATGGCTATTGGGCCTCATTGCTACAGGATGATTACTCTGCATACCCTATCTACTGGACAGGGTAAGTTCTCATATGCCCATTCTCTTCCCAGATGCCAAAGTACAAGAAAAGTTTATCTTTCTCTTAGAACTCTTGGATACGTGGAGGCATATTGGTATCTACAGGGCCCATATCTAAAGAAGCCCATTCACTTAAGCAATGATTTTATCACTATCAAAATTAAAAGAACTTATTTGAGAGCTTCTGCTTTTTATGCCTTAATCAGTGTATTCTTGGTAAAGGACAGGACCCAAGGGTCAGTTCAGTTGGCTGAACTTTCGGCAGTCATCTTACCACTGGATGTCTTGGACAACAATTGGTCTCATGGGTACGGTTTTATAGCTCTTTGGGCTATAGCCAATGGTCTGACCATCTGGTCTAGTCAATACAAACAATTCCTATCCAAGTTTGGCTTATTTGGGCTAAATATCTCTTGGAATATCTTGCCTCATAGATCACAAAAGTATAAATGGGGCACATATTGCTCTGTATATATTAAAGCCAGACTACAAGGTCTCACATGCCACTCCTTATCCTTTCTGAATTCCACACATCTTTGATAGTGACCAAGGCACTTATTTTACTTCTCACAGTACATAATGCTGGGATGTGGAACAATATATTCAATGGAATATTCACCTTTATAACTGGTCTCAGGATTACAGTACCACAATTGCTTAAACAAGTCTAAAATAAATTAAATTAACCATGAACTGTTTTATTTATCACTCAAACTTCAGAGGTGGATTGTAATGAATTCTTATGCTATTTTTTTTTAGGTACCATCCTAATATATAAAAACCCTGGGTCCATCACATCCACAACAACCGGGAGGCTTGACCATTCTCCAGGCTGTGCACGTAGCAGGCAAGTGGGCTGAACTGCTGACCTCTCAGAGAAAGAAAGAGGTAGGGCTGATAAGCAGTGCCAGTGGCTGCTGGCAAGGCTGGGAGAGAGAAGGAGACCTCTCTCCCTCGCCAGCACCCAAACCCCTCTCTCTCTCCCAGAGGTCAGCAGTTCAGCTGCTGCCAGCAGCCTGGGGCTGCTGCTGCTCAGCCCAGTCTCTATGATCAGACCTGGAGATAGGCCGGGAGATGATGACTGGCATAGATACTGACCAATCAGAACCAAATCAGGGTGAACTGTGAGGATCCAATGGCTGCTTAGCAGGTGGAGCTTTTGAGGCTGACTGGCATAGAAACCAACCAATCAGAACCAAATTGGCCATCAAAGGATGGCAGTTGGGGGTAATATCAGGCCTGCAGGGGAAGGCAGTTGGGGGTGATCAGGCCAGCAGGGAAGGGCAGTTGGGGGCCATCAGGCCAGCAGGGGATGCCAGTTGGGAGGGACCAGGCTTATAGGGGAGGGCAGTTGAAGTTGAACGGGCTGGCAGGGGAGCAGTTAGGTATTAGTCATGCTGGCAGGGGAGTGGCTAGGGAGTGCTCAGATTGGCAGGCAGAAGAGATTAGGGGCAATCAGGCTGGCAGGGAGGCGACTGGTTGGGAGCCAGCAGTCCCGGATTGTGAGAGGTATATCCAACTGCCCATTTGGGCCTAAACTGGCAGTCAGACATCCCCCAATGGTCCCAGATTGGAGAAGGTGCAGGCTGGGCTGAGGGGCATCCTCCCAGTGCATGAATTTCATGCACCAGGCCTCTAGTGGTCAAATAATATTACATGTATTTAAAGTGTACAACCCAATATTTTGGTATATGTATACATTGTGAAATAATCACAAAATCTAATTATCCATTTTCAAGCAAAGTTAACACTTTCCTACTTTTCTATATGACTTGTTTAGATGTGTTTTTATTGATTTTTAGAGAGAGAGAGAGTAAGGGAGAGAGAGAGATAAAAACATTGATGAGAGAGAAACATGGATAAATCTTGTGAATATCATGCTAAGTGAAATAAGATACATGGAAAAATACAAAACCATATGCTTTTACTCATATGTGGGATATAAAACAGGACATAACAAACAAAAAACCAAAATGATCCGTAGACACAAACCGAGGAAAGGATGAGTAAAGGTGTAAAATAAATGGTGATAGAAGGAGACTTGAAATTGGGTGGTGAAAATACAATGCAATATGCGGATAATGTATTATAGAATTGTACACTTGAAACATATATAATTTTATTGACTAATTTTACCCCAATACATTTAATAAAATTTAATAATAAAAATATAAGAACAAAAATGATTGCACACAGTATATGTAAATATAACCACAGATAATCCATTTATGAAAATTATATATGTACATTTGTTTATATAATTATTAAAACAATAGAAAATGTATTGCTTGTAAGAAGTAAGGTTTTTAAGTATTGTTGGTAATAGAAGGCCATTACACAAGACATTTCTCTTTTTTCAGTCAGAATTAGAATAAAATAAGCTTTACTGTGATCTTTAGTGATAACATTGAGTAGCTTTGACCAACAATAGAGTGCTAGAATTATATAAACTGATGTTCTTCAGCCTAAGACAATTCTGAGATTTCATTTGCTAAAAAAGCATCAGATAATCCAATTTGGTTGTGTGTACAGGAAAAAAAGCTCTATGTACCTTGACATATTTGTTGATAAAAAAAAAAAACTTTAATACTATTGTTTGTTTTTCTATATTAAGTAATGTCACCAAGAAATATCCAGACTAGTATATATGATTTCCTAAAAAAAAGCTTAAATATTTGAGTAAAGTATAGCTATCACTTAAAATAGATAATTAATACTTTCACTAGAATTAATTCTTCTTAGTTAATGCTGCTTCCTTTACAGCAATCACTATGTGTAAATAATTCAATAACCGTTCATTTACATTTTAAAAATATACTATGTGCCAGATTCTATTATAGGTGCTCAAGACACAGTAAAAATCCCCAAAATTGATCACTTTCTATGATGAGACAGGTATTTGAGAGAAGTTTTTAGTTAGGCAGGACCTTGAAAGGAGAAAATAGAAATTGCATGAAGAGAGTACAAAGGACAAAGAATACTTCCAACAGCTAAATCATAATGTTAGGAAAAAGTAAGGTAGCTATGAGCCATACTCCAAAGGAGCTTTAACATCTGTTAAGTGATTTGTTTTTACTTTCATAGGCAATATGAAGCCATTAAATGTTTTTGAGGAAGGGGATGACACAATTGGAATGCTTCTTGGAAAGATAATCATGGTAGTTATGTAAAATGGATTAAAGCAAGAAGAGCCCACATATGAGGCTGATGTAGATGAGGCTAAAGGAAACCTGGGCTTGAACTAGTGTGGTATTATCAAGAAAGAAAAAAGGGTACATGTGGAAAAAGTTATCACAGCCACCGATAATCTGATCAGAAGGAAGGAAAAGAAGCTATCAAATAACATCAACATTTGTACTTTAATGAGATTTAAACCTGTAATATTCATGAGAGTCTCAGCATAAATAGGGCTGTAGTGAAGGCCTGTGTTACTCCAGAAGAAGTTGGCTTCAGTTTGGAATTCACTGTCTCTGACTGAAATAGAAGAATATTTACTTTCTAAAAATCTACTCTCTCTCTGGAAACTGAAAGACAGTGTATAATAGATTAGTTACAAGCTCTTTACACAGAATACACCAGTTTGAATCCTACCTCAGACACTTAACCAACTCTGTGATCTTGGGCAAGTGAGCCATCCTCTCTGTGACTCAGTTTTTCTATCTGTAAAATTGAGAGAGGAAAAAAAGTATGCATCAATATAGTTTTGTGGATTAAGTATTTACACTTGCATATATACATGCATATGTATAAATCATATAGCATAAAGAATATATTGTTAATTTATTAAATGTTAACTTTATATGCCATGCATGAATTATACACACATTGTAGTCTCACATGAAACCTCTGAGAGTTGTATATTTTATAAAATATAATATTTATAGACTATATACTTATGCATAAATAATATATAATACAGTTTACATATGTATGCTGTTTTGTATCATAAGTTGCATAATTTGTAAAGAGAAAAAGAAAATGTGTAATTAAAAGGCAGTGAAAGAACTAATAGAAAAAGGAATAGACAAAGCTGAAGCAAAAAAAAGTCCCAAACAAATCCAAATAAGTGAGGAGAGTAAATAATGTTATATTTGAAAATTAGAAAATGTTTGCTGACTTCTCTAGAGCAGTTTAAGTGGAGTTATGTGGATAGGAGTAATATTTCCAAAGGGTGATGAGAAGGTATGCACTGTGAAATTAGAATTAAAAAAATACACAGTTTATCTTTTCATAAGTTTGCCCCTGTGAGTTAGTGGATGAATTAGTGGATTTTTTGTATTATTTTGGAGAAAAAAAAATAGTTGAACATAAGTTTTGAAAGAGAAGAAGGTGCCAGTGATGTAAACAGTTGAAAAGCAGGAGAATGGGAGTAGAGGGAGAGGAGACAAAGAGAAGAACAAGACAAAATTAGGTATGGGACTTAAACTTGGAAAATGAAATGAGAGGAAATTCCTCAAAGTTAGAGAAGAAGAAAGAGAGTAAAAGGACCTGATAAATAAAATCTGAGAGTGAGATGGTCTGAGAAAGACAATAATATGCATATTTTGTTTATGTATAGTTGACATACAACATTATATTAATTTCAGTTGTACAGCATAGTGATTCAATGTTTTATATACCTTACTAGAGCCCCAGTGCACAAATTCGTGCACCAGTGGGGTCCCTTGAACCAGCGGGATCAGGCCAAAACGGCTCTCCAACATTCCCTGAAGGGTCCCAGATTGTGAGAGGGTACAGGCCAGGCTGAGAGACACCACTGGTGCATGATCAGGCTGGGGAGGGATGCAGGTGGTTTGCCAGCTGGGGAGGGACTGCAGGAGGGTTCCAGGGCATGTCCAGCCCATTTTGCTCAGTCCCAATAGGCCAGAACCCAGCAGCAAGCTAACCAACTGGTTGGAGCATCTCCTCCCTGGTTGTCAGTGCACAGCATAAAAAACAGTTGAGTGGCCATAGCAAATCATTAGCATATTACATTTTGATTGGTTGAACAGCTGACTGGTTGGGCACTTAGCATATTAGGCTTTTATTATATGGGATGATATGGTAGATCCTCATAGTACCTACCACAAATAACCATTATAAATCTAGTAATCATCTGTCACCATACAAAATTATTATGATACTAAAGGCCCAGTGCACACAAATTCATGCACAGGTGATGAGTGGCTGGCCAGCCCCAATGGGAGCCCATCAGGCCTGGCAGGTTGGGGCCCTGGGTGGTTGGCTGACTGGTCCCACACCAATTGGGGTAGGGCACAATTGGGGGCATGGCCAGCCAGAAGAGGGGCCATGGGCAGGGTTGCTCAGGAGAGGGGCCAAGGGTGGTTGGCAGCTGGCCCCGCCCCTGATCTGGATGTTGTGGGCAGATCAGGGCTGGGCTGGGATGCTGATCAGGGTCCAGATAAGGCTGGTTGGATGCTGCAGTACACATCATAGCCACCAGTCATTCTGGTCATACTGCCATTCTGGTCACTGGGTTTTTATAATTAACTATAATTAACTTTAATTAACTATAATTAACTATACTAGAGGCCCAACGCATGAATTTGTGCACTGGTGTGGTCCAGTCGGCCCACCCTGATGGGCGCCTATCAGGATTGGGACCAGCTGGAGTTGTTCTGGTCATTCCAGTCATTCTGCAATTTAGTTATTGGACTTTTATTATATAGGATTAGTCAGCTCAGATAGCCATAACAAAATATCATAAATTTGTGTGATGTAAAAGACAGAAATGTATTTTTCTCACAGTTCTGGAGGCTGGAATTTTGATACAGGGTACCAGCATAGAATCATCCCATACACTAGAAAGTGGTGGATTGATTGCAAGTCAGGGTTGCAGATTCAATACCCAGCCCAGAGAGTGCAGGAAACAATGGAGTAATGATTCTCTCTCTCTGCCTTCTTCTCTCAGAGATCAATTAAAATGAATGATAAGTAAATGACGTTCTATAAGTGTGGTTTTAACAGGAAAGACATTAGTGGTCTATGAAGTGAAAAACTCATAACACATATACAGCATGACCCCATTTAATAAACATTTATAGATTTCAGAGGGAGAGGGAGACATAGGTAGAAACACCAGTGATGAGAAAGAATCATTGATGCCCTACTGAGGATCGAGCCCAAAACCTGACCAGGGATCACATTGTTACCTCCTGGTATATAGATCAATGCTCAACCAGCCGGGACCCATTTTTAACAATACCAGGCATATGAGCAATGTTGTTAAGATCTCACTCCTAAATAAAAGTCTGAAATTGCCCAAACTCCTTTGCATATAGGTATCTGGATGTGAATTAATTTCTGATGATTGCGGATGTGCTTGTACAATTTTTTGAAGGCAGAAGTGGGATAGAGGCATCTTCGCAGTTTTTGGGCTGTTTGCTGCTGGTGATCATGTTTGCAAATATTTGGAGGTTTTCTGCAGTGGAATCCAGGCTGAGGCTGTGCACAGGCAATTGTGGCAGAGGCAGTACCCAGTGACCTGTTTTGTGAGAGTTGGAGGGCACTTGCAGGGGCAGCAGTTTCCCAATCCCCAGGTCAAACTTGTGTCAGAGTGTCCTAGAATTTAGTTGTGATTGAGGGGGCAGCTCCTCCTGCTGGTCAGGGATTCTTTCCTGGAGGGCCAGCCTAATACCCACTCCTCCAGCTTTCTGATGATTTCCAAGGAGCAATTCCCTGTGTTAAATTATTTCCTGCCTAAAATAGCAACGATCTAAAACCATTTTGGATCCTCTACTTTCAATGAAAACAATGCTGCATAGGGTTAAGTATGAGAAGTGGGTGAGGTGTTGTGGAAGGCTCCCTTCTTTGAGTCTAAGCTTCCTCTTCTGTAGAACCGAGCCCAGAGGTTATCTGTTCATAGTTCCTGAAGACATTGTCAGCTGTGTTTCTGGAAGATGGCAACAACATTTCCCATCCCACCTGTGACCTTGCCACTTTCCACCACGTCCTCTCTCTTGAAGTAGGGCTGACCTCTTACACTCTGGTAGACAGTACACTGGTTTCCCACAGAATTTCAAGACCAAGGCCGAAAAGGCACAGAGATGCAGCCCTACCCACTCAACCAGGGTTTCCGGCTCCATTCCTGCCCACATCACTTGGGGCTCTGTTTGGTTCAGGGCCTACCCTCCTGGCTCACAGCCCCCTGCTCTCCCCCAGTTGGCAGCCCAGTACCTCGCTGCATACTATGGCCCACCTGCTGGCGTTGCTGGGCCACGTGGGTGGGGTAAGAGCCCAGGTCAGGCCTTACACCTCTTGGCTCCTGTGAGCCACAGCCCCCTGTGCCCTGTGGCCCCTATTCCTGCAGCTGTTACGACTGGGGCCAGACACCTAGGTGCTTTGAGTGGCTTGCTGGGACTGCTGTGGCACCTCCAGGTCCCCAGACCCCAAATTTATGCCATCCAAGATAGTTGGTCAACTGGCCCCACCTTGATCAGGGTGTTAGGGGTAACCTGCCCTGGATCAGGCTGGCTGCCTGCTGCAATGTATGTCATAGCCACTGATTGTTCTGGTCATCCTAGTCATTCTGCTGTAACGGTCACTGTGTTTTTATATATAGATTCCCTGTGCTGTACATTATATACCCAGGACTTACTTATTTTACAACTGGGAATTTGTAACTTTCATTCTCCTTTACCTTTTCCACACATCCCTCAAACCCCCTTCTTCTTGAAAACATCAGTAAAGGACTCATAGAGGTCAACATCAAGGAAATATAGGTATAAAATGGACAGATGACCTCAATAGACATTTCTCTGAGGAACACACATAGATGGTGAACAGACACATGAAAAGCTGCTCCACATCACTAATCATCAGGGAAATGCAGATAAAGACCACAATGAGAGAACACCTCACACCTATCATAATGGCTATTATCAAAAGTTAACAAAAAACAAGTATTGGTGAGAATGTGAAGAAAATAGAAGTTTCATGTACTGCTGGTGGGTTGGAAATTGCTTCAGTCACTATGGAAAACAGTATGGAAGTTTCCCCAAAACTAAAACATAGAATTACAATATGACTCAGCAATTCCACTTCTGAGTATCCAAAGGAAACAGAGACAATAATTTGAAAAGTTACATACAGCCTTATGTTCATTAAAGCATTATTTAAGTAGTCAAGATATGGAAGCAACCTAAGTGTCAATTGGTTAATGAACTGATAAAGAAAATTCTGTGGGAAACCAGTGTACTGTCTACCAGAGTGTAAGAGGTCAGCCCTACTTCAGTTGTACGTGGGAATTGTACGTGGTGGAAAGTGGCAATTGTACACATTACTCATCCTCAGAGTAATGTGTACAATTTTACTAGGTGACAATATAATTGATCAATGGATGAATAATAATTAATTATAAATATCATCTTGATAAGATGCTCTAGCAACCAGAGTTCTCAAATGAGAGGTATTAAATCAACTCTCCTAACAACTGTGAGAAAGTCATTTCATCTCCATGACCCTAAAATTCTATTTCATTAACCTGAGAACATTGTGCCTAATTAAATTAGGGAAAAATACATAGAGTGTAGCAGTAGAGAACATACTGATCCCTCTAAAACATCTTATTGTTATAGACCTCTTATCTGGTCTAGCTAGGTTCAATTGTACATTGTTGAATCAGAGGACAATCAATTACAGAATCATGTCTTGTCACCTAACAAAATTATACAAATGCCTCTGAGAGTAACATAACTGATAATCTAAATGTTACTTTACTAGATATAGAATTGGTCATCTGGAAAGTTGGTGTATGGTTATTAAATGTTTGAAAAATTCAAATTGGGTAGGGGAAAAAGAACTTCCAAATATACTACTGCTTTTGAATACCTCCCCTGTGGACTATATATATATATATATATATATATATATATATATATATATAAAAATTTAAAAACTAGTTTATTATGAATTGATATTAAATTACATCAAATTTGAATTCTGAATGTATCAGGAATTGCACCAAATGTTTAACATGTATCATCTCATTTGGCCATCATGTTTTTTACTTTATAAAGTAGGTACCATTATTAACCTCACTTTATACACTGAGTGGCCAGATTATTATGATATCTGAATGCATAATAATCTGGCCACTCAGTATATCTATAACTATATCTATCTATCTACCTATCTATCTATCTAATCTCCCAGTGCATGAGTCTGGCCAGCCTGACCAGGGAGAGGGGACATAGGCACTTGGCCATCCTGCCTGCTGGTCGAACACCTGGTTGAGGGAACAATTTGCATATTAGCTTTTTATTGTATAGGATATACACTGAGCGGCCAGATTATTATGTGTTCAGAGATCATAATAATCTGGCCAATCAGTGTAGATCTAAGCTGAAGCTCACATAGGTTAATTCACATGCCCAAGGTTACACAGATATTAAGAAGCAAGTTTAAAAGGTAACCCTCATTTCTGTTATTGTTTAAAGTATTACAAATAGTAGTCTCCTTCTCCCCCAATTTGCCTCCCCCAGCTTCCCCCACTCCCCAATCCCAAGCACATGCCCTCATCCCCCTAGTGCATGGATATGCTGGTGGTTCCTCAAAAAATTAAGAATGGAGCTACCATATGACTCAGCAAGTCCTCTCCTGAGTATATACCCCCAAAAATTCAAAATAATGTATTTGAAAAAAATATATGCACCCCTATATTCATTGTAGCATTATCCATAATGGCCAAGACATAGAAACAACCATAGTATCCTGTGATAGAGGACTGGAAGATAACAATTGAATATTACTCAGCCATAATAAAGGATGAAATAGCACCATCTGCAACAACATGGATGGATTTGAGATTATGCTCAATAAAATAAGTCATAAAAATTAAGAACCATATAATTTCACTCATATGTGGGATGTAAAAGTGAAACTCATGAACATAAACAGTAGTGTGGTGATAGCCAGAAAGAATATTTGCCTTTGTATGCAATATACAGATCCATTAACATTGAAAGCTACGAGGTCATGTTAACAAATGTCACCCCAATAAATTTAATGGAATATTACTCAGCCATTAAAAGGGACAGAAATTCTGCCATTGTTGACAGCACTGATGGGCCTTGAGGACATTACACTAAGCGAAATAAGTCAGACAAAGGCAAAAATAGAGTATGATTTCACTTACTTGTTGAATTTAAAAAATCCAAACTCATAAAAACAGAATATATGGGTAAGTACCAGTGGCTGGGGTTGGAGAAAATGAGGAGATGTTTGTCAAAGGCCACAAACTTCCAGTTATAAGGAGAATGAATTCTGGGTATCTAATGTACAGTATGGTGACTACAGTTAGCCATGTAGTATTGTATACTTGAAAATTGCTAATAGAGATGATTTTAAATCTTCTCACTAACCCAAAAAGTGATAACAATGTGAAGTGAAGAATGTCTTAACAAACCACATTATGATAAACATTTTTAAAGATATGTTTATCAAATCATATTATACACCTTAAACATATACATTACTTAATGTAAATTACATCTCAATAAAGCTAAGACAGGGTTGTGGGGAGGAATGCCTCCATTCCTTGTCTACATCTAAATAAATAAATAAATTAATAAATAAACAAACAAATAAATAAATAAAGTTAATCTATAATAATAAAAGCATAATATGCTAATTAGACCTGACAGCTGAATGACCTTCCAGAGGTCATTCTGGATTTCCTTCCTGATGAAACTGCAATGGTGGGGGCCGAGACAGAGGCAGTTAGGTTATTCAGGCATGCAGGCAAGTAGTTAGGGGTGATCAGGCAGGCATGTGAGTGGTTAGAGGTGTCAGCAGACAAGCAGAAAAGTTGAGGTGATCAGGCAGGCATGTGAGTGGTTAGGAATGATCAGGCAGGCAGGCAGAGCAGTTAGGGGAGAATAGACAGGCAGAAAGGTGAGTGGTTAGGAGCCAGTGGTCCCAGATTGTGAAAGGGTGCAGGCCAGGCTGAGGGACCCAGTCCTCCCGTTCATGAGTTTTGTGCACTGGGCCTCTAGTGTTGCTTATAATATATGATGCTAATGAAGTAGTGACTTCAACTTACTTAATGCTTAGCAAACTCAGTTGGGCTATTTATCCTTAGGGATCCATATGATACATACAGTGGTGTTTATAAAATAACGTAGAAAATCCTCAAAATACCTGTGATACCAGACAAGATTGGCACAGTGTGGTATGAGATTAGCTAAAGAACATATATATAGCCCATGGACAAAGACAATAATGTGGTGAGGACCAAGGGAGGGTGGGCAGGAGCTAGGTGGAAGTGGGCAAAGGGAGAGATGGGGAAATCTACAATAAAAATTTTAAATTAAAAACATCAAGGAAATAAAACATTAGTGATATTCCTTGCTCACATTTGTAAATCCGTTTTATTTATTTTTAAAATCTATTTTAAATATATATTTCCCCATATTCAGAATATAGGAGGCCTTTGGATCCATTTTAGAGCTCCTATTTTTCTTTTTATAATTTGATTTACATTTTTTAAAGTATGTTATGCACATTATGTGGAGGATGGAATGATGAAGAGAAAGACTGGATTTAGGTAAAATAGAAAAGAAACTACTATATTATACCATACTAGAGATTATATGACTTAGGAGGGTAGTGGTATAAAAGAGAAAAATGTACATATAAATTTGCTGCATATTTTTGTGTAAAGAGCACTAATATTTGGTGAATTAAATATGAGTGAGCCAGGACCGGTTTGGCTCAGTGGATAGAGCACCGGCCTGCGGACTGAAAGGTCCTGGGTTTGATTCCAGTCAAGGGCATGTACCTTGGTTGCGGGCACATCCCCAATAGGGGGTGTGCAAGAGGCAGCTGATCAATGATTCTCTCTCATCGATGTTTCTAACTCTCTATCTCTCTCTTCCTCTTTGTGAAAAACCAATAAAAATATATTTTTAAATATGAGTGAGTACAGAAGCATGAGGTATAAAGAGACAGTCCAAGTTCTCTGACTCATACTATTTGGTGAATAGTTGTGATATGTGTCAACATTAAAAACATTGGATGAGTTACACCTGCTATTTTAAGATAGAATACAAATAATGAGTTGGAGAAGTGCAAGAGAAGAAAAAAAAGAA
Source organism: Pipistrellus hanaki (assembly GCF_964339955.1). Classification (NCBI taxonomy): domain Eukaryota; kingdom Metazoa; phylum Chordata; class Mammalia; order Chiroptera; family Vespertilionidae; genus Pipistrellus; species Pipistrellus hanaki. Next base: position 17,745,231 of record NC_140524.1, on the reverse strand, counting down.
ACCAGTTAGGAGGCTATTACATTAGTCCAGGTGAACAATGATAATTGCTTAGAATAGAGGAGATGATGGAAATGGAGAGAGAAGCATGTTATTTGGTAGATAATTTAGGAAATAATTAGTTGATAGTATCTCTTCACTGATTATGGGGAATTGGCGAGGGAGAGTGGTAACCAGAATATCTTCTAGATTTCTTGCTTGCACATTTGGATGAATTGTTGTTCCATTTATTGGGGCTTGAAACAGTGGAAGAGCACTTGGTTTAGGATAATAAACTTTGCAAAGAACACCATGGAAACCAGGGGAGAAGTGGAAGAAGAGAGGAGGTTTCTATTAACAGAGCAAAGTTAAACATGTCCTCTTGCATTATGACTTTCCAGCAGTATATTGTAATTTCTGGAAAGAAAAATTTTCTGTTTTTTAAAAGTAAGGGTCAAAGACACTTGTCAAGAGATATTGTTCCTGCTGAAGTATGTCATTGATTCTTTTATCTCTCAATAGGATTTGTGATGTTGCTTCAGCTATAACTATTGAATCCCTACTACCTCTCTGTCCTTTGAAATGAGAAGCTCTCAAAAGAAATCTACAAGCCCTATGATAATATTTTAAAAATAAATCAGTGTGAAAAGTATGCCATTGGCACATTATCCTGAGGCAAAATTAAGAAAGGCAAAATTCCCCAGTGCACAAACACATTGTGCAACCCTCTAAAACTTCAACACTACCAGGAGAAGAATGCAAAAATTAATAGGGGTGGGAGAAGACTTGAATTTACTGATTGCTAGAAGTAGGGCAATGTTTACCACTTTCTAAATATTCAGTGATCAACAAAATCTATACCTTAATAAAGGAAAGATAGTAATTGTTTTCTGAAAGATGAAAATGTATAGAAAAGTCTCAGAGTTTAGGGAAATACAAATTATAAAAGGCATCAAACCATGTCAAGAAGAGCTAATACTGTTTTCTTGGTAAGAAATAACATTATTCACTTTTTTCCCTTTCTCAATTTTTATGAATTCAGTAAATACAGAGTGAGCTCCTACTTTGTACTTTGTCATCACTATCTATGGTTTGACACATGGTAAGTTGCATGTTTGTCTATCTAAAATCATGAATCAGTGAAATGATCTAGAACTTGATGTTATCAATAAATAATAATAGAGTCTAAAAATACACATTTTATTTAGCTAGTCTAGTAGTTCTTTAGGGTACAAAGTACATTTTGTATGAAGTCATTATGAAAAAATAAGGCAATAATTATTAGTGGCATATCATAAAATTCCAAGTGGGAAAATATTTCTTTTTTAGTCTATCGGTCAGAGAGTGCAAAACATTTTGGAAATCCTAGACTCTTTACTTAAAGTTACTTAAAGGAAAAAAATTCCATAAAATTTACTACCACCAATCCTTCCATCAGTTATTTGATATAAAGGACTGTATTTATTCATAATAGTTGACCTTTTAGCATTCAATGAAAACTACACATGGAATGGAAGTAAAAAAAATACAATTCCAGCTGAGCAATCAATTTTGTTTTATAAAAGCCTGGATATCTCAAATGTGTATGGCCTGAATTATTCAGATTAAAATTTATCATGTGTGATTGCAAACTACTTAACTCTTCTAAATAGTCTTAAATAAACATTCCATAATAACATCTACAACTCAGATAGCTATGATACAAAAATAAATTTCATAATTTTTTTCACATTTGTCTAATGAAACCTTAGGTTTTCTACTTTCTTTTTACTTTTCCAGATACTTAACATTTTGCTGAGATGAATTAGAACTATTTTCCAAAGAAGCTAACCTGTTATGTGCTACCAAACAATACTAAATGTGAGAGAAAAGAGTGTTCAAGAAATGACAAGTGAAATGAGTTTCTTCAAATAATCAAAATTATTTCCACAGGTAGAGTTACTTGGTCTTTGGTGGTTAATAAGCTAATATTAGTAAAGTAGCTGAATAGCTATCGGATTCTCAAGCTCCATGAGCAGTGAAAGGTCCTACAGCAGGCTCCTTCTCAAAGAAAAGACTTCTCATTTTCAAAAATGAAAACAATTTTCAAGACACCAAACAGGATATAAAAAACGACCAACACAAAATATATGTACATTGGATAACTATTTTAAAATGTTATATACTGAATTGGGGAATAAATTAAATATTGGCTTTCTAATTCTGGTTCACAGACAAATGAATTTTCAAATGGTAACTATTCACCCTTAGAAATAGCCAACATTTTTTTTTCACAATTAATTGGCTTGTTCATTTTTCTTTTCTTCTCCACATGAGACCTGTTGCAGGAAAATTATTCTAGGCTATGTCTGTTGTCAAGTGACCTGCTTTCAAATGTGTGCTGCTTCCAGTGCAGTTGAACACCTCTGAAAGAGCACTCGTTAAGAAGCAGACACGTTATTAGTAGATGTAAATGCTTTCACAGATGCCAAAGTTCTGAGAAGGGAAACATTCATGGCCTCAAAGTCAGCACAGCTGCAAGGAAGATCAGATTCCTGATTTAAGAGTCTGTAGACTCTGGAATTGGAGGTCCTGCCTTCATTGATTTTCTCTGTGAATTTTAATTTTAGTGAAATGGAATCCCAAGAAGGAATAATGGTGAAATTTTCTATTCCTTAGATTTGAAATAAGTATAGCTGCACTTGGCAAAGAAATGCAGAAGTAGGAATATAAATTAAGAAAATATTCATAGAACTAGAAATATGCATTGTTATTATGGATGAAAAAAATGTTCAGTCCTCAATAATAAGCAAAGGGATTTTAATTGATGTCACAATAATATATCATTTTTAATATAAAAAATAGCAAAAAATTAAAAATATCAACATTCTTTGCTGGCAAATGAGATATGAGAAGGGTACATATTGCTTATTGTGGGAATGACAAGTAATTCAGTTTCTGGGAAAAATGACAAAATTTATCAAAAGCCTTCATAATACTCATATTCTTTGATTCCAATATTTAGCATTAATGAGCATTTGAAAAAAGGTGATTTTTAGATATGCTGTTCACTTTGTATAAGGGTCCACACTTAGGCAATCCATAGAGTGAAGCCACTGTTCATTGGGGACATCTATATCACATTGCTACTGGGTGTGTGAAAGAGATCAATATATTTGTGATTGCACTTGGATCCTAAGGCATTTTTAGCTTTGAAATGTTATTTTAAATATAAAAATAAAACAGATAAAGCAATAACACAGATGAATAATTCTTTCCGTCAAAGTCCATTGAAAATTTTTAGATCTGCTTGGTTTTATCTCATGGAAAGCAAATTCAATTAATTGAAGAAAATCTCCAAAGATCAGATCAGTAAGGTATGCTTGATAAGTAAAATAAAAATAAAAATTCCTCACAAATAGCATAGGAATTATTAGGATAAATTTAGTTCATTTTAGTCAAGTAAACAGCCTCTAGAGAATGGATTCTTCTAGGCACTCTTAGAAATGTCAATAATGTAAATACTTAGCAAGAAATGTGTCCATACGTTTCCCGGTCTGGAATCTGGGGTTGTTGCTATTGCTCTTCACTACATCACTGCACACTTACAATTGAATGAGACTTTGGATCCTGTATGGGTTATCATTTGGCTTCCTATAGGAACTGGATTTGAAAAGATAGACCATGAATACAGCTAGAATGGTTGTGCTAGAGATGACAATAATCTTTTAAAAATACATGATATACATCATAGATCTCACATATGTTTAATTGAAGGAAAAAACCTTGCAAAGCTACAATGTAAAGACTCTTAAATATAGCCCTGCATCCTCACTTCTGACTGAACACCAAATAATAGCTTAGGAGGAATGACATTAGGATGAAAATGTCATGATGAATTGTTACAAGAAAGGATCAAATAGCCCTGGTAATTAAGAGCTTGTCATTTTGACATGAAGAAATAATCACAAGAGGTGCCAGATATCTAAGAAAGACATGTGCTTGTCATTTCAATACAGAGAAAGGAAAAAATTGGTTTGATTAAAAGAGGACACTGTCAAATAAGAACACTTTGTGGTTTTTGATTGCTGGTAATCCTATAAACATTTTTTAGGGACAAAATAAAATCTATCCATTAACAGTTCCTTTCAGGGTATTTATACAGAAAAAAAACATTTAATAAGAGCTATAGCTTAGGTCTATCCTCACGTTGGTGAAATGGGGCAGTGTCTTGAGTCCATTGTATTTGACAGATGCAATATCTCACTTTTGAGCAACTAAATGCAATGTTTCTCCTAATAGCTGCAGTTACTTTTGATGCCAGATTGTTAGATTTGGAGACTTCCTAGGATAAGTGACCATATCAACAAAGCCTGTCTGAGAGTTATATGAACGCTTTATCCTGAATTTTCTTTAAATTTGTTAATTTTTTTTAATCTGGGCTTTTAAAATACATTGTCTTATTCAATAATTTTCATTTTCTGGATATAAGAACTAACTATTATAAAAGTCAAGTAGCTTGCCCAGGGCCACACTAATTCCTAGAATAAAATTATAATTTATCCTAAAGTTTGTCAGATATTTACAAAATCTATATCATTTTCCCTATAGTATGATGAATCTAAGAATACTGATGTAAAGACAAGAAAACCTCTGGTCTGGTATCAGTTTTACTGACTCAACATATGATCATGGGGAAATCAGCCCTTTAATTGTTGTCTGCTTGTCCTCCTGTCTACTCATCATTTTATAGGCCACTTCCTTTTCACCAGAGCCCATTATGTTTATTGATTTATTATATTGCTCTCATTTTACTATCATGGTTTTTTTATGAGTACTTTTGGTATCAGAGAGTGTTAACAAGCAGGGCAAGAGGAAAATATTAGAATTTTCCAGCCTCAGACCCTTCCTTCTTATCAACCTTGATTGAGACTATCATCATTATGAGGTCTTTGGAACTTGGGCAGTAAAGTAGAAATGTACAATGTCCTAAACAGATTATTTAATTAATTGTATTGTCTATGCTAATAGTTTCTCACATTATCTGGATTAACTGAAAGTTGAATGCAATAACGATGAGGTCACTGCTTAAAATTGGTGGAATCTCACAAATCAGAATGGACAAAGTTACCAAACAGAGCAAGTAATTTTGTCTATTTTTTTCCCATGAAAAGGATAAAGAATGCATGTTGTTTTGTAGAATTCTAAGAAACACTTTTTTCCTTTTTAAATATAATTTGAAAGATGCTTAATCCCTATTAGCATTCATGTAACTATGTGATAGCTATAATGAAGAAGAAAATTTGGAGGTGTATTTTTTTAAAATATATATATTTTATTGATTTCAGAGTTGAAGGGAGAGGGAAGGAATGGAAACATCAATGATGAGAGAGAATCATTGATTGACTGCCTCCTGCTTACTCCCTACTGGATCTCAACTCTGCAACCCTGGCATGTGCCCTGACTGGGAATTGAACCATGACCTTCTGGTTCACAGATCAGTGATCAACCACTGAGCCACGCTTGCCAAGTGAAGTGCATTCTTGATAGGGTTGTAGATAATATTAAATGTGGGGCAGGGGAGAAAAATAAATTTGTCAACCATTGTCAGTTGGCACAGGAATCTCCACAAGGTTGTTCACATACTTTATATCATTCCATTACAAAAAAATAATCTAAGCATTATGTGTATATTTGACTCCATTTTTCATATGAAATAGCTGAGAGGTATAGAGGTAAGCAATGTACCCAGGATTCCACAGCTAGTCAAGACAGAACTGTTGTGACTTAAGAAGCCGTTGCTCTTTCCACTACACAATGCTAAAGCATTTAGGCTCTCTCAGCTGTCCTTGCTTAGCATTTGTGATTGGAAACTTACATTTATTTAACAAACTGAGAAGACTTCAGTTGTGGCTTTACAGCAGAATGCAGTATTTCCCTATGTGCAAAATGTGTCATGTCCCTCATTAATATCAAGACCCAACCAAGGGAATAAACTAACCCAGATTTAAAATTAGGAAAAAAAGAAGTGTTGCCTAGCTACTGGTACCAATTGAATATCAAATTTCCTCCATTAACAGGACCTTTGAAGAAAAGAGGTGGCATTAGCAGCCTTTTGACAGAAGAGGAAACTGAACCAAAAAAAGTTGAAATTATTTATCTCACAATCACCCAGAAAGTAGTTATAGAGTTGGGAAGACACCTATGATCTTTGGACTCTTCTTTTAGCATATTGACAAGAACATTTCACATCAAACACATAGCACTATAATATGATAGTACTGGCTGTATAGACCAATTGTTTCATGAGAAAAAAATACATATAAATACTAGTGGCCTGGTGCATGAATCCATGCATGAGGGGTGCCCCTCACTTTGGTCTGGGACCTCTCTCCAATCTGGGACCCCTCAGGGGATGTCTAACTGCCAGTTTAGGTCCAATCCCTCTCACAATCAGAAACTGCTGGTTCCTAACCACTCTTCTGCCAGCCCGATCACCCCCAACTGCCTTCACTGCAGGCCTGATCACCCCCAACTTCCCTCCCCTGCTGTGACCAACCTCCTCTGCACAAGGTGGCAGAGATGCCGGGACTGGGGCCTCCTCCACACCATGTGGAGCCAAGGGACACCCAGGCTAAACTGTGTGGAGCTGCTGCCAAGCCCTACCTCCACTGTGCACTTGGCCATCTTGTGGTGGCCATCTTGTGGCAGCTATTTTGTGATGATGTCATATGCGAGGGTCACCTAGGCTTTATTAGTATAGATATGTTTTAATTTTTGTGCATTTGCCAAGTGGGTGTTAGAATTATCTGGATGATCACTTCATAAACCATATCATTGTCTAACCATTACACTTTACATCTAAAACAAATGTAAAATACAAATAAATAAATGAATAGTAAAAAAAAAAATTTTAACAAAATTGAAAGTCTTGGATTAAACTTTATGATAATCATCCAGGTTTTGGAAAGGAACTAACTACAGACATTCCTCAGAGATATTATGGGTTCCATTTCAGAACACAATAAAGCAAGTATCACAATAAACAGAATATTTGTTTATTGGCAAAGTATAAGAGTTTCCTCTTTTTTTGGTAATATTGGGTCGGCAACTAAGTAATTGCGGGTTTCACACATATATGGCTTCAGTTGAATTTTTAGGTTTGCAGACGTAGTACAAATGTAAAACACATTTTGTTATTTGATAGTTGGCTATTCAGCTGTTAATCAGTAAAAAAAAGTTTTTTGATCTGTTTTGTAGTTTTCGTTTGGCGTTCGTTAAAAAATGGAAAATCAAAAGGAACATTTTCGTCATATTTTGCTTTTTCATTTCCTCAAAGGGAAAAACGCATCGCAAGCTCATAAAAAGTTATGTGCTGTTTATGGTGACGAAGCCTTAAAAGAACGGCAGTGTCAAAATTGGTTTGCCAAATTTCGTTCTGGTGATTTTTCACTCAAAGATGAAAAACGCTCTGGTCGTCCAGTTGAAGTTGATGACGCCCTAATCAAAGCAATAATCAATTCGGACTGTCACAGTACAACACGTGAGATTGCAGAGAAGCTTCATGTATCACATACATGCATTGAAAATCACTTAAAACAACTTGGCTATGTTTTAAAACTCGATACATGGGTTCCTCACGAAATTAAAGAATCACAGTTAATGCAACGCATTAGCACCTGCGATTTGCTAAAGAAATGTAATGAAAATGATCCATTTTTAAAACGACTGATAACTGGCGATGAAAAATGGGTTGTTTACAACAATATCAAGCGGAAAAGATCGTGGAGCAGGCCAGGTGAACCAACTCAAACAACATCAAAAGCTGATATTCATCAAAAGAAGGTTTTGTTATCAGTTTGGTGGGATTACAAAGGAATTGTCTACTTTGAACTCTTACCACCCAACCGAACGATCAGTTCTGATGTCTACATTGAACAACTAACGAAATTAAACAATGCAGTTGAAGAAAAGCGGCCCGAATTGACAAATCGAAAAGGTGTTGTATTCCATCATGACAATGCAAGGCCACACACATCTTTGGTCACTCGGCAAAAATTAATGGAGCTTGGTTGGGATGTTTTGCCACATCCACCATATAGTCCTGACCTTGCACCATCTGATTACTTTTTGTTTCGATCTTTACAAAACTCCTTGAATGGTAAAAATTTCAATAATGATGATGATGCCAAATCGTACCTGATTCAGTTTTTTGCTAATAAAAACCAGAAGTTTTTTGAACGTGGGATTATGATGCTGCCTGAAAGATGGCAAAAGGTCATTGATCAAAATGGGCAATACATTACAGAATAAAGTTATTTAGTTCCATGAAAAAATTGTCTTTGATTTTCTTTAAAAAATCCGCAATTACTTAGCTGCCGACCCAATATGTTTTATTGAATATTTTTACAGAGGAAGGGGAAGGATAGAGAGTTAGAAACATCGATGAGAGAGAAACATTTTATCACAATAAAATGAGTCACAATCTTTTTGCTTGTGGAGGGTCTTTAGTTTGTAAAAATAATGCAACATTTGTGAGGTATAATAAAACAGAGCACAGTAAAGTGAGTTACAAGTGCAGTAAATATGAGCCTTAACTTTAGCAAATCAATGTTATTTTTCTACACATGATTTTAGCAAGCCATTTCAAACTGGGGAATTCTGCAGTTTGGAAGAGTCACATTGCCAATAAATATTCTGTTTCTGTAAGAGTCCCAAATGTGAATAATAAATAAAACTGCATTGTCCAGATCTAACCATGAGATCAAATGTTATTATCTCAATTTCATTAAAAATAAGAGGTTGAAAACAATCACAATTCTCATTTTATGCAGTCTAGTTTTTCCCCTTACTCACTGGCTTTGACATTTCTGGTTTTCTATAAATACAGTCAGAAAGAATATCAGTGCTGTCCAGTCAATCCATTCTGTGGCAAAGGATAAGAGTTCCTTTATTATTATTATTATTATTATTTTTTACCGAGAAAGGGAGAGGGATAGAGAATTAGAAACATCGATGAGAGAGAAACATCTATCAGCTGCCTCTTGCACACCTCCTACTGGGGATGTACCCACAACCAAGGCACAGGCTCTTGACCGGAGTGGAACATGGGATCTTTCAGTACACAGGCCTATGCTCTATCCACTGAGCAAAACCAGTCAGGGAAAGAGTTTCCTCTTTTTATAGACATATAGCATTCCACTGTGTAGATGTACTTTAGTTTTCTTATTCATTCATCTTCTGATGGGCACTTGGGCTGTTTCAAGATTTTGGATCTCTGTCTATATAAAACCCTAATATGCAAATAGACTGAATGGCGGGACAATTGAACAACTGCACAACTGGTTGCTATGATGTGCACTGACCACTAGGGGGTGTGCGCGGAACATGGTGGGCATCAGCTGTGGTGGGGTGGTGGAGCAGGTGAGTGGGGGCCAGTCACTGACATCAAGGTGAGTCTCTGGTGGTTATTGAAAATTCTTTGCTTTTTTTTTTTAAAAAATATATTTTATTGATTTTGTACAGAGAGGAAGGGAGAGAGATATAGAGCTAGGTCCCACACACCACGGTTCCTTTGGGCACTTACACCCACTGCCAATGCTGAAGCAGCCCCTTGCACCTGCTACTGGTGCCTGGTGCCAGCCCTGATTACTTGGCACTGTCAGTGGGTGTGAGAGGCCGCTGCTGGCCCTGATTTTCCCTCAGGGCTTCTCCACTTCCCCCAGATTATGAGGGGCAATGAGGGCCAGCAGCCACCTCTCAAACCTGCTGCTGGTGATGGCCCCATTTGCACCTGCAGCTGGTGCCAGAGCTACCACTCACACCTGCTGCTTGCACCCTGGCCTGGTCCCTATCACTCAGCACCATCAGTGGGTATGAGGGACAGCTGCTGGCCCTGGTCACCCCTGAGGGCTTCTCTACTTCCCCCTGCTCCTGATGGACAATCAGGGCAGCAACTGCTGATCACACCCGCTGCTGGCACTGGGCCCCAGTCATTCCACACTATCAGTGCATGGGAGCAGCAGTGGTGGGAGTGCAGCTGCTGGTACACAAGGGATCAGGAGCCATGGCTGGAGGGGCCAGGTGGGGGCATGGAGGATGGGCCAAGACCTACCCCTATGCCCACCACAAACTTGTGATCCACAGTTCCTTTCAAGGTGCACAAATTTGTGCACTGGGCCCCTAACTTTACAAAATACTGTTATAAACTTAGGGATGCATATATTCTTTCTGACTGGTGTTTCAATATTCTTAGGGTATATTCCCAGAAATGGGGTCACTGTGTCAAAAGGCAGTTCTATTTTTAATTTTTAGCAACACAAGCCATTCAGAAAAAGACAAATTCCATATGAACTTATTAACATTTAAAATCTAATGAACAAAATAAACTGAGGAACAAAATGGAACTGGAAGCATGGACACATGGAACAGACTGGCTAGTGCCCAAAAAGAGGAGTTTGGGTAAACAAATAAAGAAGGTGAAGAGATTAGCTAAATAATATGTACTCATACCCCATGAACACAGACAATAATTTAGTGAAGGCCAAGGAAGGGGAGAAGGAGGCAGAGATAAACAAAGAGGGTGGGAAGGGGACACCTGCAATTATGTCAAAATTAAATTGTTTTAATAATAAAATAGAAAAGCATTTCAGTTCTGACCACTTAGAGAACACTAAAATTACTATTTGTATTAGAAAGAAAGGCAGTTTTAATTTGATATATAATAATAACACTAGCTACTGTTATAAACTCTTATTATGCATTGGGTACTTTAATAAATTACACTTGGCATACATTGTTTTATTTAATCCTTACAGAAAACTTCAGAGATAGGTGCTATTATTTATCATTCATATTTTAAAGATATGGACACCAAGGCACAGTATGTTGACGATACTGAACCTAGGTTCAGTTGCCTGCTGATAGAAAACCAATAATCAAGAGACAAGTGATAGTGGAAGGAAAGCAGGTTTATTCAAGAGTCATTAGCCTGAGAAGATGGCAAACTAATGTCATATATTTAACACTAAAGGCCCTATGCACAAAGATTCGTGCAAAAATGGGCCTTCCTTCCCCTGGCTGCCAGCACCATCTTTGCTCTGGCCCAGAGCTGCCTTTCTGCCTTTGCTCCACCAGGAGCCTCCTTCCCAATTTCCCATGCTTCCCAAAAGCCCTTAGTAGCTGGGGTGGTGCAGAATGCCTGCATTGTTGCCATGGCAACAACACAAGAGTCCTGCCCCTGGCCACTTGGTGCCTGTTTATGCAAATTAAGCTGCCATCTTTGTTGGGTTAATTTGCATACCCCTGATTGGCTGGTGGGCGTTGCAAAGGTATGGTCAATTCGCATCTTTCTCTTTTATTAGTGTAGGTAACTATAAGAATTAGAGCAGGCATTAAACTCAAAACTTTGATTCCAGTACCTGAGATTTTATCTAATGTTCAACGAAATTCTTCTGCCAAAAAGAATACATAGAATTATAGAGTCAACATATGTGCTGAATAAAGCGGTCTTAATTCCAAAGGGAAGATCACACTGGGATGTTAGCCAGTATTCTGCATTATCTGTCATGCTCTGCAATAAAGACCATGAGTCATTAATTATCTGTCAACAGGCATTTATGCAGTATATAGTATATGGAGAGCTCTAGGCAAGAGACTACAAGGGTAGCAAGGAAAACTGATAGAGAAAGCAAACATATCAAAAAATTCACAGAGATCTACAATCTGACTTGCAGAAAAAAGAATTGACCACAAAATATATTGTCAATGTGAAATTGAGACTACCTACACAAAGATACTTTGAAAAATATATTTCAGCCATTTATGTATTTTAAATACAGCAACTGAATTTAAAAAAATGGGTAGGAATTGCATAGAAATGGTTCAAATAAGAAGTAATTGCTTGGCCAAATTCATCATTTTATCCCAAACCAATATGTATGTGAAAACATGTACATATGTATGTACGTGTGTGTTTAGGTAGTCACTATCAAAACCACACAAAACTGGTTGATGACTATTTAGTATTTATATTTGTGGTTTAATACATATTCTATGTTATAATTGAAATGTATGCATTTGGATTAGAGATGAATATATACATTTATTGAAACAGATGAAATACATTACATGAAGAGTTCAACTTCCCCTTTTGTCACTTGATTTTCAGACCTTCATTCTCGGATCAGGACATATACCATTGGCCCCCTGTTCCCTGATTCACAGACCTTTGGTTTCAGACTTACACAGGTAACTAGCTTCCCTGGTTCTCAGGTCTTTGGACTTGGACTGAATTAAATCATAAGCTTTCCTGGCTCTCCAGCTTGCAGACAGCAGATCATAACAACATTATCAGCCTCCATAATAATGTTGTCAAATTATTTTAATAAATCTCCTCATATATCTACTAGAGGCCTGGTGCATGAAAATTCATGCACTGGATGGGGGGTCTCTCAGCCTGACCTGCCCCTTCTCATAGTTCAGAAGCCCTCAAGGGTGGGAGGTGATCTGGTGATCAGGGGAAGGCCATGCCCTCATCATACCTCTGCTGCTGCCACTGACAGCAGCACAAAGCTTCAGTCACCCCTGATTACCTGAGCCTTGGGTGGCCCTGGTTGGCTGAGCAGCCACCATCCAAGACTAGCTTGCACCTCAGGCTGGCTCTGGGCATCTGGGCAGCCACCATCGACAGGTTGCCTGCACCTTGGGCTGTCCTTGGGTGGCTGGGTAGCTGCCATCTGAGGCTTTCCTGCATGTCGGGCATCAGCTGGAAAGCCTCCATCCTAGACTTGCCTGCATCTTGGGCCAGCCCGGGGCAGCTGAGCAGCCACTATTCAAGGCTTTCCTACATCTCAGACTGGCTCTGGGCGGCTGGGCAGCTGCCATCTGAGTCTTGCCTATTCCTCAGGCATCGGCTGGGCAGCTGCCATCTTGGGCAGCTGCCATCTGAGGCTTGCCAGCACCTTAGACTTGCCCTGGGCAGCTGGGGGAATGAGGGGAGTGGGGGACTCTGGAGGCAGGCATGCAGAGCAGCTGGACCCACCTGGGGGCAGGCCAAGCCGTGCTGTGCACCTTCTGCCACAGCAGGACTGGGGGGATTGGGCGCTGCCATCTTGTGGCTGTGGCTGTGGGTTCCACCATCTTTGAGAATGTGGCAGTTAAATTAGCATATTACTTCCTTATTGGCTGTGGGCACCACCATCTTTGTGAGGGTGTGGTGGTCAATTAGCATATTCCCTCTTTCTTAGATAGGATATTAATCTATATCTTCTATTGGTTTTGTTTCTCTGGAAAACTCTAATACACCACTTAACAATTCACCTTTAATTCAGCAATTTACACCTATACTCTTTCTCCATTGCACACACATTTGTGTGGTTTAGTTTGGTCTTAGCTAGATGGATCTGCTCTTGACAACAGGTCTGTGGGTTGGCTAGGGCAACTTTGCTTCAGGCTATGACATATGAGTGGCTCCACTTCACAAGTTTCTCATTATATTCCTGAAACCTGCAGGATAGCTAGGACATTTTATTCTGGAGATGGCAAAGGAGCAAATGGGTTAGAAGAAGCATATAAGGACTCTTAAATGCCATTTATTAAGATGAAGGAAAACTAGAAGAGGAGCAAGTTTCATGGCACTGTGTTAAACAGGAATCCAACTTTGGACTTGCTAAATTTCAAATGTTTATTAGTTATCCAATTAGGGATATACAGTAGGCAGCTGAATGTGTGAATGTAAATGATACCAAGAAAATCTGGGTCAGAGGTATATATTTGGGAATATATCAATTAGTCTGACTTTAGCTTTAATTAACAGAAGAGCCAACTAAATGTATGTCCAATAATCAGAAGTAGTACTCTCCTATAACAAGAAATTCAGAAATAAGCAATTTCAAATTTAATTTAGCAACTCATCTCTCTCTCTCTCTCTCTCTCTCTCTCTCTCTCTCTCTCTCTCCTTTCTTTCTTTTTCAAGTAAATAAAAACTTATATTCCTTGGGGAGGATTTGTTAAAAAGCTTTAAAAATAATGTGCATTTTTACATTTTAATAGATCTTAGCAGGGCTTTTATATTCCCTTTAGTTATGAAACAGAGGTCCTGTTTCCTTGCAACTGACTAGTAAGCGTACCACCACTAATTCAAATATGTCATACATAGGGGGATATGGTAACCATTGCCTTCACAGAGCTGCCGTTACTAATTACTGTTCTAATCAGTCATCTTTATGGATAGGTATGTACCATATCCTTTGGATGATCTAGGACTTTATAGAGATGGATAATCATTGCTTTATTAGCTCTTCTTTCTCCACAGGTGTGTAGACTTTAAGTATTAATTCAAAGGAGATTTTACAGCCTGGTGAGTGTGGTCAAAATTAGCAAGTGTTAGCACATTTACACTTTGGGGATTAAATAGTTTAATCATTTGAAGATAGCTAGGGAGCCATATAATCATACTACTTCCAAGTGAAAAATAGTATCTGACTAACTGAAAGCCAAATCAGAGCATTTCTATCTTCAGAAAAATATTATCCAATGGAAAAGAAAGGGAGTGATTGTACTTACTGAGCAATTTCAAGAAAAGTTATTTACTTGCTATTGTATAGATACAATCTTACACAGAAATTTAGACCTTCCTCAGGTTGCCTGCATTTTGAAATTAAGACATTCAATAAATCATAAATTTATCTCTCTTCCTTCATGCTTTGTCAGTACCATAATAACAAAGTTGCCAATAACATATGAAGAAGGAAATTTTATAGATGGACAATGACAATGCCCATTGAGATGATATCTCCATTATTTATATGCCTCACAAAAAGAAGCTTAAGTGCACAGGGAAATCAATAGAATAAAAAGAAATTAATAGACACTTTATACTTAAAGTTAGTAGACTAAAGAATAACTTCAAAAATATAGATGTGCAATGTGATTAGGAGAGCTAAAATTTTTGAGCATTTTATATTAATGCACATTGAAAATGCAACACTGATTTTGTTTAAAGGTTTAAAGTTTGTGTGTGTGTGTGTGTGTGTGTGTGTGTACATGCACACGCACGTACACACTTGCATTCCGGTGTATATGCCTCCACTTTGTAAAAAGCAAATAGAATTTTTCTAGAACTTCAAGTTTTAGGTTTATGTCAGCCTCAACTGCTTTCTTGGTAGACAGCTTCTAAAAATATAATTTTTATATGGAAGAGTCAATTATGGGGGTAAAATTAAATTGTTCCGCTCACACTAACTTATCTTCCAAGGTAGTGACTAGTCAGGAAAACAAAACCTTTGGTAACAAATAATTTATCAGTTGAATTTAAAGCCATTATCTATATGTGACTTTGTCTAGAAGATGCTCAAATCTCAAAGCCTTGCACATTTCCATTATAGAAACTCTCCTGAATTCATCTATCATTGGTGTTGTATCCCAGCCTGAATATCACACTCTCAGATTTCGGCCTACATGAATAGACATCTTAACTGGATTTTCCCTGGATTAATATATTGGATACATGCTACCACACATCATGTACAGAAGCTCAGGAACTAGAAGATTATTTTGTCAAAGCAAGGGGTTACGTATTAAAATTCCTCTGGAGGTTATATTTTATTTTGTTTTAATCTTTATTGTTGAAAGTATTGCATATGTCCTTCTTTTATCCTATTGATGTCTTCTAGCCAGCCCCCAACCAAAGTGGTTTTATTTTTACTAGCTTCCCTCTTATGAATTCCCTATAATTTTTAGGATTACTTTTGCTTCCCCCCCCCTTTATTTGATTTATTTTATATGCACTATGAAAAAGTAAATGTTTACACTTAGACACATAGTCAGCCTTAGGTTGAATCTTCAACTTTCCATTTTCTAGTTGTGAAAACTTGAATAAGTTAATCATATTTTTCATTTGTAAAATAGGAATAATAATAAAACCTACCTCAAAGTCATTAGGTAGAATAATTGAGATAATGCATGTAAACGTGTAACAGTTTGATACAGTAGACAATCAC
Organism: Pipistrellus hanaki; assembly: GCF_964339955.1. NCBI lineage: Eukaryota > Metazoa > Chordata > Mammalia > Chiroptera > Vespertilionidae > Pipistrellus > Pipistrellus hanaki. Next base: position 17,729,275 of record NC_140524.1, on the reverse strand, counting down.
ATATGCTTACTGCTACTACTACTACCACCATCACTAAAAGCACAATCATTATTACTGTCTTAGTTTGTTTGAGCTACTATAACAAAATACCATCAGACTAATTAGCCTATAAACAACAAAGATTTGTTTCTCACAGTTTTGGAGGCTGGAAGCACAAGATCAAGGTTCCAGGTGGAATGGTGATCATCCTCACATGGTAGAAGGGGCAAGGAATCTCTCTGGAGTCTATTGTATAAGGCATTTATCCCATGAACATGGGCTCCACACTCATGATATAAGCATCTCAAAAATTACCAACCTCCCAATATCATTAACTTTGGGGGTTAGGATTTTAACATATGAATTTTGAGGGGACCTAAACTTTCAGACCATATCAACAACATACTTGATTACTGTGAAGTAAAATGTAGTGAGTCGTAGAGGAAAGGAATTCTCTTTAATCCTTAAGTGGGGAGGTGGAGGGGTGATAAGAGATGACCCAAATAACTTATATGCATATATGTATAACCCATGGATTGATAAAAATGAGGTGAAGGCCTGGGGGGTTGGGAGTTGGATGGAGGAGGTCATTAAAGGAGAAAAGGAGCGATCTATAATACTTTCAACAATTAAGATAGTTAAATAAAAAAAAGAAAGAAAGAAAGAAAGAGAGCCTTACCAAGTGGAGGAAACAATCTTTGTTAACAGAAGCAGACTCAATGAAATGTTTCAAATCTGATATTCTTTAAAATTATTATGCTTTTAACTGAGCTAATTTTTCAAACAGCTTATTTGCCTTCAAAGACAAAGAAATTGCTTAACTAACACAATTATTCTACTAGTTGGTATAATGCACATCAAACCAATTGGTGGGATAGAATTATTTATTTTTCCACTGAAAAAGGGTAAAGATGCCAAGATAATATCTATGATGCAATCACAAAGCTCTTAAAATCCAATTCTCCTTGCCCAGGGATACTGGATTGTATTGATGCATTGAAGGATAATATTTTTGGAAATTAATACCATAGATACTTTAAAATGCTATTTGTAATAACAATAAAACATATTATGCATGAAAAGATACTTCAGTCTAGTAAAACAATTAAACTTTATTAAATTTACTAGAGTGACATTGGATAGTGAAGTTTCTATCTATAATGAGGTGCTTAAAAATGTAGGAGGGGCACAGTAACAGAGCTAGAATTAGAAAAATTATTTTCTGTTTCATTATTCTTCTATTACAACTAAAGAAACAAATGTACAAAGATAAATTCAAGAAAGTTAGATGACAGCCTTACAAAAATGGTAGCTATGAAAACCAACAGCTGAGCAGTCATTAGAGGAGGTACAAAGAGTTTGGAGCTGGCACTAAATCCACATGCATAAAAAATTCTTCCTGTTTTGACCTGGGAAAAACCCACTTAAATAACTTTTTATTTGACCTGGCTCAGAACCTGCTCAATGAAAGTTGTCCTGTTCTTAGGGCATTGTTAAAAACAATCAGTAATACTTGCATAATATTCCATCTGCCTGAAGTGGTGATGATATCAGTTAGAGGGAGCAGGAGATTAACAAAAATATATTTAAAAGGAAAATCAAAGGAAAGAGATGTTATTATAGCAGGAATTAAAAAGCTCATTGCAGCATTATTCACGGTAGCCAAGACATGAAAACAGCTGAAATGCCCTTCCATAGATTATTGTATAAAGAAGATATGGTAGATATATACAATAGAATATTACTCAGCCATAAAGAAAGATGGGACAGTGCCATTCGCAACAACATGAATGGATCTTGAGAATATCATGCTAAGTGAAACAAGTCAGTGAGAAAAAGCTAACAGTCATATGATTTCACTCATATCTAGGATGTAAAACTGAAATTCATAGGCATAGACAACAGTGTGGTGGTTACCAGAGACAAGTGGTGTAGGAGACAGTGAAGGGTAAAGGGGAGCAAATACAATATATGGTGACAGAAGGACATTTGACTTTGTGGGGTGGGAACACAATGCAATATAAATGTTATATATCATACAAATGTACACCTGAAAATTACATAATTTTATTAACCAATGTCACCTCAATAAATTACACTAAAAAAAATTTAAAAATGGGCAGAACACCCAGTCAACCTTTCTAAGGAAACAAATAGAAATGAATACAAAATAAATAAATTGGATTTCATATTTTCAATGAATTAATACAAAATAAATAGATTTCATACTTTAAAAACTCATCAAAATAAACTATCTATACTAATAGAAGGGTGATATGCTAATTAGACTGGATAGACAAAATATTTTCCTTCAGGACAAAGCCATAGTGGAAGGGGCAGAGGTGGTTAGGGTCAATCAGGCCACAGAGGAGCAAGTTGTTAGGGGCTATCAGGAAAGCAGGGGAGCAAGCAGTTAGGGGCTATTAGGCTGGCAGGGAGGGCAGTTGGGGGTCTATCAGGCAGAAGTGGTTAGGGTTGACCAGGCAGGCATGCAGGCAAACAATTAGGAGTCAGCCATGACGGTTTGTAAGAGGGATGTCCAACTGCTGGTTTAGGCCCTATTCTGGCAGTCCGACATCCCCAGAGGGGTCCCAGATTGGAGAGGGTGCAGGCTGGGCTGAGGGACATCTCCCATCCCCATGCACAAATTTTGTGCACCAAGTCTCTAGTTAAGAAAATAAAAGTCAAATTATAAACATGGAAACATATTTGCAATGCATACATCTGACAAAGGACTTGTATTCGAATGTTTACAGAACTCTTACAAATAAATAACAATAAACAAGTGTATAAAATTAGAAAAAATATTTGAAGAAATGTTTTACAAAAGAAGATACAGAGCTAGCTTATTAGTTCATGGATGGATACTTAGAATTATTATATAAAAAATTTAAATTGAGCAAAAATGAGATATGACTAAACACACATTGGAATTGCTTACATTACTAAAAATATTGTACAAGAATTGGGCAAATATATAGAACAACTGATACTTTAATACATTGTTGAATTTTAAATTGTGTTCCAATTGTAGAAAGATAGCATTTTGAATAAAATCAAATATGTATTTGACCCTATAACACAGAAATTCTCCTCCCAGTAGAAATTATTTAAGCTCCCCCCTCTCTCTCTCTCTCTCTCTCTCTCTCTCTCTCTCTCTCTCTCTCTCTCCCATCTCTCTCTCTCTCTCTCTCTCTCTCTCTCTCTCTCTCTCTCTCTCTCTCAGCTGCCATATTTTTTAAATCCTCTCCTCTCTCAAATTGCCTCTTGACATGATCCATCTAAGTTTTCTAACTAAAGAAGGGGACAGATTAGGCAATCAAATAAAGTACAATTAGTACAACTTCAGTGGTCAGGGGTCCTAGATTTCAAAGGAAAGCAATTCATCATCCATAACAATATATTAGAAATTAAGAAGTTTTGGAACTATGAACTAGATTTTTAATAATTGGTTGTGTCTCCCAGTCACCTCTAATGTTTTCTTCCTTTAATTTGGTGTAGATTTGTATAAATGACTTTAAACTTAAGGATGAAATTTGAAATGGCATTAAAATCTCAGGCATGAATTTGCACCTCACTGGGATTTCCTAATGTTAGCTTAATTCATGTCCCAACAATTTTTTTAAACACATTTTTGTTCTTGAAACACAGTACCATTTGTTTGAAGCTATTCTTTTAGTTTTTTCAGTGAATTCTTACCTGAATAATTTGACATAGTCAGCAGCTCCATTTAAAAAAAGGACTTTGTTTACAAAGTTCTTTTCTTCTTCAGAGACATTATGTGTGTCATAGGGGAATTAGGAAGGAATTACCTTTGTTTAATGAATAGTAAAGTAAAAAAGGCTTAAACATCTCTACAAATAGCCAGATCCCCTGGGTTCTTGACTTCAAAGATTGTGAAAGGTAATTATATAGTGTAATTGAATTATTTTTAATTCAATTTTAAGCTTTGTTTCATGAATAAAAAATATTTCCGCTTCTGAATTGGAAATCCATTTATTTCAGCATAGAGGATAATTTGTCATTTAAATGTAAGCAATAAAGAACAAAGTAAATTTTTAAAAATGTTCCTGTTCTGATCTCTTCTATTCTATAAAATTTTGCATTGAATTCAGCAATTGTAAATAATGTTTACAATTAAATTTTTTAAAACTTGGCTCAGTATAAACATTTAACCACTGTAGACTCTAGAATACAGACTTGCTCTTTTGATTTTCTTACCAGTTTTCAAGAGGCTCTTACCTGTCAATTTTAAGATATGAGTTTATAATAGAGCATGGGAAGATTTGGGATATAGTGGAATGACTGAAGAAATGTGTGACTGAATTTTGACCTCATTAGCTGTACCCCTGATATAAATTGGTTTAACTTCTTTTAATCTAAGTTTGTTCATTTGCGGAATGAATAGCTTACATGACTTCTAAAGTCCTCTAACATTCTGTAGGTCTCCAATGACAACAAGCAATCATAAAAGTAATAAGGCAGGTATTCTAACTGTATTTTACATATGAGGAAATAGTGACTCAGTTAAAGTGACTTGCTCACAATGACACATCTAGAAATTGAAGGAATGAAGATTCTAACTCAAAACCCTCTAAGGTTTAGTACAGTATTCTTTGGGATACATGATAGTTACTTCTGTGATTAACTTTATAAAATAATGTAAAGAAAAATAAAATATAATTATTGTTCTTGTCTATGGCTGACTCTCCTCTCTATTGCTTTCAGTGTCAAAGTATAAAATCAATGGTAGAGAAGAAAATGCTGTGAGCACTTGTAAAGGCTAGTAACACTGAAAGAAATGTACGGACAACAAAGAGACCTTTAATAAGTAGACTTTAAATCTATAAATCCTTTTTGTGGACAGTTCAACACAAAATAAATAAAGGATAGTATCATAAGTTTATGAAGAGAACTACTTCCTTTATAAAATATTCTCAAGGGCTAATATGCCACCACCCTATCCTGGACAGAATCTTTGGAGCATTGGTTTGCCTTCATGTCTGTTTCCCTCTAATAAAATTAAGCCTTTTTGTGAAGATAAACTACATCTTAGCTTTTCTATACCCCTAGCTAGCATCTAGCTCAGTGCCTGGCACTAAGTAGGCTGAATGAATATATGGAAGTATTTAGGGTTAGCTGTCACCTAATTAATATTTACCAAATACCTACTACATGCCAGCCATTCTTCCAAGGAACAAAACAGATACATATCTCTGTCCTCAGGGAGCTTACATTCTCGTATAGAAAACAAGACAATAAAATCAGTAAAACAGGTTGTACTTAGATGTTAAATGCAATAGAGAAAAATAAAGGAGGGAAGGAGGACAGCGAGTGTCAAGATATGAGATTATATATAAACAGAGAGGACAGAGAAGGCTTTACTGCAAAGGTCACATTTAAACAGACTGCACATATTGACCAATAGTGGGCCAGAAGCTTCATCATATGAATGTATTAATTTCCTAAGGCTTCCATAACAATGTAACACAAAGTGGGTGGCTTAAACAATAGAAATGTATTACCTCACAATCTGGAGACTAGAATTTTAAAATCAAAGCATAGTCAAGGTTGCTTGTTTCTTTATTTTTTAAAACTATATATTTTATTGATTTCAGAGAGGGAGAGAGATAGAAACATCAATGATGACAGAGAATCATTGATTGGCTCCCTCCTGCAGACCCTACACTAGGGATCTAGCCCACAACCTGGGCATATGTCCAGGCTTGGAATAAAACTATGACCTCCTGGTTCCTAGGTTGACACTCAACCACTGAGCCACACCAGCTGGACAAGGTTGCTAATTTCTGAGGGCTGTGAGGGAATAATTTATTCTAAGCCTCTCTCCCTATCTAGTAGAAGGATATCTTCTCCCCATGTTTCTTTACATTCATTTTCTTTCAAGGTGTGTCTCTATGTACAACTTTATCCTTTTCATAAGAACAACAACCATATTAGCTTAATTCCCACCTTGGTTACCTCATTTTAACTTGATTACATCTATAAAGATCCCATCTCCAAGTAAGGTAATATTCTGCAGTACTGGAGGGAGGACAAATATTTAACCCATAAAAGTACATTATTTTATTTGATTCTCACAGCAACTTTATGAGGTAAGTATTGTTAAGTATGTTAGATGCCATAATGAATGACACTTCAGTATTTTTGTTCATTCATACATAGAAAAAATAAAGCACATATACAGATAAATTAATATAGATTACATGAATAGAAAGAAATACAGGGAGGAATGCCTAGACACTACTTGACAGAATCAGAAAGGCTGTTAAGGTCTCCCGAGACCGGTTTGGCTCAATGGATAGAGCATCAGCCTGCGGACTGAAAGGTCCCGGGTTCGATTCTGGTCAAGGGCATGTACCTTGGTTGCGGGCACATCACCAGTAGGAGGTGTGCAAGAGGCAGCTGATCGATGATTCTCTCTCATCGATGCTTCTAACTCTCTATCCCTCTCTGTAAAAAATCAATAAAATATTTTTTTTTAAAAAGGCTGTTAAGGTCTAATTGGGATAGGGTATATATTACATTAGCCTTGAGATGCAGGAGAATTTGGCTATATAAAATGTGGAGGAGTATAAAGAAAGAAAACTACTCAAGCCAGTGGAGCAATTTGTAGAAATGATGAAAGGAGACACAGAGAATGTGGAGTGTCCTGGGAACCATGAATATGAATAAAACCACTTTTTACTGGGTTTGTTAAATTCTACCACTTAAATACACACAGTTTTTAGTACATTGCATTGTGTCTGGAGTATTTTCAGCTTGCCTTTAAGTTTTTCAAGTGTGATTGCATTCAATAAGGACCATGAGAGTGACATAATCTGCCAGCTTAAATTTCTGAAATGTTTCAGAACAAAATTAATAGTTGTGGATACCAGCCCAAATCATTTGAACTGAACATAGTTCACACACAAAGCTCCAAGAATTGTAGGTATATCAACAATTTGGATATAGAAATATTGATAACAGTGATTAGAGAATTGTTTATTCTTTCTCTGGATACCTTTTTGCATTGGTTATTTTAAAGTCAGTGTGGCCATCAGAACCTTTCAGAGCAAAATTAAAACATTGGAGCAAGGTGGCCATTTAGCAAGTGCTCCTATGTATAGCTTAGTAAACCCAAGTGGACAGGAACAAAATAAACTTAATTCCAGTGTAAAGTTTACTTTATCCTTTGAAGAAGGTGATGCTAAATATTAGTATTGAGTAAACTCAAATTTTCCCGCTGATCATCTCAGATGTTGGCCAACTGGTGAAGACTGAATGTTCTTTTGTTTCTGTTTTCAGGTTGAGTTTATTCAAAAGGTAAGAGGTTTAAAAATAATGAGGCCCACAAACACGCAGTCCTTTATTATTTATAAATCCTTTTCACAGCTGTCATTTCAAATGGCCTCTATATTTACTCTGTGAGGATTGCAAGATAGATAGAGACTATGATACTCATTTTATGGAAGAGATAAATAGGCTATGGGAGTTGATGTTTTGAATGTTAGAATAAGAGATGGGGCCAGCACTAGCATTCCAGAATTTGGACTGCTATTCCAGTGCTTGAACATATTAAAGAATGGATGGGTCTTAAAATGCAGTATTATTAAGCAACTCTAGCTAACACTCTGATTTCCTAAAAAATCTCCTAACTAATAGTCTATGAAACCCTAGAAAGCTTAAATGTAAAAACTTTATGTCTTACAGGCATAATTTTCAAACAGTATAAGTCATTATTTATAAACTGTATTCTTAAATTACATTCCATGGGCTTTGAAATTTCCTATATGATTGTGCGTGTGCACGCGTGTGTGTGTGTGTGTGTGTGTGTGTGTGTGTGTGCTTATTTTGATGGTTATAAATAACATGACATGACATGACATGACATGGCATGACATGACATGACATGACATAACATAACATAACATAACAAGTTATCTAAGTCTACCCTTTATCATCTGCATGGTCATCTTAGAAATAAGTACTGCATGTGATTTCAAGACCCCTGTATGGGTTTTGGTAATGATGTCTTTGACACCATTGCTATAATTTGAAGTGTAGAGTTATAAGACAAAACTGACCTTTGTTGGTATCTTTCTGACAAATGAAGCCAAATGATATCATCATATGTCATCTGAATAAACAAAGGTTTCATAGTGTGAATACAGAAAGTGGTGGGATAATTGAATTACACCTCAACATAATCACACAGAACTCCCAGGAGTTTGTATTATAGCAACCAGCACTATATTCACATGGTAAGCTACAATTTTAGTTTCAGTGGGATGTCTTCCATTATATTAATGTGACTATTTAATATTCTTAATTTTCTTTAGTTTTGTTTTGTTTTTAATTTCCTAGTATGTTTTTATGTTACAGCCACATATGAACTAAAAGTATAAGGAGTTTATACCTATTGTTAAGTTAGCACAAACTTAAGTAACTTACATCAACATAAACATTGTTTTGGTCAACAGTAAAGATAAGATATTATTATTTTTCTCTTTATAAAGGCTCCATACTTGACACAATATAAAACACTGAACGATATGGTTTTGACAGTCTACCATTCTAAAATTTGAAAGAAGAGTCTTTTCTGCCTATTCATATGTCTATGAGGAATTCCTTACACCTCACAAGGGCAGGCCATTGTTGAATGTGTCTATGCTACCCTGAAGGGTATGCTAATAAAACAAAAAAAAAGGGGGGAATATGGAACTCAAGGACCCAAATATAATGCTATCTAAAACAATCTTTTCCCTTAATTTAAAAAATCTGAATGATCATTTTCAGTCCTCTCTAATCCCATTTCAGAAACCAAAAATGTTATGGTGAGATGTGGACATTAATATTTGGATGGGACCCAATGAATTATTAACATGGGGGAGAGAACATGCATGGATTACTTCACCCATAGATCTGCTGTAGTTTCCAGTTTGCTAGATTAAACCCTGCCATGGCATGGCACGGGACCAATCCTCTTCCAGAAATGAGAAGAACTTGGGCCTCTGGACTCCACAGTCCCAAATGATGTGCCTTCACCGGACCCAGATGCCCCCACCCTCCAGAATAACCTGGGGAATGATGAAGAAGCTGACAGCAGAGGCTGAGCAATTATTGGAGTATACTCAGACTCCACATTTTCAAAATAACTAACCATTGTTCTTTTTGCTTTTTTTACAGTCTGTAAAATTGGATATGAAGCAGTAAATGCACTTCATGGATCCTGACATTCTAAAGCAGAAAGTTCACTACCTACCTCTATCTTCTACATTCAGAAAAAAGTGTGTGTGGGGGGAGATATTGGGAAGTATAGGAAACTTGGTTGGAAAGTTTGTAAAGAGGACATTCTGATAACAGGGAAGTGTCTGGAAGGCTGCCTGCCCTGTTTATTGGGATTATGACTTACCGGTAGGGAAGACTTAGGGGAGTGCTGAAGGTGGTGCCCCTAATTATTCCTTGACCAATCCAAACAAGTCTGTGCATGTGCAGACCCCTGGGTGCTTATTGGAATTCTTATGCCTAATCTTTGGGTACCCTTGCCTTGAGGACAATGCAAACACATGTGTCCTCCCAAGATTACTTACCCTACTGATTGTATCTAAAGATAAAAAATGCAATAAAAACCTAATGAGGCAGGCAATTGAGGCTGCCTGATTCCTTTGGTCAGGCTGTCCTTTAGCCTTTATTTTACAGCAAATGTGTCTGGTAATTCATTCATCCATTGCTAAGGGTCTGTTGGCCAGCCCCTGCAAGTAGCCAATGAATCAGTCCAACACTCATCTCTAAATTTCTACTATGTGCCTTGCCATGGCTGTGTTTTAAGAGCAGACAGAGATAAAGCAATCCCAGTCTTAGTCATCAAGATGCTAACTGCCTAGAAAACAATTAGCTTGAGTTTACCACTGTTCAATTCTGATTTCCAGCTTTAGTATCTAAAGGGATTTGGGCTTGTGGCAGAGAAGCAACTGATTGTAGCTCCACTTCTTGAGAAGTCTTATGTAGCATTCACTGAAGAAGGTTCTCCTGTGATACTCTAATAGTTTAAAGACTTGAGCATGGTCTGGGTGGAACCATTTCTGGGGAGAACACAATGTGTGTAATGAGTAACCTGGAAATAAAAATCAGGGATATTTATAGGAAGATTAAATGAAAGTAAATCAGAGTAATTCAATAGAGATATTCTTGATTTGTCTTTAAATATAAATAATAAGGATGATGCTTGATGAGGTCACAAGAGATGGGGGCATGGAGTGGTCAGGTGACTGAAGTCTGGTTTATACTGGCATAGATTTCTTTTTGGCTTTTTGTTTTTTCATTTTGTCTTCACTGTTCTGCATTAGATATTTATTTATTTTTTAAAATATATTTTATTGATTTTTTACAGAGAGGAAGAGAGAGGGATAGAGAGTTAGAAACATCGATGAGAGAGAATCATCGATCAGCTGCTTCTTGCACACCCCCTACTGGGTATGTGCCTGCAACCAAGGTACACGCCCTTGACCCGAATCGAACCTGGGACCTTTCAGTCTGCAGGCTGATGCTCTATCCACTGAGCCAAACCAGTTTCGGCAATCTTCATTAGATATTTATAAGATAATGGAAACTAAGAAAAATAGTGCACAGGAAATGTGAGTGGTTACATCATCACCTAAATACTTAGGCCTCAGCAATAGCTTCCTTGCTGGTCTCCCTGTTTCTATTCTTGACCTCTATCCCCAGTTTCACAGAATATCTCCTTCATATAGCAGGTAAAGTAACCTTTAAAAAAGAATAATTAATTCACGATAGTCCCATGTCTCAAACCTTCCAATGGCTTGTGAGTACACTTAGAATAAAATCCAAAGGCCTTAAAGTAGACTATAAAACGCTATAAAATCAAATTTTGCTTATTTTTTTTTTTTAAAAATAAAACACAGTTCTTAGCTTCATTGATCTTTTCAATTATTTTTCTAGTCTCTATTTCATTTATTTCTGCTTGATCTTTGTTATTTCCTCCCTTCTGCTAACTTTGGATTTAGTATCTTCTGTAATTTTTGGTTCCTTCAGGTATAAAGTTAAGTTATTTATTTGAGAGCTTTCTTTCTTCTGAATATATATATTTATAAACTCCCCTTTTAGAATTGCTTTTGCCGCATACCATAAGTTTTGTTATATTGTGTTTTCTTTTTTGTTTGTGTCAAAACAATTTGATTCATCATTTTATTTCTTATTTGACTTACCAGTTCATCAAGAGTGTGTTTAATTTCTACCTATTTATGGATTTTTCAGCTTTCCTTCTATTATTGATTTCTAGTTTCCTACCTTTGTGGTCAGAAATAATACTTTATAAGTTTTCAGTCATCTTAAATTTGTTAAGACTTGTTTTATAACCGAAGACATGATCTATTATGGACAATATTCATTGTGTGCTTAAGAAGAATGTTGATGTTCAATGAAATGTTCTGTAAATACCTGTTAGGTTTATTTGGTCTACTCTATAGTTTAAGTCTAACATTTCCTTAATTATTTTCTGTTTCGATGATCCAATCATTGTTGAAAATGTGGTGCTGAGGTCTCCTTCTATTATTGCATTTCTTTCTACTTCTGCCTTCAGATCTGTTAACATTCACTAAATATGTTCCAATATTGGGTTCATATATACTAACCATTGCTGTATCATCCTGGTAAATTGACACCTTTATCTATAATAATAAAGGAGTAATATGCTAATTAGACAGACAGTCTTCCAGACATCCTTCCTGACCAAGCCATGGCCGGGAGGGAAGCAATCCAGGTACTGGGTGCTGGAGGGAAGCCAGTGCAGGCAGCCGGGGAAGGAATGCCTACTTTTACATGAATTTTCATTCATTGGGCCTCTAGGTATTATATGACCAACTTTGTATCTTATTATACTTTTTGACATTTCAACTTTTACTATTAGCAACAATTTAGCAGCTCAAATATACTACCCCAGATATAGCAAAAGCTTAGATAATTTCAGTGTTAGAGTAACAAAGGATCCTCCTACCATACAAGATTAAAGTGAGGGGGTAGGGTTTGAGAGGCTCATCAAATAAAATTGGAAATGTTGCTATAACAAAAATGACCAGCTCTTGGACCAATCATTTACAAGCTAAGAAGTTTTCTGATAAGCACTGGCTTAGAGACTCAGGCTGCTTCTATCCTGGAGCTTACTATTACCCTGGCATCAAATAGTCAGTGGGAGGTTGGGGGCAGTTTTGGAGAAATAATACCATACACTTTAACTTTGTTCTGTACCTGATACTCAAGACTTCCATTGACATTCTAATGGTACAAACTATTCACAAGGACAATCTAACTGAAAGGAGGCTGGGAAATGTAAAAGTGAAGGTGGTTATCATTGAACATTAACAGTCTCTTCTACATGGAGAAAGAAGAGGGCAAGCACAGAATTAATGACTAGGTTTGACATTATCATGTAATAAGGTAGAGAAAGTGGTGTTTTTTGAGTTTCTATCAATTTATTTTAAGGTTATTTTATTATAATGTGATTTAAAAACACATTAACTACACAGGAAATATTTCTGAGTACTATTTGGTCTCTTTCATAAGCAAATCTGAATGTGAATCAAGGGGGTCCACTCTCAAATAGAATTGACAACCATATTATAGATACAGTCAGTGTGCTACTGTGTTTCCCCAAAAATAAAACATCTTCCGAAAATAAGACCTACTTACAGGTTTCCTTCTGAGTGAAATATAAGGCATCCCCCCGAAAATAACCCCCCCCAGGCTCTGTCTCAGAATGAAAATTAATTTACCATTAACTGGTCCCTAGGGCCACCCCAACTGGTGTCTAGCAACCAGTGATGTTACACGGAGTCCTGACTTCACTGCTGTGTGGAGGTGGAGAGGAGGTCAGAGTGAGCGATGAGCGTGGGGCGGGAGAGATGAGAAGACTTTTGCAGATGCATGTAGAAGAACAGGAGGATTAGAGCAGACAGGACACGGCAAAGGTGGTGAGTGCTGGTCTGTCTCTGGTGACACTACCTGATGCTCGCGGCCGCCCTCATGATCACTGAAGGTTCTCAGTCAGTGGCAGACCCTACTCCTGCCCAGATCCAGGCCTCAGCAAGCCCAGTGACAGTCCTCAGTCAGGCCCCAGGGGGTAAATATCTGATAAAGGGGTAGGGGGGATGTCTGGTGAAGGTGTTTAGTGGCACAGGGGTAGGGGTAGGGGGTCACTTAAAATGACACAGGAGGATAAAAGGGGGCAATCAAAATGACACAGGAGGATCAAAAGGGGTTACTAAAATGGGAATCCCCCCTCTGATTCTCCTGTGCCATTTTTATTCCCCCCTCTGATCCCACCTGTGTCATTTTAAGTGATCCCTCTCCCCCCTCCTTGATACCCCAATTCCTTTTTTTTACTCCTAGAAATGAGCACAAAATGAAAAAGCTACTCCGTGGAGTACAATAAAGGAATCGTGGAAGACTCTTGGGGCCAAAAATCTTACTGCTTTCTGCAAAGAGAAGATGTTGAGTATCTGATTGGTCCGAAAATGGTGATCAGAGTATGGTAACCTCATTGAACAAGTGGACAAGGGAAATGCTAAAAAGCACAAGTGTGGATCAGGTTGGCAACCATTATTTTCTGAGCTGGAAGACCTGATCTGTGAATGGGTTGTTGACAGGAGAGCAAAGACTTTGGTTGTGAATAGGGCTCAGATTCAAGAATTTGCCCTTGCAATGGCACCACAGTTTGACATAGCCCCCAAAGACTTCAATCATCACTACACCAGCTGGATAATTTCCTTCAGCAAAGTGAACTGTCTTTAAGAAGATCTACAACATTGTTTAGGTTGGAAGATACTCAAGTTATTAAGCGAGCACTTGCATTCAAGTCCTTAATTGATGATGCTGACTTCTCTAAATACAATCTTTCCAACATGATTGCTATGGATGAAACTGCAGTGTTTACGGGCCAATCATCTCAAACAACAATTGAACAGTGGGGTGCCTCCATAGTGTACACTCCTTCCACTGCTTACGAAAGTGTACGTGTTTCCTGTATTTTGGCAATTCGTCTGGATGGCACTAAAATCACGCATTTAATCATTTCTAAGGGCAAGAATGAAAAGATTGAACGTGTTTTGGGTGTTTTTATTCTTGAAACTGAAAAAGCCTGGGCCACACAAGCAGTTATAAGGAAGTGGGTCGATTTAATGCTGCTGCTTGTTATGCGAAGGAGCCAAAAAAGTCTGCTAGTCTGGGATGCAGCCAGCACTCACCGTGCTAAAGACATGAAGACATTTCTTCACTAAAGAAAAGTAGATCAGATAATGATTCCTGCAGGAATGATGGCCTATCTCCAGACTCTTGATATTGCAATAAACAAGCCATTCAAAGACAATTTGCATATGGAAATTAATGACTACATTGAAAATAGAATGGAGAGAAATCAGCGTGGAAACTTTGTGAAACCTAAACTGCAAGAAGTTGTGACTTGGGTGAAGAATTCATGGGAGAAAATCACTGACAGTTGCATTGCAAATGCACTGCGAGCAGGCTGCCTTGACAAGAAGTACTCATTTAAAGACAGTGTTATTGCTAAACATGAGAGATTTGGTCCTCTGATTCTGAAAGAAATGGAGTCACAAGAAATTCACCAGGAAGTTCAGGAATTGGATTGTTATGATGATGTTCCAGAAGATGATGACATGATTGTCATTGAATAAATGAGTAAATTCTTGATACTGTAGGATTCACAGTTTGTCTGGTTTGTGTTGACAACTACCGTATTACCGTACCATATACAGGTAATAAATTTCCTTTATTTTCATTTAACAATAAATGTGTACCGTATTCTTCTTCATGGAAAAATAAGACATCCCCTGAAAATAAGACCTAGCGCATCTTTGGGAGCAAAAATTAATATAAGACACTGTCTTATTTTTGGGGAAACAGGGTAGTGATCTACTCTTGTGCAATAAATTAATTAAAAACATAATAGGTTAAAAAAACACAAATGTTTCAAAGTGTCTGTGATCCAGGAATCTGGGGACAACTTATCAAGATCTTTGGCTCAAAGTCTTTCATGAGATTGCAGTCAAGCAGTCAACTAGGGCTGGGATTACCTCTGAAGGTTCAACTGGAGAAGGAAAGAAGTAATTTCCAACCTCAATCACCTGACAACATAGCACCTATCTTCCCTTAAAGGTGACTGATTCAATAGAGAGTGAGAGGAAGCACCTAAATCAAAAGTCAGGATATTTTAAAAACTTAATTTCAAAAGTGGCATATCATAATTTTCTGTCATATTTTAATTGTTAAAAGTAAATCAATAAGGCCATCTTATGCTCATGGAGAAGATATTGGATGAGGGTATCTGTGCTATTTGCAGCAGTTTAAAGCCTCTTTTTTCCCTTGCATTTCAAAATCCAGCCTGCCTTTCCCCCACTCATGGCTTTTATTTGCTGCTAGTTACCTTTGGGGACCCATTTTGAGGACCCATTTTAGAGGCTATACATATATCACAGTAATTTCCAGAAACAAAATCTTTACTTTTTTTTTCAAACCTATAATTGAAACTAAGGTTTTAATACCATTTCTTTTTGGACTAACATGAAATAATTGAGTTAAATATTACTGCCTTGAAATTAAAATAAACATTGTTGAAGAGGCAATAAAGGTATATATTATAAACTTTATTCAAAATAAAACTTAGGTTTTTAGTGTTTTTTCAATATGTAATTTATAGCTTCTATACTAATTCATAATTATGCTCTTTGCTTTCTAGACAGAGACTTTGAAAGGTAAATCTTTCCAATATTGCTTCTTTGAAAATATGAAGATAAGAAATACTTTTTTTATTTTCTTGACATTTAGCTGTGAAAAAGAATTTTCTTTGAAAGTTATTTCAAATTTCCTGTTCAAATAAGTTTCCTTCGGGGTACTATTCGAGTGAAAGCCCACCATGCTATATAAATCCTATAAGGGTTTTCTTGACACTTTGTTTGATTTTTTTTTATCAGACAAGAGAACAAAAGGTAACTCTGGCCAAAAAGAAGTATATTCTCCTTTGCCAAAGAATCTTACTTTTTAGGGTTACCAAATTAGCTCATAGTTTTAAAATCTTAAAACACAAAAGCATTATTCTCAGAAGAGAGAACTATAATACCATGGACATTAAATGCCTGAAGTCACTTAATGACTCGATAAGTAAATATTTTAGCTTCCTATTAGGAGTTTTCTGGTGGGGGAGAACACACAAAAATCTACACACAGGACTTTTATCTTACAATGCTACCTTTATTCAGTCTCAGTACTCTATTCTGCCACTGGAATGATCTTGCTAAAACAGAGCTCTTTCTGTGTCCCACATTACCTTTAAATTTGTCAAAGGTTTCCTACTGTCAACAAAATAAAAAACAAACTTCTTAGTATGAATAAACTCCTTCATGAGCTGTCCTCAACTTTTATTTATTTCTCAAGTCCTTCACCCACCTCATCTCCCTGCTATTATCCACCCAGCAGCAAATATAACACAGGCTTTGTGACTCTTGTCAATTACTTCTGTTAGGCTAAGTTACAATAATAGTGACTCTGTTTTCAATACCTCTGTGTTAGGACTAGATCTTCTGCCTCACTGCATAACTGAACCAATCTGTGTATTTTTATTTAGGCTCCATCTACATAACAAAATTTTAATCCAAGGATCCTGTCTAAATTTTTAAATATAAGCACACACACAAAAACAGACAGATGAATGTAACAGAGTACATAATCCAGACATATATGTAACTATGAGGGGCCCAGTGCACCAATTCATGCACCTTGAAAGGAATTTTGGCCTGCAAGGCTGCCCTGGGCACAGAGGCAGGTCTCAGCCTATCTTCCATGACCCCATTCAGCTCCTCCCACTGCGGCCCCAGGTCCCCTGTCTGCTGGCAGGCAGCCCTGCTTCCAACATCACAGCTCCCACATGCTGACAGCTCAGGCCTGGTTCACACCTCCTGATGGTGCCGAGGGATTGGGGCCAGTGCCAGCAGCACCTCTGAGCAGCATCTGGTGCCCCGATCTCCCATCAGGAGCAAGGGAAGATGGAGAAGCCCTAAGGGTCTATTGGAGCTGGAAAACACTGCTGGCACCCACTAATGGTGAGCTATCAGGACTGGTGCCTGGCGCAACAGCAGGTGCAAGAGGTGGCTTCATTGCCAGCTGCGGGTGTGAGCAGGGCCATCACTAGAAGTTGCTATGAGAAGTGGCTGCCGGCCCCGATTGCCCCTCAAAAGCAGAGAGGTAGAGAAGTCCTGAGGGGCAATTGGGGCCAGTGCCAGGTGCTGTCAGCAGATGTGAGTGCTGGGCGGGACCATAGCACGCAGGAGCAAAGAATTTTCAGTAACCACCAGAGGCTCATCCTGATGATAGTGACCAGCTCCCTGCCTTGGTCTGGAGCCCCCACTCACCTGTTCTACCATCCCACTGTGGCTGATGCCTGCCATGTTCCGCACCCTGCTGCCTACTATTGATGCCTACCACGTTCCATGCATGCTCCCTGGTGGTCAGTGCTTGTGTTAGTGACATGTTGTTTGGTTGTTCTGCCATTCAGTCTATTTGCATAATAACCTTTAATTATATAGGGTACCAACTACATATAGGAATTTAGATTATGATAAAAGTGGCATTTCAAATCATTGAGGGAATGTGTTAATAAATTGTGTCAGTAGAAGTGACTAATAGTTTGGGAAGAAATAGAACTAATTATTACCTTGGTATTTATACTGAAATATAAATAATTAAATGACAAAAATAATGTATTATTCAAAATATTAATCTTTCTGGGCTTTTCAAATGCAGCACAAGACATCAAAAATTCATAAAAGAAAGCATAAGTAAGTCTGTAGGTACATAACTCAGAATGATTAGACTTATCATACATAGTCATCTAATATAATCCCACATACCTGTCATTCATAAAAATAATAACTATTGATAGACTTTTGATTGAAATGATGGCATGGATAAACATGGTATTCACATCCACAATCACATCAAAATTACAACTAAGCTACAGATCAACCATCATTCACAATTGCCTAAAATCTAGATGAATGGTAGTCCTACAACAAGGGATAAGACAAGAAGCTAAAGCAAGACTGATAGGAGTGGCAAAGCTGGTCCCAGACTCATATGTGGCAGATAAAAATCAGAAGGAATATCTCTGATGCAGCTCCACACCAGGCTCCCAAAACCAGGTTTCCAGTATTGGGAACAAGTTCCCATATCTTCTGGCTATAAAAACCAGTAGAATTGAGGCTTGGACAGAGTGCTACTGGAGTCCCAGGCAGTTCTTCTTTTTCTTTTTCTTTTTTTTATTTTTTATCCTCATCCAAGAATGTTTTACTCAATTTTTAGAGAAAGAAGAAGGGAAAATTAGAGATAGAAACATTGATGTGAGAGAGAAACATAGATCAGTTACATCCCATATCCAGCCCAACTGAGAATCAAACCCACAAAATTATATTTATATATGATTGTTTTTGGAAAGAGAGAGAGAGAGACATAGAGAGAGATCAATTATGAAAGAGAATCATTGATCACCTGCCTTCTGCATGCCCCACACTGGGGCTGTGTTCATATCATACATGACCCCTACAAAATTCAGAGGGTCAAAATAATGTATAATATGTATTCAATAAAAATGTATTCACTTCAACTGGTCAAAGAGTAAAATAAGACTTAGTAAAGCAGTTACATTTCATTACTGTAGTGCAAAATCAATGGACAAAGTGTTTTCTTTTTAATTTAATAAGTCTTTATTGTTCATATTATTACAAATGTTCCTCTTTTTCCCCCATAGCTTCCCTCTATCAGGTTCCTACCCCATCCTCTGCCCTTACCTCCCCCGTACACACTGTCCTTATCCATAGGTGTACACTTTTTCCCCCCCAGTATCTTTCTGCACCCCCCACTTCCCATTTCCTCCAAGAATTGTCAGTTCACTCCATTTCTATGCCCCTGATTCTATCATATTCACCAGTTTATTCTGTTCATTAGATTTTTAATTCACTTTATTTTTAGATTCACTTGTTGATAGATATGTATTTGTTGTTCATAATTTTTATCTTTATCTTTTTCTTCTTCTACCTCTTCTTTCAGCATTTCATAAATTCTGGTTTGGTGCTGATGAATTTCTTTAGCTTTTTCTTATCTGTGAAGCCCTTTACCTGACCTTCAATTCTGAATGATAGCTTAGCTGGGTAGAGTAATCTTGGTTGTAGGTTCTTGCTGTTCATCACTTTGAATATTTCTTGCCACTCCCGTCTGGCCCTACATAGTTCCTGTTGAGAAATCAGCTGACAATCGTATGGGTGCGATTATCCCTTGTAGGTAAATAACTGTTTTCTCTTGATTTTAATATTCTCTCTTTGTCTGTTGCTCTTGGCATTTTAATTATGATGTGTCTTGGTGTGGTCCTCTTTTGATTCCTCTTGTTTGGGGTTCTGTGCAGTTCCTGGACTTGTAAGTCTATTTCTTTAACCAGATGGGGGAATTTTTCAGTCACTATTTCTTCAAATAAGTTTTCAGTATCTTCTGGGACACCCATAATTCTGATGTTGGTACACTTGAAGTTGTCCCAGAGGCTACTTACACTATCTTCAACTTTTTGGATTATTTTTTCTTTTTGCTTTCCTGTTGAGTGTTTTTTGCTTCTTTGTATTCCAAATCTTTGACTTTGTCTTGCAACCCTCTAGTCTGCTGTTAGGTCTCTGTATAATATTTTTTATTTCAGTCAGTGTATGCTTAATTTCTAGTTGATCCTTTTTCATATCCTCAAGGGTCCTATTAAATTTATCAGCCTTTTCTAAGAAATTCTTGAAAAATCTTATCACCGTTGTTTTGAACTCTATATCCAGTCATTTAATTTCCTCCATTTCCTTCATTTTTGAACTGCCTCTTTGTCTCCACATTGTGGCTGCTTCCCTAAGTTGATGGAGGGGCTTTGTGTGCTAGGTATCCTAGCAGAGCCCAGTGGCTCAGCCTCCCCAGTTACCTGAGGTGGACACTCTTGGTGTGCCCCTTTGTGAACTGTGTGTGCAGTCTTGTTGTAGTTAAGCCTAGATTGTTGTTAGTATCATTGGGGGGAGTTGACCTCTAGGCCAATTGGCTGTGAGGATCAGCTGTGTCTCCACTGGGAGAGCTTCTGTGCTCAGTTTGGATGGGGCAGAGTCTCAGAGCTGAGCAGATAGCATTGTTTTCCCATCAGCCCTGCCCTATGAGGCCCCTGTGTCTCAGTGTCCCACGGCAATGGCTGCACACACCTCTGAGAGAAGGCTTCCCTGAGTTTCGCCCACTGCCAGACAATCCAGTGCCTCCCCAAATGAGTCTGGGTACCCAAAGTCTCACCTGGAACTGAATTTCAGTACAGTCAGGAGGTGCTGTTTCCTTCCTGAATGAGAAAGCTTGCCATGTGCTTGCTGCTCACCCTCTCTGAGCACTGTGAGTAAGCCAGCCCCATATTCAGCCACCCATCCTTTCCACAAACGCAGATCTTCACACCTCTGTCCTCCACAGCTCCTTTGGGTCTCCATGTCCTTTTATCGTTCCTTCTAGTTGTATAATTTCCACTCAGCCAGCTTTCCAGTGGTTCTGGATGGTGTCCGCTCTGTCTTTCAGCTGCAGTTTTGAAATTGTTGTGCAAAGCAGCAGTATAGGTGTTTATCTATGTCACCATCTTGGTTTCTCCTTGGATATAGTGTTTTTAATATACAGGGTGTCCCCCAAAATTTATACACACTTTAATAGCTGATAGCTCAATTTTGAAAATCAAATACATTTTAATAAACAATGCGTTTATAATTATTCAAAGTGTCTGTATACTTTTTTGGCATACCCTACGTATGAGAGAATAATATGATTAAGAATTTTTACAATATAACAATAACTCCCAACTTATTATAGACACCATATTTTAAAATTTAGATTTAAATTTGAAAATATCTCATTTCTCCAACCACATTTCAAATAGAATTTACTAGCATCCTAAAAAAAGAAACAACCTGAGAATTGAAAGAGATCTAAGAGTTTTTCCAGCCCACTTCCATACCCTGAGCTGAAATTTAATTTTCTGACACCATGACATCCGGTCTCTGCTTGAGTAACAAGATCATTTCTTCTTGACTGGTCCATTGTCACCTGGTTCTAATAGGTGCTTTTAATGATTAAAAAATGGTCACTAGTTTGTTGTCAGTGACTCTGATGTCATTGCTTTTGCCTAGACCATTTCTTAAAAGTCAAGTGCTCTTCCATTCTAACCCCACTTACTTCAAAACATTATCAGCACAGGCTCATGGTAATTTGGCAGGAAAATGTGAGCATCACCAGCATTTACTTTGCTCCACTGTCGGCATATTTATTTTTGGATATTCTCCAGACAATATGATAAAGCTTTCAGACAGAAGACCCATTGACTTTCTTTATTGGAAAACAAAACATCTGTGAGGTCAAAAATGTAGTTGAGATTTGTGCAACTGTACTAATGAGAAACGACAATGGCTGAATGAAACAATGGAAAATAAATAGCACTGGTTCAACATTTGATTAAACAGTATTTGCTTTTCTTTCAGTTGTGTATTTCTAGGCTACAGATAAAATATAGTAATTTTATATAATTGTAAAAAGGTCATTTGGCTAATTTTATTTGAAGCCTAATAAAGTGGAAAGAATACTTAGCCTTCATTTGTTTTTAATCATATCACTTCACAATGTTGTTGGAAGAAAATCTTTTTAAACCAGGAGACTTAAAAAAAATAGTGCCTCTAAAATGCCGTGGTATCTTTTGCCATTCATCTGTTTATGTCCCAACACATACCTTTATATTAATGAAAAGTTCAGGTTACAATCATTAGCAGTGATGTTTATTTAAAGCATATATCAATGTCATATGGGATTTATATATCTTTTGGTAAGTGCAGTAATGAATTTTTTAATTGTACTATAAATACCATGTGAAGCAATAGATTGCATAAATTTTCAGTTTTGTCTTCAGTCAAAATTTGCACAATGCTACAAAATCTAAAAACTGAAATTGGCATCATAATTACTACAGAGTTATTTAGTCACCTTAATTATACTCACCATGTAACTGGCAAACTATATAATTACTATTATTTGAGAGATTGTTTTGCCAAATGGTCTGGTTAAAAGGTTACTTCCTTTTCCATCATATTTTATCTCAAAGAATAATTGTCTATGCCTTCTCTGTAAATGCGAAGGATTTAAAATAACTGGCTTAAGAATGAAAAGATGAGAATCCAGAGGGTCTTTGAAGTCGTTTAGAACTCATAGAAGAATTTCTTTGTGCTGCTTGTATTACAAGTAAATTAAATGAATATCTGCTTGGACTGAACACAATTGTTTTCCAGTGAGACAGTATGTGATGCGTAATTTATCAAAAATCATCTAAGAACAAATTGTGTCATGGCATCTTTCCACTACATCATTGTGCCACTGTTTTTAAAAAGATAACTAAATGGTCATTCTCCAATAAAAGGAACAGGAATCCTTGGAGTCAGAGATGATTATAGGACTGGCCCAGCAAATATACAAGATGAGGCTGGTATATCTTGTAATTTCAGAAAGTAAGAAATTCCTTAAAAGAATCCACAGTAAAGGGGGTACATCAAAGGGACTCTGAAGTCAACTGAAAGAGCTTCCAATGGCCAAATCTGAAATAATTTGAACATGAAAATAGAGTAGTATCTGATTATAACCAAAAGTACAAAATTAATATTCATGTGTCCATACTGATAAAATTAATGATTGAATAAGCAAATAGAATATAATAGACATGTTATTTCCATTGAAGAAAATTCCAAAACACTCATGCAGATGCTAAACCCTCAAGAAGGGGAGAGCATAATTAATCCCTCCTTAAGTTTGGGCTGCCCATAATTGACTTTGTTCCAAAGAGTAAAGTATGGAAAGGGGACAAAAATAATGATTTTTCAATAGAGAATCTTCCAAGAACTACCTCAGCTGGGTGGTAAAAATCACCACTAACAACAATAAGTCATGTTGATATAAAATAATAAAAATGGAACTTTAACTCTATTATCTACCTTTCCAAAATCCTTACCCTTAGTATAATGATGGGAAAACACCAGACAAGTCACAGCTGAGAGACTTTCTACAAAATATCTGATGAATATTTTTAAAAAACTTTAAGATTATTAAAAACAAGGAATGTCTGGAAACTATCACAGGCAGAGGAGCTTAAAGAAACATGAGGACCAAATGCAATGTAGTATCCTTGATGTAATTCTTTGTGGATAAAAATGACAGCATTTTATACAGTGGCTTGTCAAAGTAAGTGATTAAATCTTCATTAATTTGGCAAAAAAATCCTGAGAGGTAATCTCTCTTTTGCCTATAAAAGTTAAAACCAGCCTAGACTCTTTAGATATATAAAAGTTCATATTCTTCCTCATAGGATTAATAATTACATTTTTATCAAAATTTTGAGCTCTTGCCTTTTATTTGAATTTTTGTATTTAAAAATAATTACCTTTCAAAGAAAATGTATTGAACACTGTGCTATGCATCAAGCATTCAAAGGGAAAGTAAGAAAATACCCACCCTCAAAGTCTGACATGGAAGGCATATAAATAACTATATATATATAAAATAGTTGCTTTAATCAGAACACTCAAATTTATACATGAGTGCAAACAAAAACAAAATAAAAAATTCTACTGATTATAATGGTAGGGAAAGCTTTACATCAGAAATGACAATTTAATTGTGCTTTAATAAATGAGTATGAAACTTTCAGAAAAATAAGTTATGTGGCTTATAAATTTGTTGTCAATAATTGGAAGGGGATTGGAAGTTTAAAATGAGAAAAGATAATGTAGATAGATTATTACAAGCAGATACTTTGATGAAGTCTTGAAAAAGAAAGATTTTTAGGTGGTAAAGGAGTTGAGATGTGCATGGGAGTGGTGGAATCTCAGAATTTGCTTTTATATTTTAAAAGATCTATTTTATTAGGCAGCATGATGACAATGGAGAAGTAATCTAGAATTTTTTATACCATGTATCCCATTTATTTTAAAAAATTATAAGAGAAACTATTTAAAATGTTGCTCTAATCAAGATATTTAATATACATTTTTACAGTCCTATTCCTTGGTGGATAATTCTATCTAGCCAGTCTCATTGTTAGAATATTATTTATTCTTCATTAATTTTTAATACCTGTGCACTCATTGTAAACATTACAGTGTAAATTATTGAAAAGCCATCTATATTGTGTAATGTAAAACTTGAGAATCCACTGCAGCCTCCAGGGGAGCTACTAAGATATTATTTATAAGAAGAAGTAGAGAAAAATCATACCCTAGTATATCCTAGAGTAAGATAAAATAAATTCAAATAGATCAATCCAATTTATGAAAATGAATCTCTTTCCCATGGCTTGGGACTATACACAAAGGAAGGGTGAGTTGATGTGGTGATTTCTTGCAATAACATATTGCATATAACTCAAGGTAGAATTTTACTTCTTAAAACAGCAGGATGCAACTAAAAATACTTGGGACTGAGAGTCAAGAGTCCTGATCTGAAAGACTGGTTTTTAAGAACCATTATATCCTTGCTTCTGTCCCTGAGACTTGGTTTCTTTAACTGTCAAGGAAAAAAGTTAGAAATGATCAGTAGTTTCAACTCTTTTTGAAGAACTCTTTTTCCTAATGAACTGTTATACAGATCTCTGACCAAAAAAGTACAGGCAAGCAATTCTTGGAATTAATTTATTTCATAAGTTAAAGTGTATAATAATACATTATAACATGGGACAAAGAGGACAGTGCAGATCTTTTAGTCATATGAAAATTTGAAATTGTATAGCTATACCTCTAAGTATCCAGAAAAATTGTAATAGAAAGTAATCTCTACAGAACCGAAAGTTGTGTTGGGCACAGTTTGAAACGCCCTGGAGTAGTTACTTCTCAAAGGGCCTTCTGATTTTAACATTTTAACACTCAGTTGGTAATGACTACTGTTATGGGAATAGAATTGTGCCATCATTAAGATCATGGAGTTTTGAGCTAGTCTGTCAGCATTTGAATCCTATTTCTCCTATCCCAGGTTATATGACCTTAGAAAACTTGCTTAACATCTCTGTGCCTATTTTTCCTTGTCTGTAAAGTAAGAATGGTGAAACATTTGCAGCAGGAATGTTATGACTAAAAAAATGAGATAGTGCTCATAGAATACCTTTCACACAGAAGCGCCATATACATACTATTTGCTAATATTGAGGGAGGTGCGTGAGAAACTATGAAAATTCCCTGGCAAGTGAATAAAGAAACTTAGGCAATTGGCTGAACAAACTGCCAGACACCTGAGCAATTAACAGCCAGCTCATAAATCACAAGACCCTATCCTCCCTAACTGAAGATACCTAAGAGCAGAAGGTTTAATCAGGGAGGTAGAAAACAAAAATGAGTTACATCTGGCAAATCTAAGATGAAAAAGAAAATTGACCAGAGAATGACCCCAAAACTCATTCTATCATCATTATGACGAAAATTGACACCACAAATAGAAGGAAGGTCAAGAGGGATGAAGGCCATGATGCTTCTAGAATGGAACAAGACCCTGTCCCAATCATAAGGTGGAGTCAGAATTGGTGCCACAAATCTTGGAGACAACCTCCTCTCCTACCTTGGAAATACATAAAATCCCAAAACTGACCATTTGTGCAATTCATTGTCAGTTGGCCCATGTCCACTCTGATGGCACCTTTTGCTTTTTCACAGGACCACTGCATCCTGACCCTTTCTTTTTCTCTACCTGAATAAAACTCGTCTTACTCATTCTTGAAAATTTTCCTGGGTGAGTCAAGACCCTGGAAGTCGCCTGACACTCAAAGTTTCCAGATCATGCAGTGGCAGGGAAGTGGTCCAGTAACAATATAGCTAGACTATATTGCCTTCTCATTGTGCTAAAAACACTAGTGGCTAAATTTGTCAGTCTCAGTACTGTCAAATGAAATTCCAAATCACTGCTCTTGGCAGTTTTCCAGAGAGCTGTAGCAGCTCAAATCCCATTCAGTAAGGCTGATATTGTTGAATCCCTACTGGAAAAAAAGTACTCTGATAAGCACAGTTTGGACTACAAAGATGAATCTAAGTTGTTTTGGCCTTTGAGCCATATGTGATCATGGGCTGGTATATGTATAAAGCACTATGGAGGCACACATAGTTCAGGACCTGGGGAGATTTTCTTGGGGAGTACAAGGTTACAGATCAATTTTCAAAGTCAAATATTATATTCATAAATATAAGTATTCATTGCAATTGTTGTTATTTAAATCATTCTAATAACAAATAGCACAAAGATGTTAATTAAGTTGCCCAAAGTTTTATAGCTACCAAGCAGCTGAGCTGGGATTTGAACCTAGGTTTCAAGCATTAGTTAATATACTTAACATCCTGGTGAATTGTATGTTTGCTTTTAATATTTGTTCCCCTCACTGTGAAAAAACATATTACACTCCTCTGCACTTGACTAAGTTGTGACATGCTTTGGCCAATAAAAATTGAATTGCGGTGACACAAGCAATCTCTGAAGAAAAACTTTTAGAATCACCACTTGGTTCTGTAATCACTCTTTGATCTGTTTACATGAACCCAGAATGGCCCAGATATGAGCTACTCATGCAGCCTGGGTCTGGACAACAAAGAAGGCACAGAAAAACATCATAGCCAATCCA
Organism: Pipistrellus hanaki; assembly: GCF_964339955.1. Lineage (NCBI taxonomy): Eukaryota > Metazoa > Chordata > Mammalia > Chiroptera > Vespertilionidae > Pipistrellus > Pipistrellus hanaki. Next base: position 17,702,547 of record NC_140524.1, on the reverse strand, counting down.
TGGAAGAAATGTACAGTTAAAGAAAAATCTCAACTATTGTAAGCCACTGGAGTTGTTTGTTACAGCATTATAAAAACAATTAAAATAAAATGCTACTTGATATATAACATGGTTCAATAGGGAAATGCCATTTTCTATTGTAAATAGGCTAAATTGTAAAGTTCAATTATTTCATGCCTGGGCTTAAATTTTTCGAGGCTTTTAAAAAATCATCAATGTCCTAAAGTCTAAAGTACTCATCTTGCTATTCAAGACCTTCCATTACCTGAACATATTTTTTTTTCTTTGGAGCCCCAGCATGCTTCCCCCTTTCTTTTGCCATTTTCCCTCCTTTTAAATCACCTTCCCATATCACTCTCTGGACACTATAGTCAGTGAGCACCCTTGGTCGATTTTAGGACTATTTACATTTACATAATTTTAAATGTCCTTTCAAATTCCTGGTGGTGATCATTCCATCTCCCCTTACTCTCCCATTCCCTATTAAAATGCAATCAATATTCTAAGCCCCAGCTAGTGTCATTCCCAAAACATAAGTTATTGTTTTCTCTCTCTGGTCTCAGGAAGCTGAATTTAGAAGATTAACAATGCAATTAGAACATAGAAGATAAATGTTTGTCTCTCTTTTGGACTGTGAGCTCCTTAAGAGCAGGAGGGATGTCTTTATTCATCCTTATGTCCTGAAGAACACATGAAGCTTGCCAATTAATAGATGAGATGACAGACATGCCTACAGCCATGCAGATTTAGAAAAAAAATTAAGGAATACTTATCATCCAAAAAATTGTAAATTAAGTTGGTTTAATCACAAATGCCATTTAGTATCCATCAGTGGTGTTGTTTAAAGATGACGATATCAGTTAACTAGAGAAGACTCTCTCTATATAATCAAAAAGTGAAAATAACCTTAAATATACAAAATTATGTAGCATTTATATATCTTAATCTGCAATTAGCAATGAGGAAACTGGAATATACATGTGTTTCCTCCTATATCTTTCAAGCAACACCAAAGGGCCCCCAACTGTGGGGGGAGCAAGGGAGTTTTTGAGCAAGAATGAATCTGGTGCCATGGCTGCCCAAATATAAATGAAACCAGGGCAGGACTTGCACTCAAGGCCCAGTGAGGTCTTATTGATGCTTAGAACCTTCTTGCTTTCAAATGCTTCATGCATTCTTTCATCTGAACTAAGAGAAGTGGTTAAAAAAAATGTAATTATTTTAATTTTACTCTCTGCCAGAGATCAGCACATTTTTTCTGCAAAGGATCAGGTAGTACATATTTCAGTCTTTTCAGGCCATATGGTGATTGTAATTATGACTCATCTCTACTATTGTAGCATGACATAGATGATTCATAAGAGAATTGGGATGGCTGTATTTCAATAAAATTTCATTGTTGGACAATTACATTTGAATTTTACATAATTTACTTGTCATAGAACATTATTCTTTTTACTACTATACTTTTCAAACATTTAAAGTGCAAAAAAGGAGAAGGGAAGATGGCTGCTGACTGGAAGGCAGACTGAAAGATAGTGTGTGAATGAGAGAACAAAGGGAGAGTGTGTGGTCACAAGGGGAGTGTTTGTTGGTGAGTTTAGGGACAGCTATACTCCAGTAGACTGTGGGGGATTGCCAGATGGGGTTCTCCTGACTACGCAGCCCCCACTGCTGACTTCTGGAGAGACTGGCTCTGATGCAGAGAGTGTGCCATGTTGGAGGGGAAAGCAGATGTTATCAGAAGCCTGAAAATCCCAGAAATCTACAACTATGGCACCCAGTGAACAGCTGTGAACCCCAGAACACCAGTCACCAAGGGGAGTGAGCAAGTGGATTCAATGAGCTCTGCACACCCTCACAGAAAGATCAAATTTCGCCTGGGATAAGGTGAAGTCTGTAGTCCAGAAAGGAGAGTGAAATGTACACTTGGGAGCTGGAGGACTTGGGGAAGTCTGCACCCAAAAACATTCTACCTGCTTGAAAATCAGGACTGTGGCCTATAATACCCAGAAGCAGTGGAACACAAGGAACTTCAATATGGTCTTGACTAGGAAACAGGCGTGCCAAACAGAACAGTAGAGGAAGTAAATAACTTTTACTACTGCACATTTTTTTTTAATTTTTTTCATCTTTTACTTAAGAAACTAATTTTTTCCCCTCACTTGATTTTATCTTTTTAATTATTACATTTTTATTTCCAATCAGTATTATTACTACTATTATATTATTTTTTTAAAGTGTCAATTTATGTTGTCTCTATTTTACTTTGGAATTAGTGTTCTACATTATATTTTCATGTTTTCTATAGCATCATTTTACTCTACCTCAACTTTACCTTTATGCCAACACTCTCTTCCTTACTTTTCCCCTTTTGTTGTCCTGTTTCTCTTACCTTGTTTCTGCTTTAGATTTTCCCTTTTCCTTCTTTTTAAAACCCCCTGTTGAAATGTCACCCTACATATATGTCTAATTTTCAATCCCCTGTACCAAGTCCATAAGAACCTCTTTCTTCTCTTTCTTCACTACCCATTTTTTTTTCCTATCTGTCCTTTTTTTGTTGTTTGCTTGATTGTTGATTATATTGTTTTTTTAGGCTTGCTTGTGAAATTGTTTTGCTTTTCCTTTTGTTTGCATGTTTTGTTTTTGTTTGTTTTTTCCTTCTATTTTTTTTCTTGCCTCACTTGATATTAATTGCTGTTTCTAGCTTGCATTCATCTCTAGGTATTTGCTGCTGGCATTTGTTGGGATTATTGGCTGTTCTATTGGAGTTTTCTCCCATATAAATAGCTTATTCACCTCTTCTCTTTTATTCACTTTCTATTCTCTCTTATTTTTTTTATCCTTTTCCCAATTTCATTTTTGCATTCCCTTTTTTTCTCTTCGTCTTTCTTTCTTATCCTCTAATTCACCATTCTCTGGTGGCCACCTTTATTTGGGGTTATTAAAATCATGAATATATTCATGCTCAGTGCTTTGTGTGTTGTGCCTTATTGTGTTGTATTTTGTGCCTTTAAATCAATGCAGGAGAGAGAGAATTACATAACCAGAAACCTGGAGAAGAGAGATCATGAAGAGAATAAGAAATAGCCTTCATATGAAAGAAAAAGAGGCATCACCAGGAAAAGAAATAAATGAAATGGAGGTAAGCAACTGGTCAGAGAAAAAAATCAGAGAAATGGTCCTAAGGTGGATGAAAAAAATGGAAGACAAATGCAACAATATGTGCAAGAACCAAGAGGAAATGAAGAAGAACCAAGAAGAAATGAAAAATGACATTGCTGCTATAAAGAACTGCGGTGGGTATTTTCTCTGTTTTCCAAGTCCTGCACAGAAAATGACAGGTTTCTGAGTGGTTGAGCTGGGCATTAAGAAATTAGAGAAAGAAAGAGACAAGAGGCAGAAATAGAATCATAAAGCTGAGAGCTAGGTGGGTGCCATCTCTCTCAGGGAGAGACAGTCACACTCACCACAGACAACACAGCATATTTATTGGTTTCCAAAGGGGAGTTTAAGGTCAAAAGGAGTTTTGGGTGTGCCCAGATCCTAGTCATCAAGATCTGGGTAAGCTCCTCATTTTTTGGTATAAGGTTTAGCATATCAAGATCTGGGTAAGTCAAGGTCCCATTTGTTCCTCATTCCAAGCACATGGATAAAGATAAGAAATCAGTACTGATAAAAGGATTCTGCCAGTGCCCTTGGGCTCAGCTGATAAGAATTAAAAGAATGTCCCTGTACCTTATCATGAGGCTCTCTACAAAGAACTAAATAAAAAGCATCAACAGTAGACTAGAAGAAGCATAGGACCACATTAGTGAGCTAGAAGACAAGGTAGGAAAAATACCCAAGTAGAGCAGCTTTTAGAAAAAAAATGAAAAAAGTTGAAGAGAGCCTAAGGGAGCTTTGGGACAAAACAAAACAAAACAACATCTACATAATAAGGGTGCCAGAAGGAGAGGAAACTGAGAAAAGAATAGAAACCTGTTTGAAGATATAATGACAGAAAACTTCCCTGGAATCAGGAAGAAAACCCCCCACATAAATCCAAGAAGCTCACAGAATCCCAAACAAAATGAACCCCAAAAGACCAATGCCAAAGCACATTAAAATTAAATTGGCAAAGTAAGAATATAAAAAGCAGTCGGAGAGAGAAAGAATGTTACCTGCAAAGGATCCTCCATTAGACTATGACTGATTTCTCAACAGAAACACATCAGGCCAGAAGGGAATGGAATAAAATATACAAAGTTTTGCAAAGGAAGGGTCTGTACCCAGAAAGAATACTATACTCAGTAAGGCTATCAATCAAAATTGAAGGTGAAATCAGGAGCTTCACAGACAAAAAAGCATAGAGGGAGTTTATTACCATCAAACCAGCAATGCAAGAAATGCTAAAGGGTCTGCTGTAAAAAGAAGAAATAGGAAGAGAAGAAAGAACACAGGGGTAAAGAATAAAAATGGTGACAAACAAGTACCTATCAATAATAATTTTAAATGTAAATGGATAAAATGCCGCAATCAAAAGACATAGGGTAACTGAGTGGTAAGAAAACATGACCCATATATATGCTGTCTACAGGAAATTCATCTCAGAAAAAAAGTTGCACACAGACTGATGGTGTAGGGATGGAGGAAGTTTCTTCAGGTGAATAGAAATGGAAAAGAAAAAAAAAAAGCCGGGCTAGTAATAAATCTATCTGAAAAATTAGATCTCAAAGTGAAGAACGTAAAAGGAGATAAGGAAGGGCACGTCATAATACTAAAAGGAGCAAACCAACAAGAAGAAATAACACTGGTAAACATATACACACCCAATACAGGAGCACCCAAATATATATATTTTTAAAAAGTCCTGAAGGATATCAAGGGAGAGATTGGCAGTAATACAATCATTCTAGGGGACTCTAATACCCAACTATTACCATTGGACAAATCCTTTAAACAAAAAATCAGCAAGGAAATATCAATCCTAAATGACTCACTAGACCAGATGGTATTAATTGATATCTTCAGAATATTTCACTCCAAATCCACAGAATAGACATTCTTCTCAAGTGAACATGGGTCATTTTCAAAGATAGACCACATATTGGATCACAGGCAAAGTCTCTTCAAATTCAAGATGATTCAAGATGATAGAAATCATGTCAAACATCTTCTCAGATCACAATGGCATAAGAGAGGAAAACAACTACAATAAAAACAATCCAAAAATATCAAACACATGGAGACTAAATAGCATTCTATTGAACAATGATTGGGTTACCAGAGAGATCAAGGAAGAAATTAAAAAAAAAAATCATAGCAACAAACAGCAATGAAAATACAACAATCTAAAATCTATAGGACACAGTGAAAGCAGTCTTGAGAGGGAAGTTCATAGTTCTACAATCCTACTGCAAAAAAACAAGAAACAATGGTAATAAATTACCTAACCCTACAACTCAAAGAATTAGAAAGAGAGCAATAAGAAATGTCCAGTGTAAGCCGAAGGAAGAAAATAATGAAGATCACAGTGAAAATAAACAACATAGAGACAAAAAAAAAAAAAAAAAAAAAAAAAAAAAAAATAGCCTCTAGCCAGGCTCACTAAGAAGCAAAGAGAGAGGACCTAAATAAACAAAATCAGAAATTAAAGAGGAGAAATAACAGACTCCACAGTAATACAAAGGATTATTACAAAATACTAGGAAAAACTCTATTCCAACAAGCTGGACAACCTGGAGGAAAAAGACATATTCTTAGAAAAACATAACTCAATGAGGAAGAATCTAAAAATCTCAATAGTCCAGCCGAAACCAGTTTGGTTCAGTGGTAGAGCATTGGTCTGTGGACTGAAAGGTCTCGGGTTCGATTCCGGTCAAGGGCATGTGCATTGGCTGCAGGCACATCCCTGGTAGGGGATGTTCAGGAGGCGGCTGGTCGATGTTTCTCTCTCATCGACGTTTCTGACTCTCTATCTTTCTCCCTTCCTCTCTGTAAAAAAATCAATAAAAATATATTTTAAAAAATAAATAAAAATCTCAATAGTCCAATAACTATGGAAGAAATTGAAGCAGTCATCAAAAAGCTTCCATCAAACAAGCCCAGGGCCAGATGGCTGCAGAGGAGAGTTTTACCAAACATTCAAGGAAGAATTAAAACCTATCCTCCTATATTCCAAAAAACTCAAGAAGAAGGAATACTTCCAAGATCATTCTCTGAAGGCAGCATCACCCTAATACTAAAACCAGATAAAGACAACACATTGAAAGAGAATTACAGGCCAATATCCCTCATGAACAATAGATGCCAAAATACTCAACAGAATTCTAGTAAATGAGATCCAGCAGTTGAACAGAAAGATCATGCAACATGACCAAATAGGATTTATCCCAGGGATGCAAGGATGGTACAATATCTGCAAATCAATAAATGTGATACATCACATAAACAAATGAGAGATGAAAATCACATAGTCATATCAATTGATGCAGAAAAAGCATTTGACAAAATCCAATACCTATTCTTGATAAAAACTCTCAGCAGCAAGGTAGGAATAGAAGGATTACACCTCAACACTCAACACAGTAAAAGCCATATATGACAAACCCACAGCCAATATCATACTCAATTGGCCAAAACTAAAACCATTTCCCCTAACAACAGAGACAGTTAGGGATGCCCACTCTCACCAATCCTTTTTGACATAGTAGTGGAAGTATTAGCCATTGTGATTAGACAAGAAGAAGAAATAAATGGAATCCAAATTGGAAAAGAAGTAAAACTGTCCTTATTTGCAGATGACATAATATTATACATAAAAAACCTAAAGACTCCATACAAATTTATTAAACTTAAGAAATGAATTTGGCAATGTAGCAGGATACAAAATTAATGCCAAGAATTCTATGGCATTTCTATAGACCAATAGTGAATTTACAGAAAGAGAGACTAAAAAAGCAATCCCATTTACCATCATACCAAAAAAATTTAAGATAACTAGGAATAAACTTAACTAAGGAGGTAAAATACCTATACACAGAAAACTATAGGACACTGAAATAAGAGATAGAGGAAGACATAAACAGATGGAAGAACATACCATGTTTATGGATTAGTAGAATCAACATCATTAAACTGTCCATACTACCCAAAGCAATCTATAGATTCAATGCACTCCCCAGTATAGTACCAATGACATATTTCACAGACTTAGAGAGAATGCTTCAAAAATTAATTAAGAATAAAAAAAGACCCTGAATAGCCACAGCAATCCTGAGATAGAAGAAGAAAGGTGGGATCTCAATACTAGATTTCAAGCTGTATTACAAAATCACTGTTCTCAAAATTGCCTGGTACTGGCCAAAGAACAGACATAGAGACCAATGGAATAGAATAGAGAACCCAGATATCAACCTAAAGCACTATGCCCAATTAATATTTGACAAAGGCTGCATGAACATACAATGGAGTCAAGATAGTCTCTTCAGTAAATGGTATTGGGAAAATTGGACTGATACATGCAAAAAAAAAAAAGAAAGAAAGAAAGAAAAAGAAACTAGATCACCAACTTACACCATACACAAAATAAACTCATCCTATCTGATAAAATAGTAATATGCAAATTAACCACCACTCCACTACACCCACAAGCCACTCCCACCAGCCATGCCCACCAGCCAATCAGAGCAGGTATGCAGATGTTAATTTGGACTTTTCAGTTGACTTTTTATATTTTAGGATTTTTTTACAGGTTCAGATCTTAAACTTTTTGTAGGCCCTAGCAAAGCCCTTGAGGTCTAGTTACAATTCCTGTGCTGCCTTTTGAAAAACAGTAGCCTTCTTAGCCCTATAAAGTCCTGCCTAAAACCTCAGGAGAGTGGCACCTCATAGAGAAACTCAGGAAGATGCGAAGGATTCAAGTGCATAAGGGTCAAAGCAGCTGCTCATCAATCCTCATGTCTGATGATGCAGCCCAGTGTAGGGAGCACTGGGAAGAGAACACGGTTCCAGTTCCATGCAGTAGAAACTGCAATAGTCTAGCAGTATGTGACTCCATCCAGGGTTTGCCACTTTGGAAGCACCTAGGGATCTACCCTAGACACAAATACTCACATGTGGGGTGCCAGAAGCAGAGGCAAGGGTGGGATTCTGTTCTTATGTGGCTTCTTGAATATTGACTGCAAATCAGAGCAACTTGATAGGAAGATCCTGAGAGGATCATCTGTAAGGACATATAATGTATTTGGGGAGAAGTCCAAGGCATACGTTGGAGGAACTTTGAGGGCCTGCATTTTCAGGTAAAGATGAGTTTGTTAAACTACATGATTACTGTAAATGCGAATTTATTTCTATGTAAACAGAGATAAGATTTTGAAGGAAGTATAAGGAAATTTTGAAAAAGTTATCAGAAATTATTCACAATTCACAGTTATTTTATTTTAGAGTTTTTACTTTTGTAAATTCTCTTATAACTAATAAGTATTCTTTGTGCATTTATCTCTTGTATAAAACAAGACACACTTGTATTTGCATCCAACCAAGAAAGCAGCCAGACAAATTGCTGACTTTAGCAATGTCTTTTCTGGAGACTGTCTGGGAAAGGAGAACTGCTAACATCCATCATAAAGAACCGCATCCTTAGAAAGAAGCATGGTTATTTTTACCCTGCAACTATCCACTGTTGTCCAAATCTGACAACTTTCTTCCTTTAGATTAGATTGCTTGTAAAACATATTTGCCCCAGTAGTAGTTATTCAATAGGGTTTATTTAATGAATGGATTTCTTCTTTAAGGATTATCAGCATTCTTAAGCACTCCAATGTGTGGAATAATAGGGAAAAACACACATAAAGAAGGGTGCCGCATGTTAAGGAACTTACCATCTAGTGCAGTGATTCTCAAACGTGCAGGGAATTTAGGCCAGACCCCTATAACTCTCTCCCACAGCCTCACTAGAATTTTATATCATAGACAATGGGTGAATGAGTTAAGTTGTATCCCTCTACAAAGATAACTAGTTTAGAAGCAGTTATATAAGAAAGTCACAGTTATCAACTAGAGCATCATATACCTTGATTATGTTTGGAATGGATAAATGGTTGCATATTCCACAAAATATTTCCTTTCTCCTCTTGTTTGGTGGGAGATATAAAATGTGTACACTGAATAAAATATATTTCAAATTGTGAGTGAACATTCATGTACTCATAGTTGAATCAAATAGTTCATGAAACAATACTAGAACTTTGTGTGATGCATTCTGGTATTTCCTATTTTGTTTCAATTGAATAATAATAATACAGGCCACATCCTACCAAGTTGCCACCTAGAGCTTGAAGAATAATTTTTTAGGGTTTGGTAATGATTAGAAGACAAAGATGAGAAAGAGAAGGTCATAGAATGTATAATGTTCTTATATACTGCTTACAATGTTATAAGCAGTTCATAAGTGCATTTCATATATTAAATAATTTAATCCTTACCACAACCTTATGAGATATTGCAGCCATTTAATTTTAAAATATATTTTTATTGATTTCAAAGAGAAAGGGAGGATAGAAACATCAATGATGAGAGAGAATCATTGATTGGCTGCCTCTTGCATGCCCTTCACTGGGGATCAAGCTCACCACCCAGGCATGTGCCCTAACCTGGAAATCAAACCATTACCTCCTAGTTCATAGGTTGACATTCAACCTCCGATCCACACCAGCTAGGCTAAATATATATAGTTTTTATTTTTCAATTATAGTTTACATTCAGTATTATTTTATATATAGTGGTTAGACAAACACGGATGAGTTTTCTTTGATATTCTGATTAATGACTTGGGTTTGGACAGTCCTTCAATGAATATTTCCTATCTTTGTTCTCCATAAACAGAATAAGAAATTCCAGCCCAAGTGGGAACCTTTGCACTTTATAATTAAAGCAAAATAATTATTATATTAAATACATTCTAGTTAATTCACTGTTTACATATTCTGTTTTAAAATGCTTCACAAAGTTTCCTAGGTTTTGTTTATTAAAAAAGCCATAAAAGTTGCACACTTTACATATTTCCTATTGGCTACTTAAGTCACTGAATTTTCAAAACAGTTCATGAACTGTCATACTTAAAAATTGATATTATAATATAAAGTATGAGGTCCATAAAACATAAATTATGAAAGTATGTTATTAAGATTGACATAGACTACCATTGCCTAAAGAGCATGAATAATTTGAAGCAGCACAATTGTATAAAGAGAGCTTAGGTATACAAAATTACATTTCTTAATTTGTCAAGTTGTTCTGATAGAGCAATGGATTACAAGTCTGGCTAAACATTAGAATGATCTGAGGGAACTTTTGAAAAATACCCATGCCTTATCCCCTATCCCAGACCAATTGGTGTAGCACCTCTGGAAGGTATATCTTAGACAACAGCTTTTTTCAAACCTCTCAAATTTATTTTGCAGAGTAACTAGGGTTGGGATTTCACAAAGGGATAGAAGGAAGAACTAATGTCCTTCATTGCCACTCTCAGAAACAATGTAGAGAAATGAATGGCTGAAGTATAATAGTTTGCTGTTGGTTCCTTTGCAAATCCTAGGTAACAGTCATGTGGAATTTCATTGCTAACTACACTTTTTTTTCAGTATACTGAAACCCTATGAGTTTTTAAATTGATTTACATGGTTCTCAGAAATACTAGCCCTATTCAGTATTCTCTGTGTATAGAGACAATCAAATCTTATGTGTTAAAACCAATTTCTTCCCTTTTTTAGCGCATATTTTTATTTTATTTTTATTGTTTATTGTTTAAAGTATTACAAATGTCTACTTTTCCCCTATTGACCCACTCCGGCCACTCCCACCCCTGAGGGCAAGCCCCACCACCCCAATATCTGTGTCCATTGGTTATGCTAACATGCATGCAAGCAAGTCCTTTGGTTGATCTCTAACTTCCCACCCCTCTCCTGCCATTTGTCTCTGGATCTATTTTTGTTCATCAGTTTATGTTGGTCATTATATCCCACAAATGAGTGAGATCAAGTGATATATATCTTTCTCCAACTGGCTTACTTCGCTTAGTATAATGCTCTCCAGTTCCATTCATGCTGTTGCAAATGGTAAAAGTTCCTTCTTTTTTATAGTGGCTTAGTATTCCATTGTGTACATGTGCCACAGTTATTTAATCCACTCATCTGCTGATGGAAACTTAGGCTATTTCCAAATCTTAGCTATTGTAAATTGTGCTGCTATGAACATAAGGGTGCATATATCCTTTCTAAAAAAAACTCCATACTGTTCTCCACAGTTGTTACACCAGTCTGTATTTCCACCAGCAGTGCACAAAGTTTCACTTTTTTCCACATCGTGGCCAGCACTTGTCTTTGTTGATTTGTTGATGATAGCCATTCTTACAGGTCTGAGAAAGCATCTCATTGTTGTTTTGATTTGCATCTCAGATGATTAGTGACTTTGAGCATGTTTTCATATGTCTCTTGGTCTTCTGTATGTCATCTTTCGAAAAGTGCCTATTTAGTCCTTTGCCCATTTTTTAATTGGATTATTTATATTCCTATTGTTAAAGTTGTATGAGTTCTCTGTAACTTTTGAAGATAAAACGCTCATCTAAAATAGCATTGGCAAATATGTTTTACAATGCAGTGGACTTTTTGTTGTTTTGTTAATGGTTTCTTATGCTGTGTAGAAGCTTTTTATTTTGGTGTAGTCCATTTGTTTATTTTCTCTTTAGTTTCCATTGCCCTGTGAGCTGTATTGTTAAATATATTGCTACAACATATGTCTGATATTTTGCTGCCTGTGGACTCTTCTAAAAATTTTATAGTTTCCCGTCTTATATTTAAGTCCTTTATCCATTTTGAGTTTGTTTTTGTGTATAGTATAAGTTGGTGGTCTAGTTTCATTTTTTTGCTTATATATCACCAAATTCCCCAGCACCATTTATTGAAGAGACTGTCTTAACCCAACATTGTATGCTCTTGCCTTTTTTGACAAGTATTAATTGAGCATAATGGCTTGAGTCAATTTCTGGGTTCTCTGTTCTGTCCCACTGGTCTATATGTCTGTTCTTATGCCAATACCAGGCAATTTTGAGAATGGTGGCTTGCTAATATAGCTTGATATCTGGTATTGTGATCCCTCCAAATTTGCTCTTCTTTCTCAGGATTGTTGTGGTTATTTGGGGGTTCTTTCTTTTTTTTTTTTTTTTCAGTCCTTCCATGCGTAGCAATTATGTGAGTTACAAAGAATCTATTTTAGGAGCAATATATGGTAGTGATTAAAACTGAAGTTTCCATGCCTGGCTGGCACAGCTCAGTGGTTGAGCATTGACCTATGAACAGGAAGTCATGGTTAGATTCCTCAAGTCAGGGCACATGCCAGGGTTGCAGGCTCAATCCCCAGTGTGGGGCATGCAGGAAGCAGCTCATCAATGATTCTCTCATCATTGAGGTTTCTATATCTCCCTCTCCCTTCCTCTCTGAAATAAATAAAAATATATTTTAAAATAACAATTGAGAATTATCCTACTAAGGAGTGAGGAAGCTGGGATATTTATTCAGCAATTCCTATCCCTCATTTGTTCAGAGTAGTTACCAGTGTGTTAACTTCCATCAAGCATAATCTGCCAATGTGGAGGATGGTAAGATAACACTCTCAAACAGATGTAGGAAGTCATTGCCCTGTATTAGAACAGCCTAGGTGTCTGTCAGCAGATGATTGGATAAAAAAACTATGGTATATCTACACAATGGAATACTATGCTGCCATAAAAAAGAAGGAATTCTCATCATTTGCAGCAACCTGGATGGAATTGGAGAACATCATGCTGAGTGAAATAAGCCAGTCAATGAAAGAGAAACACCACATGACCCCACTCATTTATGGATAATAAAGAACATTATAAACTGATGAACCAAAAGATAGATATAAAGACAGTAAAGCAACAAGCAGACTGTCAAATTATAGTGTGGAGGGTAGGGAGATCTGCGGGAGATAAGAGATCAACTGAAGGACTTGTATACATGCATATAAGTACAACCAATGGACACAAAACTCTGGGGAGGGAGGGTATGTACGGAAGGGGGGGGCAATGGAAAAATATGTACACAGATAATAATTTAATAAAAAAAATTTAAAAAAGAACTGTCTTCAGGACTCCAAAGTAAGTCAAGGTGATATGGATGAAATGCAATAACATCTGCTAGAGGCAATCATTTTGGTTTGTGTTTCCTGCCTATATATAGTTGGTCCTAGATTGAGATGGGAATGACATTTTCTAGGCAACAATAAATATCATGGTTAGGACACATTAACAAAAGTAATGTCATTGTGACTTTTTAGATTTCTAGTGGAATATATATATATTCCACACAGAGAATAAATGATTAATATAAACTTATCTAAAACAATAGTTGGGGATAAGAATCCATCTTTACTTTGAAAATAATCAAAAGTATGTATGTACATATGTGCAGATAAAAAACATCACAGAATTATGTAGTCACATGTTTATATTTTTCTAGAGAGCTTTCTATTAATATCAATAAAATAGGATATATGGAGAATAACTACTTTGATTTTACCTTGACATGATTTTATTGAATGTGTGGATAGAGAACAATTTGCCTTGAAAAAGAAATATAATGATTTCTTTCTTAGTATTTGGCCATGACATTCTGATTCTAACATGCACATAAATATTAGTCGCAAAGCATAAAGTGACCCAGAGATGATGATTCTGACAAACAACCTATTTCTATTAGTATGATCACAGATATGAATAACCTATTATTTTTTTTCAATTGTTAGGTTGGCAATCTGCCAGTAATTCTTAACAAAATAAAAATAGTTTTCTACAAAGTGCACAGATTATTTCATGAGAAAATGCAGTTTCAAATAGTATAATCACCATGCATGTAAGTGTGATATCACTCAGCTTAGAATGAATCATAGCCATAGATCATAAGCAGTTTTTTTTTTCATTAATGTGGACCAGCTGGCAAGATACCCTGCCAAGCCCCTTAGAAGACTGGATGTGGAAATAATTATTTACGAAGGTACACACTGACAAGATTGCTATAGTGATGAATTGGCACACACAGACCTCATAGATGATGAATTGAAATAAGTCTTGATCCACTAAGAGATGCCTAATATCCACATAATTTGATTAATGAATTTTTCTGCACTATGGTTGATCTGATATAATATATTTTACAGAACTCTGTTCAAAATAAGCAAAAAAATAGCACATGGATATCATGTTCTGAGTGTTCAGAATGTTGAGTGTTTCTTCGCAAGACAATGATGACCACTAATCTACCAAAACATCACTGAGAAATTTTCACAAAGACTGATGAAAACAGACTTTGTGGGGCTGTTCTGTAGATGCTAAAGCCTTTCCAATAAATCCTATGGCTGAAATAGATATTTGTGAACATGCTGCTGTCAAAAAGCTACATTTTCAGAAGCCAAAACCAACATTCATCTGTGAAAATAAACCCACATGCCCTAGCTGGTTTGGCTTAGTGGGTAGAGTTGGTCTGCAGACTAAGGGGTTCCAGGTTTGATTCTGGTCAAGTGCATGTACCTTGGTTGCAGAATCCTCCCTGGCCTGAGCCCTGGTCACGGCCTATGCAGGAAGCAACCAATTGATATGTTGCAATCACATCGATGTTTCTCTCTGTCTTTCCCTCTTTTTTCTACTCTCCCTAAAAAAAATCAATAGAAAAATATCCTCGAGTGAGGATTAACAACAACAATAAAAAAATACACTTCGAGCTTTTCTTATTGTGGAAAAATTACCTGTGGATGTAAATATGATACACTTCCATTGTCACAAAAGAAAGTAAAGGGTACAATGATTAATAAAAGAATGTAGCATAGGGAGAAGGCCACAAAGACTAAAAATATACAAATGTATGAAACCTAAAGTACAGATAAAGCCTGGAAGAATCGGGACTCAGCAGCCTTCTATTTATTAGTAGAGAGAGGATTTAAGAGAGACTGAGGCTGATTTAGTAGAGCACTGATGGATAACAAAAACAACAACAACAAAAAAAAACAAAACAAAAAAAAAATGAAGCCCTGCAAAGTACATTGCACTGGAAATTGGTAGAATAGAGTTTTAATTTAGACTGTGAATTTAAGCAAACTTAGATATTCACACAAACCCTCTGTAAAATAAAAGCATGTACAAAGTTATATATTCTTTTCAATTCCAACATGCAAACTCTAATAAAGTACTCTAATATCCATGGGCAGTGGAAAGTGATTGGAGAGGGGCATGACACCATTTGGGAAATAATTACCTAATTCTAGGTAAAAAATTATTGTGGCCTAAATTATGGGATTGAAAAAGGTGTAGATTTGGAAGAAAATAAATGTAATAGAAAAATTAGTTTAAAAAGAAAAGTAGCCGAAACCGGTTTGGCTCAGTGGTAGAGCTTCCGTCTGCAGACTGAAGGTTCGATTCAGGTCAAGGGCATGTACATTGGTTGCGGGTACCTCCCCGGTGGGGGGTTTGCAGGAGGCAGCTGATTGATGTTTCTCTCTCATCGACTTTTCTAGCTCTCTATCTGTCTCCCTTCCTCCTCTCTGTAAAATATCAATAAAATATATTTTTTAAAAAGAAAAGTAAATAAACAAGAAAAAAAGTATAATTAACTTAAATCAACCTTATCTCTCTATTTTTTTATGAAATAGTCAACTCCTTGTTTCCATTCTGCCAAAGTAAGTGTCAGTCAATAAATGATGGCTAAGCCTTAAGGCAGTAGTCGGCAAACTCATTAGTCAACAGAGCCAAATATCAACAGAACAAGTGAAATTTCTTTTAAGAGCCAAATTTTTTTAAACTTAAACTTCTCCTAATGCTACTTCTTCAAAATAGACTCACCCAGGCCGTGGTATTTTGTGGAAGAGCCACACTCAAGGAGCCAAAGAGCCGCTATGGCTCATGAGCTGCAGTTTGCCGACCACGGCCTTAAGGTATCTACATGTTGGCATTTATTTGATTCTTTGACATGCTCTAGAGAAAATTCAGATGAATTACATGCCTGTATGGAGTTTGACAGTAATGACAACTGGTTCTCTCTGCTTTGTACAGGCAACCCCAATCCTCACTCAAAGATTAACTTTATAGCCAGCTCTTCCAAGGAAGTGGGAAAATTCTTCCTTTCCAAAGTTGTCAACATTTTTATTTTCAGGATTTCCAGAAGTCCTGTCTCTCACAAAAGCACAGCCATGTTCCTGTGAATCATCTCAGAATTGAGTTATAGTTCTTTATCTACTATCTACTGTAGCATTAAGTAAGAAAACAGATTTGATATAGAATTGATGCTTTGCTTTCAGTTTACATGAGTCTAATCTCTTTGAAGCACATCTTGCAACTTTCTCCATCCTATTTTTGAGATATGGGAGTCTTCAGAAGTGAAATTTGAGTAGTTACAGGCGGTTAAATATTTATTGATCCAACGATCTCATGAATATTTTCTTTTATGTTATTATTTTCATAAATAATTCACAGTTTTTATTAAACTAGGGAGCATCCTTCAAGCATCTGTATGAATGAATAAAAAAACATAGCTTCAACTGGCATTTCCAATGGAGTGGTACATTGGTGTGGTTGCCCCTCTCCTCACAAAGCAGACTGACTGGTACATAATAAACCCTCAACAAATGCCAATTAAAAAAATGAATGCTGCTTCTACTATGTCTCTATACCTGTTTTTTGTTTTAAAAAGTCCTGCACATTAAGAAACCTAAGCAAACTATCAATATGCTTAGAAGTAGTTTCAGAGCCAATAATTTGAGAATATCACAATTTTATTGTTGTAAATTCATGGGGAGGGACAGAAGTAAATTTTAGCTTGAGGAAAGGGGAGGGACAGAAGGGCAAGTCACACAGGATGTTTTAGTCTGTTCTATTCTATTTTACTGTTATTGTATTACATTTAGTTCAGGCTGACAAATATAAAAATATCCCTTATTGCTTGGCATTAACCTCTGTTTCTTTTCTTTCAATGTTGTTAATACTGTATCATAAAAATATTTATGTATACACATGATTTCATAACTGTAGATTGTAAATAGTAATTTTGTTATTAAGGATATATGCTCATTGAAAAATAAGTTTGGACAATATAATGAAAGTCATTGATCAACAAGGGTCTTTGAGAAGAAAGACATTAGCTGGGATTCTAGTATTCAGGCTACATTTTATCCATTGTTAATGAGACAAAGACACTACTTTACTTCAATACATATACATTTTCACTTTGCAGCATTTAACATTATTGACAATCTTTCTTATCTTATCAAGTACCCTCCCATGGATTCTACAATACTGCATTCCCTTAGGCCTCCTACCTCTTAGATAGTTCCTTCTCAGGATCCATCCATGGCATCGCTATTTCTCAATACCTTTATATCCCCAAAAGTTCTGTCTTTGCATTGTCTATTTTGTTCCCTATTTGGGCTATACTTCTTTGTCACTTGAATACAGGTATTTGCTTTTATGTAAATATCCCTCACTCCATTTCTACAATATTATCTATAACAAAAAATAAGTATAGATGTGGACAGAGTAATATATTTGAGTTTAAAACTAGATATGTGAAACAGTTTCAAGTGTTGACAAGATCTAGGGAATAATCATGGCAGTAGGTCACTGGAATAGAGCAGAAATGGACTTTGGCAATGAAAAAGGTAAAGGACTAAGAAATACTGTTTGGGTTATTCTAACACTTGTACGTGAAAGAGCATGACAGGGCTTGCAAAGGGGAGAAATATGAGAATGTACTGAATACTTCAAAGTCAGCAAACTTCTATCAGGCTCCAGATAGTAAACATTCTAGGCTTTGTAGGTCATACGATCTCTGTTTCAGTTACTCAAATTTTTTATTGTTCTTCAAAAGCAGTTACTAGTACAGCCACCACAGTAAGTGAACAAACATGACATATGCCAATAAAATTTGATTTCTAAAATAAGGAAAAATAAATTTGGCCCATGAGATATAGTTTGCTAACCCCCTGATTCAGAGATTAACAAATAAATTAGTAGGTGGAAAAACAAGGAGATTTAGAAGGTGATATGGTTGGATGTCATAAACCTCAGAAAGAACACACACTCACACACACACACACACACACACACACACACACACACACACACACATTTTACATCATCATGGTGGAGTAATGATCTTTAAGTGGCCTTAAAGTTGTTGGAAAATAGGAAATATGAGCATCTATTTAGAAAGGACTTTTCAAAGAGAAATGAATATCCAGTATCAGTAAAAATAAGCAGGGATGTCTAAAGAAATTGAGAATGTAGGGTATTTGTAAACCACAGAATGAGAGTATAGGTGGCAAGGTCAAAATTCCTACTGAGGTCTTCTGTAGTCAAGAGCAATGCTAGTTCTTTGAGGGGCTGAAATGCAACTTCTCATTAAATAAACGATTTCATTGTTTTGAAAGGTTTGCATTTTTTTAAAGGCTTGCATTTTTCTCACTGCTTCCTGAATGTAATTTAAAGCCAGGTAAATTCTATTTATTTATTTTTTAAATATCATTAAAGAATGTTATTTTAAAAGCTCTTTACACTAAGAGTCATGCAACTAGAATTTGTTTCTATATTTATGTACCTTTGTTTATGCATTAGCACACCACAATCCTTGAATATAAGTAAAAATTCAAAATGTTATGCATAATCATTATACAATTTACAATATAGTTTTATTTTTAAATGGATTACAATTAATCTTTAAATTCTTTGCTGTTCACTATGGTAACCACAGAAAAATATGGCTTTGAACTTTTGGTAAGTTCCACAGTGATTTATTATTCAAAATTATAGCATAGTAAATTTTAGCTGTAAAACATGACCTTTTTAGTGTCCTATTTTCTGAAACCTAGCCCAAAGTGATTCAATATCATAAATTGTCACCATTCTACTCAAAACAAAATGTATTCAGCACTGTTATTTTTGTAGCAATACAACAAGCTAAATTGAATACAAGCACACACATGTGCACAATCATGCACAAAGGTAGATTTGCACAAGACATGTTCTGGGGACATACTCCCCCCAAAAAAACATATCTGCTAGAACCATCATTTTACTTTACTATTTGTTAGGAATGATTTTACTGGAAACATAATTTAAGACAATACCTTTATCATCCCCAAATCAGACATGAGGTTTTTCCTATGCTATCTTGTCAGTTATGTCCTGTGTGATTTCATTGTCTTTCACAGCACTGTGTCCTCATCCTAGTGTACTGTGCGGTATGATTTGAGTACTGCATATCATCAATAACAAAAACTAAAATGTTTCACTAATTTAAAAACTGCTAAGAACTATGCTATATGCTTTACATACCACTTAATATATTCCACACAATAATTTTAAAATTTATTACAATTTTATAAATGCAGGAACTAAGGTTCAGAAACAGCATATGAAAACATGACCAGAAAATACTGAGAACAAAATTTAAACTGCCCTAGCCAGTTTGTCTCAGCAGATAGAGCGTTGGCCCAGGGAATGAAGGGTCCAGGTCCAATTTTGGTCAAGGACATGTACCTGGGTTGCACTCTCAATTGCAGGCCTGGTTGGGAAGTGTGTATGATGCAATAAATTGATGTGAAGACACAGTGATCTCTCTCTCTCTCTCTCTCTCTCTCTCTCTCTCTCTCTCTCTCTCTCTCTCTCTCTCTCTCTTTCTCTCTCTCTCTCTCTCTTTTTTTCCTCTTTCCCTTTCCACTCTCTCTAAAAATGCATATAAGCATAATCAATGGACACAGACACTAGGGGGGTGAGAGCATATGTGGGGGAGGGAGGAAGGCCAGGGAAGGTCAAAAGGGAAAAAAAGAAACATATGTTTTACTATTTGTAATAATCTAAACAATAAAAGAAAAATCAATGGAAAAGTATCCTCAGGTAAGGATTAACAACAACAGCAACAAATTGAACTAAAGTCTATAATGGCTTAAAAGCAAATGTTCTTTCTACTACACTGTGAAATTCATTAAATATTAAATAATACATTCACCCTTTAAGGTTATGATAAGGAATCTGGGGTTAATGGAATTATTTAAACAATTTCTTTCCTATGGAAATATTTGACTAAAGAGAAAATACAAACAAGAGAGGAGAAGAAATACATTACTTTATTAAAATAAGCACCTTTTACCAATTTACTGTCAATCATTTCAGATCCATTTCATTCCATTCAATTAGGAAAAATTTAAAAACGCTGATTATATTAATACTGGGAAGGGACTGGTAAAACAGAAGTTCTCATTTACTGAAAGTTAGCACCTAGATTGTCACAACCATTTGGGAGAGATGTTTAATAATATCTGGTCAAGTTGAAAGTTCGATGCCCAGAGTACACTATGATCTACCATTTCATTTCCACATTTACATTAATAGAGGAATGTACAAATACACTGTGGCAGATTTATATAATGAAGCCCTAAAGAAGTTTTAAAAAGTTCTGACAAATAAAAACCTTTAAAAATAAACTAAGTGAAAATGCAAACTACAGATGATATACAGTGTATTTCATTTAATAAACTTTTAAACACAAAAACTACATTATGTATTGATCATTGATATGTATCATATGATATACAAGTATAAAAATAGACAAAACTTAGTAAAGAACTTTAAGATAGTGATTCCACTAAGAAATAAGAAAGGGAAAAGAATGAAAAACAACTCATTTGTATCTCTATTTGTTTATTCTGCATCACAAATGCATCTGTGTTTGTTATAATTATCCTGGTACTTTCTTTATGTTGAATGTGTTTAATAAAGAAAATAAATTTATATTAGCTGAGCTATGGCAGTAGTGGTAGCTTGTACAAAAAACGAAAGAAAAACAGTACATGTAATATATTGGCTTTCATCCTATATAATAAATAGGTCATATGCAAATAGACTGTCACATCTTCACAAGATGGCTGCCCATGACCAGGCTGGCAGGGAGGTTAGTGAGGGATGACCAAACAACTGAACAGCAGTCTGTGGGGTGATCAGGCCTGGGATGGGGGGCAGTTGGGGGCAACAAGGCCAGTGGGAGGGGTTACAGTTGGCGGTGACCAGGCCAGCAGGAGGGGCAGTTAGAGGTGGTCAGGCCAGTAGAAGTGGCAGTTGGAGGTAACCTATCCAGCAGCAGGGGGCAGTTAGGGGCAATCAGGGGTCCTGGATTGGATAGAGTGCAGGCTGGATTGAGGGGATCTCCCCTCTCACCCTCCCCCCGCCTGCAAGAATTTCATGCACTGGGCTTCTAGCAAATGTAATAACTGAGGTAAGAGTTAGGTACATTATTGGAATAAGGAGGAAGTGATGGCTTCCCTTGAGCAAGTCAAAGACATGTGTACCAAATAGCAGACTTTTAATAGTAAGTTGTCATGTGAACGATAGGGAAGATTTTCATAGGAAGGTAAGGAGAGGGGGAGGCCATGCCAAGGACAGGTAGAGCAGATAAATTAAGCATGTTGGCATTGAATAGCAAGGTACACTTAGAGAACAGAAGCCTTTGTGTGGGATAGTAAAGAAACAGTTTAAAGTTGCTTTTTACTGTCAGGAAACAACATGCTCAGATTCATGTTTTAGAAATATCATCCTGGCAGAAGTGTTAGGATAATTTGGAGGTTAAAAGACTTCATCCCTTCTCCCTTTCAGACACAAAAAAGATGAATTATTTCATATGATAAGTGAGCTCTTCAGACACAAAAAAAGATGAATTATTTCATATGATAAGTGAGCTCTTCAGACAGAAATGATAGGTACAACAAGGCATTGGGCCTAAACTTCTCAGACTTGCCTGCTAGATCTTGCTTTCCCAATGCTACCTCTCTAGTCTCTGATGGGTCCTTGCATAACTCCTCCACATCCCTGGTCCCATTTGCCATTCCATCCACAATTCTACAACTTTGGAATCCAGTTGGTTTAGTGGCATTTACCAGCTCCATCCAAACCACTTCATTTGGGGGGGATAAAGCTTTACAGTGAATCTGGGTAACTTGTTGAGACTAAAATGACACAACACTGCTAAGTCCTAGGTACAGCTTTCAAATGGTACTTGTTTTTCCCAAGATGTTTTACCTGCATTTGGCACCAATCAACATTTAGCATTCTGTTTCTCCCACAGATCTTGTATCTTTTGCAATGAAAGAAAAACAACTTTTCAAAGGTTGTGTTGTTGGAAGCTGCACACACAAATGTTGGTATTTGAGCTTGACAAGTTGACATTTAGATTTTTTTTTAAATCTAAACCCAAGCATACAAAATCGCTGGTATGATAATTATTTTTGGCTTAATAAGCACTTTTATACTTTGCACTAGGAAAAAATTAACCATACTTCTAAATGACGTAAAATGATAACAATTGTCTTTGTACTAGTGATAACACAGAAATTATGGGTCAGTTGGCAGTCATGAAAGGATAGTGACATTATTAAGATCAGAGTCTTTGATTTTAGATAGGTTTGAATTAGGTCTTAGGTGAACTTCTTGTACTTACTTGGTATGTGACTTTGAGCAAGCTACTTGGCCTCACTGAAATTCAGTTACCTTATCTAAACAGTGGGAATGGCAATAATGCTTACTATGTGAAGTTGGTATGAGGGTTTAGTAAGATTGAGTATGTAGAGTACCTGACATAATAACTATTATAATTTATATTGTTTATAGACAAGAATTAGTACTAACTGCAAAAAGTACTTCCTGTGACTTGAAATTTCTGCTTACAAATAAAAATGAGTAGCCAAGATTGAATTCAACCTCTCTCATGAAACAAGCAAAAAGCAAAACCATATTTGAAATAATGTTTTTCAAAACAATGGATATCAGGCAATGAAAGATAAGGAATTCTGAGAGATAAGAAATAAATGTGGTGACCCCTACAATTGTCTAACCCACCTACTTTGTAAGAATTCACAGCCTGCATTTCAGGGATGGAACACCCAGATGGAGCCAGATTTTAATCACAAAACTAAGTAGATTTATTGAGATTCTGCCAAAACAAAAGCAGTGACTGCTCATAGAACAGAACAGAGAGATTTGTACAGAGAAAATACCACTTCTGCAAACAATATATCTTGAATATTCAGAAGACTACTAATCAGAGCATGCATGTGAGAAAACTAACCTAAGTTTGGGATGAGGGTTGTTGGGGAGAACAACCATGAGAAAAGATAAGAGGAATCATTATCTAATGCTAACATAGGGCTAGTCCCAATCAACCAAACTGGAAAACCTCAAAATTCAAGGAAATTTTTGTTGATTGCATAAAAGAATTTTGCCTCTGCGGTGGGGAATAATTAGCAATGACTAAACACAGTGTTAGTCTCACCTAGTAAATCCAAGCAAGATACAAAAGGATTAAGCTGTTTCCAAATAACTACTGCACCCCAGAGCAATGCTTAATAATATTTATAGGAATATAAAAAATATCAGCACTCAAGAAGATAAAATTCATAACATCTGGCATTCAATGCAAAATAACCAGACATTCAAAGAAGCAGGGTAATATGAACCATTAAGAGAAAAGTAGTTCATCAATCAAATCAACTTCGGATATATACAGATGTTAGAATTAACAGACAAGGACATTAAGATATTTATTATAACTACATTCCATATGTTCCAAAAGTTAAGTAGAAACACATATTATTACAAATATACTCAAATTAAACTTCTACAGATAAAAATTACAATGTGTGAGTTGAAAACACTATCAATAGGATTAATACAAGTTTAGATATTGCAGAAGAACAAATTAATGGACTTGAACTCAAACTACACATCTAAGAAACTTAATAAACACCAAATACACAGAAAGATTATTTTGGGGGTAGAATATGTGAGAGTATTTTTTCACTGGCATTGCTAAAAAATGTTCAAGTACAAAGGCATGAAGGCGATATTAAAAATAAGAGCAGATATCACTCAGCTTTATCTTTTATTAAAATTATCTATATACAATGCTTCTCTTTATTGACTGCATGGAGAGTAGACAACTTTCATTGCCCCATCTTTGGTAGGCCACTGCTTCACCCCCAGTTTTTAGATATAATCAAGTGATTAAATGATTAAGATATAATTAAGGTCTAAGAAAGTGATCTAATAAGTGTAGGGTTTGTGGCCAACGAACACCATTATTTTAGCACTTGGGAGTGTGAGGAAAAATATTATTGGTCCCTCTGAGGGCTTCATTTGCTTACAATATATGAAGTAATTTTTTATTACTTCTTTTTTAAAATATATTTTATTGATTTTTTAAAGAGAGGAAGAGAGAGGGATAGAGAGTTAGAAACATTGATGAGAGAGAAACATCAATCAGCTGCCTCCTGCACACCCCCTACTGGGGATGTGTTCACAACCAAGGTAAATGCCCTTGACTGGAATCAAACCTGCGACCCTTCAGTCCACAGGCCTACACGCTATCCACTGGGCCAAACCAGTTTTGGCTAGCATATCTATCTATCTATCTATCTATCTATCTATCTATCTATCTATCTATCATCTATTTATTCTATCATCTATATATCTATATATCTATATCTATCTATCTATCTATCTATCTATTTCTATATATATCATCTATCTATCTATCTATCTATCTATCTATCTATATATCTATATCTATATCTATATCTATCCCTTTCTCTCTCTCTCCTCTCTCTCTCTCTCTCTCTCTCTCTCTCTCTCTCTCTCTCTCTCTATATATATATATATATATATATATATATATATATATATATATATATATGAAAGACACATATGATGTGTCTTGGTGTTCATCTTGTTTGGGACTCTATGTACTTTTTGGACTGGCATAGATTTTTTTTTTCTTACCAATATCAGGGAAGTTTTCTGTCATCATTTCTTCAAAAGGTTTTCTATTCCTTGTTTATCTTCCTCTCCTTCTGGCATCCCTATTATGCGCATGTTGTTTTGTTTTGTATTGTCCCAAAGCTCCCTTAGGCTCTCCTCTTGCTTTTTAAGTCTTCTTTCCAGGTGCTGCTGTGTTTGTGTGTTTTTTCCTACTCTGTCTTCTAATTTGCTGATGTGGTCCTCAGCCTCTTCTAGTCTGCTGTTTAAACCTTCATTTGTGTTCTTTATTGCAGCTATGCCGTTTTTCATCTCCTCTTGGTTTCTTTTCATGTTGGTGACATTCTCATTCAGCTCCTTATCATTCTTATTGAGTTGTGTGTATTTGTCTTTTAGCTATTTTGCATCCTTATAAACAACAATTACTCTGAATTCTTTCCCTGATATATTGCTAGCCTCAATTTCATTAACTCCCTTTCTGGTGATTCCTCTTTTCCTTCCCTTTGGGGATTGCTTTATTTGTCTTCCCATATTTTGCTGTAACCTTTTTATTGTAGGTTTGATTGCTTTGTAACCCAGGTTTTTTTGGGAATGGTGCTACTGGTGTGGTCTTTCAGGTCTCCTGGGCTTGGTAATCTAGTGTAGCTCCCAACTTGAGCTATTTAGGTTCTCTTGATGTAGGTCTCTGAGCTAGAAAGGTACAACTGTGGTGTCTAGAAGTCAGCAGCAGTGGAGGGGGCTGTCCAAATTTTTACTGTCTTGTGCCCAACAGGAACTCACAGTGGCACCCAGGAACCATCTGTTGGGGTAATGGGGCTCAGGTGGCCTGTGCTCTGGAAAGGAGTGACTGTGGTGTTCATAGTTCTGTAGTTATGGGATGAGCTGACTCAACTTTTGCTGCTGTACTTGTGGTAGATAGGTACACACTCCCAGTGGTGATTCACAAAGGCACCTGTGGTGCATTTGCCAGCAAGGGACACTGAAGCACTCTGAAGGGCCCTGGCACTGAAGCCACATAATTGAGGCATCTGTGGGCAGGTATACAGGATGAGTGAGTTCAGAATTTCTGTTTGTCCAATATCACAACCAGCGAGAACTCACAGTGGCTACCATGAGTGCCCTGTGGATAAATGGACTCAAGGTGCCTGCCTGTTGGAAATGCACGACTGTGGAGGTGTGTTTGCAGATGCAAAGTTCTGACACACTCTACGGGGCCCTGGCGCTGAAGTCACAGAGCTGGGGTGTCTGTGGGCAGTTATTCAGGAAGAGGTAATTCAGAATTTCTACTGCCGGGGGGAGTGTGTCCCTGTTTGTCCAAGATCATACCCATTGAGGACTCACAGCAGCTCCCAGAAGTGCCCTGTGGATAGATGGGGTCAAGGTGCCTGCCATTGGAAATGTGTCACTGTGGTATTGTGTTTGCTGATGCAGAGTTCTGACACACTCTAAGGGGCCCTGGTGCTGAAGTTACACAACTGGTGTGTCCATGGGCAGTTATTCAGGAAGAGGGAATTCAGAATTTCTACTGTGGGGCAGTGCACCCTTGACTGTTCAGAATTACACCCAGCAGGGGCTCCCAGTGGCTACCAGGTGCTGCCTACAGAATGGTGTTCCCTGGATGCCTGTGTGCTGGAAATGCACTAATGTGGTATCTGAACTTCTGCTGCTGGAGAGGAGGGAAAGTTGCACTTACTGTGTGGGAGTGGTGTACCTTTGGAGGTGGAGGTCTCTGGGTCTATGGGTCTACAGGTAGGGCAGCAGGATTTTGGCTGTAGTGGCTCCCAGGTTGCAGGCAGTATCAAAGGCCTGTCTGGTTGGTGGTTCTGATGAGTTCCTAGAAAATGCCACTCTCCTCTTCAAAATGGCATAGGCTCCATGCCTGAGCCCCACAGTCCAGGGAGTGCCCACAGCAGTGGTAGTCTCTCCTTGTCCAAAAGAGCCTGGTCTCTGTCTCATACTTATTGAATGTGTCCTATGACACAAGCACTCTGATAAACATCAAAAGCCCTAAATTCTAATTTTGTCTTTACCACTGTGGTAAGGAATAATAAAAAGCTCCTAAAATTGCTTACATTTCCATGCCCAGGACATGTGAATATATTACCTTACATGGGAGAAAGACTTTGTAGATGGGATTAAGGTTATGGTATTTGAGATGGGGAGATTATCATGGGTTAGTTAGGATGAGAAAATCTAATTAAATGTATTTTTAAAATTAGAAAACCTTTTCTATCTTTGAACAGAGGGAGATATGACTATAGATTAATGGTTAGAGAAGTATAATATACTGGCTTTGAAGATGGAGAATGGGCTCCTGGGGTTAAGGAATATGGGCATCCTCTAAATATCATGCCAATATTTTACTTTATTCTGGTGAGAACTGTGTTGAACTTCTGACTTACAGAAAATAATAAATTGTAATGTAAACTATTTTTTTGGTAATTTTTTACAATAGCAATAGGAAACTAATGCAACCAAATACCCACTTGATACTATGACTGTGGACAAACCAAGGTAATACCATATCAAGTCCTGTTTCAAATATTTGTTGAATAGATTTCGTACTAAACTAACTAAAACATTGCAAACAAACTGATCTTCAAAATCTTCTGTAAAATATAAAATATTCCATGAAGAGAACCAGTTAGCTACTAATAATAATTTGATAAGGTATTTGTATAAAATGTGATACAAATTATAAATTGACATTTCAAAATTTAACTTTTGACCAGAACCTGCAGGAATGTTTCTTCTCCTGAATTTTCTCTTTACTCATTAATGGTACACCTCAGCTGGCTCCTCTTCCTTTTAAATTTTATTTATTTATTTTTTATCAAATTCTGTAGGCAGATTATTTTTTTTTATCTTGCTTAAGCAACCAACCAAACATGAATAACATTCAGTTACAATAAATGAGACTTAGGATAAATGTTGCAAAGCACTTTTCAATTTTGAAAAGGATTACAGCACTACCAAAGCTTCAAGCTCATCTTTTATATCTGTGATGATGGTCTTACAGGTCTGGCTGAATTAAATTCAGTAATGATATTTGAAAGCTAGTATTAATTGCTTTGTTTTCTTTAAATGATGATGTCATGTAATATTATCAGTAATACCTGAGATCTGTTGGCATTGCATTAAATCATTGACCAAAAGATGGCACAATAAAATTAAAAAGAATGAAAACTGGGTTCAGGTTTAGAATTTCAGTTCAAGTTTCAAAACATATATTAAGTGTATCTATAAATAGTTTAAATTTTCAGAGCTTTTGTTTCTTCTGTAAATGGCTGTAATTCTAGTGCTACACCAGATTTCCATGTTATTGTGGAGCTCAAAGTAATAAATGTAAAAGTAAGATGAAAATGGTAGTGTATTATTTGCCTCAGATTTTAAAGTACTTTTGTGTCATTTTGATATTAAAATCATCCCTGCAAAATAATTATTTTTTCCCAACTTATTCTGTTGGGAATGACTCAGAAAGAGGACAACACAATGTTATCACATTATAGGGTCATAAACTAGCCTCTAATTAGAAGTATGTGACAAGTAACCTTGGTTTTCAATGATTTTTTCCATTTCCATTATGTTAAATATATATTTAAAATATGAGTATATGACATTTCACATTGTTGTCTTTTGGAAGAATTTTAAGTAACTCAACCTTCTCAATCTGGAAATGCAGAAATAAAAAATGATCTTTATATACATCTGAAACACTCAAAATTTGGACAAGCTCCCATTATTTTCACAACAGAGAGAATAGATTAAATAAATGGAAACTTGGACTGGTCATGCATCAAACGAGAAGATTTAAAAGCATATAGGTAGCCATTTTGTAATTGGATTGTTTGTCTTCCCGTTGTTGAGTTGTATAAGTTATTCATATATTTTAAAAATTAACTCATTATTCAATGTATCATTGGTGAATATGTTTCCCCATTCAGTGGGTTCTCTTTTCATTTTGTTGATGGTTTCTTCTGAGAAGCTTTTTACTTAGATGTATTATAGTTCTATTTATTTATGTTTTTCTTTATTTCCCTTGCCATAGGAGATATATTGCCATAAATATCACTATGAGATATGTCTGAGATTTTACTACCTATGCTTTCTTCTAGGATTTTTATGGCTTCGTGATTTACATTCATTTACATCTTTTATACATTTCGCATTTATTATTTTGTATGGTATAATTTGGTCATATAGTTTCATTTTCTTTCATGTACCTGTCCAACTTTCCCAATGCCATTTATTGAAAAGACGATCTGTACCCCATCATATGTTCTTGCCGCTTTCATCAAACATTAATTGACCATATAGGTGTGAGTTGATTTCTGGGATGTTTGCTTCATTACATTGATCTATATGGCTGTTTTTATGCCAGTACCAGGCTGTTTTGATTACAGTGGCCTTGTAGTATAGTTTGATATCAGGTATTGTGATACCTCAATAACTTTGTTCTCCTTTCTCAAGATTTCTAAAGCTATTTGGGGGTCTTTATAAGATCTATATACATTTTTGGAATATTTATCCGAGGTATGTGAAAAATGCCATTGATATTTTAATAGGAATTACGTTGAATGTATAGTGAAATACACCAATCAGAGAAAGACAAATATCATATGATCTCACGTATATGTGGAATATAATGATCAAAATATACTAATGAACTAAATAGAAACAGAGGCATGGACACATACTGACAGCTCTAAGAGGAGAGTAGGTATAGGTTTATTGGATGAAAGAAGGTAAAAGAAAACATATATGCATAACCCTTGGACACAGATAACAGTGTGACGATGGCCAGAGGGAAGAGAGTGAGGATTGGGAGAAGGTGGGCAAAGGAGAGGAAAATGGGAACATCTATAGAGTAAAGAGGAAAATAGAGATGTTCTGACTGGAAGCAAATAGTAACAAGGATTAAATCCATGCACATGCCATGAATTTTTCCAATATTAAGTTACAACCACCATTAAAAACATTTTTGTTTGACTTTTGCTCTAGCAAAGGGAAACAATGGATCAATAAGTGGTTCCTTCTTTTATGACTTGGACATTATTAGTCTTAATTCAGTTGCCTAGGAAAGTTTATTCTAGATGAGAGGATTGCAATTTTTGTACTGCTATTCAAATTTAAAACACTTCCAAGTAAGGATGCTTCATATATATTATTGATTTCAGAGAGGAAGAGAGGATAGATTGATAGAAACATCAATTATAATAAAGAATCATTTATTGACTGCCTCCTGCACTCCCCATGCTGGGTATCGAACCCACAACCCAGCCATGTGCCCTGACTGGGAATCAAACCATGATCTCCTTGTCCATAGGCCAATACTCAACTGCTGAGCCACACTAGTCAGGTTGCTTCCTTTATATTTTAGAAGAACCACTGTGAAGCAATTATAGCATTTTTCTTTTAGACAATGAGGTAGTAGTTGAACACTTATGGAGCAGGAAATTTGAGAAATTCACAATCTGTTATTATCTGCATAAGAGTCTGTATTAGAGTCCCCAGGGAGGCATTTTCTTAAAAAAATCAAATCATTCTGGTAATTAAAGTGAAGGATGGTAATAATGAAAATTGGGAATTCTCTTCCATACCTTCTGCCAAATTCCCACCATAACAGGCTTCTGATATGTGTGTGTGTGTGTGTGTGTGTGTGTGTGTGTGTGTGTGTGTTGGTGAATTTTTTAAGTTTCAATACATTCTGATGATGCTTGGATTTTCTAATCCACTATGTATCATATATCATTAATGTTATTTCTCTTAAATACATTATAACCTTAAGACATACTGGTAGTAAATACAGTATATATAATGCAGTCTAAGTTTATTTTCTGTTTTTTCCCCTATATATCCTATAGGAAACATATTGGCATCTTATAAAGCTAGATTATAAAACTTTTCCAAGCAATTTTCTTACATGGCTGAAATGTAATACTTACCACCATCCACACACAACATTTAGAAATGAAAAGTGGCATTCATTCCCTGATACCAAGAGCTCTGAAAAATATTTTTTTTTTGGCTTTTTGTCTCTCGGTTTCTGATTCTGTCTTTGAATGTCTATTCTCTCTCTGTTTTTCCTCTTTCTTGCTTTCCCTCTCCCTGTCTGTTGGACCACATTCTAAAACATACATTAGAAACTCCTTGCATTGACTCATAAGTAAAATCACATGTTGCTATAGAAAATGTAAATATTTGTTAATAAAGCTCATAACATGCCATAAATTATGCAGTTAAATCTGAGTAATAAGGCAGTAATTATACTTGGGTGTTCCTTTTTTTAAAATAAAATTGTGACATGCAGAATTTTTGAAATACAAATTATATATTTTATTAACATAAAAGTTATTTTGAGAAGGTCTGGTACAGCAGGCAGAAGTTCTTTTCCTAGGCCAAAGCCTAACAGTTGTATATTGTGAAGTGTCCACTTCTAACTGTGCTTAAATAAACTTCAGCTGTGCTTATCAGTTCATAAATGAAGCTGATGTATCTGTAGTTACTTTTCTTCCCTTAGCAGCAGAAATATCTGTGATCACCTGGGTTAAGTTATCAGAAGGCTCTCCCACTACTAGAGTAAGAGACAAATGGAGGTAAGTGGGCTTTTATCATAGAAAGTAATTGTCATGATTAGATACTTGGTGCAGAGCCCTTCAAATATCAGGTGGCAAAAATATTTGTAGCAGCTAACTGGAATTAAGGCCCCGGAATCAGAGATTAGTAAAATGCTAGCAGTTACAAGTCTTTGGGAAGAAAGTAATAGTCTCTTATAGAAGAGGAATCTGGAAATCGAGATTATAGAGCAATGCATTATAAGTAACTAAATTTCAAAGAAAGGATTGAATTAGTTTATGGATCACATTTGACTTACATCATATACAGACAGTTGATTTTTGTTCTTATTGTGTGGGTCTTTTTTCTTTTTCTTTCCTTAAGTGGTAAATTTTCCTAATATTATTGAGCTTACATAAATATTATATACTATAAAAATATAACTCTATTGTTGGAGACCTTGTGTAAGCTGACAGAGTCCTTGCACCTGAAGGGACTGATAAGATCCAGTCACCTACTCACACATTGCTCCCAGGCTTGTTTGGATGGCGATTTCCAATTATCAGTAGAATGAGAGCAACCTTTCATGGCTTACCAGAAGTCTGTAACTATTTACTGAGATTTGCTGTACCGAGAATTTGTCCTTCTGCTCTATCTCTCCCTTAGAGATTAAGCGGAACAAAGAATACATTCCTCTTGACTGACCTCCCATTCAGTGTTTGTGTATAAAAGGCATTATGCAGTTAATAAAGCTGCTTCAGTCTGTCAATGGCTTGCAGCTCTCCCAATCCTGCTTTTTTGTCTTTCTTTTCTTAATTCCCACCTCCTTACCTCTGCCTGGTTCACCTGTCAGGCTGGCCCTGGCACTCTATAAAATTGAAGTTTGAGCCGATGAAGCTTCACCAGAATACTGAGAAAAAACTTATTTGCAAAGGATTGTGATCCAGATCAGGTTTCATTCTCTATAGAAAGAAAACTGAGCTCCAAGGAAACACCCCTTCATGGGAGAAACATGATTTCCCAGCATGCAGTATCAAAATTCAAATTAATATTTTCTGTAATCCAGAGAAAATAACTGAGGGCTAAAATTCAACACAGCAAAGGCAGAATGCAAAGGAGTGTATTTTTAAGATGATTTTAATCAACAATTCCAGAACATTTTCAAAAATATCATTTTTAAATGCATCCTATATAGGCAGCAACTTAATTTATATATCTCTGTAATCACCTGCCCATGTGTTGCATCAGTTGTATATGTATATGCATTTGACAGTTGAGAAAGTAGAAGGAGATCAAGCAATTTTGAGTGTAGCCATGTAAAAGTTTTCTGTTGAGGTTAGAAAAGGAATTTGATATACACATATATGGATTTGAAGAGTTGTTTTTTTTTTTCTAATAGAACAAACGAGATATATAGTGTAAGCTGTTATGTTATATGAGTTTTTGAAAAATAATTTTTGAATTATTTAAGCAGTATAACACTATTAGTGGATTTATTGTATAATCAAACAAATAGTAAATTAATGCATGGTTCTAATCCCCTCCCCTCCCCAGTAAGCTCCAACTCATCATTGTTTCAAATCTCCTTTTGTTATATATTTAATAATAATAGTATCTTACATTTATTGAGTTTTTACTATATTCACTTTTCATGGTTGAGTCATTCACATGAATTTTCATATTGTGAGTTTATAACATCCCTATAAGATAATTAAGTACTACTATTATCCCATTTTATAAACAACTCGAGGCCTGGTGCATGAAATTAGTACACGTGGGGTGGGGGGAGGTGTCTCAGTCCAGCCTGCAACCTCTCCAATCTGGGACCCTTCTGACTGCTGGTTTCAAGCCTAAATGGGCAGTCAGACATCCCACTTTCAATCCACAACTGCTGGCTCCCAACTGCTTGCTTGCCTGCCTTCCTGAATGCCCCTAATCTTTTATTCCTGCCAGCCTTATTACCCCTAGCCACTCACCTGCCAGCCTGATTGATGCAGAACTGCTCCCCTGCCAGCCTGATTGCCCCTAACTGCCCTCCCTTGCAGGCCTGGTGTCCCCAACTGTCCTCCCCTTTAGGCCTGCCCACCCCAACTGCTCTCCCCTGTAGGCCTGGGTCTCCCCCAACTGCCTTTCCCTGCAGGCCCAGTCTCTTCCAACTCCCCTCCTCTGCCAGCCTGGTCCCTCCCAACTGCCCTCCTTTGATGGCCTGGTCGCCCCTAACTGCCCTCCCTTCCTGGCTATCTTGTGGCAGCCATCTTGTGTCCACATGGGGCCAGCCATCTTGTGGGTTGGAGTGATGTTCAATTTGCATATTACTCTTTTATTAGATAGGATAAAGGCCTGGTGCACAGGTGGAAGCCATCTGTTTTGCCCTGAAGGGTGTCCTGGATTAGGGTGGGGGTTCCCTTGGGCCATGGGGTGGGGGGCTGGGTGAAGGGCCTGTAGAGGTTTGTAGGCCAGCCACACCTCCTGGTGACCCAAGCCAAGGCCCTGGTATCTGGGATTTATTTATCTTCTACAATTGAAACTTTATAGCCTTGAGTGGAGGCCAGGGCAGGCCAAGGTGGGCAGGAAGCTTGGCTTCCTCCATTATAAGAGGCAACCCAAGCTTCCTGCTCTCTCCAGCTACATGGCTGCCACCATTTGTGTTGGGTTAATTGCATACTCACTCCTGATTGGCTGGTGGGTGTAATGGATGTATGGTTAATTTGTATGTTTCTCTTTTATTAATAGGATGAAAGTGATGCATAAGGCGATTGATATCCTTCCCAATGTTATATCACTATGAAGTGTCAGTAAGAGTTTAATCAGGCAATTTGGTTCAACATCAGTCTGCATACTTAGTCATTATACTATATCATCATTATCATGTAGATATCATTCAACATGATATTACATTTAATAAAGAGTTTTCTTAGAAAAGAAATGTAGTTATGATGGATTTTTCAAATGTCCATTATGTTCAGCAAGTACATAGTTACTATGGGGGCACAAAATGGAAGTAGAATAAATAATGCTATATTTCATGGAACTTTGCATTGAAGATAGCACTCTACCAAAGAAAAGAACTTGTAGCCTATGGCACAATGAGCTTAAATGATTTTGGAAACAGTGTTTATTGAGATTAAACTTTCAGTTTACTGATTGTATAATATAATAATTTTCTTAAAAAACAACATGTCTACTTCCCTCTTTGGTCCATAAGCTAACTCGTGGCAGGGACCAGGCTATTTTTACCTTTGAGTGCCCAATCACAGTCCCTTACAAACATTAAGGGCTCAATAAATGATTTTTATGTGAAATAAAGGATGTTTACAAGATGCCTGTCTTTCATACCTCCAATATAGTCTGTTCGTGGTTCTCAGTTACATAATAGGTCTATGTGAATCAAATGGCTTTGGAATATTTTAAAAATCTGCAGCATTCTTATTCATCAAAATATTCAATTCAGTTCAATTGCACAGAAAATTATTTAACACCTACTTTGTGCTTTCCACTCATATCAGAGCATGAAGAAACCTAATAACTATAATCTATTATGCAAATAGAAAGGTTTTTTATCACAAGGCTCTGTGCCATATAGGGACCACATACCTGCCTTCATTAACTCTTCAATTTTAGATAAACAATGACCCTCCTACATGTCATCTTAGTGTAAACTCAATCTCTATGTCAATATGACTAGATTGGAATGTATAGCAGCAGCCTTCTCATCACATTTTTGTGGAATAAAAAAAACTCAGCTTCAATCGTTCCTAAATGTGAGATCAGTGCCCCCATAGGTAGATACTTTTCTTGCCTTAGGTTCCAGTATACCTTCATCTATCCTCCAAAACCCAACATGGCACCGTGGTCCAAGAAAAGGAGTTGACTTGAATTCAGGGCTCAAATTCTTGGATGGTCTAGATCAACTAATTTTTGCCCTAATTACTTCAGTACCTCAAAGCCAATCATTTCTAGGGGATGAATTTCAGGCAAAGCCCAGACTTTCCCCCCATCTCTATAATGTTTTTGAGAATGGATCCATAAGCTTCATATTAATATCAAATTTTAACTTTGTGCTATAGGATATGACAAAAAAACATAATTCCCTTCAACAGAAGTATACAATCTAAAAAGTAATTAAAATAGCTTATAGAAAGTAATTTCTTAATTTACTGATAGATTAAAAAATACTGAGCACTAGGGCAGGAAGTACTATAGAAGCACACAGAGAAGGAAAAATTGTTTACCAAGAGTGTTAAAAATCATTTCTTCATAAAACTACCTATACTAAAATGCCATCTCTGAAGTCTGCAAACCAATAACAAAGCCTTAAGGGTAAAGAATATCTATAGTACAGCACATATAGAAATCTATCCACTTTCAGTGTGAAAAAACTGTCTGCAAATAGCAAAATCATCCCAAATTAGCTCTGAAACTTTCATTATTAAATCAAGAGTCAACATAGTTTGTGTTATTAATTATCACCTGTCACAGTTCATCTTACAGCTGACATGCAAAATTAGCATGACTATGTGCAAACAGAAACACCTATTCATGAGTATTGTACATTTTTCCCTAGGGAAAAATAAAGCTCCAATATGCATTCTTCTTGATAAATCTTATCAGCACGTTGAACATCTTGAAAATCATTGCTAAACACTGCCTTAGTTTATGGATAACTTCGTTGACACATTTCACTAACCAACAAGTCATTTATAATGCTTTTCATAAATGAATCCCATGCACTACTTGTATTCAAATGTCTGATGGCAGCAATAAAACAATTTCCATAAACACTGGTAATTATTGAGGTTTTTTAGAATTTGAGTCAAGAGATATGTTGAATCTACTTTCTTACTACACATTATGTCAAGATTTCTTGATTTTGTTTGGATATTTTATAATTTTCCCTGGGTACACAATAAAGATGGTAAAGAAATGTAGGAGAACAGAGACTGGATTGCCAGATATTATAACATTTATAGTTCTGGGTTACCAGAGAATCTTTGCTATAATACTACACAACTGCACCATACAACTTTGAGGAAAGCATAAACTTTGAAGTTTTTGCCATCATCATATAGTTTCCATTTTACTGGAGAGGAAGCTGAGGTCAAGAGGTGTCAAGTACATTACTTTTTGTTACATAGCTGGTAGTAGTAGAAAGAGACTAGAATTCAGGCCATCATATCCAACGCTACTTCTCTGATCATTTTAGCATAAAGTGAGCTTGTGTTAGAGCTAACTGGAGATTTACTCAGAAGGAACTCATTATCAGGTGGCTTCTTTTCATGATGTGAACCTGGAAAATGATTCACAAAATCTGATGAATTTCAAAGGTGTGTGGGTGTCTGTGTGCGTTCCATATGAATACATTTCTTTTTTAAAAAAATATATTTTTATTGATTTCAGAGAGGAAGGGAGATGGAGTGAGAGAGATAGAAACATCAATGATGAGAGAGAATCATTGATCAGCTGCCTCCTGCATGCCCCCTACTGGGGATCAAGCCTGCAACCCAGGCATATGTCCTTGACCAGAATCAAGCCTGGGACTCTTCAGTCTCCAGGCTGAGACTCTATCCACTGATCCAAACCAGCTAGAGCTGACGTGTCTACATTTCTTAAATAATTGTATATATAATTATAGAACCAACTTAACTTTCAACATGGAGCAACCTGTAGATCTGTTTTGGATTTTCCAGATATTAAGATATAAATACTACTGAAACCGGTTTGGCTCAGTGATAGAGCATTGGTCTGTGGACTGAAAGGTCCCAGGTTCGATTCCTGTCAGGGGCATGTACGTTGGTTGCGGGCACATCTCCGGTAGGGGGTGTGCAAGAGGCAGCTGGTCGATGTTTCTCTCTCATCGACATTTCTAGCTCTCTATCTCTCTCCCTTCCTCTCTGTAAAAAAATCAATAAAATATATATTTTTTAAAAAGATATAAATACTTAGAGCTGGAAGGAGCCTTGGATCAGTTGATTCTAATTTGTGGATGAGAGTAAGGACCTCTGAGCTGCAGGAAAAAAAAGCTTTTTCGACATGAAAATGCATATGCTCACACAATTGCTATACTATATCTAGGGGTTCCTGGAGCCACAATAACACAGGATGAACTATTTTCACTTCTTCTTATTTGCAATATGGGTGTTCATGGGTGAGGTTAGATCCTGTCTTATAACTTCTGCACTCTCCACCAAGGAGAATATATCTAAAAAGAGAGGGAGAGACTCCCAAAGGTCACACATCTTGTCCATAATTTGTGGAGTTGAGGTTTCTTTTCACTTAATCAATTCATTGCAATATTTTTTGGTCTTTTTTTTCCTCAGAAGATTTGAGACAAATACTATCATTTTTTTAAATCTATACTGAGATCAAGAGGCCATGCTTTTACTGCAAAATGGTAAGACACTCATTTTCTCTTTATAACTGTTTTTGGCATATATTACAGAAAAGTTCCATATATAAATGCATCTAAAACAGGAGCTTGTGTTATTTTTTAAAACAGAGTTTAGAGCTCACGTAAATTCTCATTACAAAGTGTAATTGTTTGTACATGTCTCACTTATAGGTACAAAATCAGTTGCTAAGATTGCCACTCTGTGATACTTTTCTTTCTCAGAACATCATTTCTGCCATTATTGTGCAAAGATAATTGGAAGTGGCTTCAGTTTTTGTCCCCAGTGGTTAGCTTGACAATTATAGAATTGGTGTATTTTTTAGATGACATCCTTAGTTACATATTTGTCACACTTATTCAAATTACTTACCATAAATGCAGCAAAATGCATGTGTCCTGAAATCTATCACTTGACTTATTGATGTGCAAAGCTGCCTCACATTCTTCTGTACAAGAGCTCTGCAAAGGCATTTCCTTGTCAAGAAAATAAACAAATCACCATTACTACCTTATTGACCAGGGGACAGATGGAACTGTTTCAAATAGCACTGTAAGAGCTAGCCCCTTAAGATGCATTGCCCTTAAGGAGGACCATCTGGTTTAAACAGGCTTCTTGGCAATCCAAATGACAGAAGAGGCAGCTGAGAGTGCTTTGCAGAGGTTGGCCTGTGTTGGAAACCACTGCAGAAGGTGGAAATACAATATTGGTAAAACCCTAAAAGCCAGTTAGCAGTTGCAAGACCAAGTACACCTACCTTCCCTATGATTATTTTTTACCTTTTGTGATGAAAGCTTAAAGTACAAATGCTACTGATTTTAACATTTATATCCATACTAGAGGCCTGGTGCATGAATTTGTGGGGTCCCTCAGCCTGGCCTGTGCCCTCTCACAATCTGGGATCCTTCAGAGGACATTGGAGAGCTGAGCTAGTCTCAGCCTGATCCCTGCAAAATCCATGCACTGGGCATCTAGTATACATATAAGATCTTATGTTAATCTCCTCCCGCCTTCTCCCCACCTCTGAGATTCATCAGTCTGTTCCATGTTTTTATGCCTGTGGTTTCCGCTCCTGCATTGAGTGTCTGCTCCCTGGTGATCAGTGTGCATCATAGTTACCAAAGTTGGTTGGTCTGCCATTTGGCCGGTCACTTAGGCATATGTATATATATATATATATATATATATATATATATATATATATATATATATATATATATAATTTCCCCACATAGCATAAAATCCCTTTGAGGTTGCTCAGAGGAGACCATAACTACTGCAGTAGAGACCTATGTAGGCCCAAGTTTCTTCTCTCACATCTTATAGAATTCCACTGATAATCATGCTAATGGAGTCTGATTAGTTTACCTTGCAGTTTACAAACCTATTTACTTTCTTGCTATTCTATCACAAGATTTGGTGCATTTTTCTTAACTTTCTCAATCTGACTTCCTCTTTAAATGCACCCTCACCTGCTCCCTACATATAAACTATACTCTAGTTCGCTGTGCGATCTACAGTGTCACCTGTCATGCCCAGGTCTTATTTCCTTTTTTAAAACTTGCTGTTTAGTTTATTAGAATTGCCATCTCCTCCTCTGCTGCATAAAACTCATTCTGCAAGACTCTGCAGGTTATCCAAGACTTCCCTAACACATCTTTCTCCCAAGACAATGTTGATTAATCTACTTTCTGTGTTCACTGTACATAGAGTGTTTTTGGTATGGCACACAACAGTGGTAATGCAGTTTATCTATTTATGTGTCTTTTTTCCTTACTCAAGCCAAGATAAGGAAATGTGTTTTATATTTGATTTGTTTATATGTGCTGCCAGATTCATAGCAAAGACTTGAAAAACTTTCATTCCTATCATCCTCCCGTCCACATAGAATATAAACAAGTCAGTGACTTTGTGCTCATTAAGATCATTAAAATATTTACTTTCAGCTCTGATGACAATGACATATTCAGCCATTTATTTCTCCACCATCAATATAAGTAATAGTAGAATAATACCTGAAAAGTCAGCCAAAACATTGATTATCTTTTTTTGCTTTTTATTGTTTAAAGTATTACACATGTAGTATATATGTCCTTTTTTTCAATTGATGTTCCCCCTGCCTTTGATTATTTTTATAATTCTACCAGTTCCTTGATTGTCTTATTGCTTAAGTGGTATGTTAGAATAATATTCAGCTTTTTAAAAATACAGATACCCCACTCCCACCCACCAGAAATTAGATTTCAACTTGCCTGGGGTATGACCCAGATATCAATAGTTTTTACAACCTTCCAAGATACCAAAACATGCAGTGAAGGTCAGGAATAACTGGTGGAAAAGCTATAATTGACAGTTGAATCAATACAAATAGCCTAATTTCTTTTAGTGGGAAGGATTAAAACCATAGTTTCCTGAGAATATTTACTTACATTGAGCACTTTTACACTTTACATGAATTTGACATACTCTTGAATACATTTTATATATGATACATTATATATTTTATCATTACATATAGCTTAATTAGGTGCCATTGGTAAATGAGCTAGTAAAGACAACAGGAATCTTTAGCAGTAATTAGAGTTGAGCTTGAACATGCAACACAGATTTCTAATGAACCATTTTGTTTGGAGATGGTACAAACAATAGCCTCTAGCCATGGCCAGTCTTTCTTAGTGGTTAGAGTGTTAGCCTGCACATAAAAGGGTCGGGGGTTCAATTCCTAGTCGAGGGCACACACCTGGATTACAGGTTGATCCCTGGCCCCCTATTGGGGCATGTGTGGGAGGCAACCAAACAATGTGTTATTCTCACACCAGTGTTTCTCTCTCTCCTCCTGTCTTTCTCTCTCTCTCCTCCCATTCTCCCTCTATTCCACTCTCTCTAAAAATCAATGGAAAAGTATCTTTGGGTGAGGATTAACAAAAAACAAAAAAATAGTGTCTAACCTAAGGATATGAAATAGGTTTCCCTTTCCGGCTGTTTGGAGATCTGAGTTGTGAAGGTTCATTAGATTGTGTGAGAGCTCAGCTGGAAAGAGTGCTGTGGTACTGTGGTCAGCTAGGCACGTTAGGATAGTCTTGGTTTGTGGAAGTAAATAGATGATAGATGCATGTGCATGGATACTATAACTCTTTTCAGATATTTTTTTCAGAAGTCTTTTCACCATCCAGCAAATAGAAATTTATACATTTGTAGTGACCTATAACAGAGCTGACTTAAGAACCTGTGGTGAAGTATTGAATATCTCTTGAAAATTAATATTGTGGAGTTCCTGGTTGCAAAAGATTTATCTGTTTTTCCCAGGAAAGCTGAGGACTGAAGGTACTATAACATCTTTTCAGAACTCCCACTAAAAAGTTGGTTTGGTGGCACTGATGAAATAGATAAAATCTCATGAGCTTGGGGATATCTTAGATATACAGAAAAATTTGCCAGCCAATAAAAATATTATAAGACCTATTTGTCAGATCACATATGGCCCATTCTTTCACTGCCTGTGAAAAACTGATCTATAAAATGAAATTGGATCTGTGCATATCTGAGATTCTTTCCTATCTGATTTATGCTTCTGTACACACTGGAATATGACAGGTAGTAAGATATACATTGCTCAGATATTCTAATAAAGTTTCATTCTCATCATTTAAGACTAGTCCTGCTGCTGGCACAATACATTCTCTGAAATGGTATCTGACTCTTTCATTGCATATCGGTACCATAATCTTAAGGTTCGTTAGCATTTTCCCAGCCTTTGTGATAGGTCCATGAAGAGCAATATAAGAGATGGAATTCATTCCTTTGATTGTAATATATCATGATCCATAGGAATAACAGTCAAAGACTTGGGGGCAAAAACAGAACAATGCCACCTTACATATATACGTTAAGTTATGGCACATCTCATTTTAGAAACACATACCCACAAAGGTGAAAATAGTGTCCAGCTTTTTTTTTTTCCCAGAGAACCCTTATAGAAAGAATGCACACCTCCAGCAGTGGGAGTGGCACTGCTTTTATTATGTGTTAGTATTGTATTAGACTTTATGTGTTATTTGTTATGATTTGCTAAGTTAATAGGAGGTTTGGGGATGCTCAAAAGTTTTTTTTCATATAAATTAATAGTAATTATTTCTTTGCTTGTTGCCATTTTGGCATAGAAAGGTTTCAGAGGGATACTCTACTTTCTGACAGTTGGGAAGACCTGTATATACTCAAAATCAAAGAAGTAGGGGGGTTGGGTGGAGGAAGAGCCAAAAGGGAGGAATGGGGTACATTTCTAATACTGTCAACAATAAAAAAAAAAGAAATATAGTGATACCATTCACATTAGACTATACTAGGTACTTTTCAATTTGTATCTTATGAAATTTTAGATCTGGTGAATTGGGTCCAGAAAGAAAAAGCAACATGCTTATACAACATGCTTATACAAATGGGAAAAGGAAAGATCAGAAAGAAGGATCAGGAAGAAGTGACTGCTGATGTCCTTTCTCATATGGGCCTTTCTCCCAGAATCTCTCCCTGCCATTAGTGCTAAAGCTGCATGCTGATGGAGAAAGCCAGAATTATCTGGAAGATCCTACTGAGAATACTTCCAGATGAACTCATTGGCATATATAAGTGCCAGAGTCACTTCTTCTAGTGCAAGTCAGGGTGATTAAATGTGGATATAAAAAAATTACATTTTCTGTGGTTTTTTTTGCTGTTTTCTGAACTAAATGCAAAAGGCAATCATAATTAGCCAAGTAGTGATATTATGAAGATATGATGGATACTTTCTATGGAGTACAGAAAATTTTGTTTCAAATGGTATTTTGCTTTTACCATCAGTTCAATAATGCTGGACAGTAAATTAAATATAAAAAATAATTTAATATCTTATTTTAGGCAATATAATAATACATGTACTTTCAGTACATACTATTGATCAATAATTTTAATCACTTCTGCTGCAAAAACAAAAATATAAGAAATAGTTAATATGCCTTATTGTTTTTCATTTATAAATACTGAATTTATTTAGATTTATTGAAGCATGTACAGGAATACCTAATAGTATTGCACTTCATTTTATTGTACTCTACAGAGAATTGTGTTTTTACATTGTAGTTTTATGGAAGACCTGTATCACCCAAATTTCTTGGCACCATATTTTCCAATAGCATTTGTTCACTTTGTATCTATGTGTTACATTTTTGTAATCCTTGTAATATTTCAAACTTTATTGTTGTTGTTGTTGTTTTTATTATTGTTATGGTGATCTGTGATCTGTGATCTTTGATGTTACTATTATAATTGCTTTGGGGCTAGAAACACCAATCAGAAAGGATATATGCACCCCTAGCAGCACAATTTACAATAGCTAGGATTTGGAAACAGCCTAGGTGCCCATCAGCAGATGATGGAATCAAAAAGCTATGGTACATTTACACAATGGAATATTATGCTGCCATAAAAAAGAAGAAATTCTCATCATTTGCAGCAACCTGGATGGAACTAGAGAACATCATGCTGAGTGAAATAAGCCAGTCAATGAAAGAGAAACACTAGATGACCTCACTTATTTATGGATGATAAAGTACATTATAAACTGAAGAACCAAAAGATAGATATAGAGAGAGTAAAACAACAAGCAGACTGTCAAATTACAGTGGGGAGGGTAGGGAGATCTGGGGGAGATAATAGACCAACCGAAGGACTTGTATACAAGCATATAAGTACAACCAATGGACACAAAACTCTGGGGAGGGAGGGTTTGTATGGGAGGGGAGGCAATGTTAAAATATGTACACAGATAATAATTTAATAAAAAAAACTTAAAAAAAACACACACACACACACAACTTAAAAAGCAAGAGGAGAACCCAAGGGAACTTTGGGAGAACACAAAATGAAACAACATCTGCAGAAAAAGGATTCCAGAAGGATAGGAAACTGAGCAAGGAATAGAAAATCTGTTTGAAGAAATAATGACAGAAAACTTCTCTGATATCGGGAAGAAAAAACTCACACAAATCCAAGAAGCTCACTGAGTCCCAAAAAAATGAATCCCAAAAGACTGATGCCAAGGCATATTGTAATTAAATTGGCAAACACTAATGACAAAGTAAGAATCTTAAAAGCGGCCAGAGAGAGACAGAAAGTTACCTGCAAAGGATCCCCCATCAGACTAGCAACTGATTTCTCAACAGAAACACATCAGGCCAAAATGGAATGGAATGAAATATACAAAGTCATGCAAAGGAAGGGTCTGAATTCAAGAATACTGTACCCAACAAGGCTATCAATCAAAATT
The DNA here is from genome assembly GCF_964339955.1 of Pipistrellus hanaki. Lineage (NCBI taxonomy): Eukaryota > Metazoa > Chordata > Mammalia > Chiroptera > Vespertilionidae > Pipistrellus > Pipistrellus hanaki. The sequence goes on along the minus strand of NC_140524.1, from coordinate 17,658,464 downwards.
GAGGGTGAAATAAGGAGCTTCACAGACAAAAAAAGGACAAAGGTAGTTTATTACCAGCAAACCAACAATGTAGAAATGCTAAAGGTTCTGATGTAAAAAGAATAAATAGGAAGTGAAGAAGTAAAAGAGGCATAAAGAATAAAAAATGGTAACAAACAAGTATCCATCAATAATAACTTTAAATGTAAATGGATTAAATGTCCCAATCAAAAGATATAGGGTAGTTGAATGAATAAGAAAACATGACCCATATATCTGTGGTCTACTGGAAACCCATCTCAGAAAAAAAGGACTCATACGGACTGATGGTGAAGGGATAGTAAAAGTTTTTTCAGGCCAATGGAAATGAAAAAAAAATCTTGAATAGCAATATCTATATCTGACAAATTAGATCTCAAAGTGAAGGACATAACAAGAGATAGGAAGGCCACTTCATAATACTAAAGAGAGAAATACAACAAGAATAAAAACTCTGGCAAATATATACAAATTCAAACACATTTAAAAAAATACCTTCTGTAAAATATCAAGGGAGAGAGTGACAGCAATACAGTCATAATAGCGAACTTTAATGCTCCACTATCACCATTGGTAAAAAAATCCTCTAAAAAAAATTCAGCAAAGAAACATCAATTCGAAATGACTCAAATAGATCAAAGGGATTCAATTGACATCTTCAGAACATTTCACCCCAAAGCCATGGAATATATATTCTCAAATGCACATGACTCATTTTCAAAGATAGACCATATATTGGTTCACAGGCAAAGTCTCTTCAAATTCAAGATGATTCAAGATGATAGAAATCATATCAAGCTTCTTCTCAGATCACAATGGCATAAAACTGGAAATCAACTACAATAAATAGAATTAAAAAATCAAACACCTGGAGGCTAAATGGCATGCTATTAAACAATGACTGGGTTACCAGAGAGATCAAAGAAGAAATAAAAAGCATCATGGCAGCAAACAACAAATAAAACACACAACAGTCCAAAATCTATGGGACACAATGAAAGCATTCTTGAGAGGGAAGTTCATAGCTCTCAAAAAAACAAGAAATAATGATAATAAATTATCTAACCCTACAACTCAAAGAGTTAGTAAGAAAGCAACAAGAAAAGCCCAGCATAAGCAGAAGGAGGGAAATAATAAACGTCAGAGTGGAGATAAATGACATAGAGACAATAAACAAAACAAAACAGAAAATACAAAAGGTCAACAAAACCAAGAGCTAGTTCTTTGAAAAGATAAACAAGATTGATGAACCTCTAGCCAAGCTCACCAAGAAGGAAAGAGATAGGACCCAAATAAACAAAATCAGAAATCAAAGAGGTAAAATAACAACTAATCCCACAAAAATCCAAATGATTATGAAAAAATACTACAAATATCTCTACTCCAACAAACTGGACAATCTCAATGAAATGGACACATACCTAGAAAGACACAAGCTTCCAAAACTCAATCAGTAAGATTCAAAAAACCCGAATAGGCTGATAACTACTGATGAAATTAAAACAGTAATCAAAAAGCTTCCAGAAAACAAAACCCTGAACCAGATGGCTTTACAGGGTAGTTCTACTAAGCATACAAGGAAGAATGAAACTCCTCAGACTTTTCAAAAAAATTCAAGAGAAAGGCACACTTCTAAGCTTTCTCTATGAAGCCAGCATTACCCCAATCCCCAAACCAGATAAAGACACCACAAAAAAGGTAACTACAAGCCAAAATCCTTGATGAACATAGATGCTAAAATCCTCAACAAAATTCTAGCAAATCGGATTCAGCAATACAGTAAAAATATCACACACCATAATCAAGTGAAATTTATTCTAGGGATACAAGGATGGTACAATACCTGTAAATCAATAAATATGATACATCACATAAACAAAATGATGATAGCCATTCTGATAGGTCTGAGATGGTACCACATTATTGTTTTGATTTGCATCTCTCAGATGATTAGTGACTTTGAGCATGTTTTCATATGTCTCTTGGCCTTCCTCCTGTCTTCTTTCAAAAAGTATCTATTTAGGTCCGTTGCCCATTTTCTGATTAGATTGTTTACCTTCCTTTTGTTAAGTTGTATGAGTTCTCTGTAAATTTTGGAGATTAAACCCTTATCTGTGATAAATAACATTGACAAATATGTTCTCTCATACAGTGGGCATTCTTGTTGTTTTCCCAGTGGTTTATTTTGCTGTGCAAAAGCTTTTTATTTTGTAAAAAATAAAAAGTAGTCCATTTGTTATTTCATTTTTAGTTTCCATTGCTTTAGGAGCAGTATTGGTGAAGAAATTGCTTCTGCATACATCTGAGATTTTGCTGCCTGTGGATTCCTGTAGTATTTTTGTGGATTACTATCTTATGTTTAAGCCCTTTATCCATTTTGAGTTTATTTTTGTGTATGGTGTAAGTTGGTGGTCTAGTTTCCTTTTTTTTTTTTTTTTTTTTTTTTATGCATCTGTCCAATTTTGCCAACACCATTTTTTTGAAGAGACTGTCTTGACTCCATTTTATGGTCATGCCTCCTTTGTTGAATATTAATTGAGCATAGTGGTTTGGGTCAATTTCTGGGTTCTCTATTCTATACTCTTGATCTATATGTCTGTTCTTGTGCCAGTACCAGGCAGTTTTGAGAATAGTGGCTTTGTAATACAGCTTGAAATATGGCATTGAGATCCCACCTACTTTGTTATTCTTTCTCAGGATTGCTGCAGCTACTCAGGGTCTTTTTGTATTCTCGATGAATTTTTTGAAAGTTAGTTCTAGGTCTGGAAATACATCATTTGTATTTTAGTGGGGAGTGCATTAAATCTATAGATTGCTTTGGGTAGTATGGGCATTTTGATTATGTTGTTTCTACAAATGGCAAGTGCTGGTGAGGATGTGGAGGAAAAGAAAACCTTGTGTACTGCTGGTGGTAATGCATACTGGTGTAGCCACTGTGGAAAACAGTATGGTGTTTCCTCAAAAATTTAAAAATAGAACTGCCTTTTGACCCAGTAATACCACTTCTAGGAATGCATCTCAAGAAAACAGAAACAGCAATCAGAAAGCATATATCGCCCTTATATTCACAGTAGTATAGTTTACAATAGCTAAGATTTAGAAACAGCCTAAATACCCATCAGCAGATGAGTGGTTTAGAAAACTATGGTACATCTACACAATAGAATACTACGCTGCTATAAAAAAGAAGGAATTCTTACCAATTGCAGCAGCCTGGATGGAACTGGAGAGCATTATGCTAATTGAAATAAGCCGGACAGTGAAAGAAAAATACTACATGATCTCACTCATTTTGGGGTAATTAAGAACATTATAACCTGATTTATAAAAGGTTAGATACTGAGGCAGAGAAGCATCAAAAATACTTTCAAATTACAGCAGGAAGGCTGGGGAGTATTGGGGAGAGGAGGTAAGAGATCACTGAAGGACTTGTATGCATGCATATAAGCATAACAAATGGACACAAGACACCGGGGGTGTGTGGAAAAGGTATGTACCTAGGGGTTGGGGAGGCCAGGGAAAGATCAATATGGAAAAAAAGGAGACATATGTACTACTCTTTGTAATAATTTAAACAATAAAATTTAAAAACAAAATTCAATAAAACAAAACCAGTAAACAAACACAAAAAACATAGGCAGCAAAATATCAGACATTCATGTTGCAAATTTTTCACTGATACAACACCTAGCACAAGAGAAACACAGAAAAAATAAGCAAATGGGACTACGTCAAACTTAAAAGTGTCTGCACAGCAAAATAAATCAACATCAAAATGAAAGGGAACCCACTGTATGGGAGAAAATATTTGCCTGATAAGGGGTTAATATCGAAAATATATAGGGTACACATACAATCAAAAGAAAAACAATCTAATCAAGAAATGGACAAATTATTTAAATTGCCATTTCTCCAAAGCAGCCAGACAAATGGCTGAGAAATATGGAAAAATGTTCAGTGTCACTTAAAATCAGAGAGATTCAAATGAAAATAGCAATGAGGAACAATTTCACACCTGTCAGACTGGCTGCCATCAATATATCAACAAACAAGGGCTGACAAGAATATAGAGAAAATGGATTCTACTGGTGGGAATGCAGACTGGTACAGCCAGTATGGAAAACAGTATGGCATTTCCTCAATATATTAAAAACGGAACTGCCATTTTACCTAGTGATCCCACTTCTAGGAAAATATCCTAAGAGGCCTAAAACATCAATCAGAAAGGACATATACACCCCTATTTTCATAGCATTGCTATTTACAATATCTAATATCTGGAAACAGCCCAAGTACCCATCCTACCTAATAAAAGAGTAATATGCAAATTAACAATCATTCCACTCAAGGCATACCCATCAGCCACGCCCACCAGCCAATCAGAGCGAGTATGCAAATTAACCCCAACCAAGATGGCTGCAGCCTCAGAGAGCAGTTGAAATGCTTGGGTTTCCCAGGCATCGGAAGCAAAGCTTTCCACCTGCCCTGGAAAACCCAGGCCTCCACTCAAGGCTATAAAGTTTCAATTATATAAGATAAATAAATCCCAAACAGAAATGACAGCAGCTACGGATTGAGCAGGGGACTTGGCTCTGCTCCAGGCTACAAAGTTTCAATTGTAGAAGGTAAATAAATTCCAGATACCAGGGCCTCTGCTTGGGTCACCAGGGGGTGTGGCCAGCCTGCAAACCACCACAGGCCCCTCGCCCAGGTCTCCCCATGCCCCAAGGGAATCCCACCCTGATCAGGGACACCCTTCAGGGCAAACCAGCTGGCCCTCACCTGTGCACCAGGACTCTATCCTATCTAATAAAAGAGTAATATGCAGATTGACCATCACTCCAACACACAAGATGGCTGCCCCTATGTGGACACAAGATGGCCAGCAGGGGAGGGCAGTTGGGACAGATCAGGCCTGAAAGGGAGGGCAGTTGGAGGCAATCAGGCCTGCAAGGGAGGGCAGTTGGAGGCGATCAACCCTACAGTGAAGGGCAGTTAGGCTTGGCCAGGACAGCATAGGAGGGAAGTTGGGAGCAAACAGGCTGGCAGGGGAGCAGTTATACATCAATCAGGCTGGCATAGGAGTGGTTAGGGGGTGATCAGGCTGGAAGGCATAAGCAGTTAGGGGCAATCAGGAAGGCAGGCAGGCAAGCAGTTGGGAGCCAGCAGTCCTGGATTGTGAGAGGGATATCCAATTCCCTGTTTAGTCCCAATCCTAGTGGAATCGGATCTAAATGGACAGTTTAATATCCCTTGAGGGTTCCCAGATTGGAGAGGATACAGGCTGGGCTGAGTGGCACCCTCCCCCCGACCCTGTCCACAAATTTCGTGCACTGGACCTCTAGTCAGTAGATAAGAGGATAAAAAAATAAAACAAAAATCTCTGGTACACTGAATTGTTGCTATTTCAATTCCTAGTCAGACCACAATCCCAGTTGGGGGCATACAGGAGGCAGCCAATCCATGTTTCACTTTCACATGAGTATTTCTATCTCTCATCAATAAAAATTCTTTAAAAATAAATGAAAATACTATGAATGCAAATGTAAGTCTATTGAATACTCCAAAATAAAAGAAGAATAAGAACATAACAATTATGTTTATTTTTCAGTGAATCTATGTATGAGGGGTATAGTTGTTGATTCCTGATAATTACAGTAGTTATACATAATTATAAAAGAATTATTAGAAATTCAGTGATGTAATATGTTTTAGATTAACTTTAAAAGATTGATTAGTTGTCCATAATTTCTGTTCTGAAAAACTGACAGATAAGATTAATGGGAACCAGCTCCCCATGTCCTTGCTGCTTCCAATTGAGGGGATGTATATTTCTTTTATCCTATATAATTAAGAGGGAATATACAAAGTAACCCTCACACTGTCACAAAATGGCTGCTCCCACAGCAGAGGTGTGGTTCCCGTAACAGAAGATGAATGTGTCCACAAGATGGCCACAAGATGGCTGCATCCACAGTGGGGAGGCAGAGTTCCTGTAATGAGCAGTCATCAGGGACCTGAGGCTGCATGGTGCTGGGCCAGGGCAGGGAACCTGAGGCTGTGCCCCCCCCCCCCCAAATGGCTTGACAGGGGACCTCAGGTCGTGAGCCCTGTCCCAGAGCCAGGCCACGAGACCTCAGGCCACCCACACACACACACACACACACACACACACACACACACACATCGTGCCAGACTGAGGCACCTCAGGCCATTCCCCTGATCAGCAGGGCTTGACAGGAGACCTAAAGGCATGCTCCTCACCCCAGCCTGGGCAGGGAGAACTCAGGCTGTGCCTCCTGCACCAGTGCCATGGCAAGGAACCTCAGGCCACATTCCCCTGCCCCAGCACCAGGCCATGGGACCTCTAGACAGACTCTGCACCAGCTGGGCTTGATGGGGAAGCTTAGGCTGTGCCCTCCATCCTGGCGCCAGGCCAGGGGATCTGAGAGTGTGCCAGGGGACCTGAGGCTGCACTCCCCACCTGGTGTGTGCCCGGAGACCTGAGACTGCACCCCCCAATCATGCCAGACCAGGGGACCTGAGGCTGTGCCCAATACTGGGTGGGTGGAGCCTGGGCCAGGTCTGGATCTCGCCCAATGGGGGTGTGTCTGGCTGGGTCTGGGTCTCGCGTGATTTTGGGGTGCATGCTAGTGGTCAGGGACTTGACTCTGGGTCCTGCAGCGCACCCCAGATTCTTTCAGGAGGGAGATTTTCATATAAATTTTACTAATTTTTTTCTTCTCTGACACTCTATTATAAAGGGCAAATAGCAATATTAAATATTTCCTGTAATTGATTCTCTTTTTTATGTGTACAAATTTCACGCACTGAGTCACTAGTTTAATATATTGGTGTGTGATTAAGATGTATATCTGAAATTAACACAGGCTCATATTTCTTAAAATCTGGATTTTGTTTCTGAGAAGGCTGGCAGTTCTTCTCTGAAATTGTTTTATCTTGTATATATAAGCAATCAAACACAAACCAACTGATTCTACAATGTTGGCCATCACCATCAGTTGCATGTTTTGAAAATTTGACTCTGAGCTATGGCATAATATAACATTATGTTTTCTATTCATTCACTCAGTATTCACTGCTTTTATCGAACTCACAATATTTTTATCAAGAGTCTTAACATGAAATAGTGTTCTAGTCAGAACGAGTGTTTTTTTTTTTTAATGTCATGCAATAAAATATAATAGAATATAAAAGTGAACCATGTTTCTACATTTTCAGAGGAAGTGTGATCCAATCTGACAAAAAATTCATTTAATTAATGTAAACCCAATCACTGGGCAGGTGCATTCATTTTAATCCTTCTTCAGAATTTAAGAAAATTTTCAGCTAAATAGAATTTGACATTTAATAAAAGGAAGCATGGCATTATGCTGCAGACAGCATGCCAAACTAAGATCAGCTAACCATGCTGAGAAGATTATAAAGTTTTTCTCATGCCCTTTAACTTGAATCCAGTAATCAAAAGATTGATTTACTTCTTAAACTTAATTTTCAGCTCTAATTTTATTAATTTTCCAAACCAGCTAGATCCTTTTAATCTACAATATTTGATCAGCTGCAGCTGCGTCCTGTTTGCAATATGAGATCAACTTTCTGCTCAGTTATCACTAATCATAATGAGAGAAAAAAATAAAAGTTTAGTCTTGCCCTCTGAGTGAAATTGAATCCCTTACTCCAGGAACTGGGATCCTCTGTCTCCTTCAGATAAAAGGTTTAAAGGATTGAAGAATTAGGGAAATTTCATTAAATGAGAAATTTCTTTTCTTCAGTTTAGGGAAGAAAATATAGGGTTTTTAATCTAAGGCACAACAGGGTCCAAAGCTCAACAAAAGAAGAACATTGGGCCTCATAAAAATGATTGCAGTCCTGAAGTAAGCATTCGTTTTGAAAACTATGCTCTTAACCTTTCCTCTAAACAAAGACAGGGGTAGATCCATTTGCTGTATATATTGTGGTACACCAGAAAACCCTGGTGTTAGACTGTTGACACTCATTACTAAACTAACAGTCATTTATTGTAAAGTCAATCTATACAGTTTCTCTCAGATAATATGGAAGGGCAATTCTAAAATAATATAGATGTTAGGAAAGGAGTTTAACTTTGCGTTAGGACCCACTCTTTCACCATACACTGCTTTTCTTCTTAAAGAAGTGCAAGTGCAAACTGAGCACGTGAGTTTCTGTAATAACTTTTATCAGAACATGAAGACTAAAAAAACTGCCTGTTTACCTAATCTTCCCCCCTCCCCCAGGCCAACCACCTCACTCATATTTCTTTCTTTTTTTTCTCTTTTATATTTGGTATTTCTTTATTTTAAGTGTGCATTAGAGAATTTGGATCCTTGAGAAAAAGAAAAAGGATATACCTATATACCTAAGAGTTTTACCTCAAACTCTGTTAGAATTTTCTGTATTCCCTTTATTTCTGCAGCCTCTTGTCATATACATGGGTGTAACATATCTTTAATTATTACTACATAATTTTACATCCTGTTTTTTTTAATTAATGTGTACAAGCTTAACCACCTCCATCTCCTGAGATTCCTCAACTATTTAAAAGGTCTAAAAGTTTGCTTTGCTCCATATGGCCCTAGATAATAAATTAATGGGACAAGATTTAGTGGCACATATCCCCGTGGTTTCATATATCCTTATTTTTTCAGTTCTGAATATATATTTTCTACTTGGGGCTCAGTACATGAATTTGTGCACCGTGTAGGCCACTAACCTGTGGTGGGCACAAGGGTGGGCCTTGGCCCATCCTCTATGTTCCCACCCAGCCCCAGGTCCACTGTCTGCCACAAGCCTGCTCCCACCTCCACCACTCCCATGTCCTGATGGTGTCACTCACATCTGTTGGTGGCGAGGAGTGATTGGGGCAAGTGCCAACAGCAGGTGCAAGTGGTGGCTGCTGCCCTTGTCACCCCTCAGGATCAGGTGGAGAAGCCATCAGGGTTGACCGGGGCCAACAGCTGCTGCTCACACCCACTGACAGTGTTGAGCAATGGGCACATACGCCAGGCACCAACAGCAGGTACAAGTGTGCCAGTGCAGGCAGTGGGTGTGAGCAGTGGCTCTGGTGCCAGCAGCAAGTGCGAGTGGGGCCATTGCTTGCAGTGAGTGCAAACGTCAGATTGGACCATGGCAAGCAGGAGCAAATAATTTTCAGTAACCACCAGAGGCAGCAACCGGTGCCCTGCCTTGGTCTGATGCCCCTGCTCACACCATCCCACCACTGCTGATGCCCACCATGTTCAGTGCTCTGCCATCTGCTGCCACTGCATGCCACTTTCTGAGCATTCCCTCTGGTGGTCAGTGCATGTCATAGCAACTAATTGTTCAGTTGTTAGGTTGTTCACTTGTTCTACTGTTTGGCCTATTTGCATATTAGGGTTTGATATAGAGAGATGTCGGATATATAATCCAATTTCTCTACTTCTTTTATAGAATGATTAAGTTGTCAATATAGAATAAAAGCATTTAGTTCCACTCTTGAAAAAACTTTGAGGATTCAGAAAATAAAGTTTTAAAAAATCAGCCTGATATTATGTCTCTGTGTCTCTGTCTGTCTCTGTCACACCCCAAATAAATAATCACCCACCAACAACTTTACTTTTACCTATGCAACATGGAAACAACTCTCAAGAAAGTGTATTATATTGTATACAGAATCCATGCTGTAGTTGCATGGCATGGGACACCATTCCCACAAGAAGTGAACACATGTTTCTGTTCCCAAATTGAACCAAAGCAAATAATATCATTTGTTAAGTAATTCCAAAAGAAATCACTTGGGATGAGTACTTTTTTTTTTTTACATCCAATTACTCTCCCAGCCCCACTCCCCTCTACCATGCATTTCTTTGCCTTATTCAGTTCCATCCCTTCAAGCCTGAAAGAGCTCCTTTTGCTTTGGGAGTTTGGGAATATCAACAAAATTCCTGTGTGTTTCTGCTGGTGGATGCTTCTTTCCCAAGCTATGTTGTCTAAGATGGGGCTCATGCACCCATGCATAATTAAGAAATGAATTATTTGGGAAAGTCTCTCCTGGCATTCTAATTCTCCCTGTTGAGCACAGTCATGCACTGAGCACCTGCTTTGAATAGTGAATATACTGGAGAGCTGCCCAAGCCTATTCCCAGGTGGGCTAGACAGATATCCCTGTTTCTGTGGATATAAGCCATTAGGTAGATTGCTAACTAATGCAGCATATTATACTACCTTACAACTACAGGCATAAACCAGAGTACCAGAAGGGCAATAGAGGGTTATTGCATTTCACGATTAGAAAAAAAAAAATACATGTGTTAGGTACTTTGTTTGATCCTAGGTAAAATGAAATGAGGAAATTTTCTTCAGCAGAGGCAGTAGCTGTGCTACACTCAGATATATTTTCAGAAAACTGCAAAGACCCTCCTACCCACTTCATATCCCCATGGATATTCCTTACTGATATTGCCCTTGCTTTCCCGAATCACCTAGAAGTATATATAATAGACTCAGCCCTTTGAATGAAAAAAGGGGATGTATGGTATGATAAACATTGTCATGTTCTCAAAAGCTTTGCCAGAATATGCATTTTCTGAGTATCTTTTATTAGCATACTCAGTTAATATGATTATGTATTAGTATCTTGGAAGGCACAGAGACTTAGAAGGGAAATATTATTTTATTATGATTTGTTTTAGGGGAGGGGAGAAGCATGGTATAGGCAAGTCTGGGTAGTAACCATGTCATGGGATAACATCAGAAGAGAAAATTCTGATTCTACAATAGTTGGTGGAAGACTTGGAGTTTGTACACGGAAAACATGAGGAAATGAGACAGAACTTCTTAATAATATAGTATAAGATTAGAGGCCTGGAGCATGAAATCAGTGCACTGGTGGGGGGATTTCCCTCAGTGCAACCTGCACCCTCTCCAATCTGGGATCCCCTCGGGGATTGTCCGACTCTTGGTTTAGGCCTGATCCCTATAGGATCCGACTGTCGGTTTAGGGATTAGGCCTAAACTGGCAGTCGGGCATTCATCTCAGAATCTAGGACTGCTGGCTCCCAACTGCTCGCCTGCCTGCCTGCCTGATTGCCCCTAACTGCTTCTGCCTGTCAGTCTGATCACCTCCTAACCACTCCCCTGCCAGCCTGATTGATGCCTAATTGCTCCACTGCCAGCCCAGTCGCCCCCAACTGCCCTCCCCTGTCAGCCCTGTTGCCCCTAACTGCCTTCCCCTGCAGGCCTGGTCACCACTAACTGCCCTCCCCTGTTGGTCTGGTCGCCCCTAATTGCCCTCCCCTGCAGGCCTCGTGCCCCCAAACTGCCCTTCCTCCCCTACAGGCCTGGTTGTCTCCAACAGCCCTCCCCTGCTGGCCTGTTGCCCCAACTGCCCTCCCCTTCTGGCCTGGTCTCCCACAACTGCCCTCCCAGCCAGCCATCTTGTGGCAACCATCTTGTGACAACATGGACCCAGCCATCTTGTGACCACATGGGGGAGGCTGTTTTGTGCGAAGACGTGACTGTCAATTTGCATATTAACTCTTTATTATATAGGATTATTATTGTATAGGATTATGTCATGGTGACAGTAAAATGAGACAGATTTTGAAGTAGTAGTGGCAACTATGTTGTGTGTTACCATATGCCTGTTACAGATGGAGACAGGGACAACATACAACTTTACATCAAAGGAAAAATGTAGGCAAACTCTAAGTTTGTGAAATGGGATTTAGTTTCAGGGGCATGTAATTATTTATTCATAGTCTACTCTTGCTGAGTGATGGCAGGATGGGCAGAAGTAAAAATGGCAAAGTTGTGGCACCACGGAGTCAAATAAACCAGTTAAGCAAAGGCAAGCTCACACACACACACACACACACACACACACTTATATGTCCCTGACAATTTTCTGCCTTTCATTAAAAGGTGATGGCTAATAAAAATGGCCTCAGCCTCAGCAGATTGAGGTTCTAATACAAATTCAGCAATGGTGTCTGGAAAGGCAAATACCTTCTCTCTAGCTAGGTCCTACCTATATGTAACCATTGATAAAGTTTAGTACAAGAGGATCATTTGAATGTTAATTATATCAAGACTAATGAAAAATGGTTATTCAAAATAAAGAAGTATTTCAATAGAGTTGTACTGAAAACTTTGCCACTTGGGAAAAAATCTAAATGATTTAGTCTGAAATAATTTTGGTTATTTTAATTTTAATTACTGTAGCAAAGATTTCCTTATAGTTTAAAAATATTTTGGCATTAATTACCAGCAATCTGGTTCATTCTATCATTATTTTATTGCTGTTCACACATTTGGAAGAGGTGATTTAATATACTGTTCATCATTGATTACCCAATGATCATTGACCTTCAAGACTAGAGTCATATGGTTTTAGAATCCTGATACGAATATTGATTTTCATATCAGCAGATGGTGAAAGTATTGCAGAAGTGATGCTTGCAGTGTCCTAAGGGGGAGTGGCCAGTTTGTTTGCTAATGGCCCTCACCTAGGTAAAGGAAGCTTGATTTGCAAGGTACATTATAAATGTGCAAGAACTGCTGTAAGTTCCATCATTAGGAAGGAAAATAGAAAAAAAAGAAAATTAGTTATGACATTGATTTTGATGTTGGTATGTCTACTATTGACATATGATTTTTAGGCAACGTTTCTTAGGATACATAGAAACTTAGAAGAAATGACCTCAGGCTTTGTTTATATTAGGCAAGATATTACACAATGCTAATTAATTCTCTTATAATTGCACATGGGTGAAAATATAAATAATGAACAAATTTATAGAGAAATTGATTTAAATAAAAAATAAAGAGAAAAAGTCAGCTGGAGTATCATTATAACCTATAAAATAAGTGATACCATTTATTTAATTAACAATGTAACAAGTACCAAATATCATTTATAGGCACCAGTGATACAACAGCAGAGCTTCAAAACTAGTGGAGGAGAAATGGACAATAAACATAAAAAGTGACTCAGTGTTGCACAAGACCAAATAAAAACAAAGCAATGCTTTAAAGAAGAGGAGTGACACTTTTTATTTACACCGGGAGACTCAGAGGATAACTTTCCAAATCTAAGTAACATGCAGGGGGCTTCTTCATTATATCTTGGGGATCTCTAGGTCATATATGATGATCTGGCCTGGATCCAGCATTAATAACCCTCCCTCTAGAGCAGTGCACTGTTCACAGTTTTATGGCCTCTGTAACAGGTTCTGCAAGACCAGTGCCTAGGAAAAAGGTAATGACTTAATTGTAGATTATCAAGAATGTACACTGAGCTTGCTGGCATGGATTTAGAATGCTAGCCCCACCCCCACCCCCAATATCAGGGTTACATTGGAAGTATAATAGCATTTTTGCCTCCTCAAAAGTGCTAAGTGGTGTGGACAAAACATAGAACAGAATGAGAGGCATTGGAATTGCTGGAGGTAGACTACAATCTTAAATATAGTGATCAAGGAATCTTCACAGAAAAGGTGTCATTTGAATAAAGCCTTAAATGATATAAGGGTATGAACTATATAAATAACATGGAGAAGAGTGCTCCAGGTTGAGGATGAAATGGCAAAAACTCTGAGGCTGAGGTGTGTCTAGCAGGTTTGAACAACTGCAAGGAGGAGTGGATGACTGTAGTGAAGAAAGGAAAGAAGAAATTTAGGCAATAAGATATGAGGAAAAAGAAGTAGTAGAATAACAGATAAATAAGATTTTGTTGTCTTTGTTGTTGATTATATTATAAGAAAAATGGAGCAAGTTTGGACAAATGAATGACATAATATGACTTGATTTTATTATTTATTTATTTATTTGTTTATTTATTTGAGAGGAAGGGAGATAAGGAAAGAGAGAGAGAGAGGAAGATCAATGTGAGAGCAAAACATCAATCTGTTGCCTCCTGCACATCCCCTATTGAAGATCAAGCCCAAAACCTGGGCATGTTCCCTGATCAGGAATCAAACTGGCAACATTTTGGTGCCTGAGTCAATGCTCGAGAAGTGAGACACACTGGCCAGGGTTTGACATATATTTGTATTTACACATTTGCTCTCAGTTAAGGGTCCAGGCGCCGAGTCATGTGGGGACTGTGGCTGAAGTGGTGGGCTTAGCAGGAGGATTTCAGGGCCAATGATTTTAAACTTTACTCAGTAAGGTACAAATTCATCAGGGTTGTTCATGAATAGTTAAATATTGGAAAACTACTGAATAACAAGTATCTGTATGCTTGAAAATTTTGAAATAATTTTATCCTAACATTTTCTTGATCCTTTGTATAATAAAAAGGTATTCTCTTTGGAGCTCCACAGATGGAAAGATTTGTGAAACATGGAGACAGTTCAGAGGAGTGTTACCACGATGACCAAATCATTGGAAAATAAGGGCTATGAAGAAAGGTTAAAAAACTGGGATTGTTCAGCTTGGAAAATAGAAGACCAAGAGGGGATTTACTAATGGTCTTTAAGTGTATAAAGAACTATCACACAGAGTATGCTCACAAGCTGGTCTCAATCTTCTCTTTGGGCAGACCAAGGAGAATGGAGTGTAAATTGCATCAGAGGGATTTAGGCAAAATAGGAGAAAGAATTTTCTGATGAGAATTGTTGTTAAACATTAAGATAGGATATCAGTTCAGAGTTTATATGACCCTGCATCTTGACCATGTTCCTGGAATTTCAAGCATGCAGACCTTTTATATGAGTCCAATATATATGTCCTGAAAGCTCACGATGTTCAAGATACTATTGTTTATACTACACTGACTGGTCAGATTATTATGATCTCTGAATGCATAATAATCTGGCCACTCAGTACACACACACACACACACACACACACACACACACACACACACACACACACTAGTGGCCAGGTGCATGAAATTCGTGCATGGGGCGAGGGGTGTTTCTCAGCCCAGCCTCTCCTATCTGGGACCCCTGTGGGATCAGGCCTTAACTAGCAGTCGGACAACCTCCATGCAATCCAAGATTGCTGGCTCTTAACCACTCACCTGCCTGCCTGCTTGTTCACCCCAACCACTCTGCCTGCTGGCCTGATTACCCCAAACTGCACCCACTACCAGCATGCTCGCCCCCAACTACCTCTCCACCAGCCTGAGCACCCCCAACTGTCCTCCTCTCCTGGCCTGATCACCCCCAACTGCCATCCCCTCCTGGCAGGATCACCCCTAACCGCCTCTAACTCGGCCCTGCCACCATGGCTTTGTCTGGAAGGACTTCTGGAAGATCACATGGTACTGCTAGTGTCTGAACTAGCAGGAAATTTTATCTTGTCAAATGTCTGCAATTTCATGTGATTCATCTCAATAAAATAATGAGGATAATAATATTTCCTCATAAAGTTTTGAACATATAGATGAAGTATTAAGAAAAACATATCTGGCACATAGAAGAAGAATATACATATTGCTATAATTATCATTATTCTTTGACAAAAATTGATTAAATATTTTAAGTACTAGATCCAAAAGAAGATATAGAAGAAAGCACAATATGTTACTGAAACATTGCTATGTAGTAGTTTTCTTTGAAGTTAACAATTACTCATGCCTGCATAGTTTTCCAACTACATAAAGCAATTGAATAAATCTTTTTTCCCAAATTCAATTGTACATAAATCTTTTGAAACTATAAAATACCATGTGAATATATTCATTGAAAATTGAAAAATAAAATATTCTAAATACAAATTCATATTTTATAGCTTATATATGCAGGTAGTGGTATAGGTATGTAGTAGTTTTGGTGCACAGCTACCCAAGTAGTATACTGAGGCTCTTCCAAGTATTCTGAAATATTGGTTCCCCAGCCCTGAAGGCTTCCAGGCCAGGATTGAAGAAGTCTGAGCTCCCACATTGGCCATATTTGGCCATAACCAGTCTCCTCAGTTTGCCATGGTATTAGCATTCCTTATAAATATTGTTGTGTCTATGTGGCATGAGATGAAAGATTGGGAAACATGAGGCTTGGAGTCTGGCAGACTTAGTTGTGAAGCAATTGTCCACCCACGTAAAGATACATAACTTGTGGGACTCAGTGAAAAATTAAACTGAGGAACGTTAAGGAAAAAAGTGTCATTAAAGGTGCTCAAATATAAAGCTGTTACCTTTCCTCTGTAATATTTTATTGATTTGTTATATTTTGTGTTATTTAATGTCATTCTAAGCAAAAAATATTAAACTTTTAAATAGGTAGAATTAATTTTACTATTCTCTTTATGTTGGGTAAAACCCATCCTATATAATAAAGAGGTAATATGCAAATTTACCATCATACTCTCACAAGATAGCTGCCTACTGCCTACCACCAGGTCAGCAGGGGGTTTAGTGAGGGATTACTAAATGACTGAACAGCAGGCTACATTAATTTGGCAGTAACCACATTGGATCCCAGGACCAAGGCACCCACAACCCACAACCGTATTGGCTAGAGCAACTCCTGTGTGTCTGGGAGTAATGGGTGTGGCAACTCAGGCAACTGGAGTCTGTGAAGGTGAAAATTGCGGTGCCCTACTCAAAGCTGTGGGGCATCTGTGACAGTTTTGATGACTGTTGGGTTCATTTGCTGTCCAAGCCTCTGGGATCTTCTGTAGAGCAGATGACAAACATTGCAGGACCTTTGGCAATGAAATTTGCAGGGAGTGTGCAGTGGTGAAGGTCTTCCATGGTAAGGGATGCTGGCATCTTTGCAAAGAAGGCCACTGGGGACCAAGGAGGTATCTGCTGAATAGTTGGTCCTGAGAGCCCCTGACCATTTTTTTTTTAAAATTATTATTGTAGTTAACTGAAAATGCCTCAGCTAAGACAATCTCCGTAGCAATCTGTATGGGCAGTGGCTTGGAAGGCTAAAGAAACTGGTCACTCACCTTGATCTTTTTCCAGTGAAAATAACTTTTTAAAAAAAAAATTTTCTTTATTGATTATGGTGTTACATATGTGTTCATATTTCCCCATTAGTCCCCTCCCCCACCCTCCCCCCTCATTCCCTCACCCCCCTTTTGTCTGTGTCCATTGATTAAGCTTATATGCATGCATACAAGCCCTTTGGTTGATCTTTCCCCTTTACCTCCACCTCTCCTACCTTCCCTGTGAGATTTAATGGTCTGGTCGATGTTTCTCTGTCTCTGGATCTATTTTTGTTCATCAGTTTATGTTGTGGTGAAAAAGAAGTTCTTACAATTTGTAACAGCATGGATGGAACTGGAGAGCATTATGCTAAGTGAAATAAGCCAGGAAGAGAAAGATAAATATCACATGATCTCACTCATTTATGGAATATAATGAACAACATAACTGAGAAGAACTTTCATGCTGAGCAGAAACTCTTGGCACTGAGCTATGCTGGCTTGAAGCATGGGATGATGAAGAAAAAAGCACAATGTTCTTCCTACCCTTTACCTGTGGTTATTCTTATGTTTTGTTTTGTTGCTTGTTTGTTTATTTATTTTGCTCCACTTTATTGTTACAGCTTCTTAACTGGACTCCTGAGCTCTTCGAGAGTTATTTGGTACATGAATAGCTGCCGATTTTTTTTTTTTTTTTTTTTTTTTGGTAAGATCAAGGCTATGGTCTCCTACTCTGCCATATTGTTGACATAACTCTTTGAATTCAATTTTCTTTTATATCCGTCTTTTCCTCCTCCACTTAAGAAAGACTCACTTATAACCCTTGCATTAAATCTCATTTGTTTGTCCTCCATATCTGTGATATATCTATCTCTGTTTATTGCCATTTATTTGTATATTTTTATAACATTTGGGAAAAGCTATTCTTTTATTGTGCTGTCATGGTTTACAACATTTAGCTTTATCCTTCCCTTATTGAGATTCTCAAAGACATTTGGATGTTACTGTAAAGAGAAAATCTTTCCTAGTACCTAAGACTTCTAAAAAGTTCATCCTTTAGAGTTGCAATATTTGTGGTGTGAGAAAAGAAAGGCCCCAAGAAAATCCTCCTATATAATAAAGAGATAATATGCAAATTGACTATCACTCCAACCCACAAGATGTCTGCACCCATGTGGTCAAAGATGGCCACCCCCATGTGGACACAAAATGGCTGTTACAAGATGGCCAATGAGGGTGGGGGTCGGTTGTGGGCGATCGGGCCAGCAGGGGAGGGCAGTTGGGGGGGACCAGGCCTGTAGGGGAAGGCATTTATGGGGGGAACCAAGCCTGCAGGAAGTTAGAGGCAACCAGGCAGGCAGGAGAGGGCAGTTAGGGGGACCAGGTCAGCAGGGGAGGATAGTTAGGGGTGACCAGGCCTGCAGGGGAGGGCAGTTAGGGGCAATCGGGCCAGCAGAGGAGTGGTTAGGCATCCATCAGGCTGGCATGGGAGTGGTTATGGGGTTATCAGGTCTACAGGCAGAAGCAGTTAGAAGCAATCAGGCAAGCAGGCAGGCAAGTGGTTAGGAGCCAGCAGTCCTGGATTGTGAGAGGAATGTCTGACTGCCTGGTGGGATCAGGCCTAAATGGGCAGTCTTACATCCTTCAAAAGGTCCCAGATTAGAGAGGGTACAGACTGGGCTGAGGGAGTCCCTCTTCGCCCTGTGCACAAATTTTGTGCACCAGGCCTCTAGTACATATAATAATATTTGACACAATTATAGATACCTTTTCTTGGAAATATGTTCACTGGTGATTGGAAGAATGTTTCTATTAACACTCTGAATTAAAATAAATTTTGCTTATAGAAGGGAGTATTTTATAGTTAATATTCTTATACGTGTCTATTCTTTAACAACAAAACATTCATTTCAAATGCTTAGAATAATTGCTTTTGTGTATAAAACAGTATATTTTTAAAATGTGGGCTCTACAGCATCAGAACAACATTTGTGCTTATTAGTTAAATATATTCCTTGGTCCCACTCTGTCTACTTATTCTGATTTTCTGGGAGGGACATTTAGGAATCTGCATTTAAAATAAGCTTTGAAGTTTATTTCAATGCACATGATGATAACCCCTGTAAACCTTCAAACTCTGCCTAGATCTATGTTCCTATAGCATCTTTCTTCACACAGCTGGAGCTATTTTATCTCATATCTATGCTTGGTCATTTCTCTGACTCTGGGAATAATCTAGTTTTTAGTCTTGGGGAATTTAAAGATCTTTCATTCTTTAAAGATCTTTCTCTATATTCAGGTGACAAAGTATCAAGAAGCCTTGTTCTGACCTTGAGTGATTACTTAAACAAGTCATGGTAGATGCTTCATTCCCTGGCTTAGTCTCTGTGGTGTATTTATTTATCATCAACCAGTTTTGCCAGGACAAAGATAAAACAAAATTGGGGGATTCAATTTGCATTTGCTATTATATACAAAGCAAAATTAGAAAAGCTAGAGGAAGTAATAACAAGAGATTTACAGGGATGAGACAATGACATATAATCAGGATATTGGACTAAGCTATTCCTGACAAGCTAGCAGTGCTCTGGAATCATGGAAAAATAAAGAACTCAATCATGCCAACATCAGCTCTTACTTAGTTACAAAGTAAAACTTACTAATGAAGAAATGGAGAAAGAGAACTTATACTTCCTGTTATCTAAGGACATTATCACCCAAAAATTCAAATTGAAGTTCACAGACCAACAGCATGGAATCAGAGGGGAGCTTGTTAGAAATGAAAAATCTCAGGCCCCACTCCAGAACTTCTTTTTAATTTTTTCAAATATATTTTTTATTGATTTCAGAAAGAAGGGAGAGGGAGAGGGAGATAGAAACATCAATGATGAGACAGAATAATTGATTGGCTTCCTCCTGCACACCCCACACTGAGGATCAAGTCCACAACCTGGGCATGTGTCCTGATTGAGAATAGAACCATGACTTTCTAATTAATAGGAAAATGCTCAACCACTGAGGCACAATGGCGGGACAGAACTTCTGAATCTGAATTTAAATTTTAGCATGATTCCCCAAGGAATGCACATGACATTAAATTTGAGGAGCAGGACTCTAGGAAACTTCCTGTTCTAGAAAAGCCAGAATTTCCAAAAAATATTAAATAATCTGTTAAAATGTCTTTAAGGTAGAGGACCAAGGTCCCAGAACTTCTCTAACCACCCAGACAGAAGTATCTCCACCTTGACTGTGAGACATAATAATAAAGTGGCAGTAATTGTGAGTCTTGCTGCAGAGTTACACTGCAGCTTTGGAAAAGCAATTGAAATGCACTCAAGGCCAGGCTTTGTAATTTATTGGACCTATGATGTTTGGAAGGTCACTTAACCTCTCTGACCTCAGTTTCTTCACCCACAAAATAAGACTTTTGCAGAATGTCAAATGAGATAAAAGTCCATGTTAGCGCATTATAAATTCTTATATAACTTTTTATTATGTGGGTGATTCTAAAAACAATTTTCCTGATCTGAACTCCTCATTCTAGCTCAAAACCTATATTTACATTGCAATGGTAAACTTAATGTGAGTCAATGTATAAATTATAGGAAAGAAAACCAATCAAGTTTTCAAGCCAAGGGAGGATTTGAGAACCAATTCAAATGAACACATTGGAATAAAAAAGAACTAGATAAAAAGTGATGGAAACACAGTGATTCATATTTCTATAGAAGACTAAACAAAAGTTGTTAAATCAAAATTAAGAACAGAAAAGGTAATCACACTCAAAGGACAGGAGGAACATGTCTTCATAGTATTGAATAAATAGTTCACATATAATAAATTAAATGTATGGATGTTTATGGGAGAGTACCACTCTTACATTTGATAAATTCCCACAAGATTGAGGCAGAGATGCAAATCATTAAATATGTAATTGAAAATTCATAAATGTGTTACTACACTTAATGAAATCTCTTTATAAGCTTACTTAACCATTAATCTGGTTAACATGTTATAAATGTTGTCTAAGCATAAGAATTACCTGCAGAGATTTGAAAACTACAGAAGCATTTAATATTTCAATGAATAAAAGTGTGCCTGGGCCAAAACCGGTTTGGCTCAGTGGATAGAGCATAGGCCTGCAGACTGAAGGGTCCTGAGTTCGATTCCGGTCAAGGGCATGTACCTTGGTTGTGTGCACATCCCCAGTAGGGGAGCGTGCAAGAGGCAGCTGATCGATGACTCTCTCTCATTGATATTTCAAACACTCTATCTCTCTCCCTTCCTCTCTGTAAAAAATCAATAAAATATATATTTTTTTAAAAAGTGTGCCTGGGAGTGCAGCATCCAAAAATGAGGGCTGGTGCATGAATTTGTGCATGTGTGTGGTCCAGCAAGCCTGGCCAGGGGGAGGGGTCATGGGCGGTTGGTCCAGGGGACATGCCATTGTAACACAATGACTATTGTAGTAAGCAATTTAAAAAGCTATATTTGATACTCATGGCATCTGGAGGATATACTGAAATTGACAAATAATACAGTGAATTCCAGGCAATAAGGTAAAATATACAATTAACTAAATAAAAATGAGAAATTGTAAACTACAAAATGTATTTATTCCACAAATCTCAATTTATTTGAAATGTAACTATATAGATTTCTAATCCCCCTCCCCCAAATATTCAAACAATAGTATGATTTTGAATATTGGCACCAGAAACTTCCATCATTTTCTCTAACAGGACAAACCTAAGCCATTCCAAGACCATGAGTTAACTTCCTATCTCTCTAGAAGCTCACACTTCTTTTGAAACAGCAGACCTTTCAAGGACCAAAAATTTCTAAAGAGGAGCAAGATTGACACATGTGATCAGCTGATTAAAAATAATTTTTTAAAAGTTACATTTATATGCCTGTTTTCATGCACTTTCAGGAATAAAGAATTGCAGTTGCTTTATAAGGGGTTTAAACCATTTATGACATAGTTATGTGACTGAGAGGAAAGTGCTTAAAATGTGAACTTACATTCACCACTTGAATCCTGATAATTAGTCAGCTCAAGTCATCAGAGTATCATAAGAACTTATAAAAGGTAGTATCAACCTACTTAGTACAGCTTTTTCCTACAGCAAACTTCAGAATAAATTAAATAAATGAATACAACTCTTGAATAATAATCTGTTCTTTGAATACAGAAAAATCATTCAAAACTTGGTTTCAAAAAGCTAGCAAACTGCATTTCATTTTTTAATTCTAGGTGGTCCTCTCTTCCATATAATGTATCTATCACAGCATGAAATGAAATGTGATCTAAAGGTTATAATATGATATAAAGTAATATGAGATGTCAGTATAAATGATAAAACCAACAATAAGAGGTATTAATACTATCTACCACAAGTCATCTAAATCTTCATATGTAGGTCTATTCCATACCTATAAGACTCTCCTTGTTAGTTCCAGATCAAATCAGATTTCTTTTGGAATGCCTAGAAATAATTTATGTGCACGGCTTCCCCAAATCTCAAAAAAAAAAAAAAAAAAAAAAAGATTTTAAGATTCAGAGACATTGGCATCTTTGGCCTAAGGTACTAAAGACAGAATCTATAGAGGTCAATGTGATCCTGGATTCAGCAAGATATCTGACAGTTTTTCCCTTGAAACTTTTGAGGGAAAGATGAAAACACATTAACTAAGAATTATAACAATTAAGTAGATTAATACATATATAAACAAGTATACTGAAGGTGTGAAATCTAGCCAGAGATATCAATCAGGTGTCTACAGTGCCATGATAAACTTTTCTTATTCAATGTTTTCTTCTGAATTAGTTGGCTGAAAATCTAGAAGACTTATTTAACAAATCTGTGGATGATTTGAAAATAGAAAATATTGAGTAATAAAAAACTTTTAAAATAATAAAATACAGTAGCATGCTGTACTCAATAGTATGAAATCTACTAATTTAATGTTATGAGGCCTGGTATATTAGTTGTGATGAATCCTTGTACTTGGAATAAAAAAACCCTCAACTTTATAGTTGAAGGGTGAAGAAAAAATTAAGCAGTAGCAACATATATTGAAAAAACTCTCAGTAATTATGTAAACGGACAACTAAGTACAATTCAACAATGTAAAGAAAAATAATTCCCTCCCCCCATAAAAAATACCAAAAACAAAAGCTGATGTATTAACTGAAATATAGTAGCTGGTAAAAAAAAAAGTCTCTTTACTATATCAAATCAGAAAATTCTGTGAATGTAATAATAACCTAAGAAAGAGAGAGAGAGAGAGAGAGAGAGAGAGAGAGAGAGAGAGAGAGAGAGAGAAACTACTACAAAATGTTGTAGAACTCACAGAAAGTAATCCTGCCCTTTTTCAAATTTCACTCCCATTAAAACCTTGTAATGAGATCTAACTGAGGAATGTGGGGCATTATCATGGCCATTGTATGAGCAAGATAGGGCCCAGTGCTGTACTGCTCTAAGTAACTGAAACCTTTAATTGAACCTTTGGTTTCCTCATGTACTTTAAACAGTCACCATCAACCTTGCTTCAAAGTTAGCTTCCAAACCCTCAGTACCTTAAAGAGCACATTTCCTTTAGGTTTAGATTTACTACCTCACTGAGCCTTGGAGATGGGAAGAGATGGGGAGCTAGAACCCAGGATTATCTCGGTACAGCCCAAGTCTCAGGAGAGAGACCCAGCTGCTGGATAACAGCAGAAAAACTGGGGTCCCCTAGAGATGTATTCAGTTCAAACATTGAGGACTGCGTTCTCCTACATCTTCTTTTCTAGCCTCTAAAGTTATATAAGCCAGTCAGAGAAAGGAAAATATCATATGATCTCACTTAAAGGTGGATTATAAAGAACAAAATAAATGGATGAACAAAATAGATACAGAGACATGGAAGCATGGAACAGATAAATGAAATTCAGAGGGAAAGAGGGAGGGAGGATAAGAGATTAACCAAACATGTTATATGCATATATGCATAATCCATGAACACAGACAATAATGTGGTGAAGGCCTGAGGTAGGGCAGGGATGGAATGGACAGGGTCAATGGAGGAAAAAAATAAAAAACAAAATCTGGGTAAACAAATGGAGGTTCTGCAACAGAGATAAAAATATCAAGTGACACACAGAGAGAGGACTGATATTGTACTAGACAACCTTTAAGTCCCTTTGGTTTATTTATTATCTGTATAGTTCCTTCCTTAATTAAATTTATTGGGGTGACATTGGTCAACATGATCATATGTTTCAGGTGTCAGTTTCTATGTTTCAAGTTTTGTATATTGCACCATGTACCCACCACCCAAAGTTAAATCTTTTCTGTCATCATATGTTAGGATCCCCTTCTCCCCTCAACCCCTTCCTTCTGGCAACCACCACACTGCTGTTTCTGTCCATGAGCTTCAGTTTTATATTTCACATATGAGTGATATCATATGGTTCTTAGCTTTGTTTTTTTACTGACTTATTTAACAGCATAATATTTTCAAGTTCTATCCATGTTAGTGTAAATGGCACTATTTTATCATTTCTTATGGCTGAGTAGTATTCCATTGTTTATATGTATCATATCTTTATTATCCATTCCTCTATGGCAGTACACTTAGGTTGTTTCCAAATCTTGGCCACTGTGAATCATGCTGCAATGAACACAGGGATGAATATATCTTTGCAAATACATATTTTGAAGTTTTAGGGTATATACCCATGAGAGAGATTGCTGAGTCATATGATAGCTCTATTCTTAAAATTTTAAGGAATTACCAGACAGCTTTCTATAGTAGTTGTACCAGTCTACATTCCCACTAACACCAAATGAGGATAATGGCCACCCTAACAGGTGTGAATTATGTAATTATTTTCATTGAATATCATGACAAAAATATTGTTAAAAGAATCATTGCTTTGTGGTCAGACAGATTTATGTTTGTGTCCCATTGCTACCATTTACTAGCTATTTGAATATGGCAAGTTAATTGACTCCTCTGACCCTCAGTCTTCTCAACTAAATCAAATGGAAAGGGTGTTAGGAAGTAATAAAATAATTTGCCAGTACTATTTGATAAATAGGAGTAGAGAGGGAGAAACTGCCTCTATACTCTGCAGAACACCTAAGTGGCACAATTTAATGTTTAATACAAACTACACTTGAACATACACAGAATTTTTTCTTCAAAGGAAATGAGCTCACACAATAAATCAGATAATTAAATCTATCTACTTGTATCTTCTGCTACAAAATCTATGTTTTAAACTGGATATCTCAATGCACAACTGTCTTTCCATGATAATGTAATTCCAAGGTGACTTTTTAGAAACAGAATTGAAAGCAATATCCTGTTAAATGACACTGTGCCTATAAAATAAAATGGCTCTGTTGCTAATCCCTGTGGTGGACCTTTCCATTTTTTGTGCGAAAATGCTATTTATATTGTTGATATAGCTTAATAACAGTTCCATTTATGTGTTTACATAACACAATATAATGTCCAGTGTGTATATATGTGTGCAAATAAACATTTTCAGGTAACTCAATAAATCCTTCAGAGAGAATTAAACTAGATATCCATGTACATTAATGCAACCTCTAAAAAATGCCATTTAGTTTAGCAGGAATGTATTTTTTCTGTAAATCTTTTGGATAATCTTTAACTGCTCAGAGAGCTGAAAAGGATGGAATGTTCCTTTCTCCCCTCTATCTTATTACACTCACCTTGTAACAGAGTTCACCAAGTCAAACCTTTTGTTAATCCTTCCCACCCTCTACCCTAAAGCAATATGTTTCCTAGAGCAAATCCAGGTTACCTTACAATTCTTGCCAGTTCTCAAGATAATGTTTTAGAGTTCTTTGGCCACTTAAAAATAACAAGAATTAAAAACTTTGGTGGCCACCTTCTTTCAATGAAGTGTTTTTAGGCATTAGATATTTATCAAAATTTCATTGGTAATGGACATCTAAAGAAAATTTGTTTCTTAATTGTTTTATAATTATGTTTTATGCTTTGAAGATGATCTTGACATACTAAGTATTTTTCATCATTATCTACTCATCAAGAAAACTGGCATTGCCTTGGATGAACAATTGCACCTCATATTAGCATATCTCTATAACAGTATATCTGCATAAGACATCCAGAATGGCACCATTAACACAAGTGGAAGTAACATCACCAGTGCTAATTTATGGAAATATTTAAAATTATGATGAATTTATACAAAGCAATCCCAAAATGATTCAGATGCAGATAAGTTTCACATAAAATATTACGGACTCTATTTCTACCAAAATAATCCAAAACAGACACTGATGCAGATGGCTGTATTTTATGGCAAATAATCTTATATAATAAAGAGCTAATATGCAAATGGTCATCACGCCCTCATGCCATCATGCCATAACGACTTAGACACTCAACACTGGGAAGAGAGGAATGGGAACCAGCCAAGCACAAATGAGCTCGCAAGAGGGGAATGGGGACCAGCCAGGCTGTGGCCTGAGAGAGGGTCAAGCTGCCCACCCTGAGGACCCTGGTGCCAGCAACTGTGCCTGTGCCTGCAGCCTGGCCCAGGGGAGGGACAAGCTGCATGCCCTGTGGTCCCGGGCACCAGTGGCTGGGGTTGTGGTCCAGGATAATAATAAGCCACCTGCCTTGCGGTCCCAGGTGCCAGTGGCTGCATCTGCACCTGCAGTTGGGAGAGGGACAAGCCCCCCACTATGCGGTCCTGGGCACTAAAAGCTACACCTACACCTACAGCCTGGGAGAGGGACAAGACACCCGCCTGCAGCCTGGGGTGTCTGCAGCTGTGGCCTGGACAAAGCTGCCTGCCCACAGTCCCTTACAGCTATGATGGGTCTGGGCAAAGCCAGAATAGGTTATGGGTGCATGCAACTGGCCAGAGAGAGGGAAGCCTGGCTCCTAGGTACCTGTGACTGGCCAGAGGAGGGAATACTGGGTTCCAAGTGTGGGACAAGACAGAGGCGGTTAAGTGCAATCAGGCCAGCAGGAGAATAGTTAGGGGCAATCAGACAGGTAGGGGTGCAGTTAGGAGTGGTTGGAGAGGCAAACAGAAGTGGTTAGGGGCCATCAGGCAGGCAGATAAGGTTAGAGGAGATCAGGCAGGCAGGTAGAGTGGTTAGAAGCCAGTGGTCCCAGATTGCAAGAGGCAGTTGAACATACCCTGAGGGGTCCCAGATTATAGACAGTGTCTGCTGGCCTGTAGGACCCCCCCCCCACCCCAGTGCGCAAATTTTGTGCAAAGGACCTCTAGTCTATATATATAAAAGCCTAAAATGCAAAGTGTCCCCTTGACAGTTCAACTAACCTGGAGTTCAATCGCTCACTATGACATGTGCTGACCACAAGGGGGGCAGCGCAGAATGGAGGAAGGCCCTGGCTGGTGGCTGGCAGCTGCTAGGGACCGTATCCATGCATGAATTTCATTCACTGGGCCTCTAGTTTCTTTATACTCATCAGAGGTTGTTACAGTGTTTATGATATCACCCAAATGAACAGAAATTATGTAAAATGTAGGCATCAAAAGAAAAGCAGTTTTCCTTCACATGCTCATCCAAGCCTACAGCAGGCAGCCACAAACTGTGGATTAATTGTAGTTTAGAAGAGGTTGCCAAGAGCTGGTCTGGACAATGTCTGACAGTGGTTTATACCTGAGAACCTTCCAGAAAGCCCAGAACTGACACACAGGTTCAGACAACATGGGAACAAGATCCAACAAATTTCAGATATAGCATACCCTAAGGGAGATCACAGTAGGCACTAAACTCTGCTGAGACACACTCAAGTCTTTTATTTATTTACTAGAGGCCCAGTGCATGGGATTTGCGCACTGGTGGGGGGCATGACCTGTGGCAATCAGCTTGCTATGGGAGCACCACTCATCTAGGTCAGTCAAGCAGTGTTCCCACTGTGGGAGTGCACTGACCACCAGGGGGAAGCTCCCGTGTTGAGCATATGCCCCCTGGTGGTCAGTGTGCATCATACCGACCAACTGGTCAACCAGCTGTTCTGGTCATTCTGCCATTTAATTGCTGAGTTTTTATTATATAGGATTATTTCTTTTTTATCTCTTTTTTCATATATCTTATTTTTCTTTCCTTTTTTTACTTTATATTTTCCCTTTTCTTGTTCTTTTTTTTCTTTCTTTCTGTTTTCCTTTCCTTATTCTTTACTTTTACATTATTTTTCTCTTCTTTCCTGTCAAATACTTTTTTCTTTTCTTTTTTCTCCTCATATTCTTGTTTCTTTTGTTATTTATTTTCTCTTTTATTTCCACTATGAGTTCAGGTTGAACCTCACAGTCAACAATCTTCAGGTAGATCCCATCTATGAATTAGACTGCAAAAATCAAGACCCAATTACAGCAGGAGGGCCCACATAACTCAGACAGGGGACATTACTAGAGCATCTAGCTCAGCAGATCATGGAAACTGCACCACTGGGTCCCACAGGACACCTACTATATAAGGCCACCCCAAAAAGACTAGGAGTCGTAGAAGTTCTGTCTAATACATATAAACAAACACAAAGAGACAGCTAAAATGGAGAGGAAAAGAAATAATCCCCAAATGAAACAAACAAACATACAAATAAATCAAGAGGGATGTCCAGAAAAAAGAGCTAAATAAAATGGAGACAAGCAATTTATCAAACATAGTATTCAAAGTAATGGTTATAGGGATGCTCAAGAAACTTACTGAGAATTACAGTGGGATCTTGGTTCTAAAACTTAATTTGTTCTGTAAAATTGTTCAAGAAGTGATTTGTTTGAAAACCAAATCATTTTCCCCTTTTAGAAACAATGCAAATTGAATTAATCCATTCCAGACACCCAAAGGATTCCCTATTTTAACCTTTCTTACATACAGTACATATCTAATATTCTCTTTAATCTATAAACACTTTAAAGACAAAAAAATGAAATATAAGTGAAAATTTAATACAAAGGAAATGAAGTGTATAGGAAAAAGTGAAAATTTATGTACATACTAAAAGTTACTTTTAATGTTGAGAGCTATTGATGAGTGAATATGGAGGGGAGAAAAGGAGGGTTGAAAGGATATTATTATTTGGAAGGGGATTCCATTACCTGTGGAAACAATTATTTGCATTCAAGTTTGTGCTTTAAATATTCATTTGTTTTCTGTTTCTCTTGGTTAGAATCTTGGGGATACAAATGGTCAATATGTCAAATGCTACAAAGTGATTATAGAAGAAAATAATTTTAAAATCAATACCTATGTTTTACAACGAGGTATTGGATGACCTTTGGGAAAACAGTTTAAAGGGAAAGCCAGATTGTTATGAGATGAGAAATTGATAGGTGAGGAACTGAAAGTAGACTGAAAGGAGTTTTAGAGGTAAAATATGCAGGTTTAGGGAGTTTTAGAAATTAGGGAGTCCATAGGGGAGAATTGCAAAGGTGAAAGCTTGGAGCTGCCAAAGGGCTTGCATTCACAGAGAGAAGAAAAGAGGTACCACAGGAAAAGGGGATAGGGAGACATCCATTCACAGAACATAGGGAAAAGTCACAGGGTATGGGGAGAAAGAGGAAACAAATTTTTACAGAGAATAGAGAAATGATGACAAATGGGAAAAGAGGAAAACAGATTTATACAACAGATAGAGAATTTTACCACTGCAGGGGGAGAAAAAGAAGGAGGAACCACATGGGTTTTGAGCTTTGAAGCTAATATTCTAACAGTTGGAAGGCAGTAAGAAGAAACAAAGAACTGCAGCCTTTATAAACCATTGAAAAAAGGAGCTTAGAGGGTTACTCCCTTTGGGTCCCTCTTCCTACATGGGAGTCTGTATTTGTTTCCAACAAATGCCCACCCTTTTCATCTACCACCTTTCGTCTGTGACTTCATTCTTCAAATAATCATGGACAAGAACCCAGGAAGAAAAACACTTCTGCAACCTTCTCTGTAAAAATCCCACCCGATTCAGTAGCAAATATGAGCAGCTTTTCCAAGAAGTTTAGCAGTAAAGAAAGTCATTGTAGTAACCCGACAGGTAGAAAAATTCACAGTAATATTTTATATTGTATTATGTTATATCTTATGTTATTTAGAACATTAATTAAATTACTCATTTATGGTTGCCTGGTCTTTGAGAATCACAGATCCACTGGACTCAAAACAGTCATGTATGATGATTTGTTCCAGTACATTACTTTCAGAGAACGACAGACTCAGAGCATCTTTAAGAAAACCCAGGTTCTAAAAAATCCTCAGGATCTGTGTTAAAAGTAGAATTTGTCTATCAAAAAAGTAATACAATTTCAGGATGTATTAATAGAAATATATGTTCTACAATAAGAGAGGTCATAATAAGGACATAATACTCTGTATAGATGGGACGTTCCATTCCGAGAAGCCCATTTCTTAAGAACAATATTAATTCATTTGAGACATTCATAAGGATATCAAATCAGATACCTTACCATAAGAATGAAAGTTAAGCCGAAACCGGTTTGGCTCAGTGGATAGAGCATCGGCCTGGGGACTGAAAGGTCCCAGGTTCGATTCTGGTCAAGGGCATGTACATTGGTTGCGGGCACATCCCCAGTAGGGGGTGTGCAGGAGGCAGCTGGTCTATGATTCTCTCTCATTGATATTTCTAACTCTCTATCCCTCTCTCTTCCTCTCTGTAAAAAAATCAATAAAATATATTAAAAAAACAAAAACTTAAAAAAAAAGAATAAAAGTTAAGGTAACTAAGTGGAAGAGTTTGGACTGAAGAGAATCAAGATTTAAGGAGCTCAGAAAAGAATGGACAGGATATAATGTCATTACATAATTGAAAATTTGTTACATGAAAATGTTATAGGAAATTAATGTATGATAAGTACTGCTAGGTGCTAAAGTCCTTGCTAAGCATTTTAAGTTTCACAGAAATCCCTTGAGGTAATAACTATCTCTGTTTTACAGATAAGGAAATTAAAACTCAGGGTGATTAACAAAATTATTAATATCTCACAGCTGTTAAGGAGAGCAGATATAAATTCAGAAGAACACAGGCTACTTCTACTATATCATAATACTGATTAAACAAGAGTTAAACTGAGAGACTGAGTTGAGTTGGTGTCACAGAGAATTCCAGGACACATTTTTTCAGCTAACTCCTTTTTTAGTTCTACTGTAGTTAAAAAAGAAAAAGAAAAAAAGTGTCTAAGAAAACAATTGAGCCAAATGTCATTCTTACTCCACCCCTACAGGGAACAAACTTGTAGAGGTAGAAGTAAATATTATGGTTAGAAATTAAATAGGACCAGGACAAAAGGTTTCTGTATTCCTGTCTTTTAAAATTGCTTTGTATTCTTCCCACACGTGGGACTGGCGGGTGGAGTACAAACCTCCCTACTACTGCCTTCTTTCTACTTCAAAAACCAAGGATTCAAGAACAGTCACACTGCCTTTCCCCTTGAGGAAAATGAGTCCTTATAACTCAATTTCATCTAGCCACCTCTGAAAGCCTACTTATACCTTTCCTTTCAAGCTCATACTCACACTCTATACCTTTTTTTTTTCTTTATTGTATTTCACCAGTACCTTCATAACAAAGATAACTGGCCTCTTGGCATGCCACCTTAGGGATCATATTTTACTAGTTATATAAGCCAAATTATACCCCTTTTTCTTCTACATCAATGGCTTCCTATAGAATACATTCTGAGTGGACAGATTATTATGATCTCTGAATGCATAATAATCTGGCCACTCAATGTATATCCTATATAATAAAAGGCTAATATGCAAATGTCCCCTCGACCAGGAGTTCAACAAGCAGGCAGGCCAGCCAACTGCCCATGTCCCTTCATCCTGGCCAGGCTGGCTGGACCCCACCCATGCACGAATTCAGGCACCAGGCTTCTGATATATATATATCCTATATAATAAAAGGCTAATATGAAAATCAACTGAACAGCAGAATGGCAGATGCTTAACACAGGAGCTTCCCCCTGATGGTTGGAATGCTCCCACAGGGAGAGTACCACTCAGCCAGAAGTTGAGCTCACACCTGGCTAGTGCAGTGGTAGTGGCGGGAACCTCTCCTGCCTCCGCGGCAGTGCTAAAGACCTCTCAGAGGATGTCTGAATGCTGGCCTAGTCCTGCTCCCGGTGAACCTATTCAAGTTTAATGTGCTTGCAGTGGCCACACCCATCTTGTCCACTAATTTGTTCCCAGGTTTGACTGGTAGACAGGTAGGCATCTTCCCACCTCACATAAGTTGGCAGTTGGACATCCCCAGGGGTCCCAGACTGTGAGAGGAGGCAGGCCAAGCTGTCAGATACAATGCACGAATGTCATGCACTGGGCCTCTAATATATATACAAACTAATAAAAGATAAAAATGCTAATTGACTATACCTCCACTATGCCCACAGCCTATCAGGAGTGATACACAAATTAAGCCAACAAAGATGAAAGGTAAATTTGCATATGCAGGAGGGGCAGGCTGCGCCTGAAACTGCCTTAGGGTCCAGGCCGCCATCAGGGGACCAAGCAGGCCAGGCAGACAGCACCTGATGCCACTGCAGGGTTCAGGCCACCATTGGGGAGCAGGCAATATGACAGGCAGCGCCGGATGCTGCCCATGGGGTTGGGGAGGCCTGGCAGGTGACACCTGATGCCACTGTAGGGTCCAGGCAGCCATTGGGGTCAGGCAGGCCTGGTGGGTCCAGGCAACCAGGCAGGCCTGGCAGGCAACATCTGATGCTACCCACTGATTTGAGACCGCCATTGATAACCAGAAAGGTGGGGGTGGGGGTAAGAGGCAGTGTCTCACGTCCCCCCGCAGGGTCCAGTCCACCATGGGGGACCAGGAAAACCTGGAGGGAGGCCCCGGACACTTCCTGTAGGATCCAGGCAGCCATCGGGGTCTGGCAGGCCTGGCAGTTTGCACCTGACACCGCTGCAGGGTCCAGGCATCCATCGGGCTTGGGCAAACTTGGGGGCCAGTGCCTGACACAGCCCGTGGGGTCCAGGCAGCCATCAGGGTCTTCTGTGATGCATACTGACCACCAAGTTGGAGGCCCTCAATTCAGGAGCTGCCCCCTGGTGGTCAGTGCTCTCCCACAGGGGGAGCGCTGCTCAGCCAGAAGCCAGGCTCATGGCTGGCGAGTGCAGCACCAGTGGCAGGACCCTATTTGGACTACACAGCAGTGCTAAGGACCTCTTGGGGAATGTCCGCCTGCAGTTTAGGCCCACTCCCCCCTGGACCAGACATCCCCTAAGGGGTCCTGGACTGCAAGAGGGTGCAGACTGGGCTGAGTGACCACCCTCCTGTCCTAAGTGCATGAATGTTATGCACCGGGCCTCTAGTGTGGAATATAAAGAACAAAATAAATCTAAAGACACAGAAGCATGAAACAGACTGTTGAATCTCAGAGAGAAGGTGGGGAATATGAAGAGATTAACCAAAGAAAATGCATATATGTATAACCTATGAACATTGGATATATATATATATATATATATATATATATATATATTAATGTATATATTAATGTGCCATTAAGAGCTAGGTTCATCTGTTTTGAAAAAAGATTGTCCATGCTAATGTGCAGTTGAATAATGTCCAAGTGGGCAGATATTTTGTGATCTGAAAAATCATTTATTAAAAATGTAAGCTTGTTTTAGAAACAAACCAATTGATCAACATAACATTTATGCTATACCAAGATTTTTAACAATTTCATAGACTCAAAGTAACGATGTTAATTTTTTTTCTCAAAGTGCATATCATGTCAGTGGATTAAATGATTGATTATTAAATCAACTTCATTTTTATCTCTTAAATGTACTATATGTACTTGAACCATGGTATAACATATTTTCCCCATTAGAAACATATGTTCTTAAACATTTTTAATTACTCAGTTTAAGAATTACAGACCAGCCCAAACTTTGTGGCTCAGTGGTTGATCATTGTGTCAACTCATGAACCAGGAAGTCAAGGTTCGATTCCCTGTCAGGGCATGTGCTAGATTTTCAGGCTCAATCCCCAGTAAGGGGTGTGCAGGAAGCAGCCAATCAATGATTCTCTCTCATCATTGACATTTCTATTTCTCTCTCCCTCTCTTTTCCACTGTCTGAAATCAATAAAAAACATATTTTTCAAAAAAGAATTACAGATCATATCTATAAACATTTTATACAGTTCTACTCATATCAGGACATTTGAATCCAAGTGTGATGTTTTATATATTCTGAAAACTTCACACGTTACTTGCTTTTCTTATTTTTATTCAATTTATTTTATGTCTCTTTAACTGGTTCTAACTATAATTCTCTTGTCTTGCCTCTCTTTTATATACCATCTTGCACTAGTTATCATCTGACTTCATTCATTCTGCTTTATGTTCCTTGCTTTGAAACAAATTTTAGACCTATGATTGTCACTATATGAAGGTTTTAAAACTTTTAGTAGGCTTAATTAGATTATGTGTATATGAGATCTCTGTAGGTTTTTAAATACATAAATTTAAAGAAGATAACATATTGGTATCTAACATA
This sequence comes from Pipistrellus hanaki, assembly GCF_964339955.1. Classification (NCBI taxonomy): domain Eukaryota; kingdom Metazoa; phylum Chordata; class Mammalia; order Chiroptera; family Vespertilionidae; genus Pipistrellus; species Pipistrellus hanaki. Next base: position 17,623,992 of record NC_140524.1, on the reverse strand, counting down.
ACTCTATTTTCATTTTTAGAAACTTCTGATTTTGCTTTCCTGCCACCTCTAACCTCCCCATAATTGCCAAGCTTGGCAGACTTGAACATCAAGGTTGCTATTATAAACCAAGCATAATTTCTAGCCTTGATAGAGTATAAGAAAATAGAATAAAAACTCAGGTAGTGTAAAGATGTTGAAAGCGTGCATTCTTATGTCCCCCGTTTTAATATGGAAGCTCAAAGTGGGGTGGATTAGCATCACTGTAGACATATCATGTAAGAATAATATAACATGATAATAAAGTTGGCAGCCTGCTGGAGGAGGCTTGAATCCTTGGAAAATTCAGATTCGGTACTATGCCATATTCATTGAGGTGTCCAGAAATAATAATGCAGCATTAGTAGAGAGAATAATTTTCAGTCAGAATTTATTGATATTATTTCATTGTTTTTATTAATAGATTTAATTTTTAGAGAAGTCTTGGGATTACAAAAAATGAGCAGAAAATACAGAGTTCTCATATATTCTGTCTTCCTCTTTTCATAGTGTCCCCTGTTGTTAATAATTTACATTAGTGGGATACATTTGTTAAACTTAATGAACCAATATTTATACATTATTGTTGACTAAAATCCATAGTTTATGTTAGGTGTTACTCTTTGTGTTTTAGAAGATGTCATGTATCCGCTATAGATTTTGGAAAATGTCATGTATCCACCATTATAGCATCAAACAGAATAGTTTAATTGCCCTAAAAAAATCCCCATTGCTCCACCTAGTCATCCCTCTCTTACTTTCTGTCTGATTTCAGCATAAATTTTATGATTTGGCATTGAATATGGGGCAAAACTGCTAAGAGGATGCTGACATTGAATGTAATGTTTCCATTGAAGTTAGTAACATTGTTCCCAATGTAATTTGGGTGTGACCTAATACAGGCTTTCCAGTAATGTCCATAGAAAGAAAATATAAGCAGTCATTAAATGTAGTAATTACTATTATTATTATCATCATCATTGTTATGTAGCAGACACTGTGTCAACTGCACTACCTCTTTTACTCTTTATAGTAAGACAAAAATGTAGTAGAAAATACCCTGGTATTCAAAATCATAAAACTCAGGCACAGCCTAGCAAAATTGTCATACTAAGATCACATGTTACCTCATGGCTGCACCAGGACCGGTTTTATGGGCATGTATCCAGTGCATTTTCAAAGAACCCAGCACTCAGAAGGGTCCCTGACACTTGATTTAATGCCTGACTGTCAACATCTTGAAATTCTTAATAATTTTATCTTTGATCTCATGTTTTGTCAGTCTCAAGTGAACAGTGGAACTTTAATGTGAGCTGAAGAGATATGCATTATCAGGATCTGCCACTGTTACTTTTTTTTCATTTTGAAAAATATCATTTGTGATACCCACGATTCATCTTTCATACTAAGGGCCCATACTTGGTTTAGTGCTCTAATGTTGCCATCATAAAATTCTAAATAATTTTATTTGTGAACTTGTGTTATGTAAGTGGATTTTGAAAAGATAATGAGCATGTATGTGACCAGAAGAGATACATGAAATGTTTATCCATGGCTATTCCTTACCACCCCACTTGCACATAGCATTTGTGATACCTCATAAGAGTTTAAGCTGGAATTCTGGTTGACCCATGAAGCATGAGAGTTGAATAAAACTCAAAGTCAGTACAAGATAAGCATGCTATGTCTATAAGTAAGTCCTGTGCTGACAACTCTGTGAGGTCACACTTTCCTTCTTTTCTTATTCCCAATGTAGAAAGAAGACAATGGTAGTCTAAGAAATACAAACAACTAATGAACTCCATCATGCTCGCTCCTACTCTTACTTCCCAGTATTAGGCAACCATTTACACTCAACATGACGGCATGGAAGAAAAGGTAATACAGAATTCCTTTTTCATTTAGTTGTTCCTTATTCATTAGCAAACCAAAAAAACAAAACAAAACAAAAAAACAACAACAACAAAAAAAACCACACACACACATATATATATGCACTAGAGGCCCAGTACACAAAATTCATACATACATTGCAGGGGGTGTCCCTCAGCCCAGCCTGCACCCTTTCCAATCTGGGAACCCTTGGGTGATGTCTGAATGTTGGGTTAGGCCCAATCTCACAATTGGGAGTGCTGGTTCCCAAAGGCTTGCTGGCCTACCTGCCTGATTGCCCCTAACCACTTCTGCCTGCCAGCATGATCACCCCTTAACTGCTCCCCTGCTGGCCTGATTAACACCTAACTGCTCACCTGCTTGCCCAATCACTGCCCTCAACAGCGTGGTCACCTCTTACTGCCCCCTCTGCTGGCCTGATCACTGCCCACCCCCACCAGCCTAATCTCCCAACTGCACCGCCCCTGCTGGCCTGGTCACCCCTGACTGCTCCTCCCACTGGCCTGGTCACCTCATACTGCCCCCCACCTGCCTGGTCACCACCAAATGCCCCCCCTGCTGGCATGGTTGCCCCTAACTGTCCACCCTGCCAGTCTGGTGGTCACCCCTCACGACCCCACCACCCACCAGCCTGGTTGCCCCATGCAGCCTGCTGTTCAGTCATTTGGTAATCCCTCACTAAACCCCCTGCTGACCTGGTGGTAGGCAGTAGGCAGCCACCAACATAAAGAGACTAGGAAAATTAATTCTACCTATTTAAAAGTTTAATATTTTTTATTTAGAATGACATTAAATAACACAAAAATATAACAAATCAATAAAATATTACAGAGGAAAGGTAACAGCTTTATATTTGAGCACCTTTAATGACACTTTTTTCCTTAATGTTCCTCAATTTAATTTTTCACTGAGTCCCACAAGTTATGTATCTTTACGTGGGTGGACAATTGCTTCACATCTAGGTCTGCCAGACTCCAAGCCTCATGTTTCCCAATCCTTTCATCTCGTGCCACATAGACACAACAATATTTATAAGGAATGCTAATACTGTGACAAACTGAGGAGACTGGTTATGGCCAAATATGGCCAATGTGGGAGCTCAGGCTTCTTCAATCCTGGCCTGGAAGCCTTCAGGGCTGGGGAACCAATATTTCAGAATACTTGGAAGAGCCTCAGTATACTACTTAGGTAGCTGTGCACCAAAACTACTACATACCTATACCACTACCTGCATATATAAGCTATAAAATATGAATTTGTATTTAGAATATTTTATTTTTCAATTTTCAATGAATACATTCACATGGTATTTTATAGTTTCAAAAGATTTATGTACAATTGAATTTGGGGAAAAAAGATTTATTCAATTGCTTTATGTAGTTGGAAAACTATGCAGGCATGAGTAATTGTTAACTTCAAAGAAAACTACTACATAGCAATGTTTCAGTAACATATTGTGCTTTCTTCTATATCTTCTTTTGGATCTAGTACTTAAAATATTTAATCAATTTTTGTCAAAGAATAATGATAATTATAGCAATATGTATATTCTTCTTCTATGTGCCAGGTATGTTTTTCTTAATACTTCATCTATATGTTCAAAACTTTATGAGGAAATATTATTATCCTCATTATTTTATTGAGATGAATCACATGAAATTGCAGACACGACAATTTCAACCTATAAGAAGAGCAAATTCATATATTTAAACTGAAGAGATTTGGATTCTGAGGAATATGTAAATGCAGAGCCAAGATAAAATTTCCTGCTAGTTCAGACACTAGCAGTACAGATCTGAAGGCTAGCACCATATCTACTGCGCAATGTTATCTTTCAAAGATAATTAAACTATATTGTATTGAAATTCATTATTGAAGAGATGAAGGCATGTTAAAATATCAGTCATTCAACTTGTGCCTTTCAATTTCCTATGCTGTGTTGTGATACTGTAGTAAATCAAACACAGCTTTAACTTCATATAACTTATAGTCCATCCTGTTTGAGTATCTTCTTTTTTAAGCTAACTAGGAATAGCAGCTACAATTTATACTGTCCTGGATACACCTGGACTGGGTCTATTGCAACTTTCACTTCATGTATTATTATATTCAATACTCAACAATTTTATAAGATAAATATCATTATTTTTTCTCAGCTTGCATATGAGAAAACTGGGACTCAAAAAGATTATATAATTTTCACAAGTAAGTGGAAAATCCAGGACCCAGTACCAGGTCTGTTTTATGTGAAGAGCATGCTTTTTTCCATGACATTGCCTCCATCTAAGAATTTTCTCTTTCCTGGTCATAGATTCAGAGGGATGATCATTAGCTATAGCTGATCCTATGTTGTTCCACCAGTTTCTATCTACTCCTCAGGCAGTTCTGTGGCTGAAATGATTATTTAGCTTACAATAAAGTGTGAGCCTTGCAGCTGGAGAAATTACCATTCAGATGCTGGTGTGTCACTTTGAATTGTTATTACAATAAAAAGTTCCTGTTCATATTTGTTCCTATTTGCATATGTATGGAGGCCACAGTTGTTCAGCTGAACTAAGCCATTGTGCAAAAATGTAGCCCAAGATACACAAAATAGTTCTGAAAATAGTCCATTTATGGCCTATTGCTAAAAAGAAACTGCATAAAACATGCAGCGTTTTTATTTATCTCTGAAAGTCCCACAGTTTTTATCTGCAATCAACTTTCCTTCCCTTTTCTTCTTCCTTCTCTCTTTTTCTCTTTTCTTAAAGTAGACCCTGGGAATTCACTCTGTGCCAGGCATCAGGGAGACAAGGATCAAAAAGTAACAATCTTTGCCTATAATAAGCTCAAAATTTTTGAACAAAAGAATTCACTGAAGAAATAACACTATTCTCAGAAATAAAATGGTAGAAAAATATATACTTAAAGTTGTTACTTGTGTTCTCCATCTCCTTCCCCCCCCCATACCCTTGTTATCATACCTATTGTAGTGATTTAGAATTTGATTTTTCTTCAGTCTTTTTTAGCTGGTAGTTTGTATTCTAGAACCTAAAATGGGACTTGGCACAGAATAGCTACCCAACTGAATGGCTATATCTAATTGAAGTTAACAGCACTGATCATTTCCAATCCTTTTGAGAAAAAGGGTATTTAACATGACATACTTATCACCCACATACTCTTTTAGATGTTGGGCAGAGGATAGGCAATGGAGTTCCTCTCTTAGCCAGAATCTCTCAACAGTCTTTTTCCTTATCCTCATTTTACAAACTGATTATTTTTATATTACTTTGGGAAATTGTACACAAGTTTTATTTTTTTAAATATATTTTTATTGATTTTGTACAGAGAGGAAGGGAGAGAGATAGTTAGAAACATCGATGAGAGAGTCATCGATCAGCTGCCTCTTGCACACGCCCTACTGGGGATATGCCCGCAACCAAGGTACATGCCCTTGACCGGAGTCGAACCTGGGACCCTTCAGTCCCCAAGCCGACGCTCTATCCATTGAGCCAAACCGGTCTTGGCTGTACACAAGTTTTAATGTTAGCCTGTCCACACATAGGCATTGCTATAATACGGGTAACTGGTAATGTTACATAGCATTTGGGTCTCAAGTTTCACTGTCTTATCTGGAGGAATTATAAAAATCACAATAAAAAATAAGCAATATGAATGAAATTGTCCTCATTTTGCAAAATTTAATTGATTTTCAAAGCTCATGTATTAAATTATATGGAGCCAAGCTTTGTGCTTTCGACTCCATGTCATTCCTTTCTTCTCTCTAAACCATTATGACTACAGCATGCATGTTGTTGTTCTAGTAATAAAGGAATATTTTCATTTATGCTGACACAGTTACTGTGCTATGCTTATCCTCAAGAGGTAAGAACTGTTATTATTTATATTTTACTGATGAACAAAATAATTTCAAGAGAGGTCAGGTAATATACCAAATTATATTTGATCCCAGGTTATCTGATTCAAGAAACTCTGCTATTAAAAATTAAAAGCTAATGTTTAGAGAGTTCTTACAATGTTCTAGACAGCATACTAATTATTTCACATGCAGAAGGTTATTTATTTAGTCATGACACAAATTTTCATTAAGCTTAGAGAGTATATTAGAGTTTGTTAGAGACTTCTCTGTATATATACAAATTTTTAAGATAGAATTAAGAAAATATTTTTGACAAATTAAATGAAGGGTGGATGAGAAGAGAGATGTATGATGGATTTTGAGGATTTGGGTCCAAGCAAATAGAACAAAGTTGTCATTAATTGAATTTTGTAAGTCTGTGTATAGAAAAGTCTTTGAAGAGAAAACTACAACTCTATTTTAGAAAGATCTAGTCTGAGATATTTATTGATCATCTATGGAGACACAGAATGGCAGTTGGATGCAGGTGTGTGGATTTGGAGGGAGATGTATGGCTTTCAGATACATATTTAGGAATCAGTAGAATATAGATGGTGTTTAAAGCTGCGAAATTGTATAAGATCATCTAAAGACAGTGTAGATGAGAAGAGGTTCAAGTACTAGGTCTTTGGCTTTTCCAATATTAAAAGGATAGGTGATGAAAAGGAACCAGGTAAAGGAAGTAAAGATGCATTGATAGCCAAGAAGAAATAAAACCAGAAGATTTTAATATTCTGGAAATTGAGTAAAAAATACATTTCTGGATCTAATAATACATTAAAAAGATAATACACCATGATTGAGTGCAATTTATTTTGGGTTGGGAATGCAGGTTTTATATAACATCCACAAATCAATAAATGTGATACATCCAAATAAACAAAAATGAAAAAAATCACATGATCACATCAATAGATTAAGAAAAAAAAAGCTTTTGATAAAAATACAACATCTATTTATGATAAATACTCTCAGAAAAGTGGGAATAGAGACAACTTACCTCAGTATAATAAAAACTTCATGGGACAAAACCGTAGCCAACATCATACTAAATGGGCAATAACTGGCAGCATTTTCCTTAAGATATGGAAAAAGACAGGGATTTCCACTTTCACCACTCTTATTCAATATAATTCTATAAGTCCTAGCCATAGCAATCAGAAAAGAAGAAATTAAAGGCATCCAAATTGATAAGTAAGAAGTAAAACTGTCATTATTTGCAGGTGACATGATATTGTATATAGATAATCCTAATAATTCCACCACTGACTATTAGAATTGATCAATGCATTCAGTAATTTAGCAGGATACAAAATAAATATTCAGAAATATTTTGTATTTTATATACTAATAATGTGCTATCAGAAAGAGAAACTAAGAAAACAATCCCATTCAAATTGCATCAAAAATACCTTGGAATAAATTTAACCAAGGATATAAAGATCTGTACTCAGAAAAATATAATGTATTGAAAAAAGAATTTGAAGAACATATAAATAAAGGAAACATATACTGTGTTCATGGACTGGAAGAATTAATATCATTAAAATGTCCATACTAACCAAAGAAGTATATTTATTCAACATAATTACTATCAAGATATCAATGATGTATTTCAGAGAACTAGAACAAATATTTCAAAAATGTATATGGAACCACAAAGACCCTAAATAGCAACAGAAATCTTGAAAAAGAAGAAAAAAGTTGGAGGAGTCATGCTACCTACTATCAAACTATACTACAAGGTCATAGTAATCAAAGCAGCATGGTATTGGTATAAAAAAAAGGTGTATAGATGAATAGAACAGAATAGAGAGCCCAGAAATACACTCACACTTGTATGGTTAATTGATATTTAAAAAAGAAGGAAGGACATACAATAGAATAAAGATAGTTTATTCAATAAATTTTATTGGGGAAAATGGACAGATAGATGCAAAAAAATAAAACTAGACTCCTTTTTACACCATACATTAGAATAAACTCAAAAGGGATTAAATACTTAAAATGTGAGATAAAAAAATAATAATAAATCCTAGGAGAAATTGTAGACAGTAAAATCTCAGACATTTCTCATAGCAATAATTTTTTCTGATAGACTGCCTTAGGCAAGGGTAATAAAAAAATAAATGGGACTACATCAAACTAAAATGTTTTTGTGTTGGTGGTATAGTGGTGAGTATAGCTGCCTTCCAAACTAAAATGTTTTCCCACAGCAAAGGAAACTATTAACAAAATGAAAAAACAACACAATGAATGAGAGTACAAATTCAAAATAATACATCTGATAAGGGGTTTATATCCAAAATTCAGAAAGAACTTATACAACTCAACACACAAAAAACACACAAACCAAACAATTAATTTAAAAATGGGCAAATATCAATAAAAAGCTGAGGTACATTTACACAATGGAATATTACTTGGCCATAAAAAGAAGGAAATCTTACACTTTGCAACATTATGGATGCACCAGGAGTGTATTATGCTAAGTTAAATAAGCCAGTCAGAGTCCTAGCTGGTTTGGCTCAGTGTATAGAGCATTAACATTTGGGTTGAAGGGTCCTAAGTTTGATTCTAGTCAATGGCACATGCCTGGCTTGCAGGCTCCATCCCCAGTAAGGGTATGCAAGAGGCAGCCAATCAATGATTTTTCTCTCTCTCCTTCTACCTTCCTCTCTGAAATAAATAAAAATATATTTTAAATAAATAAATAAATAAATAAATAAATAAATAAACAAGCAAGCCAGTCAGAGAAAGACATACAGCATAGGATTGCACTTATATGTGGAATTTAATGGGGAAAAATAACAAAGAAAAAATAGAAAGACTAATTGATGCAGAATAAAGACTCACAGCTGTTAGAGGGGAGGAGGTTGGGGGACTGGATGAAAATGTTGAAGATATTAAGCAAATAAACACCTCATAGACAAAGACAGATGTGTTGTGATCGCCAGAAGAAAGATGGGGGTGGGAGTTGGGGAAGGTAGAGTGGTAAACACACAATACAATATACAGATGATGTATTATAGAATTTGTTAGAGAGTGGACATTTTTTTTTATCATGCTTCCTCCTAGTTGACTTGGCCATGAATCCCAGCTGTAACTCACAAAATAGCCCATGAGAACAGGATGCCAGTAAGGATGCCAGTAAGCCTTACAGGATAGATCATTGTCAGCTTTCTTGAGAACAGGATGCCAATAAGCCTTATAAGATACATCACTGTCAATTTTCCTGAGAATGGGATTCAGTTACTCTCCCAGGTTCCAGGACCCTCTAAATAACATAATGATGTTACTTAATAAAAATGGCTTTGTTTTAAATTGTTTGCTCTGCAAAAACAGAATGTAGTGAAGGTGTTTAAAAACTGTCCTTCACAAAGGGTTGGCACTGCTCTCTGGAATCCCTGCATGGAGAAAGGCAGAGAAGTCAGCTGGCCAGCTAATAAAGGCTTCCAAAACTTTAATTTGGTCTGGACTCCAGTGGTCATTCACTCGAGTTTGCTTCAAAAACAGAATTGTACACCTGAAACCTATATAACTGTACTAATGTCACCTTAATAAATTTAATATATTTTTAAATGGGTTTAATACCTTCTTTATAACTTTTATGGCTTTTGCAAGGATAAAATTAGAGGATATATTGGAAATGACTAGAATAATGTGTGATACACTGTAATAATTCAATATGTACAGTAAATCATTTTTACATTTGTAGGAGCTTATAAAATGGTGAACTAGAAGAAAGACCACAATTTAAGACCACGCAACACAGCAGCTAGTGACATGATAAGGTATATCATTACACCAGCATAGGACTAAACCAGACCCTTGTAGATAAGAACCATACCAAAATGCCACTCACCCTTTGTATTTTCAGCAGCTGCACCACTGTTTTTTTTTTGTTTTTTTTTTAACATATTGTGAATGTTGAAGGAAACAATAATTAGATATTGTACAAATTACATCTGGTTTATAAATCTCAGTGTTTCATGCATTTATCCCTCATTCATAAAATCAGTTTCTGTGCTTAGGCAATGATAGCTTCAATTTCTCTCAATAGCCCTTACATGTATTGTATAAGCCTATTTGTTAGCATTGTTCTTCTAGAGCTACCAAGAAGTGTTAAAGCAAGAAAAAGTTGAAAGATAAATCTTTCTGGACCCCCTCATTAATGGGCTATGCAGTCTTAAGTGCATCACCTAATATCTGAAGCTTAGTTTCCTCATTTTTAAGATGCTGATTATATCAGTCAGGGGTCTCCAGAGAAAGAAAAGCAGTAATACACACACACACACACACACACACACACACACACACACACACACACACGGGGGGGGGAGAGAGAGAGAGAGAGAGAGAGAGAGAGAGAGAGAGAGAGAGAGAGAGAGAGAGAGAGTTAGTTTTATTTCAAGGAATAGGCTTTTGCAATTGTGGGGCTGGTAAGTCTAAAATCCATAGAGCAGGAAACTCTGCTAGGAACTGATGCTGCAGTATTGAGGCAGAATTTCTTCTTCAGGGAGACCTCGGGTTTGTTCTTAAAGTCTTTTAACTGATTGGATGAGGCCCAGCAACATTCAAGGCAATCTCTTTTACTTAAAGTGAAATAATTGTGTATGATAAATAACTGCATTTAAAAATGCTTTTATAGCAAAACCTAGATTAGCATTTAAATAACTGGGCACTCCAACCTATTTAAGCTGACATAAAACTATCAACAACAGGGATGATGATGATGATGATAGCTATCTTTCAAATTATGACAATTTAATACAATAACTCATTTGAGGTATCTAGCACAACATCTAGTATGGTAAAATCTTAATAAATATAACTTAACTATGAACAGAAGCAAATGTATGGGAGCGAGCTATTATTTATCTTATGACTCTTTTTTAATCCCAATTACCTCTATAGCTTCATTTGATTTTGGCATATTCTCAACTATTTTTTCTCATGGATCTAAAGCTTAACTGACAGAAGATAAAGATCTGGCACTTGAGAGTGATTTTCAGGTAGATATACTTGAAAGAGAGCTCTGTACTTCCCCTTTAGAGATAACAATTCTCATTACTTCCAATCTACTGGCTAAATCTTAATATATTATTATATTTTAATTATGATATTTTAGTTTTTACTTTCCTATAGGTTATAGAAATTTATTCCTGTTAATAAATATTTCCAGATTTTTGAGGCTGAAACCTTGATAACGTCATAACTTTTTCAAATTAAAAATGACAATTACATATGCAGAACGGAAATTTTATTGGTACATTCTTTTTTGTGAGGAGGTTTTTTGTTTGTTTTAATTAAATTTTATTCGGTGAATGGGTCAACATGAACATATAGGTTCATGTGTAAATTTCTAAGTCACAAAATCTGTATATACACCATGCGCCCACCACCCAGAGTTAATTCCTCCTCTGTCACCTTATATGCTTCTAAAAGCATACTTATTTAGACTGTTGTGGTAAAGCAGAAATAGCCTTGGTGTTAGGATCTGGAAGAGACCTTTCATTGCTACTTACTAGCTATATGACTTTGAGCAGCTGAACTAATTCCTGAATCTCCATTTCCACAACCGTTATATTATAAAACTACTCTTATCCACCCTGCAGGTTAATGTTTTTTTTTTTGTGGGTTTTTTTTTTTTTGTGTGTGTGTGTGTGTGTGTGTGTGTGTGTGTGTTTTCAAAAGAAGTAATGCATGAAAAAAATTGAAAATGTCTGACAAATGTTGATTGAATCAAAATATGAACACAACGTGGGTATTATATAAGAACTTCACCTAGATAAAATGGATACCAAAAGAAATGAAGAGTTAGTTTGTTCTGCAACAAATTAAACACAGCATTTTCCATATTAAAAAAAAAACACTTCAATTTTTCATTGCATTAATGCTAAAATTTTTCAAGGTCCATTCTCTGCATAGGTCTCTTGTACAGATGATAACATTTTCCTGATTACTCTTCTTTTTTTTATCACATGACTGTATTTGAACACTTTTTCAGCAGAGCCAGTATGGTAAGTGTAATCAGAGCTTGGATGTAGACCAAGGTATATAGATCATTAGGTAAACACTATCAATACAAAGAAACAATGAATAATCAAGATCACCTTGCCATTGAAGGACCAGCCACTGTCAATAGGAAGCAGGATCAGAAATATGCAGACTGTTAAACCTCAGAGGGAAGGCAGGGAAGAATGGGAGAGGGGCTGTAAGTGATCAATCAAAGGACTTGTATGCATGCATATAAGCATAACCGATGGCACAGACACTAGGGGGGTGAGAGCATGTGCTAGGGGTGGGTGGGAGTGGCTGGGGAGAGCTCAATGGGGAGGAAAGGAAACATATAATACATTCAATAATAAAGAATTTAAATAAAAAAAACAGGTTTTTAGATTTCAGTTGTTAGCCAAGTTCAGTTTCTTTTTAGGGGATTAGGATCTGGCTGCAAGTGCAAAATTAAATACATAAAAAAATGAAGGATCAAGCTACTAGTTTTAGAAAATAAAAAAATCCAAGAGGAGTAGTATAGCACCCACAGTAATACCTGCCTCCCAGTTACTTTGATCCTGGGTAACATTATACCCCCATGCATTCTCAGTTTACATTCTCCCTCATGGGTCTTGATAAACATTTCAAATCTGAACATGAACAGAGATAGTTTTATTTCCTTATTTAATAAATAGTTGCAATTTTCTATTGGTAGAAAGAATGTTAATAGGTTTTAGTAAGTGCTGATTAGGAAAAACATGAAGTGAGGTTCTCTTTGAGCATATAAACATTAAGGAAAATTAGAATGACACTTTTTCAAGATTTTCATAATATCTACATTTTCTATTGCTCATTTATTGCTGCAATGGGTAAAGTGTTGCCATCTCAACATTTACGCAAGTCCTTTCAAATTTTATTCTATGATGTTTTCCTATCAATTTTTGTTTACAATAGTATTTTTGCTCCTTTTTAAAGTATGGAATTTCTCCAGATACTTCTCTTGAGAAGAAAAGCTTGATATATTTAAATGTAAAAGGCAATTATATAGAGAGTAGAAAAAAATGGGCAAAGATGTAATACACAGTAATTCAGGCACAATTATTCCTTATTGATCCTCCCTGACAATGATGACATATTATGACTTAATTCACATTCACTGAGCAGCCAAGCAAAGTGAATAATAATTAAACTGCGGCTCAAGATGTCATGAAATAACAGATCAGAGATAAGCGCAGGTTTACTGAGAAGTATTTTTTCATCACTATTCAAAGCATATCATCCCAGGGTAACATGTGATGAGATGTCAAATCTACAAATTATCTCTCAGGGCAGAAGAGACATTGTACAAAATGACATAGTAATAGATCTAATAATTGGACCCCAATTATAATAGGTAGTATATATGCTCATTTACATATCTAGTGTGAAGTATTTACAACACAGGAGATTATGTCATCCCATAAACACTTTTGAAAAAGGACATTCAGAAAGCCAAGCAATACATGAAAACATGCTCAAAGTCACTAATAACCCAAGAGATGCAAATCAAAACAACAATGATGTACCACCTCACACCTGTCAGAATGGCTATCACAACAAACAACAAGTGCTGGAGGGGATGTGGAGAAAAGGGAACCCTTCTTTACTGCTGGTGGGAAGGCAGACTGGTGCAGCCACTGTGGAAAACAGTACGGTGTTTCCTCAAAAATTTAAAAATGTAACTGCCATTTGATTCAGTAATACCACTTCTAGGAATATATCCCAAGAATACAGAAATACCATCAGAAAGAATATATGCACCCTTATGTTCACAGCAGCACGATTTATAATAGCTAAGATTTGGAAACAGCCTAAATGCCCATCATCAGATGAGTGGATTAGGAAACTATGGCCCATCTACACAATGGAATACTATGCTGCTATAAAAAAGAAGGAATTCTTACCATTTGCAGCACATGGATGGAACTGGAGAGAATTATGCTAACTGAAATAAGCCAGGCAATGAAAGAAAAATACCGCATGATCTCACTCATTTATGGATAATAAATAACATTATAACCTGAAGAACAAAAAGATAGATACAGAGGCAGTAAAGCATTGAACAGACTGTCAAATTACAGTGGGAAGGCTGGGGAATGTTGTGGAAGGGGGTAAAGAGATCAACTGAAGGACTTGTATGTATGTATATAAGTGCAACCAATGCACACAAGACACTGGGGGACAGGATGTGGGAATGAGACAGGGATAGGGGAGGCTGGGGGAAGGTCAATGGGGGAAAAGGAGAAATATGTACTACTAGGTATTACTTTAAACAATAAAACTTTTGATTTTAAAAAGAAATAATTTCTTACCTATTTAGACAGCATAACTATTTTTTAACATCTCAGTAAATTGTCTGAATCTTTAGTGTATGATTTCCCCCCATATTTTGACTAACTTTTACTAAACATTGAGGCTAGAGAATACTAATCAGACAGGCTGCTAGTGCTAATGGGCTGCTACTATTTAGTGTTACTCAACTGCTTCTCCAACTGACAATGGTGATCAAATATGCTCTGGGACAATTGATATAAGGTTAATTACCATTTTAATGTTTCACAGTTTTGTTTTTCCATGAAAAATTGATGTATTTTATGTGTGTAATGTGCCAAATATGCATAGATAGGATTTATGGATATCCAGTATATAGAAGTTTTGTCTAATGATACCAAATAGCTGGGTATTTCCAATTATGAAATACTTTCCATCTTGTAAATATAGATCTCTTTTATATTTGGGTTTGTGTGTTTATCTTTTAAATTAGAGCAATTATTAATAGCAGCTATTTTTATTAGCTCATTCTAGAGTAATTAGTATTGAAAAGGATTTGTTTATAGCCTCTATTTTTATTTGATTTAAGCTCTTACTCAGTATGCAAAGTCCAAGATCTTCTTTGTATCAGTGAACACATTGGCCACTCACTGAAAAATCAAGTTTTGCATATTTCAGTAGATTTTTTTCCATAGCCACATTAATGGCAGTGGTTGTTTAAGAAAAACAAGAGAAAAATGATGTGTGTTGATTAAGCTTTGCAACTGACAGTGGAAAGAACATTAAAGCAAGCAGCGTTAGCATCAACAAAATAAACTCATATTGAAGTTCTCTTTTACATAGCAGAAAGCACAGATTTCAGAAATTTGACCCAGAAGGGGAGCATATCCAAAAATATGAAGAGTTTCAATGTATCTAAACAAGTTAATAAAAGTCAGGGGCCTTTCTATAATATCCCTTATTGCCTCTGTCAGGGAAAACAATCAAAGCTTATTAGTTTCATGTGACTAACACAGGGAGTAATATTTATAGTAGTATAAGCACAGTTTTAGAGTATATGAGAATAATTCACATATGTAAATTGGGATATACTTTCTTCTATTCAACAGATGTCTATTGAGTACCTAATACATAGTATGCTAAGCACTGTAAGGAAAGTACAGAGAATGAACAAGTGGTTGAGTGTGTGAAAGGTGTCAAAAAAGCATGGTATGATATTAGACTGAAAAGAGTAAAAAATAGAGATGCTTCAGTGTTAACAATGGCAAAACCAGATTCTTCATCAATCTTTTCACAGTATAGCACATTCTCTTTTTCTAAATTTTCCCATTTCTTTCTCATTTAGTTTGAAAGTCGCTTCATTAACCTCCTGGGCCATGGTTCAGCCATGATGCATTCATTGTAACATTACCATCTCAGACAACAGGCTCATGCACAGTCTTTCTTGGTAAGTTTATTAGGATGCTCAAAAGCAATTTAGGGTGAAACATTGATGTTAGCATAGGCTTCCATGCATTGATCATAAAGGATATAGGAGAAAAGCAACATAAGCTCTCCTATGAAGATTCAGATGACAATCAAGGTGGGCTATTATTTGTTTTACAGATGAGGAGGTGGTTTTGTACTGGAATAGACAAAAGATCATTGGTGTGAAGTGGTATAGATACCTAATGCTCTCTATAAAATAATTTTTCAATTGTTTATTTTCATAACCTATAGCCTGTCAATTAGGAGAGTAGGGACACAAGACAAGGGAAATGGAAATGTGGGAAATTAGGCAACGGAATATAGTTAAACATATTTTATTAGTTTCCATAGAGTTATTTTTAATATATACAATATATTAAAGTTTTCTTTGATAACATTTTGTCATTAAATATATAATCAATGTTCTTCCTTATAGCAAGCATTGAGGTAACCATTGTATAAATAAATTTCCTTTGTCTTCTGCACTGCCCATGGCCATTCAAACTAATTTGAGAAAAAAGTGAATAAAGACAACATTAACATTGTATTCTGTCAGATCAAAGATTAACTCTGGGCTTGGTGATGCGGAACTTAACTCTATAACTTTGGATCTTTGTTTTAGATCTTCATTTTCCCATGTGGGGGGGCGGGTGTAGCAAGTTAGGAATGAGGTCAGAAATATGCATAAGCAGCGGTATCTGCAGACTGAAAAGGATTGTTTTACAACATTCTCTCTGACAGGTTCTTAAATGGCACAGGAATTGCTTACTGACCCACTATATTCTTTGACAGCCATGGATTCCAGCATGGGAATGTAAAATTTCTGAAACCTCACAAATAGAATGTAGGCCAAAGGCAACCGAAGAGCCATAGCAAAGATATATATTGCTATACTTTCTCCCTAGTATAGTAATATTTTATGGATGTCTATCTTAATATTATTATAGCTTGCATATTTGTAAAACATAATATAGTAAGAATTAGCATAAATTGACCATAAGCTGTTATAATTGTCAATTTCTACAATGTTTTAGAGTAATATCTACATTAAATTAATGTTTTTCCATATTACTCCATGATCACTTTGCATAGAATTTCTCACAGTTGCTAACAAACATTATTGAATTATATATATATATATATATATATATATATATATATATTCCTCATTGATAACTACCCATCCAATCCATTTTCTTTTATTATTGATGCTAATAAGTGTTATTTAACTTAATTATCACATTAATCATACAAGATAATTATGAATATATTTTTCCATTTTATACATGAGGAAACAGTTTCAGAATCAATTGTTTGCATAAAGTGACACTATAGAGAGACTGGGATTTTGGCAAAGGTTTATTTTAATCTAATACTCACATATACCCCTGATCTCAAAAGAATCTCAGTCATTTTTCTTCTATATTCCAACTATTCATTCTCCACATAACCAATGGAGTGATTTAACACAAAGATATGACCAAATCATTTTCTTTCCTAAAAAAAATTCTTTGAGCAGTTTCCTTTTTGCCAACAGATAATTTTTAAAAGTATGCATCTTAGCATAACACACAAGACTTTTCTTCTTTTCATTAAACCTTTGAAAATGAGAGACTGCTATGTCAAATCTCACACAAATAGCTTTAGAAACACACATATTTCTTGTCACTTTCTGGTGTACCAAGTTCTTTCTTGTCAGTTTGCTTCTGTGCTAGTCCCACCTCCAGGAACATCATCATTCTCTCTCTGGGGACATCTTCAAACACCAGAGTTTTCATTCAACAGATGTGGCATATTCTTTCACACATCCAAGTCTTTGTACATACTATATTACTTGCCAAGAATGTCCTTCCTTTATTTCTATAGGTGACAAAATCTTACTG
The DNA here is from genome assembly GCF_964339955.1 of Pipistrellus hanaki. NCBI lineage: Eukaryota > Metazoa > Chordata > Mammalia > Chiroptera > Vespertilionidae > Pipistrellus > Pipistrellus hanaki. The sequence continues at coordinate 17,606,523 of NC_140524.1, read as the reverse complement.
TTTTTTTAAGGATCAACTTATATGCCATCTCCACATGAAGGCCTTCTGGGTACTTCCTCCAAATATTACCACTTTGTAGTATTCCATAACACATTAAATAAAATATCAATTGTGTCTCCAGGACTGAGACAGGGAAGTAAGGCCTTGTTAACCTTCTCTATTGACATAAAAAATATTTCATTTTCTTGGTTACCATAGCAATTTTTACATGCATAACTTGATTTTTTAATTTAAAAAATATTTTATTGATTTTTTACAGAGAAGAAGAGAGAGTGATAAAGAGTTAGAAACATCGATGAGAGAGAAACATCCATAAGCTACCTCCTGCACTCCCCTTACTGGGGATATACCCTAACCTCTATCCACTGAGCCAAACCAACTAGGGCCATAACTTAATTTTTTTATCCCATTCTATGATTATGTGTTTAAAATTGGTTTGCTCTTTAACTTCAAATTCAGATAGTGAAGAAAGCTCAACTTCTAATGGACCTAGATTAATTAAAATTATTTTAAGAAAACAGAGTGCATTTTATAAGCTTTCTGAAAAATTATAGAATGTCTCCAAGGATTGTCTGTAGGTATACTGTGTAAACATTTGAAGTGACAAGCCAAAATTAAAATGAGTGAATGAATGATGATATAAAACAAGTCTCTCCTGAATATCTTGTAACATTAAAAGATTGATAGCAACTCTTTGTTCACACATCCATCTAGCCACTCAGACATATAGTTTATTTTTTCACATTACTTTGCAGCCTAATGTTAAGAAATTATTTACTAAAATGACAGAGCCAGGCTCTTTCACAGTCTTCATTGGACATTTATTTCCATTTAATGGCTAAAAAAGCTTCTAGCAAGTGGGAAGTAAATATGAGCTTTCATTTGATCAATAGCAGCATGAGGAAAAGAAAAGCCAAGAGACAATTTGGCAATCCTTTAAGACCTTTATGATGGGTCTGGGTCTGGAAATGCCAACCTATGATAAAAGAATAATAATGGAATCCACTTACCTGCTTCTGAGTGCTGTTGTCAAATTTAATGAGAGTCTTTATGCAGTTTTCAAGACTTTTTCAAATAACAATTCTGGAAAATGATCAGAGGACTATGAATTATCCAGTCTTTTAGAGGAAGGTTATGTGTTTATTTAAGAATTAATATAATATAAAGCTGTGCAATTAAAGAAAACTCCACAAAGTATAAAATTTCAAGTAAGTTTGTTATAATTTTATTTAATTCATCAAAGGACAAATTTAACCAAGACTAGGATCTCACATGTCTTCTGAATAGATAGATTCCGATAATTTAAGTTTTGCATTTTTCTTTCCTAATTGTAGCTTTCAAATAGGAAAACTACAAATGAACAATCTTATCTGAGATTTATTCTGAAGACAGAGGTTTGGGATATTTTTTATATTTGACTTTAAGGAATCCAAAGTTTATTTAAAGTGATATGGCTGAAAGTCTAATCAGAATCACTTTCCAATGTTGTAATATTGATAGTTGTTGGAAAAATGAAATTTAGGTATCGCACTGCAAATAAAAAGTTCACTGTAAAAAAGAAAGAGTTATTATAATAAAAACAAACAAACAAAAAAACAAAACAAAACAAAACAAAAACAACCTAAATATGTCTCCACCATCAGGAATACCAGGAATAATGCTGATTCTACAGTAATAAATTATAATTCATTATATCTTATGGTATTTCTATGTATTGGCTTAGGCTTTTTCCTTTCCAGGAAACATCCTCATGATTTCTCTTGTCTGGTTAAATCACATTCCAGAGGACACAGCTTAACTACCTAGTCATCATTTTTTTATTAAGTTTTTCATAGCAATAAAAACAGCATAGATTTTTAAAATGAAAACAGACCTTATATACCATCTATAATAACCACTAGGGTTACGGTGCACAAAATTTGTGCACTGGGGGTGGGGGGGTCTCTCAGCCCAACCTTCCCCCTCTCACATACTGAGAGCCCTCAGGGGATGTCCTACTGATGGCTTAAGCCCGCTCCACATAGGGGCCTAAGCTGCAGTCTAGCCTCCCTTTGTGGGAGGCAACCAGGCTGATCAAGGGAAGGCACCAGCCCCATCACCCAGCTGCTGCAGCCACTGCCAGCCACCATAGCCACCAAGGTGTTTTCATCAACAAGGACTCCAGTCCCTTCACCAATAAAAAATGACAATTTTCTTTAGGCATTTTCAAGATGTGTCTTTCATAGGATATGTCTTCCTTTCTTTCTTTCTTTCTTTCTTTCTTTCTTTCTTTCTTTCTTTCTTTCTTTCTTTCTTTCTTTCTTTCTTTCTCTCTCTCTCTCTCTCTCTCTCTCTCTCTCTCTCTCTCTCTCTCTCTCTCTCTCTCTTCTTTCTTATCCTTACCTGAGGATATTTTTCATTGACTTTTAAAGAATGTGGAAGAGAGAGGGAAAGACAGAGAGAAACATCAAAGTGAGAGGAACACTTTGATTGGTTGCCTCCTGCATGAGCCCTGACCTAGGCCCCAGCCAGGGAAGAGCCTGCAACCTAGGTACATGCCCTTGATCAGAATCAACCCAGACCCTGCTGTCGGTAGGCCGAGGCATTATCCACTGAGTCAAACCAGCTAGGACAGGATATGACATTTCTTAGCCCTCCAGCAGCAGACCTTCATTTTTTTTTCTCCAGAAGTGTGGTGGAAAAACCCTTGATCATCTTTTTGGATTCTTATTACCTAAGTTATTAAGAATATTACCAGTGGCATACAGGAAGCTTAGCCAATATGCAGTCATAAAAGGTGTTTTCCTCTATAGTTCACACCAATCACGGGCTGGGCCCAACCCAGGCGTAAAGCCTCTGGCCGAAGCTTTAGGCCTGGACAGGGGACCTGCAACTCCCTGATGGCTGGCTCCGCCCCTGCCCAGGCCTGCCCAGGACTAAAGCCTCTGCCTCTGGCCCAGGCTTTCAGCCTTGGGCAAAGGACCCCCACCTTCCTGTTATTGCAGCCTCCACCCCTGCCCCCTCCTTCTAATCACAGGCTTGGCCCTGCCCAGGAGCCCCTGGCTCAGGCCCTTTCCAGGCTGCTCTGGGACCCCGCTGCCTTGCCTCACAGTGACCTGGATGCCAGGATGTTCCCAGGACACAGGTGCTGGGCACCTATGCATGCAAATTTACTGCCATCTTTTTTTGGTTAATTTGTATATTCACTCTGATTGGCTATGGGCATAGCAGAGGTACAGTCAATTTACATGTTTGTCTATTATTAGGTAAGATAGCTTTCATTTTATAAATAAAGCAATTGTAACCAAGGAAATAAAATGGATTTTTATAGGTGATACAAGCAGCTGATAATACCCTGTTTCCCCAAAAATAAGACAGTGTCTTATATTAATTTTTGCTCCCAAAGATGCGCTAGGTCTTATTTTCAAGGGATGTCTTATTTTTCCATGGAGAAGAATATGGTACACGTTTATTGTTAAATGAAAATAAAGGAAATTTATTACCTGTATATGGTATGGTAGTATGGTAGTTGTCAACACAAATCAGACAAACTGTGAATCCTACAGTATCAAGAATTTACTCATTTATTCAATGACAATCATGTCATCATCTTCAGGAACATCATCATAACAATCCAATTCCTGAATTTCCTGGTGAATTTCTTGTGACTCCATTTCTTTCAGAATCAGTGGACCAAATCTCTCATGTTTAGCAATAGCACTCTTTAAATGTTTAGCCTGGGAGGCGCTTATTTTCGGGGGATGCCTTATATTTCACTCAGAAGGGAACCTATAAGTAGGTCTTATTTTCGGAGGATGTCTTATTTTCGGGGAAACACGGTAGAACTAGAAATGGAAAACTCCTTTTAACCACCTGTCTGGCACTTTATTCAATAAATTACCATTCCTCTCAACGACTTTATTGTCTAAAATCCTGCAGTCATTTTCTGTGACATTTAAATACTGGTCACGAATTACCTTGTCAACTCTCTTATATTTGCTTTTTAAGTCAGTTTCATCTATACATAAATAATTCCATTTTCTTTGTTGCTGATTGGACTTCTGAAATTGATTGTAAACTACTTAAGAGTAGGGACTGCATCCTCATTTGTTTCTCTCCTTCAGGAAGTATCAACAGGCAGGTGCATATTCGGTAGAGAGTGTGTTAAACTAATTTTGTTTTAATAGTTTTAGAGAGGTAGCCACACTTTAGGATAGTGGATATATGAAGTGTTTAAATTTAAAGTTGCACAAACTATTTCTTTCAGAAAGAAACAAATTTTATGGTAATGTTATCTGAGTTTATTTAGATAAAAAAAAGTTATTTTTTAAAATATATAAGTGGACATATATTTTGCTTTATGAGTTTATTCTCTATAAATAAATATAAAAATAAGTAGATCCCATTAATTTGGTATGCATAAATCGTCTTCTTCCCTATCCTAATGGTACTGTAATTTTAGGTAAAATGCATGTTACATTAATAGCTTCAGACTTAGAGGTTTCATTCAAGTCAAACTTTCAAGTATATTGAAACCACTGCCTTTTTTAAGAAAAAAACACACATGTTTTTATTGATTTGAGAGAGGAGGAGAGAGATAGAAACATCAATGATGAGAGAAAATCATTAATTGGCTGCCTCCTGCACACCCCCCACTGGAGACTGAACCTGCAATCCAGGCACGTGGTAAGGCATGACCGGGATAAGAACCATGACTTCCTGATTCATAGGTTGAGGCTCAACCACTGAGCAATGCCAGCTGGGTGAAACCACTGCCTTTTGAGAAAGTATGCCAAAATAGCCATTTTACATGATTTGGGCTTCAATTCAATCTCTACAGAATGGTTGTTACATTCCTAAAAGTAGAATCAAGACTCCTGAAATTAGTTACCAAATCTTTTATTTAGTCTAAATTAGTAAAAAGAAATGTTTCATTTAGAAAAACCAACAAAATGTTTCTACATAACAGCTGCTTGTTTGTATTTTACATTCAGAAACCATTTAATCTCTTTCAATGACTTCACATTTGTTCAAGCATCCCCCCTCTATTTTATATGTTTAATAAAATCAGGTCAGGGATATATGTGAGATTACGTATTGGTGATTCTAGAAGCATAAATTTAACTTATTAAGTACCAATGCAGAATCTGTGATCTAATAAAAAGAACAAATTGAACAATAATGATTAAACAGAATTCATTCTTCTTCAGTTAGTTTAGCCAAACCTTCTGAGGTTTGGGCCTGTAGAAATTACAACCAAGCATTGCACTAAGAAAGAAATTATGTTTATGAAAAAGTGATTTCTTATATTCTGTCAAAATGGAGGGGTGGGTGGGATGGACAGGGTCAATGGGAAAAGGGGGGGGGCATCTGCAATATTTTCAAGAATAAAGATAAAAAACCCAAATGAATGGATGTTGGTAGAAAGTAAATAATGAAAGAGAGAATGTATGGGTGCCATTTTATATGTACTTAAGTCTCTGCTTCATTCACAGAGAATTTGGGGTAACATGTTCCATACCTACCTACAATTACATGTAGCAAAGACTCATTGTGTGATAAACACATCCTAAATTGAACTTCGATGGCAATTCTCTTCCATTAAGTGCAGACAGGACATGTCACTTGCTACTAACCAATAGAATATGACAAATATGATGGAATGTCTCCCATTATATAAACCTCCCTCTTAGTAGACTGGAGGAAGAAATTCTCTTCTTGATCATGAAGAATCAAATATCTATGTTGTGAGTGGACTATGGAAGGGAAATGTGAGGTCTCTAGGAACTAATAATGATAATGGTCCCTGGTATGCATAAATATAGCCAGCAAGAAAACAGGAATTTCAGCTCTACAGATTCAAGGAATTGAAATATTCTAACAGATTTACTATAAAGAAGATTCCCAGTTCCAGAATGGAATGGAACTTGGCCAATGGTTTGATTGCAGCCTTTTGATAACCTGAAGAAAGGTTGTAGTAAAGTTAGACTCAGACTTCTGACCCACAGTTACTATACAATTCTATGTGTAGCTTTAAAATGCTAAGTTTGTGGCAATATGTTGCCCAGTAATAGAAAACTAATCATTCATTCAATTTACTGCTACAATATGATGATTCATTGTGGACCAGGACAGGAATTCAAAAGCTGATAAATACTAAAATATCTCTAGGAACTTATAAATTTCATTTATGGGTTCCCTGACTCTGTTTGGGCTTATCCTCTGTTCAACTATCTACTTAATAGATTCAATAACAACTTCAACTTGCATCAGGCCAGTTTCAGTCTCCTTAGTTTCAGGGTTACTCGTGTGCTTTAAACTGAGACTTTCACCAGTAATTGCCTCAATATCTTTTTCATTTTCACTTTTAAATTTTATGTTAAAATTTGACCTGTATAGCAAAAATTCCTCTGAACTACCTTTTCATACTAGGATGTGCCTTAATCCATCATCTAGCCTATGGGTTGGCAGCCATTGTGTCAAGCATCTATCTGTGGTTCAATGGGCTTTTGCCAGGAAATAATGGGTAACTGGGTAAAAATCATGTTTACTAGTGGCTTTGTCTTGAGGGCCTATGCACTGGGTAGTTTCATTTGGGAGGAATTTTGGGCAGACGAGTAGTAAATTTGAAAGCTCTAGAATATGTATATTGTTGAAAGGGTCATAAAATGTTGAGGGAGAGTGAATTATATCTAGTTGGAAGACTGAGCTCACTTGTCTACGCTAAATTTTATGTAATAAGATGTAAGAAATCATAATACAAAAATAATAACTCCATACAATAGTCTTGAAGAAAGAGTTCCATCAGGAGATCTGATAGTTAGAGGAATTCAAACAGAAAGAGAGACAGCTAGAAAACAAGATAAGGTATAAAGGGAAACCAATTCTGCATTGTAATAGCTTAGCTACTAGTGGGTGCCTCCCACCTCTTACTTTTGCTTTGCAGTGGACAGAGCTGTGTTTTTCTTTTCTTTTGAATTGTCTGCTTATGTCTTCTGGTCATTTTTTCTACTGGGCTGCTTTTCTTTTCTTACTGAGTTATAGCATTTCTTTATATATTAAATCAGTAAATTTTGATAATACATATTTTAAACATCTTCCAAATTTATCATTGGCCTATCATTTGATGTGTTCAACTAAGCATTAATAATAGCTACTACTTCTAAGAATAAGTAAAATAACTAAAACATACACATTGATATTTTGGAATTTATGTAGCTCAATTTATCCATATTTTTATGTGTGTGCTTTATGCTTTGGTTTTAATACTTAGAAATATTTTTCCCAACTGGAGATCATATAACCATTAACTATTCTTTTACGTAGGCATTTTTATTTATGGTTTGATTTTTTAGATATTTTAATAAATTTAGAGTTTATGTCAGTGATAAAATATTTACAAATTGATATGACACATAAACACATTCTTAAAATAGTTAACCAATTGGCTCAAAAACCCCACCTTTTTCTTGTAATTTTAAATTATTTTATAATATACTTAATTCTTTTTTTTTTAATATATTTTACTGATTTTACACAGAGGGGAATTGAGAGGGACAGAGAGTTAGAAACGTCGATGAGAGAGAAACATCAACCAGCTGCCTCTTGCACACCGCCTACTGGGGATGTGCCGGCAACCAAGGTACATGCCCTTGACCGGAATCGAACCCGGGACCTTTCAGTCCGTAGGCCGACGCTCTATCCACTGAGCCAAACCGGTCCCGGCATATATACTTAATTCTTATACAAACTAAGATTTGGGGTTATTTTTTACTGTCTCTATTCATTTATCTATTAATTTATATTTTTGTAGAGTATTCTGTTTTAATAATGAATTTTTAAGCTTTATTGAGATATAATTGACAAAATTGCAATATGTTCAAAGTTTACAACATGGTTTTACATATGTATACATTCCTTCGAATTATTACCATTGAAATAATTGATATGAGGTAACATTAATTACCTCACATATTTGCCTTTTTTTGATGAAAAACATGAGATTTATTATCTTTTTAATTCATGTTCACAATACGGTATTATCAACTATTGTCACCAGGTTATATATTAGATCCTCAGAGAGCATTCATCCCTTGTTATTCCTTAAGTACATCAGGAAAGCTCCTGATTCATGTTTTGTTTAGTTGTTTGTTCTTGTTCCTGTCACTATTCCCTATGACTGGAAAAATCCTTTATAGTTTCCTTCCTCACTTCATTTTAATCTCTACTCAAATGACAGCATATCAGAGAAATCTTCCTTTTCATTCTCTATAAAAATAGAAATCCCTTATTCTTCACCCTGTTCCTGTACTGATTTAGTTTTCTTTATAGCACTTATTCTACTTGACATCTTCTATTTGTTTATTGTGCATCTCCCTTCAATGGAAGTAGAGTTCATGAGAGCAGGGACATTGTCTGTCATGTTCATTGAGGTATTACTAGTGCCTAGGATGGTACCTGACATATTTACGGCTCACAGTAAATATTTGTTGGATGAAATAATAAACTGGTTTCTATGGCTTTCATATAAGAGTGGTAACTTGACTTAATACAGAATTTTCAGGGACTCTCTTGAGAAATCCTTGACAGTGATCCAACTTTGCCTGACACATCCACCTTTGGGATTGCTTGATTTGTCAAATACTAAGGCATTCAATAATGCTAAAATGGTTCAAATATTTCTGAACTATACATTATAATAAGCGTTCAAGTATGATATATTTTCGCACCCCACAGATTCTCTTCACAGTCATCTCTCACCTTCTGAATCAAGACATGCTAAGGTGTACTTTTTATCTCTGTCGTTTGCATGAAAACCATCTTATTCTTTCTCAGGAAGAATAGTGCTTAGTAGCTTTTTATGCCTTCCATCATTTTGATCTGACCCATATTACTTCTAGTGGGGATTACTTAATGTTTTTGAGAGTACATAGCATTCATCTTTTTTAAAAATCAGTGCTAATGGAAGTTATTCATGCTGTGGATATTCCATTGGTCACACCAATAAGAAATGAGGGAAGGGTGATGGAGTTAGAATGGCAATGATCCCAATGCTCTCATGCTTGGAAATTATTATTTGGATATCTTCACAATAACTCTGACTGGAGCTTTCTGACTTCCTTATTTAGTTTAAAAATGCAATTATTTTCTTCAGCACACATAATCAAGACTCCAAGTCATTTTGTTTTTTTCTTCATTCTTGCTTCATATGGTTCTCATTACATTCTGTCAGCTGTTCTTTTACATTCTATTTCCCATATGTCCATTTTTGTCTATTTTTAGTTCCAAAAATGCTGCATCAAATGATCACTGCTTTAATACAAGCGTTCAATTATAGCACCTTACCAGTACTTTCCTTCCTCCATTTGGTATCTCTTCCTGTGATTTTTTAGCCTGGAGATTAAATCACACACATGCCTTGCACATGCACATGTGTGGGCATAGACACTCACACAATCACATTCTCTTTCCTTCTCTCTAGAACCACCTCCACAAAATACCTGGTTGCTTAATAAAAGTCCACTTTGATATTCAGTAACTCTTCAATTACAGGATGAAATTACAGCTATAAATGTAAATATCTGTGTTTTCCGATGGTCTTAGGCGACCCTGCTAGTGGTTCTCAACCTGTGGGTCACTGTAGAGCCTAAGACCATTGGAAAACACAGATATTTACATTACAATTCATAACAATAGGAAAATTACAGTTATGAAGTAGCAAAGAAAATAATTTTATAGTTTGGGGTCACCACAACATGAAGAACTGTATTAAAGGGTCACAGCATTAAAAGGTTGAGAACCACTGCACTAGACCAATCCAACCTTCTCTAAATTCTGGGGTCTATGCTGCCATTGACTTAATGGCAAGGGCAAGCCTGAAAGAACAAGGAAATCATGGTCATAAAAGACAAATGCTTTCATTCAAATCTTATTTCCAGATTGGTTTCATGCTCATTACATGACTGTTTTTTAAATCATTATATAATATTTAAGTTTCAGATTGCTCCTTTATAAAATGAGGGAAACAGTACATAAATTTCAATGTCTTGAGAAAATTAAATAAGGCTGGAACTAACAACAATAGCCAACACAGTTTTGGTGTCTCATTTCTATTTTAGCTCAAGAACATCAATTGAATATCTTATATGTCCTTGGTTCTTGCTATTGAATACTTAGTACTAGAGAATTTAATCTGCCAAGATCAAGACATCTGTTGCTGATTTTATATATATCCTGTCTACTAAAAAGGTAATATGCAAATTGACCATCACTCCAGCATACAAGATGGCCACCCCCATGTGGACACAAGATGGCCAACACAAAATGGCTGGCAGGGGAGGGCAGTTGGGAGGGACCAGGCCTAAAAGGGAGGGCAGTTGGGGGAACCAAGCCTAGCAAGGGAGGGACATTAGGTGTTAACAGTCCAGCAGGGCAGGGCAGTTGGGGTTGACCAGGCCTGCAGGGGAGGACAGTTACGGGTGATCAGGTCAGCAGGTGAAAGTAGTTAGGGGCCATTGAGCTGGCAGGAGAGCAGTTAGGTATTGATTAGGCTGGCAGGGGATTGGTTAGGGGCAATCAGGCAGGCAGGCAGGCGAGCAGTTGGGAGCCAGCAATCCTGGATTGTGAGAGGAATATCTGGTGAGATTAGGCCTAACCAATCAGTCAGACATCCCTCAAGGGGTCCCAGATTGGAGAGGGTGCAGGCTAGGCTGAGGGACACCGCCCCTGCATGAATTTTCTGCACCGGGCCTCTTTTATACATACACACACACACATATATATGTTACATATAAAAGCCAAGCTACTGGAGCAACCACAATGATTGAAATAACCATACTACGGCCAGCCAACTAGCCCGTCCTGCCTCTGATCAGCCCCTGCATCCAGATCCAGGGTGGAGCTGAAAGCTCACTTCCCATAGCCCCTCCCACAGACCGGCCCAGGTCGGCACCAATTGGTCCCAATCTGGATGGGCTGGCTGGACCCCACCCATGCATGAATTCATACACTGGGCCTTTAGTATCTTATACCATGTTTCCCCGAAAATAAGACATCCTCCGAAAATAAGACCTACTGCAACTTTGGGGGAAAAATTAATATAATACACTGTCTTATTTTCGGGGAAACAGGGGTATTACTGATTAAGACTATGCCAGAATTTTCTGACTTACCTGTAGTGCATTTAAATTCAGTGCAGCAAAAAAAATTTAAAAAGAGGCCTCTACTTGTAAAGATTGCCAATGCAGACCAGAGTTGTTGTTGTTGCTATATTTTAGAAGTAAACAACACAGGGTGGCTTTACATTATTTAAATAATGTTTTCATTTTGCCTTAAGTATTTTATACCTATTCAGAGTGATGCACAGAAATCCAAGATAACTCCTTCCGACCTTGGCACAGTCTATATCAGAAATTTATACTTAGTTTAAAACTCATATAACACTGAGCTTCCATCACCTCATTCATTAATTAAGGGCTGCTGGGGAGAAATGGTAAAACACTATCCCAGAGTCTCTAGACAATTCCAAGTCACTGACAAGATACCAGGCTGTGCCAAGAACCCACTACTTGAGCCCTTCAGGAAAAGGCAAGGGAAGCTTTCATCTATTTAAACAATTTAAATCTGCCATTAAGGAGATTAATATTTAACTAAATTTTAGATATCTTATTTGCAGTCTCCACATTCCTCAGTTCCACTGAGCTTCTGGCAATGATTATTATAATGAACTAGAGGCCTGGTGCACTGGTGCACAAATTTCATATACGAGGTGGGGGCGGGGGGGTCCCTCAGCCCAGCCTGTGACCCTCTCACAATCTGGAACATCTTGGGGAAAGTCTGACTGCCTGTGGGATCAGGCCTAAACCAGCAGTTGGACATCCCTCTTGCAATCCAGGACTGCTGGCTCCTAACCGCTCACCTGCCTGCCTGCCTGATCATCCTTACTACTCTGTCTGCCTGCCTGATCACTCTAACCACTCTGCCTGATCGCCCCTAACTGCTCACCTGCCTGCCTGATTGCCCCTAACTGCCTCCATCTCAGTCCCCACAATGGTGGTTTCATCTGGAAGGACATCCAGAATGACATCTGGAAGGTCATTTGGCTGTCCAGTATGATTAATTTATTATGCTTTTATTATTATAGATTCCATCCATTTCATAGAAAATGCTGGCCATGGTAGTAAGGATAATTGGAGTACAACCTTCAAAATATAGGTCTTTTTAAAAATTAATCTTGTTATTTTATTCTGACTCTGACAGGTTAATCAAGCAGCAGCTTTCTCTCTTTTAACTCTGCACTCTCTTTTAACTCTGTAGTCAGGAATTGGGACCATGGGGGGTAATAAACTTTTGTAATTCACTTTCACATGAAGGAAACTAGGTAGTCAGGAATTGGGACCATGGGGGGTAATAAAATTGGGGTACCCAGCCAGATGGAATTACTAAGACCCCCTCTCATTGGACAGGGAAGGAAAAGTTCAAGAGGCAAGAACTTTAAAATGTATGGATATTATTAAGAGAGGCAATGCACAGATAACCAATCACAAAGCAGTAAGGCATATAAACCAATTCTAAGGATGTTGCTAAGGCAGAATTCTTTGAAAAGACCAATCAGGAACTAGCAAGGCTATCCACACACTAGATTAAAAAGCACATGATTCCTCTTGCTTGCGTGTAATGGGTTCCTGATGTTTCTAAAGCCAGGGAGTACATTCCCTATGCCCATGTGGCTTATGGCCAGGTAGGATTCCCAATCAGGGCACATGGAAAGGGAGCTCTGGACACTAGCCTGCTCCTGGAACCCCAACTGGAAAGGAAGCTCTGGACACTGGCTTAATCCTAGAAACCCAGTTGCACATTTTCTAGGACTTGCTTTTCTCAATAAACTTTGGTTCTGCTAACCCTTTTTGTCTGTCACTTTATTCTTTGATTTCATGAGACTTAACACCCCACATTTTGGTTTCACCAGTTCTGCCTGAATATTACCCTGCATATCTATGGTAGACTTTTTAACAATCAGTGATAAGCTTTTCCCTTCTTTGAGCCCAAATGTAGTTTTATAGTTTTTCAAATTGGTTCTCAGGGCATTGCCTACTTAAAATGTCAAATGAAGTCTATTTACAATGCTAGGGCAAGCCCTTACTCTCTGTCACTGTAATTGGGTCTCTTTCTATTGGCTTGGGTTTCATTCTATACCAGATGGATTACCTAAAACCAATGGTACATACTAGTATGCAATTCTACCCTGGTTGTTTGACATATGCCAGTAACATCTGCTCGAATATCAGTATTTGCTTTGGGTAAAATCACTATGCTCTCTTGGGTGTTGATTATTGTACTGACAATTATACATCCCACTCCAACCATCCAGTAATAGAGACTGGTTAGCTTCTCTCATCTGTGTCCCAACTTGTTACACTTGGGATCTTTACTTATCTATTAACCTATGCTATCAATATCTCAGTATGCTTTGATATTAAAATCATTCAAGTTTTATCATGTTGAGATAAAGCGTTTGGAATGAGCCCACTATTTCAAACATGTAATTTCCTTGACAAATAATTAAATATTCACTCAATAAACATCTAATGGACTTATATCAAGAGTCAGGTAGTATGCAGCAGTGGAGACAAAGAAAGTATTCTGATACTATCTCTGTCCTTAAGGGATTCACATTTTAGCAGGAAGGATAAACACTTTACACAGCCTGGTAGTGTGGCTCAGCAGTTGAGCATTGACCCAAGAACCAAGTGGTCACTGGTTTGATTCCCAATCAGGGCACATTCCCCGTGTTGCCTGCTTAATTCCCAGTAGTGGACAGACAGAAGGCACCCGATTGATGATGTTTTTCTCTCATCAATGTTTCTCTCTCTCTATCCCTCTCTCTTCTTATCTCTCTAAAAATTAATAAAGGGAAACATTTAAAAACCATTTTACACAAATAATATTAATAAAATTATAAGTGCAAAGTGCAGAGGAGTGAAAATGTACAACTAAAACTCTAAGATATCACTATGAGAGTTTAGAGGAAATGAGTTTCCTTCTAACTATATGATCAGGGAACTCCAGCTTGGAGTGTGATATAAACAAAACAGAAATTCATTTTGACTACTGACTGAGCGACTTCATGAAAGCCACTGAATGGTTTTGTACATTACATAAATCATTTACAAAATTGCCATAGAAATACTTAAGTATCCAATTCCTCCAACATATTTCTCTAAATTTTTGTAATTCACTTTCACATAAGTGGGAGTTCTAATTAAGGAATTACACGAGCTGCTTAATTTTTTTTAACAATTATATTTTACTTGATCTCATGGTGGTGGTGGTAGAATAATCCAACCTTCTTGAATTTTTACCATTACTCACTATTAAGTAAGCACACACTTTCCACAAACCAACATATGGGTACCATTGGTTAAAATGTCATGTAAATTTCTCTAGTCACTCTCTTGGAATCCCTAAAGGACTTCCTCATATGTATACACAAGTCAATCTGCTAGCTGCACCTATTGTGTGGCTATGAAATATAGTTGGTTATTTCTCTCTTGTTTTGATTCTCATTTGTCCACACCTGCTGCATATGAGTCCACTTGGAGAAATATTACACAGGCCATAACCAATTGTAAAAAAATATCAATGATTATATTAAGCATGCTATATGTAGATGTTTCCAGTCCTTGGTGTGCCAGAGCATTTCTAAATTCCATGCAGAGGTGGGGAAACACTGTTAATTTATTACCTGGAACCTGAAGCAGCTTTCCTTGTACCTGGCTTGTCAGTTTCTTTTCAAATTTGTATCTACTCTTTCTTTAAACTCTTTCCCAAATAATTAGCAGCTTTTGCATGAAAATATGTACCATAAACATATGGTCCTCCTGAAACTAGGAGCTGAAAGCAGTCTATGGGACTAGGCATCAACTTAATGCCACACTGAACTATATATTCTCCTCATGTTTCTTCTGGCACTTTTCTCCATCCAAACCCTTTCTTCTCTACTAATTACAATATATATATATATATATATATATATATATATATATATCCTCAATTTGTTGATATACTAAGTGATTGAGTGGAAAAGTTACTCTCTAAGTAACAGGGCCCCAGTTCAGTGAGGAAAAAAGATAATAATGTCCTTTGCCTGCAGAATCATAAGATATAGTAATATTTACAAAAGTGTCATAAGATATCCTTCACGCTATCAAGGTGTATTTTTTTTTGTTTCTTTTGTTCTAACTACTCTCATCATCATAAAGTAGTCAACCAAACTTTAATTCAAATATCTGAAAATAATTGGTATGGCTCTATAATCACTGGTAATCTCATTTGTCTAATCGAAACTCAAATTTGCTTGAGGTATTAAGCAAGGGGTGTTTAAGCTAACTCAAGCTGCTGAAGATAGAGAAAAAAATCACAGTGGCTTAACACAATAGGAATCTATTACTCATGTAAAGTGCAAAACAAGTATTCCTGATGAGCAGCAAGGTCTCCTCCAAGCAGTAGTTAGAGCCCCCAACTTCATCAGTCTTTAATCATTCAACCTAAATTAAATTTTGATTATAGTGAAAAGTATCAGGAACCTGAAGTTCTCAGGCCATGAGGAAGTATTTAAAGATAGTGCTTCACATCTAATCACTGTCCTTTCCATCATTTCGTATAGTAGGAAATACTGATTGAGGGTCTTCAATGTGCTAGGCACTGTGTAAGGTTCTAGGGATAAAAACTTTAAATAATGAAGCCAAAAATCAATGTCTTCATTTAGTTCATAGTCTGAAAAAAATACATAATTTAAAAGAAATTATTTCCAAATTACTGAAAGACACGGTTATTTAATAATTGGTTATGACTGATATGAAATATAGATGTGAATGATAAAAGAGGGCATATGATATTTTTGGAGAAGGGGTATTTACATTGGAATGGCAGGCAGTGTGTTCCACACAGAAAAAAAGTATATGTGTGTGATGTTTCTGGAGTGTAGTAAACAAAGTTGAAGTTGGCTACAAAATGAGACTAGAAATGACGGTAGTGATATGCTTAAGATTTTGTTCTTTGCCTTGAGTTCAATAAGAAGTTACTAAAGAAGTTTTTAAATTTATCTTTATTGTTGAAAGTATTTCAGATGTCTCCTTTTTTCCCATTGACCACCTCCACCCCATACCCATCTACCCCTAGGCCTTCACTACTCTATTATTTGTGTCCATGTGTTATGTATATCTCTTTATATAAAAGCCTAAGTGACCATTCCACCATTCAACCATTTGACATGACATGTACTGACCACCAGGGGAAAGACACTCAATGCACAGACATGGAAACATGGAACAGACTTATAAATCTCAGAGGGAATGAGGGAGGGGAGATGGCGGAAAGAGATTAACCAAAGATCTTATATGCATACTAGAGGCCCAATGCACTGATTCATGCACCGGTGGTCTCCCTTGGCCTGGCCTGCAGGGATTGGGCCGAATCCATGCACTAAGCCTCAGACTTCCCCTCAGTGGTCCCAGATTGTGAGAGGGTGCAGGCCAGGTTCAGGGACCACACTGGTGCACAAATCCATGCACTGGACTTCTCTTATGCATATACGTTCTTTGATTAATGTCTCCCCACCCCTCCCTTACCTCTGAGATTCATCAGTCTGTTCCATGCTTCTATGAATCTGGATCTATTTTTTTCATCAGTTTATTTTGTTCATTAGATTCCACATATGAATGAGATCATATGATACGTGTCTTTTTCTGACTGGCTTATTTTGCTTAGCATAATACTCTCCAGGTCCCTACATGGTGTCTCAAAGCATAAGAGATCCTTCCCTTTTACAGCTGCATAATATTAGGTCTAGTAATAATTAATGTCGTTTTCTAATAATACTTTTTAAAATCGAATTTATTTAAACAATACAACAAAATTTAATCAACAATATAGTAGCCGTTGTTTTCTACTACTTGTGCCCAAAGCTCAGGAAGCATTTTAATCCCTCTGTTGTAAAATTCTTGTGATTTTGATGCAAAAAATTCGGTCAATGCATTTTTGAGGCATTCTTCATTATTAAATTTTTTTCCAAGAAGAAAGTTTTGCAAAGAACGAAACAAATGGTAATCGAAAGGGGCAATATCAGGAGAATATGCAGGTTGAGGGAGAACTTCCCATTCCAACTGGCGCAGTTTTTCAGCAGTGATTCTTGCAGTATGCGGTCCTGCGTTATCGTGCTGAAGAATTACGCCCTTCCGATTAATCAGCGCGGGTTCTTTTTCTCTTAAAGCTTGGGCTAACCTTTCCAATTGGGCACTATACACTGCACTTGTAATGGTTTGGTTAGATGGTAAAAGTTCATAATGAAGAATTCCTTTAAAATTCCACCAAACACACAACATCACTTCTTTCGCATGCAAGTAGGTTTTGGCGTGGGCTGCGGAGCCTCATTTTTGTCCAACCATTGAGGCCGCCTTTTCAAATTAACATACAGCACCCATTTTTCATCTCCGGTAACAATTTGCTCTAAAAATGGCAAACGGTTTTGACGAGAGAGGAGCGAACTGCAAATTGTGACTCTTTGATTACGGTTGTTGTCGGTCAACTCATGAGGAACCCATTTTCCAAACTTTTGGACTTTGCCAAGTGCACGCAATTGATTGGAAATTGTTTTTTGTGAACAATTTAAAGTTGTCGCAAGCTCTTGTTGGGTAATTTGAGGATTTTGCACCAAAAGAGCTTGAAGAGCTTCTTGATCAAAATTGGACACACGGCCTCAACCACTCTTGTCATCTAACGAAAAATTTCCCTCACGAAATTTCTCAAACCAACGCTGGCATTTTCTGGCACTAACTGCATCTTGACCAAGAGCACTACAGATGTTTTTTGCAGCCTCACTTGCTTTTCTTCCTAATTGGAACTCGTAAAGCATGCAGTGCCGAATGTGCTCTTCATCCGCCATCTTCTTAGCCCTAGTTTTGCAACAAAAACCAAACCAAACACAAACTTTTTCAAGCAAAACTTGTTAATTGCACTTCACACGTTCTGTAGATACCACGTGTTTGAAGGTTATGTCAATACAAGTCAACGCCAAGCAAGATTTTAAACGAATGTTTAAAAACGACATTAAGTATTACTAGACCCGATATTCCATGGTATAAATGTACCACAACTTTTTATCCACTCATCTACTGATGAGCACATGAGCTGTACAACAAAAATCTTAGAAAAAACCATAGGCAACAAAATCTCAGGCAACTCTCATAAAGAGTTTTTTATAAGACAGCAATTTAATGAGATTCAGGAAGAGCATTCTGACTGCTGTTTAGAAGAGGCACTGATGTGCTTGGGGAAATGAAACTTGGGAGCACAATTAGGAGACAGTTGCAGCAATTCTGATGAGAAACATTGGTTGGCAAGACTTGGGCAGTATGACTTAAGACATATGGTTTCCACAACTAGAAAGATGGTGGGGCCAGCATATCAAATTCTATTTTGGTCATGCTGAGCTTAAGTTGTCAGAAAGAGATCAAATAGGGTTTTTTTTTTTTTTTTTTTTCAGTTCAACATACAGGTCAGTATTTCTGAATAAAATAATTTGCCAAGTTAAAGAAACATTTGGGAGTCATGAGTATATAAATATGTTATGTAGTGCTTCAAAACAGAATGAGGTCACCTAGATAAAGGGTGACCGTATCATTTATGGTCAAAACCCAAATTCTTTGAGAGTTAAAAGTGACACTATTAATAATTATGCCAGGATGGCAAGCATATACTATAATTGTCCTGTGTAAACCATGACTGTCCTTGGCAAATATTTAAAAGTCAAATAGAAAGAGCAATCAGTAAGGAAAGAGGAAAGTCAGGGAAGTGTAGTGTTTTTTCTAATGCTGCTGAGAGGTTAAGTAATCCACATGATTTAGTGAAGGCTTTTGTTATGTACATTGGTTGGCAAGCCTTGGGCAGTATGACTTAAGACATATTTAGAATGTGCTCTAAAGCTTTTGGTGGTTGTTTGACAATAATGATATATAAGAGAGGAAGGATTCAAGGTTTATAACCAGGTTTATGGTTTCATTTAAAGTATTATTACTGAAATTATATGATTTAATTGATAACTACATTTCTACCCAGGGAATGGCTGACATATGGTTGTCAATCAAGAGATATTTGTTGAATGAAAGAAGAAAGGATGATGAAACTGAAAAAGTACCCACTGAATTAAGCAAAAACAGTTATAATCAGTGCTCTTATCAAGAATATTTCTGGTAAAGTGATGGGGAACTGAGTCAATTTGCATTGAGAAGAGAAGTGAGTGGGAGAGAGAAGTGCGCGGGAGATAAGAAAGCGAAGACAGCAAAAATTGACAACACCTGCTCTAAGTGGGTTGATTGTTCCTTTGGGTACTGGGAAAATACCAGCTTGTGAGTTTCTTGTTTTCTTTCTGAAAGTGATTTCATTTGATAAAGCATGCCTCATTTATGAGCTCTTAAATGGCTATGAAGGGGTATCACATATTTTATATATGTATTTTGCCTAGAGTTTGCATTGTTTCTTTAGAATGCATGTAATTTTAATTTTAAAATGTAATAAAATATTTAAAAAAGTATTTTAATGGCCATGCATTTCATGTCTATTCCACTTGTTTCAATTCTTATACTGGAAACAAGTGAAATCATCAGAAATTTGCATGATTTAGCTGATTATTTGTCAGACCTATGTATTTTAATTCCCTCCATGTTTACTAACGTCAGTTTGGAATAACAATTATGTGCATGCTAAATCTTCTTTCCTCTCCTATATCATCATTGTTGAGGATAATTTATTTTATATTTCTTAGTGTATCCTATATTAAACACTGCATAAAACTTTATTTTTTAAATCCTCTCCTGAGGATATTTTTCCAATGAATTTTAGAGACAGTGGAAGAAAGATGGAAAGACAGAGAGAAATATTGATGTGAGAGAAACACATTGATTAATTCCCTTCTGCAGAGCCCTGACCAATGCCTGGGCCAGGGAGGAACCTGCAATTGAGGTATGTATCCTTGATTGGATTGAACACTGAACCCTTTGGTCCACAGGCCAACGCTCAATGTACTGAGCCAAACTGGCTAAGGCAAGACATTCCTTTTAAAATTTATTGCTAGGAAAATTTTTATCTCTGATGAATGTTAACATTTCTTCTTCCCTCTAACAGGGTCTTTTGAATCTAACAGTATCTCCTTTTCTCCATGGCTATCAGGAAACAAAACTGAACCTATAAAAATACATACATATACACACACACACACACACACACACACACACACACACCCCATATTTTCCGGCATATAAGATGACTTTTGAAACGAAAAAAAGTCAACCGAAAATCCGGGGGTCGTCTTATACACCGAGTATATCCCAAAAAACGTCTCCATATGCCGCTAAAAGAATTTTCCAACTCGATCCTGCACCAATCACTGCAAGGCTGCTCGGAATGCCTCTCTAACTCAGCCAATCCAAGCAGGCTTTTTATGCATGCAAATTATACATGTTCTGTACCCGAAGCTACACTGTGTTCTAGTAAAAAGCCTGCTCATATTGGCCAGAGTCAGAGAGGCGGTCTATTATAACCTTTGAACCTTTGCTTGTTGTGATTGGCTCACCATGGTACATACAGTTGCAGCACAGGAACATTCTGTGTAGCCAAAGCTGCTGTATCAGGACACATACAGTGAGTTAAAAGGTACTGTAATAGAACATTCTGTGTGTACCTGAAGCTACAGTACTGTATAACCCCGGCCTAAAAGATTAGTGGGTGTACAACAAATGGCTGGTAGAAAAGAACCCATCATGGTTCCAGCAAGAAGAAGGAAATTTGAAGCCAGTTTCAAACTGAAAGTTGTAAACTTTGCCAAGGAACACAATAACTGTGCTGCAGCAAGACAATATGGAGTAACAGAAAAGATGGTCAGAGACTGGAAAGCAAATGAAGATGCATTAAAGAGTATGCCAAAGAGTAAGTGTGCATTAAGAAGAGGCACCCCTTATTGGCCAGAACTCGAAAAGCATGTAGCAGACATGGTTCTTGAGCATCGTCAAAATGGTTATGTAGTGACACGAAACAAAATACGTATGTTTGCACTTCAGTGGGCCAAATCTAACCCAGATAAAAGCAAAGGATTTAAGGCCACTGTATCCTGGAGTACTAGGTTCTTGGAAAGGCACAATCTGGTACTGAGGCAAAAGACCAAAATTGCACAAAAATCACCTGCAGATTTTAACGGCAAAGTAAGTCTTTTCCATCAATATGTAATACAACAGCGCAAGAAACATGGCTATGCATTAAGTCAGATCAGAAATATGGATGAAACTTCTATGAATTTCGATATGGTTGGAAATAAAACTGTTAATCCAAAAGGTGCAAAAACAGTGTTAATTAAAACAACAGGACATGAGAAGTCCAGTTTTACAGTGGTACTAGCATGTACAGCTGATGGTGCCAAACTAAGACCAATGATTATTTTTAAAAGAAAAACAATGCCGAAAATCAAGTTCCCTGTTGGAGTTTTTGTACATGTGAATGAAAAAGGATGGATGGATGAAGAAGGGGTAAAGCTATGGCTTGATAATGTATGGAGTAGGCGACCAGGTGAACTTCATCAAGAACGTAGCCTACTGGTGTGGGATATGTTCAGGGCTCATTTAACTACCAGCACAAAGAACAGGCTGGCAAGAATAAACACAGATGCGGCAGTTATTCCTGGAGGATTGACATCATTGGTACAGCCACTGGATGTGTGCCTAAGCAAGCCATTTAAAGATCACATTAGAGAACAGTGGAATGAGTGGATGGTTAGTGGCGAAAAGTTATTCACAAAAGGAGGAAACATGCGTGTGCCACAATTGGATGTTTTGTGTAACTTTGTCATAAAAGCCTGGGATGATATTACTGAAGAAACAGTAATCAGGTTTTTCAAGAAGTGTGGCATATCAAATTCTTTGGACGGTATGGAGGATGACTTCTTGTGGCAAGATGAAGGGGAAGCCGAAGCTGAAGCCACACCATCTGATTCGGAATTTGATCCATATGATGACTGTCTTACAAATGTACCACAAGAGGTCATTGATGAACTTATGATGTCAGAAGAAGAACATGATGAGGATTTTGAAGGATTTTAAGCTCACAATGCTCCTCTGCCTAGAAAAACCTCTTATCATCCCAGTCAGTCACAAACAAGCGTTTTCTGCAAGTTCTTCATGTAAATTTCTTTCCAGATGATGCCAACATTGTTAATGTTCTCTTTTGGATTTCTTGTTTCTCGGTCAAGTTCATGGCATTGCCATTTGTGAAGAGACCTTCTATTTATCGTATCAATGTACAGTATATTACGGTATGTTCGAAAAATGCCATTCATTAAAAATTTAACTAAAAAAAGAACTGGTGTTGCCTCGGAAGTGGGGGGGGTAGTCTTATACAGCGAATATAGGCCTAAACCTATGTTTTAACTGTAAAATTAGGGGGTCGTCTTATACGCCGGAAAATACAGTACACACTAGAGGAGGCCCAGTGCATAAAATCCTTGCCAGCAATCAGGGTTGGTTGGGACCTTCCTTTGTTCCTCACCACCCCCTGGTGGTCATCACGCATCATAGCAAACAGTTGAACTCTTGGTCGGTCAAACTCCTGAGGGGAAATTTGCATATTAGCCTTTTATTATATATTAGAGGCCTGGTGCACAACAATTTATGCAATGGGGGGGGGTGGGTGTCCCTCAGCCCTGTCTGTACCCTCTTGCAGTCCAGGACCCCTCAGGGGATGTTCACCTGCTGGCTTAGGCCCACTCCCTGGGGGATCAGGCCTAAGCTGTCAGTCAGACATCCCTCTGCCAGCCCCAAAGCCCTTGGGGGATGTCCAACTGTGGCTTAGGCTTGCAACGATCAGCCAGGCTTGTGGCTGAGCACACTGACCACCAGGAGGCAGCTCCTGCATTGAGCATCTGCCCCCTGGTGGTCAGTGTGCATCATAGTGAGCAGTCGTTCCACCATTAGGGTCAATTTGCATATTACCCTTTTATTATATAGAATTTAAATATTGACAGTATTACATGTTTCTCCCATTTTTACATTTTGTCCCCTTTACCCAAGTCCTGCCCCACCCTAGGCCTTCCCTTCTGATTTGAGAAAGAGAGAAAGGAAGAGGGAAAAATAAACATTGATTGTCTGCCTCCCACATGCCCCCTGTTGGGGATTGATCTTGCAACCCAGGCATGTGCCCTGACCATGAATAAAACCAGAGACCTCAGTGCACAGGACTACACCCAACCAATTGAGCCACACCAGCCAGGGTCACAACTGAGCTTGTGGTCAGCACATTTTCACTTTCCAGTTTTCTGTTTTACTATTCCTATTTTGTAATAGAATTTACTTTTGTGAAATTTGCCTAAATTCTCTATGGGACCACTTATAAGGGAATTTGTGTCCTATCTTAAATAAAATTAAAGTCAGAATTACCAGGGGAAAAAATGAATGTTAGGCAAGAAAGTTATATAACTATAACAGATACCATTTATTACCATGAATTAAAAAAATAAATCACACAAATGCATATACATGAATATATACATGCATGTACATGCATTTATGTGTTCAGATGTTTGTGTGTGTATGATACCAAGACAATTTCAAATTGTCAAGTTATGTTCCAATCAAGTATTTCTGTCCTTGGGGCCAATTATTACAACATGCTAAAAAATTGACATACCAATCACCAGATCTCATGTCATTTCTGCTAGGGCATTCTTCAACTTGTTCCATTTACAAATGTGTCTGAAAAATAGCCATACAAAAACCAAACACACACAAAGACACAAGAAAAGAAGAAACATATACTGCTTTTTAATGTTTATGCATATGAGAATATAATTATGAGAGTGTATAATACAAATTACTTTCTGCTAAATGAGAAAAGTCAATATATATGGGAAATAGATTCCAGTATATTATCACAATGTATAGTTATGAAAACAAAACACATTATTTTCTTTGGAAATATATCAGAGTTATTATATGGTTTGCATTTTAAGTCAACCAAATTACTGCCTTATCTACATATGAATATATTTCAATTCCAAGAAAAATGTGCTATATATTTTTTGTTTTACAAAATATATTTAATTTTGTGTTTACAGTCGTAAGCCTATATAAAAGTTGCTCCTCAATCATTAAATTTAGTGTAGCATCTATATATATAAAAGCTTAAGCTACAGTTATGACTGAATCACCAGAACAACTGGTCAACCAGTCGCTATCATGTGCGCTGACCACTAGGGGGCAGACATTTGATGTAGGGGCTTCCCTTTGGTGGTCAGTGTGCTCCCATACCCAACCTCCTGTGGCCAGCCAATCTTCTGTAGTCCCTCCCCCACCCCTCAGTCAGCCAACCTCCCACAGCTCCACACCCCCCGCCCCATAAACTTTCTGAGGTCTCTCCCCCTGGCGAGGCAACCCCCTAATAGGCCTTGATTGATGGCCAGGCCAAAAGACCCCATCTGTGCACAAATTCGTGCACCAGGCCTCTAGTTACTTATAACAAAGATATCTTTGTTTTTAATATCACCTTACATTAATTTAATAGATTAATATGAAATGTCAGTTCCTTAGCTTCTTATAACAACTGTCTATCCAGTTATTCACCAAAGGCTTACATTTAGATATTATCTTGCTAGATTACCTCCATTAAGTACTTGAGTACTTTGCAAACATCTGATTAACCTTTTGAACCTCATTAAGGAATAGTAAGAAAGAAAGCAATTACTGAGACTGGAATTTGGTCAGACCACTAAGGCTAATACATTATTATTAGGAAAGAAAAAAACAACCTCTAATCATTTTAATGACTACAGATGATCAGAGAAGCTTGTGTTAAATATTTATTGAAGAGAACCCATATCTGGAAGTAAGAGCTCCAACCAAGGACTGGGTCACTGACTCTGCATTAACCCAGAGGAAAATGTCATCCTCAAATTCACGAGCCCTAATCCTTGCTACAGTGGGAGTAGCTACAAATTATACTTCCTTGCATCCACATAACACTTTATAGTTGTCAGAAGCTGTCATCTACATTATTTCATTTGATCCTTCAAATAATTCTGTGATGCAGATTTCTCAATATTATCTTCATTTCAGAAACAAGTCAAGGTGCAGAAGGATAAATGATGTCTAAAGTATCACACAGCTATTACGGGTTGTAGTGTAGATTCAAGCAATGATTTCACCCCTACAGCTTTTCCTATGACACAACTTGATGACTGTATCTACTAATCAACTATTTCAGTAGAGGCACTTTCCTTTATGAGCCTTAGTATTGTTTTGTCTAAATTTAATAAGAGGTGGCATTAGGACAACTCTCTAGTTCTGATGGTATGCAGATTTACACAAAGTACATGCTCTATAAAATTAGATGTGGCTTGCTTATATTTTCTCTTTTAGAAAGTTCTGGATAATTGCCACACTGAGTGACCTGCTAAGTGATTCTATGAGGAAAATGTGCTGCCTACAGAAATCATCACAAAAACCATTCTGAGCAAATATGTAAAACTTGGAAATCTAATCTTGACTGAGTATTAACTACTTAAAGAGCCATATGCTCAGAGTTGAGGTAGGGAAAAAAAGTAATGGAAATTAAGAAACTTGTTCTCTTCATGGGGAACCAATTGAACTGAGAAGTTGTCCAATTTTCTTTTGATCCTCATAAGTTATAACTTATTGAGAGGTGAGGGAATGAAATGGGATGAGGAAAGAGAGAGGAGGACATAGGCTTGGGAGAGATGGGGAGGGATATGTGAAGCTAAAATGAGCTGAGATTAAGAGTAAAAAGATGTGTTGTGCTACATAAAAGGAGTTAGAAGTTAGAAGTTAGAAGATCCCCTTAAAAGGGACTAGCAAAGAAGAATCAGGAGGTAAAATAGTTACTCACAGCTCACTAGTATAGGAAACGTGGAGTTGAGAGTCAGGACTATGACAGAGAAGATAGGAAATTATTTACTTACTCTAAATTGTTAGGAATTTGTGAGACTGATGAGCACTGACCAAAGTTACAGTTATCTGGAACTTTAACTATAGCACATAAAGTTATAGACTGCTTAGCTAAATTGAAATTTTGACAAAAACCAAACACATTTTTAGTGTATCTTCTCTGTGATATATGGGACATATTTATATTCCACAATTACTTGATATTCATCTAGAATTCAAGTTTAACCAGGTACCTTTTATCTTTTTTCTGGCAACCTCCTTAACAGGAGATGTGTTACCTAAAAGCACTATTATTGGGAGGAGGCAAAGTAGTTCCAAAAATATGGTAACAAATGAGCAAGAGTGGGGAAGCTCAGAGAAAAATTCTCAGAAGGAAACCACCATGGAGAGATTTGAGGCTAGGTAGTATAAGGGCCACTCTCTCCAGTCTCCAATTTTAAGTTCCACCACATGGAGAATTTGGAACATTATTTAATTTACCAGCTCTTAGTTTCTTCTTTGTAACATATTTTGACTCTAAATCAGCTTTATTGCAGAGTTGTGAGGATTACATGAGTACACACACACACACACATAAATGAGTATATAAGAATACACAGATATTTCATATATATATATATATATATATATATATACATAAGATACATGTAGCCTTGGCCAGTTTTGGCCAGTGGTTAGAGTGTTGGCCCACAAGCTGAAGGGTCATGGGTTTGATTCCAGACCAAGGGCAAGGTTGCAGATATGTCCTAGGCCCCAGTCGAGGCATGGGAGACAACCAATAGATGTCTCTCTCAGGTCTCTCTCTCTCTCTCTCTCTCTCTCTCTCTCTCTCTCTCTCTCTCTCTCTCCCCCCACTCTTCCCCTCTTAAAAAATGTGAAAAATATCCTTGGGTAAGGATTAAAAATAAATGCATGTAAACAGTCCCTGGAACATGATAATTGCTCAAAACATTATAATCATTATTAGCCAAACTATAGGCCCAGTGCATGAAATTTGTGCTGGGGTGGGGTGGGGTGGGGAGGGGTGAGTCCCTTAGCCCATCCTGCACCTTCTCCAATCTGGGACCCCTCTGGAATGTCCAACAGCCAATTTAGGCCCAATCCCCTGGACATCCTCAGCAGTCAGGCATCCCTCTCACAATCTGGGACTGCTGGCTCCTCACTGCTCACATGCCTACCTGCCTGATCGCCCCTAACTGCCCTCCTGCCAGCCTGATTATCCCTAACTGCCTTTGCCTGCCAGTCTGATCATCCCTAACTGACCCCTGCTGTCCTGGTCACCCCCAACTGCCCCCCCCCACCAGTCTGTTCACCCCCAACTGAGGCCCCTGCTGGTCTGGTTGCCCCCAACTATGTCCCCCCCACCCTGCCAGCCTGGTCGTCCCCAAATCTCCCCCCCTGCCAGCCTGGTTGCCCTATGCTGCCTGCTATTCAGTTGTTTGGTGGTCCCTCACTAAAGCTCCTGCAAGGCTTGTCGTCCCATGCAGCCGCTGTTTGGTTGTCAAACCGGTTATTTCAGTCATGATGGCTCCTGGCTTTTTATATATTAGGATAACTTATGGTAGGAGCTTTTCCCCATACTTAGGAATGATTTATATAACACCTTAGATTTCCTGAAGATCCATTTTATTTCAGGGACAAGCTAGAACTTCCAGCAAGCATAAGAACAGATATCATCTTAATTTGTGAATTAAAACGAAGTGTGAACTTAAACTTGGTAAATTCTGAATTATTAATGTATATGTCCTAGCTAACTCCATTGATTAACTTATCTTTAATTTATGCATTTGTTCAAATAACATTAAGCACAATTGCTCAATGTTATTAATATTAGTCAGTACATGGGGTCATTTAATTATTACAAACTGTGTTAAGTATTAAGAAGGACATCTGCTAAGAGAGGAGATGACAGGGTTTGTATCTGATCTAGTCAGAAGTCAATAAAGAAATATTTTAGCTAAGGTTTGGATTAAGAGTAAGTTCATCAAAGTTTAGTGTAAAGAATATTCCAAACAGAAAGAAGGGGAATATAAAGACCTAGATGTGGGAAACAGCAAAGTATATTTATTTCCAGCACTGGCATGAACCTCAGGGTTGGGGAAGTACATAATTCAGATTGGTAGTTTCATAAACTGAAGTTGTGAAAGGGGGAGGAAAGTAAGGCACAGGTTGTGTAGGACCTTGTAAGTGTGTTATGGTTTTGGGACTTTTTGCCAATGATCAGATGGGAAAAATAAGCAGAAGATTTACATGATCGGGTCTTTGTTTCCCAAGATCCTTCTAGCTGCATGGAGAATGACTTGGGGTATATCTGTGTCATCTGAATAATATTTATTATGATGTTAAGTATTTTAAATATTTGTAACTCTAATTTACTTGTTCTGATCTCCAAGAAATTTTATGCCAAATACTTCTAATTTGTTACTTTTAACCTATTCAAACAAATCTCCTAACAGTAAATGCTATCCGGAATACCTGTTCCCAAGCTTGATATATGTGTATCTGATCCATGAATTAGACCTATGCTCAAAACTGCCTTCTCCAATGACCCTTTCCTAAGCTTCTCTAGTAAAAATGGTAGGTCCTCTGATTTTTCAGAAAAAAAAAGATTTTTGTATCTATATTTGGGTTTTTTTTTTTTAATATTCTACATTATGTCAGTTACTTGAAGACAATCAATGATGTCCTCTTGTCAACCTCATAGCACATTTCTCAAAAAAAAAGCAAGCAAATACTTTCTACACTAATCAATACAAAGTAAAAGAAAAATAATAGTCTGAATTGGCATAATCTATTTTAAATATTAGTTCTCACTTTACTGATCCTTTTATGTTAGAAAATACAAGTTTCATTATGTTAGCAAATATGTTTCATTATTTTCAATATAAAATAATGTATTCTACTCTGAGGATGAGAATAAAGGAACAATGTTTTTGTTTTTGTGTTTTGTTTTTGTTTTTGTTTTTTGTTGTTGTTAATCCTCATCAGGGGATATTTTTCCATTGATTTTTTAAAAGACAGTGGAAGGAAGGAGACAGAAAGAGAAAGAGAGAGGGGGAAAGGAAGAGAGAGAGAGAAAGAGAGAGAGAGAGAGAGAGAGAGAAAGAGAGAGAGAGAGAGGAGAGAGAGAGAGAGAGAGAGAGAGAGAGAGAGAGAGAGAGAGAGACTTTGATGTGAGAGAGACACATCAATTGGTTGCCTCCCACACAAGCCCTGACCACTGACCAGGACAGGGGATTGAGACTGCAACCAAGGTACATGCCCTTTTACTGACATTGAATCCAGGACCCTTCAGTTCATGGGCCAACACTCTATCCACTGAGCCAAACCGTCTAGAGCTTTTTTTTTTTTTTTTTTTTTTTTTTTTTTTTAAGGTTTCTATTTTAGCTTTAAAATGACCCCTTTTATTTGGAGTTTCTATTTGCTGATGAGAAAAAACAAGAGGAATTGTTCCATTCATCCCACACATACACAGGTATATCTGTAAATTTGCTGAAAGTGTAGAATAATGCAATGGATAATTATCCGATATTCAATTTTTAGAGAAGTAGCTATCATGTATAAACTAACTTTTGTAAAAGCTTAAGTAAAATTGATCTGTAATTCTGTAAGAGAGAAAAAATGTTTATATTCATGGGATTATGTGCTGTATGCCCTTCCACTATCAACCCCACCCTCCTACTTGCACACACACACAAACACACACACACACACACACACACACACACAAACACACACACCACACACTCTGGCGTGCGCGTATGCACACGTGCACAGACAAACTTCACCTTTTTCTACCATCTACAGCTAAGTGAGAGGTAATTTATGACTAAAGATATTTGATCTTTTCTGATTTTACTTTTATCTTTTGAAGACAACATATCAGAGGAAAAGGGAAAAAATATCAGGCTGTCTCTTTGGAAGTTTGAACTTCTGAGTATGAAATTTCTCATTCTAAATGTAAGATATTAATACCAAGCAATAAGAATTTTATTAACACCTACTATTTTCTCAGACCCTCTTAATGGTATCGAGAGGGGAGAAAAATGATTATGTGTAACTCGCATTATCCAGATGCTTGTCATCTAGCCTTGTTAAGATATATCGATAGCTAGAATTTTAACCTATAATTCATGAAAGATAACTGGCATTTATGTTGTTTGTATTGTTATCTTTCCTCCTTCCCATGATCTTTGGGGGTGATAGTGTGTCATTCTGATTTCTAAATTTAGTCCAAGGAGATGAAAGTTTTGAGTTAGTTTATTTCCTGGGATTACCATACTAAGACATGCATTGAGTTCTGTAAATAAATTTTTGAAATATTTCAAAAAATAAGTTAACCATCTAAAGTTATCTCTAAAAATGAAAATAGTAAAATACTGCATGCCGTTTTAAGTAAGGCCAGCAGTTCACAACTGATGTTCCTCTGTTATGCCAAAACCATTTTAGTATCTTACCCAGATCATAAATAACTTGATGAGTAATGTGATCTAAAAAAGAAACATAGAGATCATTACTTGGCTGAATAATTAGGTTCAAGGATAATGTGTCCCAACTTGAAATGAGAATTTCTTTTTTCCTCCAAAGTAATGACTGGAGCCAGATTTTGTATTTGAATATAACTCAAAATGACAGCAACATTTTTAAAATTTCTTCATGTATTGTATCATTGGATCAGATGTAGTATCAGCTGCTTGCCATCTCTCATAACATTAAAAAATACACCCAGATTTTGTTCTGACTCAAGGGTAACTCACTGTCAGTGTGGGGAAACCTTCTGGTAGTCTGTCATACACATTACGGAGGACCTACCCATTCAGCTGAATTGCAATAAGTTAAAAAAAAACAACAACACAACATTTCTAGACACCATGTGTTTTACCATTCTTGCTAATTAGATGTGAAATGTATGACTATAACTTCAACAGGACAAGAAATGTAATTTAAAAGAACCAGGTTGCATTGGAAAGATGTTACCTTAATATGAAAAGACTTTCTTGAGTTTGGATTACCCAGATTCCGGGAGAGAGCAGCTCTGAAGGTTTATGATTAGAGGCTCTCTCTGTTGTAGAATTTTGGTAGAGCCTTGACAAGGAGTGGTGATACAGAATGCAGTTTAGAGAATATGTTGGGGAAAAGTTAAAGTAGATATAATTCCTTCAATGGGGCAAAATGAAGTGGGAGGCTTTCAGACACACAAGCAGAAGAACTGTTGGAATATTACTGGAGATCTTCCAGAAGTCAAGCAAATATTGGAGTGAAGGTTTTTGTTGTTTTGTTGTTGCTATTGTTTTTATCTGTTTGTAGTTTTTCTTCTAGTTTATATTTTTGCCAGACACTTAACATGCATTGATTCATTTAGAGTCCCCAGTAACCACAGGTACTGTTGTAATTATTTTACATGTGGAGATAATGAGATGCAGAAAACTCTGTCAAAACTAATTGCACAACATCACAGTGGAAGATAGTGGAAGAACTGGAATTCAAACCCAAGCTTGTTTTACTCTAATGCCCTTATGCTTCCCAGCACAACACACTGCCTCCCAGCACCTACAGTGTATTATTATGAATAATATTTTAGCAACCATTAAGGGTTACATGTCTTTGATAAAGGTAGAATATTTTTAAAATCAGTTCTAAAGAATGAGGTAGATGATAACACAACTTTTGGAAAGCAATAACAACACAATAAAATAAGGCATTACCATAGATACTAGACACATATGTGCATCCAAAACTAGTTCTAAGCCTATAATTTATGAAGTGAAAACTCGTTGATCATAGATAATATCTGCATTCTGAAGGTAGGCATTCACTGGAATGAGTTTGGTGAAAGAGGGAAACATGACCCTTTTATATCCATTACTGGTCCCTTAAATATAGAATATATTACACTGCATTTTATACTATGTTTACATATCTGCCTTATTTCAGTAGAGTTGAATTTTTTGAAAATAAAGACTTCTCTGTTTTGCAGCACCTAGCAGAGTGCCTGGAATTTCAGAGAATATAAATAGGTAAGGATTAAGCCTGATCACAAATATTTTATTCTCTATGATGTCTGTGAAATTATTTCACTTTCCTTCCATTAAGCTTTTGGTTCTTCAGAGTTAGAAACTATCTATGACAAGTAGTGGACTCTCAGGTTAGATTTTCAAGGTGAAGGTTTGCCTTTGCTCCCCACCTCATCCAACCCCATCAGTATTCTGGAAATTTCACTACATTGAAACAGCTTCCCAAATTACATTTAATCTCTGGAGAACAATATGGTTTTAGTTAAAAAAAATGCTTTACATACTGTGTATTCCATGTAGACTCAGAGCTGCTTGAGCAGTTGATATAGTCTCACTTTTATGCCTATGGTATGGAATTATATACCTTTGTTTAATTATAAGCCTACAATAAAAAATATATTTTCAATGAATTCTTTTGTGTAACTTCTTTCCCAAATGATAATCTCTAAATAAGGAAGCCAAGCAGACTTGAGCTCTGAATTTTATAACACAAGTCAAGTACAATATTTTTCTTTATGTTGTTTTATTTGTATGCTTGTTTTAACAGTAATATAAAGCATCTTGTGGTTTCTAAAAGCCTATCTCTGAAGTAATAATCTTTTTGGGACATTCATGAAGTTAGTAAATAAAGCACACTGCTTCCATGCTATTCCATTTTTGTCCTTGATGGTGGCACCATATGGTTTTTGTTCACAAGTATATCCTCTTATTGACATGATTAAATAATTTATTTTTTAGATATATGGTGTAATAGACTGACAAAACAAACATTTCTTTTGTAAAGTGAAAAAATATGCTTAGAAGAAAATTGTACTTTAGTTCCAAATGTTGTATTATTCTTAATCCTATATAATAAAACCCTAATATGCAAATCTACCGAACAGTGGAATGACCAGTCACTATGACCCACATGACCACCAGGGGGCAGACGCACATTGCAGGAGCTGCCCTCTAGTGGACAGTGTGCTTCATGGCTGGAGAATGCAGCCAAGGTAGCAGGAGCCTCTCCTGCCTCCACTGCAGCACTGAGGACCCGTTGGTGGATGTCTGACTGTAAGCCAGCAGGCCTACATTACCAAGGGGTCCTGGACTGCGAGAGGGTGCAGGCCAGGCTCAAGTACCCCCCACCCTCCAGTGCATGAATGTCATTCACCAGGCCTCTAGTATATTATATTCTACTTGAACTATTACTAAACATACACTAAAATTTGTGATTCTCCGCAAATGTAAGCCAGGTATGCTTTTAGTTTGTCTAGTAAAATGGTAAAACAAATGTTAGCTATCTTTTCAGAAATGATTAATTATTATGTATCTGCAGTCCTCTCAGTGCATTTAGCAAATGGAGACTTGTAATGCTCAATAACACTAATCGATCACTTGTCACACTTAGGTGATTGCTAATTAGTTAGCAGATAAAAAGGCATAAACAAAAAGAATGGACCCACTTAATTAGCTGCAAAGGGGAAACAAAACATAATAAAAGCTTCTAAATACACATTCAGAAAGATATTGATTAATCAGGCAGCAGGAAAGACTCTCAACATATAATCATGAGTACAGGTGTGTCCAAATATATGCAATTGCAGATCCAATATTTAACTGGGATTGTACCTGTCCCCTTGCTATCTCCAAAGACAGCATATTAGGATGCTAGGTGACCTCTGTAGGAAAGGGGAGCACGATACTCTTTCTGATATTTGAAGGAGTAATGCTTTTTTAAATTATTCAAAATTAAGATAATTTGGGATCCTTTCAGTCCCCCACCCCTCCGCCCCGCTTCCTGTGGTTTCCACAATGAAGTAGGTTTAATATAACATCTTGTTACCTTATTCACTTTACATGTTGTTCATACAAATTAAACACTAATTCATAACTAGTCTCCTCTTGGAGAAGACTAGGAGAA
This sequence comes from Pipistrellus hanaki, assembly GCF_964339955.1. Classification (NCBI taxonomy): domain Eukaryota; kingdom Metazoa; phylum Chordata; class Mammalia; order Chiroptera; family Vespertilionidae; genus Pipistrellus; species Pipistrellus hanaki. Next base: position 17,572,630 of record NC_140524.1, on the reverse strand, counting down.
AAAGATAAAACAGAAGTAAAGTTCCACTAGGGTTCCAATAGATTTGAGGAAAATGTGAGTGTTGATCCTTTACTGAACAACAAAACTACTAGTGGGGGGAGTGGAGGCGGTCAAGGGATAAGTGACTTTCTTTCAAATGTCAACATTTGCTCCCTAAGTGACAAAAATCTTTCAAGGAACTACCTTCTGAAATCTGGGGGTCCAACTTCCAACTCTAAGAAAGCTTAACAATTTAAGGAAGAAGAAAAATGTTTTAAAAGACATTTCATATAATTCAACATCCAGTCTGTATAAACCAACAATCATTAATTATTTTTCAGAGAAGAGAACAAATCATACTCAGACTGTTTTGACTGACCAAGGTATTCATTCATTTTGATCTTTTCATGAACTGATCAAATCAATGAAAATGAGAAGGCAAATGGTATGATATATAGTGGTACATGCCAGTGTTTACTAACATTACTAAAGTTATACCACTTACTTGCCATGTGATATTGAATAAGCAACTTTATTTATTTATTTTTTTGTTTAAAATGTGTAATTACACAAATAAATATGATTATATTCTTCTTTTTCTTTTATGAATTTATTGGGGTGACACAGAATTACAAAATTATACAGGTTTCAGGTGCACAATCCCACAACACATCATCTGTACAGTGTATTGTGTATTCACCATCCCAAGTCAAGTCTCAGTCTATCACAATTTTAACACCCTATACCCTTATCCATGTCCATCCACCTCCATCACCCCCTGGAAATCAACACACTATTGTCCATGTCCATGACATTTTCCTCTTTTTTTTTTTTGCCCAATTCCTCCACCACCCCCCACCAGCCCACCTCAATACTTGACTTTAAACTCTGAGTCTGTTTCCTCAACTTTAAAATCCTAGTAATAGAAGTAGTAATAGAAGTGTGAGGATTAAATTAGATGACACATATAGTACATTCTCCTTTCCTCAGATCACTGGGTGTTTATGGACACAAACATAAATGGAGAGAAGAGTTTTGTATTTATTTATTTTTGGCTAATAAACTGATTAACTTTATCATCACTTCATAATATGGCTCTTAAAGTAATATTTATGTAACTAGTTCTGGCCTGGGGTGAGTGGGGGGAGTGGAGGAGGTCAAGGGGGGAGAAAAGGTATATTTGTGATATTATTAACAACCAAGATAAATTTTAAAAAGAGACCTAGACTAATAGATGACCATTTTACTAACTGATAAGACTTATTCTAAGCATTTGCTGGTCTCTATTTTCCTTGAGTCAAGCAGCCTGTATTATTCCAAATCTAAGTAAAATATTTTCAAATAAGCAATTTTGTGTCCTGTGAATGTAAGTGATATGTTCAACTGTTCTCCCATATATAGCTACTAGTATATCACAACAATTTACATACTGCATCTCTCTGGTATTACAATTTCTAGGGAAAAGAAAGTTAAGTTTGTAGGCAGGGAGTAGAATGGGACACCAAGTGGGCTCCATTAATCTCATGGATAGAGAAAAATGCATGGGATAATAACCAGTAAGATGAGTGAATTAAGACAGGAAGAAAGTGGAAGAAATGGACAGGAGAAAGCAATAAATACAATAAAAGCACATCCTTACAAAGTAAATACATAAAAGTTATCATATATCAGTAACTTTTTAGACAACATTTTTTAACATTATATTTTACAATTATATTAATAGTGCTATCAGACTGATACTATTGCTGGATATATTCTACAGATGATGAAACTGAGGCACAGGAACTGGTTAAATAAACTGCAGAAAATTGTGATGCTAACTAGTAATAAATTTGTGATTTAAACCTACGACTAAAAAAGTTCAAGTCTACTTTTTTTTTTTCATGCAATGCAAACTATGACCATGGTCCAAATATGGCTCATCAGACATTTTTTTCTTATAAAAAATGTTTTGTTGGAACATAGCCACACCCATTCATTTATGTATTGTCTATATCTGTTTTATTGCTAAAATCGCAGGTAGATTCATAGATTGGGTTCTCTGGAAGACACTGAGACAGTTTGGAGTGCATGATCTTTAAACATAGATGTAACGAAGGAAGAAGTGGCAGGGATTTGGCAGAGTTAAAAGTTAAACTATGATACAGGCCTGATAAATCCTTGGCCAAACCTTTTGGAAGCTCTGCATTAAAAACTTCTCACTAGAGGTACCTGCATGCAGTTAGTATGTCTGGATCTTTACTGCTTCACCTTGATTAGTCACCTGATAGAGTCTCCCAAGAGAAATGTGTGACTTTGAAAGAGTCAGTTTTCTGCCCTGAGACAAACCTTAGAGGTATAGTTCAAAGCCCAAGAGTCATGCCTGAAGACTTGAGAACCAGGATTGCTGATGGCCGAAGATTGATGTCATTGATCAGTTAGGTAGAGAGCAAATTCATTGTGTCTCTGTCTTTTTATTCAAGCCAGGTCCTCAAAGGACTGCATGATGTCCTCCCACATTGGAGAGGGCCCACTGCTTTACTCAGCAATTCAAATGGTAATCTCTTATGGAAACACCCTCATAGACATATCCATAAATAATGTTTAAGCAGCTATATGAGCATCCTTTGTCCCAGTTAAGTTGACAAATAAACTTAACCATCACAGTACCTCTACTCTGGTTCATACTCTCTGATAGGCATTAACATGTAAAACAAAAATCTTCATGCTTCTTTCTTACCCTCATTGTCCATATACTCCAAATTTCCTTGCACCCAAACTGTCTTCTACCTGGCCAGCTCTAAAGCACATTGTTTGTCCTGTGAAGGATTAAAATAGCCTTGCATTTATAGTCATGCCTCAGTACACAGACACATACTGACTTGGTAAGGGTGTTACCAGGGTCTAGGTAGCTCTCTGCAACTGAGGTAGATTGCAAGCATTGACAGCTAGAGGTATCAGTTGACTGCATTCCTGAGAGTCGGACAGCAAGCTTTTCCTTAAAGCAAGACTTGGATGGTACATCCCCTTGTCTACCTCAGTTGTCTAATGCAAATCTCAACAAAATCATGACTCACACTAAATAGCATTGAAAGGACAAAAGTCTTTTTGGCATTTGTAAAGAAATCAGTCACTGTGAAGATGGGAATGCTTCATATACCTCTTATCTAACTTTCTGTCATTACATTAATGAAAAGATCCCAGAAGAATTTCCCTTCACTCTTTTTTATAAATAATAAGTTAGTGTGAGAGACACCAAGATCTTTTATGAAGCTTCATACTAGGCCAGTAGTTGGCAAACCACAGTTCACAAGCCACATGTGGCTCTTTGGCCCCTTGAGTGTGGTTCTTCCACAAAATACCACTTGTGGGTGCACACATACAGTGCGACTGAAACTTCGTGGCCCATGCGTAGAAGTCGGTTTTTGGTCTGGGCAAGTCTATTTTGAAGAAGTGGTTCTAACCCTGAGCCACACTCAAGGGGCCAAAGAGCCGCATGTGGCTTGCAAGCCACAGTTTGCCAACTACTGTACTAAGCCACCTCCCTAAGACTGTTAGCAAGTAGCATTGCATTTGAAATGAGTTACATAACTGCAATGGGAATGGAAGGAGACAAGGTGCTATGCCCAGATGACACTAGGAAACATCCAGAAACAAAGTAGGGATGGATATGATGATGAGCAGCAGAACCCCTGTAGTAATCATACTACCACATATGGCCTGACATATAGAGGTCTCTGGTTGTGGTTCATTAAACACAAGGATTCAGAAAACAAAATAAAAGTCAACGCTTGCCCTAATAAGCTAACTGATTAGTATAACTGGATGTTGTCAACAGAAGGCAAACTTGAATCATCACAACGAAGAGTTGTGAACTCTAACTCAGTTATGAAATCTTGAGTTATTTTGTAGTTCCAGAATCTCATGAATGAAGAAGTAACCAAGCATTGCTAAGGAAAGGCACAAGGATATTATGAGCTTTCTCCTTATAGTCTTTCCCAAATAATACTTATAGATATTTATTGGGGTAACAGTAGACTGGAGAAAGATGACAATTAAAATGTGATTATGGACTGGGCATTAGCATGAACCTAATTCTAGTTTATGAGAGCCCAGAACATAATTATAGCCTAGTAATTATTGGGGCTTATAAAGGTCAAGGTGATAAATATATTTCTGACCAACATCTATTGCATGGTAAGTTAAATCAGACTCTGAATGCATGGTGTGTGTGTGTGTGTGTGTGTGTGTGTGTGTGAATAAATGAAATACCAAAAAGAAATACCAATGGGACTTTTCTTTCCATTTGTTTAAGTTTAGTTTATGTCTTTCAGTAGAGTCTCAAAGTTTACTCTCAAAAGGTCCTGCATATTTTGTGTAAAGTTAATTTTGTTTGTTTTTTGTTGTTCTTGTTGCTGCTGTTGTTTGTGTGTGTGTGTTTTTTGTCCTCTGGCTGCTATTATACTAGTAACTGATATGTTATGTCATTATATTTTCTGATTATTGTTTGTAGATAGGGAATCTAATTATATATATTAATTTTAGACACCTACTAAAATAATTTCAAGTTACTTTTCTATTAATTATTTTATTTGTGTTTTCTCTCTATCATTGTTGGTCAATATTTCTAGATAATTGCTTTAATACTTTGTTCTTTTTATTTTTTAAAGAACCAAATGGTAGAGAGAAAACACAAATTACAAATATCAGGAAAGAAAGAGGGAACATTACTACCAATCTCAAACTCATAATAATAAATGGATTTTATGCACAACTTCACACCTATAAAATTAGCAATTTAGATAAAAGGTACAATATCCTTAGGAAACAACTTACCAGAAGCGCATCAAGATGAAATAGAAAATTCAAATAACATTGTATCTAGTACAGAGATTGAATTAATTATTAAACATCTCAGAAAGAAAAGAAAAATAAACAACTCCATAGATGACAAAATCCTCAACAAAATTCTAGCAAATTGAATCCACCATCAGAAAGATCATATACCATGACCAAGTAGTATTTATCCTGGATATGCAAGGATGGTACAATATCCGCAAATAAATGTGACACATTACATAAACAAATTAAGAGATAAAAATCACATAGTCATATCAATTGATGCAGAAAAAGCATTTGACAAAATCCAACACCTTTTCTTGATAAAAACCCTCAGCAAAATTGGAATAGATGGATCATACCTCAACATACTAAAAGCATTATATAACAAACCTACAGCCAACATCATACTCAATGGGCAAAAACTAAAACCATTTCCCCTAAGAACAGGAATGAGACAGGAATGCTCACTTTCACCACTCCTATTCAACATAGTTATGAAAGTGCTAGCCATAGCAATTAAACAATAAGAAGAAATAAGAGCTATCCAAATTATAAAACAAGATGTAAAACTGTCATTATTCACAGATGACATGATACTATACATAGTAAACCCTAAAGACTCTGTTAACGAAAAAAACCATTGAAACCTGTAAAGAATTTTTGTGAGTTTATTTGAGCCAAACTTTCGACATATGCAGGGAAGCAGAACCTCAATGGATTGAGATACTGCTCTGAAGAATGGCGGGTTACATTTCTTTATTTATACACTGATATCAAAGGAGGGACATAGGTGGGTTGCATGAAATTCATTGGTGATGGAGTAAGGAGGCAGGAGAAAGCAAAGCGGTGGGAAACTCCTGGGATTGGATAAAGTAAAATGATGGATGTGTACTCAGGTGAGTGCAGGAACAATTAACATGATAACGAAGGAATTTGAGGCATCTGGCCTGGCGCTCACCACATTTGGTTGTGTCCCAGGGGCTCAGAAAAAGGGAAGCCACAAGTTACCCAGACATCTCATAGATATGTTATCTTAGAGGCAAAAAGGCAAATGGGCTCAGTAAAAAGATAAAAGTTGATCTTTGTCTGGGAAAATATCTGGGACATGACTACCTACTATAACCTGTTAGATATTTAATTTTCAAACCATCTTTTGTGGTTATCTTAGGTCTCTGGGTTTGCAAGACTGCCACGCAGGCCTTCCCTGAGCTTGTCAGGTTAGCATGTGGCTCTTTTCTTTCACAACTTCATAAAAAAATTATTAGACTTAATAAATGAATTTGGCAATATAGCAGGATACAAAATTAATGCCAAGAAAACTATGGCATTTCTATACACCAATAGTAAAGTTACAGAAAGACCAACTAAAAAGGCAATCTCATTTACCATTGAACCAAAACAATTAAGATACCTAGGAATCAACTTAACTAAGGAGGTAAAATACCTATACTTAGAAGACTACAGAACACTGAAAAAAGAGATAGAAAAAGACATAAACAGATGGAAGAACATACTGTGTTCGTGGGTTGGTAGAATCACCATCATTAAAATATCCATACTACCCAAAGCAATCTATAGATTCAATGCACTCCCCATTAAATACCAACAGCATATTTCACAGATTTAGAAAGAACTCTCCAAAAATGTATTTGGAATAAAAAAACAAAACAAACAAACAAACAAACAAAAAAACCGAATAATGACAGCAAGCCTGAGAAAGAAGAACAAAGTAGGAGGGATCTCAATACTAGATATCAAGCTGTATTACAAAGCCACTGTTCTTAAAATTTCCTGTTCCTGGCACAATAACAGACATATAGATCAATGGAATAAAATAAAGAACCCAGAAATTGACCCAAACCACTATGCTCAATTAATATTTGACAAAAGAGGCATGAACATACAATGGAGTCAAGACAGTCTCTTCAATAAATGGTGTTGGGAAAATTGGACAGATACATGCATGACCAGAAGGTTTTAATGGTGAACATATGAAATACAGAATGAATGATTAACAACAGTCTTACACAAAATATTTCTGAAGATAAAATAGATAATATAGCTCACCTGTTTTATGAGGACAGCATAATCCTTGGATCCAAATCTGATAGGGCCAGAAAACAAATTACAGACTAATATTCATTGTGAACATAGATGCAAAAAGCCTTAATAAAATGCTGTCAAATTAGAAATGGTAATTCTTTATGTTCAAGAGGAATTTGACCCAGGATCCAAGACTACAATTTTGGTTCAGTAGTGGAAAAATAACCATTGGAAGGCCCCACATTAACAAAGGAATTGAGAAAAGTCATTATCATCTCAAAAGATAGAGAAAAAGAACTTGAAAAAGTTAAACAATTGCTCCTGAAGGGTTGCTCAGTTGGTTGAAGCATAGTTCTATACACCAAAAAGTTTGCAGTTTCAAGTCCCAGTGAGGGTACATACCTATGTTATGGGTTGGGTCGCTGTCTGTGTGCAGATTGGTATTTCTCACATTGTTCTCTCTCCCTGTTTTCTTCCCTCCCCATCTCTCTCAAATCAATAAACATATCTTAAAGTGAGGATTTTTTAAAAATCAACAATAATTTGTGATAAAATTTCCCAACAAATTGAATATAAGGGAACTTATTTTTCTGATAAAAGGCACTTTAGAAATTCTAGTGCCAACTTCATACTTAAATAATAATTGATTTTTTTCCCTGAGATCAAGGACAAGATAAAAATGTCTGCTCTCATCATCTTAGTCAAAATCCCACTAAGATTTTGGTTTAAATTAGAAAACAGATTATAAAATTCATATGGAATTTCAATAGGTCCAGAGTAATGAGAACCTTTTAAAAAATGAAAAAATAATAAAAATCTAAATGCTCTGATTTTAATGCTTACCATATAGTTATAGAAATTAAGACTGGATGACATTGTCCTGAATATATGAAACAAGAGTAAAGGAGCAGAATAGAGTACAGAAATATACTCACACATATGGTGAATTGACTTTGTCAAAATTCCCCAGGCAATTTGATTATAAAAGTATTTTCAACAAATGATGTTAGTGGAAAAACTAGATATTTATGTGGGGTGAGAGAAACTTTAAACTTTACATATCACTCTAGAAAAAATTTATTTGAGGTTAAATGATGGGATTTAATTATAAATTTAAAACTATAGTTTGTGTAAGTATATGTAAAAAGTATCTTCACAAGTTATACAAACATTTCTAAAGATACACACCATAAAATGCTGATAATAAAATAAACTTCATTAAATTAAGGACTTCTCTTTATCAAAAGTCATAATTAAGTAAATGAAAAAAAAAAATCCATAGAGTGGGAGAAGATATTTCCAATATATATACCTAATAAAGTATTCACAACTATAATATATAAATTATTCCTCAGTTAAATAAGTAAAGGTAGACAACACTGTATAAAATAAACCCTTGAAGATGCACTTCAACAAAAAGATATATAAATTGGCAATAATTTCACGAAAAGTTGCTCAACACCATTAGTCATCAGAGAATGCAAATTCAAAACATAATGAGATACCACTTCACACCCACCTAAATGGCTAAAATTAAAAAGATTGACAAGTTTGAATGCTGGCAAGGATATGAAGCATTCACATCTTGCGCACATCACTGGAGGGAATGCAGAATGTTATAGTCACTGAGGGAAACTGGCATTTTCTTATAAAGTTGAACATTCACTTTATACTTGATCCTGGAATCCCATACCATTGTATTTCTTTAAGAAAAAGGAACATATTTGTCCATATAGAAACTTTTACCAGTGTGATATATAGGACCTCTATTCATAGTATTCAAAAACTGGGGGAAAAACACACCACAAACATCCATCAACTGGAAAATGAATTTAAAAAATTGTTGTATCTATAATAATAAAAGCCTAAGTGACCATCGCAACCGAACGGCTGACCAAACAGGTTGCTTGGAGTGACTAGGCCAGCAGGGGGGTCAATGAGGGGTGACCAAATGACCAAGCAGCACCCTTTGTGGGTTTACCAGGCCCGCAGGGGGGGCAGTGAGGGGTGACCAGGTTGGCAGAGGGGGGAAGTGAGGGGCAACCAGGCCATTGGGGGGGACAATTAGGGGCAACCAGGCCCCCAAGGGAGCTAGTGAGGGGTGACCAAATGACCAAACAGCAGGTTGCATGGGGCAACCAACCCCGTAGGCAGAGGCAGTTGGGAGTGACCAGGCCAGTGAGGGGGGGGGGGGCAGTGAGGGGTGACCAGGTTGGCAGAAGGGGGCAGTAAGGGGCAACCAGGCCAGCATGGGGGGCAGTTGAGAGAGACCAGGCTGGCAGGATGGAGCAGTGAGAGGTGACCAGGCTGGCAGAGGTGGCAGTGAGGAGCAAACAGGCCAGCATGGAGGGCAGTTGGGAGTGATCAGGCCAGCTGTGGGGGTCAGTAAAGGGCAACCAGGCTGGCTGGGTGGGGAAGTTGGGGGTGACCAGGCCAGTGGGGGGCCAGTTGGTGGTGACTAGGCTGGCAGTGGGGGCAGTTGGGGATGACCAGCCCAGCAGCAGGGGCAGTTAGGGGCCATCAGGCAGGCAGGCAGGTGAGCAATTAGGAGCCAATGGTCCCGGGGAATAGGCCTACACAAGCAGTGGGATATCCCCCGAATTATCCCAGATTGGAGAGGGTGCATCAGGTCTCTAGTGTTCATAAAATAAAATAATATTCAGGAATATAGAAAGAGTTAACTACTGATCTGTACAATGACATGAATGAATCTTGAAAATACCCTGTTTCGGATAGAAGCTGACAATAGCATGTACATCAAGCATGTCAAACTCACGGCCAGCCAGCAAGCCGCAAGTTTGACATGCTTGCTGTACATAGTGTGACTAGGTTTTTATGAACTTCAAGAACAGGGAATACTAATGTATTGTTATAGAAATCAGAATAAGGATTACTTATGGGATGGTAGGAATTGGCTAGTATGTGGCATTAAGGAACTTTCTAAGGTGATGAAGACATATTATAAGTTTACTAGAGGCCTGGTGCACAAAATGTGTGTACTCAGAGGGGTCCCTCAGCCCGGCTTGTGCCCTCTTGCAATCTGGGAGCCCTTGGGGGAGCAGGGCTAAGTTGGCATTAAGACATCCTTAGCACTGCCATGTGAGCCAGGCTTCTAGTTTAGTGGCACTCCCCCTGTAGAAATGAACTGACCACTAGGGAGCAGCTCCTGCATTGAGCATCTTACCCCTGGTAGTTAGTGCGAGTAATAGTGACCAGTAGTTCCACTGTTAGGTCGATTTGCATTATTAGCCTTTTATTATAAAGGATTAGTATTTGGTTTTATTGGTGTATATAAGAGTATACTACCACTGGCTTGTACTAGCTCTAGAAAGCTGGTTAAGTGAATATTTTCTCAACTCCTCTTTCAATGTCATCAAGTAGGCCATTTGTGGGTGTATTTTTGACATGGAAATCAGAAAATTTCATATATCATGGCTTTGTTTTTCAGAGAGCTGTGTTTTTCAAAACACTGATTGTTTATCTAATTATCCACTTAAATGTTGTAATATTGAATATATAGTGAGTTTACCAACTCAAAAATTTCAATATGTCGTAAATTCTTTCCACCTTAGATAGACAAAAGATATTTCCGTCTTTGGGTTCTTATATAGTTACATTGGGCCAAACATAAAGTTTATATTCAAACCAGGATTGCACTTTGTTCAAGGAAAAGAAGTATGAGACCATATATATTTTATTAATCCTCACAGGAGGATATGTTTATTGATTTTAAAGAAAGAGAGGATGGGATAGAGTGAAACATTGATGAGAGAGATAAACATTAATTAGTTGCCTCTAAGACATGCCTGACCAGGGATCCAATCTAAAACCTAGATATGTGCCCTGTCTGAGAACTGAACCCGCAAACCTTTGGTGTACAGGACGATGTTCTAACCTACTGAACCAGGGCAAACTGATTTTTAAGTTAATGTTTTCTTCTCTGTATTCATGTGGCCTGAATTTTTATATTTTTCCAATTTGAGCAGAACTTTGAATAAAGTCTTTTCCCTGTTCTTTTTTAGTTATCTTATCCTCATTCTTCAAATATTTAAAAGAAATAGGTGCTTCTTCTTTAAACTGATACAGAAAATCCTTTTTTGCAACATATTAAATCACTATAATGGGTGAGTGTGCGAGTGTGTGTGTGTGTGTGTGTGTGTGTTTGTGTGTGTGTTCTTTTTTTAATTGCACAAAGCAGGATGGTTAGGAAACATTTAACCAAAGTAGTTTTGTTATTTATATTACTACACTTTGAACAAATAACAATTGCATAGGTTTGTTTGTGTTTTCTTAAAATGAATCCAGTAATTTACAAAGTAAAGCCTTAAATAGTGCTTCTAATTGTACTTGAGCCTGGAGAAAGTGCATATGATTTTATTGCTTTGCTAAAATTATGCTTGGAATTAGTTATAACACAACCTTCTCTACAGGTAGAAGACTCAGAGAAAATGTTAGATACTAGGTGGCATTACATTTTGGCTTTAAAGTATAATTATCATTTTGATAGCTAGAAAAGGATGGCAAAACAGCTCTGGTAAAAAAAAACAATAGAGGAATAGACCATAAGAATTTATTAGCACATTGTGTGTTGAGGGGTGGTGGACTGGAGAGTCATTAATCAATATTGAACTTAGAAAAAACAACGCTGAAAGTATAGATGAGATGATATTGGGGAGGGCCCTGTGTGACTTTTTAAGAGTTTGGGCATTTTTGTTTGTTTGTTTGTTTTGTTTTTGTTTTTTTTTAAATATATTTTATTGATTTTTTACAGAGAGAAAGGGAGGGCGATAGAGAGCTAGAAACATTGATGAGAGAGAAGCATCGAACAGCTGCCTCCTGCACACCCCCTACTGGGGATGTGCCCACAACCAATGTACATGCCCTTGACCGGAATCGAACCTGGGACCTTTCAGTCCACAGACCAATGTTCTCTCCACTTAGCCAAACTGGTTTCGGCTGGACATTGTTTTTATAGGCAGTGAGAATCCATTAATTGATTTTAGAAAGAGGGTAGGCATAATCCAATTTGAATAATAGAAACATTAACCTAACAATAAGGTCCAAGACTAGATTAGAAAGCAAGATGCACATTAGAGCTTTTTAAAATAGTCTAGAGGAAAAATAATGAGGACCTGAACTCCTGTGCTCACTGGCTGTGTGAATTATTGTTTCAGGTCCCTCCCAACTGGGATAGTGCATAATTTCCTAGTATCTTTATTGGGAGATGCTGTCTTAGCATTGTGCTTAGTTCTTTCTGGTGAGACATGGAATGCTCATATTTTGCAATATTGGGTACAAAGCAGGGAGAGGGGAAGAAGACATGTTTGTCTTAGGAGAAAGTATACATAAATAGAATAACTTAAAAACATGTATGTAAGTGTCAACTACAATAAAAGAGGAATGATTAGGTAGACAATAATAATTTGATTTTTGTAATGTTATGCAACCACGAGGAGACAGTTTAGTAAGAATTATTATGAATGTAAAATATCAATTCGTTCACCCATCCATTGAACACATATGTATTTAGATGCTGTTATGTGTCAGGCAGTATTACTATATGTGCTGAGGATGCACTAATGATCAAAACAAATTTCCTGCTTTCATGGAATTCAGCTCCTGAGTGTGGCACACTTATTTTATGATTATCAGTCAGAAAAACAGGATGCAAACTTGCAAATGCACTTTCTAAAACAGATTAGAATAGATAAAGAGTGTGTATAGGAAAGACTTAGAGAATTTGTATTAAAATGTAAAAATAATAAATATTTTCTACATAGCAGAATTATGAGTTATTTTCTTTTTCTTTCTTTTATTTATCCTCACCCAATAATATGTCTATTGATTTAGAGAAAGAAATCGAGAGAGAAACATCAATGCAAAAGAGAAATAGCAATTGTCTCCTGTACAGGCCCTGACTAGGAATTAAACCCACAACCTAGGTATGTGTCCTGACCAGGAATTGAGTCCACAAACTTTTGGTTAATGGGATGACACTCCAACCAACTGAGCCACCTTACAGGGCTGTTCTTTAATTATTTAAACTTTTCTGAATTTTCAACAAATACTGCTTTTATATTCAGTGCATTAGTTTTCTATGGTTGTATTGCAAATTGCCACATAATCATTAACTTAAGTACGTTCATTTATTGTATCACAAGTTGTAAGTGTCAGATCTTCTGCTAGCTCTTTTGGCTAGCACTTTTGCTCAGGGTCTCACAAGGTTTTAATGAAGGTGTCAGATTCTTCTCTTAGAGCACATGTGTCAAACACAAGGCCCTCTGGCCAAATCCAGCCCGCCAGGCCTTGCAATGTGGCCCACACCGCGCTGTCATCACTGCACTCCGCTGTCAGTTTATGACATTGTCAGTTTATGACTGTTCAGTAAACCATTTGGCCCGCGATTTAGGCTGGATTTTAGATTTTGGTCCCTTCTCTGATTGAGTTCGACACCCCTATCTTAGAGGCTCAAATGGGGAAGAATATAGTTCTGAGGTCACAATGTTGAAAGAATTAATTTACTTACATCTACAGTATTGAGTGTTCTTGCTTCTTATGGAATGTTGGCTGAAGGCCCTTAACAACTAGAGACCACTTTCAGCCCCTAAAGGCTGATTTGCAGTTCTTAGAAGTTGTCCACCATTCTTTGCTACATGGACTTGCCCAAATTGATCTTCTACTATGGAAAAACAGCAAGGGGAATCTCTAAAGCAAATCTTATACAAGGTAACATAATCATTGGAATGATAATCCATTGCATTTTCTATATCAAAACATAAAAATATAAATATAGAAAACATAAAAATTCTAAAAAATCAAGTGATAGGTCCTGCCCACACTCAAGAAGAGGGTATCACACCATGTTATGAAGGCCAGTATGAATGATTATGGGTAGTAATTTTATTGTATCTGTCACAATCAGAAATATTAAATATTTAATAAAATGTGATGATTACACAATAAGTTGTGTTAGCTTTTTCTACTTTTTCTTAGGTAATCAATACCTTTTAATCTTAAGGAATTGAGAAAAGAAATTATTCCTCCCACTCTTTTCTTGTTGGGTACAGGTCAAACTGACTGTTTCACATGTTTCTCCATTCCAAGATCCGGAATGCAAGGGAAAGACACCATCTGAGATATGCTGTTATCATGCCAAAAAGAAAGCAAGACAGTTGGCATAAACCTGAGATGCCTATTAAAGCATCTGTTCTCAAGTGGCACATCTCATGTTGGCTTACATTTCTTTGGCCAGGGCAAGTTTTATGACCAAGTCTGATGGCAGAGATACAGGAAAGTATAGTCCTGCCCCAGGTGAGCGCTGAAAGTTCTGTGGCAATTGTAGGTATAATTAAAAACATTCAATACTGTCTACCACCATTTAATGAGGTTTCTCACTGAATGGATAAGACTGGAATCATAATGTTCCAACAATACAATAAAACCTTGCAAAATATACTTCAATATATAAAATCAATTGCTTGACAAAAAAAGCTAAAAATATACTGAGGTCTTACTTGATTAAGCAAGAATAGCCTAAATTTTTCTTTGTCATGAGTAAAATGTGATGGCCTTAGTTTGTTGTAATGTTATTATGGACGGTGGTATATTGAAATATTGACTTCATAATAAATTTGTATCAATATTTTATTAATTTAATCTCTGGGAAAACATTACAGACCATTTATTGAGATTTAAAAGAAGAAATAAAAAGAAACATGTGCTTACCCCACTGGGTGCAAATTGAATAAGTACTAATATGTTCATCATGTCAGAGATGTAGTACAAATAGACTTAGAGAAACAATTCACAGATGCCCCATTGAATTTCAATTCAATCATATAAGATATTGCTGAGTTTTTCTTGTGTGCCCAGGCATATACTTTAGCCTCTGATAAAGTAAGGAGTTAGGGATAGAGAAATGAAAATTGGAGGATAAAGTTCCTCCTGTGAGGTCATAGGTGGTCTTGTGGTACAAAGTGGAAAATTTGAGATATAATTGCGCTAAGGAGTTTAATGCTATCAATAGCAGCAAGGTATTGGAGAGCTTTAGTCAGAATACAACAGACTCCTGTTTTAGACCAGAGTTTCTTAAAACTGTAATATGATTCTTATATAAGTTGTTGATTTTTTTCATCCATCCTGTCTCAGTGATCCCACTTCCAAGAATATATCCCAAGGAACTAGAAATATCAATCATAAAGGATATATGAACCCCTATGCTCATAGCAGCGCAATTCACCATAGCTAAGATTTGGAAATATCCTAAGTGCCCATCAGAGTTGAGTGGATTAAAAAACTGTGGTACAACTACACGATGGAATACTACGCTGTGGTAAAAAATGAGTTCCTACCATTTGCAACAGCATGGATGGAACTGGAGAGCATTATGCAAAGTGAAATAAGCCAGTCAGAGAAAGATAAATATCACATTATCTCACTCATTTATGGAATATAATGAACAACATAAACTGATGAACAAAAACAGATCCAGAGACAGAGAAACATCAATCAGACCATCAAACCTCAGAGGGAAGGTAGGGGAAGTGGGGGTAAGGAGAGATCAACCAAAGGACTTTTTTGCATTCATATAAGCCTAACCAATGGACACAAACAACAGGAGGGTTGAGGGCATGAGTGGGGGGATAGGGGGTAATGGGGGTATAAGGACACATATGTAATACCTTAATCGATAAAGAAATGTAAAAAAAAAAAACAGTAATATGAATACAAATCACTTGAGGTACTGCTAAAACATTGATTTTGATTCCGTAGAACTGGGAAAGGTCATGGAATTCTGTATTTTTAACAAGCTTTTAGGGCATAAAAATGTTGCTGGCCAAGGACCATAATTTGAGAAACAAGGTTTAAGATAGAAACTTGCTACTCACTAGGAGAACAGATTAAAGGGGAAGGAGAATAAAGGCATGTATATACCCAAATTCAATGTCAATCTTTTAAATTGTCTTTGTAACTTGAGACTATTACCTATCCATTTTAAGAAAACATTTAAATATTGCTATCAACTAATCTGTAAGGAAGTCATTCCTAAAGTGAGATTTAAGCCTTGGCTAACTACTAAAGCACAGATTCAAAAATCTGCACACTGTATAATTCTGAAAGTCTTTTGTTGTTCTATTGGGTCAGAAAAGAGATGATGGAAACTGCTAAAATATTTTGAAATACAAGCAAGGTCAATCAATTGTGACCTGAAAGTGGCAAGAGTTTAGTACTGAAGTGGAAACAGCCTCTGAGGAGTGAAACAAATACGTATTTTCTGGCGTATAAGACGACTTTTGAAAGGAAAAAAGTCAACCGAAAATCGGGGGCAAAAGACCAAAATTGCACAAAAATTACCTGCAGATCCTGACGGAAAAGTAAGTCTTTTCTTTGAAGTGGGGGGTAGTCTTATACAGCGAATATAGGCCTAAACCTATGTTTTAACTGTAAAATTAGGGGGTCGTCTTATACGCCGGAATATACGGTAGAAATTGGCAAGGAGGTGGATAAATAAAAGAGATGGGCACACAGAATCCAAATATATTCTGATCTAAGAATAAAATGCATTGCAATCTTCTACATTTTTTTATTCTTAATGAGCATTAATATTTGGATTCATTTTTTTGTCTTTGCTCATAAGAATACACTAAAATAAAGACTGACTTCCTGAAATGCCCTGACTTCTGCAATTATTCATTAACAGATATTTCAAAGTCTAATAGATAGGACAGCTTGGAGACCATCTAGTGATATCTGTTTTATAGATGAAGAAACAGGTACATTGGAGAAGCTGGTATACAGCATCTGATCCCTTATTCATTTCAGAGCCCATGTCACAACATTAATAGAAAATGCTTAACTCTTTATTCTAAGGTCACTGGAATGCTTAGTTTAACTTGTCTACAAAAGAATATATATATTTTATTAGAAGGGATAAATATATATATGCACTAAGTGGCCAGATTATTATGAGCTCTGAATGCTAGAGGCCCAGCGCATGAATTTGCATGGGTGAGGTCTGGCCAACCTGGCCAGGGAAAGGGGACATGGGTGGTTAGCAGGCCTGCCTACTGGTTGAACTTTTGGTCAAGGGGACAATTTGCATATTAGCCTTTTATTATATAGGATATAAACTAAGTGGCCAGATTATTATGCATTCAGAGATCATAATTATCTGGCCACTCAGTGTATATATACTAGTGTATATAATATCACAATGGATATTTTTCAGCACTAAAAAAGTAAGCTGTTTCATGCTGATGTGAAAGTTATCATTTTAATATATTCAGTTTGACATATTTCCATACAAGCAAGCTGTTCAAAACTGCAGATTTATTGCTCATGTCTCAGTGTTGTGTGTCACGGAAGTCTTCAGTTTAAAATTCAAGAATAGGAAGAAAGCTGATCATCATTAGGTAAATGATAATGCAGATCAAATTTGAAATTTTCTTCAGGGACAGGAGGAGAGGGTGGAGATAAATGAGTGCTAATTCCAAAACAGCATGTGCCTGTGTTTCCAATGATGTATTGCTTGCTTGCCAAAGGCATCAGAGAAAGTAGTTCTCCTCAGGTGTAAATTGAAACAATATACATGTATTTGCAATGCTAATGTTCATAGCTCATAACTTTTTAACTGTGTGCAAAATAAAGTGTTTAGCTAATTTCTACCCATGATTATGTGCATATATATATCCTATCTAATAAAGATGGAATATGAAAATTGACTATCACACTGCCACAAAGATGGCAGCACCTAGTCCCCTCAGCCTCATCAGAGATTACTATGGCAAGTGGACCAAGAAGGTTTTCAGCAAGTGTGAGAAACAAGAGAGAGAAGCAAGGGTGAGAAGCAAGCCTTGGTGGGATTAAGGGAGAGCTAGTGGGTTCCTGGCAACTTCTGCCCAGGAGTTCCAATTCTGAAATAGCAGGGACCCACTCCAATGCAGGCTAGGGAGGAAACACTGCTGCCACCTGCCTAGTGCCAGGTCCCTGGTTAAGGAAGCAGGTCCAAGTGGCAGCCATGGAGCCTGGCAGGACTGTCTAACCCTGGACCATTGTGGCTGAGCTCTGGCTGGGTTGGTGAGCACCTCTGGGATCACTGTCTGCCCCTGGACCACAGGTGAAGTGGGCACAGGTTGAACATTTTGATGAAAATGGGACACCTGCACCCTGTACCACAGCACACCGGTCCCTGACGAGGAGAGGGCAGTGGTATTGCGGGCATAGCCTCAGGATCCCGGGATACCATTAGGAGGCATCGGGCTTGGGAGGGGCTGGGAGCAGAGGGCCCTAGTTGCCTGGCTGACAGCAGGACGGATCCGAGGTGCCTCCAGTCACCATCACCTGCCCAGTGCTGAATCACAGGTCCTTACTCCGGAGCTCAGCCATAGGAGGCACTGGCCCCAGATGTTTTCTGACTGGAAGTACAGGAGGCAGTTGAATTAGAGCCATGATTGGAAAACTGCAGCTCGCTAGCCACATGCGGTTCTTTGGCCTCTTGAGTGTGGCTCTTCCACAAAATACCACGGCCTGGGCGAGTCTATTTTGAAGAAGTGGTGTTATAATAAGTTTAAGTTTAAAAAATTTGGCTCTCAAAAGAAATTTCAATCATTGTACTGTTGATATTTGGCTCTGTTGACTAATGAGATTGCTGACCACTGAATTAGAGTCACGATTGTAATTTAATTTCTCCAAACTCAGAGCTACTTTCTTTCCAAATATATCAGGGGCCAGGAAACATTCAAAGAACTGGGGAACCATTTCCAAATTAGGAAGGGAAGTCACAGGATATATACTATTGGTACGAATACAGTATTTCCTACTACTACTTACAACATATATAATGTAATGTATTAGATGCCTTTCCTATCGCATGAAGTATGTATTCTCATAGACTAATACTAGTAGATATGTTATAGTTATGGCAGTATATCATATCCTATCTATACTAATAAAAGGGTAATATGCTAATTAGACCAGAGATCTAAGCCTGCAGTCAGACATCCCTCAAGGGGTTCCAGATTGAAGAGGGTGCAGGCCAGGATGAAGGACTCCCCTCCCCCACCAGTGCACAAATTTAGTGCACTGGGACACTAGTTTAAAATAAAATAGAAAGCGTAATACATCAGTCTGGCTATATAATCATTACCTATGAAAAAGTACTCTTATCTGGGCAGGTTTCTGATAAGCATGTTTCTGATTTTGAAAAGTCAAATTATAAGTAAAGTAGAGATAATTTGATATAGTCTTTCTGGTTAATTCAGGTTAGTAAAAATATTATTTGAAAGCAAAAAGAGAAAGTAAGACTGCAATCAAAATTCCTATGTTTGGCCCTACCCAGTTTGGCTCAGTGGATAGAGCATCTGCCTGTGGACCGAAGGGTTCCAGGTTCAATTCCGGTCAAGGGCACATGCCTGGGTTGTGGGCTTGATCCCCAGTGGGGTCCTGCAGAAGGCAGCCAATCAATTACTTTATCTTATCATTGATATTTCTCTCTCTCTTTCCCCCTTTTCCTTCCCCTCTGAAATCAATAAAAATATATTTTTAAAAAATTCCTATGTTTGCCTTCTACATTGATTAAATTTATGAAATTTGCTTAACTGGTTTTTTAATCATGGGAACCACCAAGCTGTTTTGAAGATAAATCAGACTACCAAAGTGCTCCATTCTATGTATCCTCTGCTGAAGTGTCAAGGACTGTTTACAAGGATATGGGAGCAAACTTTGCTGGGGACGGTTAAGGTTAATGATTCTCAATGGGTGTGGAAGTACTGTCCCATGGGGATTACTTTGACAAATAAAATAACTTTTTTTATTGTTGATTCCTCAATGATGGCAAGGTTTGGTACTAGCCTTTTAATAGACAGGACCCAAAGAAAATATTGACTTCCAATATTCTACTGCATCTTTATTATCTAAATCTAGACGCTAGTTCTATTTTACATTTAAAAGCTAATCATTTTTGCATGAATTTAATATATGCTAAAATTTCCAAGAATGCAATTACTGCGTAAATTAAAGGAAGGTAGTATATTACTTATACTTTTAAAAATCATGTTTTAAAAATCATGTTCCTGATAAGGGTATTGTTCATGATATTTTATTATGCAGTGAAATACAACCGTATTAGTCTGCATTTTAAGCTATCTCTAGATGTAGGTGCACACTTATAATTACTTTAGCTTATTTTTTCTACTATAATTATACATATGAGCATGCACATATGCAAATATCTGTAGGGGTTTAAAATACTTCATTTTTTCTGTTTTACATTTAGAGAAATATTTAAGTTTATGAAAGTATTTATACATTCAACAAATATTTATTGATGCTATAGTTTTCTACACACTGGAGATAAAAAATAAAACACACAGAAATCTTTGCCTTCATTCTAGTGGTGAGACACATGTCATATAAAGTAAATGCAAAGAAAGAATAAATATTCCCTATGACAGAAAACAAAAAGTTATATGGGAGAAAAAACTAACAGGGTGAGTGCTACAAGGAATATAAATTGTGGGGCTGACTAATTTCATGGAGATGCTGACACTCATGGAAAGGCTTGCAGGTGGTTGAGAGAGTGACTCAGGCAGATATAATATAGAACATATAGGTTCCCAGGATATGCCCTCTTTCTTCTATAGACCCTTTTCTTTCAATTTTCTCTTCTTCCCTCCTCCTTGGTGGTTTCTTCTCCATTTCTTTCTCTTGTTTTGGTTTGCCATTTGTCTTTTAGGCCTCACACTGGGTACTAAGGGCCATCTTATGCATAACTTAAATCCCTCAAGATTAAAGAGGTTGCTTACCCTCTACTTAAAATATATTTATATCAATAAAATCTGCTTATTTTCTTGAAAACATATGTTTTTCTTTTGTTTTCATATGAGCTCTTGGGCTATAAGTTGTTGGGGTAATATCAGTTTTGGGTCAAAGTATAATTGAAATAATCCACCCTCAGTCTCATCACTCAATTACTTCCTCAGTACCTGCTTAGTCATTTGCTCATAGAATGTCCTTGGGAGGTTTTTGATTAGTTGAACTTCACCTAGTGAGCTGGAAAATAACCCCTCTAGTTAAGTGAAGATGGAATCATTTCTATAATTCCAATATTTCTTTCTCACACACAAAAACATCGCTATTTGGAAGTCAGTTGATTGCCTCCAAAGCTTATTGTGTTTTTAAATAACCTTGTTCAGAATCCTATATCCTGGGATTCAAAGAGGGAAACAAAAGAGAAAAAAAAAACATTGCAGTTAAAGTCAAAGGTTTATATTTCAGATGCATGCAAGGAGTTGTAAAGTAATCAGTAGACACAAAACTCTGGGAGGTGAGGGCATGAGTGGGAGTGGGGGAGGCAATGGTAAGATATGTACACATATAATACCTTAATAAAAATGAAAAAAAATAATAAAGTAATGAGTAGAAACACATAACTGAGATTAGTGTTTTCAATATCAGAGAAATGTTGCTGACTGGCTGCACATACAAAATGTACAGAGCTTATATTGGGTTTTGGCAGTGAAGATTACATGCTATACATAAGAAGCAGTATTCCAAAGTGATTCTGCCATTGTTTGCTTCAATTTGTGAATGTAAAACCAAAAATAACACCCCTCATTTTTCCAAAAGAGATGTTTTATCAAATCAATAAAATCCAAAAGGACATAATGTTTAATGGTTTATAATAAACTCAAAGCCGCATGTCCAATCATCCTCCGCTGTCAATTAATGGGAGCTGTTTTATATGAATGGAACAGTTGCTTCTTACCCATAATAGTTTTATGTGCAGATGACAAACAAATATAAAGGCTACTTTCAAAGCCAGGGTTAATTAGTTAGAATTCATGTTTTCCTTGCCGAAACCAGTTTGGCTCAGTGGTAGAGCGTCGGTCTGCGGACTGAAAGGTCCCAGCCGGTCAGGGGCATGTAAGTTGATTGTGGGCACATCCCCGGTAGGGGGTGTGCAAGAGGCAGCTGGTAGATGTTTCTCTCTCATAGACGTTTCTAGCTCTCTATCTCTCTCCCTTCCCGTCTGTGAAAAATCAATAAAATATATTTAGGAAAAAAAAAAAGAATTCATGTTATCCTTTTGAGAGTCATAGATGTGATACTGAACAACAATAGTGAACCAAACCACTTAAGGAAAAAAACAGCTGGTGTGCTGTGAGTATGGGAGCAGACGAACAAAAAGTAATACTTAAAGAATGTGTAAGTAGGGGTGCTGGTATTTTTTAAAAAAATATATGTTTTATTGATTTTTTTTTTTTTTATAGAGAGGAAGAGAGAGAGATAGTTAGAAACATCGATGTGAGAGAATCATCGATCAGCTGCCTCTTGCACACCCCCTACTGGGGATATACCCACAACCAAGGTACATGCCCCTGACCGGAATCAAACCTGGGACTTTTCATTCTGCATGCCTACGCTCTATCCACTGAGCCAAACCGATTTCGGTAGGGGGTGCTCATATTGATGGTAACATTTAATGAGGCCCCAGCGGTATTGGACTTTAGTTCTTTATTAGTGCTATGTCATTCTTCATTGTTACTATATATTTTTTTCTCATGCTGTTGAGCATGTTTGCAATAATTATTCTGAACTCTATGTTTAATAAATTTCTTATCTTCATTTCATTTAGTTCTCCTGAAGAATTCTCATGTTCTTTTGGGCTTGTTTTTCTGTTTCCTCACTTTGGCTGCCTGTTTGGGTTTGTGTATACATATTTGGTAGAAATGCTATGTTTCCCAATGTCTAGTGCAGGACAATGTCAGATGCTGCTTCTGACTGGCCCTGAGTACTCTGTGTGGGGCTAACAACTTGTAGCTCCCTCTGCTGGAGCTCCATGCCTTTGGAAAGGACCAAGATGTGCACTAGGCTCTGCTTTTCCTAGCCCCAGGGCCAGAAGGAGATCAGGCAGAGTCAAAGTCTCCAGAGATTAGCCTCTGCATATAGTGTGACTAGAGGCTCAGTGCACAAAATTTGTGCACTGTGGAAGAGGGTGTTCCTTATCCCAGCCTGCACCCTCTCCAATCTGTGACCCTTGGGGAATGTTTGGTTGCTGGTTTAGGCCTGATCTCTGTGGGATCAGGTCTAAACTGACAGTCAGACATCCCTCTCACAAACCAGGACTGCTAGCTC
The DNA here is from genome assembly GCF_964339955.1 of Pipistrellus hanaki. Classification (NCBI taxonomy): domain Eukaryota; kingdom Metazoa; phylum Chordata; class Mammalia; order Chiroptera; family Vespertilionidae; genus Pipistrellus; species Pipistrellus hanaki. The sequence goes on along the minus strand of NC_140524.1, from coordinate 17,549,653 downwards.
CCTACCACTTGCCTGCCTACCTGCTTGTGTGACTCCCTGCTTAATTGCCCCGAACCACTTCTGCCTGCCAGCCTGTTTACCTCCTAACCACTCCCCTGCCAGCCTGTTCGACGCCTAATACTCCCTTGTGTCCTGATCGCCCCTAAATGCCTTCCCCTGCTGGCCTGGTCACCCCTAACTGCCCTCCTCTGCTGACCTGATTGCCCACAACTGCCCTCCCCTGCTGGCCATCTTGTGGCAGCTATTTGGACCATATGGAGTGGTCATCTTGTGAAAGGTGTGATGGTTAATTTGCATATTACCTCTTTATTATATAGGATTGTCATCAACCTTGATTAGTCTCAGAATATCAACCACAGGTGGGGCAAGAGGTCTTCTAACAGGGTATGTCAACTGCCTTTCTCCCAGAAACAACCACCTGGCTCTCAAAGGACTGCTGGAGAAAGATTTCCTTCACTCCATGAAGGAATAACTCAGCACAGGAAACCAACAGGTGGCTGCCCTCCTATCTCCAACCCAAAGCCCTCAACCATGGACTGTCCTCACTTAGATCCAGTCCACTCTGCCCTCCCTCTACTAGAGCCCAAGGTGAGTGGCTGCGCAGGAAATTTTGTGCTTTGGCCCTTTAAGAGGGTGCCTGCATTTCCAGCTTACTCTCCCTGACAGACGACAGACAGCAACCCTGCTATTTTTCACAGATAGATATTATTTGGGCACCTTTCTCAGTTTGGGTTCTCTGGACTGAAGAGTCTAGCATGGGGTTTAGACCCCAAATTTCACAGTGGCAACCCCCTATATCTGAAATATCTCTCTGGAATAGGGGTGTCGAACTCAATCAGAGAAGGGGCCAAAATCTAAAATCCAGCCTAAATCGCGGGCCGAATGGTTTACTGAACAGTCATAAACTGACAATGTCATAAACTGACAGCGGAGTGCAGTGATGACAGCGCGGTGCGGGCCACATTGCAAGGCCTGGCGGGCTGGATTTGGCCCGCGGGCCTTGTGTTTGACACATGTGCTCTGGAACTTCAGCTGCTCTCTGTAGGCATCGGACACACCTCCACCCTTCCTATCAATCTTTATGCAGTCTCCAGGTCTCCACCTTCTGTCCTTGGTTATTAGGGATCTCCTCAGCTGATTATTAAAAATGTTTTTGTTTGTTTTTGTGTGATTGTTTGTTGTATTTTGTTGTATTTCCACTTTGGTCCTGGAAGAGTGTCAGTGTAGCTTCCACTTACTCCACTGCCATTTTGAATCTAAATGCATACCTTCTTAGAGTAGTTTTCAAGAAAGAGAAGAGAGAAAGGAAGATAATCTTTCAGGGAAAAAATGATGCTAGGCTTACTACTATTTAGAGTTCTTGTTAATGGTAGTAGAAATAAAAAGTATGCTTGTTTGCTGGCCGGAGTGGCTCATTATCCTGTGCACTGAAAGATTGAAATTTCAATTCCCAGTCAGGACACATACCTGGGATGTGGGTTTGATTCCTGGTTGGGACACATACACAAGGTCTGAAGTTATGTTATTAAACATAGAATAGGTAGAACAGAGTTTGTACTGAGCACATTTACTGTATTGGAGATCCCTTTGTCATTACTTAGTTATTAGTTGTCAATATATATCTACATTACACCAAGGTTATTGCACTCTTTCATATGCACCTCTGTAATTGGTTTTCATGGAATCCCCTTTTTTTTTTCTTTTTTCATCCTCACCCAAGGATATTTTTCCATTGATTTTTAGAGAGTAGAAGAGAGAGAGAAAGACAAAGAGAAATATCAGTATGAGAGAAACACATCGATTAGTTGCCTCCTGCACATGTCCCACCAGGCCTGGACCCGGGAGGAGCCTGGAACCGAGGTACATGCTCTTGACTGGAATTGAATATGTGACCCTTCAGTCTGTAAGCCAACACTCTATCCACTGAACCAAACTGTCTAGGGCTGGAATACTGTCTTTTCTATCATATATTGTCTTCTTCTGCAATCACTACTGAAATACCCAGAGTATAGCACAGGAATTTTTGCCAGCTTTTTTTGCTGACATTCTTTGCATAAATTTATCAGGACAGATGTTTATTTGACAAAAAGTAACATGTAAACATCTTAATATTCAGATGGCATTTGACATACCTCTCCCATGATCTCAAAGTTCCAGTCAATGGCAGTTGATATCTGGTCAATATTGCAGTTAAAAGAGTCAGTGTCTTGGGTCACTTTTATAGATCCCTCCATTGTCAAATTTACTCCACATCTTTACAGGATTTATAAAGAAAATTTGTCTCTGAAAGTCTATCTTCAACTCTATGCTTGGTATTCTGGCATATCATATACATCCTGTTTGCATCTCAGTCTTCCATGGGAGAAAAAAACATTATCAATGCTATCATTCTTCTCTCTTTTGCATATCCCTGTCTTCCTCTTCATCTCACTACTTTTCATCAGATGGTCTGATAGTAATTCCACTTCATCTCTATATACTCAAAGCTTAAATTGTTTAAATATCTCATGGTTCTACTTGATTTTGACCAGTTATCTTGGTGTTACATGTAATTTTACTAGCAGTTGCATGCATACAAAAGCTATAATGATGGCTCCTAATCCATGCAGTTTTCCATTAGTTATCAAGGCTATTTTTGGAACATAAAGTTACCTCAAACCCAGTAAAGAACAGATTTTTGCTTATGGGGGCTGTTAAAATTAACCCTCCTCTGACATTCAAATGAGGGAAGAAACAACTATCCTTTAACTGGATCAGGTGTTTGGAAGTGGGAAAAAAAGGTTCTAGTTAAAGAGAGTGATTTAGATGACCAAAGAAATTTGAGTGTCTCCACTCCCAACTCAATTGAAAGGTGCTATGTTTCTATTTGAGAAGCGTTTGTCAGCTGCACAAAAGAATGATCGCAATGCAATAACAAATCAAAATATGCTTTGAGCCAGACTTATATGTGCATATGCTTGTCTGTGTTAGGCTATAGAGAACCTCAAATTGTAAGTCAAGAAAATTACTGTGAGACTTAAAATCTTTTCCAGAGCTCATGACTGCTCAAAACAGGGAGAAGCTTTCCTATTCTGTGAAACGCTTTTATTATCCACTTCAGTCAACATGTCACAAGATGGATGCTGTGCATTTTGAAAAGCTTAAGTACAGCAAATAGTCTTGAAGTTGAAATGAAGGCTCTTAAGCTAGGCACATTGATCTGTACCTCACCAAAATAGATGGTGCTAGCTTTGGCTTAGTGAATAGCTGACATCTATTGATGTTCCATTTGAGAGAAGCTCAATTAGTGCAATTTCTCAAGCAATGTGCAATTTAAAGTTGAAACCCTAAATGTGAAGTGGAAAAAAAGGTATTTTATGTGATCCTGTCTCCTAGAATTTTTTAAAACTCTAAGTAAATGTAGAAAATATAGGCATTGGGGAGGGGAAAACTGTTATCAGTTCTCCTCGCCAATTGCCATTATGTTGAAATGCTGCTGATTTATGCAATATATGATATAGCTTATGATTCTCTTTACCTAGGAATAGTTTATTTGCAGCACCTACACCCATTTTGCTTGAATTCTGTTTTTATTATGCTAATGAAGTGAAGACATTTCACTCATTATTCATCTTACTATTTATATGTTTAAGCAAGTTATTAACATAATAAATGAAGACATGTAAATGTATTTTCTATATATAGATTTGGTTTAGAAAGTAGCAACATATTCCAAAGTAGTTTTGATTTTGTAACAATATGTCTCTGTATAAATAACATGGGCATTGTATTTCATTTCTTTATAGGATCAAAATAATTTATGATTCAAGTATAGTCATTCAACATCATCTCCTGGAATTCATTCATACCATAAGCAATTGACAACATACAAATGGATTGTATCTCATATATCCATTTGTGGTCATTACAGCTAACATTTGCACAGCACTTTAGAAAGCAGTGGCATATATTATACAATACTCTCACAGTATCTCTTAAGGATCAATAGTGGATATTAGCAATAACCACTGTAAAAGAGATATACCAAGTCTTGCATTATTTCTACTCAACATGCTTCTTTGAAGAATCCATATCATAAGTTGTGATTAAAAATCCACAATTATAAATATTTATAATCCAAAATTTTGACAAATTACAAATGTATTGACATGAAAAGCAATTGGTTAAAGATATGTAACACTTCAGCTACACTATTATTGACACATCCATGGCCGTGATTAATGAAACATGCCATCATATCCCCAAATAATCAAATTGGATAGTTCAAATCATAATTGTGACCACTGGCAATATGGTTAATACCACACTGTAAATTGGGATCTTATCCTTCAAAAAATCAGCCACTCTCATGGATAATTTGCCAGCTTTATTCATTCTTATGTTTCTGGAAGAGGCTGAATTTCCCCTCCTTCATGGCCATATCTTATCTTCCTCAGCTCCATCTCTTACCTGGCTCTGGTAAAGCAGTTTCTGTCCCATTTCTCTCTAGAGTTGGTAATGGATACCTACTGTTACTAGTACCTGGGTACTTCAACATTCATTGCTGCTTCCCTTAACCATGTGCACAACTAATTAATCAAATTAGCCATTTGATTAATTTATCTGTGAAATTACAGCTGAGTCTGTGATTTCTTATGTTTCTTATTGGTACCCTGACTAATGGTATTCCAATCCATATACCTAAGTTTCTTTTATGTCCATGGTAAAATTACTTAAACAAAAGATTGCATACTTTATCTTAGATTAAATTTTATATATTTTATAATTTTGTTTTAATTAGTGAAATACTTTCCACTTTATTTTCTAACAGGTTTTATTTGATATACTAGAGGCACAGTGCATGAAATACATGCTTGGGGAGGGGAGGTCCCTCAGCCCATCCTGCCCCCTCTCACAGACTGAGCCCTCAAGGGATGTCCTACTGTTAGCTTAAGCCCACTGTCAACTTAGGCCTGCTCCCCATGGAGAGTGGGCCTAAGCTGCAGTCTGGCCTTACTCTGTGGAAGGTGACCAGGCTGATCAGGGGAAGGCACCAGCTCCATCACCCCGCTACTGCTGCCACTGCCGGCCACTGCAGCCGTCAACATGTTTTCATCAACACAGACTCCAGTCCCTTCATTACAAAAAAATAACTTTCTTTAGTCATTTTCAAGATGTGTCTTTCATAGGATATGACATTTTCTTTCTTTCTTTCTTTTTTTTTTTTTTATCCTCACCTGAGGATATTTTTCCATTGATTTTTAGAGAGCATGGAAGAGAGAGGGAAAGACAGAGAGAAACATCAATGTGAGAGTGACACTTCTATTGGTTGCCTTCTGCATGAGCCCTGACCTGGGCCCCAGCCAGGGAGGAGCCTGTAACCTAGGTACATGCCCTTGATCAGAATCGAACCTGGACCCTGTGGTCAGCAGACGAAGACTCTATCCATTGAGCCAAACTGGCTAGAGCAGGATATGACATTTCTTATCCCCTGCAGAAGCAGACCTTAGTTTTTTCCTCCAGGAGTGTGGAAGAAAAACCACCACTCTATCACAAAGATGGTGGTGCCCATAGCATCCTGTGCCCTTGCCACAGAGGGAGGGAGGGCATCTTGGATCACCTTGGATTCTTATTACCCAAGTTACCAAGAACACTGCAAGTGGTGGTTTACAGGGAGTTTAACCAATGAGCAGTCAGAAAAGATGTTTCTTCTTCAGCTCACTCACTGAGACTCCCCTGTGCTGTGTCCACTGGGGTGTGGGCATGTTCTGAGCCCCACAGCAGCTGCCAGGGGGATGCCCCCAGCCCTGTGTTGTGTTCACTGGGCTGGGGGCGTGCTGCCTACCCAGGTGCCCTCCCTCCCTCCCTCTGCGGCCAAGGTACAGGATGCTATCTATGGGCACTACCATCTTTGTGATAGTGGTGGTTAATTTGCATATTACCTTTTTAAAATATTTTTATTAAATTATTATCTGTGTACATATTTTAACATTGCCTTGAATAGATATACTGACATTGAGAAATGTTCACAATATAATAAAACGATAGAATAAAAGAGAATGATGAACTATATAAGCATTTATAAAACATGATCCCAAAGGAAAAAAATCACCAATATTTATAAAGTTGTGATTAAAAATCCACAATTATAAATATATAGTGGCAGTAATTAAACCCAGGGCTTTTTGGTCTGCAAGCTGGCACTCTAGCCATTGAGCAAAACTGGCCAGGGCAAGAACTAATTTTTAATTTCCAAGGACTCTTACATTTGGACCATATTAGATAGTTATTTGTTTCATAGAATGTCTGAAAGATCTCAGAGCATGAATGCTTAATTCCCTAAATTTAACTTTTATAAAATGGATTATTTTTTTTTATGAAAACTTCAGTACAAAATGAAATTATTTCTTTCTACCATTGCCTTACATGCACATGAAAGAATTTCCATAGCTGAACAGTACACTCCATTTTCATAGAAAAAGGTGTGAATAATCATCTATTCTCTCAAAGACTTTACTGCTACTATTTTATTCATATTCTATTTGTTTTCACATATATTAATAGCTGTTCGTCCACTAGTATATGCAACATCTAATTTAATAACTGGCTTCAATATATTTATCTAATCTCATATCTTTAATGAAACACATTTATGTGGTAAAAAAGAATTGACTTTGAAAGTCCTCGGATCTGGGATTGAATACCAATTCCATTTCTAAGATCTTTACATTTAAGTAAGTCATTTAAACCCTTAGCCTCAGGTTCCTCATTTATGAATTAGGAATGATATTAGTATCTGACTCTTAGGTTGTCATGAGCTTTTTAAATAAAATTATGTATGTAAAGTATCAAGAATTGTTAAATTGCAGCCTAATCAAGTTAGCCAAATATGGCTAGAGAGATTTATCTGGAAACAGTAATATTATAGCCTAGTGGGAAGAAGGTTGTCATCAGATTTATCCACTGGATGTCCATCAAATCGTCCCCATAGAAAGAGCAGGTTTCCTTAATTCTGTATTGATCTTGCCATGATTAGGCTCATTTTTTGTTGTTAATCCTCACTCTATAGGACATTTTTTTTTCCTATTGCTTTTTAGGAAGGAAGGAGGAGAGACAGAAAGGGAAACATTTATGTGAGAGAGAAAAAATCAATTTGTTGCCTCCTGCATGTGACCCAACCAGGGCCAAGGACTGAGCCTGAAACTGAATCCTTGAGCCCTTAAACAGAATCAAACCCAGGACTCTTCAGCCCAAAGGCTGATGCTCTAACTATTGAACCGAAACAGCTGGGCTAGGTTCATATTTTTGTTTCCTCTTAATCTGTTCCCTTTATATATAAGTGACATGATTTCCTAGTTAGTTTTTGAGCTACTGAGAGTGGGTCCTGTCTTTTTTTATTCCATATCCTCCTGATTTGTTGCAACTGTGATAGACATTCAATAAACACATACTGAATACTTGCCTAGAATAAAACACAAAGAATTATAGGTTTATAGTAAACTTTAAAATCAACTTGCACACTAGCTTCATTTTACAAATGAGAAAACCAAGGTTATAAAGATACCCTAGCATTACACAGCTAGAAAGTCTCAGAGCTGACATTTCAATTCAACTTTGATTCTCATGCCAGTTCTTATTTCAGTACTCAATACACTCTTTCTTAACATGATAAATTCAATGGATTGGAAATTGTAGGTTATTATCACATAGTATTTTGGAGTACAGATTTTCTCTTGGTAGGACCATTGGTTTTTTCACATTAGCTTACATTCAGAATCATCTAGAAAGCTTGTTAAAATACAAAATGTAGGACTCCACCCCCCCAGAGTTTCTGATATAGGCCTGGATGGGGCTCAAGATTCTACAGTCTAATAAATGCCTAGGTAATATTGATACCTCTGATCCAAATACCATATTTTGAGAGAAGCTGAGCTAGTTATTATGGATTCTTTTTTACTATTCCTCTTAAAACCAAACTGGATACAAGTATGCATTTGTAGGAAGCCACTCATTTTATTCACTATCAGAGAAGTATAAACAAGGAACCTAGAATGCTAGTGAATCTTGAGCCCTGGCAAGGGCCAGAGCTATGCACCGATTGTTTAGTTCAGACAATGGTGGCTCAAGCAATTTCCTGATCAAATATTCTCAGAGTAAATCTTTCTAATATTTACTGACCTTTAAGTCTATCTGTTATCACAATTGCCTGCCCACAGGCTAGATGTGTATCCAAAATTGAATAAAAGGTTGGCAAGGCCTGAGCATGAGTGAAAGTCCTTTCTCTTGCATTGAGCTTCCTGCCTGGCCTCCAATATTTCCAAATTATTATTTCTTGTCTCGTCTCTGTCATTTGTGCATGGCCCTTCTTCAGATCCCAAACCCTGAATCAAGCAGGATCTGGCTCTCACATCTGGGTGACTTCTTAAGCTCCAAACTCCTCACAGATAAATAATACAGAATAAACCCAGACTATTTTTTTCTTTACAAGGATGGCAAGAAAATGACAAAAAGAAAATATACAGATTATATTTGGACAATAGGATTAATGTTTCCAAAATAATGGTAATTTTTGAATAATAATGTACCACATTCCAAGGTTGTCTCTCAAATCTTGGAGGCACTCCTGTTTACATAAAATTAAATTAAATTAAATTAAATTAAATTAAATTAAATTAAATTAAATTAAATTAAATAAATAATATTTTAGCATTTAAGCCACTGAAACTCTTTAAGTTATCTCTGTTACAATATTTACCAAAAGAAAATGCCTTGGACAGTAATCAGCTTTAAAATTTCAAAGTTGTTAATACATAAATAATAAATGTAACTATAATGAAGAACTTAAGGTAAAGTTTTTCAGTAAAAATATATTAATGATGAAAATCCAGTTGCTATTCTCCATGTAAAAGTGGAGAAGCTGGTCATGTCAACAGAAACCTTACTTGTTATCTCTAAGAAAAAATGTGGCAGTTTTAAAATTCCCCTCCCCCCTGACTTTTCGCCACAAACATAGTTTTCCAAAGCCTTCAGAAAGTTAATACTTTAGAATATTGCTAAATTAAATAATAAAAATTATTAGATATCTAGGTATTTTAAAATAACAAGATACTAAAATATTAATCTAAATTTGCCTCATGTGAAAAATCAAAAGGATAGAATGGAATGTATTAATTAAATATACCTTGTATTTTATTTGAAATATATCCTTAAAAATGTAAAAGTAACTTGCCACCTAAAATTTAAAGCTTCTAAAAATTTAAATTAAATTGGAAGAAATTATATAGTTGTGATAATAAAATACATAAAGTATAAAAAATCATTTTTGAGAAAAATAATTCCTATATTTTCTCTGGAGAAATTAATAGCTCAAAATATATTATAGTCCTCATATATACTATGTGTGGTAAAATTTCAACCTAAGATATAATATTTAATAGGATCTAATTAAAAAGAAGATTAATTCTACAGTCTGAACAAAATTTTTAGTATAAAAACTGGTTTAAATTTAATTGATCTCTTTTAGAATAATTACAAAATGTGTGTTGATAAATGTCAACCTAAAAAATGCTGTCTGTTTACTTTTAATTATCATTAGAAAATTAAAGTTTAAATATTGTATAGTTTTAATAACTAAAGCTATAGTCAAGTTAAAAACAGAAAGAAAAACTATTAGAGTAAAAAGCATTTTTAAAGGACCTAAAAAGGTTTGAAGGCTAATTTGAAAGCATAAAATTTATGAAGTTTATGTATATAATGAGAAGAGAAAAAGGAGAAATTTTTAAATCTCTTCCACTTCTATTTACAAAGTAAACTAAAAATTATTATTCAAACATTATATCTCACCATTAATGAGATACCTTAAATAAAAAGAAAGTTACTTTTGCTTGGAACGTAGGCATGGCAGCATTGGCCAGCATCCAAGAAGCAACCAAGTTTGCTGCTTTGTTCAAAAGAAAGAAAAAAAGTTTTTAAAATAAACTCCCTAAATGTAGCTCAAAGATCACTCTGGGAGGAAATAAAGCAAAATGCCCTTCAGGAATTTAGAAACTATAATTAAAAGTCAATATATTAGTCCTTAAGAAGTATAAATATAAAAATAATTGTCTTAAAACCTTAAATAACTTGCTGAAACTGGTTTGGCTCAGTGGTAGAGCGTCGGTCTGTGGACTGTAAGGTCCCAGGTTCAATTCCGGTCAAGGGCAGGTACATTGGTTGCGGGCACATCCCCGGTAGGGGGTGTGCAAGAGGCAGCTGGTCGATGTTTCTCTCTCATCAACGTTTCTGGCTCTCTATCCCTCTCCCTTCCTCTCTGTAAAAAATTAATAAAATATATTTTAAAAAAACAAACAAACAAAACAAACAAAAAAAAACCTTAAATAACTTTGTAGAAGTTACTCAAGGGCATTAATTGGTTAAGATATTATCCAAAAATCTCTATAGAAGAAATTAAAAATTTGTTACTCAATTAAAATGACTCAGTGACACAGCTATCATTTCCAGCAATTTTGTAAAAAGTTGAAAATTCAGCTCACTGCAGGATTTCCAAAAGCCTCTTAATATTATTTAAAACAAAAAAGGGGGGGGGGGAGGATTATGGAGAAATCGCCTGTAAGTAGACTACACCAAGTCTTAATTTAAATTTTTTCACTTGTGATGCCAATGACAAGACACCCATGGAAATACACTGATGTCAGAATAAGCCAAAGGAAAATAGTCTGGTTAAATGGAAAGATCCTGAGTCTGGGTTATGGAAGGGCCCCAATCCCCTATTAACATTTGGTTGAGGGTACACTTGTATATTTCCATAAAATTTCTCCAAGCCCATGTGGATTCCTGCAAGAAATATTAAACTTCAACATGGATCTGAGGGAGAAACTGACCAGGGTAATGAGGACCCTACACCTGGAGCCACGACTTACAGCTGCGAGACAATCAACTAACCCAGACACAGATAGCAGCAGCCCAAAGCAACCCACTGAAGATAAGGAGTGGGAGGAGGATGAGGAGGACAGAGAACAGCCTGGAGGTCACCTTGGGCATGGTGAAGAAGATGGTCCAGAAAGCTGAGCAGATTTTTGAGGAGACCAGAACGCCAAGAATGCCTGAGAACATCAATCTTGCCATGCTAGCAGTAATCACCTGTATGGTAATGCTACCTGGGGCAAATGGGGAAGTATTTTGGACTTATGTTTCTGACCTACAAGGGGTAAGACCCCTTACATGGGCTGATCCCCTGTCTAATGTGGTCACCAATAACACCAAACACCTTGATCATCCAGGAGGACCACAGGTGAGGCAAGGAAGTATCTGGGTAAAATATAATTACATGGCTGTCACCACCCAGCTTCCCTTTTATATGACACAGAATCAAACCACTGCTCCTTTGTGTGTAAAATTAAAGAGAGGCTTCTGACTAGCATGGACACCAAAGGAAAGGGAAGAAAAAGCCCAAATACGTCTAATATCACTTGCTTCTGGGAGAGGTGCAGAAAATGTAACTATACTAAGACACCCCACATACACAGTAAGCCATTATGTAAAAACTCTTATGAATGGCACCCCACCAAGGAATAAATTAATTGGCAAGACTGTTATAATGATTACCCTACCACCAGCAAACTTAACACCAGTTTTTCCTTTGTAGATTGGAGCTCCTATGGCTCTACATATAGTAATAACCACACTCTAAAATGGAAGGGGAACACATCCTATCTATATATTGAAGCTAATCACTCCATTTCATGGTATGGAGGAGGATTTGTTGGATCTCAATTACATCATGACAATTGGCCCCTACAAAATACACAATGGAAATTAGCTGCTGCACTTGCACTTATTAAATGGTATAGTTTTAATTATGGCTCACAGATAATTTCATTCACACCTTATAGGGAACTCCAGTAAGACAGTATTTGGCACCGCCTGTGTGTTTGATTCGTTTGTACTCCTCTCAGGCCCCATCCAGATGCACCTTAATGTTACAAGCCATCTGTAGGATGTCATGCACAGGCTGCACAATAGCCCATTGTATTAATTGTACATTCCAAAAAGATTCCCTCATGATTTTAAAACAACCGTCTTTCACTTGGGTTCCTACTAACCTAACTGAGCCTTGGAATCTCATCAAACCTACCAAGTGTTACAGGATCTGGTAAAAATCTTAAAAAGACAAAAAAGATTTCATGGAATTTTAATTGCAGGAATATTTGCCCTCGTAATGTTACTTACTTCTGTGGGCATTGCTGGTTCATCCACGGTACAAACTGATCAAACTTCTCAGTTTGTACAAGTTAAGAAAAATGTAATTAAGACCTTGTCTGTACAAAAAAGGATTGACAGCCAGTTTGAGATTGTATTGTTGTCATTAAAGTCTACAGTGTTGTGATTGGGTGATAAAATCCACAGCCTAGAGCAAAGAATATTCTTGCAGTGTCATTATAATTTTTTCCCAGATTTGTGTTACCCCATTCCCTATAATAGTACCTTGCACCCTTGGGAATCAATAAAAATTCACCTTCTTGGTGCTTGTGGTAAAGGTAACACAACCCTTGATAATTCAGAATTACAACAGCATATTGTACAATTATCCCAGGCAAATTTACGAACTAATTCCCTAGATGCCTGGCAACAATTTTAAAAGGACATGAAAGAATTTAACCTCTTCCACTGGATCTCATTACATTTGCCTCTCAGCATAACCACTATTGCTTATCTCATTTTTGTCCTCATATGTTTATTTCTAGTCTGCAGATGTGGAATGAAGTGTCTTAAAAGACTCAAACCCTTCAGGCAGCATTCACTTTTCAAGATTTACTAAGTAAAAGAAATGGGGGAGATGTTGGAAGCCACCCATTGTCTTCATTATCAGAGAAGTGTAAACAAGGAGCCTAGAAGGCTGGTGAACCTTGAGCCCTGGCAAGGGCCAGAGCTATGCACCGATTGTTTAGTCCAGACAATGGTGGCTCAAGCAATTTCCTGACCAAATAGTCTCAGAGTAAATCTTTCTAATATTTACTGACCTTTAAGATAGTCTGTCTGTTACTGCAATTGCCTGCCTGACTAAGGGTTAAATGTGTATTCAAAATTGAATAAAAGGTTGGCAAGGCCTGAGCATGAGTGGAAGTCCTTCCTCTTTCATTGGACTTCCTGCCTGGCCTCCAATATTTCCAAATTATTATTTCTTGTCTTGTCTCTGTAATTTGTGTGGCCCTTCTCCAGATCCCGAACCCTGAGCCATGCAGGATGTAGCTCTCACATGCATTGTATAATATGTAAATTGTACAATGCACAAAGTACACAACAGTACTTGGAACAATGCTTGATTTGAAAGCATTGTTCTTTCATTTAAGAGAGCTAATCAGCATCTAATATGTAGTGCATGGCACTACAGAATATTTTAAAGTGCATAAAACCCAATGATTTCCCATCTACTTTTAAGATCTTTATTCATTTTGAGTTCATTTTTTTTTTTTTTTGTGAATGGTGTATGTTGGTGTTCTAATTTCTTTTTTTTTTCTTTTTTTTTTTTTTGCATGTATCTAACCAAATTTCTCAGCACCATTTATTGCAGAGACTGTCTTGACTCCATTGTATGTTCTTGCCTCCTTTGTCTAATATTAACTGAGCATAATGGCTTGGGTCAATTTCTGGGTTTTCTGTTTTGTTTCATTGGTCTATATGTCTTTCTTATTCCAGTACCAGGCAGTTTTGAGAACAGTGGCTTTGTAATATAGCTTGCTATCTCGTATCGTAATCTCCAACTTTGTTCTTCTTTCACAGGATTGCTGTGGCTTCTCGGGGTGTTTTTTATTCCAGAGTATTTTTGGAGAGTTTTTTCTAGGACTGTGAAATATGCCATTGGTATTATAATGGGGATTGCTTTGAATCGCTTTGGGTACTATGGACATTTTAATAATATTGATTCTACAAATCCATGAGCATGGTATATTCTTCCATTTGCTTATGTCTTCCTCTATCTCTTCTTTCAATGTCCTTTAGTTTTCTGAGTACAGATTTTTTATGTTCTTAGTTAAGTTTATTCCTAACTATCTTAATTTTTTTTGGTAAAATGGTAAGTGGAATTTTTTTATTTGTTTCTCTTTCTGTGAGTTCATTGTTGTTATATAAAAAAGCCATAGATTTCTGGGTGTTAATTTTATATCCTGCTACATTGCCAAATTCATTTGTTAAGTCGAATAGTTTTTTATGGAGTCTTTAAGGTTATCTATGTACAATATTATGTCATCTATGAATAATGCCACTTTTATGTCTTCTTTTCCAATTTGAATGCCTTTTATTTCTTTTTCTTGTCTGATGGCTATGTCTAGCACTTCCAGTACTTTGTAAAACAGGAGTGGTGAAAGTGGGCATCCCTGTCTTGTTCCTGTTCTTAGGGGGAATGGATTTAGTTTTTGCCCATTGAGTATGACATTGGCTGTAGGTTTGTCACCTGAGGCTTTTATTATGTTGAGGTATGATTACTTTATTCCCACTTTTCTGAGAGTTTTTATCAAGAAAGGGTGTTGTATTTTGTCAAATGCTTTTTCTGCATCAATTGATATGATTATGTGATTTTTGTCTCTCAATTTTTTATGAAGTATTACATTTATTGATTTGCAGATATTGTACCAGTCTTGCATCCTTGGAATAAAATCCAATTGGTCATGGTGTAGAATCTTTCTAACGTAAATGGGGGGAATGCTGAAACCAATTTGTTGGAATTTTGTTGAGGATTTAGCATCTATGTTCATCAGGGATATTGGCCTGTACTTTTTCTTTGTAGTGCCTTTATCTGGTTTTGGGATTAGGGTTTCATAGAAAGAGTTTGGAAGTGTGCCTTCCTCTTGAATTTTTTGGAATAGTCTGAGGAGGATAAGTTTTAGTTCTTATTTGAATATTTTGTAAAAGTCCCCTGTGAAGCTGTCTGGATCAGGACTTCTGTTTGCTTGATTTTTTTTATTACCACTTCAATTTTATCAGTAGTTATAGGCCTATTTAAGTTTTTTCTTTTTTTAATTCTTCCTGATTGAGTTTTGGAAGATTTTATTTTTCTAGGAATATGTCTGATCTTACTCATTTATGGAATGTAATGAATAACATAAACTGATTAAATTAAGGGAATCCAGAGACATAAAAGCACCTCAGAGGCAAGGCAGGGCCGGGTGGGGGGTGGGGGTGAGAGATGAACCAAAGGACTTGTGTGCATGCATATAAGCATAATTTATGGACACAGAGAGTAGGGGGGTGATGGGTGGGAATGACTGGGGAGAAGTCAATGGGGGGACAAGGTGACATATGTAATACTTTAAACAATAAAGAATTAAATTAAATAAACAATCAAACAAATAACAAAACAAAAAACCCAATGAGTATTCTCAAGGTAGCCCTGTGACATCATGCAATAGAAAAAGTCCACTTTTCAGGCCAGGAATCAGTTAGAATTTAAGTGATAGAGTTGAGGAAGCTTCAATATAATTGTAGATGTGTTCCAGAAGTAAGAATATTGGCCAGAATCTGTTCATCAGCAAACTTCTAACAAACTTAGAAAGGAAAAGCAACTTCTGAAATGCTAAATATTATTTTAATGCAATTCTATTCTTTAATAAAATATTATATTTTTCTAATTTATTTTGTATCTGAGCTATTAGTAATTGCAGTGGTGCTTGAGGTCTGAGAAAATAATTAACAATTTTTGTAAGTGTGACAAAACATTCTGTATCCTGGAATTTCTGCCAATTCATTTGGCAGAAGTAGAACTAATTCCAAACATGGGGAACCCAATGTGTACTACATAAAGCAAATTAATTATTTAGCCCAGATTCTTTTTGCTCTCTTTTAGATATTTGTAACTAGGGTCCTTGGACTCCAAGTGCTTGTGTAGTTGAACCTCAGGGGATTCTGACTCCTTTGAAACTATATTCAAAAATGTTTGGGCACAAATTTGCACTTTTCTTCTGGGTTAGAGGTTTATTATTTTCATCAAATTCTCAAAGGAGTTAACCACTTTCTTATTAGGGTACCAGAAGATGAATAAAATAATTATAATCCACTTATAATTATTCATATAAAATACTAGTAAACTAAATATTATTGAGTTACAACATGGCTGATGGAGTCCAAAAGAATACTGTGCTATCAAGAAGAAGACAAAAGCAGCTGGTATTACAATTTAGACAGGTTAAAAGGATGCATCATTCAAGCATTACCAACATGTAAATGCAAATCTTCCTCAACATGTAAATGCAGAAGAAATTCAGTCTTCTTGATAGCACAGTATTCTTTTGGACTCTATCAGCCATGTTATAACTCAATTATATTCAGTTTACTAGCGTTTTATATGAAGAGAATGAATGGTTCATATGTGCATACTGCTCTCTAAGCACAGTGACATGAAAGAGCAGGCACTTAAAAATCACTGTTAGCTGAAACCGGTTTGGCTCAGTGGAAGGTCCTGGGTTTGATTCCGGTCAAGGTCATGTGCCTTGGTTGTGGGCACATCTCCAATGGGGGGTATGCAGGAGGCGGCTGATCAATGTTTCTAACTCTCTATCCCTCTCTCTTCCTCTCTCTAAAAGATCAATAAAATATATATTTTTTTAAATCTTAAGGTAGTAAAAAAATCACTGTTAAACAAATATAAGGAATGGCGTCAGAGTGTCAACAACATTCTCCATATTTGAGAAGTAAAAACCACACCATCTTTAATTTGGAACCCTCATAAAACTTAGTAGTTTTAAGCACATTGATGCCCCATAAATTCATGAGACTAACATAATTGACAAAAAACCTGGGGTGTGGCACAGAACATCAGTGTTTTCTAGGAAAAATGAATGAGCTAGCAGCTGGCATTATCAATTTCTTCTGTATCCATTATGATCTAATGGTTTCTATATCATGGATTCAACCAACAGTTTGAGTGCATGAGAAGTATTTGGATTTTCAGCTTTGTTGCAGGAAGTAACATGGACCACTTTAATCCCTGCAAATTTGCTTCTGAACACAATATGTGCTAGATGTTGAAGATGTTTGCTCACTGAAATCTCATTAATTCAGAAGCATATAGTCATCAGTCATTTTGAAAATGCAGACTCAGACTAAGTGATTTAACACTTAGAGTGTAGCAAATACGTTTACCTGTTTTATGTAAACTGATTCTTATTAGAGCCCAAACATATGTAAATACTTGCTCAAGGTCATTCAGGAACTTCATGACCTTTTCACTAAAGTGGGGTACCATTCTAATCCATATGTCCCTGCCTATTTTGCACCAGGCTCAAAAGAAAAACAATTCTTTTCTCCTGAATATCACCTTTCCTTGGCAGCTATCTAACTCTACTACTTTAAAAAAACAAAAAACATAGTGAAGATAAAGCACAGACAAAATTATATTTGACAACCTAATGGAGCACTCTTCTTTGTTATATGAAAATAGCATCATTCAAGCATCATCATTCAACAGCTTTCAGTTCCAGCAAGCAAGGGGCATATTTATTTGGCATTTGAAGGAGAGTTGAAACCACAAAATCACATAGCGAAAGGCAACAAGAATTTCACTTTGATTAGTTATGTTTCTTACAGGCCCTTGATTGGAAAGGCTTCTCTAAGAATCCAGTAGACTCTGTGTTATATATTCCATTTAATTGCTGAGAAACAAAAATTTTACAAAAGTCCCACTTTATTACAATATTTAATACATATTTTCATATTTGTAGTAGTTCTCATTTCACATAGGCTTACAAAAGATAAGCTTTTAGTAAATACCTTTCCCTGGATGGCTTAGTGTCCCCTGTATGAAGATAGCTTATTTGAGACAAAGAACTCTCAATAATGATGGCTTCCTCTGAGGTATGTTACTTTCCTAAAGCTCATGCAAAAAGAAAAAATAAACCTTTTATGATTCTATCCTTTTTGTACCTGCCCTCATATCTACGAGGGATGTCATCTAATAATATCTAAATAATCTTCATCATCTATGTTAGAATTCATTTTTTCAAAAAAGCTCCTTGATTTCATCAAGCAGGATCATCCTTTTTCTCCTCTGTGTTCCAACAATATTCATTCCTTTATTCTACACTTACTGAATTCCATTTAAATGCAATGTTTATTTCTCTGTTTCTTCATCTTGACCATGAGCAACTTTAGGATAGGAGTCATTTTTTTTTTTTTTTTTAGTTATTTCTTTTTTCTGCAATGCCCAGGATATCATCACTGCTACTCTTGAACCTATCTAGCATTTACTGAGTGTCAAATGCCATGTCAAAGACCTTATAAAAGTTGATATATGAGACAAATAGTGCTTTCCTAACTTATACTCTACTTACACAGTTGAGAAGTCTGGGTTTTAAATTTTAGAAAATTATTTTAAGTAAAATTACTTTAACATAAAATTTACCACTTTAAGGTAAATATTTCAGTGACATGTTCATTCACAATGTTGTACAACCATCACCTCTATTTAGTTTCAAAATATTTTCATCACCACATACAAAAACTCTGTACCTACTGAGTAGTCATTCCCCATTTCCCTCCCCCTCCCTCTGAAAACCACTAATCTGCTTTATGTTGCTATGTATGTGCCTATTCTGGACATTTCATATAAATGGAATCTTACAAGCTGTGACCTTTTACATCTGAGAAGCCTGGACTTCATTTCTACCTAAATTTGGATTCCGTTGCCTTATCTACCATATTTTATTTGCTTTACGTTATAGGCGTTCACTATATATTTGATGAATGTATGAGGAGTTATAGAAGGGGCACTGATCAGGCTGCTTATTTTCTATTTAACCTAGTTACTTATAATTTTATTTACTTTCATAAAGAATCCTTCTGCAGCTTCTACCAAGTGTCAGTCTAAGAGACTATAGCTTAGAGGTAGCTAAACAGAAAGAAGGTGGTGAGAAGCACAGTTTGCAGTGAGCTTATTCTGTAGGTTCCATATTACTTCAAATTGGCACCTACAACTGATTTGCTCAGATCACACTTTTGGGATAAATTTAGAAGCAACTAGGAGTGAAGATGGCTAGCTACCCCATTTGTGAATGAATTATCAATTTGTTTGCCAGGGCTAGAGAACCAGACGCCTGCAGGAGACACAGGGGCTGGTTTCTATGGGGTGCCAAGAAATTTTGAGAAATCATTCTTTGCTTGAAGGCAGTCAGATTTGTTAGGAGAGGTGTTAAGAATGTCATTTTTTTTTCTCAATGCGGGAAACGACTTTGGACACAACTTGAAAAGCAATCAAATGCATTACATTTAATTTTTAATGACTGACATGTCTGGTTATAACTAAGGAAATTCCAAATAGATAATTCATGTGTCTGTCAAAATGTGCATTTTTTTATGTTGCCTATATGCAGCATGTTTCAGGAACATATATTAATAATGTCTCTATATTTATTTAAAAGTTAATTAGACCTTCACTGATATGACAACAGAGAATTAGTATACTTGACTCTTATACCATCTGCTTTTGGGGATACTATTTTAAATCTGGAACTTCTTGTTTTGTTTTATGACATTAAGATGGAATTTAAGTTTTATTTACATTTATTTAAAGGAAGTAAGGAAATATCAAATCAAATAAACCTTTCTCTATCTCCAAAGGAAAATGAAATAAAACCCAGGATCAAAAATTTTTAATGGTTTTCTATTCCTTTTGTGTGGGTTTGAAAAAAGACATAATTATCAAATCAGTTTTAGGCATGCCCGATTGTTTATTCGTGCCTCTTTATGTCACTATAAATATAGGGTAGCCTTACCTTTTACTTAAATTCTAGTTTTTATTTTGAGAAAACTATGGATTCATGTGCAATTTTAAATAATAGTGCTAAGAAAAATCTAGCACCCATTTATGATTAAAACTCTCAGGAAAGTGAAACTATAGGGTACATACCTCAATGTAATAAAATGCATATATAACAATCCCATAGCCAACATACTCAATGGGCAAAAAATAAGAGTATTTTTCCTAAAATCGGGAACAAGACAGGGATGTCTGCTTTCACCAGTCTTATTTAACATATTACTGGAAGTACTAGGCACAGCAATTTAAAAAAAAAGAAAAAGAAAAAGAAATAAAAGATATTTAAGCCTTAGCTGGTTTGTCTCAGTGGATAGAGTGTTGGCCTATGGACTAAAGGGTCCTGGGTTTGATTCCAGTCAAGGGCACACATCCTGGTTGAAGGCTCAATCCCTAGTGGGTGGTAGCCAATCAATGATTATCTCTCATCATTGATGTTTCTATCTCTGACTCTCTCTCTTCTTCTCTGAAATCAATAAAAGTTTTTTAAAAGAAAAAAAAGAACTATTGACTGAAATATAGTGGCAACCATACTTTGGTAAAAATTGCTGTTTGAATTTTAACCCTTCTAGTTTGGCTCTTGCACCTGATTAAACACTGGGTGGGGGGAGAGGGGGAGGGCTGGCGGGGAGCTATTTACCTTAGCTTTCAGGTGGAGACCTGGAGGCTAAGGCAATTTTCCCTTGCCTGGGACCAGGACCACAGAAGATTAATTCCCACTAACTCAGTAACATTCAGACATAGAAACTGTAGATAACCTCTGAGCTCTGCTTCTTTGTTATCGGCTATTGCAAGATAGGGCCACATTCCAATGTCCAGCAGGATGTGGCTAGCAAGGACATTGAAGGCTGACCCCAGTCTTTAGAATGTAGACTTTAGGATTTAGAATTTAGAACAAAGGAAAATTCCTGTGGTTTGAACCTTTAAAAGGAACTGCCTACCCCTGAAACGGTGCAGTCGTGTGGAGTCCACCTGCGTGTGGTGCTCACACGGCTATTCTGGCCAGATATTTCAATAAATCTTTGCCTGCTTTTTAATCGATCATCAGCCTCCGGTGGTCTTATTCTGAACCCAGGGTTCAACCCCACAACATTGACCCAAGTGTTCTTTCATTAAAAAATAAAAGAAAAAAAAGAAGAAAAAAAAAAGAGGTATTCAATTTGGAAATGAAGAAATAAAGCTCATTATTTGCAGATGACATGATAATGTATATAGAGAACCCTAAAAAGTTCACCAGAAAACTACTAAAACTGATAAGTGTATTCAGTAAGATAGCAGGATAAATAAAAATTTCCAAAAATTGGTTGCTTTTTTATACAAGATTAATGAAATATCAGAAAGAAAAACTAAGAAAACAATCCCGATAATAATTGCATAAAAAATACTTAGAAATAAATTCTACCTAGGATCTAAAAAGCCTGTAAACAAAAAATTGTAAAACAATGAGAAAAAAATTTGAAGATACAAATACTATTAAGTCAGAGCATATATGTGTTCATGAATACAATAAATTAATATAATTAAAATGTTCTTACTGCCCAAAACATCTATAGATTCAACACAATTCCAATCAAGATACCAATGATGTATTTCACAGAACTAAAACAATTATTGCAAACATTTATATGGGACGCCAAAAGGCCCCAAATAGCCACAACAATCTTGAGAAAGAAGAACAAAGTTGGAGACAAAATGGCAGGGGAATAGATGGAAGTGTCCTAAGCGTTGTCCCAGAGCAAATAGAGTGGCTGAAACTACCGTGTTTCCCCGAAAATAAAACATCCTCCAAAATAAGACCGACTTACAGGTTTCCTTCTGAGTGAAATATAAGGCATCCCCCTGAAAATGAGTCCCTCCCCCAGGCTCTGTCTCAGAATGAAAATAAATTTACCTTAAACTGGTTGCTGGGGCCACCCCGACTGGCGTCTAGCAACCAGTGACATTACACGGAGTCCTGATGTCACTGCTGTGTAGAGGCAGAGCGGAGGTCAGAGTGAGCGGTGAGCGCAGGGCAGGAGAGACTAGGAGACTTTCACAGATGCCTGTAGAAGAACAGGAGGATTAGAGCAGACCAGACTCAGTGAAGGTGGTGAGTGCTGGTCTGTTTCTGGTGACACTACCTAATGCTCGCAGCCGCCCTCATGATCACTGAAGGTTCTCAGTCAGAGGCAGACCCTGCTCCTGCCCAGATCCAGGCCCCAGCAAGCCCAGTGACAGTCCCCAGGCAGGTCCCAGGGGGTAAATGTCTGATAAAGGAGTAGGGGGGATGTCTGGTGAAGGTGTTCAGTGGCACAGAGGTGGGGGGAGGGGGATCACTTAAAATGACACAGGAGGATCAGAGGGGGCAATCAAAGTGACACAGGAGGATCAAAAGGGGTTACTAAAATGGTAATCCTCCCTCTGATTCTCCTGTGCCATTTTGATTCCCCCCTCTCACCCCCCTGTGTCATTTTAAGTGATCCCCCTCCCCCTCACCTTGATACCACAATTCCTTCTTTTTACCCTAGAAATGAGCACAAAAAGAAAAAGCTACTCTGTGGAGTACAAGAAAGGAATCGTGGAAGATTCTTGGGGCCAAAATCTTACTGCTTTCTGCAAAGAGAAGATGTTGAGTATCCCATTGGTCTGAAAATGGCGAGCAGAGTATGGTAATGTCATTGAACAAGTGGACAAGGGAAATGCTAAAAAGCGCAAGTGTGGATCAGGTTGGCAACCATCATTTTCCCAGCTGGAAAACCTGAAAACCTGATCTGTGAATGGGTTGTTGACAGGAGGGCAAAGGCTTTGGTTGTGAATAGGGCTCAGATTCAAGAATTTGCCCTTGCAATGGCACCACAGTTTGACATAGCCCCCAAAGACTTCAAAGCATCGCAACACTGGCTGGATAATTTCCTTCAGCAAACTGAACTGTCTTTAAGAAGATCTACAACATTGTTTAGGTTGGAAGATACTCAAGTTATTAAGCGAGCACTTGCATTCAAGTCCTTTATTGATGATGCTGACTTCTCTAAATACAATCTTTCCAACATGATTGCTATGGATGAAACTGCAGTGTTTATGGGCCAATCATCTCAAACAACAATTGAACAGTGGGGTGCCTCCTTAGTGTACATTCCCTCCACTGCTTATGAAAGTGCACGTGTTTCCTGTATTTTGGCAATTGGTCTGGATGGCACTAAAATCCCACCTTTAATCATTTCTAAGGGCAAGAAGGAAGAGATTGAACTTGTTTTGTGCGTTTTTATTCTTGAAAGTGAAAAAGCCTGAGCCACACAAGCAGTTATAAGGAAGTGGGTCAATTTAATGCTGCCACTTGTTATGTGAGGGAGCCAAAGAGGTCTGCTAGTCTGGGATGCATCCAGCACTCACCATACTAAAGACATGAAGACATTTCTTCAGGAAAGAAAAATAGATCAGATAATGATTCCCGCAGGAATGACGGCCTATCTCCAGACTCTTGATATTGCAATAAACAAGCCATTCAAAGACAATTTGCACATGGAAATTAATGACTACATTGAAAATTGAATGGAGAGAAATCAGTGTGGAAACTTTGTGAACCCTAAACTGCAAGAAGTTGTGACTTGGGTGAAGAATTCATGGGAGAAAATCACTGACAGTTGCATTGCAAATGCACTGCGAGCAGGCTACCTTGACAAGAAGTACTCATTTAAAGACAGTGCTATTGCTAAACATGAGAGATTTGGTCCACTGATTCTGAAAGAAATGGAGTCACAAGAAATTCACCAGGAAGTTCAGGAATTGGATTATTATGATGATGTTCCAGAAGATGATGCCATGATTGTCAGTGAATAAATGAGTAAATTCTTGATACTGTAGGATTCAGAGTTTGTCTGGTTTGTGTTGACAACTACCGTACTACCGTACCGTATACAGGTAATAAATTTCCTTTATTTTCATTTAACAATAAATGTGTTCTGTATTCTTCTTCATGGAAAAATAAGACATCCCCTGAAAATAAGACCTCTCACATCTTTGAGAGCAAAAATTAATATAAGACAAGGTCTTATTTTCGGAAAAACAGGGTAGTGAAATTCAGCTCGAATTGGCGAAGGAGATGCAGCTGATGAGGCAGTTTGCAGCCAAGAAGAGCAGAGGTCCCCTGGGTAAAGGTTAAAGGATCTAGGCAAGAGAGTCTGCTGGACCTCTCTGCCCAGAGGATCAGGGAGAAACCAAAAGGTGCTAAGCCAAGTCCTTGAGAACAGGCAAAGCATCTGACTGTGAAAAAAGGGTCCATGGGACTGTAGGAGGTAAAGGATTTTGGATCTTGGAGTCTAGATTTTTTATCTGAGCTCAGAGTCAGCCCTGAGGGGCTGGCCAGACCATGCAGTGCAAGCAGGAGAGGAGCTTGCAGGGACACAGTCCCACCTCATGCTGGGGCCTGTGCCTTTCTTCACTGAACCTAGTTCACAGGACCTTTCCAATACAGACACTTACCCTTGGCTGAGGTGTGGGAGAAAGTGTGGACTTGTGGAATCTGGAGAGAGTGGGCATTGGTCCAGTTGGTAGTGAGTCTGGTGCTGAGTCAAACCTGAGCCCAGGTGGCTATTTCCTCCTGAGAGATAGCCCCTCCAGTCTCCAGGCAACCAATACAGCCACACCCAGATTCTACCCTGAACAATACAAAGGAATCTGAATACTCCCTGAGGTCATAGGAACTGACCCAAAGAAGAATCTTTAGCCCTAGCAAAGGCGAAACTGAGAAACAGTACAGTACAGATGACTGGGATCATAAGCCAGCCAAAAGAATGACACTTCATTTTTTTAAACTTTTATTTTTTTTATTATCCCTTTTTTTTATTCTTTTCTTCTTTGTGTTCCTGTTTTTGTCTGTTGCTTTATTTCCTATTTATTTTCACATTATTTTTCCATTACTATATTTTATTTGCTATTTTTAATTTTATACCATTTTTAAATGAACTTTTTTTTAGTAAATTCATTATTATTATTTTCTTCTCATTCTCTTTCTTCTCACCCACATATTCCCTTTCTACTTCCTCAATTCAAAATTGAGGTCCTCCCCACATTCATCTAATTCTTAATCATATTTTCAGTATATAAGCTCACCTTCTGCAGATTCTGTTCTAACCCTCTTGGATGGGTGTTGTTGTTTGATCTATTGGTTCTGTGGTGTCTTACATATATATATATATATATATATATATATATATATATATATATATATATATATATATATACTGGTACACAGAGACACAATGTATTCTTCACACTTTCCCCCAATGTCTTCCAAATAATAGTATATGATATTGCAACCAGAATATAGACATTGATACAGTCAAGCTACAGAATAATTCCAACACCACAAGAATCTATGTTAATCATTTATTGCCACATTACCATATCTTCTCCCAAATCTCCATCCCTATTCTCTAGCAACCACTAATCTGTACTGCATTTCTATAATTTTTCAATTTTAAAATTTTTATATAAATGGAATCATACAGTATGTAACCTTTTGAAACTGACCTTTCCCACTCATCATAATTCTCTGGAGATTCATCTTAGTTTTGTGAAAACAAGATTACAGATATTATGTAGGGAAAATAAGATAAATAGATATTTTCAGTCTTTGATGTTGTTTTCCAGAGATTCCCCATTAAAAATCAATTCTTAACATGGAAAGTTAGCACACAAAAATAATCATATGTTACTTTTATTTCTCTGTCTGGCATATTTCACTTAGCATAATACTCCCCAAGTTCATTCATACTGTCCCAAAAGGTAAGATTTCCTCATTTTTTATGATCAAATAATATTCTACAGTGTAAATGTATCACTGCTTTTTTTATATACTCATCTACTGATGAATACTTGGCCTGCTTCTATTTTTAACTGTTTTCATTGCTAATTAAGCATGGAGTCTCTATTAAACAGAGCTGAGAAAACAGCACAAACACTGAGGTAACAACAAGTAAATTTGGTGAATTTTAAAAATCTGCTTTGCATTTGGTTTATCAATAAAATCTCAAATAAACATTTTAATTAATATATGGTGGCAAGGAGATTTGACTTTGGGTGGTAAATACACCGTGCAATATATAGATGATGTATCATGGAATTGTACACTTAAAACCTATATAATTTTATCAAACAATGTCACCCCAATAAATTTAATTTAACAATAAAATTTAAGCACATTATGTGGAAAGAGCCCAACTCAAAGGGCTACCTACCAGATATATGGTTCCATTTATATGTCATTTTGGAGAAGTCAACAATGTAGGGGCAGAAAACAGATCATTGATTACCTGAAAGTGGGAGGAGGGACTGTGATATAATAAGGGATATATTTGATCTTTGTCCACCGTTCTTAAAACCCTTGAAATTTCTGTAGTAATAGGAGTGTCTTTTGTCATTCATAAGGAGCCCCTTTGTGGCACACTTCAGTTTATTCCAGAGGTGATTTAGTATAGGACCCCTTGCTAGCCTCTGGATGTGATTAGTCACAGAAAGACCAAGTGATTAGAGGGTTGGAACTTTCAGCCCCAAAAAACTAACCTCTGGGAGTGAGAAAAGGATGGTTACAGATTAAGTTCTATTTAAAGTACCGAACACAATTTTTGAGCTTCTGGGCATACCCCAGTTCCATGTGGACAGAAGCCTCTGCACTCAGAATCTTTCTGGACTTTGCCCTATGTCCTTCTCCATCTGCTGTTATCTCTATTCTTTATATTGTAATATCCTTTATAACAAACTGATACCTGTAAGTAAAACATCCCTTTTGGTTGACTTAAAAATAATAGAAATGCAAAACTTACATTTTTATCTCTTGTTTTATTTAATTCATATGTCATGCTAGGGCCTGGATATAATTGTATAGTCTCAATGGGAAACTGCGAATGATAAATGACCCTCAAGTTAGTTTTCTGGGTGTTAACTATGACAGTAAGCACAAGTTGCTGCTTTCCAAACCCTCAGATTATTTTGTAGTTTCTTGATTTTGTGGTAAGTACAGTCCATAACAGAAAATCAATGCTGATGGCTAAGCTCAGCATGTGCACTGTCTTTGAAGAGTTTATGTTCCTGGAATAAGTGCCACACAGAAATGGACTGGAAGCATGGATTAGATGCATATGCATAATTAATACACTAACTTGTTTTTGTGTGCTTAAGAACAGTATTTCAGGCTGAATTCTTCATGCATATATGTACTGCTTCATGATGAAGTGGAAAGAATTAGAGTTTTGAGATCCAGAAAGAGTTGGATTTGAGTCCCAAATATACAATTTATTAATGTGTCTGACATAAGAAAGGTACCCCTGTGCCTCAGTTATATATGTATAATATGGGATATTAATACTTATTCTACTCTAGCACAATTTCCTGAAAGAAATGCCTAGAGTTTCTAACTTAGCTTCCCTACCTCAGAATGCTTCTCAGAAAACTCCAGTAGATTTTCATATCCACCATTCTAATGATATTTTTCTTAGCAAGATAGCCAGTGACCTCAAAATTCTAGCTTGGCAGCTTCAGACTATTTAGAGTCTTAGAGGAACAATAATGCCAGGTCCACCAAGGTTCTATTTTACTTGAGAGACTGTAGCATCGTGGGAAATACCTCTTTTATAATACTAGAAGAAGAATTGGGTTATTTGAAGATTGTCCCAAGTCAGTTCAGGAAAGGAAGGGACAAAATGAGGGAAAGATTCAAGAATTTTATAATGTGTATCACTCAGGTTCTCCTTAAACTTATCTCTCAAACACTTGAGTCCAGGAGTGTGAAAACATTTTAAAAATATGATAAAATAGTAATATAAAGAACTGCATCATTCAAGTCTATGTAGGGTGTGAACAGCATAAACTTGTGTTATTTTGTAGCCTGAACTAGAGTATAACACCAATTGCTAGAGTGTGGCACCTATAAGGAGACTATGACAGCTTCCTCATTTGGGGTGACTTTGGAGGACAAAGTATTGCAAATACCAGAGAACAGAACAGATACAGAGGTGTAAGTTAGAACCAGGTCAGTCTCCACTTGGAGTATAAGTAGAATATCACTCAGTGTGTGGTCATCAGTTTTGTAGACCTAAGTAGCCTCAAATAGCCTCATATTTGTAATGGTTGTACTACTGTGCCCATCTAAATTATGAGTAAAAGCTATAGTTGCTGGAATGAGAAAAGACTGTAGAAAATGGCAGGTGCTACATGGCAGCCAAGAGGGTTAATTGAGAAGCACATACCAAACATATCCCTTGACATTTCCTAGAACTCTCCATAACAAATTTGAGAGGAAGCAAATATAACATTGGCTTTCTATTTACTTAAAAATGAAAGCTTTACTCCTTCCCCTGACTTCTCAGGATCTGCATGAACTAATCTGTACTTCCTTCTCCATCCACATCTCATAGAACTGCCAGAAGCCAATTCCAGCATGTCAGCAGGGCTGAATCATCTGGGATGGCTGAAGGGCATTTCCCCAAACCTGAATAGAATTGTTTGCTGCCAGACAGCTCAGGGCATCTTAAATCTGCATGCTATTGCCTCATGTTGCCCAAGTACCTGAACAGCTGTAGGCTAATCCCCAAACTGACAATGGTTCTGTAAACCTTACCCATTGAAGTGTATGTCTCCATCCTGATTTAGGAAAAACTGTGTTAGTAAATAGCACAGGGTCCTTACACAAGGGGTAGTCTTTAGCTCCTTTAGCTGAAGCTCCACTGACCTCCAATGCCTTTCAAAACTATCTTTAGTCTTTGAACTGCTTCTTAATCATCTACGCATCAGCTCCTTTCTCCAGATTGCAGCACCCCTCATTGATGCTGGGACAAGAACCCTGGAATAGAACCTTCTTCTTTCCTCATAAAATTATATTCACATGTTCCTTATGTTTTTGAACACATTAAAAATTTTTAAACCTCCTGGCCTTGAATTATTGGTTGGTATGCTTGGAATGCTCTTTTGGTTGACCCTTGTCACCCATGACTCATCTCAAATGTCACTTCTATAGAGAGGTCTAAACTAAATACCCCATGTAAAGTGTCTCACTTCTTACACCCTTACTCTGAAATTGATCTCTATTGTATTTTCAGTTTGTATTTTATAACACATTTAATTACATAAAATTTTCAAAAAAGCACCTGCTTATTGTTTGCTTCCCTTCCCCAAAATGTAATCTTAATGAATGCAGGGTCTATCCTTGGCTGGCCTGTTCAAGAAAGTGTATTCAGTACTTAGAATAGGGTTTCACAAGAGCAGACACTTAGTAAATACTTAATAAATAATTACTTATAATTAATAATTATCCATTTTATAAATAATATGTGCTAGAATATAAGTATAATACACATACTATTTTATGGCTATCTAATTATACACTGAGTAGCCAGGTTATTATGATCTCTGAACACATGATAATCTGGCCACTCGGTGTATATCCTATATAATAAAAGGCTAATATGCAAATTGTCCTCTCAACCAGGGGTTCAACCAGTAGGCAGGCCAGCCAACTGCCATGTCCCCTCCCCCTGGCCAGGCTGGCAGGCCCCCACCCATGCATGAATTCATGTATAAACACACATACACACACACACACACACTGAGTGGCCAGATTATTATGCATTCAGAGATCATAATAATCTGGCCACTCAGTGTATATTCTAGATAAATTATATAATATAAATATAACTATCTATAATAATAAAAGCATAATATGCTAATTAGCCAGGACAAAACCAAGGCTGCAGCCACAGGATCCAGGCAGCCACTGTGAGTGCATGGAAGGGATCCACGCAGCCACCCACAGCTGTGAGGGAGAATCTAGGCAGCCATGGCTACAAAGGCATACTTGTGCACGAATTTTGTGCATTGGGCCTCTAGTATAATTATAAGCTTGACCATTTTATGGCTTACATTTATAATTAAGTATAATTTATTAATAATTAATTATAAATAAAAGGGATGAGAATTTATGGTGTAGCTATGAATTCTAATGTCATATGCCATGTGGGTGAATGATTTTGATCTCACAGTAATGAAGCACACTGCTATCTATTTTCTGCCTAGCTTTTTGCCTATACTGAGCAATGAACTCCAGTATGCCTCCTGTGTCCTTCCCATATGATGTTCCAATTTAAGGATCACTCTCTCTTACCTGTTTCTATGCCCCCTCTGACTAAATTTAGTCATTTTCATCCTTTTGTTTTCAGCTTAGATGTACATTTTGGTTTACATATAGATAGAAAATTTTCTTGCAATCATGTCATTCAAATACCAAGGTCACTTTAATATCTAGTCTTCCTCAGTAGCAACTGGTTATCCTACTATAGCTATCCTGCCTAAGGTGAGGCCACTTTTTCATTATATGTACTTGACTTGTCAAGGGCATTATTGCATTTGCTTCTTAACTGGGATAGCTTAAAGAATCCCATGCAGGCTCCTCTTCTTGTGATGTCTTAGAATACAAGGACTTTCCCTGAACACAGAAATAACTGATATCAATGCCGTTAATAGCTTTACCTTTTTTCTGCTCTCTCTGATCTCTTCTATAATTATCTTTCCATCTGCACACTCTTCATGTTGTCAACAGGACTTTTACTGAGGAATAGAGATGGCCCTCTCTTCTTTTAATTGAAAGAGAAAAGGTTGTTTATCTGCTCTCTGGAGGACTCCTACATTCTCTGGAAGTTGTGCTTCCAAGGCATCTGTTTAGAAATTTGAAACAAATATTTTCATATTATAGCTGTTAGTTTCTTTCCTGCAGGGAAAAGCAGGATCAAAGGGACACTTTGCCCTAGAGATGGTAGCTGTGTTTTAGGGGTCAGTGAAGTAGCTATCTTTTATCACTTTTCCTTCCTAGCATTATGATTGCACATGAATCTATTAACTATATAATCCCTGGAGTTTGACAATCCTATATAATAAAGAGGTGATATGCAAATTGACCATTACTCCAATACATAAAATGGCCTCCCCCATGTGGTCAAAGATGGCCACCACAGATGGCCAGCAGGGGAGGACAATTGGGAAGCACCAGGCCTGCAAGAGAGGGCAGTTGGGGGCAATCAACCCTGCAGGGGAGGGCAGTTAAGGGTGACTAGGCCAGCATAGGAGGGAAGTTGGGGGCTAACAGGCTGGCAGGGGAACAGTTAGACATCAATTAGACTGGCAGGGGAGTGGTTAGAGGGTGATCAGGCTAGCAGGCAGAAGCAGTTAGGGCCAATCAGTCAGGCAGGCAGGCAAACAGTTGGGAACCAGCAGTCCTGGATTGTGAGAGGGATGTCCGACTGCCCATTTAGGCCCGATCACACCAGGCAATCAGACATCCCTCTAGGGTTCCCAGATTGGAGAGGGTGCAGGCTGGGCTGAGGGACACACCCCCAATGCACAAATTTTGTGCACTGAGCCTCTAGTCTTAATATATAATAATCCAGGGTCATAACATCCAAAATGAACGAAGGCTGGACCAACTGGAAGTCAGCACTGGGTTGCCGTGGTAATCCAGCAATGACTGTCCACCCCTGTGTGTGCCATGACCCAGCATTGACTGCCAAGGGGGCTGTGGATCAGGCCCTAAGAGAGGCCTGGGGAAAAAGAAGCAGAGTCTGATCCGTAGCCTCCTTGGCAGCTTTTGATCAGCTGTTGCCTCTCTCTTTCTCTAAGGGCCTGGCTAGCAGCCATGCCTCTCTTTCTCTCAGGCCTCTGCTGGGGCTGCTGATCAGCACTGCCTCTCTAATCAGGCCCATTGATAGGCCCGGAAATGCTGACTGGCATAGAAACCAACCAATCAGAACCTAATCTGGGTGAACTGCAAAGGCAGAACCTAAGGTGGGGGCTGAGAAGGGGTTTTAAAAGCAACAGCTGTTTGATGTAAGGTGTAAGAAAGTGGTTCAATTTTTTGATAACTGGTTTGGTATTATAGTGCATATGGCTGGCTATCAGTCCAGATATAGGGATTATGTATTTTTGTTTGCCAAGAGCATCTCTCCTGATTAAAAAGGCTTTTGTCTCCCATATAAGCAATCCTAGCCTATATAATCTATATATACTACAAAAAGGGTAATATGCTAATTAGACTGGGTATACTGGCCATCTTCGGAAGTTCGACTTCTAATCAGACAAAGCCATGGTGGTGGAGGCCGAGGCAAAGGCCATTAGGGACAATCAGGATAGCAGTGGAGGCAGTTTGGGGCAAGATCAGGTTGCCAGGGGAGGGCAGTTGGGTGCAACCAGTCCAGAAGGGGAGGGCAGTTGGGGGCTACTTCAGGCCAGCAGGGGAAGGCCGTTGGGGGCAACTAGGCCAGCAGAGGAGGGCAGTTGGGGTAGTGATCAAACCACCAAGGGAGTGTAATTAGGGGTGATCAGGCAGGCAGGCAGAGGCAGTTAGGGGTGATCAGGCAGGCAGAGAGGTTAAGAGCAATTAGGCAGGCAGGAAGGTGAGCAGTTAGGTACCAGTGGTTCCAGATTGTGAGAGGGATGTCTGATCATCAGAAATCCCTCAAGGGGTCCCTGATTGGAGAGGGTGCAGGCTGGGCTGAGGGAACCCCACCCTCGTGCATGAATTCCAAGCACAAGGCCACTAGTTTAATATAATAGCCTTCCATACAGTAAGGCTCTATTGTGCAATTGAGAGTTGATTGGCCATGCCCTGTATTGTTCCACTGAGCATAATGACACATCTAGGAAAGCTTCTTGGAAGGGCAACCTTATCTTCATAGACTCTAAAATCTCTAAACAGTTTTAAGATACCCATTGATGATATTCATAATAATGATAATGATGACAACAACAAGAACTAAATATATTGGCAATGAACATTTATTGCTCACTAGGATGTAAGTTCTGTGAGAGCAAGATTTTTACTAATGGATCTGGTTATGTACTCTAAATGCCTAGA
The DNA here is from genome assembly GCF_964339955.1 of Pipistrellus hanaki. Lineage (NCBI taxonomy): Eukaryota > Metazoa > Chordata > Mammalia > Chiroptera > Vespertilionidae > Pipistrellus > Pipistrellus hanaki. The sequence goes on along the minus strand of NC_140524.1, from coordinate 17,516,999 downwards.
ATAGTGTCCAACACATAGTACAGAATCAGCAATTATTTTTTTCAATTAATTAATAGCCATTTACTATACACTAGAATTATGCTAAAGGTCTTGCAAATATTTTCTCTTTTAATTTGCTTATGAGCCTCATGAAGAGCTATTTATATAGTAATTTTTAGGTATAGAAAATAAAGTTTAATGATGTTAAAGGTAGCATTCCAAGACCTTAAAGTGAAGAAAATGGAATTCAAAAACAAGCAGTAGAAATTCACACTTCATACCCTTAACCATTCACTATATTCTATTTGGAAATTAAAAAATGTTGTGTCAATGAAAATTCAAATTAAGTGGATAATTCATTTAAAATATTCTGCTTTTAGCTAGAAATGCACAAGAGTGAATATGTATTCTGCAAACATTTAAATTCGTATTAACTAGGAACGGTGATTAACTTTGGAGACAGGTACAGGAAAGCTGTATAATCTCTTTTCAGGTTAAGTTGGCTGCCTCTCGAGAGGATAAAACATCTTCCTCAGGAAATTCAAATTCCTTCAGAATGTTCCATGTGCACACATTGCCTACGGTAGCAGTTTCAACTGTGTTTCTAGCAACCAACTGAAACAAACACATTGCAATAATTATTCATAGTATAAAGGTGCAATAATGACTCTTAGTTAAATGTCTTTATGTTTTATGGTTTGGACTTAATTATTATTCTAACTGTATATTTTCCCATACCTTAGACTTTCAGTATTTATGTTTAATCTGTGGATTGTTTAGCTAAATTCTTCTAAGAAACACTCTTTAATGGAGTGTTTGAAGGCATATATTTGGAGACCAGAATTTGAGTTTTGTTTTTGGCCCTTACTACAATACTTACTTATTTGACCTAGGCAAGTCTCTTCACTATCTTGTTGAATTTTCATGTCTTTGAAATGGAAAAAAATCATACAATTTTTTTCAGAATTATAGCATTAAATTAAAGCAAGTAATTTGAATCACTTGAATTAGGTTTTTATATTTAGTGAGAGTTCAACATATACTCTGTATAACTTTTTCTCACTGAATTTGCAAGAAATACTAGCATTTCATGTACTATGCATTCACATTTGCTCCCTTGGACTTTGGTTATAAAAGTAAATCAGTAGCAAAATAATAGAAAGTGCATTACCTCTTGAGCCAGAAGAACAGGATTCAAGTCTTGGGTCTATATCTTCTTTTGTTGTTGTTAATCCTCACCTGAGAATATTTTTCTATTGGTTTTCAGAAAGAGTGGAAAGGAGAGGGAGAGACAGAGAAAAACATCATGTGAAAGAGACACACATCAATTTGTTGCCTCCTGCATGCGCCCAGACCAGGGCCAGGAACCTGCAACCAAGGTGCATGCCCTTTACTGAAATTGAACCTGGAGCCTTTCAGTCGGAGTACCGACTCTATATACACTTAGTCAAACCTGCTAGGACAGGTCTATATCTTTTTTTAAAATATATATTTTTATTGATTTCAGAGAGGAAGGGAGAAGGAAAGAGAGATAGAAACATCAATGATGAGAGAGAGTCATTGATTGGCTGTCTTCTGCACATCTCCTACTGGGGATCAATCCTGACCAGGAATCAAACTGTGACCTCCTGGTTCATAGGTCAACACTCAACCACTGAGCAACACCAGCTGGGCTTTGTTATATATATTAATATATATTAATATCTCTGTCATTTTAAACCTTTGTAAGCTGGACATACTTGTCTTAACTCTTGCATTTTCCTTGCTAAGATACAAGTAACATCTTTAGACATAGTTTTTTAAGGTCCTTAAATTACAGAGTAAGTAAATTTTTTCCTCTACTATCTTAGGTATCTGGCTGAAACTAATAATTAAACTAGAATAAGACAGATACACAGAGAGAAGCACACAAATTTAATTATATTTTAAAAAATACGTGGGAATCTTTACCAGAAAAACAAAGAGCTGAAGTAATGGTTAGTGTTGAATGCTGGACTAGTCCGAATATCTTCTGATTTGAAAAGTTGTATATAGAAATTTTAATTTTGTCTGATTTATTAAGTATAAGGGACATAAACAACTTGAAACTCATTTAAATTCAATCTCTACCATATAGAACAATGCCCAATCCTTCTGAAGATCTCACTGCCTTGTATTAGTTTCCATAAAATTGCTGACTTCTTATTCAGCAGAATATAGCTATTCCTTATTCATCTTTTCCTTTAAGATTAAGGATGATTAAGTTGATTATTAACTGTACTTAAACATGTAGTTGAGGGTGAAAGATTTGAACTGCACAGAGCAGCGGGTCTGAATCTGGAAAAGTGAAAAGTAATTAATGTCACATTTATATTATACTGCTCTCCTCACACTTTCCATTTTTATTTAATTGCTTTAGAATTTGTCGTTTGCAACTTAAAATATAAAATTAATAATTAAGCAAAATAAAAACACACCTTATAGACACAGACAACAGTATGGTGATTATCAGAGGGAAATGGGATCAGGGGGAGGTAGAAGAGGACATAGGGGGGATAAATGGTGATGGAAGAAGACTTCATTTGGAGTGGTGAACACACAATATTATATACAGATGACCTATTATAAAATTGTGCACCCAGAACCTATATAATTTTATTAACCAAAGTCACTCCAATAAATTAATTTTTTAAATGAAAAAAAAATTGAATGCTTCCTCCACATAAATTTGTTTCATGCGATAAAGTTAGTTGTTCAACTTCATTTTATATTGTTTCCAGCTTTACTGAGATATAATTGAAATGTAACATTGATTAACAATTTAAAAACCACAGAATAACAAATAATATCAATGTGTTATGTAGCATAACTTATAATTAGCCAAACTGTCTTTCTGTTTGAATCATTTCTGATACGGGAGATGTATTGCTTTATAAGTCATCCTATTCCATTTTTAGACAACTCTAATTGGTAGAAAATTATTTGATTTTTCCTATTATCAAATTGTGCTCTGATCTCTGTAACATCTTTTTGTGATGTTTGACCTCAAGAATCTATGTAGAATCAGTATACAGCTTTCTGTCTTAATCACCCTTTCAGATTGTTTCCCCAATCGACAGGGGATACATTCTAAGACACCCAATAGATGCTTAAAACTGTAGGTAGTACCGAACTCTATATATGCTATGTTGTATTACTATAGATAAATACTTAAGATAAAGTTTGATTCATAATTTAAGCACAGTGAGATATCCACAACAATTAATGATAAAATAGAGCAATTATAATGATACTAGAGGCCCAGTACAAGAAATTTGTGCAATGGGTAGGTGATCAGGGCAGATCTGGGCCTTCCAGCTGCTGGCGGGGGCCTTCCTTCAATCCATGCCGCACCCTGGTGGTCAGCGTATGTCATAGCAAGTTATCAAACTCGTGGTTTCCCAGTTGAACTCCAAAGGGACATTTTGCATATTAGTCATACAAATGAAAGATGATAGGTAGGTAGGTAGATAGATAGATAGATAGATAGATAGATAGATAGATAGATAGATAGATAGATACTTAAATGAAAACTATAGAATATTCTCTCTCTTATTCTCTCTTTCAGTGAAATAGAATGAATTTCTTTTTCACAATTTCATGGGTAGAATATTCATTCTTACCATATATCTTAGCAGCCTCAGTATACATTTTTTTATTTTCTTATCAAATCAAGAACTTTTTCCTTTTTGCTTAAAAAAAGCACATTGCAGCTCTCTTGTCATATCTGAATTGCTACCATCCCTCCTCTTGTGCTTTTAGGCCATTTTTAAGTAAAATAAGGGTGACTTCAACACAGCACTGCGACACCTCTATAGTTGATCTGATAATTCAAGTGTCTACTAAGTGACTAATGGGTGAGCAGCTATAAGGCATAGAGACTCTAGACAAAGGGGTGATTCATGTCCTGGGATGGTACTGTGTGAGATTTCACCACACTACTCAATTTAAAACTTATAGATACATGCAAATTTACAACAACAAAAAAAACTTACAGATACACAGACAATGAAACTAGACCACCAACTTACACCATACCCAAAAATAAACTCAAAATGGATCAAGGACTTAAACATATGACGGGAAACCATGAAAATACTAAAGAGATCAATAGGCAGAAAATCTCTGACATATGCCAAAGCAATTTCTTCACTGATACTGCTCCTAGGGCAATGTAAACTAAAAAGAAAATAAACAAATGGGACTACATCAAAATAAAAATCTTTTGCACAGCAAAGGAAACCATCAATAAAACAAGAAATCCCACTACATGGGAGAACATATTTGCCAATAATATCAACAATAAGGGTTTAATCTCCAACATTTACAGGGAACTCATGCAGCTTAACAAAAAGAACATAAACAACCCAATCAAAAAAATGGTATCTATCTGATCTAGATACTTTTCAAAAGAAGACAGAAGGAAGGCCATGAGACATGAAAACATGCTCAAAGTCACTAATCATCAGAGAGATGCAAATCAAAACAACAATGTGGTACCATCTCACACCTGTCAGAATGGCTATCAACAAATAAACAAATGACAAGTGCTGGCAAGGATGTGGAGAAAAAGGAACCCTCATGCACTGCTGGTGGGAATGCAGACTGGTGAAACCACTGTGGAGAACAGTATGAAGTTTCCTTAAAAAACTAAAAATGGCCAAAACCGGTTTGGCTCAGTGGATAGAGCGTTGGTCTGTGGACTGAAAGGTCCCAGGTTCGATTCTGGCCAAGGGCATGTATATTGGTTGCGGGCACATCCCCAGTAAGGGGTGTGCAGGAGGCAGCTGGTCGATGTTTCTCTCTCATCGATGTTTCTAGCTCTCTATCCCTCTCTCTTCCTCTCTGTAAAAAAATCAATAAAATATATTTTAAAAAACACAAAAACTAAAAATGGAACTCCCATTTAACCCAGTAATCCCACTTCTAGGAATATATTCCAAGAAACTAGAAACACAAATACAAAAGGATATATGCACCTTATGTTCATAGAAGCACTATTTGAAATAGATGAGATTTGGAAACAGCCTAAGTGCCCATCAGCAGATGATACAGCTACACAATGGAATACTACACTGCGGTAAAAAAGAAGTTCTTACCATTTGCAACAACATGGATGGATTTGGAGAGCATTATGCTAAGTGAAATAAGCCAGGGAGAGAACAATAAATACCACATGACCTCACTCATTTGTTGAATATAATGAACAACAAATGGATGAACAAAAATAGATCCAGGGACAGAGAAACATCAATCAGAATATCATACCTCAGGGAAGATAGGGGCCAGTGGGAATAAGGGGGAGAGATCAACCAAAGAACTTATATGCATGCATATAAGCCTAATCAATGCACACAGACAACGGGGGTGGGGGCAAGAATGGGAGGTGGGAGGTAATGTGGGAGTAAGGATACATATATAATACCTTAATCAATAAAGAAATTAAAAAACTTATACAATTTAATGTCTGAATTTTTCTATTTAATATTTTCAGGCTGAGGTTGATTTTGGGTAACTGAAACCATGGAAAGTGAAACTGTTTATAAGAGGAGATTATTGTATTAGAAAAAAAAACTGTATGTCTGTGCCAAGTCTTTTCTCTTCTAGTATGCATATCCCACATTGTCTCCACTACTGTTCAGATTACATTATTTCTGAACTTTTCACTATCTTGTGTACAGTCATCTACTTGTATCTAAATATCCATAAATATGGCTATGTTTTACTATTCTTCACTAATTTGAGAAGTCTGAAACAAAGGGAAAATATTTTACATGTTTAGAAGTTAGTATATAAAATCTCAGTTCTGCTTTAGTGCTAGTGTTCCTTTATGGGGGTAGGTCCACACATTTTTTAAATGGTTACTTGAAATGTAGAAGATTTTGCTCAATTTTCAAACATCCATCTTACATCCACACCACAAATGTGTGTCTACATTTTCACACATATGTTGTCATATATCCAATTACTGCACTCATTTCACACATGAGAATTGATGTGTCTTAAAATTAGCTTTGTTATTTGCAAATGTGATTCTTTTTGTTTACCCTCCTGGCAGTGAGAAATAATATACTGGATAATACCTTGATGAGAGAAGAAGAATATCTAGATGACATTTCAGTTCCCCTTAAATTATTTCCGTAGCCACAGGTAATCATTATGAAAAAATGACTAGGATGGTGTATTTTTGTATCCTGTTTTTCCCCCCAAAGGGGAAATGAACATATCAATTTATCTGTGTAGCAGACACAATTGTTGCAGTAATTTCCTTTTTTTTTTTTTTTAAAAAAAGGATGATTCTCATATGGATTCATCCAAGGGCTTTTATTTATAGAAACCAGAGTAGTTTTAATGAGATCATTGTGTAAAACATTGCTCTTCAGTCCACCAAGTAAGTTTTGTGTCAAATAACACTTTTGATCCTAGAGAACTAAATAAAGCTCCAATGTTAAATTTATTTCAAAATCGGGAGATGAACATTTTTCAGAGGTAAGGCACTGTTGCCATCCAGTGAATATTTTGAGGACAGGAATTGGATCTTGTTTCTCTTTCTCTTTCTAGTAATTGATACTGTGCATGGTATAGGGCAAGCACACAATCAGTGTTTACTTACAGGTGGATGGACAAGTAAGAACTAGGCTGTTACCGTTGATGGGAAGAGTAAAGAGTGTTCTGGATACTGCAGGGGTTGGTGAAATTTGAGGCTAAGGAATAAGGTGCCACAGATAAACCTTTGTGAGAACGAATCAAATGCCTGGCATCTGTTAAAAAGCAAATGTCCTGGGAACTGTCGCCATTAAGACTTTATTGAGGCTATTAAAAATCCACCTCTGAGCAAGCCTTTTTGTCCTTAAAATAATAAAACACATCAGGGAATGACCAGCACAGAATATAAGGACCATAATAAGTAGGGAGAGACATCTATAAACTTCATAGATTCTATGTATTTACTAAATAATTACTTTGTCCACATATCAAAACCATTGCTCAGTTAATTTAATTCTAGAAAAATGTTGTGTAATTTAGATTAAATGAAAACATAAACAAACTAGAAAGTACTAATAAAATCTAGGAGATAGCCAAGCAAAGGGAAAATAATGCAGTCTGGAAATCAAAAGATATTGATTCTGATTCTGGATCTTTTACTGTGTGATCGCTGAACAATTATTTTCCCAAACTGTAGCCTCTGATTCCTCAGCTCAGACAGGGTGAACAGGATTAGTTGATTTTCAAAGATGCTGGCAACTCTGAAATGTTCTGATTTTACTAGTATATTGGTCATTTTCTGGACATGACTAACTAATCAATTAAATTGTTTCTGAATGTAGATGCAGCCTAAGAGAGAGAGAGAGCAGGCCAAACAAAAATCTAGTGATAGCCTAAACACAAAATGTGCCTCTGTATTTCTTGAAGAAAACTTCTGAGAATTCAAATGTCTTAAAATGACCAGACTTAACATGGAATTTGCATAATTTCACACTTTCTTCCTGTATAAGTAGTTTAATATCATTTTTAAGTAGGCCATGAAAGTTGGGCATAACTCTGGATTTTTATTGAATATATTGGACAGTTGAGAAATATATTTGTCACTTGTGATTTCCCATATCAGATATTACCAAAATTAAACAAAAGTAAAAAAGCAATAAAACACACTTTTATTATTCTCTCTATTCTAAATAAATTTAGATATTTTGTTCTTTGATTTGAATACCCATTTTTATTTTTCATTAATCTGATTTTATTAGTTTTTTAACTATAGCTTCCCCTCAAAAAACTTTAGAATAAAATATTAAGCCCTCTCCCACAAATATTTTAAGTAGTCATGACTGTTCAGTAAGAATTAACCATTTTTTCTCTATTCAAAAGATTGATTTAAATTAATATTTATGGATAATGCTGCCAATGAAGTTCTATTCAGTAAGAGAACAGCTCAAATATTAGATCAGAATAGACATGGTTGAAATGATACTCGTGTTGTAGAGGAATAGCTTGAGATCATCTCAGTGAATGCAGATGACAATTATTATAAAAAATGACCAGAATAATAAGAAAGGAGCCAATAGATATGGAGAGAAGATACAATATATAAAAATGACATAGAATTATATTTCAGATTTCAATATGGGAAAAAACAGTTAATTTCACAGAAAAAGATAAGGAGTTCAGAAATTGATGCAACTACATGTGGGATTTGCTTATACTTACAGGTGGCATTAAATATAAGTAGGGGGAGTAATAAATATGTAATAGATTTCTCTGGATCAAATGGCTAGCTGTTTGTAAAAATAAATGCAAATGTTAATTTCATACTTTTTACTGGATATGGTAAGCTTATGTGAAGAGTCCTCACAGTTTGCCTGGAATACACAAATCTCTCGGTAAATGATAAAGCCTCTCCCTGGTAACGATGTTTTTGAATTTGTCACTTCACCTTTTACTGAGCACGTTTTACATTCAATTGTGGAGGGGATAAATTATTATCTTTTTCCTAAAAAAAAACAAAAACAAAAAAAAACCATAACCATTAACGTACAGAAAATTTCAGGAGGACCCCCTCCCATATTATTTATGAACTCACTAGATTCTTCTATTGCATCCATTGTTTCTCAAAGTATATAACTTATAGATTCCTCTAAGAAGAATGCCTTTACTGTCTGGCCTAAGAAGTCATTTTGGCCGAAGTGCTATCATTTCCTTAATTTTTAAAATTTATTTATTTTTCATTGCAAAGTTTCTGCATAGTTTTTTAAGGACTTTCCCTTTCACACTCTCAGCACCAATCTTACAGTGTTGTATTGCTTCCAAAGAAGTGTTGTTTTCTATCATCATGATCTAAAAGCATTCCCTTATCTACTACTTGCAGACCCCTTTGCTATGTTTTGGGGGTATGAGGCATTGGGTAGTAAGAACATGTCTTAAAAAAATTAGGAACATATTCAGTAGTCCAGATAAATCAACTATAAATTCTATTATATATATATATATATATATATATATATATATATATATATATATATATAATTTGAGGCCTGATGCACGATTTCATGCACCAGTGGGGTCCCTCAGCCTGGCCTGCAGGATTGGACCATAACTGGCTTTAAAACACCCCCCAAGGGGTCCTAGATTGTGAGAGGGCACAGGCCAGGCCAAAGGACCCCACCGATGCATAATCAGGGCCAGGAAAGGACATGAGATGTTGGCCAACTGGGGCGGGGCCATGGGAGGGCTCTAGGGCATGTCTGGCCTGTCTTGCTCAGTCCCCATAGGTCTTACCATAGCAGTAAGCTAAGCTACCAGTTGAAGTGTCTGCCCCCTGGTGGTCAGTGAACATCATAACAAGTGGTTGAATGGCCTTAGCATATCATTAGCATATTACACTTTGATTGGTTAAATGCTGACTGACGACTGACACTTAGCATATTAGCCTTTTATTATATAGGATTTAAAATTCTGATCTATTATAATTTAATAGATAATCTAGAAAATATTCACCATGGAAGACAAAAAGTCCAATTATCAAAGAGCATCTACCCTGAGCCAATAAACTTTACAACATATATATTGTAGGTGAAATGTCTTTTATAGAAAATGATATATTTCTGCATAGATTGATATTTAATTATCAATGAATTATTCCCCCAAAATAATTGGTTTTGGTGAGAGAGAGCTGGCTTTGGGGCAATAATTATGCCATTTCAACATAAGAAACTTATTTGATACAATCTTTAAACTAGTTTGTCCATTAATTATACCAGCTTATTATCATTTCCTATCAGCTTAGTTTCAGCAATGAAACTAGAGTGTATTTTTGTGACTGGATGAAGAAAGCAAACATGTAACCATATTCCATATCACTAGAATTCTAGTGATTAATTAATGCCCATTCATTATGACATAGGCGTTTTGGAAATGAATGGGCAACTATTGTGTGATAGCACATTTTATAAACGACTGCAGTATAAACTAATTGAGTGCTTGAAAATCAATAAATAGATACTCAAATTCCAGATCTGTAATGCCAGCATAATTCTCTGGTCAAGGAACAAGATAGGCTAAGGCATGACTGCTCTTTTGGTATAGCACAATATTAACCTAGACTTCCAGGGACTGTCCTGTGACTGCAACCCATACCTGGCTGCACGCTGAAATACTCAGTTCAGGAGATGAAGAAACTGCAAAATCTCTTGCTGACTCTTAGTTTTCCAATTCTGACAGGACAATGTTTTCCCTTTTATCTTTCATTCCCTTCACATTTTTTCCTTTCCTCTCCCTTTGGCTGTCATATCCTCTCAAATATTAATATTCTTAATACATTTGAAAATTGGATTATTGTTTATATACATATCATCCTTCAGTGTTTTAAAACTCAACACAATAACATGAACATGTGTTCATATTCTTAAATATTCCCTCAAAGTGAGAATGTAAAGTGGTCTAGTATTCCATCATATCAATTCCATATGTTATATTTCCATTTTGAGGGGCTGACTCCTAAAGTGACATGTCAGAGTTCTTAGGGCTTTAATTATTTTTGACAGATAATTTTTTAGAAATGTTTTACTAATTTACACATATTCCAAAAGTCCTTAGAATTGTGAAACTTTCTTTAGTCCAATTAAGATTTTAAAGTCAGGAGTTTTAGAATAAAACCAGTCTCTTGGAAGATTGGGAAGAAGGTCGCTGACAAGGAGGCAGACTGCAAGATAGTACATGAAAGGAGAGTGTGGTCATATGGGGAGTGTTTATTTGTGAGTTGAGGGACAGCTATACTCCAAGGTACTGTTGGGGATTGTCAGACAGGGTTCCCCTGACAAGGCAGTCTCCATTGCTGCTGAAATTGCTCCCAGAACAACCAGCTCTAACATGGATACCACACCATCTTGGAGGGGAAAGTGGCTGTTATCAGAAGTCTAAAAATCCTGGGGATATACAACAACCCCCAGGGAACAGCTGCAAACCCAGGAACACCAGACCTCAAGCAACTTGAATATCCAGATTCAGAAGAGATCTGCAACTTATCACGGAAAGGTCAGATTTTGCATAGGAAAAAGAGATAGAGAAGTACATAACCAAACACCCAGTTAAGAGAGATCATGGGGAGACAAAGAAACAGTCACATATGAAAGAATAGGCGGTATCACAAAAAAAGGAAGTACACAAAATGGAGGAAAGCAACCAGTCAGAGAAAGAATTCAGAGAAATGGTCATAAGGTGGCTGAAAAGAATGGACGACACAGTGAACAATATGTGTAAGAAACAAAAGGAAATGAAGAAGAACCAAGAAGAAATGAAAAATAACATAACTGCTATTTTTTTTAATATAGAAATCATCAATAGTAGACTAGAAGAAACAGAGGACCGCATCAGTGAGCTAGAAGACAAGGTAGGAAAAAAAAAAAAAACAAAAACACAAAAGCAGAGCAGCATCTAGAAGAAAAATTAAAAATTAGGAGGATAACCTAAGGGAACTTTGGGACAATATGAAATGAAATAACATCTGCATGAAAGGGGTGCCAGAAAGAGAGAAAATTGAGCAAGAAATATAAAACTTGTTTGAAGAAATTATGACAAAAAACTTCCTTGATATAGGAAAAAAAAAAACAAAACAAAACAAAAAAAAAAAAAAAACTCACACAAATCCAAGAAGCTCACAGTGTCCCAAACAAAATGAATTCCAAAAGACCAATACAAAGGCACATTAAAATTAAATTGGAAAGCACCAACAACAAATTAAGAATCTTAAAAGTGGCCAGAGAGAGACAGAAAATTACATACAAAGGATCTTCCATCAGACTAGCGACTGATTTCTCAACAGAAACACATCAGGCCATAGGGAATGGAATTAAATATACAAAGTCATGCAAAGAAAGGGTCTGAATCCAATAATACTGTATCCATCAAGGCTATCAATGAAAATTGAGGGTGAAATCAGGAGCTTCAGAGACAAAAAAGGAGTAAGGGAGTTTATTACCACCAAACCAGCAATGCAAGAAATGCTAAAGGGGCTGCTATAAAAAGAAGAAATAGGAAGCGAAAAAGAAAGACAGGGGTAAAGAATAAAAATGGTGACAAATAAGTACCTATCAATAATAACTTTAAATGTAAATGGATTAAATGCCCCAATCAAAAAACATAGGGTAACTGAGTGGATAAGAAAACATGATGCATATATCTGCTGTATACAGGAAACCCACCTCAGAAAAAAGGTGGGCTTTAATTATTTTTGACAGATAATTTTTTAGAAATGTTTTACTAATTTACACATATTCCAAAAGTCCTTAGAATTGTGAAATTTTCTTTAGTCCAACTAAGATTGGACTATATATATCTGTCTATTGGACTATATATACAATAATACTGTATCCATCAAGGCTATCAATGAAAATTGAGGGTGAAATCAGGAGCTTCAGAGACAAAAAAGGAGTAAGGGAGTTTATTACCACCTCAGAAAAAAGATGCAAACAGAATGATGGTGAAGGGATGGAAAATTTTTTTTTCAGGAGAATGGAAATTAAAAAAAAAAAAAATCACCTGGGGTAGTAATACCTATTTCTGACAAATTAGATCTCAAAGTGAAGTACATAAAAAGAGATGTGGAAGACCACTTCATAATACTTAAAGCAAATAATCCAACAAGAAGAAATAACTCTGATAAACACATAAGCACCCAATACAGGAGCACCCAAATACATTAAAAATAACTTGTGAATGTTATCAAGGGAGAGATTGACAGCAATAAAATCAGAATAGGGGACCTTAATACCCCACTATCTACATTAGACAAATCCTCTAAACAAAAAATCAGTAAATATACGTCAATCCTAAATGACTCACTAGTTCTGAGGGAATTAATTGACATCTTTAGAACATTTCACGCAAAAGCCACAGAAGATACATTCTTCTTAAGTGCACATGGGTCATTTTCAAAGATACGCCATATATTGGGTCAAGGGCAAAGTCTCTTCAAATTCAAGAAGATAGAAATCATATCAAGCATCTTCGCAGATCACAGTGGCATAAAATTGGAAATCAACTACAATAAAAACAATCCAAAAAAATAAAACAGAGGGAGACTAAATAGCATGCTATTAAACAATGACTAGGTTACAGAGAAATCAAGGAAGAAAGAAATAAAAAACATCGTAGCAACAAATGACAATGAGAACACAACAATCCAAAATCTATAGGACACAATGATAGCAGTCTTGAGAGGAAGTTCATAGCTACAGCCTACTGCAAAACATAAGAAACAATGGTAGTAAATTACCTAAGCCCACAACTCAGAGTTAGAAAGAGAGCAACAAGAAAAGCACAGTGTAAGCAGAAGGAAGAAAATAATAAAGATAAGAGCAGAGATAGACAACATAGAGACCAAAATAATAATAATAATAATAATAATAATAATAATAATAAATAAATAAATAAATAAATACAATAAATAAGATCAACAAAACCAGGAGCTGGTTCTTCGAAAGGACAAACAAGATTGATGAACCTCTAGCCAGGTTCACCAAGAAGCAAAGAGAGGACCCAAATAAACAAAATCAGAAATCAAACAGTAAAAATAACAACAAACTCCACAGAAATACAAAGAATTGTTAAAAAAAAAAATACTATGAACAACTCTATTCCAACAAACTGGACAACCTAGAGGGAATTAACATATTCCTAGAAAAATATAACCTTCTAAAACTCAATCAGGAAGATTCTAAAAATCTCCAAAGGCCAATAACTCTGGAAGAAATGTAAGCAAGTCATCAAAAAGCTTCCAGCAAACAAAAGCCCAGAGCCAGAGGGTTTCACAGGGGAGTTATACCAAACATTCAAGAAGAAATATAACCTATCCTCCTCAGCCTATTCAAAAAAAAAATTCAAGAGGAAGACACACTTCAAAGCTCATTCTATGAAGCCAGCATCATCCTAATAACAAAACCAGATAAAGATAACACAATGAAAGAGAAATACAGGCCAATATCCCTCATGAACATAGATGCCAAAACCCTCAGAAAAATTCTATCAAATCGGATCCAGCAGTACATCAGAAAGATCATACATTACGACCAAGTAGGATTTATCCCAGGGATGCAAGGATGGTATAATATCCACAAATCAATAAACATGATACATCACAAAAACAAATTGAGTGATAAAAATCACAGAGTTATAACAATTGATGCAGAGAAAGCATTTGACAAAATCCAACAACTATTTTTGATAAAAAATTCTCAGCAAGGTGGGAATAGAAGGATCATACAATACCTCAACATAATAAAAGCCACATTTGACAAAGTCACAGCCAATGTCATATTCAATGGGCAAAAACTAAAAACTTTTCCACTAGGAACAGGACACTCTCACTACACCTTTTTGACATAGTACTGGAAGTATTAGCCATTGTGATTAGATAAGATGAAGGAATAAAAGGCATCCAAATTGGAAAAGAAGAAGTAAAACTGTCCTTATTCAGAGATGACATGACATTGTACATAGAAAACCCCAAAGGTTCCATAAAAAAAACATTAGACTTAATAAATGAATTCAGCAATGCAGCAGGATATAAAATTAATGCCAAGAAATCTATGGCATTTCTGTACACCAATAGTGAACTTGCAGACAGGGAGACTAAAAAAAGCAATCCCATTTACCATCGCACCAAAAAAATAAGATATCTAGGAATCAACTTAACTAAGGAAGTAAAAGACCTATACTTGGAAAACTATAGGACACTGAAAAAAGAGATAGAGGAAGACATAAACAGATGAAAGAACATGCCATCTTCATGGATTGGTAGAATCAAGATCATTAAAATGCCCACACTACCCAAAGCAATTATAGATTCAATGCACATCCAATTAAAATACCAATGGCATATTTCACAGATTTAGAAAGAATTCTCCAAAAATTCATCTGTAATGAAGAAAAGTCCACAAATAACTATAGCAATCCTGAGAAAGAAGAGCAAAGTAGTTTGGATCTCAATACTAGTTTTCAAGCTGTATTACAGTCACTGTTCTCAAAAAACAGCCTGGTACTGGCACAAGAACAGACATATAGACCAATGAAATAGAATGGAGAACCCAGAAATCGACAAAAACCACCATGCTCAATTAATATTTGACAATGGAGGCATGGACAAGCAATGGAGTCAAGACAGTCTCTTCAATAAATGGTGCTGGGAAAATTGGACAGATACATGCAAAAAAAAAAAAAAAAAAAAAAGAAAAGAAAAGAAAAGAAAAAGAAAAGAAACTAGACCGCCAATTTACACCATACACAAAAATAAACTTAAAATTGATTAAGAATTTAAACATAAGACAGGAAACCATAAAAATACTAGAGGAATCCACAAGCAGTGAAATCTGAAACATATGCCGAAGCAATTTCTTCAGTGATCCTGCTCCTAGGGCAATGGAAACTAACTAGAAAATAAACAAAAACAAAACAAATGGAACTATTAATACATCAAAATAAAAAAAGCTTTTGCATAGCAAAATAAACCATCAACAAAACAACAAGAAAGCCCACTGTATGGGAGAACATATTTGTCAGTGTTATTATTGATAAAGGTTTAATCTCCAACATTTACAGGGAACCCATACAACATAACAAAATGAAGATAAATGATCCAATAAAAAAATGGGCAATAGACCTAAATAGATACTTTTCAAAAGAAGATAGGGGGAAGGCCAAGAGATATATAAAAACATGCTTTAAGTCACTAATTATCTGAGAGATACAAATCAAAATGACAATGCAGCACCATCTCACACCTGTCAGAATGGCTATCGTCAACAAACCAATAAAGGACAAGTGCTGCTGAGAATGTGGAGAAAAGGAACCCTCTTGCACTGCTGGTGAGAAGGCAGACTGGTGCAGCCACTGTGGAGAACAGTACGGAGTTTCCTCAAAAATCTAAAAATGGAACTCCCATTTGACCCAGTAATCCCACTTCTAGGAATATACCCCAAGAAACTAGAAACACGAATCAGACGGATATATGCACCCCTATGTTCACTGTAGCACAATTCACCATAGCTAAGATTTGGAAACAGCCTATATGCCCATCAGCTGATAAGTGGATTAGAAAATTATGGTACATCTACACAATGGAATACTATGCTATAAAAAAGAAGGAATTCTTACCATTTGCAGCAGCATGGATCGAACTGGAGAACGTTATGCTAAGTGAAATAAGCCAGACTGAAAGCAAAATACCACATGATTTCACTCATTTATGGAAAATAAAGAACATTATAACCTGACGAATAAAAAGATAGATACAGCCCTAACTGGTTTGGCTCAGTGGATAGAGCATCAGCCTGTGGACTCAAGGGTCCCGTTTTCGATTCCCATCAAGGGCATGTACCTTAGTTGCAGGCACATCCCCAGTGGAGGGTGTACAGGAGGCAACTGATCAATGTTTCTCTCTCATCAATGTTTCTAACTCTCTATCCCTCTCCCTTCCTCTCTGAAAAAAACAATGAAATATGTGTGTGTGTTTTTTCTTTCAAAGATAGATACAGTGGCAGTGAAGCATTGAGCAGACTGTCAAATTACAGTGGGAAGGCTGGAGAGTGTTGGGGAGGGGGTAAGAGATCAACCGAAGGAATTGTATGCATGCATATAAGCACAACTATTGGACACCAGACACTGGGGGGTGGGATGAGGGCATGTATCAGAGGGTAGGTGAGGCTGGAAGAAGGTCAGTTAATAACAAAAGGAGATATATGTACTACTATTTGTAATTCTTTAAACAAAAAAATAAAAAAATAAAAAACTGTCTCTTATACAAAGGTATCTCTTTTTGCTCTCACATTGATGTTTCTCTCTGTCCCTCTTCCTTCATCACCTCTAAAAATAAAAAATAATCAATAAAAACCTGTAAACAAATAAACAAACAGAACATCCTCACCAGCCATTCAAACTGGTCAGTGTGAGTAGCTAAGTGGGCTTATACTTACATGTTCTAGGACTTATAAGGATAAAGTTGAGGAGACTCATTCCTGTCATTCAATGCCACATTGTCATTTTATACCTAAACTCCTTCTACATGAAAGAAAAAAATAACTTCCTACAACCAGCTATGAATAAAACTATCATGACCAGCTTGTCTTCTCCCAGAGCTATTAACAAAAGCATCTCACTATAGTCTGCACCAAAGTACTCATTTATCGTTAAGAGTTGCCATTAATACTTTACGTCTTCTGCTTTCATGAATAATTTATGATATAATTTAGTATTCATTTTAATGGTAAAGAGGTTATTCTACTGGAACCAAATCACCATGCCTGAGTTACATCAGATCAAATATCAACGAAATCAACCAATCATGCTGGCCAAAGAAATAGTTCTGTATTTATATATTTTTATTTTGCTTTCAGCTTGCAGAGGCAATAAATATATAGCACTAAAGACTTTGAGCATTCAAAGTTGATCTTTCAATCTTTTATTTGTCAAATATGTGTTGAATACTTACTATGTGCCAATTACTGTTTTAATCAGTGGGGAACCCATATTGAACAAAACAGACAAGGGAGTTGCTGTCATGGAGTTCAAATTCTGTTTGTGAGACATATATGACCAGCAACTGAAAGACTGAAATTACAAATGGAGAATCTGCAGACCATATTTAAAAAAAAAATAGAATTTTGACCCATAATGTACAGCAACTTGTCCAGATGACCAGCCTGCTATAACTCAGGCTTGTAGAAAGTCTGACTTTTATCTCTAGTAATTGACCCAAAAATCTCTAGGACTTGACTGATAATTGATAGCTTCCTTAAATTTTGTCCCTGTCTTCAATTAGGACCAACTAGAAAAAGGCGAATACACACCCATTACCAATCACACAGTATGCCCAGCTTTAAGTTACCATACAGCCGCTTTCCAATGCCAACAGCCTCCAATCAGTTCATACCTGAAGCCATCCATAATGTCCCTATAAAATGTTTTCATTCCTGCCCTATCTGGTTTGGCTCAGTGGATAGAGCATCAGTCTGAGGACTGAAGGGTCCCAGTATCAATACTGGTCAAGGGCATATGCCTGGGTTGTGGGCTCGATCCCTAGTAGGGGGTGTGCAAGAGGCAGCCAATCAATGATTCTCATCATTGATGTTTCAATTTCTCCCTCCCTCTCCTTTCGTCTCTGAAATCCAAAAATATATATATTAAAAAAAATAAGTCATCTTAAAAAAAATGTTCTCATTCTTTTTTCTGCTTTTGAGTCTCTTCAAAACACAAGTGATAGTAGCTGAGCCCCTTGCTATAGACCTCTCTGAAGAAATAGTATTTGCTTTTCAATTAGGTTGATATTAACTCATTTCCCTAAATTAAAATAGTTAATTATAATGTCCAAAATGATAACTACCTTGAAGAAAACATATTGGGGTGATGTCATAGAAGGTGATGGAGTGGTAGTAGAGAATAGCTTAAAGTGGGTGATCAGAGAATGACCACTGAGAGAGTTAGAACTGATCTAAATGACAATAATGAGAGAACATTGTAAACATCTGGTTCAGAGACTTCTTTGCAGAGGTAACAGCATTTTCAGAGGCCATGATGCAGAAACAAGTTGACATATTTATGAAACCAAAAGAGGGTTGATGTTGCCATATCGTGATGAATAAGAACAGTTAGAGATAAGGTCAGTAGGTATATAGGAACCTCACTTTGTTGAGCCTCACTTTCTTCAGTTTAGTTTAGGTGTTACTGGAAACATTTCCTGGATTTTCTCTATACATTAAATGTAATTTCTAGAACTTAGTAATATTGTAAGATTTCATCTTATTCTGTGTCTTTTTGTGAGTTGTTAGAAAAGGTTCATCATGGGCTGTTGAACCATCACCATTTTGAATCTGTATTCATAAAAGCCCAGTGACCAAAAAGGCAGAATGACCAGAACAACCAGAATGAGCGGTGACTATGAAGTGCACTGCAGCAGACAACCAGCCTAACCTGGACCCTGATTGCCCCCCAGACAACCTGGCCAACCAGATAGGCCCCCAACACCCTAATCAGGGGTGGGGCCAACCAGCCAATTGCTGTGGTCCCTCCCTGTGGCTGCCCCTTTCCCCGATTATCCCCCATCAGGGGTGGGGCTGGCTGGCCAACCACACTCAGCCCCTCTCCCTCACTAGTCCAGCCTATGGGCTCCCATCAGGGTGGGCTGGTGGGTTGGACCCCACACATGCACAAATTTGTGCACCAGGCCTCTAGTTTCTTTATAAATAATGAAAATAGCCTCCATCCAAAGGCAGTATTGTATTATAGAAACTGACCAATCAATGGGAAGAGAAAACAAGTATTGTGTCATTTCCTGGATTCTTTTAAAAATAAAGAAATTGGTAGTTATCAGTATTATAAATATTCAAGGTTCAAATTCTACCCAGCCAGCATGGTTCATTGGTTGAGTGTCAACTTGTGGAATCAGGAGATCACAGTTCAATGACAGGTCATGGTACATGCCCAGGTTGCAAGCTGGATTCCCAGCATGGGGTGTGCAGGAAACAGCCGATCAATGATTCTCTCATTATTGGTATTTTATATCTCTCTTTTCCTCTCCCTTCCTCTCTGAAATCAATAAAAATATATTTTTAAAAATGTATTTTAAAAAGATTCAAATCCTAGACTCCTGATTCCAAGTACAATGTCCTTTTCACTACAACATCCCACCTTCAAGAAGTTTACAGATCCTAGCCAGTTAGCTCAGTTGGTTAGAGCATCATCCAGATACACCAAGGTTAGGAGTTGATTCTCCTGACAAAATTATACCCTTTCATTTTATCACAAGTTTAGAATCTAAATGTTTCCTTTATGGCCTTAGTTGCTAAGAAATTCAGAGCTAAGTCTGGCACTCAATTTACTTAATCCTGCAGTCCAAGGTTTTGAGAATGAATCTCCATTTAAAAATATTTGTATTGAGCCCTGGCTGAATAGCTCAGTTATTTAGATGTTGTCCCTATACACCAAGGTTTCAGGTTTTATCTCTGGCCAGGGCACATACAAAGAATCAATCAATGAATACATAAATAAGCAGAACAACAAATTGATCGTTCTCTCTCTTTCTCCCCCCCCCCCCCAAATCAATCTTTTTTTTTTAAAGAAAGTTTACAAATTACAGTTTCTTTCATTTATTGAAGAGGTGTTTTGTTTTGTTTTGTTTTGTTTTGTTTTGTTTTGTTGGCTGGCTTGGAAACCTATCTTTCTTTTAGGACATGCTTTGTATGTTAATTAACATGTTGCACTAAAAGAAACCCATTCAAAAACCAACTTCAAGTAAACAATGGAATGCTGTCTGTTTGATAAATTAGCATCTTTCTCACACATACATATTTATGCACATATGGGCTCCTGTACATCCAAAGGGTTTTAAGCTTCCAGCTTTGTATTTGGTATTCAATATTCTTGAAAAAATGGACTGTATTGGCTTAATTCAATTTATTTTCAAAGCATAAATTAAATTTGAGGAATAAGAATTATAGCATCAAGAGGAATAAAGTAGCAGCTTGACTATATTTTTCTTTCTGCAAAACAGTTCCCTGTTCTTCATGCCAGTGACATCAGGGTAATGCTCATTGTTTTAAACATTTTGATAAAGATCCTCATCTGTTGCAAACACCTCAAAATTATGTGTTTTTAATTCCCATTTTAAATAAATGTCATTCTGTTCACATGGTTGCTTCAACAATTTCTTAAGGATTTTTTAGTATGTTTCCAGCTGAGTCTCTTTTGTTGAAGGGGTGGAGGCCTTACAGAATGTCTTCCCAATATTTTAGTTCTGCCCTGACAAGCTGTCAGTTCTTAACATTGACATCTCTATTTTATATCTTTCCTCCAAAAAAACATTGGCACACTTTCATTTCCTCTTAAGAAACATTTTGAGATGTCACTTTAGACTTCAAGGTTGACAAATAATGTTGTATAGAAAATCAATAGTAACTTCATTTTGGTGTGTTGATGAACTTAAAGTAAATGAAAAATATTAAATAATTTGTCCACGAAAGCAGTAGTTGGAAACCTCAGCAAGATAGTGGTTGCATTAATGATTTTCAATGTAATCAACTCCATTCCAAACATTTCCCTGAACTTTTACACTGGGGGGCCAGATTATTATGATTTCTGATCACTGGGGATCAAGCCTGCAGCACAGGAATATGCCCTTGATAAGAATTGAACTCTGGACCCTTCAGTCCACAGGCTGATACTCTATCCACTGAGCAAAACCAGCTAGAGGCTCATGCCTTTTTTATTATTTCACGTTTCTCTTTTCCCCATGGAGACTGGCCTCCCTCATGACAATTAGCACTTTATTATTGCAGTATAGTCTTTCCTTAATTCTTTGAGATTGTAACTCATAGATCATCGATTTGACTGCAAAGCTGTTTTTCATGTACCCCACTTTATGTATTATAAAATATTGCAAACATAAAATAGTAACAATAGCTAACACTTTGTGCTGGGCACCGTTGTAAGTTTTTTACATGTGTTACTGTAGAGTTAGGCAACTCTAAGAATAAACTCATAGATATGTACTACTATAGATGAGGAAAGAAAGGATAAGAAAGTAAGTAAATGCCCAAGGCCACATGGACAATAAAACGGTACAGCTGAGATTCAATCTCCTGACACTCAAGTCCCATACCCCATAATTTTATCATCTGTGATATATTGCTTGTGTAAGAAGTACCAATATAGGAAACTAGATTTAAGATAGTAACATAAAATTGTATCTCTTCCAAATCTTGTTTCAGAAACCAACAAACTATCACCCACACAGTTGATCTCTTCTGTGTACCTTTCCTATTGAGTGTCTTACTTCTCTTATTAATAAGTAAATACTATTCAGAAGTTGACATGTATCTCTTACACACATACTTTTACAATATCACCATATATTTACCTGCTCATATAAAATATGCATTTTTTATTTGTACTAAATTTATATTTGTTTTCAAAATTTACAGAAATTCTTTCAAAATGTGCATATCCTGTGTACTTCTTCCACCCCCTTCAATACTGATTTCTAGATTTAGCCAAGTGGATAAATGTAGATCTAATTCATTCCCTTTTAATTTATGAATATACTATGATTTATTGTTATTCATTAACTCCCTTAGCTGTGGACATGTTATTTTATATTTTTTCCACTTGAAACAATGTTACTACAAAGAGCCAACTCCATGTCTCTATGGAATTGCTGAGTAATACTCTACCCTAGGTATTGCAAATTATTTTCCAAGGTGGTAACACCAATTTACATTTACACTGGCACTCTAAGAGAGTTCTTTTGCTAAATTCTTAGGAAAATTGGGGATAATCTTTTTTTTTTTTTAATTAACAAACTTATTTTCCAATTCTCTATTTGATGTGTATGCATTAGATTTCTCTGTTCCTGGCACCTAGCACCTACAGCATATATTTGGGACAGAAACTGCTGTGGACATAGTATCCCTTAGTGCATATTTCTCTGTCTTTACTCTCTTTTTGATGTGCTGATTATTTTTAGTTGAATTTTGTCAAAATGATCATTCATCTCCTTTATAGTTTGTATTTTTTGTATCTTATCTAAGAAATTATTCTCTATGTTGAAGTCCAAAGGATATTCTAATATATTTTTCTCTCTGAGTTTCAAAGATTTATCTTTACATTTATTTCCTTAACTGATGTGAAATTGATTCTTATGCATGGTGTGACTCTAATTCTCATTTTTCTCATATGAATAACCAATTTTCCCAGTACCATTTCTTGGTGCCCATTCTTTCCTTGCTGATGTTTAATGTCACTTTTCTCACAGATCAAATTAATATATATGTTTCTAGGGCTGTATACTTTATCTTTTCATTCATCCATGAATTCACCAAATATCAAGAAACTACTCTATGGCAGCATGATTCTTGGTGTGTTTTTTGTTGTTGTTTGTTTGTTTGTTTGTTTGTTTTTAAAATATATAACCCTGAGCAAAATAGACAAGAATCTTTGTCTCCTTGTAGCTTAAATTCTTGGACTATGGGTGGGGCAAATATATATAAAATATAATAGAGAAGTATATAATATAGTGTATATTTATATTTTTAAAGTTTTTTGTATTTACAGATACTTCATATTACCATTTGAATTTTAGCTAGTTATATTCTACAAAATATTTGCTTGAAGTTGAGATTAAATTTTGATTGAGAATGCCTTAACTCTATAGATCAGTTTTGAGAAAATTGATATTTTAATAATATTGAGTCGACACACTTTTTGAGATAGAGTTAAATATAGATATAGATACAGATGTAGGTATAGATATAGATATAGATATTGATATAGATATATAGATATATATTACTTCTAAATTTTTGAAATACATTAGAAAATTTAGTGATAGCTTAGAGAGCATAAAGTCTTTTGATCCTTTCAGTTGACATATTTCTAATATACAATTAGCAGTTAATACATTCATATTACAAAATTGTTCAGATTGAAATAAGCAAACAATGCTACATTTTTTAAACCTTTTGGAGACATTTATAAAACTGTGACTATTTTAAAAATAATTATACTTAAACATTCAAATTCTTTTTATTTTGATGAATACCTAACTATAGTTCAATTGCCAAGTCTAAACCTTTGCCATAATTTTTGTTACTCTTTGACTCATTTTAAGAAATAAATTCTATAAATATTCCTTGGATTGTAGCGTGAAAAATCTAATTAAAATGCAGTAATAATTTTTGCCAGACTGCATTTTTTCTTATCTTTTATAGAATTTGAAATATATAATGCATACACACACATGAGAAATCCACATTATGAGAAAACACTCATTTGCTGTGGTGATTACTTTTTCAAAAGGCACTTTCTGGCAGCTGCAGGCACTCATCAGCATCCTTACAGCAATTTTGTTCTCATCAAAAATACAAACCTTATCTGGAAAGAAATGAAGTTGGTTATTCAACAATCCCTCCAGAAAGTATGCATATAAAACAATGTTTCTCTTAAAGTAGGTGCTTATTGTAAAGGCAAGTTTTTCTTCCCATACATTTTTGAGATTTGCCTTAAAAAATTAATCATGTACCTAAAGTACGTGTTATAATTTCATTCAACATATGTTAACTGAGTTCTTAGTATGTGGCAGGTACTGTGCTTAGCAATGGGGACATCATAGTACATGAATCACAAGCAATCTCTGCTTTCACAGAATTTGATAGGGACAGTCAAATTGATAAGTAAAGGACAAGTCTTCCTCATAAGTGATTTGATGGGAAACACTGGAAACCAGTGAAGCACTGGAATCCAGAAGCTTTCTTATAGAAGATGACAGCTGATCTGAGATCTGAAAGATGAGAAGGTGTTAAAAGTCAAAGAATAATAGAGGCAGGCATAATGAAGAGAATGTCCAATATCCAGGAAGTGAAGAACACCAACATGCTTGGGAAAATGCAATCATCATTGAAAAATGGTGCATGTCCAGCCATCATTGCTTAGTGGTTCAGAATCAACCTATGAACCAAGAGGTCATGGTTTGATTCCAGGTCTGGGCTCAATTCTTGGTGGTGGTGGGGTGGGGGCGTGCTGGAGGCCACCAATCAATGATTCTCTATCATCATTGAATCATTGATGTTTCTATTTCCCTTTCCCTCTCTGAAAATCAATAAAAATATATTTTTAAAAAAGAAAAATGATGCAGCATGAAGCTGGAAAATGTCATACTCCAAATCATAAATGGCTGTTTGGGCCACATGGAAGAGTTTGGGGTTTTTATAAAGAAAATGGAAAATATCATGTCATTTTTCAGAAGGGTAGTGGCTTGTTGAGACACATTTTAGATAGATCAAGTTGAAAGCTTTTTGGGAATGGGTTGTAGTGAAACATGAATGGCATCAGGTCTTTTAAGGGCTGGATATAAATGAGGGTTGAATAGGAAAAAAATCTATTAATGTGGAAAGTATGAGATACATTCAAGATGCATTCAGTTAAAAGAATACACGTTATATGTATGTATATATGTATGTTTGTGTATGCATGCATGTATGTATTAGATGCTAAAAGTGAGAAGGAGAGGGTAACCCCAATGACTTCCAGGTTTTTTACACAGCTTGCTTAATACATAGTCTTCCCATTCACCAATTCTGACAACACACCAACACACAAGTAAAACCAATGTTATGATAAAGAGATGATAAGCTCGATTTTAGACACTTTGAGTTTAAAGCATGCATAAGACATTCAACCAGAGATACGCCATGGTTTTCGAGGAATCTTGAGTTTAGGACAGGGATACAAACTACATACAAACGTTTGAGAGGAATCATAATTTATTTGGTAACCAAAGCAACTGGAAGGTGAGATATTATTTATGGAATATACAGAATGATAATAGACAGAATATGGCTCAGTATTGAGCCCTATAACTACTCCAACACTCAAAGTATATATAAAGAAAGAAGAATATGAATTCATTTGAAAAGAAATAAAGATACCACAATGGCCAGTGAGTACAGTAGTTAGAGCATCAGCCTGCACATTGAAGGGTCAGGAGTTCTATTCAGGTTAAGGGCACATACCTGGGTTGCAATCTCCATACTCCTGGCCAGGGCACATGTGGGAGGCAACCAATGGATATGTCTCTCACTTTGTTATTTCTTTCTCTCTCTCTCTCTCTCCCTTCTTCCCTTCTACTTTCTCTAAAAGTCAATGGAAAAAATATCATCTGGTAAGGATTCACCCAAAAAAGTTTTATTTCCTGCCTTAGTCTCATTCTTAGTCTCATTCTTTTTCCTTCCTTCCTTCCCATAGACAGCCAATATCATGATTTGTCCATGTACAGCAGTCTTTTATTGTGTGTGTAATTTTTATTAGTTTCTCAATTTACAGAAATGGTATCAAACAATTTATCTTTCTGAAATTTTTCTTCTTGCACATTATTGTTTTTATCATTTATTTTTGTTAATACAGACAGACCTAGTGCATTCATTTTAATTGTGCAAATATGTGAGAACTTAATTATCCATTTTTCTATCAATGGTTTCTAGTTTTTCACTAACACCAACAAGACTGCAATAAATACCTTTGTACCATTCAATGCCTTCATCTTCTTTTGCATATAAGCAAGAAAAGTTTCACTGAGGTACATAATTAAAAGTGGAGTTCCTAGTGGGTAGGCAATTTATTTTTTGTTTGATTGATTGATTCATTGATTTTGTGTGTTTTTTAGATTTCACATATAAGTGAAATCATATGGTATTTGTCTTTAAATGTACTAGCTACTATTTTTTTCCCAAAGGATCATTACAAATTTATAGTTCCAGCAACATCATTTGACAGTTATCAGTTTCTAAAACCTTTCCAAAATTGGAGTTCAGTTTTAATGTTAGCTAATCAAATGAGCATGAAAGTTTCTTAGTTTTATTTTTTACTTCACATAAAAGATTGATAAATTTATATACTCAATGATTTTTATTTTCTATTTCAACTATTATAATTTATGTTGCTTGTTTTTTATTCGTATTTGTCATTTAAATACTAATCATTTTGTTATATATATTGAAAATAACTTCTCTCACTATGTAGTTATCTTTAACCTTTTTATGGAATGTTTTTGGGGGTGATCTTGTTATAAGAACATATTTATTATTTCAAATATATAAATAAATATATGTTTTACATTTTAATTTATTTTTAAATCATATTTTATTATGTTTTTAAAATAAATTTTTATTGATTTCAGAGAGGAAGGGAAAGTGAGAGAGAGATAGAAACATCAATGATGAGAGACAATCATTAATCGGCTGGTCGAGCTTGCAACCCAGGCATGTGCCCTTGACCAGAATCAAACCCGGGACCCTTCAGTCCACAGGCCAATGTTCTATCCTATGAGCTAAACCATCTAGGCTCTTAAATGGTTTTTATTCTCTTTAGAATTTATTCTTTGCATGAGGGATGATGATTTTTTTCCCCAATATGTAAAATCAGGTGTTTTCCCACTAAGTTCACAAATGTGTCAGGTTCTGATCCTGGGCTTTCTACTTATATGTTTTGTCTATACCTATATTGGTTTCACACTGTCTTATTTGTTGTAGTTATATAATAAGTATGTATATATGGTCTGAGAAATCTCTCATCTTTGTTACTCTCCCACCTTAGAAATGTCATTGATGTCCTTTATATTATGAGTGACATCACTTTCTCAAGGACTGCAATGTGGTTCGTCCCTAAAACACACAAGATGTTGCCAAGGCCTTTAATAGATAAGATAAAATAACCTCTTTAATAGATAAAACATACCATTGAAATACAGCATCAAAGGTATATCTGGCTCAGAACAACAAACCTTGCTCACATAATGCTAATAAAGACAGCCAATCTCAAGGAGAAGCTTACTATAATCCTGTTTGATACTATTTCCCTATTTTACAGATTATTTTGAATCAACTCAAGTCATCTGTAGTCAGTGGTGGAATTGCTTATCCGCTACATTTTACAGCTTCTAAAGTTATTGAACACATATTACTCTATTTGTAAAATCCCAACAGATGGTTCACTGCTTAGCTGCTGGAATCTCAGCATTGTTATTCCGAAAGCCTTTGTGCCCACTTTTTGAAAACCTCACTGTTTCATCTTTACCTTCCTGGGGCCAATCACTTATCTACAAAGCATGCTATTTGTCACTGAACGGTAGAATTATAAATCTTCTGTGTGTAGTTCAGCATAATGGAATAGGTGCAGAGCCTCTCAAAAACACTGCTTTCAAGAAGTGAGACTATTACATGTTCGTGGAGACAAAACAGTTTATTGCATTTTAGGCAGACCTGATAGAATCTACAATATTGATCAAATGTCATTGGTGGATGCATATAAATGTAACAGATAATACTCACTACATCTCTTTCCTTTGCAGTAGTTCTGACCAAAAGCATTTGGAACATACCCTGTATTTTCTGTTTTCTGTATTTTACTTGAAAATGTAGCCTGAATAATTCGTAAAATTTGTGTAATTTATTTTGAGTCCTAAGATATCAACACAGAAATATCTCACAATAAAATAAGCAAGAAGGTAGTGTTTGAGTGTTGCCAATTGCAAAGTAATAAGTTCATGGTGTCCTCATGCAATTCACATGTTTTACTTTAGGATTCTAATAACAAAAATGTTGTTTTTGGACAATTAACGATAGACATATTCAATCATGAAAACATTGGTGCATTTGATTGTTGCCTCTGAAGGTTTTCTAATAAATTTGAACATCACTTTCTCTTTCTTTGTGCATCACATATTCTATGGCACTTGAGACCCATCAGATTGAGGCCAAAGACCAATTTAATTCAGCATACATATAAATGTAGGTGTGCACAGATACACCTGCAAACTGATTCACACATACAATTTCCGTATTTAATATTATTTCTCACTTTAATTAAAGATACTGTTTTATTTTTGCTTCAATGCTCCTGTAGCAGGAAAATATGGAACATTTTTGTAAAAACCATCTCACAGGACTGCTGAAGGTTAACTGTGTAGCTATAAAGTGCCTATCAGAGAGGGTGTGTTTTATCAGTGTTGGTTTCTTTCTTGTTCCCACTTCTCAGATACTAAAAGTCAATTGCCAATAGCAAACTAGGAGTTTAAGAGAACAGTAAATCAAAGCCATTCGTTAAGCACATATTATAGCAGGGAATGGGGAAGAATAGCAAGAAAGATAAAAATAAGTAAAAACCAAAATTTGATAAGACCTGCTTTCCCAAAGGTTTTAGTCTCATGGAAAACATTAATAGAGCATATGTTAGGAATTGCCAAGCATTTAAGTTTGATCTGAAATATCTGTTTATTTAAGCTTTTGGTATCCAGATAAAATTTTTGACATTTTTTCAAAAATTATTGAAATGTTCCCATTATTTCCATAGAAGTGTAGTAAAATGCATATTCAAAAAATACATACTCTTTATGAATAACTACTTACCAATGGTGGTGATGTTAATCTGTCCAAGTGTTTCTCTGATAGCTTATTTCTGTATATCAGTAACCCTGTACATCAGAATATATGTAAGAGAAGCTTCCTCTTATAACCATTTGGTATTAAACACCTACTACCTATATGTGCTACCCATATGCTAGGTGCTAGGGATCTGTACTGAATATAATAAACATGGTTCTGTACTCCAAGATCCGAGTCATTTGTGACATGTATTTGTCAAGTTGTGGATAGTTCCCCTGTGTCAGTCATGTCCTTCCCATTAACTTGCTACAATGTGACCAGAACCTTCCTTTATAGGAATTCTATGATTATCACAGCCACATTGGCCTTCCTAATGTGCACATGTTGTGCACTATATATACACATACTTCATAGACTCTTCCAGACAATTCTTTGAGTGACATTATAATCCCCATTTTAAAAATAAGAAACTGAGGCCTTAAGACTTTTCATGTGTGTACAAAACAACAAAGCTTATACCTGGTAGATCTTGTATTTAAACCTTGGTCTTTTAAATTAATTCTTTATGCTACTACTTGTTTTTTAAAAGGAAAATTCAGGTTTTGTGGAGTCTGAATCTTACATAATCAGTAGATCTCCTCAGGGGGGTAAACAAGAACACAATGGAAAATTAGATATGAACATGGCTATTTATTAAGAATAAGAAAACTACTGAAGCTTAAAATTTAGAAATCCCTTTAGGCTATTTATCAGAAATGCTTACATGGTAATATTCCTTGATAGCAACTTGAATTCCTCTTCCAATGTTTAACATTCCACAAAAACCAGCACACCCAGAGCAAACTGAGTCCAGAACAAGTACTAGGCCCTAAAGCTTAAATTTCATATGTTTCAGAGTAAACCCACCTCTATTCTCACTCAAGATGTTAATTATTGAGGACATGGACTCTGCACCTAATTCATCCTCACCTTGAAAGTACTCTAATTAGATAAAACATAAAGAATCCTTTGAGAGCTAGCAGTCATTCCCTAAAACCAACACTTATTGGAACATTCAGGATACACACAAAGCATATGGAAATCCTTAATTGACTATCTATATATAAAGATAGCACAACTTCTCATCCCAACCTCCCTACCTCATGCACAAACACATGCACACACACACGTGCTCAAACACCAAATCAAATAGTGGCTAAATGCTATAATACACTATAACCCTATTTTTAGCCTGTGATTATATTTTGAGTATAAAAGCATAATATTAACAGCATATATGGGTATTGAAAATTAAATGAAATCAAGATTCATTTTACACAAAGCAGAATCAATACAACAATGTTTTTATTGTATCTTGACCTTGCTGATTTCAGAGGTCATGTGTCTATGTTGCATTTTCCTGCTAACACTCCTTTATTTGGGGCTGGGTTCATGATAATTCTCTAGTAGGTTTTATGGGATTATTATAACTCTGGTAGATCTAACAGTATCACAAGATAACTCTTTTAAAAAATCCTAAATCTGCCTTTATAGAGGATATCAATTATACAACCAGATTTAATTGTATACTTTGGAGGGATATGGACAGGGGAAAAATCAAGGCTGGCTCTTTCTTTCTGATGGGTACAATTTATTTCACATTGAAATCCAGGTTTCTCTCAAAATTCTTAAAAATTAAACAAACCGACATACATTTAAATGAATTTTATATTTAAATGTATTGTTACAGCCATAGATAAGTGGCCTTTTGTTTAAGCAGCCACAATAGAACAGCTGGTCAGCTGGAGTGTTTTCCTGAAGAGTTGTGATCTGAAAAAATAATTGAAGA
Source organism: Pipistrellus hanaki (assembly GCF_964339955.1). Taxonomy (NCBI): domain Eukaryota; kingdom Metazoa; phylum Chordata; class Mammalia; order Chiroptera; family Vespertilionidae; genus Pipistrellus; species Pipistrellus hanaki. The sequence goes on along the minus strand of NC_140524.1, from coordinate 17,486,261 downwards.
ATGTGTAAGTGAAGCAAGTGTAACATATTTTATGAATTTTCATTCTATGCATTGAATATTCATGTACCCAAAGTCAACATGCCAGCAACATACCCTGCCCCATTTCTTTTGTGTGGCTTTGTCCAACTGTGGGAGAGTGTGGCTACCTTGGAAACAAATTACTTCCCTTCTATGACAAAACCTAAGAGAATTCAGCAACTATGAAATGCATCTAATATCTTGTCAAGAAGATATGATGCTCTTCTTGATTAATAGGATTAAGAAGGTGATGTGTTTATTGACATCCACTCCAGACAAAAACAATCATATAACCTTTCTTTGTTATATTGTCAGTAGACCAGCGAGCATATTCTTCGCAGGTTTCCTAGCAATTTGAAGTCCCACTAAAGCAACAGCATATATAGCAAACAAGAAAAGAGCACTCTAACTCAGCTAATTAATTAGTAATGGGAAAATGATTTCTCACAAATGTAGATTGCTGAAATTACACAAATTTTTGGGCAAAGCAATTTGTAATTTCTTGTTGCTTAGAAGGCTCAAAAATATATTTTTCCTAAGTTCCTTCTGGTATTATCATTTTATTAATGTGTGTCTTCCCCTGGGCAAAGTGAATAAATCAAATATATAATTTTAGATGCATAGCTACTTTAAAACAAGACAACAAAATAAACCTGCTATGATTCTGATCTTTAGTTCTCTTCACTCTTTTCATTTTGCAATGCTTTGACAATCCAACAACTGTGCTGTCAAGTTTAGAATTTAAATAGACTTTCACAGAATGCTTCATGAACACCAGCTATAATGTCAGCAACCAACTCCATCTTTAGTTTGTCTTTAAACAGAAAGCATAGACTCAAGATGACTCTTGCCAGCCACAGCTTGAGAGGTAGGCTCTAAGGATGGTTTTCCCATCTGGGAGAAGTCAAATAGAATCACAAGACAAAATGTGTGGCAAAAGAAACGTCCACATCCCTCAGAAGTTGGACTGATACTACTTTTTGAAAAATAATGCTATTGTTTTAAAATTATTCTTGTTACATAATGCAATGTAAGTTGTGTAGGATACAAATTCAGTTGCTGAGCAAGTACACATCCTGCCAATAAGGCCAAACTGATACCATTGCTTTTTTAGTATTTTGAACATTTGTGGAAATTACCGAAGTTAGAATTCTTTCATTGGCCTGGTGTAGGCAGAAAGAAAGACAGGAAGCAGGGAAGAGATTGAGAGGATGGCAAATCAATAATCCCCTGCTGGATGAAGTTTGCTAGAGGAAAGGATATAAAAAGACAAGACTAAGGAAAGAATTTAGGGAGGAAAAGAGATACACTAGGGAAAGGAGAGTCAGATTTGGCAGGAAAAGCAAAAGGCATTTTGTTACTATCTTATAACACATAGAGTAAGAGCTGATTGAGAAACTCAGGAAAAAAGAGTAAATTAACAAGTTGTACATTGTGAAGAGGAACATTGAAATAAAGCATTGAACAACATGAAAACCATAGAGCCTTTTGTACTGAGGGAAGAGAGAGAACAACAACAACAAAACATTAAAATGTATGGAGCATTCCTATTCATATTTTTGGAAATATTTTTGTGTGTTGGTCCATTGTACAGAATAAGGAATTGATGAATATGTGGATGCAACATCCCTGCTAAGCTGTTTCTTTGCAGGGTGGCCGCTTTTACCTGATTCTTAGCTAATATTCCTGCATCTTGATCATAGGCCTGCATGCTCTTGTGTCTGGTAGGTATTTATTCCCATTGGGATGTGATGGTAAGAATTATATCATCTTTGATCATGATTCCAAAATGCCTTAGTGTAAAATTTTGCCATCAGGTATAGTGGCCACTAGAGCATGTGACCATTGAGCACTTGAAATATGGTAGTCCAAATTCAGATGAGATAAAGATATTTCTCAGATTTTTCATAATTACTATAGGAATAAGAATGGAAAATATCTCATATCTGTTTTTATATTGGTAGTATTAAAATGATCATATATTTGATATAATAAATATTAGTAAAATTAATTTAATTTGTTCATTTTCGCTTTTTAATATGATTACTCAAAAACTTAAAATTGCATATGTGACTCACATTTGTGGCTTGCATGATAATTCTCTTAAATAGTGCTGGTGCAGAATGTAAGGATGGGAATTTTACCTTTCTGCACATTGTGAATTCTACTCCAGTTCAAATGTTACATCCTCAGTGTAAAACACAGCATGTTCTATGTTGACATGGGTTTACCCAAGGGAATGCACATTAGAAAATGGTAACTTTGTGAATGACAAAGGCAATCATTTTTGTAGAGAGCAGAACTTGTTCATGGACATTTCATGATTCAAGGATATGTTTTAAGCGAATCAAAGAGTCAGGAGCTGAAAATAAACCAGCTCATTTGATACTTCACTAGCAGTTTTATCTTAACATCTTTTTGTGAATTTAGCCTTTCGATTTCATCTATTGTTTTCTTCCTAGCTGAAAATATCTGCTGAATGGGGCATAGCAATAATCATTAAGCTTGTATTAAAATGGGGGACTGAGCTCATAAGGAACTTTACTATCAAAGCCATCCCAGTTTTCCCTAAATACTATAACCAAACAGGTCTAAAGGATTTGTTGAAAAAAAATCTGTTCAGAAATTGGTTTATAGGCATTATCTTGCCTTAGCGGTGTGTATCTGTCTTCATTGTTAGGATTCCCGAGTGTTGTCAGGATTAAAATTAGAAGAATAACATTATCTTTATATTGACACCCCAGTGTATCATGTACTTTTATGTTGTACTGAACCAAGAACCATGCTGCCAATGATGTGGAAAACCCAAAGGTTTTCTAATTTGCACATGCAAGAAAAAAATTTTTCCTTGTAAAGCTGATAATACCTGATAAAATGCCTTTGAATTCAAAGTGAGATTTTCTAACAGAATCCATCTTTTAACAACATATACAGGCACAAAGTAGATAAATACATAAAAAGTTGTTTCATCCAGCTATTAAGTTTGACTTTACTACTGGAGGGTGCATTGTGGGATACTAAGAAAAGAAAACTTCATAACGATTAAAATCTAATAGAAGTTATTTCCTTACTATCCATGGAAAGTTAACTATTAGTATTAGTGTGTCTATAAATGCTGAAGGCAAATGGAGTGTTCAGATGAAAAATCAGAGCTAGAGGTCAGAGAAGGACAATTCCATTACAAAATAAAAAGTGGTAGTAAAAAGGAGGAAATTTGAGTAGAGAGGTTTGGGATTAAGGTTCTATTACTTCAAAATCTGAGTAAATAACCTTATCTCCCTGAGTCTAGGTGGCAAAAGTTGTTGGTTTTTTGGAGGGATTTATCCTCCTATAATAATAATCTGATGGACACAATTCAGATCATTTTGCTTCTTTAAATATCACTAATTGAATTTTACTTGTGTGGCAGACTTTATTAAAATCTGTGAAAGTACAGAGAAAGTACATGCCAGAGGAACACAATAAAGTATATACTATTTAAAACTAATATCCTCAAAGCTTCTTTTAATTTACTGAATTTCATAACATCTGATCATGTTACCAGCCTTTCCTGTGTTTTGTATTCAACCTCTTCCTTCCCTCATCTACACAGATTCCCATACCCAGTTTCTTTTATTACTATACTAGAGGCCCAGTGTACAAGGAGGGGAGGGGTGTCCCTCAGCCCAGCCTGTATCCTCTCTAATCTGGGATCCCTTAAGGGATGTCTGACCATCTGTTTAGGCCCGATCCCACAGGGAGATCGGGCCTAAACTGGAGGTTGGGCATCCTTCTCACAATCCAGGACTGCTGGCTCCCAACTGCTCGCCTGTCTCTGCCTGATTGCCCCTAACAGCTTCTGCATGCCAGCCTGACCACTCCCTAACCAATCCCCAGCCAGCCTGATCTACACCTAACTGCTCCTTGGCCAGCCTGGTCACCCCTAACTGTCTTTCCCTGCCAGTCTGGTTGCCCCTAACTATCCTCCCCTGCAGGCCTGGTCCCCCCCAACTGCTCTTCCTTGTTGGCCTGATCTCTCCCAACTGCCCTCTTTTGCTGGCCTGGTCACTCCCAACTGCTCTCCTCTGTTTGCCCAGTCACCACTAACTGCTCACAGCTGCCCTCCCCTGCAGGCCATCTTGTGGTGGCCACATTTTGTTCACATGGGGGCAGCCATCTTTGACCACATGGCGGTGTCTATCTTCTGTCTTGGAGTGATGGTCAAGTTGCATATTACTCTTTTATTAGAGAGGATTAGGCAGAGCAATTTAGTTCTCCTTTTGACTCATTGTTAGCTCATCCTATCAAAGTATGCTGAAGGGTGTGTGAGCTTTAGCAGGGGAGAAAAAGTAGCAATAAAACTAAAAAAGTCTAACAAGATATTTGGAAAGACAATTTTCACTATTCTTAAGGTAATTTTTATATAAAAACAATGTTTTCCAACCCCCAAAAGTAAATGACATTACTTTAGTTTTTTTTTTTTAAAATATATTGTATTGATATTTTACAGAGAGAAAGGGAGAGAGATAGAGAGCTAGAAACATCGATGAGAGAGAAACATCGACCAGCTGCCTCCTGCACATCCCCTACCGGGGATGTGCCCGCAACCAATGTACATGCCCTTGACCGGAATTGAACCTGGGACCTTTCAGTCCGCAGACCGACGCTCTACCACTGAGCCAAACCGGTTTTGGCGACATTACTTTAGTTTTAAACATTGCATATGATTAGATTCTTTAGTCAACTGAATTAAAATGCCAATTCAATTAGGACAACCCATGGAGTTCATATAAACTGTGGCCAGTAGAAAGGGCTTATGCAATCAACATAGTGTCCAGTTAAAAGGGCGAGTGTGAAAAGACTGCACTTTCAAAAGTTTTCTTTTTCTTCTTTATTTTTCTCATTAATTATTTGCAGGAACTTTATCATCCTTTGTAAAGATGTATAGACTGAGATGCACTAAAAGGACTTCCTACTTATTTATTCTGATACAAAGGACAAATTCTTCTGTAATTCTGCCATAGCATTTTCTAATAAAAACTCATCCTGCTACGTTCACCAAATGTGCATAATAGTGTTGCCCAGGTCCCAATCTGTCTGTATTACCTTGTCATCAGTGTCTGCAATTGAATTTCAAAATTATTTCCTTTAGTCAATTTGATTAGATGTGGTATAAAGTTAGAATACTTTTATTAATTATTTATACCTTTCTGGAGCAATCTTATTTAATCTTTACAACAACTCTGTAAGACAGGGCCCTAAATCAGTAAAATTTTAAATAAAAAATTTAGTTTGTGAGCAGTGAAGCCATTCACTCAATACAACACAACTGGTAGGTGACAGAGCCAGAATTCAAAATCAGGTGTGTCTGAGCACAATGTTAACTCTCACTGGATGGACCAGGAAAGGCTACATGGAGAAGATGGCATTTGAATTGGTTCCTGAATAATAATGAGCAGGATTTTGAAAGATGGAGATCTATGGAGATGGAAGTTCAGAGGGAGCATTCCAGATTGAGAGCACCATAGCAAAAAAAGACATCATTGGGAGAGGATGCATCACACAAGCCTGTGATGACACTTCTAGGAAATTAGTTTGCAACAAGATATTTTCAATCATGAGCCTATTACTGGTAAGCTATATTTAACTAGCTCCACCAACCACAGTATTATATATTAATCTATAGCTTCAGATCTTGTCATGCCAAATAACTTCAAGTCAGCAGGTGAGGCTTAGAGCTATTTCTTTTCCATAAAAAAATAACTCCTTGAATCATGAAGGGAAGTTAAAAAGAAGCAGTCTCAAGTAAAATAAGAAAACCTGAAAAGCTCTAAAATAATTAAGAGAAAAATGAATTTTACTTTATAATGTTTCATAATAAAGAAAACTGGGTAAGAGAACACTAGTGTTTTTGACAAATATTGACAAATTGCCTTATATGAATGTACTTCATTTGAGAAATCTCCTTTTGTTACATCATCAACACCTGGTTTTAATCATTTATCATTGTTAGTGGAAGTCCACTGACTTTTTGAACAAAATTGTCTGAACTTACACACTTTATTAATGAACTAGAGGTCCAGAGCAAGAAATCCTGCATAGGTAGGGTCCCTAGACCTATCTTGTGAGCAGGCCCATCTTCTGCCTGCTCAACAGTCCCCTGTCCAACCCTGCCTCAGCCACCAGCCACCCTGTTCCCCTTGCTTGTCCCAGATCCTGCCCCACCGCCTCTACTGCCAACCACCCATTTCCCCTTGTCAGGCCCCCACCTCATCACAACTGGTCAAGCGGTCATTCCTGTTGTTACACTTATTGTCGCTGGCCTTTCATTTTATAGAATGTGAAATCAATACTAATAATAGAGAAATATGCAAATTATCTGTTACAGCATCACACCACGACAGGATCAGCAGGCTGCATCCACACCCTCTGCTCAGGCAGTTGCAAGGCATGGGGTAGGGTAAGATATGATAGGAGGGGATAATAAAGGAGAAGGAGAGGAACGAAGGCCTGCATGCAGACAGGCTGGAAGGAGAAAAAGAAATACAGAAAGGGAACAAGAAAAAGACACAGGGATGGAAAAGGGAAGGAAGCATGGGGCTGCAAGTGGGAGGGGGTTGTGACCACAGCGGGGAGGAGAGCAGGTGCACCCAGTGAGAGGCAGGATGGGACCCCTGCTGAGATGCTGGAGGAGGGTGGTGGCCCTAAGCGTGGGCCATTGGCTGGGTCCAGGACAGAGTGGTGGATGGTCCAAGGCCTTCTGTGTGGAGGCACTCCTGCTTTGTGGTGGCAGCAGCAGCGCCCGGGGCCTCGGCCACCCTTGATGGTAGGAGAAAGATGGGAAGAAGGATGATGGAATAGAAGTAGGAAATAAGGGAGGAAAGAAAAGTTTATAAATGATGAGTCAGTAGGAATATGTGTTACATAAAGGAAAGAGAAAAATTGTGTGAGAGGCAGAAGCCAATAAGGAAGTCAAATACAATTGTGTGTGAAGAAGATAAGATTTTTTATAAAAGGTTAAACAGGGTGACCAGGCCATGTAATATATAATTTGCTTCAAATATTGAGAAAACCAAAATTGATTTAAATTTTGTTATTTAGACTCCTATCTTTGTGTATTTCTCAGCCCCCTCCCCCTTGAATTGATTTCTACTTTCATATCATTGTGGTCAGAGCAGATATTATTTCAATCTTCTTAAATTCATTGAGATTTGTTTTGTGTTCTAATATGTGGTCTATACTAGAAAGTGTTCCAGGCACAATTAAAAAGAATATATATTCTGTTGCTTTGGGGTAAAATGTTCTGGAGATACTAATTAAATCCATCTAATCTGGTATATGATTTAAGACTGCTATTCTCTTGTTGATTTTCTGATCTTTCCATTAATGTCATTGGGGTATTTAAATCTACTATGATTGTTTTACTGTTGATTTCTTCTTTTATATCCATGCAGATTTGCTTTATATAGATACTCCTTCCTTTGGTACACAAATGTTTATAAGGTTTATATCCTCTTGTTTGATTGTTACCTTTACTGTTATGTAATGTCCTATATCTCTTACTATAACCTTTATTTTAAAGTCTATTTGGTCAGCTCTCTTTTCATTTCCATTTGTGTGAAATACATTTTTCCCTCCCTTTACTTTTAGTCTATGTATCTTTCATTCTGCAGTTGATATTTATTGACAGCATATATATGGGTATTGTTTCTTATCCACTCATTTAACCTAAGTCTTTTAATTGGAGCATTTAATCAATTTACATTTAAAGTGAATATTGATAGGTACACATTGATTGCATTTTATTCATTTAACTATGTTCCCCTGTTGCTTTTTTCCCCTTTTCTTCTTCTTAAAGAAGAACCTTTAATATTTCTTTCAATACTGGTTTGGTAGTAACAAACTCCTTTAGCTTTTTCTTGGTTTCATGGGGCTTTGAATAAATCTAGACATGGTATATATCCAAAACTACATCATTTATTGATTATTGATTATTTGCTACTTGTCTAATTTGCATTATCTTATTTATTCCTCACAAAAATAATAAGGTAGAATATAAACAAACCCTAATTATTTCCCCATATTGCTAATGGGAAAAGTGATAATCAGAATAAATGACATTTTAAAAAAATGTAAAACTAGGTCCATCAAATGCCAAGGCTCAAGCACTTAATATTATACTATATTATAATGTCTGGTAGCTTAGAAAGACATGAAAAGATCAGAGTACCAAATAATGAATAGATATGATTGAATTTTATTATAATTATTAGAGGCCCGGTGCACAAAATTCATGCACAGGATGGCATGTCCCTCAGCCCAGTGTGCACCCTCTCCAATCTGGGACCCCTCAGGGGATGTCTGAGTGCCCGTTTAGGCCCTATCCCACTGGGCAGTTGGACATCCCTCTCACAATCCAGGACTGCCAGCTCCCAACTGCTCGCCTGCCTGCCTTACTGATTGCCCCTAACCGCTTCTGCCTGCCAGCCTGATCACACCCTAACCACTCCCCTGTCAGCCTGATTGATGCCTAACTGCTCCCTTGCCAGCCTGATTGCCCCTAACTTCCCTCCCCTGCAAGCCTTGATTGTCCCCAACTGCCCTTTCTTGCAGGCCTGGTTCCCCCCAACTTCTCTCCCCTGCAAGCCTGAGTCCCCCCCACCCCCAAACTGTTTTTCCCTGCAGGTCCAGTTACCCCCAACTTCCCTCCTCTGCTGGCCTGGTTACCCCTAACTGCCCTCCCCTGCAGGCTTCATTGCCACCAACTGCCCTGCCTTGCAGGCATGGTCCCTCCCAAATTCCCTCCCCTGCTGGCCATCTTGTGTCCATATGGGGGCAGCCATCTTGTGTGTTGGAGTGATAGTCCATCTGCATATTACTCTTTTATTAGATAGGATAGATAGATATAGATATAAATATATAATCATGTGGTGGTATTGTAGAGGATTTTCATGCCTTACTTTTGCACATGTTTTCTTTAATAAATGTATTTGTTCATGTAATTTTTAAGTTATATTTTTCTAATGAACTGATTTGTGTAACTCATTTGCTAAATTGCTAGAATCATATTAAAGAACTCAATGAAAATCAAGATTATTCTGGGATAAGAAAGAAGAGTGTATGCATATGTGTGTGTGTGTGTGTGTGTGGTGTGTGTGATGTGTGTGTGTGTGTGTGTGTGTGTATAAACTTCTATTATTATTACTATTATTATTATTATTATTGAAACTATTTAGCTAACTTTTCCAGTTATTGGTATTGAGGGTGAATTTTTCTACTCTTCCATGTTCTTTTGGCTGATATAAAAATTAAGTTGATAGAAGACAGATTAACAGGAGAAAATTACATTTACTTTTGTGTATACAAGGCTTCATAAAGATAAGAGGCCAGAAGACATTGAGGCTTATATTCTATCCAAAGCTAAGGAGAAAGGGGTAGGTGTCTGTGCCTTAAAGGAGAAGAAGACAATAAGAAGATGGGAAAAGGAAATTTTTGGTAAACAAATGTTTGCCATGTCTTTCGGAGACAAAGGGACACAGAGAGGATTTAAACAAGAAAGACTTGCTGAGCTCCCCACAGCTTATTACACCTCATCCATATTTTTGTAGCTATTTCTGGATAGTTCTCTTTCCTAGACCAAGGCCTCCATCTAATTTTTTAGGCAGTTAAAGGGGAGGTAAAAAGCTCTTCTTGAGTCATTTGTTTCTAAAAATTAATCAGCCTAAAATTATCCTCATGGCAAAAAGTCATTTTTTTCTTGGCAGAATTCTGCTACCCTATAGTGGCTAATGTGTTCCACTAAGTTTATTTTAATAAATGAAATAATTCACTTCTTTCACAGAACAGCTCTATTATATGACACATACCAGTAAAAGCCTGTCAGAAGTGAATACAGTTAACTGTAGCATGGTTTTACATAGTGAACTCTATGCTCAATGCAAGTTTGTACTTTGTTTACCATAATCTGCATGGAATAATATTACAATAAGGATAATAGTGATCATCAAGTTTCTGAAGAGAACATCATAATATTTAATTCATAAATGTAATTCAATTCATATGTATGGAACATATGCTGTCTGCCAGATATGGGGGAAATAAAGAGTTGATTCTTCCCCCTGTGAAGTACACTGTGTGGTGATAGAAAGGATTATTCCATGAAAGTTGAACATTTAGTGAAAAATATATTATGGATAGTTGAAAAGTGATCAAATAAATGGCTTTTTAAAAAATCTACAATAGTTCTAGTTACTAGGTGCCAGAAAAATGTTATTAGCTCTCAGGGCAGGCTGTCCTAAATATTACACAATGGCATATCAATTACTTTAAATTAAATGTTTTGAGAGTCATCTAGTGCAAGAAGGGCATGGTGATCCTGATCCTCTTTGTCTCTTTTAATGTAGTAAATAAATATCCCTTGTGAAAGTTGCCTTCCTTGCTCTGAGGTTGGTGATACTGGCTAGAAAACTGCTTTTCCCCCTAGAACTGCTAAAGATGAAGAAATCCTGAGACATCTGAAAAATGCCAGCAGAAAGTAAAAGTTCTAACAATGTTAGCCTCCAGGAATCTCTGTCTGCAGAGTCCAATGGAAATGAAAAAAGTCTCAGTCCTTTCTCTCTCAAATTTTAGATTAGCAGGATAAATATTTGTGAAACCAATTACATGGGCATAAGCAACTTTGGTAAAGGTTTGGGGTAAGTACTCTTGTTTTCTGTTGATCTTTCTTTCATGGATGATCATTATTTTCTTTTGTCTTTTTCTCTACCAGCCAGAGTTTGCATATGCATTTGGCAGATAGTTTAGTAGGCTGTGGATCCAAGCTTGGAGAATAAAAAAACCCTATTCTGTTCAAAGGGGCAGGGGAACATGTGATTCCTTGTATTTTGGAGCAACTGTTTAAAGCAGGGCCCTCATCCTAGATCCATGATCAGCAAACTATGGCTTTCAAGCCACATGTGGTTCTTTGGCCCCTTGAGTATGGCTCTTCCACAAAATACCATGGCTTGGGGGAGTCTATTTTGAAGAAGTGGCATTAGAAGAAGTTTAAAATTTGGCTCTCAAAAGAAATTTCAGCCGGGACCGGTTTGGCTCAGTGGATAGAGCGTCGGCCTGCGGATTGAAAGGTCCCGGGTTCGATTCCGGTCAAGGGCATGTACCTTGGTTGCGGGCACATCCCCAGTAGCGGGTGTGCAAGAGGCAGCTGATTGATGATTCTCTCTCATCGATGTTTCTAACTCTCTATCCCTCTCTCTTCCTCTCTGTGAAAAATCAATAAAATATATTTAAAAAAAAAAATTCAATCCCTGTACTGTTAATGTTTGACTCTGTTGACTAATGAGTTTGCCGACCACTGCCTTAGCTGGTTTGGCTCAGTGTATAGAGCTTTCACCTACGAATTGAAAGGTCCCATAATTAATTCCAGGCAAGGGCACATGTCTAGGCTGTGGGATCCTTCCCTAGTAGGGGTGTGCAGGAGGTAGCCAATCAATAATTCATTATTTATGTTTCTATCTCTCTTTCCCACTCTCCCTTCCTCTCTGAAATCAATACAAATATATTTTAAAAAAATAAAAATAAAAATTTTCTGAATATTGTTAGGGTTGACACCTCTGGCATATTTGATCCTCTCTAATAAAAGAGAAACATGCAAATTGACCGTACCTTCCCTACACCCACAAGCCACACCCACCAGCCAATCAGGGTGGGTATCCAAATTAACCCAACCAAGACGGCAGTTAATTTGCATATACAGGCAAGAGACAAGACTGAAGACAGCTTAGAAAGAAGCCAAGCACTTCAGAAGAGAGCAAAGCTGCAAAGAAGCAAGTAAGCAGGGCGATGGAGAAGGAAGGGAAGCAGGAGGAGTGGGGAGAAGGGAGGGAAGCAGGTGGGGCAGTGGAGACTGCAGCAGGAAGCTCCATTGCAGGAATCTTCCTTCAAGGGACCTCTAGTTAAACCATAAAAGGCTTATTGTTTTGAGTAACTATTGATATTAATGTATTCCACTTGTCAATGGCCACGAGATGGATACTTCAAATTGTAAAAAGTTCCAGAATGAAAAACAACAACAACAACAACATTAGAGACCCTTCATATTGGTATAACAGCTAGCTATTAAGACTTCCTTCCTTTATAAGATAGGAAGACAGAAAATAGAACAAATATTAACATACACTCTAACTCCATCTCTTTATTTTTTTCTTAAAATATATATTTGCATTTATTTCAGAGAGGAAATGAGAGGAAAGAAAGATAGAGACACCAATGATGAGAGATAATCATTGATTGGCTGCCTCCTGCATGTTCCCTACAGGGGATTCAACCTGAAACCCAGGCATGTGCCCTAATCAGGAATCAAACCATAACCTCCTGGTTAATAAGTATATGTTAAACTGCTTAGCCATATTGGCTGAGTGATCTCTTTGCTTTTATGCATTTGCATTGTAAAAAAAATAAATAAAAATAAATAAATAAATAAATAAATAAGACATTGGGAGAACTGTTTTCTGACACTTAAGGGAGAAAAAATTAATACAATAACTTAACTTAGAGGCCTCTTAAGAAGATAAAAAGAACAACAACAAAAAATAAATTTAAAACAAAAATCCAACATAAATTCCCCTTCCTAAATACTATTTATTTCATCAATTCCCCAGGCCCTTCTACAAATAATAAGAAAATGAATTATCTGGAGGCCAATATTCAAGGGCTAACAAAAAACAAATCTCTACAAAACCAGAAATAAAACACTAGAGCAATTCAAAGCCCACCTCTCCTTACCAACACCCAATCTCTTCTATTTATCTCAAAATGCTTTCAGATATCATAAAAGACTGAGACATTAAAAACAGAATTGTCTTGCACTTAACGGAAGGAAAAATTTATACAAAGATTGCCTTGAAATTCCTAGAAAAAAAAAAAAAAAACACTCTCAAATGTCTTCTCTGTCCCTTGAAGTTATAAATTTTACCAGATCTTTAAAATATAAACAGCCCAGGAAATAATCCACAATTACCTGAAACTAAACCCAATTAACTCAATTGGTAGAAATTGAAACCAACGTGGAGGAAAGGGCCTCTTTAAAAGTGCCCTGCACACTGTGAACACACCAACAATAAAACATTGTTCTTGGTCCCACATGGCTCTTGGTCTAGTAGAGTAATCACAAAATGGTTAACAAAATAATTATTGTGAAAGGTGTAATAAGCCTTAACTATTTGAGGCAATGGGAGTAGGGCTAAAAAAAAATTGTTTCATCTATTACATGCAGAATATGATGCAGTGAGGAAATGGCTCTCTTGAAAATAGTTCTGTTGTATTTCAACACCATTTTCATTCATTATTAAACCTAGTCCAGGTTCCCTTTTTAGAAGCTAAAAGTGCCACTACAGGTATTACAGTATCAAAATAGAGTAGTTCAAAATGTTTCCTTCTATCTTGAAATTACTAAAGCATTTTCCCCTCAGAATCAGAAAGTAGAGAGCAGAAAATCCATGTCATTGATGCCAGAAATCAGTCATGTAAGTGGGCTTGTCCTAGTAATTAGACACCCAGACTTTTAAATTAGAGCCTCAAGATTCACCAGGTTTCTAAAAACAATTCCTTTGACAAACTTTAGCCCAAGCTTTTGGTGTTTGAGAGCCAATATTATCAAGGACTGATTTACTGCAACTGAAGATTTCAGCAACCCAAAACTCAGTGTGGCCCCATTACTATCTCTGGCCTTCTTTCAGACCTCATCTATTTCTTCTAAACAGTGAAATTGCTGTGATGGGTTAGAAATGGATAGAAAATTCAAAATAATTTATGTCAGCAACACCCTTTACCTGAATTATTGTAAATGTAATGATTCACTCCTTCTTGTCTTGCTCAAGCTCCTTGCCCTCAGATGAGTTTTCTTAGTTTCAAATCCGTTTATCAGACTGGTTAACATTTTCAGACTCCTCGATTCATTTACCAAGTCAATAAAGTTCAAACTCCTTATTATGGCACATGGAGTCCTTTATTCCAACCCGTCTAGTCATATATTTTTGTACCACAGCTCTTGAGAACACTTATCTATCTTTCATTTCCCAGTTTGATGGTTAATTGATACTATCCCCCAAATAAAGATAATCTTTTACACCTTTGTAACCCCATTCTTTGCCTACGTTTATTTATAAAATCTTGAATCTTGCTATCCAACTAATAACTCCAAATTGGGAAGGATTTTTACTTAGATGTCTTTGAAAAAAGTGTTAGTAACATTACACCTATAACGTTATACTGAGTAGATTTTTATTGAATGAATTAATGAATACCCTAAACAAATAGAGATTGAGTCTAAAGATTTTGCACAAAAGGATGTCTATGTAGGAAGAGAAAAATATTCTGGATCTATCTGTGTAAGCAAAATTCTTGTGGGAAAGATATAAGATCGTATTCTAATAGCCTAAGGCGAAATTTGGCCTTAAGAAAAAAATTGAAAATTTATTATGATTGCTAGAAAAAAATAGGCCATAATAGGTCCATTTTTCTTTTTGTATGTGAATCTTCACATGTCAAGAGAAAAGAATAGTTAAAATTGAAGGGATAATGGTTTGTGAAAATAGTTAAAATAAGTGTTTCATATTAGTAAAGTAGTAATAAGAAATGTACATCAAGAAATTGAAACACAGCTCAAGGCTTATTTCTTTACACAGTCCAAGTATTTCTGATGCAATTATGGTAGGACACCCAAAATTGATATTCTCTCCATTAAAGACCCCATACATGCAACAGGGAAATCAAATCACTCCCCTAAGTGCTGTAGTGTGATGAGATTGGCAATCGAAAGCTAAAGCTAACTCTTTGTGAAGGGAAGGGAACAGGCATTATGTCCTCAAATATTGGTGAATAAAGCCACTGGAGGCTTTGTGCCATAAGCCCCCAGTAATAACGTGACTGCCTCTGTCCCATTTGCATCCTGAAACTGAAAGAAATTATCACGTTTAAAAGAAATTTAAGTGGAATTTTTATTTACACTTATTTTACTGTTGTTTGTACTCTTTGTGTACCACATCAGATTGCCATTTAAACTGGAGTATTTCATGGAGGGCATAGGCAGAAAACCTTGCCCTCACCTAATAGACAGAGTTAAGCAAATAAATGACTAAAACACATAGTGCATCACTTGGTTACACGTGGGAAAAATCAATTGGAGAGGAATAGAAGAGAGTACAGGGTGGGGATTACTTCACTGTCCTACCCCAGCCGAAACCGGTTTGGCTCAGTGGTAGAGCGTCGGACTGTGGACTGAAAGGTCCTGAGTTCAATTCCGGTCAGGGGCATGTACCTTGGTTGCGGGCACATCCCCTATATAGGGTATGCAAGAGGCAGCTGGTCGATGTTTCTCTCTCATTGACGTTTCTAGCTCTCTATCTCTCTCCCTTCCTCTCTGTAAAAAATCAATAAAATATATTAAAAAAAAAAATAAGAAGTCCTACCCTGCCCTAACCGGTTTGTCTCAGTGGATAGAGAGTCAACCTGCGGACTCAAAGTTCTCAGGTTGGATTCAGGTCAGGGGCATGTGTCTTGGTTGTGGGCACATACCCGGCGGGGAGTGTGCAGGAGGCATCTGATCGATGTTTCTCTCTCATCAATGTTTCTAACTCTCTATCCCTCTCCCTTCCTCTCTGTAAAAACTCAATGAAATATACATTTTTTAAAAAGGAAGTCCTATCCCTCCTGTGATAATTATTGTAAATCAAGAAAATGGTCATAATATATTTGTTTGATGACAAATATATTGTCTTGATATATACTCAAATATATATATTTGTGTATGTATATTTGAGACCTGGTGCACAAAGTTCATGCAGATGGGGATGTTTGTCCCTCAGCCTAGCCTGCACACTCTCCAATCTGGGACCCCTCAAGGGATATCCGAGTGCCTGTTTAGGCCCATTGGGATCGGGCAGTCAAACATCCTTCTCACAACGCAGGACTGCTGGCTCCCAACCGCTTGCCTGACTGCCTGCCTGATTGCCTCTAACTGCTTCTGCCTGCCAGTCTGATCACCACGAACGACTCACCTGCCAGCCTGATCAATACCTAACTGCTCCCCTGCTGGCCCAATTGCCTCTAACTGCCCTCTCTTGCCATCCTGGTTGCCCATAACTGCCCTCCCCTACAGGCCTGGTCACCCTCAACTGCCCTCCCCTGAGGGCCATTTCCCCCTAACTGCCCTCCCCTGCAGGCCTAACTGCCCCCAACTGCCCTCCCCTAAAGGCCTGGTCACCCCTAATTGCCCTTCCTTGCCAGCCTGGTCACCCCTAACTGCCTTCCTCTGCAGGCTTCATCACCTCCAACTGTCCTCCCTTGCAGGTTTGGTCCCCCCCAAACTGCCCTTCCCTGCTGGCCATCTTTTGATGGCCATCTTTGACCACATGGGGGCGGCCCTCTTGTGTGTTGGAGTGATGGTCAATTTGCATATTACCTCTTTACTATATAACTTTCAAGCCATATATATAACAAATGACTTGAGAGTTGTTATGCTTAGTGAAATATCTTGAATTCTCTTCCAGTTTAAATTGAAATAAAATTAATATTAGGCAGTTTTGTCTGCTGCTAAATGAAAATTGCACACTTCCTTTCCTTGGAGGATATATCAGTGACACCTCCATTGGGAAGCTTTAGACTTTTATCAGGCAGAAATAAGAGAGTCAGAGTGGAAGTAGGATGAAGATTTGGGATGTTGGGGTGGTAAGGGAATTTGAGAAAGGAGTGTTCTAAAAAAAGATGTAGAGTTGGAAAAGTATAAATCATGCCAGGCGACAGTAATTTGATCAGTTTGAATTGTGTGAAAGTTTGAAACAGAGGAAAAGTAAATTAGGAACAGATTGTGTGAGTCTTTGAATGCTAGAAGGTTGTAAGCTACATTTAGAATTTCCAGCCATAAGTGATCAATGTCAGATCTGATTCTTGTGCTTTATTTATCATTACACAGTGAATATCATCTTTTTCCAAATAAAAGCTACCTTTAGATGATTACTTTGTATAGTAGAAACATTGGTGTTGGGAGGTCCTAAGCCTTTTCTGATGTGTTTAAAGTTTCAAATATTCTCTAGACTAAACAACTATGATATATCTTTCTACTTGTTGTTTTAAAATATTTCCATCATTTTAATATCCTTCTATTCAGAGGTCATATAAGAATGTCTGTCAAAACTATATACATAGATATATTAGAGTGAGATGGAAAAAATAACTTATTTCAAAAAGGTACCAAGATCAATTCCATTGTTAATTCTTTCCCCAAATACTGATATAATTTAACTCTCAGGAATACCATTAATTGACAACCACAGTGATGGAATGTGTTATTAGCTCTTTGAGTTAATTTGTATTAATCCAAAAAAATGTCAGTGAAAAGGAAACTGCTATTGCAAAACCATCTCCTACAAATTGTTCATGAATTTTGTCAAAATTTCTAAAGAGGACAATCTGAGGAATGAAACATAAAATCTAGCAACTTTTAAATGAGAATGTTCTCTTTTATAAATCATGTGTATCACGAGGCTTAAAATGATCCAAGAAGCCACTGGGAAAAAGTGTGGAGACACAAAATGGGCTGGCCCCATCCCAAAGGCAGCTGGAAAGTGTCTCCCTGAAAAAGGTTGTCTCTCAACCCCATGTGGGCTCCCCAGCCCAGAGAACCAGAGCTAGGAAGAGGAGTTCACATACCATCTGACTGTGGAAATTATCAGAGAGTCTATTCACTAAGGAGAAATAGGAGTCTGCTTTAGACACAGGTGCCCTTTTAAAGCGCCAATGCACAAAATCTCATTCACAGACACTCACCCTGGGCTCCATGAGGCATGTACTAATTGCATTCCAATTTTCCATAATACTACATACAGAAAGAACACAAACATAAAGAAGAAAACTAAGTAGATTAGAACATTATAATTTTTACATACATAGGACTTTGCACATTTTAAGACTGCCTTATTGAGTAAAACTGGTTAATTTTTTTTTATTGGTGAAATTTCTCTTTTCAGTCTCAGATCAAATTATTTTCCTTATTCCTCCAGAGATACAGTCCCCCTATCTCTGTGGTTCCACAATCCATAGTTTTTACCTTGATGCACATTTTATTGTAAATAAGACAAGATATGTAATTTGTATAACCAAGTAAAAAATGAAAACTTGAGGTCATTTTAAAAGTTAATAATTTTAAGACAGCAGCAGCAGGGCATTAAACTGAGCATAAGATTCTTCTAAGCTGTGCCCATGAAGTTGACACTGATTGTAAATTGCTTTTTACTTCTTTTACTAGAGGCCCGGTGGATAAAATTCGTGCATGAAGGGGGTGTTCCCTCAGCGTGGCCTACACCTTCTACAATCCAGGACCGCTGGCTCTGAACCACTCACCTGCCTGACTGCCTGATCAGCCTGACTGTCTGATCAGCCCTAAACCCTCTGCCTGCTTGCCTGATTGTCCCTAACTGCCTCTGCCTGCTGGCCTGATTGCCTCTACCTTGCCCCCCTGCTGGCCAGATCTAATCTAACTTGCGCCCCTGCTGGCCTGATCAATGTTAACTTGCTCCCCTGCCAGCCTAATTACCCCTAACCGCCTCTGCCTCAGCCCCGGCCTAAACCACAGAAGGCAACCTGGAGGATCAGGGCATTGCACTGCCTTCATTACCCCACTGCTGCTGCCACTGCCAGCTTGAGCGTCGGCCCTCACAGCTGCTGTGGCTTTGTCCAGAAGGATGTCCAGAAGGTCATCAGGAAGCCATCTGCTCTAATTAGCATATTACCATTTTATTACTATAAATATTTAAGTTATCTTTATTGTTGAAAGTATTACAGATGTCTTCCATTTTTTCCCCTATTGACCCCCTCCACCCTATATGTTTTTCCACTTTCCCTCAGATGTATGTGGGATGATAATTTATTCATCTGCATTGCACACCAGACACACAGCAGTTTCTCAAAAAATTTTTATTAAAAATAATGGAATGGGTTGTTTGGCTCTCTGAGGTGTCAGATGCACACTGTTATATTTTCATCACATTTTCCTTACTCTTGCACTTTTTTTATATATGGTTTGCATCATTTTCAACATCTGTAGTTGGACAGGCTGCAAAGAAAGAATGTAGTTTTGCTTCTTCTCTTTAAAAAATATGGTGCTGCTAGAGACCGTCATTTCCAAGATTAAGAAAAAGCACAAAAAAACTATCTTTTTGTTCTGTTTTGTGTTTTTTTTCCTTCTATCAATCTTTATCCAGAAATTTCAGAAAGAACAACCCTCAAGTGTGTCATGGTATCCAATACATTTAAATTCTATACTTTAATACCTTGGAATATAGATTGTTAAATTCAGTATATATAAGGCCTATGAACTATAGTCACAATTATCATAACAGTACTCCAATATGGGAAAAATCATGAAAGAGGACACTAGAGTGGCCTAAGGATTTCAGAAATGTCAAAACTATAAAAGCATTAGAAAAGAAATAGGACAACTGTATGATGATAGGAAAAATGAAAGAAGAAATCACACTATAAACTGTGAAGGCTTGCATTCATGCAATGGGTAATGTTGCTCTTTATGGTTCCCAGTGCTTACTATTGGCTCATTGATGAGCTACAGATGCTAAAAAAAAAAAAAAAAAAAAAAAAAAAATTCTTGATAACTTGATAGGTGAGGTTTATTTCCATTCTGTAATTCTGTGATGTTATCCCAGATGCTTTCCATTTAATTTGTTTTTTATTTCATCAAAAATTTATAGTTTTATTATATGTATTTTGTACCTCCTAGGTAAAATATATTCATAACTATATTATTCTTTCTGATAGTACCATAAATGGAATTTTCCTAATTTCTTTTTTAGATTATTTTCAATGTATAGAAATACAACTGAATTTTGAAGGTTGATCTTATATCCTCCAACTGTGTCAAATTTATTAGCTCTAATAGTTTTTCTTAAAGTTCATATGTGTATGTGGATTTTTTAAGGTTTTCTTCAACTAGAAAGTTTTACTTATTATTTTTCTATTCAGATACCTATTTTTTTTCCTGCCTATTTTCTCCAGTGCAATGTCAAATAACAGTGGCAAAAGCTAGCATCCTGGCCTTGCTTCTAATCTTAAAAGGGAAGCTTTAGTCTTATTCCATTGGGTTTAACTTTCACTGTGGTATTTTTATGAATGGCTTTAATCATCTTGACAAACTATTCCTATTTTGTTGAATATTTTTATGGTTAAAAGGTGTTGAATTTTGTCAAATGTAACTTATGCATTAATTAAAATGATAATTTTTGGTCTTCATTTTATGA
This sequence comes from Pipistrellus hanaki, assembly GCF_964339955.1. Lineage (NCBI taxonomy): Eukaryota > Metazoa > Chordata > Mammalia > Chiroptera > Vespertilionidae > Pipistrellus > Pipistrellus hanaki. The sequence goes on along the minus strand of NC_140524.1, from coordinate 17,465,961 downwards.
ATATGATGTGTTATATTGATTAATTTTTGTATGTGATACTACTCTTGCATTTCTGGGATAAATCCCAATTGATTATGGTGTATATCCTATATAATATTGTAAAAGGCTAATATGCAAATTGTCTTCTTGACTGGGAGTTTGACCGTGAGTTTGACCAGGGGGCCCCCACCCTCGGCCCCCTCACCCTGATGGGGTGCGGGCCAGCCGGCATGAATTTGTGCACCAGGCCTCTAGTATTTTTAATATTAATATACTGCTGTATTCAGTTTTCTAGTACTTTGTTGAAAATTTGTACATCAATATTCATGGGAGATATTATTTTATAGTCTTCTTTTCTTGTGATGTCTTTGTTTAGCATTGGTAGAAGGATAATACTGGCCTCCTGGAATGAGTTTGAAAGTATTCTCTCCTTTTCTAATTTATGGAAGATATTGAGAAAGATTGATGTTAATTCTTCTTTAACTGTTTCTAGGACTCACTAGTGAGAACATCTGGTCCTGGAACTCTTTTTTTGTTGTTGTTGGGAGTATTTTCATTACTAATTTTTTTTTTGTCTATTCTTAGATTTTTTATTTATTCATGGTTCAGTTTTGTTAGTTTGTATCACTCCAGGCATTTTTCTAATTTGTTGGAATATAATTCTTTGTTGTATTATGAGTATTATTTCTGTAATGTTGCTAATAATGTACTACTTTCATTTCTGATTTTATTAATTCAAGTCTTCTCTCTTCTCCTGGTCAGTCTAGGGAAACCTTGTCAATTTTGATGGTCTTTTAAAAGAACCAGTTTTTGTTTCTAATCTGTATTTCATTTACCTCCATCCTAAATTTTATTATATCTTACTTCTGTTACTTTTGGATTTAACTTGCTCTTCTTTTCCTAGTTTCTTAAGGTGTAAAGTTAGGTTATTAATTTGGAATCTTGCTTCTTTTCAATGACTACAAATTTCCCTCTGATTGCTGATTTTCCTGCATTCCATAAGTTTTGATATGTTGTGTTTTCATTTTTATATATTTCAAATTGTTTTCTAAATTCCCTTGTGATTTCTTCTTTAACCCATTGGTTGTTTACTAGTAAGAATGTGTTGTGTAATTTCCACATATTTGTGAATTTTCCAGGTTTCCTTCCATTACTGATTTCTAATTTTAATGTGTCTTGCTGTGAATATCTTTTGAGTTTATGTACCTAAGTTTCATCTAGCTTCTTAAATGTACAGATTAATTCTATTATTAAATTTGGGAAGTTCTTGACTATTATTTCTCCAAATATTTTTTCTGTCCTATTCTTCTCCTCTTTTGATACTTCCATTAAACATATGTTATTATTCTTGATAGTATTCCTTCAGTCTCTGTTTGTCCTTCCTTTTATCTTTCTGCTTCTTTGGCTATTCTTGTCCTCACAATGGATCATCTCAATAAATCTATTTTCAATTTTACTGATTTTTTCTTCTGTTTGCTCAAATCTGTGTTGAACACCTATAGTAATATATTTTTTATTTCTTATTGTACTTTTTGCTCCCTAATTTCTATTTAGTTCCTTTTAATAGTTTATATTTCATAATTGATATTATCTATTTGGGACATTCTTCCAATTTCATGTGTTGTTGTTTTTTCAACTGATTTTCTTATCTCTTTGAGCATAATTAAACTAGTTAATTTAAAATCTTTGTCAATTAAATCCAATGTTGGATATTCTCAGTGCAATTTCTATTGATTTCTTTATTTTTGAGAATGGAGTATATTTTATTGTTTCTTTGCATGTTTCATAATTTAAAATTTTTTTTGAAAACTAGACATTAGAAAACTATTATGTGGCAACTCTGGAAATTATATTCCTTTCTTCTTTAGGGTTTGTTGTTGCTGCTTGTGTGGTTTTTGTTGTTTGCTGACTTTTCTTTACTAATTATGTAGTGTCTGTATTCTTTCCTGTGTGTGGCCACTGGAGTCTGTGTTTCATTACATGAGTTGCCAGCTAGTGATCTGAGGAATTTTCTTAAATACTTGGAATGAAAGCAAATCAAAGCAAACCAAAAATTCTACCAGTCTTTGCAGATTGGATCTGTGTTGGGGAACCCCTTCATTGTTTATCCAGGCAGTTTTCAACTCTACCTTAGCCTTCAATTCCAGTTTGCACAGAGCCTGAAGGTGAGCCAGTGATAAGAGCTGATGGTCTTCTTAGGTCATTTCTGAAGATTTATCCATTCTTGGCATTTAGGTAGTCTTCCAGAGTCCTTAGAATATGTAAGAGCTTTTCAAATACTTTATTCTCCAAGTATTTCCTTTCCAAGTCTCTCTGTTTTAGGTTTTCTTACCCCAATTGTTGTCTTTTATTCCAGACAGCAGCATCTAATGCATTTGCCTTGAAGTATTTTTTTTTTTTTTTTTACAAACACTGCCTTGGGAGATATGTCAATCCAAGGAAACTCTGAGACAGGCAAAACAAAGGAAAGTATTTAAGGCAATCCTTCAGGGAGTCATAACCAAGGTCAAAACAAACAATGAAATTTCTTTAAGAAGAAAATCCATGTTGCTTCCTCTGGTATTAGCAACTTTCACTTTTAATGCACTCTGCCATTCAAAGTCAGTGCCTCACTGAGGTGTGGGAGATAATAACAGAATAAATTTAAATACCACAGAGCTATTTCACCAAAATTCAGCAGTCTTTTTCTTCAATAAGCATTTTTTTGTTGTTATAAATTTAGATTGGATTACAGAGTCCTAAAAAGTTGTTAGTTTTTCTGTTGGCTTTGTGAAGAGTTGGTATTTTAGCCCTAGCTGGTTTGGCTCAGTGGATAGAGTGTTGGACTACAGAACAAAGGGCCCTGGGTTGGATTCCATTCAAGGACCCATACCTAGGTACAAGCTCCTCCTCATTGTGTATCTCAGTCTCTGGTAAAAACAGATGAGTTTAGACAACTTTTGAACACTAATGAGTTTAGACAACTTTTACTGAGGGATTACTGCAGATCAGGCATTGTACTAAGTGAGTTACATGTCTTCATTTAGGCAATCTACACAACAATCTTGGAAAGTGGTTATTTTTATGTACATTTTCCAGATAATAAAAATGAAGTACAGTGATGTTGAGTGACCTGCCCAAAGTCACACTGATACTATTGTCATTTCTAGAATACAATCAAGGTGCCAGCTTTTTCATTGTGCCATTCTTTGGACATCACCTATGTCACCTCCCAGAGACATTGGACTGATCTGAACTTTGCAAAATTCCTCTTCCCTTTCTCTTTTGCTCTTCCTTCCTCTGTCAGATAAGAGAGGACCTCTGAGCCTCGGGACATGCAGGACTATGTCCCTCTATTATCATGAAGCAGTTATAAGAAAATGGAGACCTCACCCATTTATCCTTTGTAAGATAACAAATAGGTTCATTCTCTCTAAGAGGGGAATGATTCAGTTAGGTATTAATAATAGAAAAGAAGCAAAGGGGGAGGGCCAGACATTATAGGCATGTCATTTGAGAAGCTTCCCCAGGAAGCTGCAACTTTTCACTCCCACATACCCAGTAAAGTTGGGATGACATAGGAAATGTACTTTCCTGTCATTCCACACAGGGACAGAAATGGTTGGCCAGAATGGATATGGTCACTGCAAGTGCTCAAACGTTTGGGAATATATAATCCCCTAAACAAATAAGTTCACTCTCGCCTGGCCAGTGTGGTTCAGTGGTTGAGTCTTGAAACAGGAAAACAAGAGGTTGCTGGTTTGATTTCTGGTCTAGGCACACGCCCAGGTTGTGACTCAATCTCCAGTAAAAGTGCGTACATAAGGCAATCGATTGATGAAGTTCCTCTCTCATCGATGTTTCTATCTCTCTATTCACCTCCTTTCTTCTCTCTCTAAAATCAATAAAAACATTTTTTTTTAAGTTCACTCTCTTGGGGGTCTTTGTGCTTTTGGGACACTTGTTGCTTGTGTGCTCCTGGCTCGTTCTTGGCTTCCTGATATTTGCCTTATGGCCCATGGCCATGTGGACTCCACACATAATGCACTAATGGATTGCAGCTAGTTTTGTGCTATATTGAACTATGCAAATATGGAATAGAAACTCTGGACAATGGCTCTGATTTTAGCTCTACTGAAACACCAGCTACACTTCTTCTATGACTAGACTTATGGAAATGGGACTTTAGAAATCCAGGGGTGTAATTCCACAGAACTAAAGCTTTCTATTACATCACATCCTCCAGTGCAAGTCTCAGAAAATTCATTTTCTCGAGATATCATAAGAATTCCACCCCCAGCAGCAACTGGGAAATATGAGGCACACTTTCCACTAATAACACTGCTATTAAAGATATGCCCTTAGGATTTGAACCCAGATGCTCTAGCTTCAGACCTGTGCTTTGGACTACTATCCTCAACTACCCATACTATAAAAAATTACTTATCGATTAAGAATAATAACAATAAGAAGAAAAACATTAATGCCACACTGTTTGTCTTGCTAGAGTAATTTGTTTTCTGTGACATAAATGTACACTAGCATAAAGAGCTATTTTCTCATAGAAGAGGATTGATTTGGATGCTCCTACCTTCAGTCTTCATATATTATTTTAGTGTTTAATTATTTTGCTCTACTGTTGTCCGTATCATCCTTTTGAGGTGAACTTAAGGCTAGTACTGATTTTAGCTACTTAAATTACTTTGATACATTTCCATTTGGCGGTCAATAATTTGTTTGTGTCCTTTTGAAATCACGTTTCTTCCTAATTGGCATGTAATTGTAGTTTGTGACATTTGTGGACATTGATTTAGGTTTTTTCTTGTGCTAACTTCTGCGATGACTTGTACAAAATTAAACAATAATTTCCCCAATAAAAGCAAATTTGGTGGACCTCTACTTTCATGTGTACGAGTTTATTTGAATCTTTTTAACAGCAGCTGAAGTGAACTCAGACTCAGATGTATTAGTGTCAGAAGTGTGGAGAAAACAATAAAGGTACTAAATAGAAGATTAACTAAAAAATATAACAAATGTCCCAAAAATGAGAGAGGATTTATGGATTTTGATACCATAACCCCAACATGTTAAAATGACATTTTGCTTGAATTGCAAAGATATGAGATACAACTGATTTTTCTTTACCCTTTGAAATAACCTGAAGTTTGTAGACAAGCTCATGAAAGAAAAAGCATTCACAAAATACACATACCATGCTTCCTTCTGAAATCATAGCACTGTCATGGTTTTTTCTGAGAAGTAACAAATCACTTGAAGAACTCTATAAAATATTTTGCTGTGTAATCCTCAATTGGGTAAATTAAAGACATTGTTCTTTTAAAAACTACAATTAACAATAAAATGGCTCAATTTTCATTGGGAAAAATACTATGCTATGTAAATGCTAAATTGTTGAACAAATTAATATATCTTAAAGTCTAACTGAAATGATTTTACATTAAATAACTATTAAAGTAGTGAAGGTCTAAACCTTATTCTCTCAGAACTTGAGCTTCTCAGGTCTTATTTGTGACAAGAGAAGAGCTATTAATACCTATAAGCCAAGAGTATGTTCGTCTTCATTCACTTGTTCTGCTTTAGCCAAAACAGCAGAGACTTGGTAGACTATAGACAATAGAAATTTACTTCTCACAATTATGGAGACTAAGAAGTCCTAGACCAAGAGCCAAAGATTTAGTGTAGTGGCTGGTGAAGGCTTACTTTCTGATTCATTGCTGATGCAATTTCACTGTGTTCTCACATGGTGGAAGGAGCTGGGGAACTCTGTGGGATCTCTCTGATAAGGGGACTAATCCTATTGATGAGCACTCTACCCTCATAAACTAATCATCTCCCAATGGTATACTGCAGAATACAACATCTTTGGGGGATAGAGAGTTTCAACATATGAAATTTAGGTGAACACATCATTCAGATCATAGTAATGTCTATTGTTTTTTCATTATTCTCATCTCAGCTTTCCCTACAGAGCCTTACCCTAAAGCCATACCCTAAAGCACAGACATGGGAGAATTAAAACACACACACACACACACACACACACACACACACACACACACACTTCCCAAACAAGTGTCCTCAAGAAGTCAACTGATAAAATCAGTCTATGAGTTAGTAAGAGACTGGCAGGACATTAGATATTAGGTTAAAAATATATTCTTTGATTTAATGTTCTCAGAATTCTGTTGCACATTGTTTGGATACATCAAATAACTATCATAAGTTAAGTAAAAAGGTTCTTGATTTAAAATGATTGTTACAATAAGGGAAGGTTGACTATTGCAATAGAGGGAGGACAACTATTGTAATAGGGAATATACTCCAACCATGAGATCTGCAAATATCTCAAAGATCAGGCAGGAAGAAATTTTCTTTTATAGGAAGGTATAAACAAGGTTACAAAAAAAAAAACAGATACAGTGGCGTAGAAGGAGTGGGCATAGCATGATTAGACATTTGAGCAGGAAATGTTTCCCTTTGAATCAGGGTAAGCCTATATTTGGGAGGGGCCCTTTAAATTAAGGATGTTCTACATTTCAGTGCTAGCAGAGGATAGATAAAAATGTATTGGCCTTATGGAAGAAGAGATAAAGTTTAATCAAGTTAGCAGGTATTTTGTCTAGATTAGTAGTGGCTATAAATAGTTCAGCTAATCTACACTAATAAAAGAGAAAGATGCAAATTGACCATACCTTCCCAACACCTGCCAGCGAATCAGGAGTGAATATACAAATTAACCCAACAAAGATGATAGGTTAATTTGCATAAACAGATGCCGAGTGGCTTGGGGTGGGATGCTGGCGTCATCGCCATGGTGACCATGCAGGCATTCTGCACCACCCCAGCAGCTCCAGGCCTCTGGGCAGCGTGGGAAGGCAGAAAGGCAGCTCCAAGCCAGAGTGAAGGCAAAAAGGTGGCTCCAGCCAGAGTGAAGGTGGTGCTGGCAGCCAGGGTAAGGAATCCCATTCTTGCACGAATTTTCATGCATTGGGCCTGTAGTCTATATATATAAAAGGCCAGAATGCAAAGTATCCCCTTGGGAGTTCAACAAGGAGACTGGGAGTTTGATTGCTTGAGATCATGTGCAATGACCATCAGGGAGCGGTGTGGAATGAAGGAAGGCCCTGGCCAGCAGCCGTAAAGCCCCAATAGGCCCTGATTGCCAGTCAGGCCTAGGAACCCTACCCATGCATGAATTTCATGCACCAGGCCTCTAGTTATTTATAAACAAAGAATGGGAATTTCATAGATTTAAGTCTGGTCTGATCCTAGGTAAAACAAGGGGTCATCTATAATTCTTATCTAAGTCATGTGATGAAAGGTGGCTCTTTTTAGTAACCTCTTCCCTGGAACACAAATGATCAGGGGATTTCTTAATCTGGATGTTTTATGGAAGCATTGGGCCCAAATAAAGTGCAGCATTGTCAGATATAGATGAAAAAATAAACAACCAGACACAGTATTAGATAGTCAGCCAGTCTGCATACCTTCTGTAAATTATGAACACACATTCCATATCAAATCTTTCTCACATTCTCCCCTTGAGACAAGTCCTTTGACTGCAAAGGTCTTTTTTCTAGCCAAATCTCTGCATTTGGGTTTCTCATTTCACCAAAAGCAAGAATCCTTGCTTATCTTTTCTATTTCACCTTTCTACCACAATAATAATCAGGGTTAATCCCTTGACCTAACTCAAATCTGATGAGTAGTTTTCACATACATTTTATCTTAGAGGCCTAGCACAAAGGAGGTTGAGAAACCACTTGAAAAGAATAGAAATCAGCAAAGCTTAACAAATTTTTATTCTGTGAAGACCAAGTTATTAACTGAGACCATTTGAGGGTCAGATATTGAGCCTACAGACTGGATTCAAAACAGAAAACGTTGTTTAGAGTCTTTGACCTCTCAGGGACTATCTTTATATTCTTGCAGCAATACCCCCACAAGCGCATTTGTCTCCTGGTCTTTATCAATTCTATTCAAACTAGCCCTCAGTGACTCAAAGCCTTAAAAGGAGACCTTTAGAAAATGTGCTAATAATGTCAGTCACTTACATATACATAAAATGACTGGAAGAGTTTAATATGTGAGCCTCCTGAGATAATTTTATGGTGGATATGGTTATTTTGTTTGTTGTTTTTTATTTTGTTTTGTTTTGTTTTTTGTTGTTGTTGTTGTTTTTTGTCCCAAGCAACAAGATAAAGATAATTTTTATATTATCAAAAATAGCAGTGTAGTCTGTTAGATTTTTAGCTAGCTTGGTCATTTTTGGTGTCTTACATAGTACTAAAAGACTATGATGATAAAGACCCATTCTGAAATTTATTAGTGTTTAAATCAAAGCAATTTTATGAACTTGTGTTCAGGTTAAGGCCTTAATCTAGATCAGGTCAGGGTGTACAGAGGACAGATTTCTTTAGCAGGTGCTGTGTATTTGAGTTTTTGATTTACCAGAATCCTGGTTAGTCTTACCTTGCAACTTTCCTACACCTTTCTATTATTACTTTGATCTCATTTTCTTTTTTTTCTTTTTTTTTTTTTATAAATATATTTTATTGATTTTTTTTACAGACAGGAAGAGAGAGGGATAGAGAGTTAGAAACATAGATAAGAGAGAATCATTGATCAGCTGCCTCCTGCACACCCCCCAGTGGGGAGGTGTCTGCAACCAAGGTACATGCCTTTGACCGGAATCGAACCCGGGACCTTTCAGTACACAGGCCGACGCTCTATCCACTAAGCCAAACCGGTTTCAGCTGATCTCATTTTCTAATACTCTTTCATACATTTACTTTGCTCTGTTTTCCTGAATATGCCATCCATGCTCCTGCCTTATAGCCTTTTTTCTTGATGTCCTCTGCCTGAAATGTTTCCTTCTCAGATAGCAACTTGACTATACCCACATCTTCCTTATGTATTTTTTTTCCCAAATGTCTCTTCATTGGTTAGGACCACCCTGAAAAACCAATTAAATTTGTAACCCATAATTCTCATTTCAGTCAGTTTAGGCCCAATCCCACTAAATCAGCAGTTGCATATGCCTCTCACAGTCTGGGACTGCTGGCTCCTAACCGCTCACATTCCTGCCTGCCTGATTACCCCTAGCCTCTTCTGCTGCCAGCCTGATCATCCCTAACTGCTCCCCTGCTATACTTGTGCATAGCAGTTATCATATTCAAACATCCTATATAATGTATTTATTATATTTACTATCTGATTTTCTCCACTAGAATGAGAATACAATTTTAACAATTTTTTAACAATTTTGTTTAATTCTATACTATAAAACCTAAAATCATGCTCAACACATAATAGATATTCAATAAAAATGTGTTAAATTAATTATGTTAAATGAAACTGATTTTTCAATAGATAAAGGGGCATAAATATAATGAAATAATTTTCTATGACATAAAACTATATATCTATACATATAAAGAAGTAATAAGCTATTTTGTGCATTACAGTGTTCCAGTCATGAGCAGTCTGTGGGTGGGGATGGGGGTGGGGACTTCTGACCCAGTGCTAACTTCACACTGCCTGTGAGCATCCCCGCCTAGCACTGAGGTGAAGCTGCCTGCCTGCATCCCCAGCTAGGGACTTGACACTGCCTGTGTGCATCCCTGTTCAGAGCTAACATGATGCAGCAGGGGAGGGCTAGGCTTGATGCAGGACCTCAGGCTGCATCCCCTGCACCAGCTCTGAAGACCTCAGGCCACTTCCCCCACCATAGCACCAGGCCAGGAGACCTCAGGCTGCACCCCCTACCCCATTGGATTGACAGAGGAGCTCAGGTAATGCCCCCCCACCACCCTTCAGGGCATGATGGGGGACCTCAGGCCACACACCTCTGCCCCACAACCAGGCTGGGCTACCTCAGATTTGCACACCCTGCCCAGTAGGTGTTGACTGGGGACCTCAGGCCATGCCCCCTGCCCCATCACCAACCTGGCTACCTCAGACTGTGGCCCCTGCCCAAGTACTGGGCTGGTGGACCTGAGGCTGTGCCCCCTGCCTGAAGGGGCTGGCCAGGTTTAGGTCTCACCCAATGGGGATGGGGCTGGCCAGGTCTGAATCTCCTGCATTTTCGAAGTGTGTGCAGGTGGAGGGTGGGGACTTGACTCTAGGTGATGCAGAGCATCTTTGACAGGAGGGAGATTTTATATACATTTTACTTATTTGCTTTCATCTCTGACACTTCTATTATAGAGAAAGAACAAATAACAATATTAAAATATTTATTCTAATTAATTCCCTTCTAATGTGCATGAATTGTGTGAGGTGGAGCTTTTGAGGCTGACTGACATAGAAACCAACAAATCAGAACCAAATTGGCTGGCAGAGGAGGGCCGTCAGGGGAGAGCAGTTAGGGGTGATCAGGCAGGCAGAGACAGTTAGGGGCAATCAGGCCAGCAAGGGAGAACAGTTGGGGGTACCATGCCTGCAGGGGAGGGCAGTTGGGGGCCATCAGGCTGGCACAGGAGGGCAGTTGGGGTGAGATAAAGCAGGCAGGGGAAGGCAATTGGGGGTGAGATCAGGCCAGCAGGGGAAGGCAGTTGCAGGCAGCCAGGCTGACAGGGGAGGGCAGTTGGGGGTGAATGGGCCAGCAGGGGAGGGCAGTTGGGGGTGAATGGGCTGGCAGGGGAGCAATTAGGTGTTAGTCATCCCAGCATGGGAGCAGTTAGGGGTGATCAGCCTGGAAGCAGAAGAGGCTAGGGTAATCAGGAAGGCAGGCATGTGAGCGGTTAGGAGCCAGCAGTCTGAGATTGTGAGGGCATATGCAACTGCTGATTTAGTGGGATTGGGCCTAAACTGACAGTCAGATATCTACAGAGGGATCCCAGATCAAAGAGGGTGCAGGCTGGGCTAAGGGACACCACCCCCAGTGAATACTCCCACACTCATGCATGAATTTTATGCACCAGGCCACTAGTATGTATATATAAGCCTAAGTGACTATTACAACTGAATGCCTGGAACAACCTAAATGGTTGGTTGACCAGTCGCTATGATGCGCACTGACCACCAGGGGGCAAATGCTCAACACAGGAGTGGGCTTCATATGTAGCAGAGCAGCTCCCTCATTGTGTGATCTATTTAAAGTCAGCCCTTGACACAAGGGTTTGCTTGCTCTCATCCTCTCCCTTGCACAGGTGCCACCTGCCTGAGGCGGTGGCTGTTCGGTGGGGAGGGAAGAGGGGGGAGGGGGGAACCGCATGGTGGCTGGGTGCCTATGGCAGCATTGGCATCTGGCATCTGTTCCTTCTACGCCCTACCTGGCGACCATTGCCTCCTCTCCCGACCCCACTGGGGCCCTTGGCCCCAGGCTGGGATGAGGAACTAGAGGTGGGTGGCAGTGGATGTGGCCCCTTTCCCAGAGGGGCCATGGGCTGGCTTCCTCCTTGGGGCCGGTGGTCAATCTCCCCTGTTCCCTCCCACCTGTGCACAAATTTGTGCACCTGGCCTCTAGTTTCTAATATATATGTTCATCCTGATAATGGTCAATTTTAGTCAATATCACAGTTGTTGCTTTTGGTAGGAATAATAATTGATGTGGTTGGACGAAGATGCTTGCCAGGCTTTTTTATTTTATTTATTTATTTTTTTATCCTGGAAGTGGAAATGCTTCTTTATGTATTGAAAATCTTTTTTCCATTATCAGTTTTCACAAATATTATGTAGTTTCTACTTTAGATGCCTTTCCTCATGACAGGAAAGGTAAAATCTTAGGTTCTGATAGAGTCTCCAATATCCTTATAAACAAAAAAATGAAAAATGTTTTCTCTCCTTCCACTAGTCAGAATACTTACTCTCATATAAATGCTCTTATATCCCATAAATACACTTCTCTCTTCTTGCTCAAGGCAGCCTTTTCTCATAATAACTTTCTTTCATTGAAGATGGCTAACCTAAGTTAGAAAAGGAACTGTGAAGGAGAGGAAACTTGCAACTGTGAAGTTAATGGCATGCAAATCCCCACTTTGTTTTTACTATCTTGTATTATAGAGAAGACAGATTATATTTGAAGAAATGGAGTAAATGATTGCTGGAAGGGAAATAAATCAATTTTGACCATCTCTAAGGAGCAGATGAAATCTAAATAACAAATGTCCATTTAGGGCTTCTAGCCCCAAGAGAGCACATGAAGGAGTCACAGTCTTTTAATGCCAGAGTTAAAAATCCCACACAGTGAGAAATTCAGGCAGACCATATTGTTAAGAACTTACTGAAATCACATTTAGAGTAAACAGTAAAAATGGATGCTGAGTGTGAAATGTTCCTTTGAAAGATGCCTTGGAATTGCAAATGTAACAAAGGCAATGGAATTCAAAGAAAAGGCTAATGGCTGAAAAGAACAGGGCCTGGTGATATATATGAAAAGATGCTCAATGTCACTAATAATCAGAGAAATGCAAATTAAAATCACAATGAGATGCCACCTCACACCTGTCAAAATGGCTGTCATCAATAAATCCTGCAAACAACAAGTTCTGGCCAGGATTTGGAAAAAAAGAGAACTCCCATGAATTGTGGGTAAAAAATGCAAATTGGTGCAGCTCTAACTTGACAAGCAATGGGTCCGGGTTGCCTGTCACTACCTGAGCAAATTCAACAGAGACAGGGTTGAATCATATGTGAGCATTTATTCCAATACTGAGGCCAGTATGAGAGAGCAGCAGGTCATCCACAAAAATCTGCTCTGCAGCCCTCCATAAGCCAGCTGTTTATATAGGGTAGAAGGACAAAAATGATATGGGGAAGTAGGCAAAAGAGTATGCCAAATGGGCAGTTTACAAGTAATGTGGGCTGGGGGTTTTCAAAGGGCTGGTGCCTCTGGTTTCTGTAAGAGATTGTCAATCTTTCCAGAATAATAGGCAGCTCCTGGATGTGGAGGATGAGCCCCATTTCCAGGTGAGCTCTCAGGTCCTGAGTGCAATTCCAGGCCAGGTTAGAAAGTGCCTTCTTTAATCAGAACAAAACAACCACGGTTAACAGAGCATGGTTAATATTTCTTATATTAGGTCTAGTAATACTTAATGTCGTTTTCTAATAATACTTTTTAAAATCAAATTTATTTAAACAATACAACAAAATTTAATCAACAATATAGTTGCCGTTGTTTTCTACTACTTGTGCCCAATGCTCAGGAAGCATTTTAATCCCTCTGTTGTAAAATTCTTGTGATTCTGATGCAAAAAATTCGGTCAATGCATTTTTGAGGCATTCTTCATTATTAAATTTTTTTCCAAGAAGAAAGTTTTGCAAAGAACGAAACAAATGGTAATCGGAAGGGGCAATATCAGGAGAATATGCAGGTTGAGGGAGAACTTCCCATTCCAACTGGTGCAGTTTTTCAGCAGTGATTCTTGCAGTATGCGGTCCTGCGTTATCGTGGTGAAGAATTACGCCCTTCCGATTAATCAGCGCGGGTTCTTTTTCTCTTAAAGCTTGGGCTAACCTTTCCAATTGGGCACTATACACTGCACTTGTAATGGTTTGGTTAGATGGTAAAAGTTCATAATGAAGAATTCCTTTAAAATTCCACCAAACACACAACATCACTTTTTTCGCATGCAAGTCAGGTTTTGGCGTGGGCTGCGGAGCCTCATTTTTGTCCAACCATTGAGGCCGCCTTTTCAAATTAACATACAGCACCCATTGTTCATCTCCGGTAACAATTTGCTCTAAAAACGGCAAACGGTTTTGACGACAGAGGAGCGAACTGCAAATTGTGACTTTTTTATTACGGTTGTTGTTGGTCAACTCATGAGGAACCCATTTTCCAAACTTTTGGACTTTGCCAAGTGCACGCAATTGATTGGAAATTGTTTTTTTTGTGAACAATTTAAAGTTGTCGCAAGCTCTTGTTGGGTAATTTGAGGATTTTGCACCAAAAGAGCTTGAAGAGCTTCTTGATCAAAATTGGACACACGGCCTCGACCACTCTTGTCATCTAACGAAAAATTTCCCTCGCGAAATTTCTCAAACCAACGCTGACATTTTCTGGCGCTAACTGCATCTTGACCAAGAGCACTACAGATGTTTTTTGCAGCCTCACTTGCTTTTCTTCCTAATTGGAACTCGTAAAGCATGCAGTGCCGAATATGCTCTTCATCCACCATCTTCTTAGCCCTAGTTTTGCAACAAAAACCAAACCAAACACAAACTTTTTCAAGCAAAACTTGTTAATTGCACTTCACACGTTCTGTAGATACCACGTGTTTGAAGGTTATGTGAATACAAGTCAACACCAAGCAAGATATTAAACGAATGTTAAAAACGACATTAATTATTACTATACCCGATAATACTAGCTGATTCCCCAAATTCTATTGCTGCCCCTATCATAGTTACTGTGGAAAGCAGGATGGAGTTACTTCAAAAAAATTAAAAAATGGGTCTGACTTATGACCCCACAATTCCAATTCTGGGGATTTAACAAAAAACCCAAAGCACTAATTTAAATATATATATATATATATATATATATATATATATATATATATATATATATATATATATATATATATGAAATAAGTCAGTCAAAGAAAGGTAAACATCACATGCTCTCACTCATTTGTGAATTATAATGAACAACATAAACCAATAAACAGAAACAGATCTATAGACAGAGAAGTATTGATCAAATGCTCAAACCTAAGAGGGTAGGTAGGGGAGGGTGGGGGTAACGGGGAGAGATAAACCAAAGGACTTATATGCAATACCTTAATCAATAAAGAAAAAAAAAGCATCCCTATGTTCATTGCAGCGTTATTTAGAAGGAGCAGGGCCTGGGCCCAGAGAAGCTGAGAGTGAATACATTGTATCTCTGCTTCCTCTTTTCAGAGCTCTAAGAGGAAAATCAAAAGAAAAGCCACCATGATCATTACAGAATTACTCAAAATGAAATGAAAGAAAGAAGAGTCAGCTTAAATCATTCAGACTGGAAAGAATGGTCAGATTTCTACGACGGGTAATAACTGTTTCATGGACTATTAGTAGTAACTGTTTCATTGACCACTAAACAGAAACTTATTTAAGCTAAGGATAAAGTAAAAATGTTAGCCAGAGGGATGTCTTATGTTTTAGAGATTAGTAAGACCTCAGGGTTTCTGATTTAGCAACCAGGGGGTATCGCTTTCCCAGAAAAGTAATTTAAACTGTTTCTGAATGTTTTTGGGCTTGAGTGTGAATGCATGAAGACGATGAATGCTTACTCATACTTGATTCAACAGAGTTATCTGTGTTCCACAGCACTGCCATCTCTCCCTGCTTTGTCTCTTATATTGCTTCCAGTAAGTGCTAGCATTGCTTTGTGAAATTCAACTCTCTAGTCTCCTCATTCTATTATTCAAAAATATATTTACTGACTACCACCCATTGCTTAGATAGACAGTGAGCATAGAGATGAATATATTTACTGACTACCATCCATTGCTTAGACAGACAGTGAGTATATAGAGATGAATAAAAACAGATAGGACTCTGACACCATGAGGCTTATATTGAAAAGAGAGAGGAACAAAGCAAATATGATTTCCTATACTAAGCAATGCTATGAGAAAGGGTGCTGTGATCCCCACAGAGAGTGTGTGTGTGTGTGTGTGTGTGTGTGTGTGTGTGTGTGTTTTATTTGTTTATGAAACCTATTAAAATTTAGATGTATCCTGCATATTATATCAAATCCTCCACCATGCATGGGCCTCCAGGGATGGTGACATGTGTCACCACTCAAGTGTTTGTAATTCCTCAAACAAGTTTCTTCATACTGAGTCTTCTGCCTTCTGACAACCCTCAAAATATATTCAGATTTACCCCCTGATTCTTGGTAAATTAAAACTTAAAAAAAGGCTGCTTGTCAATCCACTGCAAATAGATACACTAAAAGACACTATATGCAAGGACACCTTGTGCATATGGGGGGCCATGGATATCTGCACTGTGACAAGAAGAATTTATGTTGCAAGAGAATGACCCCTAGGATTATCTGCCCCTGACTCTCATCTAGTAAGCTACCCTATAAACCACATATGGGACCAGATCCATGCATAGGTTAGAAAGGTCATGTTATAATTTTATATACTTTTTAACATCATTTAACCATTCAAAACTATTTACTGGGTCTGTCTTACCTGCCATGCACTTGACTGGGCTCCAGGAAACATGTTGATGGGCAAGGTATGGATCCTACATTCAACATATTCCATGGGTAACAGCAATAATAAGAATTTGAATAGTTTTATTCATAGTAGAGAGCAGTGGATGCTAAACTATGGAAGCTCAGAGAGAAAAGTCCTTAAGGTAAGGTCAGAGAGGATAGGGGAGGAATGAGTGGGTCATGATGGCATTCCCTGGGGGCATCAGGCTAAGTGATTCTGAGAGTCTCTTTCCAGCTCTGTTTCTATTGATATATTTCTCATCAAGTATGATATGTTAACTGTAATCACTGCTGACTTCCCATTCATATACTTGAAGCCTGGTATTAAGGATTTAGGAGAATAATAGGCACTACCAGTAATTGAGAAGGGATAGAATGTGATGACTTCAGAGCAAGTAGACAGCACTTAGCCTTTGTCCCATTTAACCTCAACTAGGTTTAAAAGGGAGGGAAAACAAAGATAATTAATAATGCCAACCTGATAAGCTTTAGAGAGAAGTCATTCAAGAACCCGGAAGTGTGAGATAACAGACTCTTTAAGAAGACAGAAATGCTATTCACTAATAAAAGAGTGAAGAGAAGGGAAGAAGAAAGGTATTCAGGGTGAAGAGTATCACGGGGAAGGGAAGAGTGAAGTATATATATCTCCAAAGCAATTGATAAGCTGGCATTTATGTGAATCACCAGGAAGCATGCTTAATATTCTCTCACACTATGACAAAGCATTTTACCAGATTGTTTCTAAAATGCATTATGTGGTATTTTAAACATTCCAGATGGCATGTGTTTCAGCCTCCCCAAATTACTGATATTTACAGTCCACAGGCATTATCATATCCTATCCAATAAAAGAGTAATATGCAAATTAACCATCACTCTGACACAAAGATGGCAGCACCCATAGCTACAAGATGGTGGCACCCAGTCCTCTCAGCCCTGCTGGAGTCCTCCAGTCCCAGGGGTGGCTGCTGAGAGCAGGACCTGCTTGGTTGTCACTGATGGTGACCCAGGAGTAGCCAAGTGGGCCTCATAGACAGAGCACAGCAGGGCCTGCTTGGCCATCACGGGCAGGGACCCAAGAGTAGCCAAGACATTAGAGAACCACAGGCAGCGGGCCTAAGCCATCAGTAGGACATCCCCTGAGGGCTCCTAGATTGGAGAGGGTGCAGGTTGGGCTGAGGACACCCCCCCCCCCTGCTGTCCCCTGTGCATGAATTTCATGCACCAGGTCTCTAGTTAATTTATAAGACTCTTTCAATATGATAAAAAAAAGTAAAAAAGCAAGTGCCTCTCAGTAATTTATTTTATAATAGATGCAGTATTTATTCATGCATAGGCCTGATTTACTCTGCTTATCACACAGAAAGGGCATTCCCAATTATGTGTTTCTTTCTGCCTCATAATGGGCCTCAGTCCTCTGTGTTTCTTGATACCACCCTTCATTTCTGCTCTACTTGCCGAACTCCTAGTCATTTCTCAGGTTCTAAGTTCTGTCATTTTCACTGATAAGCCTTTCCTTGTCCTCAAGTATGGGCAGGTCACCCTTGTAATAAGCTATCCTAACACCA
Organism: Pipistrellus hanaki; assembly: GCF_964339955.1. NCBI lineage: Eukaryota > Metazoa > Chordata > Mammalia > Chiroptera > Vespertilionidae > Pipistrellus > Pipistrellus hanaki. Next base: position 17,448,255 of record NC_140524.1, on the reverse strand, counting down.
TTATTTTCTTTATAACACACTAAAGATGTAATTATAAAATAATTTGTCTGATTGTTTAATGTGTATTTTTTCCACCCTTGAACAGTAGAGTTCTTAGAGAAGGGTTAGTTAGGAAGAGATTCATCTTTAGCATCTCTAGCTCATGAAAGGGTTCAGATGAATAGTCTGTTGAGTTAGGGAGACTGGAAAGAACACTTATTTTCTCCTGTATATCTCAGAGAATTCTCAATAACTGATTGGTTCTGTTGCCCTTTGTTAGACATAAACCAGAACAAAAGATACCTATTAAATGTTCTATGAGGGCAGTAAAGTTAGTTATTTTGTTCATAGCTTTATCTATTTATCTAAAACAATGCCAAAACAGTACACAAATATAATATTTAGTGAATACATTTGTATACTTGGAAACCTGAAACAAGGAAAAGGTTTAAGCAGCATTTGTCCTTCTAAATCAGTGGTTATCAGCTCTAGCTACACATTCAAAACTATAACAATGAGGTACCATCTCAACCTGTCAGGATGGCTACCATCAACAAATCAACAATGACAAGTGCTGGTGAGGATGTGGAGAAAAGGAACCCTAGTACACTGCAATGGGAATGCAGACTGGGACAACCATTATGAAAAATAATATGGAGTTTCCTCAAAAAATTATATATGGGCCGAAACCGGTTTGGCTCAGTGGTAGAGCATCGGTCTGCGGACTGAAAGGTCCTGGGTTCGATTCCGGTCAGGGGCATGTATGTTGGTTGCAGGCACATCCCCGGTGGGAGGTGTGCAGGAGGCAGCTGGTCGATGTTTCTCTTTCATCGACGTTTCTGGCTCTCTATCTCTCTCCTTTCCTCTCTGTAAAAAATCAATAAAAATATATTTTAAAAAAATTATATATGGGTCTGCCATTTGATCCAGTGATCCCACTTCTAGGAATATATCCTAAGAAACCCAAAGCACTAATCAGAAAGAACATATGCACCCCTATGTTCATAACAGCACAATTTACAATAGTTAAGATCTGGAAACAGCCCAAGTGCCCATCAATAGATGAGTGGGTAAAAAAGCTGTGGTACATTTATACCATGGAATACAATGCAGCGGTAGAAAAAAAAATCTCTTACCCTTTGAGACAGCATGGTGGGACCTGGAGAGTATCATGCTAAGTGAAATAAGTCAGTCAGAGGAAGACAAATGATTGCACTCATATGTGGAATCTAACAAAATAAACTGATAAACAGAGTAGATGCAGACTCAAAGCATTAAACAGTGTGGAATCTAGGAGGGAAGGTGGGGGAGGGAGGTAAGCAACCAAAGATCTTGTATACATATATGCATAACCCATGGACACAGACAATAGGGTACTGAAGGCCTGGAGAAAGGAGGGGGATCAGGGGTAGGTTGGAGGGGGTCAAGGGAGGATAAAAGGGGACATATGTAATATTTTTAACAATAAAGAATTATTAAAAATAAAAAATAAAAAACTACTGAGCGCAGCCAGCATGGCTCAGTGGCTGAGCATCAACCTATGAATATGGAGGTCATGGTTCAACTCCCAGTCAAGGCACATGCCCAGGTTGCGGGTTCAATCCCCAGTGTGGGGCATGCAGGAGGCAGCTGATCAATGATTCCCTCTCATCATTGATGTTTCTATCTCTCTCTCCCTCTCCCTTCTTCTCTGAAATCAATAATAATAATAATAATAATAATAATAATAATATAATAATAAAAACACTACTGAGACAATTATAAAAGCACAGCTTCCTTGGGAATTCCAATTTAGTTACAATAGGGTAGGTTCCATGCATCAGTATTTTTTTAAATCTCCCCTTAAAATACTATTGTGTTCCCTGAAATGAGAACTGATGAATTAAGCAATAACCAAATACTCAGGCCAGCTCCAAAGATTAAAATGTTAATTTTAACCTTTAGGATTTGGGTGGCTTTCCTAGGCCTCAAAGGCTCTGGTTTCAGGGCCATGTCTGCTCCTGGGTTCAGCTAAAGTTCATCTTGAAGGGCCAGTAGAAAAGACTAAATCTCCATAGCTGGTTTTGCTCAGTGGGTAGAGCATCAGCCTATGAAGGGTCCCAGGTTCAATTCTGGTCAAGGGCATTTACCTCAGTTGCAGGTTCCTCCCTAACCCGGGCCCTGGTCAGGGCTTGTGCTAGAGGCAACCAAATCGATGTGTTTCTTTCACATAGACATTTCTCTCTGAGTTTCCCCTCTCGATAAAAAAAATCAATGGAAAAGTATCCTCAGGTGAGGATTTAAGGAGGAGGAGAAAGAGGAGGAAGAGGAGGAGGAGGAGGAGGAGGAGGAGGAGGAGGAGGAGGAGGAGGAGGAGGAGGAGGAGGAGAAAAGATTACTCTAGGTCGAAGTTTAGATAGCTGAGCAGATTTAAGGGACTATGAGGGTAGAGTGACCTAGCCTTGCAATCAATAAGGACCAGCAAGACAATGTGGCCTGCCTGCTTTGTGGGGAAAGAAGGGATTCATAAGTTAGAAATACACCAGGACCTGACATCTCTATTTTTTTTTTTTTTTAGGCATTGACATTTATTTTAATGGGGAAAGACAATGTATGCATTCTTTTCATACCACATAAATTATTATGATTATAGGACAGGACCAAGTAATAGTACACATAATCACAAATCTCATTTGATATAAAAAATACTCCCAGAATGTCACACACATTGAAATGGAATTTTTGGACTAGAACCCAGATTCGTTGTCTGATGGAGTCGAAGAATAAATCCACAGACAGAGGGTAGTATAGCAAAGGTGGAGATTTATTGAAGAACAAGTACAGACTCTCGTGGGAAGAGGAAGAGTCCCAGGGAACAGACTCCCAGGTGGGAAGGGGAAAGGGTCCCACCGACTTCCTATTGCCATGATTTCCCCTCTGATTGGTCAATATTCCCTTTCGAGTTGGTTACTATAGTTACTACTGAAGCCCTCCTTGCTCTTAGTCCTTCCATACCTTCAGGGCTTTTTTTCCTCCTTCTTTATTTTGTAAATATAGACCTTTTTTTTTGTGGCTACTTTCAGTTCCCTTGTCTTATGAAAATATATCTGTGGCTGCTTCCTTGTCTTATGGAAATACAATTGCACCTGGCTTCATTGTGTTATGGAAATGTACCTTATTGCAGTCTGTATCCTTGAGTTTTTCCTTGGACCACAATTCTAAAAATTCCCTAAACCTGCCTATATTCCCCTAAAATTCCTGTTTCAACATAATTTAAACTACAATTTAAAGGGATATATCAGGTCACGTTCCTACTTATCCATATCAGAGAAGAATTATTATTTGACAGAATAGATTATGAAATGAAATCTTCTGAAAAGCACTGCTGATATTGCAGTCCAATTCTCACCGATTATTTCTTCAGAAAGAATGTCATAGACTAAAGCTACAGATAAACAAGCAGCACTTTATTTTGTTTTATTCTAACTTAACAAATTAGACAGAAAAATCCCTTAGGACTCCTTTGATTATGGATTATCCCTTTAGAATGCCCTCACAGGAGTTGTTTCACAAGAAGGTTATTGGGAAGTGACATTTCTTGCCCTTTGAAGAAAGGTTAACGGTGATAATTACTTTTATGAGACCTTATAGGAATCTTACTCATTGTGACAGTAGATGAGTATATTCAGAGGTAGAAACATTGTTGAGGAATTACCTTTTCTAACAAAATAAAAATAGGCTTCTAAATTGAGGTGAGACAGACACCTGTCATTTTTTTTTTCTCAATTGGGTATTTCTATCATTTTTGAAAGTGAGATCTTCAGTCATTTCTTACATCTGCAACATGACATGCATAAGCTTGGTTTTTTAAAACACAATTGGGGGCAATTTTAGCCCAAATCTGTTAATTAAATTTGCTGAATAGCTTTGATCTAGAAATGCTTCAGGTTAAGGTTGATTATTTAATCCCAAACTGGAGTAGTAAAAGGCCATTTATTTGAATTTCACTTGTAGCCTGCAATGCATTATATAAGACAAGAACAACTGTTCTTAATGATAATAATTAGGTCAACAGAGGTAAAAATATTACTCAAATAAATATGGAGGAGAGCTATGTATCTCTCTCATGCATAAAAACGTTAAGTAGGAAGTTGGATGATTTGTATCAAAAAGCATTGGTAACTGTCACTCTTGGCTATTGAAGGAATTGGCAAATATCCTAGAAAAACCACAAGCTATTATCATTAGGAGACCATGGATCCCCAGAGGGGAAATTTGGAGCCTATATATCCCAAAGGAAAAGATTAGCCCCACATAATACCAGACTGAGCAGGTTCATAGTATAATTTGGAAAGATGTGATCCATAAAAAAAATTCAGTATTGCTCTCAATTATATTCCAAATGTCATTCTTATAAAATTATAATAATGACATCACTTTGAGTGAAAACAGGGAATTGAAATATGGTAGCAACCATACTTGGGTAAAAACTGCTGTTTGAATTTTAACCCTGCTATTCAGGCTTCAGCACTCACTTACTTGCTTAAACAACAGGGTAGTTGCCTCAGCTTCCAGATTGAGACCTAGAGGCAAGGCAATTTTCCTGTGCCTGTGGACCAGGACCATAGGAGATTGATTCCCACTGACTCAGTGGCTTCAGGAGTAGAATCTGTAGATAGCCTTTAGAGATTAACCGCTGAGCTCTGCTTCTGTATTATCTGCTTTCACAAGATAGGGCCACATTCCAATGGCCAGCAGGATGTGGCTAGGAATGACCCTGCAGGCTGTTCCCAGCATTTAGAATTTAGAATTCAGAACAAAGGAAAATTCTTGTGGTTTAGACCTTTAAAAGGACTGCCTACACATGGAATGGGGCGGTTGTGAGTGTGGCCACCTGTGTGTGGTGCTCTTGTGGATGTCCTGACCAGTTCAATAAATCCTTGCCTGCTTTTTTAAATCAATCAGCAGCCTCCAGTGGTCTTATTCTGACTCCAGGGTTTGACCCCACAACAGGAATAAGTTATTGGGACACTTGGAGTTAATTTTGGTGATTAGATATTTTAGTAACCCATGAAGAATGGCCTTGATAGAATTTAATGCCTTTATTGACCCTCACCATAAAGAACTTAAAGATATAACAAGCAGAGTTGCAGGAATTTCCAACATTCTAGAAAGTATAAATTAACTTTTTTTAGTTTTTTTAAATACATTTTTATTGATTTCAGAGAGGAAAGAAGAGGGAGAGAGAGAGAGAGAAAGAGAGAGGGAGAGAGAGAGAGAGAGAGAGAGAGAGAGAGAGAGAGAGAGAGAGATATCAATGATGAGAGAGAATCATTGATCAGCTGTCTCCTGCATGCCCTCTACTGGGAATAATACCTGCAACCAAGGTATGTGTCCTTGACCAAAATTCAACCTGGGATCCTTCAGTCCACAGGCCAACACTCTATCCACTGACCAAGCAAGCTAAGGCTATACATGTAATTTTAAGTAATTTTAAAAATAAGATAAAATTTTAAAATGGATCTAAATATAATGAAATTTGGGTAGGATGTGTCAAAAAATGGCTGACAACTGACATTTAAAAGTATTTCAGGGTGAAATTAAATGTATATAAGCAACCTTCCTACTCTGAATCAAAAGACAGTATGACACTGATATTAAGCCATATATTTCTCACAAACCACACTAGTCCATGTGGTATCCTACTCTTTCACAAACATACTGGTTTTACTCTCTTTCACTTCTTAATTTATCTTTCTCAAAAGACTGAACAAAAAAAAAAAACAGTTTGTGAAACCATTTCATCAAATTTTCACTTCAGTGCAAAAAAATAACTTTAGCCTTGTACACATATAATCTCTTATATTCTGAAGTGACTGCTTATATTTTTATTTTATATACTCCTGTATTTTCCATGGATTTTATATACATTGAAATTTATAAGTTTTGTGATTCAAAAAGATCTTGGTATATATCCCATATTAATGTCAAAAAATTAGCTAACAACTGAGGTTTAATTCATTCACAAACATTTATTGACTGTTTGCTATTTTCCAACACATTGATGTAGTTAACTTATTTTACTGGAATCAAAAACTATATGTTACAGGCGTGTATTTATTTTTTGCTTACTATGAAGCCTTTATAAAATTATGTAACTTTTCTGGGTCCCAATTTCCTCACACAAAAGCTTTAGGGGTCATGTTCACCGTGTGTGATTAAAAATAGATATAACTTTACAAAAATGAGAGTATTTTAAGCAGAATTAACTACTGTCACTTCTATAACTATATAAAACAAAAGGAATTTTGCTTGGGCAGTAAAGAATGAAGAAGGAACAGACCAAGTTTATGAATTTTTACAAAAAGCATATGATTTTGTAATAAATACTTAACTAAAAGAAACTGATAAATATTTTTAAAGCAACTGGAACTTCTAGTTCTAATCTTATCTAATAAAAGAATAATATGCAGATTGACCATCACTCCAACACACAAGATGGCTTCCCCCATGTGGACACAAGATGGCCACCACAAGATGGCCAGCAGTGGAGGGCAGTTGGGAGGGACCAGGCCTGTAAGGGAGGGCAGTTGGAGGCGATCAAGCCTGCAGGGGAGGGCACTTAGGGGTGACCAAGCTGGCAGAGGAGGGAAATTGAGGGCAAACAGTCTGGCAGGGGAGAAGCTAGACATTAACCAGGCTGGCAGGGGAGTGTTTAGGGGGTGATCAGGCTGGCAGACAGAAGCAGTTAGAGGCAATCAGGAAGACAGGCAGGCGAGCAGTTGGGGGTCAGCAGTCTTGGATTATGAGAGGGATCCCAGATTGGAGAGGGTGCAGGCTGAACTGAGGGACAACCCTCCCATGCACGAATTTCATGCTCCGGGCCTCTAGTTTATAATAATCTATAAATGATAAACTAAGTCATATTTTTTCTATTTTAAGTAATTGACATCATTATACAGTAAACATTAGTGGAAAAGCAACATTGTGAAATATACATGAGCATTATAGCCAAATAATTATGTAAGGATCACCACCATTCACTGTGTCTATGATGTTAGGATATACACGTGTTTTCTTTTTTTTTCCAGTTCCTTTATTTGTGAAATGATTATATTGCCTATATTACAATGTTGTGATGATTATTTAAGTTTCTTCATAATTGGTTAAAATGTAATATGGTCAGTAGTGTATCATACTGATTTCTGTAAATTTATTATGATTGTACAAAGTGTTAACATTAAAAAAACTGGGTGAAGAGAATGGGAACCCTCTGTATAATATGGGGACTCTCTATACAATTTTGTAACAATTTTATGTCTAAAATAATTTCAAAGTAAAAAATAGAAAAGAGAAGACATGGAGAATAATTAGAGAGATCATAAAATAGAATAGGCATTAAGAGATATTTAAAAGTTAATATTAACTTTTCTCATTCCCCCAACCCCACATCTAGGTATATCAGTCTGTTCCATGCCTCCATGCTTCAGGTTTTATTTTGTTGGTCAATTCATTTTGCTCATTAGATTCCACAAATAAGTGAGATCATGTTGTTATATTTGTCTTTCTCAGATTGGCTTATTTCGCTCAGCATACTATTCTCTAGGTCCCATTTGACCCAGTGATCCCACTTCTATGAATACATTCCAAGAAATCAGAAACAGGAATCAGAAATAATATACCCACATATTATTACAGATATTCAATCAAATAATAAATAATAGGCTGTAAGTCAAGAAAATTCAAAATGTGAGAGGGCACATAACATGGGACTGCAGGTAGCCTTTGGATGCTGAGAGCCACCTCTGGCAAAAATCCAGCAACACTATGTGGGCCTCAGTTATAACTGCAAGAAAGTGGATTCTTCCAACAATATGAATAATCTGAAAAGTAGATTCTTTCCTAGACTCTCCAGATAAGAGTCTGGCCTGGCTATCACCTTAAATTTGAAATCTGGAGCAGAAGATCCAGTTGGACTCTGGTGGACTGGCCACCTACAGAACTGTGAGATAACAAATGAATGTTGTTGAAAGCCATTAGTAGTAATATTTATGCAAAAGTAGAAAATTAGTGTAAATATATATTTCAGGTTATATACATGAAGTGTTGTATAACATATTATTTATGCAAGGATATTAAGAGTGGTGATAGTGGTTGTTATTGTTGTTGTATTTGGTATAGGTATAGTGGCTAATGATGGTGAGGTATATCATTAGATGATGAAACCATATACTCATCTATTATTCCTGTGTATGCCTTAAAATCTAGAATTGTCAAATTATATATGGAGGCCAGGCATGGGTATTCTTAGAGCTTTGTATTGCTGTTGTATAGCAAACACTTTTTTTTTTTTTTAGATGCACAAGCCAAGTTCCTTAGCATTTTATTGATTTTATTCGGAGAGTTATTTGTCAATGAAAAGTCTATTTGTCATTCTGGACAGGAAGAAGCAAACAGAGCTGCTCTGCAGGGCAGTCTAAGGACTCCTTCTGGAGTGTGTGGGGATCCAGGGAGAAGGCTGGATGGCCTCCTGTCTGGATTCCTGGGGGTTTGACTGGGTTTTCAGCCACTTGTGGGTGCAGCTTGGGCTCAGGGAAGCGCCAGGAACATCTGTCTCTGAATCACCTCTGATGCCCACATCTCCTGGCTTGGTCAGGTCCCACTGGGATGTGCAAGCTGTCACATGGGCATCTCTTTGAGTTGACTGTTGGTCCTGGACTTGTAGGTCTTGACAGCATTTCTGGACCCTCTCAAATCCAAGAGCATCCACATATCAGGTACAAGCATGGAGCAGGAGCCTTCGGGCACCACAGTTCCATTTCTAGCACAAGTGGCTAGGTTTGCAGAAGTCATAGCTCAGCCCCAAAAAACTTTCCATGACCCAGTCCCAGTCCTGATGGCATGGTGGGCTCTGGACATTCCCACATCCAAGAGGGATCTTTCAAGGTGGATGGATGGGATTCCATCATTTCAGTCTCCTAAGTGGGTGGAGATATGAAGCTGGTCTAGGTGAAAAGGCAAATAATCTCAAACACATTTTATGGGCTCAGATACTCTTTGTTTCCCTGTCTTTGGGGATCTTAGTTTCTTGTTTTGTCCCAGTTGCAGTGACCAAATAGGTTGGTTTTTGCAGGTCACCAACTTCAATGTAGGGACAACCTGATAGCACATCACTTAATGATAGCCCTATGTGTCTCTTGCCTCCTTCCCAAGAGATACTGAGATTTTGAGACACTTAGATTTACTTAGTACCAACACACACAGTAAAAAATAAGAGATAGTATTTGGCAGATAAATTATCCTTCTTTCTTCCCACTAGCCAGATTGTCCTGAAATACGTTAGTTGACCTATTATTTTGGGAAATGCTCTCACAGAATCAAGTAAACAATGGTTGTTTTATTTAGCAGTAGCTGGCTTGATAATGACAACTTTCATTTTATTTTTCTCTTCATCTGCTTTGTTCTCTCTTTCTCACATTCCTGCTGCTCCTGGGACTAGTCACATAACATGCAATAACATTAGTTTTTGCCTGAGGTTCTGTCTTCTGGGAAACCCATGCTAAAACATGGGACCCTTGTATGGATTATGTAATTTGCTTTAGTAATTGAGGTGGAATAGCTTTACCCACAAGGCTTGGGATTTTTCACTTACGATTCAGCAGAAGGCATCCAAACTATTTTCAGAAGTCTTATATAATAATACTAGAGGCCCAGTGCACAAAATTCATGCACAAGTAGGATCCCTAGGCCTGGCCAGCTATCAGGCTTATCGGCACTTTCCAGATGCCAGCTGGGGCCTTCCTTCCCTGGCTGCTGGCTGCTGACCAAGGCCTTCATTCTTGGCTACCTCCTGGTGGTCAGCACATGTCATAGCGAGCAATTGAACTCCCGGTCTCCTGGTCAAACTCCTGAGGGAACACTTTTCATGTTAGTCTTATATATATAGAGACTTGCACTGAAAGAAAACTTCCCTCAGTTTATTATATTCTAGTTTTACCAGTTTAACTTATTTTATCCATCAGTCATCTGGTTTTGTCTTGTCTAAATCCTGACTGGATAATTTCTTCCTCTCTACTTTGTCTTGACAGCACTGTAAAATGTATCTAGCAGCCTACCCTGCTTTCTCACTATAGAACTGATGTCAGAAGTAAATGAGATAATGCATGTAAGTATTCTTTTAGATAATGTTATGTCTATAGTGTTTATGTTAATGTGGTTTCTAAACGTTGGTTAGAGATTCGAGTGGGTTATATAACATCTACAAAAACAAGTATTAGCAATTTTCAGCTTTTAGTATTGTGGCTTTTGTATTTTTATAGACTTCTGAGCACTGGTATACCCTCTTTCCACTGACCTTTGTAAAATGATGTTTCTACTAGTCATCCTAGAAAATGGTTCTAGGTTCCTCTTCCCATTATTGAATATACTCTCTTCTCTGGTTTCTCTGTTTTTTTTATACATGCTGGCCATTAAACATTTTTTAATATTTATTGTTGAAAGTATTATATATGTCCTTCTTTTTTCCATTGACCCTTTCTAGCTGCCCCCTCCCTGCCTTTTTATTGCGGAGCATAGCTTCCAGCCATGACTGAAGAGGGAGATAGATAAGTGACACTGAGATAGCCTTAGAGCTCGGCCTATGATCTGACCTGGGTAGGAAGCTAAACCAACAGCCCCACTCAACTATGAAACATAACCTCCGTTCATACTGATTATGTAGCCTGAATATTGACCATGTGCAGCCTTGGGCAGCAGCATATGGTATGTCCTAGCTGTGGAGGCCAGTTTAAAGCCCTGTCACCAGTGAAGCCTAGCCCACAACCTTGCCTTATTGCTGAGAACAGCCTAAACCAGGCCAAGAGTCCTTCCAGCAACCATGACAAATTGTGAAGTGTAGGCTATATCTCCACTTGACAATGAAAAGTGAGCTCTCATGATCTCACTCATATGTGAACTATAATGAACATGATAGATGAACAAAAATAGATGCAGAGACATAGAAACATCAAACAGACTGTAAAACTGTAGAGGTAAGGTAGGGGAGGGTAGATGGGTGGGAAGAGATCAACCAATGAACTTGTATGCATATATGCATAACCTATGGACACAGAAAATAACGGGGTGAAGGCCTGAGGGTGGGCTGGGAGAGGTCAATGAGGGAAAAAGGGACATATGTAATACTTGCAATAATAAAGACTTAAAAATGATATTTTAAAAATGGCTTGTAGTTTGTTATGTCTACAGGGTATGCTTTGTGATGAGTGTAGAACCTCATGGGAAATGAAGATGGAAAGGCATGACTGGATCAGATTTTACTTTATTCTGCAAGCAATGGGGAGCCACACACTATTCATAAGTAGGAACTCAGATGACCAGTCCAGGGTTTGGAAATTGTAACTCTGATAAGAGTGTGAAGATTGAAATGGCTTTAGAACAGGAGTTAATTGCATAGCTGACCACATTTTTCCTTGACATCTGCCTCTGACAATCTGTTGAGAGCCCATATTTTATATGGCTCAGGAACCCTGTGAACCCCAATCTTGGGAGCACTTACTGCGCGGTGAATCTGAAGGTGTGTTCTGTGCCTGGAGCCAGCCTCACATAGGTAGAATTTCTGCCACTCAGAGCTGAATATAATTGGCCCCTGTGGGACCTTAATGGCAGCTACTTGGGGGCACACATGGAAGATGGGAAATGGGAATGAGCAGAAAAGCCAGGAGATGGATGATTCCTTTATGCATATTTATTCTACACGAGACAATGAACACACCACAGTTCCTGGTGTCCTTTGCTTCCATCAGTGAAAAATCCTGAATTATCTGTCAGGCTTCATAAATGGCCTTGATCTAGAGTTTATCCAACCTTGATACTCAGCCAATGCCTGACTGCTGACAGCACAGCTGAGTAATGTGAGATATTTCCTATAAACAACAGACTGACATCTGTCAGAAAGGAAAGGGATAGAGGGGTTGGGTAAAAAGGAAGAGGAAGAGGAAGCATGGCAATGGGATCAATGTAGGCTTTACAGACCAACCCAAGTTAGAATCCATATTCAACCAGTTGTAAACATTAGTTTATCTACCCTGGGATAAGAATGCTCAACTCAGAATGGATAGGTACATTTTAGGAGACAACAACTCTTAAATTATGGGGGCATAAGTTAGGTCACAATAAAGGACACTGATCATTTTAACAGCTATGCTAATTAAATAATTATGCCCTTTAAAGACAATTAGCGTATATAGATTACCATATAAATGCATTATGCTAGCTGCTTTACATACACATATTTAAAATTCACATTTTAAACGTAAGAAAACAGGTTTAGAGAGATTAATTTGCCTGAAAATTATAAACCTCTCAGGTCACAGGGCTGGGAATTGATTCCAATACTATGTGGCATTAGAATACATATGTTTAACCATTATATGGTATAACCATAATAGCAGAGATGTACTTTTTAAAAATTTTCAAGTTTTGTCCCTTTTGTCTTCATAGCTAATCTAGGTGCTTCTCCTTATAAGATAGAAATGATGCTTACCATTTTGCAGCTTTGATTAGTGCAATTAGTAAAAGTTAGCTACATGGTTTTATTCTTACAATCATGTATGTCATTTTTATTTATGTACTAGAGGCCCAGTGCATGAAATTCATGCAAGGGGATGGGGGGGGCTCATCCCAGTCTGCACTTTCTCCAATCTGGGACCCCTCATGGGATTCCTGACTGCCAGTTTAGGCCCGATCCTAACCGCTCACCTGCCTGCCTTCCTGACCTAACTGCCCCTGCTGTTGCCCTGATTATTCCCAACTACCCCCCCCCTGCTGGCTTAGTCACCACCTTGACAGAGTGGTCATACCCAATCCCCCCCTCCTCCCGCCGGCCTGGTTGCCCTCTGCCCCATGGGCCTGGTTGCCCCATGCATCCTACTGCTCTGTTGCTTGGTCACCCCTCACCAACCCCCATGCTGGCCTGATCACCCAATGCAGCCTGCTGCTCGGTCATTTGGTCACTCCTTACTAATCCCACTGCCAGCCTGGTCGCCCCCACACAGCCTGTTCCGTTCTCCATTCAGTTGCAATGGTCAGTTAGGCTTTCATATGTGTAACGTGTTTCCCCAAAAATAAGACATCCTCTGAAAATAAGACCTACTTACAGGTTTCCTTCTGAGTGAAATATAAGGCATCCCCCCGAAAATAAGGCCCCGCCTAGGCTGAACATGAGACATTTGGTCCACTGATTCTGAAAGAAATGGAGTCACAAGAAATTCACCAGGAAATTCAGGAATTGGATTGTTATGATGATGTTTCAGAAGATGATGACATGATTGTCATTGAATAAATGAGTAAATTCTTAATACTGTAGGATTCACAGTTTGTCTGGTTTGTGTTGACAACTACCGTACTACCGTACCGTATACAGGTAATAAATTTCCTTTATTTTCATTTAACAATAAATTTATTCTTCTTAATGGAAAAATAAGACATCCCCTGAAAATAAGACCTAGCTCATCTTTGGGAGCAAAAATTAATATAAGACACTGTCTTATTTTTGGGGAAACAGGGTAGATATATTTATTTATTTAAAAATATTTTTATTGATTTCAGAGAGGGAGAGGAAGAGAGAAACATCAATGATGAGAGTGAATCATTAATTGGTTGTCTCCTGCATGCCCCACATTGGGGATTAAGCTCTGCAACCTGGGCATGTGCCTTGACTAGGAATCCAATCATGACCTCCTGGTTCATAAGTTATTACTCAACCACAGAGTCATGTCTGCCAGGCCATGTATGTCATTTTTAAAAATAACTTTAAAATAATCAGCCAGTTTGACTATTTTGAAGAAAAAAAATGATTACACTTACTGTTTGTGACAGAAATGAAAAAATAAAAAAGCAGGAATATTTAATTTTATATTATTCTTCAGCAGCAGTTACTAAACCCTAATCACATTCCTCATAACTAATATATTACTGGGAAAGGGGAAAGATCATGTCATTCTTTTCACCAGTTAAAAATAAGTTTTTATTTTAATAGCACAGATATTGTGCAATATAAAAAAGTTTTCTACCACTGTTCTTACTTTTTCTTATTTTTTCTTATGACTCACTGCCAATCCATCAGCTGCTATGACACTTGAGTCCATGCTGGCCCCAGCAGACTCTCTAGGATTCTTTACCCAGGTTAGACTGTTGCAATCTTAGATTCCTTTGAAAATCATTTCTTGAAAAATCACTGAGTACCTAGTAGTGAACTGTTACCCTGATGTTGTGTATATTAAACCATCTCAGAGATACCCCCAATTTAGTTAGCCTGACTATTTGCAGTTCCAGGGCAAAGCCATGTAATGGAACCAGCTTGTCATTTTTGAGTGATTGTAGAAGACCCTTACAATAATCTTGTGCCAACTATAGAACTTTTGTTTCTGCAATCTCCTATCAAGAGGAGGGGGAGCATATACATTTAATTTTTTGCTAATGTTTCTATTTAGAAGACCAATTCTACCGCAGTGTTTGCCTACCAAAATTTACTCAGCATAATTCATTTAATTCTTAAAAATATTAAGAGGGGCAGATGCCATTAATATCCCCTCACAAGAAACTTAAAACCAGAGTAGTTAAGTGATTTGCCCATGATCATACAAGTCAACAAGAGGGGCAGTTAGGGGTGACTAAGCAGATTGGGGATTTTGAACAAGGTTCTTTCTTTTCATTTTTTCCCTATAATACTTCATCTGTACTAGTATATTGTTTTTGGTGTTTGTTACCCCAAGTCAAGTCTCTTTCCATCACCATTTGCCCCCCTTTAAACTCTTTACCTCCTCCCACCCCCCTTTCCCTCTGATAATCACCATACTGTTGTCTATGAGGTTTGTTTATTTAATTCCTTCATCTTTTTACTCAAACCCTCTACCCCTTTCCTTTCTGACAGATGTCAGTCTGTTCTTTATATGTTCTAGTCTGTTTCTATTTTGTTTGCTAGTGTATTTTGTTCATTAGATTCCACATATGAGTGAAATCATATGGTACTTTTCCTTATTTCACTTAGAATAATACTCTGCAAGTCCTTTCATATCATCACAAAGAGTAATATTTTTTATAGTTGAAGAGTATTCCATTGTGTAAATGTACCACAGCTATATTATCCACTCATCAACTGATGAACATTTGGGCTGCTTCCAAATCTTGGCTATAGTAAGTAACATTGCAATGAAGATAGGGATGCATAATTTTTTTTGAATTAGTGTTTCAGGTATCTGCAGATATATTGCCAGAAGTGGGATCACTGGGTCATAAGGCAGTTCCATTTCAATTTTTTTAGATAACTCTATACTGTTTTCCACAGTGGCTGTACCAATCTGCATTCACATTAACAGTGCATGAGGGGTCCCTTTTTCCACATCCTCACCAACACTTTTCTTTGTTGATTTATTGACAACTAGAGGACCGGTGCACAAAATTCATGAACTTGGAATGGGATGTGGACTGTTGGCCAGCTGGGGAGGGACTGCAGGAGGGCTCCAGGGCCTGTCCAGCCTGTCTTGCTAAGTCCCAATCAGCTAGACCCCAGCGGCAAGCTAACCTACCAGTTGGAGCATCTGGTCAGTGCACATCATAGCAACTGGCTGACCAGTTGACTCTCTGCCCCCTGGTGGTCAGTGCATATCATAGCGAGAAGATGAGCAGCCTTAGCATATCATTAGCATATTACACTTTGATTGATTGAATGGCCAACCAGATGACTGGACACTTAGCATATTAGGCTTTTATTATATAGGACTAGAGGCCCAGTGCATGAAATCTGTGCATGGGAGAGGGGATCTCCTCAACCCAGCCTGCGCCCTCTTCAATCTGTGACCCCTCGGCGGATGTTCGACTGCTCGTTTAGGCCCGATCCTGATCACAGGGATTGTACATAAATTGGCAGTCAGACATCCCTCTCACAATCTGGGACCGTTGGGTCCTAACCACTCACCTGCCTGCCAGCCTGATTGCCCCTAACTGACCCCCCAGCCAGCCTACTCACCACTAACCACCTCTGCCTGCCAACCTGGTTGCCCTTCACTGCCCCCCCCCATGCCAGCCTGGTTGCCCCTCACTGCTCCCCTCTGCAGGCCTGGTCACCCCACAGTTGTAGCATGAGGGCATCCTAACCAACTTGTAAATTACCCTTGTATTAGTATACATAGCCATTCTTATAAGTGTGAGATGACAACTTACTGTGGTTTTAATTTGCATTTTTCTGATGATTAATAACATTGAGCATCTTTTCATATGTCTTTTGACCATCTGTATGTTCTCTCTGAAAAAGTGTCTATTAAGGTCCTTTGCCCATTTCCTAATTGGGTTGTTTTTTCATGTTGGTGTAGAGATGTATGAGTTCTTTATAAATTTTGGATATTAGCGCTTTATTAGATGTATCATTGGCAAATATGTTCTCCCATTGAGAGGGTTGTCTTTTCATTTTGTGATGGTTTCTTTTGCTGTGCAAAACTTTTTAGTTTGATATAGTCTTATTGGTTTATTTTTTTCTTTTGTTTCTCTTGCCTGAGGGGATATATCAGAAAAAAATATCACTATGAGAAATGTCTGAGATTTTACTGCCTATGTATTTTCTGTGATTTCATGGTATCCAATCTAACATTTTGAGGTTATTCTTGTATATGGTGTAAGAAGTTTCTTTTTTAATACCTGTATCTGTCTGATTTTCCCAACACCATTTATTAAATATAAAATTTTCACCCCATTATGTATTATTGCCTCTTTTGTGAAATATTAATTGACCATAAATGCATGGGTTTCTTTTTGGGCTCTGTATTTTGTTCATTGATCTATATGTTGTTTTTATTTATTGACCTTCATTTTGTTCATTGATCTATATGTTGCTATTTTTGTTACTATGACCTTATAATATAGTTTGATATCAGTTAACCTAATCTCTCCAACTTTGTTCTTTATCAAGATTGCTTTGGCTATTTGGGGTCTTTTATGGTTCCACATAAATGTTTGAAATATTTGTTCTACTTCTGTGAAATATACCATTTATGTCTTGAATCCTTAGTGGTTTTTTTTTGGATAATATGTACATTTTAATGATGTTAATTTGTCCTACCCATGAACACGGTATATGCTTCCACTTATTTGTATCTTCTTCAATTTCTTTCCTCAGTGTCTTATGATTTTCTGAGTATAGGTCTTTTATATTCTTGGTTCAATTTATTCTTAGGCATTTTATTTTTGATTGAATTATAAATGGGATTGTTTCTTAGTTTTTCTTTCTGATAGTTCAAAATTAATGTATAAAACTAAAACTGATTTCTGGAAACTTATTTTGTATCCTGCTACTTTATTGAATTCATTTATCAGTATTAGTAGTTTTTATGGTTGACTCTTTAGGGTTCTTTAAAAATAGTATTATGCCATCAGCAAATAATGAGTTTTACTTATTCCCTTCCAACTTGAATGCCTTTTATTTCTTCTTCTTTTTAATTGCTGTGACTAGGACTTCCAGTATTATGTTGAATATGTCTTGTTTGCTATATTAAGGGAAACTCTTGTGATTTTGACCTACTAATTATCATGTTGGCTGGGAGTTTGCATGTATGGCCTTTATTACATTGGTGAACAAGGTTCTTTCTGATATTCCTTTCCTCAGTGTCTTGTAGTCTCCTATGATACCACTACCTTTGGAATTTCAATCACACTTGGCTTATGCCCTAGTTGGGTACTTTTCATTTTCACCTTGTGTTATAATCTATCTATATAAAAGGCTAATATCCTTCCCACCTTCCTACCAGTTGCTATGATGTGAACTGACCACAAGGGGGAAGACACTCAATGCAGGAGTTGCCATGATGCACAGAGAGAAATGACACCACAGACCTAGCCAACAAAGCAACACTCAGCTTCCCCCAAGTGTAAGGAGACCAGACATCTTGCTTTTGGCGAGACAGTCCCAATTTTTAACAAGTTGTCCTGTGTCCTGCAGGGTTTTAAAAAAGTCCAAAAAATTTCAAAGATTCTTTCCAAAAATCAGGACTGTTTTAAAATGCCGTAGGACACAGGACAAATTGTTAAAAATCGGGACTGTCCTGCCAAAAGCAGGATGTCTGGTCACCTTACCCAAGTGGGATATAGGCCCTGTCACCACGCTGGAGCAACACCCCACCAAATTGAAGCTGGTGCTACTGAGTCCCCATGGCAGAAAATGCAGCCAATAGTCCATAGCCCATCCCAGAAATGGTCACTGTGGGCACTGGGTAATGACATCATGTAGCAATGCCCAGCTTCTTCTCCCTAGCTGCTAGCCTTCATGGAGTTCCAGGAACACAAGTGGAAACATTTTACACTTTAACCAAATGTCTGTGGAGCATTTTCTGTGCCTTATCTCATTTTATCCTCACAGAAGTCCTGGAGTAGGTAGATAGGAGACTCAGTGGAATCCTATTTTCTTTTCATTAGCTGGAAAATGGAGATTTAGAAAGTTTAGAAATTTGACCCAACTGAAAAGAAGTAAGAAATGGTGGACCTTGAAAATGACTTCAGGTTTTCTCAATGCTCAGAATACAGTCAAACACTGCTACAGTTAAATATTTTATCCTTTGTTCTCCCTGTATTATCTATAATAATAATCTGCTTTGTGTTGATATTTACTGCTATGCTGTTGACAATTACCTGAAAGAGAAGTTGGGGTGCTTCACTGGGCTGGAAAACATTTAGCTAAATCAGAAATCAGGTCTTATAACATTTATTCCATTGAAATTAATTTATTCTGTATCTATGAAAGGCTAAGATGACTCACACATGTATGATACATATAAAGCTCTCACTGGTGCCAACTGCACACATGTATTCCTATCTGTCATTGTCCATCACAAATTTGGTTGACACATCTATTATAGAGAAAGAGAAAATACAGTAGCTATATTAAAATATTTCTTCTAATTAATTTCCTTTCAATCTGCACAAATTTGTGCACCATGCCATTAGTGATATATAAATTTTGTATTCTCCTTCAGTGTGTTTCATCTCCTTGAGGGTAAATAGCAGATCTTACTTGTTTCTATAGTCTCCATAGTTTTGACTATGGGGCCTGGCCCTCTTATAATGGGAATAACTTGCATAATATTTAAAATTTTATTCTTTTTGAAATACCTTTTCTCTCAGCTCTCTCCTACATTAAATAAATTAATATTCAGAACCATATTTTTGATGAATGTCTAATTTTATTTAACACAGATTTTAAGTGTCAGTGCTCCCATCAGAATGAAGGAAAGTAAGTGACATAAATGTGACAGTAAAGAATGATCAGACATTATATGGCTATTCAACAAATGTTATGGTTCAGAGAGCTCCTTAATAATCTTTTCACATTGACTATCTGAAGATTTTATATAAAATTTACCCTTGCACCACCCTGTGAATTTGATAGAATATTTCCATTGAACATATGTGAAAATTGAGGTTTCAATAGGTTAAGTAACCTGGGCAAGAGTACATAGCTAATAATTAGTGAAGCTGGAACTAGTAACTAGATCTGAATGCCATGTTCATGGTGCCTTTATAAGAAAATAATTTCACCTAGTGATCCAATCTGGGACTTATTCTCAGGAGTCACTCACTCTCTCTTATAATTCCTAAACACCTTTACCTTTTATAAACTACCACCAGCCTGGTCCAGATGATGAGAGATTTATAAAGCAGTCTCCAATTATTGGTCTTTCTGTTTCTGGTCTTCCTCTCTAACCTCTTCTTTGTAAGAGCTAAAATTAGACTAATCACTCACCTGTTCAAAACCCTTGACTGGCTTCATTACTCCTTAGCTTGGTACGCAGGCCTCTGCTAACCTCATTAGATTCATTCTTTGCTCCTGTATAATTTGCTACTGTATACTTCCAAGATGAAACTAAATCTAGTAGTTCTCTTATTTCTGGACCATTTCATCAGACATTCTATTTGCCTTCCTTCTTCAGCCATTTTTTCATCTGGTTTGCATCTATTCATTCTTTAGGCCATTAAGCAGATACCACATCCTCCTAGTAGCTTTCCCTGATGCTCCAAGTTCACCATATGGACTCTTTCTCGACAAGGCACTATAGCCTCTTATGTTTATTCTTATAACATTTATTCCATTGAAATTAATAATATATTACATTTTATGTTAGGTTGTAACTATATTCAGGTAAGCAGGATCAGGTGACATATTTTTTCTTTAAGGCATCTTGGGGAACTGGAAGATGAATGAATGGCAAATACACTTCTATGAGAGTTGATGGAAGTACATTTCCCTTGAGCTGTCTGAGATAAGTAATGCTATAAGTCTGACCTTCACTCTAAGCCAGGTCATGATTGACTTATATCTGTAGTATTTAAAGAATTATTAACTCCTGAATGTGTTTGAGTAACAGTGGATGGATAACAATTAAGGAATTCATGCAGTTCCTCCATTAAAATATTCAATCTACATTGAAATAAAACCAACTACTGGTTATAGAAAAATAGGACTGGTTTTATTTAACAAAAATATTAACATGTCCCATACCTATAACCTTTCTAAAATACCAAATTAAACATATTAGTAATTTATTATTTGAGTGCTATTTTCAGAATTCAGAATTATTAATAAAGTTAACATTTATGACCATTGTGATAGTGCAAATATTTAATTATTTGATACAAGATATTAAATTATCACCATGCTGTATAGTTTACAATGGACATTGTAGGTTGCTCACGGGTAGGAACCACTGTTACATGCTCAATACTTAGCATGGTGGATGACATGCTGTATTCTTATAAATCTTTAAATAAATTAATATTTTCACCTATATTAAGTTGTTTGATTCTCAAAACAGCCCTGGTTTTCAGTGCTGATAAACAAACAATACCAGCAAACAAACAAACAAACAAACAAAAAATAAACAAACACATAGAGATGTAACAAAATGGAGAAAATTCCATTTATCAGAATACCTTTCAGGGTAATATTCCTTAGTGGGTTTATTGCAAGAATGCTTGATAAATAAGAGCTAGTTATAAAATTTCCCAAGAGGTTGGGCCTTGTTAAAGTCAAGACTTTTGTTTGTATATATATATATATATATATATATATATATATATATATATATATATATATTTGTCACAAAGCTAAAACCATTGTGGATATAGTGGAGAGACACAGAGACTAACTATTACATAAAAAAAGGGTACAGACAGTGTGCTCCCCTGATAGGCAGAATGAGTGGAGAGACTTTGGAGAAAGAAAGTCAAACAGAAAAGCCCTCTTCTATATCTTTACGAATTCTTTAGTAAAATCTACAACTCCCTGCAATATTTTTGCTATGTGATCATTCTTTCTGAGGAATATGATAGTGTTGACAGTCAGACATTCAGCAAGAGCTAAACATTTCACTACCTAGAAGTTAGGTATCATGCACTATCATTTGGATTGTTGTGATGTTGAAAATGTGTTGATGTATTATGCAAACATTCACTGAGTAGCTTATGAATAGCAGGTACTGAGAATATAGCAGTGAACCAGATTTACAAGAATTCTTTTCTTATGGAATTTATATTCTGGTGAAACAACACAAATGTAGTGTATACACAATAAAGGTTGTGATAAATGCTTTTAAAGAATAAAACAATCTTATGTAACAGATAATCCTATCTAATTAAAGGGTAATATGCAAATTAATCATCTCAACATGACCAATATAGCGGCACCCATAGCCACAAAGATGGCAACATGGGCCAGAGCCACAGAGCCAGTGAAGTGGGCAGGAGGCTTGGCTTCTTTCGTGCATGGGCGATGAAGGAAGCCAAGCCTCCTGCATGCCCAGGCTGCCGCTGAGGGAGACATGCGGGAAGTGAGCGAGGTTCCCTGTCTGGGGGTTCCAAATCTGCCATTGGCTCTTTTCACCGCTGATTCCCCTCCTCGCAGGTGTCCTCCACGCAAAAGCCGTTCTGTGCAAATAGTCATGTTCTAATGGGTGAATCTTAAACCGAATGAGTGTCACATCTGGGCAACCTAACTCCCATTAGAAAAAGGATCTGGGAGGAGGGATTTAGGAATCAGGAAACCATCATGACCAGCTTGGTCTTGGAACTGCTGTCAAACACAGGCAGTCTGAGACCCTCCCAAACACCACCTGAGCTAAACCTGAGAACCAAGACATCTCCAAGGCCCAAAGATGATGGGAGTAAGGGTTCAGGGGAGCAAAGCAAGCAGAACAGCCAACTGAACCAGACGCAGGAGCCTAAGATAAGGCAGAGAAATGGCCTGGCCAACGATGCTCTCTGGCAGATGTGGTGCCCACACCCAGCTGGGGGAGGGGGTGTGCACCAGCAGAATTTAAGGCCACCGGCAGGAGGGAAAGTGGAAGCATGCCTAAGGATTTTTTTCTGCATGTTCCACAGTCCAGAAGCAGAGTCAGAATCAAGAAACAACTCTTACCTCGGTGCTGGGGTGTTTAAAAGTATCTAAAAATAGCAGTTCCATGGCCTGCAGCACTTCAGGTGTCCAAAGACCTAGGCCGATAACCTTGGCCTATCCAGGAGCTTGGTGCTCCAGGAAGTTGCTGGCCCCATCTTTTCCAGCATGGTGGAGAAAGGCTGAGAGGAGAGGTGGATACGGTGGCTCTAGTGGTCCAAATCCTGTCTTTGTCCCTATTACCTAGCCTCTGTGCCCTCCAGGACAGCTTCAGTACCAGTGCAGAGGAGGCTTTGGAGAGGGTAGTGGTGAGAATGCTTCTGACTCTGGACACCCAGTAAAACCGCTGTCAAGAGTCTTTCTAGGGCTGGCAGAAAAACGCAGCAATGAGGAAAGAATAATGTCTCAAAAAGAAGAGGTTGGTGTTTTTTGTTTTTTTGTTTTTGTTTCTCATCAGCAAAATGTGAATATTACCTAAACCACAGACTTTGCGAGAATTAACTGAAATAAAATTCCAGAAATTGTATAACAGCCAGACTGAAGTGGATAGTTTGGTTGAGTGTGAGTGTGGTCCTGTGCACGGAAAGGTTGCAGGTTCGATTCCAGGTCAGGGAACATACCTGGCACATACCTGGGTTTCAAGTTGGATCCCTGGTCAGGGCTCCTAAGGAAGGCAATTGAATGGATGTTTCTTACACTGATGTTTCTCTCTCTCTATCCATCTCCCTTCCCCTCTCTCTAAAAGTCAATGGGAAAAAAATGAATTAATGCCATATCTACAAATGTGGATAATCTAAAAAGAAAAGAAAAGAAAAAAAGAAATGGGTGGGAGCCCTAACCAGTTTGGCTCAGTAGATAAGAGCATCAACCTGCGGGCTGAAGGGTCCCAGGTTCAATTCTGGTCAAGGGCATATACCTTGGTTGCGGGCACATCCCCAGTTGAGGGTGTGCAGGAAGCACCTGATTGATGTTTCTCTCTCATTGATGTTTCTAACTCTCTATTCCTCAACATGAAAAAAATCAATAAGATATATTTAGAAAAAATAAAAACAGGGTAAAAGAGGTTGAATATATGCTGTATAATTTAAAGTATGTAAAATAATATAACTTTTTAAAAAATAAGTTAGGCTGAGGGACACCCATTTCGTGCACCTGGCCTCTAGTAAAATATAATTTGCTATATTTTCAACAGGATAGTCAGTGCAATTCTCTCTGAGGAGTAATGTTAAAGTTATATTTTAAAAGGGAAAGAACAACCTAGTTTACAAGGAGGAGGAAAATAATTCCATGATGAGGGAGTGGCAAGTAAAAATATTGAATAAAGAGATATATTGGCTTGTTACAAAATTTTCAGAAGACAATTGTGATTGGAAAAACTGGTGTGCTTCCATAAGATGATACCAAAATAGAGAATTTATTGGAATTCCTGGTTTCACATTTGTCTTAGTCCGTTTGGGCTACTATAACTAAAATATCATAGACTGGTTGACTTATAAACAAAATAATTCCTCACAGTTCTGGGGGCTAAGAAGTCCAAGATAAAGGTGCTAGCAGTTTCTGTGTCTGGTGAGGTCCTGCTTCTCGGTTCATGGGCAGTTTGTTTTTTTGTTTGTTTTGTTCTTGTTGTTGCTGTTGTTGTTGTTGTTGTGTGTGTGTGTGTGTGTGTGTGTGTGTGTGTGTGTGTATGTTTTGTTATTGTTTTGTGTGTGTATGTTTTCTGTGTTTTCATGTGGGAGAATATGTGAGGGAGTTCTCTGGGGTCTCTTTAAAAGGCCACTTATCCCATTCATGAAGTCTCCAACCTCATGACCTAATCACCTTCCAAAGGCCTAACATTGGGCATTTTTTTAAACATAAACATTCTCTCTATAACAACATTCTTTCTACTTCACCTCTATATCTCACATTTATGATAAAATGATGATGGTATTTACAATGAACTGTCTACTTGGGGTGACAGTGAGCAATGTTGAATGCAAAATATTTCTTTGCAATGTTTAATTAGAAAGTCTTCTGTATATCATTTTCACTATAGAAGTAGTTACCTTTTTTTAGTGACAGTGCTGATCCCTTATCTTAGGACCAGTGTCCATTTTACCTTATTGCCTTTTCCAAGAAGATGGAAAGAGTTTTATTTCTTAACTATAAATGACAGTATAGCATTAATGTGATGAATAGCTTTAATTTCAATAAGTGTGTCCAAACTTAAACAAGGCCAGAACTGAAGCATTCCGCTGCTATATTCCAAAAGCAATGTCATTATCCATCAATAGTTACTTAACCAATCCATCCAAAAACCCCAAAAGCAAAATTGAATTTCAGAAATAAATGGGTAAAAAAAAACAAAACTCACAGTTTTTATATGAGGGTTTTTGCTTTGAATATGACAAAGAATTAGATGATACTGTTCCACCTATGAACTGGCAATATTCATGATATTGAAAGAAAATTTAAAAATAATAATAAAAATAAAAAACCACAACCTTGAAACAGATTTCTTACACTCAAGATCTTAAGTTAATTATTAATCACATAGGCTCCTTACATCTGACTTTTAACCACTCTTAACAGTTGAAGTACTTAGAAAGTAATAAGAATTGGCCAGAAATGAATGTCACAATTAAGTGGACATTCACTGGAGTCTACTAAGCAATAACTCTTCTCCTATTACAAAACTCTTAACAAAGGACATATTCAAAAGAACTTTAAAAATTACTCTTTATGAACATTAGTGACAATAGCAAAGTCAGTGTTATTATTGTAGATTCTGGATAATGTACACTGTTTGGATTTAAATCCTGGTTTTACCACTTGTTAGCTCTGTGACTTTGAGCAAAAGGATTAACCACTGCATGCCTCAGTTTCTTCTGTAAAATAGTGACAATAATAGCTTATATGGTTGAGGAAATTCAGTGAATGAATGTACAGAGCATAGAATAGTTTCTTGAAACCTAATAAGCCCTCAATAAATGCTATTTGTTCTATTTTACTCCAGTATTTTATATTTTAAGATAATCACCTACATGTTGTAAGATGTCTCCTTGCAGTAAAAAGCTCTGTTGCAAATTATACAATAATATGCTTTTCTGCTAAAGCCATATTAATTAAACAGAAAGAAAACACAATATATGATATATAATAGTTATGTAATGCTTTAAAAAATCTTGTATTCTACTTTTTAGAAACTTTTTGAGTATACTTCGTATACTAAATAGGGATACTAAAATTCTCAAAAAACAAAAATAAAAACCCTGTAGATACAACTTCTTATTTGGCATTATAATCTCTTATTAATGTAATCAATTATTTTGTCTAGAAAATTAATACATGTTTCTATAAGAAGGAAATTACATATCAATTTGCTGAGGCTATATTTTCTCCCAGTCTGTTTGAAAGTGCAAGGTTGTTCTTATTTGTGAGTTCTGAGACAAAAATAAAGATATATAAATGCAAGAGCAGAGAAAGAGTAGATGTTAGGAGAGTATGGGTAGGATTACAAAATGCCTTAAGAAGGAAAAATAGAGTTAGAAGAAGGTCAGACATAAGGATAATACAATAGAGAATTTCTAAACCAAATTAGGCAAAGAAGATAATGTCAGCCAATGGACAAGTGGCAAGATTTGTCAGGTCTACTTTTTTAATCCTCACACAAGGGTATGTTTATTGATTAGAGAAATAAAAAGAAACATTGATATGAGAAAGAAACATCTATCTGTTGCTTCTTGTATGCACCCCAACATGGGATCAAATCTGCTATCTAAGGATGTGTCCTCACCAGGAATTAAACCTGCAACCATTTGGTGAATGAGACAATGCCACCACCAACTGAACCACCTGTCCAGAGCATCAGGTTTACTTTACATAACAACCTGATTTATTGGTCACACTTCATCAACATTTCCTATGGGTACAACCAATTATCTTAAAAATACCATTCTCTGTACCAAGCATTTGGTAAGATGCAGTATGTATCAATGATACACTGGTTATTGTGGAGACACAGCATATGGAGGAGAGCAGGGAACATGCATTTATAATTAGCTTTTCTAATAGCTATCTTTAATGTTCACTAAAGTACGATACCAGAAGAAAATGTTCATTTAATTTTTATAAAATAAGCTGTGATTCCAACTGAGATGTGGCACTTTTATCATTCAGACATGACCTATAGATGCATCACATTCTCCAAATACCCAATTCAAACTATTAGAATAACATGGTGGAATCTTTTGCCTTTGCACATATGAAATGCATGTTTATAATCAATGAGATTGGGCAAATCTTTGCACATAACGATCAACTTCAATCTCTTTGGTCCATTCTTCTAGGAGATAATGGTAACAGAGAATAAAGAAATTCTGAAAGTTATTTAATTAGTTTATTTTTAATAGAAAGATAGTTAATGCCTTGCCTTTGAATTTACTTTCATATTTTAATAATGTATACAAAACTTTATAAAACACATACGTTCTAATTATAGGAGACATGAAAATGTTAAAAGTATAAAAATAGCATAATTATCCTATGAAAACACATCTTTAAAAAATGGAAAGTCCTAGCCAGAGCAATAAGGCAAAAGGAAGAAATAAAATATATATTAGATAATTATGTTTTATACCCAAGACAAACTTATACATAGCATAATGTAATAACGAATATCTCTAGTAACATATTCTATTGGCTAGACACAGTCACAAGTTCTACCTGAATTTAAGGTAAATAAATTATACAATGTATCTAACTCAATCAGGCCTCATCTGTGAACTCCATTTACCATAGGTATGTTCTTGCACTATTAAACCAATCTTTTGGCTTCTGCAAATATTTAGTCCTTAGGGATATATAAGATACCCTAGAACTAAGCAGGAAATAAAAATAATAATCTTGAAAAGAATAGTATGTGGAAAAATAACTTAAAATAATGAATCCCCAACACTCAGCTCCCTAGAGTATATGGATTGAAATAATGCAAAGTCTGATTCTGCAGGTAGCAGAGGTGTTTGTAACATAAATTCACTCTTTTATTTCTATATCTGGTTGCTATTGTAGACTCTAACCTTGACTATAAATCAATATCTATTTTTCACTAATCCAATGTGCTATGGCCCACGATGGCACTATAATTTGATTTTTAGGGTGGCATCTGTTCTAAAATATAATCCCTCAAAAATAAAGTTGGGAGTGTGATCATACTGTCTGAATGATTTTTAGAGGACTCACAATTTTATTTTATTTAAATCTTTATTGTGGAAAGTATGTTTCCATTTTCCCCTATTGACCCTTTCTCTATAATAGAAGTGTCAGAAATTAAAGAAAATTAGTAAAATGTATATGAAAATCTTCCTCCTGTCAGTCTGTTGGTGCATCACAGAGTCAAGTCCCCACCCACACATGTGCACCTCAAAATTGTGTGAGACCCAGACCCTTCGGCTCCACCCCCATTAGGCTAGATCCAGACCCAGTTGGCCCCACCCCCATCAAGCCCTGCCAGATGGGTGACACAACCTCAAGTCCCCCAGCCTGGTGCCAAGGCGGGATGCATGTCTTGAGATCCCCCCAGCTTGGGCTGTGGCAGGGGGCATGCCTTGAGGTCTCCCTCAAGCCCTACTGAATGGTGGATGTAGCCTCAGGTTCCCCAGCCTGGCGCTAGTGCATAGGGGCATGGCCTGAGCTCCCCCAGCGTGGCACTGGGGCAAGGGCACCACCTGAGGTCCCCCAGCCTGGTGCTGGGGATGGAGGCATTGCCTGAGGTCCCCTGTGAAGCTCCACCAGGTGGAGATGAAGCTTCAAGTCCCCTGCCTCCGCCCAACACAATGCAGCTTCAGGTCCCTGCTGATTGCTCATAAGGTTCATTATGTTTATAATACTATAAGTAGCTTCTGTTTATTGAATTCTTTCTGAGATCTGAGAACTCTGCAGGAAAGGTTGTGTCGTCATTATTTCTGATCTTTTCAACCAGCGTTCTAAGATATTATTATCATCTTGACTATTTAAAGAGAAAATGGAGAGACAGATTAAATAACTTGCCCTGGATAACATCAGAGTGATCATGGTGGCTGTGGTGGGTTTTAAAAGCTTTGACTGTTGTCCCTGAAACTGAGCTTCCCATCTGCCATACTGCTTGTTTTATATCTTTCAAACTTTACCTGCTTCTCAAATCTACCTCTGCCATTCAAATGAGTTTTGTGTCTTCACTATGTAGCTATCCTCAGGGCCAGGGCCAGTGCCAACAAATACACTTAGTATAATGTAATTGATTGTTTTATTGGTAAATTATGAAATATTGCAAATTACTTATTTTTTGAAATAATTTCAAACCTATAGAACAGTTAGAACAACAGTACAAAAAAATTCCAGAATCCCTATTCAAGTTTCATCAATCATACTAATAATGCCCTCTGAACAAAACAATCTAAAGTCCTACATTGTGTCCAATTACCATGTCACTTTAGTCTCCTTCAATCCAGAACAGTACCCTGTTTCTTCCTTTACTTTAGGACCATAAGACTTTTGTAGATTATCAGCTAAGTAGTTTGTAGAATGTCTCTCAATTGCCTGCTGTTTACTCACTATTAGATTTAATTTATGCAACTGGCAAGAATATCACAAAAGCAAAGCTGTGTCCCTATTAGGGCTTATCAGGAAGTACACAATGTAAATTTGTACTATCACTGATGATAATTTGGATCATCTGAGTAAGGTGGTGTTGGCAAGATTCTTAGTGTCAAGTTACTCCTTTTGTGTCCTTATTATGCAGTTTGTGGGGAAACACTTGGAAGCTGTTTATACTTTTTTTTCTTCAATTTTTACCCACTGATGTTAGAATGTATAGAATTCTGCCTGAATTACTTATTGTTACAATGGTTTCCAAGTGGTGCTTTTTTTTTTTTTTTTTAATTCCATCATTGCTTCAACATTTGTTAGTTGATTTTCTACTATAGGAAGAGCTTTCCCATCTTATATATGTGTGTGTTGTGTGTTGTGTGTGTGTGTGTGTGTGTGTGTGTGTATTTGTATGTGTATAACAGTAGAGACTTATGGATTTCTACTTTATGTATAATAATAAAGTATAATCTGTTACTAATATTATTTCTTTTTATGTTCAAATTTTCTAAGATTTGGTCAGTAAGGGTTCTTTTGAGCTCCTAAGAACAACATGTCACTTTGACATGTTGTGCTTAGAACATATAATTTCTTCTTAGACAATGAACTATTGAACACTCACCTACCTTCTTTTGCTCAACTCTGGAATCAGCTATTTTTTCCAAGAAGCCCTAGTTTTTGTTTTTGTTTTTTAATGCTGAATCATTTTTAGAAATGAAGATCTGGGTTCTAGGTGTACTATACACTCAATCTTATAGTTATATGCATTTCTAATTCTTTCTATATACTAAAAACCTCTTATTCCAGTCTAACACAGAGTTCATTCTAATTTTTCTCCCTGTCTATAATGTTAACTCCCTTCACTGAATATCTCATTAGTTTCATATATTTACTTCTTTATTTAATCTCCTTGAATGTGACTAATAGCCAAATCCTCAGTCTGCTGCCCCTCCCTCCCCTTGCCCCCTTCTCTTCTAGGGCCTGCCTGAAAGCATCTTGAATAAAATATTAAGGAACTGAAGACGGTGAGGAGAAAAATATACAGGGGTAGTCAAAAGCAGGTTTACAATTGTTTGTATGAAAAATACAACAATTAATAGATAATAATATAAGAAAAAACCATGTGTGTTGGGTACTCACAACTGTAAATATAATTTTCCCCATCCCTCTATACATCCATTTCTAGATGATCTTGTAATTTCTAATTCGTAAGCACCAGGAACAAATTATAAAGATCCTGATCCTAACTTTACAACTAGTCTCCTAAATTTCATATTAACTCATGTACAAAAATGCCCTAAAATTGTGGAAATATCTGATAAAGATGAAATAAAAACCTTCACCTTGTTATTCCCTTTCAGTATGTTTTTGTAGGTAGCCTTACTCAGATCTCCTTAGGGTATTTGGAGGTTGCATTTCATACCAAGGCTTTTCAAAGAAGAACAATATATTTTTCTGATACTTTTCAAAGAGCCAACTGCAGTGTTATTTTTTTCTTCACAATAGAGTTGAACTGAGAGAATCCAATGGTATAAGGCAGATGGTGTTTGACATTCTACTTCCTTTGACACAGTTGTTTTTATAAGAAGAATGTAATTTATCTGTTAAAAATGTCTGTATAGCTTTATATCGAGGCCTTATTTTGTTTTGTTTTGTATTTTTATGTGTTTTTTCTTAATTCAAGTTATTAAATAGAATTTGACCTTCTCATACTTCAGTGAGAAAATGTACACAGTAAACAGTGGTTCCGGTTAGAATTGTGTCTTGTAAATTTTATGGTGGTTGACATTTGTTGTTTCATAACAGGTCACTAAAAAAGCAAGGTGTTTTAGCCACAGCCAGAACTATGAAATGGAGCAAACCTGGTTTATGGCTTGGAATCCACAGGACATATTCTGTTGTGAGATAATCACTTGAGCCACCCCAGGAACCATTAATAATCTCTCTTTTGCTAGCTTAATAGAAAAGCTGCCCCTGTTTGCCCACAAAAGCTCCAGTTGTGGACACATGTTCCAAATGTGTGTACATGTCTGATAGTGCTTCTCCATCTAAAATAGAGATTAAGTCTATAGACTACCTTCCTGAGGTCCCAATGATGACTCTACAATCAGCTAATTGTGAGTGAGCATACACAGGTTACACAGATGAGTTAAAACTCTCTTTGCCTCAGTTTCCTCATATGTAAAATAGAGGTGATATTAATATCTATACGGTGATCATGAAGATTAACTGAGGTAACAGATGTGAAGTGCTTAGGACAGTGTGTAACAATTTATAATACCTTTGGAAGCATGCAGGAAAGAAATTCTGTATATTTGTGGCCGTGTTTGTGTGCATGCACCTGTGCTGAGGAGTGAGGATAAGATGGAGTGGAAGTAGTCAGAGAAAGTGTGGGAGTATAAGTGATTCTGGAGAAATTTTTTAAGAATAAGGAGAGCCATCACCAATAGGGTCAGCTTTATGAAAAAATGTGATGGACTCTGTGAACTGAAACTAATTCAGTAGAGCTTGAGGAAATGTGTTATGGGAGGGACAGGGGATGTCTACAAAATTAAGGAATGTGTTGGATAGTAGGCTGAGCCTCTGAAGAGCAGTTGTGTCCACTGCTAGGAGCCTTGCAAGCCTGGGAAAGCCTAGAGAACTGGAGTAATGAGTTCAATAGAACTATTTTAGTGGTAGGAGGTCCGATTGAGGAATTGCCTGAGACAGAATTTATTTTGAGAAAAGAATCTAGTGAGTTGGATGTACTAACCATATTGTTGATGAGCAGGGAGGTGACTCGAAGGTCGGAATGTGGGATGAACTCTGTGGTCTGACTGGTGATCGAGATTTGCTGGGCCTCATGTCCAGTCATAATGACACAGTCTTGCATTTTCTGCTTGGCTGCAAAGATGGGAATAAATAGCTGCACACCTCCTGTGAGATCCTTGTCAGGTGACTGCAGTTTTCAAAGGGAATCATTTACTGCCTGCCATTCCAGATTGATGAAGGAATTCCATGCTGAACATTTGGCTGGCTGCCTTCCATGCGCAGCAGAAGAGGCTTTTGCCATCAATGCCAAGGTTTCAAATGGGAATTTTTATAAAAATAGGCAAAGCAGCCCATTATCTAATTGATTTTTATAAATTATGGTGACTGAGGGAGTCAATGTCAATGCACATATTTCTGCGTCATTAATTGGATGGCTCTCAAATCTGGGCTTGGAATATTCTTTGCACAGGTGCTTCAATTCCTTTATTTATAAAAAAATAATTTAAACCTCCTCATTTGAACAGTTTTCACATACACAATCTCTGCAAGCAGACATTAGAACTCTTTACTAAGTTCTTTTGGCAATCTATTGTAACTAAAGGAAATGTAGTGTGACATTTCAAGATAAATTAGAGGTGACACTTAATACAGCTGTACATATTTCTCCGCACAAACAAGGTTCTGACTAACAAAAGTTGCTTCTGTTTGTATGGGTTTAATTACTCTAGAAAAATGATCAGTCAACTTCATCGTAAGCTCCTCACACTTGAATAATGACAATTATTCTTAACTTGTTAGCAGAAGAAAATCAGTATCACAACCTATGCACATGGTGCACCCATCATGGGAGTAGAAATGAGGACCGAGACAACTTTCTAAATAGAAGAAAGTGTTTTTGCCAGCAAAGGCAGGATAATCAAAGAGTAGAAGGAAGAAATAAAATGGAAGCAGATGACTCCACATTCACCCAAGCCCCATGCAAATTGCATGAGTTGACCTTGGATAGGTAGCCCACCCAAGTTTACAGTTATGCCTCACAGTGTCAAGGTTTCCCAAAATCATGCAACACATTCAATTTCTCCCATGCAGCCTCTAAAACAAATAAGCAATGTATTTACTCATGAAAAAATTCATAGAGTGTGCTTATGCCACATAACAGTCTGTTTCCATTTTTTGTAGAAACACACACACATATTTATTAGGATATAATTAATATACCATATAATTGGCCCAATTAAAACATACAATTTAATGTTTATGAGTATATCCCAAGGATTGTGCAATTTTTTTTCTTGCATAAAAGCTCCTTGGATTGTTGCAAACTGGTTAATTTCCAAAGTTATGAAAAACTTAATTTTGACATTATTTTACCACATTCTTATCACTGTTTTGAAAAAGTGAATTTTCAGAATTTTTTACTCTGTCATTTCTTTGGAGACAGTTTCTTGTACACAACTAAAAATGAAAAAGCTCAGAAATGCACCTGGCCCATTTATAAACTGCAAACTTCATGTTTCTTAATGCAGCAAACCTTCCCTTGACTTATCTCTGTAAACTTAATACCAGTTGCATTATATATATATTATATTTCCTTACTTCTACTTTTATTTTTTTCATAAATATTTATTAAACATATACTATGTACTGGGAACAGAGCTAGATGCTGAGAGTAAAAAGCTAAATAAATTATAGTTATGTATTCATGGATTTTAGAGTATTATGGTACATACAAACAATAAACATAACCAAGGAAATCTAGAGAGCACACTAAAGAACATCAAGGAAATCTAGAGCACACACTAAAGAACATCAATTCTAAACAGGCATGCATATGCATGCCTATTTAGAATTGATGTTCACCAGAGAGGGGGAACTGAGGCCTATCATTATCTCCTCCTTCCATTGAAGCAGGGGTCCTCAAACTTTTTAAAGTGGGGGCCAGATCACGGTCCCTCAGAGAGCTGGAGGGCCGGACTATATGAACTACTAATTCCTACTGTAACACCTTGGCTGCGCTCACTGCCCAAAAAACCTGGCGGGCAGGATCAGACTCCCCTGGGGGCTGCATGTGGCCCGTGGGCCGTAGTTTGAAGACCCCTGGTTGAAGCTTTCATTATTATTATTATTATTATTATTATTATTATTATTTAAAGTATTACAAATAGAAGTACATATGTCTTTTTTGTGTGTC
This sequence comes from Pipistrellus hanaki, assembly GCF_964339955.1. Classification (NCBI taxonomy): domain Eukaryota; kingdom Metazoa; phylum Chordata; class Mammalia; order Chiroptera; family Vespertilionidae; genus Pipistrellus; species Pipistrellus hanaki. Next base: position 17,414,323 of record NC_140524.1, on the reverse strand, counting down.
CTTTTTCCCCCTATTGGCCTTCCCCCCAGCCTCCCCAACCCCCTGACACATGCCCTCACCTCCACCCCCCAATGTCTTACATCCATTGGTTATGCTTATATGCATGCATAAAAGGCCTTCAGTTGATCTCTTACCACCCCCCCCCAGCCTTCCTGCAGTAATTTGTCAGTCTGTTCAATGCTTCTCTGCCTCTGTATCTATCTTTTTGTTCATCAGGTTATAATGTTCTTTATTACCCATAAATGAGTGAGATCACAGCCTGACTTATTTCACTTAGCATAATGCTCTCCAGCTCTGTCCATGCTGCTGGAAATGGTAAGAATTCCTTTTTTATATATAACAGTGTAGTATTCCATTGTGTAGATGTACCACAGTTTTTTAATACATTCATCTGCTGAGGGGCATTTAGGCTGTTTCCAAATCTTAGCTATTATAAATTGTGCCACTATAAACATAGGGGTGCATATATCCTTTCTGATTGGTGTTTCTGTTTTCTTGGATACATTCCTAGAAGTGATATTACTGGGTCAAATGGCAGTTCCATTTTTAAATTTTTGAAGAAACACCATACTGTTTTCCATAATGGCTGAACCAGTCCGCTTTTCTGCCAACAGTGAAGGAGAGTTCTTTTATCTCTGCATCCTCTCCAGCACTTTTTCTTTGTTGATTTGTTATTGATAGCCGTTATGACAGTTGTGAGGTAGCTCATTGTTGTTTTGATTTGCATTTCTCAGATAATTAGTGACTTTGAGCATGTTTTCATATGTCTCTTGGCTTTCCCAATGTCCTTTTTCAAAAGTGTCTATTTAGATCCTTTGCCCATTTTTTGAATGGGTTGTTTATCTTCCATTTGTTAAGTTGTATGAGTTCCCTGTAAATGTTGGAGATTAAACCCTTATACATTGGCTTTGGTCAATTTCTGGGTTCTCTATTCTGTTCCATTGGTCTATATGCCTGTTTTTTTGTCAGGACCAGGCAGTTTTGAGAACTGTGGCCTGGTAATATAACTAGATGTCAGGTATTGTGATCCCTCCAACTTTGTTCTTCTTTCTTAGGATAGCTGTAGCTATTCAGGGTCTTTTTTTATTCCAGATGAATTTTTGGAGAGTTTGTTCTAGATCTTTGAAATATGCCATTATATTTTATTAGACAAAACAAAGAAACTTAAGTAAACATTAATTATTTTCCTGAAGAAGAAAAATTTGTACAAGAAAGGAAACAATAAAAGTGACCATGTGCAAACATTTTTCTATATTAGTAATAATAATTTGAGAACTGAATGTCTATTTGCCAAAAAAACGATTGCATAGTTTTATTCAATTTACTAGAGGCCTGGTGCATTAGGGCGGGGGGGCGGGGGGATGGGATCCCCTCAGACCAGCCTGTACTCTCTCCAATCTGAGACCCCTCAGGTGATACCCAACTGCCTGTTTAGGCCCAATCTCCAAACCAGCAGTCGGACATCCCTCTCACAATCTGGAATCACTAGTTTCTAACTGCTCACCTGCCTGCCTTCCTGATTGCCCCCAACTGCCACTCCCCTGCCAGCCAGCCTGGTTGCCCCTCACTGCTCCCCCACCTGGCCTGGTTGCCCATGCAGCCTGTTGTTCAGTCATTTGGTCACCCCTCACTAACCACCCTGTTCGTGAGGTCGCCCCACACAGCCTGTTCAGTCATCTGTTTGGTTGTTTCGGTTGTGATGGTCACGTATGCTTTTATGTATATATAGATTGTGATTAAAAGAAGCTGTGTGGGTGATGGGTAAATGTGGTGGTAAAAGATTTATAACTTTCTTTTGCATAATAAAGGCTCAATAAAATATATTTATTTATATCTATAAAATTTGATGAATAAATATGTGAATATTATTTTAAATATGGAGGAAGTACTGAAATAAAAAATGTTAGGTGAAAATATCTCTGGAGAATGGGAGTCAGGGGATGGTGAGAATATGGTTGAAGATTAGGACAGCAATTTTGGTTATAAGCTTTGAAGGACAATTTGACTTTAAAATTATGCACCTATGCCCTGGCTGCTTTGACTCAGTGGATAAAGTGTCAGCCCACAGACTGAAGGGTTCTGGGTTCCATTTTAGAGGATCAAGGGCAAGTACCTAGGTTGCAGGTTCAAACATGGCCCTGGTAAGGGCCCATGTGGGAGGCAAACAATCAATGTGTGTCTCTCACATAGATGTTTCTCTCTTTCTCTGTCTTTCTCTCTCCCTCCTACTCTTTCTGAAAAAAAATCAATGGAAAAATATCCTTGGGTGAGAATTAACAAAAATAAATAAATAAATAAATAAAAGAAAGTAAGAAAGATAGAACATTATGCACCTATAATACTTTAACTACAATAAACTTAAATTGAATGTATGAAAGGCATTAATAATTTGGAATAAGTCATTAGCCATTGATCTTTACAAAACAGCCCAGTCCAGTTTATCTATTTTAATATAAAGTATTGGTAAGTGTTGGAGTTTTAAAAATTGTTTTATCTGTTTTGACTTGAATAATTTGGAAATGAGATAATCTCGAGGCTGAGTAAGAGCCAGTTTAGTACCTGAGCTTGAGAAAGCTAATCAATTTCTTAGTGTTTTGCTTTTCAAAATTATTTCTCACCTCAATCTCAATGATTATTATATTTTTTCCTTAGAAACCATGAGGGAATGAGTGCATTGATTCACTGATGAAAATATTATAAAACATCATCTATTTCTAAAACTGATATCCAGCCTGCATGACTTGATGGTTGAGCACCGACCTATGAATCAGGAGATCATGATTCAATTCCTAATCAGGGCACATGCCTGGGTTGCGGGCTCTATTCCCAGTGTGAGGCATGCAGGAGTCAGCTGATCAATGATTATCTTTCATCATTGATGTTTCTATTTCTTTTCTTTCTCCATCTCCCTTACTCTCTGAAATAAGTTATGAATATTATTTTAAATATGGAGGAAGTACTGAAAGAAAAATGTTATTCTTTATATATATAAAGAATGTAAGACTACAAAAAAAATGAGGTAAGATATGGTTTCCTTATTTACTCTAATAAGGTCTAAGAAAAATGGTCAGGGTTGTTTCATAGAGAACAGCTTTACAAAAGAAGCTTCCTGCCATCTTGATTCCTATTGCATGGTCATCCAGTTGATGGGTGCAGTTTGTAAGGAAGCTTCTATAAGAAGATATTTGTATTAAAGTCCAAAAGTACTTTCACTATTCTTTTCAATTTCCTGTGAACCTAGAGGTAGGTTAGATATTTTTGGAATGTGCCACAGGCAGCCAGACAGGTTGGGAATTTCATTCTAGCCCATCTCTGTTCTGAAATAATGAAATAAGCCCCAAGAAATTGTACCTGTCAAATCTGTCAGGGACTTAAAGCAAGAAGATATCATTTTGACAGTTTTCAGCAACCATTCTGCTGATCACCCATGTTACTACTGCACTATGTTCCTGAGGAAGTCATGGGTGAGCAGTGAATTATGTTTTTTTCAGAATTAACTCAAAAGGATCTCTCAAAAGTATTTGTTGCATTTCAAGAAGTTTGAAAAAGCTGACTTTATATCCTAGTAAAGCTTCTATTGAGAGAGAATGTTGGACATGTATAAGCAGACAATATGATGATATTATTATATTTTGGTCTAATTTCTCAGTTCTTGTTTTCTTGCTCTGGGTGTTACTCACAAATGAATATGAGCTTCCTGACCCCATGTGCAGTTGGGATGGATTACATTTTTCTCATTTCCAACTTCATTGAAGGAAAAACAAACAAATAAAATAAAGAAAATACCATTGACAAAAAAACAAATATTTGTGTCCAGATGAAGGACGGAATGTTGACAATGAAATAATACATAGGCGATATTTCAAAATGGGTATACATAGATTATTCTGAGCCTTAAATAATATATTTATTAGTCAGTTCTCAGAGTGTAATCCAGCTCTTTGTTTTGTGACAGGATTGACTGATTATCATTTTTCAAATATATATATTTTTAATCTAATCTGGTGTGTACACTCTAAAAGCAGGTTATCTGAATGCATTGTGGTAAGAGTTTAATCTAGCACTAAGTTTTAATATACAACAGAGATTTGAGATTCCATTTGTTTATTTAATGGAATGTCAGAGAAAAGTGTTAGACTTAAATCAGACCTGGAATGGATTTAGGATTCTATTCTTCCACTTAGTATCTTTGGACAAGTCACTTAAACTCTCTGAGCTCTATCTATTGATAGTTTCTTATCTTCCAAATGGAATAAAAACAGCTACATGCATTACAGAAAACTGTATTTTGGGCTATCTGAAATGAGATAAAATATTAAATCATTATTGAGTCTTAAAAGAACTGCTACAACAAAGAAAGACAAGTATCATATGATTTCACTCATATGTGGAACCTAATGAACAAAATAAGCTGATGAATAAAATAGATCCAGAGACATAGAAGCATGGAAAAGACTGTTGAATCTCAGAGGGAAGGCAGGGAAGGGTGAGTGGGTGGGGAGAAGTCAACCAGAGAACTTGTACATATATATGCATAACCCATGGAGACAGACAGTAGAGTGGTGAAAGCCTGGGGTGCCAGGGGTGAAGAGGGTAAGCTAGAAGAGGTCAATGGGGAAAGAAGGGTTAATGTAATACTTTCAACAATAATTTTTTTAAAAAAAGAAATGTTACAAGTATGAGGTATTGTTATAGACAGTAATAATTATTGATATATTTTTATTGTGGTAAAATATATATAACTTAACATTTACCATTTTAACTGTTTTGAGTGCACAGTTCAGTTGCATTAAATACATTCATATTGTCATACAAACCTATCTCCAGAACTTTTTCATTATCTCAAAGTGAAACTTGGTACCCATTAAATGATAATTTGGCCGAAACCGGTTTGGCTCAGTGGTAGAGTATGGGTCTGCTGACTGAAAGGTCCTGGGTTTGATTCCGGTCAAGGGCATGTACATTGGCTGTGGGCACATCCCCGATGGGGGATGTGCAGGAGGCGGCTGGTCAATGTCTCTCTCTCATTGACGTTTCTGGCTCTCTATTTCTCTCCCTTCCTCTCTGTAAAAACCAATAAAATAAAATAAAAATAAATAAATAACTGATAATTTGTCATTCAGCACCCACCCATGCCAGATTTGATAATGAAAATTCTACTTTCTGTTTCTATAAATTTTTCTACATGAAATACTTTAATATATATGTAATTGTACAGTATTTGATTTTGTATTTGGCTTATCTCATTTAGCTTAAAGTTTTTAGTATTCATCTTTGTTATGGAATGATTCAGAAGTTCCTTTTTAGTATTCAATCATTCATTGTATGTATACACCACATTTTGTTTATACATTCTTATGGCTATGGGCATTTTAGTTTCTATCTTTTGGCTATCCTATATAATAAAAGAGTAATATGCAAACTGACCATACCTCCACTACACCCACAAGCCATGCCCACCAACCAATCAGGAGTGAATAAGCAAATAAACCCAACCAAGATGGCTATGGCCACAGAGAGCAGGAGGGAGGCTTGGGTTTCCCTGGCAATGGAGGAAACCAAGCTTTCTGCCTGCCCTGGTGGGCTCAGGCCTACACTCAAGGCTACAAAGTTTCAATTATAGAAAATAAATAAATCCCAACAGAAATGACTGCTGCCATGGAGGAGCAGGAGGCTTGGCTCCACTCAAGGCTACAAAGTTTCAATTATAGAAAATAAATAAATCCAAGATAACAGAGCCTTAGCTTGGGTTGCTGGGGTGTGTGGCCAGCCTGCACACTATCACAGGCCCTTCCCCCATGCTTCCCTCTCCCCCGAGGGAATCCCCAACCTGATTCGGGACACCATTCAGGAAAAATTAACTGCCCCCCACCAATGCACGAGGCCTCTATCCTATCTAATCAAAGAATAATATGCAAATAAAAACACACAAGATGGCTGCCACAAAATGTCAAGTAGGGGAGCGAAGTTTGGAGGGACCAGGCCTGCAAGGGAGGACAGTTAGGGGTGACCAGGCTGGCAGATGATGGAAGTTGGGGTCGACCAGGCCTGCAGGGAAGAGCAGTTGGAGAGGGCAGTTAGGGGTGACCAAGCCTGCAGGGGAGGGCAGTTAGGGGCAAACAGGCTGGCAGGGGAGCAGTTATGCATCAATCAGGCTGACATGGGAGTGGTTATGGGGCAATCAGGAAGGCAGGCTGGCGTGCAGTTGGTAGCCAGCAATCCTAGATTGTGTGAGGAATGTCCGACTGCCTATTTAGGCCCGATTCTACTGGGATCAGGCCTAACTGGACTGTTGAACATCCCTAGAGGGGTCCCATATTGGAGAGGGTGCAGGCTGGGCTGAGGGACATGCCCCTTGTGCACAAATTTCATGCACTGGGCCTCTAGTTATAAATATTGCTGCTGTGAATATGAGTGTACAGATATCTGTTTGAGTCTTTGCTTTTAATTCTAGTATATGCCTAGAAGTAGAATTTCTGGGGGCATTTGGTATGTTTATGTTTGATTTTTTGAGAAACTTCCAATGGTTTGTATTTTTCATTCCCCAATAATGCTCATGTAGTGAGATATCATAGTGAAAAAATATTCTTCCCTCCTTTTCTTCTTTCCTTCCTTTCTTCACAGTGATTTCCTACACTATGCATAAGCTATACTAGGCATGGAGAATATAGTGGAAAATTAGACCTATTCTCTGTTTTCCATGATCAATTATTAATATAAATTTTAATATTAGAATTTTTCAATATTCACATAATACATTATAAGTGTTATTTGTTTGAAAAAGTTTTTAAAATCATATAATTTAAGATTTCTACTTTTTAATTTTAGGTAGCATTTAATTAATTCTGAAATAAATTTGTGTCACAACAAACTTTTTTTTAAATGTAATAGGAAATTTTTGGGGAAAAAATCTTACATATTAAAGGTATTATTTCATTATAATTTTGTTTTGAAATCCACAAACACATGATTTCTAGCTGTAATGAATAACAAAATAAAGTTTAATAACTACATAGAAAAGAGGATTCCTTTTTTTTTAAATGAGGAGCAGCTAAGAGTAAATAAATAAATTTTTCCTTCTTTCCAAATTACCTTGCTTTTTCTTAAGCTCTGCTATAATTTGCCAAAAGCAATTTTCTCATATTTTAGTTTCTTTAAAAATATTCCAGTATTGTAATGCAAAAAGAAAGAAAAATAGTTTCAATGCTTTTAATTAAAGAATTTATAAACATTTTATACACATAAATATAAAAATATTTTTCAGCCAAAACCGGTTTGGCTCGGTGGTAGAGCATAGGTCTGCGGACTGAAAGGTCCCAGGTTCGATTCCAGTCAAGGGCACGTTCATTGGTTGCGGGCACATCCCCAGTAGGGGGTGTGCAAGAGGCAGCTGGTCGATGTTTCTCTCTCATCGACGTTTCTAGCTCTCTATTTCTCTCCCTTCCTCTCTGTAAAAAATCAATAAAAAATATATATAAAAAAATATTTTTCAGACAAAATTTAATTAGCATCATAAAAGTAGGTGTCTGTATAGAAAATATGAAAATTGATATTGACCTTTTTCAATTAGGAATAAATATAGACTTTTTTAAACTAAGATAATTTTTAATCTAAAATATGAATGCCATAACTCCTCAGAATATTCTTGCTGCTACCTTATATACTTTGTAAGTAATATAACTTGTTTCTGTTTTGTTGGGTTTGTTTTTGGATATAGTTTAACTTGAATAGGAAATATCTACCTTAAATGTTCAACAACTAGGCATCCAACTTGAATATAAGAAATGTAAATCATTTCCACATGTTTCTGTCTTTTACATTGAGGTTTATACATTTAATGAAGCATACTTTCTTAGTTGACCATACAATGCAAAAATATATATAATGTGAAATAGTCCTAATGCTCTTCACCAAATATGTCCAAGTCTCTGTCTTCTGGCCACATGGTATAATTATACTTGTGGTTGAATGGCATCTCATGAAATTTGGTAAATGAGTTGTTAAATAGAAGTAATGTATGATCACTCCCAGCTGGAGGATTTAATTACCCAAACAATACCCTCCAGAAAACTATTTCCAAAGGGAAAGAAACCAAGGACATTTGAGATTTTGCCTGCTCTGTCAGTGTGGATACTTGATAACCACTATGATATTTGCTCCATGCCAATTAAAGACTTACATATAGCATTTACAAGAGTAAAACATTTCTTGTTTTAAGCCACTAAAATTTTATGACTATTGTTATTATAGCATAAATATGCATATTTTATGTGATACATTTAATGAAGTGAACATGAGCAATGTTCACTCACAACTTCTAACCAGTAGTTAACATATAAATTTGCAAAGATTTTACCAAAATGACCAATTCAGTCAAGAAAATGAACTGAATTATTATTTGTATATATACTTGACAAAAATTATGGAAATGCTTATTGTGTGTATTGAAATTCTGGTTCATAAAAACTCCTGTTTGATATGCAAAGAGAAGATATTTTACTTGCTTGATTATTAACAAGTCTTTATAAATTTATAAATTTCATAATAGCTGTAAGTTTATCTGATGAACGGGTTGGATAATTGAAAGACTAAATTTATGTAATAACTACAGAAAACTCAAGTTGTATTTCTAGAAAAATTAGGACCATTGCAACCACATAATATGTTAAATAACCAAAAGGTGAAAATATATTTAAGCGGTTTATAAGAAGAAGCTTATACTAAACTGGTACGAGAATTTTCACTTTTTCTACATTTAAAACACCTAAGTTGTAAAATATTTTGCAACTATTTATACCAGCTTTGCTTGTATTAGGCCTAAATTGGAAGCAACCCAAATGTCCTTCAACACACAACACACCACACAACCTGGGTGAATCTTAATGCAAATTGCATTGAGTCAAAAGATGTCAACAAGAAATTGCATTGCATCCATTTATAGAATATTTATGAAGATGTAAAATAATGAACAGTGACAAAATAAGATGAATGAATCAGGGCAGGAAAAGTGGGAATGATATTTATAAAGTAGCATGACATAACTTTTAAGGGTAATGGTTGTGTTCATTACCTTCATCATAGTGAAGGTTTCACATGTATGTATACATATGTCAAAAATTATCAAAGTGAGTACTAGTTAATAATGTGTATTTTGTAATCAAAGAAAACATGATAATTTCAAGAAAAACATCAAAAGTGCTTTATTCAACGTAATGTCCATTGCTAGCTACACATTTCCCACATCTTTTAGGTAATTAGTGGATACTGTCCCAATAGAACTTTTCTTGTTTTGAGGCAGAGACCCAATTTTCCACTTCTTTGTATGTTTTGAAGTGCTGCTCAGAAAGTAAGTGTGCCATGGATTAGAACAAGTGGTAATCTGTAGGAGCAAGGTCTGGTGAATACGGCAGGTGGGTTAACACTTCCCAGGAAAGATATTTTAACGTGTCTTTAACTGGTTTTGAAATGTGTGATGGTGCATTATCATGAAGAAAAGTTACTTTGCCATGTCTCCTGGCACATTCTAGTCATTTCACAATCAAAGCATGGTTCAAATTGATTATTTGTTGTTGATAGCGATCAGTATTAAAGGTTTCACCTGGTTTTAGAAGCTCATAATACACTACATCTTCCTAATCCCACCAAACAGAGAGCATTGTCTTCTTTCTAAAGAAATTTGGCCTTGCTGTCAATGTTGGTTGACCTGAATCAATCCATGCTTTTGTGCATTTGGGATTCCCAAAATAAATTCACTTTTCATGGCCAGTCACAATTCGATTCAATAAAGACTTTCATTCATGCAGTTGAAGCAACATTTTACTGATGACTTTTTGGTTTTTCATTTCTCTTTCTTTCAGTTGGTGTGGCACCCATTTTCCTTCCTTTAAAGGCTTTCCCATTGCTTGCAAATGATTGAAAATTGTTTGCTGAGCAACGTTTAATCTTTCTGTAAGTTGTTTTTGAGTTAGACATGCATCTTCATCCAATAATACTTGTAATAATTGGTCTTCAAACTTTTTCGGTTGACCTGGATGTTCTTTCCCTTTCACATCAAAATCATCATCTTTAAAGCATTTAAACCAGCATTCACAAGTATCTTGAGATGGAGTATGTTCACCATAAACTTCCCCAAGTATAAGATAATTTTTTATTCAAAATAAAGTAATGAATTATAACTTCCCGCAAATGCCCTTTTATTGGCACAAAATTTGACATTTTTAAGTGTAAAAATATCTATGATGTTAACACCTTCAGCAAATTTGACATATGAAGTTTTGAAGCTTCTTGTCAGTACAACAAAATAGCATACATATCAAATCGCATATATATCAGCACATGTGTAACTCCATCTATTGAACAAAATCCACATTATTATTATTATTATTTTTAAATATATTTTATTGATTTTTTTACAGAGAGGAAGGGAGAGAGATAGAGAGTTAGAAATGTCGATGAGAGAGAAACATTGACCAGCTGCCTCTTGCACACCCCCTACCAGGGATGTGCCCGCAACCAAGGTACGTGCCCTTGACCAGAATTGAACCTGGGACCTTTTAGTCCACAGACCGACGCTCTACCACTGAGCCAAACCGGTTTCGGCCAAAATCCACATTATTAACTGGTACACCTAGTATATTTGAAATTTGTAATAGATCAATGAAAACTCTATGAATCTGTTAGAATTAAATTAAAAATGCCACTGGTATTGATTATTCATTGATTTCCAGAGTACCTAGTAAATAGGCGGATTCCCACTGTTTCACTTAAGTGATTAATAATTTTAGTCAACATTGATAATGCCAATAAACTAGAATGGGTGTGCTTGAATTTTTGTAGATGTGTTATATACTGAGTTTATATCAGAGAGAACAATAAACTATATGGCCTTTCATATTGATCTATTTGCTAAAATATAATAAAGCTCTTAAAATAGTCTTGCTTTTCCAAAATTATAATGTTGATGTGTACAAATATGACATGTTATAGATACTTTGTGGATCAAATGTAATATTTTATCTTGTTCACTGGACTTTATATCCAATTTTTATTAAAGGTAATGTAAGCTAGCCTTCTAAGTGCTAATTACTGCAGTTAAGACAGTCTAAATAATGAAACTCTAACCTACAGTTTACCAATGTGCCATTGGGAGGAGGATGGTTGAGAATAAAGACTCCTTTCCAATTGTTCAACCTGCAACTCAGGAAATGAAAGGTTTCCATATTTACAACGAGAAACCAACTTTTTGGAACCTAAGTTGCCAAAGATTTAGTCTTTGTTCTACTCCAGGTAGCACTCAGCAGGTGCACAAACCATTTCTCTTAGAAATAAGCTTTCTCTCTTTTATTCAAATTAATGGAACTAGACTAGCCCTGTGACTAGAACTATACTTGGCACCTTAAACTCAGAAAGTCTTAAAAACAAGTAAATGGCACCCAAGAGGGCAAGAACCTGGAAAATGAAGCCTCTACTTAGAAGAGAGAAAGAGAAAAAAGTGGTAGGATTGATGACCAAAAGAGCTCTGTGGCTTCCTGCTCCTTTTTGTCAGTTTTCATTGAAAGTGATCAGCTCTAATTTCTTATTGATTAAGAGCTATTTTTATTGAGAACTTTAGTATTTTGATTTAAATACATATAAGAGCTATAATGATGGCATAAGAAAGGTGATACAGGAACACAGTAGAAAGCAAGAATTGTTTCATGTGGGAAAAAAACTTGATGGGGTGGTAATGCTCAATTCCTTTTGATCTCTGTTGAAGGATGGGTGGACTTCAACATGTAGAAATGGGAAAGATTAGGGGAGTGATAATGGGAAGACAGGATGAAGAAGGAGTTTGTATTTGGATATGTGCTTTTTAAAAAGTCTCTGTTAAATAATAAAGATATCATTTTAGATTCAGGCATTCAGAAAACTCTTTTTAAAAAGTTTAGTTGTGCCCTAGCTGGTTTGCCTCAGTGGATAGAGTGTCAGCCTGCAGATTGAACGATCTCAGGTTGGATTCTGATCAAAGGCACAAGCTTGGATTGCTGGCTCAATCCCCAGTAGGGGACTTGCAGGAAGCAGTCAATCAATGATTCTCTCTCATCATTTATGTTTCCATCTCTCTCTTCTTTCCCTTCCTCTCTGAAATCAATAAAATATATATATTTTTAAAAAGTTTAGTTGTGGTGCTTGTGAGGAAGGGCAGAGTGAGAAAAAAACCTTTACTCCTTAGCCTGGCACAAGATTTATGTATGTGTAATTTCCTTTTCCTGCAACACCTACCTTTTTTTTTTCTCTTTGTCTGACACTTATTTTATAAATACATTGTGTCTATATAATAAAGATATAAAACAAAGTTTTATAAAGATGGTAAAATAAATTTTACTTTCATATACTATATTATGGAAATCTAACATCTATCACAATGTCTATTTTCTGAATCACATGATATTTCTATAGATACATTTGGATAAATTTATTCCTACCTTATTAAGATTTTAGAGTGTCTATACATATGAATATATATTTTAAAATGTCATTTAAAGGAGCAAGTAGAACATTTCTGAACATTGTCTTTAAAAAAAAAAAAGGATGATTGTTGATTAATATAAATAATGCCCTTTGGCTTGATTTACTGTGTTAAACATTGAGTGGGAGTCACAAAATACTACTTTAGAGGTCATGTTAGACTTCACAAAAGCCATGCTATTTTCCTGTAGAGACAAGAAGTAACTCTCTATCCCAGCTGGTGTGGTTCAGTGGATAGAGTGCTGGCCTGGGGACTGAAGGGTCCCAAGTTCAATTCCAGGCAAGAGCACATAGCTTGATTGCAGACTTCTCCCCCGCCTGGGCCCTGGTCAGAGTAGGTGTTGGAGGCAACCAATTGATGTGTTTCTCTCACATTGATATTTCCCTCTGTCTTTCTCTCTCTTCCACTCTCTCTAAAAATCAATAAAGAAATACACTCGGGTGAGGATTAAAAAGAAAGTAATTTTCCTCAATTATTGAGAGATTAGTTTATAATGTATTTTGGACCTTAGAGATTTCATGAAAAACCTTCAGGTACATAGCCTTTTGAAGTGTTAGAGGTTCCTTCACTTCTTACCTAGGCTAGAAAATCTCTGTGCTTTGGGAGTACATAGTGTTACTCAACAGGTCAATAATGATGTCTGAGTACCAATATTGGTATTATTTTTCTGTCATCCAATAATCCATTTATAATTTCCTGCATTCATTTCCATATGAAAGGAAAATGAGAAGGCTGGAGTTAGTATTGTTTAAGAGCCTCTGAATGTCAATGTATATTTATCTCCACTATTTAATAAGTGATGGAATAAAGGTAATGACATTCTGAGGTTCATCTATAATTGATCCCTCCCTCAGTGAAACTTTTGATTAAAATGTTAGTTACATTTAAGGTTCAAATTGGATGACAGAGGCAATACAGTGAAGTAGCTATATATACAGACTTTACATCTAGGTTGACTAAATTCAAATCTCAGTTTCACCACTTTCTAGCTACGTGACTTTGCAAATGCCACTCAACCACTTTGGTTTAGTTTCTTAATCTGTCCAATGTGTTAATAATAATATTGACTAGATAGGGTTTTTGTGAGGCATATATAAGGATATGTATGTATTTATGCATATTTATATGTATGCATGTATGTATATATAAGCATATACATGTATTGGTTTTACCTATTACTAGAGGGCCAGTGCAAAAATTCATGCACCAGTGGGCTCCCTCGGCCTGGCCTGCAGGATCAGGCCAAAACTTGCTCTCCGACATCCCCTCAGAGGTCCCAGATTGTGAGAGGGTACAGGCCAGGCTGAGGGACTCCACCAGTGCCTGCTTGGGGCCGGGGAGGGATGCAGGAGGTTGGCCAGCTGGGGAGGGATTACAGATGAGCTCCAGGGCATATCTGGCCTGGCTCGCCCAATCCTGATTGGCCAAACCCCCGCATGAAAATCACTAACAGTATAGTTGAACATCACTGAACTGGATCGAACTGACATTTATAAAATTCTTCATCCAACAACAGCAGAAATATACATTTTTCTCAAGTTCACATGAAATATTCACCATGATAGAACAAATTCTGGGCCATAAAATGTACCATAACAAATTTTAGAGTATAGAAATCATACAAAGCATGTTCTCAGGCCAGAAATGAATTAAAATTATATGACATACTGGAAAATATAAAAATGTGGAAACAGTGAAAATATCATTAATTGCCAGAATTTCTGGGGGAGAGAACAAAAAAATATAGAGCATTTTTAGGATAGTGAAATTATTCTGAATGTATCTATGGTACGGTAGTTATATGGCATTATGCACTTGTCAAAATTCATAGGAATGTACAACACAAACTGTGAACACTAATGTGCACTATGGACTTAAATTAAAAATAATATATCAAAATTGGTTAGTCAATTGTAACAAATGTACAGCAATAATCAATGTTAACAACAGGGCAAACTGCCTGAGAGAGGAGGTTTATGAGAACTCTCTATGCTACCTCTATAATTTTTCTGTAAACTTAACACTGTTCTAAAAACTAATGTGTGCTAATTTTAAAAAGTCACTTATGCACAGTGTATTTGCTTTAGAAATGATTGACTGAAATATATCATTGGGAATTTAATGGAAATGAGTCATTATTATTCATCACCTTTCTATGCTAGGAAAGATTTTTCTCTAGTGTTTTATCAAAATCCCTGTGATTTTTAAATAGACATGGCTAGATCTTTCCTTTTAATACATGTTTATACATTATTTATTGCTTTAACTCATAAAGACTAAAGAAAAATGCTAACAAAATATACAACCAAACAAAACAAAGGCAGTGTGTGATTAGGGAGGGCACATAGAGCATGAGTAAAGGAATGGGTGGGAGTCTGTCCATGGCACATAAACAAAGTAAGGACACCAGCTTTGCTACACACACACACACACACACACACACACACACACACACACTAAAAGTCCAAATATTTTTTTAATCCTCTGACATTTGAAACATTTTAAGCATCTACAAAATAATATATGTGTGTATTCCTGTGTAATTTTTTATTTAATCCATGAAACGTTTCCCAAAAAACATAAAGAACTTTTATGCAAATATCAGAGAGGAAGATGGAACCTAGTAAGAGAAGCAGAAACCCACAGAACTACAGCCATATTTTTTTAAAAAAATATATCAGCTTTGTGGAGATATACTTCATATACCGCATATGTCACAAATGTAAAAAATAAAATTCAATGGTTTTTAATATACCCACTCTTCCTCCACAGCATGGAACTGTAGAAAACGTTTTCTTGCTGATGAATAGAGCTGGCCACCACACATGTTTGCAAACTGGTTTAAGGTGATCCCAGCAATCTCAAGGCATTAACTTGCTTTGAGGACTTCCTGGAATAATATTGCTGCAAGGCACCTGGCAGACACAGGTCTTTTGTGGAGCAAGGTGCTTTTAACCTGGATTTCAAGGAATTCATGTATATATATTTTTCTATTCCTGCCTTAAAAAATTAGAACAAATGTAGAGACCTAAAACAACACATATTTATATTTAAAAATTTATAGGTTACATGTCATTAGAAGAATCTATAGATTAGATTCTATGTATTAGAAGTCCAATGCTAGTCTCCCTAAGTTAAAAGTTGTTCCCTTGCCTTTCACAGTGCTAAACAGGGTATGTACATTCCTGGTCTTATACACCTTTAAAACCAGCACTACTGAAACTCTTTGACCATGCTTTCTAACCATTCTTTCCAGGCACATCACCTCAAAATTATTTTCTGCCTCCCTGTTCTACTTTTAGAGACCCTTGTGATGAATTAGAATCACCTGGTTAATTCAGGGCACCAGCTCTATTTAACTTAAGCTGATTAGCAACCTTAATTAAATTTTCAATCATAATTTCTCATTGCCATATATCCTAACATATTCACATGTTCCAAAGATTAGCACCTGGACATATTTGTGGACAAGACATTATTTTTCTTACAACAAATCTCAACATTTATAATTGTTCAGTGTCAATGAGCATTACACCATCAATAACAGCTGAACATAATGTGCTATAAGCAAGAACAAACATAAATAAAGAGGTAAAGTAAATGGAGTTTTAAAAATCTTCATATTTTGGAATGATCAGATATTATAATAAAAACTGTGGTCATTATATCACAAGATATAACATAAAGGTTTGAAACTATCAGGAAATAGGAAACCATAAACAAATTTACAAAATAAACAGACTGCCAGAAATAAAATATACAATGTTGCCCCGGTCACCCCTAACTTCCCTCCCTTGACAGCCTAGTCGCCACTAACTGCCCTCCCCTGCCGGCCTGATTGCCTCCTACTGCCCTCCCCTGCAGGCCTGGTAGCCCCCAACTGCATTCCCCTGCAGGCCTGGTCACCCCAACTGTCCTTCCCTGCAGGCCTGATTGTCCCAACTACCCTCTCCTGCTGGCCTGATTGCCCATAACTGCCCTCCCCTGTTGGGCTGATTGCCCACAACTACCCTCCCCTGCTGGTCATCTTGTGGTGGTCATCTTGTGTGTAGGAGTGATGGTCAATTTGCATATTACTTCTTTATTATATAGGATGTGCAACAATACATTTTACTTTAATCCATTTTTATATTTATTATAATAAGTAAATTAAGGGTTGTAAAATTATTGAGTATTATATTAGCAAATTGAAAAGAAAAATAGTACAAGAATTTTTTATCCTCTTGGTTCTTGCATTAATCAAATTTCAATTGGAAAATCTTCAGTAAGTGTTAAACTTGGTTGATTATTAAGCTTTTTGTCTTTTTGAACATAATGAAATATTTGTTTCTTGCTTTTGGTTAAAAACAATTTGATATTTGAGGATTTTTGTTGCAAAACAGATATTAGAAAAGAAATGCAGCTGTCTTCATAAATAATTAAAGATCATTATGACTGACCTTTTGCTGGAGTGAATATATTTTAAATTTGTTATTTTCCTAACACATCTATTTGGTGGTGAATGGTTTCTAGTTATGACCAGTCTGGTATATTTTTAAATCTAAAAGATCATTGAATAAATTTTCTATTCTAACTGATTAGTAGGAGGAGAAGCTTAGCATATTATGTTGTTCAAAGATGATCTTTTTAGAACTAATATGTTTTATTTTTGGAAAACAAAATGGAAAAAAATCTTAGTTAACATGAAGAAAGTCAGAATCTCTGAATGACTATTGAAGACTGCAGTTGACCTACATACTTTACAGAAAAAAAAAATCCAAATAGTAAGACTTTTTCTTTTAAGATTTAAAAAAAATAATTTTTAGAGAGAGATAGAGAAACATTTATCTGTTGCCTCCTGCACACCCCTTATCAGGGATTAAACAAGCAACCAAGGCATGTGCCCTGACATGGAATCTAACCAGCAATAATATATGGATACACGGACAACAAACAATCAAATAAGCCACACTGGCCAGGGTAAAGGTAAACACCTACTACTTTTCAGCATGGTAGGTCTACTCCTCCCAGTCCTTTGCCCATTTTCAAGTTTCTTCTATTATCCTTAAGTGTCAAACTTTGTGCCAAATTCAAAACCTGAAAATATGACTATTTTCTTTCTTCTTTTTTTTAATCCTCACCTGAGGATATTTTCCCCATTGATTTTTAGAGAGAGTGGAAGAGATGGAGGGAAGAGGGGAGAGAGAGATAAAGAGAGAGAGAGAGAGAGAGAGAGAGAGAGAGAGAGAGAGAGAGAGAGAGAGAGAGAGAGAGGTAAGAAAAAAAGAAAAACACATCAATTGGTTGCTTCTCACAGGTGCCCTAAGCAAGGCCAGGTACCAAACATACAACCTTTAGGCGTGTAGGCTGACACTCTAACCACTGAGCAACAGAGGCCAGACCTTAATTAAAATGAAAAGGGTTAAAGACTTAGATATTTTCCTAGTTCTTAAGGAGCTTATGAACTAGAAAAATATTCTGTCTTGACTACATATTAAATTACATATTAAATCATCTGGAGTGCTTTTATAAAAATACCATTTTTTACATTTTTATTGTATTATAGATGTCCCCCTTTCTTCCCTCCATTGTCCCCCTCAACCCCATTCTCAACCCCTCTCCTAGGCCTTCACCACCTTATTTTCTGTGTCTATAGGTAATGCACATATGCATATGTTGTTTGTTAATCTCTTCCTGCCTCCCCCATGCTCCCCACCCCACTTCCCTCTGAGATTTGTCAGTCTGTTCCATGTTTCTGATGCACAAAATTCATGCATGGGGAGGGGAGTACCTCAGCCTGACCTGCACCCTCTCAAAATCCAGGACCCCTCGGACATCCCTTGTACAGTCCAGGACTGCTGGCTACTAACCGCTTGCCTGCCTGCCTGCCTGATTACCCCTAACCACTTTTTCTGCCTGCCTGATCTCCCCTAACTACCTCTGCTTCAGCCCCTGCCACCATAAGGACGCCCAGAATGACATCTGGTAGGTCGTTTGGCTGTTTGGTTTAATTAGCATATTATGCTGATATTATTAAAGATATACAGACATATATTTGTTTATATTACATTTAATATGCTTTCTTGATAGATTGTTATGGTTATTATTTTTGCTATTGGATTTCATGGGTTCTTTACATGTTTTAGATACTAACTTTTTACCAGATACTAGAGGCCCAGTGCACGAAATTTGTGCATGGAAGGGGGTGAATCTCAGCCCAACCTGTACCCTCTCCAATCTAGGACCCCTCAAGGGATGTCTGACTGCTCGTTTAGCCACCAGGATCAGGCCTAAATGGGCAGTCAGACATCCCTCTCACAATCCAGGCCTGCTGGCTCCCAAGTGCTCACCTGCTTGCCTTCCTGATGGCCCCTAACAGTTTCTGCCTGCCAGCCTGATAACCCCCTAACCACTTCCATGCCAGCCTGATTGATGTCTAACTGCTCCCCTGCCAGCTTGTTTGCCCCCAACTTTCCTCCTCTACTGGCCTAGTCACCCCTAACTGCCCACCCCTACAGGGTTGATCACCCCCAACTGCCCCTTCCTGCAGGCCCGGTCACCCCCAACTTCCCTCCTCTGCCAGCCTGGTTACCCCTAACTGCCCTGCCCTGCAAACTTGATTGTCCCCAACTTCCCTCCCTTTCAGGCCTGGTCCCTCTCAACTGCCCTCCCCTGTTGGCCATCTTGTGAAGGCCATCTTATGTCCACATGTGGGCAGGATCTTTGACCACGTAGGGGCAGCCATCTTGTGTGTTGGAGTGATGGTCAATTTGCATATTACTCTTTTATTAGATAGGATGTTTATACTGGAGGCCTGGTACAAAAATTCGTGCACTTGGGAAGAGGGGGGCTCAGCCCAGCCAATACCCTCTAGCAGTCAGAGAGCCCTCAGGGGATGTCTGGCTGATAACTTAGGCCCCCTCGTGGGTCTTAGCCTTCAGTCAGATGACCTTAACACTGCTGTGGAGGTTGGAGAGGCTCCTGCCACCACAGCTGCACTCACCAGCCATAAGCCCAGCTCAGGGCTTCTGGCTGAGCAGAGCTCCCCCTATAGGAGACACTGACCACCAGGGGGCAGCTTTTGTGTTGAGAGTCTGCCCCCTGGTGGTCAGTACATGTCATCGTGAACGGTTGTTCTGCCATTTGGTCGATTTGCATATTATCCTTTTATTATATAGGATGAAATTATAGAAGAGACAAAACTATTTTATGGTCTCATAAAAACAGATTAGTGGTTGTGTAAGGCTGGAGATGGTGGAGATTGAATTTAATGGGGCATCAGAGAACTATCTGAGGTGATAAAATTTATCTATTCATTGATAGTTTTATGATTTTATAGGTGTATACAGTTGATAAAAATTAAAATGTAAAGTTAAAGTTGGCTCATTTTATTAAAAGCAAATGATTTTATAAAAATTAATTGTGTCATATATGACAAATGACAACGAATATTTTCATTTTATTTTTCTCATATTACCTGACAGAAATGTATAGCTTCTAAAGGGAAACCGTTCATCCTTTTGTCATCTATATTTTCTAACAACAGGTTCATTTTTTTAAAAAGCATGTTGGAATATTTATGCCTTGAGAGAATTTTTTAAATGCTTGGATGCTCTGCTATAATATCAAATTAGATTACATTGAAAAATAAAGCACTAGAGTCATGTGTAACTCAAAGGTTATTTCCTAACACCAAAGGTTATTTCCTAACACCAGAAGCGGTTTTCTATGGCCTACATGGTGAATTTGTTCCAGAGTCCCCATTCATAATAAGAGTTTTACTTCTGTAGTATAGCTGATGAAGCTGAAAATGGGCCTTGTACTTTAAGGGTTTAATTTCTCATTTGGACTTCATAGAAGAAAGCTTATTTCACCATTTAATATATATATATAAATTAATTTTTTTATAGAGTGGAGGGGAGAGGGGTAGAGAGTTAGAAACATCGATGAGAGAAAAACATCAATCATCTGCCGCCTGCACACTCCCCTCTGGGTATGTGCCCTCAACCAAGGAACATGCCCTTGACCGGAATCGAACTTGGGACCTTCCAGTCCACATGCCGACGCTCTATCCACTGAGCCAAACCGGCTTTGGCTATTTTACCATTTTTAATTAATAAAATATATTCCAAGTCTTTGTTTAGTGAAATGTACCAAACATGTAACATTTATTTGAAACTGTCTCAGCAGACTCTTTCAACTATTAAAAAAAATATGTGCTTGGAAAGACTCTTAGAAATCCTCTATTGAAAGATGCATAATACATATAAAGCATATTTATTAGCAGCAAGGTTATGGATATTCTAGTTCTTTCTTTAGATTCACTAATAGTTGTTATTTCTTACTGGGTAGTATGCCAGCAAACAAATAACAGTGAGAATGCTAGCTTTTTCTCCCAAGGATCTAGCTACACATTTTTAAAAGTTTTATTTAATTTTTATTTCTCTTGATGCTGCAAGAATGACAGTGAATGTCAACCAACTTCATTCATTGCTTTCTACATCTGTTCTTCTGATTTAGATATTTAGAAATATTGCTGAAGGAAATCAAATAGTTGTTGCATTCTAAGTAACTATACAAAAAATGATGAGAAGGTCTCTTATGAATAACCTTCACAAGATAATCCTGTGTATTTGGTATCTTTTCCACCTGAAGCCTCACATTTTTCCGTAAAAATACTGGAAATCTATTATTATAAAGCAATGAAATACTTAATAGGATATAGTACTCTTTTTATTTGTTGTAAGTTTTTTTCATGTATTTTATATAATCTTCCCTTCTATGAATTCAAGAATGTATGTGTGCACATGCACAGATGTGTATTGGAGAAATAATATTCAGTTGTTATTTATCTGTTCTTTTAGAATTATCATTTAGTGTACTTTGTGTTTCTATATTGGATATAAGGAATTTTCAGCAATTTTTGTTGAAATATGTTTGGTGGAACCAACTCATATTTGATCGGTTTATGCTACACAAAACATAAGAAATATGCTTTTGAGAAAGGAAAAATAATGCTATTCATAGAGTGGGTGATCTCTAAACTTAACCATTTATTGGACATCTGTTACTATTAAGCAAAGATGACTATGATATGATACTTATGTTCAAAGGACTAATCAGTGAGAGATTTGTATTGGAACATACAGAATTCAGATTTCCTGGAAAATATATAATAATTTTACTGATAAATTTGTAGTTTCTCAGATTTAGTAGGGGTCACAGAGAATCACAAGGTGTCTTTTTTCAATAGCCCCAATGAATGTTCACACTGGCACTTCTTGAATTCGTATAATAACTGAGAAACTGCCAATACTTAAAATAGGTAATTCCATCATTGGCTCACTAGCAATTAGAAAGGTGGTTGTTGTTTTTTTTTCTTCTGAAATTAAATTAAAATCTATTACTCTGTGACTTCTGCAGATTAGTTGTTTCCTCAGAGGTCATAGGAAATAAATTTTAGTACACTTTTTCTTTGAAAATATTACTTTAAGCTTCCACTGTGTTTAAATGATAAGAGGCTATAGAAAAATCTTTATTTATATAGTCCCTATCATTGAGAAAAATATCCATTTTTATGTTCCAAAAAAGTATGTCATTTTCTTTTTAGTACTATGAAAGAGCCATGATTTGAACATTTGAAATGTCAAATATTGAATAAACCCAGAACTTAAAGTATATGGATTTGATTTTTATTAAAGGAAGAAAGAAGACATTAAGAAAAATAGCATTTATCAACTATCACCTGAGCACTGGGAACTACATATATTACTTTGTATTGACATACAGTGCCATGTCAATACACTGTATTTATTCCCATTTTCAGATAAGAATAAGTAAACTCAACAATTAATACAAATTTTTTTTTTATCTGAGTTTCGTTCAGTACTCTCCCTGAGCTTTCCTTGATGTTCCATTGTCTTCTTTCTTCTTTAATCACAAAACCTTCCCTATAAGTTTAGCTCTCCCAGTTATCAGATGTTCTCTCTTTCCTTTTTCAGTCATTAGATGCCTGAACCCCAACAGTAAGGAGTGTCTGAAACTGCTTGTGTTTTCTTGTAACCTAACCTGGCCAATGTCATAGTCACTCCTATTCCCACTAAGCTACAACATTCTCTAGGATCTTCATTATGTTGGAGTAGTTTGAAAAGCTGAGCTCCTACATACAGTCTTTTCTGAAACTTAGGCTGTTTTGCTGGAGCCTTAGCTGGCTCTTGTCAACCTCTTTTCATTGGATAGTAGGCCTAATCCTCCAAATCACTAGTTCCTTTCTAGGGTCCTGCTCAAAATAGGTTGATCACCAACAATAACAAATGGGTTACCTAATTGAATATATTCAATCATTAAGTAAGTCAATATGTAACTGCGTATCTACTATGCTTGGACTAGAAATGAAAACATATACAGAGTTCTCAGTCCATTGAGGTGAGAGAAGTAGCATCCAAATCAATTGTTTGCTGCAGAATTAGGGAAGCAAGACAATTCAGTACTAGCTAGGACTGGTGTCATGGATGTTTTCCTGGAGGAGGTGACATTTGTAACTGAGTCTGATTTAAATGCAGCTTAAGATAAAGAGAGAATGTGAGCCCTAGCGGTTGGGCTCCATGAATTCAACATTGGCCTGCAGATCAAAGGGTCCTGGGTTCAATTCCATCCAATGGCTTGCACTTGATTTCAGGCTCTTTCCAGGCCTGGGCCCTATTCAGGGCTCATTCAGGAAGCAAACAATCAATGTGTTTCTCTCACATTAATGTTTCTCTGTCTTTCCCTTTCTTTTCCACTATTCCTAAAAATCAATGGGAAAATATCCATGGGCAAGACTGTAAAAAAAAGAGAGAGAGAGAGAGAGAGAGAGAGAGAGAGAGAGAGAGAGAGAGAGAGAGAGAGAGAGAGAGAGAGAGAGAGAGAGAGAGAGAGAAGATGTGAATGACACTTGAAATGAAAGAAACAAGCAAAAGATTTGGAAAATAATTGGAATTTACAGTATTTGGTGAGGAAATGTTAGGGATTATTGGAGAAGTAGACAGGTACCAATTTACAAAGGATCTTGTTCCGTACTTAGGAGTTTGGACTAGCCACACTGGCATGGCATGGAAACTCGTCCTTTCTCATCTTATCATTTGGCCTAGAAATTCTTGGACTTCAATTCTAGAATTCAAGGTCTACTGCTGGGGCATTCTTTCTAGCCCTAAATCTCACTATATTTATTCTCCATCTTACTATATTTTGGAGTCCTGGCTCTCTTCTTTTCCCCTTTCATCACTATTGTTAAGAAACAGGCACACCGTTCCACAGATCAGGGTTTGCCTTACTCAACCAAGAACTTGTTCTTATAATTGTAAAGTGTGATTCACAATGATTATAGAAAAGGGGTGAAACAGTTTAATTTTGAAGAGATTCATATGTTTCAAAAGATAACTTTTTGCAGAAAGCATAACTTGCAGATTTTATAATGGACTTTATTTCAAAGACCATATTCTCTTAGCTCAGAGCAACTGCACAGCCTATGAAGTCCAATTTCTCTCTCTCTCTCTTTCTCTCTCTCTCTCCCCTCCCCCCCCCCCCCCTGTATGGGCAGAAAAAAAAAATCTAGGCTTCCTGGTTCACCCAGAAAAACAACAACACCAAAACCTGGCAAAACTCTAGTTGGAATGGCTAGAGGAGTAGCATGGTGACAGGCTAGAATTTCACCTACTCCAGCAAGAGCGCCATGTTACATTGTATTCTTGAGACTTCATTGTACTCTCACCTTTGGTTGAATCCTACTCATCACTGCATTTAACAGATAAGTATGTTCATTAAAACTGCCTGAGAGCCATTATTCAAAAAAGTGGTGGTGAAATAAATTTGGTTTATTTAAATGATTTGAAATATTATATAACATTTTAGCTATTTTGTTTTCAAGTAATGGTTCCTTGGCATTCTATGGAAGCGGGCATTGCATAAAGCCATGCATTTAGGGAGCAGTCTGTAAATCTGTTAAAATATTTGTCATCATGCTACTTTTAAACCCACTTTCTGCAACAAGCTTACTGTACATGATAACATTCAGTAAGAAAATGAAAATTCAGTTCTTTGGTGGAGTTAATGTTGGTGTCAAGTTTTCAAACAAAAATACATGTTATTCCCATGTGTTTAATAGTTAGTACCAGCAGAGATTAAAGGGAAATAATTGTATTCAGTTCTATTACTTCTGTTTCTATAAGGGAGAGCTTCACACAGAGTGTATACAGTAACATAAAAATAAAGCTACACTGTGTTTGCTGAATTTTAAAGTGATATGATTTCAAGATTTGGGAGATGAGGAGGTGGGGCAGGACTGTGTTCATGTCAGTCTGTCACCTAAGACATCCCTTATACATCATCCTTGAACTGATACTTTGCCCAGAAAAATACAGTGTGGATCCTGATGTTTTGCTGAGCCTAAATGATCCCCAGATTGCAGTTGAGGCTTGAAAAAGTCTAATGTCAGAATTGAAGTATATAGTATTTAGAACAATTTGTGTCTGAATCAAACTGACCTGCTTACCCTAATTCCCTTAGCTTATGCAATTACTAGAGGACCTGTGCACAAAATTCGTGCACAGGGGCAGGGATAGGGGTGTCCCTCAGCCAAGCTTGCACCTTTTCCAATCTGGGACCCCTCAAGAGATGTTAATCGGCAGTCGGACATCCCTCTCCCAATCTAGGACTGCTGACTCCCAACTGCTCACTTGCCTGCCTTCCTGATTGCCCCTAACCGCTTCTGCCTGCTAGCATGACCACACTAATCACTCCCATGCCAGCCTGATTTATGCCTAACTGCTCCCCTGCCAGCCTGTTTGACCCTAACTTCCCTCCTCTGCCGACCTGATCACCCCTAACTGCCCTTCCTGCAGGGTTGATCGCCTCCAACTGCCCTCCCTTGTAGGCCTGGTGCCTTCCAACTGCCCTCCTCTGTTGGCCATCTTGTGGTGGCCATCATGTGTCCACATGGGGGCAGAATATTTGTCCACCTGGTGGCAGCAATATTGTGTGTTGGAGTGATGGTCAATCTGCATATTACTCTTTTATTAGATAGAGTAGAGGCCTGGTGCACATGTGGGGGTCAGCTGGTTTGCCCTGAAGGGTGTCCTGAATCAGGGTGGGGTTACCTTGGTGTGTGGAGCGGCCTTGAGTGAGGGGCCTGTCATGGTTTGCAGGCCAGCCATGCCCCCTGGCTACCCAAGTGGAGGCTTTGGTATCTGGAATTTATTTACCTTCTACAATTGAAACTTTGTATCCTGGAGCAGAACCAAGCCTCATGCTTGTTCCTGGCTGCAGCCATTTCTGTTTGGATTTGTTTACCTTCTATAACTGAATCTTTGTAGCCCTGAGTGGATGCTTGGGTCTGCCATAGTGTGTGGAAAGCTTGGCTTCTTCTGTTGCCGGGGAAACCCAAGCCTTTTTCCTGGTAGCCATCTTGGTTGGGTTTATTTGCATATTAACTCTGATTGGCTGGTGGGCATGGCTGGTGGGTGTGGCAGAGTGATGGTTAATTTGCATATCACTCTTTTATTAGGTAGGATAGTCATCTTTGTGCCAAAAAAGAATTTATAGCTTATTTTGTTCCTTAGATTCCACATATTAGTGAGATCATGTGGTATTTGTATTTGTATTTTGCTGACTAGCATATTTCACTTAGCATAATAGTCTCCAGTTCCATAGACTTTTGCCCTAAAAAAATAAAAATAAAGACCCGATGGCACTTCGAGTTAGGAGACAGTGGTCTTGGATGGCAGTTGGACATCCCCTGAAAGATCCCAGATTGCAGAGGTGCAGGCCGGACTGAGGGACACCCACCATGCACGAATTTCATGCATCGAGCCACTAGTCTATATATATATAGAGAGAGACTTTATATATATATATATATATATATATATATATATATATATATATAGACTTTATATATATATAGACTTTATATATATATAAAAATTCTAACTGACCATTCAACTTTTCAGCCTATGTGTTGAATGTCTACGAACGACCAGGGAGTAGACATTCAACACACAGGCATGGAAACATGGACCAGACTGCTGAATCTCAGAGGGAAATGGGGAGAGGGGAGGGCAGGAAGAAATTAACCAAAGATTTTATATGCATACTAGAGGCCTGGTGCACATATTCATATACCAGTGGCGTTCCTTGGCCTGGCCTGTGGGAATTGGGCCAAATCCATGCACTGGGCCTCCAACATCCCCCGAGGAGTCTCAGACTGTGAGAGAGTGCAGGCCAGGCAGAGGGACCCCACCAGTGCATGAATCCCTGCAACAGACCTCTAGTAAATAAATAATTTACAAAATTTTAAAAAATGAATTTCACAAGTTATTGGGAACTTTATTATTCATTTGATAAATATTTTTGTTCATCTACCATTTGCTAGGATTGGGAGGTGTAGAGTTAAAGAAGATGCTGTTTCTGTTTTCATAAAACTTACTTTGCAGTGGGGAAGGCAGATATTAATTAAATAGTCATACAAATAAATGAAAATGTGCATCTGTGATAAATAATATTGAAAAATGAGTAATTTTGCAAACATATAATAAAATAAAATATTTCATCTGATTTGGGAGTAATGTTGTTTATTGATTAATTGAATACAACACTTTGTTATTTGGGAGGCTTACATTGCCTCTGAGTTTCCTGTAGCCAAAACAAATGGAAATGTAATTGCTTATGTGATTCACTCTCAAAAAGAAGCATAACTATTTATTTATAGAACTGAGACTTTTTTTTTGTAAAGGACTAGAAAAAAATGATACATTTCAACATTATTAATAAAATCTCCACAGTAAATCCTAGCCTATTCACCAAGGAATGAGTTCATGTCTTGTGTTTCATTGCTGAGATTTCTGTTCCAAAATCTCAATCACCCAAAGGTTATGTAAGAAATCTCAAAATCATCCCTTCAATATGATTTCCACCATTTTAATAATATATGGACATTGACCCAATACTTGATGCTTCCTTCCTACATAATGTGCCTTATTTAGACCTCACTGGGATTTAAGTTTTAGCATCATGGCAGACTATTCTCAATGCCTAGAATTGCTGTCCTCTGGTTCAGTACCCTTGCTGAAACACATGTCCATCTTTCAAGCCATCTCTTAATGATACTTAATGAAACAATAAGAACAATAGTCAATCTTATTAATAAGCACTTACTAAGGAACAGGCACAGTTCTAAGCACTTTATATGTGACATCTAATTTAATCAGTTAAATTTTTTATTAAATTTATTGGGGTAACATTGGTCAGTGACATTATATAAATTTTAGGTATTTACCATATTCCTATGAGGTTGAAAAAAAAATTTTTGTCCTATTTTTATGGTGAGGAAATTGAGAGATAGAAATGAAAAAGTAGCATGCTCAAGGTCACATATTTATTATGTGGTCAAGCTAGGTCATGAACCAAATGTCATTCACCAAACCACCAAATTGGTAATCTGTCATTGGTAATCTGCTAATGCCTATTTTCTATGTAAGGCCTTCCCTGGACTGGTCCAGCCCTTTGGTTATGTAATTATTCATACACTACTTCAGTCTTTCATTGAACTAATATTTATTGAGGATGTCTTACAAGCAAGCAGTACATTAACCATTAGGGATATGACGATGAGGAACGTAGATACAGACATACTCACACAGACTCAATCAAGCATGTAATTACAAACTGTGATAAATGCTATGTAAGAAAGTCTACACAGGAGAGCCTAATATAAACTGTGACATTAGGACTTGCTATCTGAAAAATGGATAGTAATTGAATACTCCAAAATGTGGTGCATTTGGCAGGGGGTGAGGCAGTTGGAGAGTATTTTAAGCAGAAGGAATTATTTGTGAGAAAATGTTGAGATTGTAAGGAATGTACCTAGTTGAGTAAATAAAACCAACATAGTTGAAGTAAAGAGACAATGAAGAAATGGGTATAACATAAGGTAGAAGAGTCTGTTCATATAAGGCCTTTGAGTATATAAGGTTATGATAAAAATTACTGAATGGAAATAGAGTAAGGAAACCTATGAATGAGTTTTTTTTGTGTTTTTTTTTTAAATATATTTTATTGATTTTGTACAGAGAGGAAGGGAGAGAGATAGCAAGTTAGAAACATCGATGAGAGAGAGTCATCGACCAGCTGCCTCTTGCACACCTCCTACTGGGGATGTGCCCACAACCAAGGTACATGCCCCTGACCGGAATCGAACCCGGGACCCTTCGGTCCCCACGCCGACGCTCTATCCACTGAGCTAAACCGGTTTCGGCTATGAATGAGTTTTAAGCAGGTGAATGTCATGCAAAGATTTGTTTTGTTTTTATTTTTTAACTAGTAAACAATTGTGGAAAAAACATTAGAAAAGGACAGAGCAAAGGTTAGGATTCTACTGCAGGCAATTGAGTGGCTGCATAAACCCCCCACTTCTTTTTTTAACTGATGTGTAATCCTATATAATAAAAGCCTAATATGCTAAGTGTCTAGTTTTCAGGTGGGATGTTCAACCAATTAAAGCATAATATGCTAATGATATGCTAAAGCTGCTCAACTGCTCACTATGACATGCACTGACCAGCAAGGGCCAGATGCTCTGACAGGTAGGTTACTTTGCTTTTGGGGTTCGGCAGATCAGGACTGACCAAGATGGGCTGGACGTGCCTTGGAGCTCTCCTGTGATCCCTCCCTTGCTAACCAACCTCCTATGTCCTTCCCTGGCCTCAATTATGCACCAGTGGGGTCCCTTGGCCCAGCTTGTGCCCTCTTGAAATCCAGGACCCCTTGGAAGATGTTGGAGAGCTGGTTTTGGGTCAATCCAGCAGTCCAGGTTGAGGGAGACCACTGGTGCATGAATTCGTGCACCAGGCCTCTAGTTGACATATAATATTGTATAAATTTACAGTGTACAATCTATTCATTTGGTACAACTATATAATGCAATATGATTACAACCATAGTTTCAGCTTATATCCCAAACACGTCATATAATTATCATTTCTCTTTTGTGGTGAGATTTAAAATCTATTTCCTTAGCAACTTTGAAGTATATAATACAGTAATGTTGACTATAATTAGTATGTTATGTATTAGACCTCCAGGTCTTATTCATCTTCTAGCTGCAAATTTGTAAGCTTAAACATCTCCCTCATCTCTATTATAATGCCTGGATTTTCAAGGTAATGTGATAATTGGGCAGGATCCTACTTGCATGCATCATATTTGAATAATAATTTAGACATGTTCTGTTATAAAGAAATTGATTAATTTGGTCAAATAACTACTTATTTTAAAAGTAATTTATTAGGAGTTAGCAATAAATCACATAGGCACAAGCCATAGCATGCTAAAATGTAACTTATGTATAGATATGATGCAACTCAATCTGTCTTTCAAACTCCACATCTGCATAGAGCAAATAGATCATTTTTTTCTAGCATAATTAATTTAATTCAGTAATTCATAAGCTAAAATCAGGTAATGTGACCTTTTTCATTATTTTTTAATCTTTACTGTCTAATAGCTTAAAAATTTTGTATAAATTCTCAGCCCTTAATGGTTCACTTTCCTAAATTGCTAAGTAATGGTGGTAGGGGATGCTTATGCTTTATCCTGGAATTTTGGAAGTGGTGTCTGGTCATTGATAGCTGCAAATTGAGTTTTCTCATGCTTCACAGTTTCTGGGTATAGCATCCATCCTCGGACACAATGCCCAATGCACAGCAAAACTTTCTGTTTAAATCCTCACCTGAGGTTATATTTTTCATTGATTCTAGAGAAAGAGGAAAGGACAGGGAGAAAGGAAAACATCAATATGTTGCGTCATGCACACACCTGAACTGGGGGTCAGACCCATAACCTGGATATACTCCCTGACTGGGAATCAAACTCGAGACCCTTTGGTGCATGGGATAATGCTCTAACTGCTGGGAAACACCAGGCAGGGCCACAGAATGGATTAATTAAAAGTGTAGTGTTTGGCCCGGCTGGTGGTGCTCAGTGGTTAAGCATTGACCTATGAATCAGGAGATTATGGTTTGATTTCCGGTCATGGCACATGCCCAGGTTGCAGGCTCCATCCCTATTAGAGGGTGTGCAGGAGACACCTGATCAATGATTATCTATCACCATTGGTGTTTTTATCTCCCTCTCTCTTCTTCAATGAAATCAGTAAAAATTTATTTAAAAACAACAAACAAAAACAGTACTGTATATTGTTTGGTTAAATCACAAGAAACATTTTTCAGAACTTACTTTTAGATCATTCACATGAACTTATTACATACTGGACAATGTCATAGTCATTCTATAAGATCTTTTGGAATAATGCCTTAAAATCAATATCTATCCCACAAATATTTAATGAACATATTGAATAGTTTATTCTCTGAAACTTACATAAAGTATTGTGCAGCTCTTGCTTTATTTGATAGAAATTTATGGGATAGAAAAAAAGTTAGGGGTGAAGAGGCTTGAATCCTCACAATATCTCTCTGTACATTCACCAGATTTGATTATGTCTGCAATTTGCATATCTAAGTTTCACTAGGCTGTGAGTATAAAATGAGGTCATATTTGCTTTCTTTCATTATTAAATTTCAATGCTCAATTTACAAGAGCTCAAGCCTCCACTGATTCAAATGTAGGAATGCTCCAAAGAATATCCAATCATTTCTGGTGAATTACAAAGAGCTATCATGCATATGTTCATACCTCATCTTTGGTGCTCTTCCTTCCCTGATCTCTTGCATCTTAGACAGGGGCCACTACTTAGTACATCACATAAAGAAACTCGCTATGTCAGTATTAAAAAGTGTACTCTTTCTAGTGCCAAGAGTGCTTTTTATCAGTGTTCACAAGAAGCCTAAGTGGTACTTGATTCTCTGCAGAGCTGGGAAGATTTGCCCCTGTCTTGGTTTGCTGTTTCATTTTGTCACCTGAGCCCTGAAGTGACACTGTTAAAGCCCAGTGTCTCACAGATAAGCTCAGAAATCGAGTACCTTCAACTTCTTCAAATTTATCACAATAATTTATGCAATCAAAGAAAATCACTGAATGTTTACATTTCTTATCTTCATCAACATTTGTCTTTTTGACTAAAAACCATAAAGGGCATACTTGCCATGGGCATTTGCAAAACGAATACATTCTGTCTCTAGTTTTATTAATGAAAAATTTTGAGGAAACTTATTTCAAAAATTCAAATAATGCATTTCCCGATTACATATGATGAATTTTGGTTAAAATTATTTTCTCTGTCCCTTGAATGATTTATCTAATCATTTCAACTTCTCATTAAATGGTTCAGAAATAGAGTATCTATATTTAAATAATAATAAATTAATGATTGTATCATAGATATGTAACAATAATAAGAGCACACTAATGTATAAGCCAAAAGAGAAAATAGTCCACATATAATATAGTGATACTTGGATTTTTTTAGAGGAAAACAAATGTAAAAAAGAATAATAATGCAATTCCATTTACTAACTGCCAAGTGGAGAATAAACAGGATGTAAAAGACACTGGGGCAAAAAACTAGGCATAATTAGTAACCTCAGTAATTCTTTTTTCTCAATTATTTTAAATTTATAATTATTTTTCATTCTTAAAAGACTATAGAAAATATTGACAAAACGAAATATGTAATCTATTTGTTCATCAAGAAATAAATATTTATTGAAATACTGAGATAAGCTACAAATGTCTCATTAACAATTAGAACTTCTGTACAGGTTGTCATTGACTTCTAGCTTGCCTAAATGTGTTTTTTCCCACTGGCATGTGTACAATTATGCAATTATCAATTTCTAGAGCATGAATATTTAATTTAGTGGCACAATGGAATAACTTGGTGAAGCTTTAAAGAAATAAATGTTGCCTGGGTCTCATATAGAAGTTCTGATTGAAATTGAATGTGATGTGACCTGGGCTTTGACAGACTTAACAATTCTAATGCAGAGCCATGTTTAAGAATCTGTGTTTTAGAGTTAGAGGATTTCTTTAAAAATGACTACACTTAATGATAAGCCTTGTTAACTATGTGGAGGCAGTATTTTATAAAGTTTAAGAGTACATGTTCTGAATTTT
This sequence comes from Pipistrellus hanaki, assembly GCF_964339955.1. Lineage (NCBI taxonomy): Eukaryota > Metazoa > Chordata > Mammalia > Chiroptera > Vespertilionidae > Pipistrellus > Pipistrellus hanaki. The sequence continues at coordinate 17,381,730 of NC_140524.1, read as the reverse complement.
GCCTAAATTGGAGCTTCCATTTTAACATGTCATGTATGTCACTTTATGCAAATTCCTTAAGCTTTTGTTTCCTCATCTGTGTAAGAAGGAGTGCAATGTTACCAATATCAGATTTGTAATGAATCAAATTAAATCAATATTGTAAAGTATTCAGGAGATCTGGCACATCAAGCACACTTAATACCTATCAGCAATTCATAAATTTGATTATTATTAAGAAATTAAATAATAAATGTAGCTCATATAATAAAGCAACAAACATACAAAATGTTTGTTTATATTATTACTAGAGGTCCCTTGCAGGAAGATTCCTGTAATAGGGCTCCCTGTTGTGGTCTCTGCTGCCCCACTGGCTTCTCTCTCTTTTCCCCCAACCCACCTGCTTCCCTTTCTTCTCTGCCACCCCACTTGCTTGTTTCTCTGCAGCTTCGCTACCTTCTGCAGCACTTGGCTTCTTTCTACACTGTCTTCAGTCTTTACTCTGGCCTGGATATGCAAATTAATCACTATTTTGGTTGGGTTAATTTGCATACTCGCTCTGATTGGATGGTGGCTTGTTGGTATAGCGAAGGTGCGGTCAATTTGCATGTTTCTCTTCTATTAGAGAGGATGTTATTACTAGAGGCCCAGTGCACAAAATTCGTGCACAGAGGTGGTGTCCCTCAGCCCAGCTTGCACCCTCTCCAATCTTGGACCCTTTACCACTCCCTTGTCAGCCTGATTGATGCTTAACTGCTCCCCTGACAGCATGAATGTCCCCAACTGCCCTCCATGCCAGCACAAACCCCCAAATGCCCTCCCCTGCCATCCTGATCACCCCCAACTGCCTTCCCCTGAAGGGCTGAGGGGACAGGGTGACTGAGTCTGAATGAGGCGGGAGTGAGAGGACTGGGTGCCACCATCTGGTGGCTGTAGATTGGATTGTTTATCTTCCTTTGGTTAAGTTGTAAGAGTTCCTTGTAAATGTTGGAGATTAAACCCTTATTGGAGATAACATTGGCAAATACGTTCTCGCATGTAGTGGGCTTTCTTGTTGTTTTGTTGATGGTTTCTTTTGCTGTGCAGAAGCTTTTGATTTTGATGTAGTCCCATTTGTTTATTTTATCTTTAGTTTCCATTGCCCTAGGAGCAATATCGTGCCATTGTTATCTGAGAAGATGCGGTGGGTCTAGCTGTTCCTATGGCACTGCTGAGAGCCTGCAGGGAAGAGTATTGGGCTCTGTAACTCACAGAAATCTGCAGCCAGGATGCCTGGATTCTTGGTGTTCGTGGGTCTGCAGCTCTCTGTCCTGAGTGGGTGGAGGGTCCTGGTTTGTGTCTGAGACCAGACTGGTTGGTGGTGAGGCCAGGATCCTAGTCTCAGGCAGCTGTGTTTTTCAAGATGGCATGGTCTCTGTGCCTGGCTGGCCACCCCCGGAGTGTCCGTGGTGGCAGCGGGCTCAACTGCCTGAAAGAGCCTGGTTTGACAGCCCCTTGGAAGACCTGCAGGATCTAACTTTCCCTAACTCATACACACACACCACATGCCCACACACTCCTCTATCGCTCCCTCACTCTCACACTCTCTCTCTTCCTACCTTCCTGTCTGTCACCTTCTTCAGAAAAACATAGGATCATTATTTAAACTACATAGATCATAATTACCTTTTCTGGTCACATAACCAAATGTAAGCCCTGTGCAGCAGCCAAATTTTAAAGGTAAATTTATAGCTACACTTAAAATATAGACTAGAATGAAACACCTCACTTTTTAAAAGATGAATTTGGATAACATCCCAAGTTATCCATTTTTATTTCCAAAATATAGCTCTATTGGTAATAATCAAGCTAAGAATTAAACTAGGAAATATCACATGTTATTTAGATAGAAGGGTTAACTTTCTCTTTTTTTTAGATAAACCAATATTTTTTGAATTTGCTTTAATATTTTATAACAAGTGAAAGATTCTTTTCATATGTTCTTGAAAATGATGCACAAACAAGTGATATCTAAGAGAGAGGAAAATAATATAAAGATAAATTAAGCTTTGGGTCAAATTCTCATTTGGAAAATACCATCTCCAACTAATATGATGTTAGATCTACTGTGTATGCTTAGTTATATAATCTTTTACTTTGAAATAATTTTAGAATTATAGAGAAATTGTAAAAATAGTACAAAGTTCCCTCATATACTGGTACATCACTCAGTTTTCCCTAATGTTAACATCTTATGTAACCATGTAGTACAGTTATCAAAACCAAGAAATTACCATTAGACCACTGATGTTAACTAATCTACAGAATTAATGTCGATATTACCAGATTTCACCCTAATGTTCCTTTTCTCTTACTGAATCCATTGAAGAATACCATATTTAATTTGTCTCTTTACTTTCCTTAAACCTGTAGCAATTCCTAAGTTTTTCTTTGTCTTTTTATCTTAATAATTTGAAAAGTAATGGTTAGTTATTTTGTAGGATATCCTTTAATGTGGGTGTATCTAATGTTTTCTTATGATTAGACTGTGCTTATGTACTTTTAGGAAGAATATTACAGAGGTGATGTACCCAAGTCAGAGGACACATGAGGTGAATATACCTTATGTCTGTTAATGTTAACCTTAATCACTTTGCTGAGGTGGTGTCTGATGAATTTCTCCACTATAAAGTTTCACTTATTTCCTTTGTATTTAACAAAAATCTTGGAGGTCATACTTTGGGAGTATGCAAATATTCTGTTTCTCCTCACTTACTTTAGTATTCATTGGTGGATTTTGCTTACTATAATTATTAATTAGTGCTATAATAATGATGATGATGTTCCCTCATTGATTATTTCCCTTAACCCTTCCATAATTATTAATTGAAATTCTTCAGTAAGAGAAAGCTATTAATTCTTCTACATTTAGTATTGATTTATTCAATTATTTATTTATCTCAGTATCAACTCCAAATGGATATACAATTTTTTCCTATAGGCTTCAATCCAGTACAATAATTAATCACTTTGTTGATTAAATTGATTTGTTTTATCCATCGGAAACTTTTCTAGGTTGATATCTCTGCTGTTTTCAATGTGCCTGCTTCCTTGAACACTTTCTTAATTTTGGGCAGTGCACAATGTCAGAATAATTTTGTTTTGTTTTTTCAGTATCACTACTAGAATGGACCACTTTTCTAAGTAACCCTGTTTTATTATCCATTGGAAAAATGGTTTTAAAAACCAATATTTAAGCATAAGTAGTGTTCATTGCTACTAGGATGTCACTGGTTCTAGGCCTTCTCCATATACAGAGCTTGGAAAGATATGTATGTATAATAACTCATGGCTATACACACATATATAAATTACTATATCTATTTATATGTAGATAGAGATCATCCTTTTATATATATGTAAACTAAAACATGAGTTTATACTGATATCTCCAATTCCAATCCAATACCATGTGATTCAATCTAGGATTTGCAGTTTCCTTTTTTTTTTTTTTAGCTTCATTCTCTGATAGTAAAAACCTGGTTATAATTTTCCACATGTTAACTTATTTTTTCAACTGTGGTACACACATACAGTAGTTTCAGAATTACAAACCCATACCCATACAGGTTATTATTGAACAATATACTCTATCTATTAAATAAAGTATATTAGTTCTATCATTTTGTCTTTACTTATACAATATTTACTCAAAATACTCTTCAAAGGTAACTTTAGTCTCATATTTATCCAAACATTTGCTGATATTTAAAGCTTCTTAGCAGGTAATAAAATATTTCGCTTCCCATATTCATTATATTCAATATTTCTCAAATACTCTATGCCTCCATTTAATTCAATAGCACAGTGTGAGGTTTTGTGTTACTTTGAGACAGGCTATTACATTTTGAATAGTTTTGACCATTGAATATTTCTTAAAATGAAGCCCAAAACTTCTCTCTCCAGCTTCCACACATTGGAATACAAGTTTTAAATGCCATGTTTAAACATTGCAGAAATTGACTTATAAAATAATCTATTAGTTCTTATAATTTAATTATCTATGGGTATATAATGGGACCATTACATATGAATAATCTAGCAGAGGGGGTGGGGGGGGACACAAGAAGAAAATTATCCAGTTGCACCTGGGAACCATAGCTAATCTCACTCTATAATCTTATTTTTCTCACTATTAATGAACTGTGGCTTTCCAAATAATTATATACAAATACATACAATAGTATGGATAAACTTATTTAGAAAAACAAGTCTATCAATGCATGCTCTGTGACATTCCTTTTGTGGAATAATTCTAAATCAGTTAACTATCATATAAAAAATTCCTCTGATATTTTTGCTTTCTCATAAGAGCAGACATAAATAAATTAAAAGACATGAACCTGTGTGGATAACCGAAGTTTGTGACCCATAATCTATTCAATGATGTTTTTTAAAACAGTCTTTTAAAATAAGATTATTTTATGAATCAGAGGGGGGGAAAGAACATATATCATTAATAGTAACATTGTCTCCATTGTAGATTTTCTCAGCTGCATGAGTGGTAGTTCATATTTATAGATTTTTCTTTCTTCATGATGGCATGGGGCCAAGCCTGCAAGAAAATAAGGGAAAAGACTTGTGCCAAGTTTGAAGTGACCATGATTTTGGACAAGCAGTGACATGGTGATATGAAAACATAGGGCTGCTAAAAACCTAAGGCCTTGTTATTCACAGATTCCTAGTACATAGTGGGTGTGGCTTGAATTAGGATTTGAGTTGTCTTCCTTGGTGTTCTTTAAATTCTTTTGTTTGTGATTACGTTTTCTCACTATGTTGCTTAACCCAAATCAATAAATGAATGGCTTGTCATGTATTAGCTATTATGGGCCATAGGAAAGAGAACCACAACCTGCATCTAAACAGTGAGTGACAGGCACACCTATGCTTTCTCAGCTGCCTTCCAGGTCATATTTAGAATAAGTACAGTTGAGATTTCTGAAGAATCTTTTATCCATACTCTGGACAAAGGCCCATTGAGCTCAAAGAGGATAATGAAGCTGAAATTCTTGATGAGTTTTCTCAGGATTTTGTCTTCAGTAATTGATCATTTCTGCAGCCTACTGATTTTCCCTTTAAAGAAAAATTACTTTCTTTCTCTTTTCTATTTAACTACGAATGAACAGAGGCATTCATCATTGAGCAATTCTTACTCCAATTTAATTTAGCTGTCATCCATAAAATATCCTAATCTTGGAAATATAGTAGGATTATTGTTTGAAATTATTTTCTCATTTTTTCTGTATTCTGATTTGATAAAAAAAAAAAAACCCTATCTAATATAGAGATAATATGCAAATTGACCATCACTCCAACGCACAAGATGCCCCCCTCATGTGGTCAAAGATGGCCTCTCCTATGTGGACACAAGATGGTCGTCACAAGATGACCAGCAGTGGAGGGAAGTTGTGGGTGACCAGACTAGCAGGGGAGGGCAGTGGGAAGGGACCAGGACTGCAAGGGAGGGCAGTTGGGGGTGACCAGGCCTGCATGGGAGGACAGTTAGGGCTACCCGGCCAGCAGGGGAGGGCAATTAGGGGTGACCAGGCCAGCAGGGGCAGGAAGTTGGGGACAATCAGGCCAGCAGGGGAGCAGTTAGGTATCAATCAGGCTGGCAAGGTTGTGGTTAGGGGGTCATTAGGCTGGCAGGCAGAAGCAGTTAGGAGCAATCAGGCAGGCAGGAGAGCGGTTGGGAAGAAGCATTCCTGGATTGTGAGAGGGTTGTCTGACTGCCTGTTTAGGCCTGATCCAGCCTAAATGGGCAGTCGGACATCCTTTGAGGGGGCCCTGTTGGAGAGAGTGCAGGCTGGGCTGAGGGATACCCCCTGCCCCTGTGCACTAATTTTGTGCACTGGGCCTCTAGTATTAAATAAGTGATTTCAGAGTTTCAGATATGAATGTTGCATTCTCATAGGATATAAACTTGCTCTTTAGCACTAAACAATTATTTGATGGCAAAAGTGACTTTGGAATTAAAAAGAAAAGAAAGACATATAGAAATTTCTACCCATGCATATCTCTATTACTGTGTTTCCCCGAAAATAAAACATCCTCCGAAAATAAGACCTATTTACAGGTTTCCTTCTGAGTGAAATATAAGGCATCCCCCCGAAAATAAGGCCCCCCCTAGGCTCTGTCTCAGAATAAAAATTAATTTACCATAAACTAGTCGCTAGGGCCGCCCCGATTGGCATCTAGCAACCAGTGACGTTACACGGAGTCCTTATGTCACTGCTGTGTGGAGGCGGAGCGGAGGTCGGAGTGAGTGGTGAGCCTGGGATGGGAGAGAGGATGAGACTTTCGCAGATGCCTGTAGAAGAACAGGAGGATTAGAGCTGATGGGACACGGCAAAGGTGGTGAGTGCTGGTCTGTCTCTGGTGACACTACCTGATGCTCACGGCTGCCCTCATGATCACTGAAGGTTCTCAGTCAGTGGCAGACCCTTTTCCAGCCCAGATCCAGGCCCCAGCAAGCCCAGTGACAGTTCCCAGGCAGCCCCCAGGGGGTAAATGTCTGACAAAGGGGTAGGGGAATGTCTGGTGAAGGTGTTCAGTGGCACAGGGATGGGGGGAGGGGGATCACTTAAAATGACACAGGAGGATCAAAAGGGGTTACTAAAATGGTAATGACCCTTCTGATTCTCCTGTGCCATTTTTATTCTCCCCTCTGGTCCCCCCTGTGTCATTTTAAGTGATCCCCCTCCCCCAACCTTGATATCCAAATTCCTTCTTTTTACCCCTAGAAATGAGCACAAAAAAGAAAAGGCTACTCCATAGAGTACAAGAAAGGAATTGTGGAAGACTCTTGGGGCCAAAATCTTACTGCTTTCTGCAAAGAGAAGATGTTGAGTATCTGATTGGTCTGAAAATGGCAAGCAGAGTATGGTAACCTCATTGAACAAGTGGACAAGGGAAATGCTAAAAAGTGCAAGTGTGGATCAGGTCGGCAACCATTATTTTCTGAGCTGGAAGACCTGATCTGTGAATGGGTTGTTGACAGGAGGGCAAAGGCTTTGGTTGTGAATAGGGCTCAGATTCAAGAATTTGCCCTTGCAATGGCACCACAGTTTGACATAGGCCCCAAAGACTTCAAAGCATCACAACACTGGCGGGATAATTTCCTTCAGGGAAGTGAACTGTCTTTAAGAAGATCTACAACATTGTTTAGGTTGGAAGATACTCAAGTTATTAAGCAAGCACTTGCATTCAAGTCCTTTATTGATGATGCTGACTTCTCTAAATACAATCTTTCCAACATGATTGCTATGGATGAAACTGAAGTGTTTATGGGCCAATCATATCAAACAACAATTGAACAGCGGGGTGCCTCCTTAGTGTATATTCCCTCCACTGCTTACGAAAGTGCACGTGTTTCCTGTATTTTGGCTGTTCACCTGGATGGCACTAAAATCCCACCTTTAATCATTTCTAAGGGCAAGAAGGAAAAGATTGAACGTGTTTTGCACATTTTTATTCTTTTTTTTTTTAAATATATTTTATTGATTTTTTACAGATAGGAAGGGAGAGAGATAGAGAGTTAGAAACATCGATGAGAGAGAGTCATCGATCAGCTGCCTCTTGCACACCCCCTACTGGGGATATGCCCGCAACCAAGGTACATGCCCTTGACCGGAATCGAACCCGGGACCCTTCAGTCCCCAAGCCGACGCTCTATCCATTGAGCCAAACCGGTTTCGGCGCACGTTTTTATTCTTGAAACTGAAAAAGCCTGGACCACACAAGCAGTTATAAGGAAGTGGGTCGATTTAATGCTGCAGCTTGTTATGCGAGGGAGCCAAAGAGGTCTGCTAGTCTGGGATGCAGCCAGCACTCACCACGCTAAAGACACGAAGACATTTCTTCACGAAAGAAAAATAGATCAGATAATGATTCCTGCAGGAATGAAGGCCTATTTCCAGATTCTTGATATTGCAATAAACAAGCCATTCAAAGACAATCTGCACATGGAAATTAATGACTACATTGAAAATAGAATGGAGATAAATCAGTGTGGAAACTTTGTGAAACCTAAACTGCAAGAAGTTGTGATTTGGGTGAAGAATTCATGGGAGAAAATCACTGACAGTTGCATTGCAAATGCAATGCGAGCAGGCTACCTTGACAAGAAGTACTCATTTAAAGACAGTGCTATTGCTAAACATGAGAGATTTGGTCCACTGATTCTGAAAGAAATGGAGTCACAAGAAATTCACCAGGAAATTCAGGAATTGGATTGTTATGATGATGTTCCAGAAGATGATGACATGATTGACATTGAATAAATGAGTAAATTCTTGATACTGTAGGATTCACAGTTTGTCTGGTTTATGTTGACAACTACCGTACTACCGTACCGTATACAGGTAATAAATTTCCTTTATTTTCATTTAACAGTAAATGTATTCTTCTTAATGGAAAAATAAGACATCCCCTGAAAATAAGACCTAGTGCATCTTTGGGAGCAAAAATTAATATAAGACACTGTCTTATTTTCGGGGAAACAGGGTAGCAGCATCTATATCCCTTTAAGGCTTACATAAGATAGTTATTGAGGTCTATTTTAAGCTATTATAAAAACTTAATTTAGTAACATATAAAAATTCTAGCCAAGCAGGTGTGGCTTAGTGGTTGAGCATTGATCTATGAACCAGGAGTTTACAGTTTGATTCCTAGTCAGGGCACATGCTAGGGGAAATGAGCTCAATCCCCAGTGTGGGCATGCAGGAGGCAGTCAATCAATGATTCTCATCATTGATGCTTCTATCTCTCTTGCCCTCTCCATTCCTCTCTGCAATCAATAAAAAATATTTTTAAAATATACATCTTCATTCCTCTGGTGAGGATTTAAAAAAACATTCTATACCTTTTCTCTCCAACATATATACATTTCGTGTTTTTATGTCACAATGTTACATATTTTTATTTAGTGTACTCATTAACAAATTATTTTGCTATAATTATTTTAATGCTTCAGTCCTTTAACATTTATACTAGAGTTAAAAGTTATTTACATGGCACCATAACAATTTTAGATTATTCTGAATTTGACTATATATTTACCTATACCAGTGCCAGGTTCCTATATTGACGGGCTTGCCTCTGTCATCTCAGTTTAGTGGGGCTGAGGTAGGGTTATATAGATATCAAGTCCACAATTGGGTCTGAAGTTGGCAGGCCTGCCACAAGGAGCACAGCATGTGTAGTTCCTGCCAGATCCCTAAATGGTCTGGATTGCTCTTGGGGGCTTGCTGGAGCAGAGCTGGAGCCAGTTCATGTGGCCACTTTCGGATATGCAGTCCAGTTCTGTGTACTTGTTACCAGGTACACAGAGTGGTTTGGCTCCCACTGTTTCTCTGAGTGGGCTCCTACATGTTCACTAGCTGGGTTTCTAGGTAGACAGGACAGACTGCCTCCAGGACCATGGTAGAGTGGAGCTAAAGCTGGGTCACGGGCATGCCAACAGGGGCTTAGACAAGCTTGTCTCCTGCTGGTTCCCTGGGTAGACAGAACTTCCCCCGGAGTGTAGCAGAATGAGGATCAAAGCAATTCTCAGGGCTGCTTCTATGTCTACAACCAGAATTGACTTTAAAGTCAGCAGCTGGGACTGAGGTCATCAGACCTGCTGCTAGTGACATGGAATGGCATTCTTGTATCTTGGGTTACTGGGCAGGCAGTACTGACTGCAGGACTGAAGCTAGGTCACAGACAGTTTCAATATCTACGGTGGGATTTGTGGCCTGAGTACCTGTTACCAGGGGCCTGGACAGGAATGACTCTTTCTGGGTCCTTGAGCAGGCAGGACTGTTTCTAAGCAGGGAGGGGAGCAGAGCTGTAGCTAAGTTAGGGCCACTTCAGCACTTGCAGTCAGGTCTGTAGCTGGTAAGACTGTAACTGGGGGGCACTGATGGATGTGGCTTCTACTGGGTCCCTGGAATCATGGGGCTGGTTGCTGGAATCATGGGACTGGATCCAAGTACCCAGCAGTTTGGGGCTCCTTTTAGTTTATATGTTTGATGAGCCTCCTTAATAGGAAGTGGGTCTGCATTCTCAGAGCAGCTCTTTTCAGTCTAGAGGTTTACTAGGGTTTTGCAAAATCTTACCTGGATCCCAGACCCCCCAAAATGGCACTTCTGTCCATGGGTGGCTGTCAAATCAACGTTTTTGTTGGGGGATGCAAGTTGGGGACCTCTGATCCCTCCATCTTGCTGGTGTCACATTCCTCATTGTGGTTTTGGTTTGTATTTCCCTAATAATTAGTAATATTGAATATTTTCTCATGTGCTTATTGGTCATTGGTATATATATTTTTAAAGCAATGTCGTTCAAATTATTTTCCCATTTCTTAATCAGGTTTGCTGTTGTTATTGTACTGAATTGTTAATGTTATTTTTATTATGGATATTAACATGTTATTAGATATATAATTTTCAAATATTTTCCTCCACTTCATGGCTTGCTTTTTCACTCTGTTTAAAGTATTCACTAATGTACAGAAGTTTACCTTTTGATGTAATTCAGTTTATGTGATTTTCCTTTTGCTACCTGTGCTTTTGATATTACAATGAAGAAATTATTGTCAAATTGAATGTTATGAAGATTTTCCTCTGTGTTATCTTCTAGAAAATAGCTCTCAAATTCATGTCACAGGTCCATTTTGAATTAATTTTTGTATAAAAAATAGTGTAAGGGTCCAACTCCATTCTTTTGCATATGGAAATCTTGTTTTTCTGACATTGTGACTGTCTTTTTCCCATTTTAATGATCTTATCTCCCATATTAAAAACTATTTATTCTTTAATGAATATTGAATGTTTCATTTTATTTTTAGCAGATAAAAAGTATGGTTCTTATCAGGGCTTAAATATGAATGATTAATCTACCATCCCACACATCTAATATATATCACTCCTTTGGCTGACATAAAATGAAACTCATTCTGAAAACATTCAGTATTTTTTCGGTTAATTTTTCTATTGAATTTTAGAGAAAGTGTTAGAGAGGGGGAGAGTTTGAGAGAGAGAAACCTCAATGTGAGAGAGATACAATGATTGGTTGCCTTCTGCACACGCCCCGACCAGGGCCAGGAATCTAGCCTGTGAGTGAGATATGTGGCCCTGACAGGAATCAAACCCAGAACCCTTCAGTCTGTGGGCCGATGCTCTACCCACTGAACCAAACCGACTAGGGTAACATTCAGCATTTTAAAGACAGTAATTTTAAATGATGTCACAGTGTATATATAATACTTTTCTGGCTCATATATAGTCTACTTTTACCATTATTAAAATTATCAAAATTTTGTGATCTTAGGCAATAAATTTAAAATAATAGTTTTATGGACATTTTTAATTGTTTTTCTTATATTTCATTAAGAACCAAAGATTAGCTTGTCCAATTGATAAATTTTTTATACCACTAGCTTTTTTGGTCTGCAATTGAATGTTGTTAGCATATGTATTGTACTATTAAACACATTGTTAAAAGCACTGGCACCAATGATAAAACAAAGGAAAATAAATCACATTAACCTTTCAATCAGTCGTTATGAACAATCTGTTAAAGAGATATCTGTTGGACATTTACTTAAGAACAAAAGAATAAGTCTCAGAGAAAAGCATGTTTCTGTTTGCAGTCTCACCATAGGGAAATCTAGTCCAAGTTTCCTTGAATTCACTGTAAGAAAAAAAAAACTTGAAAAATGACACAATCTTTGTTCTAATATTCTCATTTAATCCATATATGAGTGAACAGTGATAAATACTGCACATAAGTGATTTGTAGAATTTTTCTCACTTTTCTCTCCTTTTAAAGATAATAAATGAGAACATAAAAAGTCACACAATTTTGGGGAAATATAAAAAATCCCATAGGTTTTCTTTTATTTTTTATTAAAATTTTGGGTGACATTGATTACTAGTATCATATGTGTTAAGTATACATTTCCATGATACATGATGTGTATATTGCAACATGTGATTAGTCAAATAAACTTCTGTAACTATATATTTGGCTCCCTTTAGCCTTTACTACCCTCCTATGTCCTTACCTCTAGTAACCACTATACTGTGGTCTATATATATGAATTTCAGGGTTTTTAAAAATTTATTGTTGACACTATTACACATGTATTTTCTCCTTTGCTCACCTCCACTCAGCCACCACCCCTTCCCTCTGGCCATCCCCACACAGTCATGTGTTTCCATGGGTTATGCATATAGGTTATTTGGCTAATCTCTTCACCTTTCATCCAATCCTTGCCTCTCCCTTCCCTCTGAATTCTATCAGTCCATTCCATTGTATCCATGCCTCTGGTTCAGTTTATTTTGCTCATTAGATTCCACATATAAGTTAAATTATATATTTGTCCTCAGTATGGCTTATTTCACTTAGCATAATGTGCTACAGCTCCATCTATACTGTCCCAAAGGGTAAAATATTCTTCCTTTTGTGGCAGGCTAATATTCTATTGGGTAAATGTTTCACAGTTTTTTTGTGTATGTGTGTTGTTTTTTCCTATCCACTCATCTACTGATGGGCACTTGGGCTGTTTCCAGATCTTGGGTATGGTTAATAATGCTCCTATGAACATAGAGGTGCATATAGTCTTTTAAATTGGTGTTTCGGGGTTATTGAAATATATTTCCATAAGTTGAATTTCTGGGTCAAAGGGCCCTACATCAATTTTGAAAATTTAGCTTACGTTAGCTGTATTGACTTTATAGTTGTACATACTCAGTTCATAGACAAAGAAGAAAGAGGAGGAAGAGGATGAAGGAGAAGACAGAGCAGAAGGAAAACTGGGAAGAGGAATAGAAGGGGAAGAGAAGTAAAAGTGATGGAAAAACAAGAAACCAATTCTGTTTCATGTTGGCATCACTTTGTTAACATGGCTTTGGGTTTGAGCAGAAAGCATACTGCCTATATAAATATTTTTAAAACAGAGCTTGAAGCCAACTTAAATATCTATAGTTGTGACTGAAATTCATCTGGAAATGAAGGTAAGGCCTGATAGCAGAAGAAAAATCCAAGCATCTTAAAAAGGAAATATAATACCCCCCCCCCTCCTTTTTGATTCTTCAATGAAGAAAGTACTGGAACTCTTTAAGAACATACTATTATAGAATTGCAGGCCCAACCTTCAACATTTTTAAGGTAATAATTTGATCTGTTGGTAGTTTTATTTATTTTTTTGCTATTTAAATTTCCTGTGTACTTTATCTCCAGCACAGAATGAGCTGGTCTAATAGTCCAGTGCCCAAGAGGAAGGCATGTAGAATCAAATCTATGACTTGACATACATTTGACTTTCTCACAAATTTGTTTCTTTCTGGTTCTTCTATACAATATATCCTTACTGATTAGGCACACTAAGGAAATACTATCTAGCTTTTAGTTAAATATGGAGGGCATCCACTGTTACATAACTCACTGGGTGATGAAACAGATAATCCCTAAATAAGGAAGCAGGGACCATTATCAATTTAACCAAAACAATTGAGTACTTACTGTTTGTCAAGCATAGTGTGCAAGGAGCTGAGAATTCAAAGGAGTAAAAAATAAACTAAGACTAATGTAGTTTAGTCTACTTTGCTGAAGTCTTAATGAGTCACAGTTAAGACACAAGATAATGTCTTCTGATTATTAGGCAATGCTTTTGTCTATTATATTTATATGTAGGTAATATAAATATATGCTTTCTTACCTAAAAGTGGTCAGCATCAAGACTGTTCATAACATTAGCCACATACACATGGAATATGCCAATATATATGGTGTTTCCCCAAAAATGTATACACAGTTTGAATAATTATTAATTCCAATGGGTTAAATCGGAAAAGAAAGAAACATTAATTGAGCTATCAGCTGTTAAGTATGTATACATTTTGGGAGGTACACCCTGTATAGGTATCAAATATGTATGCATTTTTATTGATGTGCTATTATAAGAATTCATGAGATTTTAAATATATTTAAAATTATTTTCTCTACATGGCATTGTGTAGTGGTTGAGTTAACACAAAGGCAGGATTTTGAATACTGGCTCCACTGTTTGGCAACTGGCTAAACTTGGGCAATTTATTTAATATATTTTTGCCTTGGTTTCCTCAATTTTGCATTTAATATAGAGTATTTACTTTATTTGATCATCAAGAAAATAAAATTAGCTAATAACTTAAAGAAATTTAGGATAGTGTCAGGTTCCCAGGTAAATATGATATGTATTTGTTAAATTAATATAATAAAAGTTTTGAAAGACTTTGAGGTCCTCATTTTTTAAAATCTCTGAAGCAAAGGATTCCTATTAACTAAATATCCTAGAATAGTTTTGATTCTTCAGGCTATAGTGAAGAAAGTTACAGCTGAATAAATTCTTCACATGATGGAACAGATAAGGAACACAAGCTGTCTGAATGTGTTTAATACAGAAAAGCTCGATGAAGAAATATGTATTTATGTACAGAGCACACTATTTTTTGTTGCATTGCCAAGATGGTCATAGATTCAATACATCAATGTGGAAGGAGTAGAATATATTTTCTTGGCTTTGATTTCAGTTCTGTAGGCTCGATGAAGAGAGGTGTCATCATGAATACTCATTTTGTATAAGAAGAAAAATGTGATGAAAACAAAATGTTATGTAGTGTTTCATAAGTGAAAGCAATATTAAATCATATATTTCCAAAGGACTGTATAGGATAGAAAATAAATGTGACAACTTAAGAAGGTGAAAATATTGGTTTAGCGTCTGAAATTTTCCTATGTACTTTATCATAATTTGCAGAAACTATTGAACTTTACTTCATCTCTTTATAAGGAAGTAGAGTCAAGCAAGTCCAAAGTCAACTTATACCCTTATTGTACTGTTAGCTCGTTACACTAAATTAACCTTTCTCGTTTAGTATACACCTCTCTATATATAGAAGTTTGCATGTCAGATTTAAATAGCAAGGTTGATTTTTCCCCCAATATTGACTCCAACTTTTTCCTAGTGGTAGTTAAAAGTAATGAAGAGAAAAGAAAGTTGATAATTGACATCAGATTGGGTGACCTTTAGCAAATTACTTAACTTTTCTGAACTTTTAACTATCTCACTTACAAAGTGGGTATAATAACAACTATATGTTATATTGGTAGTAAAAAACAAAATTGTATTTTTGGAATGCTAACCATTTTCCCCTCTTAATTTATAAGCCCCAATATTCCTATTGCTACATGACAAATTATCCCAGAATTTAGTTTAAAACAATAAACATTTGTCATCTCACAATATCTGTGAGTCAGTAATCTACTTGGATCTTCTGGTTCAGGCTTTCTTATGAGGCTGTAATCAAGATGTTAGATATAATCTCATCTCAAGGCTCAATGAAGAAAGAAGGTGCAAAGACATCAAGAGAATCTGTATTCTGATTACTATGTGACAACAAGATTTCACAGATGTAATGGTTCTCTATTTTGTATCAATAGATGGAGCATAACAGCCCACAAGTGATTATACAGCTCCAGCATGTAATGTCAAATAATAGAAGAATTTCCAAATTGTTGAGTATGTTACAGAAGTATTGGAGAGTCACTTGAAGGGTTTAAGAGGAGAAATGAGGGATGAATCTGTGGTTTTCTGCAAACATTGTATTGCCTGAGTGGACTGATGACACTGGGAAACAGATGTATCAACACTTCCATTCACCTATCACAAGGCTGGGGAAATGGACAAAAAGAATATTTCCTGTGACAATGAGTCACTTTTGGCCATCCTGGGAAGTGCTAATAATAATAATAAAATAAAAATAAAAATAAAAATGTATATATTCATAAATTAGGTCAAGTCTATTTCTTTCACACTTGGGTTTGCAGGTAATTTTTCTCTCATCTATATAAAGAGCTTAGTTCATGTATTGAAACATTGTAGATGCTTATTAAATGGTAGTTATTATTATTTTAATTGTCCCAAGATAACTGATATTCAGAACACCTCATAGAAATTAATGATATCAATGTAAAGAGCATACATTATAATATTATTACAACCAAGGGTCTACATTATGTTGGGGTGATAGGGATTGATTAATCAATCTACTTACATAATTATCTATCTAGTAACTAATAAAGCTCCTGTACTGAAACTGATGTCTGGACCACTGATAGTCTTTAAAAAAAAAAAAATATATATATATATATATATATATATATATATATATATATATATATATATATATATATATTTGATTTTTTACAGAGAGGAAGGGAGAAGGATAGAGAGTTAGAAACATCGATCAGCTGCCTCCTGCACACCCCCCACTGGGAATGTGCCCGCAACCAAGGTACATGCCCTTGACCAGAATCGAACCTGAGACCTTTCAGTCCACAGGCCAACGCTCTATCCACTGAACCAAACCGGCTTTGGCAGATAGTTTTCTTTTAATACCTTTTTTCAAAATGGCATTTGATCAGAGCATGTCTTGTTCTCCCCCTGAAGAAAGTGGTTACCTTAACTCATCAAAATGTTTAGCTCAGTGGAGCGTTGGCCTGCGAACCAAAGGGTACTGAGTTTGATTCTGGTCAAAGGCAAGTACCTCATTTGCAGGCTCCTTCCCAGGCCAGATCCTGGTCCTGGCTCATGAAGGAGGCAACCAATTGATGTATTTCTCTCACATCGATGTTTCTCTCTGTCTTTCCCTCTCTCTTCCACTCTCCCTAAAAATCAATGGAAAAATATCCTTGAGTGAGGATTAATACTTCATTAATCAATTTTTTAATAAAGGGTTTATATTTATATTTAATTGTTTTCTTCCATTAAGTCTCAGAACAGAGTAAAATATACTGAAAGTACATGGAGTTGTAATTGTGAAACAATTATATAGGAGATGCTAACCATCTGCATCAGAAAATAATTGCTAATATTTTTTGAGTGCCAACACTGTTCCCTATGCTATTCTAATTACTTGTATATATTACCTCATTTAATCTTCATCACATCCCTATGAAGCAAGTACCATTATAAACTTCATTTTAAAGATGAGGACACTGAAGCTTTTGTTCACACAGCTGGTAAGTTAATGAGCCAGAATTTTAACCGGTGCATATGGCCTCTGTAATCCATATGCTTAACAATTTTCTCAAGAATAAACTTACCACATGATGAAAGTTGGGAAAGCGTTGCAATTAAGAATGAGAGACAACTGAAAGAGCATTTGATTTGAAATTCTGCTACTGACTAGCTGAATAGACTTGAACAAGTCACTTAATATTTGTTAACCTCATTTAAAAAAAATCTGTTACTAGTGCCTACCTGCCAAGTTTGTGATAAGAATTAAAAGAAGCAGTACAGAGTCTTGAACATATTATTAATTTTCTTCGAGTGAAATTTGCACTTTTTAATTCTTCCCTCTAGGCTTCTTAGATAATCAACTGAGATAATTTCATGGAAAGCTATAAGCAACAAGATAAATGAAAGAAGCTACTTCTATTAATTAACACTATTAATATAAATAGCTAACAATTTCAATAAATAGCTAACATTTTCAATATACCAGGCACTGAAGCAAAAACACTTTTATATATTAGTTTAAGAAAACCTGTAGGGAAATTTTGAAAACCCCCAAATTATGAAGTACTATTTTACAGATGAGAAGACTGAGTCACAGAAAAGCTAGTAAGTAGTGTGTGCATGGTTACATGGTTACAGCCAGGAAGTAGTGGAGTCTTACCTTTTCCTCAAACATAGTTAACTTCAATACTCTATTATGTATGCATATAAACAGGTAATATGCTAATTTTCCATTATGGTGTCCCAGTATTGACCAATTTGCATACTGACAGACCTCCAGGAGGCTGCAAACTCACCAAGAGGCAGGTAGCCAGAGCTAAGTTCCAGGGGTCTGAGGAGACTGCCTGACAGGAGCCCGAAATGCAAAGAAGGAAGAGGAAGTGGCCATGGAGAGCTCTTCCAATCCCCCTGCACAGACAACCTACCCCAGCCCCCGAAACCCCGGGGGAATGGGAGGATGACAGGATGGGGAGAAGACCCAGCCTCAGGGGTAGCTGCAGCCTGCACCTCTGACTCCCAATCTCTTCCTTTGCCACCCCTGCCAGGGGCGCCCACAACACTAGCATGCCCTGAGAACACATGACAGTGCCCCCCAGGCACCTGGGGCTCGCAGCCCACCGCTGGCAGGCCCCCTGGAGCCGGGCACAGCTCTTCTCCCTACAACTCCAGACCCAAGTGGAGGCAGACCTGAATGGCCCCCCAGGGTCAGACCCTTCCTCCCAACAGCAGCAGTGCTGTCTCAGCAGCAGAAGCACTCTGAACCTCACTGGGAGTATGGCTAAACCTGTGCTTGAGCCCTCCTGACTCTGCCCTGGCCAAGTCCCCATACTTCTCCCGGAGATTAGAGTCCCTCCCTGAGCAGGTACAGCTGTGAAACAGCCACATACAATTTAAAGAATGGCGCCAAATGAGAGGTTTGACAGTTACTCTCCCTTTGGCCTCACCAACCCTCTAGTATTCCTCTAACCCCCTACCCCACCAGTGCCTCCAGGGACAACCACCACTATAGGGCTGCTGGCCAGAACTCGCTCCTCCAAGGCCTGTGGAACCCTCTAGAAAGCTTCCATAGTTACAGTTCCAGGAAACAATCATGCCCTCCTCCCCTAATCGGCACCTGCTTCCTGCAAGGGTACCCGTGGGCTTAAAAATAACAATCCCTTCCCATTTAGACATTACTTACTTGATGAAACATTTCTAGGTTTGTTAGCTCAGAACATCCTCATGACAACCCAGTGAGGTAGGTGGAGGAGAGATTACAATACCCATGGTATATGCGTATGTATTCAGAAATAAAGCTCAGAGAGGAAAAGTATCAAGCCCACTGGTTCCCATCTGGGTGCAGGGGGGATTTGATTTTAAGTGAGGGCAATTCAATAATGAGTAAACTGATTTTTTTGCATTTCTTATGGTTCTAGGGGGCCTCATCTACAGCATATCCTATATAATAAAAGGCTAATATGCAAATGACTGAATGGTGGAATGACTGGTCACTATGATTAGCACTGACCACCATGAGGCAGACACTCAATGCAGGAGCTTCTCCCTGGTAGTCACTTCCACAGGGGTGCGCCACCCAGCCAGAAGCTGGGCTCATGGCTGGTAAGCACAGCAGCAGTGGTGGGAGCCTCTCCCACCTCTGTGGCAATGTTAAGGATGTCTGACTGATAGCTTAGGCCCACTAAGCCGTCAGTCGAACATCTTCCCAGTGCTCCCAGACTATAAGAGGGTACAAGCCAGGTTGAGCAACCCCCTCAAGTGCACAAATTTCATGCACCAGGCCTCTAGTTTACATCGTAAAATATACTGATTCAAGCGTTTTAGAAGCAATTTCCTGTGAAAAAATAACTCTATTATAACCCCAGAGCCAGTTACCTTAGCTGGTAAAATGACATGTTTAAAACTAGTTATTTCGCCGAAACTGGTTTGGCTCAATGGATAGAGCATCGGCTTGGGGACTGATTCCGGTCAAGGGCATGTACCTTGGTTGCGGGCATATCCCCAGTAGGGGGTGTGCAAGAGGCAGCTGATCGATGACTCTCTCTCATTGATGTTTCTAACTCTGTATCTCTCTCCCTTCCTCTATGTACAAAATCAATAAAATATATTAAAAAACAAAACAAAAACAAAAAAAACCTAGTGATTTTTATTGTAATAGTTGATACACTTTAGGTAGGACATGGGAAGGTAAGGGAGTTACCAAAATCTTTTGAAAGCAATAAAATGTTATATTTTAAATGGTGTTATAAAATGCTCAGATTACTTTATCTGTCTAGTTTTGCATCAATTCATCTAAGCATTCCTTCCTTTCTTCCTTTATTTATTCAATAAATGTCTGTCAATTAGATTAGTCTTTGCTCTAATAGTTGCATTTTACAGTACTGAAAGAAGAACCGAGTTCACATTGCAGCCTTAAAACTTCCTATTTGTATGACTTGTAAAATCACACATTCTCAAAGTGCAAATAATAATAGCATCTGCCTTATATAGTTGCTGTGAGCACTAAATATGATAATGCATCTAGAGCACTTATCACAATGTCTGGCATATGAAAAGCACTCAGTAATGCTTAGTTAGTGTCATATTTTTCTTCTTACCACAAACAATATCTAATTTATCAAAAGTTCACTGTGTTGTCTGGCCAGTGGGCTCAGAGGTTGAGCATCAGCCCATGAACCAGGAGATCACAATTCAATTCAGTCAGGTTACATACATAGGTTTCAGGCTCGATCTCTAGTAGGGAGCATGCAGGAGATGACTGATCAACAGTTCTCTCTCATCATTGTTGTTTCTGTGTCTTTCCCTCTCCCTTCCTCTCTCTGAAATCAATAACACATTTTAATTTTTATTTATTTATTTATTTTTAAATCTTTATTGTTCAGATTATTACAAATGTTCCTCCTTTTTCCCCCCTCCATTGCTCCCCTCCACCAGGTTCCTACCCCACCTCTGCCCCCCCCCATTGTCCTCATCCATAGGTGCACAGTTAAATAACAAATTTTAAAAAATGATATAATTATTTTTAAAAAGTTCACTGTGTCTTAACTGATTCTCTAGAAATAAAAGACATTTCACTGGACATAATGGGTTATCTGGGAACAGAAGCACTATTTCCCTAAAAGCAATCTTAAAAACATTACTCAGATTCCTAGGTTACCCTGGTCCATTACATTAATGCCATTATGTCACTTTATAAATGTTATTTAACAATTTTCAGCCAAGAGGCAGGCGAGAGGTCTTCAGAGCCTTAGCTAAAAGGCTGGAAAAAAATTGGTGGAGAAAGAGTTGAATGATGGGTTTGTAGCTATGTTGAAATGAGCTAGTTACAAAGGGGAATTAAATAATTAAAATTAAAGATTGTATGCTTGAATAAATGGGTTGATTTAATACTAAAAGTTATTAAAGAGGCTAAGACAGCCAAAACCGGTTTGGCTCAGTGGATAGAGCGTCGGCCTTCGGACTGAAAGGTCCTGGGTTCGATTCCGGTCAAGGGCATGTACATTGGTTGCGGGCACATCCCTGGTGGGGGGTGTGCAGGAGGCAGCTGGTCGATGTTTCTCTCTCATCGATGTTTCTAACACTCCATCCCTCTCCCTTCCTCTCTGTGAAAAATCAATAAAATATATTATAAAAAAAAAAAAAGAGGCTAAGATAGAACTTGAAACAAGATGCCAAAATGGGGATTGGGTAAAAGATCAGGGCATAAGCAGGATACTTGGTTACAGGAATAGGGCCTAGAAAGACAAATATGGGAGAGGTTGGGTTGGGAGAGACACCATGGAGAAAGCAAGGAGACCTGCACTTTCCTGAGGTGAGATGAGCGAGAGGTCCTACATCCAGCTGTACTGTTCCACCTACTTTTGTGCTCCTGAAGCTTGACAGCTAAGCGAAGAATAGATGGAGGAGGACTGTGTGGACAGTATTCTGAAGGTCATGAAGAGTTACTAAATGAATGTAATTCAGAAAGCCAACACTTTACTACAACATTAGTCTCCGTTTTTGCAGATGATTTTCCATGTGAACTTAATATTACATCCTACTTCCAGGCAACTGGACAAAATATTGTAACTCTCAGTTTTGCTTGGAATCATTTACTATTTTTCACTTTTAATGAAGCAGCCACAGAAAGATAAACACCCAGTCTATTAACATAAAAATCTCTGGGGTGATGTTATAAAGCTCAGCATTTATTAACAACACAGCTGCATTATTTTTAACAAGCTGGAATGCAACAATTATTTACTCCTTTTACAATTCTCAAAGGTCACCAGATATGGAGGTCCCTGGTAGCATTACTCTTGAGCTAAAGACATGATGCAAAAGCTTTTTATAAAGCCATTTAAGTTTATATAGATTGTCCACTCAGCACTAAGATGTGCATATTCCATCCTATATTGAGTCAAATTTGTTGACAAGTTGCTGCATAGAGTCTTTAAAATCTGTCATCCTGTCCTAGCTTGGTGGAGAGAGTACCTGCAGGCTGAAGGGTCCCAGGTTTTATTCCTATCAAGGGCACATGCCCAAATTGTGGGCTTGATACCCAGTAGGAGGCATGCAGGAGGCCTCCAATCAATGATTCTCTCTCATCACTGATGTTTCTATCTCTCCCTTTCCCTTCCTCTCTGAAATCAATAAAAATATATGTTTAAAAAAGTTTGTTAAAGTCTATTGTCCCCCTAGATATATTATAAATGCTGTGTAGATGATTCTGAACCCCAAAGAGCACTACCTGCCATGGTACTCTTGTCTCCAAATTTGATGCTCAGTAACTTCCTAACTGGAAGAAGTTGGCACTATGAAATTTAGACTACTTTTTTTTTTGCCAGTTATAGGGAAATATGTTTACATAGTTTAAAATGTATCTATTGATTATTTGAACATTTTCTTTCCCTACCTCTCAAGAGAATATAAAGGTTAAAGGCAAGGCAGAAATAGTTCTCTGAAGCAAATTGGTATCTATATACGTATAGATATCCTTCCCTATCAGAAAATAAAAGGAGGTAAAATTTTCTGAAAATTTGAATTTTGCAAAGTTAGATTTTTTTTTCCATAACTTTAACCTATATTTAAACTGCTATGTATCCCAAACAGTCATGCCTTCTCCAGGGTAAAATGTATGCTTAACACAATTAAAATTTTTCTGATGCTTCAGTCAGTAGCAGTGGCACTATATACTGCCTGTGATTGCTTTCTGTTGCATTTGTAACAAATTAAAACAAACTCAGAGATTTAACCAATACAAATTTATCTTTCAGTCTTATAGGTCAGTAAAATCTATGTGAGTTTCACTGGTTTAAAAATCAAGCTATTAGGGGAAACCAACTGCTGCCTCGCACAACAATTTCAAAACTACAACTGAAAGACAAAACTGACATAGTCCAGAACCACAGGAAGGCTGGATAAGTGGAAATTATACAACTAGAAGGAAAAGAAAAGCACACTGAAACTCAGAGGAGCTGCAGAAGGCAGAGGTACAGAGATGCACGCAGGGAGAGGACTGACAATTGAGTATGTGGCAGGCTTTCTCAAACAGGAGGGAGACAAAAGTTCCCAACTGCTCTAAACTCCCAATTCCGGGTAAGACTCTGGGGACCCAGACTCATCCGGGGAGAAACTGGACTGTCTAGCAGCAGGTGAAACTCAAGGGCGGTTTTCTCTCAGAGGTGTTTGCTGTGATTATCAAGGGACATTGAGAACAGGGGCCTCTTAGGGCAGGGCTGATGGGAAGCCAATGCTGTCTGCTCTGCCCTGAGACTCCTCCCCATCCAAGCTGAACACAGTCTTGTTTCATAAGGGTGTCTCCAGCACAGAAGTTCTCCCAGCATCGAGACAGCTGATCTTCACAGGCAATTGGCCTGGAGGTCAATTCCTCCCAGTGATACCAACAACAATCAAGGCTTAACTACAACAAGACTGTGCACACAGTCCACAAAGGGGTGCACCAAGAGTGTCCACCTCAGGTAACTGAGGAGGCTGAGCCACTGGGCCCTATAGGAGACCTCACACACAAAGCCACTCTATCAACTAAAGGAAGCAGCCAAAATGTGGAGACAAAGAAACAGGTCACAAATGAAAGAAATTGAGTAAATCAAATGACTGGATATATAGTTCAACATCATGGTTATAAGGTTTTTCAAGAATTTTCTCGAAAATTCTTGAAAAACCTTATAAGTGGATAAATTTAGCAAAACCCTCTAGGATACATAAAAGGACCAACTAGAAATTAAGCATACATTGACTGAAATAAAAAATAATATACGGAGATCCAACAGCAGACTAGAGGATTGCAATAATCAAGTCAAAGATTTGAAATACAAAGAAGCCATAAACAACCTACCAGAAAAACAAAAAGAAAAGGGAATCCAAAAATATGAAGATAGTGTAAGGAGCCTCTGGGACAACTTCAAGCATACCAACAACTGAATTATGGGGGTGCTAGAAGAGGAGAGAGAGCAAGATACTGAAAAACCTATTTGAAAAAATAATGACTGAAAACTTCCCCAATCTGGTGAAAGAAATAGACTTACAAGTCTAGGAAATGCAGAGAACCCCAAACAAAAGGAATCCAAAGAGGACCACACCAAGACACTTCATAATTAAATTACCAAGAGCAAAAGACAGAGAGAGAATATTAAAAGCAGAAAGAGAAAACCAGTTAGATACTGACAAGGGAGCACCAATACGATTGTCAAGTGATACAACATAAATAAATAAAAAATAATAATCCAATAAAAAAAATGGGCAACAAAACTAAATAGAATATTTTTGAAGAAAGACAAAAGGAAGGCCAGAGACATATGAAAACATGCTCAAAGACACTATCCAAGAGATGCAAAAAAAAATGACAATGCAGTACCATCTCACACCTGTCAGAATGGTAATCTTCAATAAATCAACAAACAACAAGTGCTGGTGAGTATGCAGAGAAAAAGGAACCTTTCTTCACTGCTGGTGGGAATGCAGACTGGTTCAGCCACTGTGGAGAACAGTATGGAGTTTCCTCAACAAAACAAAAATGGAACTCCCATTTGATCCAGTAATCCCACTTATAGGAATATATCCCAAGAAACTAGAAGCACCAATTAGAAAGGATATATGCTCCCCTATGTTCATAGCAGCACAATTCACCATAGCTAATATTTGGAAACAGACTAAATACCCATCAGCAGATGAGTGGATTAGAAAACCATGGTACATCTACACAATGGAGTACTACGCTGCTATAAAAAATAAGGAATTACTACAATTTGCAGTAGCATGGATGGACCTGGAGACATTATATTTAGTGAAATAAGCTAGGCAATGAAAGAAAAATATCACATGATCTCACTCATTTATGTAAAATAAAGAACATTATAACTTGATGAACAAAAAGATAGATACAGAGGCAGTAAAGCATGGAACAGACTAAAATTACAGTGGGAAAGCTGAGGAGTGTTGGGGAGGGGATAAAGAGATCAACCAAAGGACTTGTATGCATGCATCCAAGCGCAACCAATGAACACAAGACACTGGTGGGGGGGGATGTGGGAGTGCAACAGCGGTTGAGGACACTAGGGGAAGGTCAATGGGGAAAAAAGGAGATATATGTACTCCTATATGTAATACTTTAAACAATAAAAATAAATAAATAAAAATGTTGGCAGGACTTCCTTTTTGGAGGATCTAGAAGAAATTCTGTTTCCTTTACCTTTCCAGTTTCTAGAGTAAACAAGTCAAACTCAAAGGCTAACATGAGCCAAATAAACAAGGTTTAAGTTCATATATATATATTATATATATATAATTTGGAGAATTTATATTAGAATGATATCCCTCTTAAAATAAATTTAAACATGAGAAGGGATTTGTTATTTCATTTATGTTCATTCTTAGAAATATCCTATTGGAGCCCTTGGTCATTCAGTTGTAATCTGGAATATTTGTTCTCTAGGCCTGCTTCACAGCTGTCATCCGAATATCTCCCTATGTTATCATCCTAGGCATTATCTTTACCTCACTTATGTATTGTTGTCGCTGTTTCCCAGCTCCTTTGTGTGATGTATATTTGATGTACTACTCAGATTCTCTTTTAATGAAGGATTTGTTATTCAGCTGTTGCAAGTAATATCTGCAGACAGCCTTCCCTTGTCAGTACCTGTCAGGATTGCTTCAGCTTTAGAAGGTTACCTCATGCAAGGCTAAATCCCTTTTTGTAGCAAACCACAACAAAACATGATTGATAGAAGAGTTAAAAGACCTGGCGTCTTGGTTCAGTTTGGGAGAATTCTGAATGGCTATTCTAGCTCCCAATCTTTCAATGATATGAACCAAGGTTTTTGGGGGGTCTGCATTGCTACTCAACCTCTTTCAATGCAATTCATCCTTTTCTCTCCCTTCTACAGATGTTGATACCAATTGCATTCCTGAATAAATATCCTGCATATCAAACTTCAAAATGGTTTTTCATGGGAACCCAATATATAGTAATGTATCTTTTTTTTTTTCTTCTATTGCTTCCCTTTTATGTGGAGCAAACTTTTTAGTAGTTTCCTGAAAATAAAAAATTTCTATAGTTTCCACACATCTTCCATACTTCTTTTTCATTATCATTAATGTATTAGTTGAACATTACACTGGAATTCTGCTACAATCTAGGAAAATTCAGAAATTAGGGTGATTTCAGAATAGCTTTAAAAATACAAATGTAATTATATTCCACTTTGTAAATCCTGATGTGTTAAAACAATGAAATAAATTGATAAATTAAATGATATTGGGTTTTGTGATATGTCAATTAAAGAGAATATTACTGCTGCTTTAAGAAAATTTTCTTTATAATCTAAAGGTAAGGACCAGGGTGTGTAATAACCATAAAATGCAAAGCTAAAGCACACCGTAAGATATAAATAAGAAATAGGTATATACAATACCTTTTCAACTGTGATTCATTGAAAATTTATTTTTAGCTAATGTCTATGAGTCCCTATTATGTACCAAAAACCATGCTAAGCACTTAGATACATTATGTATATTAATTTTAAGCTAACTCACTGAGGCATGAACTATTAATATCCCTATATTACCAATAAGAAACTGAGGGTTAATAAAGTTTATTTTCCAAAAATCACTGAGTTAATAAGTAGTGACACTTGTTTTTAGACAGTATTTAGGTGATTCTAGGTGATGCTCTTTATATCTAGACTGCACAGCCTCAGCTATAACAAATGTTTGTTTATTAATATACTAGAGGCCCCGTGCATGGGCCAAAACTGGCTATCCAATATCCCCACGAGGGGACCAGGATTGTGAGAGGGTGAAAGCCAGGCCTAAGGACCCCACCAGTGCATGATCAGGGCCATGGAGGGACCACAGGAGGGCTCCAGGGCATGTCCAGCCCATCTCACCCAGTCCTGACTGGCGGGACCCCAGCAGCAAGCTAACCTACTGGTTGGAGCATCTACCCCCTGGTCCTTAGTGCACATCACAGTAACTGGTCAAATGAATGGTCGGTCTATTAGCATATTAGTCTCTTATAATAAAGGATAATCGACATAAATTGTATAATTTTTAGGCATATAATGCAATTATTTGATACAGAAATCTTGGCAAAATGATTAGCACAATAAGGTTAGTTAACATATTCATCACTCACATAATTATTTTTTTGTGGTGGTAACATTTAACATCTCTTATCTTAATGACTTTTCAAGTGTATAATACAGTATTTTTAACTAATCATCATGCTACACATCAGATCTTCAGAACTTATTTACCATATAACTAGATGTTTGTATCCTTTGACAAACATCTTTCAATTTCCCTCACCTCCTATCTTTGGCAACCTCCACTCTTATCTCTGTTTCTATGAACTTAGCTTTTTAAAATTCCACATATAAGTGAGATCATACATTTGTCTTCCTCTGTTTGAAATATTTCACTAAGTATAAGGCCTCAAGGTTCATTCATGTAATTTCAAATGGAAGAATTTCTTTTTTATTCATGACTGAATAATATAACTTGTGTATGTATATAGATTAATACATATTATCAATTAACTAGAGGCCTGGTGCACGAATTTCCTGCACTAGGGGGTTTTCCCTCAGCCCAGCCTGCACCCTCTCCAATCTGGGACTTCTCAGTGGATGTCCATCTGCCGATTTAGGCCCCATCCCAACCCAGGACCACTGGCTTCTAACTGCCCACTTGCCTGCCAGCCTGATTGCCCCTGTTTCTGCCTGCCAAACTGATCTCCCCCTCACCACACCCCTGCTGGCCTGATTGATGCCTAACTGCTCCCCTGCCAGCCTGATCACCCACAACTGCCCTTCCCTGCTAGCCCAATCACCAACAACTGCTCTCCCCTGCCTTGACCCGCCTACTCCACTGGGACCAGCCTACTCTATACCCCATGGAGTTGTGGGACCCCAAAGCTTCAACATATGGAGCAGTCTCTGGGCCCCACCTCTGCTCTGTGTGTGGCCAACTTGTGGCAGCCATCTTGTGGTGGCTATCTTTGTGGTGGCCAACTTTATTGTGGCCATCTTGTGGTGGCCATCTTGTGATGATGTCACACACGAGGGCATGAGGACCACCTAAATTTTTGTTAGTATAGACTAGTGGCCCGGTGCACAAAATTCATGCACATTGAAAGGGGATTCATTAGAGGACATTCTAATATTGCTTTTTGCCCTTTATCTATAATAGAAGTATCATAGATGAAAGAAAATTAGTAAAATGTACATGAAAAACTTTCTCCTGTCAGCATTGGGATATGCCACATGACTCAGAGTCAAGTCCACGCCCACGCATGTGTGCCTCAAAATCATGCAAGACCCAGACCTGGCCATTCTCTCCCCCCCCCAAATTGGGCTAGATCCAGACCTGTCCATCCCCACCCTTGTTGAGCCCCATCAAGTAGGGGGCACAGCCTCAGGTCCCCTGGCCTGACACTGAGTTGCGGGCATTGCCTGAGGTCCCCTAGGGCAGGGGGCACACCTTGAGGTCCCTGGTCAAGCCCTGTTAGGCAGGGGTGCAGGCTCAGGTCCCTCATCAAACCTCACTGGATGGGGGGCATGGCCTGAGGTACCCCAGCCCAGAACAAGGGTAGCAGCCTGAGGTCCCCTGGCTCAGCACTGAGGCAGGGGGGTGCACCCTTGACATCCCCTGTCAAGCCCTGCTGGGTGGGGGGCATGGCCTGAGGTCCCCTATCAAGCCCCACTGGGTGGGGGGTGCATCCTCAGGTCCTCTGGCCTGGTACTGATGTGGGGGTGCAGCCTAAGGTCCGCTGGCCCAGTGCCAGGGCAGGGGGCACAGCCAGAGGTCCCCTGTCAAGCCCCGCTGGGCAGTGGGCATGGCCTGAGGTTTCTCGGCCTGGCATTGGGGCGGGGGGCATGGCCTGAGGTCCTCCATCAAGCTTTGCCAGGTTGGGGGTGTGACCTGAGGTTCCCTGTCAAGTTCTGCCAGGTGGGGGGCATGGCCTGAGGTACCCTGTCAAGCCCCACTTTGGCAGGGGGTGGAGCACAGCCTTGGGTCCCTGCTGATTGCTCATTAAGGCTCTTTACAGGAACTTGGCCTCCATTGTGGGTGCAGCCATCTTGTGTTACAGAAACACCATCTCCTCTGTGGCACAGCCATCTTGTGTTACAGAAACTTCCACTTCTGCTGTGGACAACATCATCTTTCTGGTAGAGTGACAGTCAATTTTCATATTCCCCCTTTATTATATAGGATATTTATTTAAATAGTATATAAAGTTTATTAATGAATACTTTTATTATTTACTTATAAATGTATTCATAGTAAACATACAATTATGTCAAATAAATAGATTAATAAATACATTAAACACACACAAAAGGTAGAGGAAGATATAAACAAGTGTAAGAATACAGGTAGTCTTTGGGTTATGTCGGACTTGAAATATGTCGTTTCAGGGTGATGTCACTATCTCTGAATTATTTATAAAAAAATAAATGTTCCATCATTTCAATGTATGTGCATATGTGTTTTATGTTTTTTTTATTATTTATTTACCACAAGTAAAGGTCAAGAATTGTTATCTTTCTTTTAATTTCTTTTTTACTGTTTCACTTCATTACTGTTGTGTATGTGCTCCATGTGAGTGATGTAGGTGCTTATGTAGGTGGGTTCCAACTTATGGCTAAAGTTGCATTATGTCACACTGTAGGAACAGATCTCCGAAGTAACCTGAGGACACACTGTATACCATGTTCATGGATTAGTAGAAATAACATCATTAAAATGTCCATACTACCCAAAACAATCTAAAGATTCAATGCAATCCCTTTTAAAATAACAAAGCATATTTCACAGATCTAGAATAAATATTGCAAAAATTTACATGGAAGCAAAAAAGATCCTGAATAGCCACAGAAATCTTGAGAGAGAAGAACAAAGTTGGAAGGATCATGTTACCATATATCAAACTATACTACAAAGACTGGTAGTGGCACAAGAATAGTTACATAGACCAATGGGACAGAACAGAGACCCCCAAAATCATCTCAAGCCATTACATTCAATTAGTATTTGACAAAGGAGGCAAGAACATACAATGGAGTTGACAGTCTTTTTAATAAATGGTATTGGGAAAATTGGGCAATATATGCAAAAAAATGAAACTTGACCACCAATTTGCAGTGTATACAAGAATACAGCCAAAATGGATAAAAGATTTAAACGAAGTGGTGAAACCATAAAAATTTCAGAAGAAACCATAGGCAGCAAGATCTCCAACATCTCTCTTAGCAATATGTTTATGGATACATCTCCTAGAGTAAAGGAAACTAAGGAGAAAATAAACAATTGGGACTGTCAACATAAAACATTTTGCACAGCAAAAGAAAGCAACAACAAAATGAAAGGGGAGCCCACTAAATGGGAGAACATATTTGGCAATGATACATCTGATAAAGTATTAATATCCAAAACATATAAGAAACTCTATATTCAGCTTAAGAAAAGGAAGACAATCCAATTAAAAATGGGCAAAGGACCTAAATAGACACTTCTCCAATGCAGACATACAGATGGCCAAGAGACATATGAAAAAAATGCTCAAAGTCACTGATCATCAGAGATGCAAATTAAAATAACAATGAGTTACCACCTTACTCCTGTCAGAATGGCTACCATCAACAAATCAACAAATGACAAGTACTGGTGAGGATGTGAAGAAAAGGGAACCCTAGTATACTGCTGGTGGGAATACAGAATGGTGCAGCCACTGTGGAAAACAGTATGGAGCCTCTTCAAAAATTAAATATGGATCTGCCATTTGATTCAGTGATCCCACTTCTAGGAATATATCCTAAGAAACTTGAAGAAATGCCAATCATAAAAAATGTATACACCTCTATGTTCAGAGCAGCATAATTTACAGTGGTTAAGATCTGGGAACAGCCCAAGTGCTCATCAGTAGATGAGTGGATGAAAAAGCTGTGGTACATTTATACCGTGAAATACTATGCAGCAGTAAAAAGAAGGAACTCTTACCCTTTGATACAGCATGGAGGGACCTGGAGAAATGCTAAGCCAAATAAGCCAGTCAGAGAAAGACAAGTGTTGCATGATCTCACTCATATGTGGAATAATGAACAAAATAAACTGATAAACAAAATAGATCGAGAGACATAGAAGCATAGTACAGACTGCAGAATCAGAGGGAAGTGGGGGTGGGTAGGTGGGCAGGAAAAGATCAACCAAAGAACTTATATGCATATATGCATAATCCAGGGACTCAAAAAATAGGGTGGTGAAGGATGACGGCAGGCTAGAAGGGATCACTAGGGAAATAAAGTAGACATATGTAACACTTTCAATAATAAATATTTAATTTTAAAACGATATTTTTAATTTATGTAACTGAAAATAATCAACATCCATAATATATATATATATATATATATATATATATATATATATATAAAGAATTAATACAAAGCAATAAGAAAAAGTCGAATAAACTAATAGAAGTATAGCAAAACAAACAAACAAATGAACAAACAACTATGAACAGGTAATTCACAGAAGAACATGAAAGCCTATTAACCTAGGGAATATGCACAGATTTGTTAATATTCAGAGAACTGAAAAATTAAGAAATAATATATCTCTTATCCAAATTAAAAAGTATGACATTGCCAAGTTTTGGAAAGGAAATGGACACAGTAAACTCTTTTACATTGCTGGTGGCCATGTAAATTGGAGAACAATTTTTGAATACATGAACAAGTTGAAGATATATATTCCCTAAGAGTCAACAATTGAACTTCTTATTACCCCACCCCCCCCACTAAAAAAACAAAAAATAAAAATTAAAAAACAAGAAAACTCTATCAGAACACTTATGTGCTGAATTGTGTTCTTCCAAAATTCATATGTTGAAGTTCTAACCTCCATAAGTTCAGAATGACTATACTTGGATACAGTGCCTTTGAAGAAGTGGTTATGTTAAAATAAGTCCAGTGGGGTGAGTTTTAATTCAATCTATCCTACTGTTTTTATAAGAAGAGTAACTTTGGACACAGAGAAAGACATCAGGTATTCATGTGTACAGAGAAAGGTTCATGGGATGACACAATAGGAAGGCAGACATCTGTAAGCCAAGGTGTACAGAAGCCTCAGGAGAAACCAAACCTGCTGACACTTTGATCTTAGACTTCTAGCCTCCAGAATAGTGAGAAAAGAAATTTGTTGTTTAAGTCATTCACTTTGTGGTATTTTATTGTGATGGCCCAAGCAAACTAATAGAACATATATCACATGTGCACATAGACATATATACACATATTTTTGTAATAATGAGAAAATGAAACAATCTAACTGTTTAATAGATGGATAGAAGAAAGAGTAGGTTGATTATGAGAGGCAGTGATAGATACTGGTTATGAAAACAGTCTTTAGAGCCTGGTATAAATCCTAACTCTGTCACATACTAGCTGCATAAATTGTGCTTTCAATTTCATATTTGTATAAAGGGTATAATAATAACTTCTTCATAGGGAAGATTTGAAAATTAAATGAGTTTATACAGCACTTAGCAAAATGCCTAACATCTTGTAAGCCCAATGTAAATGCTAATATTATTAGTAAACTATTATACCCTTATGAATAAAGTATAATACTTACTATAGAAAGCTCACAACAAGTATAATCCTGCAATGTTTTATTTATTTATTTTAAATATATTTTTATTGACTTCAGAGTGAAAGGGAGAAGGGGAGAGAGATAGAAACATCAATGATGAGAGAATCATTGATCAGCTGCCCACTGGGGATAAAGCCTGCAACACAGACATGTGCCTTGACTGGAATTGAACCGGGGACCCTTCAGTCCACAGGCCAACACTCTTTCTAGTGAGACAAATCAACTAGGGCCTGCATTGTTATATTTTAATAAAAAAGTTCTGACTCAAATGTTTCAAAATCTTTACATTTCTTTGATAGCTAAAAGGGTGTTTGTAATATTAACTTCTGCAATTTTTCACATACTTAAATAAATTATAAATATTAAAAGAAAATACAAAGTCAATTCAAATATTTAGAATGTTGAAAACATAATAGCTTTAGGGTTATATTGAAATGGTAATAAAACCAGAATTATTAAAGTTCCACATTTTAATATGAGCTCAGATCAGATCTGCAAAGCTCTACCAAGAGTTACAGAAGCCGTTAGAGGCATTTTAGCAATCTAAATTAAGATTAAAAAAAATGATCAGACAAAATATTATCTATTGGGCTAGAAATTGACACTTGATTCAAATTTTATAACCCTCACAATTTATTCTGTATAAGGGAAAAACAAAACGGAAAAATATTTTATCTCTATTCAGGGGTCCTGAAGTGAAATTTATTTTAATTCTCTATGGGAATAACAGTTGAATTATGTGTTTCTTTAAAGAGTGAATTAGGGTTGGGAAAACATCAAAATGCAACTGTGTAGGTGTGACAGGGGGAATTGAGGAGGAAAACATATTTCTCTGGAAAAAGTGTGACTTGAGATGAAAGAGTATATTTCTGGTGAAGTCTGGTATTTGGGTACATTTGTTTTATCTTCTAATTAATTGGACACTTTTTCGCCCTCAGCACCTTTTTGCAATACCCAGTTTAAAAATAACACACATTATTCTGAGTATTTCTGTCATAATTTTATTTTTATTTCTAAGATGCATGGCCTCAATCTTGCAATCACTCTGAAGACTGTGCAGTTTGCCACCAATATTAAATATTCTATGTTATATTTTTGCACTTTTAACACTTTTGGAGGTAATAGTTTAACTAGTACCTGCTGATACAATATTTAAAAAGCTCATGAATTTATGAAGGAATATGCACATCCTATTTCAGCAATTAGGGAAAATCAGGAGGAAGGATGATGAAAACAAGTGAATCATATTATGGTCATATTGAAATAACCATTTGGATCAAGCTCTTTGATGTTGGCAAAGCCTCAGGTGCAAGTGAATGACATTATTCAAATAAATAGTAATGCTAACCATAAAGTCCCGTTTAGTGTCAAGATTAGAACAGGGATGGAATGTAGAGAACTTCCATTTTAGCCCTGATAGGTAGAGATACAATTATATAATCCTCCATCTAGCATATGTGTGAAGGCACAAAATGGCATTAGTGAGTGATGTTTGATCAGTTCCTGGCAGGTGTTGAGACTGTCTCCCAGAAAGCGAATTGATGATTGTAAAAATGGAGTTATTTGCTTTAAGTAACTGGTTCTGCCACCATAGTTTCTCTAATTAGAGTGAAATAAGAACAGAAATATTTTCAGCAAATGTCCTCCCCCAAATAATGCAGGAAAATTGTTGCCACTGAAATATTTTGGTTTTATAGATTGAATTCACACTGAATTTTGAAGCAAAATTTATTTGAGTTAGTGACTCTAGGCAACTTTGCACACTGTTCTTTTTCCACCTGGAATGCCCTTTCCTATCATATTCATATGTTCAGATTTAAATAATTTTGATAAACCACCTCTTTGGAAAGGTTAGTCCTGACCCCTCCCCATTTACCCTTCTCTAGTATCTCTATTTCCCCCTTATATTGCAGAAGATGAAGAGGAGGAGGAGAGAATAGGAGGAGGAGAATACCAACAATACAAATAGCTATTCTTTACTGTGTAAGAAAGGGTGTTCTTCATATCCATGGCCTAATTTAATTTACAAATAACTGTAAGAAATGAAATATTATCCTTATATTAGCCTAGGTAGCTAGGTATTAATAAAGGAATAAAGGAAAGGGAATCAGACATTTTTCAAGCATAATCAACTAGGGAGCATAAGCCTGTTTCACTAGGAATTTGCAGCATTCATGGGCTCCCCAGGGGATAGCAGCAGTGCCCCACTAAGGGAATCAAAACCCCTCCCTTCCCCCATGTAGGAAGCAGCCTGCCTTTGGTACAAGATTGATAGAGGATCGGGAGGAGGTAAGGATATGCGTAGTAGAAATCAAAATGCCACAGGCGTGGGAGGTGTTTCAATGAGGCATATTCATTAAGAATTAAAATGAGGACCATAGAAGCTTGTCTGACTAGCCTAAGGAAAGGATCAGATTGGATAAGGGACAGAGAACCTTGGAAGATCTAGGAAATAGGTTGATTAGGAGGTGGACTCATCAGAAGCATGGGAAAAGCTTGGGAAGTTGATTCACTAGTTTGAAGAAGCACCTGGTCCAAAAGCTTCAAGAAGCTCTCTCTCTTTCTTACCAGGTAACATAGGCTCACTCCATTCTTTTGTGAATTCTCTCCACAGAAGCCATGTGGCCCTAGCAGCAATCTGGGGCCCACAACAGACTTTGCAGGCCTGAGCACAGCACCAGCCAGCTGGGCAAAGACTAAGCCAGCTGGATCAGGACAAAGACACGGACTGAATCAATGGCACAAATTATCTAGACACTGGCCCTTATTTCTGCCCTTAAGGAAGATAAGATTAGACTTTTTCCATGGCAGGACAGATGGAGATGGGATACTGGAAACGCAGAGGCAGCCTTTGATGTTGCTTCTACAATGAATCTTACCATGAAGTCTCAACTTCCCATATGTGGGCCTCCTGGAATACTTCCCTCATGATCCCGTGAAACAACCCCACTTCCACCGGTGGTGCTTAGATACTATCATTCCAAAATCATTCATCTAATAATTAAGGGGACCTAAGTTTAAACTCCAGATCTGTTGGAATCCACTACATTATGCTGCTTTCCTACCAGTATGAGCTTCCTGATGGCAGGGTCTATGTCTGATTAATCTCTGTTTTATCTGCAGTACCTCACAAGGAATAGGTGTTGAACACTTCTTTTGGCTAACAATATGCATGTATATCAGAGAGAAATAAAAATAAGATATTACTTTCAGAATTAAAAATATCAAGCTGAAAATGACCATATTGTATGTGAATATTCTTTGGTTAGTAATGATGAGTATTAATAGTATTAACAACTTTTATCTTCATAATCTTTTCCAATTTCAAAAAAATGTTTCACATAGTATAAAAGACATGAAAAGTTCAAAAGTTAAATGATTAGTCTAATTTTAATTATTAGTATATCAATAGCAAGGAATATATATATATATATATATATATATATATATATATATATATATTATACTTAAAAATTATTTGTTAAAGTAATTTGCTTTGACATAAAAAAACGATCTATATTAAGCTTCCAGATACTCAAATTGTTATTAAGAGCTGTCTAAAATACCCAAACCTTTAATCTCTGTAAAATAACTCAACCAAAATGGTTAGGTACTAACATTAATAATATCCACAATTATGTCATCATTACTGAACATTAAGAAAGTCAGCCAGGACTTAAATGTAAGATGGGAAACAATAAAAATCATAAGACTCCATAGGTAGCAAAATAGCAGACATATGTTGTAGCAATACCTTTACAGACACAGGCCCTAGGGCAATGGAGACAAAGGAGAAAATAAACAAATGGGACTGCATCAAAATAAAAAGCTTCTGCACAGCAAGAGAAACCATCAATAAAACAACAAGAAAGCCCATTGCATGGGAAAACATATTTGCCAATGATATTTCAGATAAGGGTTTAATCTCCAAAATTTAGAGGGAACTCATACAACTTAACAAAAGAACGATAAACGATCCAATCAAAAACTGGGCAAAGGACCTAAATAGACATTTTTTGAAAGAGGACATACAGAAGGCCGAGAGACATATGAAAACATGCTCAAAGTCACTAATCAACCTAGAGATGCAAATCAAATAAATAATAAGATACCATTTCACACCTGTCAGAATGGATATCATCAACAAATCAACAAAGGACAAGTGCTGGTGAGGATGTGAAAAAAAATGAACCTTCGTGCACTGCCAGTGAGAATGCAGACTGGTGCAGCCACTGTGGAGAACAGTATGGAGTTTCCTCAAAAAGTAAAAAATGGAGCTCTCATTTGACCCAGTAATCCCACTTCTAGGAATATATCCCAAGAAACCAGAAACACTAGTCAGAAAGGATATATAGACCCCTATGTTCATAGCAGCACAATTCACCATAGCTAAGATTTGGAAACAGCCTAGGTGCCCATCAGCAGAGGAGTGGATTAAAAACTGTGGTACATATACACAATGGAATACTATGCCGCTACAAAAAAGAAGGAACTTTTACCATTTGCAACAGCATGAATGAACTGGAAAGCATTATGCTAAATGAAAGAAGCCAGCCAGAGAAAGATAAATATCATATGATCTCACTCATATTTGGGATATAATGATCAGCATAATTTGATGAAGAAGAATAGATCCAGAGACAAATGGCAGGGGAGGGGGGAGAGTTAGAGATCAACTGAAGGACTTGTATGCATGCATATGAGCATAACCAATGGACACAGATACTTTGCCGGGTTGGGAATGGCTGGGGGAGGAGGATCTAGCAGGAAAAAGGAGACATGTGTAAAACTTTACACAATGGAAAAAAAAAAAAAAAAAAAAAAAAAAAAAGCCTGAGACAGGACCCTAAAAAAAGGAAGGAAGGAAGGAAGGAAGGGAGGGTGGGAGGGAGAGAAGGGGGAGGGAGGGAGGAAAGGAAACAGATAAAGGAAGAAAGGAAGAAAGAAAGGAAGGAAAGAAGGAAGGAAGGAAGGAAGGAAGGAAGGAAGGAAGGAAGGAAGGAAGGAAGGAAGGAAGGAAGGAAGAAGAAAAACAAGCCAGCCAGGAGAGAATTGAATGATGTCGGATAGGAAATCACTATTTTCATTTACTAGGACAATAATTCTCAGTTTCTGCTAAAATTTAAGGAAGTTTCTCTCTCCATTCTTATCATTTATTGTCCACTTTTTTAACTTTGAAGGCAAAAACACCTCCTCAGTATATACTAGAAAAGAAGAACAGACCATCCTATTCCTATGGCAACTGCTGTTGCTGCTAATTTCATAAATCGGCATCTCCTTGGCAGATACACAGCTGACCAGAGTTGCTGATAAAATTTAAGGCATCCTAAGTTGTTAATTTATTGAACTTTATTAATTTATTTTAATTTTTAAAAATATATATTTTATTGACTTTTTAGAGTGGAAGGAAGAGGGATAGAGAGTTAGAAACATCTATGAGAGAGAAACATCGATCAGCTGCCTCCTGCACACAGCCCACTGGGGATGTGCCTGCAACCAAGGTACATGCCCTTGGCTGGAATCAAACTTAGGACCTTTCAGTCCGCAGGCCGATGCTCTATCCACTGAGCCAAACCAGTCAGGACTGAACTTTATTTTTTAATATCTATGGAAGATTTACTTTATACTACACTGATTTTTAAAAATAGTCAAAAATAGATGAATCACATTTAATGTTAAATAATGCAAATATTTTAATTGCTAACCTGATATCATAAGCTCTGATATGATGTGGAAAGCTTCACTTTTTAAAATTGAATAAATAAAAATGAGAATGTGACACAACTGAAATAAGAAAATTGCTTGGCACACAATCTCACCATTTGAAAAACAATATCAAGAAAGACAATTTAGATAAGAGCCACTGAAATGGGATAAAATTCAAGAAAGATTTTTAAGAGCTACTACAAAGACTTTTGCTGGAAGCTTTAGAAGGAAACAGATGGGGGAAATAATTATCTAACATTCATGTTAGTGTACCATAAAACCCCAATTATCCAGGCTGTTTGGGGAATCAGGTGTTTGGTTTAATTTGGGGGGTTAGCTGAGATTTACTCTAAAACCCAATAATATCTCAGCCATTGTTGTCAAAAATTGTTCTAAAGCAGTTGAACAGTACTTAGGGCTAATAATTGAGTTTTTCTATGTAAAAAGGTCATTGTTCTTGGTAGATCTTATTATGTTCTTCAAGGTCATAAATTCTGATTGTTCAGAACTATGATGGTAGACATGGACTCAACCTGGGATACTCTGGAGATAGTTTTTTTCTTTTAAAAAATAAATATATAGGAGAAAATATGACTTCACTCTAATAATAGCATGAGTGCCCTTGCTCCCAGCCACAGACTGGATTTACAGCTGAAACACAGTCAGCTTGAAAAACATAGAGAAGTATAGCTGACTGTACATATTATATCTAAGGAACACTGAAGAAATAATGTAGAGATTGGTAAGAGAGGGGTAATGGTGGAAAGGGGAGTCCACCCTAGAGCCAGTGCTTGGCTGGAAGTCCCAAGGAATAGTGGCTACAAAGCTCCCTCCCTTTGGGAATGTGGACTAGTATCCAAATGCAGGAATCTCAAAACCTAAGTGGATGGAGACAGGAAGAAGAGCCCAGTGGCAGGCAGAGGGATCCAGGGGAACAGTCTCCTGGGAGGTGGAGTTCGTACCTTCCCAGTGAAAGAATGTACCTAATGACTGGAAAGCCTGGCAGGGGAGATTCTCTCTGGGTGCTAACTTCTAGAAAAGCTGTGCCATAGTGTGTGGCTCCAGAATAGGAAGGAGCCTGTGGGCTGCACCCAGCAGTAACTTAAAGAGACTCTCTACTTTCCTGTAAGGCATGTACAGATACTCAGAAAACATCTAAACTGTGTGGCATGAGATAAGAAAGAGGGCCCTCCCTCCTGTTTGTTTCCTATCAGTTTGGTTTCTATTTGTTTTGCCCTGTCAGCACCTGTACAACAGCTGACACAGTGTAGTAGCAACTGAACCTCACAGTTAGCCAGCCTGAAAGGAGAGTCTTCCCACAAATGGGACAACAAAAATCTATACCCAATCACAAAAAGAGAGTCCACAAAAGGGACACACATAGAGCATATAGCTCAGAAATACAAGGAAAACACACCTCTAGGTCTGACAAGTTATTCACTACAAAAGCCCACCCACAAGACTGGGAGTCATAGCAAATATATCTAATACATACGTAGATACAAATGCAAAGAGACAACTAACATGAGGAGACAAAGAAACAACCCCCAATTAAATAAAAGGAGGGATTCTAAGAAAAAGACTAGATTAGATGGAGGAAACCAAGTTATCAGACATAGATTTCAAAGAAATGGTTATAAAGATGTTCAAAGAAAATAAGTATAACTATAAGAGACTTAATAGGCACTTCCAGGAACTTAGTAATCATTACAAGGAACTTAGTGAAGCTACATCAGCAGGAAAATATATAGATATTTTGAATAAGAACCAGACAGAAATGAAGAATACTATATCTGACATAAAGAATAAGTTGGAAGGAATTAAAAACAGGCTTGATGAAGCAGAGGATTGAATAATAAGTGAATTAGAAGATAAGGTAGAACAAATCCATATATTCAGAGCAGAAAAAGAAGAAAATAAAATTAAAAAGCATGAGGACAGTTTAAGGGAACATTGGGACAACATTAAATGAAACAACATCCCCCTCATATGAGTACTAGAGGTAGAATAAAGTGAGCAAGGGATAAAAAACTTTTTGGAAAACTAATGACAATATTTCCCTAAATTGGTGAAAGAAAAAGCCACACAAGTTCAGGAAACACAGAGGATACCAATCAAGAGGAACCCAAAGAGATCCACTCCAAGTCACATCATAATTAAAATGGCAAATAATAAAGACAAAGATAGAATCTTAAGGACTGCAAGAGAGAGACAGTCAGTGACCTACAAAGTAGGTTCCATATGGCTGTCAAGCTGATTTCTCAATAGAAACACTGCAGGCCAGAGGGCATTGCATGAAATATTCAAGGTAATGAAAAGAAAGTATCTGAAACCAAGAGTAAAACTATGATACTATGCAACAGTAAAAATGAAGGATCTCTTATCTTCTGAGAGAGCAAGACAGCATGGAGGCACCTAGAGAGTATTATGCTAAGTGAAATAAAACAGTTAGAGAAAGACAATTATCACATGATTTCATTCATATGTGGAATCTAATGAGCAAAATAAACTGATGAATCAAATAGACCCAGAGCCACATCAGAGGAATGGTAACAGAAAGCCCCTTGCCCTCCTTCCCGACATTTCTACAAGTTACCCAATTATAATTCAACAAAAAAAATTCCTACTCCTCTGCCTGGTGTGGCTCAACAGTTGAGCATCTACCCAGGAATCAAGAGGCTGTTGGTTTGATTACTGGTCAGAGATGTGGATACATGAAACAGACTGACAGCTGTGAAGGGAGGGATGCTGGGGGAATGGTGACTGAAATAGACTTCACTTGGGGTGGTGGGTGCAGGATGCAGTGTGAAGATGATATTTTGTTGAGTTGTATACTTGAAACTTGTATGATTTTTTTAACCAATGTCACCCCAATAAATAATATAAAAAATAAACAAAAAAGAGAGAAAGACAGAAAAAGGGACAGAGAATAAATTACCAGCTCAGATTAGTGTAATTTAGAAGCTATGAGTTGATCTTGTCACCTGTCTTGTTGCTTGCAGATTGGAATTTAATAATATTTCTATGATTATTAGTGTTTTTCTTCTTTCTTACCTGTGTCTGATGTGAAACTACATTTAGACATTGGCTGAAACCCTCTTTCTGTTTTGTTAGCCATACTTTCAGTGTTCAATTGACAGGTAATAATAGAAATATAGTGACAAGTTCAGTGCCCCAGCCATTATGTTGTTCTTCGTCTGATGTTATTTTTATATCTTTTAAGTTCTTACTTCAAAAAGTGTGTCTGAAAACAAGCACAGAGTCAGGACACATAGTGAATATTTTGAGAGAAGTTTTATATAAACATAAAACAATGTTATAATTTTGATAATGTTACTTATCAGCTCAAAATGAATCTTATTTTCTCAATGTATTTTAAAATAAGTACCAGACGATTAGTTTACTTTTAGATAAGTACCAAGCTATTAGTTTCTAAATCTAGACCCATATAAGTTGTTTGTCACTAATAAAGGATCAATAACACCATAGGCTCCCATGTCAATAGATGAAAGTATACTGAAAAGGAAG
The DNA here is from genome assembly GCF_964339955.1 of Pipistrellus hanaki. Taxonomy (NCBI): domain Eukaryota; kingdom Metazoa; phylum Chordata; class Mammalia; order Chiroptera; family Vespertilionidae; genus Pipistrellus; species Pipistrellus hanaki. The sequence goes on along the minus strand of NC_140524.1, from coordinate 17,339,786 downwards.
GAAGCCCAGGTTGATGATCATATTAAGGAATTTGAACACCAGAGAATAGCACCAAGCATCTGGGAGATAGAAGCATCAGTGCACCATTCATTCCTAGATTCATTGATTTATTAAAACTTATTGTATTATTCAAAATCTTCTAAAAAAACAAGTAATCCCCAAGAGGGGATTATTTATGCAAAATAATTTTGGGGGGTATTGTTTGTGAGGGAAAATGGGGAGAGGAGACCAGAAGAATCATCGGTCAATAAAATGGGTCTAGCCGAAACCGGTTTGGCTCAGTGGATAGAGGGTCGGCTTGGGGACTGAAGGGTCCCGGGTTCGATTTCGGTCAAGGACATGTACCTTGGTTGTGGGCACATCCCCAGTAGGGAGTGTGCAAGAGGCAGCTGATCGATGACTCTCTCTCATCGATATTTCTAACTTGCTATCTCTCTCCTTTCCTCTCTGTACAAAATCAATAAATTAAAAAAAAAATAAAAAAAAAATAAAATGGGTCTAAACCTTGTGAAGGAGAGAATGAAGAAAATAATATTGCATGGACTACGGAGCAGTCATAAGAGAGTTCAACAAGGCCAATGGGAATCAATGAGACAATGTCAGTCATCAAAAGAGTCTCAAATGTCCCAAAAGATGGTCTTCCTTAGTATTCCTGCTGCACTTCATCACTGGCTGAGAGAAGCTGGAGAAAAGGAGTGCTTCCACATAAGGTGATAAGAGTACAGTAGCAGGGACTGTTGGTCAACTGCAGTCAGAGAGCTGAAGCAATTGGATATCTCAAAGGCTTATTTTCATATTTCCAAACTGATTATATACTCAACATTACACTAAACACTAAAGGGGATAGGGACAAGTGGTTAACCATTGTGGGCTGAATGTTTGTGTCCCCCACAAATGTATATGTTGAAGTCCAAGCTCTCAATGTAATGGTGTTAAGAGGTGGAGCCTTTGGGGGATAGTTAGGTTTATATAAGGCCATGATGGTGGATCTTCCATGATGGGTTTAGTGCTATTATAGAAAGAAAGAAAAAAAGACACCAGAGCTTCCTTTCTTTCTGGCATTTGAGGACACAGTGAAAAGGTGAGTGTCTGCAAGCCAGGAAGTAGACTCTCACCAAGAGTCAAATATATTGGCAGTTTGATTTTATACTTCTCAGTCTCCAGAATGGTGAGCAATAAATGTCTGTTGTTTAAGTCACATAGTTTAAGATGTTTTGTTATAGCAACCTACGTAGATTATGAAGCTGAAGAAAATACTGGTCAAGCCTGAATGATGCTAGCAATATATTGATGAAAGCAGACATACTCAAACAACAAAAGGGAGATTAAAAAAAAAAGTTCAAAATAGTATATTAAGACATGTATTGTGGAAATAGAGAGAAATAATTATTTCAAGTAAGTGGATCACAAATTTTTTCATAGAAGTGGCATTTTATTTTGGCCTTAATGAAAAAAAGATTTTAATAAGCAGATAAAGTATAGAAAAAAACATTCTAGGATGCAGAATAAAATGAAAAGATGAAAGAAATGCTTGGCACGAGTTACTAATAGAAATGACCATTATTATGGCAATCACTATGGGATCATAAGCTATTTGGAGAAATCTTTTAGAGAAGATGGAAATGTGAGTTTGGCCTGATTATAAAGACTGGTTATCTGGCTTTAAAGTGCAACTGTATGCATGTGCATGAATATGTGTATATATCTTGTTTCCTCCTGCAATGCAATAGTCACTGAAGGTTCTGCTCAAGAGGGTTAGTGTGCCATGATATGATCAGACTTGATAACCAGAGAGCTTTTTGAGACCATAGTGTAGGAGATAAATCTAAAAAAAGGATGAAATTAAAGATAGAAAGGAAACTGAAGATAGAAAAAGCCGTTAAAATGGCATTGCTTCAGTTCAGTAAAAAACGTGATGAATTTAGGAAGTAAAATAGGAAAATAAAGGAAGAAAATAATTCAAGATACATTTCTGAGGTGGACTTGACAGTACCTTGTAAATAATTGAAAAACGAAACAAATATTGTTGTAGAAAAATGTTCCTTTACTCAAAACACCACATTGTGATTATATCTACAAAATTTTCACCTATGTTTCCATAGGGAAGCCTTTCTGCTGAACACTGGACCCAGTTCTTGAGCCAAATATATACTTCTATTAAATTCCTAGATTGGTAAATGTTTATGCAGTCTCATATAACTTGATTCTGTGTAGATCAATTTCATTGATTTTTTAAGACTGTGATCATTCTGGCAACTTACTGCTACATGTTGAGACTGCCTAAAGCCAATACCTGACATCTCTTTGATATCTCTTCTTAGCTGAAATATAAACTGAATAATAGTATATGGAAATATTGATGAGCTTTAATTCTTTCTGTGAGGGCAAGTCTAATTTCAAACAATTGTTAAGTATCTGTTAGAAAATAATTGGTAGAGATTAGCTCCATGGCTCCTCTCAGAGTTTATGTTAGCCCCAATGTCTGTATATCTACCTTGGGAATTTGGGTGGACTGGAATGTTTGTTTTAGTTCTGAAGACACCTCAGAATAAGAGGGACAGAAAAGCTAAACGTGACAGGTCATTCATTTATTATTTATATTACTAGAGGCCGGGTGCACAAATTCATGCACCAGTGGGGTCACTCAGTGTGGCCTGTGGGATTGGGCTGAAACCAGCTCTCCAACATCCCCTGAGGGGTCTCAGATTGTGAGAGGGCACAGGGCAGGCCAAGGGACCCCACTGGTGCATGATCAGGTCTGGGGAAGGACACGAGAGGTTGGCCAGCTGGGGAGGGACCACACGGAAGGCTCCAGGGAATGTCCAGCCTGTCTTGCTCAGTGCCGATCAGCCACACCCCAGCAGCAAGCTAACCTACAGATCAGAGCATCTCTCCCCTGGTGGTCAGTGCACATCCTAGCAAGTGGTTGAGTGGCCTTAGCATATCATGCTTTGATTGGTTGAATTTATGACCAAATGACCAAACACTTAGCATATTGGGCTTTTATTACATAGGATTTTTGGTGCCTGGCAGATGCTATCACTACTAACTACTACTACTGAAATTACTATTATTGCTAATAATAATAAAAAAAACTACATAAATATAATAATGATCAGTTTATACCACATTCCATTTAAATTATCCCTTAGTGCTAGAATATATCAATCCCATGAAATTATCTTTATATCTTAAAGACTCATGAAATCCTTATATTAACTTCTGCCAAAACCAATATTTATCAATATCGTCTAGAAATATTTAATCTCCACAGATATTCAAGATTCATAAGCAGGTTCCAGCTCATTATAGGAAGTAACTTCTATAATCTGACCTCACATAATGAATAGATGCAAATAGTAGGGTCTCACTATTCTAAAATTTATATTTTTCTTAAATTTCTGTGTTTTGGTTTTGCATTTTATAGATATACCAAATACATGTTAAAATTTACTATTTTATATATGTATATAATAGTAAAATTTACAATTTTACAAAATTTACAATATGTATAATATAAAATATATATATAATCTATTATATGCCATCACTATTTGAGATGTCTAAGACATACGTATGTATAAGACAGACATTTTACCTGCCCTCGTAGAATTTATAATCTACTAACTAGAGGCCCAGTGCATGAAATTCGTGCATAGGTATGGTCCCTAAGCCTGGCTAGCTATTGAATCATGAGTGTATGGCATGGAAGGGCAGGTCCCAGATGACATCTGGGCCCTGGGCAGTACCTGGGCCTCTGGACCCCAACTTGTCCCCCTCTGCCTGAGTCACGGTGCCCAAGTCCCTACGCTGAGATGTGATAAGTGCAGCTAGACACTGGCCAGGGTGCAGCATGGGCCTCTGGGTTGCCCAGCTGCACTGCACAGAAGCCAGGCAGGCAGCACGCTCTCTCCAAGCCAGCCTTGGCAGACCAGCTCCAGTGAGAACACATGGTGATCCCAACCAGCCCCTGCAGTCTCAGAAGCCCATTGGGGCCAGCAGCACCTCCACTGCCATCCACTGCCAGTGCCTCATCATGTTCTGTGCCACCCGCTGGCAGTGAGTGCACATCAGAGCAAGTAGTCAAACTCCTGGTCGAGGGGACAATAGTATATTAGTCTTTTATTATATAAGATATCTTCCATTGATCTCAGAGAGGAAAGGAGAGGGAGAGAGAGAGAGAGAAATATCAATGATGAGAGAGAATCATGGATTGGCTACCTCCTGCACGCCCCACACTGGCGATCAAAACCAGAACCTAGGCATGTGCCCTGACAGGGAGTCAAACCTTGACCTCCTAAGTCATAGGTCTATTTTCAATCACTTAACCATGCTTGCTGGGCTCTTGTTCTTATTTTAAAAGAGAGAATTAACTTTCCAGAGGTCAACTTGCCCCAAACAGCCAAGTTTTGCAGTGACAGAGTTGAAGAGAGGGAGAGGGACTGGTTGTAAATACACACTCATGAGACACTGTCTCTGGCTCTTTAAGCAGTACTTTGAGGCCCTCAGATTTCTCGCATGACCTCCCCTCCCCCGCCCTCCCCACCTCCCATCAGAGCTGAAGAGGGTGGGGGATAGGAAGGGCCATCTGTGTTTCATCTGGGAAGGGTGTGGGAGGGGAGAGAGGGGCAGAGCTGGGAGCACTACAGATACAGTGTGGGAGTTAGAGGCAGTGATCTGGATGTTGATTGCCCTGTCCCAGAGTCTCAGGAGTGCTTCTTTCTATGGAAGCACTGCAGACGTTGCCTTAGGCCATGGAACTTGAGGCTGGTCTCCACCATTCTGTTTAGTGTGTGGGATCCTCTCTGTCCTGGAAACTGGATTAGGGGATTGGAGTCAGACCACCTGGGGAAGCCCTTTGCATTGGACCCTGAGACCTTTTGTGTCACCCATGACCTGGTTCTGGGCATAGCTGCTCTGCATGTCCAAAAGGGAGCTTCATTTTCCTAGTTTTCAATGTTTGCTTTCCATAATACTGCACATTCTGTTTTGTTTTTTGTACCAAAATGAAAACCATTTGCTTGTTTCCAATAGTACTTGTCATCACTGAAGAGAGCTTGGGGGCTGGAGGGGAAGGGGCTTGGAGGTATTAGGGAAGCCAGCTGGGAATAACCTGCCTCCTGGACCTCAGGGTAGGTCCTGAGCATTCCATATCCCTCTTGCGGACCTCAAACTAAGGTCTGGGTTTTACAGTCAGTCACTTAAAACAGACAGTCCCCTGCAAGCAGCTGCCAGGGACCCTGCCTTCCAGAGACTGAGCAGAGCATGGGGCCTCCCCTCCCCCATCATTCCTTACACTATGGCTTCCCTCCAGTACACCCAAAGCTGCCACCTCGGTTGCCACAGCTACCACTGTCTCCGCATCTACCTTGGGGAGGGTGCTATCGCCTCTTGCTGTCTCCCATCTTTCTCTTCCCTCTCAGTCTGCTCCTGACACAGAAGCCAGTATTTACCATTTGTCTTGGGGTGACAGTTAATTTACATATTATCCTTTTATTAAATAGGATAGAGAGACTACATATGAATAAGTGAATAAATAAGAGTTATTTAAAATGATATAACCCATGGATATAATAAAATATGGTATGTGATGGAGTGAGACAAACACCATTGCTAGAATAACAGAGTCACCCTTCAATAAAGTACCTCCCCTTCTTTGTAGACATATCAAATTCATGTCAAAAATAATTCATTATTTAGCTAAACAACTATTTAGTGAACATGTATACTACTGCATTATTCTAGGCAATGAGAAATCAACTAGCAAAGTTCCTTTGGAAATATAATCATAGAAATTATATTCTAGTGGACAAGGCATAACTTGTCATAGGTTCCATTATAATATCTAAAATTCTTCCCCAAAAATTTGAAGCCTATTCCTCATTATGTTAATCAACTTATATAGAGAAATTTGGAGATGACAGTCCTCAGAGCAATAAATGTGCTAAGATAACTCCTAATTTCATTGAAATGACAAAAATCATTACAGAATACTGAAGTTGAATACTTCTGCTTTATAAAGTGTATATGTGTTTGCTGGTTGTGGCTCTCTACTATTTATAATACAAAAGAAGAATAACAGGAAAAATTGTTTTCCACATGAAAATTAGTATAGAGCATATTATGATTTGGAAAATCATTTAATTAAAGGGGAAAAGTTGACCATAACATTGATAAACTAATCAGGCTATTAATTTTTGGAATATTTTTTTTAAAATAGTAAAACTTTATCCAGAAAAGAAGACATCATAAACATAAAAATAAAGCAGCATTCTAAAATTTGAAAAAACTACTATTGTATTTCATGGGGATGGTTTACTATAGTAACCCCTATAATGAGAAATATATTGTTATATTTAAAAAGTAAGTTAATTGTCCTTTTTTAGAATGGCATTTCAAAATATTCCACCACATTCTTATCATTCTTGAGTCCCTAATATATGCAGAACACTGAAATATTGAGGGTCAAAAGATGTAGAACACAGTCTCCACCAGAATTTATGAATGATCAATAGGAACCCAGAAGAACAAATTAAGCAAAATGTCATCTAGAAGAAATATATTAATATGAAATTTAAGTTATTAATATAAAATTTAAGCAAGATGAGGAATTAATTTGTAATCATACCACCAATAAATATCAGTCATTATTAGTTTTCATAAAAAATCTTAGCATATTCAGTAGTAAATTAATTCTCTAAAAATTATTACATGATTCAAATTTACTAGCCTGTACACAAAATTAAATTTTATCTAAAATTTATTCCTTTTTTAAAAGTTGCTTTCAATCATATTACTACATTTTATTAACATGATATTAGATTACTTAGTGACATTTCCACTTTTAGCTAATTATTTAGCTGGCATTATGCACACATAGTCAATGCATGCATGCTTATAACCAATGGAATGGAAGCACAAGCAGGTTACCAGTTAAAGATATACCTTGATACTATATTATATGTAGAGAGGAATATTTTGTCTCTGGGATCATTTAGCATTGCTGGCACATGGCAATTATAAAAAGCATAGAATTGTCTGTCAAATTTTTATTGCTTGCAAATTCTCTAGAGAACATACGTAATTTATTGCCTATACTTAGGAAAGACTGCTCGATTGTTCTATTTTTTACATATGCAATTGTCATCTTTTGCTTGATTGTTTCCTAGCTATCACACTTACAGCGTCTTCAAACTTATTCTTCTTTTTATGTTCTTCATCTTAGTAGATCAAACCACCATCCACCAGGCTTACAATACAAAAATCTAGAAGTATCTCTAGATTTTTACCTTACTTTACCTCCCCTCCCTACATGCCAACAGTTATGAAGCCTTGCTAATTCTCCCTCAAAAATAAAGATCTATTCCTGCACTTTTCTTTATTCTTATTTTTTAAAAGTATATTTTATTGATTTTTTACAGAGAGGAAGGGAGAGGGATACAAAGTTAGAAACATCGATGAGAGAGAAACATCGATCAGCTGCCTCCTGCACACCCCCTACTGGGGATGTGCTGGCAACCAATGAATCAAACCTGGGACCTTTCAGTCTGCAGACCTACGCTCTACCGTTGAGCCAAACCGGTTTCAGCTTGTGCATAAGACTGATCTCTAACCTGATGATTAAGTCTCCTGCTTTGTCTCCTATTTCTACTTTTGCTTCCTCCAACCCATTCATCTTCATCACACTTTATTATAATACTAAAGGCCCAGTGTACGAAATTCATGCACGGGTGTGGTCCCTAGGCCTGGTCAGCGACCAAAGCACGAGCGTCTGGCATAGAAGGGCTGGTATCAGCTGACCTCTGGGCCCTGGGCAGCATGTGACACCCTGGGCCCCCATGTGCCCTCCTCTGCCCAAGTCCCCATGCAGAGATACAGTGAATACAGCTGGACAGCATTAGCAGGGCACAGCGTGGGCCTCTGGGTCACCCAGTGGTGCCACACAGAAGCCAGGAGGGCAGCATGCTCTCTCCCAGCCAACACCTGCCATATTACACGCTGCCCCTGGTGGTTAGCGCATGTCATAACAAGCAGTTGAACTCCTGGTTGACCACTTGCCTGAGGGGACAATTTGCATATTAGGCTTTTATTATATAGGATTTTAAAAATGTACAACTATCCCAACAATTTCACTGCTTCACATCTCATAATGTCTTCTCATTGCCCTTAAGATTAATTACAAAAGTATAAGACTATATGATTTGTCCAGGACTCCCCATCACCACCTTTTAACTTCCTTCTCTCTTCATTAGAATTTCAGCTTTATAAGGATGGGATTCTTTGTCTTATTCACTATTGAATCCTCAGTGCTTAGAAGAGGACTCAGCATATATTAAACCAATAAATGCTTTCCAAATAAATAATTTACCTCACTTTCCATTGCTTTCTGTTGGAATGAATCATATGAATTTGCTGTTCCTGTAGAGCAAAACTAATGACAATTCTGTATGGTTGAAGTTACTTATTCTATCTACTATAGACTTTCTTTAGTTCTCCCAAAGCAAGTGCTCTTTCCTGCCTTAGAGGTTTGACAAATCTTCCTACAGTCATCAATTCTGTTCCTGCAGCCATCAATTCTATTTCAAAATGGAAATGTCATTAAACAATCTCCATGCTTTTTTTTTTTTTCTTGGTCAGATATTGCTCATTCTTTAGGTCTACCTAGATATCACTTCCTGCAGGATTTTTATGACTTATCTGTCTAGATTAGTTCTTCTGATTCTCTTTTTCTTTTAATACTTAATACTTTTTAAAACAATATATTACATAGTTGTTATTTGTTCACTGCCTGTATGAAGCACTATAACGACAGGACTCTTATTGATCTTATTTACCACTTTATCTCTAGTAACCTGCCAAATGTTTAATATGTGCTCAATAATTATTAATTAAATGAATGATTTAACAATGGGATACAGGTAATATATGGAGAGAGATACCAGGATAGGAGATGTGTATCCCTTTGTTTTTTTTTAAGTGTGTGAAATACACCTTTAATATTGAAGACAAATAACAAATATAGAGAAAAAAAATTAAAACACCATAGAGGGGATAAACAATAGATGAAGGTCTTTGCAAAAGGTAGGAATGAGATTCAGAGATATTAAACTAATGCAGACCTATATATCCAACTAGCGACTGGAAATTTCCCCTTTGATGGCCCATAAACCCCTAAAGCTCAATACACCTAAAATCTAATCTATAATTTTTCTCTTATCAAGCCAGAGGGATACCAAAGCAACAACAAAAGCCCTGCTCTCCCTCCGGTATACTTGCTCTCAGTGAATGGCAAGACCATTTATCTAGTTGCTCAAGTCAGAAACCTGAGAGGCACCCTTAACTCTTCAATCTTTCTTAGCTACCACATGCAATCTATCAGCAAGTCCTTTTAGATCTACCTACAAATGGTCTGCCTCCTCCACTAGACTTTGTGCTCAGCAAAGAAAAGAACCATGCTGGTCTTTTTACTCTCAGGTCCTCAGAACCTATGAGAGTGCCTACTATATAATAAGCACTGAATAAATATTTTTGAATAAATGAATTAACAGAAAATGTAATTATATTACTTAAGAAGAGGTAGTTAAAGGAGGCAGAACAGAGCTGGCTTCTATAAAGAGCAAGGCCTAACAGATCATATCTTACAGTTAAATCATTAAATAATATCAACAAAACTGGGCCTTTACATAATTAATCTGGTCACCTGAATTATCAGGATATAGTGATTTTATTAATATATCTATATTTCATTACAAATCTCCTAAATATTTTTTCAAAAACCATGTTGTGACAGATTCAAAGGTGGCATTTAGAAATGGTCCTGACACTGACTTAATTGATGTTTAATATAAATCCAAGTATGGGATTACTGAAATCATGATCTTTGGTAATTAAATTTAGTCACATGGAACAGGGAAACTTGTTTTATGTTACCTTTCTATGCATTTAGGTCTCATTTCACCAAATAGATTATATCTCTTTAAGTAAATATAATCTTTCTACAGGCTTAACTTCTTCCAAAATCTAGGAATGAATGAGATAAAAATAAATAAATAAATAAATAAATAAATAAACAACAACAACAACAACAACAACAACAACAAAAAACCCTGCATCAAGCATAACAATATTATGTTTGAACCATTCAGAAAATTCTTGAAAATATGTTAAATTATATGCATTAGCATAAACTTATATGAATCATCTAGTAAGAAAACAGCCAGCTGGTATCAAAACCAGACACACCTATTTCTAACATTCAATCCAGAAAAATACATTATTTTCCCCTGGTGTTTTGGTGACAAATAGTAAAAAGGTAGATTAAAACTTCCATCATACTATAAACATCGTTCATACATTTTGTTTGGAGAAGTGTAAATCTCTTTCCTTATAGTCTCCTAGTAAGAAAAAGTCAATCAAACTTAAGAATATTGTCAGCTTTTAAAAATACATATTTTTATTGCTTTTAGAGAGGAAGGCAGAGGAAGGGGGAGATAGAAACATCAATGATAAGAGAGAATCGGTGATTGGCTGCTTCCTGCATGCTCCCCACTAGGGATCAAGCCCACAATCTGAGCATGTGCCCTGACCAGGAATCAAACCATGACCTGCTGGTTCATAGGTTGTCGCTCAATCACTGAGCCATGCCAGCCAAATTTGACAGCTTTAAGGTTTCTTTTTTCCTTGTAAATCTAATAACTAAATGTCAATAGGCTTTTATTTTTTTTAGAAAGTGTCTAAGAATTGAAATTCTAGCAGCCAAATTTTTAGGGTACTTGTCAAAATACTTTCCATAGATTTCAAATGGTTCAATTTATTCTCCTGCAAAAAGCTACATATAGGATCAGTCACTTTTAAAAGGCTCGTGTCTTCAACTGCTAGGCTGATGAGTCTGTGCCCCCACAAACCTTACCCCAACCTCATTCTCAGGAACTCTCAGTTTTCAAAAGTGTTATTAAAATATTGAAGCTAGATGAAACTGGTTTGCCTCAGTGGATAGAGAGTCGGCCTGCGGACTGAAAGGTCCCAGGTTTGATTCCGGTCAAAGGCATGCACCTTGGTTGCGGGCACATCCCCAGTAGGGGATGTGCAAGAGGCAGCTGATCGATGTTTCTCTCTCATCGATGTTTCTAACTCTCTATCCCTCTCTCTTCCTCTCTGTAAAAAATCAATTATATATATATATATATATATATATATATATATATATATATATACACACACACACACACACACACACACACACACACACACACACATATAGTACATTTACATCATGGAATACTACACAGCTGCAAAAAAAAAGGAAGAACTTTTACCATTTGCAACAGCATGGATGGACCTGGAGAGTATTATGCTAAGTGAAATAAGCCAGTCAGAGAAAGATAACTATCACCATTATCTCACTCATATGTGGAACATAATGAACAAAATAAACTGATGAACAAAATAGATCCCAGAGATATAGAAGCATAGAACAGACTGTGGAATCCCAGAGGGAAGGCAGGGGGAGGGAAGTGATTAACTGTGGAACTTATATGTATATATACAGAACCCATGGACATAGAGTGGTGAAGACCTGGGAGAGGTGGATATGGGGTGGAGGAGGTCAATGGAGAAAAATAAATAAACATAGGAGGCATCTATAATACTTTCAACAATAAAGATAAGCTTAAAAATAATAAATAAATATATAAGTATATAAATACAAAAAATATATTCAAGCTATACTCAAGCCATTATCAATTTTATAGGCTTGATTTGTGTTAGCCATCTTCATAACTTAGTTCACCTTATCTACATAGGTGCCAAAGACTTTTTGATACCTTCCACAGGATGCACAGTGAAAAAGCTGAAAATCTAGTAATATTCATGAAATCTCTCTGAAGTTATTCTTCAATTGTGAGATGAGGGTAATGACAACAACTTCAATGAAGTAGCTAGGAGTAACAATACTATATTTATTCCACTGTGTTGCTGTGAAGATTAAGTGAGCAAATACATGTAAAGTTCTTAGAACAGTGTTTGACACATTGTCACTACTAAATATGAACTAGCTACTATCTATATATATATAAAGCCTAAGCAACCATTCGACCTTTTGACCATTTGACTGGTAGCTATGACAAGCACTGACCACCAGAGGGCAGATTATCAATGCACAGGCATGGAACAGACTGATGGATTTCAAATGGAAGGAAGGAGGGGGAGAGAGGGAAGAAATTTAACCAAAGATATTATATGCATACTAGAGGCCCAGTGCATGAATCATGCATGAGTGGGGTCCCTCAGTCTGGCCTGTGGGGATCACCTCAGGCCAGTTTCAACCCGATCCCCACATGCTAGGCCGAGGGACCCCACCAGTGCAAGGATTGCCTCCTGAATTGCAAGAGGGCATAGTCCAGGCTGAGGGGCACCACCAGTGTACGATTGGGGCTGGGGAAGGACCATAGGAGGGTTCCAGGTGTCTCCCACATTCCCAATCTGCAGGACTCCAGCAGCAAGTTAACCTACTGGTTGGAGTGTCTGCCCCCTGGTGGTCAGTGCACAGCATAGAGACTGTTTGAATGGTCAAACTAACAGTCAGACACTTAACATATTAGGTTTTTATTATATAGGATTTTATAGAGAGAAATATGAGAATCTTATGGTTTAAGTAACTTCCTCCAAGTCACATAGATTTTACATAGCAGATTTACGAAATCAACCCAGATTTATCATACTGCAAAACTCATATAATCTTTATTACCAGAGAGATCTGCAACCTGAACTAATGGGACAATTCTTATTTTCTTTAAGATCTTTCTGGTAAATGTTAATTGAATAAACATTAACCTATATTATTACACCCATAAATCTGTACTTAGAAATATTGTACATGCACTGTAGCCTGTATTTTTTTCACAACAGCCCAATGCTTTAAAAATTATGAATAGGCCATTTTGTACAAATGAAATGACTGAGCACATAGAAGTTAGGGTCTCACAGCTGGGATTCTAACTCAGTTCTGTCTAATTCTGGATACCACACTTATGACCACCTTTAACCAAAGGCTCTATTGCCTTTGACTATAATTTCTGGTATAGTTGTATTCCTGTGTCTCTCTCAAAAAACTGGAATATGCCCTCAATATGCCAAAGTACAGACATCCTTTCACTGATCATTACAACTTTAAATTGCACCCACACATATGTTCTCATTATCTGCAGCTCTTTATTGTATTCTATTTTTTTGTATTGCATTACATATATATGTGATTTGTGTATATTGTATGTGCATTCACATATATACTCACATATATAATGTGTATATATACACACATGCAAACATAAATATACTAGTACACACACAAATATCAGCTACAAAAATTTTTGAGTGGGCTCTATTATAAATTATTCCACTCATTTTTATCTATATGTACTACTAGGTTTCTTTACATATACATATACTCATATGTAATTGATGTGAGCAATAAATATATATAAAATGCTTTTCTTCCTCTTTTCCTTTCTTCTTTCTTTCCTTTCTTCCATAAATATCCATTAAATCTTCCCAGAACATCTAGGACCCAAGAACATCAGGCAGCCATTCCGCCTGTATGCATTATCTAGTAAGCATCCAAGTCTGACAGTGGAAGTCAGCCACCACATTTCATGGTGATGTTATTATAAATTTATATAGACAGTGAAAGCCTCTTCATGCTGCTCAAAAGATTCAGGAAAGACAGCTAAGTGTGCCATGCTGCATTCATGGATTAACTAGTCCCCATCACTATATTCTTAATTTGTGGAAACCAAATGTTTTGAGCCCTCCGGTGAAAATTGTATGTTCTTTGTTATCTGAAAATAGTGCGTTGCCACTCGAGTTAGTTACCTAACAAGCTCTACACAGAATCCATGTAGCTGTGCCATGTTTTACTTCTAAACTAGAACAATATAATTGTAATGCACAAAAATAAGTCTTTATATTTACTCTAATGAGCTTGCTTCTCAGTGTTGCTAGTGACATAAAAAAAACTAATAGCAGGGTCAATATAATGTTTCTATGGTAATCGTCACGCCACTTTTCCTCTCTTCCTATAGTCTTCTCATGTTACATTTTAATGTGTTTCTGCTCAAGTCAATTCAATTTATCAGTTGGCAAGAAGCATGAAACAGAGCTGATTTGCTCTGGCTCCACTTACAAGTAAACTGTAAAACTCAATTTTCAATTTCGGTCTTCAATCAGATACACATGAGAAGAACAATACTAATTTGGGGAATACCATTATTTACAGAGGTTTAATCTGATATAAATACAAAAGAAAAATGTTAAAATGTGTGGTGCATATTTTGAATTTGCATAATCTACGCGTTTCCTTCTTGCTCATCCATTATAATGGGATTTTAGGGTTATAATCTGTGACATGATAGCCTACAAGTTATCATGGAATTATAAAGTGCCAAGAGATCCTCCAGGGTAGTGGTTTTAAAACCAAGATGTGCATATCTGCATATAGAGGTCCATGAAAACTTTTAAAGGTGTATATGAATGTGGCTAGTTCTAAGATAATGTATTTTCTGTTCCCTCACTTCCACATGTCATCTTTCTAAAATCAATCTGCCTGAAAGCAGCTTGAATAGGGCCCTAACAAGTTCTCCTTTTTCATTTTGCTTTTCACAATCCTCTTCCTCCCATTTACAAAAGAAGGTCAGTGTTCTCAAGCTGCCTTTAACATCACAACATGGGCTATTTCTCTGGAAGAGAAAAACCTCCAAGGCACCAGACACAGGATGAATTTCAAACACTGCTGTAAAGTGAATTAAACTATCACTGGGTGACACATTGTTTGCAGTTCATATGGTTTCCAATTCTTTTCTTTCAACCACATTAAAGGAAGACCTAAACCAGTTAACAGTTAATATATCCTTGACATGTGTCAGGGCTCAAATGAATGTGAGACTTTCCACTGTCAGACTTGGATGTTTACTAGATAATTTACAAAAATAATTTGTAGTCCTAACATATATACAAACACACAGACATACACACCCCCGAAAGTTCTTGATGAATGGAGTTAATTATAGCACAAAGTAAAATTTTATCTATTTATGTAGGGGAATATAAACCCATTGAAAAATATTCTTATTCAATGAATTTAAGAAATACATTTATTTTTAAAATTTTTGTTTTATTACTTCATTATAATCGATCAAATTAATGTTTTAACAATTTAAATATAATTTGTAAGCTCAGTGTTGTGGCTTAGAGGAAAAGACAAATTTGGGTAACAGAAGCATCTTAATCATTGAAAAAAAACTATGAATAAAACTACAATTGGAGTCAAAATAACAAATATTTTGAAATATAATGAAATGGCTCATGACCATGCAGGAGAACAAAAAGGACTTATTTATTCTCAATATGGTCTAAGATGTAATAATTTACTTTCCAAATTTAATAATTGAGGCAATAGATACAATGAGAATATTTATGATTTCACTATGTAATGTAAAATAAAATATTAACTATGATTTTCTGAGTTAATTTGAAGTGCTATGATTATTGACAGTGGCGTAAAATTATAACATTAATTTTAATATCATTTGAAATTAGACCAATTGTATGTAACCTCTTACAAATTTTACATAGCATTTTAAGGATTAAAAATAGGTCATTAGTTGTGAGATTCAGACAATGTATGGGGTTGGATATCATTTGCATTTTATTTTACACTAGAGGCCTGGTGCATGAAAATTCATAACTGGAGGGGGGTCCCTCAGCCTGGCCTGCCCCCTCTCACAGTTCGGGAGTCCTTAGGGGCAGGGGGCAACCTGGCGATCAGGGGAAGGTGATGCCCCTATCACACCTTTGCTGCTGCCACTGCTGGCAGCACAAGCCTTGGCCAGCCCTGATTATCTGAGCCGCAGGTGGCTCTGGGTGGCTGGGCAGCCGTCATCTGAGGCTTGCCTGCACCTCGGGCTGGCCCTGGGAAGCTGGGGGCCTGAGGGGACTGGGAGTCTCCAGAGACAGGAGCACAAAGCAGCCAAACCCTCCTGGGGGTGGACCTGGCCATACTGCACACCTGCCATCCTAGTAGGGCTGAGGGGACTGGGCACTGCCATCTTTTGGCTGTGTTCGCTGCCACCTTTGAGGGCATAGTAGTAAATTAGCATATTCCCTCTTTATTGGCTGTGGGTGCCACGATCTTTTGTGAGGAAATTACAGTCAATTATCATATTCCTTCTTTATTAGAAAAGACTAACTTAACTCTGTCATGATGCTCCATGAATAGTTTTTACAGTTTTATTGAGAAACTAGAGGCCTGGTGCATGACATTCATGCACTGGAGGGGAGGGGGAGCTCAGCCTGGCCTGCACCCTCTCCCAGTCTGGGACCCCTCAGGGAATGTCTTAGGCCTGAGGGTTCCTTAGCACTGCTGTGGAGGTGGTAGAGGCTCCTGCCACTGCCGTTGCACTCACTAGCTATAATCCTATCTTCTGGCTGAGTGGCGCTCCCACTGTGGAAGTACACTGACCACCAGGGTGCAGCTTCTGTATTAAGAGTCTTCCCCCTGGTAGTCAGTGTGCATCATACCAACCAGTTGTTCTGCCATTCAGTCAATTTGTATATTAGAGTTTTATTATATAGCATAATTGACATATAACATTGTTTCATATTGTACTAGTATCTGTAGATTTGGGGAGTGAGTGGGAGGAAGTGAGTTCAGGATTTTCCTATGCCACTATTCTGAACCCCCTCCCTCCAAGAAATATATTTCTAATAAATATTAATTTTTATGTTTTTGATTTTTTATTCAAATGTGTAATGTTTTATTTTAATCAATTGTATACTACTAAATAAGTATAATGATAACTTGATCCTGAATATTTTTTAATTCATAGAAATTTATGGTCATAGGAAATGTTTAAATGAATATTTTATATTTTTATATGTATATATATTGGCATATATATTCACACATATATATGCCAAATAAATGTCATCTAATGTTCCATGATCTGATGTTCCATAGAAGGCTTAAGCACAAAATATATTACATTAGTATAAAATATTGTGGAAATGGCTATATGAGTTACAAGACAAAAGAAACCACGTTAAATTACTGACAGTTATAACACAGATTTTTCATATTCTTTTTAATGTATAATGGTGTGTATCCAATTGTTTTATTATATAGGTACTATTGGATGAATTTGAAAGGATGATGAAGTATTTTTATTTAAAAAATTAAATATTTATCACATTCTTTAAAGTATACTCTTTGTGGCCATTTAAACACATATTGCACATTTTTAGCTTTTAATTTATAAGTTTGTGAGGAGAAAGTATATTAAAAGTTTTTTTTTTTATGAACTACGAAAGCAAAAATAGTTGGATGAATACTGTTTTTAGTACAACAATCATCAAATGCTTTTCGCAGTGAAAAACTGCCTTCAACTGAAATCTTATGTTATCTCAATGTATGAAAGAGTTGTGCTTGGAATAGCTGTGCACACCCTTTTCATCTCACCCCCTCTAACTCCAGCAGTAGCCCTTGATG
The DNA here is from genome assembly GCF_964339955.1 of Pipistrellus hanaki. Lineage (NCBI taxonomy): Eukaryota > Metazoa > Chordata > Mammalia > Chiroptera > Vespertilionidae > Pipistrellus > Pipistrellus hanaki. Next base: position 17,322,247 of record NC_140524.1, on the reverse strand, counting down.
TACCTTTGTCTACAGGAAAATAGTTTTCAAATCATTGAAAAAACCTCCTATTTTTTTTTCTTTTAAATATATTTTTATTGCTTTCAAAGAGGAAGGGGAGGGAGAGCAAGATACAAACATCAATGACGAAAGAGAATCATTGATTGGCTGCCTTCTGCATGCTCCCACAAGGGATAGAGCCAGCAACCCAGGCATGTGTCCAGATTGGGAATCCAACCATAACCTCCTGATTCATGGGTCAATACCACTGAATAACACTGGCCAGGTTGAAATCTCCAATTTTACTGTGCCTAACTAGTGGCTCAGAACCAGTGAATAAATAAACTGTGCCCCAAACAAAGTTATCTAACTTCAAAGCAAAAAATATAAAATAGACAATCACATGGTTCAACCTAGCTTTAATAAATAATTGACAAATTACTTAATATGTAGTTCCTTTGTCCTACGTTTTTAAAATACACTTAAAGCTTTTAAACACATTGTGAAAGCTTGCGTCAGTTATCCCCCTTTTCTTAAAGTGTTTAGGCAATTCAAACAGTAGAGTGGCCCTGACTGGTGTGGCTCAGTTGGTTAGCACTAGTGCATTGAAGGATTGTAGGTTCAATTCCTGGCCAGGGCACATACCTGGGTTGTGGGTTTGATCTTACGTTGGGGTACATGAGGAGACGATTCAATGTTTCTTTCTTTCCCCCTCTCTTCCTTTCCTTCTCTAGAATCAATGAAAACATGTCCTCACATGAGGATTAAAAAAAAAAAAGTAAAACTTCAATATTGAATAATGCAAAGAAAAACCATTTAATTAGGTTAATTGTGTTATTTTTTATAAAATGATAAAAGAAGTAAGGTTTTGTTACTAGTGAATTGGAGATATTGTATAAAATAGAGCACAAATGAGTAAAATAAGTGTAAACAGTATTGGGGTCCATATTCAAGATTCTGTAGCATATTTCCAAATTCTTTTTAGCATATAAAATTAATTACTATACCCAAAAATAAAGAGGAAAAAGAATACTACTCTAATTTCTTGAACCTGGTGTTTGAAAAGTTTGATTATCTATAAATATATCTACATAGATATATATTGCTTAACATATTCATTTTAAAATTTGAATTTAAATACAGGGCATATGTCTCATATACATGAAGACATGTAACACTTTGACAGTTTAATTCCTTTATTGCGCAACAAGTTATGTTGGTGTCTTGTTGAATAAGCCTTTATTTTTTTGTCATAAATTTAAAAAAAATGTAGACACTGATCTTCTATCAACCTTACTAACATAACTTTTCAAACAGAATTACACCATGTAAGATATGTCAAATTTATTATAACAGTACTGACTTGAAATCTTTTTTTTAAAATATATTTTATTGACTTTTTTACAGAGAGGAAGGGAGAGAGATAGAGAGTTAGAAACATCGATAAGAGAGAGTCATCGATCAGCTGTCTCTTGCACACCCCCCACTGGGGATATGCCCGCAATCAAGGTATTTACATGCCCTTGACCGGAATCCAACCCGGGACCTTTCAGTCCACTGAGCCAAACCGGTTTCGGCTATAGTAACTTATTTTTTTTCTCCCTATTTTTTAAATTGATTATGGTATCACATAATTGCCCTCATCCCCCCATTCCCATCCCAAACCCCACATGCCCTTACCTCCCCTCCCTGCATTGTCCATGGGCACTGGCCAGGCCCATATGCATGCACACAAGTCCTTTGGTTGATCTCTTCCCCTTTACCCCCACCCTCCCCTACTTTCCCTCTAAGGTTTGAAAGTCTGTTCGATGCTTCTCTTTCTCTGAGTCTGTTTTTGTTCATCAGTCTATGTTGTCCATCATTTCCTCTAGATGTGTGAGATCTTGTGATCTAAAAAATACCTTTGTAAGAATCTAAACTGAGAAAAGCCATAATGGTTATGCTGAGAGGCAAATGAATCAGTCTGTAGTGAGTTCCTTTCTGGACCAACAGTTCTTTTGAGTCCCAATTTCAATGTCAAATAGTTCCTTATGTATACATGTCAGCCATGTTATTTCAGATCTGGTTGGTGGCCAAATGGTGGTGATGCAGGTCCAACCGTCTCTGGTTTGGTTCTGGGTATCCTTCAGCAACATGCAGCTGCTGTCTGCTGGTATGGTGAGGTGTTGTCAGCATCTTCCATCTCTGAATTGTTTCTCTTCTGTCTTCATGGCTGGAGCACTTCTGTCTATTCCTCTCTGTTACAGGATTCCATATGGTCTCTAAGATCTTTTCTGAAAATACACAAACATATTCTCTACCAAAAGTTAATAAAGGGATATTTTCTATAAATTTGACTTGGGATCCTTTTTCTTCCCCCCCCCCAAAATGATTTTCCTCTGGCTTGTTTTGATACCATGTGTGTATTTTCATGGGTATCTTTCTGTTAGCATTTCGAATGAAGGTTAATTTTCTAAAGTACAAATTTTTTAGATGTAAATTATTCGCTTAAGCTTTTTAAAATTTAATAAATTTTTATTGTTCAGATTATTACAATTTTTTCTCCTTTTCCCCCCATAGCTCCCCTCCACACAGTTCCCACCCCACCCTCTGCCTGTATTCCCCACACACACTTTTCTCATCCATAGATGTAAGATTTTTGTACAGTCTCTTCCCGTATCCCCCACAACCCTTTCCCCCTGAGAATTATCAATCCACTCCCATTCTATGCCCCTGATTCTATTATATTCACCAGTTTATTCTGTTCCTCAGATTTTTAATTCACTTGATTTTTAGATTCACTTGTTGATAATATGTGTTTGTTGTCCATAATTTTTACCTTTACCTTTTTCTTCTTCCTCTTCTTAAAGAATACCTTTCAGCATTTCATATAATATTTGTTTGGCAGTGGTGAACACCTTTAGCTTTTTCTTATCTATGAAGCTCTTTATCTGACCTTGAATTCTGAATAATAGCTTTGCTGGGTAGAGTAATCTTGGTTGTAGGTTTTTGCTATTCATCACTCTGAATATTTCTTGCCACTCCCGTTTGGCCTGCATAGTCTCTGTTGAGAAATCAGCTGACAATCTTATGGGTGCTCCCTTGTAGATAATTAACTGTTTTTCTCTTGCTGCTTTTAATATTCTTTCTTTGTCTTTTGCCCTTGGCATTTTAATTATGATGTGTCTTGGTGTGGTCCTCTTTGGATTCCTTTAGTTTGGGGTTCTGTGCACTTTCTGGACTTCTAAATCTATTTCTTTCACCAGGTGGGGGAAGTTTTCAGTCATTATTTCTTCAAATAAATTTTCAGTATCTTGCTCTCTCGCTTCTTCTGGCACCCCCATAATTTGGATGTTGGTTCACTTGAACTTGTCCCAGAGGCTTCTTACACTATCCTCAACAACAAAACAACAACAACTAGACCACCAACTTATACCATACACAAAAATAAACTCAAAATGGATAAAGGATGTAAACATAAGATAAAAAACCATAAAAAATACTAGAGGAATCAACAGGCAGAGAAATCTCAGACATATGCAGTAGCAATTTCTTAACTGATACTGCTCTTAGGGCAATGGAAACTGAAGAGAAAATAAACAAATGGGACTACATCAAAATAAAAAGCTTTTGCACAGCAAAAGAAACCATCAGCTATACAAGAAGAAAGCCCACTGTATGGGAAAACATGTTTGCCAATGGTATTACCAATAAATATTTAATCTCCAACATTTACAGGGAACTCATACAACTTAATAAAAAGAAGATAAATGGTCCAATAAAAAAATGGGCAATGGACCTAAATAGATACTTTTTGAAAGAAGACAGAAGAAAGGCTAAGAGACATATGAAAATGTGATAAAAGTCACTAATTATCTGAGAGATGCAAATTAAAACAGCAATGTGGTACCATCTCACACCTGTCAGAATGGTATCATCAACAAATCAATAAAGACAAGTGCTGAAGAGGATGCAGAGAAAAAGGAACACTTGTGCACTGCTTGTGGGAAAGCAGATTGGTGCAGCCACTGTGGAAAACAGTATGGAGTTTCCTCAAAAAATTAAAAAGGGAACTTTCATTTGACCCAGTAATCCCACTTCTAGGAATATATCCCAAGAAACCAGAAACACTCATCAGAAAGGATATACACACCTCTATGTTCATAGCAGCACAATTCACCATAGCTAAGATTTGGAAACAGACTAAATGCCCATCAGCAGATGAGTGGATTATAAAACTATGGTACATCTACACAATGGAATACTACACTGATATAAAAAAGTAAGAATCATTACCATTTGCAGCAACATGGATGGAACTGGTTAGCATTATGCTAAGTGAAATAAGCCAAGCAATGAAAGAAAAATACCACAAAATCTTATTTATGGAAAATAAAGAGGATTATAACATGATGAGCAAAAAGATAGATACAGAGGCAGTAACCCATCAAACAGACTGTCAAATTACAGCAGGTAGGCTGGGGAGTTTTGGGGAACAGGGGGAAGAGATCAACCGAATGACTTGCATGCATACATGCTCAACCAATGGACACAAGTCACTGGGGGAGTGGGTGAAATGAGGGCATGATACAGGAGATAGGGGAGGCTTGGGGAAGGCCAGTGGGGGAAAAAAGGAGATATATGTAATACTTTGTGTAATAAAAAAAAAAGGAAAAGGAGAACTTGAATGAGTACAGGCAATTCAGCACAGCTGGATCCAACTCTTATTTTGTAATATATATTTTACTGACTTCAGAGTTAAAGGGAGAGGGAGAGAGAGATAGAAACATCAATGATGAGAGGGAATCATTGATTGGTTGCCTCCTGCATGTCCTCCACTGGGATTTGAGACAGCAACTGGGAATCGAACACTGACCTCTTGGCTCATAAGTCGATTCAACAACCACTGAGCAATGCAGGCCAGGCTCCAACACATTTGAAAATTAAGACTCAAAAGGGAATGCTTCCTGCTTGTTCTTTATCGTGGCAAACTAAATTTTATCATCTGTGGTGCTTACTAGCTCTCAGAACTGTAAGTAAGTCTCGTGCTAATAGAAATTCTCTCTCTAACAAGTGAACTTGAATGTTGTGGGCAATAGAGAACTCGTGTTTTAAAATGAACTATGTATTATCAACCTAGTAGCAGCATTTAAATTTAATTCACAAAACCACTTTAGATTAAGGAAGCATAAAAAAGGAACCTGTCAAAGCCAATTCTGAATAGCAACCAAAATTAAATTTTACTGTGGAATCCAAGTTTTAAGGTAGCTCCATTTAGTTTTATAAGCTAACCATTTTATCTGTTAACATTACTTCTTATATGGTGTTAACTTCTTGTTAATACACTAATATTCTCCATTAGAATGTTCTTTCATCTTTTTTTTTTATTTCACATTCCTAAATTAAATTTGGGGACACTAATGATATATACAAATAAGAGAAAAAAGACATTTACCCTTACTATTAGGCTCACATATTCTTTCCCACAATGCTCTATGAAAAAATATTGAAGTACACATAATTTGCTCTGAAAATGTTAGTCTGCCTTAAGTATGATCCTGAAAAAAAATTTAAAGAGCTCTTCCAAATATGGATAAGGTCATCACTAGCAGATAGAGTGAAAACCAGAGTAAAGTAGGAAAATTGTAAAATTCAGATAAAGTCATTTATTTCAATAAAGGAAAGCATATGCTCTCAGTAATATTTTGTATTTAAAATGGGAAGAAGGACATAGCCAATAGATCCTCTGATGAAAACTATTATCTCATCTAGGTTCATCAGGGATATTGGTCTATAATTTCCTTTCTTTGTAGTGTCTTTATCTGGTTTTGGTATAAGGATAATGATGGCCTCATTAAAAGAGCTTGGAAGTATCCCTTTCTCTCTCTCTCTCTCTCTCTCTCTCTCTCTCTCTCTCTCTCTCTCTTTTTTTTTTTTTACTAGTTTGAGAAGTATCAGTGTTAGTTCTTCTTTGAATGTTTGGTAAAACTCCCCTGTGTATCCATGTAGACCAGGACATTTGTTTGCTTCAATTTTTTTTATTAGTTTATATTTCATCATTTTTATTGGCCTATTCAGATTTTCTGATTCTTCCTGATTCAGTTTTGGAAGACTACTTGTCTACGAATTTATCCATTTCATCCAGATTGTCTAGCTTGTTGGAATATAGTTGTTCATAGTATTTTCTTATAATCCTTTGTATTTCTATGGTATCAGTTGTTACTTCACCTCTTTTGTTTCTGAATTTATTTATTTGGGTCATCTCACTTTGTTTATTTTTAAAAAATATTTTTATTGATTTCAGATAGGAAAGGAGAGGGAGAGAGAAATAGAAACATTAATGATGAGAGAAAATTATTGATCGATTGCCTCCTGACCACCCCACACTTGGGATTGAGCCCATATCCTGGGCATGAGCCCCAATCGGAAATCGATATGTGATCTCTTGGTTCATAGGTTGACACTCAACCACTGAGCAACACCGGCCAGGCTCTCTTGGTTTCTTGATGAGTCTGGCTAAAGGCTCATCAATCTTGTTTATCTTTTCAAAGAACCAGCTCTTGATTTCATTGATCTTTTGTATTGTTTTTGTTTTTTATTGTTTAACGTATTACATATGTCTCCTTTTCCCCTCTTGACCCCCCCTCCAGCCAGTCCCACACCCAAGGAAAAGCCCCATCACTCCAGTGACTATATCCATTGGTTATGCTAATATGCATGCATACAAGTCCTTTGGTTGATCTCTAAATTCTCCTCCCCTGCCTTCTATCTGAGGATGGATGGTCTGTTCAGTGCTACCTTGTTTCTGGATCTATTTTTTCATCAGTTTATGTTGATCATTATATCCCACATATGAGTGAGATCATGTGATATTTATCTTTCTCTGACTGGCTTATTTTTCTTAGCATAATGCTCTCCAGTTCCATCCATGCTGTTGGAAATGGTAAAAGTTCCTTCCATTTTATAGCAGGGTAGTATTCCATTGTGTACATGTACCACCATTTTCTGACCCACTCATGTGCTGAGGAAGAAACTGAGGAAGAAAGGGTTGGCATAAAGGGAAAAATGAGATAGAGTAAACTAATGAAAAAAAATAAAAATACAAATAGAATGTAGAACACTAACCTAAAAAAATTAAAAATTAAACTACAAAAATAATAATAAATAACAGCCTACCTAATAAAATAATAATATGCAAATTAACCATTACTACACTACACCCACAAGCCACACCCACCATCCAATCAGAGTGAGTATGCAAATAAACCCAACCAAGATGGTTACAGCCACAGAGAACAGGAGGGAGGCTTGGGTTTCCCAGGCAATGAAGGAAGCCAAGCTTTCCACCTGCCCTTGCCTTCCTAAGCCTCCACTAAAGACTACAAAGTTTCAATGATAGAAGGTAAACAAATCCAAACAGAAATGGCTACAGCCACAGAGTGAGCAGGAGGCTTGGCTCTGCTCCAGGCTACAAAGTTTTAATTGTAGAAGAAAAATAAATTCCAGATACCAGGGCCTCAGTTTGGGTGGCCAGGAGGCATGGCTGGCCTGCAAATCACCACAGGCCCCTTGCTCAGGCCCTCCCCCCACAACCCAAGGGAACCCCCACCCTGATCCAGGACACCCTTTAGGGCAAACCAGCTGGCTCCTTGCACCAGGCCTCTATCCTATCTAATAAAAGAGTAATATGCAGATTGACCATCATTCCAACACACAATATGGCTGCTCCCATGTGGTCAAAGATCCTGCCCCTATGTGGACAGAAGATGGCTGCCACAAGATGGCCTGCAGGGAAGTGCAGTTGGGAAGCACCAGGCCTGCAAGGGAGGGCAGTTGGAGGCGATCAACCTTGCAGGAGAAGGCAATTAGGGGTGACCAGGCCTGCAGAGGAGGGAAGTTGGGGGCAAAAAGGCTGGCAGGGGAGCAGATAGACATCAATCAGGCTGGCATGGGAGTGGTTAGGGGGTGATCAGGTTGGCAGGCAGAAGTGGTTAGAGGTGATCAGAAAGGCAGGCAGGAGAGCAATTGGGACCCAGCAGTCCTGGATTGTGAGATGGATGTCTGACTGCCCGTTTACGCCCATGATCAGGCCTAAACGGGCAGTCGGACATCCCTAGAGGGGTCCCAGATTGGAGAGGGTGCGGGCTGGGCTGAGGAACACCCCTCTGCCCCCGTGCACAAATTTCGTGCACTTGACCTCTAGTAATAAAATAAAGAGAAACAATTTAGTTTCTTAAGTAAAAGATAAAAAATTAAAAAGTAAAGTAGTTAAGTTTGTTCACTTCAGCTGAGTTTAATGTCCCATGGGAGGTGGTTTAAGACCCCTCTCCACTGTTCTGTCAGCCATGTCTCAACTTCTTGCTAAACAGCACCATGTTGAAGCTTTCACCAATCCACAACTCCTCTGTGTCAGACTCCACAACCTTGGTTTCAGCCAGATGGAACCAATCTGCTGCTTTGTCTGCCTGCTTTCAGTGGTATTTACACAAGTTTCTATTTCTGACATGGCTCTAGGTGGCAGTGTTTCTGTATTAGTTTCTGGGAACAAATGGCCCCTCAACCCATTCCCCAAGGGTTCCCTGGGGGTATTCAGAATCCTTGTATTCCTCCTGAGTTCAAGGTTGTATGTGGCTGTGCTGCTAGGAGAGGCTTGGTCTTCAGGAGAAAAATGGCTGTTCAGGGTTGGAGAGGCCTGACTGTCCTAGAGCTGGCTTCCTGGTTGTCTCTCCCTATTTTGCTCCCCAGCTTCCACAAAGCAAACTTCCCCTGAACCATAGCCTTGGTGAGTGTTTGTAATTGAAAGATCCTATGTATTGGGTTTAGTGAGTAAAAGCAAGGGGGTTATAAAGACAGAGCAACCGTGCCACTGTGCATCTCTCCCCTTCTCCCCCAAGGGATTGAAGCTGGTGCAGAGCTTCAGTCTGGTTTTCTGGGCACAACTTCCCATGGCTGTGGACTTAGATCTAGAGTCTCCCACTGCCAACAGCCCTGTGTACCCCCTTCTACAGTTGAGCACTTCACTGTCCCCAAGGGACACAAACTTTGTGCAGCACAATCTCCCTCTGAGACTCTAGTCCCAGCTACATGTGCTTCTACCTCCAGCCCAGAGCCCCGATGCTACTGTTCTCTATGTATCTTCTGTCTTTTCAGACTGAGGATTGTCTTTATATCTGTGTTTAATTTCAGATGGATGTTATTCAATTCAGCTGTTCCTTCTATCTCCTCTGTGAGAAAGTGTAGGATCATCTGTCTATTCAGCTGACACCTTGTCCACCCCTGGACAAACTTTTTAGAAGCCTGCAGCCTGGGAGGCTAAAGTCTCAGTGTTTATGGGTTCATAGCCAAGGCAGTAGGTCCCTGGCTAGTGTGGCTATAGGGTCCCTAAAATTTTTCATAGGTGTCCAAAGGCTTCCCAGGTAGATATGAGGCTGGGATTCAAGATGGCATGGTCTCTGTGTCAGAGCTGGCCACCCCGGGAGAGAGATTGCAGTGGTAACAGAGGGTGTCTGGCTAGGGAATCCTGGTCTACTAGCCCCCAGTAGTCCTGTGGAATATAACTGTCACACACACACACACACACACACACACACACACACACACCACATGTTCACGCACTCTCCTTTCACTCCCTCACTAACTCACTCACTCCCTCACTGCCATCCTGTCTGCCACTATCTTGAATCTTCCCTTTGTATTATTTTTTTCAGTCAGGGCACATACCTAGGTTTTGAGTTGGATCCTAGGTTGGGGCAAGTACAAGAGACAAATGATAGCTGACATGGGTCTCATTCTCTCTCTCTCTCTCTCTCTCTCTCTCTCTCTCTCTCTCTCTCTCTCTCTCTCTCTCTCTCCCTCTCTTCTGTCTCCCTCTCTCCCTCTCTTCCTCTCTCCCTCTCTTTCTCTCTCCCTTTCTCTCTTAAATCAACAAGCATATCCTTGCATGAGAATTTCAAAAAAGAAAATATTTATAAATTCAATACATATGCTCAAGAAAATTCATTTAAAAGTAATTCTAGATGAGTAAAAAGGAGAAAAAAATAAAAGAGGCATCTAAGCTAGAAAAGTGCATTAGTTCATTGTTTTCTTTGCATAGTTGAAAAAACAGGTTCAATTGTTGGTAGATGTCAGAAAAAAATGTGAATGAAAAACAATCGAAACACACAAAAATGTTAATTTCTAATGTATAGGAATTTAGAGAAGGCAAGTAAAACTTTCAGATCAATAACTCACAAAGATGTGAAAGAATTACCCCCAAAATGTCAAAATAAACTGAGCTGCTTCTACATTGAAATATTGAGGTCTCATGAAATCCAAACCTTGTCATTTTATCCTGCTCAAATGGAGTTTGATGATATGTAAATAGATGTAGTATAATGAAGAAAAAAATTTATTTGACAACTTTGGGAGTACAAGAGCTAAGTCTTAAGATCTTCCTGAAACTTTTATTTGATACAATCCACTATAATATATGTCTCTGCCAATCAAATACAATGTATATTTAAAAAGTAATATAACTATTTCAGATTCATAATGTTTTATCTAATATTTCATAAGCAGTGTTTTTCATCAAATTAAATTGTGAAATCTCAAAAATTTCTCATAATAATTTTTCCCCCTGATAAATCTGCTGAGACAATGGAAACAAAAGAAAAAATAAACAAATAGGGCTACATCAAACTAAAAACTTTTTCAACAGCAAAGGAAACCATCAACAAAATGAAAACACAACACACTAAGTGGGAAAACAAACTTGCCAATGATATGTCTGACGGGGGTTAATACCAATATTTACAAAGTTCATTTTCAAAATATATAAAAAAAACTTATAAAACTCAACACCAAAAACACAATCAATTAAAAATTGAATAACACTTTGCCAAAGAGGATATACAGATGTCCAATAAGCATATTGATAGATGGTCAATGCTACTAATCATCTGAAAAATTCCAATTAAAACCACAAGTTGTCACCTCAGGCCTGCCAGAATGAATATCATCAATAAATTAACAAACAACAAGTGCTGGTAAAAATGTGAAGAAAAGGGAACCCTTGTGCACTGTTGGTGAATGCAGACAGGTGCAACCACTGTGATAACTCCTACAGAGTTATCTCAAAAAAATTAAAAATGGAACTTCTGGGAATATATCCTAAGAAATCCGAAATGCCAATTTGACAGAATATATGCACCTCTGTGTTCATAGCAGTGCTATTTATAATAGCCAAGATTGGGAAGCATCCCAAATGCCATCAGCAGATGAGTAGATAAAAAATCAGTGGTACATTTACAAAATGGAATAATACTTGCCCATAAAAAAATAACTCTTACCTTTTGTGACACTATGGATGGACCTGGAGAGTATCATGCTATGTGAAATAAGCCAGTCAGAGAAAGATGAATACCATATTATTTCACTTATATGTGAAATTCAATGAACAAAATAAAGTAACAAACAAAATAGAAACAGACTCATGCATACAAAAAAAAAAAAAAAGAATGATAACTTTCAGATGGGAAGGTGTTTGTTGAAAAAGGTGAAGGGATTAAGCAAAAACACATCCTCAAAGACAAAGACAACAGTATGGTGATTACCAGAGAGAAAAGGAGGTGGGGGGAGGCAGAAGAGGGTAAAGAGGATATAAATAGTGATGAAAGGAGATTTGACTTGGGATGGTGACTACAATACAATATACAGATGACTATGAAATAAGAAAATGTCTCAAAAAAAAAAGAGTATGTCTAAAATTCCACAAAAATATTAGAGAAAATTTATTTCTCTTATTTCTATATAGAACTTATGGTTGGCTGGCTTGCTGATATCAGATATGGGCTACCATAAAATTCACTCTTCCTCTGTTTAATTTAGACACAATTTTATTGATTTTTCTCTTTCTAAAGATTGTCACTTTCTTAGGCTCCATTGTTTATTCCCTCTCTTCTTTCATCAAGAAAAACATCAGTTAACATATTTAGTTATTTTTCCAACAAAGAAATATCAGTTTATGAGAATTATAGTTTACTACAATATATTAGTTTATGAGAGTTATGCTTAGGTGTCAAGATAAGGTGTAGAGAATAGTAAAGCCAAACCAAGATGCAGATGCTGAGATTGGCTGCCCAAGTTTGCAAGACATAATTTAAAAGACATAATATCACAACCTTTTTTGGACTATGTAGGTATCCCCAAATAGCTAACCTTTTAATGAATATTATAAATTAATGTTCCAGAAGGCCACATCTGAATGAAATCCTGGAAAAGAGGTAGATGAACTAACTGATAGATAAAAATAGATACAGAGAGAGGAAAAGAGAGAGAGGAAGAGAGAGAGTGGGGGGGAGTGAATGATTTTAGAACACTCACAACTAAACAAAAATGCACCATAATATTTAATTTAAAAATTATACTCTTGTATTGGGTACTAGAAATGATTTCATGATTACCAGTCACTAAAAAGTGTTATTTTAAAAAGAAAATTAATGGCCAAGGGTGATGAAACTTTAATGCAATACCCATCTGATTATGATTATTGCAGGAAGCATATAAAGCAGAATATGATCAGTTGTTATGAGAAAGGATACACAAAATGCCATGAGAAGACAGGAAAATGAGATAGCTTTACTATGATTAAGGATGTTGAAGAAATCTTCAAGAAGAAATTACTATTTGGGTGGGGACCCCATTTGATGTAGAAATGGGAGTAACAGCATTCCAGAGGAGATAATATTGTTTGCAAAAGTAGAAATGTGTATACCCCAAACTATTCAATGTGGTGAGAGCACAAAGGTTAATGGGAAAAACTAGAAGACAAAGGCTGCACAGGTAGTTTGAAGTTGAAGTAATATAAATGAAGTTTCCACCCTTTACCATTTGAGTGACCTTGAATAATTTAACTTAATAAATCTGAGCCTTTATTTCCTCATCTTTAAATTGGAGACAATATGATTTTTGTTATTGACACAAAGAACACATAGGATACCCCTAGCATATTTCTTGTACAAGATACACAGTGAATAAATCAATGTCAATTTCTTTAGTTTTCAGTTCTTGAAACAATACTGTATCTAGTTACAATTTATACAGTTACAATTTACCCTGCATAATATATATAATTCTGAAAATTTCTATGTATGCATATGTTTCCCTGTGGGTTTAAGAAAATGCTATAGAGAATAATTTCACTCCACTTCCTCAATTTTCTCTATTTCATAAATCCAGATTTTCAAACAACATATTTTCTCAATGAGGAATATATGTACATGAACTCGCTGCCCAAATTTTGACCTTAGAGAGGTTTATACAAATCCAGTTCCACAGTCTAGAATGTGTCCCAATATCAAAGATGTGTGATCAAAAGCTCAGTTTGTAGCCACCGCTAGAAATATTTCATTGATCTTCAGAGATATAAAAGACAAAAGACAGTGTGAATTTCTATATATCCATACCATCTGTCAGGATAAAACACAGGTTAGGAGGCATGGCATAGTATGTGTTCAGTTTTTCCTTATAATGGAAAAATTAATTTTGACATTTGCATACTAGAAGAACTCAGGCAAAAGAATCCCATAATTTGCCTCAAATTCTGCTTGGAAAATCATTTGAAAACATATCTATTTTTTCCCTGAGTGTCACTATGTAAAAGAAGGTTTAGGAAAATATCCAAAACAAAGTTTCTGAAACTCTGGCAGATTAAAACCTAGAGGCAATACAGCTCAAGCTACATTAGAGTCACCAATTAGCTCTGAAAATGAAACTTGACAGCACTGCATTCTCACCTCAATTGCAATTTGACTTTCTTGACCCAAAAAAAGTATTGGGTGAAGAAATGAGACAAACTTGGTATTTAATTGCTGAGAGAATAAAAATTGCTGAGGGAAATTGTGGGTTTGAGGAAAATCGGTGCTAAAATGACACCTTGAATTGTACCTTATTAGAAAGTGTTCACATAAAGAAGATTTCAGTGCTCAGTCCATGTGACTCAGAGAAACCAGAATCACCTGAACTATAGAGATAATTCATGTATTTGTTCTGAAGGAGCGTTTGCAAATTGTAGCTTCCAATTTCGACTGAGGTGTTATCTTAGACAATACACTACATGCTTTAAAAGGCATCAGCCATCTCCACATAATGTAAAGGATTAGAGTGTTTTGAATGTTAGAAACATCAGTCTGACTTTGAAATTAGATAGGTGATAGACAGATGACAGATAGGTAAATGATGAGAGAGAGAGAGAGAGAGAGAGAGAGAGAGAGAGAGAGAGAGAGAGAGAGAGAGAGAGAAGAGAGAGAGAGAGATGATAGATAGTTAGATGACAGATGATACTTAGATGATAGATGATGGTGATGATGATGATGATGATGATGATAGATAGAATAGAATAGAATAGAATAGAATAGAATAGAATAGAATAGAATAGAATAGAATAGAATAGAATGCTTTGCCCTTATGTCACATCATACTATTAACAATGCACTTCTTGCCCTAACCAGTTTGGCTCAGTGGATAGACCATTGGCCTGCAGACTCAAGGGTCGTAGGTTCGATTCCAGTCAAGGGCATGTATCTTGGTTGAGGGCACATCCCCAGTAGGGGATGTCCAGGAGGCAGCTTATTGATGTTTCTCTCTCATTGATGTTTCTAACTCTCTATTCCTCTCTCCTCCTCTCTGTAAAAAATCAATAAAATATATTGAAAACAAACAATGCACTTCCATAGCTTTTATTCTATATGATCCTTTGTTATTTTATGTTGCGTAGGAAGGACATAGTAAATATTTTGGCATCTTCATTTTGTAAATGAGAAAAATAAAGTTCAGAGAATGTGAGTAACTTTTCAAAAATTACATAGACACTGACTTGTATATATATCCCAGTTACTATTTTTTTGTGAAGCAAACCACTATTTTATTAGACTTTACATATTCTATAGTTAAAGGATTTGACACATCTCAGTTGGATGATTCTTCTACTCCTCATGACCATTGTCCAATGTAACTTAGTGGTGCTCAGCTTGTGGAAAGGATGGTCCATAGGGTCCAAGTCTACTTTACTCATGTGTGACATCTTAGAAAGGATGAATGAAAGAAGTCTTGACTCCGCTGGGACTTTTGACCAAAGTGTCTACATGTAGCATCTCCAATATGGTCATCTTAGGAAACTCACTTCCCATATTGTAGTTGAGTTCCCAAAGAAAAAAGTATCTGAAGAAAACCAGGCAGAAAATGTCTGACCTTTTCTGACCTAGCCTTGGAAGTCACAGAGCATCATTCTGCAGCATTTCTAGCAATTATAAGCAATTCATATCACCTACACAGTTTGAAAGGGAGGAGAATTAGATTCCACTTCTTGATTGGAGTGTGTTAAAGTCAAATTGTAAAAGAGAAAATATGGGGGCCTTCGTTAGGAAATAAAATGTTATAAGCGCCAACACTGAAACTAGTGTCTCATGACTCTTAGATTTTCCTGGTTCCCAAATGTTTATGTTTCATATATAAATACAAGTGTGTAACCATAGACATAGCATAGACATATATAGTGACAAACACAGACACACACATTACAAATTAAAATATAACCTCCACAAGTGCAGCACATTGCTTGTTTTTATTTCATTTTTTTTCATCATTATATTCCCTCAGAAATTACATAGTAGATATTTGATAATTCTGTGAAATGAGTGGATAAATTAATGCTCAAATATTTAATGTAGGGAAAGTGTTCATAGTACATCATTTCCATTTTTATATAAAATTATCAGAGGAATTTTTATTCTAATCAATTTAACAATAGCTACTTTTAGTTGCATTTTAGAAATGTTTCACTAGTATTGACTGATACTTCATGCAATAGTAAACAAATAAATTGTAATTCTAGAAAATAGAAAATGATTTAGTACCTCTGTATACAAATAGTCCAAGGATTAAATCTAGGTAGGGGTTCATTTTTGATGAGTAACCTCTGTGACCTTGTATAAGTGGCAGTGGCAGATGAAGTGCCACTGAGTTAAGCACCTTGTTCACAACTCATTTTGACACTTGATTTACAGTTCAGAAATAAGCCTATTTTTAAGATTAATGACAATTTTAGTTTTTTAAAATTTTTATGACACTGAAAACATTATATTCTGTGTTCTCAAATTCCTGAGCTTTGAAAAAATTTTAGTATCCAAAGGTGTCACAGTTTGGGAGGAAAGTTAATGCATTCATGGCCAATAACCCCTATTTTTCCAAATAGGGAAACCAGCTCAAAGAGAAGTGGCAGTCTAAGAATGTATAGTTGTCTGCACCACAAACAGAAACAATTTTCCCAAATTCATACTGGACTTATCCCAAGTCTTCCCAAACTGTAATAACCTTTCAAAAGCTGTTAACAACCCTAATCAGTTTGGCTCAGTGGATAGAATGTGGGCCTGTGGACTGAGGGGACCCAGATTCGATTCCAACCAAGGGCATGTATCTTGGTAGCAGGCACATCCCCAGTAGGAGTGTGCAAGAGGCAGCTGATTGATGTTTTTAACTCTCTGTCCCTCCCCCTTCCTCTCTGTAAAAAATCAATAAAAATATATATTTAAAAAATAAAAATAAATAAAAACTATTAACATTTTTCATTCAAAAGAGTGATCTCAGTCACAATAATACTGATTTCAGACATCATGTGTTTAAAATAAGAATACACTGCCTTGTCAAGTATGATGCATATCTTATTTTGTCATTTTTTGTTGTCATCGTTGTCTGATTTAGTTTTGGGTTAAAATTGTAACTCAGGCATATAGTATCCTTTCCTGTTTATGCTGTACCATAGAAGCATGAATGTCAGTAACCTAGGTTGCATGAGGGAGTGGAGCAGCTGGCAAATTGGACACATGACAAGAATTACTGAACTGCACCAGACCAGGGAGGATTCATCAAGAGAAAAATTATTATTTGTGACGCAGTTTCCAAGTAGCAAATAACTATAAGGTAAGTCACCTCACTGTGGGCATAGAAAAACAATATTTCAGTTTCAATTTATTTCAAGTTTAGATTTCACATATACATTTAAATGAGGTTACTGTAGAAGAGCTTCATAGAAATATTGTTATAAACAATTTTGTGTTTTCCTGAATACCAAAGTAATACATGTTTATTATGAAACTGAAAATATAAATGTACTAACAAATAAAATTTAGTTGTTAAGCTCAATAATATTTTGAAGCATTTATTTCTAGTCTTCTTATAATGTACACATAGAGTTATGAACATGCATGCATATACCTACACACGCACAATATTTATATTTTATTAAAATTTCATAGCCTGCTGTTTTTGGCCTAAAATTAAATAATGAATATTTTCTAAGTTATTGGAAATTCTAAGTAACAGTATGATGACTATGTAAAATACCATAATATGGATATAACAGGTTCATTAACAATTCTTCTGTTGAATAACTAACTTCTAAATTTATTGTTAATAATCTAGTAGTAAATATTTTTGATAGATTCATTATCCTTTATGTTACTGGTTATTTCTTTAGGTTAGCTTTTCTGACATTGGATTATCTGATCAAATGCTATAAATAATTTGAGGTTTTTTCACAGATATAATCAGTTTGCTTTTCCCACCTTGTTGATGATGTTTGTGAGGTTTCTTACTGGTCTTAGCTTTGTGGTTCTGATTGCAAACTCAGGAATTAAAGTTATTTGCTTGCATTTTCAATATGCTTCCACCTGGTCTGCTCAGGAACTTGTGGGTGAAAAATCCAAATTTTAGTCATAGGCATGATCAACTGCAAGTTTTTTAGTAATAACTAATTAATTTTTTAGATTGATAATTCTTTTTTCATAACAGTTCTGCATAATGCATTAAGAATCACCATATTCCAAAAAGTGCTACATAATTCAGGCATATCTTAAAGGAAAGAATTCATATGGCAAGTATTATACATTTCTCTCTACTTCTTGTTAATGAATTATGATTTAGCACTTCATGTTCAAATACAGAAAAACTGGTTCAAGAATTAAATTTAGGCTTGAGCTTTATATCCCCAAATATTACTGAATCACTGAGTTAATTATAGCTTATTTTAAAACTGATTTTTAAAAAACATAAGTAGGAGTGTTCTTTCTAACACACTTTGAATCTTCTTATATTCATAAAAACTTCCAGTAGCATAACTTTCTTCCTCTAGAATCTAACTTATAAGATCTCACTTGCAGCCGAAACCGGTTTGGCTCAGTGGTGGAGCGTCGGTCTGCGGACTGAGGGGTCCCAGGTTCGATTCCTGTCAGGGGCATGTGCGTTGGTTGCGGGCACATCCCCGGTAGGGGGTGTGCAAGAGGCAACTGGTCGATGTTTCTCTCTCATTGATGTTTCTGGCTCTCTATCTCTCTTCCTTCCTCTCTGTAAAAAATCAATAAAATATATTTTTTTAAAAAAAGATCTCACTTGCTTACAGACTCAAATGCAGCCATTAATTTGTCTTTTCAACTAAAAAAAGAGGGAAAATGTACACACCAGACAATCGCTCCCATAGGAATCCCAAAAAGTAAGGAACATCAGCAATTTTTTTCAGAGGGGAAAACAGGAATTTAGATTTTGACTCAGCCTCTCCAAAAACATTCATATAGTTAGCAGCAGATCTGACTCCCCAACTGTTTTGGATGTACAACTCCAAGATGTCTTTAAGTTCCTAATAGCAGTGTTTTGTTTCATTTTCTCCATTTTCACGTCCTGTTTATTTGGATATCATTGAACCAGAAATAGAGGAATTACAGTCACACCATACATTTCTGAAGAATCTGCTGCTTACCTACCAAGTGAGCCTTTGTAAATTGGATTTCCCTTCATCTGACTATCATGTCATGCCTTAGTAGGTCTTTAAAACTGTAGTTAAGTAAAGTAGTTATAGCACAGTACTGAAATAGAATATAGGTGGGCTTCAAATTATTTATCTTGCATATTTTCCCCAGTGTAGTTATGAAAGTAGAAAAATTACACCTTCATTTTTATCTTTCACATTAATTTGTTTGTCATAGGGAACACAAGGAATACTCATTCTACTTTGTGTATTTGATGTATATTGTAAAAATTGTTCCTATTCTTTAATAAATATGAACACATGTACTAGGAAAGATATATACATCTTTACTATGTCAATAAGAGGATTACTTCCAAACATGATAATATTATAGAGTGTACCTTCATATAAATAGAAGAATTTCCATGTGTTGCAGATCCAGAAGACATGTGTCATATAATTTTGTTCCCCTCCCTCCCCCAAATTTATTTTTTTTCCTTCTTCCACACGTCTTTGTTCTTCAAATATATAGTAAGTGCCCATTATATATATTTGGTTGCTATGTGGCAAATATATAGTATGCACTTACTATGAGGTAGGACCTATACCCAGAGTTGAGAACAGGGAAGATAGTATGATTGAATTTGTTTAGTACTTGAAAGATTATAATTAACAAAATCATTTAATCTTGAAAACCACAAACAGTAGGCATTATTATACTCATTTTACTGATGAAGAAACTGAAATTCAGAGGTTTAACAATTTGCCCTAGGTGACACAGCAAGTAAGAGGTAAAGTCAGATTAGAATGCTGGTCTGTTTGATTCCAATGTCTTTGCTGAATTATGTGCTGTTTCCTTTATTTTCCTTTCTGCCATAATGTGTTTTGATTTTACTTATTCAGGTAATTTAACAGACACATGAGTTTAGGCACAGAATATTAGATTTGAAAAACCAACATCCCTTAAGAAAGGATTACATTAGTGTTTATAATCATAAAACAAATAAATTAAAAGACTTATTAGGCATAAATAAGTCAAATAAAGAATAGCAATTAGGATAAAGTAATTTAATTCAATTGAACAAACACTTATTATCTCCTATAGGCAAAATACCATTGGGAATATAAAGATTAAAAAGGCATGGACTCCTGTATCCTAGAGCTTGGAGTCTAATTGGGGAATCAAAGATATATAAATGATCTCGGTAATAAAGCCAACGATTGTAAATTTTGCAATTGAGATTAAGAAAACATGCTGTGGAATTCAGAAGAACAAAGACATTAGATCTCCACAGTGATAAATGACATACTTTTTGAAGAGCATTGAATTAAATATGGATATTAAAGAAAAAAATATTGCTTTAATAAACTAGGGAAGGCATAAGAGGAAGGATGAATAGCTTCAGCAAAGGTTTAGCACAGTAGTTTAAAACTCTTGGAATTCAATGTCACCAATCCATGGATGGTTAAAGATGGCAGAATGACAAAACATCTTTATCACATTTCCTAATAATGACCATATTAAAATGATGATGGAAATTTAAACATATTAGTAAGAAAATATACTAGCATTTATTACCGTTGGAAAGCTTTGGGGGATAAGGTCTGGTGAAACAGAGAAAGAGAAGATAAAGCATAGAAACTCATTTTCATAAAGATCACATTCCACAGAACCACAGAGAAGGTCTTGGCTCAAATATCAAGGGTTGGAAGACGAGGGAATTAATAGTAAACATGCCACTTGATCAATGAAACATTCTCTTACATTTTCCTCAAACTATTATATTCACAGCTGCCAAGCACTTACCACTGGGCAAAAAAGGAAGTGAGGATTCTCTCTAAATAAATTAAATGCTCTGGCAGTAATGCACCTCCTAGTTTAATAATCTAGTATTCACAAGCTCTGCTAAAGTACAGAAAGAGGCACAGAACTGAAAACAGTGAAATTAAGTGAAAACCTGCATAAAAAAGCTTGTCTCCTAACATTACTCCCTTATTTGGCTCTCAGAATGCCTACATATCTGTGTGACTTGGGGATGCCACTAACCTTCCTAAATTGTTTTTTTTTTTTTTTTTTAATTTTTAAAATGGGGAAGAGAATACAAAACCTGACTTTATTGAAGTAACTTGATTAAATCCAGTGTGGTGGAAACTCAGATATGGCTGCCAGTCAACTCTGAGATAGGGGAGGTCTCAGCATAAGAACGATGACCCCTGTGAGCACCCCTGTTTAGAAGAAATCTGCCTCTGAGTTCTTGGCCCAATGTCAGGCAATCCAATTACTCCCCATTTTGTCACTGGATCCCCCCAAGCTGCTGCCCCAGCATTGGAGCTCAGAAGGAGCAGGACCATGTTATTTTGTTCATGGTCACTCAGGCACAATACCTGCTGGTTTTTGCAGCTAGAAGTTACAAGGGCTCTTCTTTCCACCTTTGGAAACCTGTGCTGAGGGGTCTGGTGTGGAGCTGGCACTACTTGCTCCTCATGGAAGGCCTCCACAGCTGAGATATTCCTCTCAATTAAAAATAAAAACGCCAGCCCAATTCTGCGCCTCCAACCCTCCTACCAGTCTCAATGTGCTTTCTTCTTTACTTCTCTAGTTGTAGGCCTTCCATTCAGCCAAATTTCAGGTGGTCCTGGATTATGGTTGTTCTGTATTTTAGTTGTAATTTTGATGTGGTTGTGGGAAGCAGTAAGTACAGACATTTACCCATGCCACCATCTTTCCTTTTGGGTTTTCTTAACCGTGCAAGCTCTTGAGATTTTAAAGCTACTGATCATGCATGTGGTCCTCAGTCACTTCAACTACCTGTCTTGAGATATGATTTTTACTAAGCTTCATATTTAGTTGCTCTCCTTTGGTCATGATCCACTGTAACTGATATAGATACATTTATTTGGCTCTATAGAGCATTGTTTCCATGAAACATAATATGTATTGACTCTGCTAAAATAGAAATAAATTAAATAACATAAA
This sequence comes from Pipistrellus hanaki, assembly GCF_964339955.1. Lineage (NCBI taxonomy): Eukaryota > Metazoa > Chordata > Mammalia > Chiroptera > Vespertilionidae > Pipistrellus > Pipistrellus hanaki. The sequence continues at coordinate 17,300,540 of NC_140524.1, read as the reverse complement.
ATAAAAAACAATTGTACTCAGTAATACAGGTGTAGCCTATCTAAAGTATATAAGTTAATTTGAGCCTATGAGTAAATAGAGGATATTGTAATGTAAGCACATTCCCTTTAATGTAATCTTGATGGCTGTGCTTTGGAATCAATGTGAAGGGAAGCAAACAAATAACATATATGGTGCTGCAGAGCATTAAAGACAAAATGTGCTATAAACAAAGAGTGCATATTTTAAAGCAGGTAAAGGAAGCAATTTTCTATAAGAGCTAATAATTTGCTACTAACTACTAAGGGAAGAAACTGTTTCTTTGTTGGCCCATCCTCATTGCCAATCTATTTATCTAAAATTGCAAGTACTTAAATAAAATTAAATACAAAGGAGTTCAGGAATATGTTTGGATTTCAAATACAAAAGATAGCTCAGAATGTGTATAATGATTTTGTCCTATAAGAGCATCTTATAATTTTTGTTTTTATTTTTATTGAAAAGAAACAGCCAGGCTATTGAAGACCCTCCATAGGATTGAATTATCTTTGGAAATTTTGTAATAACTCAGGACACAGCATACCTTTTTTAGAATGTCAAGGCAAGAGAACACCTAAAAATGAGCAGATTGAATGCACATTTAAAAAAAACAAAAACAAAAACAAAAAAACCCAAGCTCCTAAGATGCAAAGGGAGGAAAAAAAAGAAAAAAGGAAAAGAAAGTCAAACTGTTCAACCAACCACAGCCTAAAAGCTAGACTTCCTCTTGCTTGTACAAGAAAAAAGGGTTTTGTGTTTATTTTGCTTGGTAATAATATTTTATGAGAGAAATATAAATCAAAACAATCTGATGATGTAGTTAAGAGGAAGAAAATAGCATGGGAGTTCACCTTGTTTATTATAGACAATAAGAAATAAGGTTTCTTTAGGAAGAAGACTTTTTCTGAGGAGCACAGTTATTAAAAGTACACTTGATAGTGAAAGCTGGCTATATCAAGCATTGCTTGAAAAGCAGAGCACCGGATTGAAATCTAATTTAAAACCACTGGACTTGGTTTGATATTATTAAAGGTTACAAAATGTGATTTATAAATATTTCATATGATTTATGTCCTTGGGTTAGTGGTAGATTTATTTTTACTATTTTTTTTTTTTACAACACAACATATTGTTTCTAAATTGTATTTTCCCACAAATGCTACAAAATAAATTTGCATAATAGTGTGTGAAATCTCATCAGGTAAAAATATATTTCCCCTACATATTAAATATTGGTCCCCAAAAGTATAGTTTACCAATTAATGCCATGGTAATTTTTTGTTTTTCATGTTTACCTTTTATCATTTATTATTCAGCAGAAAATTTTCTTCATAATATAATGTAAACTTTCCTCATTTAACCATAGATTCAAATTGAATATATTATCAATTGCAGATATGAAACCTGTTAATATAAATTGATTCTGAATGAGGACTATTAAAAATGAATGTTTAGAGTAATAACATTATTTTTGTATCACCATTGCTTTAATCAAAAGTAAACCTTACTGGAATGCAATTCACTTGTAATTCATAATACTCTTTGGGATAAAGTGAGGAAACTTACTAACTTCTTGAGTGACCTAGTATAAGTCACTTAAGCTCTCTGTGCATCAGTTTTCTCACCTGTAATGTATGGGAAATCTTTAATATGTGAACTTTAATGACAGCTCTAATATTCTATGAGTTCTTTTAATCTTGGGTAGAAATATCAGCTAAGAATTTCCCTACTTATTAGTAAATAAAACAAGGCCCATTCAGTCAATTTAAAAAATATATCTACAATTATTCGTTATCACCCAGTATATTTGTTTCTACCCTCAATTAATATGTCATTAGTAAGAAAAAGAAAATCAACCACAAAATGAAGAAACAAATGTATTAATGATGTTGATAAAGAGACATAAGGCTGAAACCGGTATGGCTCAATGGATAGAGCGTCAGCCTGTAGACTGAAAGGTCCTGGGTTCAATTCTGGTCAAGGGCATGTATCCTGGTTGTGGGCACATCCCCAGTAGGGGATGTGTAAGAGGCAGCGAATCAGTGTTTTTCTCTCATCGATGTTTCTAACTCTCTCTCTCTTCCTCTCTGTAAAAAAATCAATAAAACATTTTAAAAAAGAAGAACCATAAGAAGGTAGCATGCAGAAACATCATTATGCCAATGATGATGAGGTGAAGAACATGTGGAGGAAGTTACACTTAGTGCTAAATCTTCAAGAACAGAAAGCCTCAATATTAGGAACCAGTTCCAGTAAAGGGAATGGTAATAGTTAATATCATGTGTCAACTCAACTAGGCTAAGGCATGCCCAGATAGCTAGTTAAACATTATTTATGGGTGTGTCAGAAATAGATTGGCATTTGAATCAGAAGAATGAGTAAAGAATATCTCTTTCATCAATATGGAGAAGCATCATCCCATCCTTAAAGGACCCAAATAGAACAAAACAAAAAAAGATAAATTTTCTCTTTCAACTAAAACTGCCCTCAGACATCATTACTCCTGTTTATTAGACTTTCAAACTTGGACTGGAACTGGTCCTCAATCTCTGGCTTCCTTGGTTCTAAGGCTTTCAGGATTGGACTGGATCTATACCAATTCTGCTACACATTCAAACAAGGAGAAGAGATAAAGACAGATATTCTACTAAGAAAGGGGAATCCAGACAAAAAATTAGAAAGGTCTGAATTTGGGGAGCTGATAGTAGAAAATCAAAGAACATGGATGATATATTGGATATTTGGAAGGAAGAAAGGATGAATTTTGGAGGAGTGGAAAAAAAAGCTGAAACAAGTATGTGTCTTAATTTTAAAATCTGTGTGATTAGGAAGCTGGTAGTGGACTTAATGAACACAGGGAAATCAAGAAGGAATGATTAAATGGACTGGGCAAAAATCAAATTTGGTTGTATATTCAGGATACCAAGTTTAGGCCATTACCAGGAACAACTGTCATGATAGGTCAAAACCACATATTACTGTTCTCCACCATTGTCAACATAATTGTATGATTCTATAGAGTTTGTTCCTTGTAACTCACAAAGGAATTAATGGACCTGTTTTTTACGGCTTAACAAAAGAGTGTACATGTTCAATCTGAATTGAGGTGCAATTTTAAGTGTAAGATCAAAATGCTTTTGCGCTTAAGGCGTGTTAATGTTACATTGATTCAATTCCCATTCTGATGTAAGTTCAACTAAAACGCTGTAAAACATAGTGGAGAAAAATGTAAGATACTGGCACTAGAAAAGACAGGTGTAGCAGTAAATATATGCTGAAACCGACATAACTACAATAGAAGAACATGTAGCTGCAGAAAAATCAAGGCAGTCTGAGCCTGCAAAATCTTTTTATTAGTTACCATTGCAGTAACCCAGAAGGGTAATTAGGGATTTGAGCAGCATCACACAGGGTAATAGAGGGGGCTAGGAAGAACTGCAGCAGGGCACAATAGCGTGTGCCAGTGAGAGGAAGGCTGTGCATTCAGTTTGAAAAATCAATGACAGGAAGAAAATGCTATTAGTGCCTGTGATTGTTGGCAGGCTGACTTCAAGGTGACGGGTGAAGTTGAATCAAGTTGCTGTGAACCAAGAAAAGGCTCACAAATATTTCCTTCCAAAAGTACCATTTCAGGCCTATATGATTTTCTGATCTACAGATTTCAAAGGGACTCTGGATTGCATAGGTACTCAGTTTTAAAATTTTTCCCAGGTGGGGCCCATGGGTGTCTTGGTATAGACTCTTAAATCACATATTAGTATTAAGCTAGGTACAAGCTATAAAACTAAAGGAAATTTTCCAGATAAAATAACTAATTATAAAAATTACCAATTTTCCAGATAAAATAACTAAAAAAATTTAACAAAATAATACTAAGGGTAAGAGAAGGCATTCATATATACAGCAAAGTGAGAAATATCAGAAATCTGATACAGAGTCTTAATCTGAAGAAACTGATGCAAAGTAAGTTAAGTTTTAGAAATTAAAATCATAAAACATAAGAATGATAGGTGTCTTGGCAAAAATGTCTCTGTAAATGACAGTGATTCAATAATTGAAACTAACTTAATGCTCTGCATCTCAGTTTTTTTAATCTAAATTATTTTCATTGTTAACTTTAAGTAGTTGTCAAAATTAAAATTTTAAATGTATATGAAAATTATAATAAAATAAATAAGAATGTTTATTTTATATTTAATACCCAAAGTTAGACTGGATGGGCTAAATAGCAAAGTGGAGGCGATAGAGGGAAAATAAATCAATGAACATTAATATAGAATAAGAAAAATTACTCAATAAACAGTAAAAAATAGATTTAAAAAAAGATAAAATCAACAGAACCTCATAAAATACAACAACAAAAAAAATATAGCATTCATGTCATCAAAAACCTAAACGGAGAGAAGAAAATGACAGTTAGAGAAGTCTCCACATTTTAAAAAATATATATTTTATTGATTTTTTACAGAGAGGAAGGGAGAGGGATAGAGAGTTAGAAACATGGATGGGAGAGAAACATCGATTAGCTGCCTCTTGCATACCTCCCACTGGGGATGTGCCCACAACCAAGGTACATGCCCTTGACTGGAATCAAACCTGGAACTCTTGATTCCGTAGGCAGATACTTTATCCACTAAGCCAAACTGGTCAAGGCAGAAGTCCCAAATTTGGTAAGAGAAATAAATAAGTCTACAGAATAAAAAATCTGAGCAAACTCTAAAAAGTATAAATACATATAAATCCACAATAGGACACATTATACTACTGAAAATATAATACAAATAATGAATTTTAAAAGCATCCAGAGAAAAATAATACCTAAGTTTAAAGGAAAAAATAGTTTGAATTTTCATCAGAAATCATGAAGGCTGCAAAGGTATTGAATAAAATTATTCAAGTGGTGAGAAAAAAAAGAATTTCCAACCCAGAATCCTATACCCAGTGACACAAATTCATCAGACACAAATTACAAACATAAAGAAGACAACAAGTGATATCATTAAACATTGGAAAATATCAAAGATATAATAAAAGAATATTTAAACATACATTTGACAACTTATGTGAAATGGATTAATTCTACAAAATTTGTATACTATCACAATTCAAAAATGGAATAGATAACTTAAATAGCCTTGTAAATTTAAAGGGTATTAAATTTATAATTTAAAACTAGTCAAAAATAGATATCTAGTCCCTGTTGATTATACAGAAGAATTCTACCCACTATTAAAGAATATTTAATGTGATTGGATAAAGAAAATGGTGTAAATATGTACAATGGTATACTACTCAACCATCAGAAAAGATGAAATACTGCCATTTGAAACAACAGGGATGAATCTTGAGAATATACTAAACCAAATAAGTCAGATGGAAAAAGTCAAGAACCATATGATTTCACTCATGTGGCATATAAAACTGAAAGCAACAAATGAACAAGCAAAATTAAAAAAAAAAAAACATATACAAAAACTCATAGTCGTAGACAATACAATATACAGATATTGTATTATTGAATTGTGCACTTGAAACCTATATAATTTTATTAACCAATGTCAACTCAAATAAATTTAATATTCTTTTAAAAGTGGGACGACTCTTGAAGGAAAAAAAATTGCTCAGTGATGCTTTCTTTTATTTTATCAGAGGCAGAAGAGGGGGGAAAAAATCCCACAATGTTTATCATTTCTCTCCAACTAAAAGAAAACTTGGAAAGGGAAGATTGAATGATCATAAATGTCAATAGTTTGTTAACCTTTAATAAACAAATTAAAAACAATAAAATATTTTTTTAAATCTTCCAAAGAACCAGGAGGTGTGGGATTCAAAGTACCTAGGGAAGGCTTGTTGTAATTTATTTCCTTATACCACCTACTGCAGAATAAATAAAAAGGCAAGCAAATCTATACATTTTGCTGATGTTTGCCTTTCATTATAAGAAAGGGAGATATGGTTGTTACTTGGGATTTGCCAGTAAATAGTGGGAAGTGAAACATCTGAGCATGAGCCTGACTTCCTCAATTTAGAAAAATTATCTTAAAATCAAAGGGTAATTGTGGAGCCTAGCACTACCTAATACTATAATATTTCATAAAGATTTTTGTGTTAATAATTTTGTTAATTTTATTTCAGCCTTTAATCTATCTATTTACCTATCTACTCACTTATGAAGAATTAAAAAAATGCTTTATGTGAATGGATTCAGTATTTTTACTAAAATTATACTATTAACATTTACCTATATCATGCAATATTTACAGAAACTATGATATTTATGGCTTCATTTCTATTAGAGAGATTTAACATTACTTACTTATTGCCATATAGTTAGAAAGATAGTTTTTACTTTTATATTGTTAAAGAAGTCATATTTTAATCATCCTTGAATATAAAACTTTATAAGAATAATGATTTTCTTAAGATACATTGATAGCAGTAGCAAAATTTTAAGATCAAAAGCGCAATTATCTTCAATGCTACTGGTATAGCATTATACTGTTTTCCCTTCTCATCTTTCAATCATTATTTAATTTACTATAATATCTCTTTCATCACCACTATGCCAATGAAGCTGCTCTTATTAAGGTCAGCAATAATTTCCCAGTGCCTAAAGCCAATGGTGACCCTATTTTTTATTTTATATAACTTGGCGTCTGAGCAGCAGTGGACAACATCCTCCTTCAAGCCTTTCCCTTAGTGTTTTTCATGATACCATTCTCTTTTGATTTTCCTCCAGCCTCTCCAATACTTTATTTCAGGCTCTTTAAGCGATTTTCTTCCTTACCCAGATCTTCAAATATTGGGATTTCTCAATTCTCCATCTTAACTCCCTTCTATTCTCTCTTCAAAGTCTCACTAGGTCATATGAGGCACTCCCAAGGCTTCAATGTGCAACTAAGATTTCAAGTGTGGATAACAAATACCCTATTTCCCTGAAAATAAGACAGTGTCTTATATTAATTTTTTCTCCCAAAGTTGTGCTAGGTCTTATTTTCAGGAGATGTCTTATCTTTCCATGCGCTAGGTCTTATTTTCAGAGGATGTCTTATTTTCGGGGAAACACGGTATGTAGGTTAAGAGGGGGAGGGAAGAACATCCCAAGAAGGAACAGCATATGAAGACAACAATATTTATTTGAGAAAATAAATTAATCATAACAACATTAACATTTATTTAATATTTACTATGTACTACGCACTATTCTATATGTTTCAATGTATTAAATTACTTATTCAACCATATGAGGTGTTAATTTATTATATCCATTTGCAGATCAATAAGCTGGGCACAGATAAGGTAGGTAATTTGCCTAAATTATGCTGCTAGTGAATGGCAGAACCAGGATCTTAACCTAGGTAGCCAGGCTTCCAAACCTGCATTGTAACTGCTATCCTATGGTTCATTGTGGCTTCGGCACTGGGGATAAGGGAAGAGTGATGGAAGGAGAGGCTGAATAGGTCAGTAGGGCCTATATAGGCCATTTCAAAAATATGGGCCTCATATTCTTCCTCTTTTCCAAATGCCATTAAGTCCCCACATCGTGCTGCTAACTCTTAGTCATACTTCAAGTCCAAGTTTACATTTGATTCCTTTAAGGAAGTTCTCCCTGACCACCTAGACCTTAAGTTTCCATTGTTGTTCATTCATAAAGTTTTTATACTACTTATTTTCCTAGCTAATTCCACTTATCTTCTGAGACTTAACACAAATGTCATCTCAGGAAAGCTTTCCTGGATTCTCTCCCAAATAAATTAGATTTCATAGCAACAACCTTCATCCCATTTATACTCAGTTGTTCAATGTGTGCTTCTGACTCGGTTCCAGTCTCCTTAAGGCAGATATTTAGTGTGGCTCTTTTACCATGTTGCCATCAGCACCTAAATCATAACATGGAGCAGATATTAAATAAATGAACTTCAATTAAAACACTGGCAGCAAACAATATTATTTATTGCACATATTTACCTAATATGTGCCAAGTGTAAAGTAGATTATTTTCTTTTTTAAAATATATTTTTATTGATTTCAGAGAGGAAGAGAAACATCAATGATGAGAGAGAATCATTGGTTGACTGCCTCCTGCATGCCACCCACTGGGGATTGAACCTGTAAACCAGGCATGTGCCCTGACCAGGAATTGAACCGTGACACTCAACCACTGAACCACACTGGCTGGGCTAAAGTAAATTATTTTCATAAGCATTACTAATTTTCCTAACTACCCAGCAAGGGGGTGTAATTAATCCAATATTAAAAGAGAATAAAATGATATTTGGAGAAAGTAAATATGTCCTTAAATCAATTATAAAGATAATGGTTTCTAGTCATTTAGTGCTATGTGCCAGGTCTCAAGCTAAATGTAATTATCACAAGACACCTGAAACTAATAAATTGTTATTGTCAACTTACAGATAAAGGAACTGAGGTTCAAAACTGAAGCACTCTGCCTAAGATCACACATTTGCGTTTGTATGTTTAAGAACAAAGGAACGAATCCAGGGCTCTCTGATCCTGAACCTGGGCTCTTTCCACTGCACAACTGCTGTTATTCTTCTATCGTGAAAGACACTTAACAAGCTACTTTGTGCTGATCAGAAGTGTTTATTGACAATTAACTAAATGTTTGATCCATTTGCTTTTTTTTTCTCCTGATCAAGACATAATTAATGAATTGATGTAATGTGTTTGGTAAAGTATTTCAAGATATCGATATATCTGCTAAAAGTAACAAAATCAGTGTTAGTTAAAAAAAAAAAAAAAAAAAGACCATGACTATTAAAGTAGAGGACCACTTTTCAACTGGGAAACTCAAATTTGTAATTTGGGATCTTCTTGAAGATTTCAGATCTCCCAACCAGTTAATTTAACAATGATATTTAATAGGAATTATTTATTTGCCATATATACTGTTCAGCTACATAATTTCTTTGTGAAATGTTATTTACAGACAGTAATGTATAGTGAAGATAAATACCACAGTATAGTATGAGAGTATATTGTCCATATATTAGCACAAATATTGATAAGCCCTACCTGGTTTAGCTCATTGGATAGAGTGTCGGCCTGTGGACTGAAGGGTCCCAGGTTTAATTTTGGTCCAGGGCACTTGCTGGGGTTGCAGGCTCTATCCCCAGTAAGGGGCATGCAGGAGGCAGCCAATCAATGATTTTACTTCATCATTGATGTTTTTATCTCTCTTTCCCTCTCCCTTCCTCTCTGAAATCAATAAAAATATTTAAAATATATTGATAAAAATATGTTATAATTCAGTTGTTTGTTTGTTGTTGTTGTTTTGTTAATACTTACCTAGTGATATTTTTCCCATTAATTTTTCAGAGATAGAGTGAAAGGGAGGGAAGGAAGAAGGGGGAAGGGGAAAGAGAAAGAGAAACATCGATGTGAGAGAGAAATTCCATCTGGTCACCTCCCGCATGAGCCCCAACCAGGGGCAAGAAGTGAACCTGTAACCCAGGTATATGCCCTTGCCCAGGAAGCAAACCCAGGACCCTTTGGTGCATGGGCTGACACTCTTAGCCACACTGGCCAGGGCATGATTAAGTTTTTAATAACATCTCACAATATTTAATTTAGCCTTATGAATTTTTAAATGACAGCTAAAATAAATCATCTGGCAGAATACTAATAATGAAAGAATATCAACTGTCTTAAATAAAATGAAAATGAGGAAAGGATTTTACATTTTTAGTACATTGCAAATGAGTGACAGGAAATGACATTAAAGCATGCTTTACAACTTTATCTTCAAACCCATTTTATAGGAAAATATGTTTTCTTTAAATCAGCAATAGCAAAAATAGAGTTGCCAGTTAATAAGTATCTCTTTGCAATAGTATATATGTCAAGGGAAAATCAATATTAATTAAAACAGGTTTTAGAAGGGAAAAGGTACAAATATGCATTTCCTTATTTATCAAGCATTAGTATGGATGTGAATATTAAAGTTGAAGGCTCTGAATCTTGGAAAAAGGGTCTCCAGATGTATTTAATTATCCCAGTAGTTGGCAAAAGTGTGACTTGAATAACAATAAACCTTAACTATGTGTTCACACCCACAATATCACCAGTCATAAGTGCACAATATACAGTTGTTTTCCTAGCAGCTCTCTCATTTCTTTAATTAATTCTTCTATAGCCTGAGCTACCAAACTCTGGTCTATGAGAGTGTAAGAGCCCACTGAAGTTCATATGTCTTCAACGCACATCCAAATAGATTTTGCAAAGCTCATATTTTGATAGTTAAGATTGGGGGTGGGGCAGAAATCTTGCTGAAATGAAACATTTTTAAATATTGATATTTGAAACCATCTTTCTGCTCTTTCATGACAGAACAAACCAACAAGCAAACTGAAGAATGACACTCCACTCCTGTAATGGAATGAAGTTAAGCAAAGGAGGAAGCAAACCTGTACCCTGGCCTGACTGCCTTATTGCCATCTAAACGCTTCTGCCTGCCAGCCTGACCACCCCCTAACCACTCCCCTGCCAGCCTGTTTGCCCCTAACTTCCCTCCTCTGCAGGCCTGGTCACCCCTAACTGCCCTCCCCTGAAGGTCTGGTCACCCCTAACTGCCCTCCCCTGAAGGTCTGGTCCCCCCCAACTGCCTTCCCTTGCAGGCCTGGTGCCTCCTAATTGCCCTCCCCTGCTGGCCATCTTGTGGCGGCCATCCTGTGTCCACATGGAGGCAGCCATTTTGTGTGTTGGAGTGATGATCAATTTGCATATCATTCTTTTATTAGATAGGACACACACACACACACACACACACACACACACACACATGCACTAGAGGCCCGATGCATGAAAATTAGTGCAAAAGTAGGCCTTCCTTCCTCTGGCTGCTGGCATTGGCTTCCCTCCAGCCCTGGCTTCATCAGGAAAGATGTTCAGAATGACATCAGAAAGTACACTTGGTCTAATTAGCACATTACCCTTTTACTACTATAGATTATTATCATAGATATCTCATCCTGCTGGAATTGCTCAGTGGTTGAGCATCAACCTATGAACTAGGAGATCTTGGTTCTATTCCCAGTCAGGGCACATGCCTAGGTTGTGAGCTCCATCCCCAGTAGAGCACATGCAGGAAGCAGCCTATCAATGATTCTAATTATTGATGTTTATATCTCTCTCTCCACATTGCTTCCTCTTTGAAATCAATAAAGATATTTTTAAAAATTAAAAATAATAAATATATATATTTTAAAAGCACTTCTATTACAGTTCTTTAGGAAAACACAATTTGCTAGCATCACACTCACTCATGAAGCTTCTATGTTTTAGTGCAGAGGTCCTTGAAGTATTGTCCACCAAACTAGCTACTTCAGACTCACTTAGGAACTTACTGGATATGCAAACTTTTGGATCATCCATATTCACTGAATAGAAATTCTGAAGGTAGAGTGCATTAATGTGGAGTTTATCAAGATCTCATGATTCTAAAGCATATTCAAGTTTGTTCGAGAACCACTATCTATTTCATAGTTTAGGCCTCTATGGGTACATCTTTTCCCTTGTAGGTCTCCTTTACAGCCAGTCACCAGTAGCACTAGTTTTAGTTCTGATCTAGTTTTAGTTCTAGCTTCCCTAAGTATGAAAGACCACAAGTAATAAATTCAAGTGATCCCACACTTCTGAAGTAAGCCTAGCCTAAAATTGATCCACCAGCTGAATTCAGCCATATGAATGAACCCAGGTTAAATATACCGAAGAATTGTCCAAGCAACACACAAATCATGATATGAAATAATACGTGTGTTTAAGCCACTAAGTTTTAGGTTATTTTTAAGGCAGTGATAACTAAATCCTTGTGCTTGGACTATATACTGAGAAATATGAGGGAACTGTTAAAGAGGTTTTAAAATAGAAATTAACAGGATAAGATTTGCTAGTTAAAAGATTACTTCAGCTACTTTATAGAATAAAGTTTGGGGAAGAAAAATGAGCAGATGGATTAGAAAATATATGTGAAGATATTGGCCCTGAATTAAGGCTGTGGATGTCATTTACTCTTGATTAAATTACATAATATTAAGGTGTTGTTATAACTCCAAATAACTGGAAAAATATGGATGTGATCACAATGTTTGAAAAGGCAAGAAAGAACATGGTCAGCCAATTTAATACACTGTTTGCATTTTCCCTCTAGTTAGGGCACTTAGGTAACCATATGGGTATTACCGTAATGTAATGTGCTCTACCTATGCATTAATGTCTTCAAAGATAAGGTGCAAATATCTCACAACCAGAGAAAGAAAATCACTTGATTTTTTTTTCAGTACAACATATATATTTTTGTTACTCACTTTATATACTCTATAATGATTTTTTTGGGTTATGTATATAAACTTAATTAGTTACTCTGTCAAAATTCAATAACTAAAATCAGTTCATGATAACATGGGAAAGAATATAGCAGAGGGAATAATATTAATCTGCTCTAGACAATCTATAGATCATTATAGATAAAAGCAGAGGCTCTGAAATTAGGCAAACCTAAGTTTGGGTCCTAAGTCTACATATCCAAAACAAAAACACAAAAATATAAAAACACAACTATATTATCTTGAGCAATATAAGCCTCTTTGGAGTCTTCATTTCCTATGTATAATGGAGTTAACAATGAGATAATATACCTTAATGTATCTTGGCACAGTGCCTGAAAAACAATCAAGATTTACCGTGCTTCTCCGAAAATAAAACATCCTCCGAAAATAAGACCTACTTACAGGTTTCCTTCTGAGTGAAATATAAGGCATTTCCCCGAAAATAAGGCTCCCCCAGGCTCTGTCTCAGAATGAAAATTAATTTACGTACTGTAAATTGGTGGCTAGGGCCGACCTGACTGGCCTCTAGCAACCAGTGACTTTACGCGGAGTCCTAACGTCACTGCTGTGTGGAGGCGGAGCGGAGGTCAGAGTGAGCAGTGAGCGCAGGGCGGGAGAGAGGAGAAGACTTTCGCAGATGCTTGTAGAAGAACAGGAGGATTAGAGTGGACAGTACGTGGCAAAGGTGCTGAGGGCTGGTCTGTCTCTGGTGACACTACCTGATGCTCGCAGCTGCCTTCATGATGACTGAAGCTTCTCAGTTAGTGGCAGACCCTACTCCAGCCCAGATCCAGGCCCCAGCAAGCCCAGAGACAGTCCCCAGGCAGCCCCCAGGGGGTAAATGTCTGATTAAGGGGTAGGGGGGGTGTCTGGTGAAGGTGTTCAGTGTCACAGGGGTGGGGGGAGGGGGAATCACTTAAAATGACACAGGAGGATCAGAGGGGTAATCAAAATGACACAGGAGGACCAAAGGGGCTACTAAAATGGTAATCCCCCCTCTGATTCTCCTGTGCCATTTTGATTCCCCCCTCTGATCCCCCCTGTGTCATTTTAAGTGATCCCCCTCCCCCCACCTTGATATCCCAATTCCTTTTTTTTTACCCTAGAAATGAGCACAAAAAGAAAAAGCTACTCCGTAGAGTACAAGAAAGGAATTGTGGAAGACTCTTGGGGCCAAAATCTTACTGCTTTCTGCAAAGAGAAGATGTTGAGTATCCGATTGGTCCGAAAATGGCGAGCAGAGTATGGTAACCTCATTGAACAAGTGGACAAGGGAAATGCTAAAACGTGCAAGTGTGGATCAGGTCGGCAACCATTATTTTCCAAGCTGGAAGACCTGATCTGTGAATGGGTTGTTGACAGATCAAAGGCTTTGGTTGTGAATAGGGCTCAGATTCAAGAATTTGCCCTTGCAATGACACCACAGTTTGACATAGCCCCCAAAGACTTCAAAGCATCACAACACTGGCTGGATAATTTCCTTCAGCAAAGTGAACTGTCTTTAAGATCTACAACATTGTTTAGGTTGGAAGATACTCAAGTTATTAAGCGAGCACTTGCATTCAAGTCCTTTATTGATGATGCTGACTTCTCTAAATACAATCTTTCCAACATGATTGCTATGGATGAAACTGCAGTGTTTATGGGCCAATCATCTCAAACAACAATTGAACAGTGGGGTGCCTCCTTAGTGTACATTCCCTCCACTGCTTACGAAAGTGCACGTGTTTCCTGTATTTTGGCAATTCGTCTGGATGACACTAAAACCCCACCTTTAATCATTTCTAAAGGCAAGAAGGAAAAGATTGAATGTGTTTTAGGCATTTTTATTCTTGAAACTGAAAAAGCCTGGACCACACAAGCAGTTATAAGGAAGTGGGTCAGTTTAATGCTGCAGCTTGTTATGTGAGGGAGCCAAAGAGGTCTGCTAGTCTGGGATATAGCCAGCACTCACCACGCTGAAGATATGAAGACATTTCTTCATGAAAGAAACATAGATCAGATAATGATTCCCCCGGAATGACAGCTTATCTCCAGACTCTTGATATTGCAATAAACAAGCCATTCAAAGACAATTTGCACATGGAAATTAATGACTACATTGAAAATAGAATGGAGAGAAATCAGTGTGGAAACTTTGTGAAACCTAAACTGCAAGAAGTTTTGATTTGGGTGAAGAATTCATGGGAGAAAGTCACTGACAGTTGCATTGCAAATGCACTGCGAGCAGGCTAACTTGACAAGAAGTACTCATTTAAAGACAGTGCTATTGCTAAACATGAGAGATTTGGTCCACTGATTCTGAAAGAAATGCAGTCACAAGAAATTCTCCAGGAAGTTCAGGAATTGAATTGTTATGATGATGTTCCAGAAAATGATGACATGATTGTCATTGAATAAATGAATAAATTCTTGATACTGTAGGATTCACAGTTTGTCTGGTTTGTGTTGACAGCTACCGTACTACCATACCGTATACAGGTAATAAATTTCCTTTATTTTCATTTAACAATAAATGTGTACCATATTTTTCTTCATGGAAAAATAATACATCCCCTGAAAATAAGACCTAGTGCATCTTTGGGAGCAAAAATTAATATAAGACACTGTCTTATTTTCGGGGAAACAGGGTAGTATATTCATATTATATTGAGACTTGTCCCTGGCAATATATGGCAGTGTGCAAATCATTTCTCCACTTTGGACCTTCACAATATTATCTCTAATATGAAGGGTTGGCCTGTAAGCAATACTGCTTTAGGAATTTAATATTCCTATTTTGGATCATTTTCTAAATTTTAACTGTTCCAAGATAAAGTGCAGTACTTTGCCTCTCACAGTGATTTGCCATATAAATAACAAGGGAGCCATAGAAATCCATATAATTGCCACATTTTTGAAAGCTTTTTCAAACAAATTTTCAAAGGTTTTATATAGACAATATACTCCTTGACTGTTTCTTTTGGGTGTAGCTTTATTTGCTTTGTTTCAAGTGCTCTTTTGTGTTAGACATGATTTTTTCTAATAGAAAATGTACTTGCAGGTCTTGAAATTTATACTCAATAATGTGCTCTTTAGAGATTTTCCTTATCTACTCTTATTGACACCAAAGCCAGATGCCTAATCTACAATTCCCAGATTCAGTCTAGCTTCGTTTTCAAAAAAAGATCAGTAGTCAGCAATCATCCAAGCCAATGCCTGAGAAGCTGTTGGTAATAATATGTTGCATCTTTTTGTAGGAGTCCAGCTGGGTCCCTGTATAGAACTTCACAATGAAGGCGATCCGAGGCTCACACTTTCCTTGAAATTTAATTTCTTAAAATTGCCATCATTTGCTTTTAATAGACTTGTTGCTGTATAAAATATCTGTTCTTTACATTAAAAAAAAGTCACATCTGGGCAGTTTTTATTGAACCCTTATGCGTGACATTATTTTCCACATCTGTGGTATCTGTCAATGACACAAATGATCACACAGTTCCAAGACTTTAGCCACATATTCAGATTATGGTATGGCAAAATGGAGAGTAATAAAAAATGATACTGCCATAATCTATAGAATATTCTGCAAGGATATAGGGCTGGAATTGTCCCTTTTTGAAATATATATATTTGTTTATTCATTAATTCCTTTTTAAAAGATTTTAAAATTGATTTTTAGAGAGAGAGGAAGAGGGAAACATTTATGTAAAAAGAAAACATTGATATGCTGCCTCCTGTATGCCCCTGACTAGGGATTGAGCCCCCAACCTGGGTATGTGCCCTGACCAGGAATCGAACCAGCAGTCTTTTGGTGCATGGAAAAACACCTAACTAGCCAAGCCACACTGGCCAGGGCATTCATTTGTTTTTATAAAACACATATCTAATTGTGTTACTACTCGCTTAAGTAACTCAATCCTTTCGCCTCTGCCCCCTGTTCCAATATTATCACCAGAAATATATCCCATAAGATAGAATCAAATCTCATTAGTATTGGTCTAAAAAGTTTTTTCTCATATCGCCCAACCTACTTTCTTACCTCAATATTTGCCAAAATACCTAAGCTCCATCTACATAGAAATTCATTTTATTTTCCACTGTTATCCCAATGCATATGCATATGCTCTTCCCTTTGCTTGAAATGACTCCTACTTAGCTGTTTACTCCATGATTGCCCTAGAAAGTTATGTGAACAATTTTGTATTGTAACACATGATGCATACTTCTCTACAATGACCCTTATAACTAGCTAAAATTATAATAACATTTATTTATTGTTCTAGTAACAGCAAATATGTCTTGCTTATCTTGGTGTCTCCAGCAGCACTGTTAACCACTAATGAAATAATGAAAATATCAAACATAAACTGCAACTGTTCATGAATATCATATCAACCTAGAATTTATAAGAGTGTAAAGAGCCCAAACTGGTTTGGCTCAGTGGATAGAGCGTCTGCCTGCGGACTGAAAGGTCCCAGGTTTGATTCTGGTCAAGGGCATGTACCTTGGTTGGGGGCACATCCCCAGTAGGGGGTGTGCAAGCTGATCGATGGTTCTTCCTCATCGATGTTTCTAACTCTCTATCCCTCTCTCTTCCTTTCTGTAAAAAATCAGACAGCTTTTATACCCTTCACACAAATTTACTCAACATGAATCATAGGCCTAAATTTAAAATGCAAAACTATAGAACCCCTAGAAGATAACATAGGAGAACACCTAAATGATCTTGAGTGTAGCAATGAATTTTAAAATACAACGCAAAAGACATGATTCACAAAGTAAATAAACACAAAATAAATAATTTAATGACTTCATTAAAATTAAAATATTCTCTGTGAAAAATAATGTCAAGAGAATTAAAGACAACCCACAGAGGGAGAAAATATGTGTCTTTGCAAAAGACAGATCTGATAAATGACTATAGCCAAAATCTATGAAGAATACTTAAAATTCAATGATAAAGAAACAACTCATTTTAAAAAATGGTCCAAAGACTGACAGACACCTCAATGAAGAAGATACACAGATGGCAAATATAAAAAAGCATATGAAAAGTTGTTCATTTCATATGTCATCAAGGAAATACAAGCTTAAACAATAAAAACGATATCATTACACACCTATGGCCAAAATCCAGAACCCTGACAATACTAAATGCTAGAAAAGGTGTTGGAATATCAGGAACTCTCATTCATTGCAGATGGGAAGATAAGATGGCACCGCCACTTTGGAAGACAGTGTAGTGGTGCTATTTCTATAAACTAAACATATTCTTGCCATATGATCCAACAATTATACTCCCTAATATCTGTTCAAAGGAGTTGAGCACATATCTATGTAAAAACCTGTGCATGGAAGTTTATAGAAGCTTTATTCATAATTGCCCAAACTTGGAAGCAACCAAGATGTACTTAAGTAGGGGAATTATCTACTGTAATACATGCAGACAATAGAATATTACACAGCCCTGACAAAAATGAGCTATCACACTTTGAAAATACATGGACAGTCCTTAAATGCTTATTACTAAGTGAAAGAAGCCAGTCTGAAAAGGTTATATACTGTATGACTTCAACTATGTGACATTCTGAGAAAGGCAAAACTATGGACACAGTACAAAATTAATGGTTGATGGGTCAGAATAGTGGGGAGGTATGAATAGGTGAGTACACACAGAGGATATTTAGGATAGTGAAAGGATTCTGTGTGATACTATAATGGTGGATACATGTCCTTATACATTTATCCAAACCTATAGAACCCTAATGCAAACTAGGTAGTTTGGGTGCTAATGAAGTGTCAATGTAGGTTCATCAGTTGTAACAAATGTACCATTCTGGTGGTGATGTTTTTGTTTGTTTGTTTGTTTTGTTTTGTTTTTGTTTTAATATATTTTATTGATTTTTTTTTTTTTCACAGAGGAAGGGAGAGAGAGAGTTAGAAACATCGATGAAAGAGAAACATCAGAAACATCGACCAGCTGCCTCCAGCACAACCCCCACTGGGGATGTGCCCGCAACCAAGGTACATGCCCTTGACCAGAATCGAACCTGGGACCTTTCAGTCCATAGGCTGATACTCTATCCACTGAGCCAAACCGGTTTCAGCTGGTGGTGATGTTTGATAACAGCTACCTATAATATAACACTAAAATAAGCCTTACCATTGTATCCCAGGATTTGACATTTTTAGACACTGTTTGTAATATACAATATAACATTGTTATTGTAATTTTAAGTTATAAATGAACTATGAATAAAAGTTGCCATATATTTATTCCCTTACAAATGACTGAAGGAATCCTTTCTTCTTTTTGGTTGATCTTATGTATTTATTTTCTTAGGTAATGATGATATGTTTCTCTGCTATACATCACATTATCAAAACGAATCCCCTGGGCACAGCCCTTATCTGAGAATAGAGCAGCATTGCAGAGGCTCAGTTCAATTGCTTCCTTCTCTCAGAAGATTGAGATCATATACTGAAGGATAATTAATCATCCTGAGAACTCTATACCTTTAAACAGTCTTTAAAATGTGCAGATCATCATCTTGTGTGGCTTTGGTATCTTAAAAAAATCTTTAAAAATGTTGTCCACTTTTCTATCACGAGAAAGGTAGTATCAGAAACCATGTACTTTTCTGATATTCTGTCCTCCAGGGGATCTTCACATGTATTGTTTAGTTTCTGGAGTTTCACAAAGAACATCTATATTTTAGAGGATATATAATGCTCTCTTTTGTTTAGGATATAATTGATATTGTTTATGGGTGCACAAAAGGGGATTTGGTCTGGTCTGAGACAATTCTTCTTGAGTGTCTGAAAATTATATTGGAACATGGACCCAAGACTTGCGCTAAGTCTGACCTGCTCTCCCTGGCACTGAAGTGTGTTGTGGCTGTCTGTCACCAGAGCAGCTGACATGCAGCTTTGCCACAGGACTTCTCCTTCTAGTCCCTTTCCAAAAAGTAGAAGGGAATGAACATTTCTGGAAACTCCTGATACCCTTGTATCAACATATACATGAACGCTGATAATTCTGTGTTGTAAAAATTATTGCCATTGTATATAATAAGGAAACTGAGGCACAGGAAGGTGAAAGTTGTAAAGAATCATTTGCCCTAGTTCTCATGGCTGGAAAGTGGTGTAATTAGATGTGTAACTATCATAGTTCCCTCAGGCTCCAAAGCCCTGTTCCTCTTCAAGCGCATCTCATTAATCAATAGCTTATGTACCATGCCTATGAGGGAGCCTTATAAGGAGTGCATGAACAAATGTTCTGGAAAGGAAAAGGGGAGGGGGGAAGCAGAAGTAATTCTTTCTCTGTCTTGTTTAGGATCTTCATGTGAATTTGTAGATAAATTTGTGTTAACTTTCATGGTTTCCTATTCCACATCCAAATTATTTATTTTCCTGTGTAAATTACTTAAGAAATACTTAGGTGAATACTCTGAGTAATTAGCTTTGCAGCTTATTTTCATAGTTTCAAAGAACTCCACAATCATTAATTACTCCCCTACATCTGGAAGTCAAGACAAGAATTATTGCCTTCATTGAACCAAAGAAAACTGAGAGGTCAAGATGTCCCCTGTGGTCCCACAGCAAGCAAATGATATAGTGACTCAAGAATTGGAAATCATAATTCCTCATTTCAACTCTATATTTAGACATTGGCTTTTTATTTTCTGGTATAAGAAGGATGGTGCTGCTAAGGATATTGAGTTATTATTCTGCCTATCACTCAAAGGAAGACATGTTTCTTAGAGACAGGAGAAATAAGAAGAGATTAACAGAGAGAAAGAACTAAAGGGATGGGCAAAGAGACAACTTTAGGGCAAAATGAATGAACTGTAATATTCCTTGTGTGGGGGAAAGGGGTGCAAGGAGCTTTGTGGAATAAGGGAAAGCTCTAGCTAAATAGAGGAAATGCAGACCAGGAGGCAAGCAAGATGGCCATCATGCCACACTTTTCTTCACATCACAGTTGCTACTACCCAACAGACAAGCATAAAAAGGGATGGCTATACAAAACAGACACAGATGTAAGATTTCAGAATGTTGACTTGAGTGCATCTTTGCCCATCACCACTGTAGTGTTCCTTAAACATCTCCAGGAACTATGAAGAAAAGCAAGATTAAAAAGGCACATCATTTAAGGGGGAAAATATGATGAGGGTCTATTCAGTAGGTAACAAACCAGGCGACGATAATACACAATTATTTCACATTCAGGAGCCAGCTTTCGACCCAGTGACACATAGTATGCACTCATCAACTAGTTTACGAAAATAAAAGAATGTTTGAGCCGAAACCGGTTTGGCTCAGTGGTAGAGCGTCTGCCTGCGGACTGAAAGGTCCCGGGTTAGATTCTGGTCAAGGGCATGTACCTTGGTTGCTGGCACATCCCCAGTAGGGATGTGCAAGAGGCAGCTGGTAGATGATTCTCTCTCATTGATGTTTCTAACTCTCTATCCCTCTCTTCCTATCTGTAAAAAATCAATAAAATATATATTTTTTTAAAAAAGAATGTTTGAAATATTTAATAAATTATTTTGCTATTTCCAAATGAATTACATTACCAGAGATATACTTGCAATCTCAAATATTTCCCATCTTATCTGTCTCCACAAAATGAATATTGCCTAAAAAAATTATAATATGTTCATTCAACAGAATACAATGTGGTAAATTTATATGTAATATCTTGGGGGAAATGTCTAAAATATATTAAGTTAGAAAATAAATTGTAAAGAGGTATGCCTAATATGAGCCTATATGTATTTGTAAAGAATTGGCATTCATTTTATGTGTATAATATGTTTGAGAGTATATGCATATAACTCAAATGGGAACCGAACACTGGCTGACCATCCTACTACATTTCCCAATGTGTTTATTTTATTAATTTTCAAATTAATTTCTGACACTGTCTCTTCTCAAGTACATTATAATACCCCTCTGAGCTAATGACTTGACTCGATATTTTATTGAGAAAATGGAAAGCCATGGAGGAGATTGTACCACAATCAAACCTATCAAGTTACCTCAGCTTTCTTTGCCCATTTTGCTGCCTTCCCTCTTTTCTGCTACAATAGAGAGTTTTTATTGCCATCAAGCTCCATCCTCACCACTTGTGCAGTGGATTCCATCCCCTCTTGATTTCTCAAATATCTTATTTCTGTTGCCATCCTTTCATATTCATTCATTTTTATTACCTTTCTCTCAACAGTGAGATGAATCCCATGTCTGTACTAATCCACCTGGTCCTCAACCTGGCACACCATTCCACTGGGGAAAATAGAACATGGGAAGTCAGTGCTTTTTCTGCTTTATCTTCTTGCTTATACTATCACATCAAGTGATTAAAAATCAGATTGATATTTTAGTTTTGGTTATTGTATTAATAAATGACCCCAACACTTGTTAATTTCTCTCTCTAGCTCAGATGAATTCCTAATAATAGCATTATATGAAAGACAAGGGAAGTAGAGAATCAAAATACTTTTAAAATGAAAAATACAGCCCTAACAGGTTTTACTCAGTGGATAGAGCTTTGGCCTGAGTACTGAAAGGTCCCAAGTTCGATTCTGGTCAAGGGCATGTACTACCTTGGGGATGTACCTATCCCCAATAGGAAGTGTGCAGGTGGCAGCTCATCGATGTTTCTCTCTCATCGATGTTTCTAACTCTCTATCCTTCTCCCTTCCTATCTCTAAAAAAAAAATCAATAAAATAAAATAAAATGAAAAATACAGTTGGTGAATGCATAGTACTTTGTATTGGTTACTGTAGCTACCAATACAGATATATGATAATTAATTTTCTAAAATGATACAAAAATTTTCAATGGGGAAAGTATGTTTAAAAATGGTGTTGGAAATATTGGACGTTCATATGCAAACAATGAACCCTACACTTTACATAAAAATGAAGTCATAGATCTAAATATAAAATGTAAAACTATAAAATCTCAAAAGGGAAACACTAGAGAAAATATTTGTTACATATAGTTAGGCAAAGAGTCTTTAGGTATGACACCATAAGCACAATCAAAATAAAAAAGATACTAAATTGGACTTCATTAAAATTAAAAACTTGCTGAGACCGGTTTGGCTCAATGGATAGAGCGTCGGCTTGGGGACTCAAGGGTCCCGGGTTCGATTCCGGTCAAGGGCATGTACCTTGGTTGCAGGCATATCCCCAGTAGGGGGTGTGCAAGAAGCAGCTGATCGATGACTCTCTCTCATCGATGTTTCTAACTCTCTATCTCTCTCCTTTCCTCTCTGTACAAAATCAATAAAATATATTTTTTTAAAAAATTAAAAACTTTATCTCTGAGAATGACACTGTTAAAAAATAGAAGGACAAGCCACAGAAAAATGTACCACACATGTAACAAAGGACTTATATTCAGAATATATGAAGAACTCACTACATCAACAGTTAGAAAACAAGTTAACAAATGGACAAAACACTTAAAGGGACAATTCACTGAAGAGAAAATATAACTGACACATAAACACATAAAATATGTTCGACATTATTAATGATTAGGTAAATGCAAATTAAAATCATGATGATATAGTTCTACACACATATTAGAATACATATAATTAATAATTATAACAAAACCAAATGCTGATGAAAGTGCAGGGAAACTGGACCTTTTATTTATTTCTGGTGTGAATGCAAAATGGCTTACCCATTAAGAAAAATATCTGGTAGTTTATATAAAGTTGAACATGAATTTATAATATAACCCAGGAATTCCACTGCAAGGTATTTACCTAAAGAAACAAAAAATATGTTCATATAAATTATTGTTCACAAATATTTATAGAAGCTGTATTTATAATCTCTAAGCACTGGAAATATTCCAAATGACCTTCAAGGGATAGATGGATAAACAAATTGCAGTATATCTACACACTGGAATACTACACAGCAGCACAAAACAAGCTATTGACACACATACACAGCACATATAACAATTTGGATAAATATCAAATGAATAATGCTGAGTGAAGGAAGCCAATCTCAAAAGGAAACACATATAATTTCAACTATATAGCATTATTTAATACTAGGAGCATAGCACGCAATATCGCATGGCCTATCCACCTAACTGCCTCCCTGCCTTGACAGCCAAACCTTTGCACACAGAGCTCCAGTGCACCTGGCCCAACCTCCAACCCCTATGGTCTTCTTTGGCTGCTTCAAACCCTGCCCTCAGTCCCTGCAGTCTCCTTGGGCGGGTCCTGCCTTCTCCCTCCACCTCCCCACTTAGGCCCAGTCCCTGGAGCAGCCAGGTGGCCCCGCCTCATTATGGCACTGCAGGAAAGATGGAAACCCCCCACCTGCTGTGCTATGCTCCTTCACCAGGCAGGTGAGCAGTGGGGCACTCTGAGTGCGAGAGCGGTGGGTAGCAAAGGACTGGTGAGGGGGGCACTATGGGCTCCAGCCCCTGCCCTCCGGGGCCTGGGATGGTCCCGCCTCCTCCAGGCACCTCCCCACTTCCATCTGTCTCTGGGAGCAACACCCTGCTGCACACTTGCAGGCAGCCTCCTCCTTAACAGTCGAGACTGTTACTGCATTCTGGCTAATTAGTATATTACCTCTTTAGATATATATATAAAACTATTGTGATGGAGAATAGATCAATGGCTAATAGGAGTTAGAGTAAAAAGAGGATGTAACTGCAAAGGGGGAGCACAAGGGAATTTTGGAGGTGAGGGAACTGTTCTGTATTTGATTATGGTGATGGTTACACAAATCTATAGATAGGTTAAAATCCAAAGAGCTCTATGTAAAATATATTTTATATTACAGTAATTTAAAAATAAAATTTCAAAAGTGAACTATTAGTCTTCTTCATTCAACCAGCTTCATTTAGATTGACATGCCACTTATTACAGGGCTGAAATTTTTTAATAAATTCAGCTAAAATTACTTAAACTAATGTAGGATCTATTTAGGCAATTATTACTTATATTCATTTTGATGGGTTAAATAAAATCAGCCAATTATGTAAGCTTTCTTTCAAAAACTTAGTCATTTCAACATCCTCACACCTCTACCATGCAGCCTCAAGCAAGAGTTATTGGTCAGGGGGGATTAGTCATAAGGTCCCCTCAAAGAATTTTGCATAGATATTTCAAGATGTACGTTTTTATTACACATTCTTACAAGTTATTTTGTTTCTTCCATTGTTATGAGCCCACAGAAGCTCTTGAGTGAACTTTTTTTTTTTTTTCATAAAGTTGAAGTGAACAACTTCACAGCTTTGTTCTCCTCAACACTACTGAGGAAAGGGTATTCTAAACTAAGGCTGACATTTAGAATGCCCCTAGTTATTACCTTGCATTGCATTCGCATACATAATAAGTAGTTTAAAGCTGATAATTAATTTAATAAAACTTTACCATAAACCTCCTAGCTGTCAGTTGCTGTGTTAAGTGGTGGTAATATAGAGATGAGCAAATTATGGATCCTGACCAGAGTGATATAAAAATCTAATATAGGACATAAAATAGTGATATGAACAGAAACTACCAATGGATAAGCTATTCTTAGGATATAATTTTATCACTTCTTTAGTCTCAAAGGGCACCGGTGAACATACTTATTAAATGCTTCTTGATTGAGTGTCAGTCAAATTCAAATAAGCTGTTCACATGGTAGTTTTCACCAGGTTCATGATTTATTAACTGAACCTTTCTGAGATTTATGAGCATCATTACAATGTTTCCCTCAAAGCCCAGTAGGATATACATGTGAGAACAAATGTCAGTATATAACTTAGCATATGTCCCTTTACAATTTTACTCCTCTCACCCACTCAGTTTTATAGGAATTAGGATATGCCTTTATTTTTTTCCTTTAGAAAGTCATGTCCCTGATATAAAGTCATTGTCTACTGATATAAAATAAACAGTTTATTTAAGATGCATTCAATTAGCTCTTTGTTACAGTCCAACCCTGTGCTTGATACCCGGGTCATGCAGATAAAGAATACAAACAATTATCCTTTAAGTGGCTCAAGGTCTACTAAAGAAAGATATACATTTACAGGAAAGAAGTATGCATATATGTAATATGTAGAGGTAAAATAGAAGAGGTTGAGATCAAATCTTCTGAGTGGAAGGCAAAGCAGGACTTGAAAATGTACAGTCTAATTTCTTGAAAGTCTGCAGCACTTGACATTGTGGATCTCTATCACAGAAACTTTCTTTTAACTTCTGGATACCACATTGACCTGGTTCTTATTGGTCCTCTCTATTCTCCTTTTCTCCTGCTATCTCTGATCTTTAAATGCTTCTGTTGCCTAGTGTAATGGACTGAAAGTTTGTGTCCTCCCAAAAATTTACATGTTGAAATTATACTACCCACAATGAGCAGGTGAGGTCTGTCTTTGGAAGGTGGTAAGTTCATGAGGGTGGAGCCCTCATGAATGAAATTGGTGCCCTTATAAAAGAGCTCTCTTGCTTATATGAAGATAATGTGAAGTGGACAGTCTGCAGCCTGGAAGAAGGCACTCAGCAGAATGTGACTATACTAGCACACTGGTCTCAGACTTCCAGCCTCCAGAACTGTGAGAACTAAATTTCTGTTGTGTATAAGTCACCTGGTCTATGGTACCTACAGAAATGTCCTTGGAAGGTTCAGCCAGTCCTATTGCCCATAATACCAGATTCATTATCTCCTTCCTTAGCTTCTTCATGGGTGTGGTATATATATCTAATTGTCTGCTATATGCCTTATGCATTCACTCATGTATCTGTCTGAAATTATGTTTCTTAATATAGTGATGAACAAAAGCAGATGTAATTATTGTCACATGGATATAGCAAAAGCTTCTAAATCTCAGCATACTCAAACCTGAACAAGTCCATTTTTTTTCTCCTAAAGCAGGGGTGGGCAACAGTTTTTCTACCAAGGGCCATTTGGATATTTATAACATCATTTGCTTGCGAGCCAGTCACAATTATGAACTTAAAAATTAGCCTGTTATATTTAGTCAAACATTTAATTAACTCACCCCTAATGCCTTGGCAGGGCCAGACCAAATGATTTCATATTCCCCACCCCTGTCCTAAAGGAATAATAACAGTTAACATTTATAGAGTAGCTATTGAAAGACATTGTTTTGATAATTTTATATTCATGAATTTATTTAATCTCAATAGCAAACCTCTGAGACAGGTATTTTTTATCTTTTTTTAAACAAATAGATTTTTATTGATTTTTTTTTTACAGAGAGGAAGGAAGAGGGATAGAGAGCCAGAAACATCGATGAGAGAGAAACATGGATCAGCTGCCTCCTGCATGCCCCCCACTGGGGATATGCCTGCAACCAAGGCACATGCCCTTGACCAGAATCAAACCCCAGACCCTCAGTCCTCAGGCCGACACTCTATCCACTGAGCCAAACTGGTTTTGGCTATTTTATCTTTTTTAAAGATGAAGAAACTGAGACAAACATACACACACACACACACACACACACACACACACACACACACACTAAATGTCTTTTACAGGTTCTCACAAAAAATAATTGGCAAAGTTTGGGTGTAACTCAAGGTGCTCTCTTTCCAAAGTCTGAGTTTTATCTTCTACCTTATACCGCTTTTGGAACTTCATCCAGTATTTTCTTTCTCAGAGACACCACAGTCTGTCCTCTTATTCTTGAACTCTCCCTTTTACTTGTCATTACCCCTACCTTTTCTCTTTCATTTTCCTCTCTCCTCCCCTCTCTTCTTATTCTTGCTTCTCTTTTGCCTCCTCCTTTTCCTCTTTTTCTCCATCCTTCCTTCTCTCTCTCTCTCTCTCTCTCTCTCTCTCTCTCTCTCTCTCTCTCTCTCTCTCTCCTCCCCACATGTTACCCAAGCAATCAATCACAAAGTCCTATAAATTTGACCTCTTTTAATAATTTGTATTGTCATATTGCCCAGCCTCTATATTTATACTACTTGTGCCACTTAAGCAGCCCTCTTCACCTTTTATTTGGAACACTGCGACTGCTTCTCCACAGAGATTTCAACTTTAAGCATTTCTTATTTTCAATTCAAATGTTATAAAGCTGTCATCATAATTTATCTCTTGCCTTTCATTCATATTTTATCATTCCTTTGCTTAAAAGCCTTTATTTCCCCTTTCTCTAAAACATCAGGCCCTCTATGACCTGGTTTCTAACTTTTCCCCTAACATCATTTTCTTTCAGCTCCATTCTCCTAGGTAATTTACCAGAAATTATTGTAATTCCCCAGGTGTGTCATGTGTTTTCTGATCTTCACACTTTGCCCATGCTCCCCTCTCTGCCAGGAATCCTTTCTCCAACTCCATCTAGTTCATTTCTGCCCCTATATTCAAAAGTCAGTTGAGGTCAATGGGGGAAAAGGAGACATATGTAATACTTTAAACAATAAAGAATTTAAATTTAAATTGAAAAGGTTGCCGAAACCAGTTTCGCTCAGTAGATAGACCATCGGCCTGCGGACTGAAAAGTCCCAGGTTTGATTCCGGTCAAGGGCATGTACCTTGGTTGTGGGCACATCCCCAGTAGGGGTTGTGCAAGAGGCAGCTGATCGGTGATTCTCTCTCATCAGTGTTTCTCTCTATCATTCTCTCTCCCTCTCTGTAAAAAAATCAATAAAAAATCACCCCATGCTTTCCTCATCCCTGCACTTATTACTGTGTCACATAATTGTCTGCAGACTTGTTGTAGATGCTCCTGAAGATCATAGGTGTATTATTTTTCATACTCAACATCCCTACCTCATATTGTTTATTACACAGAATTAATTAATCTCTGTGATTATTTAAGTAATGTCCATATCCATACTGGAATGTGAGGGCTATCCATGATGGCAAGAATTATGTCTATTTTTGTACCACACTGTGTTCCTAGTACATAATGCAGTGTTTGGCATAGAATATATGAAAGACATAATGAAAGCTTCACTTGCAGACAACTTTCTGCCAAGCAGAATATTGAGCACTAGGAACCCAGAGAAAACAGAGGTCATCATCCCTGCCTTGTGGCAATTTAATGCCAGGGACATTAAACTAGAGCAAATGTCTAAGTTGTAAATCATCACAAGCCAACTGCTGTGGTTCATTCAGTTCACACACTCTTAATTATAAGTGAGAGGACAGGTACATACAAAATAAAGGTGATACTTGTATGATGTTAGAAAATAGATATTGAAGGAACTGAGTCTTTGAATGACACTTATTAACACATCTTTGGGTGAGAGGACAGGTGAATATAAAGCAAAGGTGATACTTGTATGATGTTAGAGAAGAGATATTGAAGGATCTGAGTCATTGAATGACACTTATTAACACATCCTGAGCACTTAAGAATAAAGGAGAGTGAAAAATTTTAAAGGTTAACAAAATAAAATGGCCACTACACCCTACAGTCTGTTATGTCAAGCAGGGGAGGAAGAAAATACAATGAATGTATCTTCTTTCCACTTTTTCCCCACATTCTCTGGTAGCCATTGTAGGCAAGAGAAGTAAGGTCTTCAAAATTGGCCCTATATCACATGACATTCTAAGATACATCTACACTAATAAAAGATAAAGTTGCAAATTGGCTGTACCTTCACAATGCCTGCCATCCAATCAGGAGTGAGTATGCAAATTAACCCAACAAAGATGGGGGGTTAATTTGCATATGCAGGCACCAAGTGGCTGGGGGCATGCAGGTGTCCTGCACTGCCCCAGCCACTCAGGGCCTCTGGGCAGTGTGGGAATGCAGGAGTGGAGAGAGGCAGCTTCGGGGGCTGGAACAGAGAGATATGGCTCCAGAGGCTGGAGTGGAAAGGCCGTACTGGCAGACAGGGAAAGGAAAGCCAATTCTTGCATGAATTTTTGTGCATGGGGCCAATATATATATGTGTGTGTGTGTGTGTGTGTGTGTGTGTGTGTGTGTGTGCGCACACACACACACACACACACACACACACACACACTAGAGGCCCAGAGAATGAAATTCATGCTTGGAGGGAGCAGGTGTCCCTAAGCCCAGCCTACACCCTCTCCAATCTGGGACCCCTAGAGGGATGTCTGACTGCTGGCTCCCAACCACTTGCCTACCTGCCTGATCGATGCCTAACTGCTCCCTTGCCAGTCAGATTGCTCCTAACTTACCTCCCCTGCTGGCCTGGTCACCCCCAACTGTCCTCCCCTGCAGACCTGGTCTCCCCCAACAGCCCTCCCCTGCGGGCCATCTTTGACCATATGGGGGCAGCCATCTTGTGTGTTGGAGTGATAGTCAATTTGCATATTAACTTTTTATTATATAGGAGATATATGTATTTAGTATATATCAGTGTCCACATTTATAAAGCATTTCAACAGATTTTCTAGCTCCTGCATATTTCCCTTTTTATTTTATTCGTACATATTTCATATGGTTTCATAAGGTTTCTTTAGCCTCTTTACATAGACTTCTATGACATGGGGACTTGCTGACTCCAGAGTACCCCCTTCAGAAATTGCAGTCCACACAAAATGAGTTCATTGCCTAGGGTTACAAAAGTAGTAAGTAGCAGAGTTGTGATTCAAAGAATTTGAGGATTAGAAATATTTTGTGGAAAATGTCAGACACACAGTAGACACTAGATATATCCTTGCTATTACCTGAATTAATCCTGCCTGTAGATAAAAGGCTGAATAATATACCCTTTGAGGTCCCCTTCTGTGCTTTGAAATGTGATCTTTTCACAAATAACAAAGGGTATTATAAGGATCATAGTTTATCTTCCTAAGTAGAGCCTATTATGAAGTATGAGCCATGCATGTCTTGGAATTCTTTTTCTAAATTTTAGTGGAATGTATTTACTACAACATAATGAGTCTGCATAATTTTTACTTTTCTTTCTGATTTAATTAGCCTCAGTCTTTTCTATTCTTTGTTTTGACTGGTGCCCTCTCAATCTCTGCAGCTTTTTATTATGAATACTTAGTAAGAGACAATACATATTCATATGGCTATCAAGCTTGGACTCAATAGATTAGAGCATATTTTCCTTTTAGTGTGCATAATAAATAAAAGATAACTTTTAAAATATATATATTTATTGATTTCAGAGAGGAATGGAGAGGTAGAGATAGAAACAACAATGATGAGAGAGAATCATTGTTTGGCTACCTCCTGCATGCCCCCGACAGGGGATTGAGCCCACAACCTTGGCATGTGCCCTGAACAGGAATGGAACCATGACCTCTTGATTCATAGGTCAATGCTCAACCACTGAGCCATGCCAGTCTGGCTAGATTATAAATTGTTAAATATTGTACTTAGGTGCTTGAATTCCATATGTAAGAGTGGGAATTGGGCAAATCTTAAAAATTGTTCTTCCCCCTCATGATACCTGACCACAATCATTAGTGATTTTTGTTGCTGTCATTTTAATTGCAATCTACTTTCTGAGTCTGGAGACTCACAGTTTGTATTTATTCTATTCTTTTGATTTAGTCCAAGGGCTGACACATTAGGGAACATTGGCCAAGTATGGCTTGCTACCTGTTTTACTAAATACAGTTGCTTATTTAACCACATCGACATCCATTATTTCCATATTTTTCTATGGCTTCTTTTGTGCTACACTGATAGAATTGAAGAGTTTGACAGGGACATTATAACTCACACTTACCATCTTTATTATCTTGATCTTTACAGAAAAGTTTATTGACCTTTGATTTAGCCCATTCTATGTTTCATATCATTCTATAGAATATAATCTTGTGTGAAATTAGAGAATTAAACATTTACCATTCTTATAACAGTGTTAATATTTTTACCACTTCAAGTAATCACTGCTCAAAATACATAACATTTTTTTAATATATTTTATTGATTTTACACAGAGAGGAATTGAGAGGGACAGAGAGTTAGAAAAGTCGATGAGAGAGAAACATCGACCAGCTGCCTCTTGCACAGCCCCCACTGGGGATGTGCCCGCAACCAAAGTACATGCCCTTGACCGGAATCGAACCCGCGACCTTTCAGTCCGCAGGCCGATGCTCTATCCACTGAGCCAACCCAGTCCCGGGAAAATACATAACATTCTTATTGACATTCTGAAACTCCTCTTTTCAGAAATTTTAATGAGGAAAATGCCCAATGCCTACCTAGAAAGTCTTGCAACTGGATATTTCTGCAATGATTGCTTATCTTTTATTACATCATCACATTTATAAATTCATAAACTTTTCTTGAAAGAAACCAAAGTTTTTTGACCATCGGTAAATTATAGAAAACTGGACTTCACTACTACTCTATTCTTTCCAATTTCTGCTGGCTTTACTTTACTTTAAAATGTTGTACATATTTCAACAAAAAGATTCAGAAAGCAATTGCAGATCAATGAGAGAACATTTCAAACTTGGATTACATTTGATAAATACAGTCCAATACTGACTTCAAAATAATTTAAAATTTTCTAGATTAATAAAAGGACTCTTAGAAAATGTAAAGAATTACTAAAGAATAGTTGTTTTAATAGAAGTTAACAGTTATGAGCATATGACATGTCATATCCATAATCAACCGGTATTTTCTTAAGTTCAGGTTTCCTATTACTTGAGGTCCTGCTTCTTGCTTTAACTCTATAATGAAAATATTTTCTTTATACCGAGCCATACAAAGGCATAAATCTATAATACATTCTCATTTTAAAAAGAGCCAGGATAAGAGTTATATGTTGCTCTCAGTGTAAGTATATAATTCATAGTAATGTTACATATAAAGGAAGCTACATCTTGTTGAAGTTCCATATTCTAACTGGGATAATTATATCCACACTTATCTAAATTTCCTTCTGCTGCCTTCAATTGAAATGTTATCATATCTAGTTACATGAAAATTCACAATTCCTTAGGATAAATGTTTTAAAACCAACCAAATAGAGGTATTATTTATCATTTTTTGTCTATTGAAGACAAAAATCCATAATCACTTTGAATAGCTATCTTTCATTTATTCCCTCTATTTGGGTGGTAAGAAAAGATGAAGCATAGCAGAGTGCACATTTAATGAAGTGATACTTCATGAAGAGGAAACTTATTAGTGCCTAAAGCAGTTCAGCTGTATATGCATTATTCAAGTGTGCAATATATTTTATCTCTCCTCGTTTCCCCACTCCTACATGGAGGTATGTCAGTCTGTTGCATGCATCCATGCTTTGAGTCCTGTTTTGTAAGTCAATTAGTTTTATTCTTTAGATACCATAATAAGTGAGATCATGTGATATTTGTCTTTCTCAGATTAGCTTACTTCACTTAGCATAATAATCTCTACGACCATCCATGTTGTCCCAGTGTGTGAGAGATCCCTCTTTGTTACAGCTACATAGTATTCCATTGTGTAAATGTCCCACAGTTCTTTTATCCATTCATCTACTGATGGACACTTGAGCTGTTTCCAGATCTTAGCTATTGTAAATTATGTTGCCATGAACATAGGGATGCATATATTCTTTCTGATTGGTGTTTCACAATTCTTAGGTTATATTCCTAGAAATGAGATTTCTGGGTCAAACAGAAGTTTGCTGTTATGTTTCCTATTGTCCCAGAGCTTCCTTAAGCTGTCCTGCTTTTCAATTATTTTTTTTCTATTTGCTGTTTTAATTGGGTGTTTACTTCTATCTTATCTTCCAAATCATAACCCATCTGTTTTGTATGAGGTAAAAATATGTGATAATTTTCTTTTAATATCAAGTCAACATCCCAACACCGCTTTTTATTAAAACAAGGAAATTTTTACCACTTTTTAGTGACCCATTATTAATTATAGGTTGAAGACTTTTATTTTTATTTATAAATTATATCAAAGACATAATATATGATACTTATTAAAATCATTGGAATACATGGACATTTATATTCCCACTATTCAGTTTTAAAAAAAAAATAGAACATTAATAGTATATTTGAAAACCTTGTATGTCCCTTCTCATTTGCATCCTCTTCATCCAATCCAGAAGTAACCACTGTCCTAAGTTTGTGCTAAGCATCCTCTTGCTAACTTTGTGGTATGAGCATATATGTATTACCTATTCCAATATGTATTTTTTAACCTATTTTAGTTATTTAAATTGAGTTGTATACACTCTTCTAGATCATAATTTTTGCTAAATATTATTTTAAACATTCTTATTGATGTATTTGGCTGTTTTCACTGCTGTATAATATTTCATTGCAAAAATATGCTACATAGTTATCTATTTTAGGGTAATAATGTTTTATCTATTAATATCATTATCTTTTCCCTACATATGAATGTGAGCTCCAGAAAGAAGGTATTTTGTCTATTTTTTTCACTGCAGTATCAACAAGAAAAATCGAGCCCAGTGTTGAAATTTAAATAATATTAAATGTCAAATAATATTAAAATTATTTCTTATATAAAAATTTTAATGTGCAGAAAACACAGTTATTTCACAAAAGTCAGTAATTATTTTTAAAAAGTGTTCAAAATCATTTGCTATCAAAAAACACCAATAAAAACCACAACAAGATACTTTTCCAAACCAAACATTTATTTTAAATTGCAACAAAAAATAATTAGTCAACATGTGATAAAACCAACTAACACAGAACTGATAGGGGTTTAAATTGGTATGTTATAGGCACCCAAAACACCAGTTATTGAAAAAGACAACAACCGTGAGTTGAAAGGAGAGGACTGTCCCCTCCTAAGTTCTTGTCAGGCTCTTAGGATAGGTTTTAAACCAAGTGACAGTGGTCAGTAGTGTTGCAGTGAAGTTAATTTATTAAAGAAGTAAAGCAAGTAAATTTATCAAATAAGCAAGGCAAGCAAATCTATCAAAACACGTCTGGCTTAAATCACAGATGGGCTTCTTCTCAGTTAATCTGAGAAGCCTGCCTGGTAGAGGTTTAGCATTTTATATTCTTCTGTCAGCAGTTTTTACTCTGCTGGATAGCTTCATACAGACTACATCTCAAGGTCTCCCTTTTACTTTTTCTATGGCTGTTCCAGAATTTATGAGAAGCATCTGACAATTTTATCTTGACAAGTCCCAAGACTGCTGGGCTTCCTTGTTTAAGGAAGGAGATTAAAAACTCCACCTTCACACCCAAAATAGCTGACTTATTTGTTTAGTGGGTGAAATAAACACCCTCTTCTGGCCTGATTTAGTTGGTTAGGGAGGAGAGGTATTAACATTTATTCTCAAGTGTCCTTGACTGGGAAAGATAAGATCTTGTGGCAAATTGGCTGTAAGGTGCCCAAAATGTTTGGTCTTGTTTAATTTTCATCCCTCAGTTTCCTTATTCCACTTGTTTAGGAATTTTCTTAGCTTCTTGCTTTCCTGTTACAGTAACAACTTTGGAAAATATTTTGGTATGTCTGATAAAAAAGACATAAAAATATCATAAAACCCCATAATTCCACTTCTAGGTATATGCCCTAGATAAACACTAGTACCAGGTAATAAGTATAAGAAAGCTCATATCAGATCATTTTTAATAGAAAGGGGAACAAAAAACACAATGAAAAAAACACAACAGATTGTATTCATTTATTTACAGACTAGAGTCCTGGTGCATGAAATTCATGCACTTGGGGTGGGTGTCCCTCAGCCTAGCCTGCACCTCCTCCAATCTGGGACCCCCTTGGGAGATGTCCAACAATCCAGGACTGCTGGCTCCCAACTGCTCTTCTGCCTGAATTCCTGATTGCCCTTAACCACTTCTGCCTACCAGCCTGATCACCCCCTAACCACTCCCCTGACAGCCTGATTGATGCCTAACTGCTCCCCTGCCAGTTTGATCACCCCCAACTGCCCTCCCCTGCTGGCCTGGTCACCCCCAACTGTCCTCCCCTGCAGGTCTACTTTCCCCCAACTGCCCTCCCCTGCTGGCTATCTTGTGGTGGCCATCTTGTGACCACATGGGGGTGGCCATCTTGTGCAAGGGCATGGTGGTCAATTTGCATATTACCTCTTTATTGTATAAGATTACCTACTACATATCTGATAAGCACTTCAACTATATTAATTCATTATAACCTTGCAAGAATCCTAGGAGGTAAATATATTGTCATCATTTTAAAGGTGGAGAAAATGAGGCACAGAGAAGTTTATGTAAAACAGTTATGATTTTAATCTAGGAAGTCTAACTTAGAGTCCAAATTCTAAAAGATAACTTCCTGAGAGTGACAATTCACATAAGAGTTTCTGAGAGAATTCTAAAGTTAGTTAAGATGGCTTTAACTCTAATGATGTTTAAGCATTGAATGAACCACTTCCAGTACATTTATTTCTCAACTATCCCATTGACATATTCTGATTTATCAAGATATGTTTGTTTTTTTTCAATGATCCATACCAACCAATATTTCTTTATTTAGGCACAACCTGAAGTGAAATTCTCCTGCCAAGTAGGGTAATGGACCGAATTGTCTCTAGAGGGCTATTCTAGCCTGAAGGTTTTGTGATTGAAGTTTTATATCAAGCAGATTCTTTATGCCATCAAAAATGAAAAAAGTATATCTATTAACACTACTGTAATATCCTTCAGGCTATCTCAGTTTAAAAATATCATGAAATAAACTGTGGCTTCTAGCAGAGTAATCAGTTTATGTGTAGTAGCTGAAACAAAGATGTGTTTCAAGACTCATCAAAAGAACAATTTCCCTGAAAGGAAAACAAAATTATTTAACATTTTTGATAGCCACTTATCCTTTCCTGGTTAGATACAAATATATAATGATTATGTATATGTTTGGCTATTATTGCTGTTTTTATTAATTACCTTCATTTACATTTAGGGGGCTTATGAAGGTTTCAAAATAATTCCAGCTGTATTAGCTCCCTAAACTTCACATAAACCCAAGTAGTTTTTTTTTGTTGTTGTTTTTGTTTTTTTTCAAATCAGGTATTATATAGTAGACAGGCATGAGCAAAACAGGAACCATAGGCCAGGTACAGAAGGTCACTGGGAGGAAAGTGTCCAGGTGCCTAGCCATGAACAATTGCAGTATGGGACCTTGCCCCACAGTGACCTCTACGAGTCTAGCATATTGATAGTCATGTGGTTGACCGCCTTAGAGGAAGAACTAGGGGACCAAAGAATCCAATCTAATAAAAGAGTAATATGTAAAATCACTGTACCTCTGCTACACCAACAAGCCACGCCCATCAGCCAATCAGGAGTGAGTATGAAAATTAATCCAACCAAGATGGCTGTGGCCAAGGAGCCAGCAGGAGGCTTGGGTTTCCCTGGCAATGGAGGAAGCCAAGCTTCTTGCACACCCTGGCCAACCCAGGCCTCCATTGAAGGCTACAATGTTTCAATTTTAGAACATAAATAAATCCCAACAAAAATGGCTGAGACCATGGGGTGCGCAGAAGGCTTGTGTTTTCCCAGTGATTGAGGAAGCAAAGTTCCTGGCCTTCCCTGGCCTCTGCTAAAGGCTACAAAATTTCAATTATAGAAGATAAATAAATCCCAGATACCAGAGTCTCTGCTTGGGTCACACTTTCCAGCCTGCAAACCACCACAGGCCCCTTGTCCAGGCTTCCCCATGCCCCAAGGGAACCCCCACCCTGAGCTTAGACACCCTTCAGAGGAAACCAACTGGCCCCCACCCATGCATCAGGCCTCTATCATATCTAATAAAAGAGTAAAATGCAAATTGACCATCACTCCAACACACAAGATGGCTGCCCCCATGTGGACACAAGATGGCCACCACAAGATGGCCAGCAGGGGAAGGCAGTTGGGAGGGATCAGGCCTGCAAGGAAGGGCAGTTGCAGGTGACCAGGCTGGCAGTGGAGGGAAGTTGGGGGCAATCAGGCCAGTAGGAAAGGGCAGTTGGAGGGGGACCCAGGCATGCAGGGGAGAGCATTTGGGAGAGACTAGGCCTGCAGAGGAGGGCAGTTAGGGTTGACCAGGCCTATAGGAGAGGGCAGTTAGAGGCGATTAGGCTGGTAGGGGAGCAGTTAGGCATCAATCAGGCTAGCAGGGGAGTGGTTAGAGGGTGATTAGATTGGCAGGCAGAAGCAGTTATGGGCAATCAGAAAGGCTGGCAGGAGAGCAGTTGGGAGCCAGCAGTCCTGGATTGTGAGCAGGATCCAAGATTGGAGAGTGTGCAGGCTGGGCTAAGGGATACACACCACCGTGCACAAATTCCATGTGCCAGGCCTCTAGTAAGACTTTCATACAAACCCTTGCATTACCCCTCCCTTAAGCATTTAGCCCTCAAGACAATGAGATTCTGACCAAATCAAATAATCTTAGGAACAAAGCCACAACATATTGACCACAAAGGTACTTTTTGTGAAACTAGAGATAATGTCTAGTCCTCACTTGTGTTTCAACTGCAGGTCCAGAAAAGCAGCAAGGTCAGCAGGGCTGACATCAGGACTAGCTGTGATGACTAATTACCCCCTGCCCTAGAGCCAACCAATCAGTGGAGACTAGGACCCTTAGGAGACATACCTAAAAATCTAATGAATATTCTATTGAGATCCCCCCCATGAGAACTCCAGATAAAAGCATTTAAGATAAAGAATCCAGCTTGCTCTCTTTCTCTTTAGCATCTCACACCTTTTCTGACCTCCTTTTTTCCCAGGGTTCTCTCTCTCTCTCTCTCTCTCTCTCTCTCTCTCTCTCTCTCTCTCTCAAGCATGCAATCATGCTCACACCTTTCCTTTTCTGTTCTCTCTGAGTGTGTTCTGGCTTACTTTTTTCTTTCAAGTTCCAAAGCCCTTCTTTTAGCCTCTGTAATTCTTTTCCTGAGTCCATGCAGCCAAGCTGGTTCACCTTTTCTACATCATTAACTTTCTAAATAAATTTTATCTTATAATTTGAGTTCCTTGGCTCTAAATTCTTTTCTTTTCTTTTCTTTTTTTTTTTTTTTTTTTTGCCAAACTCAAGTACCTAGGTTGCTGAAATGAGGTCTGCTCTAACTCCGCCAATAACACCTGTTGCCATTTCACTGCTTACAGTTATATATTTTTCCATGTTTTTCAGATAAGTATATTGATCTCTTTACCTAGTCCTAGTTACAGCAGGAAGAGTCTTATTATTATTATTATTTAATTTTTATTAAATTGCAAAAAGAGTCCTAGGACCTTTCTTGAAATAAGAAGTTGGGGGGAAAAAAATCTCACCTTTGGGCTTAAAATGTAAGATACTGTGATTAAATTACAAATCATCAGGTGATGATAGGTGATTTCTACTAGGGAGATATATTTGGCAACTGGTTTCATTTTAATTGCCCATGTCCTGCAGAGAACAGACTTTTCATTCAGAGGGCATGGAAATTGATGGTCAGGGAGGACTCCATTAAAAATTGTGCTTGAAGGACAGATTTGCACTTTGGTTATAAGAGAACAAGTAGGCAGTGACAGATAGTGAACACCATGTTTTAGAAGCATCCTGAACGAGAGCAAAAAAGGAAGTAATAGAAGTACATAAATGGTAAAGGGTTCATAAAATAAAAAGATACATTTTATGTTTTGGGAATAATAATAGATATATGCATTTATACACTGTCATTCAAATTGGCAGAATGTTATAGCATCTATTGTTTGATTTATTCCTCACAAAACACTATGTAGACAGGAAACGTTTTATGGTCAGACAAGTAGGGTTACAGGTTCTAAAGGTGAATTTCACTTGGCAAGCACCACATAGGTGGTGATTAATGGAGCCAAGACTATCACTCATGCCATCTGTTCAATCTACTATTTTTTTCCACTGTCCATTTTCCCCCTTGAATTTTTACTTATGTAAGTGTCAGTAACATCATCTAGTTCATAATTATTATTAATTTTTAAAACTACTTTCATATGCAAAAATACATCATGCATTTCTCTTTTTATGCATTTAGCAAATATTTCTTGAGTACCTATAACCATAATGAGCATTATCCAAAACTCTAGGATATAGTAGCAAAAAATGCAAAGTTCTTCCTATATGAAAATTATATTCTAGTGGGGAAGGAGATGTAAAAATGAATGAATAAGACATATCATATGTTTATTTTGAATACTGCAGAGAAACCTAAAGCAAAGTACCATGAATCTGGAGATACTTCGGTGGGAATAGGAAATTGTTCTTTTTATATGGCTGTCACTGATACAATGATAAATAAGAAAAGACTTTAAATAAATGAAGATTTTTCAAGATAGTATATACAAAGGATCTGAGGGAGTGGGGTAGAAGAATTCTTAAAGTGTTCAAAGAACATCAGACCGATCTGTATGGTGAGGCAGAGTGACCAAGGGGAAGCATATTTAGAGACCAGGGCAGAATGGTATATGACAGTAAGGGAATTGTAGACCATGCAGTACCTTGCTTATTACAGGAATGACAGTGGTTGTTATTATCAGTGAAGTGTAGAGCCATTGGAGAGTTTTAAACAGAACAGTGACAGGGTCTCACTTAACTTTTTAAATGATTACTCTGCTATATTTATATTTGAGAATAAAGTATAGAGTGACAAAGTGAAAGCAGTTGCGAACCTGAGACTAGATGAGAGATGATGATTTGGACAAGTTCATATCAGTGGAAGTATGGAGAAGATATTGACTATTAGATATATTAATAAGGTAGTAATAACAGGTTTTGCTTACAGTTTGGATGTAAAAGAAAGTGGAACTAAGGTTACTCAATAATTTTTTCCTGAGTAGCTAGAAGGATGAAGTCACCATTAAAATGAGAATATTATGGAAAACCAGTTGTATGGGATACAATGCAGAATAGGAATTCAATTTGAAAAAGTTGGCTTTGACACGAGGAAGATCTGTTTGTTCCAATTATCTACTTTTGGGCAACAAATGAATCCATCACTTAGTGGCTTAGAACAACTACAACCATGTTTATTTTGTTCAAAAGTCTTCTATTTCTAATTGTTTGATAGGGACAGCTCAGCTTCATTCCACTGTTAACTGAGTTGCCTCAAAATTAAGAGCTGGAATGATCTAAAACTTTTTACTCGCATGTCTGATACTTTATATTAGTGGTTATGATTTGCTTTTTATGACCTAGCCTTGGAAGTTACACAATTTCAATTGGGCCACATTTTATCATGGAGGCAACCACAAAGACCTATTTAGATTCAGAGAAGAAATAGACAGGACCTCTGGATAGGGCAGTGGCATGCTTCTGTAAGAGCATGTGAGATTTGAAATACCCCTCCTGGCTCCACTTCAGGCCTGCTTAAGCCTCTGCCACCCCACCCCCAGCTGCTTGGCACCAAGGCCTGTACACCAGGGTGGCCAGGGGTGTTCTGGGACCCCAGCGGCTCAGGGCCTACCTGGAGGCCTAGAGTTCAGAGCAGCCTGGGTCCCAAGGATGTTCCCAGGCCACTGGGGGCCTTCTTATGTAAATTAATCCTCCATTTTTGTCAGGTTAATTTGCTTACTCACTCCTGATTGGCTGGTAGGTGTCATGGATGTATAATCAATCTGCATCTTTTTCTCTTTTATTAGTGTAGATAAATTTTGTAACATTTTGGCCAAAACCGGTTTGGCTCAATGGATAGAGCGTCGGCTTGGGGACTGAATGGTCCCGGGTTTGATTCCGGTCAAAGGCATTTACCTTGGTTGCGGGCATATCCCCGGTGGGAGGTGTGCAAGAGGCAGCTGATCGATGACTCTCTCTCATTGATGTTTCCAACTCTCTATCTCTCTCCCTTCCTCTCTGTACAAAATCAATAAAATATATTTTAAAAAAATTTGTAACATTTTGGATAAAAACACACAAAAAAATGACCAAGAGAATGCTGTAGTCAACTTCCATCTGATAAACCCTGGGAACTGAGAGATGGAAGTACAGTCACCATCTGGCACCACCATTGGCCATGTGTTGTAGGACTGATATCCCTTCCTCCCCAAATTCTCCATTCAAGATGCAAGAGTCCTGCTCAGGAGAATGGAGAGAAGGGAGAATTCCATAAGTTGGCTGATGCCAAGATATTTCTGAGTGACTGCCTGGTATGTGACAGTTGTGTGACAACAGAGGAAGGAGTCCAGGTTTCTCAGCAGAACACCAAGGACTTCTTCCATGTTCTGAACATTAATAAGAAAGAACCTTAAATGAGAAAGAAGAGAGCAGTTGGCCCACAACTACACAGAAAGATAAGGCTCATGGCTAGCAAGCACGATGGTGGTGGCAGGAGCCGCTCCTGCCTCCATGGCAGCACTAAAGAGCAGTGAGTCCACTGGTAATGAGCAGCAAGCAGGCAGGCAGTTAGGAGCGAGTGGTCCCAGACTGTGAGATTGTGCAGGCTGTGCTGAGGGACACCCCACCCCCCCACAGTGCATGAATTTCGTGCACTGGGCCTCTAGTATTATATATAATACACACTAGACAATATTCTAAGCAGTTGACATATTTCAATAAATTTGACCCTCACAATAGCCCTATGATATTGGACTATTATATGCACTTTGCTGCATGTGAGAAAACTGATAGACAGATGAAATAACTTATCTAAGGTCACACAACAAGAA
The DNA here is from genome assembly GCF_964339955.1 of Pipistrellus hanaki. Classification (NCBI taxonomy): domain Eukaryota; kingdom Metazoa; phylum Chordata; class Mammalia; order Chiroptera; family Vespertilionidae; genus Pipistrellus; species Pipistrellus hanaki. The sequence goes on along the minus strand of NC_140524.1, from coordinate 17,258,691 downwards.
ACAAGTGTTTGCATCCACTGTACTATATAGTTTTCCTTGTTTTGCTTTTGGATATTTTATTCTTGGTTGATTTGTACAAATTCCAATGAATAAAATGGGGTGAATTATTATATGATTGTATTTGCACCAAATACAGAATTAAAACTATCCTTGACTATGAATCTAAAGAAACAAATTTATATTATATCACATAAGGGCAACTATTGGTTAATAATTAAAATAGTTTGCATTTATAATGTTGAAGTTATAATTTTTCTCGTGTATATTATTTCATTTATTCTTCATAAACACATGTGAAAGTATAGTACACTTATTTTAAAAATGTGTAACTGAGGCCCAGAGAATCTGAGAGATTTTTCTTTAAGGTCAAACAATAGATGAAATTGGCCTCTCCACAAATTGAGTAGATGTTGATTATGAAATTTAGTGTCTCAATGGAAATTTTTTTCTATTTCTTTAAAAAATATTTTTATTGATTTCAGAGAGGAAGGGAGAGGGAGAGAGATATAGAAATATCAATGATGATAGAGAATCATTGATTGGCTGCCTCCTGTATACTCCCTGCTGGGGATCGAGCCCACAACACAGGCATGTGCCCTTGATGGGAATTAAACCCCAGACCCTTCAGTCCCTAGGACGACCCTCTATCCACTAAGTCAAACCTGCTAGGACTCTACTATTTCTTAAAGAGCCTTCTTCTCCTGACCTCATAGTGATAGCTATAGCCCCAAATTGGTGTGTGTTTTGATGGGGAATAAATTCCTAGATTACTATAAATGTCCATGCCTGTAGTTCTATGATTTCCTGCATTCTGAAACCATGACTTGATTGAACACATTAATAGATAATATGAATTATATTTTTCAGAAGCTCAATTAACCTTGGTATTATTGTAGAGGAAATTTTATTAACAATGCATCTGTCTGATTATTGTCAAAGATAGGGCAACAAACGTAGCACAGACTATGATGTTTGAGGATTTATGTTAATCAGAGTAATAAACATAGCAGGTTTAACAATATAAAAACCTAAGTGTCTTAACATAATTATCTTTACCTCACTATAAGTCCAAGGTTGTTTCTAGTGGGCAGTTCTTCTTCTTGTAATAACTCATAGCTCTACCATGTCAGTCACCAATTATAGTCACAAGGAGAGAGAGGAGGTGGCAAACAAGAGTGTGGAAGATTGAAAAGAGGATTTTAGAGCCAGAAATAGAAATGGTACTACACATATTTTATTACCAAAGCTCAGTCACATTAGAGCAAGGGAGGAGGGGAGGACATTCTGATTCTTGATAGTTTGTCTTCCTGTGTTGTAAAGAAGAAAATAAAAATTTGTTGAAGCACATAGCATTATCTGCCACAGAAGAGGCATATCAAGGGTTCTACATGCCCTAAATATATGCCCTTTCAGTCCCTCCTACATAATGACAAATTCCCATTTTTAGAGTTAAACATGCTTGAACAAAAGAGAATATGTTTATGTGTCATGTGCATGGTTGAAACTATCTTGGCTACCTCTATCATCATTTTGGCTTACTAGAGAAAAATCAGCTGTAGAGCATTTATTTCATTTAATGAAAGCTCCCTAAAATTATGATTGCTGTGGTCTTCTTCCATCATCTTCGTCTTCAACAGCTTAGTGCATATATTAAGATATATTATTTTATAATCCATGAATTTCACAGACTTGATGTTATTTATAGTAAATTTCACAATTATATTCTGACTAGAGGCCTGGTGCATGAAATTCGTGCACAGGGTCGGAGGAGGTTTGTCCCTCAGCCCAGCCTGCACTTGATTGAACACATCAATCAAGTCCCTCTCTAATAATCTGGGTCCCTCTCTAATAATCTGGGACCCTTTGAAAAATGTCTGACTGCCCATTTAGGCATGATCCCACTGGCATCGGGCCTAAATGGGCAGTTGGACATCCCTCTCACAACCCCGGACTGCTGGCTCTCAACTGCTCACCTGCCTGTTTTCCTGATTGCCCCTAAACGCTTCTGCCCACCAGCCTGATCATCTCCTAACCACTCTCATACCAGCCTGATTGATGTCTAACTGCTCCCCTGTCATTCCATTTGCCCCCAACTATCCTCCTTTGCTGTCCTGGTCACCCCTAACTGCTCTCCCCTGCAGAATTGATTGCCTTTAACTGCCCTCCCTTGCAGGCCTTGTCCCTCTCATAATTGGTGCCTCCCAATTGCCCTCCCCTACTTATCTGATCACCTACAACTACCCTCCCTTGAAGGCTTGGTGCCTCCCAACTGCCTTCCCCTGCTGGCCATCTTGTGTTCACTTAGGGGCAGCCATCTTTGACCACATGGGGGCAGTCATATTGTGTGTAGGAGTGATGGTCAATCTGCATATTACTCTTTTATCACCGTGTTTCCCAGAAAATAAGACATCCTCTGAAAATAAGACCTACTTACAGGTTTCCTTCTGAGTGAAATATAAGGCATCCCCCCAAAAATAAGACCCCCCTAGGCTAAACATGAGAGATTTGGTCCACTGATTCTGAAAGAAATGGAATCACAAGAAATTCACCAGGAAATTCAGGAATTGGATTGTTATGATAATGTTCCAGAAGATGATGACATGATTGTCATTGAATAAATGAGTAAATTCTTGATACTGTAGGATTCACAGTTTGTCTGGTTTGTGTTGACAACTACTGTAATACTGTACCATATACAGGTAATAAATTTCCTTTATTTTCATTTAACAATAAATGTGTACCATATTCTTCTTCATGGGAAAATAAGACATCTCCTGAAAATAAGACCTAGCGCATCTTTGGGAGCAAAAATTAATATAAGACACTTCCTTATTTTCGGGGAAACAGAGTAGATAGGATAGCGGCCTGGTGCATGGGTGGGGGCCACCTGGTTTGCCCTGAAGGGTGTCCTGGATCAGGGTGGGGGTTCCCTTGGGGCATGGGACAGCCTGAGCAAAGGGCCTGTGGTGGTTTGCAAGCCAGCCATGCTCCCCAGTGACCCAAGCGGAGGCCCTGGTAGCTGGGATATATTTATCTTCTACAATAGAAACTTTTTAGTCTGGAGTGGAGCCAAGCCTCCTGCTCGCTCAGTGGCAGCAGCCATTTCTGTTTTTATTTGTTTGCCTTCTATAATTGAAACTTTGTAGCCTTGAGTGGAGGCTTAGGCCGGCAAGGACAGACAGAAAGCTTGGCTTCCTCCAATGCCGGGGAAATGCCTCTCTCCTGCTCTCTGTGGCTATAGCCATCTTGGTTGGGTTTATTTGCATACTTGTTCTGATTGGCTGGTGGGCATAGCTTGTGGGCATGGCTTATGAAGCAGAGTGATGGTTAATTTGCATATTACTCTTTTATTAGGTAGGACAATGGGGCTGGAAGCATTTCTCTAATTTAAAAAAACAAAACAAAACTGAAGTTCTGAGAGGTTAAGACATCTTGCCTAATTTGCCCCAACTAGGAGGGAGACACACTGAAATTAACCTAAGTCTCAGATATTGGGAATTTAATGTGGTGCCCTTTCCATCATGGTAATTTACTTCTCACATTTAACAGCACATGTATAGAGAGTTTTATGGGAGGGCTAGAAGAAGGAACTCTAGAATATAAGTGTTTAAATAGATATTTTTTTCAGTCTGAGCTTCATCAAACTGTCAAAAATACTTGTCAGTCAATAAGTATTTATTGAGCACCTACAAAGGGAATAACACTGCTATGCAATGCCTTTGGAATGAATTTATAATTTGTTAAGTATTTGAAAATTCACTTTCACAAGGTAAAAAACTTCTGCCGTCCATGTGAGCAGAATATTGATCTGAGTACAACAGCTTTTTGAATGATTTCAATACAGCAAAATTTTACTTTGTTGAAAAGTCAGGCAAGTTTTTCATTCAGCATGACCTGAAGACAGTGACAATAGAAAAAATAAAATCAATTAATACATTGGGAGGAAATTTATTCCACTGTCCACACTAATAATCATTATACTTACACTAGGCTGAGATAAAAAGAAGTCATGTTGTGGCCAGGGGCACATACCCATGTTGTGAGTTTAGCCTCTGGTTGGGGTACATGCAAAAGGCAGCTGATCTAGGTTTCTCTCTACATCACTCTTTCTTTCTTTCTCCCTCTCCTTTTCACTCTCTATAAAATCAATACTTAAAAAAAAAAGTCATGTTGTAAACAAATAGGTGAAAACAGCTAGAAGCTGACAACCTTGCCTGACTAGAATACTTCTGGGCTGCCAGGTATTGGCAATGCCAATAGAATGGCAGATCACAAGGTGCACATGTCTTGAAGGCAAAAATAAATTGCCTACTCTTTCCCTTTATGTCCAGGACTTGAATCTTAGATTATTTTCTCTGCATTACACTGTAGAACTCTAAAACAACCTGATAGGAAATAACAGCAGTCTACAGACACCCAGGAAAAAAAAAAAAGAAGTAACAAATATAATACTTATAAACTTTCACTCTCAGAAGGAAGGTGTGTCAGCCATAGAATCAAATAATATAAGCTGCATTAATTAAACACCTGCAATGTGCCAGGAATTTGCTAATCATGTTTCATGCATAAGTTTAATGGATCTTTGTGTTACAACTATTGATTAAAGTAAGCTCTTTATCACCCCATTTTAATATATTTTTTTTGGTTTCAGAGAGGAAGGGAGAAGGAGAGAGAGACAGAAACATTAATGATGAGAGAGAAACATTGATTGGCTGCCTCCTGCACGCCCCTTACTGGGGATTGAGCCTACAAGCCGGGCATGTGCTCTAACTGGAATCAAATCCGGAACCCTTCAGTCCATAGGTCAATGCTCTTCCACTGAGTGAAACTGGCTATGGCTATCACTCCCATTTTGCAGATAAGGCAGCCAAGGTTTAGAATGATGAAATGATGACTTTTCCAAGGTCACAATGATAGTAAATTATGAAGTCAAAATCAATATTCAGATACATGTGAATCAGATTTCAGAACTTGAACCAGAACTCAAGTAGTTTGCCATCAGCTGCTCATCAGAATCACCTATGGAGCTTGAAAATACAAAGGCCTCTGTTCTGCCTCATGTGTACTGGATCTGAATTCTAAGGATGGAGTCTGGTCACCTTACTGTTGGTGAAGGCCGGGAGAGAGAAGCATAGTACAGCCTGGCATTCGGTCGAGCCTTCAGTCATTGTGGATTTTATGAAACTGGCCATATATATATATATATATATATATATATATATATATATATATATATAGGCATGGGGGTCACTAAGCCTAGCCTGAACCCTCTCCAATCTGGGACCCCTCAGGGGATGTCTGACTGTGGAATGGGTCCTAAACCAGCAGTTGGACATCCCTCTCGCAATCTCGGACCACTGGCTCCTAAGTGCTTGCCTGTCTGCCAGTGTGATTGCCACCTAACCACTCCCCTGCCTATCTGATGGCCCCCAATTGCCCACCTCTGCCTGTCTGATGGCCCCTGGCTGCCCTCTCTTGCAGGCCTGATGACCCCCAACTGCCCTCCCCTGCTGGCCCGATGGTTCCCAACTGCCCTCCTCTGCCCACCTGATCGCCCCTAACTGCCTATGCTTCAGCCCCCACCTCCATGGGTTTGTCCAAAAGGAAATCGGACATCCAGAAGATGTCTGGTCACCCGGTCTTATTAGCATATTGCCCATCTATTAATATAGATGGTTACTGAGCAGTGCCTTCTGGGGAACATGGGGAAGCAGCCTTATGACTCAGCGACCAGGACTCAACAGGAAGCTGGGAGGTCCAGTCTCACTCAGCATGGGAACATGGGCAAGGCCTGGACTGTGTTTATATCTGAGGAGACTCTCTCCTTCAGGCACTACTTTCTCAGTGACCTCCTACACACACCCCGACATAGGCTCAAACCCACAGCCTTCAATGTATGGGATGAAGCTCCAACAAACGAAGCCACATGGCCAGGGCAGTTATTCTTGGCTTTTATTTTATTTTACTTTTTAAAAAAATTTTTTTACTCTTTTTATTAAATCTTTATTTTTGAAAGGTTTATAAGGTCCCCTTTACCCCCATTAACCTTTTCCAGCCTACAACCCACCCTAGGGCCTCACCACCCCATTATCTGTGTCCATGGATGATGCATATATATACACAGATCATTGGTTGATCTCTTCCCACCCACCCTCCCCCACGTTCCCTCTGAGTTTCCAGTCTGTTCATGTGTTTGTGTCTCTGGATCTATTTTTGTTCATCAGTATATTTGGCTCATTAGGTGTTAAAAGTGCTCTGGTTGTGATCACTGGGTTTTCTAAAGATGCAGTCATATCATATACAAATCTTTTTTCTTTTTCCAAATGTACTTGTGGATACATTGCGAATATAGATAACAGAAATAGAAGTCTGTGAATAAGTTGGGAATAGGATGCTTTTTCTTTCGTGATGTTGTGTACATGATCCTGTGCTCCCTTCGTGTTGAGAACACTGACTACTGTGGTTGCAGGGAGACGCTAATTGGCAATTCTTCCACACAGAGCCATAGCCTCCCTCTCCATCAGCTGCAACTCCCAGGATAGACACATGCACCCCTCAGCAGAGGTAGGGGAACTTGGCCTCCTCCCACAGGCTTGCTCTCTGTCATCACCTGTTGGGGGCCCACCTTCTGCATATAACCCTTTTGTTCCTACTCCCAGGCCTTTCCATGCACTTCCTCTCACCTAGCCTCCTCCCTCCTCCCATCATGTCCAGAGCCCCATGTGTTGTCCCTGCGAGGTCTGTGACACTCCTTACCAGACCATTTCATCTTATTCTTCCATGATATCCAGGGTTTCTTCTGCCACTTTAACTTGGTTTAAATCGAAACAGAAATGGCTCTATCTTCTATACCATTAAGTATTCTTTCCACCCTTAAGTTAATGTTGTGCCCTTAGTATGTAGCTATGAGATGTCTGTGACTGAGCTGAGAAGCCTTTCACGTTTCTCTTTCCTTTTCTTTCATCTCAGGATAACTGAGCTCTGCAGTTCGTGTGGGACCAAGGGCCCTGGGAATACAATGCTGAGCCCTCTGAACTCATTTTATTCTTCATCGTGTCATTTGATTCCTAGGGTTGAATTAAACACAAAAACAGAAGAAAATATACCCTTAGATATACAATGTGAGTTATTACTCAGAGATTTCCATGGGAGTTGACATTGAGACATGAGATACATGTGTTTATTGGTCAGTTTCCCCAACTATGGAATGAAGGTTGAACCTACCCCTTGGATCCTTTGTAGGTTGGATATGATGCATCCAGAGGGATTAACTGGCGGCTCAGAGAATAAGATTGGAAGTCAACAGACACTTGTTTCCTTTACCCGGACAGAGTTAGAAAAACAACTCTTTTTATCACAACACCAGGAAGGCCTGTGCCTGTGGGAGGAGGTGCAGGGAACCAGGGCTTCCCCCTTGCTCCTGTCCAGCCCTTCCTCCTTCCATCCCTGCACTGGCCCAGCCACCATCTTGGAACCACTCAACTCAGGCTCTGGCCCCGCCCATTTCACAGGGAGGACCCATATGCAGTTTCTTGCAGACAAGAAAGCAGCTGTGGAGTAGGGAGGTGGCAGTTTTTCCCCCAGGAGGCGCTGAAGTCCTTGTTGAAGTCTTGGTTCCAGAGCCTCTCGCAGTGGTGAGTCTGCATCCCAGGAAGCTACACAGTGGAGGCAGCATGTTCCTTTCAGAGGAAACTGAGGATTGATCAGAGCCTACCCCATGGCTCTCCATTGGCCATCCAGTGAAGGGAGGCTGCGGGCCAAGGATGGGGGTGGGGGTGTGGGTGGGGGGGACTGGTCATCTGTTTGGTCATGATAGCACCTAGCTCTTTTATATATTAGGATAAGCTCATACCCAGTGTAGCTATTTAGCTTCACCCCTTCTGATTCCATGCTAACCATCCACACTTCTGAATTTGATTTGATTTCTCCCATAGATGTATCTAAAATAAGTCTTGCCCTAGCTGGTTTAGCTCAGTGAACAGAGTGTTGGCCTGAGGACTGAAGAGTCCTGAGTATGATTCTTATCCAGGACACATACCTAGATTGCAGGATCCTCCCTGGCTCAGGCCCTGGTCAGGGTGTGTGCAGGAGGCAACCAATTGATGTATTTCTCTCACATCGATATTTCTCTCTGTCTTTCCCTCTCTCTCCCACTCTCTCAAAAAGCCAATAGAAAAATATCCTTGGGTGATGATTAAAAAAATAAAATATGTCTTAACTAAAAGACAGGAGAGCTTTGGTCCCTTAATAATGTCATATTACAGGACATTAAAGTTAGCATCCTGGTTTAGACCTCACTGTCTATGATCTTGGTTAATGTGGGCATAACAATTAGAGAGCACCAATTTGGGTACTAATGAAGATGCTTCCTCTGATAAGAGCCCTGTGCATGACTGCTCCTCAGATGGTTAAAGGTCTATCAAGTGCCTACTTACTAAATGCTAGACTCTGTCAGCTCCCACTATAGGTGTTTTTATTGAAACTTTTTCATTAAAAAGCTACTCATTTGACAAAAGTTAGCCAAGTACCTAAACTTAAGGATACACCAAGTGCAGTGGTATGTGGAGGCAGAGAGATGAATGATAAAAAATGATATATGTAAAAATTAGTAGTGCACATTGTCAAAATCTGAAGTATCTGTGTGGTGTTTTTTTTTTTTTTGTTTGTTTGTTTTGTTTTGTTTTGTTTTCCTTTTATGAGAGATCTACCTAGCATGGCATTCAAAACTTTGACATTCATTATGTTTTATCTGGCATTCACTTGCTTTAAAATATCTCAGTGAGCATTGTGCACTGGAATTATGTCTCTATTTGTTTTAATAGCCAGTTTAATGAAGAATGCCAGTACCCAAGTCCTCCATTTGTCCTCTACTGAAATCATACCTGGAAAGCTGCAGGAAGCAGTACAAAAGCTAATTTCTAGATAAGTTATCTTAGGACACCATACAAAAATCAGCTGCAGGTTTGGACTGCCAGATTGAATTTTCTAAGCATAATAGCTTAGTTGTAGCAGCAACAAAATAGATATGTGTTCTCTGATGCATTTCTGTCCACTGATACTGGAGATGGGCATTTAAAGAAATGAAGCTTATTATTACCATCCTCCTGCAAGCAGATTTATCATGGGTTCACACATTTCCCTGCCTATCTTAGGCTCAGTTACCAGGATGCTTATGAAATGTCACTAAAAGGACAAGGAAGGTGCTTGAGTAAGATTGAACAAATACTTTCTCAAGTATTAGCTGATACCAAGTTCTAAAAATATGATATAGAGGGTTGTACTGTTTGCTATAAAATGCAGCAGTAAAAAAGAAGGATTTTATCAGGCCAGGGTGGCTGAGCATTGACCTATTAACCAAGAGGTCATGGTTCGATTCCTGCACATGCCCGGGTTGTGGGTTTGATCCCCAGGGTGTGGTTTGCAGGAGGAAATCAATGATTCTCTCTCATCATTTATGTTTCTATCTCTCTCTCTCTCTTCCTCTCTTAAATTAATAAAAATATTTTTTAAATAAGGATTTCTTACCCTTTGAGACAGCATGGAGGAACCTGGAGGGTATTATGCTGTGCAAAATAAGCCAGTCAGAGAAAGACAGGTAGCACATGAGCTTACTCATATGTGGGACCTAATGAACAAAATAAACTGATTAACAAAATAGATCCAGAGACATAGAAGTAGGAACAGACTGTCAAATCTCAGAAGGAATGCAGGGAATGGAATAAGGTGGGAAGAGATCAACCAAAGAACTTGTATACATATGTATAACTTATAGACACAGACAATAAGGTGGTGAAGGCCTTGGGTGGGTGGCAGGGGCTGGCTAGAGGGGGTCAATGGTCTCAATGTTTCCCCCCTAAAATTCATGTGTTGAAATCTTAATGTCCAATGTAGTGTTTTGAGAATGTGGGACTTTTGGAAAGTTCTTAGGTCATAAGGATGGAGCCTTCATGAATGGGATTGCTGCTCTTATAATGGAGACTCCACAGATGTCTAAAGCCCCCTTCTACCATAGGAGGATAGAGTGAGAAGGCATCTGCTAAGAAATAGAAAGGGACCCTCACCAGAATATAGAACCATAAAAAATAAATTTCTATTGCTTATAAGCTACCAAGTCTGTGCTGTTTTGTTATCGCAGTCCAAATAGACTAAGTAAGACATGAGACTTGAGAAACATTATTTTTAAAATGTCTACAACCCAACATTGTTTCTTTTGTACTTTGAAGTTTTGAATAACATGGATTCATTGCACTGAAAGGGCTCCACTGGTAGCCATTTAGAATGCCAATGGCCAGCAAAATCCTGAATATTTATGTTAGATTGCAGAATATCTCCAAATATTTCTTTCTTAAAAATCTAATGATGAAAGAGAGCTCAGATTGGATGACTGTTCTGTCCCAGTATGCCCTTCAGAAAATGCCAAGTAGGCCTAAATCACATACTGGAGGTGCAGCATGTGGCACTCTAATCACTTACCTATCTGTAATGATGACCAGCACATATCAAGGAACAATTTCTCCTTATAGTCCAGTATAATTGAAATCAAACTCTATTTTGTATGTGATTAGGCCAAAGAGTTCTATACTTTCTGTTGGTTATAAATCATAATAATGTTAGGAGTTGTTTTTCATATGATCTTAAAGTGCAGTTTTTGACTCCCTGTATATTGATAAGTTAAGTCCTTTAGTGAGGAATCTATGACCTAGAATGTCTTTGAGAGTCAAAAGCAATATGCCTCACCTGGTTCCCCAGCAACCCATTAAACAAATTTCTGTGGTGCAAGCTGATATAATTCAGCCCATCGTAGAATCAAACTAGACCCTCCTTACAGAGACCTTTTTTTACAAACTTGTATATACTTATATATATGATAAAGGCCATATATATTTTTTTTTCTTTTGAAAAAGATACTTTTAATCTCCAAGGGCAAGTTCAAAATCTAGAACCTCCTCGAGGGATTTAGATTTCCTCTTCAAGTATACACAAATCCCTTCACTCTAAAACACCACTATTGGACTAAAAAAAAATTAAGAAATACCAGCTGTGCTGGTAGAGGTTCATTTGTTTTAACTTTCTATTACATTCCATAAGCTGTATCTTTAATAAAAACAAAGTCCTTCCATGAAAATTATAATATGTAGGCCAAAGAAGCCTGCACAAAATATTATTTGAGCCCCATTCTTGGTTGGTTCCAAGCATAACTCATCAGGGTATAGCCAACAATAAGAACTTGACCATTTGCTTCATCTTTTTTTTTTTCTTTTTTTTACTTTAGAAGAATGTGTATAATGGGTATATATTATCCCTTAATTTCAATTTCTATACAGGAATTCAACAGTAGAGTAGAGGATCCCAAGAATCAAATCAATGATTTAAAATATGAGGAAGCAGGGCAATTTATTTTTATTCTTTTTTTTTTCATTGAGCCTTTATATTTAATTTGGTTAGTTCTCCCTTTAACATTGCAAAAAATGTAGGCCTCATGGAGATTATTTTATCTTTCTTATGTAATAGAGGTCCTTTGAGAACAAATTAAAATATCCAGTCTCATGTAATAATTAAAACTCTAAATTTGATAGAAAGTTAAAGCTTGTCTCTCCTTCCATTGTAGTCAGTGAAAGGGATATGTTCCTACCCCATGTTGTTTTTCTATTTCTCTTCCCTGAACTTGTTATTTAAGGTTTATATTCTAAGTAGAGTTTGAGCACAGGGAGGGAGGAGAGGTAATGGAGTAAGAATATGTCTGCATGGTTAATACTGACTGGGTGACCTAAGTCTAAAATTCTTTGTACTTGAGCCTACCTTTCTGGTAGATTGAGTCCATGAGTTTTTCAGACATGAGTCATTTCTGGAGATTCTCATCAACAGTTTCCTTGATGAAGGCTGTACCGACAGAGTCCTCAAGATACAGATAGCACACTTAGATCTGGGAAATTTGAGAGTTTATTTTAAAAGGGACTATTTACAAAATTATAGGTGCAGCATAGGCAGACCATAAAGGAAAGTGAAGTAACCTGGGTTTAACTCCCTCCTAGAGGGAGTTACTACCTCTAGGCCTGAGTGGATGAGAGAGTAGCTACCAGTACCCAGAAAGAGATAGTCATGAAGAGACTCTCAATATAAAAGGAATAGAACGGGATATAACAGGCTCAAGGGAATTTGAGGAAAAGAGCCAGGAAATAAACATTCTGACCCAGTCTTACCCTTCTCTCAGATCTTCTGCTGTGAATCTCCATTAAAAATCTTTACTGGAAGCCAAAGGGTAGGGATCCCTTTGATATAATGTATCAAGGTCAGCCTTTCAGGACAAGTAGTAGATGGATAGAGAGAGAATATTGAAGAGCAGGTGAATGGGAGCCAAAACAATGATAGATTAACCCTTGGTTGGGTTTCTCTCTAATGGTTTTCAGCTCCTAAGAATCTTCTAATATTTATAATATCTCTCTGTGAAAGTCTATTACTACTATAGATGTCCCTCTTGACTAGAACTGACAATAATATGGACATGACTCTTCAAGTCTATAAGAAAACTTTTGTGCAGCCTCACAACAAACTCAGGATAACTATAAATAGCTCTATAAAAATGTCTTTATTTTGGCTCACCAATAGGGAGCTAATTTGTCCTCTGCCCCTTAGATCTCTTGTGCAATGAGAATTAGGCCAGATTATAAGGTACACAAATTAAGACATCCATGGTTGTTTGAAACTCCTTTCCGTAGACTTGAAGTGAGGAGCAAACACTTCTACCATTCAAGCAGAAGCTTGAATGTCAATAAAGCCTCAGACTCATTCTTCCAAAGTTTAGTGACCTCATTTGAAAGAGATTATATATTTAGCTTTCTCTAGAAGAAAAGTTCTGGTGTAGGCGTGAATTTTCCCCAGTTTGGAATATCTACTTGTTACTGAACAATAGCCAGAGGTAGAAGTACTATCATTGTTTCAACCTGAATGATGACATCTTCTGTGACTGGAGTTAGGATACATATATATTATTAAGAGCGTTATGTGTACCACATAGACACAGAGAGCAGATTCTTAAAGGAACCAGACATAAAAAGACGGTAAAGCCTGCTACTTAGACAAACAGTACCTATTACATCTACTATAGTATAAACCCAGAATCTTAGAAATGAACTTCAGAAAAGGTCTAGAAAAATAAAAATTGTAAAAAGAATTTTGAACAGATGACACCTAATATGTAATTCTACTTGATATGGGAGGATTCAAGGGCATACAAAAACTGAAATGCATGGTCAAGAACAAGTGTAGTGCATCAAAAACTATAAAAGATGATTTACTAGAGGTCCTAGAAAAAAGGTATTGCTTTAACACCTTAGGCACAAAACCCCCGTGGTTCCCACAATTGCACTTTAAAATAGACTTTGACACTTGAAAAATTGACTCATAACTGAAATGCACCATTCACTTTCTTATAAAACAGTGTTTTTCAATTTTTCATCTTTTTAACCATCACCTGAGGGACAGGTTACAAGAACTACGAATCTTTGGCCTTCTCCTAGATATTCTGATATAATTAGATATAAGATGAAATTCAGGAATCAGCATGTTAAATAAGAACAAGGTGATTTTAAGAGATGGCCCATAAACTGAAAAAAAAAGTGTTTTTTTTTTTTTGTTGTTTGTTTGTTTTGTTTTGTTTTGTTTTTAATGATTTTCCCTTGGATCAAAAGACACATTTCTAGATTTGCAATTGATGTCTACTGCATTTCCCTGACTTTTCTTTCTGTATGACCTAATGAAGGGATACCTTAATTTTACCAAAAGCCATCCAGCATCTTCTTGAACACCAGTTATGGGAAACTTACTACTTTTTAAAGAACTATTGGAGGGCTCATATGCAATTATTCAATCTGATTGTACTGTGCTTGTTAAAATTTTCTTTTTTTAGTTTCTTTTCTAGTTTTCACATAAGATATGATTAGGTTTGTGAGTAGATGTATTTTCAGTAAAGATTACTGTGTTCTATCTAAGATTGGCACTTTGTACAGAGTGTAGGCAAGTATACTCTAGATTCTAACTTCTTTTTCATGTAATATCCATTTGTCAAACTAATTGTTTCAACTATTTGTTGAAATTATTATTTTTCCCCCACTGAATATCCTTGGAACTACTATCTAAATTCAATTGACCATAGATGTATCAGTTTACTCATGGAATCTAAATTATATTCCATTGATATGTTTAATCTTATGCCAGTATCATACGGTCTTAGAAACTGTAACTCTGTAGTAAGTTTTGAAACAGAAGAGTGAATAATCCAACTTCATGCTTTATTTTTTAGGGTCATTTTGGCTACTCTGGGTCCCATGAATTTGCATATGAGTTTTAAGATAAGCTTGCCAATATCTGAAAAATATTTTTATTAGATTTCATTAAATCTATAGATAAATTTGGGGAGTATTTTTGTATTAAAAATACTGTATTCTGATCCATGAACATGGGATAAATTTTCATTTATTTAGGTATTCTTTAAATTTTTAGCAATATTTTGTGATTTTTTAGAGTACAAGTTTCAGATCTCATTTTAAATTTTTATTACAAAGTATTTTATTCTTTGGGGTACTTTTGTAAAAATGTGGATTAATTTATTAATTTTACTTATTTTTCCATTGTATTAACTTATTTTTATTTTTTTAAATTTAAGTTCTTTATTGTTTAATGTATTACATAAGTCCCCTTTTTCTCCCATTGACTTCTCCCTGGCCACCCCCCATCCTCAGCAGATGCCCTCAGATCCCCCATCTGTGTCCATTGGTTATGCTCATATAAATGCATACTAGTCCTTTGATTGATCTCTTACCCCCTCAACCTACCAACCTTCCCTCATAGGATGGACAGTCTATTTGGTGCTTCTATGATTCTGCTTTTGTTCATAGGTTTGTGTTGTTCATTATAGTCCACAAATGAGTGAGATGATATGATATATATCTTTCCCTGGTTGGCTTATTTCCTTAGCATATTGCTCTCCAGTTCCATCTATGCTGTTGAAAATGGTAAGAATTCCTTCTTTTTTATAGCAACATAGTATTCCATTGTATAGATGTACCACAGTTTTCTAATATACTCATCTGCTGCTGGCACATAGGCTTTTTCCAAATCTTAGCTATTGTAAATTGTATTGCTATGAACATAGGGGTGTATATATCCTTTCTGATTGGTGTTTCTGTTTTTTTGGGATATAGTCCTAGAAGTGGGGTTACTCGGTCAAATGGGAGTTCCATTTTTAATTTTTTGAGAATATGCCATACTGATTTTCACAGTGGATGTATCAGTGTGCATTCCCAGCCAGCAGTGCAAGAGACTTCCTTTTTTGCTGCATGCTCAATAGTACTGTCCTTTGTTGTACTGCCTGGTACTGGCACAAGAATAGACATATAGACCATTGGAACAGAACAGAGAACCCAAAAATCAACCCAAGCCATTATGCTCAATTAACATTTGACAAGAGAGAAAAGAGCATGCAATGGACTCAAAACAGTCTCTTCAATAAATGGTGTTGGGAAAATTGAACAGATATATGCAAAAAAAAAATGAAACTAGACCATCAGCTTGTTATGGAGCGACCCTCAAGAGATGATCACCAGGGATAGAGATAAAAATTTATGAGCCTTTAATAAACTGGCCAGTGACTGCAGTTGCAGCACTCTACCGTGGTAAAGGCCGAACTGCAGTGCAGACCACAGGTGTTACAGCAAATTTATACACAGAAACTACAAAAGGGAGTTAGGACAGTTACAATGACAACCCAAAGGTTATAAAAGCTATTTTAGCCATTTCTAAGGAACTCAGGGCACAGGTGTAACAAGAGTGACCCACTACCTCCCTCCAAATTCTAACCGACCCATTGTTCAATGACCTACTCTACCTCCCTCTATCCTAAGGCATCCTGCCTCTAGGCAACAGAGGAGCTGTGCAATGTTTGCAGCCCAGAACAAACTTACACCATACACAAAAATAAATTCAAAATGGATAAAGTACTTAAACATAAGGCAGGAAACCATAAAAATCTTAGAAGCTATCGGCAGCAAAATAGCAGACATTTGTTGTAGCAATATCTTTACTGATACAGCTCCCAAGGCAATGGAAACTGTGGACAAAAGGAGGTCACATGCTAACCTGACAAGCTCAGGGGAGGCCTGCAGTGGGACAACCTAATATGCTGGGCACCAGGACAGATATCACAAATTCCTTCATTTTCATGTTAATTGTTCCTGCACCCACCTAAGTATGTGTCTATCATTTTACTTTTAAAAAAATTAATTTCTTTATTGATTAGAATCCCAGGGGTTTCCCCCTTTTTGCTTTCTCCTGCCTTTCTAGTCTATCACCAATGGATTTCATGTAACCCACCTATGTCCCTTTTCTTTGATTGCAATATATAAATACAGATGTAACCCGCCATTCTCCATAGCACTATCTCAATTCATTGAAGTTCTGCTTCCCTGCATATGTTGACAGTTTAGCTCAAATAAACTCACAAAAATTCTTTACAGGTTTCAAATTTTTTTTTTACGTTAATAAAACTAAGAAGAAAATAAATAAATGGGACTATCATTAAAATAAAAAGCTTCAGCACAGCAAAAGAAACCATCAACAAAACAAGAAAGCCTACTGTATTTACCATATTTTTATATCCGATAAGGGTTTAATTTCCAACATTTACAGGGAATTCATACAACTTAACAAAAGGAAGATAAACAATCCAATCAAAAAATGGGCAAAGGACCTAAATAGACACTTTTTGAAAGAGGACATTTAGAAAGCTAATAAATATATGAAAACACGCTCAAAGTCACTAATCCTCCGAGAGATGCAAATCAAAACAATAACGAGGAACCATCTCACACCTGTCAGAATGGCTAATTTTACTTTTGGATTGTTCATTGGCAGTTATAGAAATGTCAATTTTATGTACATTGAGTTATATCCCATAACTTTGATAAACATGTTCATTAGTTCTAGTAGCTGTCTGTGGATTTCAAATATTTTCTAAATGTAATATTGTGTCATACTAAAATAGAGATGGTTTTATTTCATCCATTCTGTGATATTGTAACTAGATAATCAATGGGTCTGGGCTGTCTGTCACTACTTGAGCCAATTACTCAGAGGCAGGGTTGACTCATATGTGAGCATTTTTTCCAAAACTACGTACAGGCAATAAGGAAGAGTAGCAGGTAATCCACAAAAATATGCTCTGCTCCCCAGTATAAACCAGCTGCTCATATTGGGTAGATGGACAACAAAGATTACATGGGGAAGTAAGCAAAATGGCAGTTTACAGGTAATGTGGGCTGGATATTTGCAAAGGCCTGCGGGTATGCAAAGACTTGGGATCTTCAAAGGGCTGGCAATATGCAAAGGGCTGGATGCTCTGGCTTTTGCAACAAGGTTGTTAATCTTTCCATGATAATAGGCAGCTCCAGGAGGGAAAGGATGGGCTCCAGGTCCCAAGTGTAACTCCCAGCCAGGTTAGAAAGTGCCTTCTTTAATCAGAACAAAACAACCACAGTGAACAGAGTATTATTAATATTTCCTACAATTATAGCTGGTCCCCAATATTCTATTTCTGCCTCTAACAATATAATGAAAATAAATATCTGGCCTTTGTCTAAAGTTTCTGACACAGAATTGCTCAAGTCTGGAATTTCAGTAGTGATAAGAATGTCTTTCATATGTTAATGAGACAACTGATGGCTGGGGGGACTCTAGATAGCTTTAGGATGAGGGTTGGTTGTCAGAAAGATGGAGACATGATAAGAAGGATGGAATTTTCAGCCCTACTCCCTGATATCCTGAGAGGACTGGAGATTGCATCAATAACCAATGGTAAGGTGACCAGACATCCCTCTGTTGGCAGGACAGTCCCAATTTTTAGCAATTTGCCCACGTCCCACAGCGTTTTAAAAAAGTCCCGATTTTTGGAAAGAATGCAAGACAAGCTAGAGAACGGCGAGAGAACTGGAAGGGAATATATGGTTTTCGGCGGTCATGTGGCTATTTAGCCAGGATATGAGTTTTATATTATTTTTGTTAATTTTATAATGTTAAACTTTAATAATAACAAATAATTGTTGAGAACTGATTTTCGAGAACTGCTTTATCAAAGTTCGCATTGTTGATCAGTTGTTAGAATTCGACCACCACTGTTGGGACTTAATGAACAATGGCATTTTTTGGGATTGGCAACAAGGAAAACATTTTGTAACTGCCTCTCAGATGATACACATCATACTAGTAAGCTAGTTAAACAGTGATGTCATTAGAAATCAGCTATTCAGATAATTCAGGTAAATACATAAATTTTCTTGAATTTAGCAGTGTTAACGAAAAAAAGCATTGAAACCTGTAAAGAATTTTTTATAAGTTTATTTGAGCCAAAACTGTCGACATATGCCGGGAAGCAGAACCTCAAGGGATTGAGATAATGCTCTGAAGAATGGCGGGTTACATTTCTCTATTTATACACCGAAATCAAAGGAGGGGCATAGGTGGGTTACATGAAATTCATTGGTGATGGAGTAAAGAGGAGGGAGAAAGCAGAGCGGTGGGAAACTCCTGGGATTGGATTAAAAGTAAAATGATGGACGTGTACTCAGGTGAGTGCAGGAACAATTAACATGATAAAGAAGGAATTTGAGACATCTGTCCTGGCGCCCACCACATTTGGTTGTTCCCCGGGGGATCCGGAAAAAGGGAAGTTACAAGTTACCCAGACATCTCACAGATATGTTATCTTAGAGGCAAAAAGGCAAATGGGCTCAGTAAAAAGATCAAAGTTGATCTTTGTCTGGGAAAATATCTGGGACATGACTACCTACTATAACCTGTTAGATATTTAATTTTCAAGCCGTCTTTTGTGGTTATCTTAGGTCTGTGGGTTTGCAAGACTGCCACTCAGGCCTTCCCTGAGTTTGTCAGGTTAGCATGTGGCTTTTTTTCTTTTACAGTAGACAGTACTCATATTGTTTATATTTTATAATGGTGGCAAAAAGTCTAGCACTGGCCTTGAAAGTGACACAACTATACATAATTTTTTAAAAATTTATTATATTTATAAATTGTATTTATGTTGAAATTTTAAAAAATATATTACAATACTATTTTTGTGTGGAATGAAAATTTTTGTTGCTTCATATAGACAAAATTTTTATTTTTATTATTTATTTATTTTAAAATATATTTTATTGATTACAGAGAGGAAGAGAGAAGGATAGAGTGTTAGAAACATTCATAAGAGAGAATCATTGATCAGCTGCCTCTTGCACACTCCCTAGTGGGGATGTGCCCGCAACCAAGGTACATGCCTTGACCAGAATTGAACCTGGGACCTTTCAGTCAGCAAGCCGACGCTCTATCCACCAAGCCAAACAGGTTTCAGCTAGACTAAGTTTTTAATCAAGAAACCCCCCCATCTCCCCTCGGTCAATGGTGTCTGGCTTTACCAATGTTAAAATCTGGTCACCTTACCAATGGCCAATGATTTAATTAATTATAACTATACTAGAGGCTCAGTGCATGAAAAATCATGCACTCAGAGGGGTCCTTCAGACTAGCCTGCACCCTCTGGCAGCCTGGAGCCCTGAGAATGTCTAACTAACGGGAGCCCTCAGTGGATGTCTAACTAAGCCTTTTTTTGGACATCCTTAGTGCTGGGGAAGTAGGAGAGGCTCCCACCACCACTCCTACATTGGCCAGCCATTAGCTTGCTTCTGGCTGAGCAGCGCAACCCTTGTGAAAGTGTTCTGGCCACCAGGGGGCAGCTCCTGTGTTGAGGTTCTTCCACCTGGTGGTTAGTGCACATCATAGCGACCAGTCATTCCCAGTTGTTTCGCCCTTAGGTTCAATTTGAATATTTGTTGTAGCATACCATCATCTTACAAAAGACACCTCTAGAATTTGAATTATTGAGTTATTTATTAAAGGCTAGCCGCATAGGAGGGAGAAAAAGTGCTCCAGACCTCGCAGCCCAGAACAGCTTGCCACATCTGGCTTATATGGCAGAATATCACAAAGGTATCGATTACATCTTTGGGTCTGGAATAAGGAACTTGTTTTGTGAGCAAGATAGTTATCTAAAGTGTATATGAATCACTGAATCAACAGAAAGACATTATCTGGGACCACTGGGGCACTTTAGAATAATTGTGCTGTCCATATTCTGGGATCACTGAGTCAACCAAAACAAGTTATCTGTAGTTACTGAGACAATTTAGGATAATTAAGCTGATCTGTTTCTCAGAAGAATGTGCTTCCATGACCAGTGAAATAACAATCAATGAGATATTCAAGCCATCATCAATGGAGTATTGAGATAGTATACATAAGTTCAGAAAATCAAAATAATTTTCTATTGTTTTATCAAACAAGTAAGTACAGAACCCAAACAGCAGTTTCTACCTGAGATGATTGCTACCATACTTCAATTACCCTTTTATTATATAGGACTAGAGGGCCAGTGCATAGAGTCATGCACTGGTGGGGTCCCTCAGCCTGGCCTGTACCCTCTTACAATCCAGGACTTCTTGGGGGATGTCCAAGAGCCAGTTTCAGCCCTATCCTAGCAGGCAAGGCTGAGGAACCCAAATGGTGCACAAATCCATGCACCTGGCCTCTAGTATGCATATAAGATCTTTGGTTAAATTCTTCCCAACCTCCACTCTCCCCCTTTCCCTTAGAGATTCATCAGTCTGTTCCGTACTTCCATGCCTGTGTTTTCCGCTCCTGTGTTTAGTGTTTGCCCCATGATGGTCAGTGCATGTCATAGCTACCAGCTGGTCACTTAGGCTTTTATACCCTGTTTCCCCCAAAATAAGACAGTGTCTTATATTAATTTTTGCTCCCAAAGATGCACTAGGTCTTATTTTCAGGGGATGTCTTATTTTTATGAAGAAGAATACGGTACACATTTATTGTTAAATGAAAATAAAGGCAATTTATTACCTGTATACAGTACGGTAGTATGGTAGTTGTCAACACAAACCAGACAAACTGTAAATCCTACAGTATCAGGAATTTACTCATTTATTCAATGACAATCATGTCACCATTTTCTGGAACATCATCATAACAATTCAATTCCTGAATTTCCTGGTGAATTTCTTGTAACTCCATTTCTTTCAGAATCAGTGGACCAAATCTCTCATGTTTAGCAATAGCACTGTCTTTAAATGAGTACTTCTTGTCAAGGTAGCCTGCTCGCAGTGCATTTGCAATGCAACTGTCAGTGACTTTCTCCCATGAATTCTTCACCCAAGACACAACTTCTTGCAGTTTAGGTTTCACAAAGTTTCCACGCTGATTTCTCTCCATTCTATTTTCAATGTAGTCATTACTTTCCATGTGCAAAATGTCTTTGAATGGCTTGTTTATTGCAATATCAAGAGTCTGGAGATAGGCCGTCATTCCTGCGGGAATCATGATCTGATCTATGTTTCTTTCCTGAAGAAATGTCTTCATGTCTTCAGCGCGGTGAGTGCTAGCTGCACCCCAGACTAGCAGACCTCTTTGGCTCCCTCGCATAACAAGCGGCAGCATTAAATAGACCCACGTCCTTATAACTGCTTGTGTGGCCCAGGCTTTTTCAGTTTCAAAAATAAAAACACCCAAAACACGTTCAATCTTTTCCTTCTTGCCCTTAGAAATGATTAAAGGTGGGATTTTAGTGCCATCCAGGTGAACAGCCAAAATACAGGAAACACGTGCACTTTCGTAAGCAGTGGAGGGAATATACACTAAGGAGGCACCCCACTGTTCAATTGTTGTTTGATATGATTGGCCCATAAACACTTCAGTTTCATCCATAGCAATCATGTTGGAAAGATTGTATTTAGAGAAGTCAGCATCATCAATAAAGGACTTGAATGCAAGTGCTCGCTTAATAACTTGAGTATCTTCCAACCTAAACAATGTTGTACCAGTAGATCTTCTTAACGACAGTTCAGTTTGCTGAGGAAAATTATCCAGCCAGTGTTGTGATGCTTTGAAGTCTTCAGGGGCTATGTCAAATTGTGGTGCCATTGCAAGGGCAAATTCTTGAATCTGAGCCCTATTCACAACCAAAGCCTCTGCTCTCCTGTCAACAACCCATTCACAGATCAGGTCTTCCAGCTCGGAAAATAATGGTTGCCAACCTGATCCACACTTGCACTTTTTAGCATTTCCCTTGTCCACTTGTTCAATGAGGTTACCATACTCTGATCACCATTTTTGGACCAATCAGATACTCAACATCTTCTCTTTGCAGAAAGCAGTAAGATTTTGGCCCCAAGGGTCTTCCACGATTCCTTTTTTGTACTCCACGGAGTAGCTTTTTATTTTTGCGCTTATTTCTAGGGGTAAAAAAAAGGAATTGGGATATCAAGGTGGGGGGAGGGGGATCACTTAAAATGACACAGGGGGGATCAGAGGGAAGAATCAAAATGGCACAGGAGAATCAGAGGAGGGTTACCATTTTAGTAACCCCTTTTTATCCTCCTGTGTCATTTTGATTGCCCCCTCTGATCCTCCTGTGTCATTTTAAGTGATCCCCTCCCCCCACCCCTGTGCCACTGAACACCTTCACCAGACATCCCCCCTACCCCTTTATCAGACATTTACCCCCTGGGGCCTGCCTGGGGACTGTCACTGGGCTTGCTGGGGCCTGGATCTGGGCTGGAGCAGGGTCTGCTACTGACTGAGAACCTTCAGTCATCATGAGGGTGGCCGCAAGCATCAGGTAGTGTCACCAGAAACAGACCAGCACTCACCACCTTCGCCACGTCCCATCCACTCTATTCCTCCTGTTCTTCTACACGCATCTGCGAAAGTCTCCTCCTCTCTCCCGCCCAGCGCTCACTGCTCACTCCAACCTCCGCTCTGCCTCCACACAGCAGTGAAGTCAGGACTCCGCGTAACATCACTGGTTGCTACACGCCAGTCGGGGCAGCCCTAGCGACCAGTTTATGGTAAATTAATTTTCATTTTGAGACAGAGCCTAGGGGGGACCTTATTTTCGGGGGGATGCCTTATATTTCACTCAGAAGGAAACCTGTAAGTAGGTCTTATTTTCATAGGATATTTTATTTTAGGGGAAACACGGTAATACCTACCTCACAAGATTATTGTGAAAATAAATTAGTTAATACAGGTAAAATATTTAGAACAGTGTCTAGCATATGGTTAGAATTAGGTAACTATTAAACACTTAATACTTTACTATGTCCTTACCTTGTGTCTTATTTTAATTCAGCCATAATTGTGTTCTCAAATTCATGTATGTCCTTCTCCAACTGCCTCCCTTTTTTTTTCTCGCTTTCTGACTTACCTATTCTTAACAAAGCTTTTGTTGTAGCCATCCTATTAACCTTTCAATCCATACCTTTGTAGAAAGAAATCTTTCTTCACAAACCTGGCCTGCACTAGAGTATGAAAGCTTCTAACTACCGACCAACAATTGCCCTTCTTCTTTTCCCTGCACCTTATTCTTCACTCTTCTTATCCCCTTCTCTTGCAGGGAAAATACTTTGGAAAAAAGATATAGCAGCAATTCTCTCTTGGACAGCCTTCTCTTGAAACAGTTTAATAATTGGACTGGTCCAGCCCACTCTGGGTGAGAAGTTGATGAGGAGGTACTAAAATAAATAATGTTATTTACTTCAACTTTTGCTAAACTAAATGGCTTAGGCATCATGCCGTGTCCTTTTGATAAGCCACCTCTAATCATGGTCAAAATTGTGGCTTATAAATAACTTCAATCAACAGGCAAGGCACTTTCCGCTCTTCAAATTGTTGATCTCTAGTGCCAGCAGCAGCAATTTTATCTAAAAACCCTAAACATAAAGGAGGAGGAGAAAGCTGGCAGCCCACTTACTCTCAGCCTCCACTCCTATTTGCAAACTGTGCCTGACTGTGGAGTTTGACAACTCCTTGCCCACAACCTTATCCCACCAGCAGTCAGTAGGCAAGTTCTCAAATAAGTTGTATCCTCATCCACTGCAACTCTGAATCTAGAGAAATTTATACATGGTGTTGCAATTTTACTGATAATGAGTTTATTTACATAGTAGTGCTTCTCCAGTCTCTCTTCCTAAAAAGGCAAGAAACAAAGGAGTCCAGAGCAGGGGCTGGAAAGGAGAAGAGATTTAATTATAAATACTTTTTCAGTCACAGGAGCTTCATCCTTGCATTTGCTAGTGTTGGCTTTTCAAACCCAAAGGCCTCAGATGTGTACTAAAACATCTTGTGAAAGTGTTAATGGTGGATGCATCACCTCGGAGTCAGACATTGCCAAATACAGCACACTCTTAAGAAAAGAAGGAGGTGACTTCCTTTCTATGTGAAAACCTCTGATTTATACAGTTATACAGACAAGGTGGCTGTGACACCATATCCCAGCCTGTCCACTGCAAGCTGTTGAAAATTGTATTGATAGCCAAGACCGGTTTGGCTCAGTGGATAGAGCTTCGGCCTGCAGACTGAAGGGTCCCGGGTTCGATTCCAGTCAAGGGCATGTACCTTGGTTGCGGGCACATCCCCAGTGGGGGCTGTGCAGGAGGCAGCTGATTGATGCCCCTCTCTCATCCATGTTTCTAACTTTCTATCCCTCTCCCGTCCTCTCTGTAAAAAATCAATAAAATGTATTTTTTTTAAAAAATTGTATTGATAATAATAATATATCCTCTCCTATCTAATAAAAGAGTAATATATGCAAATTAACTATCACTCTGCTACACCCACAAGCCACACCCACAAGCCAATCAGGAGCAAGTATGAAAATTAACCCAACCAAAATGGCTACAGCAACAGAGCAAGGAGGAGGCTTGGGTTTCCCCGGCAATGGAAGAAGCCAAGCTTTTTGCACACCATGGCTAGCCCAGGCCTCCATTCAAGGCTACAAAGTTTCAATTATAGAAGATAAATAAATTCCAGATCCCAGAGCCTCCACTTGGGTCACCAGGGGGTGTGGCCGGCTGAAAACCACCACAGGCCCCTCACCCAGGGTACCCTATGCCCCAAGGGAATCCCCAACATTTAAAGGAAGGCTAAAACATGTTGGAAAGTAAAAGATACTTACATTAAAATATTCTGCCTATGAATGGTACAGCATGTTTGAAAATTTCTGAAATATTTATAAAAACTGAAATATTCATACCCTTTGCATTGTAACCTTTTAACTGTGCTGTTAGCAATTGTCACCTTTGAGTAGGAGGCTGAAATTTGAAAGGATTTTAAAGGGGGGCAATTATCTACTTTTACAATTTTTTTTCCAAGAGAATACATGCATTATATACAGGATTTTGCTTGTAATTAAGCTATTTAAATACACCTAACAGCAGATAAAGTGCTGTGTATTAGTCAGTTGAAGTAACTGCAAGCTGATGAGACAGAGGAAAACTGAAATTTGAATGGCTTAACATAACAAAAGTTTTTTTGTGCGCAAATTTGGATACAGTTGGGCAGGAGATCTCCTTTATTGGGTGACTCAGGGATCTGGGATACTTCAAGACCATAGTCCCTCCAACTCAACACAAGGATGCTATGTTTGCTGTTGAATGAAATAGGAAGGCAGGAATGGTCATACTAGCTCCCAAATGTTTGGATGTGATAATATTTCTGACCAGATCTCAGTGACAATAAATAGATGTCCCTTCCTAACAACAAGTGGACTGGCAAGGTAGTTTTTCCATATACAAAATATGGATGAGACCTTGTAATCTCTCCCATACACTGTTATATATTAGGTGCTTAAAAATAAAACCAATTATGATTTGTTATGAGAATAACCTTCATTTCTTGGAGAAATTTCTGAGAAGGTCAAACTTGTCTTAAATTCTCCAACTTTTTTCAATGACTACCATGTGACAGGAAATTTCAAATATAGGATCACATGTAATTTTCATAGGATCCTGCAAATATCAGTTGAGTGGGTTTGCCATCTTCACTCAATCACACTTTTCTACACTTCCCTTTGAGATAACCTATATAATCTCAGTTGGCTGAGAATTTTCTCCTTCCTTTTGATGCATGACCAAAATCTTGTGAGTTTCTGCTACCCTCTACATGACTGTACATACCTGAACAGCTATACAGGTGCCATCAGGTACACTGAAAATGATTCTTTTCCTGGGGTACGGACACACAGACATGAAACAGTAGGGGGAAAATATAATTATTTTTTCATTTGTAATTAGGATGAGGATGTCTATATAGAAACCATTTTTCACCTTACAAGGGGGCTCCAAGTTTGGGGGAATTTAGTCTCTATAGATGTTTTCTCCACAGTGATTTCCATGGTCTTTCTGAATCTACCACTTAGGAAGGAGGAACTTGGATGTGACAAGCTAGGTAAGCTGATTCATCCGTGTATGTGTTGTGTGGTCAGCTTCAAATAAGACACCCCATTAAACTCCTGCTGTAAACAGCAGGTATTCTAACAAACCTTCCCTCTAACTTCAGGGTTACATCCCCAAATTGGTAGATTATGGGTCCAATCATACTGTACTCATTGATTCATTTGGAAAGCATTATAAGAATGTGCTGAATACATCCCCAGGATGTTCAAGTATCTAAAGATCACTGTTCAAATTCAAAGACATTTTTCCATCAGAGTGGTTCCAGGGTGAGGGATGGATGACCAGTACTTCAGCAGGGAGTAGAAATGTTCTAAGCTGGGGGCGGGGTGGTGTGGGGGTGTAGGGGTGATAGGAGATTCAGGGCTGTTCCACTGTGAGTGGCCACAGCCTTCAGAGGAGGCAGCAGTGAGCAGCTGGTCAGCGGGCAAGGATCCAGGGTGGACAAGAGGGCACATAGGGGAAGCCCAGGGGAAGGGTACTGTCATGTGGAAAAATGCATGGACTGGACAGAAATGCCAACATCTCAGCTCTCAAGGGACCCTGGGACTTGGGCAGGTGGAACCTTCGTAAATAAAGGCCACAGACAGAACCCAAACTGTGTTTGACTCGCACTGTCACCTTCCTTCCTTAGGCCTGCTTTTAGTGCCTTGGCCCCAGGGTCCCTCTTTTTATTTCCCTAGAGACATCATGCAGTACTGAGAAGAAAAATGATTTATGAGTCAGAAGGTTAGACACAGTCTGGGATGGGTGTGAACAGCATGGACTTTAGATGGAATTCAGACCAGGGATCCAATCTCTGCCTGTCACTTTCTAGCTATGTGATCCTGGTGATATTAGCTGGCCATGAGAGCCTCAGGTTCTTCATCTGTGAAGTAGGTGGGTTTGATAAGCCCTCATAGGACTGCAGGAAAGTACTGAGTGTTTGTAAAGCACCTCCTGCCATGCCTAAAGGAGATTGGGACCATGATGAATGCCAGTTATTTTTAAGATTATATTACCTTAAGCCCTACTATTCTCTACTCTGGAAGGGTTTTTGTTGTCATTATTGTTGTTATCTACTACATTGCAGGGAGCATTCAGATCAGTAGGATATGCAATACTAAACTAGCCAAAGACATGGATAGACCTTGAGAAATTAATCAATCAGAAAAAGCTAAAAACTATTTGATTTAACTCATACGTGGAATATAAAAGTGAAACTTATGTACACAAACAGCATTGTGGTGGTTGCCAGAGGGAGGGGGTGTGGGGAAAACGGGGTCCCAATATCAGGTGACTTTGGGTGGTGGGCATATGATCCTATATACAGATTTTGTAAATTAGTAATCCACACATGTAACCTATATGTTCATATAGACTAATGTCTCCCAAATAAAATCCTACATAATTTAAAAAAATAATATATATGCTAGTCAAAGACTCTCCTTTGTAAACAAAACCTGCTAAATGTTACTTCCTTCTTAGAAGATACATTCTAAAATTGAGGGGTGGGGGTACTTTTCCCAGCTGGATGCAATTTAAAGTTCCAGGAAACTGAGTCAAAGACCAACTCTGTCCCTCCCTGACAGCTGTTCTTCCATCTAAACCATGATTTTCATTCATTTTACTCCCAACAAAAATCTATACATTGCTTAGAATAGCCCAATTTACATGAAAGGTAATGTAATTAAATGGAGTCAGCTCTGGCTACCCCAGGGCATGAAAAGGGGTGCCTGGCACAAACTCTGAGAGTCTGGCTGCTACAACCACCCAGCTTCATCACAATCAAGGCCCACAGAGGGAGTCACTGTTGCCCCAACCCCCAAACTGCCCTGGCTGAGGCCATTTACACTTGAGTGCTGTCCCCTGGAGTCCCACTACTCTCCCCTTCTTTTGTTTCTTCTGTAGTCTTTATAAAACTTCAGCACCTAAACTATCATCCCATGGGTGTGTGTGCCCTGCTCTTCCCAGTGTGCAGAGGATCAGCCAATGTCTGGGAAATAAATGAACCACTGAGCAGGGGTCATCTTCATTTCGATGAAATGTTATCCACTTTCTTGAATGAACCAAGCAAACCCAAGGATCCTTATGTAAATTGTCTTATAAAAAGTACAAATGAGATGGGATAAGAATCAAGAATTAACAACCTTTTGCTTTTATTTTTCTATTTCTTGACTCCACAGACTGCACTGCTGAATTCTTTCACATTTCCAAGGAAATCCTCTTCTGATGTCATGTTATCTAGTTTGTATCACAAACTAAGCTGAAAGGTGTTCCACTTTGAGTTACACAGTAGCAAATCTCTTACTTCTTTTTTGTTAATTCTCACAGGAGGATATTTTATCCCTGTTGATTTTTACAGAAGGGGGATGGATATACAGAGAGAGAAACGTAGATGTGAGACAGACACATCAATTGACTGCCTCCTGCAACCTAGGTATGTGCCCTTGACTAGAAATGAACCCGAGACCCTTCAGTCCTAGGGCCACATTCTAACCACTGAGGAAAAACTTCCTAGGGCAGAAAATCTATTACTAGACAAGTACAAATACATGTGTGACCAACGTCTTTCATACACTTAGATGTTGAAGCTTATGAAACCTTTTATGAAAAAGAACATTTGAAAATTCCTAAAGGATACATTTCTAAATCATCATAGGAACCCAAAGATGCTACAGCCCTTATCCCCAACTCACCCTAGACCTCATGAACTGGAACGTTAACGGTCCTCTTCTCAAAAGCAGAGGAAAGAATTAGCCTCACACCATGTCCAGCAGGAGAAGATGCCAGAAATGGGCGTGAAATGTGCTTGGTTGCAACTTGGCTCAGGTCCCCTCTTCCTCACCACTCATAGCCTCTTCAGACAGGGATGGGATGGAATTGGGAACCCTTTTATAAACCCTGAGCAAAAAATCAAGGACTTTCAACTTGGTGGTCTCAGCATGGGCTCTGGGACCCCACAGGAACTCATAGCGAGCAGGCTGGCTGTTGGGCACCTGCCGGTAATCCAGGTATTGTTCCTGCACCCAAACTTTGGTGAGGAGCTCTCTAGGTTCCCCATAGATACAATGTTCCTTCCCATCATGCACCCCCCTGACATGCAGGGCTTTCCAGATTTCCTCCTCAGAGGCACAGTCACCCTCTGCAGCAATCAGCCACAGAACTGCAACCAGGAGGCCAGTGTTGGGAAACCTGTGCCCATTGCCCACCATCCCATCATAGGTGAGGCCCAAGGTTGTGACCAGGACATAGGTGTGGGTTCTGGGGTCCACTTCCTTCACATCAATGCCAAAGACCAGCTGCATGCACTCAGAAGCTGCGTCGAAGATCTCAGGGAAGTGGCCCTGGTGCTCTTTGATGACCATACTCAGCATTTCTGCCTTTGTGGTTGGCTCTTTTGCGCAATACTTCAGGAGCAGGAATGCCACCAGGTAAGCCTTCTTCAAACATAAGGCGTCTTGGAGAGTGGACTCAGCCTCTTCAGAGCCCAACCTGCTGCTTGGCCCCTCCTTATCTGGGCTGCTGGAGCTCTCATCTTCAGGTTGGCTACATGGAGAGGCTGCCATTGCAGTGGGGGGAAGGCAGGCACCCTGAGGAGGACTTGGTGTTTCAGCAGCAGCTGCCTCCTTTAGGCTCTCTTGGAATAGGACTGAGAGGGAGGGAGACACAACCTCTTCCTCCCCCCCAGCGCTGAACAGCTGTACTGCCACCAGTTCCTGGTTCTCCCTTGGGTCCTGATGGTCTTCCTCGGGCTTACAAAGCTCACTCATCTGATGGCGATGCATGGTGACTCGTGCTGGGACAGTGACAGAGTGTGGGAAGGTGGGCAATGGGGACCCACAGGCCTGTGAGAGAAAGGGAGTGTGAGGGGCAGCAGCTGAGAAAAGCACCCTAGGCAGATCGGACAAAGGTGACTTACAGGTCTCTTTTTTAGGGGTGTTCTCGGGCCTCACACGGTTCTCTCCTCACTGGCCTGTCCTGAAGGAGGAAGTGAGAAGGCTCCTCCGGGTGCAGCTGGCACAGCCCTCAGCTCTGGGAAAGAGAGTGTGGTGAGGTGGGATTGGGTGTTGTGGGGTCTCTTCTGTTCTGATGATCACTTCTTTGCTCACTGAGGGTTTTCACCAGTCCCCGGGCAGGGCCTTCTTCTCCCCCTCTGCTGGCCTGAGACAAAACTCTCAGAACAAGGCACATACTTCTGAGACTAACCAGAAGGACTTCGGGTGGCCCCACATCTGGCCACACCTGCCCAGAGTCTAACAGGTGTCACCAAGGAACAATAATGTGCCACCTTACTCTATTGATTCCATCTGTCCCACTAAGTCTTTACCCTTTCACTGTCCAGGAACTGAAGCAACTGCATCTGCTGACTTGAGGTTACCCTCCTAAAGGAAAGGCCTCATCTCCCTAGACAACGGCAGAGGAAGTGAGGGGAGCCAGTACATCCACAATATCAGCTCTCCCCATTCCTGACAAAAATGGCTCGGCAGACCTTGGGCTTTATGTATGCTTGTTTCAAGGGTGCCCTCATTCCTCATTGTGACCACCCTGCCAACTCATGGGAACCTGACTCAACTTCTGTCCAGACCCTCAGACCAAGGCTCTCCCCTCACCCAGACTACCAATCTAAAAATCAGGAGGGACTTAGACTGACAGCCTAGCCCAAGGTTTCTAGGGCTGAGATTAGGGGAAGTCTGGATTTCTGTGGTGTCCCGTTTTTGTCTCAAGGTTTGGGGTACACTCCCTCCTCCCTCGGGGTCCTCTCCTTCACTTTGGCCTGACCCAATACTCTTGTCACTGTTGAGCGGATACCCTTCCTCAGATGACTGGACTTTGTCCACTCAGACCAAGGTCTTCACCTACCTGAGAGCCCCAAGAGACAAATTCAGAGGCACTACATCGCACAAACTCCAGGGGTAGCCTCAGATGGCTACCATATCCCCTCTCCACCACCCCCCCCTTCTGTCCCAACCCCCAGGATCCCTGCCATCATCACAAAATGCTGAGAGCAGGTACTGGGCGCTCTGTCCTGGTTGCATTCCCGGTGCCCCTGTAGGTTATTCATTTTTACTCCTGCCAGGGCAGGCCCTACCTCCATGCGTCCCACCTGGGATACTCTCTCTCTCCCCCTTAGAGAAAGACCCCACCTCACCGAGGACTCCCCACTTTCCCACACATAATAGAAAGGAGTGTGCCACTTAGATCCACTGTTGTTCCTTTCCGGGTTGAGGGCTGTGGACAGCTGGCCTTTGACATCCCTCCTTTTCTGAGAAGGGGGTGTGCATTGAGGCTTCACGGGATTGGGTGTTCACACCGGGCAGATCCTGGGACTTACCCCGCTGCTGATCTTGGGTTAACTCTCATGCCTAGGTCCTCACATCCCCAAGATCCCCCAATCCACAGGCACGTGGCAATAGTAGGAGTTTGCAACATCCAGCCCTTTCTGCCAGGGTCCCCAACATTGGGGGGTCCAGGATCACTTTAGTGCTCCCTAAGCTGACCTGTGGCTCTGCTCCTTACACTGGACCTGGATGGGGAAGTCAGGAAACTATGTCTGTGGTCACCCCACACACAAGTCCTCCTAGGACAGAGTATTCTGGTGTCCAGTGTCGCCTATTTCTCCCTTAGGGTCCTTAACTTGACAGCAGCAGGACCTGGGGTCCCCCCTCTACTGCCTGAAACCCAGCTCCTTCTGCCAAACCCTCATTGTCTCTCAGACCTAGATGCAGAACTCACAAAGCTCAATGTGTGAGATCACCCCTCCCTCACTCGCAGGTGGCCTGCGGGACAGACACTGTTCTGGGGTTCAGGGTCCCCCAATCTCCCTCAGGGTCCTCAACATGACAGCATCAGCATCTGAGATTCCCCTTCCCTGATGCCTGAAGCCCTGCTCCTCCTACAAAACCCCCAATGTCTCTCAGACCCAATGCAGAACTCACAAAGCACAATGTGTGAGGTTACCCTCCCCCACCCCGGGAGGCCTGCCCGATGGACACTGTTCTGGGGTCCAGGGCCCCCAATCTCCCTCCGGGTCCCCACACTGACTCCGGGCAGGTCCCGGACACCCTCTGCCGACCTGACACTCGGCCATGACACGGAGCCCCTGAGTGTCTCCACCCGGAAGAGGCAGAAGTCAGTCCTCGAAGCTGGTGGTCACCCCGCACCTTGGGGCTCCCGGGACTGACTGCTCTGGGGCACGTTGTCACCTTGTCTCACCCCAGGGACGGACGGCTGTCCCCATGAGGCCTGCAGGCCCTGGCCCTCCCTCTGTGAACCGGAGCCCGGGCCCCCACACGGAGGCCTCAACCCCGACACCCGAAGGGCGGTCCGTGGGCCTCAGTGCCCAGGGCTCCCGGCAGGGGCTGAACTAGACCCCGAGGACCTCCGTGGGGTCCTCACCCCGGTTCCAGACAGAGTCTGGTTCCCGCGCATGCTGACCTGAGAGCGCTCCCCTCAGCTTGTCCCCTCCGCCGGCCCGAAGCCGGCTTCCCAAGATGGCGCTCAGCTCCCTGGATTCGCAGGTGGATGTCACCATGAGGCCTGCAGGCCCTGGCCCTCCTTCTGTGAACCGGAGTCCGGACCCCCACACAGAGGCCTCAACCCCGACACCCGAAGGGCGGTCCGCGGGCCTCAGTGCCCAGGGCTCCCGGCAGGGGCTGAACTAGACCCTGGGGACCTTCGTGGGGTCCTCGCCCCGGTTTCAGGCAGAGTCTGGGCCCCGCCCGTACGGACCTGAGAGCGCTCCCCTCAGCACTTTTCCTTGAGCCCCCCCTCTGCTACCCCCCCCCACCCCCCGTTCTCTGAGGAGGCAGGTGTTCGAGGGGTGCAGGAAATCCTACTCAGACACCACCACCACCCCGTGGTCTCCCTGGGTCCCGGGACCTCAGTCGTCCCTCAGGGTCATACCTGGGCTCCGTCCCTCTAGGAACCCGAAGCCAGCCTCCCAGACATGGAGCTCGCTCTCCTCGCTCAGACCTCCGGGGCGGAAGTCAGGGGGCAGACTTCCGGAAAAGCTTTCTGGGGTCCTCCGGCCTGAGGACAGGGGCAGAGACCTGGTCTAGAGGCCTGGGAGTGGTGACTCTGTTCCCCTCCGGCATCTGACAACACCAGGGCCCCTGGCCTCTGCGGACCTGAGTCTGTGTCCCTCAGACCTTGCTCGACTCCCCCAGATTCCTGGGCATGTGCTCAGCCTGACAGCCCCACCCAGGGCCCATAGAGCTGACAGGAGCACGAGGAGGTGGATTCTGTAGTGCCCTCCGTTCGGAAGCCCGAGGACCCCGAAATCCTCAATCAGGAGGGGCTCACACTTGCAGAGATCACTGCCATACCAGGACCAATGCTGGAGGGGGCACTACTGCGCCCAGGATGTGGCAGGAGCAGAGAAGAAGGATTATTATGAGTGAGGATTAAAAGTGAAATCACCTGCATTGGACAAGGAAAATGTAGACACACAACCACAATGCCACAACACTTCCCCAAATCCCTGCTGCTGCTCAGCATCTTCAATAGTAGCTAACCTTTAGAACCCACAGTTTCCACAGTGTCAACTAAACTGGTGAAGAAGCCCCATGAGACCTTTAATCTTCTTTGCTCTCCACCCCTTCGAACAGGGATAGTAAGAACCTGGGATCCTTGCTATTGGTCCTGAGCTAATATTTCAGGGCTTTCAACTTACTAGTTTCAGGGTGGGCCCTGGGACTCCTCAGGAACTCCTACGGTGCAGGAGCACTTTTTAACTGGGTAGTACAAATACAGGTTTGGTCAATGTCATTCACACACTTAGATGATGAAGCTTGTGAAGCCTTCTATGAAAAGAAACAACATTTGAAAAATTCCCATACAAAACAAGGATAAATTTCAAAGTCATCACAGGTACCCAAAGATGCTACAGCACTTCCCCACCCTCCCAACTTGCCCTGGGCCTCATGTAAAGTGAAGAATTAGCCTCACATCATGCCCAGCTCGAGAAGCAGCCAGACATGGACCTGAAACGTCCCCTGGTGCAACTTGGCTTAGAATCCCTCTTCCTTGCCACTCATAGCCTCTTCAGACAGGGATGGGATGGAACTAGGATCCATTCTATCATCCCTGAACAAAAATTCAAGGACTTTCAACTTGGTGGTCTCAGCGTGGGCCGTGGGGCCCCAAAGGAACTTGTATTGTGCCACATCACTGTTGGGTACCTGCAGGTACAAGCAGGTACTGTTCCTGCACCCAAAATTTGGTGAGGAGCCCCCGTGGGATCCTATGTTCCTTTCCATCATGCACCCCAATGACCTGCAGGGCTTCCCAGATTTCATCCTTGGGGACACAGTTGCCCTTCTTGGCAGTCACCCACAGAAGTGTAACCAGAAGGATATTGTTGAGAAATATGTGCTCATTGCTCACCATCCTTCTCCTAAGGTATCTTGCAAAAGAGGGGATCACAAAGGCAGAAATGTTGAATGGTGTCATCAAAGAGTACCAGGACCACTTCCCTGAGATCTTCATCCAAATTTACAGTGCATACGGCTGGGATTTGGAATTGATGGGAGAGAAGTAGACCCAATGACCACTGCTATGTGCTGGTCACCACTGTGGGCCTTACCTATGATTGGGAGCTGATCAAGAAAGAAGATCTGACCAAGAGAGACATCAATACACAAAGAGCTTTACTTGAATGGGGTCTGAACAGAGCTGAGGAAGAGAAGAATCCTTCATAGCAGGAGACCCTCCATGGGTTTTTGGGTCAGGAGAGCACGGTCCAGAAGGGAGTGCATTGTTTTGACTGTTTGTGTCCCCGTAAAAGGCTGATGTTGCAACCATAACCCCGAAAGCTGACAGCATTAGGAGGTTGGGCCTTTGGGAGGTGCTTAAGTCACGAGGGCTGGGCCCTCAGAGATGGGAATAGCACCTTAAAAAGAGTCTCCAGAGAGATCCATGCTTCTTCCACCATGTGAGGACACAGCAAGGAGGGCCCTCACTGA
The DNA here is from genome assembly GCF_964339955.1 of Pipistrellus hanaki. Classification (NCBI taxonomy): domain Eukaryota; kingdom Metazoa; phylum Chordata; class Mammalia; order Chiroptera; family Vespertilionidae; genus Pipistrellus; species Pipistrellus hanaki. The sequence goes on along the minus strand of NC_140524.1, from coordinate 17,223,398 downwards.
AACACTATGGCACCTTATTCTTGGACTTCCAGCCTCCAGAATGGTGGGAAGTAAGTTTCTGTTGTTGATAAGCTACTCAGCCTGTGGTATTTTGTTATGGTAGCCCAACTCGACTAAGGGAGGAGGTCAAGGGAACAGCTGAAAGACTGGCATTGGAGAGGAGGCTCCTGTGTCTAAGTGAGGTTGCTCACGAGCTCTGAGGGGCGTGGCTTGAGGTCTTGGAACCACAAGGCTCACTTTTATCTACTCTTGGCAGCCAGACTAGCCTCAAGGACTCCATATTCCAGAGCTCAGCTCTTTCTCTATGGGTGCAAGGCTGTACAAAAGCAACAACAGCCAAGTCAAGACTGAAATCACTTTCCCTCGGAGGTGGCTGTCCAGGAAGTCCAGTCAGCTGTGCTGCATGGATTGCAGCCACTAACTCTGGGGGCTCTGTTCATAAGGCAGCAACACACGTGGGTTATCTCTGGGACCTTTGGAGTTCTGGACAGCATGGTGCCTAATAAACACTGTCTGACTGGTGGTTGTGGGCCCAGGGTTAAATTTCTGGGACTGAGCAGGCTTAACAGAGGAATGCCATTTTCATACTGCCTTTCATCAACTCCACTGAAGTCAGCAGTGTGAACATTTCGTCTTCAGAGGAGAAGATGAACTCAATGTCCTATATTCTTCACCACAGTGGAACTTCAGTGGCTTTTGAATAAAATAATATTAGCTAATGATCCTACAGAATCAGTGGGACACTAGCATTGAGTGCCTAAATCATACCAAGTAAACACCTGTTCTTCATGAGATGCCAGACTGTGGTTTCCAGAGCCTTCTCTCCAATTTCCCTCCCATGAAATGGGCAAATTCCATTGAATAAGTAACCCGCAGAGTCATGAGCTAGCAAAGGCCACAAGGAACGCTCCTTTTCAGCCTTTAAAGAACTCCCTTCAGAAACAATACTTTGGTAGGCAGGCAACAGAATGGAGCTGGCTGTTTAACCAGAGACATTAGGAGCCTCCCCTGCCCCCCAACCCCTGGCTGTAAAGAAGCCCATTCTTAGCCTCTGGGGCATGTCCTCCAAGAATAGACTGATTCTTGAATGAATGCTTTGTAAACCTGTTTAGAAGCACAAAGACCATGGACTGAGCCTGAGTCCAAACCTAGGGGCTCCATTAAGGACAGAGGGGCACCTTGGGGAATTTCCTTCCTAAATGCCTTTTCACTCAACTTTTAGCAACAAATCATTGACCCCACTGTTTATAAATAGGGTAAAAATGAGGCCACTTAGTGGCAGGACTGAGACAAAAACCTAGGGCCCATGCAGGTGGTGCCCATTCATGATACCACTCTATCTCCCTATACAGAGTGATTATTAAGACCAAACTTGTCCACAACAACTACAGAACATGGATCACAAAAATCACCATAGTGTCCTCTCCTCTGTAGTGAAGATGACTTGAATTTTGCTTTTGTGCCATTCCACACCCAAGCTCTTATCTATGTTCAACTACATATTTATGATTATTTTCATATCAGCTTCCTTCAGTCCCAGCTAGCTAAACAAGTTAGAATTTAACTTGGTAGTAAATCTGTGTAGAGTAGGGTTTTTGGTTTTTGAAAAGGATCTAACCCAAGAGCAAACAAAATGATTCAATATACCCATCTTCAGGGCTATGGCAGGAGAGGAACACATGGGCTTCTGGCAAGTAGAACAGAGCTGGCATAAGAGTGAGTCAGCAGAATGCTTTATTTCCCAAGAGCTGGGTATGTGCCTAACCACAAATCACTAATGAAAAGGGGAAGAACCTGAGGAGATTCAATTTGGAAGTGGGAAGCCAGAAATCTGGCAGAGCCAAAGCCCACCCACTTCACTGAAGAACAGAAATGGGGGATAGGGGAGGCCTCAAGCAAGCATGAATCTGAGGGTGTGAGGAGGATATTTTGAGGAGACAAATGCAGGTGTCCCAAAGTGAACTCATCTTGGGTAGTAAGAAGAGTTCCTATGTGGAAGACACAGAAACTAAAGCCAATGCCATTGTGACCCGAGAGTGGTGAGATTTGGGGGAAAGCAAAGTTCAAGTGGGGGCTCCATAGGACATCAGAGGCTGCAGCTGTCCATTCCCACTGCAAAACCGTGTTTAATGTCTTCTCTCAGGTGCTTTGGGTAGCACTGAGGTTGAGGAAAGAGAGGAACATTCCCTCCTGTGCTGTAGCACAGCCCTATTCTAGGGACAACTCGACCCAGAAAAATAAGATTCTCTTTTGGGCTCATCTTAGCAGGACTTACTAGCCAATAGGCACAGTTGGAAGAGACCAAAGCAGGAAGCTTGTGAGGGGTGCATTGAAGAGGGGGGCTACCTACTGAGACTAGGCGAACCACCATTTTCTGGGAGGAACAGTCCCCCAGGGGCCCATCTGACCCAGGCAGTATTGGAGGTTGCCTAAGTTAGGACTAACCAGGATCTGGCCCTTGAGCAACAAAGAGGCCACCAACTGTCCCCCCTCCTCTCTGTAGGGATGGGGGTAGAGATAGGATTGGGACCTCTCAACACACATCCAGTGAACTAGCAACAAGAAACAATCTTTCTGGAAGCAGATGAGCACATTTTCTATTAATCTGACCCTTATATTTTGTACTATTTGAAAAGAGAGAAGACGGGGGCTCTAAAGATATCCACTCCCCGACACTTGGCCAGAGCCCACTCTCCAGAGCAGCCTTAAGTCACCTTTGTGACATCACATGATTTAAGCAGCTGGTTGCCCCACGACCAAGACTCTAGAATTTTGAGGACAGTATATATAGGGCATCGCTGCTGTGACCACAGGCATTTCTGACCCCACTTTTGAAGTGATAGGATCCAGAGTGCCAAATGCTTGTTGATGTATTGTAGAGCATCAACATGGCTAGTCAGAGTACCAATGAGATGCAGGAAGCCAGGCTGGCCCCATCAGAGAAAGGACAGCCACCAACACTGGTCCAATATGATACATCCCCAGGCCCCCATGTGGGTCCCAGAGAGGCTTTGGAGAGGCACGGTAGCCAAGAAGAGAGGCAAGATCCAAGCCCACAAGACAACCCTCAACCACAGGCCTCAAACCAAAGGGCCACCAATGTGGAAGGAAACAACATTCTTTATGGACTGTCCTTCCCAAGAAAGCTTTGGAGGATAGTGGAGGATGATGCCTTCCAGTCTGTGTGCTGGAATGAAGACGGAGACACCGTGATCATAAAGGAAAACCTTTTCCAGAGGGAGGTTCTCTGCCGAAGGGGCGAGGAGCAAATATTTGAATCGAACAGCCTGAAGAGTTTCATCCGCTTGATGAACCTCCATGGTTTTAGCAAAATATGCCCTGATGATTCTTCAGTTTGCTCTCCAAGGAATAAGATAATGGTAAAGTAGAAAGTCCTCCCATTTCCCATGTTCCCTGTTACTCAAACATCTTCCTAGTCGACCCAGAAGAATGATACTGAAAAGGCTTCATTTCAGGGCCTAAACCTTTTTCACATGATACAGTATTTATCAAAAGATGAGAAACTATAGATTTTTATTTGAAACTATAACCCCCTTAGAGATAACCTGCAGGGATGAGTAGACTCGGAGAGGCCAGTTAATGTCAAATAGATATCTTTTCTCCACAAATGACTAAATTAATTAATTTTGTTTCAGATCTACCAAAACAGAAATTTCCAGAGAGACAAGCCTTGGCACCTCATAAACATTAAGGCAAAAGGCGATCAAGTGGCTCGAGTTTGTCCAGGGACCAGTGCCAGCCCTGCAAAGAGAAAGAAGAAGATGGCCCCCACAAGACGCTCTCCAAGACTACACCAGGAGGAGAGCAAAAAAGAAGCCAAACAAAAGGCTCAGGAGACAGATAAGAATGAATGGGGATCCAGTGCCACCCAGGCATTCGAGTTCTCCGCTCCTCAGCCCCTGAGCAGTGCCAGGGAGGTTCAGTGTCCAAGTGCAGCCAGTGGTTCAAGTGGGGAGGATACTTCTGGTAATTTCATGTTTGTGCCCACGGCTACTGCCGGAACCGATGGCACAGGGGATCTGTTCCCCACCCTCCCAAATAAACCATCACAAGGTTCAGTGATGTCTTTATACAACATATGCTATTCAGTTCTGATAGCTGAACTTTTAGACTTGGCTCCACCTGAGGACCCTGACCAGGCCGAGGAGGAAGACCATGAGGGCTCCTCAGATAACAAGTATTCACTCTGTGAGCAGTTCAAGGACAATACAGTCCCATAATTTCACAGGCTTTGTAACCACAAATCCATTTCTGCTATAATATAGAAAGGCAAAACTACATGTTAGAAAATAAACAATCCAATGAGAATTGTGAGTCCCTGTTCTTCTGTTTCCATGCCACACACCTCGTCAGATGAGCCTGAGGATGCTAGAAATCCTGGCCCGACAGGCTTTTGTCCCTGTTGTCCTCTTTCATTTCACACATTCAACCAAGGATCTGGCTGGGGGGTCCTGAGGCAAACTCAGGAAGACCTGGTCCCCTGAGCCTTGCCTACTGAACAGGAGACAGAACTGCCTGACTCCTGACCTTGGGGGAATCACCTTACATTAGGCATGCATCCTGAAACAGGAGGGTCTTTACTCCCAGGTCTCCCTATGATGCCAGGAAGTTTCTGATCAGCGTCTGAGTGTCTCTAGCCCAAGTTCCATGGGCCTTCCAGAGAGGTCCACCTAGAATTCAGGTCACCCCATCTAAGTGGTGTACGACAGAGCCAGTCTGGTTTAGAAGATGGGCCATTCCAGCCAATGCCTGGGAGAAAGCCCATCATCCTCACAACTAACAACCATTAGTAACCCTGCTAGAAGGGATCCAAATAAATTAAAGATTGCCCACACAGGAAGACAAAAACTCTACCCATCACTTTTCCATCAGAGCTGTATTTCAGATCTGTCCTTGGGTCCCGAGGTAGCTATGTAACATGTGTAACACAAGCCCTCGTGAGCCATGGGACACTTACAGCAGACCAGTCACTTGCCAGGAGAGACAAGTGCTTTCTTTCAAAGTCTGATGTCCCTTCCACCATGAATGAAGCCATGCCTGGCTGGTCATTTTCAGGCAATCATTCAGTGCCCGCTCCCAGACCTCCCACAGGGTCCCTGGGTGCTGCTGAAGTGTTCTGTGAGTTTGACCAGAACAAAGAGATGGGAGTCCCAAACCATAATCAGTTCTGCTAAAACAGTTTTTTCTCTATAATGAGCAGGACCAAAAAGAGTGATAGCACCAAGATATGTCCTGGCAGCTTCCCCATTTCCCTAAAGTCAGACAGAGTGCTTGAGACAGGCAATGAGTCCAGAGAGGCATCTCACAAGGACAGTCGCCTACATCAGGGCACAGAAATCTGTTTACGTGAAGAGCAGATGGTGGGTAGTGCTCTCCATGGCAGCGCCAATTCAGTTTCACATCTGTGGCATGATGGCCCTTTGATGGTGATGATTCATCTGGATTCGCAGTAACCTTCCTGTAGAGTCCTCCTGTCCCTAGGAGATCAGGTGCTGTGGGATCCCTACCTGCAAGATAGCCTTTCCCCTTTCCTGGGTATGTGCTCCAGAGACCACCTGGGGTTTGAAAGTGCAGTCGGGCCGGGACCGGTTTAGCTCAATGGATAGAGCGTCGGCTTGGGGACTGAAGGGACCCGGGTTCGATTCCAGTCAAGGGCATGTACCTTGGTTGCGGGCATATCCCCAGTAGGGGGTGTGCAAGAGGCAACTGATCGATGACTCTCTCTCATCGATGTTTCTAACTCTCTATCTCTCTCCCTTCCTCTCTGTACAAAATCAATAAAATATATTAAAAAAAAAAAAAAGTGCAGTCAGGTACCTCTGCTTCAGGTTGGTCAGGACAGCCTGGTGTTCCAGTTCCACATCTTCCTCAGGAGCCACATTTTTGGGGCACTGCAGAGTTGCCCCAATGTCAGGGAGCCCCGTGCACCATGAGAGAAGCACTGAGATGTTTTTCCTTCCATCAACCAAAGGAAAGGTTTCTTTAGAGTTATGCCCTCCAGAGCAAAGCTGATTTCACCAGAGGGACACGGAGTGAGCTGGGTCCCTCTGAGAACTTCTGATGTGTCAAACGCTGTTCATGGAATTCTGGGTGAGGCCAGGGGAGAGAGGGAAAAGAAGAGGACAGAGCCTGGTCCAATAAAGGGCAGGTCCCAGCCTGACTGATGTGGGCAGCACACGCAGGTCAGAGGAGCCCTGACTGCTGTGGGGAACCCACCGGCATTCTGGTCCCAAGCTCTTCACCAGGTGAAAGGAGCTGGTGTGGGACCTCAATCACTGAGGGATGAGCGAACGGGCCCAGGATGCCATGGGCAGTGGAGGTGGGGCAGCTGTGTGAGATCAGCAGACAGCCTGAGTCTGGAGGCCACCCGACATTCTCTGTGTGCTGGGCAGCCTCCTCTGGTCTTTCACACATAAACACACACGTGTGTGTGTGTACATGCATAAACACACATGTGTGAACACCGACAACAGCACATGAAGACTTGGACCTGTCCCTGCCCCTCAGGTCACCAATTGGACTGAGAACCAGTGTGGACAGAAGGATTCACCCAGGTCATAGAAACTCTGCCCACAGAAACCCAGCCTGGGCCCCTTGCTGCCCCTTTGAAGGTGTGCTGCTTACAGAAACCACAGCCTCACCACCACAGGTTTAAAGAAAACAACCCCAAACTCCTGAGCAAGGTCCTGGGGGTACTCTTGGAGGGGTGTGAGCTGCGCTCAGGGTGTCACGTCTTGCCTAGGATCACTCCTCAGCCATACTTCTCCCTTCTCAGAGCAGGGCCTGAACATGCTTGGGTTCTACCCCAGCCTCTCCAGCAGCAGCTCCCACCTGAGGACGTCTTCCCAGTCCCTGTGAACTATGTGGGTGGTGATGGTACAGTTGCCCTGGCTGCTCACTAGGGTTGCCAGTAAGTCTCCAGAGTCTTTACTGCATTTAAGACCAAGCCTGCATAAGGCTGTGGGAAGAAGAGGCAGGAGAACTCCATCTCCCTAGACATCCGTGGGCCTCATGCGGCCTGGGGAAACCACAAGTGTGACTGTCCATAAGCATCATGCATCAGCCCTCCATGTTCATAGTCTGTGGGCTGACCTCTCCCCAATGTCCCCTGGGGCCCTGGAACCCCACTGACAGGTGTGGTGCGAGAGCAGAGTTTTGGCTCCTTCTTCCTATCCCCAAGCAATCAGCGGCCAGGCCCAATGGAAAGGGATGGAAATGCAGATGCCTCGTCCATTAGATGGAGTCTTTGGGCGGCTCAAGGAAGAAGGTGGAGACAGGTAAAGAGAGGCACTCAGCACAGGATGTGGTCAATTCCGCAAAGGAGGTCACTGAGGCCAGGGAGCACAGAGGGAGTAGAAAGGGCCCTTTTGGCTTCACACCTGGGGAGTGGCTTCTAGTCCTCTCCCAGCACAGACAATCCTAGGCTTTGATTCTTCTCTTCACCTCACCCCCACCCACCCCAGCACAGTCAGCTACCTCCTCTTTTCACCCCAAGGCACTGCAGGATCCCAAGCACCCTGGTCCCTCTTCCAGGGCCGCTGGTTGCAAATACTTGGGATGCAACCTCAGCTGGGCCCTGGGACACCACGTTTTCAGCTCAGATCCTGTCAAGTGTTTCCCTCTGTCCTCTTTGGGAGCCACCCTCCTCCATCCCCTGGCTGCACCACTGCCATCTGCTGTCAGCAGGCTCTCTGGCCCCACTGCAGCCCAGAGAAAGGAATAACTGGAGCAGGAAGAATTGGCACCAGTACACACACACCATGCCCATTTCAGGCCCTGAGATGGGCATGATCCACAAATCCTAGAATTCAATCCTCAAATATCGGTGGTGGGGAAGGTGGCACAGAGGGAAGAATAGATGGCCCTGGATCATGGGGGCCCTGACTACATCACCCACTGTCCATGCCTTTTCCCTGGGGAAGGGGGTCCTGGTACCTGATGGAGCTTGGATTCCAAGGGGCTGAGGACCTGGCCTGTAATGTAATAGGACAGTCATAACCGGTGGCTCCACATCAACATCATAGGGCCTAAGCCTCAGTACCACACTCCACATGAGCAACCCCCCACTCTGGGTGACTCTCCCCTCCTGTCTTAAAGGACATAAACCTCACTTCAGCTAATATGTCCTCCTGTGTATGGAAACATGCCCACTCTCAAAGACAAGGCCTGGGGGACAAAAGCTGCCTGTGTTCACTCCCTTCCCAAACAGTGTCCTTCCAGTCCTGGCTCCAGGCTCCTCTGCTCTGCCTCCCCTCCCTTTCTCTGGCTGGGTTGCCTTTTCCTGTGAGGACAGAGGCTAGTGAATGTTTAGGGTGCACATGAACTAGTGAGAAGAGTCTTTTACTGTTTATTTTTCTACATTCTTGAATAAGCTAAGAAAATCCAGGTATATATATATTATTTTTACAGAATGACAGACTAAATATGATACAGGCATTCAAAAATTAACTATTTTATCTGTTTTTACAGCTATGCTCTTTCACACTAAAAAAAAAAAAAAAAAGCCTATTCCAAGTCCACCTTATCTGGTTACAGAGTACAAATAAAATGAAGGATTCCCATTTTTTTCTTTTTTACCAAATAGCAAAGTTCTTTGTCTTAAGTTAAATTACAATCAACGTGTGATCCATGTCATTTGTAAACTTAGATTCTGAAGCTAAAAAACATTCTACTTAAAGTAACATTATAAAATACCAAAAGTAAAAGAAGATACATTTCTAAGTCAACCCAATGGAATAGAGACACACAGATGTTATTCACTATAATCCCCTAGCCTAGCCCTCCACAGCTTGGATCAGTGACTTCCCTCTTAAAACACAAAGGAAAGAAATCTGCCTTGGACTTCACTGAGGGCAGAAGAAGCGACTGGACTTGGCAGAAGAGCTTGCACTGGCCATGGCACTAGGATCATCTGTGGTGCTAACTCTGGCCCGGGCTCTCTGCTCCTCCTCTCTCAAAGCCTCCTCATACCAGTGTGGGAAGGATCTGGGGTCACTCCCATTGATCTGGGCCAGAAACTCCAGGACTTTCAACTTGGTGGTCTCAGCGTGGGCCCTGGGACCCCACAGGAACTCGTACCGTGCCGGTTCACTGTTGCGCACCTGCCGGTACTCCAGGTACTGTTCCTGCACCCAAACTTTGGTGAGGAGCTCCCTGGGCTCCCCATAGATGCAATGCTCCATCCCAGCATGCACCCCCATGGCATTCAGTGCTTCCCATATCTTCTCTTCGGGGGCACAATTATCCTCCGTGAAAATTATACTAAGGATGAGTATTAGAAGGCCAGTCTTGGGCTTACTGTGCACATGGTTCACCATCCCATCATAGGTGAGGCCCAGGTTGGTGACTAGGACATAGGTGTGGCTGGTGCGGTCCACTTCCTTCACATCAATGCCATAAACCAGCTGCATGCACTCAGAGGCCTCGCTGAAGATGACAGCAAAGTGGTCCTGGTGGTCTCTGATGACGCTACTCAGCATTTCTACCTTTGTGGTCAGCTCCTGTGTGCGATACTTCCGGAGCAGGAACCCCACCAGGTCAGCTACCTTATCATCAATCACGTCCCTGGGCAAGGACTCTGTGTCTGGCAGGGCCTGGGAGGTACTCAGGCCCTCCTCTTCTTGGCTGCTGGACTGGCTCAATGGAGCAGCAGGGTGAATGGCAGTAGGGGGGGCACAGGGGCTTGGAGAGCTCTGGGTAGGACTTAGTGTCCCAGCAGCAGCGTGAACCTCCTCTTCCTCCTGCTCCTCGTCCTCTGGGGTGCTTGGGTTACTTGAAAGCAGAAGGTAGCGGGAGGAAGAGGAGGAGGAAGGGGAGGAGGAAGAGAAAGAGGAAGGAAAAGAGGAGGAGCAGGTGGAGGAGGAGGAGGAATAATACTCTTCCTCAGCCTCTTGATTCTCAAGCGAGTAGCGTCGTCGCTTTGGAGCTCGAGGCATGATGACTCCCTCCCTTCAGGCAGCCACAGGAGTGTGGGCAGCAGGTGGGCAGTGAGGACTCACAGGCCTGGGGAGAGAGGAAGTGTAAGGGGCCTCAGCTGGGTACACCCTTGTCAGCTTTGACAAAGCAGAGATACAGGTCTCCTCTTTAGGGGTGCTCTTGGGCCTCACTGGGGTCTCTCCTCCTGGGTGGCCTGTTCCCCTAAGATCCTGAATGAGGAAGTCACATGGTTCTTCGGGGAACAGTCGGCAGAAGCCAGGGTTCTGTGGCTGGCAGTGGGGTGGGGTCGGGTGCTGCAGGGGTCCTCCTCTATCCTGGCATGGGGGAGAACCTGGGGACACATTCTAGGTGAGGGCAGGCACCTCACCTTGACTGCTGGCACGGCCTGGTCCTCCTCTGCTCTGTGACCTGTGTTTTGTGCCTCAGACCAAGGCCTTTATGCTTTAGTTCCTGGACTCCATGTAACAGGAAACGAGGAAACACCTCAGCGTGCAGGTGGCATGCAGAGCCATGGGCCTCCAGTGCTGACAAGAGGGAGGCCAGGATTCTGTGAGTTCCCCACTGTTCTGGGCTGGGGAGGTCTCCTGTCTCCTCACTCAGGCTCCTCACCTTTCCCCTGGCAGGGCCTGTGAACCTCCCCTCTGCTGGCCCTGACGCAAAACTCTCAGAACAAGGCTACACACCCCTGAGACTGAACAGGAGAAAGTGAGGGGGCCCCACATCTGACCACACCTGCCCAGGACCTCCCACGGGACAGAGTATGATCTGGCCAAACTCTGTGGCGGCTATCTGCCCTGGGACAGGGAGTCCCCTCAGTCCTAATGTTGACATCTCACAGGGTCTTGGACAACTTCTGTGTTGACCTGAAGCAACTTTCCTTCAGACTAAAATTCTTTCTTCCTGAGTCACTGGTGGAGGACCTGAGGGACACCATGGCTAGCCATCACGTTCCACTTTCTCTCATGGATGACAGAAGTGGCAAAGGAAGGCTGGGATTCCACCCACTGTGAAGTGAGCTATTCCCTCAGTCCTCAGCTGAACCTTGAAAGGATACAGCAAGACTCAGGAGCAGGGGAGGAGGATTAGGGCTCCTGCTGTCTTTCCTCAGATTCCTCACCTTAAAGGAAATCAGGGCCCAGGCCACCTCCCCCCTCCTCCTTTGCTGGCCTGCATGCGGTCCGTCAGTCCAGGTCTCTCACCTGCCTGAGGCCTACCACCCCAGCCAAAATCAGAGTGCTCTGCCTGGGGTCTCTCAGAGCTGAAAATGGAAGTGGGGTGAATGTCGTTGAGTTCCACATTTATTCTGCAGGAGAATTCACTCTCCTTCCTCCCTCATGGTCAATAGCTTGGCCACTTGCAGTGACCGAGTGTCCTGGCTCTGCTGTCTATATACCACACCCTTTGTGTAAGGCCCCACCTTGTTCAGACTCCTGAGAGCAAAGGGAGTGAGAGGATCCATGGGAAATCAATTCCAGAAACCCCAGGGATGAGAACAGGTGCGGGTTCCTGAGGTGTGCCCACTATGGTGGGATCCAAGGTTCCCTCAGTCCTCTCTCAGGATCCTCCCTTGACCCTGGTAGATGCTGGCCCACCCTCTGCTGAAGTGAGGTCCTGCTCTTTACATCCAAGACCCAGACTGTCAGACCCAGATGCAGGAATAAGAAAATGCCACCTATGATCATCCTCCCATGAGGCCTGCCTATGAACTTTGGAAGGTCCTGGGACTACCCCTTGCCATTCTCAATTATTGCTCCTGATCCTGAGTCTGCTGTGCAATTCAGCACACACTCTCTGTGGTCAACCACCACCACCACCACCACCACCAGCACCACCCTCCCCCCCCCAGCGGGATCCCAGCACTGCCTCTGGTCTAGCTTCCAGGTTCCCTCCGTCCTCCATCAGGGTCCTCACCTTGACTCTGGCAGGTCCTTGGCGCACCAACTGCCTATATTGGGTCCCACTCACTCTACCAAACCCCCAAGTATCTGAAACCTGGACTTTCCATAATCTAGCTGCTACTAGGGTCCTTGGCTCACCATCTGCCTAATTCGGGTCCTACTCCCTCTACTGAACACACAAGGTCTCTGAGACCGGGACTGAGTCTGGTCTAGAATCCAGGGTCCTTGGTGCAACATCTGGCTCTATGGGGTCCCACTCCCTCTACCAAACCCCCAAAGTCTCTGAGACCTGGATGGGGATGCAGAAGGGAGAAAATGTCGGGTGACGTCATTCTCACCCCCCCCATCTGCTCTCCAGGTCACGCCCCACCCCACCCCCCACCCCGTGCTGACCTGGGGTCGTCATCCATACAGCAACCCCTGCCCCAGAGACTCTCAGACCCGCATGCGGAAGTGAGATAATGTCCCATGTGTCCCCCCCTCCCCTGCGTGCGGCCTGGTTGGCTCTGTGGTGGGGTCTGGGGTCCTTCCATCCCCCTCAGCGAGCTGACAGTGACCAAGGGAAGTTCCTCTGCCCGCCATGCTGACTAGAGGCCCGGCTCCTTATCACTATCCCTGCCTCGGAGCCCACTGTGTGAGTCAGGACGCACTGGGCGTGTCCACCCGCGCAGTGCCCTTTGTGGTGGACAGCCGGGGTGGACTTCTGCGGGCTTCCCTCTGCGGCGGGACCCAGCTCCTCACCTGGATTCTGGCAGGGCCTGGGCCCGCCATCTGCCCAGTGAGGTCTGCCTCCGCCCCGAAGGCCAGGACTCTGGGGCCCAGCGTAAGGGTCACAGAGGCTGCCAAGGGTGGGCGTTCACCCCTGTGAGCTCCCGGGCGGGGCTGGCTCTGCTCTAGGTCCCAGGGTCCCTGGTCCATGCCCCTAGTGAGACCCGGGTGGAGGCAGACCGAAGGACAGGCCTCCTAGGGTCCTCCTCCAAAGAAGCCCGCCCGCCAGATGGCTCTGGAGGGCTGGGCCCTCCTCGGCCATGTTGAGGCACCGCGCCTCTCTCCAAACCACCAGAGTCGCCCAGACCCGCCACGTGTGGTCACCCCCTCTCCCCAGGGGGCTCCGAGGACAGAAACCTTTGTTCCAGGCCCCGGGGTCCCTCCGCGCTCCCTGGTCACCCTCACCTTGACTCGGTCAGGCCCCGGCCTGCCTCTGTGGATGTGAGCTCGCTCTGGCTCTCCCCGGGCACCCCCAGGGTCTCTGAGACCCGGATGCGGAGGCGGAAGTGAGGAACTCGCTCTGGCAGGGGTCTCTGAGACCCGGATGAGGCGTGTGTGCTCACCCTCATGAAGCCCTTCCATGTTGAGTCTGTGGTGGGGGCAGGGTCTCCCCTCCCCCTTCCCACCTTCCTTCCCCCTGCCGTGCCCCCTGCTCACCCTGACCCTAGGCAGCGCTTCTGCCCTCCCCTCCGCCAACCAGAAGCCCTGCTCTTGATCTCTGTCCCCAGTCCAAGGCCCCCGTCCTGGAAGTCAGGGTGGAACCGAACAAAAATGGAGGTTCTGCTGCCTGCCTGCCTGCCTGCCTCAAGGACAGACACACGCATGAGGCAGGTGCTGTGGAAAAGCGCAACAAGGATTAATTCATGAGTCACATGACCTGGGCCAATGCTGGGCTCAGGTCTCAAAGACCAATCTCTACTTCCTACCTAAGCCCGCCTTTTTTTTTTTTTTTTTTTTTTTTAAATCTGTATGGCCAAAAGTTTTATGGAGCTCCCCCTTTTTCCTCATTGCCCCCTGCCCCAGGCCTTCACTACACTATTGTCTGTGTCCCTGGGTTATGCACACAAGTTCGTTAGTTAATCTCTTCCCATCCACCCCCGCCTTCCTTCTGAGATTTGACAGTCTGTTCCACGCTCCTATGTCTCAGGATCTATTTTGTTCATCAGTTTAGTTTGCTTTTTAGATCCCACACATGAGTGAGATCATGTGATACTTGTCCTTCCGGCTTATTTCGGCTAGCATAATACTCTCTGGCTCCCTCCATGCTGTCTCAAAGGGTAACAGATCCTTCTTTTTTGCTGCCGCATAGTGTTCCATGGTGTACATGTATCACAGCTTTTTTACCCACTCATCTACACTTGGGCAGTTTCCAGATCTTAGCTATTGTAAACTGTGCTTCTATGAACATAGGGGTGCATATATTCTTTCTGATTGGTGTTTCTAGTTTCTTGGTATATATTCCCAGAAATGGAATTACTGGGTCACATGGGAGTTCCATATTCAATTTTTTTGAGGAAACTTATACTGTTTTCCACAGTAATTGCACCAGTCTGCATTCCTACCACCCATGTACTAGGGTTCCCATTTCTCCGCATCCTCACCAGCATGTGTCATTTGTTGATCCGTTGATGGTAGCTGTTCTGACAGCTGTGTCCTTTTAATTTGCATCTCCCCGATGATCAGGGTCTTTGAGCATTGTCCTTTTAATTTGCATCTCTCCAATAATTGGGGTCTTTGAGCGTTTTGTCATATGTCTCTTGGCCATTGGTTTGTCCACTTTGCAGAAGTGTCTATTTAGTCCTTTGCCAATTTTAAAATTGGATTGTCTTCCTTTTGTTATGTTGTATGAGTTCCTTATATATTTTTGGTTATTAACCCTTTACCAGATGTATCATTGGCAAATATGTTGTCCCATACAGAGAGCTCCCTTTTCATTTTTTGATGTCTTTTGCTGTGCACAAGCTTTGCATTTTGATGTAGTCCCATTGGTTTTTTTTCTCTTTTGTTTCCCTTACCCTAGGAGATGCATTGGCAAACATATTGCTAAGAGGGATGTCTGAGATTTTGCTACCTATGGTTTCTTCTAGGATTTTTATGGTTTCACAACTTACACTTAAGCCTTTAACTCATTTTGAATTTATTTTTGTGTATGTTACAAGTTGGTGGTGTAGTTTCATTGTTTTGTTTTTGGTTTTTATTTTTAAAATTTCTTTATTGATTAAGGCATTACATATGTGTCCTCATCTCCCCATTACCCCACAACCTCCCCTCCTACTCATGCCCTCACACCCCTATGTCGGTGTCCATTGGTTAGGCTTATATGCATGCAGACAAGTCCTTTGGTTGATCTCTCTCGCTTATCCTCACCCTCCCCTACCTTCCTCCTGAGGTTTGACAGTCTGATTGATGTTTCCCTGTCTCTGGATCTGTCTCCGTTCATCAGTTTATATTGTTCATTATATTCCATAAGTAAGTGAGATCATGTGATATTTATCTCTCTCTGACTGGCTTATTTCACTTAGCATAATGCTCTCCAGTGCCATCCATGCTGTTGCAAATGGTAAGAATTCCTTCTTTTTTTACTGCAGCATAGCACTCCATTGTATAGATATACCACAGTTTTTTAATCCACTCATCTGCTGATGGGCACCTGAGCTATTTCCAAACCTTAGCAATGGTGAATTGTGCTGCTATGAACATAGGGGTGCATATATCCTTTCTTTCTGATTGGTATTCCTAGCTTCTTGGGCTATATTCCCAGAAGTGGGATCACAGGGTCAAATGGGAGTTCCATTTTTAGTTTTTTGAGGAAACTCCATACTGTTATCCACAGTGGCTGCACCTGTCTGCATTCTTTTTTCTCCTCAACCTAGCCAACACTGGTCCTTTGTTGATTTGCTGATGATAGCCATTCTGACAGGTGTGAGATGATACTGCATTGTTGTTTTGATTTGCATCTCTTGGATAATCAGTGATAATCAGTGACTTTGAGCATGTTTTCATATGTCTCTTGGCCTTCTTTCTGTCTTCTTTTGGAAAGCATCTATTTAAGTCCATTGCCCCTTTTTTGATGGGGTTGTTTATCTTCCTTTTGTTAAGTTGTATGAGTTCCCTGTAAATGTGGGATAGTAAACCCTTATCAGTGATAACATTGGCAAATATGTTATCCCATGCAGTGGGCTTACTTGTTGTTTTGTTGATGGTTTCCTTTGCTGTGAAAAAGCTTTTTATTTTTATGTAGCCCCATTTGTTTATTTTCTCTTTAGGTTCCATTGCCCTAGGACCGTGGTTGTCAAACTGCGGCTCACGAGCCACATGCAGCTCTTTGGCCCCATTTCCACAAATTATTTCCCTTACAATCAGTCACTGATCCTAGAAGAGACCAAGAAGAGGCTGAAGTGACCTCCATGTTGGGTCACCTCAGTTGCCACAGTTTAAAGTTACAGTAAAGGCAATATCATGAGCTTTCTTTCAATTCATGTTGCAAATTAACACAGATTTGGAAGATCTTAATTCCCCATATACTGTAACCTCCACATGTTCCTCACCCAGATTTTATTTCCAGTTGTCTCCTCAGTCTCTGGCTAAAGCTGTTGAATGACTGAAATATTGGCCAGGTCTCTGGGTCTTTTTTAGGGACAGAATTACTTTGGGCTACCTGCTTCTACTCTGAGTGTCTGTCTGCAAGCCTAGTAAGGAAGATCAAGTCAATACCAGGTCTGAGCATCTGGGATAGAGGCCCATGGCTCTAACCTCTCTCCTGCCTCCTAAACACAAACATTCCCACCTCTCTCAGCCTATACACAAACTTGTCTTTAATGAGACATAATGGAAGGTAGTCCACATGAAGCTCCTGACCAGCATCATTAGGCACCTTGTCACCCCTTATATCAAGTTGGGATCCTGATTTCTGTATTTTTAGCAAGCATTTGATGGCATAGTACAAGATTCACTGAAGGACCTGAACCATAATAAAAGCATGTTTCCTAAAATAACCTGAATCCAAATCAGGATTCCCTTGCAAAGTGCAGACCTGGCCCTTTGAGAGCACCTACACAGAAACCAAGGTTTTTACCGACCATAACTCTGGGCTTCTCTGTGAAGCAGATGCTTGAGAACATTTGCCTTGGGTTTACCAGATACAAATGTTCCCATTCCTGACCCCTCAACATTTTAGAGGGCATTTAGGAGACTTAAGGTTCAGACAGGGACCAGGAAAACATAATTAACCACTTGTGTTTTAAAATAAGCCAAGCCTGAGGTTAGATTCCCTTTAGAGGCATATGTCTCTCAGCAGGGCACAGAGCAAGTGCCCAGGAACCCACAGGTCTTACCTCACTCCGGCCTCCTACACTCACTTGGTCCCATCACCCAACTCACTAGGAGCAGGCAACTGCTGAAGTCGGGTCTGTAATGCTGAAAGTCAAAGGCAAATCTCCCACAAGGATATTTCTAGACAGTATGGCACGGGACTGACCACCATAAACTTTTACTAATTACAGTTTGGTGATTCATTGGTTTTACTTCTGTTATTCCTGAACTTTTGACAAGTGGATAAAGACTGTCCTTTAGCCAAAGCCGGTTTGGCTCAGTGGTAGAGCATTGGTCTGCGAACTGAAGGGTCCCAGGTTCGATTCCGGGCAAGGGCATGTACATTGGTTGCGGGCACATCCCCGGTGGGGGGTGTGCAAGAGGCAGCTGGTCGATGTTTCTCTCTCATTGATGTTTCTAGCTCTCTATCTCTCTCCCTTCCTCTCTGTAAAAAATCAATAAAATATATTTTTTTTAAAAAAGACTGTCCTTTAGTTATCAACACATAGAAAGTTAGGTATACCTTCATGAAACTGCATACATACACACTCTAACTATACCCTTGTTAGAGAAGTAAAATATGTTTTTACTAGGAATGTGGGTTAAGAAGTTAAAAACCAAACTGATAAGCTTGAAATAGCAGGACCTCCTCAAATCCTAAAGCTCAACCTCTGTATAGAAAATAAATCTTATTTAAAAAAAATATATTTTTATTAATTTCAGAGAGGAAGGGAGAGGGAGAGAGACAGAAACATAAATGATGAGAGAGATTCATGGGGAATGAGTCCACAACCCAGACATGTGTGCTGAACTGGAATTGAACCATAACCTCCTGGTTCATGGGTTGATGTTCAACCACTGAGCAACATCAGCTGAGCAGAAAATAAAGCTTTTAGAACAACATGTTTCTGAAGTCTGATGACTGGTGAAGAGGCCTTTTTGGAAAGTAAGCTTCCTTTCAGAACCTCCCCTACAGTCATGGCTCGCTACAGCTCCCCATCTAGCACCTACTCTGGGACACAGAGTCATTATTTGCAAGGGTTACAGCTGGGAAAATGCTCAGAGTTAACGGGGATGGGGTGTGGTGGGAAGAGGATCATGGCCATTATTTATTCAAGGAGAGAGGAGCCAAATTGAGGACCAACATGAATGGGGACCAAGGAGGTCCACCCTCCCCTGCAGGGGACAGATAATTCTGATACACTGATGCTGACAGCTTTGAGATACCTCTACAGAGCAATGGGGTGGATATACCACTTCTTCTTTGCCGGGGTTGGGATGTGGGGTGTGGGGAGTGGAGGACTAAGAGCAATAAAGGCCTTGGCTTGGAGCTAGAGGAACTTAAGCCAGCAGAAGGAAATCTCAGGCCCTGTCAGGTGTCAAGGTGAGAATCTTGAAGGAGCATTGAGGGAACCTCACAAGCCAAAAAAGATGGATCTCAGCAACATCCTGTCCCTACAGCCAGTCCCTGAAGGCCACTGAATTTCTCTCAGGGAAGCAGAGATGCAGATCTGAGGGAAATGAAGTTTGAATAGAGAAGTAATATTCAGATCAGCAAAGAATTGTGTCCCAGTGCCTGCCAAGAGTCAAGATAAGGATCTAGTGTAAGGATTGAAGACATGCTGAAACCGGTTTGGCTCAATGGATAGAGCGTCGGCTTGAGGACTGAAAGGTCCCGGTTTCGATTCTGGTCAAGGGCATGTACCTTGGTTGCGGGCATATCCCCAGTAGGGGGTGTGCAAGAGGCCGCTGATCGATGACTCTCTCTCATTGGTGTTTCTAACTCTGTATCTCTCTCCCTTCCTCTCTGTACAAAATCAATAGAATATATTTAAAAAAAAAAAAAAAGATTGAAGACAGTGCAGGTTTGGTATAAGGAGCAGGATGCCTAATATTTCATTCAGAAGGAAACCTGTAAGTAGGTCTTATTTTCGAGGAAACACGGTATCCTATATAATAAAGAGGCATTATACAAATTAACCCTCATGCCATCACAAGATGGCTACCTATGACCAGGCCAGTGGGGGGTGGGGGAGGTTATTGAGGGATGACCAAACGACTGAATAAGCAGGCTGCATAGGGTGACCAGGCTGGCAGGGGGGTTAGTGAGAGACGACCAAACAACTGAACACCAGGAAGCGTGGAGCAACCAGACTGGTGGTGGTGGTGGTGGGGGGGGGGTTAGTGAGGGATGTCCAAATGACTGAACAGCAGGCTGTGTGGGGTGTCCAGGCCCATGGGGGACTGTGAGAGGTGTCCAGGCTGGCAGGGAGGGCAGTTGGGGGCAACCTGGCTGACAGGGAGAGCAGTTAGGGGTGACCAGGCTGGCAGAGGGTGCAGTTGGTGGTGACCAGACTGGCAGGGGGTGGGGCAATAAGAGGTGACCAGGCCAGCGGGGGGGGGCAGTTAGGGGCAAACAGGCTGACGGGGGGTGTAGTTGGGGGTGACCAGGCCAGCAGCCGGGGCAGTTGGGGTTGATTAGGCTGATGGGGGAGCAGTTGGGGACAATCAGGCCAGCAGGGGGGGCAGTAATGGGTGACCAGGTCAGCAGTTACAGTTTGTAGCGACCAGGTTGGCAGGGAGGGGGCAGTTGGGAGTAACCTGGCTGGAAGCAGGGTGCAGTTTGGGGCAATGTATGCAGAGGCAGTGAGGGGTGATCAGGCCATCAGAGGGGCAAGTTAGAGGTGACCAGACAGGCAGACAGGTGAGTGATTAGGCGCCAGCAGTCCAGAATTGTGAGAGGGATGTCCGACTGCCGGTTTAAGCCCAATCCCAGGGACATCCCCCAAGGGGTCCCTGATTGAAGAGGGTTCAGGCTGGGCTGATGGGACCCCCCTATGCACAAATTTTGTGCACTGGGTTTCTAGTATTTAGATAACGAAACCTCTAATAATCCCTAGGTGATAGGGTTTGGGAGCTTCTGAGATTGTGAACACATCAATGTGTCAGTAAGGTGACATACCCAGAGAGAGCATAGAAGCTCTATACCTCTTTTTGCATAACTTGGTCTATATTAGAGTTTGGGAGACAATGCCAAACAAGTAAGCATGCAATGCTATGAAAGTGAGGAAAATAGAAGGACCTAATTTAGGAAAGGTAATCAGAGAAGGTCCCTCTAGAAATGCAACATGTAAACTAAAACATAAAGGCTGAGAAGAGATGAGCTACTCAAAGACTCAGGAGAAAAGTTTTCCAAGCAGAACAGAATGTATAAAAGCCCTGTAGTGGAAACCCACCTACTCATTATTATTTGTTTGTTTGTTTATTGATTGAATGATTTTAAGACTAATTTACCTAATTCTCTAGTTTTTTTCTTTAAAAAAATATATATTTATTTATTTCAGAGAGGAAGGGAGAGGGAGAGAGAGATAGAACATCAATGATGAGAGAGAATCATTGATTGGCTGCTTTCTGCATACCTCCCACTGGGGATTGAGCCCACAACAGGGGCATATGCCTTTACCAGAACTGAACCCAAAGCCAACGCTCTATCCACCGAGCCAAACCGGCTAGGGCTACCTACTCATTATTTAAAACTTAGCTAAAGTATCACTTTCTTCAGGAAGTTTTCTCTGACCTTCTGAACCAGATTAGGTTAAATGAAACCCTCTACATTTTAATGCTCCCTCTCCCAATACTTTGTAGTTTTCTCCATCATTGTAATTTCTACATTGTACTGAAAGTATCTGTTTACATATCTGTGAGTCTAATTAAAAGGACAGCTCTGTGAAAGTATAAGCTTTGCATGTATTCTCTTTGTTTCTGCATGGGAACTAGACTAAGCTTTTATCCTTTGCACATAGACAGTCAATATTTATTGATCTTTTCCTAAGGTTGCATTGATATGTAATCTGACTCTGAACTCCCTCATATTACTGAGGAAAATTAGAGTAGATCACATTCTTGATGACCATATGAATGGTTTGCCTTACCTGATGATAAAAACAGTCTGGAAGCAATGTGTGCATTTTATTTTGAGGAGTAGGCCTACTCAGCAAAGCTAAAACTAATTAGTTGATCTTCGGATAGAGGCTAGGATTTGAGGACAAAAAAAAAGTGTTTAAGTGAGGCTATTGGGATCTGTGGGTTGCAGCAAGGGATATGGGCAGCAGATTAAAGAAGAGGAGTTGGTTTAGTACTCCTGCCAAGGAACAAGGAAAAGACTTTGAAATCCAGGAAAAACAAAAACAAAAACAAATAGCAGAGGTGATACTGACATGTGAGTACATGAAGAGAACCATCAAAGGAGATAAATGGGCATTTAAATGTTGCTACCTTCTGGTACTATTTACTAAGTCTTCTCTTGGACACTTTTAGTCTTAGTAGATCTGGGATTTCTTTTTGCCTTGCTATCTTTGTTTCTTTGCTGCCCACACTGTCACTCTGATCTCAGCTACTTTGGCACTCTATCCGTCCATTACTCTTTCTCAGCAATAATTTTCTTTTTCTCTTTATTTGATATTGTGATACTAGTGCTTTTGTTTTAGTAGATCTCAACATGACATGTATCACATAATATAAATAGTCACCACTCACTGGGCTTAGTGGGTCAGGGAAACTGACCCACTGGAGTTGTGGGGAGGTATGAAATAGAAGAACAAAGGAGAGGGTAACATAAAATAAAACCAGGAAACTAGAGAACCAGATAAGGCGATTCAGGGAGCAGCACTTTTATGTCAGCACCCTGATTTTCTATGTCAAATGACTAAGTGGTGTGAACATGATATGTTTGATTATGTCTTTAGAGCCTTTGCTGTAAGGCCTCTTGCATAGCACTTACCAAACCCCAACGCAAATTTAGAGATAAGAAATCTTTCTAGCCCAGCTGGTGTGGCTCAGTGGTTGAGAAGTGACCTATGAACCAGGAGATCACGGTTTGATTTCTGGTCAGGGCATATGCCTGCATTGTGGGCTCAATCCCCAGCGTAGGGCATGCAGGATGCAACCAATCAATGATTCTCTCTCGTCATTGATGTTTCTGATGACCTCAGTTCAGTTTTCTTTCTTGTCTTTTCTTTGGATAAATAGACTTAGAAAGTAGGATCTTCATGTGTTTCTTCTGTTCAAAAGACATTCAGAATGACTACAGTACATTTCCCCAATTTCCACAAAAAGACAATTATATGTAGAGGGAATCACAAAATTGTCATGCCCAGGTAGAAAAAAAAAAGTCGCTTCTCCACAGGTAACTTTTCTGACTTTCCTAATGAGCATCCCCCTAAACATACTACTACCACCACCACCACCCTATTATCTCCCTACTAAAAGGTGTGGAAATATCTCTTTAAATAACAGTTTCTATTTAAATGGTTTAGACTGGTATTCAAGTTTATGCCTTCATTCCCTGCTCTTTTCCAAGATGAATTTTAGATATATAGGGAAGGGAACCTTACATGATTTGGTAACTGCAAAGAACAGGTAAGCTTTATTTATCCTCAACCATGTTTTTTGTTTCCCTGACCATATGGCACCTTGCTGTCCCCCCAATTCCAAAATCTAGGTCTTGTGACTTTGTAGTCATGCATTTTTGTTCTCAGTGACCATTTCTACCTTAGTAACTTGTACACATCTCTGCTTATACAGATTACTCAGACCCTTGAGTTAGGGTTGGCACTCTGCACCCGTTGATATGTCCTCCAGTGCTCTCTCAGCTTTAGAACCACTTCACCTCCACGTTTATGGCCTTCTCTTGAAAACTCTCTAGGAAACATCCTTATTTATATCTTTGATATTCTACAGAAAAATTGAAAAGTTCTGTGTGTCTTCTACATCATCTGGGAACTGTATTTCCTAACCATATTACACCACAACTTTTTTCAGAGAAGAACATGTGTCTAAACTCATCTGATTTTGGTATTCCTCTCAAATCATCAAAATATTTCTGAATCGCATCCTCTCCATCCCATATATAGCCCTGAATATGTGGGCAAAGATCCTGATGACTAGCTTTTTTTCAAATTCTATTCTCTCTTTTTCTCCTACAATTCTATGCCATATCCTTTTGTTTACCCTGACGCATAGAAAAATTTTATGATCTAATTAGTCAGGCCTGATTGCCCTTGAAGATAAAGAAAATAAGCTACATTTTGCCAACTCCTAACTGGAACCCATGGATTTTAAATTATCTTTTAGAGAAAGAGGGAGGGACAAAGAGAGATATGGAGATAGAAATATGAGAGAGAGATAAAAAAACCCCACAAGAGAGACAGAGAGAGAGAGAGAGAGAGAGAGAGAGAGAGAGAGAGAGAGAGAGAAACATGCATATGTTGTTCCACTTATTTACATATTCCTTGGTTGATTGTTGTATATGCCTTGACAAGGGAAAGATCAACTTTGGCATATAGGGACAACACTTTAACCAACCGAGCTACTCAGCACAATTCCAATTTATATTTTAAGCAATAGAACCTTTGTTTTTGCATCTTCCCCCCCTGGAATTCCAATATCTAATGAAACAAAATTAAAATGGCCCAGGTTAAAACTGTGGTGAGACTTTAGAGACCTTTATTTCCCTTTTCAGATGGAATGAGAAATAAGAGTAAGATAAGCATTATCCACTTTTTTACCTTTTTCATGCCTGGTTTTTTCCTCATCTCTTACCTTAACAAGTGGTGCCAATGAAGTTGTTTTCACTGCAACAATCAAAACTAGTTAATTTTGTGTTCAAAAGGACTTACCTCGTCCAATTCACTGAGGATATATTTAAAGACACTGCTATGAACTGAATTGTGTGCCCCCAACAGTAATAAGTTGTAGCTCTAACCTCCAATGTGACCATATTTGGAATGGGTCCTATATGGAGATAATTAAGGTTAAATGAAGTCATAATGGTGGGGCCCTGATCCAATAGCACTTTTAAGAACAGACTATACAGGAAAAGAGCTCATTCTCTCTTCTTGTGCACCCACCAAGAAATGGCCAGGAGAACACAGAGAAAAGAGGTGGCCATCTACAAACCAGGATGAGAGCTCTCACCAGAAACTAACTATGCTGACATTCTGATCTTAGACCCCCATCCTCCAGAACTGTAAGAAAATAAATTTATATTTTTTAAGCCAAGCAGTCCAGGGTATTTTATTATAGGAAACTAAGAAGATTATGACAGATACTCCTCAAAGGGATCTGAGCTGGAGTTCTCTGTGACACTTTAATATCCAAGTCAGTTTTTGACCATTCATAAGCCTTATTACCCAGCTGCTTCTTGGATATCATAAGTGTTCCCTTTAAGGCGACACTTACTGTTATTTTCTTGCTTAGTCACTTAATTAATCCTAATGGTTTCTGACTACATACTGCTGCCATAGCTTTTGAGGAGAGTTATAAACCCAGTGTGAAAAAAGCAGCAGATGTTACTTCAGAGATGTTTGTTGCTTGTTCTGACATGGTAGCATGCATTCTTACCCAAGGAAATAACCCTTAAACTGCTGCTTGTCCAATGTCTTTCTTTTCTAGGCCCATGCTATTCTTTGGGGAAGGTGATATAATGAGTAGGCAAGACACATGACTGCTGACTCTGACTGAGGAACTAGCAGAGCTGAAAGCTAAGTAGATGAATATAGCAAAAGAGCTTGTTAACAGCCCAGAAGTCACACAGAGGATGCTGTGAAGATTGTCTGGGAGATGTCAAAGACAGATTGGTAACTATGCAAGCATCTTGCTGTCTTGATATTAGAACTGCTATGAATGATTCAGTTAATAATACTCTTGGGGAGTCTTTGATAAGCAGCTTGGGCCCTCTAAGGATTGCCAACATTAAAGCTAAAGAAACATCCTGCTAGATCTGAGTGAGAAGAGGATGTATTTTCTCTGTGATCTGAAAAGTGTTTAGTAGTAAGTCATTCCACTCCAAGGTTTCCATGGCACACTATTTCTTCACTAGAGATAAGGGATATGGGCACCAGTTTTTATGAGAACATAGAAACTCAGATTTCCGCTGAGACCAGTTTGGCTCAGTGGATAGAGTGTTGGCTTGCCGACTGAAAGGTCCAGGGTTAGATTCCGGTCAAGGGCATGTACCTTGGTTGTGGGCACATCCCCAGTGGGGGTGATGCAAGAGGCAGCTGATCGATGTCTCTCTCATGGATGCTTCTGACTCTCTATCCCTCTCTCTTCCTCTCTGTAAAAAATCAATAAAATATATTAAAAAAAAAAAAGAAACTCAGATTTCCTACCTCTATTTGTATTTTTCAGAGTAGGAGTTCAAGACCCATGACCCTCACCAATGCTGAGGGATTACTACAAAATATTTGAAAGACATAACTATGACTCCGATTCTCTTTATAACTTTGTCCCCAAACTCCTGAGAAAGTTCAAAGTTGACAGTGACATAGAAGGCCAGATGGTAATAATGCTTGTCAAAAAATATAGGTAATTTTATGCCCAAGTGAGGTATTTCCTTTCCAGAAAACTATCTCTTTTGAAATTTTAGACTTCTGCCACTAACATTTGCAGTGCACAGATCATTTCTGGAATCCCTTTTGGAAGTTAACTTATGTTATATTGAACATTCTCCATGTCAGTCATACATCATTCTTAATTAGTTTTTAGATCATTTGTTGTAGCCAAAATACACTTGGAGTCTCTTTTGATGACTTAATCAGGTAAGCTAATTATCAATACTTTAAAACTCAAAAAGATATGAGACAAAATAATGAAACTTGTTTTCTGTATATTGTCAGGGATTTTGCTCTGATGGAACATTCACAGGCAGAACACACATTTGTATGAATACATTCTGATAGGCCTGTTAATCTTATTTCTTTATAATAAAAACTGGAGGCCTTGTGAATGAATTTGTGTATGGGTGGGGTCTGGCTGGCTCACCCTGATGAGGGCCATTAGGCCAGGCCGGCAAGGGGAAGATGATGTGGGCAGTTGGCAGGCCAGCTCCACCCTGATTGGGGTGTGGAGGGCCAATTGAGGGCTGGATCAGCCATAGGTAGGGGCCACGGGCAGTTGAGGGGGCCCCACTTAGGCCAGTTGGACGCTGCAGTGCACATCATGGCAACTGGTTATTCTGGTCCTTCCGTTCCATTGGTCTGGTCACTTGGCTTTTGTACATACAGTACAGATACAATTGAGTTTGGTGGTTTTGCCCAAGTAGTAGATCATATTGGGAAGATCAGAAGGTGCCAAATCCCATATAATTTTGAGATAATGGTAGGGAATTTATAATCATTCTAAATATAAGGGAAGCTATTGGCAATTTTTAAGCTGAGGAGTTGCAAACTCTGATTACTTTTAAGCTCTAGTTAAAATAGATTAGAGGGGATCTGGGTGAATCTGAATCATGCAGCTGTTGCTGTTTCCCAGGTACAAGATGATGTCAGTGGCAGTAGAGAATGAAAAAAATCAATCAGACTTAAAGGACATATAGGAGATGATACCAAGAGTTAACACAGCTTAACATTTATAGCACTGTCTCTTATATGTCCCTCAATATATACTGATAGTATCACACCAAATTGCATCTGCATTTGCTGATTAGATAACTTAGCAGAAAATAAATCTGAGAGAATGAATGTGCTGTATAAACTGTAGGTTTGTATGATTAATATACTTATGTATGCACAGTGGTGAGTAGTGATTTTAAAACAGTCTTTCATAAAACAAAAGAATATTACTTAGAATATTCCTATTGAACATTGCAGTTCTATTTGAAGAGATGTAGTCTGTCATTCCTGATCATTTATATGCAGTCAGATTCAAAGTGAGCTTCAGCTTCCATTTGAGCACACTGCTTTTTATAGTAATTGCTAATGTGACAGGATTCACTTTTCTGGTGGGAGTTCTTAATAAATTGTTTCTTTGAATGGAGATAGTCCTAATAAGTTTCTCTGATAATTATTCTTCCCTGGTATCAGCTGTTGCTGTGACACTGATTCCTTCTAATTATGACAAACTGACCTGTTACTAATTATCTCCAGTTCAGAAATGCTAATGACATCTCTTGGAAATTTATCCTGATAGAGGGAGCCCCAGTTGGAAAACAAACATGCTCAGATGAACTTGTTATCTGCTCTGGAGGATGCTTTGGAGATACCCCAGCAATGTCAGTCTGATTGTCCAGTGGGCAGAATCATACACTCACGTGCTGTAACACTGGGTAGCTGTAGCACCAAAATGAATATTTTTAGTTCACAAAGCTTCATTCATCCAGGTTGGGTTTGGGATTGGAAAGGTATTCTTAAAGATGTCCTACAGAGCAAGGTCATTTCATTTTCAGACAAAAATCAGTTTAAGAGGTTTAAAGAACATTCACAAGGTAATACATTTGTGAGATTTCAACCAAGTGACTTCTCAAAGATGACAAAACTGTCATTCCATCTAAGGATCCAATAGAGAAGAGAAATGAGATAAGATTGGAATCACATAACAAAGCGACTGATCGTTGTTGCTGTTGTATAGATATTTATTACCAATATAAAGAAACTATTTGTGGTTAAAAAAATAATGTTTTAAGACTCCATTTCCTCTTCCTAGGCATGCAGGAAGAACACAGTTCACCTGTATGTCTTCATATAGTTATGTGGGGACCTGCTACTGAATTCTGGCTACTGGAAATGAAAGCAGAAGTGACAGTGATGCTTCTATTGTGATGCATATAAGAGCGAAAGTGTCTTTTCTAAGCTCTTTCAGAAGTTCATGTGAAAATGGGAACAAAATTTTCAGTGATATCAGTAGCTCTAAAAGGTCTTAACCAAGATCTCTGACTCACTTATTGGAAGTAAACCATTGGACTGTATTGTGAGAAATGCATCTGGTTTAAGTTGCTGATATGTGGGGAGGGGCATATTTTTAAATTTCAGCACATCCTGGATAAAACAGAATCTTTAAATTGTAATAATGGCAACAGCAGCAACTACTCTTTGTGAACCACATAATAGTGTAGGCATTGTACTGAAAAATTTACAAAACAAAATCTTCCAGGTCAATATTGTTGGCCCAAGGTCTTATAGCAAGCAAATGTGTAAAAGTCTACTTGCCTAGTTCTAAATATATTATTTTTACTATATGACAGCTGCCCCTAAATGTACATATTTCAATTGATTGTTACCATATTTCACAGGCAAATTTTAATTGTTGGAACTTCCTGATGGTAAGGATTCTCTAAGTTTTAGAAAGATGCCAGAAAAAATATGGAATAAATTAATGGATTAAAAAATACTGAACCAAATATATAAAGGAATATAGCACCAGGTGTATTTACAATATAAATGCCAATAAAATCCATTTTAGAATGTCTAATCAAGATCATAATTCTTGATATTTCTCTCAGCTATTTTCATCTTAAAAACCACAGCAGCCAAAAACAACTCTTCTCAACAGATTGAAAGAACACACCACACTCAATTTCTACAAAGCCTTCATAAAGGTACGAGGTTCTCCAACTAATGTTATGTTCTTATCATAAGAACTAGAGACCTGGTGCATGAAATTCATGGATAGGGTGTGGGGGTGTATGTCCCTCAGCCCAGCCTGCACCCTCTCCAATCTGGGACCTCTCGAGAGATGTCTAACTGCCTGTTTAGGCCCTACTGCTTCTGTCTAACAGTCTGATCACCCCCTAATCATTCTTCTGCCAGCCTGATGGATGTGTAACTGCTCCCCTGCTGGCCCAATTGCCCCTACCTGCCCTCCCCTGCTGACCTGGGTTCCCTCCAACTGCCCTCCCCTGCTGACCTGATCACCCACAACTGCCCTCCTCTGTTTGCCATCTTGTGGCAGCCATCTTGTGTCCACATGGGGGTGGCCATCTTTGACCATATGGGGGCAGTCAGCTTGTGTGTTGGAGTGATGGTCAATTTGCATATCACCTCTTTATTAAATAGGATGAGACATTTACAGGACCCACAGGTTAAAGAGCATAAAAAAGTCAACTTGCCCAGCCAGCATGATTCAGTAGTTGAGTATCAACACATGAGCCAGAAGGTCATGGTTCAATTCAATTCCTAGTCAGGGCACATACTCAGATTGCAGGTTCAATCCCTAGTAAGGGGCTTGTAGGAGGCAGTCCATCAATGATTCTTTCTCATTATTGATCTCTCTCTCTCTCTCTCTCTCTCTCTCTCTCTCTCTCTCTCTCTCTATCTATCTATCTCTCTTCCTCTCTGAAATCAATAAAGATATCTTTAAAAATAAAAAATGAAAAATTCCACTTGTCTCTAAAATGTGTACTTTTAATTTAAGTAATATTTAATAATCCTGACAATGGTCATGACCTATGAAAGATATTTATTTTACAGCCTATTTTTTATTATTAAGAGAAAATTTGTAGCATGTGAGAGATTAATAGGTGCATCTAATTACAATTTTACCTGATATTCTATAGGGCAGTGGTCGGCAAACTCATTAGTCAACAGAGCCAAATATCAACAGTGCAATGATTAAAATTTCTTTTGAGAACCAATTTTTTTAAACTTAAGCTTCTTCTAACACCACTTCTTCAAATTAGAGTCGCCCAAACTGTGGTATTTTGTGGAAGAGCCACACTCAAGGGGCCAAAGAGCTGCATGTGGCTAGCGAGCTGCAGTTTGTCAACCACGACTATAGGGTAAGTCTAAAAAGATTTGTTTTTTATGTAAAGTTTGAATATAAACTAATAAAATGGAATTGCTTGTGTTTTTGTTGTTTTTTCTTCTCAATATGTCTTAGAAGTCACTGCCCATGCAAAAGTTCCAAAGGCACTTTGAGCAATGGCACCATCACTGGAATATGTGTGTATTCTCTTGTTGGGGGGGATACTTAGAAATACAGCACTCATTTAGATGTATGAATTCTGACTTGTTTGCTTTTTAAAAGTGCAATTATTTTTATTCATACCTCCTCTATGCTCTTGTATATCTTTATAATGGCTATCTGCATGTTTTCCTTAAGATAAATGTAGTATTGAAGAAAATGCTTTTGAAATACGAGATTGGAGACAATTTTTTTCGTTTTAATGGAGTTAAGATAGTATTAAAATTTTCTACTTGTTAGAGGTGTATTAGTAGAATTCATGCTTAGTGTTGGCAGACTGGTATAATAGATCAAAGCTCTGTGCTAGGACTCAGACACCTTGGTTACAAAATTGGTTTGTCCTTGTATTATCAAGAAAATGTGGATAAACATTAATAATGATATTCATTTCCATTTATTTATTCTTTCTTTATTAATTCATTTAATAACTTAGCATCCATTTTTTGAAGAAAAAATATGAAATGCTTACTATACTCTTTTTGGGGATCATAAAATTTTGTAAAAAAAAAAAAAAAAAAAAAAATAGCCACTTTCCACAAAGTTCTTTCAGTTATGTGGATAAAATGCCAAGCTTGCTAAACCTTAAAGAACCCTCTCTACCTATTTCATCAATGTATTGTGAGATTATAATGAAAGGGCTTATGTGAAAATGTTTTATGAATGCTAAATTGCTACACACATATACAAGTTCTAGGGCCCCATTGCACAGATTCGTGCACTACTGGGGTCCCTCAGCCTGGCCTGTGCCCTCTGGCAATCTAGGACCCCTTGGGGGATGCAGTAGTGTGCCAAGTCACAGGCGGCCAGGGAGGAGCCTGAGCTAGGGCCAGTTGCTCATCCCAGCTCTGCTGGGCCTGTCACCTTGCAGTGGCCACCATCACAGTAGCACCAGAGGAGGGAGAAGCTCCTGCTGCCACAGCTGTGCTTACCAGCCATGATCCCAGCATCTGGTGCCCTTCAGTCAGCTGAATGGTACTCCTACTATGAAAGCACACTGACCACCAGGGGGCAGCTCCTGTGTTGAGTGTCTGCCCCCTGGTTGTCAGCGTACATCATAGCAGCCTGTTAACCAGTTGTTTGGTCACTTAGGCTTTTATATATATATATAGACTAGAGGCTTGGTGCAAGAAATTTGTACATGGAAAGGGAGGGTCCCCTCAGCCCAGCCTGCACCCTCTCCAATCTGGGACCCCTCAAGGGATGTCCGACTGCCAGTTTAGGCCCGATCCCCACTGGCTCCTAACCACACACCTGCCTGCCTGCCTGATCACCTCCAACTGCCCCTCCCTGCCAGCCTGATTACCCTAACTGCCTTTGCCTGCTGGCCTAATTGCCCCTCTCTTCCCCCCCCCCCCCTTTGCTGGCCTGACCCCTCTTCCTTGCAGGCCCCATCCTCAATCAATACCCTAACTGCCTCTGCCTGCCTACCTCTTTGCCCCCAACTGCCCCCTCATCCACTGACCTGGTTGCCTCTAATTGCCCCACCTGCTGGCATGGTCACCCCTTACTGCACCCCCTTCCAGCCTGGCCACTTCTAACAACCCTCTGCTGCTGGTCAGGTTTCCCCCAACTGCCCCCCTGCTGGCCAGGTCTCCCTTAACTGCTCCCCTATGCCAGCCTTGGTTGCCCCTCACTACCCCTGCTGATGGCCAGATTTCCCCCAAATGCCCTCCTTGCTTGCCTGGTTGCCCCCAACTGCCCCCCCCACCAGCCGGGTCACCCCTAACTGCTCCCCCCCCCCCGCCAGCCTAGTCACCCCCAACTGCCCCTGCTGCTAGCCTGGTTGCCCCATGCAGTCTGTTCAGTTGTCTATCTGGTTGTTCTGGTTGTGAGGGCCCCTGGCTTTTTATATATATGGATTAGCATGGGCCCCTTTACAATCAATGCATGTCATTGAAACTAGTGTATTGATATAGAAAATATTTTCTCCATAAAGGGTCATTTTGACAAGTTTCCTTTGAAGTATTTGGCAATATTGAAATGGGAAAAAGATAAGGGAGGCATGAAAACTTGGAGAATGAAGGTGAGAGGATAATAAAGGGGTTTAAGAGGGAGTCAGGTTGAGGTCTGAAAGAAAACTGCTCTGACAAGCGTGAAACTTTGAATTCATGAGGATGACCTCAAAGCAGGAGTGCAAGAGAACTAAGAGGAAAAGGAAAATAAGGATGGAGTGGAGTCAATGAGTGTGGGTTGCATAGTTTTTACTCTCAGACTTTTCTCAAACATATATAGAAATCATCCTTAATGTGAAAGAGCAAACTTCAGCTTCTATGTATCATGAGCATAATTTAAATGCAAGGAACTAGAAACAAAGATCTACCCAAGAATATCAAAGACAGAACATATTTATTATAATGCTACAGGGAAATCTCATAGAAATTATTGCAGGAAATAAAGCTAGAGTTCACAGAAAATAAAAAATAACTCTCTCTCTCTCTCTCTCTCTCTCTCTCTCTCTCTCTCTCTCTCTCTTTCTCTCTCCTCACTCCAACATTCCCCTTTATCTTCTTTAACTCTGAAGTCACATAGTATATATTCTTTGCTTCTCTCTCCATATTAGCCTGTTCTTTTTCTCTTTGTAGTGCATAGATTACTAGTATAGTGTTAGTATACCTGGGTTGAAATCTTGAATCTGTTGTTTTTATCTGTATCACTTTCATCAGGCTGCTTAACCTCTATGTTTTTCCATTTTCTCATTTCTAAAAAGAAGATGATAAAAAAATACCTTACTGGGTTGAGGTGAAGATGAATTAGTTTAATTTATGTAAAAATGCTTAAAAGAATGCCTGATTCTTAATAAGTGGTTCACCCTCTTATACCACCCTTTAGTCAGTTAGGCTAACCACAAATAACCATTCAGATTCCTTAGCCAAATCTAATTTTCCAAAGGAGAAAGTATTTATTTAGCTCTGACACTAGCTTGCTATATGAGCCTGACCAACTCCCATCAATGCTAGGCATTTTGGTATCCTCTAAGATGAAATTTGAAGGTTGGATCTGATGCATGCCAAAGATTCTATGATTCTCTGAAACAGCTCCCTTTTGACAAACTCAGACATGCATTAAATATCACTTACTATGTATTTTATTTATAAACTTGTGTCCTGGTGCATAAAATTCATGCATGGAGGGGGTGGGGGGTGTTCCTCAGCCTGGCTTGCACCCTCTCCAACCTGGGACTCCTCAAAGGATGTCCGAATGCTGGTTTACAGGGATCGGGCATAAACCGGCAGCAGGACATTCCTCTCACAATCTGGGACTGCTGGCTCCAGCCGTTCACCTGCCTGCCTACCTGCTTGATTGCCTCTAACCACTCTGCTTGCTGAACTGCTCTTCCCCAACTGCCCCCCGCCCTGCTGGCCTGCTTGCCTCTACCTTCCCTCCCCACTGGCCTGCTCACCCCCAACTGGCCCCCTGCTGGCCTGCTCACTCTAAACTGCCCCCCCCCTGCTGTCCTGATCACTTCCAACTGACCCCCACTGATGGCCTGCTCACCCCCAACTGGCCCCCCTACTGGTCTACTTATCCCCAATGGCCCATGTCATCCCATCCTGGCCTGATCACCCCCTGGCAACCCAAGGTCCCAGCCCCTCATTTTCTTTTTCTTTTTTCCATCACCTTCAAGAGCAGAGGCCAGGATGGGCTGGAAGCAAATATCTAGGATTTATTTATCTGCTATAATTGAAACTTTGTAGCCTTGAGTGGAGGCCAGGGCCAGCCATGGCAGGCAGGAAGCTTGGCTTCCTCCATTGTGGGTGCAATCCAAACCTCCTGCTTGCTCCAGTTCCGTGGCCGGCCACCATCTTGGCTGGGTTAATTTGAATACTCACTCCTGATTGGCTCATTGGCATAGTTTGTGGGTGTAGTGGAGTGATGTTTAATTTGCATGTTTCTCTTTTATTAGTGTAGATAATATGCATTAAACAGCCAAGTTCCTAGTAATGTAAATCTCAGTCATAACATATTTATTTCCAACTCCCTGCAGCTTACTCTTGCGGGGAGGAGGGTTAAAACTACCTACATTTTTCTGAAAAGCTCAAAAACAGAAGGCACTGATTTGGCATTCCAAAACACCCCACAATAAATATGCATTTGCTTACAAAGTGAAGCTGTTTAGATTGGGACTGACTGGAAGAATAAAAGTGGAAAGGGAAATTAGGAAATAAGTGAAGGAGTAATAATGAATTAACAATCTGCATAACTTCCATTAGACTTTATTAGGAGAGCAGAATCTGGCCATGTAGTGTTATTACACAAACTAATGAGATTAGTAGAGAGGGGCCAATGTAAGTAAACATAACTGTGTTTTTTTTCACTTTGCACTCTTTTATTTGTTTCCAAAAGTAAAACATCCTTTCAAAGACACAGTCTTGTTATACATACAGCACCAGAGGACATTACAAACTTTGGAAAATTGGGAAGAAGCATACAAATTACTAAAGTGTTTAGTGCAAGGCCCCACTGTGGTGGGATTTTCAGAGTTTCCAGATCAAAAGCTTTGCCAGTTAGCTAAAGCTAATAGAGGCTCCTTTCTCTAGCTCCACAGGGAAATGAAAGCTACCCACTAGGGGTTTGGAGGACAGGATTTGCACACATGTGCTTGTGTGTGTGTGTGTGGGGGGGGGGGTTAGTTGTATGTTCTGAGTGTTTTCTAAAGCATTACAAACTAGAAAGCTCAAAAAAATGTTTGAATTTTCCATAATGTTTTCACTGGGAGAAATGAAATGCTTAACCGTGCCATTATTTTTCACTTAGGTACTCATTGTTTTTATCTTATCCAAAATGAAACTGAACTCTAAATACTACAAAAGGTTGGATAATAAGGTAACAGTTAATGGCAACAGTAAAAGAGATTTTGTTGCAACCATTTCAAAATCTTAATCTAGTTTTGTCTGCTAAATACCTATATAGTACAAGCACCAATCACATTTAATTTTATGTTAAAGTATGTGTGAGGAGTAACTGCTTAGTGAATACAGGGTTTCCTCTTGGAGTGATGAAAATTATTTGGAACTAGATAAAAGTAGTGGTTTTATAACATTGTTACTGTATTAAATACCACTGAATTATAAACTTCAAAATGATTGCTACAGCATATAAGTAAATAACAAAAATGTGTAAATTGGTGCTTTTAGTAAGTTCCTAGTTTCTGTTTTCTTTGAATATGATGAAGTTAATGTTTTGTAGTTGTTAATGAAATGTAAAACTATCATTCTTTTAGTCCCTGTGGAAGCTACATCTGAATGTCTGTCTATAAAGTCACAGTTTAAAAAAGATTAGTTTTTTATGTAAAGTTTTATGTAAATTCCTTTCCCTCTCTGATATTGCTACAAAGATAGAGCTAGTCCTTTAGAAGTGGAATCTTTTTTTTTAAAATATACTTTATTGATTTTTTTACACAGAGGAAGAGAGAGGGATAGAGAGTTAGAAACACCCATGAGAGAGAACATAGATCAGCTGCCTCTTGCACACTCCCTACCAGAGAGGTGCCTGCAACCAAGGTACATGCCCTTGACCAGAATCGAACCTGGGACTTGCAGTCCGCAGGCTGAGGCTCTATCCACTGAGCCAAACCTGTTTCAGCTAGAAGTAGAATCTTTTGTCTTACCTTGATCCAGAAGGGTTTAAACAACTCAGTGGCACTATGTTAAAGTAGACTGGGAATACTTGTTTTGTGACTGTGGACCAAAGTTATAGGAAGAAAGAATAGCATCTGAGAAGTTGGAACAGATAAAGATCTCACCTTTTTTGAGAAAAAGAAAGAAAAACAGTGTGGCTCAAGTGCAGACAGTCTGGAAGCTAATAAATAAGAGTTAATATGGAAAGATTCACCTCATCTTTGTGAAGCTATTTGACATCCTCTGATACATGGCATTTTCAAATTAACCCAGTAAAGGTCTCTGGATATCAGTGATCATGACATGATACTATAAAATATGTACATGATGTACTCTTTTGTATCTGCAATTCTTTCCTCAACATGTTTTTTACAGGTTTTTGTGGTTTGTTCATGTGCATTACGGCATATGATTGCATTTGTCTTTATACTATATTTATGAATTTTCTTTGTTGATGCATATTTAAAAAGTTTCAACTTTTAAATCCCTGTAAAGAATCCTGCTATGAAAATGCAAAAATAGAATACATATATCTAAAATCAAAAGTCCATCGTAGTGGTTACATTTGGACCGGAATTCCCTTTCCAGATGTGAATATGAATAATAATTAAACTATCACCTGAAAAGCAGAGGGGATGCTGCTATAGGTTAATTGCATATTAATCAAAATGGCCTTCACATTTTTATTCATCATTAATCACTGAGAATGTGGTCATGTCATCACAAACCACACTGATATACTTTGTAGAATACTTTGTGTTCTTGTGCAAATGCAAATTATAAGCACTTCAGTGATTTTAAGAAAGAAAAATGCTGAGATTGTTGTGATAAGATAAAAGTTGAACAATTAATAATAACAGAATGAAAGGAAATTAGGAAATGAACCCATCCTGTTTCCTTTTAAATAAGGACTTCTGCCTTGATTAAAATCATTATAATTTGGAGATACTCTGGTTCAGAGGGCTTTCCTGCTGTGAAGCGGAATGCTTATGGAACAGAAGTCTGCTTCTGTCATGAAATCATTTTCACCTCATCATAGATTATCTACCAAATAACC
Source organism: Pipistrellus hanaki (assembly GCF_964339955.1). Classification (NCBI taxonomy): domain Eukaryota; kingdom Metazoa; phylum Chordata; class Mammalia; order Chiroptera; family Vespertilionidae; genus Pipistrellus; species Pipistrellus hanaki. The sequence goes on along the minus strand of NC_140524.1, from coordinate 17,187,051 downwards.
AAAGGAAAACTACTTGCTTATAATGTCTATACTCTGCTAAACATTAGTAGTCTAAGTATTATTACACTTTATTTAGCAAATTGTAGCACTTGAATACATTATCAAACTGATTTATACACACTAATATGCATTTATTAAATAATTAGTAACAACAATGAATTTTCTGAGCTTAATGTGACTTTCAAAATTTCCATGGAGATGTTATTTGCTCAAGGATATTTCATCCTTTTTCAAATGCTGTTATAACTTTTGTGATCACTTTGGAAAAGTATATGAGTGATGAAAATATAATATTTCTTGATCTTCTCTCATTAAATGCCATTTCTTTAAATGACTGACATTTAAAATGTCTGCTACCATGATCCCATTTTTACTAATACTTGCTTGACCACATTCTAGTAGTTTTAAAAATGTTTAACACTTAGAATTTTATAAGCACAACATTTGCAGATTTTACAACTTAATATTATAAATTGAGGTTAGCAGAAGAGATGCTGTTACTTGAATTGTAGTGCACTTTTACACATACTCTTATCTTGAATATTCAGGTGATATTTTTGAATGCCAGTTGTGATAGTGAGATGTGTCTCTGAAAATTTCGAAGTAATATCTGATGCTGCATCAGTGTTGTGAAGGTTACAGTTTTATGAAGCAACATCAATCATTTATAGGTCAGTAAACCAAGATTAAACATGGGTTTTAACAATTTAAATAAAGTGTACCTCAAATTTTCACAGAACCCAAATGTCATTTTTTTCTACTAATGCATTGATATTATTGTTTCAAATTATTTTATATTTCTTTTCATTTATCTCTATTATTGAAGATATTACAGATGTACCCTTTGTATTTTATATTTCTTTAATTTTATTTTACTTGGGATGAATTTGAATTTAATATACACTAGCTAGTTGGCTTTCTATTTCTTTCATATTGATAATTTATATATTTAAAATAAAGTTAACTGTAAACTTCATAATATACTGTATTAGAAATAGGTTTTAAGACTTTATTTATTGATTTTAGTTAACATGTTTATACCTATAAATTCAACATTATTCTTGGTTTGAAAAAGTCATTATTTATTGAAAAGGATTTAAGAGAACATTCAGTAAATAATCACAGATTTTTGTATTTTGTTTAAAAATATTTCCAATATTATTTTCATGACTGAATTACATAGTTTGATCAAATATATGAGTGACAATAAAAAATGGAATGTAATGTTATGAGTTAGAACTAGGACATATCATCCAAACAAAAATTTAAAACACTTCCAGAGATAAATAGTTTATCTTGGAATGCAAGTGCTTTCTCTGAAAACTTGAAATATATTCAAATATCTTAATTCAGATAAATTAAACTCCCTAAAGAAACCTTCATATGTGAATAGAAATACTGTATTTAACAGTGATACTTACAAATGTGTGTAGAATAAGAAGAGTGCCAGAAGACCTGATAAAACTTTTAGGGGCCTTGAGCACTGATGAGATTATGATGCCTACTGCTTCCATTTGTAATAAAAATAAAAGAAATACTTGATGAAAAAGTAATTACTAAGAAAATATAAAACAAAACACTGAAGCCCAGCCAGCATGGCTCAGTGGTTGAGCATCAACCTATGAACCAGGAGATCACCATTCAATTCCCCATCAGGGCACATGCCTGGGTTACGGGCTGGATCTGTGCAGGAGGCAGTCCATCAATAATTCTCTCTCATCATTGATGATTCTATCTCTCCCTCTCCATTTCTCTTTGAAATCAAAATATATTTTAAAAGATAAAACACTAAGGTTTTTCTTGGTAACCACTGTGATGCTGTGTTTTCTTTAAAGATGTAGATTTTCCCCCCTAAGATCTTTTTTATTACCTCTGCCTTGCTGGTGGCTTCTATCCTTAGTCCACACAATAGATAAACCCACATACACTGACAGAAGACCAAAGATAGGCTATATTTAACTCTCCTTTCTAAAAAATGCTGAAATCCAGAAACTCCACATTTATTATTTAAATATCAATGTATAGAAAAATCCCAGACAGACTTCCAATCTGGTGACTCTATAGCACTAATAATGTAAAAATTAGTAGCAGCCAGAATATGTTCAATAACACTGAGTCATGTTAATGATATTAAATTAATATAATGATTAACTTAGTAGGAAAGTGTGTGTGTGCATACATATTTTTTCTTGATTTGTATAAGTGATTTGATAGTATCACTTTATAATATATTTAACCAAGAAAAGGAAATAAACTAAATGACAGTAAGACAAGTGGATATTTAACTGGTTGAATTAATATTATTTATGCATTCATTTATCCATTCATTCAATGACTATTTAGGACCTAATATTATATCAAGCACTTAAATTCAGAGAAGACATAGTATCTGGTCTCAAGGACCTTATTTTCATGTTTGTGTATGTGTGAATAGTAGTAGTAGTAGTAGTAATAGTAGATAGTAGTAAAAGAGGTGGTGCCAGTAGTAATGGTGATAGTAATGGTAATAATGATGTATATGAACTCTAGAGTTAATTAACTGGATTGGATTGCTTGGTCAACCATTTAGTATCCACACAACTTTAGACTTATTCCCTAACTTCTTTATACCTTAGCTGTTTTTGTGTTATGAGAGAATAATATTAGTATTGGGTCATAAGTTATGTATGGATTAAAAGAGAACACACATGGCAGTGGCTGCTAGTTATTCAATAAAATCCAATGAACTAATTTTATCTTAATTATCTGTATTCAAATACAGTCACATTCTGACATACTAATAGTTATGGCTTTAATATATGAGTTAGGGATGTGGGGGACACAATTTATCCCATAAAAGTGAATGGCCCCAAATCAACAAAACATTTCTAACATTTAGAGTTGTGAAAAGTTGACATGGGCTGTCTGTCTTAATATGCAGTGAGCTCCCTGTTACTAGAAATGATTAAGCAAGTGCTATAATTGGTGTCTCAGATGTAGACTTTGAGACAAAGAGGTCAGGCAAATTGTGCCAGATCATTAATAAATGCTAAAGCTCAGAACCATGTAAAATTCCCCTTTTTCTTACTACTAGAGGCCCTGTGCATGAAATTCATGCATGGACAGAGGGTTCCCCCCAGCTCTGCCTGTACCCTCTGCAATTCGGGACCCCTATACCTTTTTCTTATCTAGCTAACCTCTTCATATTTAAAAAAAATTAACTGAAATATCACCTTCTTTAGGAAATCCTCTTTGAACTAATATCTTTACAATCTGCATTAAGTATTTTCATAGTATACCATTCTTTTTCTTTAACAGCTAGAGTGGATGCAATGTTTTCATTCTTGCATCTGAATTTTTTTCTTTTTGCTCTTGTAATAGCAAAGCTTATCCAATTCACATTTTCCCTTCAAGGGCTTATATTTGTTTCAGTTTCTAGTTGGCTCTCTGCTTTTATTTAAGCAATAAATTTTGGTTCTGATAGTAAGCCTCATTTGTAATCAAGCCTGTAGGTCTCTCTATCTGAATATTTCTGTAATACCTATCACTTTAGCATGCCAGAGATTGTGTTCATTTATAGAAAATAACAATAAATGTCACCTGATCATTTGATCTTCTAGTAATATTTTATAGCAAGATGTATTATTCTAGTAATTTAACTATTACAAAACTGAGGCGTACAGAAATAAATTACTTTGAACAATAAAGAATGACTCAAATATCAAAGCATAGTACACTTAGGGCCTTCCTTATCCTGTGCCTTAGATATCATAACATAGTACACAGTTCACATGGAACTCAGCTTCCTTTAAAATAAGAAGGAATGCCATACTCATGAAGCAGCTCAATTTTATTTAAGGACCTCATTTGTTCTGCACCTTTACGGAGGAGTGAGTAGGGGCTGAGGGAATTTGAGGAAACCCAGACAGAATTCTCTTCCTAAAAGATTTTGCTAAGCTGGTTACTGGGACCACCGGGTATTTGTCCAATTAAGACCCAGATACACAGCAATAACAAAGGCACTGGTCTCCTACTGCTAATGCATAAGGATCAAACCCAAGCCTGCAGGAACTCACCCCCAAAGTCAGTACCAGGTCACTGGGTAGATCTGGGCTGGTGCTCCTAACTCTGGGGAGAGGGAGACTTACCATGGCTGCAGGTTAGAGCAGAACAGGTCCATAGTGCAGGTTGGTCAGCAGAGTGACTTCTTTGCCTGGGATTGCAGTGCAGCTTGGCCTGGCCTGTTCACCCAATGATTGCAGGTCAGCTCATCTTGGCCTGTTCGCCCCTTGGTGGGGTGGCTTGGACCCAGGCTCTTTGTCCCATGATCATGGGGCAGCTTGGGCCTGGGGTCTTTGCCCCATAATCGAGGGGTGGTTCAGCTTGGCCTGCCCATGATCATTGGCCACATAGGGCCTCTGCCTCCTCCGCCTGCATACACAAATTTTCCCACCATCTTTGTTGGGTTAATTTGCATATCATTCCTGATTGGCTGTGGGCATAGGGAAGGTACGGTCAATTAGTATTTTTCTCTTTTATTAGTGTAGATTCAACCCTAGATTTATGAGACCATAGGTAAATACAACAGTATATCTTTGAGCCACAGGAAAAATAAAACATGACATATCAATTTTTCTTGATATTAATATATTAAGTCATTATTTTCAGATCAAAATAAATATAGATGTATTATAAAGTAAAATGCAACTTCTACTTAATTTTTTAAATAAAAACAGATTTACATGTGATTTTTGTTCATAGAAGACTGATGTGTTCATAGAAACTCTAAGACTTCCCTAATTTCTATTTATAGATCCCTCTATGCCTTTAGGAATCTTCAATGGAAAATTTTGAGAAACTGCTATGTGATGCTGTCACCTTGTTATAGAGGGACATTGGTCATACCTGAAGAAGTAATTTTGTATGCAACTAGTCATCCATCTAATAGAAACTTCTCATAAAATATAGTTTACTGCAAGCTGTCTCTTCATTCACAGATAATTAATCCATCAGAGAGAGCCTCCAGTAGTAATTACTTTTACTCCTTTCCAATCAACCTGGGTTAGATTTATACCGCTGACCCTGAGAGAAGACTCTAATCTCAAACCTCTGGATATTTCTTTTATAATGTATTCTGGCATGTTTAGAATGGTGATAAGCAATTAATTAGGGATATTCTTTTATTTTTAATCTAGTGCGAGAAAACACAAACTTAGTTATATTGCCAAAGGGGTTGGGTTTAATTATGTTAAAAATGCTTACTTTAATACTTGCAATGAGTCAATTTCATCCTTCTGAAATAAATATTATTTAGTCATTGGATTCTAGATCCTGCTTGTGAAATAGGATGATTTGAAATGGCAAATTTGATATGAACATTTTGATGCTGGGGATATTTTGATGTGGCTGAAGCAAAACAGCTATGGAAAGTTTTGAGAACACTTTATTATCAAGTAATATGAGCAATGTATGTCCTTGGCTCTCATCTCATCCTTGAGTTTTATTTATACTATATATTTATGACATTTGGGAAGATCATGGATGAGATAAAATGTAAATTATAAGTACTCATTACTTTGGTATAAAAAAAAATAAAAACAAATTTTAATGTTATTCTTTTGAGTCAGCAGCACTAAAAATTTCCCCATATCTAATCAGCTATATCCATTTAGTCTTTTTTATAGTCCTTTTCCAGAACCTGGATTCAGCCAGGCCAGGCATGGGTTGCTCAGCAGCCTCTCACCCCTCTCTAAAAACTCAAAGAATTTCTGATTCAGTAGGTCTTGTGGTGGAGTGAGCGGTAATAATTAACAGTTCTAACACATTCCTAAGTGATCCTGATGCTGTACATCTCAAGTCTATACATTGAGGACAAATAGCCTAGAACTAGGTACTGCCTTCACTATCAGTCTGGGTGTTCTATGAGCTTCTTATGCAAGATCTCACTTTGTAAGTACCCTAATGTATAAAGAGCCAGGGTCCATCATGATTTAAATGACCAAATGGACAACTGAAGAGGAGGATGCATGGGGCGACCAAGCGAATGGGGGTGGGGGAGCAGTGAGGGACAACCAAATTATTGGGCCCTGGGCACAAACTGGGGCATGGTGGAACTCTGGGTCTTCTGTGATCGGGGGCATGGCCAGGCTTCAAACCCAAGGCCCAAAGCTATCTGTGGCCGCTGCCCCCGCTGGGGCCCAGAGCTTCCTTCTGCCTCCACAATCAGGGGTGTGGTTGGCCTTCAATCCCTGGGCCCAGAGTTCCCTGTCACCACTGCCCCCAGTCAGAGCCCAGTAGCAGAAGGGAGCTCTGGGCCCCAGCATGAACATGGCAGAATATTGGGTCTCCCACAGTCGAAGGTTTGCCAGCCTTCAAACCCAGGTCCCAGAGTTCCCTGTCACCACAGCCCCCAGCTGGGGCTCAGAGCTCCCTCCAAAGCTCCCTGTTGCCACCTGCGTAGAGGTGCTGTGAAAGGTGGGATACAGGAGGTAGGAGGTGGGAGGAGAGAGGTGAGGCATCAGTCTGGGTCCTGCCTCCCACAGGCTTGGCAGGAGTCAGTCTGGGGAAACTTTCTCAGACTTGCTTGGTTCTGGGATTGGATGCATCTGAGCTAAAGGCAGGTTCCACAGAGGTTCCTGGTGGCCAAGGGTGCAGAGCCAAAGAGTGGGCATATGGATGTGTGCACAATCCCTTACCCACACAGGGCCTTTAACCAAACCACCCGCGCCTCTCTGGACTTCAACCTCCAGCCAGATCCTCCTGGTCCGAGCCTGCTGGCCTGTCCCCACCTAAAGTTTCTCAGTAACACAGCATGTGGGATTCTAGAGTAAGGACTGTGAGCAACTGCATGGTCTCACCACCACCTGCTGTACCCACCCACTTGCCTGGGGAAGGGGACAAGGAAGGGCGCTGGGGCCACTTACCACTCAGTGTTGGTGAGGAAGTGGCCAGAGGGGACACAGCCAAACTGCCCAACCCCACCCTGAGGCCCACCCAGGGCTGGCCCCGCCCTGTGTGCCCAGCCCCAGAGTACAGGGGGCATCAGGGCACACCCCTCCCCTGGGTGAGGGAGGGTTCCTGCTGAGCTTATACCTCCTTAGGAAACTGCTTTTCCAGCAGAATCATAGGGACACTGGGTCCCTTTCCTTCCTTCCTTCCTTCCCTCCTTCCTTCCTTCTTTCCTTCCTTCAAAAGTGCCCTGAAAAGTGTACAGACAGTTATGCCAGAAAGTGATCCTTCAAGTTCAGCAAGAGTTCGTGATTTGCCAAAGGCACATTGAATAGTTTTCTCTTACCCTGTTTGTGGGTGTATAATCCGATTTAAAACCAATGGACTAAACAAACAGAAGCACTTTCTAGGAAGTCGATTTGGAAATGTGGATCAAAATTCAAGTGAATTAGCTTTGGGCCAGGAGTTCCATGTCTGTGAACATGTCCTAAGTAAACTCTCAAATAAGCAATAATATTTATTGTATTTGTTGATGTCAGGAGAAACCAGAAACAACCTGCCCCACAATAAAGGGTTATGAGGTAAATCATAGTAATGTCAAACAGACAGGGATAACACTGTAGCCATTAAAAATTATGTCTGTACATCCAATTTGTTGACATGAAAAGAAGGCCATAGCCAAATATTAAGTGGAGGGCAGGGGAAGCTCAGAAAACTGCATGTATACTTATATGTATGTATACTTTATATGTTAAGGAAATAATAGTTTTTAAAACATTGATTCTTCCTGAGCTCTGCAATTGTGTTAGCAAATTGTGTTTCCGGTATGACAGGTGGATGTCCTTTGGTGTCCCACACACACAGACATTCTTGCCTGTGGGACAGCCTGAACCATTGCCACACCTGCCCCTCTCTGCTGTGCCAACGGCCCAATCAGACATTCCCTTTTAGAGGGCTGGTTTCCTTTTCCTCTTCGTCCAAACCATGCCTTTCCAACAAAAGAATATTCTTCAACAAAAGAATATTAACCAAGCAATCCTAACAAGTTTTTTTGCCAACTGGAACTTATGCCCTTTTACATAAATGTTGCTTTCAAGCCTACCAGCTTGTATTTTTAAAAGTTTTATTTTTCTGAAACTTGACCATTTTTTATTCACTTGAAATATTCTGGAGTATTTTAAATATGTATAGAAAAGTAGAGAATAATATGACAAATATTTATCTATACTAATAAAAGGGTAATATGCTAATTAGACTGGACATCTTCCAAACATCCTTCTGGAAAAAGCCACAGTGGCGGGGGCCAAGGCAGAGTCAGTTAGGGGCAACCAGACCTGCAGGGGAAAGCAGTTAGGAGTGACCAAGCCAGCAGGGGAGGGCAGTTAGGGGTGATCAGACAGACAGATAGGTGAGCGGTTAAGAGCCAGTGGTCCCAGATTATGAGAGGGATGTCTATCTGCTGGTTTAGGCCTAAAACCTGTGGAATCAGGCCTAAACCAGCAATTGGACATCTCCTGAGGGGTCCCGTAATGGAGAGGATGTAAGCTGGGCTGAGCCCCCCACCTCGCCCCCCACCTCTGGGGAAATGGCCTCTAGTATAAATATATTCAAATAGAAATTGTATTTAACTTCTTTCTTCTAGCTCATCAAAATCCTTTATCAGTACTTATATATCCTTTGTTTTCAGTCCTTCAAAATTCCATCTTTGGGTCAATGCACTAGAAGATCATTTGCACTTGTCTTACCTGGCAGGCAAACCTTCACTCTATGGATTTACTTGGTGATTTTTCTGATAAATTCCCTCAATTCCTCTTCCTCAGATGTGATGATAGCCTAATGTTCATCACATTCTGCAAATAAACTTTTCACATATGTCACTCTGGCATTAACATATATGCACCCCATTTTCTCTTTTTATCCCCACAAGATCCTGCTTCTTTTGATCTTTTAGTGACAATTCCTTTTTTTCTCTATATATGCTATTGCCAATGCCAGACTCTCTTCTCTGTTATCCTTGTGTCTTATTTTAACCCCTAGAGAGGCTTGGGGCATGAAATTCATGCACTAGGCAAGGGGGGGGGGTGGTCCCTCAACCTGGCCTGTGCCCTCTTGCAGTCTGCAGTCTGGGAGCCCTTGGGGGGACCTAAGCTGTCAGTCAGACATCCTTAGTGCTACTGCAGAGGAGGAAGTGGCTCCTGCCATCATCGCTGTGCTCACCAGCCATGAGTCCTGCTCAGGGCTTCTGGCTGAGTGGCATTCCCTTCTATGGGAGCACATTGTCCACCAGGGGCAGCTCCTGAGTTGAGCACCTGCACCCTGGAGGTCAGTGCGCATGATAGCGACCAGTCATTCCACCATTCAGTCGATTTGCATATTAGCCTTTTATTATACTACTAGAGGCCTGGTGCATGAAAATTCATGCACTGGAGGGGGTATCATTCAGCCTGGCCTGCCCATCTCACAGTCTGGGAGCCCTCAGGGGCAGGAGGTGACCCTGTGATCAGGGGAAGGTGGCACCCCATCACACCTCTACTGCTGCCACTGCTGGCAGTGCAAGCCTCTGCTGGCCTGGTTATCTGAACCTTGGATGGCCCTGGACAGCTGGGCAGCCAACATCTGAGGCTTGCTTGTGCCTCAGGCAGCCCTGGGTGGCTGGGAAGCCACCATCTGAGGCTTGCCTGTGCCTCAGGCCAACCTGGGCAGACGGGCAGCAACCATCCGAGTCTTGCTTGCAGCTTGGCCTGGACCTGGGTGGCTGGGGGGCTGAGGGGACTGGGAGGCTCCCGAGGCAGGCATGTGCAGTGGCTGGGCCGCCTTCCTGGGAGAGACCCCGGCCTTCCTGTGTGCCTGCCACCCCTGCAGGGCTGAGGGGACTGGGCACCACCATTTGGTGATTGTGGGTGTTGCCATCTTTGAGGGTGGGGCAGTCAATTATCATATTCCCTCCTTATTGGCTGTGGGTGCTGCCATTTATGTGACAGTGTGAAGTTCAATTAGCATATTCCCTCTTTATTAGATAGAATAGATAGGATAATGGAAAGGCAGTATTCTATAATGGTTAAGAGGCCTAGTCACAATGTTGTAAGTACCTAGGTTCAAACCCTATCCTTAACATTTATTAACTGTGTTAGCTTTGGCATGTCATTGAACCTCTGTATCTCATTTTGTCACAAGTAAAATCTGGATGGTAAGTCTAACCTAAGTATGGTCACTGTTATAAGGTATGAGACCAAATTAGTTGTAAATAGTTTCTTTTTTTTCTTTTTAAATATATTTTATTGATTTTTTACAGAGAGGGAGAGGGATAGAGAGTTAGAAATATCAATGAGAATCATCTATCAGCTGTCTCTTGCACACCCCCTACTGGGGATATGCCCGCAACCAAGGTACCTGCCCTTGACCGGAATCGAACCTGGGACCTTTCAATCCACAGGCCGATGCTCTATCTATTGAGCCAAACAGGTTTCGGCTATAAATGGTTTCTTATTATGCTTGGCACACAGTAAATGTATCAGTGTTTGTTGGATAAACTATAAGTTATTCATTATTTCTTCTTAGGCCTAAAATATGCATACATCAATATTTCAGAAAAAGAGAAACTTTATCCTCAGTGGTGCTTAGAAATTTATTTGATCATTTTTTGTTAAACTTATTCTTACTCTCAATTCTCAATGTATTATCATCTTGCTTCTGTGACTCAGCTTCCCACCTTTTTAAGGCTTCCTTCATCATTCTACACTCATATCTAAAGGCTTCTTCTCTTGTTCCCATTTTCCTTCAATATATCTTTAAATACTGTTGAACAATCTATCTTTGAAATTTAAATAGGATATACCCTTTCTTACTAGTAGAACTTAACAGAACTTTCTTACCTTAAATAATATCTTTCATCCTCATTATAAAATTAGCCTGTGCCACACACACACACACACACACACACACACACACACACAACAGACTTAATAAGCAAAAATTCAGAATCCTACAAAAAATATCAAATAACATGTATAAAGAAAGACTAAGACTCATGTGCAACACAGGACAAGTTAATCATTTGGTACCACTTCACATGACCATTTATTTTATTTTTACTGATTTCAGACAGGAAGGGAGATGGAAACAGAGTTAGAAACAACAATGATGAGAGAGAATCATTGAGTGGCTGCCTCCTGCATCCCCCCTACTGGGGATTGAGTCCACAACCTAGGTATATGCCCTTGATTGGAATGGAACTTGGGACCTTTCAGTCCACAGGTTGATGTTCTATTCACTGAGCCAAACCAGTTAGGGCATGACTATTTCTTTAGAAGGGAGTGTCTAAGTATCAGATGAAAGAAGATCAGAAGAGATCCTTAGTGGCATGGATCAGTCTTATCTACTCTGTGGTACTTAGACCCCAAACTTGTATACCTCCCAAATCTAAACAAAAGTCATGCAGTTAATTGGGTCTACTTTATTTAATAGGACATTTCTTAGCTATGTTTTAAGACTGGAGCATGATCTTTGTGGGGTATCTCACCATACTAGAAGTAACTGAATTTCTATATTGAGGTATCTACCCCCTCAAATTAGTATGTTCCCTGAAAATTGCTCTGGTAAATATTTTTTCTCAGTCTAATTATATTCACAATGATGTTCTAATCTCTCACATATATTGACAACTGAAGAGCTACCTGACTGGTTTTCTCCTTGTTTGGCTAGAACATATTTTAGTCATTTTATAAAATACTAATATGATGGAATATTTTTAACAAATATTTACTACAACATAATTTGCTGTGGATGAAGTGTAGTCCACAGAATTAAGGTGTCTAATTTATTTAAAGAAGCCCATCATGTTGGTTTTTATATTTTTGCCTCTGTCTTGATAGTATTCACAAATATATTGCACTGCATATTTATCTGTGCCTATAAATCTTTGCATGTATAATGGGTTATTTCTTTAGGAGGAATTTTTAGAAGAAAACTTGATGGTTCAAATAATAAAAATATTTTAAGACAACTCATATGTACTTACATTAAAAAGACTGTATCAATTTGTATTTTATGGAGATATGAGCTATAAAACCAATAAAATATTTGATAGAAGAGTGTTCCTGAGAGATGGAACCTGAGACCATGAAGTAAATACATGTTTGGTGTATTTAAGGTGTGATAAGGTGGGATGCATGGCCTGAACTGAGTGAGTGGAAGGGAAGGAGTAGGAAATGATGTCACAGAGATAGCAGGGAACCAAATGGTAGGGTGGTCATTTTAGAACTTTGACTCTGAATGAGGTAGAGCATCAATGGAATGGTTTAAGCAGAGAATAGACATAATGTAACATGTTTTAACAGAGATACTCTGGCAGCTGTGTTGAGGAGCTATTGAAAGAGGATTATAGTAGCAGTTAGACCCATTAGGAGGCTACTGCAATAATAGAGGAAAGGAATATGAGATTCCAGTGACTTGAAACAGAGTAATAGCAGTAGGTAAGAAACCTCACATTTTTAATATATTTAGATAATAGAAGAGATATAAGTTGTTAATTGACTGATTATTAAGTGCTAAAGAAAGATAAAAGTCAGGAATGACTAAGCATCTTAGTTTGATCAGGTAGAAGGATGAAGTTGTCATTTAACAGGTTTGGGAAGACTAGAAGAGGAGAGTTGTTTTTTGGTTTTTTTTGGTTTTTGAGATGGAAATTGGGACCAGTTTTTGCCCCAGATATAAAGACCAGGAAAATATTTCACCTTGATAAACTAAGGACTGAGTCACTGATCTGAATAACTGTGTTTAAGGAGAAGGAACACATTATAATCTGTTTTATTTATTTTCCCAATACCGTATATCAGTCACATTATTATTTGCGTTACAGTTATCTCCATATTATGTTGGATGGACTACTGTATTAAAAGCATGACTTTGAAAAAATCAATAAAATATATTAAAAAATAAAAAAATAAAAGCATAACTTTGGGCAAGTCATTTAATCTCTCTAGATTTAGTTTCCTCAGCTAAGATATAAGGAAATGGAGACATTTAATTGTAAGGAATAAATGAGATCATACATGAAAGGAGCCTAGTATAATGTTTGGCACACAGTTAAATTTCAGCAAATGTTTTCTCTCCACAAATTATAAATCCCTTCAGAATAGAAAGTTTACTCATGGTATGTTTTATGTTATCCTATATATTATAAAGTATGTAGTATTTATTTATTTATTTATTTATAATAAGTACTTAAGCACTTGTTTTTAACCTCCATGAACTGTTATTCCCAAACATATGTATAAATGTCAGATAAGGTTAGTTACATACATTATTTCTTATACTTAACATTTGTATCCTTTCTCTTTAGGCTACCAGTGATCTTTTGATAAAAAGTCTATTTTACTGAAAACCACTTCCACTGCCTATAGTATTTTTTAAAATTGAATTCCTCCGTTGAAAGTGATAGACACATTGTCCTGTCTTTACCAGGTCTAGGAATGATGAACTTGATTGTGTTTCTTCTCAGGACAGACTAAAGATGAGGTAGCTGTATCTGAGAAGTTTGCTCTATGATTTGGGTAGCAGTTACCCAGGGCACGTGTCTTCCAGCCAGCTACCTGTGATATAAGAAGTCTTACTCTATGTTATATCTTATAGGAATATCTGCTTATGCTTCACCATAATATTCAACATTGATACAATGGTCTGTGGTACAAGTATGGCTAGCTGTGAGCACATGTACTCTCCTCCTTTTTCTCTACTTTCAATTTCTGTCATCCATGAAATAGAAGCAGGTTGGGGGTTCTTCATTAATTCTCAAAAACTCTCTTTGATAATTACCTGGATCTTACTTTTTTATTCTCTCTTTTGAAAATATATATTGGAATAAGTTTGTTAGCGTAGTTCATACCCAGCTCATTGACTGTGACTTAAATATCCCAAGTGACACTGGTTAACAATATTATACAGTTTTCAGATACACAATTTCACAACACATCATTTGTACACTGTATTGTGTGTTCACAATGAATGGGTTAACAATGAGACCAAGTTAAAAATCAAAAGATACCTTGAAACAAATGCAAATGAGAATACAACCCCAAATCTATGGGACTCAGTGAAAGCAGTCCTAAGAGGGAAATTCAGAGCATTACCGTCTTACCTCAAGAAACAAGAAAAATCTCAAATAAACAATCTATCTTTACATTTAAAGGAACTTGAAAAAGAACAACAAAGAAAACACAAAGTGAGTAGAAGGAAGGAACTAATAAAGATCATATCATAGGTTTTACTTTATATTTCCCTAGACAGTCAGAAGAAATGGATTTTCTCCACATTGGATATTCCAAATTATAGGGTTCATGCTTTGAGGATACAGTCTTTAAGATACCATGTGACAGTAAAACATGATCCATGCATAATTCATATTCAGCTTGCTGATTGTGACATAAATACTGCAAGTGATAGCACTTTTTCTCCTGTTTATCATTTCAGCAATTTCACCCAACTAACTAAATTCAAGGATACATCTAATCAGCTAATTGACCAAATTCAGATATGATATCATGGAAATATTACTAGACAAATTATTATTTATATTTTCTTTCAAGGGCTATAGGACAGGAATTTCCCAAACCTTCTTCAACTTACACTAGAAATAAGTGAGCTTCACCATTAAGAAATGCTTCTTGCCTGACTGCTGGGGCTCAGTGTTTGAGTATGGATCCAGGAACCAAGAGATTACCAGTTCAATTCAATTTGATTCCTGGTCAGGGCATATGCCTGTGTTGCAGAATTGATTCCTAGTGCAGGGTATGCAAGAGGCAGCTGATTAATGATATTTTCTCTCACCAATGTTTCTATTTCTCTCTCTTTCTCCTTTCTTTTCTCTCTAAAAATCAATAAAAACATATATTTTTAAAAATGCTTCTTTATTTCCAACCTAACTTCCCCAAACTATGCCTTGTGTTTTTTTTTTCCTTCCCTTTGACTAAAAAATTCTTTATTTTGCAAAGACTTTTAAAATCTATGTTAAAGTAATTCCAATGGCAACTTGGGTATACAACTATGCAATAAAAAAAGGTTAGTGTTTTCTAAGCAAATCATCTCTTTTTTAAAGTATTCATTAAACATGTCATATAAAAACACTGAAATGACTACTTCTGAGCATCTTAATTTGTTACAAATCTCAACTTAAAATGCAACAGCTTTTATGTTTTTAAATAAACAAAATTAAATTAATTTATATACGTTTTGTTTATATGTACCCTCTTCCTAGGTGGCTAGAAATCTAGGTTATTTACATCTCAGTTTTTACTAAAAAGTCAGGGTATAGTGTGAAAGTATATGGAGTAAATTAAACAAAATGAATAAAAAGCAAATAATTTAGTATAAACTGAAAAATAGTAATGAAACATAACAAAAATAAATAATTAGAAAATATTACAGATGGGCCAGTTATCAAAGTGATGAAACAACAAAACAAATCAACTTAAATGGAAAATGTCATAATTAAATTGGATAATATAACATATAGGATCTCATAATTTGGCTCAATATTGGTGTATATTTATAAAATTATAAGTGACGACCATTTAAAACATTTACAATTTAGTGTTCAGCAAGTTTTTGAAATATATAATTTTGCTCAATTTTAAGTCAGTCTGTAAGTGTATTTCTTGTATCACATGGTCTCACTCATCTAAGTGAAATAATGAACAACATAAACTGATGAACAAAAGCAGACCCAGAGACAGAGACAGGGAAGCATCGATCAAACTGTCAAACCTCAGAGGGAAGGTAGGGAAGGATGGGGGTAAGGGGAAGAGATCAACCAAAGGACTTGTATACATGCATATAAACCTAACCAGTGGTCAAGGACAACAGGGGGGTACGGGCATATGTGGGGAGGGTTTTGGGATAGGAATGGGGAGATGAAAACAAACATGTGATACCTTAATCAATAAAGAATTTTTTTAAAAAGTTAGTCTGTGGCTGATAATATAATGATAGAAATCTAAAATGTCAAGCTTAAAATTATCACATAGGGATATGAAGTTCATAGAAATGAGCAGGGTGCTATTCATTAGTATGTCAGTGATGCTTCTTCAACAGGATGCCATTAAATTATTGTGGTGATAATTGAAACACTAAAAAGAGACAGATGCTGGGGCTGTAGTTTCTAAGATCTTATAACCCATTAGCAATTAAATTTCAATGAGCTAACATAACTTCACTCTCACTAAATTGACAACTGAGAATATTTTTTTGAAGTTGTCACTTTCCAGGTGTTTTTTTTTTTTTTGCCTGATATTAAATGCAAATTGGAAGTCTATCATGGTACAGGATTCAAGAAACAGAGCATCCAGGTATTAGAGAAGTGCCCGCCACAGAACTGGAACATGGATGTCAACCAACAAAGACAGGGCTGCCACTGGCAGTCAATTGTATCAGAGGGGTCTGATGGGTAGGATATTGCAATTGTAAAGAGCAAAAATGTATGGTCAGAAGGTCAATTCCTTCAGGAAAAGCATGTTAATACTCTCTGTAGGTAAGAAGAACAACCTCAGAAACTGATCTGTAGGTAATTCAAGGGACCACAATTCCAATCTGACTGGCATGTATTAGTGAGGATATAAAAATCTATGCTATGGTAACAAATCAATCCAAATATTTCACTGGTTTAACATAGGAGTTGTATTTCATGTTACCTTAAATCTCAGTGCAAGTACTCTGATCTAGACAGATTAGACATCATAATGTTATCACATCAGCATATAACTTTGAGGTCTCTAGAGCAGAGAGAAAAAGAGCAGAATGGGAACTTGAAATAAAGGATCTTAGTATGCACAGAATGAACATATATAATTTCCACTGATAGATCAGGGCCTAGCACTAAGTATGTAGCATCCTCCTCTCCCCCTCATTGCAATGGAGCTGGGAAACATAGAGAAGTACATGTATATGTATAAACAGTAGGTATCTCTGACCCAGTATCTTATTGAAATAGAGGTAGAGTATTACAAGCAGGTCAAATTTGATAAAAAATAAAGCTATAACCAGATAGGCAAAGTCAAAATCCTGATGGCTTAGAAAATCAAGCTGTAGGCCTAGAGAACACTGGGGCTAAAACCATTCTATCATCAAAATAATAATAATGTGTCAGGAGATAATGAGCAAGTTCCAATTTCAGTAGTTTTTAAACAGGAGCTTGAAAAGACAGCACAATGGTTTGGGAATAATATGAACATGACTTCTAGAATAATATAAACATTAGATTATATCTTGTACCTACTCTACTTACTAGGATATCTTGACATATTATGTAACTTCTCTGATGATGAATTTCCTTGTGTGCTGATATGGGCTGAATTGTACAACCTAAATTTTATACATTGGAAGTCCTAACTTGTAGTACCTCATAATGTGAGGAATTAGGTGAAACTGAATAGAATGGGCTCTCTCTATTATGAACAGTGTCCTTATAAAAAGAGGAAGTGAGTATTCCTCTCTCATAGGACACTGGTTGTTTTCATGTTTTGGCCACCGTGAATAAAGCTGTGAGGATCCAGGCAAGGACTGAAACAGCAAACTGTATTTTGCAATCAAATAACATTGTGAAATACTCAATGACCTCATCTGAGGTTTCACTGTGTTTTAAATGATGATAGTGCATTTAGGACATTAGATGATGAGTTTCAATGTAAAGGGAGCATCTTCATTGAGGATAGGAGAGGTATAAAGAATGATTAAATGCAACAAACATTTATTGAGCACATTCTTATGAAAGAAACTCTTCTCAGTTATGGGGAATAAAAAGGTGACTAAGACCTAGTTCCAAACCCCAAGAGCTTGTAAAATTCTGCTTATTGAAATGATTTCTATTTTCTCATCCAAATAAGCAAAAAACATCAGCAAATACCTGTGTTTGTATAGTTACATAAAAATAAATAGCACAGCCAGACTGGAAAATAACAATTACATTTCAAATAATCCCCCTGAAGCCTAAAATAATTTATTTGCATTTTCATAAAAAGAAGTTGATGTTAAAAATGCACACAGGCGCTTAGTAGATGCCTATTGAATGAAGCAGAATTAATTCCTCGTATAATCAACAGCAAATACCTGCAAGTCAGTTAGTAGAGGCTGGTCAAGGATGTAGCTTTTGGTTAAAAAGAAGGGGAAAAAATGGAGAGAAACAAAACTGTCTTAGATTGTCAGTGTTCAAGGTCAGATCATGACTTAAGGATCTATGATTGTGTCTCTTTATAGAAGTGATTAAATATGTAAATATTAATCCAACCATTCTCAAGAGAGCCTTCAAGATATTTGAAAATATGCCATTGTTTTTCTGTTGTGAGAACTTGTGTATGTGTGTGGCAGAACAGAATAACATTTTGTAGTACTAACCAACCCAATGAAGTTTATTACCCTAAATTACTTGCATTCTTAGCTTTCCCCCTCATTCTAGATGACAAGGGAACAGAATGTATTCCATATGATATGAAAACATGTGGAACATGGAATTTATTATTATTAGTAGTAGTAGTAGAATTGTTAATTGTTAATTCTCACCCAAAGATATTTTTCCATTGTATTTTAGGGAGAGTGGAAGAGAAAGGGAAAGACAGAGAGAAACACTGATGTGAGAGAGACACATCAATTGGTTGCCTCCTGCCCGAGCCCCAACCAGGGCCCAGGCCAGGGAGGAGCCTCCAACCAAGATACATGCCTTTGACTAGAATTGAACCTGGGACCCTTTGGTCCACTGAGCCAAACCGGCTAGTGGTATTTTGAGTTAGCAGTCCTAGAGAGGCCCTGTATTCAAAATGAGGAGGGCATGACAGAGTAAAACATGTGGATTGATGGAAGAAGGTGAGGGAAACAGTTAAGCATTGAATCTCAGCTTGGGCTCGAGCTCAGACCACCATTCCTAGAGTAAAGATAAGAATAACAGTATTAGCTACTATGTATTTATGCCTACCAGGTGTCAAGTACTATGTAATATAATTTACATAAGCCACCCACATTACCCACACATTGATCCTAGAAATTTATGTTATTATGCATATTTTATATTGTCAAAATAAATCTCAGAATAAATTCCCAAACACCACAAAGATAGAAAATGAAAGCAGCAGGGTTTGTACCAAGGTTGATGTGACTCTTGATTTGGTACAGTACTCAGATTGCAAAACAAAACAAAAACGGAGTGAAGCAACTAGCCTCAGGTGCAGTGTGTCATAATTACTTTTGATAGGCATCTCAATCATGGTGTGCTGATAAATGTGTAAAAGTTTTATGATTTTAGCATTTGCTTATTTCTGTGGTGTTGATAACCCTTTCACAGTTAATTTTGGGCTACTCATGTGAAGTTGCTCAATATGCAACTGGGAAGAGATGCTCACAACTGGCTTTCCTGAGTTGTTTAGGCCAATTCTAGCATGCTGCTAAAAGCACCAGTCATAGCTGCAGCATTCAAGTTTGGAGAGTGGTTTTCATTTTTACATGCATTAGAGTGGATTCAGGATTAACCCTAAAATATCAGCACAAGTATGAACTTGCAATCAAAATTATTTCCTTTATTAGGAGAATGTGCCATACATGTATCATTACTATGTGTATTAGAATAAAAAACAAAGGCCAAGGACTTAATTTAATGTTATAAGTCAGCAACATCTGGCATTCTTATGAAGTAGCTTGTTTAAAACTATGTATTTTCACATGCTGGTCAGTAATCTTACTACATGTAAGTCAGCTGAGACTTTATTAAAATACTATAGGCCTGGTGCACAGATTCATGGACCAGTGGGTTCCCTTAGCCTGGTCTGCTGGGGTCAGGCCAAAATTGGCGCCGTGCATAGATTTGTCCATGGCGTGTCACCCAGTCCTGATTGGGGTTAATCAGGGTCACCTGGGAAGGGACTATGGCAGGGCTCCAAGGTGTGTCCAACCTGTCTTGTCCAGTCCTGATTGCAGACTCCACCAGCAAACTAACCTACCGGTCGGAGCGTCTGCCCTCTGGTAGTCAGTGAGTGTCATAGCAACTAGTCGAATGGTGGAATGAGTGGTAGGACACTTAACATATTAAGCTTTTATTATATAAAATACAATAGATTCCTGTACCATCCACAAGAAAAGGAAAATGGTCTGAAAATGGGGAACATGAGACTGCCAAAGCGACATTATTCAAGTGTCCAGGAGCCAAGGTGAATGAAAGGTCTGATCAGCCTATTGTCCCATTTTTAAGACCCTTGAAATCCACTCTCAGTTACATGAATGGAAACTTGACTTAATATTGATTTTGTGTCCTCAACAACCTATTAAGAGGGAGGATGAGCTAGTTACAAGAGTCTTGGCTCAATCCCTATTGTTTCCCTGTAGAGATATATCAAGACAATTCCTCTAGTTAAGGGACTCCTATCTATCTAGAAAGATGATGGGCAGGGATACCCACAACTGTACCAGGATAATCAAGGTTTGAACTAAGCCTATTAGACTACTCTTAAGTGGGAAAGTGGGAAAAGTACTCATCAGTTATACATGTGGTATGTCAGTAGATCTTAATATATAAATAAAAGTAGTCCATGAAAAACTGAATTTGAAAATGCTGGATTAAGTAGTCAAAAATGATTACTAGAGGAGTTCTAAGAGCACTTATTATTCAAATAAAGTTGGAATCTCCCAAAACAGGATGCAGTGTGTGGTGCTTCTGAAACATATTTCACCATGGAATCTTTATTTTGTGCATCTGAGATTAATGTTCAGTGGCTTGGGATATGCTAGAATAAAGAGATCTTCAGATATTTAATTTTATTTCTAATTAGTTTCAGTGGAAGAATTAAGGGTCTATGTTCCCATGATGCTCTAACCTTCTAGCTAGGGAGAAAACTATTTCATGATTCATGTATATATATCTTACCAGACAATCTAGCAGTTTAAATTTCTACTTTTTATCAGCTGCTTTATATATATTTCAATGATCTATGACAGTATTGGCAAATTATGTTTGAAGGGCCACTAGTAAATATTTTTACCCTTTATAGGCCATGCATATTTCTGCCTTGTGCATCTATCTATCTATCTATCTATCTATCTATCTATCTATCTATCTATCTATCATCTATCTATATGTATCTATTATTATCTATCATCTATTTGTCTATATACTTGTTCTATATTTCTCTTTCAAACTGTAAAAAAAAAATTCTTACTAACTATATGAAAATAAACTGCAGACCAAATTCGACCCATATGCCATAGTTTGTTGCCCCCTGATCTATGCTGACAATTTCAAAGCTCATTGAAGGATTGAACATCAAACTAAATACATGGTTTAGATGTTCTCAAAGAGGCTTTCCATTCCTCCTTACCCAAGCTTTCCTGATATTAGAGAGTTAAGGTCTCTAAGGCCAGACCTATTGTTTCTATGCTTCTGAGAGTACATGGCCCCTTGTTACAGTCCACTTCCAAGATAGCACCAATGGTTCTCTTTCTCCTAGTGTTTACAGCTTTGTGTTGTTCCCTCCCACAATGCAGCAGCATTGCTATGATTGATCAGTAGAATATGGCAGAAGTATGTGATATGTGAGGCTAGATTATAAAAGACATTGTGCTACCTGCATTGCTTTCACTTTCCTTCTTAGATCACCTGCTTTGGGGGCAGACAATTATCATATCATATTGTGAGGATACTCAAGTGGCCCTGTGGAAAGGGCTCATGCCAGTAACCAGCAAGGAGTAGATGCCTTCTGCCAACAGCCACATGAGTTACCCACCTTGGAAATGAAGCCTCTAGCTACAGTCAAGCCTGAGGATGATTATGCATCTCAGAAGACTGCTTGATTGCAACCTCATGAGACACATTGTGCCAGAACCACTCAGCTAAGCAATGCACAAGTTCCTCACCCATAGAAACTAGCGAGTCGTAAATATTTATTGCATTTAAGTTGTAAGTTTTGGGATAATTGTTTACATAGCAATAAATAACATACTCTTTTAGCTAACCATTTTGACATAGTTGACTTGCTGTGAAGAATATTTTATTTCCATCAGTTTGCCATAGGCATTTTTATGTAGGTACATTTTGACAAGCCTATTTTGTTTAACTCTAAAAAAAAAATAACCAAATAATACATAGATTACACAAATTCAAACTCTCCTATTGTCAGCTCCTATCTAAACGGTTTGAGGCAGATCAGATAAGGGATGGGCTGATGCCTAAAGTTGAGGTGAAGTTCAGCAACAAGTTGAGAATAAAGTGAGGCTTAGGGATGGGTTAAAGATGAGATGCAGGTCAGAGATAGGTAAGAAACAAGGTTAGGGTAAACTCACATATATCCTTTCATAATTTTAAAAATATCTTTGTTTTTGACCATGCTCATCTCCCATCTTGATTCATCCTGTTTCATTTTTCGTAACCAAATCATTGTCCAGGTTGTACATATTCGGGCCAATATGTCAGATACAATTAGATGTATAATTTACTCCTTATCCTTACCAGTCCATCCCTTTCTACCCACAATTATTCATTGATATAATTAAATATATATTATCAAGTTAAACAAATACAAGCTACTTAAGGGCAAGTATTCTTTGTTCTAAACCTTTGTTTCCCTCCCACTGAACAAGGTAAATATGAAACTAAGCAGAACAGAGCTGAGTACAAATAATATAAGTCTATGAATTGCAATATGATGCTTCCAGTCTCATTTAGTAGCATATAGGAACTTTAATAACCTCATTAGCAAGTAGGGATAATAATACTTTTTCAACAGGGTTATTTTGAAGTTTAATGGAATTAAAAATGTGAAAGAGTCTTGGCAACTTAAACTTTATGCAAATGTCATGTATTGTTAAAACAAAGATCCATAGCTCCATAAATACACACTGAGTTAATCTATTCAAATGATTTCAGGACTCTGATATATTTTTAAAAATATATGAGTCAAGTTTCTTTAAATGTATCAGTTAACAACTGTGTTTCCCTATTAAAGGCAAAAGTCTGGTCTGCATTCTAAAGAGGAAATAAAACATATGGAAATTCTGACATAACCTATATATATCAGTATAAATAGACAAGAAGGAAATCCCAATATTTTATCATTTTATGTATGCTTTGGTTTTGTTGGCATATTTATAGAAATTAGTATACATGCCCACCTGTGATTAAAATTCATGACTTAAATTTAAAATCTATTTAAGTGCCTTCAAGATTGGGATGTTAAACATTTTATCTCAATCATATGGTTCAATACCTCAGATGTTGTATTTTCCTTTATTACAATTCAGTTATCTTATTTTAAATTCTTATTTATTTCAGTTTCTTAAACTATGAAATCAGAACATGCTGCTTGGAAATGGATTTGCTATTTGTTATTTTCTGATACAGCTTACCCAAATCATACCAGTCCTATCAGTCTAAAAGAGATCCCACTCTAGCATTGCCATAGGGAGTCAGGATATTATTAATTTAGAAGACATACATATTCTTTTATATGATCCCAAGTGCTTCAAATCCAATGAAATCAAGAAAGAGCCTTTTTATAATTTGATTTTGCAAAAAAAAATTGCCAGAAGCTCTCAGATTAGACATACTAGTAAGTCACACAATTGAACAGAGTTTGGTATCAATGCATGTAAAAAAACAAAAACAAAAAACCTTTATGTTTTCAAATAGAGCTAAAAATGTTATGTTATCTCATTAAAGTAATAAGTAATTCTTGTGTTCATTTAATGTAACAGTTATTGTTCTATGTGCTGTGTGAGTATAGAGATAACAGAAGACATAAATGTTTTGCATTATCTTATATAATAAATGGCTAATGTGCAAATTGGCTGAATGGCAGAATGAATGGTCGCTATGATACACACTGACCACCAGGCAGCAGACACTCAGTGCAGGAGCTGCTCCCTGGTGGTTAGAGTGCTCCCACAGGGGGAGCTCCACTCAGCCAGAAGCCCTGAGTCAGGCTCATGGCTAGGGAGCACAGTGGTGGTGGTGGGAGCCTCTCCCGCCTCTGCAGCAGCACCAAGAACATCCGACTGATGGCTTAGGCCACATTGAGGGACACCCCCCCCCCCCCCCGGTGCACAAATTCAGTGAACATAACAAAATAAAAGTTAAATCCAGGTATAAGTTTTCACTCTGGATACAGAAAAGCAATGATTAATTCTAAATAGAGAGACCAGGACACTGAATCTGAACCTGAATGAAAAGGATTCTAGTAGGCAGCAACCGAATGGGGCACGTGATCATCCAGGCAGAGAGAATTATCTAAACAGAAATATTGAAGCAAAAAAAGTGTTTAGTGTGCATACTGAGTAAATACTTTGTTAAGGCTTGAGTTTAATATCAAAGGAAAGGTGAATTTGGATTTGCAACTGAAAAAGTGATTTGGGGCCTAATTGGAAATACCATGCTAAGTTTAGAGTTTATTGTGAAGCAATTGGGAGTCATTTACAAATTTTGAGAAACAGAATTTGAGATGTCACTTTTGCTTTATAAAGACAATTCTGAAAACAGTATGAAGATTGGTCTAAGTAGACAAGAGACTGAAGACAAGGATTCTAGTTAGTCCAGAAGGGAAATGTGTATTTGAATGAAGGTAGTGCTTATTTAAATAGAAAGAAAATGGATAACTGGGACTAACAAAAAATACATTGCAAAGACTGGATCAACAGGATTTAATAGATCGGATGGGTGAGGGAAATAATCTAAAATGATTCTGAAGTTTCTATCATGGGTGACTAGGGAGTATGATGTGCTGGTGGACAGGAAGCTGAACAAGTTACAGCAAAGGTGTTTTCAGAGATATTTCCTAAATGAGGATCTACTCACGGATTAAAAATAAAAAAAAGAGGGTTGGAACGGGAACTGATTACTTTTCCTTATAGAAAATGAAGAGAGCAAGACATATTTATATTTTTAAAAAAATGTGTAATTAAGTCAAAGGCAGTGACCTAAAAAAAGATATTAATTCACCTCTACATGAAGAAATAAGGAAGTGTTCAACCTTTCAACCTAGGCGAGCCAAGCTCACAGTTGGAATGGCAGCAGGTGTCTATGTAATCTTTGAGACCCAAAAGGGTAGATAATAGACTAATCCTTGAGAAATGATGATTCAAAAATCAGGAGTACTTGTAAAGATATGGAGGCAGCCTACATGGAATGACTTTCCAGTTATTTAGCCAGACTGAATCAGGTTCATACTTATAAATAAAATTAGGACAATAACAACATGGTGGGTAAGGTTGGTGTTGGAAGCTTTATATAAATCACTGAGCTAAGATTGTTTTATCTTAATTAAACATATTAATATCACTCTACAGCAAGAGTATATCTCTTATATTTCAAATATACTTGAAAGGACTGGGAGATTTTCCACTAAGGTGATATTATATGAAACTAATTAAGTAAAATTAACAAATGATTTACTAACATGGGTATGACATAGGAAATATGCTGAGGAATGCTTCAGCCAACATATGATGTTAGATGGTTATCTAAACACATATAAATCACAGAGTCATTTTCCAAATGTAATATATGTCATTCCCTATTTATTTAGTAAATATTCATTAATATAAGTGTCAGTTACTATGCTGGGTACTGGTGATGCAAAAATAAGAAAGTTCTTATTCTCAGATTACTACCTAGTTAAAGATATGTTCATCTAGAAGCTTAAAGGTGAGAGCAGTTTAAAATTAAGTTTACTATCCATTTCTAAAATTAAGTTTACTATCCATTCCTGAAATAGGAATGAACAGAATAAGAAAACAACAAAAGATACAGGTAGCTATGATTGAACATCTATTAAATGCCAGAAACCGAGCTGGGTAGTTCACACCTGTCATTTCATTTAATCCTCTTAATGATTATATAAGTAGAGATTGCTAATACAAGTTTTTGGATGAGGAGATAGAATGTGAATTTAAGAAATTTTATCAATGTCAGAAAATATAGTTATTACAGATAGAAATTGAACATACATATCACTTTCTCATTTTCTTATTTGATTTCAGGCTACCACCCAGGAAGCTTCTACATAAAACTGAGGAAGGAATGTTAGAGAGTTATAGATAAGAGTGTGAGAAAATCTCTGGGAAGAGGTGGACCATGAGTGTTGAAGAAAGCAAGAAACTTAAATTGCAGAAGTTTTTTTGGTGTAGATATGTGGGAGGCAGACTAAAAAGAAGGGAATGGGGAGGGGGCAGAAAACATCAGCAAAAGTCCTGAAATAGGAATGAGCATGCAGTAAAGTGTGCCAAAGAGACCTGACTGTCTGGAACCCAGAGCCATATTGCAAGACACATACGGCTTCTAATTTCCAGAATAGTGAGCTTACTTCAGTCATTGAACCTTTGGGAACCTTAGCTGGGATGTGTCATCATCATGTGCGTGATTTGTTTCTTCCTCTCTCACCTCTGTCCAAGTCTTTAATTAGCGGCATGCTCCTAGAAATCAGCGAAAGTGTAAACAGGCTACAGCTTAAAATATGTGAAAGCAACTTCCAGCTGTGAAAAGCTTACCCACTGGGCAACTAGATTCCAGGTTGTTGTTAAGAACTGCACAGTTCCAGTTCTGAAGCCCTGCTGCTATGGTGCTGCAGATGTGTGTGTCATCAAATAGTGATGGCATCTCACATCAGGAGGCTACCTGAATCACAATGCCCATTGGGAGAAGCACCATCCTGACACTGAGTTTCATGGGGTTCTGATTGTAGTCTAAGATTGCCATTTCATATCCCTTATTTTTTTCTTTGATGGCATGCCTTAATGAGTTGATTCAGGGCTAAAATGATCAGAAAACATGTTACTGAAAGCAACTCCTTCCCCAAAATGTCCTTGACTTAATCTCTATGCTTCAAATTAGGAAACAAAGAATATGACATTCATTTATTTATCCATTAATTTACGAAAAATTTTAACAAATCTCCATTTCAAAAACTGCAGTAAGCACTGAGGGAAGCATACAAAGATTAATAATATAGTCTATGCTCATCATAAATTACAGTTTGGGAAGAAAGACAGTATATCTCAATTCAATAATACAATGCCTTGGTTCTCAAACTATGGCCTTGGTAAATATTCTCAGGTTTTAGAGCAGTGGTTCTCAACCTTTCTACTGCTGGGACCCTTTAAGACCTTTTAATACAGTTCCTCATGTTGTGGTGGGCCCCGTCCATAAAATTATTTTCGTTGCTACTTCATCACTGTAATTTTGCTACTGTTATGAATCATAATGTAAATATCTGTGTTTTCCAATGGTCTTAGGCAACCCTGCTAGCGGTTCTCAACCTGTGGGTTGCTGCTGTAAAGCCTAAGACCATGGGAAAATATGAGTATCTGGGGAAGCCATTTATCATGGGCCATTATCCATCCTGCCTGCCTCTATCCCAAATTGCTCTGATAAAGATCAAGTAGATGTGATATACCTTTCCAGTTCCATGGCTTCTTACTAGTCCTCATTTTGACTGAATATTCTCAGGTATTTGGTATTATTATTATTTTCTTCTTTTTGAAACTCCTTTTCCTTTTGACTACTGAAAAATCTCTCTGGTCTTTTCTTCTGTCTGACCGGTAGGGGAAAGGGAGGGAGATCAACCAAAGGACTTGTGTACATGCATATGAGCCTAACCAGTGGTCACAGACTACAGAGGGGTGGGAACATAAGTGGGGAGGGGTTTGGGATAGGAAAAGGGGGATCAGGACAATTATGTGATACCATAATCAATAAAATAAAATAACTTCCAGTTTCTTACATGCCACACACAAAATTCCACACAGTATTTGAGGCATTTTATGATTTAAACTATGCTTATATCTTAGGTCTTCCCTCTTATGCTAAACCCCAAAATCTGATATACATCTACCCCAAAATCTGATGAATCATACTGAAGTACCTGAAATTATCTGTGTAAAATCTTCCCAAGTTAACCCACATGATTCAATGCCTTTTTTCTATATCTCTCCCACCCATACCATCTCAACCTATCTCCAAACTAGATTAAAAAAAACCACCTCTATTTATCTTTTAAACCTAACTCAATGATGACTGTGAAGCATTAACTGATATTTCCAGAAGCATATAAATTCATCTGTCAATTTTAGAGGCCTGCAAACATCATTATGGAAGGGCTGTAACTAACATAAATTCTCATTAACAGTGTTCTATCTCCAATCACATTCATGATTTAATCTCTGTTGACTCCCATTCTTAGTGTAACCATAACTCCAGATATCAACTCTCATGGATGTTTGAGATAGGAAATAAGGGGGAACATTTATCTTATTTTGCTTAGCATAATACCCAGAAATGTTTTTTTCTAATATTTTATCAGACTAACAGGTTAATATTGCTTTAGTTTCTTCCTTAAAGCATTCCACTAGAGCAAGGCTTTCTGACCTAATTTACTCATCTCCCTCATCTGTAACAAAATAATGGGGATCTTCAATTTTTCTCTAGGCTATATCACTAAAGCTTCAACTCCAAATGTATATGTTTTTATCTGTCTTAGCCCATATCAATCACTAATTCCACCTTTTTTTTTTTATAATTATCAGTAAATTCTAATATGTAGATTTTTGAATGAAATGAATGAGGGAGATATGAACCAGCTGTACTGT
The DNA here is from genome assembly GCF_964339955.1 of Pipistrellus hanaki. Lineage (NCBI taxonomy): Eukaryota > Metazoa > Chordata > Mammalia > Chiroptera > Vespertilionidae > Pipistrellus > Pipistrellus hanaki. The sequence goes on along the minus strand of NC_140524.1, from coordinate 17,158,524 downwards.
GACAGAAAGAAGATAGGTGGGGACATCACTAGAAATGCTTGGCACAGACTAATCCTGTATAATAAAAGGCTAACATGCAAATTGACCAAACTGTGGAATGACCAGTTGCTATGATGTGCACTGACCACCAGGGGGCATACACTCAAGCAAGGAATTGCCTGTCATGGTCAGTGCACTCCCACAGGGGGAGCACTACTCAGCCAGAAGCTGGGCTCATGGCTGGCAAGCTCAGTGGTGGTGGCAGGAGCCTCTCCTGCCTCTACCACAGTACTAAGGATGTCTGACTGCCACTTTAGGCCTGCTCTCCAAGGGGTCAGTCTGACATCCCCCAAAGGGTTCAGGACTGTGAGAGGGTACAGGCCAGGCTGAGCTCCCCCCCAACCCTGCCAAGTGTATGAATTTCATGCACTTGGCCTCTAGTCTCTAATAAGCTCTGCTGCATATTGTCATTGATTAGATTACACAACCGAATAGTTGTGTATATGGCACAAAGAAAACAAAGACAGTTCTGTTTTGTTTTCAAATCATAGTACTACTTGCTACAGTTAAATTGTAGCACTGCTGATAATATGACAAAATTGTGGAAAATGTCAGGAGCCTAAAAAAGATGTCAGCAGTTATTTCTGAACAAAGGAAGAAAATAATGTATGTATGTAATGGTTACATTTTTGTGTCATCAGTGCTTTGGGTAAGATTATACATTTCTGGGTATATTCTGCTAGGATTACTTGGAATTTGGCATGAAGAACATTATCTTGTTAATGGAATCGTTTTCCTTTATTTCATTTTTTTTTTGTATCCACAATATATCCCTACATTTGTTTCCCAGGCTACTATAACAAAATACTATAGATGGAATGGCTTCAACAATAGACATTTATTTCTCACCATTTTCAATGCTGAGAAGTCCAAGGTCAAGGTATCAGCCAATTTAGTTCCTGGTAAGGACCATCTTCCTAGCTTGCATATGACAGCCTTCTTGCTATAGTCTCATATGACAGAGAGAGCAACCTTTCTCACTCTCTGTGTTTTTATAAAGTCACTAATCTCATCTTAAGGGCCTCTTCCTCATGTAAGTATAATTATCTCCCAAAGACCTCCATGTCCAAATACTATTACATTGGAGGTTAGGAATTTAACATACAAATTTGGGGTACACAGTTCAGTTTAGAGCAACCCCCATGAGGATTTATTTTATCATGCATAAATTATGCTTCAATAAAGTTAAATTAAGAAAGAAAAAAGAATAACTGTATTTCATTAAAGATATATTTAGTGTCAGAGTAAATATTGGGGAAGGAGTTTTATGGTATGAAAGAGAAGGTGGTTGTCTAAAAGAATTTTATGCTCTCTGATAAAAACAACCTAGAAGGCTGTGTCAGGAGAAGGGAATAATAAGACATATTCTTTGGTCTTTCCCTTAAAAAACCATTTTCCTAATAAACCTTCTAAATTCATCAGTGATACCATTCTCAATGCATCTTGTGAATGCTGAGTAAATACATCCTTGCAATCACATACTTTTTTTCAGGTTTTACCATTTATCCCCTCTTAGAAACCTGCTAAAATATCCATCCTAATAATTTCCATCCCCCTTACTATTTTTTCTCTTTTAAATATAGAACAGAAGACTTTCTTACCTCCTATTATTAACCTTGCTCATGATATTTCATTCCCATAGAAATAGCCTGATTTTATGTATATTTTTTTCCTTGGGAATTGTTTTTATTGAACATGTAATAACGTAGGTACACTTGTATCTCATTTTTTGAAATTTGCAACAGAGACTTTGCCATCTACACTAATAAAAGAGTAAGATGCAAATTGACCATACTTTCAGGATCTCCACCAGCTAATCAGGAGTAAGTATTCAAATTAACCCAACAAATATGGCAGGCTAATTTGCATACACAGGCACTGAGCAGTTGGGTTTGGGGCGGGATGTTTGTGCCATCACCAGCTTCTCCAGGCCTCTGGGCAGTGCAGAAAGGTGGAAAGGTCATTCCTGGATGGAGCATAAAGGCGGCTCCAGCTGGAGCAAGGGTGGTTCCAGCAGTTAGGGGAAGGAAGGCCCATTCTTGCACAAATCTTCATGCATCATGCTTCTAGTGTATGCTATATTTATCCTTGGCATTGAAGTTGTTGAAAGAGAGCAGCTCACTGCAGAAGTAGCATTTGATTTAGATCTTAAAGGACAAAGAGCTTACATCATAGGTTGACAAAGAATTAAAGGAATGTTTTAGGTGAAGGAAAAAATATGTGCCAAATGACAGATGAAAAATATGAGGGTGTTTATATACTAGAGTGAATTTTTATAGTTCACTGGATTGTTGGAGTTTGAGGAAAGCATAAGTGTAACTTTTGTAAACATAGTTTGAGACAGTGGTGTGCTGGCGAATGTATAACAATTCGTACCAGGTATTAGAGGAATTCCTGATTAGTAGTATTTGCTAGTTTTAACCATGGTCAATTTTAAACTATCAGTGTGACATCACTGAATGCAGAATTTAGAGATGTACACAGTCAGTTCTTGAAACCTGGTATGAACCATTTCAAGCATGTCCCTCTTTGGTGTCACTTCAAGAAGACCTTCTTATAAAGACCAGTAAAAATCTCAGCACCTAAAATAAGGGTTCTTGTTTCCTAACACATGCATCTTCACTCCAGTCCTCAGTGTATGCTTTAGAATTTCTCTTAGATATAATAAGTTTCAGAATTGTCTGTTAGTCTCAATTCAACTTGTTCAAATAAATGAATGCATGTACTCACTATGGATAATGCCTGTCAAAAATTAACATTTCTTATGAACCACCCTTTTAGATAAGGACTCCATCAAAGTCAGAATCATCTATACTAGCAAAATAGAAATATGTTAAATTGACCATTACTTTATGACACCCACAGCCAATCAGGAGTGAATATGCAAATTAACCTGACAAAGATGGAAGCAGCCCCACTCCCCAGGCCACTCTGGGCCTCTGAGCAGCAAGCCTTCTTAGGGTCTTCCTGCTGTGCTCCAAGCTTGTCAATAGTCCTTGTGACTCCTATGGCCGAGCCCCCACCTTCAGAGGTAACCTGCTGGTGCCTGAGGTCATAGCTCCAAGTGTCTAGTGTCTCCCTCTACCCCACCCTTACCTCACTGCTCTGGTAAACAAAACCCTAGCATTGGAGCATCCCCCTGAGGACAGATTTGAGTGGGAGCTCATTTGGTGCACAGTCATCACTCCACTGGAGCCCAAGGCCAGTCAAGGGGTGCTGGTGGAGGCTGCGGCAGGCAGTTGAGCTTTGCTTTGAATAGATGAAAGAGACCACCCACACAGTAACCCAAATTATCAGATCTCCCTCCTCCGTATCTCACCAAATCAAGAAGGGAGGGGAAATAAGTGAGGAGGAAGGGCGGGTGGGCAGGAGGTGGAGGGTGGAGGAGGAAGAGGAGGAGGAAGGAGGCTAGTTGCATCCCACTTTCACAACGGGAAATGAAATGCACTAGCGCACCCAAACTCTCCAGTCCTCCCTGCCTGCCTAGCTCCCCCTATTTATTCCCCTCCATGCCTCCCTGGGAGCTCCAGGGCTGCACAGAGGAACTCTCCAGAAAAGGAGGACAAGGAGGAAGTGGCGCCAGAGCAGGCAGGACTTGCCCCTCTACCAGGAGCCTGTGGCATGCTGGCAGCCAGGAGAAGGAATGCCTATTCTAGTATGAATCTTTGTGCAAAGGGTTTCTAGCTTAAAAATAAGAGAAAATTATTGGGGTCAGAATTTAAATAAGCCCACAAAGCAAAATTTTTGCATGTTTAAAAAGAAAAGATTTTAGAACCACTCAAATGAGAAAAAGTAATTACTTGAATTAAGAAGAAAATGTTTCTAGATTTATTGAAAGTAACTTAGTATTTATAGTATTATTAGAGTTTAATGAATTTAAGTAATTTTTCTACATAATAATTATGATCATTTCTTAATATTGTTTGTCATAGGAGCATTTCATATGGAATTATGTTATTAGGAATTCTGATAGATTGGCACTTAACTTTTTAAAATAGGGCTTGGGTTATCTTTCAAAACTGTTGCTAGACTTTGGAAGGTATAACTCAGACAACATTACTTTGTGACACCCACAGCCAACCAGGAGTGAGCATGCAAATTAACCTGACAAAGATGGAAGTAAGGAAGGAGCCTCCCGGAGGCTTCAGAAGGATGATTTCCCTGACAAAACCTGGTTTTTTGGATTTGTAGCTGCCAAAACTATGCCGTAATTTATCTCTTTAGTTTAAGGCATCAAGTTTGCAGTACTTTGCTACAGCAGTAAGAAAACTAATACACATAGCAAAGTCTATTTATACCTTAATGGAATTCATTTTTTGAGCTCTGGTTACTACATTAAAGGAAACTTCCCTACCATTCATGAAACTGTTTCTATGGAAAGATGTCTCCTGAGGCTCCACTTCTTTACGGCAATCATTAGGATATTAGGATTCTTTGTCTGAACTTACAGACTTACCGACTAGTGGAAACAAGTACAGTGACCATAGGATAAGGAATCTGATAGGAATAGACACCCCATTATTTAGAGAGCAAATAAAGCATGGAGCGGAGTTTCTCGGCATTTAATTTATTTGTTATTATTTTTTACTTTTAAGAAAGAATTTAATGATGTGTACAAATTCATAAATCTTAAAAATGTGCCTGTCTTTTCAAAACAATATAACTAATAATTCATATTCTATTAAAATGTATATTTATTTATTAAAATGTGTATTTTACTACAAGTTATATCAATTTTGTATCTCTGTATTTTTGCACTGGAATATTAAATGAAAGGTTGCCTGGATTTTCTGGTAGGACCCCAATTAGATATACAACTTTCCAATGGGCCAGCTTCCTATATCCTAGAATTCCATTATGGACTTTATAAGATTGTCAACATAGCCTTATTTGCAAAAAGAATGACAGCCCTTGGCAAATCCTAGGCCTAATCATAGCATAGTAAAGTGACTTTTGGAAGGTACATTGCCAAGCAATTATGACACATTTAATAAATTATCCCTTAAGGAATACTTTGACCCTAGTGATCTGAAGAGGATAATGTACCTCTCACAACTGAGTGATACTCACTTTTCAGGGGTAATTTCAAGACCATAGTTAATCCAAACCTTCTCATCAATGGCCTCTTACTCTGGATCCACTTCTGGGTTCTGGCATCATTAATCCTACACACTTATATTTCTTCTGTGTATTTCACATGCTTCACTTTTTCCATTGCCTTTTTATTGAATTTATTGGAATGACATTGGTTAATAAAATTATATAAGTTTAAGGTATATGCTATCTAATAAAGAGGGAATATGCCAATTGATGCTCACCCATCCGAAGATGGGGGCACCCACAGCCAATAAGGAAGGGATATGCTAATTGACTGCCAAACCCTCAAAGATGGCAGCACCCACAGCCACAATGGCAGCGCCCATTCCCCTCAGTCCTGCCAGGGTGGCAGGTGCATAGTACGCCCCTGCCTCTGGAGTCCTCCAGTCCGTTCAGTCCCCTAGCCACCTGGTGCTGGCCTGAGGCACAGGCAAGCCTTGGATGTCTGCTGCCCAGTCACCCAGGGTTGCCCAAGGCTCAGGTAATCAGGGCCAGCTGAGGCTTGTGCTATCAGAGTGTCAGCAGCAGAGGTGTTATGGGGCATCACCTTCCACTGATTGCTGTGTTGCCTCCGCCCCTGAAGGCTCCCAGACTGTGGGAGGGGGCAGACCAGGCTGAGGGACCCCTGTCCAGTGCATGAATTTTCATGCACCAGGCCTCTAATAATTATATAATACATCATCTGTATATTGTATTGTGTGCGTTTTAATCTGCCAGGAACATTACTCAATCCTGAAGGGCTCTTTCTAAAGCATTTATTGTCCAAGGAACACCTGGCAATGGGATGACTCTATACTTTTTATAGTTTGTAACTTTTAATTAAATTTCTATTCCATTGATTAGAATCTTGTACACAACATGGTGGCTAAAAATTAAATAGGATTCAAGATGATTACTTTATGTTCTCATAAAACATCTGGGACACACTGTTGTTGTTTTTTGTGTGTTTGTTTGTTTTCTTGGAGTTAATTAGAACTGTTGTGATGTTTTAAGGCTACAGTTTCTAATTGCACTACTCACCTTTCCAAACAACTGCTTAAAGATGAATTCTCATTGTTCTATTTGTTTCTATGGAAAGATGTCTCCTGACATCTGGCCAGAGCCCAAACTTTTCTTTTTTCTGGCCAGAGCCCAAACTTTTCTTGACCTCATTTCTTTCTTTGTACACTCTTTCTGTGCATGTGTATGTTCCAAAATTATTTTTGTATTTTTCGTTCCACACATCAAGACAGAGAACACACCACTCAACCTCTAAAGGTGAACTTCTCCACTCCCTCTACCCTCCAGGTCTGTCTGTGTCTACCATACTTGTCACTTCTATTGTGTTGTGATTTTTTCTTCTAAGAGAACTGATAATACTCAAAGTGATTTCTAAATAAGATCCAGGGAATTGTAGAAAACAGAGAACATTGAGAATTTATACTACTTACATCCAGTTATAGGACAACACAACAATGAGGTTATTTTGACAATCTTATAATAGTAATGATCATATCATTGCTCCATTTATTTAGGTATAACAGATGGTTGTACATAACAGTTTTAATAATTCTTTAGAGACATTTTTCATATGAACTTATTTATCACTATTAGAAACAAATAAAATATTAACAAAAAGAAATCAGAGAATGTTACATGATTTATAATTTTTAGTTTTTTATAAATAATAAAAGAATGTTGGATTTTTTTAACAAAAATTGTTTGCATTCTGTAGGTATTTTATATTTTGTTATCTATTAATATTTTCTCTTAATTTGAAGTAATGTTTTTAAATCAAATAAATGTTGCCCCTATATAGCCAAAATACTACTATGATTTAAGTTGTTATTTTGAAAGTGAAAGTTAAGAATTCATTACACTGTATGGTTTCATTTATATGTGGAATCTAAATACAAACAAAATAAAAACATACTCATAGAAACAGAGACCATAGGGATCATAAACATAAGGGAGAGGTTGAAGGGATAAGTGAAAAAAAGAAGGGGAATATAGTCAATAATATAGTGATAAGTTTACATGGGTTGATCACATTTTAAGTTATAGTAATGTCAAATCACTATATTGTTTACCTGAGACTAATATAACTAATATAAAATTGTTTATCAAATATACTTAAATAAAAATAAGTTTAAAAAGAATCCACAACAGATTAGTACATTTTCCTGAGGTGTCACTTAAGTTATGTGACCTTTAAATATATGAACTTGTGTCTTTGTCCAGGCTACTATAATAAAATACCATAAGTTGGGTGGCTTATAACCAATAAACATTTATTTCTCATAGTTTTTGAGACTGGAATTTCAAGATCATGGTGCCAATATGGTTGTATTCTAGTGAAGGTCCTCTCCTGCCTATTTCTTACTATGTCCTCAAATAGTAGAAAATGATAGGAATCACTCTTGGGATGCTTTGATAAAAAATTATTCCCACTCATGAAGGCTTTATCTCCATGAACGGAGTATTTCCTTAAGGCCCCACATCTGAATACCATCATCTTTGAGGATTAGGATTTCAACAAATAAATTTTGGGTAGACAAAAATATTCATATCAAAGCAGTACAAAACCACTCCACTGTATTTATCTCAAAAGACCATGACCTTTCAGAGCTGCAAGTCTTTGACCATGTTGGGCCTTCATCTTGGAACACATTTACCCCACCATAGAAACAATATCATTTCCTAAAGATTCTGCAAATTTGTATTGTCACCTTCAGTAAAAACACACACACACACAAACACACACACACACACACACACACACGCACACATACACACATTTACACCAGTATTAACAGAAATTTAATTTCTATATTAGACATGTTTATAATATATAATTTTATGAATTCCCCAAAAAACTTTGTGAGCTATTATTTCTATGCTTTACATAGAAGAAACAGTCTCAAATATTTTACATACCTTACCCAAAGTTGCATATCTAATGTGGGAATCAACAGACACCATGCCCAATTCTGCACAGATATTGGTTACAATACAAATAAGCCATGAATAAATATTTTGACAATATTTGATTAAAGACCTCTGTAGTATTATAATTCAATATCACATCATAGCCACCCACATCATCCACAGGGTTCCTGAGAAAAACACATGTACTAGAGTCAAAAGCAAAAAAAATGTAAATTACCATTGTAATGAGAGCCTGGTTTTTATCCAAATCTCAATGCAGGAAATGTGGGCACATGTTTACGCCCAAACTCAGATCTTAGGATCTCACCAAATTATAGCACAGCCAAGAAAGAAGAGAGGACAAGATAGCCAAAGGAGTCTAATCTACTATACCACTTTAGACATAAGGAAGGATGATTTAGAAGAGAATAAGTGAGACATGTGCATCACCTTTTAACACACTAACCTTGATAACTGCTAAAGAGTCCCATGCTCTGCCCCTGAATCTAAGTAAAGTTTCATATTCATTGAGGAAGGAGTTTGGCTATGATAGATAAGATACTTTCTCCATCACCAAAGGGTTCCATTATCAGTTAAATTTGATAAACTGTTGGCTATATGTTTTGCTTACGGGGAGTACTGTTCAGGGCCCTTGAAATACTATGAGCACCAAAAATTTGAAGAGACGATAGCACTTTCAAATCGTGATTGGCTAAAAAACCATTTCTCCATTGAAATAGCCATTCTATTGAATACATAGTAAAGATGCCAATATAGAGGGTAGATCATGGGATATAAGCATTGCAGAAACCTCATTCACTTAATGTTATAGCACTTCCTAGCTGTATAAACATTACATAATGGTCTAATTATGTAATACATCAGATTTTCTGTTTTCTCATGTGATGAAAAGATGATAATCTCAATCACACAAATTCAAAAGGGTCTATGAGTTGACAAATGTAAAATATCAAATTGTGCTTGGTTTATAGAAATTGCTCAGCAAGCAGTTTCTTTCTCTCCATTTTCATGTGTACTTGCTTTGGTGTTTAAAAATACCAAGTCATTGATGAATTTATTCAATTAAGTAAAAATAATCAGTCAAATCTATAACAAGATAATGGAGAGAGCTAACTCTGCATGACAGAACAATCAGTTATGTATAATGCTGTGGTGATTTCATGCAACTCTTTCTCAGTTATTAATTACCAGTGGTTTGGGAGAGCTTTCAAAGGTTGAAACTCAGAAAAGGGCCATATAACTTAGTGAAATCATTGGTTTTGATTTTTACTCTGCCAATGCTTATGAGTATATTAGCAAGAGTCTCCTCTGATTTATAGCCAGAGATCAATAATTTACTGTTTGTAACAGAGTGTTACTTAAAAGCAAATCAGAGTTTGACCAAACTCACAAGGGATTGAAGTATGTACGTAGTTTAGGTTAAGTGCTTTGAATAGATGGTGCTTGCTCACACTGAAATCTCAGAGATTCAAGTGTCAAGAGATTGTAACCTCACCGTTTACACAAAACTTAGTGAGCTATATTAACAAGTGGATAGCATTTAGAACTTGTGTTCTCAATGATGCTAATGTCTCAAGTACTTTTTTTTTTAACAAGGGTTCTTTTTCAGAAACTTTGTAAAAGACAAAAAAACAAAACAAAACAAAACAACAATCAAGGTTCAAAGTGGTTAAGTGACATGGAATATCTAGAGCACAAATTTTTAGTGTCCGACTCCAAGTTAACTGCACACACACACACACACACACACACACACACACACACACACGCACAGTTGTATATCTTCCTTGAGGGAAGAATCCAATTGGGTTTAGTTCCTAAATCTTCATAAAGGTAACTTGTGTGTTTGTACCCTAATATAATCTATCACCTGAGTAGGAATAGTTTTGCAACAAATCTCTGTCTTTTTATCCTCTTCAAAAATGTGAGTGGTTTTATTTTATTGGTAAACTTTCTAACCTTATATGGTATACATAACCCTCTATTTCTTGATTCATCACCTTTCACAGTAGATCTTGATGCCCCATTATGTAAAACTGTAACATTATTGACCTCCACTCTTCTCTCCACCTTTTCTCCTGTCTCATGCCCTCATTTCTGTCAGCTCACATTCCTGCTGCTGAGGTATCAATACCCAGTCTCTCTTGCAAAGAGTATCCCTATCATTTGTTTAAAAGAGCATCCAGGACTGCCCTTTACTCTGTCACTCATCACTCTGCATGGGTAAGGGAATTGACACTAAAGGCAAGTTTCAATGTTATACTGTAAACAATTTCAAAAAATTTCCTTGTTTTCAGCACCACTAATAAACCCTATTACATGTACCTGCCAGCTCCAAGGCCAGACCTACAAAATCAATCAGTAATCACCATAGTCCTCCCCTGGGCTGTTTTTTCTTCACTCCACTTTATTTGCCAATATGTTACTATTTTCAGTCTTCTAGAAATTTGTTGAAATACTTTAATCATTAGATGTTCTCTTAACATTTTCTTCCCTCTTACAGGTTTATTTCTGTTTCAGTTATGTATCAAGTCAATAACATTGCACAACAACAAAACACAAAACATCAGTGATATACAATAATACATATTTATTTGATTTTCTCTGGTGTTTAGTTTATCTGAGCTTTGTTCAGTGAATTTAACTGGGCTCTCTCTCATGCAGCTATAGTCAGCCTCAGGCATACTAGGTACTAATCTTGGCTAGGCTCCCTCACATGTCTAGGAGTAGACTGCTTGTCAGTTGGAGCAGTTTCTCTGCTTTATGTTTCTCTCTCACCTCTTCAGCAGGTCAGCTTAGATGCACTCCCACACAAAGGCAAATATATAAGAGCAAGTAAACTCAATTTTGCAAGCACTTTTCAAGCCTCAGTTGTGCCAAATTTGCTAAGATTCCATTTGCCAAAATAAATCACACTTTAGCTAATCCCAGAATCTGAGCAAGAGGATACTATTAAATAATTTAATATATGATAAGAATGCTATTTCAAATTACAGTTGACCCTTGCACAACATGGGTTTTAACTACATTGGTCCATTTACACATGGATTGCTTTCAATAAATATGCACTCAGACCTCCATACATTTGTTTTTTATCCATGTATTCAACTAAAGATGGATCAAAACAATATTATCTATCCACAACTTGGAATCCACAGATGTGGAAGACCAACTTTATGCATTCTATTAAGTCATTTTATACAAGACTAGAGGCCTGGTGCATGAAAATTCATGCACTGGAGGGGTAATCCCTCAGCTTGGCCTGTCCCTCTCACAGTCCAGGAGCCCTCAGGGGCAGGAAGCAACCTGGTGATCAGGGGAAGGCGATACCCCCATCATACCTCTGCTCCTGCCCCTGCTGGCAGCACAACCTGGCCCTGGGTGCCTGGGCAGCCACCATCCAAGGCTTGCCTATACCTCAGGCCACTCTGGGCATCTGGAAGTTGCCATCCAAGGCTTGCCTGCACCTCAGACTGGCCCTGGGTGGCTAGGCAGCTGCCATCTGAGGCTTGCCTGTGCCTTGGATCAGCCCTGGGTGGCTGTGGGACTGAGGGAACTAGGAGACTCCAGAAGCAGGCACATGGAGAGAATGGACCTACCTGGGGGCAGGCCCAGCTGTGCTGTGTGCCTGCCACCCCGGCAGGGCTGAGGGGACTGGTTGCTGCCATCTTGTGGCTGTGTGTGCTGCCATTGTTGTGAGGGCATGGTGCTCAATTAGCATATTTCCTCTTTATTAGATAGGATACTTGAACATTTGTGGATTTTGGCATTAATATTTGGGGGGCTGGTGGTCCTAGAACCAGTCCTCCATGGATACTAAGAGATGACTGTAGCTAAGTTTTTGGAGAGTCAAAAATTATATGTAGATTACCAACTCTGAGAAGTTATTGCCCCTGACTCTGTGTTGTTAAAGGATCAACTGCAATTAAATTGCTTACAATTGAGAAAAGACAACTTCATACATATCTTACCTAATAACAAACATGTAAATTGACTGTACCTCTGCTATGCACACAGCCAATCAGAGTGAGTATGCAAATTAGAAGGTAAAAATGATGGCCACCCAACTGCTCCAGGCTTGGAGTGGCCAGGCAGAGTAGGACACCTGTTATGGGGGGGGGAAGGGGAGGCACAAAGGGATCTACAGGAGAGGAGTGCCATAGCGAAGACAAAATTGCAAACTCCAAAATCTGCAGTGAAGACAAAGATGGCAGACTGTGGCCAGAGTGAAGGCCTGGGTCCTTGTACCAGAGGAAAACTGGTCTGGAAGCCAAGGGAAGGAAGGCCTATTGCAAGGATCTCTTCATGCAATGAGCCTCTAGTCCTATCTAATAAAAGAGTAATATGCAAATTGACCATCACTCCAAGACACAAAATGGCCACTCCCATGAGGTCAAAGATGTCTACCCCAAGTGGACACAAGATGGCCACCACAAGATGGTCTGCAGGGGAGGGAAATTGTGGGTGATCAGGCCAGCAGAGGAGGGGAGTTGAGGGATACCAGGTCAGTAGGGGAAGGCAGTTTGGAGGGACCAGGTCAGCAGGGGAAGGAAGTTGAGGGGACAGACCTGCAGGGAATAATAGTTGGGAGGGATCAATCCTGCAGGGGAGGGCAATTGGGGGGGAACCAGGCCTGCAAGAGAAGGCAGTTGTGGGCAATTAAGCAAGCATGGAGGGCAGTTAGGGGTGACTGGGCTGACAGAGGAGAACAGTTGGGGGAGACCAGGTCAGCAGGGGAGGGTAGTTGGGGGAGACTAGGTCAACAGGGGGGAGGGCAATTGAGGAGGCAGGCCTGCAGGGGAGAGTAGTTGGAGAGATCAGGCCTGAAAGCGAGGAGAGATGAGGGGGGAGAACCAGACCTGCAGTGGAAGGCAGTTGGGGGTGGGGGGGACCAGACCTGCAGGGGAGGGCAGTTGTGGGCAGTTAGGGGTGACCAGGCCAGTAGAGGAGGGCAGTTGGTGGAGACCAAGCCTTCAAGAAAAGGCAGTTGTGGGCAATCAGGCCAGTGGGAGGGAATTTAGGGGTGACTGGGCCAGCAGAGGAGGGCAGTTGGGAGAGACCAGGTCAGCAGGGGAGGGCAGTTGTGGGAAATCAAGCCAGCATGGAGGGCAGTTAGGGGTGACCAGGCTGGCAAGGGAGGGCATTTAGGGTCAATTGGGCCAGCTGGGGTGTAGTTAGTTATTGATCAGGCTGGCAGGGGGTGATCAGAATGGCAGGCAGAGCGGTTAAAGGCAATCAGGCAGAGGCAGGCAAGCCGTTGGGAGCCAGCAGTCCTTGATTGTGACAAGGATGGGGCCTAAACATGAGATTAGACATCTCTCAAGGGTTCCCAGTTTGGAGAACGTGCAGGGTGGGCTGAGGGACAAACCCCTGCCCCGTGCACAAATTTCGTGCACTGGGACTTTAGTTAAAATATAACATCTAAGAAGCCATAATTGTAATAGAGGAATATATAGGTCTATTTTAATTATGCTATTAGAAAGGATTTCCCAAGCAAGAGGTGACAAATTAAAAAATAATAAAGGAACAGGTGTGATGACAGATTACAAACCTTAGTTTGAAAAATATCTATAAACTATAATAAAAAAACAAAAATTAAAATTATGCATTTCAAACATAATATATAAATATCACTTATAAAGCAATAAAGAAACAATTAACAAAATATGAAGAAAATTGAAAGAAAGTATAAATATGCACAGTTGTCATATGTAGGGTAGCTAAATACTGTTAAAAATAGCTCTAGATATAATTTGTTAACCTTTATATTTGCCAAAAAAATAAAGATTTGTAAAAAAAAAAATCAGATGGTAAGAGTATAGGGAAAGAGAACAACCATATATACTTTTTTAAAAAAATTCTTTATTGATTAAGGTATTACATATGTTTCCTCATCCCCCCATTACTTTCCCAACCCCCCTACCCACTCATGCCCTCACCCCCTTGTTGTCTGTATCTATTGATTAGGGTTATATGCATGCATACAAGTCCTTTGGTTGATCTCTCCCCCTTACCTCCCCCCTCCCTTACATTCAGTTTGACAATCTGATCAATGTTTCTGTAGCTCAAGATCTGTATTTGTTCATCAGTTTACGTTGTTCATTATATTTCATAAATTAGTGAGATCATGTGATATTTATCTTTCTCTGGCTGGCTTATTTCACTTAGCATAATGCTCTTCAGTTCCATCCATGTTGGTGCAAATGATAAGAATTCCTTCCTTTTTACCACAGTATAGTATTCCATTGCATAGATGTACCACAGTTTTTTAAAATCCACTCCATCAACAAAAAATAAGAAAGCCCACTGCATGGGAGAACATACTTGCCAATGATATCTCTGATAAGGGTTTCATCCCCAACATTTACAAGGAATTCATACAACTTAACAAAAGGAAGATAAACAATCCAATCAAAAAGTGGGCAATGGACCTTAGTAGAAACTTTTCAAAAGAAGACAGAAGGAAGGCCAATGAACATATGAAACATGCTCAAAGTCACTAATTATCTAAGAGATTCAAATCAAAACTACAATGCAGTACCATCTCACACCTGTCAGAATGCCTATCATCAGCAAACGACAAGTGTTGGCAAGGATGCCAAGAAAAAGAAACCCTTCTTCACTGCTGGTGGGAATGCAGATGGTACAGCCACCTTGAACAGTATGGAGTTTCCTCAAAAAACTAAAACTGGAACTCCCATTTGACCCAGTGATCCCACTTCTACAAACATACCCCAAGAAGCTAGAAACACCAATCAGAAAAGATATATGCACCCCTATGTTCTTAGCAACACAATTTACCATAGTTAAAATTTTGAAACACCCTAAGTGTCCATCAGCAGATGAGTGGATTAAAAAAACTGTGGTATATCCAGATATACTTTTGATACTAATATAAATGTGCATAGCTTTAGGATGATAATTTTGTGTATTCATAAATAGTTTTGCTGTGCATAACAATTTTACTATTAACTATATTTTTACAACACTAACAAAATTCTGCAAGATTATACTTACAAAGATTATTTTTTTACAATAAAATCTAGAAACAGTTCCATTTTCAACCAAAAGGGAAATAATTAAGTTAAATATTAATACATACAATAAAGAACATGATAAGAATTTGGCAATTCTATCTGTACCAATGTAGAAAGGCATCCATAATGTATTAAGATTTTTCAAAAGCAAATTGCAAAAAAATATATAATCTATGTATCTAGTCTTGTAAAAAAGAGAAAGAAAAAAGTATAGAAATCTTATAGAAAGATAATCATACCTTTCTGTTAATAATAGTAAGTTCGAATTATGAAATTTTACTATGATAATCATACCTTTCTGTTAAGAATAGTAAGTTCTAATTATGAAATTTTACTATGAATGCGATGGAGTTGGAAGAAGTTCTCATTCTACATCATACACTTTTTGATTTTCTCACTATTATTTACATCACTTCTGTAATTTCCAGAAACAATAAACATGAAAAAGTAACAGGGTAACTAGTAAAACTGTAAATTTGTCACATGATTTTAGTGTCTAGATCCTTGCATATTTCAGAAAGTTTTCCTAATTATTTGACCTCATAAACAGAAAATATCAGAGTGAAAATATATAATTTTAAAATTTTAAGCACTATAAAAATATCTGAGACCTTTATTAATGATACCTATGTTAAACATTCTTTACAACATTTTTGGTTCTACTGTGCAGTGCCTAGAGTGTGAGTTGGTGACTTTATGGTACAATGGCTAATGAACAAAGTCAAGTAATAGGTTATTGATTTGTTTAATTCAATCATACAAGTTTAGATTGGAGATGGAAATGGAATTAGCCAAAATTTTCATATAGTCCCAAAATGCTCTAAGTAATTTGTATTAAGGAAATATATTTTTATTTAGCTTGCTGAATAATTTCTACTATGATGACTAAGCTCAAAGAACTTACTATACATTATTATCATCAACTGGTCTCTTAATAATGCTTTGGTGTGGAAGAAGTTATGTAACTTAATAGACTAGACTTTTAGCAGCTGAAAACATCCCAAACACAATTATTCTACCTCTTCTAAATTTTCAGGGTTTTACATTTTAACCTATTACAGTAATATTCAAGCACTAATATTAGCACACAGTCAATTAAAATCCTTTCTTAGCATGTAAAATACAGAGATTTGGGGAAAAAAATTTTTTTTTGCAGTTTCCTGTATATTTCTGCTGCATTTGCTCAGAAGCCAAATGCAAATCAACATCAACTAGAATGTTATATTTATAGTTCCTAAACATAAATTACAACTTCAATTTGATTAAAGCAGGAGTGCATGCAGTATTTAAAGCTTCTTCTTCCCATGGTATCTAGTTCCAATTTCTTTCTGTCCATAAAAATCACCTGATTTACTGTGGCATATATTAAATATTCAGTTTTCCTGATTTGTCCTATGTTGTATCTCCTGAGTGACAACCAAAAATAGAAAGAGGTTAGGGATGCATATCTCTTACTTTGATGTAAGCATAGCTGCTGTGTAAAGAGTGAAGATTGCTTCTTAGACTCATCCTCAACAATTGGTGGTCCAGAAGGTGAATATTTACAAACAGGTCATGTTGTCTGACACCAAGGTCCATTAGCGCCATATTCTCAAAAGTTTGGTGTATAAAAGGCAATGCACTCAATGTTGGGCAACCTAAGAGAATTAAATTTTGAGCATCTGTCCTTAGAACAGGCATAGAAGGGGCAATGGTGATGCCTTAGAATTTTTCCAAGCCTGCATAGAATAAAAAGTCCAGACCTGAGGGTATTAGGTTCCATTTGGTTTCAGGATACATCAATACCATTTATCTTTTGTTATTATAGCTTTTCAGTGATTAGTACCAGCAGTAGTGGCTGATTACTTTTCATATCAGAGTGTTCTATTTCCTTTGTGGAAGTACCTTAACATTTCATAAAGGTTAATGGATTTTCAGTAAATTAGTATCAGAGAAATACTGTTGGTTCTTAGTATTATCCTTAATCTATCTCTTACTCCTTCTCTATACAAATTAATATGACTTTTCCCTGAAGATGCCCCCATGACATCCATAATTCACATCTTTACTTGTGATAAATCTACCTAGAATTCATGATCATTCTCTATTTTCGTTTATAATTGTGAATAATATAATATTTCTTTAGATCTTCTTTCAAATATGATTTAATCTGTGGTTTATATTTATTTCAACATTTTTAATAGTTACCAGGTGCCTTGCTATGTGATGAAGATCTTTCCTTTCTGTGTTCATATGAATAATTATTTTCCTCACATAACACAATTTATGTACAAATTTTAGGTAGACCCTTATTTAACAATATTTAAGGATGGGGACAAAGTTGTCATTCTAATAAGGTAGAATTTAGAACAGGGTTTGACACTAAAGTATCTGTTCAACAAACATTTGCTAAATAGAATAGTTTAAAAGGTGACTATTAAAATCATAAAGTACTTTCATTCTAAGATATATTTAACTCATATTTCCCCTATTTTAAAAGATATTTTGTGAGACTTCTAAGACAATGAAGAATAAAAGTGATAACACACTAACTGAGGGTGAGTGGGTAGAATAAAGCTGAAAAAAGAAAATTTCCACCTCAATGAAACTTGGAAGTAGCTACTCACTCAAACATAAAATATTAAGAATATCTGCTAAACAAAATAGAATTAGGAGGACTTCTGGTTTCTAATTCCACATCTGAGGAGATTGAAAGCCACCATACTATACTACTAAAAAGTAAAAAACTGTACAGACTAAAGTCAATAATTCTCCTAACATCCATAAAAGTGGGGAAGACTTAGGGAAAACCATTGCTCCCAACATTGGAGAAAGGTGAATTCAGGGATTCTTGACTTAACATAGCAGAGACAGATGAGTAGAAACCATCACAGGAGACAGTGCTTGGATAGAAAAATCTGAACAGGAATTGATGAACTGTTGGAGGCTCAATGTGGAAACTGACAATTAAAGATTGCAAGGAGACCCAGTCATAAGAGATTCCCTATTATTTTGTGAGACTTATCTCCAGGCATTTGACCAAATTCCCACAGTCAATATTAAGAAAAAAATTCCTTCTGCCCCCAGCAGAGAAAGGGCAAAAGTAACCATTTTGAATTACACTTTCTAAGGCTTGTTGGGGTATTATCAGAGCCTAACTTACCTGGGGGAAGGGTGTCTACTACTCAGTCTCACTCTAGCCATCCTCTACCACCTTAAAAACTAGGGGTGGGGGTGGGGAGAAACACTTGAAAAGTTCACAGAGGTAAGTACCCAATATGGAGAAGATTATGGGAAAGTTGTTGTCATGCAATGATGGTATGAGCTAACACTACCTTATTGAAGAGAAGTCAGGAAATATTCAGGAACATAGAAAGTGTTTATAAGCTTTAACCCAACTATTCCAATTTTGGTATATATTGTATCTCCCAAATGCAAAATTATGCATTCAGGTATGTTAAATGCCAAATTGTTTATAATAGAAAAAAATGGGGAAACCTAAATGTTTCCCAATAGGTAAATGGTTAAATAAGTACAGTGCTTCTATACCATGAAATATTTTGTATTTTTTGAAAAACATTGGGCTAGATCTATGTGTGTGGGCATAAAAATATCTTCAAAATAAATTATTAACATAAAGTACATTGTAAAAACTGTGCATGGTGTGATCACATTTGTGATTTTTTTATTTAATTAAAAATATTTTTATTGATTTCATAGAGGAAGGGAGATGGAGAGAAACATCAATGATGAGAGAGAATGATTGATCAGCTGCCTCCTGCACACCCCCTACTGAGGATTAAGCCCACAACCCAGTTATGTGCCCTTGACTTGAATTGAACCTGGGGCCCTTCAGTCTGCAGGCCGACACTCTATTCACTGAGCAAAACTGGCTAGAATATGAATTTTTAAAATTCAAGAAAGTGTGTATGTGTGTGTGTGTGTAAAGATACACTCCACATTTTAATGGGAAACTTGAACTTTTTACTTTTTAAAACTATCTTTTATAAGTTGTCATTACTATTTTTAAAAAAATAAATTCAAAAGAGAAACAGAAATCATGTCTACTCAATTCTACTGAATTATGGTCTCTAGGGGTAAAGATTGGGCATGTGTATTTTTTAAAGCTCAAGAGATAATTCTGATGCATAGCAAGAATTCAGTCTGTGGAAAATAGTCTGGCAGTATTTCAAAATATTCAACATAAAATTACCATATGATCCAGCACTTCTATCTTTGGGCACATACATACAAGTAATTAGAAGCAGGTACAAACATACCTAGGTTTATAACAATATTATTCACAATTGTTAAAAAATGTAGAAAAGAAACTGCCCATGCATGGATTAGTGAATAAACAATATATGGTATACAGATAGAATGAAATATTATTTGGCCTTAGAATGTAATTACTTTTTAAAATATATATTTTATTAATTTCAGAGAGGAAGGGGGTGGGGGAGAGAGAGAGATAGAAACATCAATGATGAGAGAGAATAATTAATTGGCTGCCTTCTTCGATCCTGAAATCCAGGCATGTGCCCTGACTAGGAATCAAACTGTGACCTCCTGGTTCATAGGAGGACACTCAACCATATGAGCCACACCTGCCAGGCTAGAATGAAATTCCAACATACACTATAACATGAATGAACCTTGAAGACATTGCACTAAGTGAAACAAGCCAGACACAAAAAATGACAAGTATTGAATGATTCCACTTATATGAAGTACCTGGAGTAGTCAAATTCAGAGACACAAAGAAGGGTTGTTGCCAGCAGTTGGCGGAGGGACAAATGGGGAGTTAGTGTTTAATGAGTACAGAGTTTCAGTAAGGGAAGATGAAAAAGTTCTGGAGATAGATCATGGTGATGATTGCACAATAATTTCAATTTACTTAATGCCACTGAACTGTACACATAAAAATTGTTAAAATGATAAAATATGATATTATATATATTTTATCACAATAAACGTTATTTTAAATGGAATTTGAACAACTGAAAATGATGAAGATACTAAGAACAGGTATCACAGGATTTAACCAAGATCTATCAGAAGTTACATTGTCATATAGTTAAACCATTAAGCATGAAAGAATGAAAATAAATGAATTCAATAACTAAAACAAAGTTAACCAAAGTAAAGCAGAAATAAATTATTAATAGGAAATAAAATGTTAATGATACTTCCAAAAGTTTTCAGTAGATATCCAGAAGAGGGGTTGCTGGGTCATATGATAGCTCTATTTTTAAAATTTCTTTATTGATTAAGGTATCACATAATTATCTTCATCCCCCCATTTCTATCCCAAACCCCTCCCTATGTATGCCCCCACCCCCTGTTGTCTGTGACCACTGGTTAGGCTCATATGCATGCATACAAGTCCTTTGGTTTATTTTTCCCCTTTCCCCCACCCTCCCCTACCTTTCCTCTGAGTTTTGACAGTCTGATTGATGCTTCCCTGTCTCTGGGTCTGGTTCTGTTCATCAGTTTATGTTGTTCATTATTTCCCCTAGATGAATGAGAACATGTGATACAAGAATTACACTTATAAGAACTGAAAATGAGACAAGCAATAATGGTTATGCTGGGAGGCAAATGAATTAGTCTGTAGTGAGTTTCTTTCTGGGCCAACAGTTCTTTTGAGTCCCAATTTCAATGTCAAACAGTTCCTTATGTGTACATGTCAGCAATGATATTTCAGTTCTGAATGGTGGACAAATGGTGGCAATGCAAGTCCGATCCTCTCTGGTTTGGTCCTGGGCAACCTGCAGTGACACACATCTGCTGACTGCTAGTATGGCAAGTCATCATCAGTGTCTTCCATCTCTGGACTGTTTCTCTTCTGTCTTCATGGCTGGAGCTGTCCTGTCGAGTATATGTTTGTATATTTCCAGAAAACAAATACAAGACCATGTGGATTCCTCCAATAGAGAGGATAGCTCTATTTTTAATTTATTGAGGAAACTCTATACTGTTTCTATAGTGGCTGTACTAGTTTACATTCTCAACAGCTGGAAACAGGGGTTCTTTTTTCTCCACAAACTCTCCAACACTTGTTAGTATATCACAGTTTTGATTTGTATTTTCGTAGTGAAGTTGATCTGTATTAGCTAGTGAAGTTGATCATCTTTTCATATGTCTGTTGACCATTTGTATGTCTTCTTGAGAAAAGTGTTTGTTCAGGTCCTCTGTCCATTCTTTAAGTGGATTGTTTATTATTTTGGTTGAGTTGTATGAATTCTTTGTACATTTTTAAGATTAACCTCTTGTCAGAACTATAGTTTAAAAATATCTTCTCCTATTTGCTTAGTTGTCTTTTTGTTTTGTTTACAGTTGCTTTTGCTGTGCAGAAGGATTTCTTACACAAGAACCACCTTCTTTGGGTATAAATTAGCTAATTTTTTTCAAGTGTGACACAATTTTCCTAGGGCTACTTGAGGCTGGAAAAAATTAGTATATTCCTGGAGCTGTTCTCAACAAAGGCCCTTCAATAGAGTACTATGGGATACTCAAGTACTATTTCTCACCTGACAGGATCTAACCCACATTCTTAGAGCCATTTTTTCTTGGTTAAAATACTCCTCCTAGGAATGTATGTGTTTGATTGAAATGTACTGGAGCCACTCACCAAATGACTTAATTGCTTGTCCCTGTGAGCTTATCAGCCATAAGAACATGTCACTGATTTTAAAGGTGAAGATTTGAGTGTCTGGAATTGTTTCATTATTAATAGATGGGGTGGATATGTCATCAATGACATTACTAAAAGTCATGCCCTACTTATACATATAAAACTTTATTAAGGCATCCACACACTGTTATCTCACTTTCCTTTTTGTAAAGCTTTCTGCTATTTGTCATATTCTGGCCTATAGGTCTGATTTTGGTAAGTCTAAGCTATTTTCCCTGTTTTTTTCCAAAGGTCTCCATATGTGTCCTTGGACATGCCTTCAAGTCTCAGGTAGGCAGTTGACAATTCTGTTTTAGCTTTCACTTCCTACTTGTATAGAACCCTTAGATAAGTTTGAGGTGAATGCTTTGAGTTTTTTCATGTATTTTCTGGGCACTTACACAAACTGTCACATGTGTATTGACTTGTAGATGCTCAGAAAATTGTAGTTTTTTAAAGTTCTCTATGGATATATCATTCCCTAAGTATTTGTTTTAACTTTTGACCAATCTCTTATTTGTTCCAAATGATATCACTACTTCACACAACTCCAGTATTAAACAATTGCTGATGATTGTTTTTCACAAACACCCTGGGGATAGGACTTTCAACCTGAGAGTACTCTGAACCAGATCAAATAAGACAAGCACTGCTAATGAGGCTTTTCCAAGGAACTGCCAAAAGGTCAAATAGTAATTGTTATCTAGGGAGTGGGTGATATGAGAAGTTACAAACACATTCTTCTTCCTACAGTGGCTGCTAGATTATTGTGTAAGTAGAGAATACACTCTCTTTCAAGCATCTATGTTAGGCAGCTTTATCTGTCATTTTCATTGGCCTCAGATTTTTTTAGAGTTCTATTTGCCATAGGAATCATCATGGAAGTCAAGACACTACCACAAAACTGAAAGCTGTAGGTGAGTCTCATGCTTGGCCCAATTTGATGAAACTGCATTTTGTTGTTGTTGTATCTCCATTCTATAAACATTTCCCAAATCTAATCCCAACAGTTAAAGAGAGGGATTACGTAACTTCATCAGCACACAAAACCAAAACACTAGCTTAGTTTAATTATCTTTTCCACCATCTCCAACCCCCACCCCTTCCAAAGACCAGTGATAGGTACACAGTAAAGAGCCCGGTATTTTAAGTTTTCCAGAAAAAAGGAAAGATTTTCAGAACAAAGGAGAGTTTTTCTTAATATTAACTTATTCATAGGTGAAAAGTAAGTTACTAGAAACTTTTCAAAGACAGATAATAACTTTAAAACTTTGGAAAACATTTAAAAATAAAGAAAAGAAATAGCAGCTATATGCCTTTCATTCAATTAATGTACTCACAATACTGTCCTCTCTCTCTCTCTCTCTCTCTCTCTCTCTCTCTCTCTCTCTCTCTCACACACACACACACACACACACACACACACACATACATACACACACACCCCTAATCTTCAAGAACTAGATAACAAGAATAGTAGAAAGCTATTTTATATGCCAGGACTTTTACCCTTCCTTTATGGAAAATTCTTCCCCCAAATTCCATGCACCTTCATTTAAACCAGAAGATTTCACTGAAACATTCTCTCTGTTCATATCAATTTCTCCTCCTTGGTAATGGTTGATTGGTTTTGCACAGCTGACCAAAGTGGCACAAATTTGAATACCCTGAATCCACAATTATACGTCATTATCCAAAGTTGGGAACATAATTGAAGCTTGTACAAATATAATCCTAACTTGATTTTTTTTTCAAAGTACAGCAGAGGAAAAGCAATGCAGTCTTCTTAAAAATAAGCTGCATAAATGTGATATATAAGAACTGCTGGTAGGTGGTGTGTTTTATACAGTGTGGAGAAAATCATGTTGGGTTAATAAAACCAAAACAGAGTGGAGATGAGAAACATACAGAGAATCCGTGTGATATTGTAGTTCATTGTTCCATTTGTCCTTGAGACCATTTGAACCACTGCCATTTCCAGTTACACGAGCCTTAGAATAAATCTTCCTGCTTACTTCAACTGATTATAAATGAGTTTCTGTCATTAGCAACCGATATGGAAAGAAATGTAACCATAGCCATACTAGACAGAGAACAAGGAAAACATTAGGTAAAGTGGACTTCAGGAGATAATATGTTATCTGGATTTTAAAGGTAAGTAGACTATCACCTGTTAGAGAAGAAAGGAAAACAATATTATAGTCTAGTCAGAATGATATCAGTAGCCAAGATAAATGAGAGGAGGATCAGATCTGTTTAGTTTTGTGGGACATACAGGCAGAAAAGTCCACAATAAAATTCAAGTATATCTCAGGGGAGAAAACTGTCCTGCAGATACGACTTTACTAGTTAAAAAGTCTAGTTGTTATTTGAAACCACAAAAGATAAGAGAATCTACAAGGACAGAGTAAAAAAATAAAGAGAGGCTTCAGACAGAACACTGAGGGACACCACATTTAATATATGAGGAGACTGAAAGAAGCACCCGAGTTCGATTCTGGTCAAGGGCATGTACCTTGGTTGCGGGCACATCCCCAGTAGGGGGTGTGCAAGAGGCAGCTGATCGATGACTCTCTCTCATCGATGTTTCTAACTCTCTATCTCTCTCCCTTCGTCTCTGTACAAAATCAATAAAATATATTTTTAAAAAAAAGGAAAAAGAAAGAAGCTGACAAAAAAGCTAAAAAGAAAAAAAAATTAAAAGGTAAGATAAACAAAATAAAATAGTATCTCAGAAGCCAAGGGAGGAAAAATGCACTAAAAATGATATAGGATAGGATAGAGAATTAACATAAGGTAGGGAGATGTTAGAAGATTATTGTGCTGGTGCAGGCAAGAGAAAAAAAGGATGGTCATTGTATTTTTTTAGTGAACAAGAGATACTAGGTAAATATTTAGAAGATAATATTGTGAGGACTTAGCGATTATTTGGATGTAAAAGATCAGGAAGAGGAAGTCATGGTTGTTGCTCAGACTTCTGACTAGGAATATTGAGTATATAATTAATGCCATGCATTGAGCCAAGAAATATAGATCAAGAAGCTGCTTGGTAGAGAAAATAAGAACTTCAGTTTTGGATATGTTGATATTAAATACACATTCTATAGTCCAGTATATGTGTTGGAAAGACCATTGAATAGTTTTGGACCTCAGAGAAAATATTTGTGTGAGAGAGATCCAATATTCTGAGTTAGTTGCTTATAATTGAATTGAGGGAGTATATGACATTGTCTAAGGCAAAAGAAAGAAATGAACAGGATCAAAGAGTGATCCCTCAGCAACTCCAACATTTAAGGGCCAGCTAAAATATAATGAGTCTGCAAAATAAATTTTCAAAAGAACAGGTAGAGAGGTAAGAGAAGAACCAGAAATGGGGGATTTCTCAGAATCTGAAGGAGTATTTATGATTGAGTATTCAATTATGTCATATGTAATAGAGCATTCTAATTAAAGGAAGACTAAAACTATCATTAATTGGACAAAATATGGAGGCTATTGGTAACCAAAGAGTAAGACAGTTTGTGGTAACATTAATGGTGGAGAAACAGGATCAGACTGGAGTAGTTTAAGAAGAAAATAGGTTATGAAGTAATGAAGATAGCAAATGTAAACAACTCTTGAGAAGTTGGACTCTGAAAGGAAGAAGGAACATAAAGAGTTAGTTGAAGAGGGAAACTTTCAGTGCAATTGTAAAAGTATATATCTATATTTTAATGTGCTTTGTTATTGATACTAGTATAAGACTGGGACCATATCATGAAGTGTCTTAAATGCCATCTTAAGAAGTTTGGAATTTTTTCCTGTAGGTAATGTGGGATCATTGACAGTGACATGAACACATCTAGATTTTAGTGAAAGTAAGGTTTTAAGAGTAAGATTAATAAATAGAGATAAACTTGGTGACTATTATAATAGCTCCAGTGAGATAAAAATAAATGTACAAAATAAAACAGTAATGGAATATTTAGGGATATTAATAAGATGTAATTAACAGGGTATGAATGTAAAATAAAAGAAAATACTAAGGATGACTCATAAATATTAATCCTGAGTGCTCAATGGTGGTATCACATATAGAACTGGAAACATAGGAGAAATGAATTTATGGGTAAGGTGATAGCTAGATTCTAATATACTTTACTTGTGAAATACCCAGGTAAAAATGTATAGTATGGAAGCTAGGAAGAGAGGATTAGTCAAAAGGATAACTGTATTCAAGGTGTTTCATTGTATAAAAGCCTAAGTAAGGGAGCATTTATATTTGAAGCTATATTTATGTTTTCATTTTTCTAGATTGAATATATATAACCATATATGTGCAGCTTCATTAGTTCAAAAGGTTTTCTATATCCAGGAAACTGTGTATCAGGAGCTCTACAAAAATAGTTGTAAAATTCAATAAAATCCCATAGGATGCTTCAAAAGAGAAATAAATACTAAAGACACCAACATATTTTGACTGACAACTCTAAATGATATACTTTTGTTTTCACTGAAATATAAACCATTACTTGGCTTGGTTTATTATAAATATCATCTTTCTCATATATGCTTGAAAATTATCCACTGAGATATATAATTATCTTGAATATACAGTGCCCTATATTTATCTTGATGGATGGAGGTTGGCTACCTTTATGGAGCACAGGAATCTATAGGCCTTTCAAATTAATTAGAGTTTGTTTTATTTGTAAAGGGGGAGCTTGTTAACACTTTATTTTTTATTTTTATTTATTTATTAATTTTTATTGAATTTATTGCAGTGACATTAGTTAATAAAATTACATAAGCTTAAGTGTACAATTCTATAATATATTGTCTGTATATTGTAGCATGGGTTCATTATCCAGTCAAGTATTTTTTTTGTCATCATTTTCCCTCAGGTAGTCACTATACTGTTGTCTATGTCTCTGAGTAAAATTTGGGGAAAATATCACATTTGTTTATAAAGTCAAAGTGACATGTGTAGACAGTGTCTGGGAAGGCACTTGGGCATTTCTTTAAATTATTGTCAGCTGAGTCCAAGGGGACTGGCAGAGAAGTCTTGGATACACATTCACCAAAAAGGCGAATGTATTATCAGTACTAACTCTTAACTTTGCCCAGGCATCCTATAGTGTGACTTTGATATGCAAATCCAGTGAAGCACCAGGAATGCTCAGGCCTACTCAAGAATGCAAATGATCTCCTTTGATCCTAACTTTTGGTGATACTTCTTGTTATTTGGGAATATAAATAAACACACTGCATGGACTCTGGATCCCTGTCCCTCCATCAGAGAAGGCAGTGGTTCCACCTGGCTCCCAGCTTTGTTTCTATTTCTGCATCTTGCTTTCTTTTATTTCTCAATTCCCAGCCACCTCCACTCAGAACTGGTTCATCTCTCTTTTGGTGCTGGACGCAGAAAAGGGAGATCCCTGCCATATCTGGCCCCCCACCACAGACATGTAAGCCTGTATATACATTTTATTCTATCTTATGCCTCCAAATAAAAGGGCTACAACTTGGGAACTTTATTCCTTGTATGCACTCTGCCAAATTGAACATCTGGCATAGATACAGTTTAATACTCATTTTTTTCATTGATATGGTAGGTGTGGAACTCAACTCGGCATACAAATAAGGTTTGTGTGTTTTTTCTCCAATTTTTTTACTTATTTTAAAAATAGTTGCTTTTAAATGTATTATGTTATAGAAAAATTCTGCTGTAGTTGTGGTTCATTAACTCCAGGTATTAATATATATAGTGTGAGAAGAGTAGTAACATTTAATAGGAGAGATTGAGATTGACAGGAAATACAAGTCTTTAGATGTCAAGCAAACTCTCTCCATGCATGATTTTGAGCAAGTTATTAAACCTCTGCAAGCAACAATCTGTCTCTATACAACGCAAGCCTGGAGGTATTTGGAAATATTCAGATAACTAACTATATTCAGAAACTGTTCTCTTATGTCCCTATTCTTAGTTAAGTTTCCTTTCTTCATTCTCATTGAGTAAGATGAGAAACTCTATTACTAGCCTTATGAGATTATTTTTAAAGGCTATGTGGGTAGGCCCATACCAGGAGGCATCTTACCATGTGCTATTCATCTATTTTTCATCCACACATAGCAAAGGGCATGGAACCATAGTTAGTGCTCCATAAAGCTTTATTACACTGAACTGAATATTTTTCCATTTTCATCCAAATTATCTCAATTGTATAGCTTCACTAGCAAAGAACATATACCATTATGTATCTATTTTAAACACCAACTGCTCTAAAAGGTCAGAAGAGTTCTCATGCCAGTGGCATTTTGTTGTTGAATTATGAAATGCTGAATTTTATTTGCAATATAAAGACCCTATTATGGTTGTTGTTCATTCTGGCTAATTATATAGCTAAAGCCATACCATGTATAATGAATTAGATTTCTGATACAAAATCTCTGAAGGATATAAATTATGGGATGGAAGAGTCAAAACCTTCCAGTGTTAAGACAATTAGAAACTCACTGAAACCCAATCCTAGTGTTGATGAGTTAGCAATTGGTGGATGATTTTATATAAAAAATAAGAATAAATGTATTTCCTTAAGTCAAAGAAAAATGGGCACTCTCCAAAAATAAGAAAATACACTAGAGAAGGTTTGCAAGACTGAACACAGAACATTGATTGATCATGTTGAAATAGGGGAAAAGATCAATTATTCAAATCCTCTTCTAGTCAGTAATTCAGCAAGAATATATTGTTGGTATGGCAGAGTCATTGGCAGTCTGTGAGCAATGCAAAGCTATAACAGATTCACTACTAACTTCACAATTCTGGTGACCTTGGGAAATAACATACAAATTCAGGTAATTAAAATGAATATATTAATACATGATCTCACTTATATGTGGGATCTACTTAACAAAATAAACTGATTAATAAAATAGATTCAGAGGCTTGGAAACATGGAACAGACTGATGAATTTCAGAGGGAAAGGAGGGAGCAGGAAGAGATTAACCAAACAACTTATATGCATATGTTCATTGCCATGGACACAGACAATAGGGCAGGGCAGGAACTGGGTGGTGGGGGGCAATGTGGGGGAAAAAGGGAGGAAATCTGTAATAATGTTAACAATAAAGGTAAAAAAAATAAAGTGGAGTGAAGCACATTGTAAAATTGCAAGCAGTTGACTCAAGTAAGCCTGAAGCACTCAAGTGTACTGAATAGTTTATGTTTATTGTTTTGGCTTGGTAGCAACTCTTCACCTCTTTCTTATAATAATAGTATTCCCAATAATTGATATTCTACATTTTGTTCCTTTAGTTTAGTTGGAACTGAACTGACTGCAGTTGTGGAGTACAAGACCCAGGCCTGGCCAATTGTTTCACAGAATACTCTTAGCTACAGTGATTATTTCATAAGTGAATATTTGACCTCGACTACTCCAATTAGAACGAATCCTTAGAATTGTACAGAATTTACTGGGAAGAAAAACACTCTTCCATTGTACTTGAATTTGGAAGTCCTGAGCCTGGAGATTCTGCAGGTCACCATGTGGAGCCCGATAATGAAGACAAAAGAGGTGAGGGCAGAGCTAAGAATGGATATAAATCAAAATAGGATAATATTGTTTGGGCTCCTAGTTCAGGTCTTACTCAAGACTTTTTTACATAAGCCAACAAATTCTCCTTTTTCAAGGTCTATTTGTGTTAGGTTTTATGTCACTTGTATTCCAGGGCTGTTGTCTAATAATTCCGGCACAGGAAGCTGAATAAAAGGAGAAATGTCTAGAAAATTGGTATAACTTTGATCAGACACTTGCCATGTATATCTCGTCTTTACCACCCCCCCCCTCTTCTCCCCAAACACAAAGACTACATTTTTGAAGATTCAAATACTACCAAAGAGCCAGTATGGTATGAAAGGTATGTGCACAGGGCCTCAGCATCTCATTGGCCTTTGGGTGGGGTTCCCCATCTTTTCCATCTTTTCAGAAACCAGTTATCAAGCAGCTGCTCTCAAAATCCCAACTGTCCCACTAATTTATTTTGAAAAATGGCAATGCTGATGCCAAAACCATGTAGAATCTCTGAAAGATATGATTTATAAGAACAGCTTTGAATGCAATTTTCTATCTTAGAAAACTGTACTATTTTACAGACATACATGCAGAAGTATACTACCTCATTAAAAATAGGTTGCTTTTAGTTATGTTAAAAAATATAAAAGATGAAAAAGAAAAGCGAGGTTGATAGAAATGATGACAATTTTCTTTTAGCAGAGGTTAGAGTCTTTAAAATTAATAACAATAAGTTTCAATGATTTTATAACATTCCAGTTATTACTTTTTAAAACATTCACTGAATGACTATTGTGTTAGATGTTTTGCCAATATAGATGAATCTGTTGTTTGAGCCCTCAAGGAACTCAGAATTCTAGTAGGATAGATAAGAACATTTTTCCTTCCTTTATTCATTCACCCAAGAGGCACTGCTTGGTGTTGTGTGTTGAATAAGAGAAAATACTAAAGGCAGAAATCTTTCCTAAATTGGGAAGGCTATGCATTGACAGAATTCCAGGCAAAGATTTTAGTGAAGTGATACATTATTTGGTATGTGGTAACCAAAATGCAGGCAAATCTGATGATGCTGGTTCTAGAAGAAGCATTCTCCACATAGCTTGGGTTGTTGCTCTCTAATGAAGAGTGACTCTGATGAGTTTTTTTTTTTTTAATATATTTTATTGATTTTGTACAGAGAGGAAGGGAGAGAGACAGAGAGTTAGAAACATCGATGAGAGAGAGTCATCAATCAGCTGCCTCTTGCACACCCCCCACTGGGGATATGCCCGCAACCAAGGTACATGCCCTTGACCAGAATCGAACCCCGGGACCCTTCAGTCCCCAAGCAGACGCTCTATCCATTGAGCCAAACAGGTCTCGGCTGATGAGTTTTTTCTTAACTTCTTATTTTAAAATACTTACAGATTCACAGGAAGATACAAAGATAATACAGACAGGTACTAGTATCCTTCACCAATTGCCCTTAATAGGTTTATTCTATACAAAATATAATATCAAAACCAGGAAGTTAATACTTATATAATGTGTGAGTACAGTTCTATGTCATTTGATCACATATGTAGATTGGTGAAACCAGCATTCCAGTCAAGACACATAGCTATTCCATCACAACAAACATCTTCCTCATGCTACCCCTTTATAGTCACAATCATTCTCCTGCCTATCCTCTGGCAACCACTAATATATTTTCCATCACTATGGTTTCTGACAAGAGGATTTTAAACTTTTTTTCTGGGAACAATACCCTTCAAATATAGTGGTGAATCCATTTGTCAACAGAATTTTTAGAAATATATAGGTCATCAGATGAGTACACTATTCCTGATATCTAACTATGAAAGAAGGTAGCAGAATGTGTGCCTTTAGGCCGGTGTAGTTACAATGCAACTTAATAGAAATAATAGAGAGGACTCCATTGTAATCTGAATATTTATGTTGACAATGTTATTTTAATATGCCATATGTGTTCTTTTAACATAATTATTGGTAAAATATTTTTATAATGGGGTTATTTTAAAAAACTTAATGTGCACTGATTATCTATGTATCTATCATTAGTGTATAGAAAGAAGTTACTTAATTCTCAGAGTGGGTACTGAGTAAGAAAACATCTGACAAAACCAGTGAACAGAAGATAAAAATAAGTAGAAATCTATTAAAAAGTCTGGGAAGAGCAGATTATCCAGTTCACTTTACATAAAGAAATAATGTCTTTCATATGGTGAAGGACCACTTTTGTGAACACCACACTGTGCACATTATACAGGGATTTATTATAACTTACTGAAATCCTCTAACAAGAATATTAGTAAGTTAGAATAAAATTCTGGACACTTCTCAAGGCAAAATGGTTTAGGCTTCAGTACACAGTTCTCTTGTGGAAAACCATTGTGTTAGACATCTGGTGATATAATCATTTGTGTAGAGGGAAAGTTGGGCTATCCAGAGGACATCTTTCTGTGCCAGGAAAAGCACATGGCAACCATAGAAGAAATCATTATGAACTGGATTAATAGATGTATAGATAAAGAGGTTGAGAATCTGCTATTGGTAAGATTTGGCAACAGGTGCTGGATATTCAAACCCTAATTTCTATAAATGATGGTGAACATCTGCTCAGAATAGCAATGGAAGAGAATATTCAAATCGCTACTAAATACACTTGCAACAGGAGCCATGAGACCATAACCAAGACATTTTTCTGTTATCAATTTATATGCTAGTAAATCATTAACTCTAAATTGAGCAGTATTCTACAGCAAAAGTTCTCATTCTAGTTGTGTATTCTGATTATCATTGGAGTTTATTTAAAATGTTGATAGCTGTTTTGCAAACCAGGAGTACTGAATCAAAAAATCCAGAAGAGATTTTCTAAAATATGTACTGTTGCAAAGTTCCTCCGCAAATTCCAATGATCAGCCAAGTTTGGAAACCACTTTTTGAAATGCTGTTCAGTAGTATATGTCCAGAACTATATTTATTATTGTCCTCTTAACTTTCAGTCAATTAGACATTTTTAATTGATTTTTTACAGAGAGGAAGAGAGAGGGATAGAGTGTTAGAAACATCTATGAGAGAGAAACATCTATCAGTTGCCTCCTGCACGCCCCCCACTGGGGATGTGCCCACAACCAAGGTACATGCCCTTGACCAGAATAGAACCTGAGACCCTTCACTCCACAGGCTGACGCTCTATCAACTGAGCCAAACCAGGTAGGGCTGAGCTAGTTTTACATATATTCACTTTAGTCATTTTACTTTCAATGGACAATTGAGTAAAATTTTAGAATCATTTGGTCAAACTAAAAGAATTGCAAGGGATTTCAGTTGAATTGTTATTAAACCAATTAATTAAATTGGGGATAATTAATACATTTACTTCATTAATTTTCCCAGTAAATAAGCTGTTTATATTTGCTTATATGCTTCTTTTAAATAAATAAATAAAAATGTGCTTTAATTTATTTATAATGTATTTATAATTATAGACTATATGTACTATGCTATATTATATGATGTCCCTCCCTCCCCATTACCTGTGGTTTCACTTTCATGGTTTCAGTTAAACATTGTCAACCATGGTCTGAAAACATTAAGTAAAAATTTACAGAAATAAGCAACTCAGAAGTTTTAAATTGCACATCATTCTGAGGTAGGCATGTTCATGGGACTAAGTTTTCTCCAGAGGAATATATATATATATATGCTGGATTTTTGAGTCACATATTTTAAATTCTGTTATTAATTTTTTTGTTCTTGTTTTGCATTTGAAATTCTACTCCAAGAATGGTCTTTAAGGTTTTTGAACACTGGCTGGCAAATCTCAAGATTTTTTGTTGTTTATTTTAAAAATATTTTATATAAATCTTATATCATTATTTTAAAACAAATTGAGAAAGTTTATTTTTCTAAAATTTCACACATTTTATAGAGCAAACACAAATGAATCATCCATAATAACTGTCTATGCTAGAACATTTTGGTGCCAATTTTTTATTGACTTTAAACTTTCTTCCATAATTATTAGTATTTTCTACCTTTTTAGAATTTTTAGTCATTTATATATTTAGAGAAAATTATTCATTTCAGTTATATTTTATAATTTATGAGCATATGATTGAACACAGCACTCTCCTCTTCGCTCCTCCTCCCTATTTTCATTTCTGTGGCTATATATTATATTATAGAAAGTAAATTTCACATATTTTATGTCTTTTCATAATCATTTTACATGGAGGTTTTTTGTTCTTTTTACTTTATTGCCCTCCACCCAAAATTGTCTTGTTTATTCACTCACTATATTTTAAAGTAATTCTTCCTATCTGTGTCCATGTATTTTATTTACTACCTTAAATTTTTTTAAGACATTATTTGGTAAGACTAGTTTCTTTTCTCCACCTCTTCAGTTTGTAAGCAATTGAGAAACATTACAAGGACCTAATATGCATGGAGTCATACTATAGCAACTTGAATGCAACTAAAGTTGTATTGATAATGCATCAGTTTCCTATCTTTTTCCTGATATGAACTTACCAAGCCATCCAATATACATGCACAAAAGGTGTATATGGGTTGCAAGGTGTGGACCAACTCCAGTGGTAATCTATATTATCATGTGATAGATAGGAAGCAAAGTACATACTTTTTGAGGGCATCCATGTCTAAGGGGAGAGAGAAGGAGGAGTAGACATGCTCATGATCCTTGACATTTCTCCAGTGACTTCATCACTAACATGGGCTGCTAGAAATTAGGTAGTACCTGTTTTCACCAATCAGACACATATCTTTTTTTATTTTTTTATTTTTATTTTTTTGGTGGGGAGGCCTAAGATATGAGTTTTAGACAGAAGTCAGAAAGGTCAATTTAAATACTTCATTCTTCTGGGAAGTGCTATGGGCTCTGGAATCTGACTTACATATGTAGTGTTGGTTGCAGACAGCTTACTGCTAAGTGCCTTGTAGAAAATCCAGTCAGTGAAAAAGAGCTTCTATTCCCCAAGGGCAGCTGAAATCCAAAGGTGGGTGGATGTAAGGGTGCAAACGTATTTAGGTATATTGAACCAATTTAAGACAAATACAAAAGACTGTCCTAGTTCCAGACCTCCCTGTGGCATGGACTGAGGCAGACACCTCTGTTATAACTGCTGAAGTCCAACGTCATCTGGCTAGTTCTTTTGTGTTCACAGTCTTATAGATATTTTTGCAGAAAGTTCTTCCTAATAAACCTCCTATATACAAATCTCTGTAGAACCTGTTTTCTGGCTAACTTACCCCAGACAAATGAACACTGGCAAATCTCAAGAGCTTTTTAATAATGCTAGACCCTGACCTCAGAAATCCTGATTTAGTTGGTCTAAGGTAAAGCTTAAGTATTTTAAGCACCCCCCCAGATAATTCTACCGTACAGCTGGAAATGAAAAGTACTGTCAACCCATCAAACTTAGAAGTGAAGCATATGGTGTAGCCATGCCTCTTAGGAAAGTAAACTAGTAATGTATTAGGGAACTTGTGCTTCAACTTTGATGAGGTATCTCATCCCCACATCCCTAGTATCAACCACTTCTATTTTATGACTCTTCCTGGGACCAGCTGAGAAGATAGTTCAAACTTTTGTCCTCAGAAGACTATAAAGTAGGTCAGAATAAGACATTAATAAAATTAACTTCAAGGATGCATTGTACCCTAGGCAGAGTATTTTATCTTTATTCTACTTTCCATTTTAAATTATGCCCATCTGCATTGTTTAACATAGCTCACCAGAGATTATGCAATTAGCCTAAATAATTACAACATGAAGGATGCCCCAAATTTGAACACTTTCTATCCCCTCAATTATTTCTTTCCCAGAGAGAAATTAAAGAACAAAAATAAGATCTCTTTGAATTAAAAGCCCAAAGAAATAAAAGTTAAAAATGTTTGCCTGTCCAAATTTCTTATTCCTCTAGGTCATAGACAGAGGGCTCTACTTCAAGGGCATGTATAGAGATGGATTTCTTTCTGAAGCATCTGTAGCTAGTATTCACCAGAAATGTATAAATCCTTTAAAGTTGGAATAATCCAACTTCCTATCTCTCACATCTCCCTTTTTCACAGCCACACAATGCCAGGATCACATCCAGAAAATTTAGAAGTAAAGAATATAAATCCAGCTATGCACAGTTTTCCTAAGCAATATTATATGCCTAAAACCTTGCATTTTATAAGTGCCCTCTTTAGTTAATTGACAGACAATAGCAGACACAACTGGGGTAAAATGAGCAGACAGAAAAAACCAAACACCACGAAAGGGATACTGCAATTATTCCATTTTTATATTTTGTTATTTGATTACCTGTTATATGTTAATTATCTGAAATATGTATTATGTCTCTCTGTCCAAGACTTATATATAATTTACACATAGAGTGTACTTAGGTTCCTTATAAATCTGGAACTATGAAAAGTCCATAATAACTTTGTGAATTGGTTATTTGTTGATTTAGAAAATTGTACTAGCTTTCAATATGAAGTTATCCAGACTTAAGAATACTCTTCCCAACCCAGAAAAAAACAACAGGATGGTGATATTTACTAGCCCAGAAGCCTTACTAGCCATAAACAGTAAAGGATGATGGATATAAACATGCTATAATGAAAGTGCATACCATTTTCCTAAGGAACTGACATTTCCTAAATATAAATATGCTTTAAATGCAAACAGTCAAGGCCTATTGCTAGAAGCTATTCACGAGTATTAAAGAAATAGTGCCTAGTGTTAGTCATAAATTCATTCTACTTATTTGTATCTAGTTAATTCTCTCATTTGACTTGATCAGCCTCATCTGATCCACATATTATTTTAATCTGGTGTTTTAGCTGCCTTCCCAAGTCAGTTTCAAGTGAGGCTCTCCTGAAATCAATCTGCCCACATGGGAAATATTAAAAAATTTACACCCAAGTAACAGGCAACATTTTAAATTTATCTCACCATTATAGGTATAATCTAATCTACCCAGAGAAACCTTCAACAATTCTGTATACACTGAGAAGTAACTTGTACTTACCCTTAACATTCTAATCTAGTTTCTATTCCTTATTTTCTGTCAATCTAAGTTTCCAAGGTTACAGAAATCCTACCTGCCTCTATCTTAAGGACAGGATTATAGATCCCTGTGAGATAGCTGTTACAAAATTTGATGGATTCACATGGCTATCCTATATAATAAAAGCCTAATATGCTAAGTGTACGGTCATCTGGTTGGCCATTAAAAAAATGATATGCTAAGGCTGCTCAACTGCTTGATATGACAAGCACTGACCACCAAGGGTCAGAAACTCTGACCAGTAGGTTAACTTATTGCTGGAATATGGCTGATCAGGACTGAGCGAGATGGGCTGGACACACCCTGTAGCCCTCCCTTGGTCCCTTGTCAGCTGGCCAACATCCTGTTTTTCTCCCCAGCCACAATCAAACACCAGTGGGGTCCTTCAGCCTGGCCTGCACCCTCTTGCAATCTGGGACCCCTCAGAGGATGTTGGAGTGCCAGTTTCAGCCTGATTCTGCAGGCAAGGCTTAGGGACCCCACTAATGCACAAATTCATGCACTGGGCTTCTAGTACTTAATAATTCAACATTGGTTAGATACAATCACCTCCAAGAAATCACACTCAAATCCCTTTGTATGGGCCAGCAGTTGAGATTCCATAGTGTCAGTTCAGATTCAGGGTTAATTACTGTTACTATAGAACATATGTGTCTGCTTCCCAACACACACACACACACACACACACACACACACACACACACACATTTATTTCCATTTATATGCTGAAATGCTTTGCTTTGTACATGGCAGAAGAGGGGGTAAGTTTTGTTGATAAATACTTATGGCAGTATGTATGACCAGTATAGCTTTATTTCAGTGTTTTCAATGACTGTAATCTATCCCATTATATATATATATATATATATATATATATATATATATATATATATATAATTTATTTGATTATTCTTTTATTAATAGGCATTTTGTTTCCAGCTCTTTATGAACAATACTGGAAGTGACATTGCATTATTTACATCATTATATATTGGTAAAATTGGCCAATCAAAGGAGACATATACATATATCCTATATAATAAAAGCCTAATATGCTAAGTGTCTGAACATTCATTCAACCATTCAAACAGTTGCTATGATGCCCACTGACCACCAGGGGACAGATGTTCTGACCAGTAGGTTAGCTTGCTGCTGGGATCCAGCAAACTGGGACTGGAGTGTTGGGGCTGACATGCCCTGGCATCCTCCCTGCAGTCTCTCCCAAGCTGCCCAACCTTCTATGGCCCCTCCAGCCGGCCAGTCCACAGGGGAAGCACCATTCAGCCAGAAACCGGGCTTGGGGCTGGTGAGCACAGCAGTGGTGGCAGGAGCCTCTCTCGCCTCTGAAACAGTGCTAAGGATCCCTTGGGACTAAGCCCACAGTTGGACATCCCCTGAGGGCTCCTGGACTGTGAGAAGGCACAAAAGTATTTGAAGCATAAAGCAAAATGCTAACATTTGTTCAATATATATAGTGAGTACATGGGTTATATTATTTTCCTCAAGTTTTCATAAGTTTGAAATACCTTATAATTTACACATTACCTTTAAAATGTATCTTCTTTATTTTTAAAGTTCAGAAATCTTAAAATTCAGAAATCCATATATAGGATAAATATTCATTGTTTTTGTTTTTTTTTCACTCTGCTGGCTCTTGCTGTGTCCTTTTGAACTGAAAACTTGAGTTTTGTGTTTTTTTTCACCTTGGGGATTACTTTTATTCTATGTTTTTCCTACATCAGTTATTTCCTCCCCTCCTATCACTTCTATTATTATGTGTTAGAGCATCAGGCTCTGTTTTCTATTAATGTTACCTTTTATTCATTTTTTTATACTTTTGCACTGTATTGCAGAATATATATTTCAGTTAATCTAGATCAACTATAATACTATAATGTAAAGATATGTACACATATAATACCTTAATAAAAAAAATCTAGATCAACTCTATTCTTTTACCCTGATTCTAACTGAATTTTGAGTTTCAGCAAGTATTTATTCAAGAAAGATTTATACTTTAGTGGCATCTTTTCAATTCTAATCTAGAATCTGTCTTAATGTGTTTTATCTTTCTTCATGAAATCTATTTCAATTCTGTTTTGGATGTTCAGTGTGATCCCCCTTCTCCAACTTCTGATTCCTCTTAAAGGTGAAGCAATTATGCTGCCTACTCATTCATGGGCATAAAGAGTCCCACCTACTCATTAGTCAATTGGAATCAGTTCCTTCACCATCTCTATATATGTCAAACTGTCAGAGTCTTATAATCAGTGGTGAATCAGTAGTTAGTGAGGCATAGTGAGTAGGAAGGAAGAGCTCTCCAAATTATAATATCGTGGACTAGTTCAACTCAGCTGGCCAGTCTCCTCAAGTCCAGTTCATGTTAATATAGCTTATTCTAGGTCTGGAAGTAGACAGTGGTCAAAGTTAATTCTGACCCACCATCTTTGTGTGTTGGAGAAATGTACTTTAATCACATGCTGATTTCCATCTAATAAATTATGGATGATTGATTTCCTGTAGATTCTCCCAGAAGGATAAGACATTTTCCCAAGCAACATATTCCTCATTTTTGTTCCACCCTTCCTACTCCTGCACTTAAAATAAAAGTGAAATAGCACTTACCTTCCAATGGATTACATCTATAAGATATGGACAATAAACTCAGCAGGTAGACCAAACTTTGTATTTTAATATGTTTAAAAAGAGAGCCTGCAGATACTTAGGCTACCCTGAGCTATAAACATAAATTATTGTTATAAATATTTAAAAAGAAGTTTGTAAGAATCTGAGAACTAGCAGAGCTCCTACTAGGTCAAAAAGATGTATCTTCATCCATAGAGTACCCAATATAGGACTTAGCAACACTTGGGCAACTTGTGGATTTCATTCTATGAGTTTCCTGAATGACAACCCTTGATATGCATATAGATATGACCATGGAAGTTAATGTCATCAGTTAATTTCTCTAGACTTTTCTAGCAGTGGATATGAACATAGGAAACAGAACAACAAAACAACATCAAGGCTAATGCTATGTAATGACTACGGCTGACAGACAGACTTGGTTGTGATTACATTTGAGATATCCAAATTTGATAACTTCCATAAATAAATGAGGCACATTTTGGGTGAGAGGACTGAGATTTTTATTCATATATTTGGGTAGAATGGCAATAATAATAAAGTCCAACACTTATTAAGTGATTTCTGTGTCCAAGGGCTTTAAAAAAACAACTTGTATTAACTTATTTAATCCTTTTATCTACCCTGCAGGTTTGTTACTATTGCTATACTCTTCATATTTTACTGGTGAAAAAACTGAGACGGAAGAAGTCTAATGTTACAAATATTCAAAACCTGTGCTCCCTTAATCTTCACATTCTAAATTATATATATATATATATATATATATATATATATATATATATATATATATATATATATATATATATATTAGAACTGGGAACTTCACACTGAATAAATATTGAGGTTCATAACAATACCCGTTTGTAAATTAATAGGCACTGAAAAGAATTTAAAAGACATATAAACATTTCCTAAAAGAGATGAGACAGTTAATTAGTTAATTCAGGGTCAAGTTATCAAGTTGATCAAAGACCACTAAAACCAGAAGCCA
The DNA here is from genome assembly GCF_964339955.1 of Pipistrellus hanaki. NCBI lineage: Eukaryota > Metazoa > Chordata > Mammalia > Chiroptera > Vespertilionidae > Pipistrellus > Pipistrellus hanaki. Next base: position 17,118,489 of record NC_140524.1, on the reverse strand, counting down.
ATCACAGATTATCTACAGGAACTGATTTGAATGACATCTGTTCAACACACTGTAAAAATTATGTGAATATTTCTAAAGGCCCTTTTGACTCCACATGGTAGAATAACGCATGAATTAAACCCAGTTTTCATCAAACAAGCGCTTAATACGTGTCTCAGATTTCACTGAAAATAAACTGATGAATTATCATGGGAAGTGCAGAATAACTGAATTGAACAAAGGGGTATTAGCCAAAATAAGTAAAACAATGTTTTCAAAATCTCTCAGTGTGGGATAAAAGGATAATTTCACAGAAAATGAGCTATCCTCCTTGATAACTTTCTAGAAAGATTCTTAAGGAAAATTGAGAAATGCTACTTTGAATGGGCTAAGATAGCCAAGCTCTAGTATTCAGATCCTTGAATGGTCACTGAACCATCAGAGCCAATTGCTCTTTGTGTGTATATGTTGTTCTTTATATAAAAAATAAATGTTAGGGATTTCAACTTACTAACTGTAATGTCTGTCAAACCTATTGAATGGGAATCAATTAATAAACTCTCTTTTTCAGAGTTCACAGTACAAATGAGCTACAGAAGTTAGACCCAGACATTGCTTTTTCATGAGTAGAGATGCAAGTAATATGTTTCAGAAAAGTCAATCACCAGAAACAGAAACAAAAATATCAAATGTTCTTCATTTTGGACAAGTTAGTATTTAATAAGTTATATATCAAAGAGTTGTGTGTAAAATATTAATATATGTGTGGCTTATTAGCTTGTGATCAGTTGTGTAGCCTTCTCAAAATAGTCCTATAATTACTACAGTTATATAAATAGGAATCCACTGTAGGCTTCATGTGTTGGTTACTAAAGACACTCAACTATAATCCACTCATGTGTTCAATCACTCAAGAAATATTTCTTATTCTCCTACTATGAAATGGGGCTAGAACTGTAAAGAAGACAGACAAAAACTCTTTTCTTCCTAACTAACACTGCAAGAAATTTATTTGAGGAAAATAATTTCTATTTTTCTTACTTGATATTTCCAGAGCAGATTTCTAAAAATGTTGTTATGAATACAAACAGAGCAAATTTCATTGTTCTTCAACAGGAGTTTGAAAACTTTTTTCCATAAATATTCAGATAGTAAATATTTTCCGCTTTGCAGGCTATATATTTTCTTTTACTAATACTCTACTTTGCTCTTATGGTATCAAAACAATCATAGATAAAATATAAATGTTTGAACATGGCAGTATTCAAATAGAACTTTATTTACAAAATAAAGTTGTGGGTTAGATTAAAATGAAAACAAATCTATTTATGTACTTGAGCCCTAGTTTTTTAAGTCCTGGTGCTAACTATACTTTTTATGTTTTAAAAAAATTTAATTCACCAAAACCAGTTTGGCTCAGTGGATAGAGCGTCGGCCTGTGGACTGAGAGGTCCCAGGTTCAATTCCGGTCTGGGGCATGTACCCTGGTTGCGGGCACATCCCCAGTGGGGGGTGTGCAGGAGACAGCTGATCAGTGTTTCTCATCGATGTTTCTAACTCTCTATCCCTCTCTCTTCGTCTCTGTAAAAAATCAATAAAATATATTAAAAAAAACTTAATTCACTAAAAAATTATTCAGATGAAGTGAGTTACTTTTATAACTAAATTGTATATGGTATGATAGATGGTCAAAATATATAAGATTTTGTATGAACTTGCAATCTATACATATATGGATCATAAATGGATTATGGTAATCCTATATAATGAAAGCCTAATATGCAAATTGTTCCCTCGACCAGGAGTTCCACTAGGAGTTCGACCAGGGGGCGAAGTTTGACCAGGGGGCTCTGCCATCTAACCAACCACCTACATTGGGGCCCTTCCTCCAGCTGGCCCCAATCCAGGCAGGCTGGCTGTACCCTACCCATGCATGAATTTGTGCACGGGGCCTCTAGTGCCAAATAATTGATGACAGAAAGCTATTACATTGTGTTTCCAAGAAAACCCATGGAAAATCTCTTTAGATAAAGCTCATATTAGAAGTGACTTTTCCCACTGGCAGATATGAAAATTTCCTTCAATTGCAAAAACTCAAAGAATTCTGGTCCATAGAGAGCAGTGGAGCCACAGAAAAAGTTCAAATATGTTTACATAATAATATGGTTTGAAATACAGAGATGCAGCAGCATAGTTTCATGAACTAAATTAAGGCTTTTGTACAAAAATACCAACCTAAAGTATAAGAACTCTGTTCTCAACCAGAATATAAGCAAAAACTCAGACTTAACAATAATATCACTGAATTCCTCATTATTAAGTATATGTGGGGCAGAAGTAATAGAACCCACAGACTAGGGCCCATATGAATCTATAACTTTTCCAGTGATCATACTGATTAGGGGTTATCAGCAATTCCTTACTGAGGAAGAACCATGAAATGAGAATCAGAACCCCCTCTTGCCTATGTTTCTCATTCCAGAATATGGCATTAGCATGCTCAACTGATACTTTTGTAATCTTCATAAAGTCCTAAGTCAAAAAGCCCCTTAGAGTAAAATTAAATATTGATACCTTAATTTTTCAGGTCCTACCTGATTATTGGAATTAAGGCTAGGTTGTCTACAGAAGCCAACTCTAATGGGTTTCCACTGATTCATGATGGTACAACTTGATTACTAAGACTAAGCAATAACTTATTATACACCATTGAAAGCTGTAGACACCATCTCATTCCTATGAAAATTTATGAAGAGAAAAAAGTAAACATTTACCTTGCCTTTTCTATACAACTACCAGAAGCCCCATGCATGAAATTCTGGCACTGGGCGTGTCCCTCATCCTGGCCCTTACCCTCTCACAGTCCAGGAGCCCTGTCATCTATTGACTAGCAGAGGGAGCCCCTGCCCTCCCGCCACAGCACCGACACCAGGTAACCTGGGCCTTTCTCTTTGGGGTGATTGATTGTTGGGACCCAAAGATGTAGGCCCTGCCCACCCAGCTGGGGCTCCAGGATGAATCGCCCCAGCAGAGGGAGGATCTGCCCACCCACCTTAGCCCGCAGGTCAGTGGCCTGGGCCTCCATCTTTGGGGCAATGGGGGGACCTGGGACCAATCACATCTCACCTGCCTTGGCTGGCCTGGTGCCAGTGGGTGTCATAGCGAGCTCATCTAGACAGTTGTTCCACTGTTCAGCCATTCAGTCAATTTTCATATTATGCTTTTATTATTATAGCTCTCACAGAATATCAAAATAGTTGAAGAGGGACACTTATTTTTTATAGAATAATTCTAATAAATAAAGGTAGAATGAAGGACAGTATTAGGGAAAACATTTTTGTATCCCTAAATATTATAATGGAGCAAAGCCATTATCATCATGGTTGTAAAAACCCTCAGATAAAATATTGATGGGAACTTCATGCTGGAGGCTGATATATTTGAAGGCATTGATGAATCTTGACCTCACTGAAAATGAGATAAACATATATTTAGTATATATCATTTCTTTCAAGGTTAATTATATAAAACTGCATATGAAGTATTCATATAAATTACAATTTAACATGAATATTTTAAATATATATATTTTTATTGATTTCAGAGAGGAAGGGAGAGGAAAAGAAAGAGATAGAAGCATCAATGATGAGAGAAGATCATTGATCAGCTGCCTCCTATAGGCCCCCCAGTGGGGATTGAGCCCACAACCCAGGCAAGTGCCCTTGACTAGAATCAAACCCAGGACCCCTCAGTCTACAGGCTGATGCTCTATCCTCAGCAAAACTACACTAGGGCTAACCTGAATCTTATAATGCTTCCAGATCTAATTCATAGTTTGTAGAAAATATAAGCTGAACACATCAAAAAACAAGAGCCAAATCCATAATGTGAGCCATTCTACAGGAAAAAGGATGTATTTACCTATTTTCTGTAATAAATAAATTGTATGATGAAAAGGGATTTGGGAACTATTTTCGAATAAATGTGATCTAAGAGACACATCAATCAAATGCAAACCAACTGTAAATAGACATTTTGAGAAAATCATGGGAATCTAAACATGGACTAAGTATTAGGTGATTTTAAGTAATAATTAATTTTGTTAGCTATGATAATAACATAATGGGTATGCCAAAAATCATCCTCATAAGTTAGAGATTCATATGTAAGTATTTATGAGGTAATTTATATGACATATGGGATTTAATCTAAAATACTCCAACAATAACAGCAACAACAACAACAACAAACACAGGGAAGACTAGGTGACACAACTAGGTAAAATGTTAGTAATTGTTAAAATGGTTAATGGATACATGGGGATTCATTACAATAGTATCATTTATTCTAATTTTATTTATGCTTTATAATCTGAGGGATAAGGGGTTAAATGACATAGGTATCCAGACTGGTGAAATAAGTAAGCTACACTCAATATAGAAAAATTACAAAATTAGACTGGTTTTGAATTGGATGACTTTATATGCTTTAGTCACATAAGATTAAGTAAGCTATTTTTTATTTGAAATTACACAGTATTTTGGCTCAATTTACTAGTCATTAATTACTAAATATTCAATAAGTTAGATTTCAAAGACTTAGATTTCATAAAGTAATTTCCTGCTTTCCTATTATAAAGAAAAGGATCTGTGTTTTTTTTTCTGTGTGTGGATATTCATGTAATCAAATTATCAATATCTGTTCAAATCTCAAATACTAAATATCATATAAAGACAAAGAGCTGTTGATTATAAAGAAGTCAGAGATAGGTCAATGCCATGAGAACATGTTTGTGCAGACACAGAGTCAGTCACGCTTTCATTCCAATGCCGAAATATGCAAGAAATGTTAATGACATTTAAAAACAAAGGCATAATAGAGAGGGGGTGGTGGTAAAATGGAGTTCAATATGGATGCAATTTAAGAGATGATGAGAAAATACATCAAGTGCCAGGAATAGTATAGTATGTCTTCATAGTGAGACAATAGATACATTTTGTTTTCTTCTATAATTTCCTTTGCATATTAAAATTTCTTTAACAAAGATATATCATTTCTGAAAACAAAGTTAATTGTATGAGATTCAAACTTTTTATGGATAAATGTATGTATGACACATATATAACATACCATGAGTGTGACTTTAGTCTATATACATGAAATACAAAGAAAAGGTGATTAAGATCCAAAAATGGATAAGAAACTTGTGTTTGCAAAAGATCTATTATTTAAAAATGTTAAGGACTAAAATAATATAGCTATAGATAATCTTTTTAGAGGGGATCAAGAAAGTTTTGTTTGTTGAGATTATATTATGAAGCAAGTTATATGCAAAGAGTATAAAGTCATGGACTTTTGCCTATTTTAATTTATTACACCATCCATGGAACTTAGAGGAGAATCTGGTGCAGAGTTGGCACTTAAATATTTGTTGAATAAAGGAATAAATGAATGTGCTAGTTCAGTCTCTCAAAATAATCCTTTCAAATAGATTATGATAGAGGCATGGTAAAGCGATCAAGTAACTTTCACAAGATCATACAGACTGAAACCAGAAGTATCTGACTCCAAAAATGTTGGTGCTATCAACTCAAATTTAATGAAACTATGTGTCTTTTTTTTTAAATGTATCTTATTGATTTTTTATAGAGAGGAAAGGAGATGGAGAGATAGTTAGAAACATTGATGACAGAGAAACATAAATCAGCTGCATCCTGCACATTCCCTACTGGAAATGTACCCACAACCAAGGTACATGTCCTTGACTGGAATCAAACCTGGGACCCTTGCGTCCACAGGCCAACACTCTATCCACTGTGCCAAACTGGTTAGGGCAAAATTATGTGTCTTGAAATATTATTTACATGTTACTAGTAAAATTAAGGTGCAACAGTACATATCATTTGAAATTAGTCAACCTATAATGAGCATTAAACACTATAAAAATCAGTCTTACTCTTGCAGATTATAGCATCTTACAAAATTATATGGAAATAGAGAAGGTTAAAGTTTTGATAGTGTGACAAAAGACAACAGTGAACAAAAAATATAGAAAATAAATCAATGCAATTTGATTCTGTAAGTGTGCTAAATTATATTTCCTTCAAATTCCCATGAACCTAACTAGCACCTTCCCCTCATTAGAGATTCACTATCCCCAAAGTATGTGGCTCCCAGAGGCCCCACCCTCCTGATTCCTGGTGGAATCTACTTCTGAGCTCTAGCTCCCATGAGATCTGTGCAGACTTTGGGATAAACTGAGTTGTGTGGCTGTAGTAAATACTCTCCCTAGTATTCCCCAAGACTTACCAACACTTACCCCTCAAAAGAGATCAAATTGGCCCACCCTCCTGACTTCCCATGACACTGCCTTGCTGAGCACAGACTCCAAGAAGAATCTAGGAGAAACTGAGTTGTGGGGCTCTAGGATGGGGGCCAGTTCTGTTTTCCACACCCGACCAGTGCAGAGCCCTCCCTTCATCTGGCCAAATATTGGCCTCTTTGGGTTTTATAAACACTGGTGGACTCACCCTGATGACTCCTTGATACCATGTCCAACCACAAAAGTCTGTGGTCACCCAGCAAGGGAGAAGTTAGACTTGATACACCTTGGGACTTTTGCTGAGTTTACAGAGCCCCAGCACTGGCACCAAGTTTGAACCTGTATCAATCTGGTGAACACCACTCATCCTTTGCTGAAGACTCACTGGAAACCTACTTCATGCAACTTGAGTACCTCCAGAGCTCTTTCAATGACTGAGCCCAACATGCTGTGAACAGGTGAAGGCAGGTGGAGAAGGATCTCAGGATGCCTTGGGCCTTTTCTGAACTCCCCCAGGCTCACTGCTAATGAAAGCCAAATTTGGTGCATAGCTTGGCCATTCCCATGTATATCTAGGGCCAGGAGAGGAAGCCACAAACTGTGGATAACTTTGTAGCTTCAGGCAGGTTGCCCAGGGCCAGTGACAGGCAGTGTCTGATACTGAACTGCACGAGAGTCATCTCAAGAAGTCCCAGAACCAACAAACCTAGTGGCCAGCTTCAGACAATGTAAGACCCAGATATAGTCAGCTTCACAAGCAGCACATCCAAATGGAAACTTGTCAGGCAACATTCACAGCAGCTTATACACTGTGGTTAGGGTCATTCCTCACAGTCAGCCAGTCTGAGTGTCAACCACACACAACAGTGGGCCAATAGCAATTAAGATTCAATTACAATCACAGAACGCACATAAACTACATAAGGTAAATTCTTGGACCACCCAGCTCAAATTATCAAGGAAATAATGTCACTAGGTCCCACTGGACACCTATTGCATAAGACCACCATACCAAGACAGGGAGTTATAGCAGCTCTAATTGATACATAGAAACAAATACAAAGACACAGCCAAAATGGGAAGACAAAGAAACATGACTTACATGAAAAAACAGGAGAAATCTCCAGAAAAAAAAAAAAGAGCTAAATGAAATGTAGGCAAGAAATTTACCAGATATAGAGTTTAAAATTTGTTATAAGAATGCTCAATAAAATTGGTGAGAACTTAAACAAGCATAGAAAAGGACATACAAAACCATAAAACAGAATCAGTCAGAAATAAAGAATACAATATCTAAAATGAAGACTACATTAAAAAGAAATAAGCCAAACTCTAGCCGGTTTGGCTCAGAGGACAGAACGTTGGCCTGTAGACTCAAGGGTCCTGGATTTTATTCTGACCAAGGATATATGCCTGGTTTGTGGGATTGATCCCTAGTAGAGGGAATTCAGGAAACAGCCAATCAATGATTCTCTTTCACCACAGATATTTCTATCTCTCTCTTCTCCCTCCTTTCTATCTGATATCAATAAATAAATAAAAATAAGTCAACATGGACAGCAGTGTGGTGGTTGAGGGAGTATGGGGGGTGGAGGTGGAAGAGGGCATGTGTCCTGACCGAGAATTTAATCCTGACCAGAAATAGAACCCTGACCTCCTGGTTCATAGATCAAAGCTCAACCACCAAGCCACACTGGCTGGGCAGATAACTGAGTTCAGAAAAGTCTATTAGGTAAAGCACTAAGGCTTAGATTTAGTGGATATAATCAGGAACCATAATAAATTTTTGAGAAAAAGTTAGTGTACTTGGTGTGGACTTGTCTTATCTTGTGCTGCCAAAACAAAATACAATAAACTTGAAAAACACCTAAAAACTAGAAGTCCAAGATCAAGTGCCAGTAGGGTCAGATTCTGGTGAGAACTGTCTTCCTGACTTATAGATCACTGCCGTCTCATTGTGTGGTCACATGGCCTTTCCATGTTGCATTCACATGGAGAGAGAGAGGAAGAGGTGAGAGAGAAGAGGAGAAGGAGAGGGATAGAGAGGAGGAAAAGAGGGAGAGAGAGGAAGAGGAATGGGGGAGAGAACTTTTATAGAGCCTACAAGGGACCCAACCTAAAAATCTCATCTAAACCAAATCATTTCCCAAATTCCCTGTCTCCAAATACCATCTCATTGGGGCTAGGGCTTCAAAATATGAATTTTGGCGACACAATTTGGCCCCAGTCCCCCAAATTGCATGTCCTTCTCACATGCAAAGTACGTTCATTCCATCCTAACAGCTCAATGAGTCTTAATTGGTTCCAGCATCAACTATAAAGCCTAAAGTCCAAAGTCTCATCCAATTGAGAAAAAGCCAGTGGACTTGGTGTGGTCTCATCAAATATAACTAAATCAGATATGGATGAGATTCAAGGTACAATCCATCCTGAGACAAACTTCCTCTCCATCAGTGAATTTGTGAAGCCAGATAGGCTATGTGCTTCTAAAAATATAGTGGTAGGACAGGCATATGATAGACATTCCCATTACAAAAAAAGAGAAATCAGAAGGAAGTAAAATGTGACAGGTATGAAGCAAGTCTAAAACCTAGCAAGGCAAATTCCATCCTATATAATGAAAGGCTAATATGCAAATTGCCCCCATGGGCGGGAGGTAGTTCAACCTACCAGAGTTAGATGTGCGCTGACCACCAGGGGGTGGCACAGAACATGGCAGGTGTTGGTGATGTGGTGCTGGCAGTGGGCGGGAGTGGAGGCACTGCCAGCCTCAATGAGCCCCGATGAGAGCAGGACTGCTGTGGGATGGTGGAACAGGTGAGCAGGCAGTGCCAGACCAAGGTGAGTGAGAGCAGGGCTTTGATCACCCCACTGGTTGCCCCACTAATTAGCCCTGATAGCCGGCTAGGCATAGGGACCTTACCCATGCACATGCTTCATGCATCGGGCCTCTAGTTAGATCCCAAATGTTGAGAATAATCCTCTTTGGCTCAATGTTCCACCTTCTGGGTTCGCTGGATCAGTAGTATTAGCCCATAGCTCAAGGTGGGAATTTCTGCCCCTGAAACTCTGCTGGGCTGGTGTCCTATTGGGAGGTCCAACCACCAAAGTTTGACCAGGCTGGATCTAGCTCTTTTATGTGAAAGTGTATTTTAAAAAAAGGCTTTCTAAAATAGCAAATACTCAATAAACTAGATAACATCAGGCAATTTCTAATACTTATACTATTTTTCTGTCTTCATACTGTGATGAGAAACAAGGATGCATGGAAGTCAGAAATTGAGAAAAGGGAATAGAGGGAGCCATAGTTAGCTGGGTATGTCCGTTGACCACTTTGCCTAGTACTTTACATGTTGACATTTGTTGCTTTATCAAAATGTTTGTGACAAATGAGTATAATTGTTGTTATTTAATCCTGGCTGACCACTTTATTCCCTCTTGGCCTAGCTAAAACATTCTTTTATTCATTCAATCATCAATTCAACAAGTATATTTTGTTCAGCTTTGTTTGTACCAAATAATTGTCTCAACTTTTTAGATTCAATGAAGAAAATGATAGGTGCTATCCCTGAGGAGCTTAGTAGGGGTTAAAAACAAGGAAATGGGAAAATTATCATAAAATGTAATTCCTATCAGATGGAAATTGGTCTGGGTGCTATGAGTACACAGAATGACATCTATCTCAGAGTGATAGGATTGGGGGGGAAGTGTTAGGGTGGTTTAATCAAGGAGGGAGTGGAGTGTTCTCAGAAGAAAGAACAGTGGGTGCATAGCTTTTGAGTTCAAAAAAAAAAAAAGGCAGGCTTGAGCAAATTAAAGATACTTGACTGCTAACTCATTTAATCAATTAATGACAATCTTCGTATAGAATGGTGATTGTCAACTAGGATTGATTTTTGCCCATCCAGGAGACATTTGACCATGTTTGAAAATATTTTTGGTTATTACAACAGAGTGGAAAATGCTACAGGCATCAAATTAATAGTGGCTGATAAACATCCAACAGTGCAAAGGACTGCCCCCCAAGGTGTCTGGCCCCAAATGCCGGTTAATGCACACTTGACTAGATCCTACGATGCCCCACTATCACTTTTTACAAATGTAAGTATTTATGTTATTCATACTAAATAACTTCTTCAATGGCTATCTCCTCTGTTACACTGAAACTTCATGAGGTCCAAGAATAAGTTCTGTTCATTTTCAAGTCCTTTATGTCTAGCATAATTTTAGTGTACAGTGGGTATTCAATAAGCATTCCTTCACTGGCATAAATGGTGATTAATAATTGACCAGGAATGGGGGTGGCCTAAAGTGAAATTAATTATAAATAGCATGTAGGGTCATGTGTCAGGAGACAGAGCCAAAGGGTGGCTTGGAAGAGGGAAGCCTTTCCCTCAATATATTATAGCGACCTTCCCAGGTTTTGATATGAAAAGTTGACATTTTCTCAGTGTTGAAAAGTGCTATGTAAAAGCCATTTTAAGATGAATTCACTAACCCCTGAATTGAGCATATTATCACTATAACCCTCTCCTATAACTGAAAGCATTTTTTATCTGTATAGGATTTCTGGAGGTACCATTTTATTAAGGAGCTTAGACTTTTTCATTAAGAGAATGGACATGACATGATCAGACTTGCATTTTAGAACATTAACTCTTACTATAGTATTAAAATGGTTTAAAGAAAAAAAATATTGATTGTGAGGAGAACAGTTAGGATATTGCTCCCTAATCCAACAAGATATTGTAGAGGCTGAGACTAAAAAAGGGGACAGTAAAGTTGAAATAAATGTAGATATACTTTTAGATCTATTTAAAAGTATTAGGAGGAGTTAAAGAAGAAGTAAAAAAATGACCCTCAATGCCTGCCCTGGCAAATCACATAGATGTGACAGGATATAAAATGGAAGAGGGGCAAATTTTTATGGTGAAAGTGATTTTTGTTTTAAATATGTTGAGATTAGACTGTATATAAAAGGATAGAGATACCTGGTATTCTGCTCCATATGTTACTTTCTAATCTGGGCTGGAAATATAACATTGTAATTCATAAAAACATTGCTAAATTAGGCAATGAGAGTCTCTAAGACTACTCAGACAGTGGGGTGTACATTCTGATAAGAAGATAACAGACAATATAATCCTTAAACATACCAATATGGAAGCATTGAGGCAGAGGCAGAAGAGACCAAAGAAGAGTTTGAAACAATGTGTGACATCTGAGGAAAACCGGAAGTGTAAGTAGTCAAAGATTTCTTGAGATTTAAAAAAAAAATAAAAGAGTGCTCAACTGTGTAAGGTATAGGTTGAGGAATGAGTTCTGAATTTGGTGGTCACTGGAGGAAAAAACATTGAACATTTAAAAAAAAATCAAAAGCATTTTCAGGGAAGTGATGAGCCAGAAAGGAGTGGGTTGAGTTCAAAATAGTAAGAGAGGAAGTTCAAAAATGTGCCCAAACTTTATTTCACTATAAAGGTGAGGGGGATGATAAGCTAAGGTTGGAAGTAATGTGACATTGAAAACAGACTTTTTAAAAAGATAAAACATACTTGAGTATGCCTAAATTCTAATAAAATAAATCAAGATTCAATGGAACTAGAACATTCATCAGCACTAAATGCAAAAGGGTCTCTTCAGACCAGGATTGGCAGCTGTGAGGCACAGTCCAAATGTGAGGGCATCCTCAAGAGCCATTTCAAAGCCCTCCACTTTCCTCCAACCTCTTTCTGTATTAGCTGCCTTTTCACTCTGAACAGACAGTGTTTTATCCTGCTTCAGAGCAAAGAAAGAATAACACTTAAGAATAACACTTAAGCTAGAAATCAGAAAAGGAAAGATCTGGCTACAAAATAATCCCAAATGTTTGTGTAGAGGGGGTTGGTGTAGTAGCTAAGAGCAGGGCCTCAAAGGCAAACAGATCTAGTTTAGTACCATGTGTTTGCACTTACCATCTTCCTGAGTTTGGACAAGTTGCATAACCTCATGTTTGTCATCTACAAAACTGTATATAGAACCTTTCTGTTTTTGTAAATTTTAAATGAGAAAATAAAGGGTTTTGCACAGTGTCTAGTATACAGTAAACATACATTCAATGTTAGACAATGAAAATATAAACATGATATAGAAAATTTGGAAAGGCCATAAGAGAAACTATAATGATCAATGCATTTAGGAAAATTTGTTTCACCTAACTGATAATCAAAGAAATCCTTATAAAAATATTCATGAGAGATTTTCTATGAGATTGAAGGACTTTCACAAATAATGCTTAGCATTGGCCAAATGTATAGCGGAAATCAATACAGTCATGCAACCACTTTTCATTGGAGCAAAAATGATATAACCTATCTGAATTGATATAACACATCAACAGGGCAATCTAAAATTATTCCAAAGTTTTTAATTGAAGGCTTTTGATCCACACATTCTACTCATAGGAATTTATGCTAATGAAAAGGTGAACTCCTAATTATACAATTACACACAGATGTATGAAAAATGTTATCATCATAATATATAAAAACCCAGGGTCCTTACTGACCAAGTGAAGGCTCAACCAAACATGGGAAGTCAGTCCTGTAGACTACTGAGGGGACTGCAGATCAGGCCCAGAGAGAGGCCTGAAGAGAGAGGCAGGGTCTAATTCATAGCCTCCATGGTAGTTGTTGATCATCTCTGGCCTCTCTCTTTCTTTCCGGGCTTCGCCAGCAGCTGTACTTCTGTTTCTCTCTGGGCCTCCATGGAAGTTGTTGATCAGCCCTGTCTCTCTGATCAGGCTCAGAGATGCTGACTCGTATAGAAACTGACCAATCAGAATCAAATCTAGAACTGTGAGGCACCAATAGCTGCCTAGGAGGTGAAGTTTTTGACACTGACTGACATATAAACCAACCTAACAGAACCAAATTGACTGGCAGGGGAGGGCAATTGAGGGCTAGATCAGGCATGCAGGGGAGGGCAGTTAGGGATGAGATCAGGTTGGCAGGGGATGGAAGTTAGGGATGATCAGGCAGACAGGCAGAGGCAGTTAGGGGCTATCAGGCAGCAAGCAGGCAGAGGGGTTAGGGGTAATCAGACAGGCAGGCAGGTGAGCTGTTAGGAGCCATGGGTCCCAGATTGTGAGAGGATGTCTGACTGCCAGTTTAGGCTGGATCCCTTAACCAGCAGTCAGACATCCCCCAAGGGAGGATGTCCCTCAGCCCAGCCTTCACACTCCCCAATTGGAGAGGGTACAGACTGGGCTGAGGGAAACCCTTCATGCATGAATTTTGTGCACTGGGCCACTAGTTTATTATAATGTTAATGAGGAAGGAAAAAACAACAACCAATCTAATATCCTTCAATAGATAATTGTTAAAATAAATCATGTTATATCCCTTCTATGGAACACTGTAGAGCCATTATAATTGGTGATGTAATGAATATGTGGGAATGTATTTTTGAAATATTGACCTGTATAAAAAGCAAGTTATGAAGGTATATGTTATATCATTTGAGACAGTTTTCTGTAAAAGAGAAAATACACTTGTGTTTATATACAGGTGTCCCAAATATATATATATATATATATATATATATATATATATATATATATATATATATATTTACATTTGAACAATTGATAGCTCAATTGATTTTTTTCTTTTTAAAATATAAATATTTATTTTTTGGATTATTACAATTGTTCCTCTTCCTCCCTCCACCATAGCTCCCCTCCACCTGGCTCCCACCCCACCTTTTCCCCATCCATAGATGTACAATTTTTGTCCAATCTCTTTGTGCATCCCCCACTCCCTCCCGCTGGAGAATTGTCAGTCCACTCCCTTTATATGCCCCTGATTCTATTATATTCACCAGCTTATTCTGCTCATAAGATTATTCATTCACTTGATTTCCAGATTCACATGTTGACAGATATGTATTTGCTGTTCATAATTTTTATCTTTACCTTCCTCTTCCTCTTCCTCTTCCTCTTCTCAAATAATATGTTTCAGCATTTCATATAATACTGGTTTGGTGGTGATGAACTCCTTTAGCTTTTTCTTGTCTGTGAAGCGCTTTGTCTGACCTTCAATTCTGAATGATAGCTTTGCTGCGTAGAGTAATCTTGGTTGTAAGTTCTTGCCATTCATCATTTTGATATTTCTTGCCACTTCTGTCTGGCCTGCATAGTTTCTGTTGAGAAACCAGCTGACAATCGTATGTGTGCTCCCTTGCAGGCAACTAGCTGTTTTTCTCTTGCTGCTTGTAACATTCTCTCTGCTAGTCAGGACAGTATTGAAGTTTCCTGCATTCCACTGCTCCTCTGTTTGTAAACCACAATCCTGATTTTCCAGCAGGCAGTATTTCTTTGTTTCTTAGACTCCTTTATTTGTGTTTACACAAGAGTCAATTTGTGATTCAACCCCTGGGTGGCAGTGTTTTTGGATTGACCTCTGGTTCTATAGGTCCTCTCTAGCCAGTATTTAGATTTTGTTTTCCCTGTATCACTTAATACTGGTTTGGAAGAATGGATTGCCCTAGAGCTGGTTCTCATCATTACTCTCCGCTCTGATCCCCAGGTTCCATAAAAATAACTTTCCCCTGCAGTCTGTGAGAGTGTCCTCAATTGGGTGATCCTATGTACTGGGCTTTGTAATCAAAAGCAAGAATTTAAAGAGAAAAAAAGAGCCAAAGTAATGTGTGAATTTGCGAGTTTTACCCTCTGGCACTGCATGCAACTCTGTGAACATCTTTCTGTGCGCATCTTCCCCCCCCCCCCCCCCCCCCACATACTAAGCTGGCACACTGTCAAAATTTCAGGCTGCCTTTTGTGCCCAATTCAGCTATGGGTTGCTTTTTAAAGTTTCTTTCTGCTAGCAGACCTGTGGATCCCCTTCCACATTTGCAGATCATTCTAGCCTTAATGGACACGGATTTTGTGGGGTGCCGACTTCCCTGGAACCTCTAGCTCACATTGTGCGCGTTTCTCTCTCCAGCCTGGATTGCAGACCTCACCTTTTCCTAGGTAAAATCTGACCTCTCTGTGAGAAGGTGCAGAGCTCCTCAGAGTCTGCGCATTCATGCTGCTTGAGATCCGGTGTTCCTGGGTTCGCAGCTGTTTCCCTGGGTGTTGTTGTTGTAGATTCCTGGGATGTATAGGCTTCCAATGACAGCCACTCTCCCCTTCAAGATGTCACGGTCTCAGTGGCAGAGCCGGTTGCTCCAGGAGAGATTTCAGCAGCAGTGGAGGCTGCCTGGTCAGGGGATCCTGGTCCAGCAATCCCCAACAGTCCCTTGGAGTATAGTTGTGCCTCAACCATAAATATACACTCCCTGGGCGACCACACACTCTTCTTTCAGTCTCTCACTCACACATTATCTTGCACTCTGCCTTCCCATTGGCAGCCATCTTCTTCTCTCTATTATATTTATTTTTTATGACATTTCTGAATCTTTTTCACTGAGAATATATTAATTTTATAATTGAAAAATTAGATATTTTAAAACTAAACCATATTATTATCTGGATTTTTATGTGCATACTCACAGACTAGATTGACTTTTCTTTTAATTAAAGCGATGTCATTTTTTCTGTTCCAGCTATGGACTTAATTGATTGGAACAGTTTAGAATGCCAGAAAAAACTTGTTTTATAATTTCAGCATTTCTAGATTTTAATCCCAATTAAAACTAGTTTTACAATATTATCTCTCTCTCTCTCTCTCTCTCTCTCTCTCTCTCTCTCTCTCTCTCACACACACACACACACACACACACACACCCTCAAATCTCTATAAAATAACACACACATATGCTATAGTAGAAATTCAGGGGTGTTTTTAATGTATAAATAATTTATTTTGAAGGATAATGTGCAAGTGAATAGGACAGCTTCAAAACATCTTGAGAATGCAGGTCTACTTGGGCAGAACTAAACCAGTTTTACGTATTCTATGGATGCCTGCCTACTCTTGAGACCTGATTTTAATTCACTGTGTGACCTGAGGTAAGTTCTATCATTTCCTGGGACTTCAGTTTCCTAATCTATCAAATGAGAGTGCTGAATTGGATACTCTCTGAGGTTTCTAATACACTCAATTCTTTGATAATCTAATTTGCACCAAAATACAAATGTGTGATAGTCTACAATGTCAAACTTGAAGAAACAGGGATTTTCAAAGTTTCAAAACAACTATAATTTATCCAACAATCCTGAGTAAAGGGCTTGGAGAATCCAGGGCCATCTTTTAATCTAACAACTATCTATGTTCTCTGAGATATCATGGCTTCATTATGATATACATTGCTTGACCTACATTGTCTTCTTTTCAAACTTAAAGTAAATTAATTGTTTCTTAAAGGTCAAACATTAAAGGTTTTAGACATAAGTATTTGAATATTTACTAGTACACTAGCTCTCAATAGTTAAACCCTTCTCTGAGTATGCACATTTGTGTGTGATGGACAGACAGGTAGCATATGCTGCCCTAAAGGAGGTGCTTGGGAATTTAGATGTAAACAGATTTGGTTCAGTAATATATCCATTTTTGGTGTGTTTTTAGTTGATTGAGTGTAAAAGTGGTCTACTATACAAAAACCTGTAATATGGAAATCTAAGTATATAGAGCATGCAAACTAGCAAATGATTATAGTCATGGTAGATTTATTTCCAATTTCTGCACATGTATAATCAAGCTGCTTGGTCACATCAATACGACTCTGTGTTCATAGTACTACAAATGCTCAGACATGTGGATCTCCTCTCACACATATGTTACATACCTTCCTTTCTCCCAAAATATTTCAAGAAGCTTTTGTGGGTATGCATGTTCATGTGTGTGTGGGGGTGGATGGGGTGGGGTGGGTTTGACATTGTTTGCTGTTTACTTGTTTTCTGAGGTGATTTTGCCTGTCCAGAAACAAGAATAAGAACTTTTAAGATACTTTATCAGCCAAAACCGGTTTGGCTCAGTGGTAGAGTGTCGGTCTGCGGACTGAAAGGTCCCAGGTTCGATTCTGGTCAGGGGCATGTACATTGGTTGCGGGCACATCCCCAGTAGGGGGTGTGCAGGAGGCAGCTGGTCGATATTTCTCTCTCATTGACGTTTCTAGCTCTCTATCTCTCTCCCTTCCTCTCTGTAAAAAATCAATAAAATATATTTAAAAAAAATTTTTAAAAAAAGATACTTTATCACCTATAAATTAGTGACAACAGATGTCCTAAAAAGATATCTGGCACTTGGCCTTCTACTTCTCCAATTCACCTAAAATGCCTATTGACTCTCCCTATTAACAGTGTCCACCTGAAACATAAAAGCATTATAGCCAATATCACTGAAATGGGACAAACTTCATTGCTCCTCCTCACTTGAAAAGCAGACTTATCACTAGTACAAATTACAGAACCCTAAGGAGGTTTTTCATTCAAGTCATTTATAGAGAGAACTAGAGACAGCTGAGGAAAGTGATTATTTTTCTATCTCAAACCCAGAAAAGTAAATATGTTAGATTTGTCCTTCAGCTAGGGACAAAATTATTCTGATGCCCATAGATATGGAAAGAAATTAATTCATTAGCTTTGTCCTTCAGCTAGGGACTAAAATTCTCTTGATGCCCCATAGATATGTAAATAAATTAATCAATTAATCACAAAATCTGAATTACCTGATATGCTTTCTGACTAATCAGGAGAGCCTCAAGCTCCATTGATTTCCCCCCAGAAAGTGTTAGTTTAAACATAATAATTATTCTACAGATAAATCTCATTGCAATCTAATTAAGTCAAATATAAAAAAGCCATACATATATGAATGATTATACTACTTTAATCCATTATCATTTTATGAAATGTTTAATTATTCCACTGGAATTATCAAGATATTAAGTTGAATTTCAACAAAAAAAGTAAACATTATTTGGTAAGCAATTAAAATATATTTAATTAACCTAGTAAAAATAATTTGTGTAATATTAAAAATCCAAATATCTTTCTAAAATTTACACAGTAAAAAGATTTCTGAAATACACAAATATAAGGGAAAGAAACAACAGACTAGATGTAACACATAGCAGCAAGGATAGAACTTACAATATTGCTAAGAGAAATAGAAACAATTACATATACTAATAGATGCATATATTTAATACGCATGCCCATAATCCACAATGCACATGCATTAAAACACTCAAGAAGGGAAGAAATATGCCTGGCTGTTGTGGCTCAATGGTTGATTGTCGACCTATGAACTGAGAGGTGCAGGCTTAATTCCCCCTCTCCCTTAGTCTCTGAAATATATTTTAAAAGAAGGGAAGGAATGTGCATCAAATTCATTAAAATGACTGTGAGCAATAGGAAAATTGGAATGAAGAGTGAAAATAAAGGAGAATAACTGAGCACATAAACAGCAGACTGTCCTGAACAATTAACTCTCAAGGAATATCATTAATTCAACCTTCTGCACCTGATAATACAAACCTTCCACTACAAGCCCAACAAAAAAAGATTTTTGGAAGCAGTAATGACTAGCATTGTTTAGAAATGCTGAAGTATTAAGGTGATAATAAAAACAGGACTGGATTTTACTTGTTTTTTCTCTTTTATTAAAAATTCTCTGTAAATAATGCCCCTTATTATTGCTTGTAACCTCTCACTGCCCCATCCTTGATGGGCCGCTACTTTACTCAAGTTTCTTAGCAAGAAATAACCCTGAATAGAATTAGAATTGTGGCCTAGAAAATGCCATTATTGTAGTGTTTAGGGATGCTGTTGGTGACTTTCAGTAAGATGAGACTTTGGTCTTTCTGACAGTTTCTTACAGCATCAGATGGCATGCAACAAGCAACACTAAGGTATGTGGCCTAGAGTTGATTTGTCTGGCTTTTTAGGGACTTTGACATTATTACTCCACATATATGTGAACCCATCTGGAAACCCCCCCCCCACCACCACACATACATATGCAGAAACTCTAAGTACTTTTCTTATTTTCTTCCTTCCTATAGGATAAAGTGTTCAGGAGGAAATTTGTCTTGAGTTCTCAGTCTTCATCTCATTCTTATCCCCAATCTAATTAATTGTGGCCCTGGCCTTGCAAGATCCCATTACCCCCCCCCCCCCCCCATGTCACACGCTTGCTTCTTCCCTTCCTTTCCTCCTTCCACCCAATTATAGAATTCACAGAGTCACACTTATCTCTTTTGCACATCTTATTTATTTTATTTTAACTATCACCATCTGTGCATCAGGTTAGTGTTAACATTTGCTTTCTACGTGGTTGGCCATTTCTCCACAGGCATTGCTAGAGACTCTGCAGATTGTTGTAGGTCTCTGGGCCTCTTTACAAACAGTGCATTACTTGGAGCAGTGTAGTTCTCCAGGATCTCTTGATTCTGTTTTGCCTGAAGCTGTGGTCTCTTATTTTGAATCACCAACTTTATCAGCTGCTGGTAATTGACAAATATTGTTGGTCTTGTTTTCTTCTGAACTTTCTTGAGCAGGTGATAGATGTTTCAGAGGATGTTTTGGCCATGCATATTTGCAGGGGCATCTCCACAGGTGTGGCTGCCTTCCACACATGAAAGGGCAATATAGTGATCATGGAAAGGCATTCATTTTGGGGAAAAGGATGTAAAGGTGCTTCACAAGAATGGGTACAGGTTGAGGAAAGGGTTTGAGGCAGGCAATGATGGGGTAGGAGTCTTGAGTGGGGATCATTTAAGAAAAAAGGATGAACATGGATAGAGTAATCTGATCTGGGCACTCTCAGCACTTACATTGACAGAGGGTCATCTCCTTCCTTTCTTTAATGCTTGTGGTAGGTTGATCTGTGCTAGGAACTGGTTGTTCTGTGATTGTGGTTGACTTTTTCCTGCTTGTGGGTTGTTCGGTGCTAGAGGCTGGTTGGTTTGTGCTTGTGCTTGGTTGTTCCATGTTTGTGGTTGGCTGTTTCACAGCCTACTCACAAAGTTTATTAAATTATTAACTGAAATAGTATATGTAAATCAAATAGCAAATGCGCACTAAATATTGAATGATGTTAGTCTACCTGCTCTGTGTAATGCTGCATACAATCACATTGTAGGTGTTTAGCATATTGTCTTTAACTCCCCTTGATTATTAGCTTCAAATTCTGTAATACTAAATAAAATACTACAATGACCATCCTTACATATTCTTTTTATGT
Source organism: Pipistrellus hanaki (assembly GCF_964339955.1). Classification (NCBI taxonomy): domain Eukaryota; kingdom Metazoa; phylum Chordata; class Mammalia; order Chiroptera; family Vespertilionidae; genus Pipistrellus; species Pipistrellus hanaki. The sequence goes on along the minus strand of NC_140524.1, from coordinate 17,098,020 downwards.
ATATTATCAATTATTTCCTTAAGGTGAATATATGCTAGTGAAATGTTTAATTAAAAGAGTATGAAAATTTAAAGTTTTCTTTTTTTAAAATATATTTTTATTGATTTTTTACAGAGAGGAAGAGAGAGGGATAGAGAGTTAGAAACATCGATGAGAGAGAAACATCAACCAGCTGCCTCTTGCACACCCCCTACTGGGGATGTGCCCGCAACCAAGGTACATGCCCTTGACCAGAATTGAACCTGGAACCCTTGAGTCCGCAGGCCAACGCTCTATCCACTGAGCCAAACCGGTTTCAGCTAAAGTTTTCTTTTTATACATGTTGCTAAGTTTAATTCTGGAAAGGTTTTCATTAATTTGCATTCCCAGCAGCTCTACTAAGAATGTTATATATATATATATATATATATATATATATATATATATATATATATATATATATATATATCTCCTAGCTAGGACTGAGTATTCCTTTTCTTCTTTGCTTTAATCTTTCCTATCTGATAGGTGAAAAACAGAATGTATCTTTACTTTTTTTTTTTTTAATCTTTCACAAAGTTCTTCAAATGTTTAAGAGAAGACAGACAACGTGGTTACAGAAATGGAGATGCTATTGCCATGTTATGAAAATCCTTTATAATATAAGCCTAATCTGCTAAGTGTCTAGTCATTCAGTCGGCCATTCAACCAATCAAAGTGTAATATTCTAATGACATGTTAAGGCTGCTCAACTGCTCACTATGATGTGCACTGACCATCAGGGGCAGATGCTCCGACTGGTACATTAGCTTGCTGCTGCAGTCTAGCAGATCAGGACTGAGCAAGATGGACCAGACACACCTTAGAGCCCTCCTGTAATCTGGGATGAGGGACACCCCCCCACCCCGAGTGCACAAATTCCATGCATCAGGCCTCTAATCACTTTATAAAAGCGTAGGGAACTGTGAGCTTTAGATCTTGGTAGGCAATATTGATTATCTACCCCAAATTTGTTCATCATTTCTTATTCCTCATTGGTAGAAACTTACTTTGATTCAGCTAGTCCTATCTACAATGTGACCATTTGACCATGGAATAATCAAACATAGGAAAGGAATAAAGACAAGTAAAAAGAAAATACAGAGATTTTTTAAGAATCTGCTCCACTCAGCTTAGTGAAGGTCCATACAGCTCAATTTTACCCTCTACAGAAATATAGAGGGGTTTATATTAATAAACAGAATGTATCTTTCAGAGAGGTTTATATTAATAAACATAATCCTAAAAAAATTTCATGACCTATCCCCAATACAGAGTGTGGTTGAAGGAGAGGAGTTATAAGTAAAACTGGTCAAAGATGTAGACAGTTTTATTACTTAAAAAGCCCAAACCTGGACCTCTCCTCCTTTAAACTCATTTTAGAAAAACTGCTAGAATTTGCAATGATTCTTAATTCCCCACTGGGAGGAGAGGTAAAGAGGAAAAGCAAACAAATTATAAAAATTCAGAACTAATTATCATCAGCAATAAATAGTAATTTAGTCAAAGAGAAGACCAAGAAGAAAATAGATAAGACCTGAGGGAGTGGAAGATGGAACAAATGACATCTGAAAACATTTAGCATCTCCTCTAAATACAAAGAGTTCATAACTCAAGGCTGCCTTCTACTTGGCCTTTTATTCTTCTTTTGTCAAGGTAGGAATATTCCTTAATAGAAAAAATGGAAAAGGGGAAAATAAACTTGAGTGGCTCTCTGACACAGGCTAAGAGTTAATTCTCCACAATGAACAGGTTAAGCTATCTGATGTGCTAAGTTATCTCTCATTGGAAGGTACAAAAAAGTTACAGGACATTTAACCAGATCTTAGAAGATGAGACAAAGCCCAAGCCAGGTCACCAATTATGTTTATAGATTCAGATAGTGTCTTCCTTTCACTACATTCACTCTTGTAGTCTATCAAAACTCAATTCTCAAATGATGCCACTCCAGGAAAGAACAAAATTCCCCAACAAGGTGGAATGGGAGTTAAGAAAAATTCATCCAAACTATATGAACAGAAATAAATGGTCTGGTTAGAATTGTCCATTTTTAGTTTTCAGCTATACCATCCTGAATGAGCCCCATCTAGTCTGATCTCAGAAGCTAAGCAGGGTCTGAATGGGAGGGCTGTCCATTTTTAATATATTATAATTAACATAAAAGTGTTAAGATATCTATATATATATAAAAGGCGAATATGCTAAGTGTTCTTCCCACTGGTTGCTATAATGCACACTGACCACCAGGGGGCAGGCACTCAACACAGGAGCAGTCATGACACACACTTGCCATTTACAGAGAAATGACAGTGTGGAACTGGTCAACAAAGCAACACTTGGCTTCTCTCAAATGGGACACAGGCCCTGCCACCACCCCAGAGAGACAGCCCACCAAATTGCAGTCGAAACTGCCAAGACCCCATGGCCAGCCCAGAAACGGTAACTGTGGGCGCCAGTTAATGAAATCACATAGCAACAACCAGCTTCCTTTCCCTAGTGACCAGCTTCCTTGCAGTTTCTTCAGCTCAGGAATATACTCAGTGGAAACATTTACACTTTAACCAAATGCCTGTGAAGCATTTTCTGATGCCTCATCTCATTTGATCCTCATAGAAGTCCTGGAGTAGGTAGATAGGAGACTCAGTGGAATCCTATTTTCTTTTTATTAGCTGGAAAAGGAAGATTTAGAAAGCTTAGAAACTTGACTCTACTAAAAAGAAGAAAGAAATGGTGGACCTTGAAAACGACTTCAGGTTTTCTCACTGTGCAGAATATAGTCAAACACTGCTGCAGTTAAATATTTTACTCTTTGTTCTCCCTTCATGATCTACAATAATAATCTGCTTTGTGTTGATATTTATTGCTGTGTTGCTAAAAGAGAAGTTAGGGTGCTTCACTGGGCTGGAAAAAGTTTAGCTAAATCAGAAATCAGGTCTAATTAAGAAAGTTTATTCTATATCTATAAAAAGCTAAGTTGACTCATGCATGTGTGATACATATAAAGCTCTCACTGGTGCCAATTACATGTGTGTGTTTCCATCTGTCATTGTTGATTATGAATTTTGCTCACACTTCTATTGTAGAGAAAGGACCAATAGTGATATTAAAATATTTTTCCTAATTAAGTCCCTTTCAACATGCATAAATTTGTGCACGTGTCCCAGTATGATTCTATAGAAGAGAGTGGAAGAAAATGAAAAAATAGCAAGCAAAACAAATACAGATTTTGTTCAAAATAAATATCTATCTAAAAATCTTTATTATTATACTGATTAAATAGATTGCAACTTAATAAAATAAGAGCAAAAATGACATGATAAAATACAAGAATAAAACTTAAAATTAAAATGAATGATATAAAGCCAAGGAAATAGCTGAGGACTACCATATTCGTATTAAAATATTATATGGTGTAGAAATAGCAAGTAGCTAAGCAGTCACAGATGAAAACCAAAATAGCTGTTATCTCTGAAGCAGAATTCCCAACAACTGGAAGTGGAAATGTAATCAAAGACATTATTTAAAAAATCAAAAACTGAGGATCATGCTGTAGTTAAACCATGGATATAAAAGGATCAACATTTAGTTATTCTGGTTGTGCTATAATAAATATTGCCAAATTGTTCACTTAAAATGGTTAATTCCATGTTATGTGAAATTCACCTCTGTAAAATATGTTATTAAAAATTTTTAAAAAGGCCTGGCCAGTGTTGTTCAGTGGTTGAGCATCAATCTATAAACCAGGAGGTCATGGTTAAATTCCTGGTCAGGGCACAGGTTGCAGGCTTGATTCCCAGGAGGGAGGCATGCTGGAGGCAGCCTATCAATGATTCTCTCTCATCATTGATATTTCTCTCTCTATTTCCCTCTCTCTCTTCTCTGAAATTAATAAAATAGATTTAAGTTCAAACTCTAGGTACCTGTGAATGTCACCTTATTTGGAAATAGGATCTTTACAAATGGAAGAAAGTTAAAATAAGGTCATGTTGGATTGGCTGAACTCTATTCCAATGACTGATGTCCTTATCAAAAGAGAGAAATTTGATATAGACACTCAAAGAAGGTCATTTTATAACTAAGACAGAGATTGAAATGCATGGAGCTGCAAATAAAGGACTGCCAAAGATTGCTGATAACAACCAGAAGCTAAGAGAGAGGCAAAACTTCTTCCTTACAGATTTAAGAAGGAGCATGACATTGCATACACCTTGATTTCAGACGACTAGCCTCTGGGATTTTGAGAGGCTAGATTACTGTTGTTTGAGGCTCCCAGTTTGTGGTAATTTATTATAGCAGTCATAGGAGATGAAGATAAATCTTGAGCAGCCATCATAGAGTCTAAGATACAAGCCTCAGATTGAGAATGTTCAAATTATAAGCTATAAGGGGCTTGGGCATAATAAGCATTTACTATGCAAATGAAGCATATCAGTGTTAAAAGAATGTGGTTTAAGACATCAGAAACAAACCATTGTAAGAAATAAAAAAAAGATGTGTAATGGACACCTTGGTGAACTGAAAAAAAAAAGAGTGCAATTTAAAGTTTGTTAATGCAACTAAAAAAATAATACCACCATGAAATGCTGTTAAGTGAAAAAATAAAACCACAGGCATAAAAATGTACACATGGCAAGTTTACAAAGAGTGCCTATAAGCATAGCGAAAATTATGTGTCCTGAACAAAAAAAAAAAAAAAGCTGTTGCAAATTTCAGTTTCACCAGTAATACTGCTGTTCAGAATATTAAACACAAGAATGAGAATTTACTAGCAAGGTATGTGAAATGTTACATTATTTGTGAGGTCTTCTATTTCTAAATATAAATGTGAATGTAAATGCTAAATTAAAGAATACCTAATTTCAAATTTCATGGAAATGAATTCATATGGATTAATATTTTCTTTTAAAAAATATATTTTATTGATTTTTTTACAGAGAGAAAGGGAGAGGGATAGTTAGAAACATTGATGAGAGAGAAACATCAATCAGCTGCCTCCTGCACACTCCCCACTGGGAATGTGCCTGCAACCCAGGTACATGACCTTGACTGGAATTGAACCCAGGGCCTCTCAGTCCGCAGGCTGACGCTCTATCCATTGAGCCAAACTGGCTTCGGCTATGGATTAATATTTTCAGTTCATATTTATTCAAAACATATATACATGGTGGGGGGAAAGTAGGTTTACATTTGTTAATATTCAAAACACATTTTATTCTTATATTATTATTATTTATTAATTACCAGAGGCCTGGTGCACAAAATTCTTGCACTCAGGGGGTCCCTCAGACCAGCCTGTGACCTCTCCCAGTCCAGGAACCCTTGGGGGATGTCTGACTGATGGCTTAGGCCCACTTCCCAGGTGGGAGCTCACTGACCACCAGGGGGCAGCTCCTGCATCGAGTGTCTGCCCCTGCTGGTCAGTGTGCATCATAGCAACAGTCGTTCTGCCGTTGGGCTGAAACTAGCTCTCCGGCATCCTCTGAGGGGTCCCAGATTGTGAGAGGGCACAAGCCAGGCCAAGGGACCCCACCAGTGCATGATCATCAGAGACAGGGAGGAATGTGAGAGGTTGGCCAACCAGAGAGGGACTATGGGAGGACTCCAGAGCATGTCCAGCCCATATTGCTCAGTCCAGAACTGCCAGACCCTAGCAGCAAGTTAATTTACCAGCCAGAGTGTCTGTCCTTTGGTAGTCAGTGCATGTCATAGCAAGCGTTTGAGCAACCTTAGCATATCATTAGCATATTACACTTTGATTGGTTGAATGGATGACCAGACACTTAGCATGTTAGGCTTTTATTATATAGGATTGTATTATTTTCCATACAATCAACTATAAATCCACTTTCCCCTCATTCTATAAAAGTTGGTTGAAGTGCAATATAATAATATCCTGGAAATAAAAAAGAATACAATAATTCTACAAACAACTCAATATTAGAAACCCTAAATATAAAAATACGGATTCTATCCATGGTTTCTTATAATTCTAAATGGATAAGCTCAATTCATTAAGCTGCTATGTGTTGTGTCTTCCTGTAGGGCAGTTTATCCAGGCCTCTACACCACTCTCAATAAACTCCACAGTTGCCTTATTTTCCAGTTCTTGCTTTGCATATCCTCAATCAATGACTTATGTTAGAGCATGGGTTCTTTACCAGGTTTCTATGAACTTACGTAGATAGAAACAATTCCATCTTTATTTTAACTAAACTCTAATGAAATTCAGCCTCTCCGTTCATTATGAATGGAAGTTAACAATATCAAGAGTAGCTGTGACCTTTTCAGCAACAGAAATAACACATATTTAAGATCACATTACAACTGTTGATTATGGCTTTAAATTTTGTTCAGAATTAGGCTAGCTGCTACATAATGTTGTGTAATTAACTAAAAATATATAATACTCTATCAAACATTGTTTTCTGGTAAGATATTTTAGGGATAATGACCACATAGATTCCTCAGTAACTATTTTACTTGCCGTGAAGGTAAATAAAAATCTATTTATATCTAAATAGCATTTTTCTATCTGTCTCATAGTACATTAGTATCAATAATATTATTATCACTAAATAAGGGAGAGTACGTGCCCTAAGCAGTTTGGCTCAGTGGATAGAGTGTCTGCCTGCGGACTCAAGGGTCCCAGGTTCTATTCCGGTCAAGGGTATATATCTTGGTTGTGGGCACATCCCCAGTAGGGGGTATACAGGAGGCAGCTGATTGATGTTTTTCTCTTATCAATGTTTCTAACTCTCTCTCTCTTTCCTTTCCTCTATATAAAATATCAATAATATATATATATATTTTTTAAATTAAAAAAATAAATAAGGGACAGTACAGGAAAAAACAAACAAACAAACAAACAAAAAAAAAAACACAAACACAACTTATCCAGTGAAAAATAACACTACTTGAACAAATTCATTTCACAGTTACCCAATCTGTAAAACTGAGTTGTCTTGTAGGCTTGCTGTGTCAATTAAATGGCAAAGCATGCACACAAGATGGTATTTGTCATATAGTACAAATATTTGTCATATAGTACGCCGAGAACTGGTTTGGCTCAGTGAATAGAGTGTCGGCTTGCAGACTGAAAGGTCCTAGACTCCATTCCGGTCAAGGGCATATACCTTGGTTGCGGGCACATCCCCAGTGGGGGGTGTGCAGGAGGCAGCTGATCGATGATTCTGTCTCATCGATGTTTCTAACTCTCTATCCCTCTCCCTTCCTCTCTGTAAAAAATCAATAAAATATATTTTTAAAAAGTGTTATTATATTATTCATGTGTTGCAAAGTAACTCTAATTATGCATTCTCCTTAGATTTATATAACCATGTTTCCTATCAAATAAAAGGTTACATCTATAATATTTCGATTGAGTTCATAATTTGTTGTTGTTATTTTATTTAAATTATTTATTGTTTAAAGTATTACATAAGTCTCCTTTTTCTCCCATTGACCTCTCCCCAGCCACTCTACCCCCCAGCACATGCCTTCAAAGCCCCCCTCCCCAAATCTGTGTCCATTGGTTATGCTCATATGCATGAATACAAGTCCTTTGGTTGACTTCTTACCCCCTCACTCCCCACCTTCCCTCATAGGTTGGACAGTCTGTTATAAACTTCTATGACTCTGGTTCTATTTTTGTTTATCATTTTATATTGCTCATTATATTTCACAAATGAATGAGTGCATGTGATATTTCTCTTTCTCTGACTGGCTTATTTCACTTAGCATAATGCTTTCCAGTTCCATCCATGCTGTTGCAAATGGTAAGAATTCTTTTTTTTTTATAGCAACATAATATTCCATTGTGTAGATGTACCATAGTTTCTAATCCACTCATGTACTGATAGGCACTTAGGCTGTTTCCAAATCTTAGCTATTGTAAATTGTGCTGCTATGAACATAGGGGTGCGTATATCCTTTCTGATTGGTGTTTGTGTTTTCTTGGGATATATTCCTAGAAGTGGGATTACTGGGTCAAATGGAAGTTCCATTTTTAATTTTTTTGAGGAGCCTTCCTGATTGCCCCTAACTGCTTCTGCATGCCAGCCTGATCACCCCCTAATCACTCCCCTGCCAGCCTGCTTGATGCCTAACTGCTCCCCTGCCAGCCTAATTGCACCTAACTGCCCTCCCCTGCAGGCCTGGGTCCCTCCCAACTGCCCTTCCCTGAATGCCTGGTCACCCCCAACTTCCCTCCTCTGCTGGCCTGGTCACCCTTAACTGCCCTCCCCTTCAGGCTTGACTGCCCCCAACTTCCCTCCCTTGTAGGCCTGGTCCCTCCCAACTGCCTTCTCCTGTTGGCCTGATAGCCCACAACTGCCCTCCCCTGCTGGCCATCTTGTGGTGGCCATCTTGTGTCCACATGGGGGCAGCCATATTTGACCACATGGGGCAGCCATCTTGTGTGTTGGAGTGATGGTCAATTTGCATATTACTCTTTTATTAGCTAGGATAGTGCCAACATCAATCTAGTTGTTCAAGCTCAAAACTAGTAGTTATCCTTGATTCCCAGTTTTCCACTCCTCTACATCAAAGTCATCAGTAGGTATTGCCCGTGGTACCTTTAACATCTCTCTCATTGTACCCTCTCAATCTATACCACCACTCATCTAGTCCCAATCACAATAATCTCTTAGTTGGGCTACCTCTACAGCTTCCCCATTTATTTATTTCTCCATTCTTATGCCTGCCTCTGTACCACAGAGATAATTTTCTAAAATAAAAACTTTACAATCAAGTCAGTTCTATGCTTAAAACTTATTCATAACATTCCATTTCTTCTATGGATGAAGGCAAACTTCCTTATCATGTCTTTATTTTTTTCATTTAAAAAAAATTTTTTTTATTGATTAAGGTATTGCATATGTGTCCTCCCTCCATTATTATCATGTCTTTAAAAGCCCTACTTGATTTACTCCTTTCCTACCTTTCCAATCTCATCTCACATTTCTCCCTCAATATACATCTTGTACTTCAATAACACCAATCCATTTGTTATTTTATAAACAGGTCTTATTCATTGTCATCTCTGTACCTTTTTTGTTTCCTTTGGCTGAATTTCCTCCCAATTATGGGTTGTCAGAAGAATTTGATAAGATAAAACTGAAATCTCTGCTCCTATTTCTATTTCTTCCATTTGTAAATGACACCACTATCTAAAGGCCCGGTGCACAAAATTTGTGCATGGGGGGGATTTCCCTCAGCCCAGACTGTATACTCTCCAATCTGTGACCCCTTGAGGGATATCAGACCTCCCAGGTGGTCAAACATCTCTCTCACAATCCAGGACTGCTGTCACCCATCCACTGTCCTGCCTCTGCCTGATTGCCCCTAACTGCTTCTGCCAGGAAGCCTGATCACCCCCTACTGACCTCCCCTGCCAGCCTGGTCACCCCTAACTTCCCTCCCCTGTCAGTCTGATCACCCCTAACTGTCCTCTCCTGCAGGTCTGGTTCCCCCCCAATTGCCCTTCCCTGCAGGCCTGGTTCCCCCAAACTGCCCTCCCTTGTAGGCCTGGGTCCCCCACAACTGTCCTCCACTGCAGGCCTGGTTCCACTCTAACTGCCCTCATCTGCTGGCCTGGTCACCCCAAGCTGCCATCCTCTGGTGGCCAGGTCACCCTGAACTAGCCACAACTGCCCTCCCCTGCAGGCCATCTTGTGGCGGCCATCTTGTGTTCACATGAAGGCAGCTATCTTTGGCCACTTGGGGACGACCATCTTGTGTCTTGGAGTGATGGTCAATTTGCATATTACTATTTTATTAGATAGGATAACAAATTAATGATTTGCCCTAAAATTCTTCATCTCCCTCACTTCCAAGTTTCAAAATGTTTTCATATCCTGTGAAATATAAACATTTAGAACCTGTCATATTTGCCCCCTTGCTTTCAGGTGCACTTCCTCTGCCCTAGTTCAAACTCATCAAAGGTCATACCTGGATTCTCGCAATAGCGTCTTAACTTGTCCATAAACTCCCAGTCCCTTCTAGCTCTCTCCATATCCTACAGGTAACTAGATTTTTTTCACTTCAAAGTAGTCTGGCAGGATCAGCTACAGAGCAGCTGGGATTAAAGCCATTGTACGTCAGTTGCAGTTGCAACCAAGGAACCAAACACAAGCCTTTCTCATGGCTTAAGTATGATGGACTCTGCCCTAGCCACTACAGATAGGTTGCAAATACAAACATTTTGCTATCATTATAATTTGGTTACATTACTTAGCAGTTGGGGTTGACACAAAAGAAGAGAGATCAACAGAATATATCAAATTATCATGACAATAGTGAAAGACTTCCTGATGTGTGGTGGAGTAGAGAGAAATGGGTAGTAAGATGATTTAGGCAAAGTGATAGGATCAGCAGAAATTTGATCTGCACAGATCAAATTATGTTTAGAACATAACTACTACTGTTGCTTAGTTTCCCCTGCCAGCTCTGCCACTAAATAGCTGTATCTCCTTGGGAAAGTAATTCAACTTCTTTGAGCCTATTTCCTTATTCATAAAATTCTGATAATACTAAAATCTACCTCACAGGTTTTTCTGTGAGTTTCAAATCAGTTAATGTGATCCTCTTACCTTGGCATACAGTCAATGTTCAAGAAATGCTTCCACAGCATTCACAAGTCCCTTGACACCACTACTCCCAGGTTTAATTCTTATTTTCTTTCTTCCTCTCCAGCAAATTATAGTGTACAATGAGATATGACCAGGTCTTCAGATACAATATGCTTCCGATTTGAGCTTTGCTGAAACAGTGGTAATGCATCAATTTATCAGCTGGAAAACTAGTTTAATTAATTGGCTTCCCTGAGCTATGCTGCTGGAGTAGATGAAAATTTCTTAAGATGCCAATATCCATTGGTAAGCAATCAAGCATTTTGTTCTGGAACAGGGGAGATAGCTTCTGCAGTAATGAAGGGACAGGTATACTTTAGTCAGATCTTAGGGCTTTCCAGAATTCCTCCATGTAATGGTCTGAGCCTCCCTACATGAATGCAGATTGCTAACAAATCTTTGGTTTCCTCAAATTGTCCAGAGTACAGGAGATATATGGTGCAAAGAACTCGTTTTAAAAATCTTACCTGGGACTTTCATTGTACTATAGCCAATGGCTATGAAATCCATCCCAGGTTGATTTGTAAAATGATTTCCTTGATTAATGAATGATTATGACAAGATAGCCACCATATGATATGGGAGAGAAAAGAGAGAGCTATTAAGTGGAAACTCCCTCCAGGGAGGTGTGTGAAGATAAGTGCTGAATTTGAAGTGAAAAGTTATAAGGAATAGTAAATGGACTGTAACAGGAGAATAAAGGGCTAGTTTTCAAACAAAAACAAAAACAGAAGCACAAACACATTGGCCAGTTTTCCTTTAGGTCCCCCAATAATCGGAAGAAATGTCACAAGTTAAGATGAGTCTCTCAATACAATTTATAAAATAAGTGAATACAGTCTATTTTTTTTTCTAAGACTCCACTTTGTATAAGATGTATCAGTTAGGGTTGTCCTGACAGACAGAGACAATAACCCATAAGATATTATATAATAATATATTAACTGTATTAACTTTATTATATGTATTAAAATACTTGCTTTAAGAAATTTGTTCATGTATTTGTGGGGCTGGAAAGTCCAAAATCTGTAGGGAAGACCATAAATTCATATAAGACTTGATGTTGTACTCTTTTTTAAAAAACCTATTTTTTGTTAGAAGTATTACATATGTTCCCCCTTTTCCCCCATTGACCCATTCTAGCCTGTCCCTGATGCTGCCCCAGCTCTTCATCACCTTATTGTCTGTGTCCTTGGGTTATGCATATACTCATGCAAGTTTTTTGGTTGTTCTCTTCCCATCCACTCACTCACCCCCACCTTTCCTCTGAAATTCATCAGTCTGTTCCATGCTTCTATCGATATATCTCCGGATCTATTTTGTTCATTAGTTTATTTTTATTAGATTCCACATATAAGTGAGATCATGGGATAATTGTCTTTCTCTGACTGGCTTATTTCACTTAGCACAATATTCTCCGGGATACTCCATGCTGTCTCAAAGTGTAAGAGTACTTTCTTTTTTTATAGCTGCATATTATTTAAATGTATCACAACTTTTTTATCCATGGGCACTTGGGCTATTTCCAGATCATAGCTATTATAAATTGCACTGCTAGGTACATAGGGTGTATATACTCTGATTGGTATTTCAGGTATCCTATATAATAAAAGCCTGATGCACAAACTGATCATCACTCTAACACACAAAATGGCTGTCCCCATGAGGCCAAAGATGGCTGCCCCCATATGGGCACAAGATGGCTGCCACAAGATGGCCAGCAGAGGAGGGCAGTTGAAGGCAACCAGGCCTGCAGGGGAGAGCAGTTGGGGGTGACCAGGCTAACAGGGGAGGATAATTAGGGGCAACAAGGCTGGCAAGGGAGGGCTGTTAGGGGTGACTGGGCCAGCATGGCAGGGATGTTAGGGGTAACCTGGCCAGCAGGAGAGAAAATTTAGGGGCAACCAGGCTGGCAAGGGAGGGCAGTTAGTGGTGACTGGGCCAGTAGGGGAGGGTAGTTAGGGGTGACTTGGGGGGAACCAGGCTGGCAGGGAAGCAGTTAGGCATTGATTAGGCTGGCAAGGGCATGGTTAGGGGGTGATCAGGCTGGCAGGCAGAAGCAGTTAGCGGCAATCAGGCAGGCAGGCAAGCAGTTGGAAGCCAGCCATCCTGGATTATAAGAGGGATGTCTGACTGCCTGTTTAGGCCCAATCCCAGTGGTCCCAGATTGGAGAGGGTGCAGATTGGGCTGAGGGACATCCCACACACACACACACACACACCCCTCATGCACAAATTTTGTGCACCGGGCCTCTAGTCTTAGGATATATTTCTAGCAGTGGGACCATTGGGTCAAATGACACTTCCATATTTAATTTTTTGAGGAAACTCCACACTGTTCTTCACAATGGCTGCACCAATTTGCATTCCCAGCAGCAGTGTACTAGAGTTCCCTTTTCAACACATTCTCAACAGCACTTGTCATTAGTTGAGTTGTTGATGGTAGCCATTCTGACAGGTGTGAGTTGATACCTTATTGTCATTTTAATTCACGTCTCTCTGATGATTAGTGACATTGAGCATGTTTTCATATATCTCTTCGACATCTGTATGTCCACTTTGGAGAAATGTCTTTTTAGTTCCTTTGTCTATTTTATTTTTAACTGAGTAGTCTTCCTTTTGTTAAGTTGTATGAGTTCCTCATATATTTTGTATATTAACCCTTTATCAGATGTATCATTGCCAAATATGCTCTCCCGTACGGTAGGCTCTCTTTTTATTTTTCTGATGGTTTAGTTTACTGTGCAGGAGCTTTTTATTTTGATGTAGTTCAATATGTTTATTTTTTCTTTTTCCCCTTGACCTAGGAGATGTGTCTGCAAACATTGCTAAGAGAGATGTCTAATGTTTTGTTGTCTATAATTTCTTCTAGGAGTTTTATGATTTCACAATTAACATTTAAGTCTTTTATTCATTTTGAGTTTATTTTTGTGCATGGTGTAAGTTGATGATCTATTTTCATTGTTTTTGCATATATCTGTCTTATTTTCCCTATACCATTTATTGAAGAGATTTCATTGTATGTCCTTGCCTCCTTTATCAAATATTAATTAAGCATAATAGCTTGGGTCAATTTCTGGGTTCTCTGTTCTAGTTCTATTCATTTGATCTATATGCCTGTTCTTGTGCCAGTACCAGGCTTTTTTGATTGCAATTGTTTTGACATCTAGTATTGTGTTCCCTCCAACTTTGTTCTTTTTCCTTAAGATTCCTGTGGCTATTTGAGGTCTATTTCCGGTTCCATATAAATTTTGGTGCTATTTTTTTCTAGATCTGTGAAATATTCATTTGGTATTTTAATAGGGATTGCATTGAATCTATAGATTGCTTTGGGTAATATGGAAATTTTAATGATGTTAATTCTACCAATACATGAACATGTTATATTCCTCCACTTATTAATGCTGTCTTCTATCTCTTTTTTCAATACCCTGTAGTTTTCTGAGTAGAAGTCTTTTATCTCTTTGGTTAAGTTTTTGCCTATGTATCTTAATTTTTTTCTTGTAATTGTAAATTGGATTTTTTTTTTAAGTTTCTCTTTCTGATAATTTGTTATTGGTATATAATAATGCCATTGATTTCTGGATGTTAATTCTGTACCTTGCTACATGGTCAAATTCATTTATTAAATCTAGTAGATTTTTTTTTGTGTGTGTGTGGAGTCTTTATGGTTTTCTATGTATAATATTATGTCATCTATTAATAATGAGAATTTTATTTCCTGCTTTCCAATTCAGATGCCTTTTATGTTTTCTTCTTGTCTGATTACTGTCACTAAGATTTACAGTACTACTGTGTTTCCCTGAAAATAAGACATCCTTCAAAAATAAGACCTACTTACAGGTTTCCTTCTGAGTGAAATATAAGGCATCCCCCTAAAGATAAAGCCCCCCCCCCCCTAGGCTAAACATGAGAGATTTGGTCCACTGATTCTGAAAGAAATGGAGTCACAAGAAATTCACCAGGAAATTCAGGAATTGAATTGTTATGATGATGTTCCAGAAGATGATGACATGATTGTCATTGAATAAATGAGTAAATTCTTAATTCTGCAGGATTCACAGTTTGTCTGGTTTGTGTTGACAACTACCATACTACCGTACCATATACAGGTAATAAATTTCCTTTATTTTCATTTAACAATAAATGTGTACTGTATTCTTCTTCATGAAAAAATAAGACATCCCCTAAAAATAAGACCTAGCACATCTTTGGGAGCAAAAATTAATATAAGACACTGTCTTATTTTCGGGAAAACAGGGTATATTGAAAAGATTGGTGAAAGCAGACATCCCTGTCTTGTCCCTGTTCTTAGGGAAAATAGTTTAATTTTTGCCCATTGGGTATGATATTGGCTGTAGGTTTGTCATATGTGGCCTTGATTGTGTTGAGGTTTGATCCCTCTATTCCAATTTTGTACCCTTTTGTTCATTGTGATATAATTTACAATAGCAAAGATATGAAAACAGCCCAAGTGCCCATCAGGAGATGAATGGATAAAAAAGCTATCGTACATTTACAAAATGGAACACTACTCATATGTAAAAAAGAAGGAAATTTTATCCCTTGCATCAGCATGGATGGACCTGAAAAATATCATGCTAAGAAAATTAAACCAGTCATAGAAAGACCACATGATTTAACATACATCTGGAGTATAATGAACAAAATAAACTGACAAATAAAATAGAAACAGAGGCATGCATACATAGAACAGACTGAAAGTTGTCAGAGGGGAGGGTTTTGAAGGACTGAGTGAAAAAAGTAAACACATTAAGCAAAAAAGCATATATACATAAACAATGACACATACAATAGTGTGATGATATCTGGGAGTGAGGGGGAGGAGGTTGGCAGTAGGTGGAGGTGGATTAAGGATGAATAAATGGGGATGGAAAGAGACTTTGCTTTGGGCAGTGGGCACACGATATAGTTTTGTTGAGTTGTACACTTGAAATCTGTATTGTTTTGTGAACCAATGGCATCCCAATAAATGTAATTTAAAAAATAAAGTAAGTTATCAAGTTAGAAAAAATGAGCAAACTGCACTAAAGCTTTGGCAAGTGCCCACCAAGGTGAACTTAACCAGATGAAATTGCCACCCCCAGTGTATTTATATAAAAAGATATGTGGGGATGAAGAACTTGGCATTTCTGATTTGGTCTCATGTCTCTAACATGGCAACTTGCTTTCATTAG
Source organism: Pipistrellus hanaki (assembly GCF_964339955.1). Taxonomy (NCBI): domain Eukaryota; kingdom Metazoa; phylum Chordata; class Mammalia; order Chiroptera; family Vespertilionidae; genus Pipistrellus; species Pipistrellus hanaki. The sequence goes on along the minus strand of NC_140524.1, from coordinate 17,082,176 downwards.
CATAGGCTGATGAAAGTGTTTTTTTTTTTTTTTTTGTTGTTGTTATTTTTTCCCCTTTAGCAATAGTCCCAAAAGGTTAGGCAAATCACATAAGATTTCAGTTTTGCATTAAGATGGATACAATGTTGGCATATAACCTAATCATGTTTCTTTTAAGTGTCCCCATGTATATTTAATATGTAGTGAATATTTTCCAGTGTTAAGACTCAGCTGTGATATTACTACATTCTAATTTACCTCTTGAGGAAACACTTTCAGCAATTTATAAATGCATTGAAAATGAAAATAAAATATTTCTTAGTGAAGACTAGTGGAATTCCGTCAAATTCAAGTTCAGAAGAAAAATGGCACTGCACACAACCATAAACTTTTAGAGAAAGACAATTTCCAACAATGTGATTTATGGTCAGAAGAATCTAGAATTCTGTATTTTCCAACAAAGCTTTGTAATCATTTGAGGATGGCAGGCCTGGAATATATATTATTCTCTAAACAGGGCATTGCCCACTTGCATGCCTCTGTAAATAAAGGAGTCACTATACTGCCTGACATGAGGGGTGCCAGAGAGCAAGTTACCTCAAAATTAACTTCTGTCTAATGTGATTAGCAGCCTGCAGCTGTAGGTGACACTTCAATGAAGACATAATTGCTTCTCTTCAAGGATAGTATGTGGAGACTTTGAGCATGAAGTTCTTTTTTGTACTCTTCTGAGGATTTCTAAACCTCTCAGTTCTCTTAAAGTGAAATAACTTAAAAAAAAACAATCTCATTACTATAAGTTGGCAACAGGGGAGCAGATATATACTACAATGTTAACTTTTTAAAAGGCTTGATATTAAATTGCATAGATTGCTTGATCCAAAATAGCTAGCATACATATGCATAGTCAAGGCATTCAAGGCAATAAATCATAATTTTAGCCATAGCTTATCTTGAAGCAGTGAAATTTAGGATATCATCATTTTCTTCTTTGCAGTTTTATCAGTGTTCAAATATATTTTCAGCTTTAGTGTAGTACACTATTAAGCAGAAAAAGGTCACCATTTAAAAACAAAAATTGGAAGCATTTCTTCATGACTGTTACTTTTTATTTCCACTAGTTTATTAGAGATTAAAGTTCTCCTCTTAGCCTAATGAGAGGGAGGGAGGGAGGAAGGGAGGGAAGGAGGAAGAGAGAGAGTGAGAGAGAGAGGAGAGAGAAGAGAGAGAGAGAGAGAGAGAGAGAGAGAGAGAGAGAGAGAGAGAGAGAGAGAGAGAGAGAGAGAGAAGAGAGAGAAGAGAGAAGAGAGGAGAGAGAGATATCTTTATTATTCTCTGGTTTCAAGATGCCATAATAAACTCCTCTGAGAAATTCTCCTTACAGTTTATGTTCATGGTGCAAGCTCACTTAATAGATAAATTCTAAAATGTATTTATGCATTTTCTCTTAGATTACCTTGACCTCCAGATACTTTCATGATAGCGAATGCATTAAAAATTTAGAGTGATTCCCCTCACGTTTGCCCTCTCACTTAGGAATGAAATTGGTATCAGAGTTGCTCTCAGGACCAAAACAATTCTGCCCACGACAATTTGCAGGAACAAGAAGATAATATTAAGGGAAGTGAAATATATATTCTTCTGCACAATATAGTCCTAGGGAGTATGGGTGTAGTATGGTCCATGGAATCACATGGTCCCAATCTCTGACCTGTTGAACCAGAATCTGTCTAAAGACTAGACCCAGGGATATGCAACTCTAAACAGGCCTTGTAAGTCATTTGAATGCACACCAAAGTTTTACAACTATTCTAGTAATAATTGAAAATATAGTAGTTATTTTTATTATTGCTGAAAGTATGGTGAGGTCTCTCTTCAAGATCACAACCACAGCTAAGAAGATATAAAAACTTGTTCAGGAGTCATTATTTATTGCTCCCTGTTTTCGATATTCATAGTAATACTCATTCATTGGGCCAAGGAGTAGAGAAGGTAGTTTACTCTCATTAGCTCAGGGAAGATACTTAGAGATCATTTCTCTTCCCAAAACCCTAGTTGAGTGGTTCATTCTTCATAACGCTCTAGAAATGAAGCAGTGTGCTGTAATTTTCATTTATTTGTACAGAAAACAATTTCTGAGCACCTATTAGTGCTTGTTTAGTACTTTACTATTTACAGGTACTACAACAGTGACTAAGATATGGTAACTATTTCTTTTAGTTTCTTATTACTTCTTTAACAAATGTCCACAAACTTGCTAGCTTTAAATAACACAAATTTATTAACTTATGGGAATGAGAAGTTTAAAATGGGTCTTACTGGGCTAAAATCAAGGTGTCTAAGGGCTGTTTTCTTCTGGTAGTTCTAGGGGAATGTCTGTGTTCTTATCTTTTCCAGCTTCTAGAAGTAGTCTGCATTTCTTAGCTGGTGACCCACTTCATCTGTCTTTAGGGCCAACAAGTTGCATCTCTTTGACACCTCATCTACCATTGTTATTGCATCCTTCTCTGATCACAGGATTATTGAATTTTAATGATGTAAATGATTAGATTGGGCCTATCTGGATGACTAAGATAATTCTTCTATCTTAAAGTCCTTACCCTTAATCACATCTACAAAGTTTATTTTGCCATGTAATTCACAGGTGCATGGATTTGGCTGTGAACATCTCTTGGGAGCCATTATTCTGCCTATTAAATTCTTTAAGGAAGTGCATTTTTGGCAGTAAGAACAACATATAAACAATCATTGAGCAATGCCTTTCATCTAATAATGAAATGTGCAAATACCTATGGCAGCATAAAAGAGAGAGCAACAAATTTGACTTTGCTAGGGAGTAGTTTGGATATGTTTGCAAAAGAAAGTGATACGTGAGCTTATTTTTGAAGGCTAGTTAAGGAGAGAAAACAAAACAAGGAGTGAGGCACATTTAGCTTTACAGTAGGTCCTCAGGATACATTGGAGATCCATTCCTACCTATGGTGCGACATAATGCGATTTTTGACATAAGTTGGAACCCACCTACATAAGCACCTATGTCACTCACATGGAGCACATACACAGCAGTAATGAAGCGAAACAGTAAAAAAAAATTAAAGAAAGATAACAATTCCTGACCTTTACTTGTGGTAAATAAATAATAAAAAAATAAAGCACATATGTATATACGTCGAAATGACAGAACTTTATATCTATAGATATAGATATAGATATAGATATAAATATAAATGTAGATATAGATAGATATAGATATAGATATAGATAGATATAGATATAGATATAGATATAGATATAGATATAGATATAGATATAGATATAGATATAGATATAGATATAGATATAGATATAGATATAGATATAGATATAGATATAGATATATATGGGAGATGGTGACTTAACCACAAAATGACATACATCAAGTCCGACATAACTGCCTGTATACCCCAATTCTACTACTAATGAGCTATATAATCATGGAAATATTTATTAACTCTTCTGAGACTAACATCCTCAGTTATATTTATAAAGTAAATAATTTATTTCTCATAAATTTGTTGTGGGCATTAAATAAGTTAAAGGTGATAAAAGTGCTAAGTAAACTGTGATATCTAATAAATGGAATGGGTTACATTAACAAATGTGACTTTTAATGAGGTTCAGTTTTGGATATTAAAAATGAAATTATGCCAAAACCGGTTTGGCACAGTGAATAGAGTGTTGACCTGCGTACTAAAAGGTCCCGGGTTCAATTCTGGTCAAGGGCATGTACCTTGGTTGCGGGCACATCCCCAGTAGGGGGTGTGCAAGAGGCAGCTGATGGATGATTCTCTCTCATTGATGTTTCTAACTCTCTATCCCTCTCTCTTCCTCTCTGTGAAAAAATCAATAATAAATAAATAAATAAATAAATAAATAAATAAATAAAATATATTTAAAAAATAAAATAAAATTACAAGGAAGCTAATAAACTTGATTTTAAATTAATGCTTGTTTTTTGGTATAAGAATGCTCCATGAAATATTTGGAAGATACTTATACTGAAATGATATATGTTGCTTATATGAAATTCAAATTTAACTAGACATCTCATATTTAACTAGGAAACATTTAAAATGAGTTTGTAATCACTTTGGACTACAAAAAGGGCAATTTCCAAGTGTGTTTGGTCCTTCTTTAAAAAAATATCTAGGAGAATCCCTTTGTTATGCAAGAGACACACCATTTAAATTGATGGAATGTGAGAATTCAGAAGGACTTTTAAAGTAAAAATGTCATAAATGTATCTCACAAATCAATAAAATGTCATCAGGCCAAGTTCTTCAAATTATCTGAGCTGGAGATGGTATAGTGGAGAATAGATTTGGAATAAGACATCCTTGGTTTCACACACAGCTTAACCCTTTAAAAACTTTGTGACCTTGGATAAATTACTTAATTTCTAAATCTTCATTTATCCATCTATAAAACTGAGATGATAGAATCTATTTTATAGAGCTATATTAAGGATTATATGAAGTTATTCAGGTAAAGAGACTTAGCACAGTGTCTGTGCATAATAGTGCATTAAAATATCAATATAACAAATCATAAAGAGCTTTATATGCTTAAAAGAGAATCTAGATTATAATTAATTTTCATTTTATAAACAATAATGTCTACAATATATCTATGAAATGTAAAGACCTACATATCCTTTTATTACATCAATACTCATTGGGCAAGACATTTGAATGTGTCCTAAGGGGAAATAATCGGAAGGCACAAAGTACTTACTCTCACAGAATTCACAGTTTTGATGGAGTATCAGATAAAAGAATGATTGGAATGGTACCAACTTCCAATGAATTACAGGGAATGCAATATTAGAAACTATTTTTTCTGGGTTCCCTTGCTAGAGGCTTAGGTTCTGCGATTGTGAACCATAACTTGACATTTGTAAGGCAAAAAGCCATACCATCCTTTCTCTGGAGCAGCAAGCAGACACCAGCACCTTTAACAGACTCAAGATTTTTGTAGTATCCTATAGGTACTTGTACAGGAGTAACCAACCTCAGTCCTTCATGAGAGTTGTGGTAATATTTAACAGTTGTTTCCTGTTCCTTGACCTGGAAGAAGGCATGCATGAGATTAGGGGGAGCAAGCAGTAAGTTCTTGATTCCTGAAATTGAACCTGAAATCTAGTAGTAGTCTTTGTGATATTCTTTCCTCCATCTCTTCGAATTTATCAGTAAGCAACTAATTTCTTATGTTGAATCTCCTACTTGAAATACTCGCAATGATGTCTTTTTCTGACAAGCACTGACTGATATAACAAGCAACTGCAATACCATACAATAAGCACAAAGTGATTTGAATACACACAATACAGACACCTGACAGAATCTTTACTGCACAGGGAAGCTTCTTTGAAAGCAAAATACAGTAAATAATTGAACAATGTGGTAGCTAGAGGTCTTGATACCATGCATGGTCAAAAATCCACATAAACATTTGATTACCCCTAAACAAAACTATTAATACCCTGTTTCCCTGAAAATAAGACAGTGTCTTATATTAATTTTTTCTCCCAAAGTTGCGCTAGGTCTTATTTTCAGGGGATGTCTTATCTTTCCATGTGCTAGGTCTTATTTTCGGAGGATGTCTTATTTTCGGGGAAACACGGTAGTCTACCGTTGCCTGAAAACCTTATAAATAACATAAACAGTTTAATTAACATATATTTTGCATAAGTGTTATACATTATATTATTAATTAAAGTAAGCTAGAGAAAAGAGAACATTATTAAGAAAATCATAAAAGAAAATGCACTTATATTTATTTTTTTAATTTAATTTTTAAAAATTTTAAATTATTATCATTATTTTACATATGTGTCCTTATTCCCCCATAATCCCCCCCACTCATGTCCCATCCCCATGTTGTCTGTGTCCATTAATTAGGCTCATATGCATGCTTATAAATCCTTTGGTTGATCTCTCCCACTTACCCTCGCTGTCCCCTACTTTCCCTGAGGTTTGACGTTCTGACTGATGTTTCTCTGTCTCTGGATCTATTATTTTTTTCATCAGTTTATGTTGTTCATTATATTCCACAAATGAGTGAGATTATGTAATATTTATCTTTCTCTGCCTAGCTTATTTCACTTAGCATAATGTTCTCCATCTCCATCCATGTTGTTGCAAATGGTAAGAACTCTTATTTTTTACCACAGCACAGTATTCCATTGTGTAGATGTACCACAGTTTTTTAATCCACTCATCTGCTGATGGGCACTTAGACTGTTTCCAAATCTTAGCTATTGGATTCATTGGATCACATGACTTTTTTCCAAGCAAAAAATCTTGCTTATCCTTTTTTGTCTGTTCTATATAGTCTAATTAGCATATTATAGTTTTATTAGTATAGATTATTAGTATAGATAGTATTCCACTGTGTATGTTCCAATGCAGTACAAGTAACCAAAAGACAGAATCCTAAAGAGACTCGCTTCCCTTAATCTCTATTAATTAATAAAGAGCTCTTGAGTCTAACTAAAGTGTTAAGAGCAATGCTGGGCAACCAGGAGCCTTCCAATTCAGCTTCCCCTTGGTGATGCTGAAACCTTCCCAATACTCTTTATATTGTCAGAAATCATCTGTCCAGTTCCTAAATAGAGAGGGAACTGTGGTACACCTAAGGAGAGTTATCTTTACTCCAGAAATGTTTTCCTTAGTGAAGATGAAAGACAGCACAAGCTATAAGGTCTCCCAATTCGCTTCCAGATTTAGCAGAAATTCATTTTATGCCTACTAGGCAAGGGCTTTAATTATTGAGTAACTAATATCTGGATGTTTATAATGTGCTAAGTAATGTTTCAAAGAGATTATTTGATTAAAGCCTCATTGAAAAGTCACTGAAATAAGAGCGAAATAATCCTGAGAATTTGTGTGTGTGTTTTTAAATCCCCCCCTTAAAAAAACACACAAACAAACCTGATACTAATAATGAATAACTAATAACGTGTCATAGGTTATCATTAGTAACCCAGTATTATCTAAAATAAGACCCTTCTTTCCCAGGATATTCCCAAACATGCATGTTACTGAACCTGCCATAATACTGATTAAGTCCCCCTGTCTCCAGACCTCTTCTAAATCCACAACTGAGAAACTTTGGCCCCTTATCACCACAACTAGTACACTGGTCCTACCACCAAATTTATGATATCATAAATTCATTCCCAGGTTTTTTTATTATTATTTAAAGTATTACATATGTATCCTTTTTCCCTGATTGAGCCCCCACCAGCCACTCCCACCCCCAAGACAAGCCCCCACCACCCAGTGTCCGTGTCCATTGTTTATGCTAATAAGCATGCGTACAAGTCCTTTGGTTGATCTCCAACCCCCTTCCCCTGCCTTCTCTCTGAGGTTAGACTGTTGTCCAGTGTTACCTTGTCTCTGGATCTATTTTGTTCATCAGTTGATGTTCTTCATTATATCCCACATATGAGGGAGATCACGTGATATTTATCTTTCTCCAACTGGCTTATTTCGTTTAGCATAATGCTCTCCAGTTCCTTCCATGCTGTTGCAAATGGTAAAAGTTCCTTTTGTTTTATAGCAGCACTAGAGGCTAGGTGCATGAAAATTCATGTACTGGGGGGGGGGGGGCTACACCCCACCTGGCCTGTCCTACAATGCAGGAGCCCTCAAAGGATGTCCTCTGCAGGAGGCAACAGGGGCCAACCATAGGAATGTGTCACCCCCATCACTCCAGCAACGCTGCTGCCTATGGCATCCCACTGCAGGAGGTGACCAGGCCAAACAGGGGAAGGCACCACATCCGCATCCATCACTCTGCACTCTGTTGCTACTGTCACTGCCGGCCACTGCAGCTGCCTGCCCTCACAGCCACCACATGCATGAAGCATGCATGCTTTCAGGCTGTTTCCACCAAATTCTTACTTTGCCACCTTCATGATTCAACTTGAAACGTGATTCATTGGATTACATGACTTTTTTTCCAAGCAAAAAAAATCTTGTATATCCTTTTTGTCTGGTCTATATAGTCTAATTAGCATATTATACTTTTATTAGTATAGATTATTAGTATAGATAGTATTTCACTGTGTAGTTGTACCACAGTTTTCTAATTCACTCATGTGCTGATGGGCAATAAGGCTATTTCCAAATCTTTGCTATTGTAAATTGTGCTGCTATGAACATAGGGGTGTATATATCCTTTCTGATTGGTGTTTCTGTTTTCTTGGGATATAGTCCTAGAAGTGAGATTACTGGGTCAAATGGGAGTTCCATTTTTAACTTTTTGAGGAAACTCCATACTGTTCTCCACAGTGGCTGCATCAGTCTGCATTTCTACCAGCAATACAAGAGGGTTCCTTTTTCTCCACATCATGGCCACCACTTGATTTCATTGATTTGTTGATGATAGCCATTCTAACAGGTGTGAGATGGTACCTCATTGTTGTTTTGATTTGCATCTCTGGGATGATTAGTGACATTGAGCATGTTTTCATGTCTTTTGGCTTTCTGAATGTCCTATCAAAAAGTGTCTGTTTATGTCCTTTGCCCATTTTTTTGATCAGATTGTTTATCTATCTTCCTTTTGTAAAGTTGTATGAATTCCCTGTAAATGTGGAGTTTAAATGTGGAGATAACATTAGTAAATATGCTCTCCCATGCAGCAGGCTTTCTTGTTGTTTTGTTGACGGCTTCTTTGCTGGGAATGATTTTTTTTTTTTTAAATTTTGATATAGTCCCATTTATTTATTTTCTCATTTGTTTTCTTTTCCCTAAAAGCTGTATTGGTAAAGATGTCTGCTATCTTGCTTCCTATATGTTCTTCTAAGATTTTTATGGTTTCCTGCCTAATGTTTAAGTCCTTTATCTATTTTGAGTTTATTTCTGTGTATGGTGTAAGTTGGTGGTCTAGTTTCTTTTCTTTTCTTTTCTTTTTTTTTTTTTTTGCAAGTATCTCTCCAATTTTCCCAGTTTATTTATTGAAGAGACTGTCTTGACTCCATTGTATGCTCTTGCCTCCCTTGTCAAATATTAATTTAACATAATGTCTTGGGTCTATTTTTGGGTATTCTGTTCTGTCCCATTGGCATACATCTGTTCTTGTGCCAGTACCAGCCAGTTTTGAGAACCATTACTTTGTAATATTGCTTGATATCTGGTATTGTGATCCCTCCATCTTTTGTCTTCTTTCTAAGGATTGCTTCAGATATTTGGGGCCTTCCATTTGTTTATATATTCCTCTATTTCTTTTTTTTTCAATGCACTGTATTTTCCAAGTACAGTTCTTTTACCTCCTTAGTTAAGTTTATTCCTAGGTATCTTAATTTTGTTGTTGTTGTTACAATGGTAAATGGGATTTTTTTTTTTTAGTTTCTCTTTCTGAGTTCATTATTGATTTATAAAAAAGACATAGATTTATGGGTGTTAATTGTGTATCCTGCTACATTGCCAAATTCATTTATTAACTCTAGTAGTTTTTTTTTATGGAATCTTTGGGGTTTTCTATGCATAGTATCATGTCATCTGTGAAAAAGGACAGTTTTACTTCTTATTTTCTAATTTGGATGCCTGTTTAAAAATTTATTTATTGATTATGGTATCACATAATTGTTCTCATCCCCCCATTTCTATTCCTTTTATTTATTCTTCTAGTTTAATAGCTTTGGATAGCACTTCTAGTACTATGTCAAAAGTGGTAAAAGTTGGTATCCTTTACTTGTTCCTGTTCTTAGAGGAAATAGTTTTAGGTTTTGTCCATTGGGTATGATGTTGGCTGTAGGTTTGTCATATAAGGCTTTTATTATGTTGAGGTATGATCCCTCCATTCACACTTTGCTGAGAGTTTTTATCAAGAAAGAGTGTTGGATTTTGTCAAATGCTTTTTCTGCATCGACTGATATGATTATGTGATTTTTTTTCTCTCAATTTGTTTATGTGATGTATAACGTTTGTTGATTTGTGGATATTGTACCATCCTTGCATCTGTGGACTAAATCCCACTTGGTCATGGTGTATGATCTTTCTAATGTAATGCTGGATCTGATTTGCTAGAATTTTGTTGAGGATGTTAGCATCTATGTTCATCAAGGATATTGGCCTGTAGTTCTCTTTCTTTGTAGTGTCTTTATCTGGTTTTGGGATTAGGGTAATGTTGTACTCATAGAAAGTGCTTGGTAGTGTGCCTTCCTATTGACTTTTTAAAATAATCTGAGGAGGATAGGTTCTAATTCTTCTTTGAATGCTTGGTAGAAATCCCCTGTAAAGCCATCCAGACAAGAGCTTTTGTTTGCTGGAAGATTTTTGATTACTGCTTCAATTTCTTTGGTAGTTATTGGCCTATTCAGGTTTTTAGATTCTTTCTGATTGAGTTTTGGAAACATATTTTTCTAAGAATATGTCCATTTTGTCTAGGTTGTCCAGTTTGTTGGAATAGAGTTGTTCATAGTATTTTTTTTTATAATCCTTTGTATTTCTGAGGGGTCACTTGTTACTTCAGCTCTTTCATTTCTTATTTTGTTTATTTGGGTCTTCTCTCTTTTCTTCTTGGTGACCTTGGCTGAAGGTTCATCAATCTTGTTTATCCTTTCACAGAACCAGCTCTTGGTTTAATTGATATATATATGTATATTTTTTAGTCTCTATGTCCTTTATTTCCAGTCTTATTCCCAGATTTTTTGATAAACTTATAACTCAGCCCTTTGCCCCTATTTTATTCTAGATCAAATCAATCAGTTTTTTACTTCCAAATTAATCTCCCTGAAGCAATCAATACTTTGCATACTCTGTTAAGATTAAAACCCAAACTCTTATTACTCTGTAAACCCAGGATTTGATAATTCTATAAAGTACAGAGAAATCCAAAATTATGCCAGTTTAAAAGGAAATTTATTTTTTCTTACATAAAATAAATTCATAGTTAAACAGTTCATGAACAGTATGGTGACTTCAGAAATCATCAGAAGCCTAGAGTTTTCCAACTCACTATCTGCCATCAAAACAGATGGTACATGTTTTCATGGTCTGAAATGGCTGCGAGAACTATAGCCATCATATTCAAGTTTAGCACTGCAAGAGAGAAAAGAGAAATGTATCTTTTCCCCTTAAAAGAGGCTTTAAAGAAGTACCACTTATCACTTCTATCTCAAAAATAAAAATTTTGTCATGTGGTAACAACAAGCTGAAAGATTGGTTTGGGTATGCAGCGTTTTAGTTGTGGGAGGGTTTGCCCTCATAAAAAAAAGCAAGATTCTTGTTATTGAGGAAGAAGTTACAGAGTAATAATGATAGACAACCAGCAGTCTCTACTCATATTTTATAGAAGTCTTCATGATTAGTCCTTGTCTACCAGTTCAAGTGATACCTTAGAATTTAGGAAAGCAGTTTCTAAAATAGTCACAAAGTTCTTAGAGTTGATGGTATTAACCTCTTAAAAGGAAAGATGTTCAAAATGGATATTCAGTTCTTGAAAACAACATTATCATCCTGCAGTAATAAATAATTCCCATAATGAAGAAAGGGGATAAGTAAACTGAGATGTACATAGAGCTGCACACAAATTCCCCCTGAACATCCCCCCCCCCCACTGAGTTGAAATTGTGAGAGAGCATCAGATTAATTGAGTGATGCATAAAGGAAGATACAGAAAAGTAGTCTACACCTGTACTAGTACTGAATAAAGACTGTAGAATAGCATTTGCATTTATATTCAGGGAGGCCTAGCCAGTTTGGCTCAGTGGACAGAGTGTTGGCCTGTGGAAAAAGGGTCCCGGGTTTGACTCTGGTCATGATCACATGCCCAGGTTGTGGCCTCAATCCCCAGTGGAGGTGTGCAGAAGGCAGTTTATCACTGATTCTCTCTAATCATGGATGTTTCTGTCTCCCTCTCCTTTCCTCTCTGAAATCAATGAAAACTTATTTTAAAAAATTATATGCAGGGAAATGGAATATAAAATGAATTAGATTTCTACTGCAAGCCTTCCCAAATTTGATATTGTTTCTTTCATCTCAACAAAAACAAGCTTCAGAAAGAAAAAAGGAAAAGCCTTTCTTTAAGAGGAGGTTATGATAAAGTCCAAACAAATAGAAGATTTATAAGAGAAAATCGAAGGTGATGTAATGATCTTTAATTTAAAAAGATATCACTTATAGTCCTTAAAAAAATTTCACTCAAGATCTGTGCACAGTGAGGGATCTGCATCCAAAATCATGATTTATCTTTGGACGCTAAACATCTTAGATTAGAGAGATATGATGGTATGAGAGTCATAAGAAAAAAATAATGAAAACAAACAGTATTATCAGAGTAATGATGGTAGCATGCTATTGAGTGTGATTAACTCAGCACTCTGAACCTGAGTTCCATATAAAATGTGCAACAGTGGATACACAATTGAAGGCACCAGATTTTCATATTTAATTGCAGGACACAGATAAACCAATTGTAAAATTTAGAATCAAATTTCCTTTTTGCTTTATCTTCTAGAATTTTCTACAATGGAGAAGTGGGTATTGCTATCAAAAGACTGCAAATTCTTAGCATTAATAATTTTTTAATAAATATCATAAGCTATGTTTTCTTCAAATAACTTAAAAAAAACACTCTTTTGTGCATCCAAGAGAATTATGCATGTAGATTTTTGGTCCCTGTATAGTTGTCCTTATAATATTTTTTAAATATATTTTTATTGATTTTTCACAGAGAGGAAGAGAGAGGGATAGAGAGTTAGAAACATCGATGTGAGAGAATCATCGATCAGCTGCCTCTTGCACACCCCCTGCTGGGGATGTACCCGCAACCAAGGTACATGTCCTTGACCGGAATTGAACCCCCGAACCTTTCAGTCCGCAGGCCGACACTGAGCCAAACTTGTCCCGGCCCTTATAATATTTTTAACCACTACACACATAATGAGATATTATTCAGCCATGAAAAAGGAAGATATCCTCCCACTTGAGACAAGATGAATGGACCTTGAGCACATTATGCTAAGTGAGATAAGTCAGTTAGAAAAAGACAAGTACTTTATGATAGGACCTCTATGTAAAATCTTGAAAAAATAAAGGGCTATCCTATGAGAAGAAACAGATTAAAATGGTGGTTGCCAGAGGATTGGGGATGGAGAGATAAGATTAATGGTATCCTAGGGTATAAACTTGTAACAAGTAATAAACAAGACAAAGAGATCTAATGCACAGTATAACGAATATAGACAATAATACTGTATGACCCTATATAATAAAGAGGTAATATGCAAATTGACCATTACACCCTCACAAAGATGGCTGCCTACAACCAGGCTGGCAGGGGTTAGTGAGGGATGACCAAACAACTGAACAGCAGGCTTCATGGGGCAACCTAGCTGGCAGGGGACAGTAAGAGGTGACCAGGTTAAGTGGGAGTTGCAGTTAGAGACAATCAGGCCAGCAGGGGGCGCAGTTGGAGGCAATCAGGCAGTCAGACAGGTGGGTGATTAGGAGCCAGTGGTCCAGGGTTGTGAGAGGGAAGTCTGACTCGGGTCAGGCCTAAACTGGCAGTCAGACATTCCCCGGATTGGACAGGATGCAGGCTGGGCAGAGGGAACCCCCGCCCCATGCATGAATTTCATGCACCAGGCCTCTAGTAGTGTTATAATATGATAAACATTGCTTCAATGGCAATGATATCACAATATATAAATATATCAAATATAATTTTGTAAATTTAAGGTATACAAAGTAACATGTTATATACTTTATAAATTGTAATATGTCATATTTATCAAATTTTAAAAAGTAGATAACATTTTTTTAAAAACATTAAAAAATTAGTGCTAATCAATAAGTAAACCAATAGATACTCTCAGAAGGCAGGTGGGGGAGGTTAGATGGGTGGGAAGAGATCACCAAGGAACGTGTATGCATATATGCATAACCCATGGACACAGACAATAGGGTGGTGAAGGCCTGGGGTGGTGGACAGGGGTGGGCTAGAAGAGGTCAATGGGGAATAAAGGGAGATATATGTAATACTTTCAACAATAAAAATTTAATTTAAAAATAAAGCAATAAATAAAATTCATGAACAAATATATGCATATACACTGAGTGGCCAGATTATTATGATCTCTGAACGCATAATAATCTGGCCACTCAATGTGTGTGTGTGTGTGTGTGTGTGTGTGTGTGTGTGTGTGTATCTATATCTATATCTATATATATATATTATTAGTGACCCGGTGCATGAATTTGTGCATGGGTGGTGGTTGGCTAGCCTGCCTGCTGGTCAAACTCCTAGTCGAGGGGAAATTTTGCATATTAGCCTTTTATTATATAGGATATACACTGAGAGGCCAGATTATTATGCATTCAGAGATCATAATCTGGCTACTCAGCATAGATAAACAAAAGAACAAAAATATCCAAAATTGCTAATTTTTAAAAAATTAAAGTTTGAGGAATCATGCTTTCTGATTTTAAAGCTGGCTGTAAAGCTACACCAAAGAAAACTGTGTGGTTCTGGTATAAGGATAGATATATAATAATGAAATGTAATTGAGAATGTAGAATAAGCCTACATGTTTATAGTCATTTGATTTTCAATAAGGCTACTAAGACCATTGAATGGAGAAATAGTCTATTCAATGAATTGCTTTGACAACAGGATTTCACATTCAAAAGAATGAATTTAAAACCCTACCTCACACTACATACAAAAAATTAACTACAAATGGATCAAATGCCTACCTTTAAGTATAAAAGTATAAAATTTATTTTTAAAAAGTATAGGTATAAATCTTTGTGACTTTAGATTAAGCATTTTTAAAAGACTGTTAAAATTGATTTTTAGAGAGAGTGCAAGGGAAAGGAAGAGAGAGAAGAAAATATTGATATGAGGCAACATCGATTAGCTGCCTCCTGTATGACCCCCCCCCCCGTATAAGCCCACAAACTGGGCATGTGCTCTAACCAGGTACCAAATTAGCAACCTTCTGGTGCACAAGAGGATGCCCAACCAACTAAGTAGTGCAAGCTTTAAAAAAAAATTTTTTTTCAGTAAAACACAAGGAAAAAATAAATTTGACTGTCAAAATCAATAACTTTTGTATTTCAAAAGACCTCATCACACAAAGGGCAAAGACAACACAATAATTCATTGTTTTACATTTTATAATATTTAAAAATAATACATACAACACTATATTTTATTAATAGTTAAATTTTATATTAATTTCAATAACAAGTAAAATGCCTACTATGTAGTAGAGGTTATTAAGAATCTGTAATTGATATCTATGTAGTATAGTTTATTCATAGTAATTAATATTCATTAAATAGTAGTTCATTTCATAATGAAGGTACTTTTTAATTTAAGTTAGTAGCACAGAAATATGATCTGGTATAGTTGCAGGACATTCTGATAAGTAGCCTGGGTTGAATGCCACACAACTAGATTGGTGATGCTAACTTGTCTTATCTGTTCTGGATCTATGGGATATTTCCAATGAAAATTAGAATTTGCTGTAATCCATGAAGCTCTCAGTTTCAGGAGTACACACACCAGGCAAATTATTCTAATACCCAAACATTACCTTTATATTTTTGTTGTACTGTGTATAATTTATTTTCATCACATGGCTGAGTTTAAAATGGTTAACAGTTGGCCAACTAAATCAAGAAAGGTCTGGCCTGTGAAGCCAGAAGATCCATCTATAGGTGCTAGGAACTGAGAAGAGGGTTTTAGTAGAGTCAGATAATTAAAATATCTACTACATACAATAGGAAATGCACTGGATGTGGAATTATAAGTCCTGGGTTTAAATAAAAATCCTTGTACTGATTTGCTATGAAACAATGGGTATAATAGTATGATAATTAAGTGAGAAGGAGTTGCAATAAACTACTTAACATTCAAATGTTGCCTCTATATGATTTTGGCAAGTTGCATTATTGCTATGTGCCTTAATTGCCCCAATAGGCATGATGATAATAATAGTACCTACTTACCACAATTGTGAATATTAAATGGGATTATACTCATGAAACATAGAGATTAGTCCTAGCCAGTTTGGCTCAGTGAATAGAGCATTGGCCTGTGGACCAAAGTGTCCTGGGTATGATTCTGGTCAAGTGCACATACCTTGGTTTCAGTCTCAATCCCTGGAGCTGGGGCAGAGGGACATGTAGGAGGCAACCAATTGATGTGTTTGTTTCACATCAATATTTCTCTGTCTCTCTCTCCCACTCTCTCTAAAAATCAATGGAAAAATATTCTTGGGTGAGGATTAAAACACACAGACACATACAAACAAACATACAGATCAATGTCTAGTACATTCTGCTCAATATTATGTTATTATTATTATTATTGCCATTTATTTAATAATGTAATAACAGCTTGTCTATTTCTAGGCTGTTGTCAATATTAAAGGATATGTTTATACATTCACTTGTCAACATTTATTATGTACATTCTATATGGTGAGTATCATTCAAAACACAGTATTTCTATATCAAGATGATTCAGAAACATTCTCAAGAAGCTTAAAATTTGGTATAGGAGATAAAATAAGTACATAAACTGGTAGAAAGCACTATAGAAAGTTGTCACGTGTTAAAACAGGTACAGATGACATACTTCATATGTTCAGAGGAAGAAATGATCACTTTCCACTAGAGCTATCAGTAGGGTCTTGATGGATGTGCCAACATTTACTTCAGGGCCTAAAGGGAAGTTAGGCTTTGGAGATGAAAAATATGGAAGAATGGACAGATCCATTTCTGGTGTCAGGCAGTATGAGGAAAAGTATGAAGGTAGTTAAGACTAGCCATGTACATAAAACCATCATAAATTGGAAAGTGCTCATCTCCACATTTTAAGTCTTGAAACTCTTGGCTCTTACAGAAAAACATTCATATATATTATCGCTTTCTGAGACAAATAGGAAACCAGAGTATTGCACAATAATTTTTGCAAGAGAGCTTAGGCTTGTTGTTCATGAAGCATACTCAAATAGTAACAGCATGTCATCAACCCAGACCTAACCCAGTTTGCCTTTGTTAACTGGGCCAATTCCCACAGTAGAGAGCAGGATGAGAATCTGCTGACCTGCACACTACCCGTTGCCCACTCAGGCACATTAAAAGATGGGCATCCATTTTCAGTATTCCTAGCTGAGCTCCAGTTCACATTAGAGAGGAGAGAAAACTGCAGCCACTATGTTTCTTGGCAAGCTGCTTGAATAAAAATAGAGATCTGCTGAGTAAGTATTCACTATATCTGCAGACATTTCCCAGCTGGGGAAATAGACTTTTTTCCCCTTAATTTCACCCCTTTTGAATGTTTACTTAAATTAGACCCTCAACTGTTCCTCTCTCACAAATAAAGTAATGCTTTGAATTAGTAATCTAAAAAATACATTCATACTTATGTATTTTTTGAATTGTATATTTGTTCCTACTTTCTTGTCAATCCTAAAATATCTGATTTTCTAAAAATATATAAAATAAGGCATTCATGTATTTGTCTTAGATTCTATACATAAAAGTCAGTTTGTTTTTTATTAAAGAAAGGGAACCTGAGCTCATGACATCGTTATTTAATAAATGCATTTTAGAACCATTAAAGATTTACAAATATATAGAAAGATTTTAGAGAGCAGGTATACTATTTTATTCATTCAACAAAAACTCTTAGGCTCTATTCTAAGCACTCTAAGATATTAAAGTTCTTAATCCTAAAAGTAGCCCTTTGAGGTTGGTTCTATTATTAGCTTCATTTGGCTGTTGAGGAAATTAAGGCACAGTGATCCTATATAATGAAAGAGTGATATGCAAATTAACCATCACTCTGCTACACCCATAAGCCATGCCCACCAGTAATGCCCATCAGCTAATCAGAAGGAGTATGCAAATTAACCCAAACCAAGATGGCTGTGTTCACAGAGGGCAGGAGGCAGGCTTGGGTTTCCCTGGCAATGGAGGCAGCCAAGCTTTCCACCCACCCTGGTGGGCCCAGGCCTCCACTCAAGGGTACAAAGTTTCAATTATAGAAGGTAAATAAATTCCAACAGAAATGGCAGCAGCCATAGGACCTAGAAAGGCAGAAGGCTAGGGTTGCTCCAGGCGATGGAGGAAGCCAAGCTTCTGTAGCCCTGGCCAGCTCAGGCCTTCACTCCAGGCTACAAAGTTTCAATTGTAGAAGATAAATAAATTCCAGATATCAGGGCCTCTGCTTGGGTCACCCTAGGGATGTGGCTGACCTGCAAACCATCACAGGCCCCTCACCCAGGTTGCCCCATGCCCCAAGGGAACCCCCACCTTGATCTGGGACACCTGTCAGGACAAACCAGCTGGCCCCCACCCATGCACCAGGTTTCTATCCTATCTAATAAAAGAGTAATATTCATATTGACCATCACTCCAACACACAAGATGGCTTCCCCCATGTAGTCAAAGATCCTGGCCCCATGTGGACACAAGATGGCCACCACAAGATGGCCAGCAGGGGAGGGCTGTTGGGAGGAACCAGGCCTGCAAGAGAGGGCAGTTGTAGGTGATCAACCCTGGAGGGGAGGGCAGTTAGGGGTGACCAGGATGGCAGAGAAGAGAAGTTGGGGGCAAACAGGCTGGCAGGGGAGCAGTTAGACATTAATCAGGCTGGCATGTGAGTGGTTAGGGTTTGATCAGGCTGGCAGGCTGAAGCAGTTAGGGGCAATCAGGAAGGCAGGCAGGCGAGCATTTGGGGAGCCAGCAGTCCTGGATTGTGAGAGGGATGTCTGACTGCCTATTTAGGCCCGATCCTGGTAGGTTCGGGCCTAAACGGGCAGTTGGACATCTCTCAAGGGGGTCCCAGATTGGAGAGGGTGCAGGCTGGGCTGAGGGACACCCCCCTCCCATGCACAAATTTTGTGTACCGGGCCTCTAATATTATATAACTTGCTTAAGGTCATCAGCCAGTATGTAAGCAGAAGTGGGAGTCACACTTCAGGCAGTTTATGTCCAGTGGCCATGATATTCAAAACTATACACTGAAACTTCCCTGCACAACTGTTATTTTAAGAACCAATATATCTTCACATCTACAAAACAAGAAATATCCAGTTCCAAATGGGACTATCTTCTCAAGTTTTCTGCATTTTTTCTATTGTCCTAGTTTAGAAAAAAGAAAAGAAAAACAAACACACTAAGCTTTGTACTTAGTGATATTATGCCTCATAGGAGAAAGTTTAAATACTTTTGCCTCCATGTGACAGTACAATTAATACACTCTAAAGTAACATCAGCCCCCAAACTGACAATAGTATTGTAGTTAAGGAGGAAGTTATCAATAAATTTAATAAGATAATATAAGTGTACATTTTTGTTATACAGAGGACAATTCACCTTAGTGGAATTAAAAGGGATGGTGATGTATGGTTTTCATGGTCTCTTCAATCAGATAGGTCCTTTAGCTTCTGAAAAAACCCTTTTATTTACCCAAACATTTATATTTGGATGCAACATGTTTAATATACATTTTAATGGGAATGGCAGCTGCTAGACATGTCAGGCTTGTAAAATATAAACATTTCATTGTGTTGTTATGTGAGAATTTTTATGACTATGGCATGGAGAGGAAGTATCATCAAGTATTTAAGAGCATGGACTCTAGAACTCAATAGATTGGGTTCAAATTCAAGTTGGACATCCTAACTGTGTGATTTGACACAAGTTACCCAACTATCTGTACCTCAGTTGCTTTGTCTGTAAAATGGGTTGATAATAGCACCTGCTTTATTGGTTTGCCATGAATATTAATTGAGCTGGCTCATGTGGAATGCTTAGATCATAGTTTGGCACATAGTAACTGCTGCATACATGTTTTCTATTACTCTTAATAAATGTTAAAAGCATAAGTCTGCAAACTATCTAAGCATATAGAGTATATTTAAAGAAGAAAAATTGGTTAGGTGCTGGTATTTGAAGGCATGGCACTAATTACTTAGACTTAAAGAACAATGGAATAAAATGTCTTTTGTTTAGGAGTGCATATCCCCTGAGGGAGGTGAGCATGCACAATGCAATGGGAGACTTGTTACAATTACTTTTAAGGGAACAGAATATCTTAAACTAAATGCTCTTGTATTAAAGGTTTTAGGTGGGATATGCAACAGTGGCTGGTTACAGAGTTAGTAGCTGAGGCTGACAAAAGCATTCTTGTTCTGTATTCTATAGTGAGAAAAATGTGTAGATCCAAGCAATACAAGAGGGAAGGAAAGAGAAGAGACAGAACTGAAGTTATATAAATGGTGGATTTGTTTTCCTTATGAATGTCATAATTAATACCGTATTTTCCGGCATATAAGACGACTTTTGAAACGAAAAAAAAGCCTGCTAAGATTGGCCAGAGTCAGAGAGGCGGTCTATTAAAAAAAGAACTGGTGTTGCCTCAGAAGTGGGGGTAGTCTTATACAGCAAATATAGGCCTAAACCTATGTTTTAACTGTAAAATTAGGGGAGTCGTCTTATACGCCGGAAAATACGGTATTTTAAGTTGTCTCTACACTTGAATAGTAAATACTTGCACTTCATACAACCTAAAGTAAAATCTGATATGCAGACACAGTTGTTGTTGTTGTTGTGTGTGTGTGTGTGTGTGTGTGTGTGTGTGTGTGTTTCCTTTGGTTATTTTGAAGAAATAGACTGAATTCCATATATAGGATTATTATGAAATGGGGACAACACACATAGGACAATGAAATTAAAAAAAAAAAAAAACCCTAGCATGAATGAATTCAAAGGAAACAAGCTATTGGAGCCACAGTTGACTGAGAAAGGTCACATAAGTTTGTAGGACTATCAGTGGGGTATTTGGAACTTCTCATAATCATCTGAAGTGTATTCTATTTACTGATCACAACAATCCTTGAAGTTGGTCATATTAGTTTGTTCTATAAACCAGGGCACTGATGCAAAGAGAAGTTAAATAACTTGCCCAATTTTATCTAGTTTATCATTCAACTTCCTCATTTTATAGTTGAGAAAATTGAGAACCAGAGAAATGGAGTTAAATAGTTAATTCATGCTAGTCAAGTTAAACTTACTAGAAGTTGGTCTGACTTCCAATTCCAAACACTTGCCACTGCTCCACACTTTATCTTCCTGAAGAAAAGACTCCTGATTATTACTGATTTCCACAAAACAGATGTTTGGGGGTCAATACTGAACATTATAAAAATACATGATACTGGTAGTAAACTTCTTATGACAGACCAGAGAAAGGAAGAGGGAAGGAAAACCTTCATTTCTAATCCAGAGAACTTTCTCAAAAGAACAGCTGGCTAAACCAAAGAGAAGTTAAAACATGTTAAAAATAAAAGGCTCATCCCTTTACTTTGTTTGCCAAGAACATAAGTTCATATAACCAAAAGTGTCTATGATAACCAGACAGACAGACTGACCGACAGGCAGACGGCATCCCACTGCTATTTTTAAATTTATTTTTGGCCACAGTTGAACACATGCACAAAGTTTGTTAAAACTCAAGTAAGTGATACGTTGTTGGAAACAACAAAACCTAAAATCGCCAGCTTGGTTTGCATATGGGAATTGTGCCTCATTAGCTCACTTCAGAGATTCCTTAGTGAATTATGAGAATGTGTTTCTTGTGATATTACAGCAATAAATATCATTGCTTAAAGATGAATTACACAGTACCGACTGGTCAATTCCTTGTTCTCTGGCATTCTTTAACAAAGATATCAGGTCAGATAATAGGCCCTAAGTATATTTTTATTGCCTGGCTGAGTGAATGCCTCATTGAATCCTCTACATATTGCATACAGAATCTTGAAGAAAATATTGCCTATCATTTTATATACTTACTAAATTTCTGATGCACAGTTTTGTGCACTGGTGGGGGGCATGGCCTTCAGGGATCGGCCCACTGTGGTGGGAGCGCCATTCATCCTGGTCAGCCAAGTGGCTGTGGATCTGCTCTCTGAGTGGCTGTTGAATGAGAAAACTAGTCTGAGCTCATATTTTGGGGTAATGTGTTGGGTAAAGGTGTGTTCTGTATCCTGGAGGAACCTGGCGGAGAACTTTGCACCCCAAAGCCACTTGGTGAATGTCCTTGATGTGTGTGTGATGCCAGGTTGGTGACACCATCTGGATGTTCAGGGCAACTGTGCTCCAGGATCCTCAGCCATCAGGACAGCCTCCCCAGGGCATCCACAGTCACATCCCCTCTTGCCATCTGCCTATACCAGCTCTCCATGCTCTTTCTAGAACACCTTAGAGGGCCTCCATCAACTGGTGGGGTCAGGCCAGAGTATGAATTGTCTCAGGTATTTGATAGGTGCAGAGACTTGGCCTCACCCTGGGCCTGCTAGTGGCTGCTTCCACTGTGGGAACACACTGACCACAAGGGGCAGCTCCTGCATTGAGCGTCTGCCCCCTGGTGGTCAGTGTGCATCATAGCAACTGGTCAACCTATTGTTCTGCCATTTGGTAGCTAGGCTTTTTTATGGAGATATATAAAATATTTAGAGGCCTTTATTCAGAAATATGACTCAAGAACTAACAGGAATATACACTTTGCAATAGCTTCAAGAAACATTTGGCAATTTTCCATCACAAGAATATCTCACCTTCAGTTTATTCTCAAAGGATCAAAATGTTTCCATGTAATTTATAAAGCACAACAGTCTCTTAGGAAGTGATATACCATAAAGCAATGAAGCTGGGACACAGTTTCCCAAAGCATCATTTTGGGGTTGTCTATCCTTGACTCACTTCAAACTGATGAAGAACAGTGAATTACTTAGATCAGGTTATAGAGTCAAATAGTAGTTATCAGAAGATTGAAATAGTACTTTATGAATTTGACTAGGATAACCAATTTAACTAAGTGTAGACCTAAATATGGATTTTGCTCTGAATTTATGGAAGTAGGCTATGTCACTACAAACTTCAAACTGGTCAATTCATTGAATAATAAATCAGGCAAATAGGATGTTTCATTAAAATATTCAAATCTGTTAAATATAAGTCTCATGGAGACTGGTCACATATAGCAGCAGAAAAGGCACCGTGAAAGAAATCAGACGAGTCAGAGGCAAGGTCCTGATTCTGCCACTTACCATCTGCATGGCTTCAGATGAGCAGCTTAACCTCTTTCTCCCTCATTTCTCTTCATTGGAAAAACTGGGACTACTACACAAATATAGCTCAGGCGTTGTTATCGTGCTTCTATCGTGCTCTGTTTTACCCTTTTGACAATTTAAAGAAAACAGTAAGGAGGAATGAATTTGGAACCTTTTATAAACTATGTTTGTACCCCAGTTCAAGGTATGATGACTCTATCATTGTAAAGAATATGTACAACATACAAATATTATTTGAGAAAGAGGTTGGTCGATTGCTATAGAAAATAAGCCTTTGCTTTGGGATCTTTCATAATACTGAATGTTTTTTTTTGTTTTTGTTTTTGTTTTTTTACCTTGTTTGCTATATACCTCCTGCTACAGTTTAAATTCATGTAGTATTTCTAAGTTGTTCTGTGAACATATGAAATGAAAAGTTTCAGTATTTATTTGGGAACTGTAAAATTGGGAAATTGGAACTACATTACCATCATCCTATAAATTTTCCCCCCCTCAAACCTAATTTGGAAACTAACAAAAATAAGAATAGTTATGTCTAGGATGAAACAGTGCCATGGAAATTAATGACATTTCTAATTCCTACTCAATTCAAAAGCCTCTTATTACTAATTTATCTATATTTTATAACACAAAAGTCACTAAGTGAATGTTTTGTGTTTTAATTATAATAAAGCTGATGTCAGTAATGTTGGGGGGGAAAGAAAATAAGAATTAAATATATGTATGAATATTATTTATTTAAAATATATTATTTCTCTCCTCTACCACACAGAAATAGTAAAACTATTTGGATTATATATCCATATGACTTATATCCAGCACATTGAAAGCAGCACATTGATTTGAGTTGGAAAATTTTCTTTTAACCCTATGATGCAAAAATTATAAACACTAAAAGAAATTGCTAAGATGTTTATTTATAAATATAATTTATAGCACACCATTTAAAAAAACTCTATTGTGTTCCTCTCTTTTCCAAGGTTTCTTTTATTTCCCCAATTAAATAACCAAAACCCAGTTACTAAAATGCTGCAGTTGAAAATAACCATAAAGCAGCCTTAAGAACTGTATGAAAATTAAGTTCCTTACATGTCCATTTCTCTTATTCAGTTTAAATATTTGGTGTCACTATGCAAAATGCTTTTAATGTTGTGAATTTTGATGATTCATCTATTAATATTCTAATTAAGCAAACATAATATGAAATTATATAATTATTACATAATAAGGTAGCATATAAATTATGAAACTCATATGTGGAAGACTCTAAGTTAAGCCCTCTAACTTCTTACTATCTTATTCTATAAGGAAATCATTATTTTCATTACCTCTTTCCTTAGAATGCAACTCACATAACTAAAATCATTCTAATTACATATTAAAGCAAAAAAAAAAAAAACACCCAAAAACCTGACACATCATAGCTTTGATAATTTATACAACATACCAGCAGCTAAGATTATCAAGTAAAAATGCCAATGTACCATTTTTATATACACCTAGGCATAGTATACAGAATATAGCCCGATTCCCTCTTTTGATGATGATTCTGTTACAATAATTCACATTGAAAGCTTATCCATACTTAAATATTCCAACACAATGATAGTAGAGAAGGAAAGAATCTGAGAGGGCTACAGCTTGTCTTCTCTTTTTCAATGCACCATATATTGCTCCTTTTGACAATGATTTAAAGATACAATGCTCAAAGAATTGGCATAATAAGACTTTTCAAATAACATCATTAAACTTTCAAATTGGAAAAAAAAGGAACACTCAGTAAAATAAGAAGTTTCTTCCATTTTTTACAAGTCACTGTTTGATGACCTCTTGCCATGACTCACCAAAAAAAAATGTTGGTTCAGAGACAAAATACAAATACCTGAGAGAAAAGGGTTCTTCTAGTAAAATAAAAACAGTGAGAAGGCAATCTACACTGTGAAATTGTTTCATATGTGTGATATCCAAAAGGTGAATCCATGCTTTTCTGAAAAGAGTATGCAAGAATTTCCCTATATCTTTGTGTCCAGAGTCAGTCAGTCTTAGTTGCGGTCATACAAAGTCTACACTATTGTCCAAAGTCACCTTTCTTATAGTGAGAAAAGAGCTGCAGCTAACTATGAGTCTATGTAAAAAAGCAAAAGAGGAAAACATCATAGAATATTTTATAGATAAGAAATTTAGACCCTAGGAAAAGTTCCAGTGAGAAATATCAGGTCTCAAAATAATTGTTAAACCCTAAATTGTTGGCAGCACTTTTAAGTTCTGTTAATTTCAGTACATTTTATCTGAATTTGGCATAATCACTGCTACTCCCAGTTGATGGTTATAGTTGGTTTGGGTGATATTAGTCCATTGCCATCATAACAGCTGTTCAGCTGCTTGAGTATGCTGTCATTTTATTGAAAATAATCTCTCATTACAAAGCAAGAAAGAAAACATAGATTTTTTTCTATTCAGCTTCTGGTGATGAAAGACTAACATTCTCCAGAGTGCTGATGACAGAACAGCCAACACAGAGGCAACTGCAGTACCTCTGCACAGAAATATTTCAATCCATTTGAAGTAGGAGAATGATGGTACAATAAGCTTGAGACACACTCATAGTGGCTGAAGAAAATGCACTGCCAGTTTGTGTCAGGAAGTACAATTTTTTATCTTATTTGGAAGTTTGGGGTTCACTGACAGCAAGTCACTCATTAAGCATGGATCAATGCAAGGTATTGTACAGGTCTATTGTTTGTTTGTTTTTTTAGTTGTATTTTCGCCCTTGAGAATATTGTGATCTAGTAAATAAATAACAATAAATAGTAAAAAGTAATAGAAGTTGAGGTTCCAGTTAGGGAAACAAGAAAAAAGAGAGCAGTTTCTAAAGTTTAGGTTAGTCATGGAAAAATCTTCTGAAGGAGCCAGGTAGGAGAAGGAGCTCCATGCTAGATTGGAGAAGGCGGGGAGTGCCAGGCTTAGATTGGGAAAAAAAAATTGTCCAGCTTACAGCTCTATCCAGTCTGGCTCATTGGATAGATTGTGGACCTGTGGACTGAAGGGTCCTGGATTCAATTCTGGTCAAGGGCACATGCCTGGGTTTTGGATTTGATCCCCAATAGGGGTTGTGCAGGAGACAGCTGATCAATGATTATTTGTCATCATTGATATTTCTATCTCTCCCTTCCTCTCAGAAATCAGTAAGAATATATTATTTTAAAAAAGAAATAAATTGCCCAAATATATTTTAAATCTTGAGGTTTTGTATGCCAAGGGTTTGTTCAGTTCAACCTGGTAGTTGCCTGAAGCATTGATTTGAGTTTAAAACAAATAGAACATCTATAAGTACAGATGATCTATTTGTTTTATACAGAGAGGTTCTTACTAATTTTGAAAATGTGATGTCTCAATGATGATCGTGATACCTAGAATTATAAACTTAAGCATCTATATATAAATACAAGTACATGTGTGTGCTTGTTGTACACAAATATATAATACTAGAGGTCTGATGCACGAATTCACACACCACTGGTGTCCCTCGTCTTGGCCTGCGGGATTGAGCCAAAACCTGTTCTTCTACATCCCATAAGGGATCCCCGATTGTGAGGGCACAGGCCAGTCCAAGGGACCCCACCAGTGCATGATAGGGCCAGGGAGGGATGCAGGAGGTTGGCCAGCTGGAGGGGGGGGGAACCACAGGAGGGCTCCAGGGCATGTCTGGCCCATCTCACTCAGTCCCTATTGTCCGGACCCCAGCAGCAAGCTAACCTACTAGCCAGAGTGTCTTCTCCCTGGTGGTCAATGTATGTCATAGCAAGGCATTGAGCATCCTTAGCATATCATTAGCATATTATACGTTGATTAGTTGAACAGCCAACAGGTGGACTGGACACTTAGCATATTAAGTTTTTATTATATAAGATATAAATATAAACGTACATGTACTAGTGAGAATCAATTCATCTGGATTGTGTAAAATTGTTCTTTTTCTTCAAATACTTTAATGAAACAACTGCTTTTTAGAAATCAACTGAACAATAAATACTATAGGAAATGTTCATATGCTTTAGTTAGGATTCTAAGTAAAACCATCCTAAAATTTCTTTAGAAGGGCCTATCTCGTGATAAAACAACCAATTAGAAAGTAGAAAATTAGTCAGTTAAACAATGATTTGGTAAACTATTTAGCAAAGTGGAAATATTTATGACATAAATTTATATGAAAATGTAGTACAGAAAAATAATATCTATACAATAGGTTAAAGGTTGACTTATGGACAAGTATTAGCAATAAATTTACACATTTAAGAAGCTAGTGTCATGGTATTATGGGTGATCATTGTTTAAAAATAAGGTGAGGAGTTTGAGGGGTGGAGAGAATAACTGGGTAACTTATATGCATATACGCATAGCCCATGGATACAGACAATAGTGTGGGAAAGACTTGGGAGGGGAAGGTGTAGGAAAGGAACAATGGTGAAAGAACAAAACAAAGGAGATATCTATAATACTTTAAACAATAAATATAAATAAAAAAATAAAATATAGATTATTGTTTGTAATTCTATAATTTTAAATGATAAGTCAATACAAATATGTTGAGATTTTCAATCATCATGTTGCAAAATAGACAAAGGTTATAGACTGGCTTATAGTCTAGACACTAGATTAAGAAAAATAGCTGACATAGCAGTAATCTCACCTGCATACCACCACTCTGAAACCTGTGCTCATGACAGACCTCACTGATCAAACTTTGTCTTCTTTCCTTATCTACACAGAATTCCCAGTAGCTATTATCAATAACTCAGAATCTTCACAAAATATAAAGCTTCTGTGCCATCTATGGCATATAAACAGCTTTCTATAGCAGATAATTGAGAAAATTTTCACAAAATAAAATAAAAGCAGAAGATATCATACCCCACTTCTCTCTGAATTCACAGTGAAAGGTAAGAGTAGGACTGACTCCATTTTGTATTGTGTCCTCCATCTTGTGTAATTATGTCCCAGACATGACCCTTTTCCAAGAAAAACCACAGAATCTGTCAGTTATCCAACCCACCTTTAAATCAGCCAATAGAAATGCAGAGGGAAGTAACCCAGTATAATTGGACCCTGGCCCTCACCCCACCAATTGGAACCAGCCAACTCAGTGGTCTGAGCATCACCCCACCACCCAACCCTAAACCCTATCAAAAGGCTGTACTTTCAGAACTCGGGGCTCTTTGCATCCTGCTGCTGTGTAGGTAGAAGCAGAGAGACTGGGCTCGAGCTTGAATAAAGGCTCTTTGCTTTTGCATGGGACTCAGCTCCCTGGTGGTCCTTGGGGATATTGAAATCTGGGTGTAACAACAGCTTCATTTATTTTAGGACAAGATATGTCTGAAACACATTTGGTAAAATCTTATCTGGACATAATTAAACTGGGCAAAATTTTAGCAAGTACAAGTCTATTTCCATGTTAAGAATTTTGGAGAAATTAACAAAAATATAGAAAAGACAGTAAAGGATACTTGATGAATGCTATATTTTTATTAGCTTTGTCTACATAGCTTATACTACTTCTGTGAATAAACTATGCATTTGCAGCTTCCATTCACAGAATATTTAAGAAATATCTGAAAATTTATTCTAGTGAGGAAACATCTACTAATGGACTTTTCCTCAATGGTGGAGTAGGCAGGAATGGGAAGCATCCAGCCCATAGATCATGTAAGGCCCTTGAAATCATTTGGTCTCACCCTGCCAAAGTATTAGGGGTGAGTTAATTAAATGTTTGACCAAATATAGTAGGCTAATTTTTAAGTTGATTATTTTATATTGGCCCTCAATGATGTTATAAATATTCAAATGGTCCTTGGCAGAAAAAAGGTTCCCCACCTCTGGGCTGGAGAAAGCTTCTCTTTTATTGTTGGTGGTTTTTTAACCTTAAAAACTGCTGAGGTACATTGAATATTTTTTGATTAAGTCTCGAGTTAGTTTTCTGCCCATGAACTACAAATCTCATCTAGGATAGCAAGAGGGATAAGTTAGTCTGTGTTGTGACCAGGATACACATTTTTGAGAAAAACACCTTGATTCTAAGCTGATCATTGACACTCTATCTCTATCCCTACCCACTGCTCCACTGCCATGTTCTAGCAATTACAGCAAACATAAAGGCAAGGTCTACATACAAATGAAAGAGGAGAATATGATAAGCCTGGACAATAATCCTTGGTTAAATTAAAGTCTCTTTTTCAAAGTAGGAAAGAAATACTGCAAGGACTACTTGCAGCCAGCACTGAACAATAACAACTCTTTAAACAGAATCTTGCCTTCCTACTGTGGATATGTTCTTCACAAGGCCAGAGCTGACTGGCCACTCTTTTTAGTTCTGGATCAACACCTACTCATTTTTCACCACTCAATATACTTGCTGTTTTCTCTGTACCGCCTGCCAGAAACTCCAAACACAGAGTTAATTACTTTTCTCTTTTAAGCTCTCTCATTGTCACTTGCTGTTTGCCTCTGATATAGCACTTACCTCAATTTATTAATCTACTAAATAAATAACACTGGTAATTTACACTAGTATGTGTAAATTCTTTGAAGGTAGGGAATATGGCTGGCCCAAAGCTTATCTCACTACCTTATTAGTAAGACTGTCACAATTTTTTGGTAATGGACTCTAAACTTTTTAGTGTTCAGTAATGCAACTTTTTCCAGAGTAGTTATGTCTCTCATGCAGAGTGAATATTATTTATCTTCTCTGTACTTTCAGCAATACAATGATACACATCATGGGAAGGGCTTATTTAACAAAATGATACATGCCAAAAGCAACTTCATTATTGAAGGAGACGGATGTATGCTCCTGGTAACTTTGTAAATATGATCATATGAGGCTAATTAGCAACACTTTTATTTAGGAACTGTCACTGTGAGACCTAGAAGCACATTTTACACCTTCTGAAATATTAGCCATTGGAAACTGCAGGAGGTATATCCAAGAAGAGAATTTCTCCATGTTTTAAATGCTTCGTTAAGGCTGGAAAAGGATTCTTCTTGGATTTAGTTGTTATACAAAGTGATATATACAACCAAAGACACTGAATGTACCTTACAGAAAAGTCAAATGTTAAGTTCAAAAAGAAAGTAACAATAGGTAAAATTCTGCAGCACATCATTGCAAGATATTCAATCATGCAATTCTGATATCTCTCAAAAATCAGAAAAAGGATTTAAGACAATAAAGTATCATTTATGAATTCTAAGGGAAACCTCTGAATTATTATCAGTACTAAAATCAAGTTTATTTCTCTATTCACGAATTAGTTGCCTGTTATATATTATGTCATTTCATAAACCAGGAATAATGGTTTTTAAGATTTGCATATTTGGATAGTTAGATGTTATGATATATTAAAGCAATATGTGATTGCCTAACTATTTTAAAGGACATGAAGGTGGATGGTATATTATATAGATATTTATATATGAAAGTTTACAGTTATAAAAGCAAAATATAACAATGCACAAATACTGTATACACAGTCCAA
The DNA here is from genome assembly GCF_964339955.1 of Pipistrellus hanaki. Classification (NCBI taxonomy): domain Eukaryota; kingdom Metazoa; phylum Chordata; class Mammalia; order Chiroptera; family Vespertilionidae; genus Pipistrellus; species Pipistrellus hanaki. The sequence continues at coordinate 17,051,522 of NC_140524.1, read as the reverse complement.
AATATATTCACATTGCTAAAGATTGGAAGATGACAAGGAAAAAGTTTTGCATTTGACATTCTTACTTCATTTTAGAGATCACTGCTTAGCTGCACACTTTATGAGTAAAAAAGAATTTGTAATCTTGTATATAAAATTGAAAAATCTCAAGATTTAAAGGAACCTTCAAGGTCATCTCCTCAAATATTCCCTTATCCCCCTCAAATCTCTGTAAGGAACAATTTATTTCAGGAGAAAGAAACTATGTGCTGCTCTCAGGAAGAAATAGATATAGGTCTTTTGAGGATAAATGCAGGGAAAAAATTCCTAAAACCATAGACATTGAGTGGCTGAAGAAATTTACTTAGGAGAAAAGATCAAAGGAGAAATAATAGGTGTATTTGACTACATAATGACTAAGGAGTTACTGTCTGCCGGTATTTGAAAATCATAATAACAGATGAAATTATAGAGATGATTTGAAGGGTATAATTACAAATAATTGGATTAAATTGAGAAAAGGAAAATGTACCTGGAATAGAAAATAAGTTGCCAATGTTCAATGGATGAAATATATGAGACAAGGAAGTAATATATTTTGCCTCCTTCAAAGGGAGGCGGCAAAATCTTTCAATGCTCAGCACTTGAAAGCATCCTACAGGTCAAAGACCTGAAAGGAGAAACATTGCCCAGTTCTAGGCCATAGACAAAATGGCATGGAATGTGTTTGATCTTCTTTTTATCTGATTCTCTCTCTTGAGTAACCTCATTTGCCCAAAATAATGATGGCTATCTTTTTATCTTGTCTTTAAATTTCTAACCTATCTGTCAAGGGCTGATATACCTCCTTGTGTGAGCAAACACGTGAAAGCACAGGAGTAAAAACAAAAGTTGTAGAAATCAAAAGGTAATTTAACTAAAGCTTTTTATATTCCCTAAATCTGATTTATTTACTCTCCTATAGGGATCATTACCCCCTGCCATCTAAAAAAGGGATATATCTTTGCCACATAAATTAAATTATATATTGTTATTATTACATTATCATTATTAAAAGCACATGGAAATAATAATCCAATAAGGACAGAAGGGTACAAAATGAAAGGTATGATTTTTCCCACTCCTGGTTTTCCTTAATCTATGGCCTGAATAAAGTTATGATGATTGAGCTAAAACATCCATATGGATAGCAAGATGAAGGCTGTGTGCTGAGGATATAGCATAACAACATAATAAAAGGAGCCTAGATCCTGGATCCTGTCAAACCAACATACCAAATAGTCATACCAACTACTTAAACTACTGCATTAAAGAAAAAACATTATTTTGGCCTTTCTTTGTCCCAGCAGCATAGTTCATATTCTAAATAATAAAAAGTACCCATTTTGTATCTGCTATGAAATGTGAAAGATTTAACTCACTCCCACTACTACCCATCACTCTTTCTCTTCTTTTCAATTTTTGTAAATTATGTTTTAATTTGAGTTGTTCTCCTTTCTGATATTCTATCTATCTATTTATCTATCTATCTATCTATCTATCTATCTATCTACCTACCTACCTACCTACCTATCTATCTATCATCTATAAGCCTAAGAGACCATTTGACTGTTCTATCTTTCGATGGTAGCTATGATGTGCATTGACTACCAGGGGACAGATGCTCAATGCACAGGCATGGAAACATGGAACAGACTGATGAATCTCAGAGGGAAGGAGGGATGAGGGAAGGTGGAAAGAAATTAACCAAATATTTTATATGCATACTAGAAGCCCAGTGCACAGATTCTGTACATCAGTGGGGTTCCTTGGCCTGGCCTGCAGGGTTAGGGCTGAAACTGGCAGTCCAACATTCCCTGAGGGATCCCAGATTGTGATAGGGCACAGGCCAGGCCAAAGGACCCCTCTGGTGCATGAATCCTTGCACTGAGCCTCAAATAACAAATAATATATGTAATGTTTGTTTATTGATCTATCAACCCTAGACAGTATCTCTTAACTCCCAACTATAGAACATATGTTACCATCTTTATATTTTCCTCTCTTTATGAGAGAGAATCATTGATTGGCTGCCTCTTGCATGCCCCATAGTGGGAATTGAGCCCACAACCTGGGCATATGCCCCAATTTGGAATTGAACCGTGACCTTTTGGTTCAGAGGTCAATGATCAACCACTGAGCCACACTGGATAGGCTATACTTCCCTCTCTTTTCCTTCCTATTGTTAAGCTGTATTCTATTTATAGCTTGTTTTTTTATTATAATTAAGTTTTCTGTGTCTTGGTTATATATTGAGTTTAAAAACTGAAAACCAAGGAAACTATAGACCAATATCTCTCAAGAACATGTATGTAAATATCCTCAACAATTAGCAATTTGAATTTGTATTTTTTTAAAATTATGCACCACAACCAACTGGAATTTATCAAAGATATACAAGGTTGGTTTGACATTTGAGAATCAGTTAATATAACCCATCTTATCAGGAGTAAAGTAGAAAAAAATCACATGATCACATCAATAGATGATGCAAAAGCCTTTGACAAATTTCAACACCCATCCAGGATAAAAACTCTCAGTGAACTAGGAATGCAGGGGAACTTCCTCAACTTGATAAAGAATATCTATGAAAAACAGCTAATATCATACTTAATGGTTAGAAACATGAAGCTTTCCCACTAAGATCTGGATGTCCCCTCTCACTACTCCTTTGCAACATCACTAAAAAAGTTCTAGCTAATGTTCCAGGTTCAGAGTCAAAGTGATTCTCCTTGAACAGAGTTCATTTTTTTTAAAGATCATTGCATATTTTTAAGTCATTTCATTTTGTTTGTTTTGTTTGTGGGACATGACTCTCTTGTATCTAATTCTATTCTTCCTAAAATTATAAAGGCCTTCTATGTCTTATTTATAAAATGAATATATGCCTCCTTCACCATAAAATATTATTGAGTATCATAATCATACTATTTGTTTAATGCAATAAACTGTTTTCAAGTCATGTCAGAGATTGCTAATTGCCCACCCCAAAATTAATGTTCACCCTGGTCCCAACTGCATATGATTTCCTTTACAACTAGGTTTAGCCAATGACATCTAATTAGAAGTTGTTGGGTTGGCCTTCCAAGAAACTGATTAATTGAGAGGTGCATTTTGTTTTCCCTTTCTCCTGCTTTTCTGTTTCAACCCAGAATGCCAATATGATGGCTAGAACTTTGATAGCCATTTGGAAATTGTAAATTTGGACGGTTGATACAACACTAGCAACCAACTACCTCAACATTGTTTATAATATGATAAAAATAAATATTTTTTTATATTTTAATTATTACAGTCAGTACTGTCATTAATAGCCAAACACAATTTCTAACTATTATACTGGAACTACTACACAGTTATCATCTTCGGAATTATGTCTACTATACACATCAGTCTCACATTTGATAGATCTATTTCTAGTCTTTTTATTTTTATTGTTCTACAACCACAAAACCTTTCTGATCTTTTTAAAAGAAACTAATTCATGACTAAGTCTTTGTATTTTTCAAATTTTGCTCTCACTCTAATTTTGCTCTCACTCTAAACACTGACTTCTAAATCTAAAATCATCATCCCTCAGAACTTTAAGGTATTGCCCTTGTCTTCTAGAATCTCATGTCCCTACCTAGAAGTCTTGTTATATGCCAATCTTTTGTAATTATTTTGTAGATAATCTACTGTGTTTGTTTTTTCTCTTTTCTAGATATCTTTATATCTTATTCTTAATCCTTGGTATAACATCTTATGAAAATTTGTCTGGGTATTTATTTTATTTTATCCATCATGCTCAGTAGCCAATGGGCTCTTTCAATCTATAGACCTTTATATTTGTACAACACTGGGATAATTCCTTTTATTTCTTTGCTACTTGCCGCTCTTCTCCCATCTTCTCTGTTTTTTCTGGGCCTCCTAATCAGAAGGTTGTTTCTTCTTGTATCTTGGTCATTAATGTCTTCTAACTTCCTGTCACATATTCAGCTTTATCTCCCCTCCACCTCCCCCAACCCCCAATCTTCTGAAAGCATTTTCAAATATATTTTCCAATTTTTATATTGAATTTCTTATTTTCGTAATCCTATTTTTAATTTTCCTAAACTCTTCCTTGTTTCTGGTTATTCTTTTATACCAGAAGCCTACTTTATTTTATAGATGTATATCTTATCAAATCTCTCTGAAAGAATAAACTAGTTTTTCTAAGTTATCTTCTTCTCCCTGAAAAAACTATATGTATCTTCTGGAATAAGATGTAATTTTATTATTATGGCCCCTCTCTTTAGTTTCCTCAATGTTTTTAGTGATTCTTGATTTTCTGTTTATATTTTTTGAAAAGAATTTTTGATTAGGTAAGATAGTTAATAATTCCTTTTACTGTTAGCAGTCCCTATATAAACTACTAGACCAAACTACAATTCTTTCTGTAAGTATAAATAAGTTCTTTAATCAAAATCTTTGATTTTATTTATTTTCTCACTTTCATTCTACATAGCTGCTGCTTCTGGAAAATTGCACCGAGAATAAAAATATTCACTTCTACTGGAACCTTCTTATACAGGTGCTCTGACCTTTGTTCACCCTACTCAGGATCATTTGTTAATATGGCTCCCTGACTTTTCCATCCTCCCAAAATTCAACACAGCCCTTGTCCACTAATTACTTATCTCTGTCCAAATGTCCTTTGTAGTTTCATTACCTTTTTTCCATTCTTTTGATGTTTGCATTAAATTCAAAGGATTGTGGCTGGGGGAGGAAAGAAAAGGTGAAAAAGTTTTTCATATAAAATCAGAAACCACAGATCTCTGCTTTTAAGAATTTTCTTAGTATAATTATACTTTCATATTTAGTACAGAATCTATGGTTTTCAAATCTTTTAGATAATGTACTTGAAGGACAGAATTATTAATTATATTAAAGAAAATCAATTGACTGAAGCTCTTTCATTATATTAGATCTATATAATATTTATTAATATTATTTATATAAATCTTAGTACAATATAACATATTTTATATTTTATTCTACAAATAATTTAATATTTTATTCTTATACCACCCTTTTGAAATAGCATTCCCAGAGTAAACAACAAATGTCCTACATAGCAGTCTATACAAAATCTCCAAAAATAGCACTATAAGCTTAAAATCAGATCAAGCACTAAACTTGGCAAAGGCATATTTTCTCTAACATTTACCTCAGTAACTCTAAATTGGGGAATAAATTCATTGAGGAATAAATCAATCTGGAAGCTTCAGTGGATAACTATTAAATCTGTTTCCCTAGACACATTAATTGGTAAGGTTAGACCTCTGAACTGAAATGTCAAACAGATAAAAGGAATTTTGTAAGTGTAGCTACCATACACTTGGTGAAGGAGAAAAACAGGCAACTTGTTTTTCCTGTTTTCTGGACTACAATAAGATAAATGAGTAAAAAAAAAAAAAAAACCAAGCACATTCTTCCACAGTTGAGAATTCCCTCAAATGACAGGTGATTTGTAAAAGCCTCTAGCTGAATTCAGTGCAATTTCCATGTGAATCTTTATGATGCCATATATATAGCCTTTACCTTGAATGATGATTATCATACTTTATATAGGTTAAGTTTATGTTTCTGACCTAAAATATAATTATCTGGAGAATGATTCTTTAACAATATGCATATTAAGAAGAAAGCAAGACACCAAATCCAATATATCAACAAAAATTACTGAAATATGACTCTTACTTTAATGTGTTTAGTGGAGGAAGGAAAGTGAATCTTTGAAAATGTCATAGTTCAGGTGAATATAGTTAAATTCTAATAGTAAGAGTGACACTGAACCACTTGAAAATACAGGGAAAGAGCTGAAATATGAATATCGCAAGGTGTACTTTTAAGAACATCATGGGTGTGTTGAAGCATTCTGTTCTCAATTAACAAATGAAGAAGGGGCCTCAAGATGGGCCACATTAAACTTTGTTGTACGCAACCTAATTGCTTTGATTTGTGTTTCATTGTTATGTCTCCTGAATGTGTGTGATGCTTTTAAAGCCATAACACACTGACATAGCTACAGGAAGATATTGTTTTAAAGCATCTTATTTCTCATAAATATGTAGCAATTACCAGTAAAATTAATCAATTCATCATACTCATACATTGAATTAATTAGACACTGTAGAAAGACTGTAGATCCATTTCCATTATTGTAAGAAAAAATAATTGTATCTAATATATCCCAATCACATTCTCTTTGGGAGTCTGCTAATTCCTAGTGAGACAACAATTATTCTTGATGTAATGGCCAAAACAATTTCAATAGCCACTCAAGATAGCAAATGTATCAAGATACACTGAGTGGCCAGATTATTATGATCTTTGAACACATAATAATCTGGCCACTCAGTGTGTATCCTATATAATAAAAGGCTAATATACAAACTGTCCCTTCAACCAGGAGTTTGAACAGTAGGCAGGCCGGCCAAACACCCATGTCCTTTCCCCCTTGGCCAGGCTGGATGGACACCACCCAAGCATGAATTCATGCACCAGGCCTCTAATATATATACCGAGTGGTCAGATTATTATGCATTCAGAGATCATATTGATCTGGCCACTCTTTGCATATGGTATGTACAAAATTTCTTGCTAAATAGATACCAAAAAAGATAATACAAAAGATCAATGAAACCTAAAGTTGGTTATTTGACAGGATAAACAAGATTAATGAATCTCTAGCAAAGATCACCAAGAAGCAAAGAGAGAGGACCCAAATAAACAAAATCAGAAACAAAAGAGCTGAAAGACCCCACAGAAATACAAAGGATTATTTTTAAAAATGATATGAACAACTCTATTACAACAAACTAGATAATCTGGAGGAAATGGACATATTCCTAAAAAATACAAGCTTCCAAAACTCAATTAGGAAGAATCTAAAAATTTCAATAGGCCAATAACTATGGAAGAAATAGAAGCAGTCATTAAAAAGCTTCCAGCAAACAAAAGTCCGGTGTCAGACATCCTTACAGGGGAGTTCTACTAAACATTCAAGGAACAACAAAAACCTATCCTCCTCAGACTATTCCAAAAAATTCAAGGGGAAGAAACACTTCCAAGCTCATTCTATGAATTCACCATTACCCTAATGCCCAAACAAGATAAAAACAACACAATGAAAGATAATTACATGCCAATATCCCTCATGAATATAGATACCGAAATCCTCAACAAAATTCTAGCAAATCAGATCCTGCATTACATCAGAAAGATCATACAGCATTACCAAGTAGGATTTATCCTGGTGATGAAAGGATGGTACAATATCCACAAATAAATAAACATGATACATCACATAAACAAACTAAGATATAAAAAATCACAGTCATATCAATTGATACAGAAAAGGCATTTGAAAAAATCCAACAACCTTTCTTGATAAAAACTCTCAGCAACGTGGGTATTGAAGGCTCATACCTCAACATAATAAAAGCCATATATGGCAAACCCAGAGCCAACATCATACTCAATGGGTAAGAACTAAAACATTTCCCCTAAGAACAGGAACAAGACAGAGATATCCTCTCTCACCACTCCTATTCGACATAGTACTGGAAGTATTAGCCATTGTGATTAGACAAGAAGAAGAAATAAAAGGCATCCAAATTGGAAAAGAAGTAAAATTGTCCTTATTGGCAGATGACATGATATTGTACATAAAAAAAATCCTAAAGACTCCATCAAAAAACTACTAGACTTAAATGAATTCGGCAATGTAGTAGGATACAAAATTAATACCAAGAAAGCTATGGTATTTCTATAAATCAATAGTGAACTTACAGAAAGAGAAACTAAAAAAACCAATCCCATTTACCATTGCACCAAAAAATTAAGGTACCTAGGAATAAATTTAAGGAGGTAAAAGAACTGTATGTGGAAAACTATAGGACACTGAAAAAAAGAGATAGAGGAACACATAAACAGGTGGAAGAACATACCATGTTCATGGATTGGTAGAATCAATATCATTAAAATATCCATACTACCCAAAGCAATCTATATATTCAATGCACTCCCCATTAAAATACCAACAGCATATTTCACAGACCTATAATGAACTCTCCAAAAATTCATCTGGAATAAAAAAAGATCCCAAATAGCTGCAGCAATCCTGAGAAAGAAGAACAAAGTAGGTGGGATCTCAATACCAGATATCAAGCTGTATTACAAAGCCACTGTTTTTTAAAATTCCTGGTATTGGCACCAGAACAGACATATAGATCAATGCAATAGAATAGAGAACCCAGCAACTGACCCAAACTACTATACTCAATTAATATTTGACAAAGGAGGCAAGAACATACAATGGAGTCAAGACAATCTCTTCCATAAATGGTGTTGGGAAAATTGGACAGATACATTCAAAAAAAAAAAAATGAAAGATCACCAACTTACACCACATACAAAAAATAAACTCAAAAGTGATAAAGAACTTAAACATAAGATGGGAAACCATAAAAATACTAGAGGAATCCACAGGCAGCAAAATATCAGACATATGCCAAAGCAATTTCTTCACAGATCCCGCTCCTAGGGCAATGAATATTAAAGAGAAAATAAACAAATGGAACTACATCAAAATAAAAAGCTTTTGCACAGCAAATGAAACCATCAACAAAACAAGAAAGCCCACTGTATGGGAGAGCATATTTGCCTATTTTATCTCTGATAAGGGTTTAATCAATATTTATAAGGAATTCATACAACTTAACAAAAGGATGATAATCCCATCAGAAAATGGGCAATGGACCTAAATAGATATTTTTCAGAAGAGGACATAAGGAAGTCCAAGAAACATAAGAAACATGCTCAAAGTCACAAATTATCCAAGAGATGCAAATCAAAAGGACAATAAAGTACCATATCACACCTGTCAGATTGGCTGTCATTAACAAATCAACTAATGACAAGTGCTGGTGAGGATGTAAAGAAAAAGGAACCCTTGTGCACTGCTGGTGGGAATGCAGACTGGTGCAGCCACTGTGGAGAACAGTATGGAGTTTCTCCAAAAAATTAAAAATGGAACTCCCATTTGACCCAGTAATCCCACTTCTAAAATTATATCCCAAGAAATCAGAAACATCAATCAGAAAGGATATATGCACCCCTATGTTCATAGCAGCACGATTTACAATAGCCAAGATTTGGAAAACACAGATATTTACATTAAGATTCATAACAGTAGCAAAATTAGTTGTGAAGTAGCAATGAAAATAATTTTATAGTTGGAGGTCACCACAGCAGGAGGAACTGTATTAAAGGATCATGGCATTAGAAAGGCTGAGAACCACTGAATGGCATAGAGAATGTCCACATTTATCTGAAATACAGGATTGTTTCTCCCCTAGTTCTCTTGGCAAATCAATTTAAATCTCTTTTTTCCAATTCTTTGAGGGTAAGTTTCTATATGCTGACCTGCTGCACTAGTTCAGTTACTACTTTGTCCCCATTGCTCACACCAGGATTCTTTTGCAGCACACCTGGGCCAGCCGTAGGGGTTGCAGTAGTTCTGTGTGTAACAATGGGTTTCTGAGGAGCTGCACTGCTAGAGCTGAAAGGTTTCTTCAGTTTGTTCATAGCTGGAGCAACAAGGGAGGGAGCCACTGCAGTTTCTTGATCTTGTCTGGCAGCTACAGGGTCATAGTCTTTTCCATCATAGTTTGCATCAAAAAACTTCTTGAACCACTGAATGAATTCAAAATTGTCCTGAAACTTTCCTTTTACTAATCTGGCCACAGGAATAATTTTGTCAACACCCATTCTATTAAAACCTGCTTGTAATATTTTGAGGTTTAGATGTATTCATGTTCTAGCTTAGCTTGAAATTTCACTTTCTTCAAGGCAATGGAGCCAGGGAACAGCATGTCCATAAACTGACAATAGGCAGCTCCTGCAAACAACTGTTAGACCTTTGTCAGATTCAACTGCAGAGGCTCATTGACCCAGCATGTCATCTTGACTTACCTTATCGCTGGTGACTGAGGTTGAATATACACTCACTGCCATCTTCGGCTCTGGGTGGAACCACATCCACTGCCAAGCCTGGCTCTGGTTCTCAGGTTCTGTCTTCCTCTCTTCAAACCTTCAGACTCTGCCTGCTCACAGGATGACCTCACACGTCCCCCTGTTAGGCACCCACATAAAGCACCCAGACCATTTTTAAGGATTCTTGTGATTAGATAAGATCCACCTGGATGATGACCCTATTTTAAATGACTTAGGATTTGAACTACCTCTGTCAAATCCCTTTACAGCAGCATCTGTCTGATTAAATAAGTGGGAGAAGGTAAGTTTACAACAGAAATGAGAATCTTGGGGGACATCTCACACTTTTTCCCCCATGATATTGAAGTAAGTGAGACCATGATCACCTCCTGCTAATGAGAACATAGGCTCAAATTAAGACACTTCCCATTAGTGGTTGAGCACTCTTCATTTCATATTAATTATGTATTCTCAATGTAGACAATATTACCCTCAAAGGGCTGAAAATTGATTTGGATACAGGGGAGAAATCTTAGATAATACAATGGTTTGGAGTCCTCTAAAGATCTACCAGACAAAATTTAATTCATTGGTATTTAATTTTTCTCATTAGGGAGAAGTTAACTTAATTGAAATTTATTTTAATTCATTCATTGGATTTAATTAATGAATTTATTAATTTATATGGCATTTAAATTTAATTTGGTATTTTTCTCCTTTGCAGTCCAGTATAAGAGAAAGGTTGAGTAACTCAGTTTTTAAGGATTTCCCTGCATCTGTATTTTACACAAATTTCTATTCTCGTTTCTGGAACTGTCATAATTGTCTCTGTAACTTTTCTTCCTTTACAGTGAGAGAAAATTTACTTGCTGCCACCCGTACAAAGTGCATGATAACTTAAATGCATTTAAATATTGGTCAATTATCTTTATTATCCCCTAAAATTTTAATTATAATACATCCTCAATAGGGGTCTGATATAAATTTTGGCTATATTAAATACATATTGTCTGCAAGTTATCCAATAAACATATGAAAGGATGCTCAATGTCACTAATCATTAGATAAATGCAAATTGAAACCACAATGAGATATCACCCATACCTATCAGAAAGGCTATCATCAATAAATCAGCAAACAAGTGTTGCTGAGAATGTGGAAGAAAGGGAACGCTGGTACACTGCTGATGGGAATACAGATTGATGCAGCCACTGTGGAAAGAAGTATGAAGTTATCTCAAATTAAAAATGGAATTGTATTATGGCTCAGCGATTCCACTTCTGAGAATATATATATGAAGAATTCTGAAACAGTAATTCAAAAGAATATATGCACTCCATGCGTTCATTGCAGCGTTATTTACAATAGCCAATATTTGTAAGCAATCCAAGTGCCCATCAGTAAATGAATGGATAAGCTGTGGCGCGCGCGCACGCGTGCGCGCGCGCACACACACACACACACACACACACACACAGCTGTGGTTTGCCATGTGTATTTTCCTTTGTCATTTGGAATGTAACTTTATTTTGGAGAAATTTCCAACCTCTAGCTTCACTCCCTTTTCGGTAAGGGCTTTAGAGTAGTAATAGTGCATCTTTCTTTGTGTAATTGGACAATACCTGCTAGAATTTTGAAAAAGGTTAGTTGCTTTATTTTGAAGAGGTCTAGAATAAATGCAGGAGACTTTTTCCATGATCAGCTTGGGTATTTTTTTTCAGTCAGTCCTTTCTCCCTGACACCTCCTTGTCTACCCCACCCCACACAAATAGAAACATTGGATCTCTTTTTCAGATATGTTTAGGACATTTAGATCATAGACCTTGCATCATAATAGATAGGGACAAGAAGCTGGGTTGCCTAAGAAAATCTCATTGAAAAGAAAACTGGATGTTGGTGCTTCAGCCAAGATGAATGAGTATGAAATGTTGTAACCTATTACCAAATTTTAATCCAGAAACTTCGTGTTCCCACTACTCTCCACCTAGAACCTTAGGCAAATCTTGTTTTTTGAGGTTCTTTATAGAGAGGAATCGAACCTGGGACCCTTCAGTCCCCAGGCTAACGCTCTAGCCACTGAGCCAAACCGGTTCTAAATCTTGTTTTTTGTTTTTGCTTTTCTCCATCCAAAGTTCAATGTAGCTAGTAGGCTTTTTATGATAGGACTGGCTGTTTCCCAATTGTCACAGAAATTAACAAAACCTAATTAATACAAATATATTTGGAAATGTCCCAGAATCCAAAACAACAAAAAGACTCTAAATTATACTCCTCTCATTAAAATTTCTTATGAATATTAAATACCCACATTAAATGTGCTCTTAAGAATAATGTGCCTTTTCTGTATGACATGGAAAATAATTTATATTATTATTGAAACCCTTTTATATAACTAGAGTAAAATTATTTATTCTATGTGCGATGGAATCCTACCTCCTCAAATTCAGTTACAATAAGTTAACAATAGCTTTCTGCCAAGTTGTATCTTGTTTTGTTTTGTGTTTTAATAAGCTTAAACCAGAAGCTGTGCATGTTTTTGCAATTCCAATCTCAGGATTTATATATGTAATTTTTAGACTGAGTGAAAAATGTTAAGAATATATTTAACTAACACATGGAAAGCCACTGAAAGAAATACGCTGAGTGGCCAGATTATTATGATCTCTGAACGCATAATAATCTGGCCACTCAGTGTGTGTTTGTGTGTGTGTGTGTGTGTGTGTGTGTGTGTGTGTATTAGAAGCCCAGTGCATGAATTCATGCATGGGTGGGATCCATCCAGCCTAGCCAGGGGGAGGGGATATGGGTGGTTGGCTGGCCTGCCTGCTGGTCGAACTCCTGGTCAAGAAGACAATTTGCATATTAGCCTTTTATTATACAGGATATACACTGAGTGGCCAGGTAATTATGCATTCAGAGATCATAATAATCTGGCTACTCAATGTAAATCTTAGTTTCCACATCAAGTTCAACCTTATTCCCCTGTTTTCCAATAAACTGCCAGAAGCTAGTTTATAGTGAATGGTCAGCAGTCCAGCATCCCTAAACTCATTGTTTTATCACTGGCTTGGCACTTAGTCTATATTATTGTCTGATGTTTTCCTTTCATATGAATGTCATTCCTTTTGTATGAAATAGAGTCAGTCATTGTCAACAAGTAGCACAATAGTATGTTTCAGTTTCCCACATATGTCAGGCTTTTTCAAAACTCTAAGCCTTTGATTATATTGCTATTACTTTCTGGAATATATTTGCTTTTAATTTTCTACCTTAAACATTTATTCTCATCCTTCAGGATATAGCTCAGCTGTCACCTTCTATGGGAAGCCTTGCCTGACCCAAACCTAATCCCATAAGGGCTCTTATCTGTTTTTTTCCTGGCACTCTGCATGTGCTTCAATCTTATATCTATCACAGTGTAATACACTTGCCTGTTTAAGAAAATCTGGCTTGGCCCAACTGGCATGGCTCAGTGATTGAGCATCGACCTATGAACCAGGATGTCATGGTTCCATTCCTGGTCAGGGCACTTACCTGGGTTGTGGGCTCTATCCCCAGTAGGGAATGTGCAGGAGGCAGCCAATCAATGATTCCCATCATTGATATTTCTATTTCTCCCTCTCTGAAATAAATAAAAATATGTTTAAAAATAATAAATGATGTTCAGGGAGCCTGAATAGTATCTGAGAGACAAATTGGGGTGACATTAGTTTGCAAAAACATACAGATTTCAAATGTACTACTCCACAAAACATCTGCACACTGGGTCATGTCCCATTTCCCTTCTTTTGCTCACTTCCACCTGCCCACCACCCCACTTTCCCTCTGGTTGTCATACCCTGTTATTTATGTCTATGTAATATATATCTACATGTATATACTGTATATACATTAATTTCATATATATATATATATATATATATATATATATATATATATATATAATTTTTCTTAATTCTGAGAACTGGCAATAACTGACTTTGTTTCATTAATTGTATAGATATGATTTTTCTTAATTCCTTAAATTTATTTCATCTATCACCCTTCAAACTTCCCTTTCCTTTGATAGTCTGTTTAATGTATCCATGCCTCTGTTTCTATTTTGTTCATTTAATAATATCCAAAATTCTGGTTTCAATAGAAGCTGAGAGTTATAGTTATCAACACAAAAGAGTCTAAGTTGAAAAATAGAACAACTCAAATTATAATTCTGAAAATAATTCATTGAACCATATTAATCAATTGATAGCCACTTATTCAAAAAGCCTGTATTTTACTTGATGCTAATTAGTGAGTATAGAAGCAGATAAGTAAACTTGACATTATTAATTATCCCTAGAACATTGTTTTATAAGAGAGAATATAGCAAGTATTGATGTACTGAATAGGCTGATTGGTTCCATGAAACACACACACACACACACACACACACACACACACACACACACCAGCTCTGAAATTGAATAGCATATGTTTTTTTAAATAGACAAATAATTAAAATGTAAAAGCTATCAAGACTACATTATAAAATTTCCAAAAGTCTCCTATTATTTAAATTAAAAAAGGGGTGACAGTGGAAGAATATCATGTAAGCAAAAATATCCTGTGAATAATTTACATATAAAAATTTGTACTTTAGAAAATTAACCTTCATTCGAACACTAACAGAAAGATACCCATGAAAATACACACATGGTGTCAAAACAAGCCAGAGGAAAATCATTGTGAGAAAAAAAAGGATCCCAAGTCAAATTTATAGAAATTATCCCTTTATTAACTTTTAGTCGAGAATATGTTTGTGTATTTTCAGAAAATAACTCAGAGACCATATGGAATCCTGTAACAGAGAGGAATAGACAGAAGTGCTCCAGCCATGAAGACAGAAGAGAAACAATTCAGAGATGGAAAATGCTGACAACACCTCACCATACCAGCAGACAGCAGCTGCGTGTTGCTGAAGGATACCCAGAACCAAACCAGAGATGGTGGGACCTGCATCACCACCATTTGGCCACCAACCAGATCTGAAATAGCATG
Organism: Pipistrellus hanaki; assembly: GCF_964339955.1. Classification (NCBI taxonomy): domain Eukaryota; kingdom Metazoa; phylum Chordata; class Mammalia; order Chiroptera; family Vespertilionidae; genus Pipistrellus; species Pipistrellus hanaki. The sequence continues at coordinate 17,036,447 of NC_140524.1, read as the reverse complement.
GCTGACATGTATACATAAGGAACTATTTGACATTGAAATTGGAACTCAAAAGAACTGTTGGTCCAGAAAGGAACTTACTTCAGACTGATTCATTTGCCTCTCAGCATAACCATTATGGTTTTTCTCAGTTTAGGTTCTTACAAGGGCATTTCTTAGATCACAAGATCTCACACATCTAGAGGAAATGATGAACAACATAGACTGATGAACAAAAACAGACTCAGAGAAAGAGAAGCACCAAACAGACTTTCAAACCTCAGAGGGAAAGTAGGGGAGGGTGGGGTAAAGGGGAAGAGATCAACCAAAGGACTTGTGTGCATGCATATGGGCCTGGCCAGTGGCCATAGACAACAGGGGGGGGGAGGGGAGGGGGGAGGGTATATGTAGGGATGGGATTGGGGGGATGAGGACAATTATGTGATACCATAATCAATTAAAAAATGGGAAAAATAAAAAATAGACTAATATGATAAGGGAAAATATGCTTGAGTTTTTAAAACATTAAAATCACAATTCAGTTAATGTTGTGGCTTGAAAATGCTCAGACATATTATTTAAGGCATTGTTATTTGATTCTACTTAGAATCTAGTTAGTCCTTTAGGTACTTGTGTTTTATCCCCAAGCTTTAAAGACAAGCCCAAGTAGAGAGATTTTATAAATTTTTAAATATATATTTTACTGATTTTTTTACAGAGAGGAAGGGAGAGAGATAGAGAGTTAGAAACATCGATGGGAGATAAACATCGATCAGCTACCTCCTGCACACTTCCTACTGAGGATATGCCCTCAACCAAGGTACATGCCCTTGACTGGAATTGAACCTGGAACCTTTCAGTCTACAGGTCGATGCTCTATCCACTGAGCCAAACTGGTTTGGGTGAGAGTTTATAAATTAAAAGATGACACTGAGGGAACATTAATCCAGAAATTGTGCTGCCTCAACAATTTTATCTCATAGAAATTGCTAAATAAAAATATAGATGTAATAATGAGTTGATCTACATTCCACTTAGTTACATAGTTGGATTTCAATACATTCATGTTAAATTGATTTACTGAGTGATACCTTATTTAAAGTGTTGCTAGATTTTAGAATCTACTTTTGGAAGAGTTATTAATATGGTAAAATGGCATCTATAGTCAGTCAATAGAGCAACTCCATTAACACAATATCATGAATAGACAATAGACATTAACCAGTAATATTTTAACCAATATTTATAGTAATTAGCATTTGATTTAATCAAGGTGAAAAAGTGCAGATATGTGACCAGCAAGATGGAAGGCCTATCTATATTCAGGTTCTAAATGTGCTTCTGACTTGCTTTGCATGGCTTGGAAAAGTCATATGAAATCTGCATCTCACCTTTCCAGTGTGGCTCAGTAGTTTAGCATTGACCCATTCCTGGTCAGGGTACATGCCTGGAATTGTGAGCTTTATCCCACATAGGGGGCATGCAGGAAGCATCTAATCAATGATTCTCCTAATTGATGTTTCTATCTCTCTAGCCATCTCCCTTCATCTCTAAAATCAATAGAAATGTATTTTTTAAAATCTGCATCTCAATTTCCTCATCAGGAATTAAAATAAATTAAAAATAAATAGCTATCATTTATGCATAAAAACTTACATTAACTGAGTGAAAACTGATTCATTACTATAAGAAATGCATTGTAATAAAAATATATAATGATATTTATTATGACTTAAATTAGTGATATTAGATATTATTTATCATTTATAGCAACAGATCAGTTTATGTGGACATTTAGGGGACTTAAAACATTTAAGTACTACTTTATTGTACTCACAGATGAATGACAATGCTACATCTAAAATATTTCAGTATGGATTCCCATGTACCAGGGAATCTCAAATACCCAGTAGCAATGACTCTCAGAAGACAGTCTTAATGAGCTAAGAAAATAAATGGGATGAGAAATAGAGATTCATAGAATCAGCCTGAATCATATTCAATTTTATTCTAAGTAACATTTTTCAATACCTACTATGTGCCAGGAATTGTACACAGTGTCTTCATGCATTCAATTTCATAGCTACTCTGTGTGTCATGTAACAGGTGAGAGAACAGGTTCAAAGAGTTAAGTGTCCCCTAGCTTAACTATGGACACATAATAGATCCCATAATCTTGACTGATCCCTTATAGTCTTTTGTCCCACTTAAGAATTTTTGGTGGATACTAATAAAAATAAACATATGTAGATATTAATAATTTTCAAGCTAGAAAACAAATGGAGCTAAGCAATACATGTTCAGTAAATATATAGAAAACTTTCTCCTCTACAGAAATTGAATACTCTAATGCAATTATTTATATATCTATAATGCATGTATTCCCCCAATTTAATTTTTTCACCATTAGGGAGCCATTGAAGCAGAGGAAAAAGTTAGATTGACTTTGATAACTGTCTTCAGAACAGGTTTTTGTAGAAAATTATATGTCTTTTGCATTTGGGAATTATAAAAGATTGACAGACTAAAATTTTTAGTATACCCACCAAAAATGCAAATGGGATATATATTTCATGGACCTCTTCTTAAAAGCACCTTTTTTTGTTCTTCTGTCATCATGTTGCATTAAGAATAACCATGTCTTTTATAGTACCAATTGTTTCTCAAGCTATATCTATGTGTTCAAAATAACCAGAAAGTGGTGAAGCTAAGCAAAGACTCTGCCCATCTGAGGGATTAGTAGGGCATCACTGCAGGATTCATATGACTATGGATATTAATATTGATTATGAGAACTGCTGCAAAGGATTGATCTGCCTGGCTGGCTACATGTAAGTTATGCCTGCCATACCAGATTCTGAATAAAAGTTGAAAACTTTGAAAAATATTCAGATGCTTTGTCTCTACAATATCAGCACTTCAAAATTCAGAAAATCCTAAGCGCTTATTGAGTAAGTTTAGTTCAGTGATCCATATTAATATGAAGGAAAGGCAGTGTCCCAATTTGCTTGTTCAAAGAATTTAAACACACTACCCTATTGTGGGTACACACAAGATTACTTTAAGAGGATTAGCAGTTAAACAATAACCAGCAAGGAAGGAAGCTATTTATTTCCACATAGGAGCCAATTGTGACAGATGAGCAAAACACTCTGCATTTCTCCCAGATGTAAAGCCTACTTTCAGAATAAATATGAGATTCCCCACCAATAGCCTTAGATATGAACTCCATGCCTTTACCACAGAGGTTCCACTCTCAGATGCCAGTTAAAATAGACTAGGGCAAGATAATTTGAAAATATTGTTAGAAATAGAAGGCAGCAAGGCAACCCATTCCTCTGGTGGTGGTGGTAGTGGTGGTGGTGGTGGTGGTGGTGGTGGTGGTGGTGGTGGTGTGTGTGTGTGTGTGTGTGTGTGTGTGTGTATCATTTGACACACTTAGGAATAGCTTCATTGTTTTTGAATGAATCTCAGTGTATTGTGGCTGACTTGGTCTGACAAAAGAATGGCTGGGTCCAGTTCAGTTATGTGTAGCCAGGAACCTAAAAATGTCTGTTCGTACCATTCATGTAGCTCTCTTCTTAAGAATAGAATGACAGACACCAAATATTTTAATGGTGAACTATTATCACAAAAGAAAAATCATATTTTCTTTAGTCTTAATGAAATCCAAACTCTTTTCCATAACTTATGGACCCTATATAGTCTAGCCTCTACTCACCTCTCCAGCTTCATTTTCTGTCACCACCACTACTTCACTGAAAACCCCTCTATCCACTCACATTTACCAAGAAACCCTTCTTAGAATCTATATAATCCTGATTCATAATAAAACCCTCTTATATAATTTTAATCTTCCCTTTGGTAAAGTTACCATACTTGTTTAATGTCCTTATCCTCTAAACTAGTCTTCTCTTAGTTAAATAAACTCAATCCAAACTATGCTTTTACAACCCAAAGAGGCATTTTTGTCTCCTTGTATTTAGAGTAGGATTTGTTTTTAGAACTAGGTGTACCAGTTGATAATGCAGATTTTGTAATAAAAGAAAACATGATAATTTCAAGAGAAACATCATAAGTGCTTTATTGAAATTAATGCCCATCTCTAGCTACACGTTTCCTCCATCTTCAGATAATTTGTGGATACCATCTCAATAGAACTTTTCTTGTTTTGAAGTAAACCATTCAAAGACCTAATTTTCCACTTCTTCGTACGTTTTGAAGTGCTGCTCAAAAAGTGAGTGTGCCATGGATTAGAACAAGTGATAATCTGAAGGAGCAAGGTCTGGTGAATACAGTACTTCCCAGGCAAGATCTTTTAACATGTCTTTAACTGATTTTGAAGTGTGTGATGGTGCTTTATCATGAAGCCAAACTCATATAGTGTTGATTGGTGGTTGCCAGGGCTGGAGGTTGAGGGGAATGGGGGCAATATTGGTTAAAGCGTACACACTTCAGTTACTAGGTTAATAAGCTCTAGATGACTATAGTTAAAAACAACATATTGACTACTTGAAAGCTGTTAATACAATAGATTTTAATATTTTCCCCCTGCCACACATACACACAGAAAGAAAATGGTATATAATGTGACAGATATGTTAACTAACCTTGTAACTGATGTGTGTAAACTTTAATCAATATTGCCCCCATTATTGTGAATAATGCTGCAATGAATGGGAATGTGTATATACCACTTAAAGATTGTGATTTCATTATATATTCAGATGTGAGACTACAGGGTCATATGGTAGTTCTATTTTCAATGTTTAAGGAATCCCCATACTGTTTTCCATTGTGGCTATATGACCTTTTATTCCCACCAACATTGCGCAAGGATTCTCTGTTCTCTACATTTTTTCCAACACTTATTATCTCTTGTTTTGATGATAGCCATCCTAAGAGGTATGAGATAATATCTCATTGTGGTTTTGCTTTGCATTTCCCTGATGACTAGTGATATTGAGCATCTTTTCATGTACCTGTCGGCCATTTGTATATCTGCTTGGAAAAAAATGTCTATCAAGTGCTTTGCCCATTTTTAATCAGATTGTTTTGTTTGCTATTGGGCTGTATGAATTACCTATATAATTTGCCAGTGTTCTATCCTCTTCTATTTTTGGGGAAGAGATTGAGAAAGATTGGTGTGAATTATTCTTTAAATGTTTGGTCCTCTTCACCAGTGAAACCATCTGGTTCAGGGTTTTTATTGTTGTTATTTGGGAGGAGGGATGCATTACTAATTCTATCTCCTTACTCATTATTAATCTGTTTAGACTTTCTACTTCTCATGATTCAGTCTTGATAAATTGCATATTTCTAGGAACTTACCTATTTCTTCTGGGTTGTCTAATGTGTTGGCATATAATTGTTCAGAGTAGTCTCCTATTGATCCTTTACATTACTGTGGTATCCATTTTAATATTTCTGATTTCACTTATAGTTTTATTTATTTGAGTTCTCTTCTTTTTTTTAACTTGGTTAGTCTAGCTAAAATTTTGTCATTGTATTTTTTATTTCTTTATTTCATTTATTTTTTTATTAAGGCCTTTCTTTTGCTAACTTTGGGCTTAGTTTGTTCTTCTATAGTTTTTTGAGGTATAAATTTAGGTTGATACCTTTATTTTTCTTTATGTAGGTACTTAAAGCTATAAACTTTTCCCTTAGGACTGCTTGTGATCCAATCCATAAGATTTGGTATGTTATATTTCCATTTTCATTTTTTTCAATATATTTTTTAATTTCTCTATTTATTTTGAATCTATTGGTTGTTCAGGCATATGTTGTTTGATTCTATGTGTATATGAGCTTTTCAGTTTTCTTCTTGTTATTGATTTTCAGTTTCATAACAATGTGGTTTGGAAGTATAGGCAATATGATTTAAATATTTTTGAGTTTGTTAAGACTTCTTTTGTGCATAACGTATAATCTACCATAGAGAATGTTGCATGTGCACTTGAGAAAAATGTGCATTCTGTTGCTGTTGGATGGAATATTCTGTATATATGTACAAGGTCCATTTGACTTAGTGTTGTTCAAATCATCTGTTGTCCAAATCTCATGTTAAGTGTTCTTACTACAATAAAACAAAACCACAGGGGACACAAGAAAATTCTAATAGGTGTTGCATATGGTTTTTATCTTGATCATAGTGATAATATCAGTGGTGCTTGCATATGTCCAAACTTATCAATTGTACATGTTAAATATGCATTATTCTTGTATATCAATTATACCTCTACAAAACTGATAAGAAAAACAAAAGCTATTCTTGATTTTTTGATACTGGCAGCACAATCAATGCAATATATCTATTTTTTATTCAAAATTGAGAAAATGTCACATCTATATTCTAGACCCCATAGTGTAATACAAGCTGAGGCTTCATGTCATGATGGCCACATTTTTCTGTCCTTTTTTTTTCCCCCTCATTTTGCCCTTCCCAACATTTCCATTTCATCTCTCAGAAAAGATCACTTTGATTCATGGCTATACATAGCTCCCCCATAGAAACCTATGCATTTTTATTGTTGCTTTTATTTAAACCATTCTTGCAATTTATAACTTGATTCACAGTCATGGCAACACTGCTCTTCTCAGAGACTTTGCCCTCTTCTGAACTTTCAAAGCATAATTTGAATACAGAACAAAACATATGCCTTTTGAAACATAAAAGAACAGTGGTTTCTCAAGTCCACAAATCATGATAAATCCTCAATTATTGGATGGAAACCAAGGAGAGTATAATGTTTCAGAAAACAACAAGGCCTTTGGATGAGCCCAGAGCTATCCAGTGAAGCCCAGGGTACAGCAGACCTGGATGGATTTATCTATAGAGCAAAAGAATAATTTCAAGGGCATCTGTAAGGAATGCAAAAGGAGCTGAATAATTCCTGATTAATGCGCAATAGTCAGAGTTGCAATTTGTAGTACCTGAATGAATATTTCTTAGTTTGTTTTTTTCCTATATTTTTTTTCAAATCCAAATTCTCTCCCAAATCATTCCTTTGGATACAAGGCAATGTCATAAGCTGTGCAATGACTACTGCAAAGCATCATCTTTTGCTATCCTATATAATAAAAGGGTAATATGCAAATTAACTGCCACTCTGTCACAAAAATGGTGGCACCCATAGCAACTGGGGCGCTGGATGCTGGCGGCATCACCCCTGTGACAAGCCCCATCTTCTCATGCACCCCAGCCTGCAGAGGGAGAGAAGGAGGGAGGGCGAGCCTCTGTCCAGAGACCAGCAGGGAGCATGGGACATTGGGGCAGAGTCACCCTGACCAGAAGCCCCAGAGTCCCATGCACCCCAGCCCACAGAGGGAGAGCAGATGGGCCTCTGGCCAGAGACCAGCTGGGGCATGGGACTCTGGTGTCGTTGCAGGCCAGGCTGAGGGACCCCCCCTCCCCCATGCACAGATTTCATGCACCCGGCCTGTAGTTAAATAATATTTCACAAACACCCCTGATCCTAATCCAATTTCTTTGTGATGTATCAATTCTTTAATGACTATGAAAAATACATTCTTATAATATTAAAAGAGACTAGTTTAATATAAGTATGGGTTCATCAGTGAGTTCCAGTTTTTCATAGTCTCTGAGCCTCAGTTAATCATGTGGTTTCCAGGTTAGCTAAGCATTTATTGCTTTAAGCTCAAAAACTTGATTTTAATCACTTACTGTATATATATTTTTCAAGCAGAGTGTACTCTTCCCTGACTCCATAAAATGAAAAATATGAATGAAAGTTAACCATTTCCCACTGTCTTAGGATACTGACTCTGAATGCATTATTATACTTTATTGCAATATAATTTGGGCTCTTGTGAACTATTTATACATATATAGGGTTTTTTGCCCTAGATAGCTTTGTGATGTGTTTTCATAGTTTTCTTACATTGTGTTTTCTGCCAACTATCACTATGTACTTTAATCAACAGCCCAACCTTTAGAAACTTATATACCTTCTAATTTACTGCCTGTAATATAGGGTGGATTTAGAAACATTGCAATCCAGGGGTATCACTATTGCAGTTAAAATAAAGAAAAATGTGCTGAATCTAAACAAGAGAATCTTTAAATTTTATTAACATTATTGGACATGCCAATTCATATTTTGCATGAGTAAGATTTCCAGTTTGGTGAGGTGTTACTATATAATTTTATATTGGTACTAGAGACCCGGTGCAAGAAAATTCATGCACTGGAGGGGGGAGTCCCTCAGCCTGGCCTGCCCCCTCTCACAATCTGGGAGCCCTCTGGGATAAGAGGTGACCTGGCAATCAGGGGAAGGTGATGCCCCATCACACCTCTGCTGCCTTGGCTAGCCCTGGTTATCTGAGCCTTGAGCTGGCCCTGGGCAGCTGGGCAGCCGACATCTGAAGCTTGCCTGCACCTCAGGCCAGCCTTGGGCAGCTGGGAAACCACCATCCGAGTCATTGATCTCAACTAAGAAAGTGCATTTTGCTGGCAACTGCTTTCTCTATTTCTGAGCAAGTTCTTTTTAAAAATACAGTGGTGCCTCGCATAAAGAACGCCTCGCACAGCGAACGCTGCACACAACGAACTTCATTTCATGATTCATACAACGAACTTCATTTCACACAACGAAGTCGCCCGAGCTTCCACGATCGCTGCCGATGTATTGCATCCTTCCGCGCAGGCACTGCAGGCAGTCGTTAGTCACTGCGCTTAACTTAAGCACATATCGCGGCAATCGTTCTTCATTACAAATTACAGTATTGTTATGGGAAAACGTGTTTCACATAACGAACTTTTCGCATAACAAACTTGCTCCTGGAACAAATTAAGTTCGTTGTGTGAGGCACCACTGTATATATTTTATTAATTTTTTTACAGAGAGAAAGGGGGAGAGATAGAGTTAGTTAGAAACATCAATGGAGGTGAAACATCAATCAGCTGCTTCCTATACACCTCCCACTGGGGATGTGCCCTCAACCAAGGTACGTGGCCTTGACTGGAATTGAACTTGGGACCTTTCAGTCTGCAGGCTAACGCTCTATCCACTGAACCAAACCAGTTAGAGCTGAGCTACCTTGTTTCCCCCAAAATAAGACAGTGTCTTATATTAATTTTTTTCTCCCAAAGTTGTGCTAGGTCTTATTTTCAAGGGATGTCTTATCTTTCCATGTGCTAGGTCTTATTTTCGGAGGATGTCTTATTTTCGGGGAAACACGGTAATATATATATATATATATATATATATATATATATATATATATATTCACTTTAGTAATTTTACTCTCAATGGACAATTTAGTAAAATTTTCATATTTTAATTTTAAGTAAAAAAAACTAGTTCTACTAATATTTTTACATTATTTCTCTCAAACCACAATACTTTGTGTAACTAAATGATGCAAAACAGAATAAACATTGTATGCTAATTTTTTTCTTTCTTAGAGACCTATAGATAACTTTTAAAGGGAAATATATTAAAGTGAAGATGTAACAGGCTTTTATTTATTTATTTATTTATTTAATTTTAATTTTTTTTTTATTAAATTGTTATCTGTGTACATATTTTACCATTGTCTCCCCTCCCATACATACCCACCCTCCCCAGAGTTTTGTGTCCATTGGTTGTACTTATATGCATGTATACAAGTCCTTTGGTTGATCTCTTATCTCCCCCAGATCTCCCTCCCCTGGCTTTTCTATATTTAATTGTTCAACAGACAGTATGATGATATTTGTTTTCACTCCATATCAGATTATAGCTTCTTTTTCTTTATAATATCCAGTATACTTCTATCTCTGTGTGTGCATGTGTGTGTATGTATGTGATGTGTGTGTGTTGCATTGAGGGAATAGTATTAGAGTTTGGATAGGCTTTTAACCAATATCAGGTGCCATATAGCTATATTTAGAGGTATAATGTTGCTTTATGTGAGAAAAATAGATTTTGGAGAAAGGCAAATCTAGATTCATATGTCCTCTATCCCAAATATTAGCTGTGTAACCTTAGGTTATGTTATGTCTCTAAGCCTCAGTTTTGGATCACTTATTAAATGAGAATAATAATGCATACTTTGAAGGATTTGGGAGATTAGAAGTGATATGTCACACATAAAGAACAGGATAGCCCTGGCTGTGTAGCTCAGTTGTTTGGAGATTGTCTAATACACCAAAAGGTTGCAGGTTTTATTCTTTGTCAGAGAACATACCTAGGTTGCAAGTTAGATCCCTTATTGGGGAACATACAGTAGGTACCAATCCATGTTTCTTTCTCACGTAGATTTTTCTTTCTCTCTCTCTCACTCTCCCATCCTCTCTTTCTCTAAACAAAACAACAAAAATCAATAAGCAAAACATATTCTCCCTAAGGAAACACACACACACACACACACACACACACACACACACACAGACACACACACACACAGACACACACCACCACCACCAACAACAACAACAACAACAACAACTGGATAAATAGTAATAATCATAAACCTTATTACCATGCCTAACTAGGAAACCAGATAAAATCCAACTCAAACCTCTGCTCTTCTATTTACTAGCTGTCCAAATCTGAGTCATTTTAAACTGAACATTTATGAGCCTAAATTTTATTACCTACACCAAATAAGATTATACTTCTTAGTGTCATTATGAAGATTAAGTGAGATAATGTATGTAAAGTGCCCATCATGGTGCCTGGCTCAGGTTGAGCTCTCTCAAAGATTTAGTATCTTGCCAAAACCGGTTTGGCTCAGTGGTAGAGCTTCGGTCTGCGGACTGAAAGGTCCCAGGTTCACTTCCGGTCAAGGGCATGTACATTGTTTGCTGGCACATCCCCGGTAGGGGGTGTGCAAGAGGCAGCTGGTCAATGTTTCTCTCTCATCGACGTTTCTAGCTCTCTAGCTCTCTCCTTTCCTCTCTGTGAAAAATCAATAAAATATATTTTAAAAATATTTAGTATCTTTTTTACTCTCCTTTGAGAACATGATGGATAGATTAATAATGTGAATCTAACCAAGGCTTTATTATCATTCCATGCCTTGTAATGAACATTCATAGGTCCTCTGTTTTCTGTCTTACTAGCAAAATAAAGACATCTTCCATGTGCAAAACACTTTGCTTGTTTATAAGACTCAATATTTAATTCAAACATTCTATGTCTCTTTCTCTAACTGGCTTATTTCACTTAACATAACACTCTCCAGGTTCATCATTCCTGTTGTAAAGGGTAAGGTCTCCTTTTTTTATTACCAAGTACTCTCCCATGTGTAAATGTACCACAGGTTTTATATCTACTCATCTACTGATGGGCACTTGGGCTGTTTCCAAATATCATATGATTTCACTTATATGTGGAATCTAATGAAGAAAATAAACTAACAAAACAGAAACAAACTCATAGATACAGACTGACAGCTGTCAAAGGGGAAGGCATTGAGAGACTGGGTGAAAGGGGTGAAGGAGTAAGCAAAAAAGCAAAACAAACAAAATAATATGTTCATTTCCAGAGGGTAAAGAGGGTGTGAGGGAAGTAAGAAAGGCTTAAGAGTAGATAAAGGCTGATGGACGAAGACTTGACGTGGATGGTAAACACACAATATGATATACAGATGATGTATTATACAATTGTACATCTGAAACCTGTATAATTTTATTAAGCAATGTCACCCCAATAAATTCAATTACATTTAAATATTTAAATTATCATGGATTGCAAATATATGCAGATTATATTTCTGCTATCATATACCGGTAATTAGCCCTAGGCAACTCTTTGTTTGACACAAAAAAATATTTGGTCACAAACCAGAAGACAAAAGAGTCCTCAACATGGATGTAAGCTATTCAGTTCAAATAGTTCTGTCTTATAGCTAGAAATATTGATATTTAATAAAGTTTAATTTCTTGTCATTAAGTGATTGTGCATGAATAAAATATCCATTAAATGATTACAAATTCATTGGATATAAAAATACATACTGAGAAAAATCTTTTTATTCTTTCCCACTCCCACCAGGCAAATGATATTACATTTTCTTGTGTAGTCTTGGAGGAAACTTGAAAAGTTTATCCTCATTTATCCTGTGTCTCTCTCTTCTCTATAATTTCCTGCAATGAGTATGTAATAATCAATCAGAAAGACTTATGCAACTTGCCCAAGGTAAAAAGCCAGAGAAATGGTAGATGCTATTACATCAATGTTTTCACCATCATTTCATTTATATCAAATGATAAAATCAGCTAAGAACCTTTTTAGTGCTACAGTCCTTGAATGCATCAGATATTTCCCCAGTGAGAGGCCTCAAGAAATTAAATGAACTCTGTTGCTGTGTTATATAGCACTCTAGGATAGCTTAAAATAAACAAGTCATAGTAGCAAATATACTGCAGAAAATAGACATTCTCCCAGAGAACACATTCATCTTGACCTTTCAAACACTTTTGTGTTCATTATTTTAAAGAGAGTTCAATGTTCTTTCCATATATTCATTTGAAGTTACCTGGTTAACTGCTATTTGCCTTCGAAAACTTAGTATTACTCATGCTTTTTAAAAAATAGATATTATCTGAAGAATTGTAGGAAACAAATCTGTTGCAACCACCTTTTTCTTTTTTAAGGTATTTCATTGCTGTAAGCAGTATAACATAATAAAAGTTTTAGTGGTTTAATGAGTTGAATGACATGCTTTAGAAGCAGATAAAGCTGAATTCAGATTTGGGCTCTTTTTCTGCTGAACCCAGCTAAGTCTCCGTTTTCTACATGTAAAATCAAGATAATAATACCTACACACTGCAATGCTGTAGTGGGGCTTTAAAGGAATCACATCATATAACACTAGAAGTCACTTTAAAATAATACCAGAAAGCACGCAAATGATAGTTGCTATGGTTGTTGTTGTTGTTGTTGTTGTTGCTACTGTCCATGCTCTTATTTTTGTATATATAGCAAATTATGCTAAAGCAGGCAAGCACTTGCTTTGAGCACAATTCAGGAAGTAGAATTGGGGACAGGCTGTATTTATGACAATCCATCATGGTGATTCTAAACGTCTCAGAATCAACTGACTGGTGATAGCAGCCACAGATTTAGTAACCTAAAGTGAGGGTTCTCAATGCATTGTGGGTAGTAGGGGGAGATTAAAACATATCGATAATCCCAACTGCTGTCAAGGGTCTGAACAAAATGAGGTGGAAGGAATTTTAGACTTTAAGAGCAAATTTTTTGAGGGGTGCCTAGCCATATTGCTGTATGTGTGATTTCAGCAAATCTCACCTCCAATTAGATTCTCTGCACAATTATGATAATCTCCAAGAACTCCTATTGGGAGTAGCAAGATGACCAAGGGTAGGAGAGTCTTCTACAATAGGGAAGACAATAGAGGTGCTTTCTGCTTATTGGCTCTTCCATAAATGCCTTGGTGCCTGACATGTTCCAAACTTGGTCCTCCCACATTTTTTTTCTTAATCTTATGAGTCCCTGATATTCTTCCAATGCCTTTTTTTATTTACCAAGAGTCAGCTTCTGTTGCTTGCAATCAAGAAACTTGCCAGGTATATTATCCTTGAATTACAAAAGTGGGTTTTTAATGATTTTGTTATTGACCAAAATAATTAATGCTATTTCTTCTGGCTTTTAGTCTGTGTTTACATAGAAATAGCATGCTATTAGGATAATTTAAAAGATAGTCCATAAAAGAGTCTCCTAAGTTTGAAAAATATAAATGACTCTTTTTCAGAGGTTGCAGTCCAGATACCATCTGTGCTGACAAAACAAACATAGAACAACAACAAAAAAACCCACACAAATTAATGTTATGAGTTGAAAAACAGAAATCTTTGTTGTGGAGATAGTTTGATATTCAGTCTACTATATGATCCAGCAATTCAACTCCTGGTATATCCAAAGAAATTAAAATTAGTATCTCAAGATACTTGCATAACCACACTCATTGCAGCATTATTTACAATAGCCAGTGCATGAAAATACTGTAAATCTCCTTTGAAAGATGAATGGATGAGTGAAATAAGCTAACTAAAATAAGCCAGATAGAAATAAATACTGTACAATGTCACTTATATATGGAATCTAAAAAAGCCAATTTTATGGAAATAAAGAATAGAATGTTGGTTGCTAGGGGTGGGAAAGGGGTAGGGAATGGGTGAGATATGTCAGAGATATGAACTTTCACTTGCAAGGGGATAAGTTCTGAAGATCTAATATATAGTATGGTGACTATATTTAATAATAAAGTATTATATACTTGAAAGTTGGTAAAAGTAGATCATACACATCTCACCACATACACAAAATAAGAGTTAAGTATGTGAGGTTACAGACTCCTTAATTACCTTCTTTTTGGTAATCATTCCATAATGTATACATATATCAAATCACTCTGTACCCTTACTACTAGTAGATAGTATAAGAATTAAGAGTTCAAGCCCATGAATCAGCAGGCTTGGATTTCCATAGTTTTCTCATCTGTATAATAAAGATAATAGCATCTACCTGATATAGTTGTTATTAACATTTGATTAAGTGATAGACATCAGTATTTGGTGCAAAGTAAGAACTCCATGAGTATAATCTCTCTGAGCCTCAGTTTTGCTATCTCTAAAGTGGTATAAACAAATAGCACCTGCCTCTTGGAGCTGTTATGAGTATTAAATGAGATAATGCAAGTAAATTACTGAGCACTCTACGTGACAAATATAGATGTTCAGTAAATATCTATTATTATTATTATTATTATTATTATTATTATTTATAATACCTTTTCATCTCCCACTAGATGTTCCATTGCCAAACACACTACCTATGTTTTCTATATCTAAGTTAGAACTCCTTTTCTCTTAATTGGCCTAGTACTGATGGAGGCTGAGGCAGAGAAAAGCTTAAGGTTTCCTTAGGAGTTAAGGTACATGGCCAACTATAGGCTAAAATGTTCTCTTCAGTACCCATGTCTTTTTTTATCAGCTGTCATCAGAATAAGTGTCATCAAATAGACAGGGGGAAACAGGCAAGGAAAGCTGTAAATAAGGGTCCCAGTTAGATTCCACTCAAGGGCACATACCTCAGTTGCAAGTTCCATCTCCAGCCAGTCGGGGCACTTGCAGGAGGCAACCAAAGTGGATGTGAGATCATATGGATGTTTCTCTTTCTCTGTCTATCCTCCTTCCTTCCACTCTCTCTAAAAATTAATGGAAAAATATCCTCAGGTAAGGATTAACAAAACAAACAAAAAGAACTCTGTAGTGGTGTCTGAAATATTTCACACTTTTGATGTCTGGCAAGCAAGCAAAGATTGGGTTCTGAGGCTGTATTTGTAAAATATATATTACTGACATTTAATCCTAGAGATAAAATTAATCAGTTTTCACTAACTTTTAAGAGTAGCTCCCTGCATTTCTTCTAAAATTTCATTTCCAAGTAGAGGAAGAGTAAGGGCCCATGGAATACAGAGCATATTCAAGAGAAGGAAGGGAGGACTTAGCAAAAAATAAAGCAGGAAAGGAAGGTTGGAGTTAGAATGTGAGGTATTGAACACCATGCTTTGGATTTTCAAATGTTTCGAGCTGGCATGTTAAGCAAGCTTATTTTAAATATATATATTGATTATGTTTTGAGTTATAAACATGTCTGAAGGAAAAGAAAAGAAGATATAGAACATTGTTCAGCTTCACTATTTAGGTCGATAGACATTATGAAGTACTGTAAAATTCTATTTTCCAATAAGTCAAGCATTTCATTACACTTTAGAGTATAAGACTGGTAGATGTTTGATTTGCCCAAGGTGTCAAATATGTACATTTCTAACTGTTTCACAAATCCATATTACCACCTATGTTGAAAATTAAAATTTAAAATGGACAAAATCATGTCCATTCATTTATGCATTATCTATGACTGTTTTTGCAATACAACAGTAAATATGAATAGTTGTAACAAAGACCATATGGTCCAAAAACCCTAAAACGTGTACTATTTTGTCCTTTCAAAAGAGGTCTGCAATCCCCTTGTTTGGAGGATCAGATATAGATACCATATACTTAAAAAAGTATATTCAGTATCAAATATATACGCATGCAATCAAAATGAAGACATTATGCAAGTAATATGAATTATGATAAATGTAATCCTTTATCAGAAGATAAAGGATTACATTTATCATAATTCAAAATAGTTACTAAAGGTTCACAGGCACATCAGTGAGAGTTAATATGCATAGACTCAATGTAGCACACTTATGTCTCTTTAGATGTATGGATTAGGATAGTTCATAAATTGCATTCATTTTGTATAGTGTTTTCTGGGTCTATATACACATGGGCTTGAACAAATATTAGTGTAAAGAAAAATTCAGTCAACTTGTTATTCTTCACATAAACCAGGTAAAGCTAATTTTTATTGCCCTTATAGAATAAGCATGTTTTGACAGATTACAGTATGTCCTTGAACAGAATGATCAGTAGTCAGACAATTAAAGCTTTAAAAACAGTTTAAATAGCTCAGAGTCAGCCTTATATAGTAGATAAAACAAATTTATTAACAGACCAAACCTCAACTCCTGATTATGCTTCTTCACAGAGTGTAACCTTGAGCAAGTGGTTTGTCCTCTCTCTAAGCATGTTTTTTTCATCTACTTATATCTACTTCACAAGGTACATGTAAGGATGAAATGAGACGTGTGTATATAATACATACTGCAACACCTGGCATTTAGTCAACAATCATGGGAACATAATATCCTTCCCTTTACAAATAATATCTACTTTTTAAATTACTTATTCACATACATAAAGAACTATTGAAAACTGAGTGCATTTTGACAATTATCTTCACTGAAAAAGAACAGATTTTTAGGGTTAAAATGAAACTGATATAAATCTAAGTCCAGAGCAAGAAGGGGTGTATTCAAATAGAATGTTCACATTACCAATTGCTTGCTTTATCAATGATACATAATAGTTTGCTCTTTCTTTTCTTTTTCCTTTCCTTTCCTTTCCTTTCCTTTCCTTTCCTTTCCTTTCCTTTCCTTTCCTTTCCTTTCCTTTCCTTTCCTTTCCTTTCCTTTCCTTCCCTTTCCTTTCCTTCCCTTTCCTTTTCTTTTCTTCAAGAAAGAGGTTAAATGTCCATACCTGTCATTGGAACTATCATCTTTTCCCATGATATGCAGAAATCCAATTGTATTTCTAGTATCACATGATCTCATTCATCTAGGGGAAATAATGAACAACACAAACTGATGAACAAAAACAGACCCAGAGACAGGAAAGCATTGATCAGACTGTCAAATCTCAGAGGGAAGGTAGGGGAGAGTGGGGATAAGGGGGAGGGATCAACCAAAGGACTTGTGTGCATGCATATAAGCCTAACCAGTGGTCAAGGACAACAAGGGGGTGGGGCTATGCGTGGGGAAGGTTTGGGATGGGAATGGGGGATGAGGACAAATATGTGATACCTTAATAAAGAAATTTTAATAATAAAATAAAATAGTTTTAGATGGAGTCTGTTTTAAATAGAAAAAAGAGCTACTCAGAATCATGGAGATAATTCTAGGAATAATTTCCTTAATGGTGGATTTTTTAATTTGACACATAATTCAATAACATACAACAGTAGAATTGCAATATATTAAAATATGACATGGAGTTAGATAGAACACAATAGCACTCATGTCATTATTTTAAACTGAGTGGATAAAAAAAAAAGCTGTGGTACATTTACACAATTGAATACTACTCACTGCTCAGCTATAAAAAATAAGAAACTCTTTTGATAGCATGGATGGACCTAGAGAGAACCTAAGTTAAATAAGTCAACCAGAGAAAAACAAGTATGATTTCCCTCATATATGGAATTAATGAACGAACAGCTAACAAGCAAAATACAGATGGACTCTTAGAAAGCAGGTTGACAGCTGGGCTGTGGGCATGGGTTGGGAGGCTGAATGTGGCAGTGGAGGGATTGAGCAAAAAAGAAAAAAAAAAGGAAAAAAAAACCTCATGGACAAGGACAACAGTGTGGTGATTGCTGGAGAAGTGGAAGAGGGTATAAGGAGGATAAATGGTGATGTAAAGAGCCTTGACTTGGGGTAGTGAACACTCAATACAGTGTACAGATGATGCATTGTGGAATTGTGCAACTGAAAACTGTATAATTTTTTAACCAGTGTCACCCAAATAAATTCAATATAAAGAAAAAAACAGTATCATTTTAGTTAAATTATTATTATAAAATTATACATTGTAATACAATTTCTATTCTATTATATCCTTCTATAAATATGTTTTATTGGATTCATTAGAAAAATATATACGTGTATAGTAAAATTTATAAATGTAAATTACATTGAAATTTTTAAAGTAAATATAAATTAAAATATTTAATAAAAAATTTTTTAAAATACTACTTTAAGACTAAAATTTTTTGGAATGAATAGAAATATCAAAATGGTAAGGAGAAAAGAATCCCCAGTAACATATATTGTGGCAACATCTCTGGAGAGAATTCTTTTCATTTCCAGTAGAAGACAAAGATTATTGTATTATTTGATTGGTAGATAAGAAATGCAAGAGAAGGGCAGTAATCATTCACTTAATTCAATTATTTGAGGAACTGAATTATTCACATCTTTGGGAACTGAAGATGTGAATAATTCACATCTTTGGGAACTGAATAATTTGATTATTATAAAGGCAATTTCAAATGCTTGCTTACAATCCATATTTACTTTCTATATTATTCTATATTATTTTATATATATTAAAGATAAATTATACCACCTTATTTAAAAGAAAAATAAAACAATTTGGATCTTTTCAGAAAAATTAAAATTCTTAGGTGTGGTACCTTTTATTCAAGTACAATCAAGTTCATTTGTAGGAAAAAAACCAGCAAATACATGAATTAATATTTCTAAAGTATTTAACACTTTATTATCAAAGAAAGATTGCACCTGGGACATTATTTTTGAGATCCTGTTTAGAAGTTTAAACACAATTGATGTTTTTGCAAATTAGATACAATTGATGTTTTTGCAAATTAGATATTTGGAACCATAACTCTACTTTTGTATCAATGTGAGAAAGATGTCAAATTAAAATCAGACTTGCCATTCTATTTTTTTAACATTTGGAGGGTTTTCATTTCCCTTGCGTTTTGTTTTGTTTTGTTTTGTTTTGTTTTGTTTAAAAAATCCCTAGGCAGGGCATTTTAATGAAATAATTTGCTTACTTTTCTGGCTTACATTGCATAAAGAAGCAAGTTAGAGTACAGACTTTGTAGTCACATGAGCCTAAGTATATATCCTTATTTGGCCCTTCTCATTTTTAAATTTAGTATTTTTCTTCATAAAAGATCTAATTGTAGCCAATATATTATAATAATCTATTATTACAGTGTAACAATAGCTGGCATTTAGTGCTAATCATCATCATCATCATCATCATCATCATCATCATCTATTTATTGAGGACTTTGTCAACTAAACTACTGAAATTGCCTTCTAATTGAATTCCCACTTCTACCCTTGCCACCTAACAGTCTATTCTCAATGAGTATTTAGAGTGTCATTCTGTGGTATGTTTTAAAACATGTCAAAAACTGAAATAGTCTTCAAAGTCATCATGTCATTCATCTCCTTCAAAAGCCCTCAGTGAATTCTTATCTCAGAATAAAAGCTAAAGTTTTATATGGGACTATCAGCCCCTTTATTACCAGATCCCATTATCCTCTCTGGCCTCACCTCCTTCTTTTCCCACGTCACCAAGGTCAGTTGGCTTTAGCCTTGGTAACCTCCTTGAACTTCCTAAAAACTCCAAACATTTTTTTTTTTTGTCTCAGGGTCTTTCACTTGCTCTTCCCTCTGCCTGGTCTGCTTTACCCAGAACATATTGACTTGATCCTTAATTTCCTTAGGTCTCTGTCCAATTATTACAGTATCAAAGAAGCTTCCCTGACCAAGCTGTATGAAATGGACCTCCCTCCTCAAACCCAGTACTTTTGATCTATGTCTTTTCCACAATTTGTTGGTCTACAGAGAAGGCATCGTCTCTGATACTATATAATTTACTTGCCTGCTAAGGTGTCTTCCCCACTAGAATGTGAGCTTCATGACGTTAGAGATTCTGTTTTGTCCACTGGCATAGAGTGGGTGCTTGGTAAATTCTTGGTGTAAGATAAAAAGGAAGGGAGAGGAAGGAAGGGGAAAGGAAGGGAGAGGAAGAAAGGGGAAAGGGAAGGGAAGGGAAGGGAAGGGAAGGGAAGGGAAGGGAAGGGAAGGGAAGGGAAGGGAAGGGAAGGGAAGGGAAGGGAAGGGAAGGGAAGGGAAGGGAAGGGAGAAAAACTTTATGTAGATTATCTCATTTAAATATCCCAACATTTCTGTAAGGTAATTATTATTATTATTATTATTATTATTATTATTATTATTATTATTATTATTATTTCTAAACCACCATGAGAAAACTGATGTCTAGAGAGTTAAGCAACTAGATCAAGATCATACAATTTGCAAATGACAGGGCTGAAATCAAAACCAAAGTTGTCCTTTCTCTTAACCTTCAGGCTTCACAGATTACATTAGCACAAGAAGGATTTTATATAAAAATTAACCAGGATTGTGCTGTTGAACTGAAATAGTCTTCAAAGTCATCTTGGGAAAATTGCCACGAGGCCATGTCTGGGCTTTATTCCTTTCATCTGTAACATGTGGTGTACGAAAATCAGTCTCTTCGCTCCCTTGTCACTTTAACATTTTTTTACCTCCAAAAGAGAAGTTCCTCTATTACTCTGTGAACTACAGAATGGTTAAACCCTGGCCTTTACTCCAGTTTAAAATAGCATAATAAAACAACAACTACAAATGGTAATTGTGTATAATCTAAATAGGATCCTTTAACTTAAAAAAGAACTGTTTAGTCTTTTCTAGGAGATTTCAAAAAGAAACTATCCAATTAAACTATGTAAGTATATAGACGATATAAAAGCAGTGTTTACATGGTTGAACCGTTCCTTCAGTCAACAGTTTGGAAACCTGTGTAAAGGTCTGGGAGAGTAAGTTAAAGAAGCCATGATCCTTGACTTTGGATCACTCACAACCTCATAAGATAAAGCATCTCATGTGTGTGGCCTGATTCTGTGTAAATAGTTGTGGGTAGCATGTGTGCAAACAATCTATATCTGTGTATATGTGTATATATGATATGTATATACGCTATGCAAATATGTAAGCATATATGTATAATGTGTGAAGGTGTATGTATTTGCTGTGAATCATTTTATTTGTATTACTAAAACTTAGAGGAAATGATGAAACCCATCTAAGGAATTTCAGTTAAATGCCTACATACTAAAATATCTCTCCTAAATCTTTTCTGGGAAGAATTTTCTGTTGTATCTTTAACTCTACAATAATTTAATGATCTCACATACACTATTGACTCAATAGAATGTATTTGTCTTTCGTCTTTAAGGGAAATTACCCCTACTATTGGCTCTAAGGTGATAGTATAAAGACTTCTGGCCAGCACCAAGTAGAAACAGAACCATGTTTTTCTTTTTCTTCTTCAAACCCAGCCTCAATGTAAACCCAACCTTTACCAAGCTGCTGTAGTTTCTACTTACTACCTCATCTCTTCTTTAAAGTCTACATAGAAATGCCTGGGCCTTCCAATTGCTGTTACCATAGCAATCCTCCCTTACAGTTCATCTCTGAGAGTATCTCCAAGTTTCAGTTAAGTCTACAATGATTTTACCTGGGTCAGTTAGCTCTGTGGAATCTACAATTGGACAAGCTCACTAATAGTAATTTGCTTCAAACAATCAACTGCCTAATTATTTCCCTAAAATAAATCACATTACTGATTGTTTAGACTGATAAACATGCCAATGTTGACAAAGTTCATTTAAGTTTTTGAAATTGCAGAGCAAAAAGTTGTGAGTTTGCATTGTTTCTAAATTGGTTTAAAAATGTACTTGGTGAATAGACAGTTGCATTTAGTAGTATTCTGATACTGTCAGAAAGTATTTAGCACCTAGACACACTGAGTCTTTCAAAATAACATAACTGAGAGATAAGAAAAACAAACATCTAGATGATGGACTGAATTTTCCTACTACTTTTCTTTCTGATGTGTAGCAATGTGTAAAGTGATCATTTTAATAGATGCTCACCATATTTGCAACTCAGAACTAATTGAGTTCCAGCAAGTGTACTTTCTATTTCTTTTTTTTAAAAGTAGTTACTTTGTCATGGAACAGATCGACAAATCTCAGAAGGAAGGTGGGGGTGGGGTAGGAGGAGAGATTAATGGGGGAACTTGTATAAATATATGCATAGCCCATGGACACAGATAATAGTGTGTTGAAGGCCTGTGCGGGGTGGGGGCCAGTGGATGGGGTCAATGGAAAACAAACAAAGGGGACATCTGCAATACTTTCAACAATAAATATAAATTTATAAAATAGTGACTTTGCTGTCCCAATAGTCAATTAACTGAAGTCTGCTAAAACACTACTAGATCAAATTTAATTATAATTTTCAAATTTGATTAAATATCCTTTTTGTTATTCACTTTTGACATGTTTGTACTAAAACACTTCCAATTTTATACTAATTGGTCATCTACAACAGTTGGTTGAGTTGAACATAATGGAAAAGACATTATTTTCACAGCAGCAAAAAAAGTCATATCAAATGGTCACAATGAGGTTGTGCTTTTACAGGCACACTGGTTAGTCATTTTAACTGTGACCAGTTAAGTCCTAAGTGGGATACCTCTTAGTCACCACTGTCTTAATTTTCAACAATAACTGAAATCCTTAAAAAATGAGACTTTCTCCTGATATGTGATTGCTGTAGTCTTATATTGTGTTTAAGCCAAGACATTAGGATTTGGCCTAAGAATGATTACATTCCAAGAAAGTTTCCATGAACATTTCACATTGTTCATGCCAGTCCAATCTGTGCAGCACCATATTGAAGCTGAGGCAAAGGAATGAAATCAGTAATACTGATCCTGTCTTTATTTAAATTTTGATGTTTTATTCATTGTAAATCTTTTGCATTAATTTTGATTTTCCAAAACATTGGATTAAATATTATTTATCTTGATTACTGAGTTTTATGACACTCCATTAAATTTTGCACTAGCAGCAATTGCCTCATTCACTTCACCTTAGTCCTAGCCCTGCACCAATCAATATAAAATTGAATCCTTAACATGAGGCTATCTGGACAACAGAAGCAAGCACCTTTGGGGTAAATGAATGCACTTTGATTTGTAACCACTAGATGGAGACCATTTCATTAGGTAACACAGACTCATCCCCCAATGCCTTGAGTTAAAAAGGATGGCAGCTGTAAGAGAAGATTGGGATTAAATAAAACTAAAATTTTGGTTAATTGAATACATGCATAGGGAAAATTAGTAAACAGTAAAGGAAGCTGGTATTGTCATTGCTAGAGTCAGAGTTGAAGAGTCCTGAGTTTAAGTCCCAAATTTACTGTTTTGAATACCAGCTGTGTTAACCTCAGTGAGCCAATATTTTCAATAATGTCAACCATTTTCATAGTCACATGTAAAACACCTGGGTCCTATGTGTTGTACCTTGAATACTAAATGAACAAGATGGTTCTCCTTTATTTTTCTCCATCCTGCAAGAGCTGGAAATGTACAGGCAGCTCAGGAATATTTGATTTTATGCATATAAATTCTCCTGGAAAAGCCAATAGGCTCTACATTTTTTCAATTGATTCCTAGCCAAATGCACTAGCCAAAGAAACTCAACCCTTATCTAGGAGTAAAGGGATGGGGCTCCCTTTGTCCTGGCTTAGCCATTTATGAAACCAATGACCCAGGGCCCTCCCTGAGCAGCATGCATAGAAAATAGATAATAAATAACACCTCACTCTCTCATATGATTCTTGTAAAGATCAAATGAGCAGGAGGTCAAGGTTCAGTTCTAGTCAGGGCACATGCTTGGGTTGTGGGTTCCATCCCCAGGGAATGGTGTAAAGGAAGCAGCCAATCAATTATTCTTGTCATTATGTTTCTATCTCTCTTTCCCTCTCTCTTGCTCTCTGAAATCAATAAAAACTTATTTTTGAAAAAAAAAAAAAAAAAGATCAGCCCAAACCGGTTTGGCTCAGTGGTAGAGCGTCGGTCTGCGGACTGGTTCAATTCCGGTCAAGGGCATGTACATTGGTTGCAGGCACATCCCAGTAGGGTTGTGCAAGAGGCAGCTGGTTGATGTTTCTCTCTCATCGATGTTTCTAGCTCTCTATCCCTCTCTCTTCCTCTCTGTAAAAAAATCAATAACATATTTTAAAAAATAATAATTTGGGATTGGAAAATTAAAAAAAGAAAGAAAAAAAAAGATCAAATGAGATCAGGTGAAAATGCTTTAGAAACTCTAAAGTGCATAACAATCATTAGCAACCTCCCTCCATATTCTTGCCAATAGAGTTCCAGAGTGAATCTCATGCAAAGGATTGTCTTGTAAAAACAAAACAAAACAAAACAAAACTCCCATCTTTCCGAGCTATAAATCTGAATTTTAACACCAGGTTTCTTTAAAGAAAATCATCTCTCTTTCAATTAAAATAACAGGAAGGAATGCGCCCTAATCAGCAAAATGTCAGTGTCACCATGTAGGTATCAAAGTTAATTGCTAGGGCATTTTGGTAGATTAGACTCATTTTGAAAGTTGTTTGTGAAATGTATTTAATTGGTCTGTCTATTTTAATTTTTTGAGTGTTAGTCTCTTCAGCTGTTCATGTCCTTATGGCAGTTTTGCAACACACCACAGGAAAAAAAACAGTTGTTCAGTCTGAAGGCAAGACAGAGGTTCTGTGTGTACATTGTATATAAAGCCTTCCTGCTGTATTAAACTCTGGTATAATGAACACCTTGTATTTCTTGTATATGAGACCACAACTCTTCTTATACTGCCAGGGATCCAGCAGCCTCTAAAGACTGGGAGTATCTGCTGCCAAAAATGACTGAGTATTATGAAAACCCTCATACTGTACAGTATTATCATGGAGGGGGTCCATGAGAAAGACCTCAATTTACAAATAAAATATTTAAGAGCTAGATTTGTGTGTGTTTGTGTGCTCATTTTGATACTGTATACTATAGATTCCAAATCAAACTGAAATGCAATAGTTTTGTAATTTATACTAATCAATTCCATTGCAGATTTGGGACGAGTAAAACCTTTGAAGGCTTTGCTGTCTGTCAATAATGAATGCTATTTATTAAGGATGCTGTTTTATTTTAAATATACATCATTGACTATTCATCTTAATTTTCTGCTCAAGTGTCTTTAGGTTTAACTACTTAGAGACTATATTCGCAGCTTTAAATTTTCCCCATCACTGAATGTGATTATTCTTTAATTTTTTTTCTTCCTAAAGATCCATGCCATTTTAATTTTGTCAAGTGAGATGTTAAGAAAGGTATATAAACATTTATTGGATACTTATAAATAGCTAGACACTAATTTCCTTTCATGTACATTATTTAAATCCATTTAGGAGCTTCTAAGACAAGGGCAATCCATACCCTCAATTTATGGATGAGAAATTGAGTCTCAGACTTCAAAACAAGTAATTAGGCAGTCTCCATGACAAATGGTAAGTTCATTTTTATTCTTACTTTTTACAGAAAAATTGCTCTTTTCCTCTCTTATTAAACCAGATGCTGTTCTTATCCTTAAAAGCCATTATATTCTGGTGGTATTATTAAAGGAAATGGTGAAAAAATATTTTCTCTTATAGTCTCCCAAATCAGAGTCTCTTTATTTAGTACAGATGTAAGTATGGCCCCAACCAAGACCAGAGAATGGTTGAAATGTCCTCCTTGGAAGACTTACAGTTCCCTTATCCAGACCACAGAGCCTCCTAGATTTTCAGAGCTCTGGCTTGCTCACTCTCTCACTCAGCACTAAGTATTTTCTCAGCTTGTCTACAGAATTACTTTGAAGATACAAAGGCTACGATGTAAACAACATGTACAGACTCACTCTCCTCATGAGGCTACTAATGTCCACCTCATAGAATAGTTGTAATGTCTAAATTAGAAAACATATCTGGAGTTTATTTTCATAAATGTTGAAAAAATAAAAGAAAGTCACTTATTTCAATAGCATAGCCATGAATTCATTCAAAATTACATTGAAGGCCTAATCTTGGTATATATTTTTAATATTATAAATGGCTATGTTTTTAACACAAATACATGATCTGTCAGACTTCATAGAATAAGTGTGGAAAGTAATATATTATACTAGAGGCCTGGTGCACAAAATTTGTGCACTGGGAGGGTGGGGGGAAGGAAGGGTTCCTCAGCCCTGCCTGTGCCCTCACAGTCCAGGAACCCTTGGGGAATGTCCTATTGAAGGCTTAGTCTCAGACATACATAGTGCTGCCACGGAGGTGAGAGAGGCTCCCGCAACTGCCACTGCACTCACCAGCTGTGAGCCCAGCTTTGGGCTGAGTGGTACTCCCCCGTGGGTGTGTACTGACTACCAGGGGGAAGCTCCTTCATTGAGCATCTACCCCTGATGGTAAGTCTGCATCATAGTGACAGATTGGTCTATTGTTTATTCGATTTGCATTTTTTCCTTTTATTATACAGGACTAGAGGCCTGGTTGACAAATTCATGCACCATCAGGGTCCTTTGGCCTGGCCTGTGGGATCGGTCCAAAGCCTGCTCTCCAACATCCCCTGAGGGACCTTTATTGTGAAAGGGCACAAGGCCAGGCTAAGGAACCCCACCAGTGCATGATCAGGGCTGGGGAGGGATGTAGGAGTTGGTCAGCCCAGGAGGGACCCTAAGAGGGCTCCAGGGCATGTTAGGCTCATCTCACTCAGTCCTGATCAACCAAACCCCAGCAGCAAGCTAACCTACAAATTGGAATGTCTGCCCCCTGGTGGTCAGTGCACATCATAGGGAGCAGTTGAGTGGCCTTAGTATATCATCAGCATATTATGCTTTGATTGGTTGAATGGATGACCGGACAACTGGACATTTAGCATATTAGGCTTTTATTATATAGGAGGGTTATAAAATTATTTTCAACATTCAATTTGAAAAGCAATACAATATTGAGTCTATTATATCTATCTCTCATTTGATGATCTTCTTAGAAAAAGCTTGCAATACAAATTATCTTCTATTACCCCTATATCTTATAGGATAATAGTTATTGGTGTGATTATTCCCACTAATAATACTTGCTATGTGCCAGGTTATATTCTAAAATATCTCTGTGTATTATTTTCTTTAATAATCAAAACAATTTTGTCAGGCATTAATCATTATCCACATTTTCCAGATAGAAATAAGGAGGCTGCCAAAAGTCACTCAATAAGTAAGTGGCAAATAGAACTAAATTCTATTTCAGAAGATTCCAGAACTCATCAACTAACTGTCATAGTCTCATTTAGAATTGATGAGTGGGCTCACCATAATTTATCTCTTGAGTACCTAGCAAGTTCCTACCTTTCAAGTAGGTCTTTGTATTTGCCTATAAATTGAAGTAAAAAGTTTTGCTAAAGATCAAATAATAGGATAACTTCTTCCTAGCCAGCATGGCTCAGTGGTTGACCTATGAACCAGGAGGTCATGGTTCAATTTCCAGTCAGGATTGTAGGTTCAATCCACAGTGTGGTGCATGCAAGAGGCAGACAATCAATGATTCTCTCTCATCATTGATGTTTTAACTCTCTCTTTTTCTCCTTTCCTCTTTAAAATCAATAAAATCTATTTTAAAAAATTAAATTATATGAATAAATAAAAGTATAACTTCTTTCCAGACATTTGTGAAAGAAATAAACTAGAGGCATAAATACTTAATCAAATTAATATTGAGAATATATGTAGCCCATGGGAGAGATACAGCCAAGGGGGAAATGGGGTCCATGAGCATATGGACCTAAAGGAGATATGTAGCCCATTTTAAATATATGTCTAATGGGAATATGTGGCTCAAGTGCCATCGGCACAATCCAGCCACCATGCCTATGGCCAACATTCTACTATGATCATGAAATGTTTCCCACTGAATGTGGACTTACCCTCAAAAATCCTCCTAAACATAGTGCCCCTAGTAAGAGCTGCTATTCATTTATTTAGATATTAGGTATAAAATGACCAAGTACCAGGTTCTATAGAGTTAGCATGTGAAATTAAGCCATTTGCCCATTCTCTATGAAAAACTGAAAGCTGACAGAAGAAAAGTATATGTTTCTGAGTTACAATCTTTCATTCCATAATTCTAAGGAAACTTGCACTTAATTTACAGTGATAGAACTGAAAGAACATCTTCTAAGGAGAAAGTAAATTTGATTCTTTTAAGCAATACTTGTTCTTCAGTCCTTCTTACTTTACACAAAATGTATGAATACTTTTGTTTGGTCAGTTTGGTCTCTCTCTAGGTTTTATCCCTCATAGGAAAAACTATTTGTCACCAATAAGTACATGCCCCTGCATTTATTTATTTATTTATTTATTTATTTATTTATTTATTTATTACAGAGATTTGTAACTTCGTCTATAGGTGATTTTTGGAAGTATAGTCCAAAACTGTTTTAAAACTGTGCTAAAATTTCAAAATGAGGTTCCATAGCTTCCAAAAGACCCATGCAATGCTTTTGGCTCAATCCCACATGAAGTGCAACAATATTTACTGAGTAGATATCAAATATTAAGCACCTTACTCAAATCTAGGTTCAGAAAGCGATGATTACAAAACAATTGTCAGCCTAATGGAGTTCAAAGATGTCCAACTCTCCGCTCTGCAGGCTCTGGTTTCCCACCAGCCATCAGTTGTACTCTGAGGTTAGCATTTCCTGGAGTCATGTGGAGCTCCGTCCAACTCCATAGCTAGGCCATGAGAGATATTCTGCTGAGAGCCACTCTATTACATCTCTCTTCAGAACACACAGCCCTAGATGCTTCTCCTGGGAAATGGAAAAATTCTTTTCATCTCTTCTTGATGACTTTCAGAAGAAGGAAACAAAGCAATAGGTAATTTCTCAATAGGTCACCCTGCCACATGAAATTCTCAATAAATCACTCTGTTACATTTCTAAAGATCACAGCTTGAAAAATGGTTTGGAACAAGGAAAGAGACCGGTTAAGAGGCTATTGCAATAATCCAGGGGAGATATTATGAAGACCTGAAATAGGGAGCGACACTAGGGACAGAGAGAGATAGAAGGAGTTTGAGATCAATTTTCAAAGGTAGAAATGACAGGAGCTGTGAGAAATGAGACTCAAGATACAGGCCTGAAAGAACTCATAGAGGACTTTATATAACACATTAAGGGACTCTGTCCTAGAGGACAGAAGCTGCACAGTAGTAAAGCATGATCCCAGAGCCTACAGACCTATTTTGTTTTCCTTGACCACAATGAATTAAGAAAACGAGTTAGTTGCCAGCATCTACCAATAAGATTTAACATAAAATTCTGAATTTCTAATTTCTTTTGAGGAGATAATTAAAGGAGATCAGCCAAAAGTGACTCATAATTCTACATGACAATAATGGGCTGGAGCTGAGTGGTGACTGCTTTCTTTAGATAGGTTGTGGACTCTCCAGTTTGCTACATTCTCCTCGTGGGACCAACTTCACTCATTTCTATTGCCTGCCTTATACCTATAAACAATGTCTATTTTTTCCTTTTGCTGTAAATAATGAAAATTCTTTTAATATTCTGGATGAGGAAACAAATTATTATGTGGAAATTGATCGGATCATAAATTCCTAACTGGGCAGGTCATGGTGAGTAGCCACACCCATGCACATAACTTCTTTAGTAAAAAGTTTATCTTTGTCTTAAGTAATCCCTGTCCATTGATTTTGAGCATCTAGGTTAACACACCTTTGAAATAAGCTGTAACCTGAAGAGAGCAAATACTCTTGCTGACTGTTTTGTAACAATACTCACCTTGCTTTCTCCAATCTACCTTACTTCCCCACTTTAATTCCAAACACATAAAAGAAGCTTCAAAACTGTTATCCTCAAGAGCATTTTAAATCTTGCTCCCTAGCATATGTCATCAGTTTGGCTCAAGTAAACTCATAAAAACCTCTACAGGTTTGGACATTTCTTATGTCCACAAAATGTTTAAACTGGGAAGTGTCATGAGCATATTTTAAAGATAGATCACACTGGTGGCAACATTGGGGTATTAATTATAAAGATATAAAAGCAAACCTAGGAAGAACAATTCAGAGACTGTGGCAATATTACATCTCAGAGTGGAGGAAGCCTGTGCCAAGTTATTGGGTAGACCTGGAAAAGGGGAGTGGGGAGCTTTCAGGAGTATTTAAGGAGCTGAAACAGCAGAGTTTAGCAATTAATTGGGAGTGGGAGTAGGATGCAGAGGACAGAGTAAAGCAGAGTTAAGGATGACAGATTCTAAGGGTTTTTGGCTTTGAGTATCTGGGTTTAGATTTAAAATACAGAAGAAGAAGCTGGTGGAAAAACACAAATTCCTATCATACATTCATTATTTTTTGACTGAAAATTAAGAGCTGCACAGTGAGTCATGGTCTATATGGATAATTCAAGATGATAATTATCACCTCAGAAAATAAACTTCAGAAGATAACAGCAGAATGGGAGTCAATCCCTCCCAGTGATTCCAACAGCAATCAAGGCTAACTACAACAGGATCTTACACACAGTCCATACAGGGGCACACCTAGAGTACCAGTTCAGATAACTGGGGAGGCAGAGCCATTGGGCTCTATAGGACACATAATACAAAGCACCATTCTACCAATTCCAGGAATCATAGCTGCTCAATCTAATACATAGAAACAAACACACGGAAGCAGCCAAAATGCAGAGACAAAAAAACATGTCATAAGTAAAAGAATAGAAGCAATCTCCAGAAAAAGAACGAAATTAAATGGAAGCAAGCAAACTACTATACATAAAGTTCAAAATAATAGTTATAAGGAACTTAACGAGAGCTTCAAGGGACTTAGTGAGAATTTCAAGGAGTTTAGTGAGAACATCAAAGACATGAAAAAGGACCAGTCAGAAATGACGATGCACTAACTGAAATGAAGTATAATTTACAGGGAATCAACAGTAGAGAATGTTGAGAATCAAATTAGTATTTTGGAATAAGAGGAAGCCAAAAACACCCAATCAGAAAAGCAAAAAAAATTTTTTTAAAAAAATATGAAGATAGTATATGGAGCCTCTGGGACAACTTAAAGAATATCAAAATTCACATCATGGGGGTGCCAGAAAGAGAAGAGAGAGAGCAAGATACTGAAAACCTATTAGAAGAAATAATGACAGAAAACTTGCCCTACCTGGTGAAATAAATAGACTTACAAGTATAGGAAGTGCAGAGTCCCAAACAAGGGTTGACCCAAAGAGGCCCACACCTTGCTTACATATCATAATTAAAATTTCAAAGGTTAAAGACAAAGAAAGAATCTTAAAAGCAGCAAGAGAAAAGCAGTTAATTACCTACAAGGGAGCACCCTATGACTGTCAGCTGGTTTCTCAACAGAAACTTTGCAGGCCAGAAGAGAGTGGCAAGAAATATTTGAAAGCGATGAATAGCAAGAACCTACAAGCAAGATTACGTTACCCAGAAACATTATCATTTAAAATTGACGATCAGATGAAGAGCTTCACAGACCAGTAAAAGCTAAAGGAGTTCATCACCACCAACTCAGTATTACATGAAATGTTGAAGGGTCTTCTAGAAGAAGAAGAAGAAGAAGAAGAAGAAGAAGAAGAAGAAGAAGAAGAAGAAGAAGAAGAAGAAGAAGAAGAAGAAGGCGATAAATACATGTCTATCAATAATTGAACCTAAAAATCAAATTAAACCAACATGAAATCTAATGAACAAAATAAAGTGATGAATAAAATAGAACCAGAGGCATGGAAACATGGAACAGACTGATGAAACTCAGAGGGAAGTGGGGGAGTAGAGATTAACCAAAGAATTTATACAGTATGCATATATGCATTATCTATGGACACAAACAATAGGGTGGTGAATGCCTGGGATGGGGTGGGAATGGGGTGAAAGGGGACAATGGGTGGATCTATAGTACTCTCAACAATAAAGATTTTTTTTAAAAGGTGAAGGGATTAAGAAGTACAAATTGGTTGTGACAGAATAGTCCTGGGGTTGTAAAGTATAACATAGGGAATATAGTCAATAATATTCTAATAACTATATATGGTGTCAGAAAGGTATAATATTTATTGGTATAATCACTTATTAAGTTATATAGTATCTAGTGACTGGCGTGTCTACTTGAAACTAATATAAAAATGTATATAAACTGTAATTTAAAAGTGATTTTTAAAAACAAAAGTAAAAAAAAAATCCATTTCTTGCTCCCATTTTCATAGTTCACTAAAGAAGTAGCTCTATAGCATCTATAAGATGCCTATAGACATTTATTAAAAGATTAATACAAAGAATTGAAGAAAACTTAATTCTGTTTTCTTCTGTGTTAGCTAAATCTGCCAATGGCAATGAATGTTAATCCTGAGATGAAAATGAGAGATTAAAGCAAATGAAATTGCCATTAAGTAATTTATTTTTCCCCTCACACAGAATAATATATAGTTCAGTGGAGATGAGGCTCACAATGATTACAGAAGTGCAAATATTTACCAATATTTTGACTTAAATATTCTCACATTAGATGTAAACAAAGAGTTTTCAGTTTTTTATCAAAGGAAGATGAATCTTTTTAAAAATATATATATTTTATTTATTTTTTTACAGAGAGGAAGAGAGAGGGATAGAGAGTTAGAAACATCAATGAGAGAGAATCATAGATCAGCTGCCTCTTGCACACCCCCTACTGGGGATGTGCCCACAACCAAGGTACATGCCCTTGACTGGAATTGAGCCCGGGACCTTTCAGTCCCCAGACCTATGCTCTATCCACTGAGCCAAACCGGTTTTGGCAGAAGATGAATCTTGATTTGCATTTTCATTGTTATTTACTATTTATCAGTTGTAAAGCCACTATCAGAAGAAAAGTTGTCTATCTAAAACTGAAAGATTTTGCAAAGCTGATTTATAATGAAATAAAATACCTTCTTTCTCATGATCTATTTTTCCCTTTTATTCACCTCTCAGAGGGGGAGATGAATGGAGGTAGACTTGAGAATAATTATACAAATGAAGACAACTTGTAGGCAAGTTGTAGACATCAACACTTGATCATTTATATTAAAAACTAACATATATCAAATTATCTTTCCAAGTCAAATAAGCAACCAGAAAGATGCATTGCTAATTTGTCAAGGATACTTCAAAATAAATTATTGTAGGTAGCATAAATGGAGAATCTTATTATGGTAAATTTGCAACTGATGTCTCCAAATTAAATTTGCCTCTTTTCTACTAGAAATTATGTATTTTTATCTAATAATTCTTTTTCCATATTATCTATGTCTAGATGCTATTCTTCCATTTATATATTGTGTTGTATGTCAACAGTTTATATTCCCAGAAATCTTTCCCTTATTATCACCACCATGATCAACATGATTACCTTAATTATATTGCTGTTAGACTCCATGGCATCAGACTGAGGTGATGCAATTATGGATTCCAAGCAATGGCTTTATTTCTTTCTTTCTTTTTATATACTGCATATCAAAGCAACATGTTCAAGTAAAATTACACATTTGTACTAACTCTAATGCCTAACTCTGCTTTTACATAAGGTTAACTCCAACAGAAGCTGAAATTCCCTGTGCATGTGTTATGTTATTATATTATTTTCATCCAAAGTTAACCCACTTTGATCCACATGCTTGGAGCCCTCATACTTTCATTCAGTTCTCTTTGCTAGAATGTCATGAAATAGTCCCACTTTAACTGCAGTTTCACCTTGGCAGTACCACCATCAAATCTGCTAAAATTTTTGGAATAGTTACTGTAGTGCACTTATGCCCTTTTTATTTTCCTTAATTTCAGATTTAACCTCAATCACAAACAAAATGGCATCAATGCATAAGGCTACTTGAACATAAATCCACATGAAAGATTTGTTAAGTTTTTTCTTGTATTCTATATCATCCATTGAACCAACACCAAAGGCTAAATAAATGTGATTTAAGACATTTGGAGAAAAATGTTCTCTTGATGGCTTTCATTCTATCTGAAAAAAAATGCATATTTATCTTCTCCCAGGATGAGAGGAATCTGCTGCATGTCATTTACAATTTCAGCAACTTAGATGATTTCTCTCTGACCAACATTTGTCCCTTGTTTCTAATTTATGAAGAACATTCCAAGGCAGTTTTATCCATAAAGAAAACAGTTATATATGTATAGGTTGACTCAATGAATGCTTTTTTCTAAAGACAACAGATGGACGACATTTACTAAGGACAACAGATGGACATTCTAAGCCGTTAATAAAAGCAGATGAAAGATGATATGCTGGCTGGCTGACTGGCTGGTATGTTAGCAGAGTTTTCCCAAGCTGAAACAATGACTTAAGCCAAGATGAATGCTCCCCAGTTGTTTAAATAGATGGTGCAACGCTTGATTTGCTAGGTAGTAAACACATGCAGTGTTAACTGGCAATTTAACAGCATTTAATAATCATATAAATGTATGATACATTGATTTGAATGTTGGACAGCATATTGTTGTCCTCAATAAAGGGCTTTTGGAGACTGAACATATAATTATTTTGTTACTTCATCTAAAAGGGTAGAGAGCTAATCAAGCATGTTGCTCATAAGAAACAATCAAGTAAAGAGACCACACAGCTGCTAATTTCCATAATCTATACTTCATATTCTAGCTCGAATCCTAGTCCACAACTCTATTCCAAAATTCTTTATTATGGTGGCCTCACACAATCTTTTGTTTTTGTCTCCACTTCCCAGAAATATTTTAAGGCAAAGTGGAATATACATACAGACAAAGCCTTGGACCAATAACAATTACAGAAAAAGAATAACTGACTAATCAATGTCTATACAAGGTTAACAAATTTAGGTATGCCTACCATAACTGGGTACTTGAATGTCAAATTAATGTATCATTTTAAAATAAACTTGAGAATTAGGATCTGAAGTGTTTGACAGTGCCTAATGAGCCATCATAATAAGCAATGGAGTGTTAAAATGAAAAAAAAAAAAAAGGAAAATGCTATTTGAGATGCAGTTTTCCTGATTACTTTTAGATTTTCTAAAGAATTATTTCCCTAATGCAAATGGCATGTGAATGACTATCTTCCTAGTTTAGATCTGAAACTAATGTTCTGTGACCAAAAAACCAGACATAACTTTTTATCCAGATTCCTTGATCCGAAATATACATAAGAATTTTAATACTGGGCTATATTTAATGGGACTGGGATCATCTGGCCTGCATAAAAGCCATCCCTAGAAGCCTTGTGTCCCTCTTATTTCACACGTGCAGGTAAATGCTGAAAGTTTTGTGAAAGGACCTTTTTCATGAAAGATGATGACAGTTATGAAGAATTTCAGTGATATTTTAGTTCTGATGTGAATTATTCAAACTAATCCAGAAAAGTCTTTGCAGTTGAAAGAGTGGGATCTGGGGAGGGGCCTCAGTCTGAGCCTGGTTGCTTCAATGCTAATTAGAATTTGCATCAGATGTCAAAGGCTCCGCCTCAGAGCCATAGTAACTAATTCGCATCTCTTCTGAAGGAGTTATTTTACTGGCCCCCAGGAAATCAGCAGCTGAGACTGTTTCACTACAGCCTGGGCTGGTAGAGCAGGCTTCCCACAGAAAAGCAGTGCTGTGGTTTCCATTTGGTTTGGTTGTTTCCTGTAATAAGTTATATCTTGGTATTGTTTCCAGGAAAAAAAAATTCTCTGTCAGACTGATTTTCTTGATATCTTGGGGGAGTAGGAGATAGTGTTTGTTTGAAGCCATTTTTTTAGTTCATAAAGACCATCAATGTAAAAAACTATTTGGCAGAGATGCCCCAGCATTTACTAAACAGGGATAATGCTGTAATGCTGTCAGGCTTGGTGGCCTCAGACCTCTGACTTCTGTTGCTTTGCCATCTGGCCATTATACTTTTGATCTCCCTCCTCCCCAGGAGTGGCAGAGTATAACTGGCATTAGAATCCATTTGTTTTCGAATGCTCTTTTTCTTTCATCCTTTACTGGATAAGATGCTATTCTTCCCATAATTTTGAAAATATATACCTGATACTTTATATTCCTTTTCCCTAGAACCCGAAAAACATCAGTTTGGCTCAAAATCACAATGGACTGGTTAGCACAGTATTCTAAAACAAACAGGCTCTAGTAGGTAAATATTCCATAGATAAACAAAATCTATTTTCCATGTTAATCCTGTTAAAATCCAACAAGAGAGCATTTTGCACAAGCATGTCAATCAATTAAAAAGGCAAATATCAGAGAACTACAAAATGTCAGAGCTGGAAAGGGCACTTGCAGGTCATCTAAAACAACCTCCATGTTTTTTCATATGTAAAAACAAGGTCCAGTGAGGGTGGGTTGCCAAAAGATTCATTTAGTTAAAAACAGAGCATGCAAACCAGGAAGTGTAATGTCTGTAAGTTCGTTTGAAATTTATCCAAAAAATAATATGGATTGAGAGATGGATAGAGGAATAGATGTGATAAATCAAGTGCAGTAAAATGTTAATGATAGGCTCTAGTTGGCAAGTTCATGACTGGTCACTATAAATACTTTTAACTCTTCTGTGTATGTTTAAGCACTTTCAACATAAAATGTTAGGCATTTGAGCATTGCAAGTACCTTATGAAGCTGGTAAGTCAACGATATTGAGGATAGATGCCTCACAGTCAGTTTAGTGGATGCATGGGTGAATGCTGGTGTCCATAGTCAAGGTAGATAAACTATTGTGGACTACTACTAAAAAAATACACTTACACTTCTTTAAGATGCATTGCAGGATTCAAATAGAATAAATAGTTTTTTATTTAGTCAGGATTCTTGCAATTATAGGTGAAAAATAAAATCACCCCAGATTTGCTTAAGCAAATTAAAGGAGTGTATTGGTTTCCATAAATAAAATTTCCAGGGGTGAACTTGGTTTGATCATGGTTATCTGCACCCAGAGTCTCCATCTCCTGGCTCTGCTCTCTTTCACATTGGTTCCATTCTTATTCAGGCTTGCTCTTCCCAGTTGCAAGGCTCTCTATACCTTCTGTTTATATCCCCACAAGTACAAACCCAGAAGAAATGAAAGCATGACTATCTCAACAATAAAAGCAAAACTATGAAAAGTACATTTCATTTGCTCAGCTTGAATTATGTGCCCATACTTAAAACAAAAACCATTTGCAAAGAGACTGCAATATTCTAATTGGATGTCAAACCATTAAAATGAAAAGTCATACCACAGGTTTGCTGTCTGGATATCCCTTAGATTGCTGAGGAAATTATCTTAAGGTCAAGATGGCAGCAAGGAGTAGAGGCCGTAGATGTGACACAAGAGAGACACAAATGCAAAGGGTGAAAGCGGCCCATTTCAAAAATAGATGCACACAACTGGATCTGGGACCATAATAGTTCCTTGGAGAACAATCTAAGCCTTGATGAAAAAATAAATAAAAAGAGCCGAAACCAGTTTGGCTCAGTGGTAGAGCATCGGTCTGCGGACTGAAAGGTCCCAGGTTCGATTCCGGTCAGGGGCATGTACGTTGGTTGTGGGCACATCTCCAGTAGGGGGTGTGCAAGAGGCAGCTGGTCGATGTTTCTCTCTCATCGACGTTTCTAGCTCTCTATCTCTCTCCCTTCCTCTCTGTGGAAAATCAATAAAATATATTAAATAAAATAATAAATAAATAAATAAATAAATAAATAAATAAATAAATAAATAAAAAGGATCTTGAGCTTTTGTATACATGGATTCCTGACACCTAGAAGAAATGATAAATTTGGGATGTAAAATAAGGTCCTTGAAATCAAAGACACTCTTGGAACCATATTCACAGAAATCATGGTTATTTTTACAGTCAGATTGGAAAGAAATTCAATAACAGTTTTTATCTCTAGCTAATTGAAGTTAATTTCCAAATAAGTTTAAAAGTAGGTGTGAACTATTTCATTAAGTAACATTACATTAACTGGGCTACTTATTCAGATGTGATGATTATATAATCAAATGCACTATTCAAACCAGACCATTTTTATCTTTATAATAGTGAATTAAATTAGGCAGAAATGTATGAATGCTGTAAATTACTAGAGTTCTCTACCTAGTCTCCTTCTCAGAATAGAACTGCTGGACCCAGTAATGCTATTCAACAGGGTCAGGCTGCCAGGAGCAGTGCTGAGGTTGCCCACAGCTGTCATGTGTGGAGCTCGAATGCAGTGACCAAACAGCCTCCAGAGAGGCTCCCAGACTACCACCGGAGGACTGTTTCTTACGGTCATGAGAAGAAGGGAGGCCAGAAACCAAACTCAGAACAAGTGTATGGGGACAAAGTTTAAGATAGTCCACAAATTTAGAGAAAGAGACAGTGAGTCATCAATGGCAAAAGAAGGTGCCCTGCACAAATCCTACAGATAAGGCTGCTGGCAGTAGATTGAGCACACTGGTTAAAGCAGCGAGGGTGGGGGAAAATGCTGACCAGTTTCCAACTGTGTCTGGCAACATGCTCACAAATCTAATTTGATCCATATAAAAATACCCTTCCATATTCAGCCTGATCTTAGCAGTTCTTTCTAAATGTGGAGTGAGTTGCTACATAGAAAATGACTTGAAAAATATTTAATGTGCAAAATTAGAATTTTAAAGGTGTCTTGATCCACATATTTGCACCTGCGTTATGCCTGGGAGAAAACATTTTAATGTGCTCTTTTCTACATTTTTCTCTGTTTTCAGAAAGGCCAGGCCCATCTTTTATTCCAACATAACCAATAGGTTGACAGTCATTTTACATGCACAAATTGTAAAAAAAAAAAAAAAAAAAAAAAAAAAGTGCTTTCATTTATTCAAGAACTATTTACAGAACATCTGCTCTATGCCAAGCCTCATGATAGGCAGTAGGAATGCACTGGTGAGTAAAAGTAGATATAGTGATGGGAAGCATCTGGAGGTGGTGCTGACAGATTAGGGGCCAGAGCATCTAGAGGTCTGTCAGTTACAATGAAGAGTTTGGTCTTCATTCTAAGAGCAATCAAAGGCTTTAGAAAAATCTGAAACTGGGAAGGGAGTACGATGACATCATCAGATATGTATTTTCCAAAGATCAGTGTGGATTCTGTGTACAGGATGGACTAAAGGAGATAAGGGGGGAGCAGGAAGATCAGCTAGGGAGAAGGTCACCATGGTAGTCCAGGGAAGATAAGATGGCTTAAACAAATGAGTGATTGTGGAATATGAAATATGATTTTAGAGGCAACATTTCCAGGATTTGCTCATAAATTAGACATCAGGGGTCTTGGTGAGGAAGAATGAGGCATTAAGGATAGCGTCCATGGAGTAACATACAATTTGACTTCAAAGCAAATTCACTCCCTTTGTAGGGACTCCCATAGCATACAGACAGAGCAGCCCAATATCAGTATCCCTCACATCTTAAAGACTAGTCACACACATATCAATATATTCACTTTATAGACCCATCAGTTTCGAGTAAAAGGCTCTTGCATTTTTCAAAGACAAGGACATTCTGCGCCAAGACAAATAATGAATGTGATATTAAATAAGGTTTAGTACTTTCTTCACTTGATGTCATGTTTAAGGATTCTAGTTGTAAATGCAAGAAGCCCTAGGTTCTCCTTCATTAACTCTCATGGATTAATTACCCATAGCTAAGTCTCAATTTTTGTTAAACCTATTTCTGAAGCAACAAAGCAGGCCATAAGAAACTGGCAGGATATTGAAACCCATGGAACATATTCCAAGAGAGAAGTATTTCATCTTAATTATCCAGGGATAGGGAAATCAGCATGATGTGGAGGAAAAGAGCAGCAATGTCACAGTCAGGCAAAGCTAAGCTAGAATCTTGGTTCTCCATCCAGTGGGTATGTGACATTGGAACACATATTTCTGCAAGTGTTTCCTTTTGTTTCAAGTTCATTTAGAAATATTTGAAATACAAATTGTTATAAGGATGCAATTAGATAATCAAACATAGTTTACTTATACATCAATAATGAGTACAACAGTACCTACTGTTTAGGATCATTGTTAGGTTGGGTTGAAAGTAGACAGTAGTTATAACATATTTAAATATATGGCACATAGAAGACAATACAGCAGAGCTATTAAGGCAGAGGGAATCCCTTGGGATTGTTCTACATAAACAAAGTAAAAATATTATTGATTGAAAAATTCTCATTATTCAAATAAAGCTGAAATAAAACTAGTTATTACCCTTTTGATAAAATTCTACTTTTTTAAACCAATATTATGTGCAGTTATTAAAATAATATATATTTAAAATAAAAGTTTTATTTACAATGTGATCAGTTTTAAAAATAACTATTTTCAATACTTTGTATTATTTTTTAATATGTTTCATTGACTTTTATATAGAGAGGAAGAAAGAGAGAGTGACAGAAACATCAATGAGAAAGACACATCAATTAGCTGCCTTCTGCATGCCCCCTACTGGGGATCTAGCCCACAACCTGGGCATGTGTCCTGATGGAGAATGGAACCCGGGACCTCTTGATCCATGGGACGGACGATGCTTAATCCACTGAGCCACATCAGCGGGCCTACTTTGTATTATCTTAATGGCATGATATAAAATTCTCAAATTTACCTGATTTCAAATGGTACCTTATCAGAGTTGTCTTCACAGATTATCCTATCTATATAAACCAGTGTCTCTACCTCCATCCAATGCACAGATAATAACTTCATCACCATTCCATTTCCTCACCATCTCTATTCTTTATTGTTCTCTATAGCAACTATCGCCAACATATGACATACGGGGTAAATACTTGTGGACTTGTGTTCTTTTCATTCCCCATCAGAATGAAAAGTTCAACGAGCATAGGACTGCTCTGTTGTTTTGTTAACTGACTTATCCTTGGAACCTACAACTGCATTTGACATAGTGTGGGCTCTAATAAATATGAACTTTTAAAATGAATAATAATATTTGTGTCTACTAACCAAATAAAAATGCTACTTTTCATATGAATTAATATGACAACAAACTTTCATAGAATCTATTTGAATTTTACATTTAACCTTTTTCTTCAGCTCCCATTTCCTATAACAAGGCCAGAGAAGGCTTTAGCTCTATTTCGTAATCAAGTAAATTGAAGCTTAGACAAGTTATGTGTGCCATCTTTTATCACACAGCTATTGAGTGATTTCCTCATCGAAACCTGATTCTAAAAGAAGTAACTACAATTGCAGTGTCAAAATGCAGAAGTCACTTGGACTATGCAAAATAACAGTGTTCCGTTTGTATCTGTCATAATGAATTGCTTGCTTTCTAGTTGAATTTCAAGTTTCTTATAGTAATGAAAGTATGCAAATAATGACTTTTTCCTCACCCTGCATTGCAAAGGTTAAGGGCAAAGAATGAACACCTGCTGTGTGATAGTGCTTTTCATCAATAAAGCAAAAAGATGTGAAGCTCTACTTATAAATACCTGCATAATAATAATGCATGATAAATGAAAAAAGCCTGGCTTTCACCTGACAGAGAGTAGCAGCAGCATACTGTGTTTGATTAAGGTCTGTATTTTCCCTTTTACCACAGAAAACGTGTTTTGCTAAAACAATGATTTAAGGGGAGTGTTGGTGGTCAAGTCTCATAAATCCCACCCTGGAAAAGCTGGGGAGTAGGCAGACCTTGGTTTTTGTGTGCTGTACCTTCCATGTTGTACCTTCACCACTGTGATCACTCCCAGGCAACAAGAAGCTGCTTAAAACACCCATTGCATCTCCTCATTGCCTCCTCCCCTGCCAAATACCCAGTGTGGACCCATCCCTCCATGGAAAAAAGAAAAATAAGTTGAAAAGCTGGTTTATGCTGAATTCTTAGGATCATAATAATTCCAGAATAAATTTGGATTCAGCTCTTAGTGCAAAATCAGGCCCCACCACTTATTTGCTGTCTGGCCTTGGGCAAGTTACATAATTTCTCTTTGCTTCATTTTTCTCATTATGGAATGGAAATATTAATAGTACTTGACAGGATTGAGTGAAGACTAGTGTGTGTGTGTGTGTGTGTGTGTGTGTGTGTGTGTGTGTTTCTGAGTGCCTGGAATTTAGTTTTAAGTATTTGCTATTAAAGACATAGGTCATAAAATGTAATAAAAGAGGGGACTGATCTGATTTTGAATTCTGTGACCTGGGCATGTTACAACATTTCTCTGAATAGGATTCCTTATTAAAATGGATATACTCCCTACTTTATTATGCCAGATTAAGGATTGATAATATGGTATGTAAAGCATGTAGAATATTATCTGATGAAGAGCAGATATTTCATAAAGTATTAAATATTATTCTTTGCAACTTAAAATAGGATTGTGGGATGTAGTAATGCTATTCTAAAGTAATCATTGGGATAATGGTCTTGAGCAGTGGTTCCATTGGAGATCTTCAAGGTAATTTTAAATAAGAGCAGCATTAATGTTAGAAAGTTTTGCTTTTGATGCTATTTGCAGCAGATCATATTTTCCAAGGATGATTATAGCAGTGCCTCCTATTCCACATGCCCTTTTTACTAAGTGACCTGGACCTCTTGAATGTCTCTTCCCCTTGAATTGGGGATTTGTGACAGCCTTGGCCACTGGAGAGGCTATATGACTTCCAAAATTAAGTCATAAAAATGCCACACACTCTGCCTAATTGCTGGGGACACTCCTGGGGAACTCCAGCAGCCATGTAGAGTGGAACTGCCCGGAGGCCGCCATGCTGTGAGGCGACTCTAACTAGCCCATGTGGAGCTGCCCTAAAATTCTGTGGCTCACTGAAGTCCTTCCTAAACAAGAATGGCTCACTGAAGTCCTTCCTAAATTCTGGAAGCTCAGAAACAGTGAAAAATAGGAGAACCGTTGTTATGTTAAACCACTAAGTTTTAGAGGGGTGTGCTATGCAGTTTTAGGTAACAGATTCACAATTTTGTGTTTCAATTGTGTTTTGTTGTGTGAAATATTGCTTAAGATATCTTCTCATTGTATCTCATTCGACAAATGTATCTCATGAAAGCAGATCATCTCTTTTATGGCTGAGGAGATGGAAGATCTGAGAAGCTGAGTGACTTTCCAGAGGTCACACAGCCACGTGCAGTGGCAGAGCAGGCAGGCAAACAGTAGTCCTCCAATTTCAAGCCCCAAAGTTGGTCTGTTCATATTACCCACCTCAGAGTAAAGGACTTTGAGAAGAATAGCATGAACATTTCTCTTGGTACAGCTTTTCCTTGAATTCCAAAAACCTTTTATAAAATGAGATCGTGCAAGCAGATGTGATTTACTTCAAGTTTTGCCTAGTGTTGGACTGATAGATTTCCATAGTTGGTACCATAAGGATGAGTTAGTATTGTATAAACCACTTGAAATGAAAAACGGAAGCATGTTCAATATTTACATTTCATTTTATTAGATCTTAGTCATTTATTTTATTGTTATTCAATTTCACATTGTAGTTTTATGATTTCTCACTTGCATAAATATTAATCAGAATGACAAATATACTCAATGATTTAAAGGCACATTTTAAAAGTATTTGGTGGGAAATTCAATTCGGGTGATATGTCCTGAAAAACAATCTTTCTGTAAAAATGAAAAAGTTACTGCCACGTCATTCTGTACTCTGAAAATACACAGTGAGCAAAAAATAGCCAGCTAAAGAGCATGATAACTGCTCTCCTTGAA
This sequence comes from Pipistrellus hanaki, assembly GCF_964339955.1. NCBI lineage: Eukaryota > Metazoa > Chordata > Mammalia > Chiroptera > Vespertilionidae > Pipistrellus > Pipistrellus hanaki. Next base: position 16,992,624 of record NC_140524.1, on the reverse strand, counting down.
ATTCCTATAGGTAATTTAAAATGCCACGCTTTTATTTCTTCCTGCATATTTTCAACAAACAAAATGCTTGTTCTTCCCTCCTGATGATCCTGACCATTGTTTCTAAGTGGTCATGGAGACTGCAGGTTGTCTACAGTGTGCTGTAAAGTGAGCACCAACAGACATCTCTTCTGTACATTGTCACATGCCACACCCTTCTCTTAGTGGCAGCTCAGAGAGCTTCAGGGTGAGCATGGATAGAGTATGGGACCTAGGACTTTGTAATATTTCTCCTCCTGAAAGTTCCCCAATTCAGAATTCTATTACTTTGGTACTCTGGATTTCTTTCCCTTCAGTGATTGTTGAAAAAGAAACATTTTGAGGATAATCTCAGTTGAGATTTTAGTTTTATGGCTATTTTTAGAAATCTCTGACATGCCACTTCCTGAAATCCAGAATGGCATTACCAGCCTAAGATTAGAGAATACCAGTGCCAATAGAGCCCCTTGAGTTCACTTAGTCCAGACTCTGACAAATAGGCCAAGTGAGACTCCAAGAGAGGTAGGACCTTGTCCGCAGTCACATCATAAACTGAGGGCTGGCTTCCCCTATGTCCAGAGACTTCTTCTGCTAGACCTTCTTTGCTCAGTGAGTCTCTTTTATCAGCTTTTGCCACTGGGAAAGTTTTACCCTGCATTCTTACCTGAACATATCAACATGACAAGGAACAAATATATAATTTTGTGTTTCTTTTCTATGCAACCCATGGTCCCTAAAAACCTTTACTAGCCATACTGCTGTAAGCAGGCAGTGATAAGACTTTGTGGAATTTACTGAACTCAAAGGTGTCCCAGTCCTATCTTTTGCAAACACCTATCTTTTCTGAAACTCTTTGACCACATATGGGCAAGACTGTGGGTACTGGCAAAAGCTATTTTCTCCTAAGACTGAATACATAAGGATGTCCCTAGGCTCTGCCCAGCCCAGATAACCACAAACCCAAGCACATTCCTTTCCTAACTTGCCTCTCAGGTTGTTTTAAGTTGAAGAAGAGGAAGGAAACTTCTATTAAGGACTACCTCTCCTTCTGGGTAAACATTTCTTTTAATCTTTCTCTTTGGTTCCTGACCCGCCTCTTTGTTTCTGGAATATCTAGTGGGAGAATTTTCTTGGCTCAACATGCACTGTTGTGGGTCAGGCCAGACCCAGTCAGGATTGAATGAGAGCCTCAGGATCCCATTTCCTACAGAAGGAAGTTGGGACATTTCTAAAGGAAAAAAAAGTAATGTTTTAATTAAAACTCTTAGCTTAATTTTTTTTAAGTAACAAAAATAGAAATTAGCCATTTTTCTCACTAGTGAGCCTAGCCTTTGGTATGATCTATTTGGGACAAATAAAAATTTTAAATAATAAGATTAACTGAGTTATTCAGGAAATAAAACTTTGATCTGAAGGGGAAAATGTATTTTTGTGGAGACTCAATTTAGCCATATTCCCCTCTATGTAAACCTAATGTAATAAATAGTGCCTAATTTCTTCAATGTATTTCAGAGTCATAGCTCAGACCAAATGGAATTAACTCAATTCAGCAGAGGTATTAATGTGGCTCCAAGTGAGGTGTCATGTTTCCCACCATGAACTCCAGCACTGAGATAAACTGTCACAGCTGCAGGGATAAGCAATGGGCCCAGGCCAGTCATCATGTATAGACATGACTACATGACTACAATGTGTGTAAAAAATGCCTTTGTAAAATGGAAAACACTTAAGTAAGCAGTGAACCCAGAGAAGTCCCCCAATGCAAAAACAACCCTATTATAAATTTCTCCATGGGACAACCACACAATAGACACAATATATACGTTGTGTTGAAAGCAAGGAAAAAATAAGACATAATTGTCTCAAATTTGTCATTTCATGTCTATCAGTTTTAAGATTTGCAGGACAATCCTATAATCAGTGCTTCTCAAATTTCAGGATACACAGGAATCAGCAGGGAAGCTTGTAACAATGCAGATTCTGATTTGGTGGGCCAGAGTCCACTGTAGAAAACAAGTTCCCAGTTCATGCTCAAATTCTGGTCCACACACCAGACTTTACATATCAAGGTTCTAGGTTTGACCTTTCCAACCTTGTGCTGCAGTATTGTAATGAGAATTGATATCCACATCCCTTGGGCATCTGGGCAGGAATTGAAAGGAGCCTCTGGCAGTGAAGTTTATCTTAGTGTGTTGTGAAAGTGTTATCTTTTTCTATGTGTGCACTATAGGGAAAGAGTTTGGAGGCACATATCTAAGTAGTAATGGAAGTTCAACATCATTCCCATTAGCAATAAATTATTCCTAGTAATAATCATAATGATAACAATAGCTATCATTTATTGCCCACTTACTATTTGCCAAAAAATTACCAAGTATTTTACATGACTCAGTCATAGAATCCTATAACAATTCTAAAATATACCTGGTATTATTAGCCCCTAAGTGACTTACAATTGTTCCCATGGCTTTTCACTTTAGATATTTTCTGTATAGTAATGATTCTCAAGTTTATATCTACAACTCTGACTTCTTCCCAAACTCTGGTTGCATTATCCAACTGCCTACTTGATGTATCCTCTTGGAGATGCTCAAAATTCATAGTATCATATATCCTAAGCACAAAACATGTTCCTCTCCCAAACTGCTTCTATTTAATTCCTCCAGCTAAAAATCTAGGTGTCTTTTTTAAACTTCTCTTCTCATCACCCTACATACACATGTACTCCATTAGGAAATACTGTCAGCCCAACTTTCAAACTGTAATCTGAGTCAGTTTCTCTCTATCTCATCTGGCACCAATAGCTGTGGCTTGGATCACTGCAACAGGCTTCTGGCTATTTTCTCTCTCTCTCTGCTCTGTTTTTTGAGCAGCTTTGGTTGTCTAGAGGTGGTTGGCATGTTTTCAAGTGGCAGCTGGTGAGGCCAGAGCAGTGGAGTTGAGCCAGATAATAATAGCAAATATTTGCGTGACACTCACTACGCTCTAGACAACTTTCTAAGGACCTTGCACAGAATAGCATATTTAATGCTTTCAATAACCTCCCAGTCATGTTCTATTGTTACCCCCGTTTTACAGATGAGTACACTTGCCCAGTGTCTCCCAGCTAGGGAACAGTGAAAGCAGGATTCAAACCAAAGCTGAATGAGTCTAGAATAAGCAAATTGAACTTCTCTGCTCTGCTTCCTCTAGAAAGGTTTGTGTGTCACACTAAGGAGCATACACTGTGACCTGAAGGCTAGGAGAAGACCATTAAAATTAATAAAACCACCAAGTCAGTTATGTGGTTGTTTTGTCTACAGACAACTACACGAACTCTAAATTGTTTTTTAACTGAATTGGTAACTTCAGTGAACTAAATAAAAATAATCAGGTTGCTTAAGCAAATCACTTCCCTTGGAAGTTGTGTATTTTGTGAATTCTGCTGGTCTGTTCCTATATCCTCCAGAAAGTGTCCTCATGGAAATCCATTGCTGTACATCAAGAACATCTGTCTGATGCTTCCATATATATTGACCAGTATCCTACCTAATAAAAGAGTACTATGCAAATTAACCATCACTCTGCTCAAGCCACACCCACTAGTCATGCCCACCAGCCAATCAGAGTGAGTATGCAAATTAACCCCAACCAAGATGGCTGCAGCCACAGAGAGCAGTTGAGAGGCTTGGGTTTCCCTGGCAATAGAGGAAGCCAAGCTTTCCACACACCCTGGGGGCCTAGGCCTCTACTCCAAGATTTATAGAAGATAAATCCAAAGAAAAATGGCAGCAGCTACGGAGCTGGAGACAGTAGTATAGGGTTTCCCCAGGCAACAGAGGAAGCAAAGCTTTCCATCTGCCCTGGCCAGCCTAGGCCTCCACTCAAGGCTACAAAGTTTCAATTATAAAAGGTACATAAAACCAAACAGAAATGGTGGCAGTCTGAGTGAGCAGGGGGCTTGGCTCCACTCCAGGCTACAAAGTTTCAATTGTAGAAGGTAAATAAATTCCAGATACCAGGGCCTCCACTTGGGTCACCAGGGGGCATGGCTGGCCTGCAAACCACCACAGGCCCCTAGCCCAGGCTGCCCCACACCCCAAGGGGACCCCCACCCTGATCCGGGACACCCTTCAGGGCAAACCAGCTGGCCACCACCCTTGTACCAGGCCTCTATCCTATCTAATAAAAGAGAAATATGCAGATTGACCATCACTCCAACACACAAGATGGCTTCCCCCATGTGGTCAAAGATCCTGACTCTATGTGGACACAAGATGGCCACCACAAGATGGCCAGCAGGGGAGGTCAGTTGGGAGCCACCAGGCCTGCAAGGGAGGAGAGTTGAGAGGGACCAGGCCTGCATCGGGGGGGGCAGTTGGGGGTGATCAATCCTGCAGGGGAGGGCAGTTAGGGGTGGCCAGGCCGGCAGAGGAGGGAAGTTGGGGGCAAACAGGCTGGCAGGGGAGCAATTAGACATCAATCAGGCTGGCATGGGATAGGTTAGGGGATGATCAGGCTGGCAGGCAGAAGTGGTTAGGGGCAATTAGGAAGGCAGGCAGGTGAGAAGTTGGGAGCCAGCAGTCCTGGATTGTGAGGGGGATGTCCAACTGCCTGTTTAACATCCCTAAAGGGGTCCAGATTGGAGAGGGTGCAGGCTGGCCTGAGGGACACCCCCCCAACACCATGCACGAATTTCGTGCACAGTCCTCTAGTATATTTATACTTTTTCTCAATGTATATTCTAGTTTGAATAAGAAGTAGAAGAATATGAATACCGATTACTTTCATGACTATAACAATACCTTGCCTATTCTTAAAATATATCCCAAGGGATTTGGCTTATATATAACTCATCTCTTAGGAAATAAAACCTGGAATGTAATTCAGTACATCTCTGGCAGTGATCAGTCAATGCACTATGCTAATAAAAGAGATATATCCATGCCAATCACTTGCCTCTGAAGATTTAGGGATAAAGTCACATAAAGAGAAGGTATATGTTCCCACAGTACCTTGTGCTTGCAACTCTTTAGCACAGACCACATTATATCACTATGGTCTGTTTACTTTGCAATCTCTTCCACAGGACTGTGAGCTCCTCCAGGTCAAGAACCATATTTTGTTCAGCTTTGGATCCCAAGCACTCAGCACAATGCTCAGAGAAGAGTGAACTTTCCGTAAACTATTATGGGATAAATAAAGTGGCATTTGACATAGCTGATCACATCTTCCTTCTTAGATACCATTTTTAGTAGGCATCTGAGATGCTCCTCTCTCCTGGCTTCTCTTCTACATTCACTGGCTATTTTTTTCAGTCTCCCTAAGTTTATGCTACCTCCTTTGTTGAATTTCCAGTGTCATGACTTTAAATGCCATCCCTAAGCTGACTACTCTAAAGTCCAGTGGCTTCCAAGCACATGTTTAGAATAAAATTCAATTTCCATACAATTACTTAGGGGCCCTCCATAGCCTGCCCTGCCTCCCCACATCTGACTTTCTCTGAAATGACCACTCACTCTCTCCCCAGCTCACTCTATTCCAACTACACTGGCATCCTTGATGTTTGGGGGAATATACTGACCATGTTTTTGTCCCTTGGAATGCTCTTACTTCATGTCTCATTCATTCAGATTTCTTATCAATACTTATTTTGAAGGAAGCTTTCCCTGACCATCCAATATCTTTCCCCCATCAAGTTCTATTCCTTTTTACTCTAAATTATTTTATTTTCAAAGCACATATCACCATCTGATATGTACTAGGATAGTTGTTTGTTTTTCTCATTTCCCTCCTCCAAGCTATAAGCACCATGAGGGCAGGGACTGCTGGTATTTCTGGTACCTAGAAGAGTTCCTGTACTAGAGAGGGTACCCAATGAGTATTTATTGAAAATAAATGAATTAGTAGAAATGGCAGATTTTAGAAAACAATTGATGAGTTGCAATTTACACTTATAGATAGCAAAACCAATTCCAAATCCCAAGAATCTGTGAGTCCAAACTTCTGTCCTCATCTAACTTTGTAGCCAGCTAAACTATTGACTTTGCCTTACATATCTTTGTATCTCTACTGCCTGACATAGAACATGGGACATGTAAAATACTTAATAAATGTTGAATGAATGAATATACTTTACTATTAGAAAAAAAGCCTAGGAATTTCAGTGTGTGCCCCCTGGGTAGATGTGAGACAGACTTGTTAAAGGTGATTGTAAAAAACACTTTACAATTGTTGTGTACCATGCATGGTAGCAGTTGGATTTTCATTTGATTGGAGCAGCTATTAGCACTGTGGCTGTTTCAGTGATCTGATTTGTCCACAAGGGCTCCTTCAGGTGGCTCTAACAGACTTTCCTTATGAGGGAATTGACCTGCTTGCCTTGGCAAAATAGGAAGATGGGGAATCTGATGAAATCACAGCACTGTTTAAGAGTTAAGTCCTGTAAAACTTCATATTTACACCAGACTAAAATCATTTGGGATGACCCAGAATCATAAAATAGGTTCTCAAACATATACAAAAGTATGGATGAGTGTCAGGGAAATTCAGTTAGCATACACAAATACTTATTTTCAATAATTGTTTATTAACATGGAAAAGTTCATGCTCTTAAAGAAGACATATACTCATTTATTAGATTTCATTATTATAATTTGTTTTTAATTTCCTGAATGTAATTTTCTTTAAATTCCTATATAAAAGGTAACTACTGTATAATAAAATGTGTTATTCAAATGAAGGAGGGATCTAGTAATCATTTTGGCTGATCAAAGGAGCAAATTGAGACTGCCTCAGCCCATCTGAGACATGAGGTCTCTCTCTGTCCAAATATTTTTATAAGCTCTTCAGTAAATAAATTTTGTTTTTTTAATAGATTTTTGTTATCTGACTTACATTTAAGTTGTAAAAAAGTTAGCCAATACAATTCATCCAATAACCTGTATCATATGTATTCATACTCTTTTTTCCACGTGTCATTTTATTTACATTTTGAATATTTTTGACAGAGCAGGAAACTTGAAATTATGCAACCAGCCTAAGGCCCTGCTGATCAGTCAAAAATACTAGGATTCAAACCAAAGTGTTTGGACTCTGAGAGCTGAGATGAAAATTCAGGCATGTACCACTTGAGAACCCACACTCTTCAAAAACTCACCCACAGCAACGTTTACTAATTCTTTCCAACCAGGTGGTATATAAATAAAATAAGATTGTTTCATGAGATGATGAACATTGAAGCTGGACAATTGGTAAATGAAGGTTCAGTACATTATTTATGTAATTTGTATTCCAGTTTTTCATTTTCAATAATAAAAAAATATATATTTTAAATTCATTTTCTTCTTTCACTCTACTAACTCCAACTTTTCTTGAATTTTAGGTTTAGGAATTAGACTATATACATTATTATTTCTTCCTATAAATTTTTAGGATGGCAACATTAATACATGTTCATTTAAAATATTTATAAAATATCTGAGTTTAAAGTAGAATATAAAAATTCTTTGCAATCTACTCACCACAAAATAAATATTTTAACATATTGATGTCTCATTTTCTACTATATTTTTTAACTTTAACCATTTTAAAGTTAACAATTTAATGGCATTAAGTATTATTCACAATGTCATGCAACCATCAGCACCATATAGTTCTAGAAACTTTTCATCATTGCAAAAGGGAATTTCAAACTCATTAAACAATCACACTCCATTTCCCCAAATCTCTGGCAGCCACTAATCTTCTGTCTCTATGGATTTGCCTATTTTATAATTTCACGTAAATTTAATCATATAGTATAAGGTATTTTGTGATTGGCTTCTTTCATTTAGTATATGACTTTCAAGATTCAACTATATTGTAGCATGTGTCAGTAATTCATTCTTTTAATGGTTCAATAATATTATATTGTATGAATATACCACACTGTGCTTATCCATTCATCACTTGATGAGAATTTGAGTTTCTTCAACCTTTAGGCAATTGTGACATACACACACACACACACACACACACACACACACATATGTGTGTGTGTGTATGTGTGTGTGTGTAACTAATAGAGGCCTGATGCATGAAATTTGTACAAGAGTAGGCCTTCCTTCCCCCTGCTACCAGCACCAACTTCCCTCTGTCACTCAGGACCCAGGCTTTCCTCGTAGTCCTGGCTTCATCCAGAAAGTCGTCTGAAAGGACATCCAGACTAATTAGCATATTATGCTTTTATTATTATAGATATATACATACTAGAGGCCCGTGCACCAGTAGGGTCCCTCGGCCTGGCCTGCACCCTCTCGCAATCCTGGACCTCTCAGGGATGGTCAGGCCGAGGGACCCCACCAGTGCACAAATCCTCTAATATACATATAAGATCTTTGGTTAATCCTTCCTGCCCTCTTTCCTCCCCCCTTCCCTCTGAGATTTATCAGTATGTCCCATGTTTCCATGCCTGTGGTTTCTGCTCCTGCATTGAGCATCCTCCTTGTGGTCAGTGCGTGTCATAGCTACTGGCTGGTAGGCCGGTTGGCCAGATATATATTGACATCCTCTATAATAAAAGCCTAATATGCCAGATGTTCAGTTGACTGAGTAACTGTTCAACCAAAGTGTAATATGCTGATGATGTGCTAAGGCCGCTCAACATATCTCTATGACACATGTGTCAAACACACGGCTCGCGGGCCAAATCCAGCCCGCCAGGCCTTGCAATGTGGCCCGCACCGCGCTGTCATCACTGCACTCCGCTGTCAGTTTATGACATTGTCAGTTTATGACTGTTCAGTAAACCATTCGGACCGCGATTTAGGCTGGATTTTAGATTTTGGCCCCTTCTCTGATTGAGTTCGACACCCCTACTCTATGATGTGCACTGACCACCAGGGGGCAGATGCTCAAAATGGTAGGTCCCTCTCAAGCCCCAATAGTGCACCAGTGGGGTCCCTCAACCTAGCCTGCACCTTCTCATAATTCAGTACCCCTTGGGGAATGTCAAAGAGCCAGTTTCAGTCCGATCTCACAGGCCAGGCTGAGGGAGTCTACTGGTGCATGAATTTGTGCACCTGACCTCCAGTTGGTTAATAAAATTATATAGGACTAGAGGTCCAGTGCACAAAATTCATGAGGGGGGGAGGGGGGGAGGTTGTATGTGTCCCTCAGCCCAACCGGAACCCTCTCCAATCTGGGACCCCTCAAGGGATGTTCAATTGCCCAGTTAGGCCCAATCCCACCAGTGAAATCTGGCGTAAATGGGCAGTCGGACATACTTCACACAATTCAGGACTGCTGGCTCCCAACTGCTCACCTGCCTGCCTGCCTTATTACCCCTAACTGCTTCTGCCTGCCAGGCTGATCATCCCCTAATCACTCCCCTGCCAGCCTGATGGATGCCTAACTGCTTCCCTGCCAGCCCAATTGCCCCTAATTGCCCTCCCCTGCCAACCTGGTCACCCCCAACTTCCCTCCCCTGCAGGCATGGTCCCCCCCAACTGCCTTCCCCTGCAGGCTTGGTTCTCCCAACTGCCTTCCCCTTTAGGCCAAGTCTCTCCCAACTGCCCTTCCCTGCAGACCTGGTCACCCCTAACTACTCTCCTCCCCTGCTGGCCTGATTATCCACAACTGCCCTCTCCTGCTGGCTATCTTGTGGTGGCCATCTGTGTCCACATGGGGACAGCCATCTTTGACGACATGGGGGCAGCCATCTTGTGTGTTGGAGTATTGGTCAATTTGCATATTACTCTTTTATTAGATAGGATAGTTTTCAAGTGTACAATTCTATATCATCTATATATTGCATTGTGTGTACAACCTGAAGTCATCTTATTTGATCGGCATATATATATTTTTTTTTACAATCTTCATAGTTTTACCATTTCCTGAATGTCATATAAGTAGAGTTGTAAAGTAGGCAGCCCTGCCAAATTTACTTCTTTCACTAATGTGTATTAAAGCTTTTTCATGCCTTACTAGCTCATTATTTTTAACAATAGATAATATTCCATTGTCTAGAATGTACCACATTTTTTATATCCTCTAACCTACTAAAGAATACCTTGCCCTGGCCAGTTTGGATCAGTGGATAGAGTGTCAGCCTGTGAACTGAAGGGTGCTAGGTACAATTCCAGTCAAGGGCAAATGCCAGGGTTGTAGGCTCAGTCCAATGTGCAGGACTAGTCTTCAACCGCCAATCAATGATTCTCTCTCATCATTGATGATTCTATCTCTCCTTCTTCCTTCTTCTCTGAAATCAATAAAAATATATTTTTAAAAAGAATACCTTGGTTGCTTCCATGTTTTGGAAATTATAAATAAAGCTGCTGCAAGCATTCATGTGTAATGTAGGTTTATGTGTGGACATAAGTTTTCCAAGAGTGAAATTTCTGGATCATATGTTAAGAGTATGTTTAGTTTATTAATAAACTATAAATTATCTTCAAATGTATCTGCATCATTTTGCATTCCCAGTAGAGAATGAGAGTTCCTGTTGCTCCACATTGCTCCAGCATTTGGCATTGCCAGTGTTTGTGATTTTTAACATTCTAGTAGATTGTAGTGATACCCCACTGTTGTTTTAATTTGCAATTCCCTAATGTCATATGATGTCTGGTAGGCCTTAAAGACAGGGATAGAACAAAAGCATTTGCCAGATCAATACCTGCATACCATGTAGGAGAGGATGTATTAACTTTCTAAAACAATGCAACAACATCTAGTATAGCAGCTGCAGTTGGAGTCATCACATGGTTAAGTGTATGATAGATAATCCACTGTCATCCTCCAAGATCCATCTCTCTTCTGTACAGGCCAAATAAGCAATTAAATGAAGATATGGTAGAAAGCACTACCCCTACCTCTTTCAAGTCCTTAATGATGGCACTAATCTCTTCAATCCCTCCAGGAATGCAGCAATGCTTTTTGATTTAGTATTTTCCTAGATAGAGGCAGTTGTAATTGCTTCCACTTGGCCTTTCCCATTATAGTAATCCTCACTTCACAGGTCAGAAAACAATGTAGAAATTCTGCCTAATGTTAAGTATATCTATTCCTATGCATTCTGGAACTGGGAAGATAACCACAGGAACCCACTGTGAAAATGACCCAGCCAGAATTCCATTGATCACTTGACTGCCATATGCCCTTACTCTTACTTGTAGGACAGAGTGATGATTTGGGTCTCCAGAAATCAATGTCAGCTCAGAGCTTGTGTTCAGTAGTCTAAACTGAAAGACCTCATTATTTCATTTTCCCCAACTTGCAGTTACCATGCAGAAGGCTGTAGGTCTATTTGGGAAGGTTGGCAAAACTATTAACAATATACCAAAGGCCCTACCTCCTAATAGCATTACATTGTGAGTTATGATTTCAACATGTAAACTTTGGGAGAACATAAACATTCGATCTATAGCAAGCTTGAAATATTTCTTCTGTTCCTTTCTCTTTCTTCTCCTTCTGGTATTCCTAGTACATTAAATCTTTTGTAGTTGTCCCACAGTTCTTGAATAGTATGTGTTTTTGTTTGTTTGCTTATTTGTTTGTTTTCTATTTGCTTTTTAGTTTTGGATGTGTTTATTGTCATATTCTCAAGCTCAGATATTATTTTCTGAGCCATGACCAGTCTACTAATGAGTCCATCAAAGGCATTCTTCATCTCCGTTAAAGTGTTTTCAATCTCTAACATTTATCTTTTTATTATTTTTAGATTTATCATCTTCCTGCTTACATTATCCATCTGTTCCTAAATGTTGTCTACTTTTTCCATTAAATCCCATAACACGTTAACCATAGTTTCTTTTTTTTTTAATTTTCAGTCTAATAATGTCAACATTCATGCCAGATCTGATTGATACTGATGCTTTTTAAATCTCTTCAAATTTTGTTTTTCTTTTTTCTTTCTTTTTTTAAAAATATATTTTATTGATATTTTACAGAGAGGAAGGAAGAGGGTTAGAAAGTTAGAAACATTGATGAGAGAGAATCATTGATCAGCTGCCTCCTGCACACCCCCTACTGGGGATGTGTCCACAACCAAAGTGCATGCCCTTGACCGGAATTGAACTTGGCACCTTACAGTACGCAGGCCAATGCTCTATCCACTGAGCCAAACCAGTTTTGGCTCTTTTTTCTTTTTATGGTGCATTGTGATTGTTGATTGAAAGGCAAACAGGACGCACTGGGTCAATAGGCCTTTAGTAATGGGGTGGTAAAGTGGGGGAAGAGGAAGTGTTCTATATTCCTTTGATTAGGTCTCAGTCTTTCAATAAGCTAGTGCCGCTGGATTGTACACCTTACAAGTTTTCTCAGTTTCACCTCCTCCTTTAGGTGGGACATGGTGGCTAGAGGGGGCTGGAGTCGAGCATTTATCTTCCTGTAATCCAATCCCCACCTTGCTTTCTCCAAACATTATGCAATCTTTCTTACCTTTCCTTCCTTAATTCCAAATGTATAAAAAACTACACAACTGCTATTCTTTGTAACATTTGAGATCTTGCCTCCCAGCATTGTCAATTTTATTCAAATCAGCTCATAAATGTTCCTTTCAGTTTCTTAAGGCAACATGATGAAGGGGTGAATTCTAAGCTCCTTATATGCAGAGCTGGAACTAGAGCTCAAATTATTTATTTTATACTGTTTATTTTGATATTTCATTATATATTCTAAATAATAATCATTCATCCCATATGGTTTTGTAAATATCTCACATTCTCTAGATTGTCATTTCAGAGACTTACAAGGACTTTTTTTTTAGAGCAAAAGTTTCTAATTTTGATAAAGTCTAGGTTATTATTTTTTCTATTGACCATGTGATTTTTTTGTCCTAACATCATTTTGTCCAGTACAATATTCTAAATATTTTCTTTTTTTTCTAAAAATTTTAAAGCTATACATTTTACATTTAAATCCATGATTCATTTTGAGTTAATTTTTTTAATAAGGGGTGAAGTTGAAATTGAGCTTCCTACTTGTTTTCTTTTTTGGAATTTGGATGTCCCATTACTCAAGAAATATTTGTTGAAAAGATTCCTACCTCCAATGAATTATTTTCACAACTTTGTCAAAAATCATTTGGACATATTTTTGTACTTCTATTTGTAGGTTCTCCATTCTATTTCATTCATCTATATTAGGGGTGTCGAACTCAATCAGAGAAGGGGCCAAAATCTAAAATCCAGCCTAAATCGCGGGCCGAATGGTTTACTGAACAGTCATAAACTGACAATGTCATAAACTGACAGCGAAGTGCAGTGATGACAGCGCGGTGCGGGCCACATTGCAAGGCCTGGCGGGCTGGATTTGGCCCGCGGGCCTTGTGTTTGACACATGTGATCTATATGCTTATCCTTCGGCTAATTACCACACTGTCTTTATTACGAGAGTGAACTTTATTGACTACAGTAAATCTTCTAACTTTATTTTTGTCAAGATTGTTTTAACTATACTGAGATCTGTTCCTTTCCAAACAACTTTTAGAATAAGTTTGTATCTATAAAGAAAACTTCATAAGATTTTGATAGGAATTAAATAAATTCTATAGATTAGCTTGGGGAGATATGATATATTTACTATGGTTATGACTCCAATATATGAATATGTTATAACTCTCCATGTATTTAGTTATTTTTTTCTTTCATTATCACTTGGTAATTTTCAGAATCAGATTTTGTATACATAAAAAGGGTTCTGTGGGTTCAATTCCAATGTGTGAGTGGAGACTTCTGCAGACCAGCAAGCAATTCTCAGATACCAGTTGGGTGCCTGAGAATTCAATTCAATTCTGACACTATCTATCCAGAGATAGAATCAGATTCCACAAGTAAAGCTCCCACTTAAGACACCAGTCACAAACCCAGGTTGTTACCTCTGCTTCTGACCAACTGGATATAAATGAGAGGTTCTCATAACCCTCGCTTTGAGTTCAATTAATTTGCTAGAATGGCTTCACAAAAATAGGAAAACTTATTTACTCAGTAGATTACCAATTTATTACAAAAGATATTAAAGGATACAAATCAATAGTCAGGTGAAGAGATACATCAGGCTGCTCACACAAAGTAGCTTTTGTCCTCATGGAATTTGGAGCCCTACAGAGCTGCCCATTGAAGAATTCTGGTTCTCCAACTTGGATGCTCTCTGAAAAAAAAAAAAAAAGTGCCAAGGAACTGTCCTCCTGGGATTTTATGGAGGCTTTATTACATTGTCATGAGTGACTAAATCATTGGCAATTGCCAATTGATTTCAATCTTCAACCTCCTCTCTTCTCTCCAGAAATCAGGGGATGGGGATAAAAGTTTCAATCTTCTAATCACAAGGTTGGTTCTCCTGGGAACTAGTTTCCATCCTTATGTGGGGTCCAGAAGTCACCTCATTAAAATTTTTAAAAAAGATACCTTTATCACTCTCAACATTAAGAAATTATAAGGGGTTTGGAGCTGTGAGCCAGGAATTGTGGATGAAGACCATTGTGTTTTATTTTTTCCCCACATGTTCATTGTTGGTATATAGAAATGTATTTGATTTCCGTGTGTTGATCTTATATCCTGTACCTCTCTGAACTAATTTATTAGTTCTAGTTTTCTGTAGATATCTTGGGATATTGAACGTATATATCTTTCTGTAGATATCTTAGGATATTGATCATTAAGTTCCTTTGCAAATAAATTCATTTTCCCCAATATTTATGCTTTTATTTAGTTCCTTCCATCTATCCATCTATCCTTGCTTCCTCTATTCCTTCCTCCTTCCTTTTCTTTCTCTTTCATTATTGCTCTGGTAAGAACTTTAATAAGGAAATTCAAGATAAAATTCTTCAATGAAACCATCTGGGCCTAGATTTTTTTTTGGAGGTTTTAATCATAAATGCATATTTTTTAAATGCCCAGGATGTCTATTTCATACTGGTCGAGTTCTGATAATTTCTGGGTTTTGAGGATTTGGCCCTTCTAGGTTTTTGCATTTATCTGTGTACAGATGTTTATTATATTATCTTATTATTTTCTCATGGATACCATATCTGTAGTCATAGTTCCTATTTCATTCCTAATATTTATGAGTTGTGTATTGTCTCTTTTTGTTTTTGTCAGTCTTACTACAGGTTTATCATTTGTACAGATTTTTTTTAAAAGTTAGTAGTTAATGTATTCATTTTCTCCATTGCTTCCTATATTTAAATTTATTTTTTCTTATCTTTATTATTTCATTGCTCCTGCTTGCTTTTTTGATAGAAATTTAGCTTCCCCTTCAGCCACTAACACCTTCTCAAAAGAAGGATGGGAACAAACTTATACAAATTTGTTGCTAAAATGTAAGAATATAAAATTACCTCCTAGATAAAAGATGACTCAATGGTTTTGTTTGCTGCAGGGTGGGGATTGACATTCAGCTTTTCACAGGCCCCCACTGACATAAACAGAGATTAAGAGAGAAACAGAATAGCAAAAAGTCTCATGTCCCACCACATTATTCAATCTCATTGATGCTGAGCCCATTCTCACTAGGCCCATCTGAGATAAGAAGTGGCAGAAAAGTAGAATTCTGACTAGCCTTGATTTGTATTACCTTGCTCAATCTTACCAGGTATCTCTCTGGGTAAGATTCTGGGCTGCGCTGACACCATTGGGCTTAAAGCCTACTGGTAATTAGTTCTACATCAAACTGTCTCCTTAAGTCTTTCTGATACTGGGTGAGGCTGGAGGCTCAGTTCTAGTCTGGTGAGAGAATCCAACTGCATCTTCCGGGAGGGGGGGTTATAAAAGATTAGTTCCTTGATAGGTGCTGCTGACACTACTCTTCAGAGGAATCAGAGCAATGCCACCTCTATCTGTTGGATGAGAGATGGAAGATGAGCATCTTGGTTGTCCACACACAGAAAAGGAATGGGAATGCTCCCACTGCTTCAGTAGAGAAGGCAGTTGAGTGGAATATCAGCGCCTTACTTAGCCCCACTGAAACCATGGGAGGCAGCGGAGGATAAATTATCCATTGACGTTTGACTAAAGTAGGGCAGGAATTATAAAATAAAGTTTGTTGTTGTGCTAGGCCACTGTTTTTCTTATATTTTCACTCCATTGTCTGTTCTACACTAGAGTTCTCAGTACCACCCTTTCCAGGATATGTAGGAGACAATAAGGAAATCAAGAGAACTCACTGCCATATTGTTCTTCTAGTCCCCAGAGGCAGTCTGAGTTCTTTCCATCTTTCAGAATCTGCCTATGCTTGATTGTTGTGTCACGTCTATAGTGTTTCTTTTTTTAATTGATTTTTATTGTCTGAAGTATTACATATATTAGTACATAGATCTCCTATTTTCCTCCACTGACCTTCCCCCATCCTGCCTATCCCATGTCACATGCCCTCATCCCACCCCACCCCCAGTGTCTTATGTCCATTGGTTGTGCTTATATGCATGCATATAAGTCCTTTGGTTGATCTCTTTCTGCCCCCTCCCCAATACTCCCCAGCCTTCCCACTGTAATTTGACAGTCTGTTCAGTGCTTTCCCGCCTCTGTAGCTGTCTTTTTGTTCATCAGGTTATAATGTTCTATATTTTCCATAAATGAGTGAGATCATGTGGTATTCTTCTTTCATTGCCTGGCTTATTTTACTTAACATAATGCTCTCCAGGTCTATAGTGTTTCAGTTGTAAGAGGGAATACCAGGAGGAGTCGAGCTATTCCATCTTGTAGAACTGGAAGTAGTCAAACAGAATCTCATTTTATGCTTATGAATATATATATTTGTTTAAATTGTCTCAATCTAGAGTAAATTTATTTTTCTAAATAAGGATTTTAAAAGAATCTTAGAAGAAAATTAGAATCTTAAAAAGTAACATTCTAAGCTCTAAAGTCATTATAGATTTGCTTATTTGTTTGATTTTTTATCTATAAAATCAGAAAGTTAAACCAGATGACCTTTGATATCTTTCCAGCTCTGACAATCTAGGATTCTAAGTACATTATAGGAATAGAATAAGTGATGATTCCAAACCACTTAGTACACACTTGCAGTTTCATCACTGCATTAAATCTTCAGAGACAGAACTTGACCTTTAACTTCAAGATCTAAGATTGTCTTAATCCATTTAACAAATTTAATTTCTATGGACAAATCTCTGTCTTCAGCAAAAAATATAATATTTGTGGTTGACTAACTAGAGTATCAATATTATTATCATAATTATTAGGATAAATAATAGAAGGAGCACCTATGTTTAGATTTTTTTTTAAACTTCAGTTTTGGGTCGTGTTTTAGAGAGGAAGGGTCATCTAATTTAAGGCAGCATGAGGTCAAGAATACATAGACTTCTAACTATGTACTCATAGTAACTCTGAACTCACCCATGTCTTACCTGTGTGAACTGGAAAGGTCACTTAATTCCAGATCTCTCGCTTCTAAAGTGAAAACATATATCTGCCTCACAGAGTTGATATAAGCATTACACAAGAAAAAAAAAATATATAGATAAGTCTTCATGTATTCCTGAAACAGATAAGTACTTAATATAGTAGCTAATTATAAATTTAAAAAATATTTTTATTGGTTTCTGAGAGGAAGGGGAGAGAGAAAAAAACATCAATGATGAGAAAGAATAATTGATTGAATGCCTCCTGCACGCCCCCTACTGGGGATTGAGCCCAAAACCAGGGCATGTGCCCTTGACTGGAACCAAACCCAGGACCCTTCAGTCTGCAGGCTGATGCTCTAGCCATAGTCTAGGGTGATAATAATACAAATTTTAACATAAAAATATGTATCATCATCTCTATTGTTTTTTATTGAACTCATTGGCATAATTGATATAAAATTACATAGTTTTTAGGAATATAATTCCATAATATGTTATATGTATATTGTATTGTGTGTTTATCACCCCAAGTCAAGTCTCCTTCCATCATCATTTATTTACCCTTTACCCTCTTGTATCTCCTCCAACTCCTCCTTCCCTTTGGCAATCATCATACTGTTGTCTGTGTCCATGGGTCTTTTTCATCTTTGCTTAATCCCTTCACCCTTCTCACTCAACCTCCAACCGCTCTGACAGACCTACAGCTGTCAGAGGGGTAAGATTTCCTTCTATCGGTATTTTATGGCCATCTAGTATTCTATTCTATAAATTTATTGCAGTTTTGTTTATACATTCATCAATTGATGGACACTTGGGCTATTTCCAAATCATGGCACTGTAAATAACTGCAATGAAGCTAGGGTTGTAATATATTCTTTCAAATTAGTGTCTCAGTTTTCTTTGGATATATTCCCAGAAGGCGGTTCCATTTTAAATTTTATGAGGTAACTCTATACTGCTTTCCACAGTGGTTGCACCAATCTGCATTCCCACTGACAGTAGGTGAGTGTGACCTTTTTTCCATATCCTCTCCAATACTTGTCGGTTGCTGATTTGTTAATGATAGCCATTCTGACAGGTGTGAGGTGCCATCTCATTGTGGTTTTAATTTGCATTTATCTATTCTTTGTTTTTTAAATATTTTTATTGGTTTTAGGGACAGATATATAAACATCAATGAGAGAGAAACATTAGTAGGCTGTCTCCTGCATGCCCCCTGCTGGGATGAAAACACAACCCCAGGCATGTGTCCTGACTGGGGAATCAAACTGGCAACCTTTTGGTGCATGGGTCGATGCTCAACCACTGTGACACAGTGGACTGGCACATTTCTCTGTTCTTTATCTGTACAGTCTATAGTGGTTTTTAGAACATAGGCTCCTGATTCCTACTGTCTAATTCAAGTGTCTTATCCATAAGCTGGGTAACCTTAAACAGGTTACTTATTCTCTTATGTTTCATTTTCTGTTAAATGAGAGTAATATTACCCACCTCGTTAGGCTATGTGAGAATTAAATATGCTAAATGGATGCAAAGAGCTTAGAATCATGTTTGGCATATACTGTATTGAGTAATCAATAAATATTAGACATTATTGTTTACATCTACAAATACATCACTGTCTCTGACCATGTATTATTGGAATATCAAGCCAGTTCATTCAACATTGAAAGAAATAATGGTTTCTGACTAAACTCTTTGGATGTTTTTACATCAGATAGTCATGCTTTCACTTTGTCAGCTATGCAAATACCTGAAATGTTCTAAATTACTCTAGTGAATATAAGACATCTGCTTTAAAATGGAAAACACTTCAGACAATCACCCCATCTGCTTTCCTAAGTCCCCTATTTTTAGTTGCCTAAGATCTGGATGCAAGTTACCTATTTGAAGTTACCCATTTGTATAATCTTGCAAAGTTCAGAAACTCAGTCTTAGGCCTCTCCATTAACCTCAATCACCCTGCCTTGAGAAAGATGGAGAATTTTATCAAGCCCCACAAAAAATGACAAAAGTCCCAAATTTTTCTGAAAATAACTAAGTAGAGGTTCAAAATTGCTCCTGGCAATTCTTGTGAAAGCAATACACCACCAACCATATTTAAAATATAGTGATCATATTATAAAATGGTAACACAAGTAACATTCATGCTCTGATGTTGGCAATGCAAAATTGTGACACAAACTTTAAGACAATGAACTGAAGTTTTGCAAGCACCATGAAAAGGCTTTATTAAATGAGGTTTAACTGACCACCCTCTTTTTGTCTGACGTTGTACACCTTCTCACTAAATACAAAATATATTTGTCTGTTTTTTATAATAAAAATAATCATCTGTGCTTACCAATAAAATATAGTTAAATATTTTATCTACATAAGGGGATGTTATAAAACAATGAAAATCATATCTGTGAATATTTAGCAAGATGGAAAATGATTTGGTATAATAATAGGTGGCAAAAGTATCATGCAAAGTATCTAGGCAATGTAACCTATGTAAAACATGCAGTCATATTTTCAGTAATGTGGTGAAAACAGAAGATAGAAACAACTGATCTGGGTGATGGGAATGTAGATATATTTATTCCAATTGATTCTCATTAATATTGCTGTGACAAAAAAGTAGATCCATATCATGCAAGAGATTTCTGTCAGCTTTCTTTCCTAATTATTTTTTCTCCTACTTGCAATATACAATGCCACCATTCGGTTTTAGAGATGCTGAGTAAAATTAAAAGTGGGAGGTAGAAAGAACTAGCAGAGTTGCCTCCATGCTATAACTGCACATTGATGTACAGTTTCAATTCTTCTCTCTGACACATAGAGCTAAGAGTATATATGTTTTTCTAACCCAACATAGGATGACTTCATCCATGTTAAAGAACATCAGAACATTCTATAACGTTCTTTCCTGCCATGTCATTCTCTGACATGTTGCTAGCCTCTATTTTTGTTTACTTCCTTTTTTGGTGATGCCTGCTTTTCTTTTATATTCAGGCTGTTTCTTTGTCTCCCCATGGTCTCTCTTCTCTGGATGTCTGGTTATGTAGTTATCTCTTTCCTGCATTGATTTAGAGGTACAAAATACAACACAACCAGATTCAAAACCCAAGGCACTGAATAGAAATGTATTCACACTATTAATAACCCCCAATAAAGGTGACCACCAGAGAAAGGCAAATTAGGGGATAGGAGAGAAAGTTGAAGAGGAAAAATAAAAAAAAATAAAGGAGTGCCAAAATGCAATTGGGAAAAGGGGAAAATAAAATAAGAGAGAAAATAAAGATACTAAGAAAGAAAAGGGGAACAAACTATATATATGGGAAGAAAACTCCAAGAAAACACCCTGAATTCCCAGCAAATGCCAGCAAAAAGTACCTGGAAATTAATACAAACTACAAACAACAACTAATATCAAGTGAGGCGAGGGAAAACAGAAGCAAAAAAACAAAGCAAACAAAAAACAAACCAACAAAAAAAGAACAAGCAAAATAATCTCACAAAAAATTATAACGAATCAATAGAGTCAACATTCAAGCAAACAACAGCATAAAGACAGAGAGAAAAATAATTTTTTGAATATTTAATACAGAGAAGAGAGGTGTGTATGGAATTCAGGGGATTGGAAATTAAATATATACATAGGGTGAAATTTTAACAGAGGGTAAACAGAAAGAATAGGGAAAATTTAAAGTAGGAAAAGGAAAGAGAAACAGGTCACAAAAAGAAAAAAGGTCAGGAAGAGAGTGATGGCATAAAGGTAGAGTTGAGATAAAGTAAAATGATTCAAAAGGAAAGATGAAAAAAGAATGTATAATACAACACTAATCCCAAAATAAAATAGAGTGAAAGTAAAATGACACTTGAAAGTATAATAGTAGTATTAATAATACTGATTGAAAATAAAAATGTAATCATTAAAAATATAAATTCAAAAGAGGAAAAAAGAAAAAAAATAGTTTCTTAAGTAAAAGATGAAGAAAATAAAAATAAAAAATAATAAAAAAAATAAAAAGTAAAAAAATTCTCATATTTCTTTATTTTTTATTACATCTGTGATTCAGCCCCTGGGTGGCAGAGTTTCTGGATTTACTTCTGTGTCTGTATATGGCCTCTCTAGGCTATGATTATAGCCTTCTTTCCCTGTGGCACTCAATACTGGTTTGTAGGGGTGGGCTGCCTCAGAGCTGGCTCTCTGAAAGTCACTTCCCACTCCTATCCCCAGGTTCCAGAAAAACAACTTTTCTCCTGCAGTTTCCCAGGGTGTCCCCAACTGAGTGATCTTCTTTATTGAGCTTAGTAATCAGAAGCAAGGATTCAAAGAGAAAAAAGCCCAAGTATGTGAACAACGGGGCTGCAGGCAAGTCTGCGAATCTTCCTTTCCCCTTTTGGTCTAAGCTGCTGGCACACTTTTAAGATTTTTAGGCATTCCTTTTGCTTCAAAACAAAATGGGTTACTTTTTAGAGACCCCTTCTGTTAGCAGCTCTGAGGACCCCTTTTCACACTCATGGATCATGCCAGCCCTAACAGCCACGGATTTTTCTAGGCATAGACTTTACCTGGACCTCTAGCTCCCACAGTGCACATGTTTCTCTCTCCCACAGGGACAAGAGACCTCACCTTATTCAAGGCGAAATCTGACCTTTCTGTGGTGGAGTGTAGAGCTCCTCTGAAACAGTGTGTTTGCGCCAATTGGGGATCAGTGTTCTGGGGATCGCAGCTGTTTGGTGGTTGCTGCAGTTATAGCTTCTCAAGCTTCCCATAAGATTCACTCTCCCCTTCAAGATGGCGCAGTCTCTGTGTCCAAGCTGGTTGCTCTGAGAGGGAACAAAGTGGGGGCTACCCGGTCAGGGGAACTCTATCCAGCAGTTCTCTACCTTCTTTCTCCTGGAGTTTAGCTGTCCCTTAACTCGCCAACAAATCCTCCCAGTGTGACCCTCAGCTGTTCTTTCTTTCTGCTCCAGGGCAAGGCTCGGGACCCGTCTGTCTATTTTGCCACCATTTTTTTCAAGTTTTGTTTATTTTTTATCAATGGGAAGCCCCTGCAGATGACTGGAAGGGAGGAGGGGAATAAAGTAATAGTTCCTATTCTCCTGCTTCACTACTTGCAGAGTTTTTGTATTCTTGTTTTATACTTTTACATAGATCATCATGCTTTCTTAAGTTCTTTCTACACAGCTATCTCATTCTCCAGGTTCTAGTACTCTCTTCTTCTCCTTGTTCAACCTACTGTTAGTAGTGGTTTTCCTCCTGTTTCCAGGCCCTCATTACATCATTACTTTTGTGGTTTTCCTATACTATCTCATTACTTTTTAATTAATGCTTTATTAAACCTTCCTCTCATTTTATTATTTGAGTGTATAATCTGTTTTCCAATCAGGAATCTGCCTGGTACAGTTCCTATGGTTGGCAAAAAAGCACATAAAAATGTAACAGGAAATGCATACAATATACTTAATATAAAGTTACCCATACTAACTTTAGTAGGTGTTAAACCCAGCTTGTTACTATAACCTGATCTTTCTCTCCAAATTCAAGCTTGACTGTTAAATTTTTTTTCCTTCAATATACTTTACAATTCAGGAGTTTCAGTTCCTGTGAGAACTTAAGGAGCAGCCTGACCTTCAAGGTCCTTGCTAATGCTAACTACCCAGACACAGGAATTAAACCAGGTGGGTAACGCAAGGATGTTGATCATGAGAATTCATGTCAGAACTAACAAGTACATTGCCTGCACATCTGTAGCCCCTCCCCCTGATCGCTTTGTTCTGCTTGCCCTCTTAATCATAAAAACAGCCACCCTGCACTGAGTTCTTAAGATTGAGGACTGTGGAAATTTCCCAGTCTTCTCCAGGTGATGGCACTTGAATAAACCTTTTTCATCTTTTCACCACAACCTGCCTCATATGTGTGGATTTCATTGCAACAGGCAACCAAATCTAAGTTCAGTTTCAAAAAATATAACATAATCAGTTATAAGGGAAATGCAAATGAAGATCATAACATATCACTACACATTTATCAGGAAGGCAAAAATAAAAAATAGTGATGAAATCCAATGCTGATGAGGATGTGGAGAAAGTGGATTATTTATGCATTGCTAGTGAGCAATGTGAAATGATCTAGCAATGCTAGCCAACAGGATGGCATTTTCTTATAAAACTAATCATGCAACTACTATGCTACTCATCAGTTACACTCTTGGATATTTACTCCAAGTAAATTAAATCTTGTGTTCACACAAACTCTTGCATGTGAATGGTTATAGCAGCTTTATTCTTAATAGCCCCAAAATAGAAACAGCTTAGATGTCCTTGAACAAGTAGAATGAGTAAAGAAACTATAATACATCTTATATATACTATGGAATTACTACACTCAAGAATAAAAAGAAATGATACATGAAACAACTTGAATGAATCTCCAGAGATCCATGCTGAGTGAAAAAGATCTAATCCAAAATGTTACATTCTAAATGGTTCTGTTTATATTAGGTTCTTGAAAAAACAAAGTTATAAAGCTAGAAAGTAATTGTTGCTAGGGTTTGTGAACTTGGGTAAGGCTATTAAGCAGTATGAGAGATCCTTGTATTGATTAAAGTCTTCTGAATCTCCATATGTGATAAAACTGTGTAAACACACACACACACACACACAAGCAGCTATAAAACTGGTGAAATATAAGTAAGATATATGGGCTGCACCAATGTTAATTTCCTGGTTGTAATATTGTACAATTATTTCGAAATAAAAAACATAATTTTAAAAAATCAATCACATTCCAATATAATAACAAAGAATATGGGGGAATCAAAATTAACACATGATACTATTTATAATCACTCCAAAGAAAATAACACACTAAGGTACACAACAAACAAAACCTCTACCAATGGGTAGTTTAAAATATTAAAAATCCAAATATCTTTCTAAAATTTACAAAGTATAAAGAATGTATATGACATATCCAATTTATAATGGAATAACAAAATAGATATAATCATGATATTATGGATGAATCTTAAACACCAGCTTAGTAAAACATTGAGAAATACTAATGTATAATATTAACAAGTTCCTAAATTAAAAGCTAATGTCCACAAACAGCACTGTACATTTCATTAACACTCATAAAAAGAAAAGTAAAAGCATAAAATGTATTAGAATGATTGCCTAGGAGAAGAGGAATGAGACTGAGTAGTAGACAAAGGGGAATGAGCCCACCCAGCGTGGCTCAGTGGTTAAGTGTCATACTATGAACCAGCAGGTCACAGTTTGATTCCTGGTCAGGGCACATGCCTGGGTTGCAGGCTTGACCCCATTCTGTGGGGCATGCAGGAGGCAGCTGATCAATGATTCTCTCTCATCATTGATGTTTATATTTTTCTCCCCTTCTCCCTTCCTCTCTGAAATCAATGAAAATATATTTTTAAAAAATGGGAATGAATAAATAAATAATCAGGAAATGGTCCTAAACAATTAACTCAAGGAATCTGATTAACTCAACCCTCTACACTTGATATCAAAACCATTGAATCATCTTCCCACACACACACAATTTCTTTCGGGGTACAATACTTAATACTTGCCAGTATTTATGTTACCTGAACCAGAAAAGACATATCAAACAGCCCCCTGAGTTGGAGAGAGGACTGCCTTCCTAGGTTCTTGTCAGTCTTGGAATGTTTTCAGTCAAGTGACCGCAATATTGAAAAAGCAAGCAAAGTAATTAAAAATACACTTGGCATAAAGCACAAACAGGCGCCTAACTAGTTTGAGCATGTGCCCAATGAGGGTTCAAGGAGCTGGCAACCTTTTGGTGCACAGAATGATGCTCAAACAACTAAGCCACTCTGGCTACCTACCCCCTTATGTCCTCTTTCATTCAGTCATCCCAGAAGGGTACCAGACCTAGTCGACTCCTAAGAACAAAGTCCTTGGTTGAGTCTGGCAGGTCAGTCCAGAAATAGAGCATTTGGGCAGAGGTAAACCATAAGAACAAATACCATTGAGTCACTGAACAGCCCTTGAAGATTCACATGTCCTGTGTTAAACATCGTACTTTGCACAGGGATATGTTAAACATGGTCCTTTTCATGCACTTTCTGAAAAAAAAATATATCTGCCTAATGCCTATCTAAATGTATACTTCATATCTGCATAGTCAGGCATTTTCTACAATGGTCAACGCTTGAGAGATTTTTTTTTTCCCTCTGAGATGCCAGAGGCTAAAGAGTGTGATCCTTCATTACTATGCCTAATATGAAAGAGGCTTTAATGCCACGAGGTTAATTGGAATATTATTTTGCAATAAGATCTTTAATTGTACATGTCAAAGAGAAGGGAAAAAAAGTGTTGTGATGTTTTTTAAACCCCATGGCCTAACAACTTGAAAGAATATCTTTTTATTCCAAAGAGGCTATTGTAAGGAACATTTCTGGAAATCGATGCTAGGTATTTAGGTATTTTGAGAGAGAACAGAAAATTGTATTATTTAAAAGTTTGTGTGTGTGTGTATGTGTGTGTGTGTGTCTACTAATGTATAAAATATGTTATTTCTCCTATTTTAATCTTGTCATGTTATAATTAGAATTATAAGTTGCCCTACATTTCTCTTTACCACCATACCTATCCTAATAACTGCCTTTTTATTAACATTTTAGGTTTAATTATTTTTCCAAAGTCTTCCAAACTATAAATGGAAAGGCACTATCTGAAGGTCTGTTCAAAGACAGAGAAACTGAGACAGGCCATTCATACTTTGTCTCCAAGGTGAATGCCTGAGGTAACTTATCCGTCTAACCAGTGTGTACTCAATAAGCAGGGCTTTTTTGTTTTTTTATTATAAGGATTAAACTTTGACATTTAAAAATCACTATATCAGTTCTTTTTACTTTAATTGAATTATACATTTCAAAAAATGATAGTACCAAGCAGAAATGTCATAAAGCCAATAACAGCATGCTGGCATAAAATGTGATTCCCATACTCCATGCATGACCTGCATCATTTCTGTGTACTTCACATTTCTCTGGGAAAAAATGCTCTTCACACTTCCAGTGCTTTACTTTCCGCTTCCCAAATAATGGCTATTTGGAGTATGTGCACTTTGCAGATATCAACATACTTGTCAGACGTACTTCCCTTGATTAAAGACTCAATTCACTATCCCAGTAATAAACATTTAAGATGCATTCACATTTTTGTTTTACAATTGCCTTTCCAAATATTATGCAATCAGCAACTTTTCCCTGCAATTTATTTATATATCAAGACAATATTTTATTTTCTATAACACTTTATATTTGCACTTTATCAGGCATATATTTCTAACACAGGCATAGCTAAGTAAAGGAAGAATGGAATGGCATTTTTTTCCACATTGACCTTCCCCAGAACAGTGTACTAAAATGTACAGCTGGATGAACACACACAGACCTCCATTCCTAACAGAGCCGTTTTATTCTTTCCACAGGGGACACAGTCTGTCTTTCCCGTGTGACTCACACACTCCTCTGAAGCCCTTTCAGTTCAACCAGAATCAAGAGCTGTCATTTGGAAAAGCTGCCAGGATGTCATATAGGGGA
Organism: Pipistrellus hanaki; assembly: GCF_964339955.1. Taxonomy (NCBI): domain Eukaryota; kingdom Metazoa; phylum Chordata; class Mammalia; order Chiroptera; family Vespertilionidae; genus Pipistrellus; species Pipistrellus hanaki. Next base: position 16,965,702 of record NC_140524.1, on the reverse strand, counting down.
ACATGGGGACCACATGCTCAATGTGGGGGACTCCAGGAGAAGGGGGAAGTAAGGGCAGGGATATTTCCAGATTTTTCAAAACTAGGTTTAGAATCAGCAAAGTTCTCATCTGGCTAAGCATGTCTCTGGAATGAAGAACAGTGAATTTTGTTTGGTCCTTACCTGAGAAGATTCTTATATTTTGCCAGGAGCCATCTGATCATCAGAAAAACTGTGGGTGTGTTGCTGAACAATAACTAGGATTACAAATGACAATAGTACCCATCAAGTCATCACCAGCAGCAACCAATTAGAACTATGAAGAAATCTGTGTCATACAATACTTGTGGGCATCCAATTGCATTTAAAAAGAATATGTCCTGCTGAAACCGGTTTGGCTCAGTGGATAGAGCATCAGCTTATGGACTGAGGGTCCTGGGTTCGATTCCGGTCGGGGACATGTACCTTGGTTGCGGGCACATCCTCAGTAGGGAGCGTGCAAGAGGCAGCTGATCAATGACTCTCTCTCATCTATGTTTCTAACTCTCTATCTCTCTCCCTTCCTCTCTGTAAAAAATCAATAAAATATATTTAAAAAAAAATATGTCCAGTGTTGCTCAGTGGCTGAGTATTGACCCATGAATCAGGAGGTCACAGTTCAAAAATTTCTGTTCAGGGTACATGCCTGGTTGTTGGCTCTATCCACAATAGGGGGCATGCAGGAGACAGCTGATCAATCTCTCTCATCATTGATGTGTTTGTATATTTCTCTCCCTCTCCCTTCTTCTCTCTGAAATCAATAAAACATATGTTATTTTGAAAAAAATAATATGTTCTGCCCCAACAGAGAAGCTTTAGGGAAAAGCACAGTCCATTTATGAGCACTTTTCTATTTGAAATCTCTGATAAATTACTGAGCTTTTTCCTTGTGCTGCGAGGAAAATACTGATGAATCAGAAAGGGAGCCTCCATAGAAAATATGGTGTAATGTGGCACAATTGGGGGAAAGAAATTAAAGAGAGGTAGGGGGCATAGCCAAGGCTCAAAAAGGGACAGATCACAGAAGAAAGAATAGGACTATTGAAAAAGTGAAATCTTGGAAGGGCTTTTGTAGATGGAGAATATATTCTCTAACAGGGAAGAATGAAGCCATTCAAGAAAGGTCAGCTTGGGGGAAGAGAAGAAAGATATGGGTCAGGTTGACTTTGCCCTATACTTTTATAGTATTTCCTGTTTCTGCACTTATCACACCCCTATTTACTCTTCTGCTTATTTGACAGTCTCTCTCACAATGCTGTGAATTCCATGAAAGCAGGAACCACCATGTGTTCATCTTCTCATCCCCTTCTCCAACATAAAACAGTTTGTGGCAACTGTGGGCAATATATTCATCAATATTTGCTCAACCGATGGATACATGGGTAAAGAAATAAAACTCCAACAAATGAAATAACTTGCCAAGGTCACATACACTTATGAGGCAATAGAGCTGGGTGTCCAACAAAGTTCTACTAACTCCAATTTCTGGGATTTAAAACATTGTGTCATGCTAGACTCTGACATGCAAAGCAGATGCTAAGGGAAAGAAGGTACAAAGGATTATACCTTTACAAAGGATTGTCTTTACATATTAGGTGAAATAGAAGTCATGACTGCCATACCAGATCATTGTTAAGTGTTTACCTTCTCATGGAGTTGGAAATGGGGGCTGTCATAACAGAGGGCATTATGGAGGCAACCTGAAAGCAAAGGATTCCTGTCAATAAACTTCTGTGTTGTTCATTTCAAATGAGTCAGTATCTTGGGAGAAGGTGGATAAGACTTGTGGTCGTCCCCCTTAAGCTCTCCCTAAGTTCCTGCCTCAATGGGGTGCTTTGGGACATTCAGCAACCTGTTGGGGATGCTCTGAGTTCCTTGTATGTCAGAGTGTAAAGGCAGCTTGAGACCCCCTCCTCCCAACCTGCATTTTCATGCATATGCCTGCTATCCCCAACCTCCTTTTCTGCTTGTGTCCTAGCTAGCCTTGGAAAGCCTGTTTCCCTGAGTGCTTATCTTACAGGGACCATAAACCATACAATAGGGTCTGATTGCCTGGTGCCAGATGGGGTCTTAGTTGCTATTTCACTTTCCTCCTTACCACCATCACAGGGGCTGCAAAAGCCAGCAAAAAGTCCAGAAGTATGATCCATATTTGGGAAACAAAGAAACTAGGGGGATAAAAGGGAAAGCCCCACCACATTCAGTGCTCATATTTGGGAACCAATTTTCCTGAGTCATTCAGTACTGGTGCTCCTGCAATAAAGTGTGTTTACTGACCTCCCAAGTGCCTGGTTGTTTTGTCTTCCCACTGTCTGGGAATTTTGCTGTAACAAGAGTAAAGATGCAAGTACTAGAAGCTGGGAGCAATGACTAGAAGGTAAAGTGAGATCCAGGCTTTGAAGTCCATAGACATAGGCTCAAATCTCAGAGAGGCCACTTACTACTCATGTGCCTAAGGACATATTTACCAACATCTCAGACTCTGTTTCTGGAGGAAATAATGTCACCTAGGCAGAGGTACGCTGTAAAGAGTCAAAGTTCAGCCAGTCAATGTTGGTCATTTCTATTCAGACAAATTCACAAAACCTTCTTCAACTGCAGCTCAGAAAGGAGATCTGAAAGAGAGTTCCCAAGGCAAGAGCTACTAAGGTGAGCATACTCTCACCAAGACACACGGCCTTTTGTAAGACTTGCCATGGAGAGCAATTACTTATTGATTCAATCATAGGTTAATGCAAGCCACGAGATTGGCTGATCCTAAACTCAAAAAATGCAAATTGTTCAATGAATGAGGTGCGGGGGAGGGGGGAGCAGCAGACTGGAAGAGGCATGCCAACAATTTGGGCTTATCACTTATCCAACCCTGATTGCCAGAGTCAAAATGAAGCCCAGGACCACAAAATACTAACCAAGGACAGGGAGTAATCAGAATCCTGGGACCAGAAATATACAAATTTGGGAGATTAGGACACCCTGTCACATGGGTTGGTGAAAATTGTGATCCTCTGTGTGTTTCCCCACAGTGATTAACAAAAAACCCACTTAAGTAAACAAATGGGGTCTGTGTTCTTATATTCAGGACTTCCAAGAAAAGATGTTATAGGAAGAAGCTATTTCTTTCTCAGAGGCCAACCTTAGCAGGAAGAGGGACCCAAAGGGAGTGAGTGGTGTGAGTAGTTCAGCAGGAGAGGAAAGCAAGCCAAACCCTCAGGGTCTGCAGCTAAGAAAGAGGAGGAGGGTACAGGAAGCCAATCTAAACTGAGGGCAGCCTTGGTAACTACATGAATATTGACTGAAGAGTCAGGCTGAAAACAAGACAATATCCCTTCTAAGGAATAATTGAAGGGTAAACAGATGTGTCCAAACCATAATATTAGTGTTATGAAACACTTTCAAATGGAGTGTATTATACTGTGTCCTTACATTAGACTATGAGCCACATAGGCTCTGCATTAAAATACTTTTTATGATTTTATCAATGTTACAAATGTCTTAATAAATTACTTTCATAGAGCCTCCTGAATGTAAATACTATGTGTTATCTTAATTGCACCTGAAGCTATTAATATTATTTTAATAAAGGATTTAATTTTCAAAAAGGCTAATATTAAAAAGCACATTAATGTTGTTAAGTGTACCCTCAATTAAGAGGTTAATTGGTCATTCCAACTTACAGCTCACTAAGCAGAACATAGGGAACTTCAAAACCTTATGGTAGAGGGCTGTGGATTCCATCTACTCCATGGGTCACAAACCACAGATGGGTTTTCTTTGGAATTTTCTCTAGCGTGCATATTTTTTTAATTGGAGGCAAATATATTAAAATATGAATTTATATAGAAACTTAAATTTCTGATTTCTAGTTGTTTTTATTTTTTAGTTTTTTAATCAGAAGATGTGGCAAAACTGATCTTGCAGGTCAAAACAGCTAGAACTGAGTGACAGTAGCCCCTTTATATGGGTAATTGTTTTTCCAGCTTTTCTTATTCTTATCTCCCTCAGATCTTTCAGAGAAGCCCAATGCCAATTGTCATTTATCAATGAGATTCTGCTGCTACTTTTTCTAATAACCATCATATTTCTAATTTATGTTAATTGGCTGACCCATGCAGGCATTGACTTTGCAAATCCTGTTCTTATCCAATCTCCCCCTTTTTCAGAGAGCAACATAACAACCTAGAAGTGAAAGGACTTAGTCACACAACTGCTTTGTGATAAGTGAAATTAAAACCTAGGTCCACTGACTCTGTCTGCTCCATACGTAATTGTCTTCCCTTCATTCTGGAAAATGTTTTACACAACTGCTCATGCTGTTTATTTTGTACCAAAATAATCAAGAATAAATTCAAGTACAATAAAGCAGTATTTACTCAATGCCAAACACTGTCTTAGATGTTCTTTGGTGGAACAGAGATGTAGCAGACCTGACCCCTGTTCAAAGGAACTTAATAAAGGTCTGTGGGAGGAGCCAGGAGATATCAGGACAAGGCTGAAAAGATTAAGGTAACTAGGCATTGCCTAGTGGAAAGTCAGTAGAGGCACATACAGGAAAGCAGGAAATGTTATTCTGGATAAAGGGAGTCAATTTTTCTTTTAAAGTTCTTCAAAGTATATAACAATATCAGAAGTAAATTTTTCCTGACAGATCTATATACTTGCAAAAATGAGTCAAAACAAATTTAGTTGTGCACTTGGTGTTGAGAATGGGGTGAAGAATTTAATCCTTCATGGCTCAATACTATCTATGACAACAAAGTTATTTCCCCCCTAAATCCTCTTTTATTTCAGATTCTTAGCTCCACATCAGATTAGAGAACTCTCCATCCAGTGAGAATCAGCTCCACCCATCAAAATTTGTAAAAAACAAACAAAACAAAACAAACAAAAAAACCAAACTATCTTTACTCTAAGAAAGTCACTATTAAGAGACTTAGATGATAAGTCACAGACATGTAATCAATATTAGCTAATCATATAGCCAAAAAGGACTTACATCTAGAAAATATAAAGAACATTTAAAATTCAATTTAAAAAGAAAGCAATTATTAAAAATTAGCAAAGGTGTAAATAGACACTTCGACAAAGATATATGAATGGCAAATCAACACATTTAAAAATGACATTTGGGAAATGCAAATTAAAGCTACAGTGAGCTATTCTCAAAATAACCCTAAGTGGTATAAGTAATACTGTTATTTTCCACATTTGATATACAATACCTGAAGTACTCAGTAGTTAAATCATGTGTGCAAGGTCACACAGTTATATAATGATATAACTATTCAAATTAAAAGATCCATCCACATTTAGGACACAAGAGATTATCCCAAAATATATGAGTACAACACAGCTCTTTCCTGCCCCAATGCCATATTAAAAAAATATTTCACTGTAACTTTTTTGTTGTTGTTGGGTGTTCTCTGGGATTCCAGTTAAATGTTTGTCATTGCTCCAAGAATGTCAGTTTGGGACACCACAGCTGAAGCAGCCCTGCCTGATAGTAACATCATTAGTGAAATTGTGAAAAATGTTAGTCACCCCAGCAAATGTGTAGTCTCCAAGTTCAAAGTCCCAGCCTTGAAATATACTTATTTAAGTTAGAAGGTTGCTTTATCTTATATTTCCAGAGCCCTGGTATTACAAAAACTAAGTGCACAGCATCTCATCTACAGAAGCTGTGAAACAAATGTCTCACTTTTCACTATGCTAGCAGGGTTGTGAGAGAAAAAAAATGTGTTATACCACCTAGTAACTTCAACCCTGTCCATGTTACTTAAGCCTCCTGAGCCTTCATTTTCTCATTTGTAAGACAGAGATAGTAGTAGTGGGAATGAGCTCATTACTTAGCAGCGTTTACCAGAGCCTAGCTCATAGTAATACACATTAATAGTAGTAGTCAGTGTGGTAGTGGTAGTAGTAGTAATAGTAGTAGTAGTCATTGTTACACTTCTTATTTTCACTTCTTCACTGCCCATGCACTAAATCTCCCTCTTATACCTGCCCCTCCAGTAAAAAAAAGTTCCCACTAATGTCATCCTTGATGCTGAAACTAATAAACACTTTGCAGTTCACATCCAGTAGAGTCTCTAGCCAGACATCGTAGAGCTAGAGATTAATGGATTTGTGATTCAAATTCAGGCTTGGTGTTCCTCAAGTTACTGACCTAGGTCCCCTTCTCATCTTGCAATACACACTTGGCCTTGATTTCAAAGGTGACCATTTTTAACTGTTTATGGTATGTCAAATACTATGTTAAGCATATATAAGTGTGATGTATGTATGTAGTAGTATGTGTATAGATGGATACTTTTAATCTCAATGATAGTCTTATGAGATAGATATTATTCTATCATTATCCACATTTAATGGAGAAACTGAGGCTCAGAGAGACTAAGTTAATTGCTCCAGTTTACTCTGCTAGTGACAGAATCATTATCTGAACCCAAGCCAATCTAATCTCTCTATATAAAAGCCTAATATGCAAAGTGTCCCCTTGGGAGTTCTTCAGGGAGACTAGGAGTTCAATCACTCACTATGATATGTGCTGACTAGCATGGGACTGTGCAGAATGAAGGGAGGCCCTGGCCAGCAGCCGGGGAAAGCCCCAGCCAGGGCTAGGGACCCCACCCATGCACGCATTTCATGCCCCAGACTCCTAGTTCTAAAATAATTGTTTTTAGCCATTACATTATAGTATAGTATAGTATAGTACAGTTCCCAATAGTACCTTCCCCAACTTTATGTAAGCTTAAAATAAAATAAACCTGAATATAACTCAAATTTAAGGTTTATTGAAATATCAATGTTTGGATTCAGATGTATTTGCACAAAAATAGATTGGATGCAGATCAGTCAAAAGATTAAAGACTGGAAGAGCCTTCAGAGTGGAACTGGGCTCTTATTCTTCTTTCTCACCTGTATGGCCAGGCTATTTTCATCAGGGGCTCCATCACATTCCCTGACTGCCACACACTGCCCCACCTCCACAGTTTTACTGTTGTTGGTCTTCAACTCTCCATTTCTCTCTCCCACCCCTACTGGGTGAAATCCTACTCATTTTTCTTGGCCAAGATACATAGTCATGTCTGATACCTTTCTTAACTTGGTTCAGATAAAAGCAATTGCTCTAAAAAAAAAAAAGAGGGGGGTAGAGCCGCAAGTTCAGAACAGGACTACTAGTCTCAAATGTCAGTTCTGAAATAATGAAGGCCATCTCCAGGCATCATTCGTAACCATCAGCCTATGAGAGTCCAGTTTAAAACATTAGGGCTTCATTTGTGAGAGGCAGGGGCAGACAGAAAACTGGAGTTTTAGCTTTCAAGCTGCGACTATATTGAACTCTGGTCTCAGTTCTCTGGAGATATTAGAAGTAATGAAGAGTGGCCCCTTCTCAGTCCCAATGTGGCCATAATTATACCAATAATTCACCCAGTAGGTGATAGGACCATGTGAGGAAACTTGGCAATGATTGTCACTGCCTTAAGTAATATCTACCATTTTATGATTCCACATTTCTCTATGAAAGATTCTTCTAAAGAGTATAAATAATACACACTAAATTATAGTTACTAGAAGGATATTTTAAGCCTAAAGTTGGAATTCATACAATTAGTGTCTTAAACCACCTTGAAGGGAGAAAAGCAAACATTTTGACTAAATAATACTTTAGAAGGCTTTTAGGTAGTGTAGGTAACATTCCTTAAATTAATAGCTATTTCTAGATGAAAGTGAACTATGTATAATTTTACATTAAAATGAAATATTATAAAATATAATTAAGAGGCTTATCAGCACTCTAAAATTTTTGGGGTGGAATGAAATGGTATGAATTCAGAAGCATTATTAAACTGGATGGGTGTTTGCTGTATCTGTTTCTTAAGTATGAAATATTTATACCCCTTAGTTCATAGACCATGCAGTATTTATGCCAAATGTTCAATGAAGTCTATATTCAATATTTAGGCAACATGACAGGAGAAAGAACCTATCCTCTAAATTGATTCTAAAATTATCTTCAATTTAAGGCATTATCTCACAATTGCACATAAAGCTCTAAATTCAAGAGAAAGTAAGATTATTTTTACTTGAATTACCATAGGATTTGCTTCAGGTCTTCAGTTATTTTGCCAATAAAGATAGCCAGAATTTTATTAAACAAATTCTCCAACTGAATGATAATTTTGCTATAGACCTTTGCCCACTCTGACCTTCTCACTTGCCTAATTTTAGAAAGAAACCCATCTGTCTTTAAATATTAAGCATAACTGGATCTTTTATCACCAATGTCAGTTTAGAAGAGTTTTCAGCAGATACTATGTTAGAAACTAGTGAAAAAGAATAATTTATTTTAAACATGTAGATGAAAACAAGTGAAGTCTTAAGGCAGAGAGTTCTCAAACTACATCATGCACAGAAGAATCATCAGCAAATTATTTGACTCACCCTCCAGATGCTGAAGCAGTGAGTAGGTATAGGTTGGAATCAGAGAATCTGCATTTTAATGAGCTCTTTCAAATATTTGTCAATTATCTGCAGATTTCACTTTGATATAATTGCCCTGAGAACTCTTCCCTGACACTCAGTTGTTATATTTTAATATAACCTACAGCTCATGTTGTATAAAAGGAGTTTAAGTATTGGAGGCAATAGCCTGAGTTTGACTATATATTCTGCCATTTACCAGCTGTGTGGCTTTGGGATAATCACTTCATCTCTCTGATCATGTTCTTTCATCTGTAAACAGAGGATGTTAATCCTTGTTATGTACTTCCTAGAGTTCTTAGGAACTTCAAATGAGATAATGGCTGTGAATGGCAGAGATTATATTATTCATTCTCTAAATTGTTTTCCTAGTGAGCAAAAAACTAGACTGCTTTTCCTAGCTCCCTGGTTACATTTGATGGAACCATGTGTCTGTGTTCTGGCCAGTGGAAGATTATGTATGTTACTTCCCTCCAGGTTCCCCACCACCACCATTGATTCTCTGTTTTCTTTTTGCCATATAGATGCTATCTCTCAGAGCAATCTTGAAAACCATTTGTGGAACATGGTCAGTCTTAGACTAAAAGAACTGCTTAAAGCTGAGCCTCCTCTCTGTCTATCTGCACTGGAAGGTACACAAGGAATAAACTTCATTGGGGTAAACCACTGAGGCTTTGGAGTCATTTGTTACTGTAGTTAGTCTACTCTGTGATGCATAAAGTTGTGTATACATAGGAGGTTAAATACAAGGACAACAATCAGAGCAGTGAAAAAGCAAAACTGATATACCAGGATGCTTTTTTTAAGAATTAGTGTTGGATCTGAGGAAGGCCTTCCATTCACAAATATGTCTTCACTATATGTTCACTTGCTCTATTGGTCCTTTTACTGGCAGTGGATCAGAGAGATAGCATAAGAAGTAATATTGGAGAATAGACATTAGCAGCAATGAATTGTAGGGACCAGGTATGGGTGCATGAAAATTTAGATGAAGAGTGGCAAACTAGGCTAGCAGAGGTCTAATAAGAACACCTTTGATTTTGAAGCCAAGCAAACATCCAGGAGTAAAGGAGCATGCAGATGGCAAGTGTTAAGTAAGGCAACAAAACTGAAAATAGGCACTTTGTTCTTACCCAATAAATATGCAGAAGCAAGGGATCAGTATGATCTATGGAATTGCAAAGGTTGTGTTCAAAGACCAAGAAGACTATTCTACCATTTGAAATTTCAGCCATTATTCAGACATAACATAAATGTCACCTCTTTTAGAAAGACTCCAACTAAATCAGGAGTTTTTAATATGAAGTCCAAACCCAAGGGATATACTAGTAAGAATAAACTTCTACAGGTTTTTTTTTTAACTCTTTGAACTAGAATGCAAAATTAGGTGCCCATATTTCTGGTGATAGTCCTTAATTTCATCAGCTTTATAAAGAAGTGGAGTCTATGAAGTAAAAAATGTTTAAAAATCATTTCATTGTTTGAGTGGAGACTTAAAATGCAGGTGTTTGTCCTTATTTGACTCTTTACTCAAATGCTCAGCACAAGATAGGTGATCAGTAAATGGTCATTGAAGGGATACACAATTCTTTCTCAGATTCTCCAGGTAGAAATGGCCCTCTTGATCTTTGTAATTCATAAATCACTTGGTATATGATTTCATTTGTGGCTCTCAGACTGCACTGCGTCTAAGTTCATTGTTTACTTGATGTTTTTCTCAGCCTATAATCACCTAAGGGTAAGCAGAGTAAGATTCATCTTTGTATTCCTAAACATTGTCTAAGACAACAAGTGGGATAATTTAAGATAATAATTCATGAGAGGTATGAATTATTATCATTCCCTTTATACAGATAGAAAACTAAAGCCCAGAAAAGTGAATCAATTTAGAAAGCAAGTAGAGAGCCTGGAGTCAAATTCTTATCTATCTTGTCTATCTGATTCTTTATAATCTTTTATATAAAAAGCCCTTGGCTGTCATTCCATAAAGTTGTCAAGACCAATCAAGCAGCAGCTCTCAAGATGGTGAGCGGTGCTGGGCACAAGCTACTAGCTGCAGAGAGCTATGAGCAGTAGAGGGCTATGAGCAGCAGAGGGCTACAAGCAAGGGAGGGCTACAAGAGGTGGAAGGCGGGGCAGCAAGTATTGATCAGCGATGGGTGGGGCGGCTAGCTGAGGCAAGCTGAAGTGAGTGTGTGCACTGGGCCTCTAGTATTATAAAATAACTAGAGGCCTGGTGCATGACATTCATGCACTGGGGGAGGGGGTCCCTCAGTCTGTCCTGCGCCATATTGCAGTCCAGGACCCCTTAGAGGATATATGACTGCTAGTAGGAGTGGGCCTAAGCTGGCAGTAAGACATCTCCCCAGGGGTCCTTAGTGCTGCCATGAAGGCAAGAGAGGCTCCTGCCACCACTGCTGAGCTCACCAGCCATGAGCCTGGCTTCTGGCTGAGCAGCACTCCCCCTCCCCCCCCTGTGGGGATGCACTTAACACCAGGGGGCAGCTCCTTCATTGAGCATCTTCCCCCTGGTGGTCAGTGCATGTCATAGTGACTAGTCATTTGCTGTTTGGTCAATTTGCAAATTAGCCTTTTATTATATAGGATATGCTACTGTAACTTTTCCTCAACACTGTTGGATTGAACTAATGAGAGCAGAGCTAAATTTTATGGACATGAAGTAGACATGAAATATAAGGCAACCAGAAACTACTGATCTGGCCCAATCCTCTCATTGTATAGGTAGGGAAATTAAAACTTAGCACGAGAGAGTGACTTGCCCAAAGTTAGGCAGCAAATAAGTTGAGTGTCTTGCCTCCTGAATTGGCACCCTTTCTTCCATATATTCTATTTTCCCCTTGTTTTGTTGGTTCATGCTGTACTAAAGTGAGGTCAAAGAGCCAAATCTAGGTAAATATCTATAAAAAGATATGATATGTGTTTATGGCTCAATTTAGCTCATTAAGTAACTTCAGACATCCTTTGAAAACTGATAAATATCAGACAATGCATTTTATGCATATAATATTCTACATTATTTTCTTTCAGATATTCTTTTTAAATGGAAATAGAAATGTATCAGATATTATAATAAATGTAGTCTACTTAATTCACAGAAATTGCAGTCCTTCATTAATAAATTAAATATTGAAGAGACAAAATCATTTCAATGTGTCCAAAAGAGCCTTGTCACTAGGCATAACTTAAGAGGTCAAAGTGTACATTTTATTACAATCATTCATATCCAGCTCACTGTCAGCTTCTATGGCTCAATAGACTTATCTATGACTCTTCTTGAGCCACAAAGAGAGCAAAATATGATGAGGAAAATAGAATCATAACTAGTGTCTAAGAATTGTTAGATAGCTATCACCAGAAGAAGCTGCATGTGGTTGTTTCTATATGACTTCAACTGATCTCTTCAAATTAGACAATTTTAAAAATCAAATTATTTTTATACTGACTTTTCTAAAATAAGTCCATTGAAAAACATAAAAATCCTCAAATCTCAAAATACCAATTTAAAGTATTCTAATTAATTTTCTTCTATTTTTGACCTAACTGCTTGAAAATAGTACAATCTTTTTTCTCTCTAAAATAACTAAAGTCAACAGTTGAGCTATTTGAACCACTAGTGAAATCAGTAATAAAAAATGAGTTTGATCAAGACAAACAGAAAAAGAAACCCTGAGAATTAAAAATCAAAAAAAATATTGAGTTAAACACAATAAATCAAGTTCCTCATATAATGAAATTATTTGGCTTACTGTAAGAATTTTACTAACTGCTTTTCTAATCATTTTGTTACCAAATTTAGAAAAGTGGGCAGTACCAAAAGCTAATAGACTTAAATGTTATAAAAACATTTTAAAATGATGAAAACATATCATCAAAGGGGGAAGTTAAGATAGAAATGCAATATAAGTAAAAATGCCCATAATTAAAATTAATTCATCCTACAAGCATTAATTGAGTGCTTTGTAATTGAGTACAGGCCAACAGGCCCAGCGGTGCATAGGTAGGAAAGCTGACTAAGGCAAGAGGTACACTGTCTTGCCCTCCAGGAGATCTCAGCCTAGTGGGAGTAATAGCAATATAGAACTAACTGTAATAAAAGGTGTCCAAGGAAAGAGACAGATGGAACACAGTGGGAATTCAGAGAAGGAAGAGAACAATTCCAGCATGGGTGATATTTGAAATCGTGTAATACCTAGAGCTAACACTCCAGTGAAAAGATAGTTAAGCTTCTGGGTATACCACTCTCTCTAATGTGATATAATCAGGTTATGCTGGTGGTCTAATAGAGTATTTACAGGAGCACAAGGAGGGCTGGAAAAACCTCAAAGGTCACATGTGAGCTTAAATAGTAATAGGAATAAAGTTGGAGAGATCAACAAGGACTTGATTATTTAAAGCCTTAAATGCACCATATTAAGACACAGGCAGTCTTCTGGTTACATCGGACCACACATACATCGTTTCATGGTTACATTGCCATTTCCCATTTACAGTATTTATTTATTTTTTTTAAATATCATTTTGACCTATGTATATACATACGTACTTTATGTTTTTTTTATTACTTATTTACCACAAGTAAAGATCAGGAATTATTATCTTTTATTTATTTATTTTATTTTTATTTTTATTTTTTATTTTTTTACTGTTTCACTTCATTACTGCTGTGTATGTGCTCCATGTGAGTGATATAGGTGCTTATGTAGGTGGGTTCTGACTTACAGCAAAAATCGAGTTGCGTCACACTGTAGGAATATATCTCCAATGTAACCCGAGGACTGATTGTATTTAAATTTTGTCCTGTGGGCAATAGAGAGCCATCAAACGTTTCAGGTAGAGGAATGACATATCATAGTTTGCACTTGAGAAAGTCCACTCAGTGTAGAAAATATATTGGAATGGAAGGGAGCAAGAGAAAAAGTAGAAAATTTCATTAAATTCATTCTTAAGTTAAAGATGATGAGGGCCTAAGAAGGCAGTGGTGGTGAGGCTGGATAAAGTAAAATTTATTTGACAGTAGAATTTAAACAGAAATGATAGATCTTAGAAATGTGACTAGGTAGAATTGATTAGACATGGTAAATGATTGGATTTGGGATGTAGGGTAAAAAAGAGTCAAAATCACCCCTCAGATTTTAGCTAGGGTGACTCCATAGTGAGCAATAGCATGCCGTCTATATGTATAAAGAGCCAGGGTCCATAATGACCGAAGGCTTGACCAAACACCAGAAGTCAGGAGAGCTGGGTTGATATGGCCTCAGCCTAGGCGACCCAGCACTGACTACTGAAGGGGGTGGGATAAGGCCCAGACAGGGACTAGGAGAGAAAATCAGGGTCTGATCACAGCCCCCACAGCAGTCAGTACAGGGTCGACGTGGTGAAAGTCAGTCCTGCAGTCAATGAACATAGGGTCAATTAACATTAAGTAAACATAAGGTCAATTAATATATCTTTGAAAGGAGTTGAGAATATAAAATACAATGTAGAGTAATTACATTATTTCACAGAAAACTCTTTTCAACTAAGATATTTTCCTTTATTTAAAATGTATCTTGCCCTAGCTGGCTTGCTCAGTGGATAGAGCATTGGCCTGTGGACTGAAAGGTCCCAGGTTCGATTCCTGGTGAAGGGCACATGCCTAGGTTGTGGGCTTGAACCCTTGTGTGGGGCATGCAGAAGGCAGCCAGTCAATGATCCTGTCTCATCATTGATGTTTCTGTCTCTCTCCCTCTCCCTTCCTCTTTGAAGTCAATAAAAATATTTTTTTAAATAAAATGTATCTTTATTGTTGAAAGTATTACAGATGTCCTTTGTTTTTTGTTTGTTTTTGTTTGTTTGTTTGTTTCCCATTGATCTCCTCCACCCTGCACTGCCCCTTCTAGGACTTTGCCAGACTATTGTCTGTCCATGGGCTATTCCTATCTAATACATAAAAATCTAGAATGATTTAGAGAAAATAAAATAAAAGATATGCCAGGTAAATATTGAGCAGAAGAGCCAAAGTTGCTGCATGAATACTGAATACAAGCTTGAATCCAAAACACAACTTATGAGATAAAGTTAATCATTATAACATAACAAAAGGTTCCTTTCACTAGAGAGATAAGATGGTTCCCAATACTTATACACAAAATAGAACAGTATGGGGGTTCAGAATGAGCCTCACCAAGATGTGTCAGATTTTTGAGCTAAAGGCAATTTTTGCTTCAGGCTCAAGTGAAAATTCTGCCCCTCCCTTTAACTACCTAAAAAGAAAAAAAAAAGAATTGAATTATAGGCTTTGCCCATAATAACACATTATCCTATATAATAAAAGGCTAACATGCAAACTGACAGAAAAGCAGAACGACCAGTTGCTATGACACACACTGACCACCAGAGGGCAGATGTTCAATGGAGGAGCTGTCCCCTGTTGGTCAGTGTGCTCCCACAGGGGGAGCGCCACTCAGCCAGAAGCCAGGCTCATGGCTGGCTAGTGTGGCAGCAGTGGTAAGAGCCTCTCCTGCCTCCGTGGCAGCACTAAGGATGTTGACTGATGGCTTAGGCCCACTCCTGAGGGACCCCCCCGCCCCCGAGTGCCTAAGCCATCAATCAGACATCTCCGGGGGCTCCAGACTGCAGAGGGTGCATTCAGGGCTGAGGGACGCCCACCCCCCCAGGGTACAAATTTTGTGCACCAGGAATCTAGTTAATATATAAAACACATTTCAATAAGAATGGTGGCAGGGGTGGGAAACGGGGGAAAAGCATGTAAGGAACTGGTCATACTCCATGAGAACAAGAATTACCAATGAAAGGTATTTGAATCTTAAAAAAAATAATAAAATAAAAAAATCCAACAACAAAAACTCTTTTCCTGAATTGACCTAATAGTTAATGGGCATATATACTAGGATGAATTGCAGGTGCTAGAGAATATCAATGAGCAAATCAGTGGTAGACCTATAGTCATGAATTTATATTCTAGTCAGATGTGACATAATAAATAAAAAACATAATTCTTCAGCCGAAACCGGTTTGGCTCAATAGATAGAGCATCAGCTTGGGGACTGAAGGGACCCGGGTTCGATTCCGGTCAAGGGCATGTACCTTGGTTGCGGGCATATCCCCAGTAGGGGGTGTGCAAGAGGCAGCTGATCGATGACTCTCTCTCATCGATGTTTCTAACTCTCTATCTCTCTCCCTTCCTCTCTGTACAAAATCAATAAAATATATATTTTTTTAAAAAAACATAATTCTTCAATTGGTGATAAATATTATAAAGAATAATAAATCAGCACATATGGTTAGAGAGTGATTGGATGCTTTTAATGTAAAGTGGTCAGGGGTAGTCTCTCTTAAATGGTGATATTTGAATAGAAAACTAAACAAAATGAAGTGGTAAATGTGCCCATCTGGATGAAGAGCATTCCATTCAAAAGAAATAGCAAGTAAAAAAGCCCTAAGGCAAGAGCATGAATAGCATATTCATGTTCAAAGAATAGCAAGGAGGCAAGTGTGACTTGGGGAAAGTAAGAAAGTGAAGCTTGGATAGAAGATGAGGTCAGAGAAACCAGGGACTTTATTATGGAAAACTTTAAAAACTAGCGTAAGGACTTTGGCTTTGTCTCTAAATGCTATAAGCTCCATTAGATTGTTTTTAGTAGAGGAGTGAACTGGCCTGACATGTTTTAACAGGATAACTTTGCTGTGTAGAGAATAGTTTGTAGAGAGGCAATAATAGAATCCAGCAGACTAGTTAGGAGAATTTTGAAGTTATCTAAGCAAGAGATCATGATGGCTTGCATCAAAATGAAAACCTTAGAGATGGTATGGTGAGAAGTGGCCAGGTTTTATTTTGTTTCATTTTAATTTTAGTTTTGTTTATTTTTTAAGGTAAAACTGGCCAGATTTACTAAAATGATGGTTGTATGGTGTGGGATAAAAAGAGAGGCAAAGCTAATTCCAAAGCATTTGGTTTCAACAACTCGACAACAACGTTACCATTTACTGAAATGACAAATACTGTAGGAGGAACCAGTAGTTTGGTATTAGGCATGGTAAGTTTGAAATGCCTATTAATATATAGTTAGCAATTAAGTATACAAATCTGTAGTTCAGGTAAGAATTCTAGGAAGGAGGTAAAAATGTAGGAGTCATCAGTATATTGATAATATTTACTGACTAGGACCACCTTCTCCATAGAGAAAACAAAGGAACAAGAAACATCAAGCTGCAGTGATCCTGAAAAGAAGTACATAGTAGGAGGGATCTCAATACCAGATAGCAAGCTGTATTACAAAGCCACTGTTCTCAAAACTGCCTGGTATTGGCATAATAACAGACATATAGATCAGTGGAATAGAATAGAGAACCCGGAAATTGACCCAAACCACTATGCTCGATTAATATTTGACAAAGGAGGCAAGAACATACAATGGAGTCAAGACAGTCTCTTCAATAAATGGTGTTGGGAAAATTGGACGGATACATACAAAAAATTAAACTAGATCAACAACTTACACCATACACAAAAATAAACTCAAAATGAATAAAGGACTTAAACATAAGACATGAAACCATAAAAATATTAGAGAAATCCAAAAGCAATAAAATCTAGACATATGCCAAAGCAATATCTTCACCCATACAGCTTCTAAGGCATTGGAAACTAAAAAGAAAATAAACAAATGGGACTATATCAAAATAAAAATGTTTTGTACATAAAAAAATCAATAAAACAATAAGAAAGCCCACTTCATAGGAGACCATATTTGCCAGTGTTATCACCGATAAGGGTTTAATCTCCAACATTTACAAAGAACTCATACAACTCAACATAAGGAAGATAAAAAAAATAAAAAATAAAAAAAATGGGCAACAGACCTGAATTGATACTCTTCAAAAAAAGACAGTCAAGAGACATATGAAAACATGCTCAAAGTCACTAATCATCTGAGAGATGCAAATCAAAATGACAATGAGGTATCATCTCACACCTGTCAGAATGGCTATCATCAACAAATTAACAAATGACAAGTGCTGGCAAGGATGCTGAGAAAAAGGAACTCTGGTGCACTGCTGGTGGGAATGCAGACTGGTACAGCTACTGTGGAGAACAGTATGGAGTTTCCTCAAAAAACTAAAAATGGAACTCCCATTTGATCCAGCCTTCCCACTCCTAGGAATATATCCCAAGAAACTAGAAACACCAATCAGAAAGGATATATGCACCCCTATGTTCATAGCAGCACAATTTACAAAAGCTAAGATTTGGAAACAGCCTAAGTGCCCATCACCAGATGAGTGGATTAAAAACTGTGATACATCTACACAATGGAATGCTATGCCACTACAAAAAGGAAGGAACTCATACCATTTGCAACAGCATGGATGGAGTTGGAGAGCATTTTGCTAAGTGCAATAAGTCAGTCAGAGTAAGATAAATATCACATGATCTCACTCATTTGTGTATTATAATGAACAACATAAACCAGTGAACAAAAACAGATCCAGAGACAGAGAAACATTGATCAGACGTTGAAACCTCAGAAGGAACGTAGGGGAGGGAGGGGGTAAAGGGAAGAGATCAACCAAGAGACCTGTATGTATGCATATTAGCATAAGCAATGGACACAGACACAGAGGGTGAGAGTGAGGGCAGGATTGGGCTGTTGGGGACAATGGGGGGGGGGTAACCAAACATTTGTAATACCTTTATCAATAATAAATAAATAAATAAATAAATAGGCAGAAATTGAAGATTTAAAGATTTAAATACTGGACTTTGGGAAACAAAGGATGCTGACCATTGAAGAACATTTTAATTAATGGCAAAGTGATTAAAATCTGAAATGGAGTGACTGGGTTTGAAAAGTAAGTGGAATTCAGATCTTAATGACTCCAGAGCTAAAATTAGTGTACCATTACAATAATTATATCTTTTTTTTTTCTTGGTACAATGATCTCTCCATTCTAATCTTTTTTTTTTTTTTCTTTTTGGTTTTGGAGATATTCTTGATATTTACTTAAGCCATCCTTTTTGTATGCACTTTTACTATGAGTTTCTTCATAGTACATCTCTTTTAAAATATGCAACTACAAATATTATTTAAACACACCTCTGGAACTAGTTTCTTGGGAAGTCTAACATAATTATTTGGTAAATGTGAAACTAACCAAAAGGTAAAGAGCTAGATAATTTTAACCATACCATTTAACTATGACAGACTGGTCTGCTAAGGGACTGATCTGTCAAGGGAAAATTAATTTTTGTGGGCATTGATCAAAGTAACCATCTACAAGTTTACTGGATAAATATAGAGTCTCTCCTTACTTCTCCCCCCTAAATTTTGTACAGACTTCAGCCCATTCTGCTATCATGTTTACTTCAGCTTAAAATTTAACTACCATTTATTGAGTTATACTGACTCAGGTATTTGGTTAAGCTAAAATGTAATAGCTTATGTTTAATGGAATGCTTACTTGAAGTACTTTAATACCATTCAATGTTCACAATAAACCTCTTTGGTAAGTGATATGATTCTCCCATTGTGTAAATGTGAAAACAGACAGAAATGTAGGTTGAAGTAACTTACTCAATATTGCACACATAGGTAGCTGTGGAGCCATGATTAAAACCCAGGGGTTGTGGCTCCAGAATCTAGGCCTTTAACCACTAAGCTCTCCTCCCTTCCTAAGACTATTATACCTTATTTCACTCAATGGTTTTTATTTCCATTTTATAGAAGAAGAAACTAAATCTTAGAGCAAAGGATCAATAACTGGTTTAAAATAACACATGTGAAGCCGGAACCGGTTTGGCTCAGTGGATAGAGCTTCTGTCTGCAGACTGAAGGGTCCCAGGTTTGATTCTGGCCAAGGGCATGTACCTTGGTTGCAGGCACATCCCTGGTAGGGGGTGTGCAGGAGGCAGCTGGTTGATGTTTCTAGCTCTCTATCCCTCTCCCTTCCTCTCTGTAAAAAAATCAATAAAATATACATTAAAAAATAATAAAACAATAAAATAAAATAACACAAGTGGAAAACAAAGAATTTCCATGCCAAGCCTATCACTTTTTCTACATTTATAATACACTTGATATATTTATAGTTTACTTTTTCTTTAACACAGTAATTGTCAAAATTGTTTTTCTTGGTCTGTTTGAATAGGCATTGTTTAACACAAAAGAAGGTTCTATTAGTAAATACTTTCAGTAAGCTAGAGATGTCTTTTCTACAGGTCTTTTCAATACCACTGATATGCTAATGTGCCATTTGAAGCCATGGGGGGCGGGTATTTAGCAACTTAACCATGTAATTTGTTTTTCTCAGAGCATCTTTAGCAGCAAATGCATAGAACATACTTAGACTGAGGCATAAATACATTCCTGAGCACACACATAGTACTCTGATGACCTTAACTAGATTGAAAGACAATCTGGTTTCTGAATTAGATTAAGAGACACTCAGATCTTTATGGTTGAGATGCAGGATATAATATTTTCTTAATAATACCATCTTTACATGCCACTAATATGGTAAATCATTTTTGAAGATGTCTAATTATGCCCAATTGATTTTTGTTCAGTTTTAGAGTGATGTTTTCAGAGTTGCTCCCAGAGTTCTAGGGATAAGTCTTTGTTTGCAGGCATTCCATGCCCTACATACTGATAACCATCCTCAAGGGTGCTACCAATAATTTGTATTACAATTTTGTGGTTTATGTTCTGGTAAAGTTAAGTGGATACAGTCCTTTCACTTCTTTTAGAAGTGTTGCTGCAGTTGGATGAATTACATGAGTAATAACAAATATAAAAATAATGTTTAAATCATAGGAGGATAAGGATAGAATAAATATGTTTATTGATTGTCATTACATGGTAGCTCCAGTGAAGTCTCACTTAAGGTGATATCTGATTCAATGATGGCATAAAGTGATTATAGTGATGAGGAGGTCTCAAACCAAAATGTATTCTTCAACTCCATTATGACATAAAATGGAGAAATTATATTTTGGGATAGCACTAACTTTGGAGAACCCACAAGAAGGTACAACCCCTCCCTCAATTATAAATAAATATAAAAATGTATTATGTGCTAGAAAAGAATGAGCTGAAATGCAAATGCTTTCTTTTCCTCAGGGAAGTCATTAGGAATAAAAGTTAATAGGTAATTGTGACTTGGTGCCAAATTTCATGGCTGTTAGGGGAAAAAAAGCAGATATTAATTTTCTTATAAAGACCAATTGAGATGAAACAGAGAAAGATCCATATAGATTGGATATGCCTAAGGCCTAGAAAAGAGGAAAATAAAGAACACACACACACACACACACACACACACACACATTTTGCACTTGGATTCCATAGCCTGTTACAAAATCAGGAAATCACAGAATATTAGAGTATAATAGAAAGAGACTATTCTACTATCTGACTTATCAATCCCATCTATAATAGCTTCCACAAGTGATTGTCAAATATTTACATGAATGAACTAACAAGATAATGAGATAGTTTATTTTATTACTGTAGAACTTATACTGGTGATCTGGGAGGCCTTGTATTACAATGCAAAGACTACAGATTTTAGAAGCAGAATAGACTAGCTTCAACTCTGACTCCTCTAGTCCTAGCTGTATCAGCCAAAATGGGCTGAGTTATGCTATATTAACCAATAACTCCAAAGTCCCTGTGAGAAATAGAAATTTATACTATAAAAAAAACCACAGCTTAGAACATGAGCATAGAGTAAGGATATATATATATATATATATATATATATATATATATATATATATATATATATATATATATTGCAGTCATCTCTTGGGTTTTCATGGCCAGTAAGAAAGGTTTATTTCTTTTTTCTTTTATTT
The DNA here is from genome assembly GCF_964339955.1 of Pipistrellus hanaki. NCBI lineage: Eukaryota > Metazoa > Chordata > Mammalia > Chiroptera > Vespertilionidae > Pipistrellus > Pipistrellus hanaki. Next base: position 16,944,326 of record NC_140524.1, on the reverse strand, counting down.
TTTATTCCCCCATTCAATCTTGGCTGCCACAATCAGACAGACAGAAAGCCAGAAAGCATGAGCGAGGACCTTTTTTCTCTCACTGGAACCCAAGCAACAGACAGTAAATACTCCAGATCTGTCAAATAGATGCATAAGGTTTATTTCTCACTTATGTCATATATCCAATCCATATTGGTAGGGAACCTCTGCTTCAGCTTGGCATATGTTTTTATTATCACTGCTAGAGGGAGAAGGGAATATAGTGAATCACATAGAGACTTTAACATATTCCACCCAGAGGTCTTATGCCCATCCTTAGCTTCAAATAAGGTTAAGAAGTACAATACTATCCTGTATCTGGAAGGAGTATAAATGGAATGTTTGTAAACAGTCTTAATTACTAACAGAGTATCCATATGACAATGGGAAAAATTTACCCTTTCTTGATCTACTATTTCATCTGCAAAATGGGTCAATAATACCTATTTTGTCTAGAACAGTCCTTTATGTAATAGATGTTCAAGTATAGTAGTTTCTCCTCTGTGATATATATATAGTAGGATCAGGCCTAAATAGGCAGTTGGACATCCCTCGAGGGGTCCCGTATTGGAGAGGATGCAGGCTTGGTGAGGGACACACCTCCCCCGTGCACAAATTTCGTGCACCAGGACCTTAGTCTATATATAAAAGCCTAATATGCAAAGTGTCCCCTTAGAAGTTTGACCAGGAGACCAGGAGTTTGATAGCTCATTATGACTTGTGCTGACCACCAGAGGGTGGTACAGAATGAAGGCCCTGGACAGCAGCTGGCAGCCACTAGGGATCATACCTGTGCATGAATTTCCTGCACTGGGCCTCTAGTTTAAAGATAATAGTCTTACCTGAACCCAATTATTCTCTCCAAGCTAAATATTCCCAATTATTTCAACCATTCTTCATATAATATATGTTTGAATACCATCATCATCTTAATTCTTCCCCTATGACCTTGTTCTGGTTTGTCTCTATTTTTATAGAGTAATGGTCAGATCTGAGCCCAGTGTCCCACCTGTTCTAGTCTAATAGCATAACATTCATCTGAGACTGTAAGTGACCTCTTTCTGGACATCATGCTTCTTCTTTATGTAATAAAGACATTTTGAAAAGTCAGGCCACACTCATAAAATCAATGGATATTATGGCTAGAAAGAAATGGAAATTATTTAAACTAGAGTCCCTAAGTATAGTTCTTTGTCAGTAACATAAGCTTCATTTGTAGAGTTCTTCATTCAGAGTCATTTACATGACAATACTAGGTGTACCGGTTAATAATGTAGGATTTTGTAATCAAAGAAAACACTATAATTTTAAGAGAAACATCAAAAGTGCTTTATTCAAAGTAATGTCCATTACTAGCTACACATTTCCCTCATTTTCAGGTAATTTGTGGATATCATCCCAATAGAACTTTTCTTGTTTTGAGGCAAACCATTTAGAGACCCAAATTTCCCCTTCTTCATATATAAGTGCATGTGCTGTCGATTGGAATAAGTGAATAAGTGGTAACCTGAAGGAGCGAGGTGTGGTGAACACAATGGGTAGGTTAATACTTCCAAGGCAAGATTTTTTTAATGTGTCTTTAACTGGTTTTAAAGTCTCTGATAGTGCATCATCATGAAGCAAATTATTTTTCTGTGTCTTCTGGCATATTCTGATCATTTTATGTTCAAAGCGTAGTTGAAATTTATTATTTGTTGTCAATAGCTATTGACCAGTATTAATGATTTCAACTGATTTTAGCATAATACTGGTTTTATCATAATACACCACACCTTCCTGATCCCACCAAATCCAGAGCATTGTCTTTTTTTCTGAAGAGATTTGACCTTTCAGTTGATATTGATGATTGACCTGGATCCAACCATGATTTTGTGCATTTGGGATTTTCAAAATAAATCCACTTTTCATCGCCAGTCATAATTTGATGCAAAAGAGACTTTCATTCGTGCAGTTGAAACTTTTCACTGATGACGTTTCAGTTTTCCATTTGTCTTTTTTTTTCCAGTTTTAACCAATTTATTTTTCTAGTCTCTTTTTTTTAAATTTATTTATTGATTAAAGTATTACATATTTGTCCCCATCCCTCCATTACCTTCCCAATCCCCCCACTAATGTCCTCACCCCCCCCTATTGTCTGTGTCCACTGGTTAGACTTATAGCATGCATACAAGTCTTTTGTTTGATCTCTCTCCCTTACCCTCACCCTCTCCTGCCTTCCCTGTGCTGTTTGACAGTCTGATTAATGCTTCCCTGTCTCTAGATCTGTTGCTTTTTATTATTTATCATAGATGAGTGATATATTGTGATATTTATCTTTCTATGACTGTCTTATTTCACTTAGCATGATGCTCTCCAGTTCCATCCATGTTGTTGCAAATAGTAGGAATTGTTCTTTTTTTAGTGCAACATAGTATTCCATGGTGTAGATGTACCACAGTTTTTTAATCCACTCATCTGCTGATGGGCACTTAGGCTGTTTCCAAATCTTAGCTATGTTCAATTGTGCTGCTATGAACATAGGGGTGCATATATCCTTTCTGTTTGATGTTACTAGCTTCCATTTGTCTTTCATTCAGTTGATGTGGCACCCATTTTCCTTGCTTTAAAATCTTTCCCATTGCTTGTAAACAATTGGAAATTGTTTGCTGAGCAACGTTTAATCTTTCTGCATTTTTCTTTTTAGTTTGACATGCATCTTCATCCAATAATGCTTGTAATTGTTGGTCTTCAAATTTTTTCAGTTGACCTGGACATTTTTTGTCTTTCACATTGAAATCATCACCTTTAAAGCATTTATTTTTTTTTAATTTTTATTTATTTATTATATTTGTAAATTGTACTTATGTTGAAACTAGTGTTCACAAGTATCTTGAGATGGAGCATATTCACTATAAGCTTCTCAAAGTATATGATAACTTTCAGCATAATTTTTCTTCAAAATAAAGTAGTGATTTAAAACTTCCATCAAATGCTCTTTTTTTAAAAAAAAATATTCAAAATTTCTAAGTGTAAAAATACCTATGATGTTAGCACCTTCAGCAAATTTGATATATGAAGTTTTGAAGCTTGCTGTCAATACAACAAAATAGCATACATATCAAATCACATATATATCAACAAATGTGTAACTTCATCTATTGAAAAAGATATGCATTATTAACTGGTACACATAATATAATGGAATGCACTCATCTAGTTTCTAAGGTCTTGGGTAGAAATCTCTAATCTGGTACATTGAAAAATTTGAGAAATCTTCTATAGTATCCCCACAGCTTTCTTGATTCTATGCATTGTTATTTTCAAATGTTCACATGTAGACCAAACATATACTTCAGAACACCTGAAGCCCACAAATTTGCATTTATAACAAGTAGTTTAGTACAATCTGGTGATCAGCTAGATTTGGGAATCTAATTGTTCACACATGCATTAGCATATTGTCTTCTGTTGTTTTTACTTCAAAACTATATGCTTTATGTCTAGAGACAGCATAATGAAATACATATGAAATTTACTGGGTTTGAATCTTGGCTCTACTAACTACTAATTATTTTACCTCAGGCACTATTCAGGCTCCCTGAACATCATTTATTCTTATATACAAAACTAAAGTCCTTGTGCACAAAATTTGTGCACGGGGAGGGGTGTCCCTCAGCCCAGCCTGCACCCTCTCCAATATGAAACCCCTTGAGGGATGTCTGACTGGCCATATAGGCCCAATCTTAAACGGGCAGTCAGACATCCCTCTCACAATCCAGGACTGCTGACTCCCAACCGCTCACCTGCCTGCCACCTGATTACCCCTAACCGCTTCTGCCTGTCAGCCTGATCACTCCCTAACCATTCCCCTGCCAGCCTGATTGACACCTAACTGTTCCCCTGCCAACTTAATTGTCCCTAACTGTCCTCCCCTGCTGGCCTCGTCACCCCCAACTGCCCTCCCCTGCAGACCTAGTCAGCCCTAAATGTCTTCCCCTGCAGGCCTGGTCACCCTTAACTTCCCTCCCCTGCTGGCATGGTTGCCTCCAACTGCCCTCCCCTGCTGGCCTTATTGCCCACAACTGCCCTCCTCTACAGGTCTGGTCCCCCTCAACTGCCCTCCCCTGTAGGCCTGGATCCCCCACAACTGCCCTCCCCTGCAGGCACAGTCACCTCCAACTGCCCTCCTCTGCCTGCCCAGTCACTTCTAATTGCCCTCCTTTGCAGACCTGATTGTCCATAACTGTCCTCCCATGCTAGCCATCTTGTGGAGGCCATCTTGTGTCCATTGGGGGCAGCCATCTTTGGCCACATGGGGGCGGCCATCTTGTGTGTTGGAGTGATAGTCAATTTGCATATTACTCTTTTATTAGATAGGATAATACTCACCTTACAAAGTATAGTGATAATTAAATGAAATAATGCATGTAAATCTTTAGCACTGTGCCTGGAACAGAGTAAGCACTCAAAAATAGCAGTATTCATTCCATTCTCAGATGACAATGTGCAGTGCTTAGTCTCAAATACAAAAGGAGGGGATTCTGCCTTGTTACCTTCTATGCATCCCACCCCATATACAAATCTCTTTTCTTCAGTGATCTTCCTCCAGATTTTTCTGACCTGTACAGATCCATATCAGTTTGAAATTAATATCCCAATAAATTTCATTTTAATAAAAATAATTCTATTGACCTCATTACTCAATAATATTTTATTTTCACAACATAACTAATGGAATGTAATGTGAGCATATTAGTCTCCCAAGAAGACAAGATAGATGAAAAAGCACTGGAACATAATAAACATTGTGAGACAAGTTGGGGGAAGTGCTAAAGATGCTATTATAGAAACCAATGTGTTCTGTGACAAGACTTTCCTTGGAAATATTTAATGGTGACTCTAGTGGGATTACTTACTTGTTAATACTCTACATATTTATAGGAATTTATAGGAAAGCCAAGTTAATAGGACATTCTAGATACTAAAAATATATGACTGCCTTATGATGAAGTAAAGAGTGTTAAGGAGATGACTATTTGGTGTTTCTATATATTAACAAAGCAAACATGAAAAGTGGTATTATTTAAAAAACAGTGCAGCTGCTTCAATTAAAAAAAGAACAAGGAGATATTAAAATGCCAACTCTGTCTTTACCTAGCTCTAAAAATATGTGAGTATTTAAATTCTTTGAGACTTTATTTTCTCCTCCACAAAAGGGGTAATGCAGGACAATTGGTTGGGTATTTTGTTGTTGTTGTTGTTGTTGTTTTGTTTTGTTTTCTAATTTGCAGTCAAAACTCTGGACGCTTCCAAACAATGAGATTTAAGTTAATTTTTAAATAACTAATTTTTAAAACACTCAATTGTCAAGAACATAAGTAGGCAGTTAAGATTGAAGTACAAATAGTTTATGAACAGGAAAATATGCTTAGCTTTAATCATAATTAAATATGCAAATTAAAACAGAATGAAATTCTATTTTTCACATATTAGAATGGTAAATATATAAAGCAACATTAATAGTTCAGATATTTTTTTTTGTGGTTGTAAGGAAATTGGTACTTTCATACAATGTTGATTGACCTCCAATATAACTAATTGGAGGTCAATTAGACATTGCAGATCCCCTTTAACCTAGCACTTCCTCGCCTTACAAATTATCCTAGCAATATGTTCACATGTATGTGCAAATCTATTATGAATAAGGATTTTTTTTTGCAGTAAGGTTTTTAATAGTAAAAAGCTGAAAACAATTTCAATGTTCACCAGTAGGAGACTTGTTATATAAGTTTGGTTCAAAGTAATACTATATGGGCACTAAAAAATGGTGGTAGTTAGGGAAGTTGCTCATAGGGCTAGATCCTTTATACCTTACATGAAAAGAAATAAAGAAGGTGTAGACTAACTCATATTTAATGATCAGTTACTGGGTGACTGACTGGTACTGGTCCTTTATTATTTCACTTAGCCTTTACATCAAACTCTATGAGGTAGTCTCTATTATCATTCCAATATTACAGAGGAGGAATTTGAAATACACAGAAGGATGACCAAGTTCAGACAGCTAGTATGTGACAGAAACTGGATATAAACCCAAGACTGAACTGTATTAACCCACTATTCTTTTTTGCTTCTTCTTATATAAAGTCCTCTGTATTTTCCCACTTGAAGAAAGAATAAAAAAAATATGTACATATGCCTGGATATGATTTTAAAAGTCCTGATAAGATACCCAAGTAAAGGTTAGCTGCAGTTGACTATGGAGGATTGGGGAACTGAGGCTTCAGATAGGAAGAAAATTTGCTCAGGGTCATATACTGAGAGGCCAGATTAGTATGATCTCTGAACGCATAATAATCTGGCTACTCTGGCTACTCAATATATATATTAATATAATATAATATTATATATATATATATATATATATATATATATATATATATATATATATATATATATTAGAGGCCTGGTGCATGAATTCATGCATGGGTGAGGTCCAGCCAGGCTGGCCAGGGGGAGGGGACATGGGCGGCTAGCCAGCCTGCCTGCTAGTTGAACTCCTGGTGGAGGGGACAATTTGCATATTAGCCTTTTATTATATAGGATATACACTGAGTGGCCAGATTATTATACATTCAGAAATCATAATAATCTGGCCACTAAGTGTATATTCCTTTGTCTTTGTTTGTTTTGTCTTGTCTTAATCTTTTTCATGAATTAATTTTCATTGAGTGATAACTACAAAAGCAACTAGCTTTTTAGGCTAAAAATTTATTTCAAAACAAAACCTAATACTCTCATCATTCAACAGATTGGAAAACTAAGACTGAAAGAGGGGAAGGGATCCAGTGAGTTCAAGCTACTAGTTAATAGATGAATAAGAACAACAATCCATGGCTGTTTGAGTTCTCTTTTAACTTTCTTATTCCTTTTATCCCTGACCCTCAGAGACACTGTGGGTCAGAGATAAAGGAGAGATGTCAACTTCATTGTTAATTTTTTAATTTTGTTAAACATTGTATATATTTTAAATTAAATATTTTTTTTCTAAAATGCCATCATAGTACTAGCTAGCAGAATTCAACAGCACATTAAAAGATATCATTTATGTCATGATTAAGTGGTATTTATTCCAGGGATACAAAGATGGTTCAACATATGGAAATCAATTAATGCGATATACTACATTAACAAAATGAAGAATAAAAATCTCATGATCATCTTAATAGATGTATAAATAGTGTTTGAATCAATTCAACACCCTTTCATGATGAAAACAAACAAACAAACACACACACACACACCTCTCAGTAAATTAGGAATAAAAGGAAATTGCCTCAACATATCAATGTCATGTATGACAAGCCCCACCTAACATTATACTCAACAGTAAAAAGCAGAAAATTTTTCCTCTAAGATCAGGAACAAGGAAAGGATGCCCACTCCTGCCAATGCCACTTTTTATTCAACATAGTACTTGGAGTTCTAGCCAGAGCAATTATCTAATTAAAAGGTATAAAAGACATCCAAAAAGGAAAGGAAGAAGGAAAAATGTCTTTATATCAGATGGCATGATTTTTTATATAAGAAACCCTGAAGATTCCACCACAGAACTCTTAGAACTAATAAATTCTGTAAAGTTTCAAGATGCAAAACCAGTGTACAAAAATCTATAGTCCTTCTTCATATATTAACAATGAACTTTCTGAAAAGAAAATTAGGAAAATAATCCCATTTACAATAGCATAAAAGTAATAAAATTCTGAGGAATAAACTTAACTAAGATGGCAAAAGACTTGTACATAAACCCTAACCAGTTTGGCTCAGTGAACAGATCGTCAGCCTGCGGACTGAAGGATCACAGGTTCAATTCCAATCAAGGGCATGTACCTTGGTTGTGGGCACATCCCCAGTAGAGGGTGTGCAGTAGGCAGCTAATTGATGTTTCCCTCTCATCAATGTTTCTAACTCTCTATCCCTCTCCCTTCCTCTCTGTAAAAAATGAATAAAATATATTTTTTAAAAAAAGACTTGTACATTAAAAAAATACTGATGAAAAAAGTTAAGGAAGACACAAAAAAAATGGAAAGTCATCCTGTGTTCATGGATTGGATGACTTAATACAGTTAAAATGTCCTTACTACCCAAAGTGATCTATGGATTCAATCAATGTCTTTCAAAACCCCAAAGGTATATGATTTCACTTATATGTGGAGCCTAAAAACAAACAAACAAACAAAAAGAACGACAACAGATTATATACAGAGAAGAGCTAGATGGTTGTCAGAAGGAAGCGGGGTTGAGAGGTTGGGTGAAAAAGGTGAGGGGATGAAGAACCACAAATTGGTATTTACAAAATAGTCATGGGGATTTAAAATACAGCATGGAGGGTACAGTCAATAATATTGTAATAATTATGCATGGTACTGGAAATACTGGGGGGAGCACTTTGTGAATTGTTTGATTGTCTAACCACTGTGCTGCCAACCTGAAATAAAACAAAGTAATATTGAATGTAAACTGTAATAAAACAACTTAAAAAAACACACACACAATTAAACTAGAACTACCATATAATACAAATGGTATTTCTGAGAGAAATAGAAAAAAATTCTAAAATGTATATGGCAACATAGAAGATTTCACATAGCTAAAATAAATTTTTAAAAAAATATATTTTATTGATATTTTACAGAGAGGAGGAAGGGAGAGAGATAGAGAGCTAGAAACGTCGATGAGAGAGAAACATCGACCAGCTGCCTCTTGCACACCCCCTACCGGGGATGTGCCCGCAACCAATGTACCTGCCCTTGACCGGAATTGAACCTGGGACCTTTCAGTCCGCAGACCGACACTCTACCACTGAGCCAAACCGGTTTCGGATAAAATAAATTTTTATAAAGAAAAACAGAGCTGCAAGCATCACACTTCCTCATTTCAAAATAAATTACAAAGCTAAAGTAATTAAAACTGTATGTGATTGGCATAAAAACGGACATATAGTCTGATTGTGCAGAATTCAGAATTCAGAATTCAGAAACAAGTTAATGCATATGTGATCATCTGGTATTTGACAAGGATACCAAGACTTGTGCTGGGGAAACTGAATACCCACATACAAAAGAATGAAACTGGACTTTTATTTTAAACCATAAACAAAATTCAACTCAAAATGGATTAAAGATTTAGAGGTAAGCCCCGAAACTAGAAAACTTCTAGGAGAAAAAAATAAGGGAAAACAATATGAGATAAATGTTGGCAATGATTTCATGAACAGGACACCAAAGGTATGGGCAGCAAAAGCAAAAATAGACAAGTAAGGCTAAATCAAACTAAAAAGTTTATGTAGAGCAAAGAATGCAGTCAACAGAGTGAAAAGGCAATCTACCAAATGGGAGAAAATATTTGCAAGCCATTTGTCTGATAATGGATCACTTTCAAAAATATATAAGAAATTCTTATGATTCAATAGCAAAAAAACAAAAACAAAAAAACAAACAAACAAAAAAATCCCAAAAAACACCCAATTAAAAATGGGGAGAGGGCTTAAATAGACATTTTTACAAATGTGACATACAATTGGCCAACGGGTATCTAACAAGAGTATCAATGTCAGTCATCACCAGGGAAATGCAAATAAAAACTATAATCATATATTACCTCACACCTGTTAGTATGGCTATTATTTAAAAAAAAAAATACTTAAGACAAGTATTGGTGAGGATGTGGAGAAAATAGAAGCCAGTATACTTTGGGTAGGAATGCATAATGGAGTAATTGCTATGGAAAATGTGTTGAGGTTCTTCAAAAAATTAAAACAATAGCTACCATATGATACAGTAGTTCTATTTCTGAGTATTTGTTCAAATAAACTGAAGTCAAGTCACAAATAGTATCTGTACTCCCATGTTCATTGCAGCATTATTCACAATATCCAAGAGGTGGATATAACTTAAATGTCCATGAACAGATGAACAGATAAAGAAAATGTGATATAAACATACAATGAAATACTATTCATCCTTAAGAAGGAAGTAAATCCTGTCAAGTGCTATAACTTAGATGAACTTTCAGGGCATTAGGGTAGGTAAAATAGGCCAGTGACAGAAAGACAAATATTGCATGATTATTCTCATATGAAGCATCTAAAATAGTTAAACTCATAGAAGCAGAGGAAAAAACGGCGATTGCCAGAGGATGGGGGTTAGGAGAATGAGAAGTTTTTATTCAATATGTGTAAAGTTTTAGTTATGCAAGATGAATACATTCTAGAGATCTGTTGTGCAATAGTGTTATCTTGGCTTCTAAGTTCTCTGAATTTATAGAATCCTTGATGCCAGAGCTATATAGCCTCTGCAACTGTCCCATTAGACTAGACTTTTCTAAAGTTGATGATATTCTTGTTCACCTTGAGCTACCAATGTTGATAAAATTGCTTATTTTGCTCAGGCATGGAAATTTTCCGAGAAGTTATTAGCCTCTTTGATATTCTGTGATTTCCTTGATATGCTGGGATTTCCTTGAGTTGAATAGTTTAGTATACTTGATCATGCTTGGTGTGTGTGTGTGTGAGTGTGTGTGTGTGTGTGTCTGTGTGTGTGTGTGTGTGTGTGTGTGTGAGAGAGAGAGAGAGAGAGAGAGAGAGAGAGAGAGAGAGAGAGAGTGTGTGTGTTAACAGCACTCTTATGGAGAAGACAAGAAAAATCACTAAATGGAGACATTAGCCACACTTGACCTTTCAAGTATTATATTATTATCTTCTAGGCCTATATAGGGAATGACTCTATTGGCTAGATGACAGCAGCTTTGAGTGTAGACAGACTGCATATATCCAACAGTGAAAGCTAAAATAAAACCCAGATAAACAAGCAACAGTGAGAAAGGCTGAGGTGAGTTTTGGTTTTTATATATGGAAGTTAAGGGTGGAAGTAGGGAAAGGGAGAGAAGAAAAAATTCAGTTTCTTAGGCCTCTTAAAATTTTTATCAACTATTCTATGATGGAGTTATTTTACTTTTTTTTTAAATCAGCTCATTTGTAATCAGTTTCTTTGCAAATTAATTTGCTCCCCTTTTCTAACTTTTTCCTTGTGAGGAAAAACTGAATTCAATGCCCCATGAAATGTCTAAAAGTTTGATGTGTAAGTAGATAATGATGTTTAATGCTGAAAAATGTTATTAAGTGTAATTTTTCTGCCTCCTCCAAAAAGTTTGCAGCCCTATTTTAGGCTGCTATGTAGAAGATCATTACTACTATAAAATAATGTTGAGTCCTACCACTAGTGACAGGCAAATCTATATATATAATACAAGAAAGTAAATAGAAAGGACAAACACAGCTGACCTAAACAAGTCAAAAGATTTAATGTTTTTTAATTTTTTTGTTGAAAATTTTGCAACTCTTTAAATTTGCATGACAAAGGGCATAGCTATTTCTCCTCCCTCCATTACTAAATAGAGAGGAGGAAAAAGAAAATAAACATAGAGGTTTAGAATAGTGAAACTACGGAGCTTCAACAAATGTGTTCAGATCCCCTCTCACTTGTCATTACAGTCTGAGATCCTAAACCAGGTGGCTTCCTTAGGACTTGAGATGGTTGAGACTGCATCCTCATGGAGATGCCCCTTCTTTCCAAATCTACTTCCCATGGAACAAGATCAATTCAAGTTTATGAACAGAAGAAACACCATGGGGGAAAAGTTTGGCTAGGCAGTGAGTCTTCCTTAATAAAAGTGCCTTTTGGGAACAGTTTTATTTGGTAACACTGGAGGCCAAAATGGAAACTCAGCTTCCAGTTAGAGAGAGATTTATTCTGTTGATATTGGGTCCCTGAGGTTCTAATTATTAAGATCCAAGTGTAATTAAGTAGAACACCCATCCTGCTGACAAACAACAGAGTCACACCCCAAATGTGAGCTCTGTTCACAGAGAGGTGATAGCTCATCAATACCCTCCTTCCTCAAAGAGCAGAGCAGACAAGCACAAAAAAGAAAATGAAAACTGAATCTTCCTTACAGAATAAAAGAAAAACAACAAGAAGAAAGGTAGACAAAGAAAGAAATGATAGCACAGGCTCCCTATCACCTGAAATCAGGGGCTAGCGCAAATTGGAAAATATGAAGACCCTATGTAAAATTGCTAGTAGGGTGTACACTTTGCTTTGAATGGAACAGTTGAGAGCTGTTTATGAAAATCTATATTACTCAATTCTTTTATGCCTGCAAAGAATTAGAACATCACAAATCCTAGCAAAATAATTCTTCGAGTTTTTAGTAATGAATTATAGTTTTAGTTGTACATTTTTCTTTTTTAAGAAAATATATTTTATTGATTTTTTTACAGAGAGGAAGAGAGAAGGATAGAGAGTTAGAAACATCGATGAGAGAGAGACATTGATCAGCTGCCTCCTGCACACCCCCAATTGGGGATGTGCCTGCAACCAAGGTACATGCCCTTGACCGGAATTGAAACCGGGACCCTTCTGTCTGCAGGCTGACACTCTACCCATTGAGCCAAACTGGCTAGGGCTAGTTGTACATTTTTCGTCTTCTTAATTCCTAATTATTTTATCCTTTCTTTTTTTAATTTCTTTATTGTTTACAGTGTTACATATGTGTCCTTATTCCCCCATAACAACAACCCCCCTCAAGGGCTATGCTGAACTAAAATACAAAGTATGGCACTTGACTGAAAAAAACATTTCTTATTCAGATTGGAGATAAATCACCAGAAATACAGGCTAATGCATCATTTAGCCCAATTCTGTGATATAACTACAAAGTGAGATTTTTACCTAATCAATGTTAAATTTCTGTGTAAAAAGAAACATGCTGAAATAAACTAACTGAGCTGCAGGATCTTTGAAGGAAGAAATGTGTTTTATTCTCCTCTGTCTTTCCAAACATATATATCAGCATGTAGTATGTATTCATTATTGTGTTCATTCAGCTAATATATTAACAATACCTGCTAGGGCCAGCCTGGTGCTGGGTACTGGAGGTATAGCACTGAGTTATATGTGGTCCTGTCCTTAAGAAAAGCAAAATCTAGTGGAGCTTGTCAAGTAAAACAACAAATTTGAACTTTGGTAAGTAGATAATTTATTGGAAATAAGTATTGCATGTAGGGTGAAAGGGATAATTGAAATAAATTGAAACTATTGCAATAAGGTGAAGACTTTGACCATGGTGATCTGCAAGTGTCTCAATGGTCAGGGATGAAAGGGCTTTTCTTTTACAGGGAAGATAAACAAATCTATGAGCAAGGGTGGCGTGATGGGATGGAAAGTTAGAGAATGTTTTACTTTCAAGTGGAAGCTTTAGGCTGCTAGTTCAGGCTAAAGGTGGGTCAAAATTCAGAGGTCACAACAAAGAAAAGAAGGCTGACAAAATATGATTGATTCTACACAGTGGGCATTTTGTTATGATTGTTCAATGGGGATAAACATTTCAGCTATTCATTTTTGAGATAAAGGATGGGAATTTGGAGGATCTATGTCTGGTGTTGTTATAAGAATTAAAGGGGCTCATTCACAAGACTGGACTAAGTCATGGGGAAGAGTGATTCTTGGCAGTAAGTTATTTCAGGGAACACAAAAGTGTTGGGGAGTTGTTCCTTAAGCATTGCTCTTTTTCCAGGAACACATGGCTCAGGCAATGCAACAATGTCAAGGGATAAGACCTGTACATAATTGAAAATGAACCAAAGCCATGCTCTTAAAGAGGACTATTCAAAGAAATTTCAGAATAGAGAGGAAAGGTCTAACTGAGGATCAGGGCAGGTGACCCAGGAGAGTTGATATTGTGGCTAAGCCTTGTGGAGTGCTTGCTTTGTCTGCCAGAATAGCACTTTCCTCATAGTTTTTTCTCTCTCCCTACCCCATGGCCCTCATGCACATACAGTTCAATCATGAAGTTCAAAAAAGAACTGTCATATTATAAATTCACTCATTCAACAAAATTATTAAGTACCTACATCTTGCAAGGCATTGATCTGGGTACTAGGAATATAAAGTGAACTAAAACACATGAACTTTCCTGCTCTTGTGTACCTTATTTCCTAGAGGAGGAAAATGTGAAATATATGTCTTGCTTATATCTTGAATGAGTGAATTCCTTTCTCTTGCACTCTACCTCCCTTTAAGCTATTACTTAAATGTTATTGATCATTTGGTCATTAATACTTTGGGTCCTCATTCTTCTCCTTACTTTGCATTCAATTATTTGTATTTTTGTGGGTTTCTCCTCTCATCTTCGAGGCCCATATTATCTACTATGTACAGCAGTGCTTCCCAAGCTTTTTTTATATCCCACCGGACAGCTGAGTTTTGATACTTCTATTAATAATAATAGCTCATATTAATAATGATTCTGAAAAATAGGGGTGGAAGTAAGACTTTTAAAAATATATGCGATTACCCCTCCCTAAAATTTTGTTTTACATTTTAAGGCAGAACATGCATCCTTACTCCCTGGTTGAAAATCACTGATCTATACTACAGTAATAGTATCTATGGAAGGTTAGATTATTGTTTAGCAAATAATCATTTCCTCCCCTCTAACCTCCATCAGAGGAGTATTTTTCCATGTCCCTTTGATGTTAGGCTTGCTTGTGTACTTGCTTTGGTCAATGACATGATGCAAGTAGGGGCTTGATATGTACTTGTGGATTACTCTTGCCCTTTGTGCTTTGACACTGCTATGAGGAGAGCTTCACAATGGTGTTCAGTTGGGCCCAGAAGAATGAGAGACATGAAGAAGACATAACCTGAAGAGGGTAGACAAGTCCACCTAGACCCTCTAAACTGCACACCTGCAGTTTATAGCAGCGCCTCTGTAGCTAATCCACAGACCCATAGCCTGGAGCTGAGCCATCCTAGCCAGCTTGTGATGCCTACTGCTGTTTTTTTTTATTATTAAATTTTATTGGGGTGACATTGGTCAACAAGAACATATAGGTTTCATATATGGATTTCTAAGTTACAAAATCTGTATATAGCACCATGTGCCCACCACCCAAAGTCAAATCTTCTCCTGCCACCTCATATTAAGACCCCCTTCTCCCCTAGAGGGAAGAAGGTGATGCTGAGTTTTGAGGTAGTTCTTTTATGCAGCAAAAACTGACTGGTGCCCTAATTTTATAATTATCTTAGTAACACCCTAATTATCTTCTTGCCTTCAAAATTACCTCTCCAATCTCCACAGAGTATCAGACTGTTTTTCTTAAAATAAACAAAGTTTAGATTATATCTCTCAACTTCTCAAAAATCCTCAATGGTTCCCCATTGCCTACAGAACAAAATACAAATATCTTCACATGGAACTCAATTCCTTAATAATTGACTCCAAACTACCTCTCTCAGACTTCATCTACTATCATACCAATTACTATATTTATTGATTTAATAAATAGCTGTTCATTACCCATTATTTTCCAGGTACTATGCTGGGTACCAGGGATATAAGATGAACAAAATATGGATCTCACGCTTCAGGAGCCCTTATTTTAAATGGAGAGACAGATAAGAAAACCTTATATCAAGGGGTTAGCACAGCTTACTATGGGGATGTATAGGAAGGGCTTCCTGAGGGAGGTAGCAATAAGATCGAATATGACAATAGAAGTCAAAGTAGAAAAGATAGCAAAGTAGCAAAAAGGATAGTTTAGGCAGAGGGATGCAGCTGTATGTTCAAAAGCCTGAGGATAATAGAGCATAGCATGTTCACATAATGTTAGCCATTTAGTTGAGTATGCCACATAGAATATTAAGGGACAGAAGGTAATAATGACATGAAGTAAGAATAGAGAAAACAAGCAGAGGCCCAGACATGCTGGCTATGTTATACCATGCATGGTAAAGAATTTACACTTTATAGGAGCCATGCAGTACAGAGAAAAGTTTGGGATCTATAGCCAGAATGTCTGGGTCTGTTTTCTAGCTCTGGTACTTACTAGTGTGTAACCTTGGCAAGTTTTCAAAATCTCCCATTGTCTCCATTTCTTCATCTATAAATTGGAGATAGTAGTAACAGTGAGGTCCGGGGGATTCTTCAAGACTCCTGCCTTTGTGCCTAATCTTTATGGGACAACACCACTGAACATAAAGCCCCTCAAAAAGTTTTGGAGTTTTGTGACCTTTCATCACAGCACACCCTGACACCCTCTGGTGTTAATTCTAGATGCTCACTTTGACCCCCTGCCCTATGTATGATCTTGTGGCTGGCTTTGCTGTTTCCATGCCTCTCCTCTGGACTCATAAGGTCTTCCTTGCACTGACCTTTTGCTTTCAATTTGTCCAATATCCTGGTCCTGATTCTTGTCTCATTTCTTAGACTGTCTTCATCTGTGAAGTTTTTAACTGTGATTCTGTCTTCTGTTAGGACACAGAGTCCCACAGCTGTTCCAACATCTGTCTTGAAGGCAATCCAAGTAGACTAGTACCAGAAAAGCCTAGTGAGATAGCAATGATGTCTCTCAGCAACACTGGACACAGTTGACCTCCATTCTTCTTATATGACTCATTATCATTGCTCCCAGGACCCCACAGCCTCCTGGTTTTTCCTCCATCTGTCTGGTTCTGTTTTCTATCTTGTGCAGGTGCTTTCTCATTCAAATTACTTCAACAGCAGAGATTCTCACAATTTAATGTCAATGAGAATAACCTGGGAAGCTATAAGGTGCACATTCCTGGGCCCTCCCCACAGATATTCTGATTCAGAAGGGGCCCGAGTCTAGATTTAAATAAGTACTTCAGGTGATTCTAATACAGATGGTGCACAGATAACATTGAAAAAACAAAGCTCAGAAACACCCACGCTTATTGTTGCGCCTTGATTTCTCATTCTGTGATCTCCTTCTATGACCTTCAGTGTCAGTGATGATGATTCTCATTTCTATCTCTGGCCTAAACTGATCCAAAGAGCTCTTGCTAGACAAAGTCAGCCATCTATCTGATAACTTGAAGACCTACAGCAATTTCAAGTTTAACATATTCAAAATGGAACTTGTACTCTCTTCATGTCTACCCTCCACAGCCACTTCTTCCATAGAGTTCCTCATCTCAGTGAGTGATATATTCATCAGCCCAGTTGCTCATGGCAGAGAACTCTGAGAATCCTCTTTAACTCAATGTCACTCTTAACCCTCATATCCATTCTATTGGCAAGATCTTCAGACTATACATTCAAAATATGGCTCATAATAATTACTTCCTTCATTTTAATAGTTTAGATCACATTTTTTTTCAGTATTACTACAAGAACTTCCTTACTGGTTTCTCCCACATATACTCTGATCTTCTCTTCCTCGGTTCATCTTCAATGTAACAGTCAGAAGCTGTCTTAAATAAGCATAATCATGTCACTTCTCTGCTTTTTGAAACCTTCATTGATATTCCTTCAAATTATCTAGAAGTCAGAATCCCTTCACAAAGCCTAGGGGTCAGATGGCACTGATGACCTTTGGGATAAATCTAT
This sequence comes from Pipistrellus hanaki, assembly GCF_964339955.1. Classification (NCBI taxonomy): domain Eukaryota; kingdom Metazoa; phylum Chordata; class Mammalia; order Chiroptera; family Vespertilionidae; genus Pipistrellus; species Pipistrellus hanaki. The sequence goes on along the minus strand of NC_140524.1, from coordinate 16,926,854 downwards.
TCCACCATATATTTTTTTTTAGGAAGAAAGAGAGAGAGAGATTGAGAGAGATTAATTTATTGTTCCACCCTTTTATGCATTTATTGTTGTGTTTTGTTTTTTTTTTTTTTTTTTTTTTTGTGTGTGTGTGTGTATGTGCCCTGGCCAGGGACTGAAACCGAAACCTTTGTGTAACCCTCAACTTTGGTTTAATGCAACAACTTTCTAACCACTGAGCTAATGGACCAGGGCCCATCACCATTTTGTTAATAAAGTTTTATTGAGACACAGCCACACCCATTTGTTTACTTATTATCTATGGCTACTTTGCATGCTGCAATGGCAGAATTGACTAGTTACAAAGATAATATGGCCCACAAAGTCTCAGGTATTTGCCACCTGGCCCTTTGCAAAACAAGTCAGACAACTCCTCTTCTAGCCCCTACTTATCTCACCAGAAACACATAATAAGTTAATTGTGTTTTGGGATCTTAGCCCATGCTATTCCCTTGGCTTCATATACATTCTTTAACAACTAATTTGAACTATTCAGAGCTTTAATTTATTTTAATTTTTAATATATTTTACTGATTTTTTACAGAGAGGAAGAGAGAAGGACAGAGAGTTAGAAACATCATTGAGAGAGAATCATTGACCAGCTGCCTCCTGCACACTCCCTACTGGGGATGTGCCCGCAACCAAGGCACATGCCCTTGACCAGAATCGAACCTGGGACCTTTATATCCACTGAGCCAAACCGGTTTCGGCCAGAGATTTAATTTAAATGTAATTTTCATAGGTAAGCCTTAGCTAACTTCCCTCCCCCACCTTCTCCTCACTCCAATATGCATAAGGTTGAATTAAGAAAAGCATATTAGGGAACATAACCTTGGTGTTTAGGAGAATAAGTTTAAATGAGTCTTCCAGTTCCAATTGAACTGAGCTACACCAGCTTTACACATGGTATGACTGAAGGATACTAAGAGAGGCCATCTGGTGCACTGCTTATCACACACCTGAAATGCCCACATTTGTTCTACTAACTTGGTATCCTCCTCTACTCCTGATATCCTCTCTTAAAAAATGCATATAACTCTAAGAGCACTAACATACATACTGATGTGCATGTGAATTAGCTGCCTGTGAATATGGCATGTAAATGCAAATCAGAGAGAAAGAAGAACATTAAACAGAATCAGCATTGTAATGAAAGTGGGGCTGCACAGGCAGTGAGTAGGGTGAAGTGGTGGCCTCAATGTACACATAGATAAGGAGAGAGGGAAGCCAGAGGAGCAATGTGCATTGCTCTTAAAAACATTTTACCAAATCAGCAACAAACCAAATTAAATATTTTTATTTATTTCTATTCTTCTCTATTAATACATAAAATTAATTAGGCAGGGGTTGTTTATACATTGACACTATACTGTGACTATTTATAAGTGAAGTATGATTCTAAAGGGCAAAACTGCTAATTTTGAATAAGTTACTAAGTAAGACTTGAAGGAACACTCTTTGTGATTAAATGGGTCAGTGAATGCACAGTAGTCAATTTTAAGGGTGTTCTAGTTAAAGTGTTGAATGAAAAAAACAAAAACAAAAACACAATTGCATTTCAGAGTGATCTTGGATGTATTCAGAATCTTTAAAAACTAATACCCAAATTAAACAATCTAAAACTCTTGAGGTCTGAAGTTTTTTTTTCCCCTTTCCTTTTTAAAAAAGACATTTTATTGATTTTTTACAGAGAGGAAGGGAGAGGGATAGAGAGTTAGAAGCATCAATGAGAGAGAAACATCAATCAGCTGCCTCCTGCACACCCCCGACTGGGGATGTGCCCACAACCAAGGTACATGCCCTTGACCAGAATTGAACCTGGAACCCTTCAGTCCACAGGCTGATGCTCTATCCACTGAGTAAAACCAGCCAGGGCTCCTTTTCTTTTTTTATGAAAACTTCTGTCTCTATGGAATGCAATTTAAATAGGAATTTCTGAGTGCCTTTTTAAAAATAGTTTAGATTATTTGCAGTTGCTATTCTTACTATAGTCTATTGAGCTATAATCTGAACTAACGTTCTTTGGAATAAATTTCAATTCTATTTAATTGAGGGTAAATGAAAAATAGACTCAACTCCAAATAGGGAAGATGATATAACAACTAACGTTTATGTTTCATTTGCCAATCTCAAGAAATAACCTTAAAATTAAAATGTAGGATTCAAATAATAAATATAAGCATGCCTTATGATTTCTAGTGTGAGGTTGTTACTAGAGTGCCATCTTCAGTGCAATGTACAGAGGAGGTTTTCTTTTGCTTTTTTCTTTTGCTTTATACAAAATTAAACATTAAAGACTTCTTTTTGGAATGCTGACACATTGAAAACACTAACAATTCAAGGGATTTGTCTCTTCTACTCTTCTAAAATGATGCTTAATATACAACTATTAAGCATAATTTTGGATTATTGATTTGTTATTCTAGTATCTAGTAGATATCATCTATTAGTAATTATTAGATTGAATATTTAAATGTTTGGGACAAATACATATTTGATAGTTTTGACTTGCTTAATAAATTATTTTAGTGTATACACCAGAGAAACTTAGGAGCTTAGAGTTAGAAGTGTCTCCCAAGATCTAGTCCAAGCTTGCATTCAAATAAATTTTCTTGAATAATATCTACCTTTCTTGTCAGAATCATTCTCACTTTGGACACTTCAATGGATAAAGAACTCTATATGTTGTATCTAGCTCATTCCATTTATAGATTGCTATACAATCTTATGGAAAATGTTCTTATGCTATATTAGACTGTCTCCCTGAAGTCTCACCAACAGATCCTAATTCTTCCCTCTGGAACTTTCAAATATAGCAGTGTAATGGAAATAGCACCATCCTGTGAGTCAGTAGAATCAAGGGGGTAGACCAGAATGGCTGTAATATTTTATTTGACCGTGGACAAGTTACTTTCCCTCTCTAGCCCTCATTGCTCTTTCAAAAGAAAGGGAATTGGGACCAAGTGATCTGATTTGGAAATTCAATTAGTTGTGTATATTCCCATCTTCCTATGATGGTGCTTAAACATTTAAGGTAACTTTTCACCAACAGGCTTTTGGTTTAACACTGCTCTGATAACCTTTGAGATGGAATAAAGACCATTTAGTTCAGCCTCACTTGGCTACCATAAGAACATTATCTTAGAATCTGGTCTTCTCCAATGTGATTATATTCAAATGAGCAGCTGAAATCAGAGAGGCATGTGGGATTAAATAACCTAGTTAATATTCACATTCTCTGTACAGCACAGTCTAGGCAACCAAGATGACAGTGCAGAGAATGGAAATGCCTGTGAACTCGAATCCTACTTCTTTTAAAATGCACATGTTGAAACCTACAAAAAGTCAACAAGTTCAAAGGAAGGTGATCGACCATGATGTAATTTTAATAAAATGCCATGAACTGCCCACTGCACGCCCACGCTAGGGATAGAACACGCAACCCAGGCATGTGCCCTGACTAGGAATTGAATCATGACCTCCTGGTTCATAGCTTGATGCTCAACCACTGAGCACACCAGCCGGGCCTGATGGTTTTATCCAATTTCCAATACAGATTTCTATGTAACAGCTTAGGTACATATAGAAAAAAATATATTTTGTGAATTTTCAGGGTAAGAATTTGATATAGTAGCTGTTTCAAATCTGAACAAAGAAATATTTTCTTAAATAGAGTGCAAGGAAAAAATAATAGCCATGTTTGATGGTAACACATGGAAAACATGACCACGTATCAGCAATCATATACTTTTAATTATTGCAGGGATTCCAGAGTGAAAACTAATTTCATTGAGTCCAGCTCAGAAGATAAAGCATTATATTCCACTTCCAATGTAAGAATCTAAAATACAAGAAAGATCTTTCTAAGGTTGACTATTTTACTAATAACTCACTCTGTCTTCTTATAAGTCTTTCTGTGTCAACAAGAATTCCTTTTAAATAAATCACTTAATGTATTAACTTTTCTTATTTCTAGAAGGTACAGAAGGAGATGAGCAGAGAGAAGTGTCCTCATTCTTTCTATAAATAACTGTGACTTTCCCAGGTGGAGATTGTTTTCTACTTTGAAGGAGAGCTATGAGTAAAACAACCTATAGTTGTGCGCTAGAAGATAACCAGTAAATAAAAACAAATATAGCAATGTAGAATACATATGCAATTGAAATGTTATTTGGTTGTGATAATATTACAATGGCAAGTATATACGTGGACATAGAACCCTAGATTTTTTGTGTGTGCTGCGACTGAAGATCAAACAAATGTGAAAAAATCTTCTTAAGCTAGCCCATGCCATAGATAACCGGAAGAGAAGAATTTCCAGCAGAGAGAACTTGGCAAATTTGATACATTCTGCTATGAAATAAGGGGACCCATCGTAGAGAAATGGCTTCCCAGGGATTCTTGCAGGAAATGGCTTCCAAAATATGCACTTGGTAATTTGTATAGAAATACAATTTCTGAAAACAAACCAAAAGGCCTAGCTGCTTGTTACCACATGAGACACCCAAATGCTTGTATGTATTTGTTTTGCTCCCCATCAAAATTCATTATATGCACTCAGTTGGTGTAGTTCAGTGGTTGAGTGTCAACCTATGAACTAGGAGGTCATGTTTTTTGTTTGGTTTTTTTTAAAATATATTTTATTGATTTCTTTTACAGAGAGGAAGAGAGAGAGGGATAGAAAGTTAGAAATGGCGATGAGAGAGAAACATCGACCAGCTGCCTCCTGCACACCTCCTATTGGGGATGTGCCCACAACCAAGGTACATGCCCTTGACCAGAATTGAACCTGGGACCTTCTGGTCCACAGGCCGACGCTCTATCCACTGAGCCAAACCGGTTTCGGCGGAGGTCATGTTTTGATTCCTAGTCAGGGCACAAGCCCAGGTTGTAGGTTTGATCCCCAGTAAGGAGATTGCAGGAGGCAGCTGATCAATGATTATCTCTCATCACTGATGTTTCTATCCCTCTACCTTCCTCTCTGAAATCAATAAAAAATATATTTTTAAATTCACATATATACTATGCATGTTTTACCTTTTGTTATCATTAAACATAATGCTACTTATTATTTTTTACAGCTAGAACTGTATCAGGAGACCCTGACAATCTTTCAATCCATGGTGTTAGTCATCCCAAGGGGAAAAAAATCTATGGGGGCTGGAAAGGTAACTAGCTATTTTAATTGACCACTGAATTATTTGAAAACATATGAATTACTGGTATTGTATTGATACAGTCTACATTTAATATAATATTAAAAGAAATAAAGCAGAGAGAATAAGGAAAATGAAGTCTATGATTTGACATATTTCATCATGATTTGTATTCAGTAATCAGATTCTTGAGTTCTGTCTGCTAAGCAAATACCTTTTCTCTTTCTTAATAGTCCTTAGCCTTATCCTCCCCATTCTTAGCTTAGGTATAGAGCTGTTTAGTCAGTAATCTTCAATATACTCTTCTCTTTTTTTTAACCTCCATGTTCCAATAAGTTCTAATCTAATTTTCACCATGGGTTCTTTATTTTGGATCAATATATATAGTCCATGATTCTCTGAATAATATTTGTGAAGGATGGTAGCAGGTTTCAATTTAAAGTGAAACAAAAAGATATTTTGGGCTCCAAATACCTACTTTTGAAAAATCCAGGTAGTCGAGGAAAAAAATGTTGTATTTGTTTACATCAATTGAATAATTCTTTCTGTGCATAATTGACTGTTTCTGTGTATGTGTGTGTGTGTGTGTGTGTGTGTGTGTGTGTATGTGTGTTCATAAGTATACTAAAAAACAATTGCATCAGCTAAAAATCAGATTATTTACATTTCTTTGGATGTTGAGCTTCAATAATTTTATGCTAATGAACACATTAAATAGCTACAAATATGACCTATAAGAAAATAATTTTATTAGTAAAAACAGCATTAAAATTACTGATTATCAACTCAGAATTTTACCACAATGGTTCAGTTTACATGCAACAATGATTGAAATATACATTGTAATTCTTATTAGTGAGAGGGGAATTTATTCTGCTTTTCAAAGGCTTCCATGAGCAGTTTCCACTGTACAGCATGGCTTCCTTAGGCTGTTAACTATCAGGATAAGAAATTATCTAGTATCTGTGAGCTGCCAACTAAGAGAAATATATTGCTCAGGAGCTTTAGAAGACTATTTTCTTCCTATAGCTAATTTTAAAGTGGTATTTTATATTTTTTCATTATATATTCAAATAATTTCTCTGAAGGCCTTGTTCATGAGTTGTTGTTTTTTTAAGTTAAACAAGTATTTCTCACTTTTGATGTATTATTAAAATCATCGAAATTTCTATTTAGTCAGTGTGTCTACAAAAGCAAACTAAGGTAGAGGGCTGAGTAATTCCTTCCTGGTTCTGGATTCTGTAGCCAGTGGATCTGGTAATTATGATTTAATAAAAAAATTGTTTTATTCTCAAAAGCAATTATTTGGTTCAAAGTATTGAAGTAGTGTCTCAGAGCCCCACTTCATTTTCCCTCTGTGGACATAAGAACAGCAGTCTAAAAATAATCTTTAAAAATTAAAAAGTCATAGTGTTTCATAGCAGATAGGCGATTCAGTTTGCTTTCCTTGATTTACCTTTCTAAAATGCAATCTTATCAACCAGTAGAAACTAAGACAAAATGAAATTTGAAAGTAAATTGAGGGCAGTTTTCTACAAAATAAGCTATTAAAATTCATTTAACCTCCCATTTGCTTTTAATTTAACAAAGGACAGATCCCCAGCAAATCTGTAATTGAGGGTTAACAATTATCAGATGAACTTGATGTATGTCACCAGTAATTCCCGGTAAGTGAAGCCACAAACAGGATATTTTAGTTCAGTCCATCTGACCATAGTGACTAATTGAATGAGCACTGGAAATGAAGCCAAACCTTCATTTGATTTCACTTGTCTACATAACTGGGTGGCTGGACCCAAAGCCCCCATGCTCAGTACTCAGAAAGAACTAAAAGAAGTCATATAAGCACGTGATGTATATCCTGTGATACATAAAACTTTCAGTCCAAAAGTATTTGTATAAGCTGCCTATACTGTTTACATTTTCTGCCTCGCTACGTGCAGACATAAGGCCACCGTGTATTAAATTATAATACCTCTCTCTATTTTCCTCTCTCTCTCCTTTAAAAAATATATATATATTATTGATTTTTTACAGAGAAGAAGGGAGAGAGATAGAGAGCTAGAACATCCATGAGAGAGAAACATCGACCAGCTGCCTCTTGCACATCCCCTACCGGGGATGTGCCCGCAACCAATGTACATGCCCTTGACCGGAATCAAACCTGGGACCTTTCAGTCTGCAGACCAATGCTCTACCACTGAGCCAAATCTGTTTTGGCTGTTTTCCTCTCTCTTTATATTTCTTTCTATAAGGAAATGTGCCTATAACCCACCTTATTGCTCAATACAGTCTGTTTATAATCCTTGCTACCCTCACATTAACCATAATGCAGTTAGCTCATGTTTCTCAATCATAATAATCCCGGTCACTAATGGACTGATGATTTTGGTCATGTTTGAAACATACAAATCACAATCCACCCCATAAATAGGTAGGTAACCAGTAACCAGTCAAGCTGGCCATGAATTATTGGGATCATGAAATTTTTCAATCGATAATTATATTTGCTTGTCTGCAGTTATGTCAGATTCCAACTGATTAATCAGAATGAGCAAGAATCAAAGCATGTTGATCTTGGCACTGTCTTACTCTTCTCCAAAGAGGCTGTCAGTGGAAGGGAACACAGATTGAAAAGAGGTTTGAAAAGAATGCATCTCTTAACATAGATTTAACAATTAAGTTGAATACAAGCAGTATTCTATAGCTCTCTGTCTTACCCTCAAATCTAGATGAAAAGATCAGTTCGGTTAGTGCTTTATTTCTTCTGAAAAATAATGGAAAGATAAATATATTTAACAAACTATGGCTTCAGAAATACCATTGTAGCAAACAATTTTATTAATACTTTCATAAAAATGGCATTTAATAAATTTTCTCTACTACCTTGATGTTACTAAAAGCAAACAAAAGTCATTAAAACAGTTCATTTATGTGATTACATTGATGTTTATAGCATTACTTGATTTTGTCATATAAACTAACCAAAAATACTAATAATCAAATCAGGGTAAAAACAATACAATGTGTTTTCTTTACTTTATTTCAAAATAGTGATTATAAATACATTTTAATATATTTTCTCCCCCAGCTCTTTGGATGTGACAATAACAAAACAAAACAAAACAAAACAAAACAGAACAAAAAACCTCACTGTGCTCATTTCATACAGTGTCAATGTACAAACCATGCAAAAGGTATTATAGATTACTGCCATACATTTCTATTGTAGATGTGTTCTCTTATTTCAGCAATACCTGTTGACATTACTCATGAGGCCATGCCCTGTATAATTTATGCCTTCTTATGGCTTAAAGAAATGAAATGTTTTTAAAAGTAACAAAAGAAAGCTGGTCTTAAATTATTTTCTAATTAATACATTTATTGAGTTTATTATGCAGAATGGAAAACTAAATATAGAATATAAATTGCCTTATAGACTTCAATCACTGTATTTTAATAGCTGCTTTCTCATAAAATTACACAAAGATTTATTTTTAAATAATTGAATCATCTTTATTGATTTCATAAAAAAATAATTTAAAACTTGATTTATATTACACGAACATAATATATTGTCTCAACCCCTTCACTGATTTATATGCTCTAATTTTCTTTGTAACTATTCTAATAGAGTCCAAACACACAATACAGTGCCAAGAAGCCCACGATATGGCAGACCACATTAGAAATGAACACTTCTTGGATTTTCTATATTTGAATCAAAACCAAAAATTCTGTATTGACATATATTTCACTCCTGCAGGGGTTAAACTAACATCAAGGTTATAGTTGAAGTCAACAAAATGTAGGTACAATATTTTAACTGCTCTTGTACTCAACTAAAAACTTATGTCTAACAACATTATCATAAAATATACAAGTAGAACTAATGAAAGACAGGTGCAAAATACTATACACTATATAATGTAGGCACAATGACTTTAGTTAAGGAAAATATATCAACCTTAACCAAGGATTTGTTACTGTCATTCACTTACAATTAGATCCTCCAAATAACCACATACACTTAAATTACTTTTTAAAAAGTTGAACATATACACCTTTCAGCAGAAGAGTTTGAGCTAGCCAATATGCTACAGGAAGCTTTGAGATAGTGGCAGGTACTCTTGCCATTGACAATTGCAGAAACCTTGAATTATCTTCAAAGCATTACCGGAATAAAAGGCATCATCCCAATGACCTGTGATCCCCAGATCAAGGATGGAGCTTTCTGGTTCCTCCCATAGTGTCTACTTAGGTTTTTCAATCCATCCACACTTTATTAACAGGATAAATGAAAACACTTTATTTGAAATATTTTCATCTTTATCCTGTCAGTATGCTTTAGGAGCCCTTTAATCCATGGATGCATGCAAGCATTGTAATGGTATATTAAAAGTCCTTATGAAATTATAGATGAAAACAAGCTGTTGGGCACATATTTTCATGTTCTTTCTTTCAAGGTCAGAAAGTATTTGTTTGTATTTTTTAAATATTCATATAAAGTTTTCACAGACATTGTCATGAAAATTAAAACTGCACGTTAAAGTTTTGAGAGCACCAGCACATACATATGGAGACTATGTTTGTTTGTTTTTTTTTGCTATTTAAAAAAATCTCCAATTATTGATATGTATGCATACACACACACACACACATCCAAGAATGCCAAGTTGTCTGTTTCTTTATCTTGGAATAAACATAGGAAGCCCTAAAATTATTAATCAATAAAGGGACTGCTGTTACAACTTTAATTATAATATCATTTTAGAAGCTGTACTAAAACATTTGCCACTTGAAATCCATGAAGAATATATATGTTGTTTACCTTCTTGGTTATTTTACTTATGAATACAGTAATTATAAGAGATGGAACACAAAAAATATACATACACAGGCAGACCAAGAAGGCAATGTGTTTCAGGATGTCACTGCTAATCGGGAGCTCCTAAAAGTCTTCAAATATCTCCATTATCAAGTATTTCTTTCCTTTGACCAAGTTTGACTCAGCAGTTAACAGCACAAGCAAACAGAGTGGCATATCATTTGTAGTTGCAGAGTGTAAACTAATCTGAGATCAATGAAAGCATTTTACAGTGTGGCTTTGATAGCCAAGATAACCATGATGTTTACTGTTCTATTTGATTATCTGATAGTAGTCAGAATGATGAAAGAACAGGAATACTGATGCATACGAGATATAACTATTAACCTTACTCATTACTTTTTTTTAAATATTTGTCATTAAAACTATTTGAATTAAGCTCATAAAATCCTGAAAAGCAAGACAACTGATGGCGAATAGCAACTGCTCCAGACACGATACTATAAAAAACTAAGGGATCTATTTTAAAATGCACAATCGGTAACAAATCTGAAGAGATAATATGCTAAATTCTCAAGAATAGCACAGAACTTTTTTTAAAATATTTTGTTCCTTTTTTGTTTTTTTTTTCTTTTGTTTTGTTTTATTTTTAAATTATACCTGATCACAATGTCCAGAATATTTCTGTACACATAAGCTTCAGTTTCAGTTTGGTATATTGTCTCTGTCTAAATTTATACTTATTGATAAATTTCCTGTGATCAGGAAAACAAGTCAGGCATATTAAATACATATTAAGGAGTACATATTTTCCTATTTAGTATACAAAGTACTTCATAAATATGAATTATGTTACAAAAATAGCTTTTGGTGCGCTCACATGGTAAGCACTTGGCTAATTTTGGACAACCTTTAAGGATTGTGGGTATTTCACATAACTGAGAACAAACTCTAATGTTAGTTTAAGTTGAGCCATGTTTAATTCTGATAAACGTCACGTATTTCTTCAGATCACCACAAATGCTATGTAACTCACGTTGAATTTTTTTTTCTCTCTTAGGTTTTATGTATAGACAGGTAATGCTTAAAGTGTTCAAATTTATTTTATACTTATGTAATGCATATTTGAAACAAATATTTGCACAATTTAACATTATAAATCCAGTAGTTTCAAGATGCAGGCCATAAAGGTTATCAATTTACAAATACTATCGAATGTTCTCTCTTTGCATGCTTTTTGTTTTACTTTTCAGATAATCTTTACAGAGAGTTGTTACAATGCCACAAATCAGAAGGAGTATTCCAGTTCCACCAACTTAATCTACGTGCAAGATGAATGACCCAGCTGCGGTGTGAACACTGGTACCAGTTTTCTTGACTTCGCTTTACAAAGCACAAAGAGACGAAGGTTTTGCCTTGGGGTACAAAAGAGATTTGCCTCTTGAGGTTAAATTCAGTGTATTATGTATATAAAGCATCCCTTTGGCAACAGAGTTTGCAGTATCCCCACAGAACTCCACAATATAGGTTTTATGCAGTAACATCTATTGGAGGTTCTCTTCTACTGGACACATCTTTGCAGCTACAGTTAATGAGACACCCTTGGAAACACCTGCCTCTATGCCTATTGATAACACAGTATTTGGAAGTTAGAAATCAACAAAAGGCACTTTCATCATTAAATAAATGTCCTCTGCATGAAGTGAGATTTCGTGACCTAGATCTTGTTCAAAGCTGTCTGCTCCTCAAGTACTTGTAGGTAGTCGGGGGAACTCTGGAGTTTTGCCTTCAGTTCGAAATACTCGCTGCTCTTCCTTTGCTCCACCACAATTTTGCTGTGGTTGCCGCCTATCAATGACTTCTTGTTTTTCTTGTCTTGTTTTTCTGGATAACGGATCTCAAAGCCGCTGACGCCTATGCTGTTGTACTCCTTTTTGCTTTCGAGAAAATTCTGAATGAACACATTGGAATCCCTGCTCGGGAATAATTCATCCAGCTCATCAATTGTGCTCAATCTCTTCCTGCTATCCACATGTAGCAGATCTTTCTCCTTGTCGGCAACATTTCTCATGATGACTTTCTGTCCTGGGGGATCTGAAAACATGAAGCCAGTTTCAGACTCTTTCAAGCCACAGGTGTGGCTCTTGCTCATCTGTTCTATGGTTTGTGGAATGAAAGCTTCTGTGCTCAGTCCATCTTTTTTATTGGTTTTGTGGTCATGCTTCCTCAGCTGCAGCTGCATGGAACCACACTCTGCATTCCCCAGACCTTCATGCTTCACCATGGGTTTCTTGTTTCGTCGCAGCACAAAAACAAGAAGGCAAAAAGCAACAAACACAGTTAAAATGAGGACCACTAAGATGCTTAAGATTAAAATAGACAGAGGCACTGGGCCCCCAGGAGGGCTTCGAATGGGACCCAGTGGGGTGGTAAAGGTAATGGCAGGTGCAGGGCTTGTGAATGGTGCAGATGGCTTGTTCAAGAGTTTGGGACATAAGATTTCGTTTTTCAGAGACTTCAGCTCGATGTTGGCAAACTGAACAGGTGTTTCACATCTCAGTTCTTTCACAACAATCCCGTCATTCAGCTTCTCCAGCCACAGCTTCAATGCCACTAAGTCACAAGTGCAGTCCCACGGGTTGCCCTCCAAGTCAATCTGTGTCAGAGACTGCAGCTGATCGAGAACTCCACTGACAGGCAGGTACATGAACTTGTTGTTCCTCAGGTTCAGTCTCGCAAGGGGTGCTCCAGAAAAAATGTAAACGGGCAAGCTCTTTAAGAGATTGTTGTTTAAGTAGAGTAGCTGCAAATTGGGCAGCGAGTCAAAGGTGCCCGCTAAGATTTCTTTAATCAAATTGTATTCCAAGTACAGATACTGCAGGTTATGGAGGCCTGAAAATATTTCAGGATAAAGTCTTTCGATCTGATTGCCATTGAGATAGAGCCTGCGTAAATTAGTGAGATTGTGGAATACATCTCCCTTTATCACTGTAATCTGATTACTGCCTAAATGGAGCAAATCCAGTCCTTCAAACTCTGCAAAGTCTGAGATGTCCACATCTTTGATGCTGTTGCCATTGACATGCAACTTCTTGGCATTTAAGGGTTTCGGTATCAGCTCAGACATGGACTGTATGTTTTTCTCTTGGCAGTTGACACTCAGTCCAAAATCTGAAGGATGTGTTTTGCAGAAGCAAGGCGCTGGGCAAGGCGTCAGAGGGGGCACCCTCGTTTGGTAAGACACAATCTGACTAAGATTGCGGTTGGAAAGGGCTTTGCCTGCCACGATTCCAGAGATCTTAGACGGATTTGTAGTTTTCGGTGGTTTGGTCACTAATCTGTGGAAAGATGTTTGCGTAGTGTGACCATTGGGAGTGGTGTAGCTGGTTTCCAGCTGTGATGGAGGCAGGATCCTTACATCAAAATCACTGCCTGTGCCCATGGGGCATAATTCTTGTTTGTTGGTTTCTTTTAAAAGCCTTCCATATAAGTCACTGGGAGTTTCACAGATAGCTTCTCCTATGTAAATGTTATACGGCATATTCTCCAGCCAAGCTTTTAAAGGCAACAAATCACAGCTACAGTTCCAAGGGTTATCTTCCAGTTGCAATTCGACAACTCGGCCTATATGCTCCAGAACTCCGATATAGGGGAGCTTCTGGATTCTGTTTCCTCGTATATCCAGATGGGTCAAAGATGCGAATCGGAAAATATTATCAGGAAGGAATGAAATCAGGTTGTCATTAAGAATGAGAACTTTCAGTTTGTGGAGCTTATTGAAGGCTCCTCGTTCAATATACTTGATTAAATTGTAGTCAGCCTGGAGATACTCCAAGTTCTCTATGCCAAGGAAAGTGTCAGCTCGGAGAATCTTTAATTCATTGTTGTTCAAGTGCAACTGCTTTAATGCACTGAGCCCAAGAAAAGCTCCTCCCTCAATGTTCTGCAGTTTATTATTTCCCAGCTGCAGGGACACTGCGTGTGAAAAATTCAAGAATGTATTTGGATAGAGGATATTTAAAAAATTGTTTTGGAAATTGAGGTGATAAAAATTGGACCAAGGTGGTTTCAGCTGGTTTGGCCGGTAGACTGAAACCTTCTCACAGTTGACATAGAGCACATTCTCCACTGACACACAGGAGCACACATTGCAAATTTCCACGGATATGTCAGAATCTGCATTTGTCGAAGCAGAAATCAGGACTGACAAAACCAGAAAGAGCCAAAGAAACATCTTCTTGCAATCAGCATGCAATGTTATGCTTCTGAATAAAGAGAAATAATCTAAAAAATAAGAAGAAAAGATTTTTTTTCAATGATTATGACTAGAAAAATTACTTGTGTTTATAAATGCAGTAACTGAAAATTTGGCAAGCCATAGCAAACACGTGACTATAGTTGTTAGCTTTGAATTTTGAAGGTACCAAAAGCTCCGGGTATTCTCACTTAGCGAACACTAACCACTTAAAAAGCCTTACATTTTATTTCCATACCTGTAGTGTATACAAAATTTACATGTGCAGAACAGATGACAAACAACAGGAAAAGACTGTTGATCATACTTAAACCTTAAAAATCTGAAATATTTTCTCTACTTGGACCACCAAACTGTGCCCTTGAACAAACACAGACCTTAAGCTTTCTATTTGCAACTCTAATGACTAATCTGAGTCCATCATGTCAGCCATGTATTTAGCATCACAAAGGCATTTCAGTTTGTAGGTGTCTACTTTCTAAGCTTCAGCTGGATAAAAGGCTGAGCAAAGGATGCCAATGGGAGAATTGGGTTGCTGTAAAGGGGACAGTCAAAAGGCCAAGGTGGAAGGAGCCCTGGGGAGAGATCTGCCTGAACTTCAGCCCATTGAGAAGCACATTGCCATAAATCAGTTCATTCCTGTACACTGCTGCCTTAAAAAAACCGCAGATGACCCTGTAATGTTTTGGAAAAGAACAAAGTAGGGAAAGCCAAGTCTTAGATTCTATTCTGATAAATAAACAGTATCTAATTTCCTATCAGTGATCTTCCAAACAGGGAAAATATAACGGTTGTCTTTGAGTCCCTGAAAGCAGGAGAGAAACCTACTTGTTCCTGCACTGTCTAGCTGAAGTCCAGACAGCTTTCCTTCCCTCAAGAACTGGCTCTCCTGTCTACTTTGCCCTCTTCCATTCCTTCATGTGCCATTTTGAACCCAGGTCCTATAGGCACTTGGCACAAATGCTTACCTCCCTCACTTTGACCACAGATTGCCACTGCTGAGGAAGATGTAACACACTATGATTGTTGAGTGGCTGTAGCTGCAGCCCCAAGTACATTTATTGCAGCAAATGTTTGTCCTAAAATCATCATTTCTTAAACACAACCTTCCAAATATTACTACTCCATGTCTCTGTCTATAAATAAATCAAAATTTAATTTAGTGGAGTTTAATGCTTAGCAAATTAACCTATTTTAGCCAATTCCTTAAATATCACATGCATACACAAATATATGCAAATGCTTCATGGAAAAGATGAAAAGAAACAATAAGAATTCTTGTTTTATTGATGACATTTTAACCATGTATTTTCCATCTTGAATGGAAAGCTGGCTGCAATTACAATATGGTTATCACTAAATATTAATTAAATAACCCAGGAACACACAATGCAGAAATAATACAAAGCCGGAAGTGACACACAGAAATACCTTTGTGTATTTTGCCCATGAGGAATCAGCTAGTGGTAAAGTGAGTATGTCTCAAGGTAGGCAACCCAAGAGGCAAGACCCAGAAATATTTGCATTTTAAGTAGTTTGGTTCAGCATACAAGCAGCACTGCCTAGATGCTCCTTGGCTGATGTATGAAAATGCATTCTCCCATTCACCATGACAGCTTGATTGATAGCAAAGAAAAAAGTCATAATTCTCACGTATGACATCATTCAAACCAACTTGCATTGTAAAAGCAAATTTTCACTCGATCCTTTTGCTTTGCTATAGATGTGTTTTTCAACACCCATCCAGGTTTGGTTGAGTCATTTCTTGTTATAACCCCCATCCCATACCCCCCCCCCAAAAAAAAAGTAATCAAGTTAAAAACCAAACAACAAAGAAAGGAATAACCTGAATTCAGTACACAAATAATAAAAGCAACAACAGATCTGAAATTGCATTAGGAGCTATCCTTCTCTGCTTAATTTCTATTTTAAGTAGCAACGGGTGTGTGTGTGTGTGTGTGTGAAAGGTACAAGGACTAGTTAGGAACTTCCCAAATGCAGGTTTGTGAAACCAAGAAAGCCAACGCAGCTGGAGAGCATAGCAAGGGAGCTGAGGAATCATGGGAGAGAAGGGGAGACAGAAAGGGCAAGAGACCAGGGAGAAGTGGAAAGAAGAGAGGGGAGCAAGAAGAGGGGAAGGGGGCATTGCATGTAAACGAAAGAAACGTCACATCACATTCACATGGTACCACTAAAACATGCCCACTTATAAAACAGGGAGGGGGAATGAAGAGAGGAGGCAACAAAAAAAGAAAACACCAAGTATGAGTTGGGTACCAAAGTCATCTCTTTGGCTGCCAAGAGCTGCCCGGTTAGTTCTCTCTCTCTCTCTCTCTCTCTCTCTCTCTCTCTCTCTCTCTCTCTCTCTCTCTCTCCTCCTCCTCCTCCTCCTCCTCCTCCTCCTCCTCCTCTTCCTCTTCCTCCTCCTCTTCCCCCCTCCCCCCCCCCCTTTGCAGGACCCTAGGCTCCAAGGCTAGCCAGGACTGCATAAACCTAGCCTTACCACAAATCTACCACAAGTGCTGCGCCTGCTGCTCCGCGCTCCCATGGAGGAAGCTGGCCTGTGAGGAGCAAAGAAGGAACCAGGAGGGTGGGCCGAGGTGGCACCCCTGGAGCTGGCACAGGAAACCTCCGTTCGCCTGCCTAAGGCAGAGGGGGTGCCCACTGTTTGCTACCTCGAGCCAGCAGCCAAGCGCCTGGAGGGGCCATTGGCTATAGCGCGTACTGCAATGTTTTGCCGCATCCCATTGCCCAGAGCAGGCACCAGCCCCCTCCCAAGCAGAGCAGCGGCCTCTAGGGTCGGTCAGAGGAGGCGGGACCGCTGGGGATGTCTCCGGGGGCCTTCAGCCCCTCTGTGCCCACATTTCTTAGCGCTCTCCTGTCCCACAAGGGACAACTGCTGGAGTTTCCATCGGCCTCTCCAGACCTGGGCGTGTGGTGGCTGAGGGAGAAGAGATCACTAGCTTGAGCCACGAGGGCAATAGCCACTGGGGTGTCACTGGCCCGCTTGCCACAGGCAGAGTGACCCTGTCCTTCCTTAGCCAAGAACGGCGGTCCAGAATCTCCCTTGCCCACCCTCAACCCCCACCCACCCCGCAGCCAGGCCAGCCACAAAACGCCGCTCTCCCCAAGCCAGAAACCAGCTCAACACTGGGGCATCTGGCAAAGTCCCGCTTTCAGCGCTTGCCCAGCTTTGCAGGGCTTTTAGAGTTTACCCACCGTCTTCTCTCACATCCCCTTTCTTGCTGGGTGCCAGTTGTCCTCGACCAGCTCCCGGGCCACTGCCCAAACCCCAGATCCACGTTCGCCTAGAGTACCTGCGACCAGGGCACAGAAAACAAAGCCCCGCGCACCGGCCCCAGGCTAGGACACTTTCCCCGCCTCCCCAGCCACCCTGAGGGCAGCGAAGCTAAGGACATCGCATTCCTTCCGCCCTCGGGGACTTGTGATCACTTCGTGGACAGGCGAGTGGGAGCGGCGGAGGAGCCCCGATGGCCGCTTTGGCCACTCCGCCGGCTCCCAACCGACACGACCCAAAACTAAAAATAATAAGCTCCTGGCCTCCCTCCATGCAAGGGCGCGCGCGCCTGCACAGGAACACACACACACACACACACACACACACACACACACACACACACACACACGCACACACACTCACAAGCACACACATGCACTCAAAAGCACCAGCCAACTGAGCTGGGAAGAGGCAGCGCTTGTGGGTGCAGTGATCTCAGCCCCCGCTGGAAATTCACCCACCTCTGGAGCCCGCTGGCTCTTTGTAGGGCCCGGGGCTCCGCAATCCGCAGTTTCAGCAGCGATGGGCACTACGTGGTCTCAGCCCCAGCTCGTGGGCACCCGCTCCTCCTCCGTCAAACCCACGGAGCGGTCGGGGCAGGGAGCTGGCGGGCAGCGGCGCGCGCGCACACACCCGGCCAGACACCGCGCGTGCACCCAGCCTCCCGCACCAGGGCTGCACCTTTACATACACTTGCTTAATCCCCGCCCCCGCCGCCCCCGCTGCCCCCCCTCCCCCACCGGCACCCGCTCGGCCCTGCCTCCCCCCCCCCAACACTCAAGCACCTTGACCCCCGCACATTCCTGAGCTCCTCCGTCCCCCACGCAGACACCCCCACTCAATTTCTACCCACATGCCTGGAAAGAGAGCACTTTCCTCCCGGCATCCGCCCCCTCTTTCTGCCTAAAACATCCCCGGGGAGGAGCGACCCCTTTTCTCTTGCGAAGAGACTCTGGTTCCCTAATGCGAGGGCGCCAACCTCCATCCCCCCACCATATACACGCACACTCGAGTCATTTCTCCTCCCCCAGTCCCCTAAGAACAAGGCGCGCGCGCACCACACACACACACACACACACACACACACACACACACACACAGGGGAGCGGGCGTTCCTTTGAGAGAGCAACCGAGAACCCCAGCAAAGCCAAAGAAACATCGAAGAGCCAGAGGGAAGATGGGTCGAGGGAGGGAGACAGGGGCGTCGAGTCTCCGAGAAACGGAATAAATCCAGGATCCAGGGGGGGTGAGTCAACAACAATGACATTCAAAGGCAACAATCGCACTTGGGCTTTGTATCACCGGTACGGGTAACGTACCTTTGGCTAATTGTCACCGGGCAGAAAGGAGGGCTCCGGGAGTACTTCTTCAGGAGCCGGCGATCCTGGATGGAGTCTTCTTTGTGGCCAGTCGCCGGGGATCCAGTAGTATTTGCACTCCCCCTACCTGTCTGCACGGCATGGGCTGGGGGCTTTAAGGCAAAAGTGTGAAGCTTTAGCCCAAAGTGAGACTGTTTACTGGATTTAGGAGTCGGTTCATTCTTGGTACCTCAGAACTCTGAAAGCCTTTGGTGTAGAAAAGGTTAAGCAGGGTGATTCAGGAGCTGGGGCGGGGAGAGGAGGATAGAGGTAGAGGAAAAAGAGGTGTGGGACTGGGAGAGAGATGCCGCACTTGCTACCAAAAGAAAAAAAAATCTGCTTTGGCTACTGAGCATGCCCAGTCCCTCGCTCAAGCCCTATAAGGGAGGCATTGTGTGCATTCCACTTCTCCGGGCTTTGGTGGTGACCAGGAGGAGACTTTGGTTAGGGAGGGTGTTGGTGAATGGGAGACTTTAGGGGAAGGGAAGAAAGGTTTAAAGCTTTGGGACTGAGCAGAAGGGTTCGTGAAAAGATCCTTGGGATACCTCTAGGAGACAGGAAAGGAGACAAAAAGGTCTAAGAAAAGTCACTTCAGTAGCCCCTTCACTGTCAAGTCTGTACTAAAAAGGCTCTAGCAGTTGCATCTCAAACATACATCCAGAGTCTGCAAATCGCGAGAGTGGCTAGTCTGGCCCCTTTCTTCTACCCATTTGTTAGTGCTTCCACAGAGGGTAGGAATATCCCAAGGAAGAGCTAATGTTTAAACTAGTTTCGTGCAGAATGGTAATTGAGTCCTTATGTTTGATAAGAAAGCAAATCTAACTATGTTGGCTATCTTGTCTGTATTTCAAATACCTTGTTTTCCTAACAAGAAATAGCTGAATTTGTCCTTTAGCTCCCTTCCCCCCTAACCTTGCAGTTTTGTACGGGTTGGCAAAGAAAAACAACTCTTTTTCTTTACTTTGTGTTCTTAGTAATAAACTGGCTTTAGGTAAATAGAGGTAAATTATAAGTGGGAGGTATTTCCCTAGGACTCCTAGCAGTCCATTCTTTCACACATTTCAGGTAATACTGCAGGGCCCATTTATTAAGGATCTAACCCACTTATTCAAATTCCAGTAGCTCTATCTACTATAGGGATAGCCAGTACACAGAAATGCTTTTACTTAGAAATGAAAAACTCTTTTAAGCTAAACCTAGCAAGAGCTTTGAAATCAGAATTTGGCTGTCTGCCTGAACTCCTACAGTTAAACATTTACCATAATTGGTTGATGTTTAAAGGCCTCAAATTGAAGCAAAAAAAAAAAAAAAGGATCCGATGAGCAAAGGATTTATTACATTCTTTGTGGATATTGTCTTAGCTTCAATATCATTTATATTATCTATTCATATAGTTTATTTTTTAATTTTTGTCATTTCATGAGGCTGCCTTTAGGTTATACTCTTGCAAGTGTTTTCTGGACACAGTATTTATACAG
Organism: Pipistrellus hanaki; assembly: GCF_964339955.1. Classification (NCBI taxonomy): domain Eukaryota; kingdom Metazoa; phylum Chordata; class Mammalia; order Chiroptera; family Vespertilionidae; genus Pipistrellus; species Pipistrellus hanaki. The sequence goes on along the minus strand of NC_140524.1, from coordinate 16,906,445 downwards.
AGATTCACATACATTATTTAAATGAATATTTAAATAGATATGTGTATATAGGCATATTTCTTTATGACCTTGGTGAATATTGCATCTTTTATAAAGAACCTTTCTTCACCTCCACTCTCATTGCTCTGAAAAATTTCATCTTTCTCTTTTAAAATCAACCTAGAGGCAGAAATTGAGTGGGCAGCAATGGTAAAAATTTCCTATATTCAATGTGAAATCCATTATGAAATAACATTGCTTAAGGAAACATGAAAGAATCTGTCCATAACAACATATGTAATTGTGCAGCTTCTGTTGGTAAGGTGAAATGTGTTTCCCTCATAGGTAACAGCTGCAGTACGTCGAAAAATCCCTCTACTGTTGTACATTTGAACAATACAGATCCTACTAATTAAGAACTCACAGTTGCACTATATTGTAAATGCAATTTGAAAGTGGTAATGGATACCAAAAATGGTTGGCATTTATTTTAAATGCGCAGATTTCAGGAAGCTACAAAATATTTTATCAGGATAGGTGAATTGTTTGTCCTTTACTATAAATGTTAACAAGATTCAATAGGATGAGCCAAACATTTTTTTACCTGAAACTATAATAAACATTCCAACTATATCATAGCTGAAAAGGCCAGGTGTGGACAGTAAATAACAGATGATTTAAAAGTTTATCATTGGCAACTTTAAAAAGTTTTGAGAGTTGACTATTTGACTGCAATAACTGGGGAATGTTCACCATATGGATCTGGAGACAAAAATCTGAAAAAAGTACACCCAGAACATCAATAAATTTAAGTTAATAATAGTGCTAATAACATGGTTAATATTAAATAATTAAAATGAATGCTTTAATTTACTGTTTAAAAGTGACAAAGTGGATATTCACAGAAATAACATAGAAGTAACAGCTTCCATGCCTTCTGTTTCTTTTGCATTCAAAGTAATTTAAGAAAAACAACCCTCTAGTCCTGCAATCTCCTATCTCTTAGTACATGTGATATCCATAGGACAACAGTGAACTTAGGGAAATTGCTAGCTTAAGAAAAGGAAAGTAAATATATAAATAAATAAAAGTGTTAAGGAAACTTCAGCAGTATTTATGGCAATCGAAAGCAAAACAAGGTTGGTGTTCTTCTAAAATGCATGAATGCAAATATTATGAGCCAGATTTGTAATAGCTTCAGGTTTTCTGCATGTTCCATTGCCCTTAATCTTGGCTTTGAAAGAAGTAGACCTGACCATAGTACTATGCTGATACACTGTGTCTCTCTCCCTCAGGGCTTAAAACAACTGCACCAGGAATTTCACCAAGCTTCTGGACAGCCTTAATTCCAAAGGCAGCTCTCTTAAATTAAACACTAACAACAAAAAATAACTCCAACAAAATATGGCCCTAGTCAGTGGTCTTTCACTTTCATTGTATTTTTCATTTACTCTACCATGTCCTGCTGGTGCTTAAAATCAAATTATCCTAAATATTGGTATCCAGGTATCACAGATTATTCAGTGTATCTTAATATTTAAATTTTACTTATATTCTGGAATTTAAAATAAATAGAAACTTGGCATATCTCTATATTGAATACAAAAAAAACCTCTTAGGATGTTAATATATCTTCAAAAGGTGTTTCTGTGATCAAATTAATTTAGGAGACCCTGATAAAGCTAAGCATTTTTCTTTTAATTTTTGGGAACTCTCAGTAAATTCAATTGTATTGAAAATGAATTCTGACTTAGAAGGGAAAAGGAATAGGTAGAGCATGTAAAATTTCTCCTACTTATTGAACAGTGTAATCCTTTTTTATATGTATTTTGAGAAACCTGGTGCTGATTGCTCATTTTTGCAAATTTTATGGAACTTAGAAGCTGAAAAGTAGCTTTCAGATCATAATTTAATTCATACTATAGTTGCTACTATCTATTTAGTGCCTCTTCTTAGTCATGTTGTCCCAAAACATTATTTTGTTCTATGAACAATACTACAAGGGAGTGATTCTTCTTAAAAAAAAAAAACAAAGTTCAGGGAAGTTAAGTGATTTGCCCAAGATCACACAATAAGTAAGTGACAGTCAAGATTTGACTCTAGGTTTTTGAGGTTTTCCTGAAACTTACAATTTCTTGCCCACAGAGAAATCAAAGAATTTTTAATTTTGAAAATTTAATAGTGAGAATAAACCAATAAAGGGCATGAAAATAAGTTGTGCACTACAGGCACTACAGGGTCTCTTAAGTTAGCTGATTTTACCCTTCCGCAATAGTGGGCTTATTCCATTCACCCTGCTCTGCTCTTTCAATTTTTATATCTAAGTTGATTCTGAACCTATGATGATATCTCAGGTGTCTCCTTTGCTACTGCCAAATGCAGCCATGAAGCCCGGCTTGTCTGGCTCAGTGGTTGAACCTCAACCTATGAATCAGGAGGTCACAGTTGGATTCCTGGTCAGGGCATATGGCTGGGTTGCAGGCTCAATCCCTAATCTTAAGGATGGGGCCACCGATCAATGATTCTCTCTCATCACTGATATTTTTTATCTCTCTCTCTCCCTTTCACTGTGAAATCAATAAAAATATATTTAAAAATAAAAATAAAGTAGTAGGATTCATTCCTACAGTTATTCCAGAGTTAACATTATATATGGTAATCTGTTTTGTTTGTTTGTTTTGTTTTTCAGAACCTAAGATGTCAGCTGTTAATGTATTAAGGTCTGAGTACTCCAGGCATTGGTTGATTTTTTTCATATGATATTCTATTCACAAATTCTTTCTGGAGGATTAATAAAAAGAATATGCTATTTTGAAGTATCTTTGTAATTTTAACTCTTAGTGATTATTTGTTTATATGGCTCACTAGTATCACTTTATATTCTTCAAAATATCATTTTTCTTAGCCACAGATGCAGACATAAGAGTATCGGTTCTGTTTACCCATTTCTTTCTGAGTATTTTATAACTTGAAGAAATCTCATCTTTCTAACGTCAGAAATTAGGGCTTAGAAACAAGCACAACTGCCTTCAGACAATGCAAAGATAATAAAGATTGTGAAGTAAAAAAATAGGGAGTTAATAACCAGACAATCTACTGTGAGAATTATTCCCATAGGCTGTACAAGTTCCAAAATACCAACCAGAGCTTTGTCAGCAAGACAGAACGTTGATGAGAATCCTTCCATTTTTACCATGCTCAATTCTATCTGGGAACCAGAATACCATCACCAGCCAGAAAATACATGTTTTCATTTTGCAAAAATATTGAGGGTCATTTTTCCCAATGCTTTTGTGCTTTTATCAGAGTATTATTTTTCCTTAGAAATTTAAACTTAAACTTTTCCTTCAAAATTGATATCGGTTAAAGCCCTTTCCTTTTTGTTTTAGAGATTACTTTTGTACAATTCACAACATCGGTCAAAATCAGGAGCACAAAGCAAGGCATAAAAGGCATAATATGAATATCTGAGTTATGGTGTGACTGGATCACAATCACTATATAAAAAATAAAATTTATACTTTCCTGAGGCTCAAAGGGTAAAGTCAGAGAAAACAGAACATCTGTGTGAGACAGTGTTATTTGTCTGGATTGAGTATCTTCTTTTTCAATTCAAAATTGAAGCTTGTATTTCCCCAATCTGACTCAAATTGAGTAATGCCTACCCAGATAAGGTCTTCTTGAGAAAATGGTCCTCAGTCGCATGCCATGGGACCATGTCATTTCTGAGAATTCCTGTTATATCTGTAATGTGCATAGAATTGTTGATAGTCATAGAGTTTAATATTCTTATGGTTTAACCACTCCAAATCAAGCTGAACTTTTTATCAGAATAACACTCAATGCTTGAATGTATTCAATGATGGGGAGCTCACTGACTGTAGCAGCTCAAGTGAATCATTTAGAAAATCAATTACAGAATTTTTGAAATCTTTACTGTATTGTAAATGTGAAAGGAACATAAAATTAGATCAATGAGAATATTAAAGAGCTGGAAATTTGCAACCAGATGAATTGGGGTGAAATTCTTGCTTCACTATTTAATAATTCTATGATTTAGGTCAGTTAACTTGACTGAGCCTTCACTGCCTCAGCTATACAATGGGTATGGTAAACTCAGTCTCCCTGAGTTTTATGATTAACTAAGATGTTTACAAAATACCTAGAATAGTACCTTTCTGTCACAGGACTATTTTCTCTTATTCATAAGTAGAATAAATTACTTAGACAAAAATCAAAGAATGCAGACTATATATTTGTTTTCTACCCTAGCCTATCAAAGGATGATGAGTAGAATAATGTTATGTGATTGTTTCTCAGTTTTATTTTTAATTATTTCAAAAGCTAGAAAGTATTGTGTAAAAATAAATTCATTGGTGCTTATACTTCATGTTATATTTTAGTTTAGTTTTTTTATTTTCATCACTTTGTTAAACATTAAATTCAACAACAACCTCTATAGAGCTGAGCATTACAAACATCAGGATTATTATTTTTTTTGTCTTGCTTGCCAGATGATATAGAATCTCATCTTCTGCTCTCCAGACCCACAAGAACTGGGAAATAACATTATTTAAACAAAGTTCCTCATAATGGCCCTGGAGAGAATATTAAAAATATATATTCTGGAGTGTAACACTGAATATATTTTTGGAAAAACAAATAAAAAAAGAGAAAGAAACGGGGGAAGGAACAAAAGTATATATAGCTGTTATTTGTACAATTTATTTGTAGCTTTATTTGTAACATATGCAAAAAAGTTCAAGGACTTATCATTTTTATGGATAGAAAACAGGTATTTTTAAGAAACTTAATGACTTGAAAACATAGCTTTTTTTTCTAGCTATAAGATCATTTTGTCAGCAGAATGACATATGTTGTTTTTAGAGAAAAGAAAGTCAGATCTGACAAGATGTGATTAGTTATAGCTAAGATCACATTTGTGTGATAAATTATATATAAAGTAACTCAATCTCTACCATCCAATAACTATTCAGATGAATAGAGTATATATATGCATGTATCTGAGCTATTGTTAATTTACTTTTCTTAGAATATTCATTGTTGGAAATGTTGAACTCTAACTTATATTTTTTGTATTCTATTTGTAATTGCCTATAGTAAAACAATTCTATTGTAAAAAAAAATGTTCAAAGTATGAGCTCTAACCAATGAATTTTTCTAACCAATGAATTTTCCACAGAGTAAAAGTTGTTAGACATTTTGCTTCTTATAGTTAAAGCTATTCTACAAAATTTTATCATCTTTTTTCTGTGAAAGAATATGCAGAAAACCAAAACTATAGAATTCAAGAACTCAGAACAAAGAGGGGGGGAAATTACAAGTAGGCCATATAATGATGATTTCTCTCATTTATCTGTGTTTCAAGAGATCTGAGTTTCCTGAGCCTTGAAGGGAGAAGAATCTCATTAATAGCCACTCTGACTTTTTTACTATCTCTCCTGTGTGGCAAATGGCAGGGCATCCCATGAGGGGGCAGTGGTCTTGGGAGCCTGATCTCCCATTCTTACTCTTCCATGTACACTTAAGACTTCTGGTTAAAAGTATAAGAAATGTCATTCTCCAGTCCAAAATCTGGTGAATAGTCAGACTTGTGTTGGTCACTTGATCAGTTATGTCTTGCAAATCCAAAGAGCTATAGCATTGATAGAATGTTTTTAAGCTAGCACTAGCACTTAAAGTTACATATGACAAGAACTTATAATCTATTAATAAATGTTTGTATATTAGTTGTACAATTTTGTTAAAGGGAAATTTCTAAAGGGGAGATGTCTTACTATAAAAGAATTTAAATTTGGTAAGCATACTAGAAACCCTATAAAGAGATAATTTCATATATCATTTCCATAGTAACAAAGGATTGGCAATAACTGATTATCAAGTAAATTTCAGATCAAAAGGTAATTATTTTGGGGTCTCTTTTTCAGCATTATATAAGGTATGTCCAATTTATTACAGATTCAGCTTTTATCATTTATTAAGACAAATGGCAAGAACAGATTGTCCTAGAGGAGAAAATGGATAAAGGAGAAACAAATGACATTTTAGCATAGCCGTGCATATGATTTATAAATTACACATAACTCTCAAGTAGTTTTTTTCCCCTCATTCAAATCATTATCCACTTCAAGTAATTACAGTAAGTCCTCACTTAACATCATTGATAGATTCTTGGAAACTGTGGCTTCAAGTGAAATGACAGAACAAAACCAATTTTACCATAGGCTAAAAGATATGAACAAGCATTAAGTTCTTAGGGCATATTTCTGGTCACAAAAACATCAACTTCTAAATAAAGATCCCAAATACTTTTAATATCAAACATTGAAATAAATATAACATGTACATACATTTAATAAAAATTAATAAAAACAAGGTAATTATTTTTCAGCCCACTCATTCAGGGTGCCTGGTGGCTGGAGCCTATTGTAGTTCAGGGAGCAAGGGTGACCCACCCTGAACAGGACACCCTTCTATTGCAGGACAATTACACACACCAAAGTCACTCATTCTGGGACAATTCAGACACACAATTCACCTCACATGCAATCTTTGGGATGTGGAAGGACACCAGATTCCCCAAGAAACCCATGCAGACATGGAGAGAATGTGTAAACCACAATGACAGTGTCCACACCCAGGGAATCCATTTTTTTATCATTAACATTACAACATTGAACAAAATGACATTCATTGTTTGAGAACTTGCTGTACTTTGAAAAACAAACAAACAAACAAACATTTTTCCTTCTTCCCCGTTCACTGTAAATTATGTATTTGCACTCAAAGCTTTTCTGGAAAAAGTCAACTTTAATCCTGAAGCGTTTCTAGAGAGCCATGTTGCATCTTTTAAAAAATATATGTATTTATTGATTTCAGAAAGGAAGGGAGAGGGAGAGAGAGAGAGAAAAATCAATGATGAGAGAAAATCACGATTGGCTGCCTCCTGCATGTCACCTACTGGGAACTAAGCCCACAACCTGGGCACATGCTCTGACTGGGAATTGAACCTAGGACCCTTGAGTCCGCAGGCCTATGCTCTATCCACTGAGCCAAAACAGCTATGGCACCATGTTGCATCTTATACCACATAGACATAAACTCTTCAAAAATATAACAATCCAGTACCACTCCCTTTCCCATCCCCATCTTAATTGGTGATTTGGTAGCTGCACATTGGAAGTGTCAAAATGTATATTAAAAAGAAATTAGCATGTTTCACTCTCTCTTTCCTAGGAATAGAAAATTGCCTTTTCTTTAAGACTCTGAGAACTCCATGAATTCACAAGAACATAGGGAGTTTAGTTAAGGTAGACTGATTGCAAATAATCTCAAGCATAAAGTGCAATTCATTTGAAATCTTTATTGAATATCTATTAATTATACATCAGGCTTTGAATACCAAGGTGAAAGGCATTGCCTTCCATCAAATGGCAAGGTCAACAACTTGTATGTCCTTCTAGCTATGACAGAGTCCAAAACTTTGGTATTCCTCATAATCTCTGAATTTATTGATAAAGCAGATGAGACTGTTATGATAAAAAAAAAACATTCCATAATGTATTAAATAGAAATGCCCTTGAATCACTAAATGCTTACTTTTAAACTTTACCAAATTTCTCGATTTTCTGAAATACTGTAGGTGAAGGTGATAATGGTAGGCTTCCATGGCACATATTCAAGGAAATTAAGAAAATCAGAACATTGTCTTCCATCAAATGGCAAGGTCAACAATTTGTATGTCCTTCTGGAGATGACAGAGTCCAAAACTTTGGTATTCCTCCAGAATACAGAGTCAAAATTTACCATGTGCCAGGCATATTTAGAAAGGACATTAACAGGAAATGTTCTATAAAATAAAAAATTAAATCATTTGAAAGGACCAGAAATGGAAATAACCAATGTAACCAAAATAAACAAATGAAAGAAGATGCCAAAACAGTAAAAATCTTTTCAAATTTGATGACCCATTTATGAAAGCTTCAAGAAGGGTGACATAAAAAGGAAGAAAGCTTATGTTTTTTTCAGGGTGTGGACATATAGAGATGTGTGAGTACTTGGCTTCTAAGTGGAACTAAAGTAACAACTATCTTTTCCATTATATATATATGGATCCACTATATATATATATATATATATATATAGTGACAGAGAAACAACTAAAAAAATCCCAACTTATTCTCAGAAAATAAAAGCTGCTTGCAATAATATCCTAAATATAAGCAGGTATGATTTTGCATCATTTTTCTTTTTTTACTGATATATACAAATGTGCCACAATATTTAAATGGGTCATTTGAAAAAATATTTTATGAGAGCTGAATCTTACCAAAATTATTTTCCTGAAAAGTGGGTTCCTTTATATTTTTTTGACTATTGTAGTAGATCAAAACAGACTGGAGATCTATTTCTTAGAGCTGTTTAGCCCTGGGACTCCTACTTTAGTCTGACAGTGATGCCTTCTAATTGTTTATAGATGTCAAGACTTTACACCGGTTTTTGTTTGTTTGTTTGCTCTGATTTTTTTCCTGACATGGTATTTAATTTGTGCTTTTGCTTAGTCCACTACCATTAAACAATTCTTGAGGGAATGTTGCATTTGAATTTGAGCATGGATTTCATTAGAAGTTTGGTAGCCAGGATTTACCATTATTTATTTATTTATTTTTTGGTTTCATTGCTTTATTGCATAAGCAACCCACCACCCCCACCTGCTCCTCTTGGATAAAGGAACAAAGCCAGAAAAGCAGCCATCCCAAAACATTTGCTTTTCAGCATCCTACACTGAAATCATCTTTTGCTAGTCAATGTCCTTGTAAGTTTTTTTTTTTCTTTACAAAACTATTTAGGAAGGAAACAAATACATTTTCCCTGCTGTTGCTATTATGCTATTATTTGACTCATTTTCAGTTTATTCATCATTCATCTGGATCGGTGCCTGTTTATTTTCCAAAGGTTTAATATGGAAAATTATTTCTTTGGTCATATTGAATCTTAGCTCAAATTTTTTTTCCTTTTCCATATCTAAGAAGCTTCATAACTATTTTCTTATTAATGTTCACAACACTCATAAATTATTTTTTTTTTAAATAACAGTTTCTAATGTAAGAAACAGATTAAAGCTAACTTTATTAAGTTACATTAGTTAACAAGTTAGGATCTAGGAAAGAACAAAAATAAACAATTGTTAAAATCCTGGGTTTCCTGGTTCTCAATGCAATACACTAAAAATGTTCTAGCCCAGATGATGTTGCTCAGTGGTTGAATGTCAACCTATAAACCAGGAGGTCACAGTTCAATTCCCAGTTTGGGCACATGCCTGCAAGTAGGGGGGTATGCAGGAGGCAGCCAATCAATGATCTCTCTTATTGATGTCTCTCTCTCTCCCTTTCTTCCTCTCTGAAATCAATCAATAAAGTATATATATATATATATATATATATATATATATATATATATATATATATGTTTTTCTATGACTATATAAGGCAGGTAACTGTAATATAGTCATCATTTATGAACACAAAACAGTTTGGGGATGCTGGAAGAAACTGTAAACTGGAACCAACTCCTACTGCCAGGGTAAAGTGGAGTTGTTGGGACATGGCTGGCAGGATCAGCAAGTAATCAGCAAGGATAAGGTCCTTTCCCTCTCCTCCAAACTTACAGTCTTCCTCTAGCTCCCCAATTAGCCAAGCGCCATAGGAAGCCAGTTAGCAAAGGGATATGTGGTTTTCAGAGTCCCAGAGTCAGGATCACAGAGCAGTGTACAGCAGTGTGCATTTGGACCTGAGAGCTCACTTTGTGGATACTTAGTATCCATACCCACCCTTCTACACATATTTAGTTTCCATACAACAAAGCCCTATGTTTTTCTCCTTTCTCCAAATAAAGATGCTTCTCCCCCCCCCCTGGCAGGCAGACATGGCTCAGTGGTTGAGCATTAACCTATGGACCAGGAGGTCACCATTTCATTCCCTGTCATTTCACATGCCTGGGTTGCAGCTTGATCCCATTTGTGGGATGTGCAGGAGGCAGCCGATCAATGATTCTCTCTCATCATTGATGTTTCTTTTTCTCTCTCTTCCCTTCATCTATGAAATCAATAAAAAATATATTTTTAAGAGAAGATGCTTCTCCCTTTCCCCCAAAGCAAAGTCCCGACAGCCACTATGTCCATCTCTAGCTGATATTAAATGCTCTTTTAAGTCCACCTAAACATTATATAATCTAAAGAGTAAGTTTCAAAGTTAACTGCTAGCACAAACTTGATATAAAATAAAAAGAGAAAGAGAGGAGGAAGTAAGAAAAGAAATTGTCTATGTGATATGTTGTGTACATATGCATATCATATATAAAATATTATATTTATAATATATAATAAGTACTATGTAATGTATTTTTTGTGTGTATATATATATACACACAAGCAAGAGAGGAAATAGGCATAGTTGCTCCAGTATTTTTTTTCTTTCATGAGGCTATAATAATATTACAACTACCCTCTTCCATTTCCCCTTTCGTGTTTCCTTTGCATTAAGTGAGGACTCAACTAGTCATTTTTTTTTCTATTACAGTGACCCAAACCTTCGTTCTTAAAGCCTTTGAATGCTCAGTACTTCTCCTTCCATTTTTTGCATTAGTTTTCCATTAACAGTTTCTGTTGGCCAAGAAAGTTTTAAGAATCAGCATGGAAGTACTAAGAAGGCAGTTCCAAACATAATCCTCCTTTTTACTTACATTGTGTAGCAGCAACCCAAATTTTCTTTGCTAATTAGGATTAATAGTCTGAGATTGAAAAACCATAGGTGGCAGGTGACTTCATTGGCATATTGTTCAATAACATCATAGTTTATTAAATTAGAACTGATGCCAGCCTTCCAGATCTCTTTGCCTATTATGACCATAAAAGGCAACATGGGCTGTATCTTGAAGAATGGCACAGTTGAAAGACCCATAGGCAGTAGCACACATTATTCTGGGAAGCCTGGTGAAAAATGTGGAAAACTGAGCAAATTAATTTTGATCAGAGTTTTATTTTTTTAAGATATGTTTTTTATTGATTTCAAAGAGGAAGGAAGGGGGAGAGAGAAATAGAAACATCTATTTCGTTGGGAGAGAATCATTGGTCGGTTACCTCCTGCACGCCCCATACTAGAGATCAAACCCACAACCTGAGCATGTGCCCTGCCTAGGAATGGAGCCATGCAGGTCAGGCAGTTATAGTTGTTTTTTTAATTAAAATTTAAAGTAATTGTAATGATTTTCAAAATTGCATTCACCTTATATTTGTGATAGTAAAAAAAAAATCAATGATATGTCTAGTTGATTATGGCACAACGGACAGATTTGACAATTCAATGATGGATTAATTTAGGTGAACTCATTGACCTAAGTTAAATACCTTTGACCCAGACAAACTTTCCAAACCTTCCTTTTTTTTCCCCCTTTACACAGGCTTCACATAGTGTCTTATGTTTTTCTCATCTTTATTATTTCTGTCATCCATTGTAGCCATTAGGGGTCTTCTTCACTGTAAGAGTGGCACCAGCTCTAGCTGGTTTTGCTCAGTGGATAGAGCATCAGCCTGTGGACTGAAGGGTTCCGGGTTTGATTCTAGCCAAGGGCACATGCCTGGGTTGCTGGCTTGATCCCCAGTGGGGGTGTGTGAAGAAGGCAGCTCATCAATGATTCTCTCTAATCATTGATGTTTCTATCTCTCCATCCCTCTCCCTTTCTCTCTAAAATCAATAAAAATATAAAAAAAAGAGTGGCTGCAGAGTAATATTTAGCATTTTCTCTATTTGTCCCCCAAATATTCTTCTTAATTAAAATGATTTCCTATTAATCACTATGAGGAAAAAAGATTGTGGAGAACAGAAATACCATTATCTGTCTCATCCATTCACCAAATTATTTTTTAACATTTACTTTGTGCCAGGAACTATGCTAAACACTAATATTTTAGCAGTGGAACTAAATAGCCCCTGCCCTAATTGAGATTATGGTTTTAAGAAATCGTGTGATGGTGGCTATCTAGATCTCAGGCATCTTTCAGTTTTTGTAATCATTGTCCTTTTTATATAAATTCTTACTCTCTTACTAGAATAGGACAGTATCTGTATTTTAAAAAAATCACCCCAACCCAATTTGATATTAAGAGATGATCTGAAATAAAATTGTTTCAGCAAAACTGCAACTTATGTTATTGGACACTTGCCTTATCTTTTTAGACTCTGGTCCAAAGTAGATTCAGGCCTGTGCCATCATTATACATGGGAAATTTGGCTATAATTTTGAATTTGTAGATATTTCTCTCTCTTCTAGGATCATTTTCACAATCTCCAAGTATGTTCTTCTTTGCCACCTAAAGTTTACCTTTATGCTTAAGACAAGTGGCTTCCAGCCTATCTTCATTTCTTTCAACTCTTCTGGGAAGACTCCAAATCCAAGAAGTCTTACTCTTTCCTATTTCTGGCCTCTGGTCTGAATTAAGAATTTTCTTGGAAGAAAAAACAAAAACAAAAACATTAAACATATTTTGCCGAGACCAGTATGACTCATTGGATAGAGCGTTGGCCTGCAGTCTGGAAGGTCCCAGGTTCGATTCTGGTCAAGGGCATGTACCTTGGTTGCGGACACATCCCCAGTGCAGGGTGTGCAGAAGGCAGCTGATCGATGTTTCTCTCTCATCAATGTTTCTAACTCTCTATCCTTCTCCCTTCCTCTCAGTAAAAAAATCAATAAAATATACTAAAAAACAAACAAACATTAACCATATTTTAAGATCGGTCCTGTATTCAAGCAAATTGTGATGTTTTTCACCTATAGTTATAGTTTACTGAACTTTCATTTGTGAGCCTGATCTCTATCTGCCTGTCATTCATTAATAATCATGGAATTTCTTTGTGTCAGACACTATTTTAGGTGGTTTTCATATATAATTCCACCTAATCCTCATAACAACCTTTGAAGAAGTCAATTTAATTATCTCCATTTTATAGAGGAGGGAATTTAGGTCTAGAGAAGATGAGGTGGGTTATTCAAAACCACATTGAAGCTATGTGATCCTAGTGGTTGGTGTATTCTTTATTTTTAATGTTTTTATTGATTTGAGATAGAAAATAAGGGAGAGAAAGAGAGAAACATAGATCCACTGTGTCATGCATGCACCCTATTGGGGATCAAGTCCACAACCTATGCATGTACCCTGAGCAGGAATGGAACCCTTGACCTCTTGGTGCATGGGACAATGTTCAACCAACTAAGCCACACCATCCAGGGCTTGGTTGGTGTATTTTTTAAGGTCTTGCTCTTAATATCTTGTTAAGATATTCCATTATTTCCAAAAAGTAGATTTTACACCTTACCCATTTTCGTATTTACTTACTACCTGAACCTTTCCTTCTTTTTGGCTAAACCTGACCATTTCTTATAATAATTTTTTGTTTTTTGTTTTTTGTTTTTGTTTCTGTTTTTTTGGGTTTTTTTTGGTTTTTTTTTTTTTTTTTTTTTTCTGTACCTCTAGTTATTTGCCTCTATTGCTCCCTTTGTCCAGAATCCTAACCTAGTCCCATCTATGCCTACAGATGTCCTGGAAAAATACTTCAATCTACATATCAAATGCCATCTCCTCAACAAAGCCCATAATTAAGCTTAGCAACCAACTATAGGCCTGTTGCACGAAGATTCATGCAAGAATAGACCTTCCTTCCCCTGGCTTTGCTCCTGGCTGCCCAGGCGCCTGCAAGTCCTCCCTCCAGGCTACCTGGGAGCCTGCTAGTCTGTGCTCCCAGCTGAAGCACTGCTCCTGTAGCTCTCCCTGTCCCTCGCACCCCCCCCCACCCCCTTGTAGCAGGCATCCCAACCTGCCTGGCCACTCTATGCCTGTGTATGCAAATTAACCCACCAGTTTTGTTGGATTAATTTGCATACTCATTCCTGATTGGCTGATGGGTGCCATGAAGGTATGATCAATTTCCATATTTCTCTTTTATTAGTGTAGATTACGCTTCTTCAAAACAGTGTATTTCACTATCTTTTAGAGTCAATCAATCATACCTAACATCCCTTCCATCAAATTGGAGACTTCATGGAATCATTGCCCATTTTTGTATTTAACTCCTAAATGAATTCACCTCACAAAGCAGGAAAAACCACTGTTTCTAAGATATCTTCTCATATTTATCAGTAAATTATGGTGATAACAGCGTCAGAATTTTAAATGATTTATGCTGTCCCTGAAAATAAATCCCTTTTTAATCCCATGGAAATTATTGTAGAAGGTTTCTGGTGGTAAATTCAAAGCACGTTAATAATCTTTTCTTTAAATAATATTTAATCGGCCAATATCATACAATCTTGCATGTAATTAAAAGTGTGATAGTGGTTGAGGAATCTTTGTTTCAGCATTTAAAATATATACATTTTGGCCCAGCCAGCATGCCTCAGTGGTTGAGTGGTGACCTATGAACCAGACGGTCATAGTTCAACTCCAGGTCAAGGCACAAGCCTGGGTTGTGGATTTGATTCCCAGTGGAGGGGTTTGCAGTAAGCAGCCGACAATGATTCTTATTATTGATGTTTTTCTTTCCCTCTCCCATCCTCTCTGAAATCAATAAAAATATATATGGCTTACAATTTTTATTTAATGTCTGTGCTATTATTGTATCATTTATTTCAAACTTATGCTAGTCATCAAGGCAACACCAGTTGAGAAAATTACCAAACTTTCCAGGTAAGATAGCCAAGTTAAGACATGACTTTACTATACTGGTATTTTCATTTGTATTTACCTATTTATTTAGGCTTTTTATGATTACAACTTAATTCAGCAGGTTTTTCACAATAATCAGTTCTGTAATAAAGCACAAAATATTTTATTTTTTGTATTTACAACAGGTTTCGTTTCATTCTTTCTTCTCCATTTTTATTTTTCCTTTATCTAAAAACTCTTATACATTAAATGTGTGGGGTTATCAAATCTCATTATATGCCCTTGAAATTCCACAATTTTTGCAGAGTTTTCCCAGATTGCTTAAAGAAGAGCCAACCTTGTACTCTTCCAGCCCCTTTAGGTCATAAAGCTTTCTCCCATGTTTCATAATCTACCTAATGATGTACTTTTCTAAAATGTCACAGAGTGGTACTTTATTTGTGTTTCTCTCTCTCTTTCTCTATGTCTTGCTTTGATGGTTTGATTCCATTTTTTTGTATTTTTAATTGTTTTTATTGCCCGATATAGGTTGCTAGGTTTCAAAAAACCAACAACAATCTGTGTGATTCAGTTGGTGGAAGTCAATGCAAAAAACTTTAGTGATGAATACATCCTTTTAAAAGGCAAACAGTAACTATGCTCCCTTCAATTTAATATCTGTTGGTAGATAGAACAGGTTTGCTTCATTGCACTGTAATGGATTTGGCTGAATTAATATTTGGTCTGTTATGACTTGTTACTCTGTGTTTTCAAAAAAGAAAACAAAAATGTCTCCATAGATTTACTGCATTGTTTGTTTTATGGCTCACTTAATATCAGGAAGCTTGCACTTTAGTGGTATAGATATTATAACAGTGCTATAAAGTACTTAAAACCTGCCTTACAAGTTATTTTTGTAGTAAAAACCATATTCTGACCAAAGATTTATATATATAAGCAGGTAGTAAAGCATGTTATCTTTTAATAACTCTGCTCAGATATTAGACAAAGCTATGTTCAAAGTGTAATATGATATGTAAACAATGTCATGATCACCATGCTAATAGTTTCTGGTACAGGTGCAAGATGACTTTCACTAAACATGATCAGACAGTTGTGCACTTGAAAAGCATGTACCACGTAACTTTTAAATATACTTAGATGGTAAAATAAGTCTAACACCTCAATTTGGGTATGTCGTTATAATCCACACCAAGAAGGAAAACAAAATTTATAAAAAGTTAATTTTCACATGTTCTGTTTGAAATTTGCTGGCACCTTCAATTTTCACTCTTTAAATACAGCTTTCTCTATCACAGCTGGTTGCCTGTGAATGAGAAATACTTAAATATACTGCTAAATTTTCTAATCGGAATTTTTAGAAACTCCACATTATGCATCTGCACATGTAATTTCAGTTAAATTATAAGACAGTATTGTAGTAATATATTTCCTTACTTTGCTAATTACTTTATTAGCTAATTAGTATTAAAACAAACTGCCAGAATACCTAATATGATTCTTTAACTGCTGCTTAGTGTTAAGGAGTAAAACTGCTACTACTGGTAATTCACTGAGAGATTTTTAAATGTTCTTGCCATACTAATAATAATTAAAAATGAATTGCAGTTAGATTCCTAAAGTCTTAGTGCATGGTGCTGCCATGGGCCTCACAACTTTTATGAGAATGAATGGCTAATATTTAACCTCCCTAACAAGTTACATGTGATGAATTTGATGTGCCTAGGACACAGTTAGGAAATTCTGAAGCAAGATCAGTAGGTCAGAGAGTATACTAAGGTAAACTCAAGGTCATGTTTTTTGTTGTTGTTGTTGTTTGTTTGTTTGTTTGTTTTTTAGTTTTTTGTGTCATTATTTTTCTTTATATACTTCCTATTATATCTAGCACAGTTCATTGCATGTAACAGGTAGTCAATTATGATTTGCTCAATGAATTAATTGAACTATAAGAATTCAAGGTCTGTCCTGAGTTGGGATAGGGTATAATAGATAGTAATCACTTACTTTTTTCCCTCTATCCCCTTGGGAAACATGAGGTTTGGGGTGGCTCACATCCATTTGTAAATAAGTCCAAAAACACGTCAACTGTGTATGAAGAATGGACCCTCTCCATAAAAATCTATATTTAACTAGTGACAAAATATATAGAATGTTTTAAAAATGTAATTTGTTTGAGCAACAGACCCATATGTGTGTACTTATGCTGATTTATATATGCTTGTATTTCTAATAAAAATATTAGTGTTGGAAACCTTTAACATATAGCTTAAAGAAACAAATATTCAAAAGGTTCAACATCAGCTTCATTTTGACCTCCACATATTGAATTCCTCAGTCATCTTTCAGCTATAAGGGTATCACAGTGTCTTCTTCCCTCAAAGCTATCATGTAACTGAAAATGAACTAATTTTGGAGTCATCTAAGCTTGGGTTTTAATCTTGGCTATTCCTTCTACTTGCTGTGTGGACTTTTGGGCGTTCGATAGCCTCACCTATGAAATAATATAGAAATAGCATCTATATCACAGGCCTATGGTGATAATTAAGTGAAGCCATAAATGTAAAGCACTCAGCACATTATAGTTTGTCAAGATATGCTAGTTTCCTTGCACCTGCTTACCACAAACTGTCTACATGTGCAGCTGGGAGAATTGTGTATTTGAACCCATGAAACTTTAGTTCAATAGCATTTTTGTTTTTCCCCCAAATCACTTTAAAATCTATTTACATTATTAAACACTTGAAGCAATTCTAGTATTCAAAATCTCTGTATTGTTTTCTTAAAAGTTAAATTAAAAATAAAATTATGTATAAAGATGTACAACATGGTAATTTGATAAACATACATATATATAGTAAAACGATTACTACAGTCAAGCTAATTAACATAGTTACCATTATTTTGCATGTGACAAGAGTATCTGAAGTCTAGTCTCAGCACACTTCTAGTGTATAATACAGTATTTTTAAGTATAGTCATCATGTGTCATTAATTAGATCTCTAGACTTTTTCATCCTGCATATCTGCATGTTTGTACCCTTTGATCAACATCTATTTTCCCCCACCTCTCCACCCTTATACTCTCTGTATCCATGTATTTAATCTTTTTTGTAGAGAATCTTTATTGTCAATTAGGACACTTTGTCAGCTAGGGATCTTATCATCCAACAATAGCCATTATCACATCTGAATTATGAGTATATTTTATTAAGCCGGTCAAACATAGCAGAAGAACCAAAGGACACTCAACTAAGGTATGTTTTCAAATAATATGCCTAAGATGTCATTTTGACTATTCATAGGTTGGTCTTATAAACCACACCAAATTGAATTTTCTAAATCTCATGATCACAGTTGGAAGTCATTACATTGTTGCATTTGGTAAGTGCATCTTCTTAGGTAACTTCAAGTCATTAACCATTAACACAATAGAAAACTAAGACTTAGCTTTTAGATCCTGCTGCCAGAAGATGTAGTACAGACTTAACTGAGTCATGAGAAAGAAGCAAATATTTATTCAGTTCAGCTGGCCATACATTTGAAGAATGCACTGTGCAGTACAATGACTCTTCCAGACATCATATTTTGTAGGGGCCAACTTTGTGATCCTCTCAGGGAGGGAAATATCTATCTAGTGCCCTAGGGTGAATCATAGGGTGTTGAGGCATAACCCCCATTAATTAAGCTTCAGGAGGTTCATAATTGGTTAGTTAGTTAGTTAGTTAGTTAGTTAGTAAAAGATTAGTGATAGGCTAGAGGCATAGAAGATAATACACAGGGCCAGCCTGAGTAGAAAAAAAAATATTTGGGTAATCAGAACGAAGGGCACAAATAAGAAAAAAAAAAGAAAAGGAATCTGCATTTAGAATGTAAGCTACTGCAGGGAAATTCTGTGGTTACAAATGGGTGATTAAGTTGCTATAATAGGCTCATGCTGATATGAGTGATGAGTGGTGGAAATTGTGAAAAAATAAGAGATGAATTTGATCAGAGATGAGTGAAAGTGAGGAATGTGATTGATGGAAGTTCAATCATTATTCAAAGTAATCCACATCTTTATTAAGTTGAAACATAAGATTAAGAAAACATTGCTACACATCAAAACCAGATTTTCATAACATAGTGTTCTGTACCCTTTGCAGAAATAGAAAAAATATCTTAAAATTCATATAGAATCTCAAGGGACTTGAATAATTATCAAAGCAATCTTGAAAAGAAGAACAAAGTTTGAGGACTCACACTTTCTGACTTCAAGACATATTACAAAACTACAGTGATCAAAATAGTGTGGTTTTAGCATAAATTCAGACACAGAAAACTGTGGAGCAGAGTAGAAAACCAAGAAATAGGAGGGTGCTACAATCACACAATATGAAAAGGACTGTTTTCAACAAATGCTTGAAAAGCAGATGTCCACATGCAAAAAATGAAGTTACCCTACACCATATTAAAAAATTAACTCAAAATGAATTAAAGAAACTAACATAAAACCTAAAATGACAACAATTGTAGACGAGAACAGAGGGGAAAATCTTCATGATATTGACACCAAAATCCTGAACGACAAAAGGAGAAATAGATAATTGGGACTACTTTAAACTTAAAAACTTCTGCACAAAGGAAAAAACAAACAAACAAAAGGCAACCTATTAAATGAGAGAAAATAATTGAAAATCATGTGTCTGATAATTAGTTAATATTCAGAATATATATAAAAAAATAACAAGTAGCATGATTAAAAAATTGAGCAGTATATTTAAGTATTTCTCATTCACAGGCAACCAGCTGTGAATGAGAAATGGTCAACAAGCACATGAAAAGATGTTCAACATCATAATCAGTAGAGAAATACAAATCAAAACTACAATGAGACATCACCTCACACACATTAAGATGGCTGCTATAAAACAAACAAACAAAAACAGAAAATAACAAGTATTGGAGAGGATGAAACACATGTGCACTGCTAGTGGGAATGTAAAATGATGCAGATACTATGGACAGCAATATGGAGGTTTCTCAAAAAATTAAAATAGAATTATCATATGATCCAGCAATGCTACATCTAGATACATAGACAAAAGAATTCAAATCAAGATCCCAAGGAGTGAGTTGCACACCCATGTTCATCACAACATTATTTACAATATCCAAGAGGTAGAAGCAGTCCAAATGTCCATTGATGAAGGGATAAACAAATGTGGTACATACATAAAATGGAATGTTATTCAGCCTGAAAAAAGAAGGAAATTCTGTCACATGATATAACATGGATGAACTTTGAGGACATTGTCATGAGTGAAATAAGCAAGTTGCAAAAACAAATACTATATGAATTCACATATACATGGTATCTAGAATAGTCAGAACCATGGAAACAGTAAGTAAAATGGTTAGTTGTCAGAGCTGGGGATAAGATGGAATGGAGAGTTGTTTGTTGGGTTTCAGTTTTGCAAGATTAAAAGTTTCTAGGGATCTGTTACATAATAATGTAAATGTAGTTAAAACTGCTGAACTTTATAATGAAATATTGTTAAGAGGTTAAAGTTTATATTATGTGCTTTTTATTACAATAAAAAATTTAAAAAATAGAAACTTAAAGAAAATGTCCTGAGCCTCTGTGGCCACAATTATAGCCACAGAAAACAAAATCAATCTCTCTACAACCTTAAAAAGAAGGACTGGCATTTGTGATTTATATTAATCAATCAGGTGGTTTAACACTTTCCAAAGGTCACAAACCAGCTGGGTGCAAGGCAAAAGCCAGATCTGATTGTCCATTCAAAGGTGTCTACCACCTTAACCTCTGCTATCATGGCATATAGGGACTACTGTCCTAGAAATTCTGGAAGTAATGAATGCTTCCCACATTGCCTCATCACTTCCCTCCTTTGTTAGTTGAAAGAAAAGAAAATATTTTCATCGGTCTTCTATATGTGTACCATACCAATAAATTCTGCATGTAAGCAATGTGAATCCTGCTAAATAAAATGTATATGATGTTATAGCACTAAAATAGTTCAAAATACAAAACACTTTTGGAAAGAGATGAAAAATAATGAAAACGGAATACTGCCAGTATTTCTCCATTTAACACAGCCTCTGTTGAATGTCTAGTTTTAAACCTGTAATATTTCCCAGTGTGGTGTGTCTTTCCCCAAAACGCATGTTCACTAATGATTTAGAAACACATTCAAAATGATATTTAACCTTTGATTTTACCATAATTTTAGAAATCTATTGTTATATATTTATTTCAGCCACCAGGTGGCATGCATTTTGCTGCTGAAATATACAATGAAATGTATAATAAAAAAATGTATAACAACAAATGTTCTCCCAAAGAGAGAAATTATATAAAGTCTTACATATATAACAAAAATATAATGATAATGGATTTTATCATTAATTCAATCAATGAAAACCTACACGCTAGTAAATTTGATAGTTATGAATATGTCACAAAGTCCTTAAGAACTTTAGGGTAGATATTTATCCTAGTGGATAGCTCAAAGTAAAATTAATTTATAAATAATTAAAGATAGTTGAGCACAATTATTTAAAATTAACTTAAGTCATTAATTTCATTAATGACCTGGTCTTGTAAGATAGAGGTAAAATTATAATTTTTCAATTATAATGTGTAGTCCGCGTTGGTGGTATAGTGGTGAGCATAGCTGCCTTCCAATTATAATGTGTAACATTGATTATCAATGAGAAGTTTACATACCATTACCTAAGTATCAAACTAAATAAATGTAAAGATATGCTTCATTTTAAGAAAACTCTCAAATACTAAGAAAAATTAGAGGGTAATTATTCTCCCCACTCCCCCCAAAAAATCAATCTACAAAAAGATTTACAGCAGTGTCAACAAAAAAATAATAATTTTTTAGAGTATTTAACTTTTCATCTGACATCACATAAAATGGAAGAAAGGCCAACCCAATGCTTATCTTACCTGAGAAAAGAGAAACATGCAAATTAATCATAACTCCACTACACCCACAGCCAATGAGAGTGAGTATGCAAATTAACCCAACAAAGATGGAGGTTAATTTGCATAGGCAGGCATGGAGAGGCCTGCTGTGAGGGGAAAGGGGGTGGCAGAGGGAGCTACAGGAGCAGTGCTGGTGTACTGTGAGGACTGCTGGCTCCCTGGTAGCTGGGAGTGAAGTCAGGGGAGGGAAGTCCTATTCTTTCACAAATATCGTGCAAGGGGCCTCTAGTAAGGTTGTAAAATTCACCCTGGGGCTGTAGGAAATTTTGGAAATGTGGCAAGAGAATATCCACCATCATTTTCCCATTCGATGGTTTATTTTTCCTTCTATTTTCAAACCCAAATCCAGGTAGCTAAGCCCTATTTGGTTCAGCATTCAGGAGAACCATCTGACAAGGCACAACTCTGAGAATGTAGTATTCATAGCTTTGGTTTCCAAAAATTTATACTTTTAGGGAATGAATAAGACTACTGACATAAGAAAAAATACGTAAGTGGAAAACAGCATTGTATGAGCAAGAGTGGGTTGGGAAGTTAAGAAAACAGATTGGTTTTTGGAGGCTAAAATAGATCTTCATGACTAGAGAGGAGTGAGGCATCTGCAGATCCCAGCACAAAGGTGTCAATACTCTTTCTAAGTAGAACCCTGGGAAGGTGCCAAATCCAAGAGAATGAATGTTTGAGTGGTATGTCTAGCCCAGTGGTTCCCAATCTTTTGTTGGCCATGTCCCACCTAAGCATCTCTAAAATCCTGATGCACCCCACCCAGGGACATATAATTTTTATTATTCAAAAAAGTAAACTCCTATTCATGTGAAGGAAGCCTAAAAGGCCATTCACTTGGTCTAAACAAGCTTCCAAAGAACATAGCATCCATGAAAGAAAAAATAAATAAATAAAAAAAGGAAAAGACAGTTGAAGAACTAAGGAAGAAATCACTAAGAAATGGCAAAAAAAAAATAATAAGATGAAGCAATATGAAAAAAATAGCAAATAATGTTTCAAAACATATAATAGAGAACTGAAATGCATAAATAAGTCACCATATATATATATATATATATATATATATATATATATATATATATATATATTGTATATGTGGCCCCTAGAACCATAAGAAATGCAAAAAAAAATACTGTTAATAACCCATTCTCTAATTGCCCCCCCTTAAAAATCAAATTGCCCCCCTGTGGGGCATGTGCCCCATGTTGAGACCCACTGCTCTAGATACATGGGGCCTCAGAGACAGTCTTGAAGAGATGGGTCCACCATAGAGTAGCAGGGAGGTAGCAGAGAGGGTCCTGTGTGCCAAAGAATGGCATGCAAGTACCGTGCATTATTGGCAGACCTCAAGAGGCCACATGGGTGGAATGAAGGTGGTCAGCATACTTGTACAGTGAACAAGGGTCACATGAGGTCATAAATGTCTCAAGGGCTATCTGCATAAACAGATGTTATCAAGGACCAGAATTATCCTCTGCTCTATAATGTAGAGGGCACCCTGGAAGGCACATGGACATTTCTTAACTGGCAGAGTCCTGTCCCTGATTACAACCCCTCCCTGCAAGAAGGCGGGAGTGTTATTCAGTTCTGACTACTTACCTTTGTCCATGTGTCGGAAGGGGCGGGACTAAATATGTAAATCCAGTAATGCTAGGGCCTACTTAAGAAGGCAAATAAGCTCCTTTGACTCTATAAAATAAACCTGCTTCATGGACTCAGAGTGCTCACTGCCTCTCCATCAAAGAGAATAACGCTCACCTAGCTCCCAGCTTTATAAATCTATTTCTGCATCTTGCTCTTTTTCTTTCTTTAATTTCTTAATCCCTAGCTCCTCCACTCAGCAACCGGACTGTTTCCTTTTCTGTGTGGGACGCAGAAAGAGAGAAACATCTTCCCCTGCACTATAATATCTTGGTCAGAAGTTAGCACTCCCTGCAACCTTATGGCATGGAGGGAAACCCTGACATTCCTAAAATGGCTTATTTAAGGCAAATGAAATGTGAGCTTAAAATTGAAATTGTGTTGTGTCCTGGAAAATAATTAAGGTTGTATAGCTTCATATATCTGATGCTATTAGTATTTCTAAACTTATTCCCTGAACTTAATTCTCTTTTTTTCTGTAGTATTTGGTAAATTCTTCTTTAAACATTAGCCTTTGTAAATTCTACAGCTAGGCACTGAAGAAAAAAAGTTTTATTTCCATAGGTGGACTGTAGTTTTACAAGAACGAGAGAGCAAGTTACTTATGAGACCAACCTTGGAGAACCCCAAAGGAAGGTGAATCTCAAGATAGATGTATTCCTACTTGATGATTCTCCTGTCTTCCCTTTCACCTATAGAATTAAACATCACTATATTTCCTAGAGTTATAGGAGGCAAACAATATTTTTCCTACATAAAATACTCATATTCTAAAGGGGAAAAAGATATGTCAATCAACATGTACAGAACCTGTTATCATTGAGTCTGAGAAGTGCCCAGATAGAGAACAGACAAGATATTGCTAAGAAATATAAATGGACAGGGAGAACTACGTAATATATTTAGAGATAAATAACCGACACCTACATAGACTTTTATTGTCTGTAATTATCAGGACATGTGTGTGTGTGTGTGTGTGTGTGTGTGTGTGTGTGTGTGTTTCTTGTGTATGTGTGTTTCTTGTGTATGAGCCTCATTTGCATAGTTTTAGGCTCTCTGGTAACAGAGTCTTGATTGTAATCAGGAGGGTCTCCTCAACCCAGATATTTACTTATAATAATAATTTAAGGCATTCTTTAACTTGAGGCTTCATGAGAATGACAAGAAGGTCTATTGAGAATATCTGTGCCCACACTCTGGAATGAGAAATTTATGTCTACATAATTATCTATAATAATCTCTGCAGGGACTACATATTTTCTGATCTTGCTTTCCAGTATAATGGAGGGAAGAAAAGTTCTCATTCTTTACAAATCTTCTGTCTCATGAGTCCTGGTTTATGTTGCAATGTCCACATCTTATTGGGGCTTCCTTAATTATGGATCTTGGGGAGTTTTTAACCATAGCTCACCATCACCAGGGATGGCTACATATTGCCATGGCTCTCCATGTCTCTAGTTTGGGTACTTCAGGATTGGTGGTCCTTTTCTCTGAAACCCAAAATACTAGAAAGGGTTGTCTAACATTTGTTGAGTGCCTACTATGTGTGAGAATCTATTACAGGCATTATACACATAGTAATTATTTTGATACTCATCACAGAGTGAATGAAGTGTCTCCTTTAACTTCAACTGAAACTGCAAATAGATCCCTGGTTTTGTTCTGTCATGACATTTCATAGTTTACACGGTTCAAAGCTCTCACAAGCAAGCACAGTTGGGGACTTGACTGTGTTCTTACTTCATTCTTAGTAACATGGGGGTGACACCAGGATTAGCCAATCCTGGAGGTGTCAGAGAAAGTTTCAAAAAAACAAAAACAAAAAAACAGACATGCTTGACTTTGGAATAGGTGATTAGCAATTTGAAGGGTGGGGGTGAGACTAACCTAGCGGATAAAGCAGTTATGTAGAAAGAAACATTGCTAGGACAAAAATTCTTGGCTTATTGTTGGGCAAAGGATATGATTATATTATGTCTGAGTATTCATCACTAAATTATCCACTGCAAGGGCTGCATTAACATCTAGTGGTACTAGCCACGAATAAGCTTATCTCTTCTCAAGTCTCTCCAGTATTGGGATTTATTATTTTACTTATTTAATATATAAAAGTTTGCATCTTATTAGTGTTAAAGTTTGCATTTTTAAACTCCTTAGCCAAGTTAAACATATTTTTCATGTATGCTAGTATTTGTAGTTCTTATGAGAACTGATATGTCAGGTCAATTGATAGTTTATCGCCTGGGAATTTGGTGTCATTGCTTATCTCTCTTCATTCATGTGGTTCCCATCTATTATATTTTGCAATAAAAGATATAATTTTAATATATAACTTTACTCCACTGGCTACTTTACCCATTCAGTAAACTATCCCTGAAATGGAAAAGTAAATAGAAGGATGGGTACAAACAGCATACTTTTTTAAAATGCTGTCATTAAGGAGGTTAATAAGTGATGAACAATAATTGTCAATCTTTTGATATTTAAGGAAATAAAAGAATATTATGGCAACAGGTTAAATAATTATGACATTACCATAGCAACTGTGATGGACTACTATAAAGTTGAATATTGAGATTCAGTTTTCATAAATATTCAAATATTTGATTACCTACTTAAAGCTTAGCTCAAATAAAGATTTCTTTAGACAATTTGACAATTTCTAGGCATGCTTTATCTGTAATGGTTTTAGAGTCATGTAGGTATAATTGAAAACATGGATTTGTGCTGTCAATATTTCATAAATGAATTTTCTCTGCTAGTTTGGCAACTGTGGTTGGATGGGATCAGTTAAGATTTCAAATAATGTTAACCCTCATAGATTTTATAGACTGACTTTAGGTTATCTTACAAAATGTGTAAGAATTGGGGGTTCTTTCATATAGAATATCCTATACCATTACCAATAGTAATAAAATGTAGGAGGCATTGAGTCATGCTATGGTAACTAAAATATTTAACTACATAGAAAGTGCATGTTATAATGATAAGTAAGCAACTTAAGATACTTAAATATACTATTCAGTATGATGGACAGCATTTGTCTAACATTTATTGAGCATATACCAAATGAGAAAATCTCTTCTAGGTATTATACATATATTAATTATTTTAATACTCATCACACACTGTAAATTAGTGTGACAAATATCCTTCTACCCTTCTGAGCTATTGGCTGACATTCCCTATAATATAAAAACAGATTAACAGAGAAAAACAGGAGTTTATTAATATTTATACCTCATGTATACATGGGAGAGACCCTAGAAAAAATGAATAACTTAAACAAATGTCTGTAGAATCCAGATTAATACCATCTTAATAAGGAAGGGGGAGGGAAGGTATAGCTCTTTCAGGGAAGTGTAAATGATTTTTAGGAAAGTTGACTAGGACCTTAGAAAAGCAGATGGGATGTATTATGATTTGTGATAAAGTTTGTCTGATGAAGTGTTGACTTCTAGTCTCTTCTGTGATAAGAATCCATCTTCTCTGGTTGATGAAATTCCCAGGGAGAAGTTTCTTTGACAATTGGGTTACTTTTGGAGGGTCTGTGTTTGGGCAGATCAGGGAAGTTCAGAGAAAGCCTCCAACTGCATTTGCTGCTTTCAAGTACCTACAGCTAAAAATAATCAATATGACAAAGTGGCCTATTTTGGGGTGGCATATTCTGCTATCTTTCAGTAAGTTACTGTTATAACTCCGTTTTGTAGGTGAAGAAACAGAAGCATGTAAATCTTAAACTTGAACAAAAAGGTTTCAATATATGTATTTAGGTGTTGGGCATCCTCTCCTATTTCCCATTTTCCTATTACTTCTACATTTTATATTATAAAATGCATTCCTTTTATACTGGTAAAAATTGAGTATGCTATTGAAAAATGTTTCATTTTTCATGCTGACTGGGACATATGTTGAGCTTCAGACCTGTTGAAATAGAAGACAAGTGTCAACTTCAGCCATTCAAATGGGCATTTTAGCAGCCATTCTAAGTGTATTCAGTTTTACCCACAGGGTACAAAGACAGAACAGTCAACATGAGAAAAAGCTGTCTCTTCCTTTTTTGAAATAATAAAGAATAAAAAAAAAAGATGTAAGACATGATCAACCTCACAAGAGGGGTGTGAAAACATACAGCCTCCTGGTGAAACCAACAAGAAAATTGTGGTTGGGTAGAGTTTTTCTTGGAGAAAAGGAAAACAATAGTTTTCTGCAAACCCCAGCTGAAAATATAAGATGTTGCAAAGATTTTTTTTAGACCTGATGAGGATGTGAACTGCAGTGAAAATACTCCCTCTTCCATTCTCAAACGTGAAGGCTTTGAATTCTGAGTCTTTCTTACAACACCAGTAAAACTAGCAAAGGAAAAGTGGTCACCTAAAAAGGTACCAAATAACATGATAAAAAGCAGTTCAATTTCATTCATCCTGACAAGCATTTATTGAGTGCATAATAAGTACTGGGGCAGGCAGAGCTAGGCACTAATAATACAAAGATAAATAAAACAAGCTCGTTGGCTCATGGGAGGTTTTCCTCTATTGGATATGCAGGCATGAAACATTTCATTTTAGCACAATGGGGATAAATGTAAGATGGTTTCAAAGAGTTGATATATTTGTGACATGCAGGGAAAATAGGATTTAACATATACCCTCAAGGGGCTGCAGTTGCTACTTGGTACAAGAACCTTCTTTATGTGCCAAGATTTTGCCTAGTATGTTAACTCTGTAAAGGCAAGGACCATGACTATTTTGCTCTCTACCATATACCTAGAGCTTTAGTCAACTACCTGGCCTTGAGCAATTTTGCCCTCCCCGATACCCATCCCCAGATATTTTTGCTAGAACAGGTGTTGGGAAAGTATGGAATAAAACCTGCCCTGCTTTTTATGGCTCACAAGCTAGGATGGTTTTCATATTTTAAACTAGAGGCCTGGTGCACGAAATCCGTGGTGTTGTCCCTTAATCCAGCCTGCACCCTCTCCAATCTGGGACCCCTTGGGGGATGTCTGACTGCTGGTTTAAGCCTGATCCTGAGGATTGGGACTAAACTGGCAATTGGATATCCCTCTCATAATCCCGGACCACTGGCTCCTAACTGCTTATCTGCCAGCCTGCCAGATTATCCCTAACTCTGCCCCCCTTGCTGGTCTGGTCACCACCAATTGCCCTCCCGCTGGCCTGGTCACTCCTAACTACCCCCTCTGCAGGCCTGGTCACCCCCAACTTCCCCCCTCTGCTGGCCTGGTTGCCCCTTACTGCTTCCCCCCTCCCAGCCTGGTTGCCCCTTACTGTCCCCCTGCCAGTTTCATCACCCCAAACTGCCCCTTATGGGCCTTATTGCCCACAACTGCCCTCCCCTGCTGGCCATCTTGTGGTGGCCATCTTTGACCACATGGGGGAAGCCATCTTGTGTGAGGCTATGAGGGTCAATTTGCATATTACCTTTTTATTATATAGGATGGTTACATAATGCCCATGTTTTACTCCTTAGCCTGCAAAGCTTAATATATTTACTATCTGGTCCTTTACAGAAAAAAAGTTTGCCAATCCCCATGCTGGAGCTCAGAGAACAGAAATGGTAACTCAATTGTGAGCAGCCCCTATCAGCATCATCAGTCCTTGCCACATAAAAGGAAATTAAATATGTGGAATATATAGGTGATCCCTACCAACTGTTAGAGGAATTAATAAGACCAATATTGTTCCAGATAGCCATGAGTTCCTTAGAGGCCATTGGCTTTACATAAGACCACGAGTTGCCTGAACTATCTAAGTACAAGAAAGGATGTGAGTTATTTCTTCTCTATAATTCTCCACACCCAGTATAGGGTCTGTGACATAGTAGACACTCACTAAATCTTGGATGAGTGGATGAACAAATGAATCACAGAGGAGAAGATTGCTGTACATTTCAATTTGGGCTACACTGAAGTAAACTACAGAGCTTTATTAAATTTCAAAGAAATCTTTCACTCTAGCCTGGTATGACTGGTTGTGGTAAATCAAACCCCTCCACACATATATTTTTCATGTGGTTATGTCCATTGTTTCCATGGTCACCTGACTTCTATCTCCTCTCTGTCTCATGCAACTTTAATAGAAACTGTTTTAGTCATTTTGGTTTTTATCTTTATCTTCTTAACTGTCTTTTAGACCTGAAATTCCCACTTCAGTACCTATGATTCTTTCAACCAGAATGCAATAAAAATATTTTGGTCCACAACTGAGTGGTGGCTTAGACAGCAATACATTAAGTGTAGTAATAGAGGGCATAACTAAGTGCAGAGGCATTGCAGAAGAGGACACTTTAATTTTGCTTGCATGAGTCAGAGAAGACTTCAGAGAAGAGGTGACAATTTAACTGAATCCTCAAGAAAGAGTTTTCCATGTGGGTGGGAATAGAAGGACATTTGAGGAAGAGGAGGGAGTGTTTATAAAGGCACAGAAGAGCCTGGTTATGTGACTCAGTGGTTGAACATCAACCTATGAACCAGGTCAGGGTTTAATTCCTAATCAGGGCAGATGCCTGGGTTATGGGCTTGATTCTCAGTAGGGGTCATACAGGAGGCAACCAATCCATAATTCTCTCTCATCATTGATGTTTCTATCGCTCTCTCTCTCCCTCTCTCTTTCTCTCTGAAATCAACAAAAATACTAGAGGCCCAGTGCATATGGATTAGTCCAGCCTGTACCCTCTCTAATCTGGGACCCTTCGGGGTATTTCTGTCAGTCTAGACCAGCAGTTGGACATCCCACTCACAATCCTGGATCACTGGCTCCTACTCACTCACCTGCCTGCCTGCCTGGTCATCCCTAACTTTCCCTCAGTGCAAGACAGGTCACCCCCAACTTCTCCCTCCCTGCCTGCCTGGTAACCTCTAACTG
This sequence comes from Pipistrellus hanaki, assembly GCF_964339955.1. Lineage (NCBI taxonomy): Eukaryota > Metazoa > Chordata > Mammalia > Chiroptera > Vespertilionidae > Pipistrellus > Pipistrellus hanaki. Next base: position 16,876,198 of record NC_140524.1, on the reverse strand, counting down.
ACCCTCCCCCACACACACTGGCAGGGTAGCCCCACAAGCAGGGTAGTCTGCTTGTTCAGTTGTTTGGTTGTCCCTTGGGCTGGCCTTGGGTGGCTGGGCAGCCACACTCCTCAGGCCAGCACTGGGCAGCTGGGGGACTGAGGGGATTTGGGGTCCTTCGTAGGCAGGAAGTGCTGAGGGAAATGCACACCACCATATTATGGTTGTGGGCACTGTTTTCTTTGAGGGCAGGACATTCAATTAGCATATTTCCTCTTTATTAGATAGGATATTTAATAAAACACATGATCATCTTACAAACAAACAAACAAATTAATAAATAAATAATAAAGGCACAGAAGAATGACAGCCTAAGGAGTGTTCAGAAAGTTCTAGTAATCCAGGACTTCTTAAATAGAGAGTATATGTGGAGGCCAAGTGGTAAGCAAGGCCACTTGGCCTCCACATAATATAATGGAGTGAATACTTTATTCTGAGAGTGATGGGGAGTCATGGGAGGACTTTCAGAAAGGGCTTAAAAATATAAAATTTGTATTTCCGAACAGGGGTCAGGAATCCTTTTCTGGAAAGTGTTAGATAATAAACATTTTAGGCTTGGTGGGCCATATATCAGTTACATATTCCTTACTTTGTTTTTCTTTCTTCTCCTTTTCCTCTTCTTTCTTCTCCTATACCTCATCCTTCCTCTTCCTTTATATGTCTTTGGGAAATGTAAATACCATTCTTACCTCAAGGGCCATACAAAAACAGGCAAAGGGCTGGATTTTGACCTAGAGACACAGTTTGAGGACCTCCATTTTAGAAGAGTGGTTTTAAAGTTTGAAGTCATTGCAGACATCCTAATATATAAAAAGCCAACAACTGGATGGAAGACTGAACAGCAAGCTGCATGGGGCAAGAAGGCCAGCGGGGGGATTAGTGAGGGATGACTGAATGACTGAACAGCAAGCTGCATGGGGCAACAAGGCCAGTAGGAGGGTTAGTGAGAGATGACTGAATGACTGAATAGCAGGCTTAATGGGGTGACCAGGTCAGCAGGGGGACAGTTAGGAGCTATCAGGTCAGCAGAAAGGGCAGTTAGGGGAGACCAGGCTGGCAGGGGGTGTATGAGGGACAACCAAATGACTGAACAGCAGGCTGTGTAGGGTGACCAGGCCAGCAGCAGAGGTAGTTAGGGGCAGATAGGAGGTAGTTAGAGGTAGTTAGGAGGTAGTTGGGGGGTGGTGTAAGTGGCAACCAGGCTGGCAGAGAGGGGCAGTTGGGAGAAACCAGGCCAGTGGTGGGGCAGTTAGGAGTGACCAGGCCAGCAGAGGAGGCCAGTTGGGAGTGACCAGGCTGGTGGTGGGGTGGAATAAGGGGTGACCAGGCTGGTGGGGTGGCAGTTAGAAGTGACCAGGCCAGCAGAGGGACACAGTTGGGGGCGATCAGGCCACTAGGCAGATGCTGTTAGGAGTGGTGATCAGGTTTGTGGGGGAGGGGGCAGTTAAGGGCAATCAGGTAGGCAAGCAGGTGAGTAGTTAGAAGCCAGCAGTTCCAGATTGTGAGAGGGATGTCGAATGCTGGTTTAGGCCTGAACCCTGGCCTAAACCAGCAGTCTCACATCCCCCGAGGGGTCCCAGATTGTAAAGGGTGCAAGTTGGGCTGAGATGACCTCTCTGTTCATGAATTTCATACATTGGGCCTCTAGTTGTTCAATATTTATCTGTTGGAACTGTTGGGAGTAGAGAAGGGGGGGATCAGTGAAGTTGTGGGTCTGACTGGCAGTGTTTTCCCCTCAGAATCCTGGACAGGGTTGTGGATTAGGGCACTGTAGCCTTCTTTTGAGACAGGGTTGCTGAGAGAATGCTCAAAGCAAAGGCAGTTTCCTAGAAGTTTGCAGACCAGCTCCACTATCAATAATAAAATGCAGTGGTTCAAAGAGTAGAGAAGGAAAAAAATGAGGCCAAAGGTTGACAGGAGTTCCATGAAGTATTCATGAAGCTTTTTATATGAAACCCATGGCTTTAGTGGGGGTGAGCTGGTAAGCAGTGGAAAGGGCAGATACAGAGCAGAAAGTTACAGAAACAAATCATTAAATACCAAATTAACTAAACTACATATGGAACCACTTAAAAATAATAACTCTAGCCCTGACAAGTTTGGCTCAATAGCAGAGCTACAGTCTGTGGACTGAAGGATCCCGGGTTCAATTCTGGTCAAGGGCACATCCCCAGACTGCAGGCTGGATCCCCAGTAGGGGGCATGTAGGAGGCAGCCAATCAATGATTCCCTCTCATCATTGATGTTTATGTCTCTCTCTCCCCCTCTCTCTAAAATTAACAAAAATTCATTTTAAAAAAAATAACTCTCTTTATGACTTAAAATTTATTTCATTTTATATATCACTAGTGGCCTGGTACATGAAATTCATACATGGGGTGGGAGTGTCCCTCAGCCTGGCCTGCACCCTCTCCAATCTGGGACCCTTGGGGGATATCTGAAACCATTCGTTCATCTGCCTGATTGCCCCTAACCACTCTGCCTGACAACCTGATCACCCTAAATGGCCCACCTGCTGGCCTGCTCTCCCCCAAGTGCCCCCCCTACCAGCCTGTTCACCACCACCCCCACCCTGCTGGCCTGCTCACCCCCAATCCCACTCCCACTGGCCTGATCACCCCTAACTGCCTCGGCCTTGGCCCCACCACCATGGCTTTGTCAGGAAGGACGTCCAGAAGGTCTCCTGGGCTAATTAGCATATTACCCTTTAATTAGTATAGATAATATATGTTTAAACACTAATGATACTAACTTACAATGAACGAGAAATAACAACATGTCAGGCACCATTTGAAGTATACTCTATGTTTTCTTCAAACCTCTTCTGAGCCCTGTAAGGAAGGAGTTGTTTTTAAGCATGCCCATTTTATAGATGAAGACACTGAGGTAAAAAGGCTTTGACTAATTTGTTCAAGGTGATACCCATGGAATTTAAATGCAGGTACTCTGTTTGCAGAGCTTTCCTCTTCACCACCATACAGACTGCTCATCTAGGGAGAATGGAAGATTTGATATTATAGTTCTTATAAGTTATCTTCTACAAACACACTTACCACTCGTGTGCTTCCATATTTTTCCTCAGCAAGATGTTTTTAGATACTGTATTCACATCTACATTAATTTGCATGCTGACTTAAAGCTAAAACTATCTAGAAAGTTTGTCCACTGCCTTTACCCTCAGGAAACAAATATCTTTTAAAGTTCAATCGCCACATTAAACATTTACCATTTACCTTTCATACTCCCTCCTCTGAAGTGAAATTTCCCTACCAGTCTCCTGCTCAAAATGCTATTTATATATGCAATTTGATGCATTAACACTTTTTAATATTGTTGAAGAGCTCAGAAACCATGGCAAATTTTTGGAGGAAGAAAATTCAAGTTTATAAATTAGGGTATTAAGCAAATTAGACCATATTATGGCAAAGAGACCTTTGGTTTTCATGCATGATGTGATAGAAAAAAGATAACAGAAAAATGTCATTCAAAGTTAATCTGCACATTCCATTTTTATCCTAATTGTGCACATAAGAAAAGGGTCTCTGAGCATTGAGAAGGGCTATTCACTACTCATTAACCACACATAAATGCATGGGCAGTGATTTGCCCTAGAAAATTGCCTTGAAGGTGACTTGAATGTATAGCTTCTGGTTAAAGGGCAAACCTTTCCTCCTGGCCTCATCAATTTTTTGGTTCTCTGTAGTTAGAATTGCTAATAATTGTGGAATTTATTACCAGCTCAGATGGGGTTTGGGTCATAGTCTGTGCACCAGGGTCAAAGTAAAAAGAATACTGCCATGTGATTCAGTATGAGACTTCAAACTACATTTAAATGGTTACAGCCCTGGCTCTTCAGAGATTAGATTCCAGAGAGCTCAGACTCATTTCCACAAATGTATCTTTTGCCTCAGCTACATCAAACTACCTGAAAGCCCTCATGTTTCAGCTTTTTGTTTGTTTTGCCTCTATACATGTATATTTCCTCTCATTCTAAAACACTCTTTTCCACTTAAAATTTATACAAATAATTTTGGTACTTCTTCAGTTTAAACAATCTGTATTAATATATATATATATATATATATATATATATATATATAATCATGAAAACTGTGTATTTTCTCTGTAATAGATTTTAAACAACATGGAAATATACAGAGCCAAATATCAAAGGGTTTCTTTTATTATTGGTAGACTGTTTTGAGATATTTTTTGTTATTTAGAAAAATGCACAAATATGTAGATATGATATTTTTGTTTTTGTTTAAGGTCTAACTTTCTATGTTTGCACATCTAAATGTATAGTTTAGTTTTGCCAGCTATTGGAGTTTATTTAAATGGAATAGTGTATGACATGTCTCAGTTTCTTTACCCTCCATTTGGTTTGCGAAATGATTCATTAACTTTGTGTGGTTGCAGCCTGTGCCGGATTCTGCTCTATGCATATATGGAGAAGAGGAGAAGGGAAGAGAGAAGGATACAATTAATTATTGATTTTCCCCCACAACCTTGCAATACTCTCATTAATTTTAATAATTTTTCTGTAGATACATTAAGATTATCTAAACACAAAAGTGTAACAAATGTGTTCCTTTTTCTACACTCCTCTCATCCTTTAAATCTTTTTTTAAAAAATTGCTTTCTGCACTGCTTAGAACACCCAAATATATATATATATATATATATATATATATATATATATTAGCCTAAGCGACTGTCCTATTGTTTGACCTCTGACCAATAGCTATGATCACCAGGGGGCAGGTGCTCAATGCAGGATCTGCTGAACTTCAGTGACTTGGCAGCTGTGGTTCTTGGGTGATTCACCCAGAACCAGATAGGAAGAAGCCCAGTTCCTGGGTGTGTCACTTGAGGGCCGTCCTCTCACAATTTTGTACCCCTCAGGAGATGTTGGAGAATTGGTTTCAGCCTGATCCCTGCAGGCCAGCCAAAGGGACCCCATCTGTGCATGAATCTGTGCACCTGGCCTCTAGTGTTGAATATAAGTGATAATAGCAGGCATTCTTGTCTTAATCCCGTTCTCAGAGAGGTTCATTTCACCAATAAGTATATGTTTACTTTCATTGTTTGTACATCCTTTCAGAGACTAAGGGGATTTTCTTGTATTTCTAATTTGCTGAGAATTTATTTACTTATTTTAAAATCATGAGTGGATGTTGAACTTTATCAAAAATTTTTCTTAATCTATAAAAAGGGACCTAAGTTCATTTTTTTATCGTTGGTTTATATTTTAATTTCTAATGATGGAAAAACCTTGCATTTCTGTAATAAATGCAGCTTTGATGTGATGCATTATCCTTTCTCTTTATTGCTTTATTCATTTTGCTAATATTTTACTTATGATTTCTGTACTGTTAATGAATAATACTGACATTTTTTGTTTCTCTTTTCCTTATTAGAATTCAGTATTTGTAGTATACTAGGCACATAAAAAAAGAGTTGGAAAGTGCTCCATTTACTATGTTTCTATTTTCTAGAAGAGCTTGTAAAATATTGGAGTTTTTATGTCTTTATTATTTAGTAGGTTGATAATTCAATATCTTTGATTATTTCAGGAATATTCAAATTTTCAATTTTTTTTATCCCTTATGATTTTTGTATTTATCTAAGAACTTATCCACTTGTTTACCTTTCAAAAAGATATTGGCATAAAATTAATCAAAATACAACTTTATCTATAGAATTTGTCCCCTTCTCATTACTGATAGCTGTTATTAATGACTTCTTTTTAAAAATGTATTTATAAATTTGTCAATTTTATTGTTTATTATCTTAAAAGAAACTCCTGATTGCGTTGATCCTTTCTATAACAATTTTTCTATTTCACTTACTAGTATTTCTGCTCTTAATTTTATTATATTTTTACATCTACTTTATTGAGTTTATTTTGCTGTTTTCTTCTCTTACAAACTGTTTTCCAAAGAAGCTTTATCATTTTACATTCTCACCAGCAATGCACAAAGGCTCCAATTCCTCTACTTCCTCACTAATACTTATTATTATCTGTATTGTTGATATTGGTCATGCTAGTGGATAGGAAGTATTATAGTATGATACCTTGTTTTTTTTTAAAATATATTTTATTGATTTTTTACAGAGAAAAAGGGAGAGTGATAGAGAGCTAGAAACGTCGATGAGAGAGAAACATTGACCAGCTGCCTCCTGCACACCCCCTACTGGGGATGTGCCCGCAACCAAGGTACATGCCCTTGACCGGAATCGAACCTGGGACCTTTCAGTCCGCAGACCGACGCTCTACCACTGAGCCAAACCAGTTTCAGCTGATACCTTGGTTTTGATTTCAGTTGCCCTGATGTGAATTTATGTTGAAATTTTTTCTTGTGCTTATTGGTCATTTGTATATAATCTTTGGAGAAATATGTATTCAAATTCTTTGCTCATTAAAAAAATTGGGATATTTGTCTTTTTATTATTAAGTTGTAAGAATATTTTATATACTAATGGCTCATTGCACAAAATTTGTGTACGAGGGTGCGGGTGTGTGTGTTCCTCAGCCCAGCCTGCACCCTCTCCAATCTGGGAACCCTTGAAGATGTCCTACTGCCGGTTTACAGGGATCAAGCCTAAACTGGCAGCCAGACATCCCTCTCACAATATGGGACTGCTGACTCCAGCCACTCACCTGCCTGCCTGCCTGATTGCCCCTAAACACTCTGCATGCTGGCCTGCTTGCCCCCAAGTGTTCCCCCTGCTGGCCTTCTCTCTCCCAACTGCCCCCCTGCTGCCTGCTCACTCCAAACTGCCCCCCTGCTATCCTGATCACCCCCAGCTGGCCCCCCTACTGGTCTGCTTACCCCCCAAAACAGCTATGCCCCCCAACAGCTTGATCACCCCCAACTGCTGTCCTATCCTGGCCTGATCATGCCCCAGCAACCCAAGGTCTCAGCCCCTCCTTTTTTTCTTTTTTATCCTTTTTATCAGCGCCTCCTTGAGCAGAGTCCAGGGTTGTCTGAAAGCAAGTATCCAGGATTTATCTTCTATAATTAAAACTTTGTAGCCTTGAGTGGAGACCAGGGCCAGCCAGGGCAGGCAGAAAGCTTAGCTTCCTCCATTGTCAGGGCAACCCAAGTCTCCTGCTTGCTCCAGCTCTGTGGCCACTGCCATTTTTGTTAAGATTCATTTATCTTCTATAATTGAAACTTTGTAGCCTTGAGTGGAGGCCAGGGCCAGCTAGGGCACGCGGAAAACTTGGCTTCCTTCATCACTAGGGCAACCCAAGCCTCTTGCTTGCTCCAGCTCTGTGGCTGGCTGCCATCTTGGTTGGTTGGGCTAATTTGCATACTCACTCCTGATTGGCTGGTGGGCATGGCTTTGGCATAGAGAGTAATGGTTAATTGGCATGTTTCTCTTTTATTAGTGTAGATTCTACAGGTTAGTCCCTTTTAAGATATATTATTTGCAATATTTTTTTTTCTCCCATTATTTGGGCAGTGATTTCAATTTCTTGGTTGTGTCCTTTAAAGCACAAAATCTTTTAATTTTCTATGAATCCCCATTTGTGTATTTCTTCTTTGCTTGTTTGTGCTTAAGTTGTCAAGAAAACATTTCTGAAACAGGCTCTCATTGACAAGGAGAGACTACCATCATTGTGGACACTCCCTGGATGGTGGGCACTCCCTGGATGGCAGGACTCCAGCACAGAGCCCACACCATCTTGAAGTGGAGAACGGTCATTTTTAGGAATTCATTAACACAACCAATAAGGCAGGCCTTGAAACTACCTCTTGACCCAGCAGAAACTCCAGTCAAAATCCTGCTAACCCAGCTGCAAACCCATGGACCCTGGGACCTCCTCCTCAAAAGTTGCACCACTCAGCAGCAGTAATGCAATCTACCCCTCCCCAGAGGCAGAACTCTGGATTTGCATGTTTCTAGCCAGATTGGCTAGTTTCCAGCAAGATTCATTTGTTTCCAGCCATATTCCCGTGTTTCCAGCCTGATTAGCACGTTTCCAGCCAAATCCGTGCTTTTCCAGCCACACAGGTAGACAGGATGCTCCACTGCTTAGGCAGTGGTTGGGAGCTGCTGATTGGCTGGTGGGAGTGGCTTTGGCTATGGAAGAAATTGAAGCAGTCATCAAAAAGCTTCCAGAAAACCAAAGCCCAGGGCCAGATGGCTTCACAGGGGAGTTTTACCTAACATTTAAGAGAACTTGGAGGTCAACAATGGTGGGGCACAGACCCTCACCCCCCAACTTTGCAGGGGCCTGAACCCTCACCCCTTCTGAGGGAAATCGCTTTGCTTCCCATGCACAGCTCAAATTGGGACCCAGTAACGGACAGAGATTGGACCGACAGCAGCTGCCCTCTCACTGCAACAAGACTTGTTTGAGTTGTCTTATACCCATGGTGTGGGGAACTGGGTTTTTGATATCTAAATTCAGCCTAGTACCAGGAATGCTCAGGGCCTACTCAAGAAGTCAAATAATCCTTTCCACTAATATTTACAGAGGAAAATAAGATTGTTGTTAGAGTACTAAATTTGACAATAAAATAGTAGTCAAGTTTTCAGGCTAATTTAAATTGGCTAATTGAAATAAGTGAATATTCTAGAAAAATTAATTGCACTGGACAAAAAGCTGTTCCTAAAGTGTTAATTAAATTTTTATTGGTAGTTCATCTCATGGTAAAATTGCATAACTTGTAATGAACCTATGGCAGTCATATTTTAGTGCAAAAAATTAAAATTTAAAAGCTATCAAGATTACATTGTAAAATTTCCAAAAGCCTCCTAATATTTAAAATTTAAAAAGGGTGATAGTAGAAGAATATCATGTAAGGAAAAATATCCTCCAAGTAAAATACATCTAGAAAATTTTTACTTTAGAAAATTAACTTTCATTTGTAATGCTAACAGCAAGACACCCATGAAAAACACACATGGTGTCAAGCCAGACAAGCCAGAGGAAAATCATTTGGGCCAAAAATGAAAAAGGATCCCAAGTCAAATTTATAGAAAAGATTCCTTTATTAACTTTTGGTCTAGAATATGTTTGTATATTTTCAGAAAACAACTCTAAGACCATGTGGATTCCTTCAACAGAGCAGAATTTACAGGGCTGCCCCAGCCATTAAGACAGAAGAGAAACAGTACAGAGATGGAAGACTTTGTTGATGCCTTGCCATACTAGCAGTCAGCAGCTGTGCATCGCTGCAGGTTGCTCAGGACCAAACCAGAGAGAATCAGACCTGCATCACCACCATTTGCCCACCATCTAGAACTGAAATATAATTGTTGACATGTACACATAAGGAACTGTTTGACTTTGAAATTGGGATTCAAAAGATCTGTTGGCCCAAAATGAAATTCACTAAAGACTGATTATTTTGCCTCCCAGCATAACCGTTATTGCTTGTCTCATTCTTGGTTCTTATAAGTGTATTTCTAGTATCACATGATCTCACTCATCTAGGGGAAATAATGAACAACATAAACTAATGAACAAAAACAGACCTGGCGATAGGGAAGCATCAATCAGACTGTCAAACCTCAGAGGGAAGGGAGGGGAAGGGAGGGTGAGGGAAAGGGAGAGAGATCAACCAAATATTTGTATGCATGCATATAAGCCTAACCAGTGGTCACAAACAACACAGTGGTGGGGACATACATGGGGAGGGTTTTGGGATGGGAATGGGGCGATGAGGACAAATGTGTGAATCCTTAATTAATAAAGAAATTAGAAAAGAGAAAAAGAAAGCATTACTTACTTAACTCAATGTCACAATTATTTACAACCATATTTTCTTCTAAATGTTTTATTGTTTTGGCTATTATATTTAGGTATTTGATTTGTTTTAATTTTTGTATATTGTAAAGTAGAGGTCCAAATTTATCTTTTGCTCGATTAAAGCCATTACAGATGTCTACCCAGATTTAATAAGAGGGAACATAGCCTCAATTTTTCAGTGGCAGGCCATCAACCTCACATTGTAAGAAGAGATGGCAATATCAGATAAATATCAATGCTTCCATTTTTGTAGAATACAATCTGTCCTACATGGGGTCATTGAATAATCTAATTTTGGAGCTGGTCCATGAATTGAAACTGTACTCAAAATTGTATATATGGTCATTCTTTTGAGGAGAAGGTCTATAGTTCAAATCAGAGCTATAATGGGGTCTATTTGCCAAAAAGTTAAATGTTAAAAGCTTTAACATTTAAGTGACTGGTAAATCTGATATCTCATTGAAGGGTAGATATTATATAATAAGGAATCCAAATATTTATTTATAAAAATAAAGGCCTTTAAGTGGATTTTCCCCACTGGGATAATTGTGTGAAGATGGTGGAGAAAGCAGAGTAGATGAGACCCTTGTTCTATCCCCTCATGGCTCATCAGCAGGTGCACTAATAACAGTACATGACCTTCACATATCAGAGCTCAATTTTTGCCTAATTCAAATACTCTTAAATCCCTAAGCTATCATATATCAAATTTTGAGTTGTTATTAAAGAAATGAGTGTTGTCCTGTTTATTTTGAGTTGTTGCATGGTCGTGTTTCCAGCCAGAAATCAGTTCCTTTTGAACAATATTGCAAGTCTTAGTAAGCATCAGGGTTTACTAGTATTTTCCATTAGTTGAATGGTATACTTATTATATTATGTCCTTATTAACTAATAAAATGAGAGGAAAATAGAAAATCAGATATACTGATACATAAGTCTCATAAACTTAACAATTGATATAATAGAAAAATGGTTCCCTTTCAAAAGTTATAAATAAACCTTTAACTTCAAGCAAACTTCAACACAATAACTGTGTATTCACATGTAAAGGACAATAACCATATTAGGGGAACACATGAAATGATGAAGATGCATTGCAATCAGGTTTTTGTAGAGTATAGATTCAGTGGTATATAAACATGAAATGCATTTCCCCCCAGTTACTATCTTCAACTATATTCTGTTGAATTTCTCTTTGCTGTCCTTTAATAAGGTCTTGGACAAATTTCTTAAGTATCTGAGCTCTTTGCGTTATTAAAATTCAGAGTCCAGTTTACAGTTTCAATCTCAACCTTTATTTAACTTGCATTTCCTTTTCCTTCCCTTTCAATATAACCTGAATCTGGGATCCTGATAATTTAGGGGTAGCAAGAAAGGGTCTGAAAGAGATACTTTTCTCTTTCAAAGCTTAACTCTTCCAGTGTGTTGAGGTGGAGCAGGTGGTGGAGGAAATGGATGCACTATCAAATCTCAGCTTACTTCTTGACTGTGATTGTGATTATATTCCCTTTTTGTTATTAATTATTGCTACTTCTCTGTTACTTCCTACTGGCTATCAAGATTCTAATCACTACCTCCCTTGTGGGCTTATGTTTTAGTTTTACAGGATCTCAGTGGATATGTTTATTTACATAGTTCTCTAGTGTGAAGAATGAGGAAATGGTTCTCAACCTGTGCAGTACAGTACTTTCCTACTACCCAAGAAATCTTAAGAATGTGTGAAGGCATTATTAGTTGTCAAGGTAACTGAGACAGCATGCCGTATCCAGGGTCCAGAAATATTAGATATAATATGCAAAGGGATTAGAGTCAAGAACAATGCAGTCAAGGCATTAACAATTCCAGGAGAATAGTAATATCCTTAATGCCAGTACCTTCCCCCTACTTTTGAGAAACACTGCTGAAATATTAAAATACTTCTTTATTCATTTTAAAATATCAGATACCACCTCCTTTATCCACTGCTTCACTAGTGCTCCTCTACAATGGCCAGCTCAGCTTCCAACCCAATCTATATAGTATATAAAAACTTAAGCGAGCCGAAACCGGTTTGGCTCAATGGATAGAGCGTCGGCTTGGGGACTGAAGGGACCCGGGTTCGATTCTGGTCAAGTGCATGTACCTTGGTTGCAGGCATATCCCCAGTAGTGGGTGTGCAAGAGGCAGCTGATCGATGACTCTCTCTCATCGATGTTTCTAACTATCTCTCTCCCTTCCTCTCTGTACAAAATCAATAAAATATATTTAAACAACAACAACAACAACAACAACAAAAAACCTAAGTGACCATCGCAACCAAACAGAGGACAGAACAGGCCAGCAGGAGGTTTAGTGAGGGGTGGCCAAAGGACCGAACAGCAGGCTGTGTGGAGCGATCAAGTCCACAGGTGGGGGCAGTTTGGGGCAACCAGGCTGGCAGGAGGGGGCAGTGAGGAGCAACCAGGTCAACAGAGTGGGGCTGTGAGGAGTGACCAGGCTGGTGGAGGGGGCAGTAAGAGGTGTCCAGGCCAGCGCGGGGGGGGGGGGGAGAGGGCAATTAGGGGCGACTAGGCCAGCAAGAGGAGCAGTTTAGGCCCAGGATCAGGCCTAAACCAGCTGTCAGACATCCCGTGAGGGGTCCCAGATTAGAGAGGGTGCAGGTTGGGCTGAGGGGAACCCCCTGCCCTGTGCATAAATTTAATGCACCAGGACTCCAGTATCCTACATAATCTAGCAAATATAAGGACACTATCTGTCATAGCAGGTAGTCCCCAAGATCCTGATTCAACACCAAGGCCAGAGTCTATTATATTCTGGTTAGCTGATGCCTTCACACAAGCCCAATCATCCTTGCAACAACTGTTCATGAAATTGATTCCTTTGCTGTCTCTTCAGATCTCTTAAACATTCTGTGAAGCTTAGGATAGAAAAGATTGGGGAATGATGGTTGGAGGTATCAGGACAAGACATGCTACCAGTTGATAAGTTTAGTGAATCTGTAACGAGGTGTTTGGCCACAATCCTTAAAGTCATCTTAAGAAGACAAGCTGGTTTGGATCAATGGATAGAGCATCGGTTTGTGGACCAGAGGGTCCCTGATTTGATTCCAGTCATGCCCGGGTTGCATGTTTGATCCCCAGTGGAGAGTGTGCAGCAGGCAGCCAATCCATGATTCCCTCTCATCATTGATGTTTTTATATCTCTTTCTCCTTATCCCTTCCTCCCTGAAATCATATATATGTAAAAGACAGAGTATCTAGTGCCTCTTTGACCTCAGTTCTATGCTCCAAGTTGTCATTTTGGAGTAACAGGAAAAGCAGGAAAAGTCTCACTCAATATCCTATAACATCATAGAAGAAAAAAAAAGAACTAGTTTCAAAGAGAGAAGTAATTAGAAACTTTTAACATTTTTAAATTAGCTCTCTGGAAATAGTGCCCAGTTTTCACAATTCTATTTTCCCTTCCCCTGTGAATGCATTATAAATAAATACTGGTGAGCAAATATAGAAAAAATGCATCAGATAAATTTAAATTCATGAAATGTTTGTTCATTAGACTCTTCTGAGCCCTTGTGACTCCATGGAATAGTGAAGTAGTACTAGACTTGACGTCAATATATTGGTTCAAATTATGCTTCTGCTATTAATGACTTGTTGATATTAATGAGATTGAAATATCAAGGATGAAAGGTAAGAAGTAGCAATTGCCAGTTATAAAAATAGCCACAGAGATGTAAACTACAGCACAGGGAATATAATAGATAATATTGTAATAACTATGTATGGTGTCAGATGGGTACTAGATTTATTGGGTATATCACATCACTTTGTAAGGTATATAAATGTCTAATCACTATGTTGCAATCCTGAAACTAAAATAATATTAATTGTTGAATGTAACTGAAAAATAAATTTAAAAAAACAAACAGGAGTAGGGCCCTGAAAATAGATGATAGTGATAAACTTCCTAAATTTGATAACTGGACTGTTGTTAGCTACAAGCAACTTCTTAGGGTATATGGCTATTCTGTGTTCTATTTTTTACAACCTTTTCAAAGTTTGAAGTAATTTCCAAATAAAAAATTAACCAGAAATTGATGTTCACTGGATGGGAGGAGGGTTGGGGGAGTGGGTGAAAAAGGTGGAGGGATTAAGAGCTACTATAAATTGGTGGTTACAAAATAGTAACAGGGATATAAAGTACAGCATATAGTTAACTAGAGGCCAGTGGGGTCCCCCAGTCTGGCCTGCAGAATCGGGCTGAAACCGGCTCTCCGGCATCCCCTGAGGGATCCTGGATTGAGAGGGCACAAGCCAGGCTAAGGGACCCCACCAGTGCACGACCTGGCCAGGAAGGGATATGGGAGTTTGTCCAGCTGGGGAGGGACCTCGGGAGCACTCCCGGGCATGTCAGGCCCATATAGCTAAGTCCCAATCAGTGGGATGCCAGCAGCAAGCTAACCTACCGTCTGCCCCCTGTTGGTCAGTACATGTCATAGCATGCAATTAAGTGGCCTAGATGTTTCATTAGCATATTGTTTTGATTGGTTGAACAGACGACTGCATGATCGGACACTTAGCATATTAGGCTTTGATTATATAGGATAATACTGAATAAATATGTATGGTGTCAAATTAGTAATATATTTATTCGGGTGATCACTTCATAAGGTACATAAATGTCTAATCATTATGTTGTACATCTGAAACTAATATAATATTGTGTGTCAACTGTAACTGAAAAATAAATTTTAGCCTTGGTTAGGGAGCTCAGTTTGTTAGAGTGTTGTCCTAATACACCAAAGTTGTAGATTCCATCTCTGGTCAGGGCACATATAAGAAGCAACCAATGAATGCATAAATAAATGGAACAACAAATCTCTCTCTCTCTCTCTCTCTCTCTCTCTCTCTCTCTCTCTCTCTCTCTCTCTTTCTCTCTCTCTCTCTCTCCCCTCTCTTCTCTTCCTCTATCTAAAATCAATACATTAAAAACAAAGAAAAAAAGGAAGTAGAAAAAAAGAAATGATGATCCTTAGGTTTGCACTGTGCAAATTTATGGGTCATGGTATCATGACTGAGATGGGGTTGCTAAAGGAGCAGGTTACAAAAAGATTGAGTTTAGTTTTGGACATGCTCAATTTGAAATTCCTTTGAAGTACCCAAGAAGAGATTTTCAGGAAGCATATAGAGACTTTCTGGAGTTCAAAAGAAATGTATCTGAGCTGGAGTTATACATATGGAAGTTAGGTGTATATGGATGATCATTGAAGTCATATGAGTGAAATGAATGATCTGAGAATAATGAAGGAGGATCTAGGAATGCATAATAAAGAATTGTATAGCATTTTATGTTTAGGTGGAAGAAAATGATTTAGGGCAGGAGCAGCAAGGAGTATAACAAGAAAAACCAGGAGACAAGAAGGTTAGTTTACTTTTTATTTTTACACTCCTCTTTTTCCACTTTGTTTGATGCATTACCTGACATCCTTATCTACCTTACTGCCTAGACTTAATAACAGCAAGCTTGTCCTCTGTTTCAGATGGATATTGGTGCACACATTGCTGTTCTTTTCATCTGCATTTTTCTGTTTTGAAAACTCTTTCCTCTGGAATGTCAAAGAGATGTTTCTGAAGCATGTAGTTCCATTGGTTTACTAACAAAAAAAAGAAAAAATAAAGAAAAATAAACAGATTCCTGCAAATGGTTGAAATGGCATAGTTCATCCTATTCAGCAGAAGGCATTATTACTGTTATTTTTTATTACTTGATTTTTGTAGTTGTACACTTTCTCAACAAGAAGGTGTAACCTTGAGAACAATCTTGCATTCACTTTATGGGATAAGCTATTTGCATTTCTTTAATTTAGTGACTGTGGCAATGTGCAAAGTTAAAGGAATATATATATATATATATATATATATATATATATATATATATATATACTCACTGTTGACCTTATTTCATTAAGAATATCATATTACTTCTGGGAGTCACAGATTTCATCCCCCAATCCAATTCTTCTCTTCCCACCATACAGAAAAACAAATATATATAAAACAGGTTTTTATATTCTTACTAGAGACCCAGAGCATGAAATTCATGCACCAGGGGTGTGTGTGTCCCTCAAACCAGCCTGCACCCTCTCCAATCTGGGGCCCCTCGAGGGATGTCATACCACCAGGATCAGGCCTAAACCAGCACTGGGACATCCCTCTCACAGTCGAGGACCGCTAACTATCAACTGCTCGTCTGCCTGCCTTCCTGATTGTCCCTAACTGCTTCTGCCTGCTAGCCTTATCACCCGCTAACCACTCCCATGCCAGCCTGATCAACGCCTAATTGCTCCCTTGCTCACCCGATTACCCCCAACTGCCTTCCCCTGATGGACCAGTTGCCCCCAACTATAATCCCCTGCAGGTTTGGTGGCCCCCAACTGCCCTCCCCTGTTGGCCTGGTCACCTCTAACTGCCCCCCCCCCCCCGACAACCTGGTCGCCGCTAACTGCCCTCCCCTGCTAACCTGGTCAACCCTAACTGCCCTCTTCTGCCAGCCCAATTGCCCCAAATTGCCTTCCCCTGTATTCCCCTGTAGACCTGGATCCCGCCCCCCCCAACTACCCTCCCCTGCCGTCATGGTCACCCACAACTGCTCTTCCCTGCCAGACATCTTGTGGTGGTCACCTTGTGTCCACATGGGGGTGGCCATCTTTGAGCACATGGGGGTGGCCATCTTGTGTGTTGGAGTGATGGTCAATTTGCATGTTACCTCTTTATTATATAAGATTTGGTTTATTTGAGAAATTAAAATGCCCACACAAAGATAAAACTAGAATACCTAATAAATAAACTATCTTTAAATGGCAAACCACTAAAATTATTTGTGATGAATTCTCTTAATTCTATTTCTCAATAAGCCTACCTAATAAAACAGTAGTATGCAAATTGACCATCACTATACATACAAGATGGCTGCTCCCATGTGGACACAAGATGGCCACCACAAGATGGCAAGCAGGGGAGAGCAGTTGGGAGGGACCAGGCCTGCAAGGGAGGGCAGTTGAAGGCAATTAAGCCTGCAGGGGAGGGCAGTTAGCGGTGACTCAGGCCTGCAGGGGAGATCAGTTGAGGGGGACCAGGCCTGCAGAGGAGAGCAGTTAGGGGTGACAAAGCCTTCAGGGGAGGGCACTTAGGGGTGATCAGGCCTGTAGGGGGATAGCAGTTACGGGCAATCAGGCTGGCAGGGGAGCAGTTAGACATCAATCAGGCTGGCATGGGAGTGGTTAGGGGGTGATCAGGCTGGCAGGCAGAAGTGGATAGGGACAATCAGGAAGGCAGGCAGGTAAGCAGTTGGGAGTCAGCAGTCCTGGATTGTGAGAGGTATGTCCAACTGCCAGTTTAGACCTGATCCCGGTGGGATCAGGCCTAAACTGGCACCCGGACATCCCTCAAGGGGTCCCAGATTGGAGAGAGTTCAGGCTGATCTGAGGGACAACTACCCCCCCCCCCCAATGCACGAGTTTTATGCACCAGGCTTCTAGTATTCTATAATTCATAGTGGCCTTGTCTGGCTCCTTATAGTGAGTTTGATGACCACAGGACCAATAGATCAACTCATTAACTTTCATTTATTTTTTCAAGCTCATTGCATCTTAATTTAGTCCTGAAAAAACACATGCTGAAACAGTATGAGAGATTGACTAGCTAATACCATGGAGGTTAGCATTGCAAAAGTAGTCAAACTCAGACCAAAATGTCCTTGAGTTTAAAGCTAAATTCAGCATGTCAAGCAGGGTGATAACCTAAAGTCAACAAATTTGGAAGACTGGTCTCTTTTTCCAGAGGGAGAAAAATGTTTCCGTGTAGAGTATTAGTAAAGAACATGACAGTTAAATTATAAAATAAAAACTTTGATAAATGTTCTCCTCAGTGTTGTATTTTACCCAAGAACCTAGTCAGTTGCCACTCAGTAGGTAAAGTATCAATAACCATGTCCTCAACTGCATTCTTAAATATATATGTATACATATATATATATATATATATATGTATACATATATATATATATATATATATTTTTTTTTTTTTTCCAGCGAGGAAGGGAGCAGGAGAGAAAGATGAAAACATCAATGATCAGAATCATTGATTGGCTGCCTCCTGCATGCCCCACACTAGGGATTGAGGCCTGTAACTGGGGCATATGCCCTGACTGCAAATCAAACCGTGACCTCCTGGTTCATAGGTCAACACTAAACCACTGACCCATGCTGGCCAGGCTCAGCTGCATTCTAAGAGAACATATTCTAAATAACTCATGCCATAATTCATGCTTGTGTGACCTGGATATGAATGTGAAAGTGGGGCAAAAGGCACAGGGGAAGGAAGCAATTAATTACTACTATCAGGTATATGACTAGCTATCTGCAAAAGGGTCAGGGATGGAAGGCTATCAAACAAACAACATAATAAAACAACATTTTAGACAAATCTAAGCCCCAAAAGGAAATTGTTAAAAGGATAGTGAGTGACACCAAAAATCAAAGGAAAAAGATTTACACCTATGTCTTTTTTATGTAGGTCTTTGATCAAATATGAATTATTTTTCTAGGGCACAAGATAGGGGTCCAACCTCATTCTTTTGCACAAGGTTATACAGTAGTCTCAGTACCATATATTAAAAAGAAAATCTTTTTCTTGTTGAATTATCTTGGCATTCTTATAAAAAAAATCTATAGAGACAGAAGGTAGATTAGTGGTTGTCAGATGATGGGAATAAGGAGTTTGGGAGAATGGGGAGCTATGGCTAAAGGGGAGAGTGTTTCTTTGAGTAGTGGTGAAAGTATTCTGAAATTAGATAGTGGTTGCTCAAAAAAAAAAATAGAACTACCTTATGACCTAGCAATTCATCTACTGGGTATTTATCTAAAGAAATCCAAAACACTAATTTGAAAAGATATGCACCCCTATGTTATTGCAGTGTTATTTACAATAGCCAAACTATGTAAGCAACCCATGTACCCATCAGTAAATGATTGGATAAAAGAGATGTGGTACATATTTACAATGGAATATTACCTGAATATACAGAATAATTAAATCTTGTCATCTGCAACAACTGTGCTGTATACCAGAAACTAATATAAAATAATATTGAATGTCAACCTTAATTGAAAAATAAAAAAGTAAAAAACTTTTGAAAAAAAATAAGTAAAATTAGATAGTGGTGACAGTTGCACAATTCAGTGAATATACTAAAAACAGTGAGTTGTAGGACTTCAATGCATGAATTGTATAGTATGACAATTATATATCAATAAAGCTGTTAACATTTAATAAAATAATAATCTGGGTTTTTTTTTTAATCAAAAGAAAAGCTGATCAATTGTGAAGTACAGGATCAAGGCAGTTCCAGAGATTGTGTAGCAAGAATTAACTGGAAGTTTCTTAAGGACCTTGCTTTCAGAGTGCCTTTTGTATAAACAGGCTTTTTTTCTTATTAATTTTGTATCATTCAATACAGAATTCAACTTTTCAGAAGAATAGGTCAGGTTGGTCCAGCCTGAGCTACTTGCTTACTCAGTGGGAGAGGAGGCAGTAGATGAGTGCCCTGGTTGTCAGTATATTAAATACGATGTGGAAAAATAATAGCTAAGCCTAGCACACAGGATCATTTATTCTGTATCAGTCACTATGCTAAGTATTCACATTTGACTTATTTAATATTCAAAATCACCCTATTAAGTGACTATGAGTATTATACACCCTGAACACTGAAATGGAAACCTAATCTCATCAAGGTCACAGCTACAAGGGAAGGAACTGTGATTCAGACCCAAGTGGTCTTGAGCCATGCTTTTAACCACTATGCTGCAGAATCTCTCCCTAAAAATGAAGTCTTTGGACATGGTTATATTTTTACATCCTCCTTCTTACCATCCTGGGGTTAGTGTGCTTACCAAAGGAAAAGTGTTGTTACTGGAAAAAGAGAGAAGCAACACTGAGCTGGCCAAAACGACATATGACCAGAAGATAAAAGTGAATTAGTAATTATGAAGGTCATGCTAGATGCCAGAAATTATCATATATATGATCCATCCCATTATGTTATTAATGAGCTTAATGAATCCACTCTTCACCCAGGAGGTTGCCTTATATGGGCAGAAACAACTTGAGTCCCTTGCCTTCTGGCTTATGTTGGGTTCAGTGAATAAGAGGTGGGAAACTGAAGCAAAAGTGAAGCTAGCTCTAGCCAGTTTTGCTCAGTGGATAGAGCCTCGGCTGCTAATCGAAAGGTCCTATATCCGATTCCCGTAAAGGACATGTAGGTCAGTTGCAGGCTCTTTCCCGGCCCAGGCCCTTGTCAGGGCACATGCAGGAGGCAACCAACTGATGTGCTTCTCTCACATGGATGTTTCTCTCTGTCTTTTCCTCTCTCTCTCACTCTCTATAAAAATCAATGGAAAAATATCATTGGGTGAGGATTTAAAAAAAAAAAAAGAATAAAGCTAATGTGCAGATGATTTATTCCCTTGCCTTCCTCCCATATAGTCACCAAGGAACTGAAGGTATCCATCAACTAAAGCTTCCAGCTCCTCTCAGGAAGACTTATCCTACCCACAATAATGGATGTTTCTTTGGGTTCCTAAAAGTCCTCCTCTTTAATTCTTCAAGCTTAACAGTGATAATGACTACCCACTATTTGCTAGGAACTGCTGCTGGTTTCCCTTAACTTTACCCACACCTTGTAAATTGTCTTTTCCTTGAACTTCTCCAATCATTTTTTTTTTAAGGTGAATCATACTAGAACTGAATCATACACAGTAATCCTACAAGGCCAATAAATGTATGTTGGTTTTGTTGCTGAAGTATTGAGGCTGAGATAATTAAGTAACTCAACCAAGATTCCAATCAGTAATAATGAGCCAGAAATCAAAGTATTTTTTAACTATCAAGCATTGTCTCTTTCTTTCCCTGGGAGTTGGTTCCATAAGCTACAGCCTGTTAGCCATATTGACAGGAAAACTAAAAATCTGAATGAAGATGGGATGTATTTCAGAATGGATTTAAATGAGCATTATTCATTTTGACATTCAGTTGCTTATCCCTTCAAATATACTGCAACCAAAGTATGTGCCCTTGACCGAAATTGAACCCAGGACGCTCTATCCACTGAGCCAAACTGACTAGGGCTCTTTCATGAAGTTTTGAGTTCTTTTTAAATTTTCGAAATTAACCCCTTATCAGATATATAATCGGAAAATATGTTCTCCCACACAGTGGGCTTCCTTTTCATTTTATTGATGGTTTATTTGGCTGTGCATAAGCTTTTTGTTTTGATGTAGTCCCATTTATTTATTTTCTCTTTTGTTTCCTTTGCTGCCCTAGGAGATGTATCAGCAAACATATTACTATGAGAGATGTCTGAGATTTTGTTGCCTATGGTTTCTTCTAAGATTTATATAGTGTCATGACTTACATTTATTTAAGCTTCTAGAAGGAAGGTAACCATTTTAAATAGTTACATTCCACTTTTTGGGCCCTTCAAGGTTCTTACTGCTAAAAGGTCCCTTTTAATGTAATGGGTAAGTGGCTAGAGATGGTTCCATGGTGAAGAGAGCTTCATTGACCTATGCTCAGCAGGGTATGAATGTAGACCTTCTTTTTATGCTATGTATTTGTCTTGGTTGTATTTTCTTATGTAACCCCGCTAGTGACCATGGGCACTTAAATATTTTTTTGCAAGGTGAACAGCTGAATGGCTACCCTAGAATCAAGCTTTTTCATTTGGTCTGGCTACCCTAGAATCAAGCTTTTTCATTTGGTCTGTTCTACACCTTATTAAGTAGACAACATTTGGAAAGAGTAATATATTGGGAGTTATGAAACCCGGGTTCTAACTGAGTTGTTTCAATATATGACTATGATTTTGGCCAAGTTGCTAACCCACTCTTTGACTTAAGTATCTCACCTGTCAAAAGAAGTTGAATCAGTTGATGGATAGTCTTTTTCTCTCTGGAATACTATGGCATTACTGAGAGAATCACAGAGTTTATCAAAGTGGCCTGCTTTCTCCCCCTCTTCAAAGGCAAAGGAGAAAGAGTGCAGGCTGAGCTGATAAATACAAATGGACACCTAACATAGCTTTATCACTCCCTACATTAAAATTTTAAAAATTATTTATTATTGACTAGAGGCCCAGTGCATGAAATCCATGTACAGGTAGTGTCCCTAAGCCTGGCTGGCGATTAGGGCTGATCAGGGCCTTCTGGCTGCTGGCAGGGGCCTCCCTTCATTCTGTGTTGCCCTCTGGTGGTCAGAACCCATCATAGTGAGTGATCAGTCTCCCAGTCAAACTCCTGCAGGGACAATTTGCATATTAGCCTTTTATATATATAGATTAACCTCAATTTCTTTCTTTATTTTTTATATATATTTTATTGATTTTTTACAGAGAGGAAGAGAGAGGGATAGAGAGCTAGAAACATCGATGAGAGACAAACATCAACCAGCTGCATCCTGCACACCCCCTACTGGGGATGTGCCTGCAACCAATGTACATGCCCTTGACTGGAATGGAACCTGGGACCCTTCAGTCCACAGACCAACTTTCTATCCACTGAGCCAAACAGGTTTTGGCAATTTCTTTATTTTTAAAGGTAAGATATACTTCAAAATATTATTAAGATGATACATGCTAATTTCCTAGTATACTATATGGTAGCTCTACTAATATTCAAGCAACTTACCACTTCATTGGGAAGATTAATAAGCTCTCATAATAGAATTACTA
The DNA here is from genome assembly GCF_964339955.1 of Pipistrellus hanaki. Lineage (NCBI taxonomy): Eukaryota > Metazoa > Chordata > Mammalia > Chiroptera > Vespertilionidae > Pipistrellus > Pipistrellus hanaki. Next base: position 16,853,625 of record NC_140524.1, on the reverse strand, counting down.
GAGCTTGGAAACTTGTGATTATCTTTTCCAAACTATAAATCAGAACATAAAATAAGAAAAAAATTAGGCAAATTCATATAAATGCATAAACATTAGATTATATTGTGCATTTACAAAATTTCCTTAGGTAAAATAATTAAAATAGAATGATGTTGAATGTGTACTGGGAAATTTCTGATGGCCACACATGTAAGCTAAATGTCACTCTGACATATACAAATATATACTAGTATACATGACATTTGCCTTGCACTTCATTGTTACTGATGCTCTAACTGACCATTCTTTTGGACCTGATACCTGCTCCTAGAATTTTTCTACCAGGAGTCAGTGGCACAACATAAAAAGCTTCTGTGAATCTCTGAACCACAGTACAGGATATTCTTCCAGACTTCTGTCTGCTCTAAATATAAAACACTATCCCTTTATAACTTAACTCTTTAGTTTTCTTACCCTGATTCTCTGCAAGATTATTTCCTTTATAAAACTCAGGTTTCCCTAGTCAATTTAGCTCAGTGGATAGAATGTGGGCCTGTGGACTGAAGCATCCTGGGTTTGATTCTGGTCAAGGTACCTTGGTTGCAGGCTCCTCCTTTGCCTGGGCCCTGGTCAGGGTGCATGCAAAGACAACCAATCAATTTGTTTCTCTCATATGGATGTTTCTCTCTGTATTTCCCTCTCTTCCGCTTTCTCTATAATAATCAATGGAAAATATATTCTCAAATGAGGATTAAACAAGCAAGCAAACCTCAGATTTATTGATATATAGTACACCTATAATAAAATTAACCTCTTTTTAGTGGAGATAGTTTGATGAACCTTGACAAATATCATGTAACCACCACAATCATGACAGATTTTTCCCCTAATCCCCCACTCTCAATTCTCTCATTCCTCTTTGAGGTCAATTTTCACCTTTCCTCTGCTGGACTCTGGAAGCCACTGATCTATTTTCTAACACTGTTGTCTTTTCTAGAATTTCGTATAAGTGGAATAATATAGTATATTCTTTTGTGTTTGTCCTCTTTTACTTCGCATAATGCTTTTGATATTCATCCACATTGTTAAATACATTAGATATTTTCTTACTTTCACTGTTGAGTATACCATATTTTGCTTATCCTTACTCCAACTGATGGACATCTTGATTATTTTCAGTTTTTCTATGATTATGAATAAAGGTACTATAACCAATCACATAGAGGTTTCTGTGTGAACATAAATTTTCATTTTCCTTACCTAGGAGTGGGATTGATGTGTCATATAATAATAACATATTTAGCTTTATAAGAAAAATGCCAAACTTTTATCCAAGGTGGCTGTATCATTTTGCATTCCTACTAGCAAGCTTTGAGAGATCTGTTCTGTCTGCATCCTCAGCAGCTCTTGGCATTGTCAGGCCTTTTACTTGTAGCCTCTCTAGTAGGTATGTAGGGACTCCTAATTTTGGTTTTAACTTTCATTTCCTTAATGTGGCAATAGTATTTATGTCCAGAAATGTGCATGCTGCTGCTTCTGTCAAGCCATTAGTGTGCAAGTGAGTCAATCTAGTCAGGAGCTGAGCTGGGTTTAGGCTTTGTTGTTGCTATAGTTACCTGCTATGTATGCATATGCCTAAAGGAATTGACACATTACTTCAGTGATGGTTTGCTTCTTGTGCTTATGCATGGACTGGAATACTGGAAATCTTTTCTCAGTGTTCCTGCTCCCTCTCGCCCCCACCTAGCCTTTAGTAATACCTGCATGCCTGTACTGTACGCAGGGGGGTCTCTATCCACATTCTTCCAGTCCCTCAGTGGTAGACTGGTGCTTCTGGTTACTATGTGAGAGGTTTAAGCTGTGGGGAGGGCAGTAGGGGTTCTCAGTTCTCCAACACCCCCCTCAGGCAGACACAGTACATGTGAGTCTCACTGGTAGAGATCTCACAGTGTTCATATTCATTCTCCCTTGTTGCAATGTCTGTCATGTATTTGCTGAATATTTTGGATGGAAGAGAGCTTTCAGCCCCTCTTCTCATGCTAGTTGATTCCGTGGGGCTGAGAGTTTTTATTGTTTCTCCTCCAAATGCCAATGGGACTTTCATCTACCACTCCTCCAGCAGCTGTACTACCTTGCCTGGGTATTGGAAGCCAGGAGGGTTTCCTCTCCTTTCCCCTGGGGACGATGGCTTGCATTAGGGATGAGAGAAGAGTAGGAAGAGTTTCTTGCATTTCTCCTAATGGTAGCCCATCACCACCTACATGCCTGCAGTGCCAACAAAGGGAACTTTCTTGGGTCTTAGTACCTCCAATTTCTCTACTATGTACCAGTAGCTATTGGAGGCCTAGAAAAAGGGCCTGAAAATGAGTGCAGACTCCCTTTTGTCTGGGTCTTTCAAGCATTATAAATTAATCACTAGCACACAATAGAATTTTAATAATTCATTAAAATTTCAGTTGCTTTCTTCTTACCTGTTTTTTTTTTTTTTATTGGCCACCTCTTTCTGTCATGCACTCCCAAAGGTAAAAAAAAAAAAAAAAAAAAAAAAAGTTTATGTGTCTTATCTCTTTTCAAAGGGGTTTGTCACTCTTTGAAATTTAGTTCAGCAAGTTGCTTTGTGACCTCGGCAATCTGTGAAACTCAAGAATAGCTATATTGTAGATTACCTGCATTTTTTTCTATTGTTGGGATGGCAACTACATTCCCTTATAGCTTTCTACATCCTAAATAGAAGCAGAATTTTCAACTCATGATTTTTTTTTTTTATTTGATCACTCAGTCTGCACTATTTACCTTAGAAGAGAATATGCCATTTTGTAGGTCACTACCATAGCAAGTGCATTGCTGGACAAAAGGCACTCCACACCAAGGTAAAGTTCTTAAAATACTGCTAACTTCCTCCCATAAACCTTCTCCCTCTAGGAAGGACATGAGAAACCTGGAGAAAGTAAGGATTATTCTGGGCACTGAAGGAAGGAGAGCCTTAACAAGAGGAAATACAGTTCAAAGACTACTATGTGAGGAATAATGTCTACTTTCTAACTTCCTTCTCTCTCTATGTTTCATGTGAGTAAGTTAACATTGATCTATACATGGGTTAGCATCTTTAGGGCACTTCCATGTGATTTGAGCCACTTCTCTCTCCAAAAGATGCTTATTCCTCTCTATCCGTGGTTTGACCTTTATCTATATAAAAGAACTGGATGTGTAACAATTCCCATGAGGCAACTTGAATGGGTCCACTAGTAAAGGTTGCCAGAGAAATTTCCTTTGGCAAAGCCTCAGCTTATACAAATCATGGATTTGTAACCTGCCAAATGTTAGAATGCTTTAATAGGGAGATTGAGAATATGGTGTTTCCCTACAATTTCCAGTCTGTGATTCTTACTAATATAGGAACCTACTCTATTAAATTACTTTATTTTTGAATCCTCACACAAGGATATTTTCCCATTGATCTTTTAGAGGGAGTGGAAGAGAGAGGGAAAGACAGAGAGAAACATTGATGTGAGAGAAACATATTGATTGGTTACCTCCTGCACATACCCTGACAAGGGCCTGGGCCAGGGAGGAGCCTGCAACCAAGGCACCTGTCCTTGACCAGAATCGAACCTGAGAACCTTTAGTTTACAGGCTGATGTTCTATCCACTGAGCAACACTGGCTATGGACCTACTCCACTTTAAATAATTCCTTCTCCTTTCCTAATTGAGCTAATAGATAACTGATGATATTATAGTAATAAAATCCATTTCTTTGCCTTCTGTTACTACATAGACATGTCTATAAGAACTGAATCCAAGGCCTTATCAAATGATAACCTCTTAGTGTGAATGAATATATCTTGATCATTCCAGAAATTCAGTAAGAGAATAGGGACTCAGATAAGGACATGTGCTTGCTGGTATTCTAATTGGTAGGGTGTGGGAAGGTCTTTATGGACACAGAATAAGGAAAGGAGAACAGAGAGTAGAAAATGAATTCATTGAGAATGAACTTCCTGAGTTTGATCATGTGCTCAACCTAGGTGACAGTAAACCATTTTGAGGAGAAAATTTCCCTAAGTAGATAAGTGTCATACTAACAAAGGCAATAATGATCCATCATTACCACTTTGAGGGTCAGAAAGGTTCTATTTATCTGTAAACATAACTCAAGGAAAAGTATTGGATGTAGGACACTGAACAAATCCCTTTTGCTCTCCACACTTTAATTTTCTCATCTAAGATAAGTTAGCATTGAATTTGAATGTCTCTAAGGACCTTTCCATGTGTATTTTTATGTTTTTAACTTGCCATGATAACATGGTGAAGTAAAAACTATTATTATGAATAAGTGAAACAGACATTTTAGACTATTTTCCTAGCTTTGTGTTAGATGGTTAGAAAACCATGTATCAGAGGCATTGATTTGGCATTCCAGTGTCTTTCCTTTATTGATTGTTGATCATATTCTAAGCAAAATTCAATTAGAAAACAACTGAAGCACTGGTCTTGGAAATTAAATAACATCGATTAGTAATCCTTTTATGGAAAAATGGGTTTGATTTCAGACCCGGTGTGTCATGCTTGTGTTGGCACCTGCTGCAAGGCACTTGTGAAGAAAAACTCATAGACTAGGTAATGAATCATATCATATCCTTTTGTATCCAACTTCATTGCCAAAAGTAGGAAATACACTGATATGATGCAAATGGAATCCTGTACTTTTTGTAATAATTTTTAATTATAATAGTTTGATAAGCAGGTGACAATCTAGATGCCAAAACATACAAAATATATATATTTCCAGAGAAGTGAGAGAGAGAAGGAGAGAGAAAGAGAGAGAGAGAGAGAAAGAGAGAGAGAGAGAGAGAGAGAGAGAGAGAGAGGGAGAGAGAGAGAGAGAGAGAGATATCTTGTTGCATTTTTAAACATGTCTTATTGATTTATTTTACCGAGAGGAAGGGAGAGAGATAGAGAGCTAAGAGCTAGAAACAGCGATGAGAGAGATACATTGATCAGCTGCCTCCTGCACAATCCCATCAGGGGATGTGCCCACAACCAAAGTACTTGCCCTTGACCAGAATAGAACCTGGGACCCTTGATTCTGTAGGCCGACAATTATCCACTTAGCCAAACTGGTTTCAGCTTGTTGCATTTCTTTACTTGCATGATCAATATTAGGTATTCATTTAATGCAAACTTTACTATGAAATTAATATCCAAGTTTCCAATTTTGGACACCCATAAGTTAGGCGCTTTTCTAGGGACAATTCAAACTTTATCCCATTTTGTCTTCCAAACAACCAAATGAGGTAGCTATTATTATACCCATATGCTAAATAAGTTGTCTAAAGCACACATAGGTAATTGAATGAACCATGATTTGAAAATGGCTTGATCTGATTTCAAGGCACTGACCTAGATACCACTGTGAAAGGATTTTGCACATCTAATTAAAGTCCCAAGGAAATTAACCTTAAAATATGAAGATTATCTAATGAGTCTCACCCAATCAGGTGTGCCCTTTAAAAGCAGTGAGTTTCTCTGGCTGGTAGCAGAAATGGAAGTCAGGGAGATTTGAAGGAATTCAATGTAAGGAATCCAACTGTTCTCTGTGGTGTTGTGAGAGTACCTATGAGAAGGCCTGAAAATAGGAAGTGCAAGAAGACTCTAGCAGATGAGAATGATGCCGAAGCTGACAACCAGGAAATGGGGCCTTGGGTCCTACAAACATAACAAACTGAGCTTAAGCTTTAAATATGATTGTATGTTTCAGATTCAGCTCATGACCCATGCTCTTCCTCTTTGGCACAAGAATGGGAATGCCTAACACAGGGGCAATCCTTTCAGTCAGGTCCCAAAATCAGACAATGCATTAAAGTTGTCAAGCAGAAATAAGGAGAACTTAAAGAGAGTCATAATAGCCATAACTGCCCTGTAGCCACCAAAATGCAATGCAACTTAAAAACAAGAATTTTTTGCCCTAGCCAGCTTTGCTCAGTGGATAGAGCATTGGCCTGTGAACTGAAGGGTCTCAAGTTCCATTCTAGTCAAGGCACATGCCAAGGTTGCAGGTTTGATCCCCAGTAGGGGACATGGAGGAGGCAGCCAATCAATGATTCTCTCTCATTTATTGATATTTCTATCCCTCTCTCACTCATTCTTCCTCTCTGAAATAAATGAAAATATATTTTTTAAAATAAATAATTAAAAAAGTGTTCTTTATGTAAGCCATTGAGTTTTGGGGCTGACATGCCACAAAACTGAATGACACATATATAATATATACAGCTTTTTTATCCTGCTTTTAAAAATTACATGTTTTTATAGTGTATTAGTTGTCTATCATCAAATAGAAAACTTAGTGGCTTAAAACAGCAAATATTTATTATCAAACAGTTTCCGTGGATTAAGAATTTGGTCATTGCTTAACTGGATCCTCTGTTTCATGGTTTCACAAAGTTGCAGTCAAAATGTTGGCCATTGTGTGGTCTTATGTCAGGCTCACTTGGGGATGAATTTATCTCCAAGCTCAAGTGGTTGGTAGCATTTACTTTCTTGCAGGCTGCTAGACTGAGGGCCAAAATTTCTCACTGTCCATTCACTGGAGACCCCCTTCATTTCCTTGCCCTGTGGCTCTCTCTAGAAGGAAATGTCAAAACCTGTCAGCTTGCTTCTTCAAAGTTAGAAAGGGAGAGAGTGTCTCCTAGCAAAATTGAAGCTACAAACTATGTAATTTTATTAAAGAAGTGATATCCCATCATCCATGCTATATTTTATCAATTTGATGAAAACCATAGGTTCTACCCACAGTGAAGGGAAAGGGATTATACGAAGGTCTTAACACCAGGAAAAAGGGATCAACGTGGGACTAACTTGAAGTCTGTCCACCACAGATAGACCTTCTCATATTCCTAAATATCCTTTAAAAATATATCCATTTAAAAAAATTGTTTTTATTGATTTTAAAGAAAGAGGAAGGGAAAAAGAGATAGAAACATCGATGAAAGAGAAACATTAAACTACTGCCTATTGCATGACCACCGGCAACCCAGGCATGTGCCTTGACTGGAAATCTAGCTGGTGACCTCTTAGTGCATGGAACAACACTCAACCAACTGAGCTATTGTACATTGGCAGCACAAAAAATATAATTGTTTTTTTAAATTTAATTTAATTTCATTATTTACTTTTGTTCAAAGTATTACAAATAGTAGTACATATATCTCTTTCTTTTCCCATTGAACTTCAACCAGCCTCCCCTAGCCCCTGTCGCATGCCCACATCACCCTCCCCCATGCCTTGTGTCCATTGGTTGTGCTTATATTCATGCATACAAGTCCTTTGGTTGATCACTTCCCCCTCCCCAACACAACCTAGCCTTCCCTCTGTGATTTGACAGTCTGTTTGATGTTTTACTGCCTCTGTATCTATTTTTTTGTTCATCAGGTTATAATGTTCTTTATTTTTCATAAATGAGTAAGATGATGTGGTATTTTTCTTTCATTGCCTGGCTTATTTCACTTAGCATAATGATCTCCAGTTCAATCCATACTGCTGCAAATGGTAAGAATTCCTTTTTGATAGAAGCGTAGTATTCCATTGTGTAGATGTACCATAGTTTTCTAATATACTAATCTGCTGATGGGCATTTAGGCTGTTACCAAATCTTAGCTATGGTGAATTGTGCTTCTATAAACATAGGGGTACATATATCAATTCTGATTGATATTTCTATTGTCTTGGGATATATTCCTAGAAGTGGGATTACTGGATCAAATGGGAGTTCCATTTTTAGATTTTTGAGGAAACTCCATACTGTTCTCCACAGTGGCTACACCAGTCTGCATTCCCACCAGCAGTGCACGAGGGTTCCTTTTTCTCCACATCCTCATCACCACTTGTCCTTTGTTGATTTTTTGATGATAGCCATTTTAACAGGTGTAAGATGGTACCTCATCGTCGTTTTGATATGCATCTCTCAGATAATTAGCGACTTTGAGCATGTTTTCATATATCTCTTGGTCTTCCTTCTGTCTTCTTTCAAAAAATATCTATTTAGGACTGTTGTCCATTTTTTATTGGATCATTTATCTTCCTTTTATTAAGTTGTATGAGTTCCCTGTAAATGTTGGCGATTAAACCTTTATCAGTGATAACATTTGCAAATATGTTCTCCCATACAGTGGGCTTTCTTGTTGTTTTGTTGATGTTTCTTTTGCTGTGCAAGAGCTTTTTATTTTTATGTACTCCCATTTGTTTATTTTCTCTTTTGCTTCCATTGCCCTAGGAGCTGTATCAGTGAAGAAGTTCTTTTGGCATATGTCTCAGATTTCCCTGCCTGTGGATTCCTATAGTATTTTTATAGTTTTCTGTCTTATGGTTAAGTCCTTTATCCATTTTGAGTTTATTTTTGTGTATGGTGAAAGTTGGTGGTCTAGTTTCATTTTTTTTGCATGTATCTGTCCAATTTTCCCAACATCATTAGTTGAAGAGATTGTCTTGACTCCATTGTATGTTCACGCTTCCTTTGTCAAATATTAATTGAGCATAGTAGTTTGGGTCAATATCTAGGTCCTCTATTCTATTCTATTCTATTCTATTCTATTCTATTCTATTCTATTCTATTCTATTCTATTCTATTCCATTGGTCTATATGTCTTTTCTTGTGCCAGTACCAGACTGTTTTGAGAACAGTGGCTTTGTAATACAAGTTGAAATTTGGTATTGCAATCCCACTACTTTGTTCTTCTTTCTCGGGATTGCTGTGGCTATTTGAGGTCTTTTTTTATTCCAGATGAATTTTTGGAGAGTTAATTCTAGGTCTGTGAAATATGCTATTGGTATTTTAATGGGGATTGTGTTGAATTTATAGATTGCTTTGAGTAGTATGCACATTTTAATGATGTTGATTCTACCAATTCATGAACATGGTATGTTCTTCCATCTGTTTATGTCTTCCTCTATCTCTTTTTTCAGTGTCCCATAGTTTCCCATGTATAGGTCTTTTACTTCTTTAGTTAAATTTATTTCTAGGAATCTTAAATTTTTTTGGTGCGATGGTAAATGGGATTGCTTTCTTAGTCTCTCTTTCTGTAAGTTCACTATTGGTTTATAGAAATGCCATAGATCTCTTGGCATTAATTTTGTATGCTGCAATATTTCAGAATTCAGTTATTAAGTCTGTTTTTTGATGGAATCTTTAGGGTTTTGTATGTACCATATCATGTCATCTGCAAATAAGGACAGTTTTACTTCTTTTCCAATTTGGATGCCTTTTATTTCTTCTTCTTGTATATTCGCAATGGCTAATACTTCCAGTACTATGTAGAACAGGAGTGGTGAGAGTGGGCATCCCTGTCTTGTTCCTATTCTAAGGGGGAATGGTTTTAGTTTTTGTCCATTGAGTATTATGTTGGCTGTGGATTTGTCACATATGGCTTTTATAATGTTGAGGTATGATCCTTCTATTATCACCTTGCTGACAGTTTTTGTCAAAAATGGGTGTTGGATTTTGTCAAATGCTTTTTCTGTATCAATTAATATGACTGTGTGGTTTTTATCTCCCAATTTGTTTATATGATGTATCAAGTTTATTGATTTGCGGATATTGTACCATCTTTGCATTTCTGGGATAAATCCTACTTGGTCAAGGTGTACGATCTTTCTGATGTACTGCTGGATCTGATTTGATAGAATTTTGTTGAAGATTTTGGCATCTGTGTTCATGAGGAATATTGGCCTGTAATTCTCTTTCATTGTGTTCTCTTTATCTGGTTTTGCATAGGGAGATGCTGGCTTCATAGAAAGAGGTTGGAAGTGTTCCCTCCTCTTGAATTTTTGGAATAGTCTGAGGAGAATAAGTTTTAGTTCTTCCTTAAATGTTTGGTAAAACTCCCCTGTGAAGCCATCTGGCCCTGGGCTTTTGTTTCCTGGAAGCTTTTTGATGATTGCTTCAATTTCTTCCATAGTCATTGGCCCATTGAGATTTTTAGATTCTTCCTGATTGAGTTTTGAAAGGCTGTATTTTTCTAAGAATATATCCATTTCTTCCAGATTGTCCAGTTTGTTGGAATATATTTGTTCATAGTATTTTTTTTTTTAACAATCCTTTGTAACCAGATCTAGAATCCACTTCTGCCAGCAGTTCTGCAGACCGCCTTTCCACAGTCAGACACTGTGCCTGTCCCAAGGGATATGGCTCGGTGCCATGCGGTTTCCCTCTGACCTTCTGGGCTCAGAGGTCTGGCAGTTCTCTCCAGCCCAGATCCTTGATTTTTCCTTTCTCCAGATGTCCTCTGCCATTCCAGCCTGTGCATTGTCTCACCAGCTGTGTCTACTTCACTAATTTGGACTGGATATTATTTGATTCAGATCTGCATTCTATCTGCTCTTGAACAAGACTCGGGACACATTCTTCTATTCTGCTGCCATTTGTCCTCTCTTATTATTGACTTTTAAGTACTCTTTATATATTAGAAATATTAACCCGTCTGTCTTTTATATTAACCTTGAGGATTTACTTTCAGTTTTTCCTTTACCTTTTTTTTTTTGTAAAAGAGAGGTTAAATTTTTTTATGTAATAAAATACATAAAACTTATTGCAATTTCTTTCATTGTTTGAGTAATTAAATTTTATTTCCCCTCTTAAGACCAGCATCATTTAATCTCTATTTCCTATTACACTTTATGGCTTTAGTTTTTCAATTTTATCATTGCAGTGTACTGAGATTTATTTTTGAACATGCTATGCTTTGAGATTTAAACATATTTTCCCCTTAAAATGGCCAATATTCCCATCATGATTTGATAAATGTTGCATCATGCCAAATTGGCTTCTAATGATTCTTTCATTAAATACTAAATTATTATACATTATATACTATGGTTTATTTCAAGAATGCTTATTTTTATTATTCTGTTGTTGGTTCTCAATCCATTGTCACACTAATTTAAATTACTATACTTTAAGATATGCTTTTATGTTTTTATGAACAACATTGGCATTTTATTAATGAAACGTACAGGAGATTTTTTGAGACAGACTACATTATTTGGGGAGAAATAGATAGTTGAAAGCAAAAGTTCTTTCACTATTTTGTCTATTTGTGAGCATCTTAATTCTATTGAGGTATTCATGAAATAAGTGAAACAGAGCTAAACACATGCAGAAATAGTAAATATGAGCAAGTCAGAAAGCAGTTATGCAAAAAGCACTAGTATGGAAATTATTTGTTCATTTTCGTTACATATACATGAATATATACACCTACTTTGAATTGCAATGATATTATTTGGATTGATTTAAAATAAATAAGATTATACATTTTGAAAATCTAAGTACAAGAAAAGACATAGAAGTCTTTTTTCTATTTCCGGATTGCCCATTGAGTTTTCTATGTATCTACTAGCTAATGAGCAATATTCTGCCTAGAGGCAAATGTAGCATATAACAATCCTTCCCTTATTGTAACATATTCAAAAGGATATGCAAATTATTTTACAATAGTAAAATCATGACAGTTCTCAGGGAAAATAATTTCCATTTTCACCAGGAGGTGCATATAGATAAATGAGCATAATAAATAGAAGTGAGGTCCTTGATGCATGACCGTCTCCTGCCACTTCTAACCCCTTCTGGTAATATATTCACAAATTGGAGCAATAGATAGTTTCAAATAGTTTCTTATTTTCAAATGACTCACATTTCATAGTTTATCCAGGGGAAAGCAAATGTCTATACATTTCTACTTCATGCCCTCATTGAACCTTGCTGGAATCTTCTTGTGTACTTATATTTTGAAATTTAAAAAAAAAAAACATGTTTCACTTCTGTACAAAAGCAGAGTTTGCATAATCAGTATTCTCTACCCAGTGTTCGGGTATATAAAGAGACCCTGATGGTTTTTAGAGGCAATTTCTATTGATTCCATATGCATAACTACTGTAGCTGGTGAGATCCTAAGAACTTGAAGCAGCCAGAGGGGTTGGTTCTCAGAACATACCATGATGGGAACTCTCCACGCTGCCAAGAATTATGACACTTCTACAGCTAGGCAGCCAGATTGGAGAGTGCTCATGGAAGAGCACTGTACATTTATTTTCAATTAGAATCTAGAGAGGGGAGAGAATTCTGAAAAGAAATAGAGGATAATATTTACTAAATAAATGATGTGCCAGGTGCTATGATAAAAAGTAAATGGTGTTTTATTTGATTCTCACAACAACACTATGAGGTAGGCACTATAGTAATTAGAATGCCCATTCAATTTATTTTCCATTTAAGAATACTTTTGTAAGTACAATGACAGCTATTAATAAGATGAAAGGCATAATATGAGACTTTCTTAGAAAAACTATAAATACAATTCCTTTTTTATAATTCTCATATTACAAATAAGGAAACTGAGGCTCAGAGAGAGAGATTAAATAATATTTCTAAGTTCCACAGCTAGAAAAATGACAGCTATAGCATTCTAAAATTCTTGAATTTACCACTTTATGGAGTAAGCAATTCAATAAGAAGCAGTATTTCAGGAAACGTTTTATAGAGGATGACAGATTAATAACATTTCTGTTCTACTTCCTTCAATAAAATCCTCCACAAAATAGTAAAATAAGAATGAGACCCCCTTCTTTAATGAAACCAAGAAGTATTACAATCTCAATCCACAACATATATATAATTTCTGCCAGAAAAATAGCACGCATAAGTCCCTGCTTCAAAAATGTACTTAAACAAGTATCCAATCAACTTAAACAGTAAAGTGAAATAAAGAACAAAAAAAGTGGAGAAGCCATAACATGAAAGGACTTGGGTCAAGTATTAATTACTTTAATATTTCTAATTTAAAATAAAAATTGTGGGAATTAAAATTATAGGACAAAAATAAATGTTATAAAAACTGATAATATAAAAACTTCAATAGAGCTGACAAAAATATGAAGGTGTGAGGGATGAGGAGAGAAGGAGAAATTTTAAGTACATGGATATCTTCCTTATAAGTCACTTATAGTAGATGTTTAAATAAACTGATTAAATTTAGAAAATTAAAAGATATATAAAAAATAGAAAACTTTAATATTACCAAAAGGAGGAAAAAGAAATATAATTAAACCTAGAATTTCATAGACTTACAAATGGCAACAACAATCCATACAAAGCACCAAATCAATAATAAAGTGAATAAATGAAAAGAAAAACAGAATCTGATGATGATCAAGGCAAAGCTAAGACTATCATGTTAACATATATATCTGAATGTACTAGTTGACTCAACTAGACAAATGAAAGAAACAAAAAGGAGTGACAAAATTATCCACATTTGCAAATAATATGATTATCCATCTGGAAAACTCAAGAGGATACATTAAAACGCTATCAAAACCAATAGGAGAATTCAGTGAAGTATCTGATAACAAAATCAGTATTTTTTCCAGTATATAAAAGCTAACTAGATATAAAATAAAAGAAAAATTTCAACCATCAATAGTCATATGATTTAAAACATCTAGATATATTATTCAGCCTTAAAGAAAGAGAGAGAGAGAGAGAGAGAGAGTGAGAGAGAGAGAGAGAGAGAGAGAGATCCTGCCACTGGCAACAATATGGAGGAACATGCAGGATATCATGCCAAGTAAAATAAGCCAAACACAGAAAGGACAAAACACAGCATTATCTCACTTATATGTGTAATCTTAAAATGTGAAATACCTACAAGCAGAGAACAGAATGGTAGTGGTTACTAGAAATGGGAAGGTGGCAGAAATGGGGAGTTGTTAGTCAAAGGGTATAACATTGTAGTTATGCAGATGAATAAGTCTAGAGATGTAATGTATAGATGATGAGTATAGTTAACAATACTCTGGGTGTTTTGTTTCTTTTCAATTGCAATTGATCCAATATTATTTTGTATTGATTTCAGTGTACAGCATAGTGGTTAGACAATCATATACTTTACAAAGTATTTCCATTGATTTTTCTAGTACTCACCTGGCACTATACATATTTATCATAATATTATTGACTAAATTTCCTATGCTGTACTTTACACCCCCTACTTTGTAACTGCCAATTTGTTAACTTCTTAATCCCTTTACCACTTTCCCCTAGTGTCCCAAAGCCTCTTGCCTCTGGCAACCACCAGTTCCATCTCTGTGGGCATCAAAGTATTTCTATTCTAGGACTAGACATGAAATTCATACCCTTAATACTATTTTTATCTATATATTAGAACTTGTAAAATATACTTCCTTCATAATAGCAATGCATCATATTGTAGAGTCGTACTATACTAATTAAGTGCCAACTGTGCAGAGCCTATCAGAAATTTCAAAATCCCCCTCTTGGCTTTTTAGAATCCTTATAATAACTCTCCATTTTCTTTCCTGCTATTCCTTTGGCCCATTTCCATTGCTCCACTGAAGTCAACTTAAAGACTTTCATGGACACTGACTGGTCCTCCTATACTGTATACCTTTGAACCCCAGCTCACGCCAACACACAGTATAAAACATAACGAGAGAAGAAACAGGATAGTACACTATAGTTAAGAGCATGAACTGTGGAATCACTTTCTAGCTTTGTGAGTTTGGACAAGTTACTTAATACATATGTGCTTCATTTTGCCCACTGAAGTATCTAATAAGTATCTTTCAAAGAGTTCTTAGGAGGAGTGAATGAATTAAAATTATAGAGAGTGGAAGGGAGGGAGAGAAACTGAGAGAAACATCCATGTGAGAGAGACACATCAATTGGTTGCCTCCCACATGCTCCCAACAGGGGATGGGGTTAGAACCTGCAATCAAGGTACAAGGACTTGATTAGAATCAAACCAAGCACCCTTTAATCTGCAGGCCAATGCTAGTCACTGAGAAAACTGGCCAGGGATGCACTATATTTCAATTAACTGTTTTTAGGGCTCCCTTAATGAAGTGATGAGCAGTGAAGATGTTATTCAGTTAGTAAAATTCAAGCTTCTGCAAGGTAGTAATTTTGCCTTTTTAGCCTTCTGCCAAATCTTCAGTGCCTAGAACAGAGTCCAGTGCAGACATATGTGACTAAAAAATAGTTGAATGAATTATCTAAATGCTTTTATACAACTCGCCTATTATAGTACTGCACATAATAAATACCCAATAATAAGATGAATGATGATAGTAATCACTATATACCTGCTATGGACTGAGTGTTATGTGGAAGAAAGTGTATTAAGTGCTTTATACAGAATTTCATTTAATTCTCCTAACAGCCCAATAATGGGCTGTTGTTATTCTGACACAGCAAATGAAGAGACTGAGGCTAAGCAAGACTTCTATGGGTCAAGTAAGTAGGCTTGAAACCTGGAGTCTGAGTCTGGGGTCTACACTCTTAACAAAATTGACAAACTGTTATTGAAGGCCACATATGCTATGTTAAAGGTGGTGAACTTCATCTCACAGGCATTCACCATATGAATGAAATATGTATCTATGTAGATAGAGATATATATAAGTTTAGAGTTCCTTTCATTTACATTCCCCATTAAAATTAAACAGTAAAAGAAGTATGGTGGAGAGTGCCTGAAACTTCTATACCCTTTATATGGATTATCTCATATAATTCTTACATCAACTTGTTGATGTAGGTGTTATTACCTCCATTCTATTGATGAGCAAACCAATTTCAGAAAGATTGAACTTGGCCAATGTCAAATGCCAAGGTTCAAATACACCTTGGTAGGACTGCATATTAAACTAGTTTTTTGTTACTTTTATCACAGATATGTGTAAGGAGATGAACTGAACTGAAAGAATATAGCAATTGTGATGGCATTTTAGAAACTAAGATATCTGGGTAAGACAAATACTTGCAGGAAACAGCAAAGACGAAGGGTGGAAAAAATGTTGCCTGAGGCAAGTAGAGTCCAGTGATGATCATGCCACATCTTTTCCCCTTTTACCTACTTATCACTTCAGAATGGTCCAGAGCAGGGGTCTTCAAACTACAGCCCGCGGGCCACATGCAGCCCGCAGAGGAGTCTGATCCGGCCCGCCAGGTTTTTTGGGCAGTGAGCGCAGCCGAGGTGTTACAGTAGGAATTAGTAGTTCATATAGTCCGGCCCTCCAGCTCTCTGAGGGACCGTGATCTGGCCCCCACTTTAAAAAGTTTGAGGACCCCTGGTCCCGAGGATGTGTTTTTATCCTTGTATCTTTGAGGTTTTTAATTTTAAAAGATATATAATTCCTAAATCAGTTGATGTTCTAGAAACTTCCTATAAATGTACATTTGTTACTGAATTTTACTCCATAATTCTTTCCTCCTTATACAGTATGCATTTTTGATAACTATTTTTAGAAACTCTCACAAAATTATATTTTCAACTGCAGTTATGTTGGTGGGTTTTAGTTTACTTGGTAGAGCACTTTCTGTACCTAAATGATGGCAATTTAGACCACACAGTATATAGTCTATTATTTCGTAACTGTACAGTAGCTGAAAATTCTGCAGTATATTGGTTAAGGTGTAATCAGAAATTTCACTATGCAGTTCATCCCCTTCCACATTTTCTCTGTCTTGCCATCCCCAAAGAGATCTTATTATAGGTTCTTCATTGTTTCTCAGGTGTATACATTTCTAATTTATATGATTTACTGTACATTTATATGTCCTAGCATAGAATCCATTTTACTTTTGCTTGTTTTTGCTAAAGTCCACATAAGATTGTTTTCCTTTGGAGAGTAAGTCCTTTCTAGGTATGCTTATCTAAGCACAAACTACAAAAAAGCTAAGCCAAGCAGTAACAAAACAAAGTTCTAGCCTTTCAATGCTTATCTACTGTGAAGTTGCATTGTGTTGATTAATTTCTGGGGCTGGACTTCTTTAAAATCCATAGACTTTTCAGGGTTAGAACCCCTAGCCACAAAGTTAGGAATTTCAATTTGAAAGCTTTGTGGAACGTGTCATTGTGATTATACTGAGACCAGTTGTATAGTGCCATTGCACTTGATTCTTTGAGCTTTTGGTCAGTAGAGCATAATATAAATGCAACACTTAAATAAATGTCATGTTCAATGTGCCAGAAATCTCCCAAGATCAAATTGAATAGCAAATACTAGCAGAAAGTCCTGTACCATACAAAGACTATGCTGATGTAACTTATAGGCAATGCTCAAAACAATTCCATATAGTTGATATCTAATAATAATTTTCATGTGAATCCATGTGACAATATGGACAGGACTGAACTTATTAGAAGTTTAACTATAGAGAAAGAATCTTATAAAGTGCAAGAATTTCATATCTAAATACTCTAAGACACAACATTTTTTGTCTCTTTTGTCTAACTATTGGAGGGAAGGGGAGAGGAGGGAAAGGAGAGGAGAGGAGAGGAGAGGGGAGGGGAGGGGAGGGGAGGGGAGGGGAGGGGAGGGGAGGAGAGGAGAGAGGAGAGGAGAGGAGAGGAGAGGAGAGGAGAGGAGAGGAGAGGAGAGGAGAGGAGAGGAGAGGAGAGGAGAGGAAAGGAGAGAGGGAGAGAGAGAGAGAGAGAGAGAGAGAGAGAGAGAGAGAGAGAGAGAGAGAGAGAAAGGGAGAAAGAGTTGCAAGTGATCTAAAACAATGAAAACTTTCATGCTAATCAATTACTACTCACTCATAAAAATGGTCCATGTATAAAAAGACTAATTGTCAAATCATCAAAGATCTGTTCCCCTTATGATATAAACAAAGCATGTACACTAAATGAAGATTCACAATTTAACATGTTCTGAAATGAGAGTGTATCTTATAATAAAAATGATTTGTGTGGGTATTTAATTTGACCAGTGACCTTCTTAAAATTTTACTTTTCAATTTCAGTTTAAATTTAATATTATTTTCATGAGCACAGTATAGTGGTTATACAAGTAACAGGAACAAAGCTCACAACTAATGTATGTGCTCTGACTGGGAATCAAACTGGCGACCTCTTGGTGCATGGGACAACATTCAAATCACTGAACCAGACTCGTCAGGTAGAGTGTATTTCTATTTTCTTTGTTTCTTTTGTTCTTTAGATTCCACATATAAGTGAAATCATATGGTGTTTGGCTTTCTCTGACTGAATTATTTCACTTAGCATAATACCTTCTACATCCCCATGCTGTCACAAATGGCAAGACTTCATTTTTATGGCCAAGTAATATTCTATTTTATATATGTGCCACAATTTTTTTATCCACTTTTCTATTGATTGGCACCTACATAATTTTAATATCTTAGTTATTATAAATATGTTGCAAAGAACATGGGGGAGTACACATCCTTTCAAATTAGTGTTTTGGGGTTATTCAGATATATGACTTTTTGACTGAATTATATTGCTTTCTCTTTGAGCCCTCCCACCCAACAGAAAGATGATCCATCTATGAAGGAAAGCAAACTGATGAAACTTTACATGTGCTTGTGCTTAACTGAAGTCAATACTGCTTAAGTATTTATTTTTCTGAAAGGTTTCTTATTAAAAACTTCTCCATTCTATTTTTCTAGTTAGTGGAAATCTATCATGAGTATTTAAATCTAAAAGATGAGCTAGGTTCTAAATCTGCATCTCATGTTTCTCAGCTGAGTCTCTTCTAATTATATTATATGCATGTTTGTATCTGTATTCCGATTCATTTTTTCACACTTTCACAGTCTGGAATGAGAACCATACATTTGGTAGTTCTTTTAAAAAATATATATTTTATTGACTTTTTTACAGAGAGGAAGGAAGAAGGATAGAGAGTCAGAAACATCGATGAGAGAGAAACATCGATCAGCTGCCTCCTGCACACCCCCTATTAGGGGTGTGCCCACAACCAAGGTACATGCCCCTGACTGGAATCAAACCTGGGACCTTTCAGTCCGCAGGCCAACACTCTATCCACTGAGCCAAACCAGTTAGGGCCATTTGATAGTTATTGACCTATTTTTAAGATTTGTCAATTTAAAAAAATTGCCTTTGCACTGAAAGAACAACCACTTTAGATTGAATTGCATTGCAATTATTTTTGTAAACTAAATATAAATTGGGTCACAGTGCTATTTTAGTCTTAAATCAACTTTAAGGTAAGTATTTTTCCATCATTTCTGTTTTAATGGATCCTCTTTCTAGATATTATTGCTTTTATTCTAATGGCTTTGTTAACTGTAATTCTAGAATATAGTTAACTTTAGTGTCACATACAAGTATTTTCAACTTGTTCTTGAACACAATCTTTGAAAATGTTGCTCTCATGTTTCCAGTCCTCTGTGGCCTCAAACTAATATGCTGAAATGACTTCCAACCATTATAGTTTACTAATTTTAAGCGATTTTACCTTGCTCCATCCCAATCATTAAAATCCCATAACACTTTAGGGACCATCCATTTCAATATCCTTATATCATGGCCAAGAAAACTGATGCCCAGAGAGATTAAATTATTTTTCAAGGTCACACAGCTTGATAGTAGCTAAACCTAAAACAGAACTCAAGGCTCTTCACTTTTGCAACAAGGCTCTTTCCACTCTACCATAACGTATTTATTTATATGACTAATGTCTAATTCATATATCTTATTTTAAGTTCCAAATTATTCATAATATTCTGATTATTTTAATCATTGTCTGGAGTTTTTTTGTGAAAATAAAGATAATGTAAACTACTCTTGTCCTTATCATCCCAAATCATCTCCAGTATCAATAAAAGATGTCTTCATTTACCTGTATGGCAGAAAGCACATTAACATAGCATTTTAATTTGAATTAATAGTAATACTTAACAAGGAAAGCTGGATCAAATACTATAACTGATCTTCATTATAATTCCAATAAGGCCAGCAGCTGCACAGTTATAGCCATGTTGTGTTATGAATGTTTCATAAACGTATTTAAATAACTATGTCTGGAAAAGACATTAGAACAAAGGTGATAAAGTCTATGACATATATACAAATAAAAAAAAGAAGAAGAGAAAAACCTATAGTAATTACTATATTTAAATATCATTACCCATGATTTTAAGTATTAATATTTCTATTTTCAGAAAAGGGGAACTACTAAGGTACATGACATAAATTTTAACATATTTGATGAATTATCATGAAAATTACATGTGGTTATAATGACCTTTTGAGGCATTCTATAGCATAAAAAAAAATCTATGGTTATACAACATACAAACCTCTGGATTTTCTGTCAAAGAAAATGTGTAACCAAATACAAAACAGAATGGTTATGTATTCATGAATGCTAAAGAAAACATCCTGTGTTTCTCTTACAAGTGTGTATATTCTAAGAGAATGATACATTCTAAAGTAAAGCAGAGGATTAAGTCATAGCTCCTATGCAGTCCTTCTGCTGCTTTAAAATCTACATGTAGTCCTTGAGATGAATAAAAAGGCAAACTCAACTGAGATAAGTAAAATCTTAGCTCAGAGAAAGCACAGGTACATATGTGATTAAGTATATATATATATTTATTAACAAAGCAGATACATTTCTGTTTAAGTAGTCACACACATATTTTTTTTGAGACAGTAAGGTTCCATTGTGCTAATAAATTCAGTTTGCAACTGCCTTTTAAATCATTAAGGAGTGGGTCTATCATAAGGTAATAAGCAAAGATTTCCATGGAAGAAGAGTCACAGGAAGGTCATGCCTCTGATTTTTTTTTTTCAATTTAAGAATATTAAAGAAGAACAATTGAGAATATTATCTGGAAAAATCAATGATCAAAGTACCTGTCCTGCGATTATGTGGACAGGTCATGAGAGAGAATATTTCAAGGGGAATGGAAGCTAAATTATTGAGATAATTGCTTCCATTTCCCTACTCATTTTTCATGTGTAAACACAATAATTTGCATTCTATATTGAAAACCTTTTATGGCCATTTAGTATTACTGACTAATTCTAGCTTCTCTTCATGGTCATTACTCAGATCGGAAAGCACATACATGTTAAATAAAAGACAAACTTGGAAACTAAAAAAAAAATGTTTGCAGGAGAAGCCTTGGAGAAAAAAAACACTGCATTATTGCCTTTAAGCAATATGCTAGAATTATCTGGGGAACTTGTTAAAAATAGAGATCCCGCCCTAGCCAGTTTGGCTCAGTGGATAGAGTATTGGCCTAAATACTGAAGGGTCCTGGGTTCAATTCCTGTCAAGGGCACATGCCCAGGTTGTGGGCTCGATCTCCAGTAGGGGAAATGCAGGAGGCAGCCCAGCAATGATTATCTCCCATCCTTGATGTTCCTATCTATCTCTCCCTCTCCTTTCCTCTCTGAAGTCAATAAAAATATATTTTTTTAAAAAAGATAAAAATTTATCCTCATTATAATTATTTAAAAACAGAAGATTTAAAATAAATAGAGATTCCCTCTTTTTATGGTTTATAAGCATGAGTTAACTAGCTCCCTAGGTAATTCTGATGCATCTAGAAAGACCAACAGCAGTGATGTTTGGGAACAACTGAACTACATCATCGCAAATATTTAGCTGTTAAGATTCCCTAGAAAATTTCTTATATATTTCATAGTTTGAAATATGCATTTTACCTGAATCCTTTTCTGAGTCTATTTGCATGCCATTTCCCCTAAATTACCAATCAGGGCAATTTCCATGTGGTATTTTCAAAGCAGCACAACTGGAAAAAAGGGTACACTAAGACCATGAAAACTGCTATCTAACATTGGAGGATGTTTCAAAAATAACTGGTTGGGTACAGACTAATTTTTGTTTGTTTTGTTAGGATTAAATAGATGTATTTTCCCATTTTTTCTAACTACCACCACTCACCAAAATATGCATTAATATTTATGGAATTTCTGCACAACTAATCTGATATAGCTATTAAGATGATGAAATTAACAAAATCAACATAGTTACTATACATAGTTACTATACATATCAATTGCTCAGACTCTTAGGCAATCATTACTGAAGGAAACTACAAATCTTTCTCAAACCAGTCATTAAGCTGTGACCAGGAAAGCATTATATTTTAAATTACAAAAGGAGTTATTTGGGCTTTTCAAATTATGATGTATCTGGGCTATCTCACTTGCTTGAATTCATGATATATTTGGACAATTTCCTTCTTACCAAAGTAGGCACAATGTTTTCCAGTGATGTTATGATAAAGAGAAACAAATAGATCTCTGAAGGAAAAAACAAAACATGATTTGTATTATTTAGCAATTTTCCTGGCATTTTCAGTTACTCTAGTCAATTTCAAGCCACCAAATTGATGTCATTGTATGTAGAGCTGGGAAGAAATACACGCAATTGGTTGGCACAAGCTGGTGTGATCTGCTTCTGGCACACTGTGTCTATTCGGTTTTAGGTTGCAGCTACCAACTTTTAAACAAGGAACAAAATTCCATTTCACTTCCTCATACTATCACTGTTAGGAACTGGGGGGCAACAGAGAAGAGGCAAGGATCCTTGCTCTGAAAGAGCTCTCAGGCTTTATGGAGAATATAGACCTGAGACAAATCACTGTTATGCACAAAATAAATATTGTGATGTGGATAAGCGCTGGGTGCTAAATGAGCACCAAAGAGGGGCATCCAATCCTACTTGAGGACTAGGAAAAGGCTTCTCTGAGAGCTGACATCAACCCAAATCTCACAGGTAAAGTTGTGGGCCACACTTTACCTATGAAATTTGCAAAACCTCACTATATTGGTTTGGGAACAGGAGAATAGCTGAGTCTGGAGGTGTAACCCACAACCAGGTCCTAGAATCTAGAAGAACTTGAATGGTACAAGTAGAAGCTTGTACATTTTCTCTGTTGTTAATAGAGGACCATTAAAGTGTTGGAGAATACTGGATGCAGGGCAGAAAATGCATTGGTGAAGTAGAGACATACTGGAAGCAAAGACAGATACTGGGCAAAGCTTAGGGAGCTAATAAAAATCTCACAGAAACTTTGATACAAGGTAATAAGGGCTTTAAGAAAGTTATGAGCTTGGCTGTGGATTGTTTTCTAGTTTCCTGTCGTGCATACACAACGAGGTTGTAAGCTTCATGAGTTGAATATGGAAGTTTAGAATACTACCAATTACACAGATGTCTCTGAATAGTCATGTGGTGGTATGGAGAAGAAAAATATACTAGTGTTTTATTGAATGTTTCAATTTCCACCTAGAGTTTTATTCTATGTAGACATATCCCCACCTGGTATGTAAAAGAAATAACAAACAGAAAATAACCAATTTTAGGTATTTTTTTCAATTATAAACACATACCAAATCAACATGAACTATAAATGTATTTTAAAACTTATCACATCACTTATCAGTATATAAAAATGGTGTCAATCTCTAACTTTGTCTAGCATTTCCAAATTACTTATAAATTTATGTCTGTTTCTCTGCAAAACATTGGTCAAACATTTGAATATGCAGAAGAGTAGTAGTACTTTAATAATACTGGGAAATTAATTGCAGTGGCTTATCTAACAAAAAATAGATATAATTTTGATTCATTCACACTAGATGGCTATTGTTGCCTTGGCTATTCTCATTTTTTTATTTGACAACTTAGGGGAAAAGAGATCAGTGCCCCTGACTGAATAGTCAGGTATTGTATGTTTTTAAATTTCTTGAGATACATTTGTTGAAAAATCACTAGCTTATACTAACACACAAAACAATATGCTACAGAGTAAATGACCTTGTATTTGATTGTGATCTGGAGACTTGTGACATTGTGTTATATTCTCAAGTCCACTTCTCATAACCAAGCCCTCTATTATAAACAGGTATTTCTTGACTCTAAAACTAAGTAAAAATAGTATGTTCTCTTTGGAAAGGATTTGAAGAACTGGATTTATTTATCATGACACAAAATGTTCCCACTTTAGTATTAAATATACCAAAAATAATTCACACAATTTACTATCTTTGGCAGATAAGATAAACAATTATATAAAAGCACTGCTGTATATAACATATAGGCAGGACAGAGACAAAGTTAGTGACAGGATTGAAATTTTCTTGGTGTTTTAGCCAGTGCCTCATATTGCATAAATGGTGTTTTTAATATTCTTCAACTTCAAATATTAGGTTAAAAGAAAAGAAGGTGCCTAGCCAGCATGGATCAGTTGTTGAGCATCAACCAATGAACCAGGAGGTCACGGTTCAATTCCTGGATTGCAGGCTCGATCCCCAGTGTGTGGCATGCAGGAAGCAGCTAGCTAATGATTCTCTCTCATCATTGATGTTTCTATCTCTTTTTCTCTCCCTCTCTCTGCTTCTCTAAAATCTATAAAAATATATCTTAAAAAAAGAAAAGAATGAAGTTAATAAGCATAGGTTAGAGGATGCTCTCTCTATGGGTGGAAACCTTTATTTAAAATAAGAAATATTAAGTGCAGTCTGCACTATGTTGCAGTAACAATGTTAAAAGTCTCAGTGATTGAATACAGAAAGGGCTCATATTTTGTTCTACAAGTTCCAAACAAATGGGCATTGATTCAGAGGAGGTATGGTAGGTTTATAGCTTAATGGATGGTCCACGTTGTAATGCTACCATTTTGGGGGGGCTTCCAGAGCACCAAGGTCAGGGAGAGAGAAAGCTTAGAGACTTTCACCTAATTTTAACTGCCTTGGAGAGGAAGTGACACATAATTATTTCCACTTGTATTTCACCAGCTAGACTCAATCACATGTTCCTCCCACCTATCTGCAAGGGAATGTGAGGATGCAGTTGTCTGTGTGTCTACGAAAGAAAGGGGAACTGGGTATACAGTTGAGTGCCGGAATATCTATTATAGAGGACAAATAATTAGTATGTTAAATGTATGGAATCAGAACAGGAAAAACAAGAATTCTGCTAGAACTTATTTTTCAGATCTTGTGCTCTTTAGCTACAAGAGCCATATCTTATATGATTTCGAATCTTTAGTGGCCATGACAATGTCTGTGTATAGAGGCATTCCAAAAATGTATCGAATGAATTGATTTTCCCAAAATTTATAGAAGAGATAGAAAAATTTTATGTTTTCCCAACACAATGGCCAACATATAGTTGATGTCAGAATTGTTTAAATTGGAAGTGCTCCCAAACCACAAAAATACTGGATGCATTAGACAGAAAATAATAATCAGTTTAATTATAAACCAGTTGATATAAATCAGTTTGTGATAGAGATAATCTACACATTCAACATAAATTGTCTGTTTTTTTTATCTCCTGGTTCTAACAGTTTCCTGAGTGTGGAGACATGCCTAAGCAAAAGAATTCCAAAGGCTGGATGACAAACTGAACTGAAATAGCCAATCAAGAAAAGCTGTCAACATCCACTTATTCCTACTACAAATTCCACCACAAGTGCTGCAAATTTGAGTAAGCCTCAATCTGTGCTGTTTTGTATTCACAGAAACATAACTAGAGAGCTGGAAAACACCTTAAGAAGCATTTGATCTAGAGATGGCAACTGATAAAACACCACTCCCTAGTGCTCTGCCTATAGCAAATGCTCTGATATATACAGGTGGGGCAAAAGTAGGCTTACAGTCATTTTTATGGAAAATAATTAATAAAGACTAATACAAGAATAAGCTCTATGCTTCTCATACTCACAACTGTAAACATACTCTTTGCTCTACCTGTATTTATGTGTGCTTGTAAGTGAACTGGAGGTAGTGCAGATAATTGCCTTGGGTTTATGAACTGTAAGATATTATGCTATGAGCTTTATATGAATTATCTAACATAGTTATTATAGCAACTCTAGAAGGTAGGTAATATTATTTTCCTCATTTTATTGGCGAGGAAAGAGAGGTTTAGAGAAGTTAAGTAACATGCTAATGGCTACACAGTTGGTAAGTGGGTACAGAAATCTCTGATTCCAGATCCTGTGCCCTTAACCAATGTAATTAGCCATTGTGATATAATGCAATTAGAACAGACTATGGTGACAACATTGAATCAGGACTCTCAGACTACTTCTGAACATGGTGACCCAAACAATCACTTCCAGTTAGTGGTGATTGTTAAGGAAGTTGTAACTTACTTTCCTTCCCTGTCAATTCCCTTAATCAGAGAAATTGAGAAAACTAAGACCCAGGGGGAAGAGGTTTATATAAGGTTACCTTTAGCGAGATGGTGACAGAACCAGGCATAAGAAAACTCAGCAATCCTGACTTGAAATCTCAGGCTCTTGCATCAGGATATCTACTAAGATATTTGTCCAGCCTGGGCAGCAACTCAGAAATCAAGGATGCTTGGTTCCCATAGACCCCAAAGAGGATCCAGTGTCAGGGCATGGAGCACTTGAGAATTTCTAGAGTATCCAGTGAACATTTCCTCGATGTTTTGCCACAGAGCATTTGGTCATACAAATCAGCTCTGCTGAGGGCTATGCAGAACTTCAAAGAAGGATCGATAACTGCTGTAGTTGATTACCTCCAATCAGACTAAATTAGTTCTGGTGCCTCTGGTCACTGATGAGTCTGACTCATAGAGAAGTAGGAAATCCAGAAAGTCATGGAAAAGCAAAATGAAGGAAGAGGGGAAGAGAATAAGACAGAAAGGGGAATAATTTTTTAAAGGAGTAAAATCATAAACATCTGTTGTGTTCATTAGTAGAGTTTAACAAAAATTATCATCACTATACCTGTGCTCAAGCTTAGTTATCTGCGTTCAAATTTAACATACTGACAAATTATTTCACTTAATTATGTGGGCTGTGGCTTCTCCAGTGCTTGTTGGTGCAAGATCTTTTTCTTACCTTAATTACTTGTTTTATTTTATTTTTAAAATATATTTTTATTGATTTCAGAGTGGGAGGGAGAAAGATGGCGAGAGAGGAAGAGATAGAAACATTATTGATGATAATCATTAATCAGTTGCCTCCTGCATGCTCCTTACTGGGGATAGAGCCTGCAACCTGGCATGTGCCCTTGATTGGAATTGAACCTTGAACACTTCAGTCCATAGGTCGATGCTCTATCCACTGAGCCAAGCCAGCTAGGGAATAATTGCTTTACATGAACTAGATTTCAACTTTTCCCACTTATCCTTTCTCCAATTTGCTAGGTTATTGTTTTGGGTGCTGTGAAGTGTAACAAGGACCCTGGGAGGCAAACTGAGTGACTGCTGTGTATTTCAGACAAAAGCTTCAGTGAATCCACTCTTCTGATGATCTTAGGTATATCCTTCTCAAAGATGAGTGCTAGCTTTCAATGAGGGGTTTGTAGAAGCACTTGAACATTTTCAATAAAACTCTGAATTTCTAAAACATGATGGGTGATAAGAGGTAAGGACTCTGGATATTTCCGCAGAACTGTAACTTACTTTATAATTTATTTTCTATTCATATGTTGCATGCCTTGAGCTCTTCACATTGCTAAGAAAGCAACAAGAAAGGAACCTCATTTTCCTGCATCTCACTATGCTAACAGAGCCAAAATGTTGAGTAAAAGATGGAAATGAGTGAGGGAATTTTTACATTATCCTTAAGAGCATTTGACAGAACATCACATTCTGTGTAATTTAAATAGCTGAATGGAGCAGGCAACGTTTAATTAAAGAAAAACTATGAGCTACAAACTTCAGACAATGATTCTAATGGGTGCTTAACAATATCTTCACTAACCTCATTTTATTAAGAGAATTATAGATGTCAGCCTTGGCAAACAACAGTCCAAAGGGTGAGTTTGGAGCTAACATCTATGCCTGGCCAATGTCGCTCAGTGGTTGGGCATCAGCCCATAAGCCAAGAGGTCACCTGTTTGATTCCTGGTCAGGATGCATGCCTAGGTTGTGGGCTTGATCACCTACAGAGGCATGCAGGAGGCAGCCAATTGATGTTTCTATATATCCATCTCCATTACTCTCACTCTAAAATAAAGAAAAACATTAAAAAGACTAACATTTATGAGCCATTATTGACAAAATATACTGCTTCTGTGTCAAGTAGGGATTTTAGGAAGGTGTGTGTGTGTGTGTGTGTGTGTGTGTGTGTGTGTCTGTGTGTGTGTGTGTGTGTGTGAATTTTCATGGAAAACACAACCTAGCATTTTGGTGTTGCCAAGAGAAGCCCTTCTGGGAGGCATAGCTTTAGTGAATTCACTAGAGTCCAGTGTCTGATCTTCAGCCTCAGTGTCGGAGATAATCTCTTTTCTAAAATTTGGGGGAGGGGGTCCCAATTCCCTTTGTATTCCTGTTAATTATTTTCAGTCAAGAATAAGAGCCTGGGGAGGGGGTAAGATTCACCTTAAGATAAGTTAGTAACCTCTGTACTGACCCACTGTGTGCTAATTTTATTATCACATGCCCCAAGTCTCTGAGATCAGTCCCATTTTGTTCACTCACAAGAGTTGATTAAGGAGGAGGCTAATTTCCCCCTCATATTAGTTGTTTTAAAATCACTTCTTTAGCTTTCATTCATGGGGAAATGAAGAGGCTCAAACTGAAGTGCATGTGGAGATCTTGACTTACATGACCTTTAATTATATATATTTTGGATAAAGGGGGGAAAAACACATAGAAAATATCTTCTAATTAAACCTAACAATTAAATCTGAACCTCAGTAATTGCAGGAAATGGGATCATATTACTTTTATTTCTCAGGTTGACTCAAGATTAATGCCTGATTATGGCTGGACTCTTTTGGTACATTGACATTCTTAAAAGGGCACTTTCCTGCTTCCTGATTGATGGTGGATGTTTGGGACTATCTGGTCACCCTGGTCATCACACTGTTGTCTTCTATTACAGTTTTAGTAATTAGATCCATGTTCTATATCCCTGTTTATGTATGTCTCACATTTTTCCCTTTCCCACTGGCCTCACAGGGTTTATTGACAGGCCAGCAGAGGACATTTGGCTCAGGTGGACTAGAAAGACCCTAACAAGAAAGTGGCCCCAGCCTCATTTCTTGGAACAGCATGCTGTCAACCTATCCAGCACAAAAGGAGGCAGCCATACCAGAGGGTGAAACAGCAGGCCAACAATAACAATGGCCACTTACAGCCCACAGCCTCAACGGCCATCACTAATAGGTCTGAAGGACAACAAACTCTATCTAATCAGACTAGAACACTTACATCCCTTAGCCTCTGCTCCTTGTAGTTTTTGGGCATAAAATTCAACCCCAAGGACAGTGGAGACTGAGTCCTAACCTTTCCCGGTTGTTGCTCCATCCCCCCATTCCCTCTAATAACCACCCCCCCCTTGCTCACTGCATCTGCCTATTTCCTTGAGCTACTCCAATCTTACATTTATTTGGGTTATGGATGAAGCATCTTATTTGTCCTCACCCAATTCCTCCAGGATAGAGCTGGTAAAACTCAGTCCCATAGTTCAATACTGGATGCCTGATGCTAGACGCCCTGTGCTGTCTTTCTTGACTAGACCCCTGCTTAGACTGATGGCTAAACCATATTGGTACTTTTGCATTCCTTGCTGGGAGAGGCATACTTTTATTCTCTAGGCAGAATTAAAAACAATAACAATTACCATGGCACTCTTGGTGATATTCAGGAATTTCACAGATAAAAACAAAATCTGATAAGCTTCTAAATGAAAATTACAGGTAATTTTAAAAGGTAGTAACTCAGACTGTTATAAGATATCAAGCCTTCAGTGGTTAATACATATTCTCAGATTTTAGAATTTTACCCTTATGTATATCCTTCATATGTGAGGAAGGAAGAAATGTACTTTGATATGCAAGGACTTGGAAAACATGGGGTGAGGGGAGGCATTCCATATTTCTATGGTTCCATCTTAGTCTTTTAGTGAGTCTATGCTCTTGATGATAAGCTTTCCATGAGTTCCTCAAGTTTTCCCCCACCTAAGGTGGATGAGATTGGCTAGAATAGGCTGGAATTGGTTATTTTCCTTCCCCTGGGACATTCAGGATCTGATAATACCCAAGCATGTTGGGCTGTTTAACCACTTTGTTCTGAGGGCAAAGCCTTTGTAAGAATAACAGAGTGCTAGTGTATTTCAAAATGGTGCCTTCTCCACTTCCACCTGCCAAAAGCACAGGACATTTTTCTATGTTATTTACTGTGGCAACCTGGTTGAGTTCCTGGAGGTAAATCTCACAATATTTTGGGAGTCCCTAGGCAGATGGTGCTGTTGACAGGACCAAGGCCAAAGGAACTGTACCTAAATGCACAAGGGATGGGGCAGTTGGGGGGTCTGAAGCTGAGACCACAATTGCTACCTGAGCATGTCCTGCCTTCTCTAAATTGTCCTGCTTGATCCTGACCTCCAGCAGGGTTTTACAAGCTCTTACCTGGATCCTAAAACTCCCCAAAAGTGACTTTTGGCTTTATATGTCTGCCTAATCATTGTTGCTACGAGGGGGGAGGGGTTATGAGTGGAAGACGTCCTAGACGTCCTAGACATCCAAATATCTCTTAAACAAATTAAAAAAAATTGCTCACATATTTAGCATTTTCAGTGCTTTGTTTTCCTTTGTATGGATCCATACTTTCATCTGGTATGATTTTCCTCTTCTCTACAGAATACTTACTTTCTTTTTAAAAATATATTTTATTGATTTTTTACAGAGAGGGAGATGGATAGTCAGAAACATGGATGATAGAGAAACATCGATCAGCTGCCTCCTTCACACTCCCTACTGGGTATGTGCCTGCAACCAAGGTACATGCCCTTGACCAGAATTGAACCCAGAACCCCTGAGTCCACAGGCTGACACTATCCACTGAGCCAAACTAGTTAGAGCTACAGAATAATTTCAATATATTATATTTTGTAGTGCTAGTCTGAAAGAGATGAATTGCCTCAGTGTTCCTTTTTCCTGAAAAAGTATATTTTGTTTTCATTTTTGAAAGATATTTTTCACTGAGTAGAGAATTATAGGATGAGAGAATTTTATGCTTTAAGTACTTTAAAATGTCACTCTAATGTATCTAGTTTGCATTGATTTGGAGGACAAGTTTGCAATCATTTTTATTTTTATTGTGCTATACCTAATGTATCTTTTTCCACTGTTGATTTTTAAGGATTTTACCTTTATCTCTGGTTTGCAACATTTTTATTCTAATGTGCTTTGCCCTGTCTACATCCTCTTGTTTTGGTTTTATTGAGCTTACTTGGTAGGTCTCTGGGATTACACCTTTTATCAAATTTGGAAATATTTCAACCTTAATTTTTCAAATACTCTATTATGTTATTCTGGAATGTCAATTTCACATGTGTTAAGCTACTTGTTGTTATCTCATGGGTCATTGATGATGTGGTATTTTTTCCATTTATTTTTCTTAATACTTTTATAGATTTCAGAGAGGAAGGGAGAGGAGCAGATAGAAACATCAATGATGAGATAAAATCATTGATCAGCTAGCTGCCTCCTGCATGCCCCACATTGGGGATCAATGACTTCCTGGTTCATAGGTCAACACTCAAACAGGGAGCCACGCTGGCCAGGCTCCATTTCTTTTTCTTGATGTATTTTGTTTTGAAAAGTTTCTGTTATTATATTATCAAATTCATTATTTTTTTATTAGCAGTATTTTCACTGAAATCTCTCTCAGCATTGTGGAAATTTCAAATTCTTCTTCAACTCAGAAACTCCCAGATTGTTTATGCAAGGCCAGGGTAATGTCAGTGAACTATAATCTTATGTTTTATCTCTTGGTGTCAGTAGACAGTATTAAAGTTGATAAATCATGAAATAATGATATAATATATCTGCTTGTTTCTCCTGTGCCAAGAAAAATATATTATATATATTAGGTTGTTAATACATTTGGTAAATAAATGTAGGGAAAGAGGATCGGAGGTATAAAGAAAGGGTCAGTTCAAGTAGATGTTTTCTTTCATAAGGTCTTTTTTATGATTTGTCTTTTAAAATATAACCAGATTCTTATATTATTTTATTTTATTTAATTTTTTGGGGGGAGTGCCATAATGTCAGTGAAATCAAGTATTTTTAAATTTTATTTTATTGTTTAAAGTATTATACATATATCTCCTTTTATTCCCCTATTGACCTTCCCCCAGCCTCCCCTACGCCCCATCGCATGCCCTCATCCCACACCCCCTGTGTCTTGTGTCCCCTTGGTTGCGCTTATATGCATGAATACAAGTCCTTAGGTTGATCTCTTTCCCCTCCTCCCCACCATTCCCAACCTTCCCTCTGTAATTTGACAGTCTGTTCAATACTTTACTGCTTCTGTATCTATTTCTTTATTCATCAGTTTATAATGCTCTTTATCCATAAATGAGTGAGATCATGTGGCATTTCTCTTTCATTGCCTGGCTTATTTCACTTAGCATAATGCTCTCCAGTTCCATCCATACTGTTGCAAATGGCAAGAATTCCTTCTTTTTTATGGCAGCATAATATTCCATTGTGTAGATGTACCACAGTTTACTAATCCACTCATCTGCTGATGGGCATTTAGGCTGTTTCCAAATATTAGCTATGGTGAATTGTGCTGCTATGAGCATAGGGGTGCATATATCCTTTCTGATTGGTATTTCTAGTTTCTTGGGATATATTCTTAGAAGTGGGATTACTAGGTCAAATTGGAGTTCCATTTTTAGTTTTTTGAGGAAACTCCATACTGTTGTCCACAGTGGCTGTACAGGACTGCATTCCCACTAGCAGTGCATGAGGGTTCCTTTTTCTGTGCATCCTCGCCAGCACTAGTCGTTTGTTGATTTGTTGATGATTGCCATTCTGACAGTTGTGAGATGGTACCTCATTGTCGTTTTGATTGCATCTCTCAGATAATTAGTAAATTTGTTTTCATATGTCTCTTGGCCTTCTTTCTGTCTTCTTTCAAAAAGTATTTATTTGGGTCTGTTGCCCATTTTTTTTATTGGATCATTTATATGCCTTTTATTAAGTTGTATGAATTCCTTGTATATGTTGAAGATTAAACCTTTATCAGTGATAACATTTGCAAATATGTTCTCCCATACAGTGGGTTTTCTTATTGTTTTGTTGATGTTTTCTTCTTTGTTATGCAAAAGCTTTTTAATTTAGATTTTTATATTATTTTAAAATAATATAGAAAAAATCAAAGTGTTTAATTCTCAATTTAATTACTAACAAGAGATATCTGCATAATTAATATCCACTAGAAAATTTAATTGGAATATAACACAGAATAAGTCCTAAAGAAAGAGTTCTCTTGGTTAAGCAATGTGGTTAATTACTTTAGATACTTCAACTCATATTGCTGCAGTAGGTGTAATCAGCAGGAAACACCTGCTGATGTAATCAGAATTATTAATCCAGGCCCATGAAACACTGGTGGCCCTGTGTATATATTAATGGTTCCACAAGTGGTTTGTTGGTTTTAAAGGAAAAATAAATGAAATAAAATTTAAAAGATTAATTTCACAAAAATTCTCATTCAAATTTCATTATCAGATTCTTAAAGTTTTCATATGTACTGTAAGATTCTGTTGAATCTCATTCGACTTGCATGTCATTAACAAAACAATTTTTCAATCTATAACATACACACAATAAAAGGACAAATGCTAAGCATATTAAAACAGTTCAATGAATTTTTACTAAGTAAACATACCCATATATGTGGTGTCCATATTAATATACACTTTACCACCAGCATCTCATAAGCCCTTCCAATTCATTATCTCTAACAAGGGAATTGCTTGTTCATATCTACCAGCATAGATTATTTTTAAGATTTAAGTAAATAGAAATGTCATTTTAATATTATTTTAAATGTTCACTATATATGCCTTCTCCTTATAAATAACCCATCTTTCCTAAGAATAGACAAACATGTAAATTGACTGTACCTCCACCACACCCACAGCCAATCAGTAGTGAGTATGCAAATTAACCCAACAAAGATAGTGGGTTAATTTGCATATGCAGGCATGGAGTGGCTGGGAAGGGTGGGATACCTGCTATGAGGAGGAGGGGGGCAGTGGAGGGAGCCACAAGAGCAGTGCTCTGGCAGGGAGCGAGGACTTGCAGGATCTCAGGCAGTGGGAGTGAGGACTTGCAGATTCCTGGGTGGCCAGGAGTAAAGCCAGGGGAAAGAAGGCCTATTCTTGCACGAATATCATGCAACGGGCCTCTAGTTAAAATATATCCCCAAATCACACACACACACACACACACACACACTCACACACACACACAAAGGATCAATGGCTGGAAATAGTGAACTACAATGTAAAAGTAGCAATGAAAATGGTAATATAAATAGTACAATTCAGAATAACATTGCAAATATAACTAGAAAATAAGACTCCAGTGAGAATATATGTACGTAAATTCAAGAAATGTGATGGGTTTACTAAAGCATTCAAAAAGGAAAACTGGAATTAGAAAACAATGAAAAGAAATATCCAAAAAGTTAGATTTTATTCAATTGGTGTGAATTTTTACCTAATTATAGATTCACTGTTACAAACTTAGCTAACCTGTAGCCTATTAAAACTATCAATAATTATTTTTTATTATTTTCA
This sequence comes from Pipistrellus hanaki, assembly GCF_964339955.1. Lineage (NCBI taxonomy): Eukaryota > Metazoa > Chordata > Mammalia > Chiroptera > Vespertilionidae > Pipistrellus > Pipistrellus hanaki. The sequence continues at coordinate 16,819,234 of NC_140524.1, read as the reverse complement.
AACAAAATACAGTGACCTCAATGGTAAAGCAATATTTTCCCAACCATGTTTGACATAAATTTATCTAGAAGGATAAGGATCAATATGTTACTTAAATTAAATCAGACTCAAAGAATACATAAGTATCTTTCAACATCATACTCATCATGGGAAGTAGGCACAATGAGATACAATTAACACTAAAGAAAGTTGTTTAAATCAGCTACAGGTGTCTCTCATGGCAGAATAACTGGTATGAGAATTGCTCTCTATAAATTACTAGAAAAGTGGGCAAAGTATATGAAATCATTGTTTTCAAAACTTGGGTAAAAGCACAGGAGGTTGAGCCCTGAGAGACAGGAAATAGACAAGTTGAATCCATACATTTCTATCTGGAGGCAATTTCTCATCTGTTACACAGAAGTGGGACCCAAGAAATACTTACAGGTCTTGCTGAATTGAGGTGACAGATATAGTTGTTCAAGGAAACTGAGGCAGATAGAATTGTGGGAAATACTAGAAAATAAGGAGCTATGCAAGAAAGAGACTGCAAAAGTATTTTAATGAAAGCTAAACTGAGCATGTTTGACATGAAACTTTTTAAGGAGCCAAGCAAAATAAATAACCTCTAGGGAAATAGAAACTGGCCATATTCCAGAGCTTACAAAGCTCCCAAAGACATTTCAATTCCTACTACCTAGAGTGAAGAGACCACCTTGAAAACCCAGAATATCTAGCAGAGAATCCAGAAGGGTTAACCTTAGTAGAGTAAAGTCACTCTAGACTTGTTGCAATTTTTAAGAACAGGACTTGAAAGGATCGTGTTTATCTACAAGTAACTTAATTTACTCCAAAATAGATTTCAACACTCTTTAAAAGAAATAAAACACCTAAACAATTAAAAGTTACAATTTATACCATTCAATAAAAATAGTAGACATGGTAAACAACAGAAAAAATGTGAATCACAAGTTAGAGAAGAAATAAAATCAATAAAAACTGGCTCAAAATGAACTGAGAAGATGAAACTACCCAATAAGAACTATATAAAATAGCTAATTTACATATGCTCAAAAACTTAAAGTATGAATCAGTTACCTGCAACTAGAATAAATGCTAGATCTAATTTTCTTTTGTTTATTACTAAAATTCAATGTTACAAAAGAACATTTTAAATTCTCATTTACTCAATGTTAATTTAGTAACCCAATATTAAGACTAGAAAATATGTACTAGGAGGATTATCCCTGACCGGGTACCAGCTCTGTAACAGGTCATAGTTTGTTATGAAAACAAAGAAGTGGCATGTGAATGTTAGTCTACAAACTATGATAATCACAGAACACCATTATGACATCGTGAAGCTAAGCCAGTGAAACTGATCAAATCATGGACTCTGAGTGATTTTTTTTTGCATGCCATGTTCAGAAATGGTCAAAAATAACACTTTTTCCTTGCTATTGAGAAAAATTATGCACATATGAGGGGTTTTTTTATATAAGGGAAAGATGAAATGAGATCTTGCCTTCACACAAAAAAACTAATATATTCAGAGTCTAGAATAGCCTAAAATTATGATTTAATTCATGGACAAGGCATCATTACTAGTATTAGTAATACTGTGAATAACCTATCAGAATGTATTAAGTGCAAATGGCTTATAAGCAGATTGCCAAGAATTTGGCTTTTTTCCAAAACCTAAAGATCTTCCTCAACTCATTGGAGAAAAAAAAAAGATAACATATCATTAAGTATAGTTAAAACCTACATTTAAATGCCTTTATAGGACATGTAGAATATTTTTCAGAGCCAAATGAAACCAGAGACTGGAATTGGGATCTATTCTCTGACAAGTTCAAATATCCAACGTTCCAGCAGTTGATTGCAATGTGCTTGTCAACTTTGCATCCAATAATACACTGATAACAGTTTTTGTTGAGACATGTCTCCATAATTTCTGTGTTCTCATTCATCTTAATATCCCAATCAATCTGAAAAAGCTATGAAATACTTGCTGCCAATACCAACACACCATAATTGTGAGTTAGGATTTTCTAATTTAAATAAATAGTAAAATCAGAAACTGATAATTCAGCTCAGTCTATCCATAAGTCAGATATAGATTTCTGGTGGAAGAGCCACATTTATAGGCTATAGAATAAAATAGTGTTATTTGTTTTATAAAATATAAATATATGTGGTCAGAATTAGTGTGTTTAGTGTCATTATACATGGTGTGCATAAAGGGAACAAGAGGAAGGCAAGAATGCTTGTATAAAGACCAAGTTGAAGATTATTTTCAGTAGTTTATGAGAAACATGACAATCATTGGGATAAGAGTGCTGCAAGTGGAGATTCAGTTAAATGGTTGGATATAAAAGATAGATCTTTGGGACATGATGAGGATAAAATGAAAAGAGTAATTAAAATAAGGCCCATGGTTTTTACTTTTATAGAACATTCTGTCTTTTATTGTGACTGTGAGCACAGGAAACAGAAAAAGTTTCAGGTTACAGAAAGAACATTCTATTTTATTATGGTGTCTAAGAACTAGGACAATAGTTCATTGTAAATTCAATAGGAAATGTACAATAGGAAGCTGTTTATATGAGCCTGGAGTACAGGAGATAAATTTTTATTTGACTTAAAAAAGTTAAGTCACTATAGTACTTATACGATTAAAACCATTGGTTTGATGATATCATGCAGGAAGCATGTTAGTGAAGAAAGTAGAGGAAAGATCTAAAGGAATAACATGTAAAGGTAAAGTCAGGAAGGAATTTCAAGATAATATTGTGTCAAAGAAGTCAAAAACAGAGTCAAGAAGGAAGGAGTGGAGAATCTACTGTCTAGAGGGTGGTTGAGAAACAGTGGCATGAGGACTACAAATACCTATTGGTTTTAGTGAAATAAATTTCATTAGCAACTTTCTGTTGAGAAGTAGCATTGTAGCAATCGCAGTTGAATTCAGACTGGATTTGGTTGAATAGTGTATGATAGGTGAATTGAAAGAGTACAGACAACTTTTTAGAGGGTAAGTTTGAGCATAAGGAGAAAGAATTAGTGCTACCTGGAGCAATGAGATCAAGAGGAAAATTTAAAAAATAAATAAAAGCAGATAAAATTAATAATATGTAATTGTTGATGACAACAATTTAGCAGAAAAGAAAAAGTTGAAATACAAGAACAAGAAAAAGCTAAGGGATTGTGAAAATGCAAGCACAATTTGAGTGATATAATTTGGATGGGAGGAGGCATTCCTCTTCAATTCTACCAGGAGAGAATGAAGAAAAAGTGGATATGAGTGCAGGTATGCTTGTAGAAGGTGAATTTATCTGCTCAGATATATAGGTGATGGATTTGTGATAATGGATACTTCAGGAAATTGGGAAGGATTGGAGTTCATTGTAAAGAAATGGGACTGAGGTGATTAGAGAAATCTTAGTAGGATTGTTACTTAGTGTGAGAGCCCTGGTTGAGACCAGTAACCACTAATTTTAGAATGTTACCATAAACCAAGTTTTGTTTCTTTTTAATGTTTAATAGCAAGATCAGAAGTAAAATTTAGGCTTGTCCAGGATATTGTCAGATTTTTGTGATGAAAGGGAGATTAGAAGCATAGTTGAAATTATAGACCATAAAACTATATAAGGTAAGGATTATGCTAATAGAAAGAAAGTTGAGAGATTACTAAGAATTTGAAGTATAACTTCAAAGAAAAATAGTGAAAAGAATAAATAAATAAGTAAGCTGAAGATTATGGTAAAAAAAAGACCTGTAATGAGTTGAAGATTTAATATTTCTGAGCGATGGTCCTAGTGTGTGATTGTACATGTTGACTGAAGTAGACTGTAGAAGTAATACATTGAGTATCATAAAATTGAGAAACCAGGTTATAGGACAACTCATCTACACTGACATGAAAGTTACATAGTATGATAGCAAGGCTTAAGATAAATAGAAGGCCTGTGAACCAGGTGTCCTTGCCTTGAATGAGAAAGTGGAGAGGAAAGACTTTTAGATACAATAATAAGAGTAGGAGAACATGGCCTAGCCAGAGGGCATGAGTCTCAAAAAAGAAGGACTTTTAAAAATAATACAAGCTGGAGTAATAATGTTCTGAAAGCAGTATTGCTGAGTTAGTAGGGCATTGATCGGAATTCTAAATCTGAATGGGGGGTGTTGTGGAAGAATGAACAGCTTCCACTTGAGAGGAAAGACAGTGTGCTTATAGCAGAACCAGATTTACACTGAGACAGAAATTTATGTTTAGTGAGTAGAATGCTTGAACTGATTGCATTCACCACAATATTTAATTTGTGACTTTAATAGTGGAAGGTTAAGGAAATATTTTTTTTTTTTGTAGAACAGGAAAGTTAAGAAAGTGAGAACCTGATTGTTGGATAGGTTCCAGATAGGAAGGAGACCTTTTCCAGAATGCAGAAGAAATGTTTGGAATAGAGAGGAGTGAACCAAGTCAGTAGATAACAGTGACAAGATGGGAGAAAATTAGCTAGTATATAGATGGATATGTATATCAAAGGAGCAAGGGTATTATTAGGGAAAGATTAAAGGTCTGATTATAGTAATAGGAACAAGGATGGTACTATTAATAATTTGATCTCCCTCCTCTGAAATAGGTGTGAAAAAGCCTTAATTTGAAAAGAGATATATGTCAATTGCAAAGGACATATAGATTTAAAGCAGAATTCCTTACAATTTACACCATACACAAAAATAAACTCAAAATGGATAGGGAACTTAAATGTAAGATGGGAAACCATAAAAATATTAGAGCAGCCATTCTCAACCTGTGGGTTGCGTCCCCTTTGGGTCACCTAAAACCATCTGAAAACACATATTTCCGATGGTCTTAGAAACGGAGACACTGCTCCTCTATCTGTCTCCAGGCGGGTTCACCCATATGCAGATACGCCCACATACGATTACCCAGAGTGATGACATCATCATGCCAACCCCATCACATACACCCATACAAATACAAGTGTATGTGACAGAGTTGGTGCCATAATGTACTTATGAGGCCCAATCACACATGTGTAGAGAGCAGCTACTGTGTAGAAAGCAGCTGTTGATTTCAACACTTTCTGTGTTGAAATCAGCTACTCTGTTAAAAGCAGATACTGTGTTGAAAGCAGCAGTACTGGAGGTAAAACGACATTTCATGAAATTATAATTACTGGGTAAATATAAAATCATGTACTGTAAATCATCAACTACTGCAAAAAAAATTCTGTACCATGGGAACTTAATCTGGATGCTGATCAGTCTTTTTATATTCAGCTGTGTTTGATGTGAATACTGCCCCCTTGTGATAGCAACAGATATGTAAAAAAAAACACAAAAAACACAGAAAGTGATAAATCATAGGAAACTTTAATGAACTGTATTGACTGAGCTATGCCATGTATCATCTTTTGTATTATTAAAGCTATTATTATATATTATTTTCATTACAAACCATCCCATGACAACGAATTGTGTAGAGAAGGTGTTTAGAAAAGAAAATATAGTGAGGATTTTTACAGTATGGTTTTACCTCAATAATTACAGCAGGAATTGAGAAACCACAATGTGTCATTTGTTATGAAGTTCTATCAGCCAAATCTATGAAGCCGAAGAAATTAAAACACCATTTTGATAGCAAGCATCTGAGCTTTGCCAGCAAGGATACCAACTATTTTAGAAGCAAAGCTGATGACCTCAAGAAAGCCAGACTTGACACTGGTGGCAAGTACCACAAACAAAACATTTGTTATCTACTGACTTGGTTCACTCCACTCTATTCCAAACTTTTTTCTTCATTCTGGAAAAGGTCTCATTCTTATCTGGAACCTACCCAAAAACCACTATTAAAGTCACAAATTAAATATTGTTGTGACTTAAATATGCCTCATTCAATGTCCTACTAACTCAGCAATACTGCTTTCAGAACATTATTACTCCATTCTCTCCTACTTTCTATTACTATATGCTTCATTCTAATGCAATCGCCAGAGCTATGAAACCTCACACCATTGCTGAGGATTTACTGTTGCCAGCGGCCAAAGACATTGTTTGAGTTATGATCAGAGACAAATTTGTTACAAAATTGAGTGTAATTTTTTTTTATCTAATGACACCGTCCGCAGAAGAATAGATAACATGTCTGCTGATATTCTTAATCAGGTAATCCAGATGTGTTCCACGTCAAATATTTAGTATCTAGCTTGATGAATCTACAGATGTTGCAAACTGTTCACAGTTGCTGGTTTACATGAGGTATATTAATGATGGCACTTTAAAAGATGAGTTTCTTTTTTGCAAACCTCATGAAATGACAACTACTGCATGTGATGTATTTGACACAGTTGGTTCATTTCTGAAAGAGCATAAGATCTCTTGGGAAAAGGTTTGTGGTGTTTGCACAGATGGTGCTCCAGCTATGCTAAGATATCGATTTGGATTTCAATGTTTGGTACTGAATGAGTCACCAAAAGTCATCAGAACTCACTGTATGATTCATTGGCAAGTATTAGCAATGAAGACACTGCCACAAGAGTTACAAGAAGTAATGAAGAGTCATAAGTACTGTCAATTTTGTAAAGGCAAGCACTTTAAACAATCAACTGTTTTCACAACTGTGCAACAAGTTGGATGTGCTGAACAATGCTCTATTTCACACTGAAGTGAGATGTTCGTCAAGAGGAAAAGTTTTAAAATGTGTTTTTGAGTTTCTTGATGAACTCAAAACATTTTTAATCAGAAAGCAAGACCGAAGTTTGAAGCACTTTTCAGCGATAAAAGTGGACTGCAGAAAATAGCTTACTTGGTTGACATCTTTCTTATCTTGAATGATTTAATTTTATCACTGCAAGGACCAAATCCAACATGCCTTGATTTGTCTGAAAAGATATGGTCATTGCAAATGAAACACCAGCTTTGGGGGGAAAAAAAGATGAAAATAAAATTTACATGTTACCTACCTTATCTGCTTTCTTTGAGAAACATGACATTGAACCAGACAAAAGGATTATGATAATTTCTGCGAAAGAACACTTGCACATGCTTGCAGATGAAATGTCATCATACTTTCCAAATCTACCTGACACCCGTTTGCACTTGACCATTCACAGTCAAAGTTGAAGATGTTCCTAAGACAGTACAAGAGGAGTTCATTGAACTTATTAACAGCAATGCAGTGAGAACTGATTTCTCTACAATTCCAGTTACAAAATTCTGGATTAAGTGTTTGTAGTCATATCCTGTCCTGTCTGAGACTGTGTTGCACCTTCTTCTTCCATTTCCAACAACATATCTTTGTGAAACAGGGTTTTCCAGCTTATTGGTTATCAAGTCTAAATACCAAAGTAGACTTATTGTGGAAAATGACCTTCGTTGTGATCTTGCAAAGACTGCCCAGAAAATTTCTAATCTGTTGAGAAAGAATCAATCTCAACCTGCACACTGACGTTGGCTTTTTACACATACTGTCGCAAAATGTAGCAATGTAGTTTACTGTTGTCATATGAAGATTGTTACCCATGATACACCATGCTTCAAGACAAAATTTCATTTATTTGTAATTAGAAATAAATATTTCACAATATATAATTACATATTGTTTTGTGATTAATCACTATGCTTTAATTATATTCAATTTGTAACAATGAAAATACATAATGCATATCATATATTTATATTACAATTCATAACAATAGTAAAATTACAGTTATGAAGTAGCAATGAAAATAACTTTATGGTTGAGGGTCATCACAACATGAGGAACTGTACTAAAGAGTCTCAGCATTAGGAAGGTTGAGAACCACTGTATTAGAGGAATACACAGGCAGCAAAATCTCGGACATATGCGGAAGCAATTTCTTCACCGATACTGCTTCTAGGGCAATGGAAACTAAAGAGAAAATAAACAAATGGGACCACATCAAAATAAAAATCTTTTGCACAGCAAAAGAAACCATCAACAAAACAATAAGAAAGCCAACTGCATCAGAGAACATATTTGCCAATGTTATCTCCAATAAGGGTTTAATCTCCAACATTTACAAGGGACTCATACAACTTAACAAAAGGAAGATAAACAACCCAATCAAAAAATTGTCAATGGACCTAGATAGATACTTTTTGAAAGAAATCAGATGGAAGGCCAAGAGACATATGAAAACATGCTCAAAGTCACTAATCATCGGAGATGCAAATCAAAACAACAATGAGGGATCATCTCACACCTGTCAGAATAGCTGTCATCAACAAATCAACAATGACAAGCCCTGGAGAGGATGTGGAGAAAAAGGAACCCTCATGCACTGCTGGTGGGAATGCAGACTGGTACATGCACTGTAGAGAACAGTATGGTGTTTCCAAAAAAAACTAAAAATGGAACTGCCATTTGACCCAGTAATACCACATCTAGGAATATATCCCAAGGGGAAAAAAACAAACAAAAAACACACCAATCAATCAGAAAGGATATATGCACCCCTATGCTCACAGCAGCACAATTCACCATAGCTAAGATTTGTAAACAGCCTAAATGCCCATCATCAGATGAGTGGATTAGAAAACTGTGGTACATCTACACAATGGAATACTATGCTGCTATAAAAAGGAAGGAATTCTTACCATTTATGATAATATGGATGGAACTGGAGAGCATTATGCTAAGTGAAATAAGCCAGTCAGTGAAAGAAAAATTCCACATGATCCCACTCATTTATGGATAAAGAGCATTATAAACTGATGAACAAAAATAGATACAGAGACAGAAAAACATCAAACAGATTGACAAAAGACAGTAGGAAGGCTGGGAAGAGTTGGGGGTGGGGCGAAGGGAGGTAAGAAATCAACTGAAGGACTTGTATTTATGCAAATAAGCATAACCAATGGATGCAAGACACTGGGGGGAAGTGGGGTAAGGGCATGTGCTGGGGGTAAGGGAGGCTGGGGAGAGGTCAATTGCGGGGGGAAGGATAAAGGAGACATATGTACTACTATTTGTAATACTTTAAATAAAAATAAATAAAAGTGAAAAAAAATAAAGCAGAATTCCAATAAATTTTTATTTAGGAATTCTGGGAGTGGAGCCCAAGGATCTGAGGGTTTAACAAGTGCCCAGGTAGCTCTGATGTAAGTAGTCCAGATTCATACATTTTCCTAAATTTTTATATTGCTGAAAGTGAGAAGAAATCATGGGAGAATAACTGCACCCCAAAAAGGAAGGTCAATCTTTGCAGAAGTCAAACACTCCTTTCTCTGCAGATCTTCAATGGTGACCTGCAACATGAACCTTATGAGTCAGCACTGGAAGTGGAGAAATGTGATAGTCATAATGAGCATTGGAGAAAGGGCAAGCATGAGTGTCTGGGGCCACCACACAAGAGTATTGGACATAGGAAGTGATTAGGAAGAAAAGATGCGTCAACTGGATCAGAACAGGTGTGAGAAGGGGGGAGATCTGGCTGATTTCACTGAATCATTGCATTCTCAAAGCATGCTTCGATACTCAGTTCTATTTAAACTTTTGTTTTGCACTTCTAATTTTTAAATTTTTTATTACCCTTGTTTCTTTATATGGATAACTGGGCCTCTAAATTGTTAAATTCTTTATAGCAGAGGCTACTAGTATTTTTTATTTTTATTTTATTTTTAGTATTTTCTGTTCCTAGTATGGAGTATAGCACATAACAGTGCTCAATAGGTTTTTGTTTGATGAACAAATGTTTGAATTTTTTTGAGACCATAATTCAGGGGGAAGTGGGATACTGAGGGTAAGTTTCAGGGAATAGTGCATACATATGAGCATAGGAATGATAAGAAGATGACCTTGGCAAGCTGAGAAATTGAATTTTCAATGGCCAAGTATGGGACATGCTGTTACTTACAATACTGTCATATCAACTAAAGTCCTCTTTGCATAGGTTGATAATAACTTTTATAAAGATGTGGAATTTTGGTAAGGGCCACATTTTGGTATGTTGTACTTTGAAAATGAGCATAATAATCATATCAGGGCAAAATGCTTATTTCCAAAGAGTTATTAGTCATTACACAACTGTGTGTTGTCAGTATCAAGTGTTTTCTGTCATCAAATTTCAAAAGAGCTTTTTTATCTTGTATCTGCAAGGGAAGAAGGAAATTCGATAGCCATGAATATTTCAAAGGGCTTATAATTAAAACTTCATGTGCTTGGCATGCAAACATGTTTCAAAGATTGAGCTAATTGTTTGCTGATTCTGCTGTCAGTCTGCACCAGTGCATGCCAGCAGCTGGCTAGTAAACGCTGCATGGCATCACTTCTCTGCTACCATGGAAGCAATGAAATCTTTTTTGGAGAGCGTCATTAATATTCAAGACAGAGTCAAATACATTCTCATGTGGTATCTTCTATTATGTAGGGCAACAAAAGTCACCTGAAGATAGAGATAGACAACAGTTTTACCATGTTGAGCCACTGAAATAGAATATAGACTTCTAGTGCTAAAGACAACAGGGTGGTCTTATTCCTTTCTGGGTGAACCTAAGGGAAGGCCAAGCTGTCCAGTGTTCTTAGAGATGGGGGTGGGTGTTCTTATGTAAGATTGGGGTAGGTTGGTGATGAATAATAATGGTGGTATGTGCATCCAAGTTAATAAATACTAGAGGTTGTGTACAGCAATTCAAAAGAGTCAAAGTCAAGGAAAATAGTTCCAAACTATCTCCAATATAAGAGTCATGCATTGACAGCATATTGAAGCCTGGAACCCAAACAAGGCAGAAGGATGAATTAAAAAAGCAATGAGAAAGCAGTGCAGATGCAAATATATCTGCAATATACCTTGAGGCATTCCCCAGTTGGACTGAGGTAGTCATGGTGGCTCTTTGTGCCACTGTGAAAGGACACTTTTGAATCAATTAAAGGAAAAAAACTAGAAGAGACAGGGATCGCCTGCTTCCTGCCATGCAATGTAAAGAAAGACTATATTCAAAAAAAAAGAAAGACTATATTCAGAAGTATTTATCAAAGTGCTTTGTTAGAAGCTTGCATCCCTACTTGCAGAACTCTACTCAATGGTTCCAAATGTTGACCACAAAAAGTAGGAAAACTAGAGCTTCATTTGTTTCATAATCAAAATGTTGGAGAAACACAGACTTGAGCTATTATAATTATCATTAAGCATATGGGAAAATTAATGTTTGGGAGGAAGATGGAGCAATGGGACCTTTTCCATGCCTCCCCTTTCCTTGTAAGCCTGTGACTTTGGCTTGGTTTACTGCTTTCTCTGAGTTGGTGTCTATGATCTCATCCATTATATTCTTCCTGGTGAGGGACTGATTTAAAGTATTTCTCTTTTTATTCTTGTTCTCTGTTGATTACAAAGCTCCATTTCTGGAGAACAGATTTCATTAAGTCATTCCTAATAACACCAAGCCAAGATCCATTCAATTTACAGTTCCTTTATTGTTTCTTATAACATTTATAATTATTTTCTTTGGGGAGTGGAGGTTAAGGGCAAAGTACTATGATCTGTACAATCATCTCTAATTCACTAGGTATACACTGATTTGGTCCCAAACCAATTTTCATAATTATGCTAAATACTCTCTTGCTTCTGTAAAACCAAAGTGTCAAACCTTGACTTTCCCAGCCCACTGCTAAATGTACTATTTCATGAAATTACAGACTTTGTGCCACCCAGGTCATGGGCCGATATTGTAATATTGGTCCAAAATGGCAGAATATTAGGAACCATATTCATATCAGTGGGTGGAGTCTGGAACTGGTCTTGCTGTTCAAGCTCCCAAATACCCACCTCACCATAAACACTGGGCATCTGCTGCAGTTCCTTTATACTAGTTTAGTCCCTCTTTGGAGCTGTGCCCAAACTCCCCTCTCCACTTGGATGGAGCCCAAGTTCTCTACTTAGCCATTGCCAATTCCTATTCTAATAGCTGGACCCTGTCTTCAATTACCAGGTGTTAGATTGCATCCTATGCCAAACAAGACACACAACCCAGCACTAAGACTGTGACTTATAGTTTAATGCAGATTATCTACTAGGGGTTCTTATTCTTGTGTTATACCCACCATATTAAAAGCATTGCCAGTATAATTGCTGGCTCTCATTATCCCTGAGTTTACCACATTCACTAATCATTATATTCCTCAAGGCCTATCAGTAAAGTTTGATTAATCCCTATAAACCCTATTCCAAATAATCTATAGCAGCTTCTTATCCTTCCAAGCCAGCATGCCAGGAAGTTGAAATATGTTTTGGGGGTGGTATTAAACTTTCATAAGTCAAATGATTTTAGAGAAAAGTAAAAATCAGAGAAATGGGGTTCTTCTCCTGTATGTACCAAGAACACAAAAAGCATTTTCACCAAGGTGAACAGCAGTCAAGCTCAAAGTAGCTGAGGACCTAACATTCTCTAACTTTCCCAGCTCCAGACCCACTTGGTTGCTCCCATAATACTTATAAGCTGTAGGGTAAGCCCCACCAACTATATGAATCCACAGTGAACTAACCTGGCAGGATGTCAGGAATCTCATCTTCACAATTGGGTGGGATCTAGAGTTAGTGTTTCTGCCGTGTACCTCATATGCTTGGAGGTGTGTCTTGGGTACTTTAGTACCCTGTGCTTCACAGGCATTCCCTGTTCTGCTGCATTTATGTAAAGCCCATATCCAAGTGTTCCCTCTTTGTTTTTTGTTTGTTTGTTTGTTTGTTTGTTTTAATTTGTACTCCTCATCCCTAGAAACTTGTGCAGAACTTTAGGGCATTTCTTTAAAACCCTTATGTTTTGTTAACATCATGTAGGCAAATTTCCTTGAATAATTGGATCTAGTTTCCCTTATGCCTAATTCTCAACCAGGTGGTTATATTCACCCCCACCCCACCCCTAGAATCCATGCTGAGCTGATTCTCAGCATCATAACACCACAAAATGCCCACTGTCATGTCCTACACATCATATCAGGCCTTATTGATGATCAACACCACTCACTCCTGCCCGGTTGATGTGGCTAGTGGTTGAGCATTGACCAATGAACTAGAAGGTCACAGTTCAATTCCTGGTCAGGGCATATGCCCACGTTGCAGGCTTGATCCCCAGTGTGAGGCATGCAGGAGGCAGTTAATAAAGTATTCTCTGTCATCATTGATGTTTCTATCTCTCCCTCTTCCTTCCTCTCTGAAATCAATAAAATATATTAAAAACAAAAACAAAAACACTGCTCACTCCCAACTGAGTTAATCATGACCTGATTTGAATGTTGTAACCATATTAGATAAGCCAGCTCTGGAGCCAAATTCATCCCTATAGCACAGTTCTGACCCTAACTTTGCTCCATAATTATTCAAGTCCAGTTTTCTTTTCTTCCCCACTAGCCTGATAATTTTCATACCTAAGATTTTTATACTTAGCCCCCTCCTGCCAAGAGAGGATAGTCTCTGGTTATAGCAAAGATACTATCCATGCAATGAAAATCCCTATTTCATATAATGGTTAAAGCACAGTCTGAAAACTGAGGAATTTGCCAGCAAATATAATTTGATTCTGCTTAAACAATGTGTTAGTTACCCTACTCCCCATTTCTTTTTAGACATTGCTCAATAAGGCTTATCTAATCCTTTCACTGTAGGCTCCACCACTCCATATTGTCTTATAACTGTCCTTCTTTGCTCATTTAGCATATCTGCCTAGACTGTGAATGAATTTACATTTGTGACAAAACCTAGTTAAATTATGTTTAACAAAGAGTAAAAAAAAAAAAAAAAGAATCTTCTGAAAAAAAGAGCAATTGCAAAGGAAAGAGAATAAAGCTTTTGAATTTATAAATTACCCAAGTAACTATGATTGCAAATTTGCTTAATGTAACACAACATATTGGCAACAATATATTCAATATCACATAAAATTAACACGCTATGCATATGAATTATAAGAGGAAAAAGCCTCTGTGACAGAATGCAAGGAAGAATTATAAAAGAATATTGAGGGAGTTAAATAATTAAGGTAGCTAACTCTATTCAGGAAACATAATAATTTAAAATACTAATCACTCCAATTTTTTTCCTGTTAAGAACAACTGTTTGAAGACGTTGCTGGTTATATGTAGTATTGCTTTTACTTTATGGAAAATTTAATCTATACATTTTAAGTGTGGTAAAAAATTGGTGCACCTATGAAAAATAAATATAAGACACACTGTTAATGGAAATGTAAATTTGTACAGCCACTATGGAAAATAGTATGGAAATTCATCAAAAATTAAAAATAGAACTACATATGGTCCAGCAATACAACTTTTTAGTATTTACCTAAATAAACTGAAAACACCGATCTGAAAAGATATATGCACCTTATGTTCATTGCAGCATTATTTACAACAGCCAAGTTTTGGATACAACCTAAGTATCCATCAGTAGATGAGTAGATAAAAGAAAAAGTGGTGTAACATATGTTTAATGGATATTACTTTGCCATAAAAAAGAATGTTGGTTTGTTGTTGTTTTTTTGTTTTTTGTGGGTTTTTTTTTTTTGGGGGGGGGGTTTGTTTTAGTTTTTGTTTTTGTTTTTGCTATTTACAACAGTATAGATGGACCTAGAGGTTATTATGTTAAGTGAAATAAGTCAGAGAAAGACAAATACCATATGATTTTACTTATATGTAGAATCTAAAAAGAAAAAAAAATGAACCAAACTAAATAGAAATAGACTCATAGAAATAGAAAACAAAGTGATGGTTGCCAAGGGGAAAGGAAGTGGGAAGATGGGCAAAATAAGTTAAGGGGAATAAGAGGTACAGAACACAGTCTATCAACATTGTACTGAAATTGGCACAGAACCATAGACACTGTTTTCCCCATGATGATTCTGAAGCAAAATTGGAAGATTCTAGAGAAGATGCTTATATTGACAGACTAAATGGGTTCAAATCTTGGTTTCATCTCTTAATAGCTGTATGACAGTCAACAAATCACATAAGCTTCTTCCTCCCCTGATTCTCAACTATCTGATACCTTACTGTGAAAAAGTGCCTTTATGACTGGCTATATCTCATATTTGATTGGAACATTTATATAAATTCTGTCTTGGGAAGTGGGTAACTTATAGTGGCAGGATAGATATTGCCTGCATGAAGAGAAAGTGCTATGAGGAAAGAGGACATGGTGGTATTTGTCATAGCATGGATTTTTCTAGAAACTAATGCTGAAATAAAGATAAGCATGCAGATGTTTATTAAGGAGTGTCTTTGGCATCAATATGGGTGGAAAGGAAGAGGGTAAAGCAGGATTGTTTCTTTGGGATCAACATGAGTGGGAGGGAAGGGGGAAAAGCAGGATTGGGTAGAGGGAGAATGTGGTCTCAATAAAGGTCTCAATCAATACCATAATGTGTTTTGAAGCTGGAATGGTTCCTTAGAGTTTTCTGAGTTTGGGTAGGAGGGTTTTGCTTTTATATACCACTTCAGTGATTATTCATTAGATGTTGGCTGCCTCAGGAAAGAGGTGTGACCTTTGGCAAGGTAGATCTCTTCAGCTGAGGCAATTTCTGTTGAGAGCTGAAAATTGAGGGCTACACTGCAGCCAACACTCCCCACTGCTGAAGGAATAAATCTTTCAGTCTGAAAGAGGCATCTAAGTGGAACATCAGAGTATTCACTGAAGACAATTCTGCACACATTGGAGCATCATTACTCAGCTGGAATTTTCAGCAATCTATTCCCCAAAGTGAAGTAGTCCTTGTATACCTATTCATTGCTTCTGGAATTCTCAACTATCTGATACCTCACTGTGAAGGAGTAATGGTCAGCAGTTTTTTGGTTTTTTTTTATTGATTATAGTCTCACATAATTGTCCTAAACTCATGTTCAGTTTTTCTAGGATTTAAAATTATCATTCAGGTTATTAGATGATCATGAAATATGCATTGGACACCTAAAATGTGCCAAGTGTATCTCTAAACACTGGGAATGCAGCAGTAAGCAAGGTGGACATGGTCCCTGCCTTTGAGTAACCTTCAGATCACAAAGGGATAATTTTTTTTTCTTTTTAATAGCTAATCCAAGTAACTTGGTAAATATCAGCTCTTCTTCCTAAGTGGTAAATGAACTAAAACCAGAATTACAAATGGGGCACTTCTTAAGTTTTCTTTTTCTTTTCTTTTTTTTTTTTAATGATATGAGAGGCTACAGTTTAGCATGCCATAAAAGTATAAAGACTGAATGAGTAATCAAGAGGGAGGACTACATTTCTACTTTCAAGCCCCTTGTAAATAGCACCCCCTTTGTCTTCAAGATGCCTATATTATACCCACATTATGATTTAACTTCCTGACCCAGACTTTTTTGGTGTTTTATTTTTATTTACTTATTTATTTTAATTTATCTTTATTGTTGAAAATATTACAGGTATCCTCTATTTCCCTCTATTGACCTCCTCTTCCCAGCTCCCACCCTCTCCCCAAGCCTTCATGACACAGACTTGAGTGGCTTTTATCAGGAGCCTGAAGATTTGCTTCAAATTAGTATATGTATTAGCAAATAGCTAGGGCAAGAAGGTGAAATCTAGTATTAGCCTAGCTGGGGAGGGAATGCTTAATCAACTCAAGTAACAGAGCTTAATTCAAGCTCTGTAGCCTCTGGGCATAAACTTTAAAGTTGAATAATTAAAATTCAATTGTTTTCTTGTCAGATATATTAAGAAATGAAGTGCATAGCTGAAAGAAATCATAATCAAACTGTGTTTACACATAGCTATTGGATCAACGTTTTAAGCTTAATTAACCACTCAATTATTGTTTTTCTACGTACACTGGTTCGGAGTTACTGAGTTAGTCATGGCAGTCAAATATAGTGAAGACACAGTCAAACAATTGTTATTTTCCCTTAACTGATGCATTGGCTATTTTGGAGACACAGCCTCAGAGACATTTAATATAAATAACAAAAATGAAAAATAATAACAACTGCTATTTATTGAGCTCTTACGATGTACCATTAGCATGCCATTTAATATAAATAACAAAAATGTAGTCTTTTGACAGGCATCTTCTTTTAGTACTCAGATAAATCCTATCAATCAGGCCTTATTTTTATAGGAGAGGTAAGTAAGGCACAGAGAGGTGATATATTGGGTCGGCAGCTAAGTAATTGCGGGTTTCACACATATATGGCTTCAGTTGAATTTTTAGTTTGCAGACGTAGTACAAATGTAAAACACATTTTGTTATCTGATAGTTGGCTATTCAGCTGTTAATCAGTAAAAAAAGTTTTTTGATCTGTTTTGTAGTTTTCGTTTGGCGTTCTTTGAAAAATGGAAAATCAAAAGGAACATTTTCGTCATATTTTGCTTTTTTATTTCCGCAAAGGGAAAACGCATCGCAAGCTCATAAAAAGTTATGTGCTGTTTATGGTGACGAAGCCTTAAAAGAACGGCAGTGTCAAAATTGGTTTGCCAAATTTCGTTCTGGTGATTTTTCACTCAAAGATGAAAAACGCTCTGGTCGTCCAGTTGAAGTTGATGACGCCCTAATCAAAGCAATAATCAATTCAGACTGTCACAGTACAACACGTGAGATTGCAGAGAAGCTTCATGTATCACATACATGCATTGAAAATCACTTAAAACAACTTAGCTATGTTCAAAAACTCGATACATGGGTTCCTCACGAACTGAAAGAATCACAGTTAACGCAACGCATTAGCAGCTGCAATTTGCTAAAGAAACGTAATGAAAATGATCCATTTTTAAAACGACTGATAACTGGCGATGAAAAATGGGTTGTTTACAACAATATCAAGCGGAAAAGATCGTGGAGCAGGCCAGGTGAACCAACTCAAACAACATCAAAAGCTGATATTCATCAAAAGAAGGTTTTGTTATCAGTTTGGTGGGATTACAAAGGAATTGTCTACTTTGAACTCTTACCACCCAACCGAACGATCAATTCTGATGTCTACATTGAACAACTAACGAAATTAAACAATGCAGTTGAAGAAAAGTGGCCCGAATTGACAAATCGAAAAGGTGTTGTATTCCATCATGACAATGCAAGGCCACACACATCTTTGGTCACTCGGCAAAAATTAATGGAGCTTGGTTGGGATGTTTTGCCACATCCACCATATAGTCCTGACCTTGCACCATCTGATTACTTTTTGTTTCGATCTTTACAAAACTCCTTGAATGGTAAAAATTTCAATAATGATGATGATGTCAAATCGTACCTGATTCAGTTTTTTGCTAATAAAAACCAGAAGTTTTTTGAACGTGGGATTATGATGCTGCCTGAAAGATGGCAAAAGGTCATTGATCAAAATGGGCAATACATTACAGAATAAAGTTATTTAGTTCCATGAAAAAATTGTCTTTGATTTTCTTTAAAAAATCCGCAATTACTTAGTTGCCGACCCAATAGTTTTCTTGGGTTCATAACAGCTGCAGAGTAATAGACTCAGAATTGAAACTCAACCTGCTTTACTCATAAGCTCATGCTGTTCTTTTGTGCCAAGCTTCTTTGCACTTGAAGCCATTTCTACCTCACTTCTTGTATAATTCAACACCATAAAATTTGTGATTAGCTTTTATAATGTACTCACTTGCAGTCATTGGTGTGTTTTAGCCCTAAATACATTTGTCAGTTGATGGATGAATATGAATGGTACATTAAAAAAAAAAAAAAGCTCCATCATTAATATGGATTAAGTGCCACGAGTTACTTAATTTGTGTACATCAATTATTTAATCTTCACAATAACACTCTGAGGAAAACACCACAAGTACAGTATCTCCATTTTACAGATGGAATAACTGGGGGCACAGAGAAGCTAACAAGTACTTGCTTTAAGCTAAGGGCTTGGCAAACCCACTTGTGGCTTGGTTTTTTACCACCTGGGAGCTAACAAATGTTTGGCATGTTTAAAGGGTTGGATAAAATAAGGCAAAGGAAAGCATGTAATAAAAAAAAATCAACAACTATGTCCCCCACAAAGCCTAAAAAAAATTACTTTCCTTTAGAGAAAACATCTTCTAACCCCTGGTATAGGGTTTAAGTCATGGAAATAGTAAGTAATAAAACATGATATATTTACTGGTATTTAGAATCCCAATCATGTAATCATTGCTCTTATTAAAAGTGTTTCACTTGCTAGTTAATAATTACAACACCAATAATATCAGTAGCTTTTATTTATTTAGTATTTACATTGTGTGAGATACATGAAGATGGATTTTACATAATATGTGATTTCATTTACTACTCAGAACACTTCATGAGGTGCTTCCCAGTTGTTGTTTGTCTCATTCAGTTTCCATTATTTCCTTTCTTGCCAAAAATACTCTCAGTTTGTTCAGATATCTTACACTGTTCCCCATGCCATGTAATGTGGTGGAAGTTGGCCAGCATCATTCTCTGCTCAGAAGAAAATCCCCATGGTCTAAGGCTTCCAGGGAAGTAGTCCCAGTTCCCATGTCAATATTCATCAGGAATGAACATGTGATCTAATTCTGGCCAGTGAGACTCCAGAAGGGGGTCTTTTGGCTAGAAAGTCTTTTGCTAGAGTTTCCCTCATAATTTTAAATCAATACTATGAGAGATTGTCCTTCTTCAGATATTGACATGTTTGTATCCGATGCCTTAATGTGCTACCGACATACTGCTCCATCCCTTAGGGAAGCAACATCAACTTAGGGAAGAGGAAAGAGAATTGCAAAGTAGTTGAGCCAGTCCTTGGCATACTGTGCTTGGAGGCTTTCATACCTTGGGATTTCTCATAATAAGAAATAATGATTTTTTTTTTTTTTTTACTATGAAGCCAGTTTAAGAGTCAGCATTTTCTGACAACTGATCTCTATAGTTAACATTATCTCCATTTTAGAATTGGTGAAATTGAACAAAGATTCCTCTGGCAGACCTGGAATTTGAACCTAGGCCTTTTCTACTATACAGTACTCTAATATAATTTTCCATTATATTCTTCTGACTTGATAAGAATAAAAGAATAAGTTTGACATAAAAATGATACATTTTATGCTGTTAAGTAACAGGAAAATTTATGTCAGTGGCTAGTCAGTTGTCTTTTAGATATGATAACACTTTTCTCTCTGCCAGGCAAGTATGACATTACAAAACTCATGGCATATACAGAAACACATCACTGAGGAAGCTGCCAGATTACATGTATTTCTTGAATACATATTAATATCTTGAAAAGATTTAAAGGGAGATCTGTCTTCAGTCTACAACAGAACTGTCATTAATGTGCAGTAGCTCACACAGCTGGTTTGGCTTAATACAGTCAGCACTGTTCTTTTTCAACTTGGGGTTGCTTGCCTCATGTTCTGAAGCTGAATGTCATTTTATTCAATTGCACCATTAGAATGATGTTGTCCTACATAGGAAAACATTAGAATCCCAAAGATTCTCAAATTTTGTGTCTTTCAGTAGTATACCAGACACAATACTGAAATGATCATTGTGACTCACATTTTAAAATACTCTGTCTATAAAAACTCAACTTATCTGTAATAATAAAGATTTATCATTATAAACTATGAAATCCCCAAATCACAAACATTGACTTGTCCTTAAGTATTTATATATAACTGGTGTTTAAGGATATCATAACCAACTTGAATCAATAATCATAACTGAGGTCGGAAGATGGCAGTGGGAAGGATGGAGGTGAAGAAGAGGGTGTGAGTGAGTGAAAGGGTGAAAGGAGAGTGTATAGATGTGTGTGGTGTGTGTGTGTGTGTGTGTGTGTGTGTGTGTGTGTGTGTGTGACAGTTAAATCCAGCAGGAGTTGCAGGGGCTGGCAGCAGGCTCTCTTGGACAGGGAGAGACTACCACTTCTGCTGGCACTCCCAGAACTGGGGGACTCTGGCATGGAGCCCATGCCACCTTGAAAATGAGAGTGGTCTCTTCTAGAAACTCATCAACACCACCACCCAGACAGCCCTTTGACACTGCCTATGACCTGGCAGCCACTCTAGTCAAAATCCTGCTGCCCCACCAGCAGACCCCTGGACCCTGTGACCTTCACCTCCAAGGGTGCATGCTCTCGCAGCAGTAAGTACAACTTTCCCCTCCCTAGCAGCTGAACTCCTGATGCCACAGTCATGCTTCTCCAGTGCCATAGTCACGCTTTTCAAGCTCACAAGCTGTGGACCCCACCACTCAACAGGCCACTAGCAACTGCCGCCGTGTGGCACGCTCTGACCCAAACAAGGGCCAACTGCCCTGGCAGTAGAAATTCTGGATTCCCCCTTCCTGGATACTTCCCCACAGCCACCTCAGTCATGCAGATTCAGCACCAGGGCCTCTTTGGGTGTCTGTGCGCACTGCCACTTGGCGTGCACAAACCCAACCAAGGACATAAGGCCCCCGGCAGTAGAAATACAGACTTCCCCATACTTCCGGCTGCCTGCCAAAGACATCTCAGTCACTTGGCTTCAGCACAAGGGCCTGTCTGAGTGCTTAAGTGCGCTGCCCTGGTAATAAGCCCCAGGGTACCCCTGGGAGCCACCCCTAGGCACAGGCAAATTCAACCAAGGGCACAGCAGAAAAAAAAACTAGTATCTCCACATCACAGCTGCTGATATCTGGACACCACAATTGTGCTCTGCCAGGGTGCAGGCCCCCTCAGCCTAAGGCCACAAAGTCCTCTTTGAGCCCCTGCTAGGCAAGCTCTTATCCAAACAAGGTCCCCTGCAGTAGAAATTCTAAATTCCCCCTTCCTTGATACCTGCCCACAGTCATCTCAGTCGTGCAGCTTCAGTTCCAGGGCCCCTCTGAGTGCCTGAGTATGCTGTCACTGGTGGGAGCAAACCCAACCAAGAGCATAGGCCCCCAGCAGTAGAAATTTGGACTTCCCCCACTCCTGGCTGCCTACCCACAGACACCTCAGTGTCAGAGCTTAAGTGCAAGGGCCTGAATGCACCGCCCTGGCAATCCGCACCTGGGGAACTCATGTGAGCCGCCACTAGCCGCTTGCGAATTCAGCAAAGGGCACAGGAGCAAAATATGTGTTTTCTTACTTCTTAGCTGCCAACCTCCAGACACCAAGCCATGCTTTTCCCGTGCACAGGCCTCCTGAACCCAAAGCCACAAAGGCAGCTCTTGGGTGCCTCTGTGAGCCCCTGCTGGGCAAGCTCTTATCCAAATAAGAGCTCACTGCCCCAACAATAGAAATTCTGAGTCCCCCACTTCCAGATACCTCCCACAGGCTCCTTGATCACATGGCTTCAATGTGAGGGCCACGCTGAATACCCCACCCCAGCAAATGGCTCCCAGGTACCTCTGTGAGCTGCCACTGGGTGTGCACAAACCCAACCAAGGACACAAAGCCCAGGTAGTAGAAATTTGGATTTAACCCACTCCTGACTGCCTACCCAGAGACACCTCAGTCACGCAGTTTCAGCCCAAGAGCCTCTCTGAGTGCACCGCCCTGGCAAACAGCCCCGGGGTACCTCTATGAGCCACAACTGGGCACACATAAATTCAACCAAGGGCACAGCAGCAAAAACTGAGTCTTCCCAATTCACAGCTTCTGACCTCTGGATACCATAATTGTACTTTTTCAGAGTGTAAGCCTCCTGAGCCCATCTCCCCAAAGGCAGCTCATTTCTATTCTTAATATTTGTGTTCCTTCTTGCCTTTCTGTTTCTTCTTTTTAAGCCGCCCCTTTAGCATTTCTTGCATTGCTGGCTTGGTGGTAATAAAATCTCTTAGCCCTTTTTTGTCTGTGAAGCTCCTGATTCCACTTTCAATTTTGAATGATAGCCTTGCTGAGTTTAGTATTCTTGGATTCAGTCCCTTGCTTTGAGTCACTTTGTATATTTCAGAAATGAAAAAGGTGAAGTAACAACTGACCCCACAGATATACAAAGGATTGTAAAAAAAAAAAAAAATACTATGAACAACTCTACTCCAACAAACTGGACAACCTCAACAAAATGGGCATATTCCTAGAAAAATACAACCTTTCAAAACTCAACTAGGAGATTCAGAAAACCTGAATAGGCTGATAACTACTGATGAAATTGAAACAGTAATCAAAAAGCTTCCAGCAAACAAAATCCCTGGACTAGATAGCTTCACAGGGGATTTTTTACTGAACATTCAAAGAAGAACTAAAACCAATCCTTCTCAGACCATTCAAAAAAAAAAAATCAAGAGTAAGGCTCACTTCCAAACTCTTTCTATGAAGCCAACATTACCCTAATCCCAATACCAGATAAAGACAGCACTCAAAAAAATAAAATTAAAGGCCAATATCCCTCATGAACATAGATGCTAAAGATCTCAACAAAATTCTAGCAAATCAGGTTCAGCATTGCATTAGAAAGATCATACACCATGACCAAGTGTGGTTTATTCCAGGAATGCAAGGCTGGTACAATATTGACAAATAAATAGATGCGATAAAACACACAGACTGAGAGACAAAAATCACATAATCATATAAATTCATGCAGAAAAGACATTTGACAAAATCCAATACCCTTTTCTGATAAAAAAAAAAAAAAAATCTCAGCAAAGTGGGAATAGAGGATTCATACCTCAACATAAGAAGAGCCTTAAGTGACAAACCTAGAGCCAACATCATACTCAACTGGCAAAAACTAAAACCATTTCACAAAGAACAGGAATAAGACAGGGATGCCCATTTTCTTTCTTTTTTTTTTAAATATATATTTTATTGATTTTCCACAGAGAGGAAGGGAGAGAGATAGAGAGCTAGAAACGTGGATGAGAGAGAAACATCGACCAGCTGCCTCTTGCACACCCCCTACTGGGGATGTGCCCGCAACCAACGTACATGCCCCTGACCAAAATCAAACCCGGGACCTTTCAGTCCACAGACCGATGCTCTACCACTGAGCCAAACCGGTTTCGGCAGGGATGCCCATTTTCACCACTCCTGTTTAACATAGTACTGGAAGAGCTAGTCAAAGCAATCAGATAAGAAGAAATAAAGAGCATCTGAATTGGGAAAGAAGTAAAACTGTCATTACTTGCAGATGACATGTAAACCCTAAAGATTCCATAAAAAATATTAGACTTAATAAGTGAATTTGGCAATGTATCAGGATACAAAATTAACGCCAAGGAATATATATCAATTCTAAACACCAGCAGTGAAATTACAGAAAGAGGGACTAAGGAAACAATCCCATTTACCATCGCACCAAAAAAATTAAGATACCTAGGAATAAAGCTAAAAGGAGGTAAAAGACCTCAACTCAGAAAACTCTAGGATGTTGAAAAAAGAGATAGTGGAAGACATAAATTGATGGAAGAGCATACTGTGTTTATGGATTGGTAGAATCAACATAATTAAAATGTCTATACTACCCAAAACAATCCCCATAGATTGCACTCCCCATAAAAATACCAATGGCATAATTCACAGACCTAAAATGACTCCAAAAAAATTCATCTGGAATTTAAAAAATACCCCAAATTGCTGTAGCAATCCCAGGAAAGAAGAGCAATGTAGGAAGTATCTCAATACCAGATATCAAGCTGTATTACAAAGCCACTGTTCTCAAAACCGCCTGGGCCTGACACAAGTACAGACATATAGATCAATGGAATAGAATAGAGAACCCAGAAATTGACCCAAACCACTATGCTCAATTAATATTTGACAAAGGAGGCAAGAACATACAATGGAGTCAAGACAGTCTCTTCAATAAATGGTGTTGGAAAAATTGGACAGATACATGCAAAAAATAAAAAATGAAACTAGACCACCAACGTACACCATACACAAAAATAAACTCAAAATAAATAAAGGCCTTAAATGTAAGATGGGAAACCATAAAAATATTAGAGGTATCCACAGGCAGCAAAATCTCAGCCATATGCTGAAGTAATATCTTCACCGATACAGCTCCTAGGGCAATGGAAACTAAAGAGAAAATAAACAAATGGGACCACATCAAAATAAAAAGCTTTTGCACAGCAAAAGAAACAATCAACTAAACAACAAGGAAGTCCACTGTGTGGGATAACATATTTGCCAATGTTATCTCCTATATGGGTTTAATCTCCAACATTTACAAGGAACTCATACAGCTTAACAAAAGGAAGATAAACAATCCAATCAAAATATGGGCAATGGATCTAAATAGATATTTTTTGACAGAAGACAGAAGGAAGGCCAAGACACATATGAAAACATGCTCAAAGTCACTTATCATCAGAGAGATGCAAATCAAAACAATGCAATATCATCTCACACCTGTCAGAATGGCTCTCATCAAAAAATCAACAAATATCAAGTGCTGGCGAGGATGCACAGAAAAAGGAACCCTGTACACTGCTGGTGGAAATGCAGACTGGTGGAGCCACTATGGAGAACAGTATGGAATTTCCTCAAAAAAACTAAAAATGGAACTTCCATTTGACCCAGTTATCCCACTTATAGGAATATATCCCCAGAAACTAGAAACACCAATCAGAAAAGATATATGCACCCCTATGTTTATAGCAGCACAATTTATAATAGCTAACATTTGGAAACAGCTTAAGTGCCCATCACCTGCAGAGTGGATTAAAAAACCGTGGTACATCTACACAATGGAATACTATGCTGCTATAAAAAGAAAGGAACTCATACCATTTGTAACAGCGTGGATGGAGCTGGAGAGCTTTATGCTAAGTGAAATAAGTCAGTGAGAGAAAGATAAATATCACATGATCTCACTCATTTTTGGATTATAATGAACAATTTAAATTAATGAACAAAAAACAGATCTAGAAACAGAAGCATTGATCAGATGCTCAAACCTCAGAGGGAAGGTAAGACAGGGTGGGGGAAAAGGGGAGAGATCAACCTAAAGATTTGTATGCATGCATATAAGCATAACCAATGGGCAAAGGGAGTTGAGGGCATGTATGGGTTCGGGGTGGGGAGACAATGTGCGGATATGGACATACATGTAATACCTTAATCAATCAATCAATCAATAAATGTTGGAAAACAGTAAAAAAAAAAAAAGAAAATCGTAACAAATTCTCACTGCAATTAGTACAATTTACATTTTCTTAAAAACATATGCATATACATGTGCTTTATATTTGGAAAACTAAAGGTCAAATATATGGCCTAAAAGATAAATTTCCAATATTTATTTACTATTTCAGTCTAGATATTTAGAACATACAGATTGGCTAGGTTTTAAAAGAAAATTTTAAAAATTAATTTAATTTATTTTAGAGAGCAAGAAAGGGAGAGAGAGAAAAAAAACATCGATTTGTTATTTCACTTATTTATGCATTCATTGGTTGTTTCTTGTACTACGGTAGTATGTGTCCTGATTGGGGATTGAACCCACAATCTTGGTGGTTTTGGGATGGTGCTTGAATCAATTGAGTTACCTGGCCAGGGCCATTTAAGAGTAATTTTAACAATAAGTTGAGGTTTCCATATTGTTTTATTTTGTGAATTTCAGGAGTTTTATAATGTCTTTTGCAGGAGTTTATAATGTCTTAAAATTTCAATTTACATGAAATCATGATTTTAAAATCTTAACAATGGTAAAGACAGTCTTGTACTTTCTCTTAAGACTACAAAGTTATATAAATCATTTTCCACCATAAATTAGATCAAGAGTTTTATTAATTTTAGTGGCATCATTTAATTTTTTCTTTGATTTTAGAAGTTTCATTCCTGGGCGGTGATAACATTAACTGTTAACCAAAGACATGATGCTTGGTTCCCAGAAGCATTAAAAAACACACACACACAAAAAAAACAAATAGCTTCTGGCACATCATCATGCAGACTAATGAAGAAGAGAAGGAGAAATCTCTGAATGTTCACCACAATTTAATGATCTCTTCAAAACCATCCTTTTTTTTTCCTCCTCAACCAGCAGCCAATATGTTCAGAGAACAATAAAGTGTGGAAGAACACACAATGCTCTACAAAAGGTAATATTTAAAAATGAGCCCATGATCTTCCACTGCTGTTTTTATTTCCTTCTAGTTTAATACTAAGCCAATAGTTTTTTACATAATTCCTGAAATAGACACAGACTGCTTTAAAGTCACTTAGTGAAACAACCTGGAATTGTTTGAAAGATGAGAGTTGGTTTTAGAGACTATTCTTCCCATATTATACTTAAAGTATCAAGACACATGCCCTGGGTACCTACTGGAATAGAATCAAAGGTAAAGACGCATTACAATTTTTTTTTTCTAAAAAATTGCCAGTAGAATTTTTCTTTCATTCATAGGTCTTTCCTAAGGGTTATCAAAGCTAAATGGGAAATTTATTAACTGGTTAGCATGCTAGGCTAATGGTTTTAATTTTTAATTTCCTATTTTTACTCGCATGATGAATTATCTTCAATTAGCTAAGCACACATTAGCGTCTCACTTGGGTAACCTGCTGTGAGCCCCCAAGGTACCTTGTATTTCCCCTATCAGAAGGCATGCATAGATTTACTGTATATACTATTCCATTATCTTGTTCAGTACTGTTCTGCCAGCATATCTGACACAGAGATAGCCAATTAATTGACAAGGGAGTGAACACATCTCCAGTCACCCTTCAGTGTGTCATCAATTTTCTCAAAAACAAATTAGCTTGTAGGCCAGAAGCTTTTGAAATTGAACAAGTACAAAGATGTCATTACACCTTGGGGAAGGGGGATAGAAATAATTTCAAGAACTCAAGTCCCTCAGATGTAAAGTTGCATGTATTTCTCTTTAATTTCTTAACATTTATTCATTCATTACTTCATTACTTCAAATCACTTACAGCCTGGCAGGGAATACAGACATTGAAGAATTAATTGCAATACAGTATGGTGAATGTAATGACAGGGGAATGTGAGGCTACTGTAAAATTATGAAGCAGGAAATTTACCTAGACTAAGAGTTCAGGATGGCCTCTCTGAGGAAGTTAACAGCAAATATAATACTTTTCTTAACAACATCCCCTATCATGTTTTAATTCATGGGTTTCTCAAATATAAGTATAGAGGAGTGTATATAAGTATGACAGTATAATTTGTTAACATAAGCATTAGGTGTTATTTAGAAAATCAAATACAAACAAATATTCCCCTTCCATAAATAAACATTCAGAATTTCAGTAATATAAGTATAGCCCTACTCATCTCTGACCTATCTAACTAACTGAAATTGTACATGTTTCCCTATCCTGAGTGGAAAGGACCATTTTGCATGTGTATGTGTGTGTATGTGTGCATGCAAAATGTACACATGCAAGTGTGTGTTCTTATTTCTATTCATTTTCACTAAGGGCATTATTGTATATTTTATGTTTTTCAATGTCATTCTTCTTGACACTAGGTTTTCAAATGGTGTACATCTGTGGCATAACATTTAAGATGCTTTTAATGCCAAGATTGACACCCAGAATTATAGAAAGGAAGAGAACAGATACTTCTGAATTACTCAGGAAACTCATTGGAGACCATGTTTGATATTGCTCAAGGCAGAAAAGTCCTGTATGTTCATTTAAATCTATCACCACACCTTAAGTTGTAGTTTACAAGGAGTCACTGCTTTGGAGCACTGTTCTTTTTTAACTAAAAGAGAGCTTATGAATACTGTACAAAGACACCATACCTAAGAGAGAACTGACGTCAATAAGCCAGAACAAATTGTCTAAATGGTTGAACAAGCAAGGAAATACAGAAGCCAATTTCAAGAAACATGAATAAATGAATTGGGAGATATGGCACATTTAAGAAGAAGATACATGTAAGGTATTATGATTATGACTTTTATTTCAGTTCCTTAAATAAACCAAACTCTTTTCCACCTCAAAGCCAACTCTTCATTTTGCTAGCTCCTACTTTCCATTTACATGCCGTTCTAAATGCCTAATACTCTAAATAAACCTCCCCTGCCTCTCAATTCTAAGCTACCCGCTGCTTTTTATATATTTCTTTCCTCTAGGAATTATCACAATTTTAATTATATTTTTATTAATAATATGAACATATTTTTCTTTCACTCAATTTTAAAGTAAAATTGTGTAGAAATTATGGCTGCTTGATTTACTGGTAATTCTCAACACCTAGCACAGTGCCTGGCAAATAGTAAGCCCTCAATAAATCCTTGATGAATTGTTCATAAGTAATATTTCATTAGAACCACTGATTTCATGAGTAATATGAAATTGATTCATGATTAATATGTCATTGGAACCACTGATTTCATGAAGAAGCAAGAGAGTGATTTGGGGCAAAATTCCAGAACTGTTATTATTGACTACCAAGCTCTTTTATGCCATTAGTACCTAAGAGATCCAGTTGCCTTTAACAATCATGAATGGGGGTATGGGATTTCTTTGAGGGTGATGAGATGTTTTGAAATTAGATAATGGTAAGTGGTACATTAGTCATAATGCGCAATTCTGTGAATATACTGAAAACTACTGAATGGAGCATTTTAAATTTGTGAATTTTATGATATGTGAACTGTATCAATTATTTTTTTTTAATCCATGAAAGAGACTGACCATTGTGAACTTCAATAGACTTTAGTGACCTGGGAGTGGTCTGAATTTACAGTTCCACAGCCTCCCAAAAGACAGCTACATGTTTTCAACATTTACACTAAAATTTAGCATAGAGTTAATTTTATCAAAAAACAAGGGATTTGCTATTAGTGGCATAAGACTTTTGGGTTTTTATATCAGCTTAGTCCATGCTAAATCCCTGGAGTTGTGTGATATTGCTCCAATTTTCCTTGTGGCAATTTTTAAGCGTCCATGACACAAGAAGCAAATGATTTCACGAAGGATTCAAATGTCAGTCCACTGGCTACCATTGCCCCACCCTACTTTTCTACTAGGTGACAATTCTATAAGCAGGAAATCATTGGCAGACTGAAATTTCTGCTCAAGATTCTCCTGTCTCTGTCCTCAGGAGGACTTACTACTATGACTTTTCCTTCTGCCTAATCTGCTTTTCTCACTGCCATTCAGCTTGATTGCTAAAACATTTTCAAGGTGAAAGCTTTTCAAAAAAGGTAAGCTCAGCCAGAGGCCTTGCTTGGCTATGGAAAGACATAGTCCTGCTTTGAAACTTTTATTGTTTGCTAAAGTTCCTAGTAAAAGCCAGTAGCCTCAAAGGCCCATGTCAGGGCCGGGGCAGAAGAGCACAGAACACATGGCAGCAGTTATAAAGTGCCAGCTGTCTTTTGGAAATTAAGGGGCACTTTGGCACACACACACACACACACACACACACACACACACTAAAACCCACAAAAACAAAAAACAAAAACAAACAAACAAAACTGAATATCCATAGCATAAAACTTCACTGCACTATGAGCCTCTAGAGGGCAGGGACTTGTCATGGTTTCCTCTATTTACTATTGACTAATATCACTTCTTACACCAGTTAATTGTCAACTAATGTCCCCTTTCACTCTCAAAAGTGTCCTTGTTTAGATAAGAACTTATATGATCACCTTAACTAATTATAACACATAAGTGAGAGCTATTAATATTATTATTATTACTATTATTTCCAGTGATACCTGGTTCTCTGATTGTTACCTTTAATAACTTTGAGCTGTTATTACTTTTAAATAAAAACTTCTAACTCATATTATCACCACTGTTTAGATAAATCATTTAATTTTTTTAAGTTTATGCAAATATACAAGGATATAAGGGGGCAATTGTTTAAAAGAGTGAAGAAAAAAACACAACAGAATTGTAGTGCCATAGCATAATTTTCTCACAACTGAATGCTCTTAAACTATTTTCTTGCTCTCACTGAAGAATCTTAAACAATTTGTAAGTTATTTTCTTCCTTTGTAGCACATGGTGATCCTAATTTGTAATGTCACTTTAGTCATATTCTTGAGGATTTAACATATTAATTTACAATAAATTTCTTGGAGAAACACAGCATAATGAGTTCATTATCACAGTTTTGTTTTTTAAATATCATGAGTAGGCAGGAAACAATAATAATATTAATTCATTCCAGTTGTAGGTAGTCCTAGAAATCTCTCTAAAATTTAAATCAGATTCCCACACCCTTTAAAAAACACACACATAGCTGTCACAATGTTTCAGAATAAAGTCTTCAATTCATGGTATGGCAACACAGTCCTCCTTATTCTGACCCAAGCCTATGCTCCAGCTTTTCCTCTTGCTGTCCACCATCACCTTACAAGGGAACAGTGGTCATTGTTACCTATGCTTCTGTATGTCTTGTGTGTGCTATTCCTTCTGCCATGAAAGACCAATTTCAAATACTAGTTTCTCTGTGAATGCTTTTAGAATCCTTGCCTATCCCCCTGCCCTTTTGTTCTAGAATTAGGAACTTCAAATAAAGTGGATGGTTGGAAGGAAGAATGATAATACAGGAGCTATTAATTTTGCATTTCCACATTGCCCTCACATTCTCAGGGACAGTGAAGGATTAGCCACAATGTTTGCTCAAGGAAAGGGATGAACTTCTTGTTCATATTTCCTTTCTCTTTCTCTCATAGCTAGCACAGGTCTCCCTCCAGAATAGCTGTTTCATAAAAAGCAGATATTCGTAGTGACAACCACTGTCAATATTTATGGCTAACAACTCCACTAATATTTTCACAATAGTTTTTTTTTTCCTGGATTATAAAAGAAATATAGAATCGATATAAGAAATTAATTAAGAAAAATCATAAAATTTCACATTCTAGAGATAAAAAATATTTTATTTTTTTAATGTCATTCCTTATTTTTGGTCAATCTAGCAAAAATTTTGTCAATTTTGTTCATCTTCTCTAACCTAACTTACATCTTTTGATTTTTGTTGATTTTCTCTATTATTTTATTCTCCATTTAATTTCTGCTCATTTATTTGCTTGTTTATTTAATGCTTAATTCTTTCATTTTTTTTTCACACAGTCCTCCAAAACCCCCTTTCCTCTGAGAACTGTAGTATGTTCTGTTTATCTGAGTCTGTTCCTACTCTGTTAGTTTTTGTTCATTAGATTTCACATGTAAGTGAAATCATGTGGTATTTGTATTTCTCTGTCTGGCTTATTTCACTTAGCGTAATACTCTCCAGGTCCCTCCATGCTATTGCAAAAGTTAATATTTTCTTCTCTTTACTAAATAGCTGACTATTACTCCATTGTGTAAATGTACCACAGCTTTTATTATTTGTTATTGAATTTATTGGGGTGACATTGGTTAATACAATTATATAGGTTGCAGGTGTACAATTTTATAATACATCATCTGTATTGTGTGTTCACCACCTGAAGTTAAGTCTCCTTCAATCACTGTTTATCCCCCCGATACCCTCTTTTACATGCTTCCTACCGCCCTTTTCTTCTCATAATCACCATACTGTTGTCTGTGTCTGAGTTGTGTGTGTGTGTGTGTGTGTGTGTGTGTGTGTGTGTTTGTTTGTTTGTTTTTGCTTAATACCTTCAACTTTTTCACCCAGCCCCCCAACTCCCTCCTCTCTGACAGCTGTCAGTTTGTTCTTTGTGAGTATGTTTCTATTTTGTTTCTTAGTTTATTTTGTTCATTACATTCTACATATAAGTGAAATCATATGATGTACCATATAATTATCCACTCATCTACTGGTGAGCACTTGGGCTGCTTCTAAATCTTGATTATTGTAAATAACACTGCAATAAATAAAGGGGTGCAAATATTGTTTCAAATTACTGTTTTGGGGTATATTTTTTTCCAGATATATTCCCAGAAGTGGAATTTCTGGGTCATAAGGCAGTTCCATTTTTATCTTTTTGAAGTAACTCCATACTGCTTTCCACGTTGACTGCAACAGTCTGAATTCACACAAAAAGTGCAGTAGGGTTCCCTTTTTTCCAATTGTCACCAAAACTTGCTCTTTGTTAATTTATTGATGATAGCCATTCTGACACATGTAAGGTGAGATCCCCTGTGGTTTTAAGTTGCATTTCTTTGGTGCTTAGTGCTGTTGAACATCTTTTCATATGTCTATTGACCACCCCGGTATGTCCTCTTTGAAGAAGTGTCTACTCAGGTCCTTTGCCTATATTTTTAATTTTAAAAAAAAAATTTTAGAGAGAGATGAAGGGAGAAGGAAAGGGAAGAGGGAGAGAGAGAGAGAGAGAGAGAGAGAGAGAGAGAGAGAGAGAGAGAGAAACATCAAACTAAGAGAGAAACATTGATTGGCTGCCTCCCTACTAGGGAGCAAGACCATAACCTGAGCATGTGCCCTGACCAGTAATCAAACAAGCAAATTTTTGGTGGATGGGACAATACTCAAAGAATTGAGACACATCAGGGCCCTTTGCCCATTTTTAAATTACTTTCTGTGTGTGTGTATGTGTGTGTGTGTGTGTGTGTGTGTGTGTGTGTGTGTGTGTGCGTGTTTTCTTTTTTAGGGGGGTTTAGTTTTACAAGCAATTTATAATAATTAGATATTAACCATTGATCAGTTATATCATCAGTGAATATGTTTTCTAATACAGTGGGTTGTCTTTCCATTTTGTTGATGGTTTATTTTTCTGTGCAAAAATTTTTAATTTGATGAAGTCCCACTTGTTCGTTTTTTTTCCTTTTTTTCCCTTGCACAAGGACATATAACAGATTTGTATATGGCAGGAGGATGCATTCCAAAGCACAGTAAGCTTTCAAATTTTTAGCTTTTATTTTTCTCTGGGCCCTCTTAGTTTTTCTTATGTACATTTCATAGTCTCTCAGTCTACCAAGAATATGTGAAGAACTTGTGCCCCCAAGTGCCCCACATGCATGCACACAGTCTCTCAGTTAGCCAGGGCTATTCAGATAACTTGGGTTTACTTAGTTCTCTCTTATGTATTTTGGTGAGTCAGCCAAGTACACATAAGGTGTTTTTCAAGTCACTCCCTGGCTTTCTCATTCCCAGGATCTCCCTGTTAAATTTCTCGCTGGCCTTCCAATCTAATGCCGACCCCAACAGGGACTAAAACTCTGATTAGCAAAGTTGAAAATCTTCCCTATTTGTCACTGAGTATGTGCTTTCCATCCTCATGTAGGCCCTCATTAGCAATAAAACTGTTATTTCTAACATCCAACACTATCCTGGTATCACAACTGTTCTGATTGAACTCAAGGGGGATGGGAACAGCCTCAGGCCAGAACACCATAGACTCCTACAGTTCTTAATTGAATTTTATCATATTATGTGAATAAACTCCTTTTAATATGTTGCTTGCCTTAGGTGAATTTTCATATCCTTTAAATGGTTGTTATCAATCACTTGTCCAATTTTGTAGATTTGGGGGGGGGGATATAAGATTTTTTAACTTATTCATTTCTCTGTAGCCATAAGCACCCTACCCAATAGAAGTGTATTTCTTGCATAATTGATAACTGCATGGTAGTTCGTTGTATTAAGTCATAATTTATTTATTTAAGCACCTACTCTTGGCCATTTAGATTATTTTACCTTTATAAAATCCCATGAATAGTTTTTGCATGCGGATCTCTCTTTCCCTAAGGCCATTTCTATAATTGGAACTATGGAGTCAAAATAAATTTTTTTTAAAGGTTAGAAATACATGGTGCCAAGAAAGACCACAATAATATATGCCTTCCCCAGCACTGAAGGAGAGTGTTGTCATAATATATCCTCATCTGTATTGGGAATTAACTTTAAAATATATATGTACTTTAATAACTAGACAATTGAAAAGATTTGGCATATTTTGAGTTTCGTTTCCAAATATCTGTAATTCTTCCTTTAGGATGAATGGATTATTTCCTTTTTCCTAATTACTTCATTCATTACCTATTCTTGCAGCAGAATAGAATATCATTTCATGTCATCACACACAACATCAACCCCTTTATATTTCCAATCAAGCCATTTTTAGGAACAGCATTCTCATTATCAGTTCTTCATTGCTGTAATTTATTCATCCAATTCCTAAGTTTTAACTTTTAATTAGGTTACAGGAATATCTTTTGACTCTCAATGAATACAAATTCAAAGTTCCTTTGTAAAGTGGCAATCTAACTTTTATGATATTTAAGGAGAAATATGATGAACAATAAGTTACAATTTTAAACATTTGCTTTTATCAGAATACTTTCTGAATAATGATGAAAATATATTTAGCATTCTCCATTGTAGATATACATTGTATGAACTCAACAATTGCATTTTTGAAATTATGGTTCTGAACATTTTCTTCTAAAGCCTCTTTTTCATAGAAATTTATCATTGTTCATTATTATTTAGCTATAATGGACTGAATACAGAAATATAACCAGTCTAGACCATAAACATTACCTCATTCAAATTTGTAAAACTTGACAGTGTTCACTCAGAAATGTCTAGTAATATTTATTAAAGTAAGGCCTGAGGTGAGGTGAGAGCTAGATGGAAGGGGGAAGTGGGGAATACCAATAATACTGTCAGCAATAAAAAAAAAAAACTTTAAGAAATTACTCTCTTTTGGAACTAAACTTTTTACCTGACGTTTCACTTCTTACTGTCCAGTGAAATCCACTCATCTCACAATAGCCAGTGATCTTTTAAAAGTTCAGATTATGTGATTCCCCTTCTTAAAAATTATTTTATATGTGGTAGATTAAGAAATACAAATACATCACATACCAGGATATTTTCCTCTTTTCAATGACTTTGTTTCTCCTTCTTTTAAGAGGTAAAGCCTATTCCCCCACCTCCTTGAATCTGAGAAAACATTCTGCCTTGTTTCTGCTAAAGAATGTGGCAGGAATAATGTAATAAACGTTCAGGAACCTTGGCTTCAAGTGGCCTTACAGCATCTCTTTTCAAACCCTTGGACTGCTGCTGAATTTGTCACTTAAGGAAGCTGGTAGACTAATGAAAGATAAGTGAACATGCTGAGTGGAACACAGCTATCATAGCCAACAGCCACCAGAGTCTGCTAGATGTATAAGTTAAGGCCATCTGGGTTTTTGCAGCCCATTGAATCCTACAGATGAATACTTCCACATGAATTGGCTATTGAAAAACCAGCAAAGGACCTAACCAGTTAACTCACAGGATTATGAGAAATACTACATCACTATACCTTTAAGACACTAAGTTTTGAGGTGATTAGTCTGGTAGAAATAGCTAACTGATACAAGTGGCTTCTCATTCCACTATTTTATTCTAGTTTCTTACCTTTGCCTATAAAAACCTCTATTATCTAGCATTGCCTCTGAAATGATTATATATATATATATATATATATATATATATATATATATATCCTCACCCAAGAATATTTTTCCATTGATTTTTAGAGAGAATGGAAGAGAGAGGGAAAGACAGAGATAAATATTGATGTGAGAAAAATACATTGATTGGTTGTCTCCTGCACCCACTTGACCAGGGCCCAGGCCAGGGAGGATCGTGCAACCAAGGTATGTGCCCTTGACTGGAATTGATCCCAGGACCCTTGAGTCCATAGGCCAACGCTCTATCCACTGAGCAAAACTGGATAAGGCTGAAATATCTTTTCCATTGTTATCCTTGCCATTCTTATCACAATCTATCTTGTTGCATAATCCTGAAGTATAGAATTTTCTTTGACATCTCCCTCTTCATCAACATCCTAATTAGCAAGCATGCTTCTCTTTCTCTAATTCTATCATGGCCAGAAACCAGAATATGAACTACCTCTCATAAATAAAAATAGGCCAGAGTGTTAAGCCTCAAATTATTTCCACTGGCAATAAAACTCAAAGCAAATACTTCCTGACAGTTGATCAGCATAGATAATCTAAAGTTTTCTAAGATTTATGATGATGAAAATACTTAGTTTTATGAGGGTATGAGTAAATATGTATTTGCATAGCATTTATGGAAGATCTATTGAGAAATAATATATGTATATGTCTAAGAAATAGTAAGAATACTTCAAGGTAGTTATCCTAAAGAAATAAATAAAGAGCAAATATATATATATTTTTCTATGTCAAGATTTTTAAAGGCTACTTCCTTTACCTTTGTATTGATGTTAATAATTTATTGAATAAATCCCTGTTGATAGACATTTTGATTATTTCAAATGCAATTTTAATATGAAAATCCTAGTGTGTGTGTGTGTATTATTAAAAAAAAAACACAGTAGTCGATCAGAGGGAAGGTAGGGGAGGGTGGGGGTAAGGCAGAGAGATCAACCAAAGGACTTGTATGCATAGATATAAGCCTAACCAATGGACACAAACACCAGGGGTTTGAGAGCATAAGTGTGGGGGCTTGGGGGACAATGGGGGGATAAGGACACATATGTAATATCTTAATAAAGAAAAAAGTACTATAGTATGAAATATGTTTGTTATTATTCTTTTATACAGTTACAGCACATATAGTAATATGCCATCACTAGTTGAAACTGTATTTCAAAAGATAATTATTTCAAAGCAAATCTGATAGTGGAGGAAGGGGCAACTTGTGTTTTGTTTTGCTTTGTTTTCTTCAGCATAGGAATTTTAGAGGCATGGAGGGGCCCTGGGATCAGACAAAGGGAGGCATAGTCTAAGGTATTTGTACCCATCACTGTGAGGTGAGCTGGCCTCTGTTTCATGTGGGCAGACTAGAAACCTTGAGGGGTTCTTATTGAGGACCATTAGAGTAGAGTGGTATCTAACAGCTAATCTTAAATTATCTGCATTGTATTTCAATTCAGCAAAGTCTTGGCAATTTTATACCCTTATAAGAATTGTATTTTGGAGAAATGTAGGAAAAGGCACATGGTAATGTTATGAGAAAGGCTTTAGGAAAGACAGTGATAGGATGTGAAATGCAGGTTTGGAGCAAAAGTTCATAGCAAAGCAGTTGTCTTAGTTGATGTGCAGAAAAGATCTCCAAGCATGGCCACACACAGAGCTGGGAGGAGGCAGGACTCCCAGGCTCCGTGCCACACAAGCTGCATCAAGTTCAGCCCCACCCATCTGCATGCGCCTGGTGTGCTCACAGCCATCTTGTGACAACATGAGGGCATCACAGCATGAAGGCATGAGGGCCACCTAGGCTTTTATTAGTAAGATGATCTCACTGAACAAACACAAAAACAAAATACAGTTCATATTATTTCACTGGAAAATTCAATCCAGCTTTTTTGAAAAAAAATTTTAAATTTATCTTGATTGTTGAAAGTATTACAGATGTTCATCCACATTTTTCTATTTACCCTCTCCACCCTGCATCTGCTTCCTGCCACCCAGGCTTTCATCACATTATTGTCTGTGTCCATGGATTATTCATATATGGATATACATTTTTGATTAATCTCTGCTGGGGCTGACCAGCAGACCCTGAGTGACAGATGGATGATTACTCTGACACAGGATTGCTGTGAAACAGAGGGCTAAGGGACTGCCTGGCTAAAGGAACAAGTTAACCTCGATCATCTATCTCTCCAGGTTTTTATTGTAACAGCAGTTTGAGATAAAGTTTATATTTTAGATACAATCAGTAGAGTAGGTAATCTTGGGAGGTGACATGTGTCTGCATTGTCTTTTAAGCAAGGACACCTAAAGATTAAGCATAAAGATTCCAGTAAACACCCAAAGGTCTGCACATACACAGACTTGTTTGGAAAGGTCAAGGAACAATTAGGGTCGTTCTGATAAACAAGGGCAGGCCACCTTCTGCCAAATTCCCTTTTTGGAATTACTTCCTTACAGATTTTCCAACCAAGTTTCTTGTGCTCCCCCAGAAATTTCGTCCCCCAGCCCTTCCCCCACAGCTCTCACCTTCCCTCTTTGAGATTCCCCAATTTGTTCCATGCTTCTATGTCTCTGGATCTATTTTGTTCATCAGTTTATAAAGTTGACCTATGATATTATATTATATTCAGGTGCACAACCTAGTGATTAGATATTTAATTAACATGAAGTAATCACCCTGATAAATTTTGTATGCATCTGGCACCATACATAGTTATTAAGATACTAGAAGCCCATTGCACAATATTTGTGCAAGATAGGCCCCTGGCTTCACTCCAAGCTGCCTGGGAGCTGGCAAGTCCTCGGTCCCCGGCCACCTGGGGCCTAGCAGCCAGCATGTCCCCTCTCCCAGGCCGCCTGGAACCGGCATGTCCTCACTTCTGACTGGAGCACCACTCCTATAGCTCCCTCCAACTCCCTTTTACCTCATAGCAGGATTCACTCTGCTCTGTGCCTGCATATGCAAATTAACTTTTAGCTTTGTTGGGTTAATTTGCATATCCACTCTTATTGGCTGTGGATGTAGTGAAGTGATGGTTAATTTGCATGTTTCTTTTTTATTAGCTAAGATTATTGACTATATTCCTTGTGCTATACTTTCATCCATATGACTATTTTATCAAATCAACTTGTGCTTCTAAATCCCTTCACCTTTTATAAGTATGTTTTTTATTGATTTCAGAGAGAAAGGGAGAGGGAGAGAGAGACAAAAACATCAGTGATGAGAGAGAATCATTAATCAGCCGCCTTCTGCAAGCCTCACACTGGGGATGGAGACCACAACTCAGGCATGTATCCTGACTGGGAATTGAACCATGACTTTTTGGTTTATAGGTCAATACTCAACCACTGAGCTATTTGGTCAGGCTCTTCACCTTTTTTACCCAGTCCCCCCAAACCCCTCCCTTCTGGCAATAGTAAAAATATTCTCTGTATTTACAAGTTTATACACTTCGATTGGTTGACTCCTGCACACTCCCTGACCAGGGCCCAGGCCAGGGAGGAGCCTGCAACCCAGGTACACACCTTTGACCATAATCAAATCCAGGACCCTTTGGTATGTAAGCCGATGCTCATTCATTAAGCCAAACCGGCTGGAGCTATGAACATTTTTCAAAAGATTATGCACACTACCAAATTGTTCACTGAAAGTTTAAATTACTTGATTCATCCACCAGCTCATTAGGAGAGTGTCTTACAGCAACTCTGCAACATTTGCCCTTAAAATTTTCAAATTTCATTAAAAATTGATCTTTGTATTTTGAATAATTATTTTGCAATCTTTGACTATTAATATAATAAGATATTTTGAAAAAGATTTCTGGAGTAGCAACATGTTATAAAAACAGTATTATTACTTGAAGTAGTGCAGTGAGAGAGAGGAGAATCCATTAAGCTTTGTTATTTTCCATTGAAAGCAAAAAAACATTCTCAAGGAGACTGTTGTT
Organism: Pipistrellus hanaki; assembly: GCF_964339955.1. Lineage (NCBI taxonomy): Eukaryota > Metazoa > Chordata > Mammalia > Chiroptera > Vespertilionidae > Pipistrellus > Pipistrellus hanaki. The sequence goes on along the minus strand of NC_140524.1, from coordinate 16,779,109 downwards.
ATAACTGACTTGATTTAAGGAGGAAATATGTTGCATAAACACATGAATCACTAAGAAATGGTTGATCATCAGCTTTGCTTACCTTTTTATAAGAATCTTTTAATACTTTCTAATTACATGCATTTGATATCATATGTGTAGGGGCTGTTGAATATAATAAAAAAAAAAACAACACTATAAGCTGCATTAAAGTATCACTTATTAAAAAATATTTTAAATCTTTGTTTAACTAATATAATAAATATTAACCAAATGTGCTCTCATATTTGAAACCTGCTTTATATATAACCTCATTAATTAATTAATCTGTGCTTGGTGGTCAGGTCTCTTCTTAAGAGATTGCTGAATCCCTGAGATATTGGGTAGGAAACACAGTCCTCATTTTTTGTGCTAATGGATATTGACTCAAGCTGTACTATTGAAAGAGAGCTATAGTATAGGAGAAAGGACATCAGATAAGAAAATCACCTCACCCCTCACAGCATCATTATTCTCATCTATAAAAGAGAAGTAACAGTACAAAGGAAATTCATGTTGTATGTTTTCTTCTATTACAAAAGATGATTTTTAGAATAAATAGTGAATGTGAAAGACATTTGCACATTGTGAAATTCCATATATAAAATTTTATCTTTCAGTTTTTCTCTAATAACGGAATGTGTTTTTAAATGAATAAAATATAGAGGCAACCTAAATGCAAGTCAATCATGTTGCACTGTTCCATGTAGTCAATCCAATCAAGCCAACAAAAACATATTTTTGAGATGATTGTATAAGTAACAAAATTAATTTATTTATTGCCCCATAGACTTATGTAAACTTCTATTTTACATAATTATATTTTTAAATATATCTGTAATTATTAACCAGGGCACTTTGAAAAATACAAAAATAATTTAAACTTTCAATGTACAATTTGGTAGTGTGCATAATCTTTTGAAAAATGTTCATAGCCCCAGCCTATTTGGCTCAATGGATGAGCATTAGTCTACCTACCAAAGGGTCCTGGATTTGATTATGGTCCAAGGTGTGTATCTGGGTTGCAGGCTCCTCCCTGGCCCGGTCCCTGGTCAGGGCTTGTGCAGGAGGCAACCAATTGATGTGTTTCTCTCACATATTATAGGAGAAATTGCATTTGAACTATTGCTGTCTTAATGGTTGTGTATGAATTTTCCAGGCTGAGGACAGTTAGAAAAGGGAAGGAAGACTGTTAAATCAGAAAGTAATGTACAAGGATCCCTACACTAAAACTTAGAAAGATCCCTAGATATTCTCTTGAAAAGCCCAGTATCCATATATTGCAGATGTGATGTGTGCCAATTGGAAAGGAAATGCGACCTGCCCCATCTCACAAAATGGCCATTGGCTCTCAACTAAGTATTCTTGCCCATCAGTTCTGTTGTGCAAAAATAAAAAATGTCATGACATTTAGAATTCCTGGGAAATTCCCTTCTCAATCTCATCCCACTTTACTTGTATGGATCCTCACATTTTTAATCCAGACTGGATGAACAGCTGCAGCTCCATACATAATGGAGTAATGGGACACACAGGGACAGGCACAATGGGGTGTTTACTTCCCAGACATTTCTCCAACTTTGTGCCCATCACTCTCAAATCCCTACAGAAAACCAACTCCTTAAAATTACTCACTCTGATTTAAATATCTAATAATTTAGGACATGTAAGACCTTTTAAAATGTGAAGAATGTAAAGGATAGCAAATGAGATAGCAGGAAAAACCATAGTAGCAGGAATACACCCAGATATGTAGAACTATTGTGATTTATTTATCATATTAATGAAACAACATTAAAACCAATAGTAATAAAAATAAGTTATGTGAAAGAAAGTTTCTACTTAAAATATGGAAAAACTGACATATAGTGTGTCCTAATGCATTTCTTGAATCAATCAATCATGATGCTTAGTACAATGATTTAGGCACTAGAAAAACTAATTTTTTACTGTAGTTCTGCCATTTACCAGCAGTGGTACTCTAAATAACCTCTAAAACCTCTATTTTCTTATCAGCAAAATGATATATAAATATCTATGTAAGGTGAGTATAAAAATCAAATAGAGTGATGCAAGTGGAAACATTTTTTAGAACTATGAAATGTTATCCTGATATAAAATATTACTGTTATTCAGACTCATTTTTAAAAATAGTGTACTTAGTTTTTTTAAGTGCCAATTTCCTTATGTGTGATCTGTTTTTATTTTATTTCTAATTCTTAAATATTACTGTATTAAATGCTCATTAGGAGAGTGTCTTACAGCAACTCTGCTAACATTTTGCCCTTTAAATTTTCAAATTTCGTTAAAAATTGATCTTTGTATTTTGAATAATTATTTTGCAATCTTTGATTATTCAAAGAATAAGATATTTTGAAAAAGATTTCTGCAGTAACAACATGTTATATAAACAATTTTATTACTTGAAGTCATTTATTAACATTTGTCTGATGTCACCACTGGGCTCAGAGGAGCCTGCCTACCCATGCCTTGGGCCTTGTGTATAGCTAACCCATAACCTTGCTGCACCATGATACACTCTTCAGAATTCTGATTTCTCAAGCTTTGCAATAAGCATCAAGTTTACTTGCTTTGGATTTCTGACTTGATGACTGATCTATGAGAATTTAATTACTCAACCACAGCACTCCAAGGACAACAGTTCACTTATTGACCTCTCTGAGGATACTCATCCCCTGTAGATGCACCCTACAAATATTATGAAGTTACTATTATTGGGGCCAATTTAATTCAGTGAAAATATTAGATATGTTACTTGTTCTCTTGCGTGGTGGCTACGGGCAACATGAGATTAAGTATAAGGGAGATCACTTCATATTATTTCCTATGGGAAATCACATCAAGTTTAATTTTGCTTACATAAGTTATTTGAATAATTATGTTGAAAACATAATTGTCAAATATGTAGATCATATTGGTGGTAGAAAAACAAGACATGTAGCAAATTAAGATTTACAATGTGATCTAGACTCTGCTGGTATAAAATTTAGGCAAATGTTGCATTTAGCTAAATCAGCTCATGGAAAATACCAGTCCAACCAAATTTCTTACTGAAGCAACAGAGAAGTAGACAAAGTTGGCTGAACTGATGGTATCTGTTTTGTTAGGAATTAGTATGACTAAAACAGCTAGTAGGACAGAATGTGTCCCATGTTTATTTCCTGGTCCTTCTTTGACTCTTACTTAGATATTTGCTTTTATACTGATCCCCAATAGCTATTCTTTGCTTTTTCCCCAAGCTGCCTTACCTATTTTCTCCTCGACAGCCATTCAGAGGTTCTCACTAATAGGGGCTAAATTTGCTTAAACTTATTTTGTAACCCTTTCCACCTAGAATAAATTTCCTTAACCCCTGCCCAATCTCATGAAAATGTACACACAGTTTTATAATTTTCCTCTGGCCAGCTACCACTGCTCAGATTAATTTCTACTGATCCTAGCAGAGACTATAAAGCAATTGTATTGCTCAAATAGAATCAAATTCTAATTAATATACTAATTTTCATTTATATGAGGTGGTGTGTACCTATATAAACACTACACAATACCAGTAAACCAACAATAAATCCATCCAAGATAGCTTTGTGAGTAAACTTTGGTGATTTTAAACAATGCCTATCTGGACACATTTATAAAATGAACTAAGCTTGATTAGGTGCCTGGCCTTGCTTACCACCCTCCACAGTGCTTCTCTCCTTCTTCCTCAAGAATGAAGTGCTCCCACAATCTCCTTGTTCTTATGACTATGAAATACTTCTCTTAGAAGATCCCATTAAATTTCTCACAAAATGAGGTATAAGAAATGATGAGGCTGCATATAGGCCTCCTTCCAAGAGAGTTGGACTATTAACCATTGAAGCTAACATTGCTTAAATCAAGGTTATAGATGTCTACTTTCATTATGGCAGACACCTGGTACTTACACCAACTGTTCTTCGCTCCTACATTCACAGCAGTCATTATTGATTGATCATAACACTCTGTACTGCTGAGGCAGGAAGCATCTTCCTCAGAATCTTTCTCAACAAAATGCTTGAGGCAGTGACTGCTAACTAATCTGAATTGGTGTTTAAAATAAAACTTATTTTCTACCTGTGATTTTAATAAAACTTTTTTAGGATTGGGAAACACAGCTGATGGACATGTTTGTAAACAAAACAATTTCCTCTGAAACCATACCATGTAGAAAATGGTTCACAATCCATATATATAATACACATATATCCTAGAAGAATTTCTCATCTTTCTATTGAGATCTTTCAATTGCATAATAAAAATAGTTATTTGAATCAGATAGACATGGGTTTAAATTTCATCACTGTAACTTATAATGTATGACCCTGATAGTGTTAATGAACTCCTTTGAACCCGAGCTTCCTGTAGGTAAATGAGAATAAGTGTGCCAACCTGATACATCATAATTAAAATGCCAAAAGTTAGAGACAAAAAGAGAATCTTAAGATTGGGCAGATAAAAGTAGTTACCTACAAGGGAGTTACCATTATAATGCCAGATGATTTTTCAACAGAAACTTTGCAGGCCAGAAGGGATTGGCAAGAAATATATAAAGTAATAAAAAAACAAGGACCTACAACCCAAATTACCCTACCCAGCAAAAGAATCATTTATAGTCAAAGGACACATAAAGAGCTTTTCAGACAAGAAAAAGCTAAAGGGCTCCACCACCACCAAAACAGTATTATGTTAAATGTTAAAGTGTTTTCTTAAAGAAGAAAAAAATATAAAAATGCAAATAATAAAATGGTAGTAAATACATATCTATCAACCATTGAATTAAAGAAAATAAACTAGTAAGAGATAAATAGACTCATAGATACAGAAAACATTTGTACAGTTGCCAGATGGGAAGAGGGTTGGGGATGAGTGAAAAAGGTGAGGGGATTAAGAAGTGCAAATTGGTAGTTAAAGAATACTTATGGGGATATAAAGTACAGCATAGAAAATATACTCAATAATATTCTGATAACTATATGGTGTCAGATGGTTGCTGAGATTTATCAGGATGATTATTTATTAAGTTATACTGTATAATGTCTAAGCACTGAGTTGTACACCTGAATCTAATATATTTTATGTCAACTGTAATTAAAATTTTTTAAAAATGTCTTAAAGTAAAAAATATGTAATGTGCAACATGGATTGACTTAGTGTGTATCTTACTAAGGAAACAAAACAGACCAAAAAAGACAAATACCATATAATGTTGCTTTATGTAGAATCTAAAGAACAAAACAAAGAAAAAAAATAGAAACAGACTCATAAATACAGAGAATAGACTGATGGCTGCCATAGGAGAAGGGAGTTAGGGGGCTGGGTGAAAAGGGTGAAGGAATTAAGAAGTACAAATTGGCAGTTACAAAATAGTTACAGAGATGCAAATGATAGCATATGAAATGTTGTCAATAATATTATAATAATTACTAGAGGCCTGGTGCACAAAATTCGTACATGGGGGGCGGTCTCTTAGCCCAGCCTGCACCCTCTTCAATCTGGGACCCCTTGAGCGACTCACCGGGATTGGGCCTAAACAGGCAGTCAAGTCAGACATCCCTCTCACAATCCAGGACTGCTGGTTCCCAACTGCTTACCTGCCTGCCTTCCTGATTGCCCCTAACTGCTTCTGCCAGCCAGCCTGATCACTCCCTAACCACTCCCATGCCAGCGTGATTGATGTCTATCTGCTCCCCTGCCAGCCTGTTTGCCCCAAACTTCCCTCCTCTGCTGGCCTGGTCACCCCTAACTGCCCTCCCCTGAAGCTTTGATAGCTCCCTTGCAGGCTTGGTCCCTCTCAACTGCCCTCCTTACAGGCCTGGTGCCTCCCAATTGCCCTCCCCTGCTGGCCATCTTTTGGTGGCCCTCTTGTGTCCACATGGAGGCAGGATCTTTGACCACATGGGGGCAGCCATCTTGTGTGTTGGAGTGATGGTCAATCTGCATATTACTCTTTTATTAGATAGGATAGAGGCCTGGTGCACTAGTGGGGGCTGGCTGGTATGCCCTGAAGGGTGTCCAGGATCAAGATTGGGGTTCCCTTGGGGTATGAAGAGGCCTGGGCAAGGGGCCTGTGGTGGTTTTCAGGCCAGCCACACACCCCAGCAACCTAAGCAGAGGCCCTGGTATCTGGAATTGAATTACCTTCTACAATTGGAACTTTGTAGCCTGGAGCAGAGCCAAGCCTCCTGCTCGCTCTGTGGCAGCAGCCATTTTTATTGAAATTTATGTGTCTTCTATTGAATATAATTGAAACTTTGTAACCTGGAGTCAAGGCCTAGGCTGGCCAGGACTGCAGAAACTTGGCTTCCTCTATCTCCGGGGGCAACTCTAGCGTCTCTTCTGCATTCTGCGGCTGCATCCATCTTAGTTGGGGTTAATTTGCATACTTGCTCTGATTGGATGGTGGGTGTGGCTGGTGGGTGTAGTGGAGTGATGGTTAATTTGCATATTACTATTTTATTAGGTAGTATTATGGTGCCAGGTGGGTAAATAAAATATAAAGGGAAACACTATGTTAAGTGTATGATTGTATAACCACTATGTTTATACCTGAAATTTATATACAATAATATTAAATATAAACTGTATTTTAAAAATTAAATTAAAAAGAAAGAAATACACACCAAGGATAAAAAATTTACAATTAATTTAACCACTAGATCAGTATTCCAGAGTTGCAAGGGACTAATCAGTGGCTAAAATGGCTAATACTGAAGTGGTTAAGGCCCTGCTTCTGCTTACTGCATACACCACTGTTGTTTGATCACTTTCTTTGACCTGATTTTCCTTGTATCTCTCTTATTAAGTGATACCATATTAGAGGGAAGAACTTCCTTGTTCACTTTTCTACATGAAAGAGAATTTCTCTAAATTTAGCTTTCCCTCTGATATTTCATCAGTCTAGATTTTCAGTATCTCTGAAATAAGTCTCACCCCCAGCTTTTTATGTTATATATTAATTATAAAGCAGTCAAAACTGACCTAGCACCTTTGGTGCATTGATATTTTTCAGCTTTTATCACTATTTTATTTCAAGTAGGTTATGCTTGAAAGACATTGAAAATCTTCAAAATTCCCTGATTTTATAATAATTTTTCCTCCCTGACAAGATGGTATATGTCAAGTGCAGTTTTCCAGTATTTTCCTGCTTCTTAACAATCCTTTACATTTGTATAATAGTGTGTAATCCAGAAAGTACTGTCCATCACTACTGTTTGTAACTCTCCCAGCAATAATGGTGGGTTACCATTGAAAGAGTGGTGAAGCTTAAACTTAAATAGCTAAGAAGTTCTTGGGGGAAACTGAAAGGCAACAGAGGGGACTAGATAAGGTCATAAAGGTAACTGAAAGTTCTGACACCTATGGGTAAAGCAAACATAAGCATAGCCCAAATCCTAGCCAAGTTGACATATAGCTTTTCTGATATTCATAAGACCACCCTCTAGTGGCCTTAAATGAGTCACTTTCAGCACTCATTCCAGGGGTGTCCTTTAAGAGGTCAGATGCATTATCTTAACAAATGATTTCACAAATTATTGCCTCTGAAATGCTGTTACTGCCTAACTGCTTTTTATTTATCCAAATCAACAACAGTTTTTCCACCTCTTGAATTGCCCTTGATCGTTGTTTCTTTGACACTATTGGCAACATTAGTACTCTTGATGTCCTCTTTGTATTTTTTAAAAAATTGTACTATCATCCATTTTGCCAGTAACAAAAGCAAAACACACACACACACACACACACACACACACACACACAAATATCCACAGCACAATTTCCTGAGATGTTAAGGAAGGTGAAGTTTAGCTCTATAAACTGACTTGTACTAGCATATTCTATCCTTTGTGGCCTGAGAGATGCTTTTTTGTCATGCTGATATGTCATGCTGATGTATAGGCATAAAAGAATTGTCAGGTGGAGAACCAAAGTTTTTCTTCAAAAAGGGAAACATTTTTTCCATGAACTTGATGGAGAACCGAATTGATTGAGACAGGGATGTTTGGTAACCTAGGCTTGACTGTTGTTACACTTATTTGCTACCTCTGCATAACCTAGCCTACTGCTACATAAATCGTTATCTTGAGATGGAGTGCTGGTATAACAAAAAGCTAAAATATGTGTTATTTTAACTATTGGGTGCCAGGTAGCAAGGTAATAGATAGGAGAAGTTTAAAAAGATGACATTTTATGGTATGCAGTGCAAATATTTTAACAAACCATTACCTGCAGCAACTTTGAGACACAATCAGATGCATAATTAGCCGGCAGTCCTAGAGTAAAGGGTTGAAAAACAGAAAGTTTATAGTGTGTCCCGGTGCTTATTGCCTGTAAACATTTGGCAAAATAAGAAAGAGATAAACTCAGGATACAGTCACATTGCAAGCAGAAAGAAAAGAAATGGGAAGAGTTAAGGAACTGGGGGCTTAATTTAGCAGGTTTAGAAAGGCCAACTGTTTTCCAGACCCAATATTTTCAGAGCTGGCTATAAAACAGATGTTGAAAGGATAGGATTTCAGTAATTCTTCTCAGTTGAATAAAGTGATTCAGGACAGTGATCAGGTTAAAGTCATGGTTCCACACATTCAGATAGCCACAAGATAGCTACTATTAATGGAATAGAGAACACATTAGTTTTTATGTGTAAGGAAGCGAAATAGATCACATTTGGAAATGCTACTCGGTTTGGTTACCAATGCATGGAACTGACTTGCAGCAAATGAGTTAAAATCCTTCAAAGCCTCTGATAATTCAAGTTAAAACAACTCGCAGTTCTATGTTTCAGCATCCATAGTGAGCTGAGACAGCAGTAGAACCAGTAGGAGGGCATATTCCCATCTATTTAAAATGTGACCAAGGAAGATAATGTAAAAGAACTTCCTAGAAGGCAGAGGCTGGACTCAGAAATAATTAGCAAGGATTCCCTCTCAGTAACTATAATTGGGACTTAATCAAGAGACTTCTGCCACCCACAGGGTAAGATACATTCCTAAGGCCTGATTTTTAGGATGTAGCCTTGCGATGTACTAGTGACTAATGAGGTATATATTCCCTCCCCCACTCCTTACTTAATTTCTTCTTTCCCCACCCCAATATCCTTGAACTTGCTCCACTGTTTTATTTTATCATGTGTTGTGGTAGTGGTGGTGGACAGATAAATTATCTTCTCTAGTCCATTCACCACCAAACTGAAAACAATCACATCTAGTCCTAAGGGTGAGTCTTGGGAATAGCCTGGAGGATTTTGAAATTTGAGCTGGATTCAGAACAAAGAAGGGGCTTTGGTTTTTTTCTTTTACGGGGCAGGTGAACATATTTAATTTTCTGGGAAGGAGAGTGAAGTGGATATTTAGTTACTAGAAGGGCAGATTATGACAGAAACAAATGCTATCCACCTGGCAACATAGGGAGACTACATTTTTCAGCCCCTTCCCTTGCATGTAAATGAGACATGGTGAATAGTAGTTCGGATATAGTTGTAATAACCTTGTTATTATTTAACAGAAAAGGAATAAAAGGGAAGACTAAATATAGGCATGCCATTTACACACCTTGGCAAAAAAGCTGAATTTAACACGTTCAAGTCTGTTTCCCAGAAAAGGCAGTTCAGAGGCATTCCCACTAAGGTCTGAGTGACATGGGGACTAATAGCCCTTGGAAATAGATAATTGGCCAGGATGGGTGTGGCCACTGCATGCTCAAAAAGCATAAATATTTAAACTTCTAAGCAAAAAAAGTGAGCGTTCTCTCTCTCTCATCCTCTGGGAACTCCTGCTGTAGGAGGTGGGGGGAGAAGGTGCTGTCCTCCCCTTGTGCCCACATGGCACACAGCCATGTTGGGCTCCACACATCAACTAATAGACTTTAATCTGGCCTGAATGCTGAAGTACACCGGCCTGCAACATGGAACAGAAGCCTCTGACACTGGCCTTGTTTCTGACTCTGCTGAGCTCCCTGCTGCCCCTCTTCCAGGACTGGCTTGAGAAAAATGGGGCTTTGGAAACTGAGGAATGTAACTCTACACCAATAAAGCTTTATTCCACATTCCACCCTCCCGTGGGGGCTTCTAAAAATGCTTCTTTTAGTGGCACCTCAAGAATCTTGCTCCTCCAAACAATAGGGGAGTTTCATCCATTGGCATAAGTTCTAGTGAAGGGAATGTGTTACAAATGTGCATTTTGTTAAGAAATTGAGATTTTTTTTAGTTTGTAAAAAACAGCCTATCCGCACTGATACTACTTACAGAAAATTTACATGAGCTCTATTTGACTTTTTGACAAAGGTGTCCAATTGATCCATATTTTGTTTCTCTCAGCACCTGCTCAACACACATTACTCTTTCTTTCCCTAGCAGGGAAGCCAATGTTTCTCACAAAACTGTATCTAAGTGATTACAGCTGTGATACAGGTAATCATGGTACTCAACCTGACGAAACACTGAATTACAGGACCCATTTCATAGAGTATGTCCCTCAAATTATGGCTAAGTGAGAAATTAGCATACTTGCTTATGGAAAAAGGATCATTTGTGCTTTCTCAGCTGAATAAATCAGGTAGTTGGTTCAATTTGCTAAATATTACCATTTCAATTTATCAGTGAGCAAAGCAAAAAACATGGTATCCCTGCTGAGCCTCCTTCCCAACATCCTATTGAAATAAAAGGAAAGAGGCATTGAAACAGCAGATAGACTGCAGAAAAGAGCAGTCCATATGTTGAAAGTTCTTTGTTGGTGGAAAATTTACTAAATGTATCTTTTGTTGGGGGAAATTAAAGAATGTTTGGAAAACAGGAGGAAGAGATTTTCCCTCACATTGGACACTACAGATGAGCAACTAATTGCTACAGGAGAATTATACAGAGTGACCATATCTCCTACTTTTCTCACAGCAGTCCAAGTTTATACCTGCTTTTCTGGTACAAGCATTAATAAAGCCTTTTACACTCTGAAGAATCCCAATTTAGATGATATGTAGTCGCACTAGGACAGCAGAGTGTCCCGATAAAACACACAAGATTTATTAAAGACTTTAATATATATTTATACATATTTTAACAACTTTACCTTAAAGTCACACAATCTCCCCCTCTAGTACCATTAAATTGTCTTGGCTCACCTGAAAAGTATATACACTTTGGGGAACACTCTGTCATTTATGACTATCTAAAGTCTGTTCCTATTCCTACCAGCACTTTTTCAGATATTAAAACATCTCTAAAACAATATTGCAGGAAAAATGAGGCAGAGGATGCATCACCACAGGAGAGAATTTTAATGCCTGTGAATTATTTTATTTCTCAGAATGGTAAAAAACTTAGACTTTATGCTTACTTGCAAGAGCAAAAGAAAACATCTATAAAACAAGAATAGGAACAAACAAGAAAGCGCAAACTTAGATAAAGGAAAATATACAAATGGATGGCTAAAACAAGCAAATATGGACACATGAAACTAATCCAATACAGCAAAATAAAATCTCATTTTGGAGGCAATGTGAATGAAAACTCAAGCAGTAATGTAGAAGAAAATGTAAGAAATGATAATCACACAAAATTACTATGTGATTTTGAAAATCAAAGAATTGTAGGTGTTCGGAGAAGAAACTAGAGTAATAAAAAGCTAAACAGTAAAGAAAAATAAAATAAAATGTTACCTTTCTGATAATGCATGTGCATATATAGATTTAAAGTATTTATTAATATTTTGGTAAAATTAATGAAAATTACCTTGGGATATGTTTGCAAAAACTTTCAATATTAATATTAATTTTTCAAATTCTCTAATCATCTAGGCAAGAAAAAAATTAGTGATAAATTCAGTGAGATCCACCTAAATGCAGTTTTCTACTAGGGAAATACTAAATACAAGAATAAAATGAATATATGCCTACCATCTTTTGGGGGATAATAAATTGTGACCAAAGATTTCTACCTAACTGACTTCTGATATGTGTGGGAAGGAATTAATGATCTTCTAAAGCAGTGATGCCACCCTCCCCTTCTCTTTTTCACTTCCTGGCACACACAGGAAAGGATGTTTTTATAGCATAAAAAGGTAATTACAAGTGGTTGCTCACACAAGGAACTGTTGGCATTAAGGCTCTAAATTACTCAAGCAATGACTTACCACCCCAAATTTGAAGGGGGTCAATTCCCCAACACATGTCCCCCATTTTAGGTATAACTTCATGCTATGGCACATAAGTTGGGAAACTCTCTTCTCTGATGTACAAGGATTCACACACACACACACACACACACAAAAATCTTGTTTTCTCCTCATTAGAATTACCTTAATAATACCTCAACTGAAAGAAAGATGAATGTAGAATCAAAGAATGATATTTTGAATAAAATAACTAAAGGGACCCTAAAACCAACTAAATATATAGGATGGAAAGCATGAACAACTGCTAAAAATACAGGTACTACACTGACTTCAAAATCCTAAAGCTGTTCTTGAAAAATATTTTAATGATTAAAAATTACACCTTTATTTTGAGTTATATTAGCTATATCTCAGGTCAAAACCTAATTTCTCTCTTTTCTCCATGTGTGGCATTCAATTTGTCACCAATAATGCCAAATCTACCTCACAAATAAATCCCTCTTTCCTCTATCTTGGCTCTCTCCAATCCATTCTCCACACACCAGCCAAAATTCTCTTTTGGATACACTTTTCATATTATATCACTGTCCTTTAATCTCCTATAGTGGCCCCATGCCTAATTACCCTTTGGTTACAATTCAATTTACAAGCCCTATCACGATGTGGTTTCTAATTACATCTACAGGTATATCCCTTGACTCCTTTCACATTTTTATGTCATGCCCCTCCTCATGTGGGTTTTATACAACTTATACATTTTCTTGAAGTATTTCCCTCCCCTACTCTTACTATTATTTTTTTTTTATTATGGTTCACTCCTAATTTTCCTTCAAGTGTTAGTGTTCCCCCCTTAGGTCAATAAATCATTCCTGATGATTAACATCCTACAATATGCTATGATCAGCACACCAGAAAGAGGGTAAAATAGTTTGTTTACACATGAACATCCTCTTGCTGTTTGACTGTGAGCTACATGAGGGCTGCAATTCTATCTATCTTTTTTTTTTAATATATTTTATTGAATTTTTACAAAGAGGAAGAGAGAGGGATAGAGAGTTAGAAACATCGATGAGAGAGAGTCATATATCAGCTGCCTCTTGCTCTTGCACACTCCCTACTGGGGATGTGCCCGCAACCAAGGTACATGCCCTTGACCAAAATCGAACCTGGGACTTTTCAGTCCAAAGGCTGACGCTCTATCCACTGAGCCAAACCAGTTTCAGCTCTATCTATCTTATTTACTTCTGTCTAGCACAGAGACATCTTAATATTTCTTGAACCAAATAATGAACTGGATGAGTGATTTTTCAAAAGAGATTTTTCAAAGTTCTTAAAGCTTCATTCAGTTCATTTGAAGGCTGCAGTAGAGTAGGAGGAGGTATAAAAAATGAGAAGAGATAACAGAAGGAAGGGTTCTGGCACCCCAACCTCACTTCAAATATAGAAGCTGCACCTTTTATCAATACTGTGATTCAAACCTTTCTGATTTTGTTTGAGAAAATATTTTGCTGAGAAAAAAGTTTAAGAAACAACTGAACTCCATGATACTGAAGATCCCCAAAAGCTCGCCATTCTGAAATTTCGTGAAATTGCAATAAATTAAATGGCTTCATTAACATATATATAAAACTCTAATATGCAAATAGACCAAACAGCATAACAACTGGTCACCATGATGTGTGCTGACCACCAGGGGTGCATGTGGAACATGGCGGGCATCAGCAGAGGTGGCAGAGCTCATAACATGGCGGGTAATGGCCATGGAAGGATGGTGGAGAAGGTGAGGAGGGTGCCAGACCAAGGCTGGGCACTGGTCACTATGTCATCAGGGTGAGCTTCTGGTGGTTACTGAAAATTCTTTGCTCCCACACACCAAGGTCCCACCAGGCATTTGCACCCACTGCTGTGCCAGCCCCACACACACCTGCAGCTGGCACCAGAACCACCTTTTGCACCCACTGCTGGTACCCATCACTAGCTCCAATTACTTGATACCGTCAACATGTATGAGTGGTGGCCTATCACCCCTTAGGGTTTTTCTACTTCCCTATGCTTCTGAAAGGTGATTGGGGCAGCAGCCTCTGCTCGCACCCATTGATGGCACCAGCCCTAATAACTGCATGCCATCAGCCAGTGCACCAGCACTGCCAGTGAATGGTAGCAGCGACGGGAGCAGGACTGCTGGGGCCACAGTGGAATGTGACCCACCCCTGTGCCTACACAGTTCCTTTCAAGGTGCACAAATTCATGCACTGGGCCCCTAGTATAAGATAAAAGCATTAGACTATTTTACATACAAAAGGGCCTTCAAAGAGGTTTGTTCCAGACTTAGAACATTTCAGACAATTCACCAGAGCATTAACATTATTGTATGAAACTACTAATCATTCAGTAAACTATGTCTAGGAGGATACTTTTTTTTTTCTCCAAGAGTGCATATCCTACTATTTAGAAACAAATAACTATAGCATGCCTGCAGAACTAGAATACTATTCCACTCAAACTGTTATTGAAACCCATGATAGTTTCATTTCATTTTAGTTAGTAACGGAAATAAACCTGTAACATCCATAGCCTTTCTCTTGCTTTTGTGAGCTTCTTGATACAGAAAATGTGATTGAATATAAAAGAAAATATTCAGAGAGGAAAGACAATTGCACAACTAATTAAATCACTTGTCTCTTGTCTTAGAAGTGGTGGCCTTCTTGTGTCCACATGGGGCAGCTATCTTGTATGTTGGTGTGATGGTCAATTTGCATATTACCTCTTTATTATATAGGATTCTTTCTCAAATTAAAATTTTAATTGTGACTGCAAAAAACCTGGGAATAAAGAGTAAATTTGCATAAACTGTTAAAAAAAGGGATTCAGATTCCAGGTTTTGATCTGTTAAAATTACACTAACCAAGTCACAATGACTAATTAGGGCTTCAATGTGTTCATACTGTGGCCTCAGAAGAATTTTAGCAATATATTTGATCATTAGAAATAAATGACAGGTAAGTAAACACCATCTAATTGATTTAATTGATTATCCCATAGATTACTTACTTTGCCATGTCAATCTTTCTTTTTAGGTGGATTTGTCACTTTTCATGTGTGTGAATTGCCACATCATTTTTTTGAAGTAAACATCTTAATATTGATGATATTTCCTGATTTGGGGGAGGGACTCACAAGACATATTAAACATTGCATGGATTAAGTGCCATCTGTGCATGCTAAATGCTGACACCTACTGCCTAATTCAAAATTAACTTTGGGTCATGTTTGTTATGTATATTAAGTAACTCAACTACTGTGCAACACTCCATTTTAATTTTTATTTCCACATATTTTGGAGTTAAATTCAAAGTGGCTAGGACTGAGAGAAGTCATTATCTATTCACAGAGCAGATGTGCCACTGTTTGCTTAGACATACATTATGACATACAATTCACTTTGTTTGTCCTGCCTTCTCCAGCCCCTCACAGTTGGAGACAATGATGCTCTCCACCAACATAAGAACATGGGGTCCCTGAGCCAATCCTCATGAGAGCAGTCATATAAAAAGAGGCACAGCAAACTATCAGGTTGAGCCTAGAGCTAAACTTTACTCTTGATTTAGCAGCCAGGTGTCTGTATACCTGCATGACCACCATTTCAATACACTCTCTATGATGGCTACAGTTTTAATACATGGGTTTTTTTATCATATTACAAATCCCACTGGTTATACAGATTTTTCCGAACTTTATAGCCAGGTTTTGTTGTGTTAAAATTACACTAACTAACTGATGATGAGGACTCTAGTATGTTCATATTGTGTCCTCAGAAGAACTATAGCAATATATTTAATCATTAAAAAGAAATGACAAATAAGTAAACACCATCTAATTGTTTATGCTGCCTAGTTATTATTATCTTCTTAGATGGCTGGATCCTGCATATTCCACCCATGTTCCCTATCTTTTCCTCGATTTCTTAGATACAAACTAGCATCTTGCTGGGTAAAAAGACAAAGCAACAACAACAACAACAAAAAATAACCCTGAAACCACAATACTTGCTAAAACAAGCTGCAAATTATTTCACCAATTTGGACTTTATTCATTGGACAGTTTGGCCATGATACTCAGAGTCCTGCTCTATGCCTAGACTTGACCCCTCAAAACTCCCTCCTGGCTACCCTTCCCTCGCCTCACCAGCAAGCACCACCACTAAAATTTATCCCTTACTTGACAAAGCTAACAAAGAGATAATAAATATAGGTGTTAACATGATATCAGTATTCCCCTAGTCCCATTATCTGCCTGCTTTCATTATTTTCAATAACACTAATAATGAATCCCAGGTAAAATAAAAATAGTATGACATGACTCCTCATGAATTGATCATGCTGTCAGCATGTTCATCACTAACCAGTTGCATTTGGTCTGCACTGCATTAAATATGGTCACAACAGAACTTATTGAGAATGGAGGATGAGGATTTAGATATCTATATCCAATCCTTTGAACACGTCTACCTCCCCTTCTTCCTGAGGACTGCTTCTAATGCAATTTTATTCTGAGATACAATGGTTTGAAACAAATACTATATTTAAAATGTGTGCTTTGTAATTAGGTAGTCGCATACATGTAGTTGAAAACAAGATCATAATACTCCACTCAGAAACATATAATTTAAATGAGTAAAAGGTTATGTATTCTAAGTAACCTTTTGTTTCTTGAACAACTATTTTTAGCATGCAAATATACAGATGTGCACACTTGTTGCTCTCTAATGAATAAGTTGTGTCAGAGCTAACAAAGCAATAACTATAGTTTAGTTATAATTTTAAAAAGAAAATTCAATGTATCTTTTTGTGTTTTACTTATATAGAGATTTTTTTTGGGGGGGGCTACAGGAGCTACACATATCCTCAACATGAACATTGTGATATATATATATGACTCTTATGGTGATATGACTGTAAATGTCTAAGTAATACTTGTTTTTAACTGGAATATCCACTGATTATGCCAGATACTCAGCTCAGCTAAAACAAAACAGCAGATTATAAAAATTACTGTCAAATATTCATGACTTATCAAAATTGGAAATGGTTTAGGAATATAATGTTCCTTGCTAGGTTATATTTCTTAGTAAGGATTTGTCAATATTAATTATGTGCTAAGTTATCAAGTGGTTTGTACAGGATGGCCTAACATCTTCATTAATGTGTTACTAATTCCATGGTCTTGATATATGCATTCTAAGAAATAAAATAATAAATTATAAACATTTCAATGGAACAAAGGAAATTATGTATTCAAAGGACTTTTCTATGCATAACATTGAAATTTAATGAGATATATAATTTAAAAATTATTGTATTTATTTTCTAATGCTCCTATATGCATATTTATAATACATATATTTAGGTATCTGTGAATTTATGTAACTATTTTCTCTTTTTTCCACATCCAGCATGGCTAGAGAGCAGGTCCAATTCCTGATTAGAGGTGGCTGGGGATTGAGAAATAAAAGAAAGGGACAAGACACAGAGATAGAAAGAAAAGCTGGGGCTGGGTAGGCCACTGCCCTCTTCTGATGGAAAGACAGTGACCTAGAGCTTATTCAATGTGTTTATTTTATACCCCCAAATACCAGGAAGTTTCACCAAAAGATCAAGACAAAGGAAATTATTTGCATTCTTGAGTAGGCCCTGAGCATTCCTGGCACTAGGCTGGATTTAGATATCAAAACCCACTTTCGCACACCGCGGGCTGAAATGTAGGTCAAGCTGACAACACCCTTGCCCTTTTGGCAAGGCGTGTTCCAGGGCGTGGCTTTGCTGAAGCCACTGTGTTCAGCTGACAATAATAAAAGAATGCCCATGTGCCTTCCCAGGGGGCCCTCTACAAATTTATAATATAGATAATATTAAATATTCACACACATATATATAAATATATGTGTAGATATTCTACATTTACATATATAATTTGGGAGGCATATATTGTTTGATTATTTAAAGTTATATCTTATATGTGCACATATATTTCAGATAAATACAAATGTATGTGCCCAAGAATATCATTCATATTTTACAAATAAGAAAGTCAAGACTGCAGAGCCCCAATCTCTCCATTGTATTATGCATAGCAAACATTCCAGTACTTATTTCAGATTTTACCATCCAACTAATGGGACTTTCATAAGTTTGTGTTTAATTGTAGAAACTGTGGTTAATTTGATGGACACTGTTAGCAAAATCATATTTTTACTTATGGGTACTCTTTAGTATATAATATATTAGGTGGTAGGTGATATGGTAAGAAATGGAGAGATAATGTTGATTAGAGGAGAAATGATAAAAGGATAATGTGTGCCGAAACCGGTTTGGCTCAGTGGTAGAGCATCGATCTGAGGACTGAAAGGTCCCAGGTTCGATTCCGGTCAAGGGCATGTACATTGGTTGCAGGCACATCCCCGGTAGGGGGTGTGCAAGAGGCAGCTGGTCGATGTTTCTCTCTGATCGACGTTTCTAGCTCTCTATCTCTCTCTCCCTTCCTCTCTGTAAAAAATCAATAAAATATATTTTTTTAAAAAAACTTAAAAAGAAAAGGATGTGTGATGACTATAAAAAATAAATAAATGGGTAAGTATATAGGCGCCAATATAAGAAAACATCAGAACTGAGAGAAACTCTTCCTACTAGAAAATGAACATCTTTGCACCTCACACTTTGGGTCAAAATAGCATTTTACTAGTGGTTCACCACTAAGCCTTTACCTAAAATAGCACAAACACACATACTAAATTTAAAAAAATAAAAAATAAAAAAGCAAAACAACTCGATTTAAAAAGAGCGTATGTCAAAATGTAAGAGAATTTTCTTTTAACTTCCAAACCCATAACACTGAGTTAATAGTTAACAATAAACAACTGATACATTGTACTTCTTACATAATGGGAATCCAAGCCTGCAAGAAAAAATGTTTTGCCCTTTTCCCTCTGACTGTCCTGTGACTAAGATAGGGTTTGTACCAACCAAAAAACTCAGCCAACTCTGAATATATTTGCTTTTATTTTTACAACAATCTTATTGTAGTATACTTTATTTATATATAATAAAATGGGCCCATTTTCAGTATGCTGTTAAATCAGTTTTCAAATGTGCTTAATCATTACCCACCATCTATATATACAAAAGGATAATATGCTAAGTGTCCCTCTGCCCGTCCACTGACCATCAGGGTGCAGACACTCAATGCAGGAGCTGCCGAGTTACAGTGGCTTGGCAGTGGTGAGGAGGGAAGCTGATTCTCCATTGGGCCATGCAATTCCACCTTCAGCTGTGGGTTATGTTGTTGCTGGGGCACTGTTGGCCCCAAATCTGGTTTACTGCACACTTGTGTTTGCATTCCACACCCTGTATGACAACAACTTTGCAGAGTGTCCTCTCACACTTCAGGACCCCTTGGGGGATGTTGGAGAGCCAGTTTTGGTCTGATCCTCCCAGTTAAGGCCAAGGGACACCATCTGATGGATGGAATCTGCTCACTCTGCCACGGCACTCCAGGTGCAGCCAGCCTGGGAGGAACTGTGGGAGGTTGGCTCCAGTGTGAGTCTGGCCCATCTTGCCCAGTACTGCCCTGCCAGCCACCTCCTATTTAATTTCCTTTCAGTGTGCACGAATTTATGCACTGGGTCACCAGTAAGATGTAAAACATTTATATCACTCCAAAAAGTTCCCCCATGCCTACATCTAGTCAATATCAAATCCCCATAAGCAATTATTAACCTGATATTTTCAAACAAGTTTAGTTCACCTACTTTTGAACTCCATGTAAATGAAATTAGGCCATAATTGATCTCTGTGTCTGGTTTCTTAAGCTCAGCATGTTTCTGAGTTTCATCCATGCTTGTTTGTCTATCAGTTTATTTTCTTTAGTTAGTAGTATAAATTGTGTCAATATGTCAAAACATTTATCTGTTAGTGAAAATTATTACTGTTTCCAAAATACAGTTATTTAAAAAAAAAAACTGCAAAAAATCTGTGAATACATTTTTATTTAAATGCTAGGGGCCCAGTCCATGAATTCATGCCCCCACCCAGATATTCTCATTTCTCCTAGGTCAATATCTGAGGAAGTTTCCTTTTGCAGAGCATTTGTAAGTAAGCTTTTTAGGACAACTTCTATACTCGCCTTTATTCTAAGCTTAGTGTAGTCCTACTTTTGTGATTCTTCTGAGAGCTCCACTGAAAGAGTCAGATATCCAATTCTGGCTGGTCAAACTCAAATGGATTTCAGTCCTGTGTTAACTCTCAGGATTGTTTATCTTATGGCTCCCCAGTATTATTTTGCGTAATGTTGTGAAATTTTACCCTGTGTGTGCAACTTTGTACTCAGACTCACGGGAGCCCAATGCAGACTTATGAAGCTTTTTTTCTATGTAGAACAATCCTTCCAAAATTCTACCCTACAATTGTTATCCACATAAACCTCTTTGGTTTGTTTTAATCCTTACCCAAGGATATTTTTTCATTTGTTTTCTTAGAGTTGAAGAGATAGGGAAAGACAGAGTGAAATATCAATGTGAGAGAAGCACATCAATTGTTGTGCTTCTGAGAGTGCCCAGACCAGGACCCGGGCCAGGGAGGAGCCTGCAACCCAGGAACATGCCCTTGACATGAATCAAAGTTGGTACCCTTCCATTTGCGGTCCAAAGCTCTATCCACTGAGCCAAACTGGCTAAGGTTAATTCTAATACCTGACTCAAATTAAACAAAATTCTGTGCTGTGCTTTAGTCCTCTATTTCTGCAGAAAGTGCCTTTGGGTAGTAAGACTGGTGATCATACGTTTCATCTTTGTCTTCTTTCAGGTGCCACTGTCATGACCTACATGTTTTTCAATGTCTGAACCCAAAACTCATATATTACTAGAGGCCCAGTGCATAAAAATTCACGCACTGGATGGGGGGTCCCTCAGCCCAGCTTGCCCCCTCTAACAGTACGGGAATTCTCAGGGGCTAGAGGTGAGCCAGTGATCAGGGGAAGGCAATGCCCCCACCACACCTCTGCTGCTGCCACTGCGAGAAGCACAAGCCTCAGCCGGCCCTGGTTACCTGAGCCTCAGGAGGCCCTACATGGCTGGGAAGCCACCATCTGAGGTTTGCCTGTGCCTTGGGCCGGTCCTCGGTGGCTTGGGCACTGAGAGCTTCACTGTGTGCCTGTTGCCCCCCTGGAGGGGTTGAAAGGACTGGGGACTCCGGCGGGGCTAAGGGGCACTGCCATTTTTGTGATGGTGTCACAGTCAATTTGCATATTTCCTCTTTCTTATATAGGATAAGTTTTCTAGTTGTTTCCAGTCTAATACAAATCAGGTATCAGATACTTTGAGGTGACTGAAGGCAATATCCTGTATATTGTTTTTTAAAGTGGCCAAAGTACAATCATTTGTACAAGACAGAGCATGATATTTAGGGGAGTAAAAACTTTATATATATATATATATATATATATATATATATATATATATATATATATATATATGGCTTCTAGAGGAGGATAATAACCACCTGTAAATTGTTTATGGATGACATGGAGAGAGGAAGAACACTGGTTTCATCACATGTTAGAGACTTTTAGGTTGCATATGCTTCTTCAGTTCAGCATGATAAAGAGAGGGACGGTGGAAATAGGTAAATATTTCAACTCAGTTCAAATGAAATATATGAAAAACATTCACTGGAAAATGGGCCAAATCCTATGAAAATCTGTCTCTCCTCTAGTTATAGATGTGCCAAAATCATTCTACCAAAACTGAAATGCAGGTTTTTCCAGATATAAATTTTAAGTTTGATTGTGGTAGCTCAGCATTTCTCAATTAAGGACGTTTTATTGTGAATTTCATGGAAATGTTCTTAATCTAGTATTTGAAAATTGATTATCCTGTTGACTTACTGCTTTCATATACTTTCATAAACTTTACAGTGCAGTATTTCTTTTGAAATTACCTAGCAACACTACTGCTATTGAAAGACAGTGAGGCCAATGGAGAGAACACCCCATAGACTCTGTATTTTTAAACATTTGATCTGCATAGATATAATCTTGTATCACAGTGAATAAGCAGAAAACTACTCCAAGTATCTTATAAAACAATATAGAAACAAAAAATTGAATTTTAGCTTAACAATTCACTATGCTTCTGAAAATCATTTCATATACCATTAGAAGTAAAATATTTTTAAAATTTATTACAGACTCAATATTATAAAAATGTCAGTTCTGAACAACCTGATCTATAGATTTCAGGAAATTCTATTCGAGCTTTCAGCACGTTATTTAATGGATATCAATGAACTGATTCTAAAATTTATATGGAGATGAAAAAGACCCAGAATAGCTTAACATGAAAATAAAGAAGATGAATGAAGTTGGAGGACTGACACTACTTGATTTCAAGGTTTACTATAAAGCTACAATAATAAAGACTGTATAATTTTTAAAATAATATACAAATATATAAATTAAACAAAATAGAGAGCCCAGAAATAGACATACATAAATATAGTCACCTGATCTTTGACAAAGGAGCAAAGATAATACAATGAACCAATAACAGTCTTCAACAAATGGTTCTGAAAAAACTGGGCATCCACATGTGAAAAAATTAATCTAAAGAAAGATCTTATACCATTCACAAAAATTACCACATATTTGACCTGCAGCCCAGGTACCTGCCCTTGACCAAGAATCTAACCTACAACTCTCATGTGCACATGCCAATGCTCTAATCACTGAGCCATGTAAGCCAGGTCTGATAATACTTTTATACCTTCATTTTTAATGTTAAATATGTTATCCATAGAAGTAGTGAAATAATTGTTCCATGTATACTTGCCCTAGCATTGAAGGGTCTTTTGGGATCTGGCCTTATTAGTCCTTGGGTTCTAGAGGTCTGAAAATAGGCTCCCTGAGGAAACTGAGCAAAAGATAATGACTTTTGATAGGAAATAATACCATAGATTCATGATCATTTTTTTAATGTATTTTTATTATTGATAGTATTATAGACATCTCCCATTTTTCCCTCTTCCTTCCCTACTAGACCCTACCCACCCCCGGTGTTGACTACCCTATTGCCTGTGTCCATAGGCTATGCCTATCTATCTATCTATCTATATCCTATATAATAAAAGAATAATGTGCAAATTGACTGTACCTCCACTATACCCAAAAGCCATGCCCACCAGCCAATCAGGGGTGAGTATGCAAATTAACCCAACCAAGATCACTCCGGCCATGGAGTGAACAGGATTCCTGGGTTTCCCCAGTGATGGAGGAAGCCAAGCTTCCTGCACACCCTGGCTAGCTCAGGCCTCCACTGAAGGCTACAAAGATTCAATTATAGAAGATAAATAAATCTCAACAAAAATGGCTGCAGCCACAGAGCAAACAGGAGGCTTGGGTTTCCCTGGTGATGGAGGAAGCCAAGCTTCCTGCACACCCTGGCTGGCCCAAGCCTCCATTGAAGGCTACAAAGTTTTAATTATAGAAGATAAATAAATCCCAACAAAAATGGCTGTGGCCACTGAGGGAACAAGATGCTAGGGTTTCCCCCGGTGATGGAGGAAGTCAAGTTCCTGGCCTTCCTTGGCCTCTGCTGAAGGCTACAAAGTTTCAATTATAGAATATAAATAAATCCCAGGGCCACTGCTTAGGTCGCTGGCAGTCATGGCCAGCCTGAAAACCACCACAGACCTCTTGCCCAGGCAGCTCCACACCCCAAGGGAATCCCCACCCTGATCAAGGACACCCTTCAGGGCAAACCAGCTGGCCCACACCCATGCACCAGGCCTCTATCCTACTAATAAAAGAATAACATACAAAGTGACCATCACTCCAACACACAAGATGGCTGCCCCCATGTGGTCAAAGATGGCTGCCCCCATGTGGACACAAGATAGCCTCCACAAGATGGTCAGCAAGGGAGGGCAGTTGGAAGGGATCAAGTCAGCAGGGGAGGGCAATTTTGAGCAATCAGATAAGCAGGGAAGGGCAGTTGGGAAGGAGCAGGCCTGCAAGGGAGGGTAGTTGTGTGTGACCAGGCTGGCAGAGGGGGAAAGTTGGGGGTGACTGCGTCTGCAGGGAAAGGCAGTTGGGGCGGACCCAGGCCTGCAAGGGAGAGCAGTTGGGGATGGGGGGTCCAGGCCTGCAGGGGAGGGCAGTTAGGGGTTACCAGGCCTGCAGAGGAGGGCAGCTAGGCATCAATCAGGCTGGCAGGGGAGTGATTAGGGTGTGATTAGGCTGGCAGGCAGAAGCAGTTAGGGGCAATCAGGAAGGTAGACAGGTGAGCACTTGGGAGCCAGCAATCCTGGATTTTGAGAGGAATGTCCGACTGACCTAAATGGGCAGTTGCACATCCCTCAAGGGGTCCCAGATTGGAGAGGGTGCAGGCTGAGCTGAGGGACAACCGCCCCCCACCTCCATGCGCAAATTTTGTGCACTGGGCCTGGGCCTATAATATATATATAGCTTAGTGTCCATACTACCAGTAGCTATGATGCACACTGACCACCAGGGGGTAGATGCTCAATGTAGGAGCTGCCATGATGTGCACAGGACATTTAAAAATAAATTTAAAAATAAATGGCACTACAGACCTGGCACCAACAAACCACTTCCCCCAAGTTGAACAAAGGCCCAGCTCCCCCCTATCAAATGGAGTGACACCCCATCAAATCGCAGCCAACGCTGCCAAGACTCTATGGCACAAAATGCAGCCCAGAAACGGTGGCTGTGGGCTCCAGGTAATGATGTCATGTAGCAACTCCCAGCTTCCTTTCCCTAGTGACTAGTCTCCTTGGAGTTTCTTCAGCCCAAGAACATGACTAGCTTTCTAGCCAGGTGCAAACATTTTGCAGTTTAACCAAATGTCAGTGAAGCATTTTCCAGTGCCTCATCTCATTTTATCCTCACAGAAATCCTGGAGTAAGTATATAGGAAACTCCATAGAATCCTATTTTCTTTTCATTAGCCAGAAAAACAAAGATTGAGAAATTTTAGAACATTGACACTACTGAAAAGAAGTAAGAAATGGTGGAACTTGAAAATGCCTTCAGATTTTCTCACTGTGCAGAATATAGTCAAATACTGTTGCAGTTAAATATTTTATTCTTTGTTCTCCCTGCGTGATCTACAATAATATGCTTCATGTTGACATTTACTGCTGTGTTGCTGACAATTATCTGAAAGAGAAGTTGGGGTGCTTCCCTGGGCTGGAAAAAGTTTAGTTAATCAGAAAGCAGGTCGAATTAAGCAAGTTTATTCCTTTTATATAAAAGGCTAAGTTGACTTGCGCATGCATGGTACATGTAAAGCTCTCACTAGCACCAATCACACATGTGTGTTTCTATCTGCCATTGTCGACTGTGAATTTGGTTAATGCTTCTATTATAGAGAAAGGGTGAATAGCAATATTAAAATATTTCTTTTAATTAATTTCCTTTCAATGTGCATGAATCCATGATTGGGAGACTAGTAACTATATAAGTTTTCTGATTTATCTTTTCTCGTCCCCCCCAACCCCACATTGAGGTAGGCAGTCTGTTTCATTCCTCCTGTTTTGGGTCTTATTTTGTTGGTCAATTCATTTTGTTCATTAGATTCCATGAATTAGTGAGATCATGTGATATGTGTCCTTCTCAATTTGGCTTATTTCACTTTGCATAATATTTTTCAGGTCCATCCATGTTGTTCCAAAGGGTAAGAGATCCCTCTTTTTTACAGCTACATAATATTTCATAGAGTAAATGTCCCATAGCTTATTTATCCATTCATCTATTGATCTTGATTAAATTTTAATTTACTGTATAGATTCAGGACTGATACCTGTTTGGATTTCTCATTTAAAGATTCTGTAACCTATTAGCCATTTCCATAACATTCTGCAGGTGAGGATTTCTCTGTTTTTTAAAATATCCTATTACCTCATTGCTATCAATGAGCCAATTTTTGTATTAGCAACTCCTGTCATTAGCTTTGGCCTATAGAAATCACCCCAACTAAACTTCATAGTGATGCTGGTGTCCCTTTCTATTTGTTTCAGTATGTGATGTATGCCCTGGCTCCCCAATGGGACAAAATAATCTGGTATGTTTTTCTGCTGTGCATGGTATATGAAGAATGTCTACTTCTTTGAAACATTTAATCCCTTTTTTCATGTCATGACATGGTGACATTGAAATTTGGAATTTCAATCTCACTTCTTATAGAGGAACTTTTTTTGTTTTGTTTTGTTTTTTGTTTGCTTTCTGGGAGTCTCCCCAACAGCGTTTCCCCACAATATTCCAGGTTCCTTGCATGGATGTTAAATCTTGTAACACAGCCAAAACCGGTTTGGCTCAGTGGATAGAGCGTCGGCTTGGGAACTGAAGGGTCCCGGGTTCGATTCCGGTCAAGGGCACATACCTTGGTTGCGGGCACATCCCCAGTAGGGGGTGTGCAAGAGGCAGCTGATCGATGATTCTCTCTCATCGATGTTTCTAACTCTCTATCCCTCTCTCTTCCTCTCTGTAAAAAATCAATAAAATATATTTTTTTAAAAATCTTGTAACACAGATGGGTATTCACAAGTTTACAAACTATTTTTCATCCAAGTTTAGGTTCTACTCCTCTCATCAAACAGCCTCACAATCTAGTCTTGTGCACATTTCCTAGCCCCTGATTGTAATAATAACCTCAGAGTGCTGCGATATTTATATAAATCATGCAATTCTCACCAAAAAGTTTGCAAATTAGACATTTAACATTTACATATATGAAGACACTGGGGTTTAAAATGATTAAAATACTGGTACAAGTCACACCCTGAGTAAGTGATATGTTAGTCTCATTTCAGGACTCATGTTTTCAATAGTACTCTTCTCTGGTGCAGGAAACCAACTAATAAGTGGTAGATTTAGATAGAAGGATGATTTCTTGACTCTGTAGCATACTTTTCTAGTCATTGCATCATCACTTTAACCATCAAATTACTAAGATTTTAACCATTAAATTATGCCTTATTGAGTGAATCTTTGTATATACTCTGCTCCAAGATAAAACATTTACTAAATGGAAAAATCCCTGGAGAATGTAATCACTGAAATTGAATATAATAACTATAACTGAAGTTTATACAGGAGAAAGTGTGTGGAAGAATATCTGTTAAACTGTTAACTGTGCCACCAACCATAGCTTTTACCAGGTATGTTGCACACAGATTTATCTCTCTGAGAGTAGACCATTTCAAATTATGTCTATGAAAAAGACAAACTAGATAAGCTGTTAAGGATTCATACAGTTGAGTGGGACCAAAATCTATAATTTAAATATACAGAAGCCTCATTTTTATAAGCAGTAAAATACAAAGGTCAAAAGCATAATTTATTCATAACTTTTTCTTCCTGTATAGTCTCTCTATATAAAACCCTAATATGCAAATAGACTGAATAGCTGAACAACCGAACAACCAGTTGCTCTGGCGTGCGCTGACCACCAGTGGGTGCACATGGAAAAAGGCGGGCATTGGCCAAAGCATGATGTTGGAGCAAGTGAGTGGGGGTACCAGACCAAGGCAGGGTGCCAATTGCTGTCATCGGGGCTTTCCTCTGATGGTTACTGAAAATTCACCAGGCACTCACACCTGCTGTTAGTGCCCACACCTATCTCTGGTGCCAGCCCCACTTGCACCCACTGCCAATGCCAGAGCCACCACTTGCACCTGCTTCCAGTTCCCAGTGCTAAGGGTTTCTTCACCTCTCCCTCTTCCTGAGGGGTGATCAGAGCAGCAAATGCTTTTTTGCACCCACTGATGGCTTCAGCCCACTTACACCAGCTGCTGTCACTTGGCCCCAATTGCTCTGTGCAGTTAGTGGTGCAAGCAGGGCTGGTGCCATCAGTGCATGGGAATCATGGGAACAGCGAAAGTGGTGCTGCTGGTAGACAGGTCGTGGTAAAAAGGGGCCAGGTGAGGTCACGGAAGATGGGCTGAGACCCTCCCCTGTGCCCACTGCAGCCTTGCAGCCCACAGTTCCTTTCAAGGTGCACAAATCTGTGCACTGGGCCCCTAGGTTACACTAAGATTATATTAACACTTGTAGCTTGTAGGCAAATAAAGTCATCTTATCTACCAATGCAACTTGAAACACTGTTATTTCACAAACTAGAGTTAGAAGCCTCATATACAACCAGTCTTTATAAACTTCATCCAATCACAAACAAAAGTGAAAGACTTGGAAGTCCACCTTAAGTTAGAATACTTGAGAGGTACTGTGTTATTAACTGAAATATTGTCATAGAGATATGCCTCTCAAAGCTTCCAAAGTAACTAGAGAAGCAAAAAAATATTCCTGTGTAAGAGCATTTATACTAAGCTTTGTATAATTAGCAATTGGTATAGCAAAATGGAAAGGGACATGCCTTGAAAATGTGTCATTTGCCGAAATCGGTTTGGCTCAGTGGATAGAGCGTAGGCCTTCGGACTGAAGGGTCCAGGGATCGATTTCGGTCAAGGGCATGTACCTTGGTTGCGGGCACATCCCCAGTAGGGGGTGTGCAAGAGGCAGCTGATAGATGATTCTCTCTCGTCAATGTTTCTAACTCTTTATCCCTCTCTTTTCCTCTCTGTAAAAAAATCAATAAAATATATATTTAAAAAAAGAAAATCTGTCATTTATTCCCATCATTCTGCATATCCAAAATAAACTTTACCTTGAATTCAGTCTCAAAATAAAAGGTGAATTTTAATTACATGCCAGAGTAGAAACTGACATCAGTTAGGAATATATGCTTTCTGACACTGGTGCTGCCACTAACATGCTATTTGGCATTGGAAAAGTCACTTTCCTTTCTCAGGTCTTATTTTTTACATCAGTAAAATGAAATGATCTCAAGAACCCTTTCAAACTCTAAAGAAACTATGAGAGCAAATAAATAACTTTGTTGGTTTTCATGATGTCTCTAAAGTGGCTGACTAAAATATCTTTTCAGATGGTTGTTGTAGAGACCCTGTTTAAGGAGAGGCTCCTGAAAGAAGTGACTATTATTCCACTTTCTCACAAGTGGGAGAAAGTTCAGAACATGCTAATTGGACAAGCTGGAAATACCAAAGATCTGCAAATGGAACAGGTGCAAATGTAACTGGTGATAATTGATGACTAATTATGCAAGCAATAACACACCCCAGGGTATGGGTTTGTCTGCCAATATATACATGCCTTGGGTGTAAGTATATTAGCAGGTAAACACACCCCTTGGAGGTTGTACTGTACAGAGAAAATGCTTCTGAAAACACAACATAGTATTAAGTAAAGTAAAATTTTTTTAAAACATATTAGTACATAAAATAGTTCAACCAGAAACAAGTCAACAGGCCTAGTTCCAAAGAAAATCCCATAGCAGATCCCACTTTAATAGCCCTCTCTTGGCACTTATCATTCTGACCCCTCTACCTACACCTGCTCAATACAAAATAAGCCACTTGGAAATTAATTAAATGTGTTCATTTGCCTTTAAAAATAAACTGTAATAAACCAAAATAGTATTTAGTGAGAATTCATAGAATGATGGCCAGAAAATGTTTTCTCATAAAGGATGAAGTATATGTGTCTAGTCTGCAGTAAATCATTTCCTAGTTTTTTTATCTGATGATGGATCACAGACCCTTGGAATAAATATATAAAAGCCTAAGCAACCATTATGATGGAATGACTAGTCGCTATGAGGCGCACTAATAGGGGGAAGATGCTTAATGCAGGAGTTTCCCCCTGGTGGTCAGTGCGCTCCCACAGTAAGTTGTGACAGCAGGAACCTCTCCCAACTCCACAGTAGCACTACTGAGCAGCACAGGCACAGTAGTTGGGGATGAGTGCAACCTGTGCAGTGCCTAGCCCCAGCCTGGGCTCCTCCCTGGTAGCTTGCTGCTCGGCACACTGTTACATCCCTTAGGGAATGTCAGACTGCCAGTTTAGGCACAATCCTCACAGGCCAGGCTGGGATCAGGCTTAAACCGGCAGTTGAATATCCCCTGAGGGGTCCCAGATTGCGAGAGGGCACAGGCCTAGCTGAGGGACCACTGGGGCACGGATTTCATGCACCCGGTCTCTAGTTGTAATATAACGATGACAGCCAAAAAAGCAATGCTGAGAAGAAAACTGAAGGAAATTATGAAAAGAAAATACTACTAGTTTTGTTCTTTTTAAAAATCATTATTGCTGTTTTTTTACATAGTAAGAATGAGAAGGGACAGGTTTCCCAACTTAGTATTAATTAAGAAAATAAAACAACTTCTGGAAGATATCAAGGAAGAGATTGATAGCAATACAGTCATAGTAGGGGACTTTAATATCCCACTGACACCACTGGATAAATCACCTAAACCAGGGGTCCTCAAACTTTTTAAAGTGGGGGCCAGATCACGGTCCCTCAGAGAGCTGGAGGGCCGGACTATATGAACTACTAATTCCTACTGTAACACCTCGGCTGCACTCACTGCCCAAAAAACCTGGCGGGCCGGATCAGACTCTTCGGCCCGTGGGCCGTAGTTTTAAGACCCCTGAACAAAAAATCAGCAAATAAACAACAATCCTAAATTACTAACTAGATCACATGGACTTGACATCCTTAAAACATTTCAATCCAAGCTACAGAATATACAGTTTTCTCCAGTGCACATGGAACATTTTCAAAGATAGACCACATATTATGACACAGGCAAAGTCTCTTTAAATTTAAGAAGAGAGAAGTCATAACAACTTCTCAGACAATAATGTCATAAACCTAGAAATCAACTATAAGGAAAAAAAAAAAAAGTCTAACACTTGGGGGCTAAACAACATGCTATTAAACAATGATTGGATTATTAAAGAGATCAAAGAAGAAATAGAAAGCATCTTGGAAAGAAATGACAATGAAAACACAACATTCCAAAATCTATGGGACACAATAAAAGCAGTCCTGAGAGGGAAGTTCATAGCTCTTCAGGTCTACCTCAAGAACAACAACAAAAATGGTAATAAATTATCTAACCTTGCAACTTAAAGAACTAGAAAGAGCAACAAGAAAAGCCCACAGTAACCAGAAAGAAGGAGATAATAAAGATCAGAGTGGAAATAAATGAAATAGAGACCAAAAAAATAATACATAAGATCAATGAAACCAACAGCTGGTTCTTTGAAAGGATAAACAAGATTGATGAACCTCTAGTCAGACTCACCAGGAAAACAAAGAGAGGGGACCCAAATAAACAAAATCAGATGAAAGAGGTGATGTAACAACTGACCCCACAGATGTACAAAGGATTGTAAAAAGAAAAAAAAAATACTTTGAACACCTCTACTCCAGCAAGCTGGATAACCTCAACGAAATGGAAACATTCCTAGAAAAAGAGAAGCTTCCAAAACTCAACCAGGAATATTAAAAAAAAAACCTGCATAGGCTGATAACTACTGATGAAAATGCAACAGAAATCAAAAAGCTTCCAGCAAACAAAAGCCCTGGACCAGATGGCTTCACAGGAGAGTTTTACCAAACATTCAAAGAACTAAAACCAATACTTTTCTACTATTCCAAAAAATTCAAGAGGAAGGCACACTTCCAAGCTCTTTTTATGAAGCCAGAATTACTACCCTAATTCCAAAACCAAATAAAGACACCACAAAGAGAATTGGAGGCCAATGTCCCTGATTAACATAGATGCTATAATCCTCAACAAAATTCTAGCAAATCAGATGCAGCATTACATTACAAAGATCATACACCATGACCAAATGGGATTTATTCCAGGAATGCAAGACTGGTGCAATATGTGCAAATCAATAAATATGATGCATCACATAAACAAAGTGAGAAACAAAAATCACATAATCATATCAATTGATGCAGAAAAGGCATTTGACAAAATCCAGCACCCTTTACCAATAAAAACGCTCAGCAAAGTGGGAATAGAGGAATCATAACTCAACATAATAAAAGCCTTATAACAAACCTATAGCCATCATCATACTCAATGGGCAAAAATTAAAACTATTTCTATTAAGAATAGGAACAAGACAGGGATGCCTGCTTTCACCACTCCTGTTCAACATAGTACTGGAAGTGCTAGCCACAACAATCAGACAAGAAGAAGAAATAAAGGGTATCCAAATTGGAAAAGAAGTAAAATTTTCCTTATTCGCAGATGACATGATACTGTATATAGAAATCCCTAAAGCCTCCATCAAAAAATTATTAGACTTAATAAATGAATTTGGCAATGTAGTAGGTTACAAAATTAATGCCAAGAAATATATGGCATTTCTATACACCAATAGTGAACTTACAGAAAGAGACTCTAAGAAAAAAATCCCATTTACCATCGCACCAAAAAAATTAAGATAGCAGCAAGGAATAAAGTTAACTAAGGAGGTAAAAGACCTCTACTCATTAAACTACAGAACATTGAGGTAAAATACCTCTACTCATAAAACTACAGAACATTGAAAAAAGAGATAGAGAAAGACATAAGTAGATGGAAGAGCATACCATGTTCATGGATTGGTAGAATCAACATCATTAAAATGTCCATACTACCCAAAGCAATATATAGATTCAGCACACTCCCCATTAAAATACCAATAGCATATTTCACAGACCTAGAACAAACTCTCCAAAAATTCATCTATCAATAGAATAAAATAGACCTCGAATAGCTGCAGCAATCCTGAGAAAGAAGAGCAATGTAGAAGAGATCTCAATACCAGATAGCAAACTGTATTACAAAGCAGCTGTTCTCAAAACTGCCTGGTATTGGCACAAGAACAGACATATAGATCAATGGAATAGAATAGAGAACCCAGAAATCAACCCAAAACACTATGCTCGATTAATATTTGACAATGGAGGCAAGAGCATACAATCAAGTCAACACAGTTTCTTCAGTAAATGGTGTTGGGAAAATTGGACAGATACATGCAACAACAAAAAGAGAGAGAGAGAGAGAGAGAGAGAGAGAGAGAGAGAGAGAGAGAGAGAGAGAGAGAGAGAGAAAGAAAGAAAGAAAGAAAGAAAGAAAGAAAGAAAGAAAGAAAGAAAGAAAGAAATTAGACCACCAACTTTCACCATACACAAAAATAAACTCAAAATGGATAAAGGACTTAAACATAAGACAGGAAAGCATTAAAATATTAGAGGAATCCACAGGCAGCAAAATCTTAGACATATACCTAAGCAATTTCTTCACCAATACTGCTCCTAGGGCAATGGAAACTAAAGAGATAATAAACAAATGGGACTGCATAAAAATAAAAAGCTTTTTCACAGCAAAAACCATCAACAAAACAAGAATGCCCACTGCATGGGAGAACATATTTGCGAACTTTATCTCCGATAAGGGTTTAATCTCCAACATTTACAGGGAACTCATACAACTTAACAAAAGGAAGATAAACAACTCAATCAAAAATGGGTAATGGACCTAAATAGATACTTTTCAAAATAGGATATAAGGAAGGCCCAGAGGCATATGAAAACACACTCAAGGTCAGTAATCATCTGAGAGATGCAAATCAAAACTACAATGAGGTACCATCTCACACTTGTCAGAATGGCTATCAGCAGCAAATCAACAAATGACAAGTGCTGGCAAGGATGGGGAGAAAAAGGAACCCTCCTGCTCTGCTGTTGTGAATGCAGACTGGTGCAGCCACTGTGGAGAACAGTACCATGTTTTCTCAAAAAACTAAAAATGGAACTCCCATTTGACCCAGTGTTCCCACTTATAGGAATATATCCCAAGAAATTAGACACACCAATCAGAAAGGTTATATGCACCCCTATTTTCATAGTGGCACAATTCACCATAGCTAGGATTTGGAAGCAACCTAAGTGCCTATCAGCAGATAAGTGGATTAGAAAACTATGGTACATCTCCACAATGGAATACTTTGCTGCGGTAAAAAATAAATAAATAAATAAATAAAATAAAATAAAATAAAATAAAATAAAATAAAATAAAAAGAAAAAAAGAGGAAAAAAAGGGAAAAAAAAGAAGGAATTCTTACCATTTGCAGCAGCATGGATGGAACTGGAGAGCATTATGCTAAGTGAAATAAGCCAGTCAATGAAAAAAACAAATACCACATGATCTCACTGATTTATGAATAATAAAGAACATTATAACCTGGTGAACAAAAAGACAGATACAGATGCAGAAAAGTATCCAACAGACTGTCAAATTACAGTAGGAAGGTTGGGGTAGGAGTGGGGAGGTAAGAGATCAACTGAAGGACTTGTATACATGCATATAAGCATAACCAATAGATGCAAGACACTGGGGGGTGAGGGCATGTATAGGAGTGGGGTAGGGGGCAATGGGGAGATATGGACACATGTAAGACCTTAATTAAGAAAAAAATTGAAAAAATTTTAAAATGAAAAAATAAAAAATAAAAACCAAAGGAAAAATATCCTCAGGTGAAGATTTTTTTTTTATGTTGAATTAATGAATAAAAAAGTATAGTCAAAGTTCTAGCACTAATAGAGGTTAAATGTTAAGACCTAGACTTAGACTGCTGGTCAAGTAATTCAAAAGTTTGTCAAAATCATTACATTTACAAGAATGTATAGAGTTTGTTCTAAGATAGATTGAATATGAACATAATGATGAAGCCAATTTTCCAGCTATATAGCTATTCAACCTTGGCTTTCAATGCTCCATGATTATACACCAGAGTTCAAAAGAGGCTTCATAAAGAAAAAAAATTGTGGCATAACACTCTCAGGGTGATAATTTCAGCTTAGCCTCAGTGAAATATCTCCTTCCTATTTACCTAATAATTATATCAGGTTGGATAAAATTAAATGGATAATATTTGACAAAATTTTACCTAAACAAGAAGATTTTATAAATGTTTGACCTTGGTATATTTTAAACTAATAGTTTCCAAATGCGTTGAATCAATCATTTTGCTACCTTCCCAAATGGAGTGCCCTTATTGGGAAGTCTTTTCCAGTCACCTTGGAATAAATTGTACTATTTCATGCCCAGCCTTAGCTATTTTCAAATCTGGTTTCCTTCATCTTCCACACTGCTCCAATCAGATATATTCTGGAAGTATGCCAATTTCCCTCAAAGCACAAAGTAAAATCCATTGCTACTGACTAATTTCCTTAGAAAGTGGTTGAATTATTAAGGATCCTTCTGGTATAAGTGATAGAACCCCAATTCTAAATGAACTAGCTTAAGCAAAAATGGGACTTTATTGATTTATAAACTGAGAAGTAAATGAATTGAAATGATGATTCTAGAGGCTCAGATCCTTCTTTCTCACCACTTTTATTGCTTAGTTACACTCTGCATAGAGGTACTCTACATTGATGACTAATATGGCTACAGATATCTTTAGACTCACATTCTCCTTAGTTAATCTAGTGGAATGGTTTCTTTCTGATTTCTTTGGGAAAGATACTGATAAGTTCTCTATTGGCCCAATGTCAACTCCTGGGCCAAGTCTGTACCCAAAGATGGAATACAATAATTGCACATAATTGCACAGCCTGAGTTATGTATATTGGTAGGCATAAAAGTTTGTGGGATGTGCGCAGATCCATGTAATTGACAAATCTACCAAAAACTCAGACATTAGAGGGCGAGTACCTCAAAAGCAAGGTGAACACTTAACCAAAGAAAGGATAAGAAATATGTACAGAGAGTATAATCATCATCACATCATCATCATCATTATCATCATCATTACCATCACAAGTCCATTTTTGTGTATCTATTTGGCAGAATGAATTCAGAGAATCTTACTGAAATGGACCAGGTGCATACTTCAGGCCTAAGTAAGATAATTAAAAAAAAAACACAAAAAAACAAAAAAAACAAACTCATCTTTGTTTCTAGGATTTAGATTTGCATTGTGGCAATTTTTACCAACCCAGAAAGTGTTCTCATGAAACCAAGAGACATGGGTTGGTTTTTGCAGAAGGAAGAGATTTTTGGTGTTAGGCAAGCCTCTTTGAAGTCAATAGGGGAGGCATCTAGCCCCTCCTGTACTGATAGATATTGTTTCTCATTAAAAATAATAATAATTAGAAAGACAAAACTATGGAATTTTAAGAAAACAAAGCATTACCAAGAGTCAAGTAAACTTGAGAAGGTAGTCTATAAAAGGTTTAAGATAAAATGTGTTAATATCACTGGGGAGCAGTTTGAACCAATAATGCCAAATTTCATGGAAGGCTTAAGGGATGAAATTATTCAAGAAGTAAAACTACTTAAAATTCATGTCATTGATAGACAATATCATGATGATCTTCGGTGGAAAGTCATGTGCAGAAAACACTTGGGTTATCCTAGAGATTCCCCACACAGCTGGAGAGCTTTGTTTGCTTGTTTGTTTCATTATCCCTAATCCTAGGATTCATCCCAAACCAGATGTTCTTAAAATTTTGATGTAAATTAAAATAATTAATGAGAAGTGAGTCTGCCTCATGATACGGGGGCTTTCTAAACTTGGAAAGAATAATCAGCTTCAGGGAGGCTTTTAAGTATGACAAGCACAGTTAGTAGTAACAATGGCAGCAGTAATGGTATTACATGAAATATCATCATTGGTTTCATCAGATATTATTGCCATAAAACTTTCTACATCAAATCTATTATATAGCATATAGACATTGCCACAGAGACAAGCCCAGGAAATTCTAGTTTGAAACTTCTTAATATTAAGAAAGAATATATTTTCTTTCTGTTTTATTATTTGTCAAAATTTGCATGACAGGGAAGAGCTATTTGTTGATAAAAATACAAATATGGTGTGATCCTGCCATGGATAATTTAGAGATAATTACACCTACTGAAAGGCAGCACAGGTGGTTGTTGTTTCTGCCACAATAATGTTCCATTTCATTTCAACAAGCAATTGGCAATTGTCTCTGCAAGGTTCTACTCCATACTAAATGACAATCAGAAATGCAAAAGCATTGGCACCAGGTTTCATATTCCACAATAGAACAAGAATAATCTTGTTATTTAATTTGAAGTGAACTCCATTTCATGTTCTTTCTTTGATGTCTTTTCTTTTCTGACAGAGATTTATTGTCAGTAAGTTGGTTGTAATAGGAAAAACCCACTTGGATGCTAACATATTGCCACAAATAACACAATCAACAGTGTGCTATCTTTTACCATAAAGGATGCTATTCTAATTCCAGGTAGTGACTAGAAACAATTGCAACTATAGCAACTGTGACTGTTTCAAGCCTTAATGTAACTTCTGGGAAACTTGAATGTACATTTTTTTTTCTTTCCAAGAAAGGCACATTGTGAATCTCTCTGACCAGTTTATTTTACCTAAAATTCAACTGGGTTTAGTGTCCCCCTCCAAAAAAAAAGAATATTAAACCATAAAGCACCGTTTTAATCTTTATGGGAAAGAAACAGTATGACAAATATTGTATTTATGACAAATATTTCTGGAGCAATTCAGTACCTTACTTCACACTTCTGGCATAAAGCTGACAAAGGGGCTTAATAAGGAATGCACTAAGGTGCTCATTTATACAGAGTTAATGAAGGTTTAGTCCTAGGTTGGTAAATATGAACAAATAGGAACTGTATCAAATTTTGGATAGACAGGCTACATGAATAGTCAAAGGAAGAGTAGTGGGGATAAGTTAGGTACTGAGGAGTATCTAAAAGAAAAAAAATGCTTGAGGGAGATTATCAGAGACAGAGCAAGGGGAAATCCTTATGACTATGAGAAGTCACTGCATTTATTTTTCATTGAGCTTGTGGGGTCTCAGGCACTGGAAAGAGAAAGCCATTGATGGCACTGCTCTGGCAACCTTTCTACATTAATTATCCCAATTCAATAGCCTTCAAAAGATATTTATTAAGCACCCTCTGTGTAGAGTGTGATGCATTAGACTCACTGCTTTCCAGCAAAATGGTTTATGGAAGAGAAAGTGGTCACTTTCATTGTCCTTGTCTTCCCCTAGTTGGTTAGGAAAGGCTACCAGCTCTGTGCTGATGATAATTCTGATAGTATATCTGAGATCAACAGGAAAGCCTGTCACACCTCTTTTATAATTTTGGGGGGGGAAAGATTAAATGAGATAACCGACCTAAAGAGCTCAGCATCAGGCCTGGTACAGAGTAAACTATGTGGAATAGATCTATTTCAGTATAAATTATGGCAAAACTAAAATCAAACATATTTCAAGAATAAATAAAACTCAGAAGTTAGATATGCTTCCAAGTTTGAACCAAAGGTTTATCAGTAGCTCTTTTTTTCTACAATTATGTCAGCTCTGCTCTCCTACTTGTGCCAGATCCTTCCACAGACTGGTTATAAAATGGCTCCAGTAATTCCAGGACTCAAATCAGTTGCTCAACCCTGCAGCCTATACTAGGGTAAGCTTCTCTAGAACAAATGGGGAATATATGTTGGATTTTTAACTAGAAAAATAAAAAAGATACACTTATACAATTATATAAGATGAGTGACTAGTGGTTTCTGTGCTACCAGTTTACTAAATCTTGTTTTATCTATTTAGAATTACATTTGTGAAACTTATATTTTAATAAACAAGTCAAAACTAGTCATAGAATAAATTAACTGAGCAATGAGTTTTAATAGCAAGGCTGATTGCTTTGCATAAATCTAGCTTTGTCCAATACAGTATACGGAGAAGTCGAATCAAAACCAGTTACACATCACAGATTTCTAGCCACGTGCCTGATCTTGTTAGAGGAAGACATTAGAATTTATGTACCCCCTGCCAACCCTGATTCTACTGTTTTCCTGGCTCATTTCATAAATCATTTTTCCTCCTCTGGCCCCAAACTAGAAGTAATGCATTCACTATCTAAGGTCAGTAGAGAGTCTACAGGTAATTGTAGTACTGGTTCTGTCTAATCTAGTTAGTACATACTAGGTACCACATATTCTATTTAGATCCAGAAATACCCTGAGATACTCACCAGGATATGAAGAATACAATAATATAGATATAACCAAGATCTTGAAAGAGTACAGTAGAAGTAACTTTCCTTGTAGTCAGAAACAGGATGAATTTATATGCTAAACAACAGAGAATGGGAGAATACTTTCCTTGCACTCTGACAAATATTTGGTGCCATTATTTTTATTATTTGCCAATTTGATAGTTGTGATTGTTATGTAACAATAACCCTGGAATATGAAGAACCATTTGATCTATAGAGATGAATCTTGTATTAGAAATTTTTCCTGATTTATGACTTTGAAATTGTTTATCTTTTGTTCTCTTCATCAGAGATACCAATTATGAGGATATTTGATCACCTTTGTTTTCTTTCCATATATACCATTTGATAGTTATCATAAATTGTATACCTTTACCAATTCCTGTTTATATCTTCTTTTTTGCTCTTTAAAAAAATAGAATTTATTGATTTTAGTGAGGAAGGAAGAGGGAGAGAGAGATAGAAACATCAATGTCAGAGAGAGTCATTGATTGGCTGCCTCCTGCACGCCCCCTACTGGGGATTAAGCCCACAACCTAGGCATGTGCCCTTGGCCACAATCAAACCTGGGACCCTTCAGTCCGCAAGCTGACACTCTATCCATTGAGCCAAACCAGCTAGGGCTGATTATATCTTTTTATGTATGGAGTGATGCTTAACAGCTGTTTCCATATTTTACCAAAGATAAAAATCTCTCCTTGGCTTTGAGGTGGTTTCAAAATAAGAAAGAATCTCAGCTTGTTAAAGCTAGAACTTTTACCTCAGCTATTAATTACAGTCATACCTTGGTTCTCAAATGTCTCCCATCTCAAACTGGTTCATGGAAAAAATGCGATTTGTCCATTTTCTAACAAAATGTAATTTCTGGACTTGACAACCCTTTATGCTGATATATCAGCATGACAAAAAGCATCTCTCTGGCCACAAACAAAAGAGAGAATAAGACTCAGTTAACTGCACTGTGAATATTTTCCTTTTTGCTTTTGTTGCTGGTGAAATGGATGATTAGCACAATTTTAAACTGTAAAGAGGCCATCAAGTGTACTGATGTTGTTAAGGGTGTGGAAGTGCTCACAAAACAATGATCACAGGAAACTGAAGAAGAAGAAAAACTGTTGCTGATTTGGATAAAGGAATAGCAGTTAGCAGATGACAGTATTTCAGAGGCAGTGATATGAAAAAATGAAGATGCCCTTGATTACCCTTAAAATGAGTGCTGAAAGTGATTGTTTAACACTAGTAGGGGTTGGTTCAATACCTTTAAGGAAAGAAATGTTTGTTTATAGATTTAACAGTATATTAATTATGTACTGTATATAAGAAAGGTTAAAATGGAATTATTTAGGGTTCTGGGACAAATTAATTCAATTTACATTATTTCTAATGGGGGGAAATGATTTGGTTTTTGAACAAATTGCTTGACAAACAGCCTTCTGGAATGAGTTAAGTTGGAGAACTGAGGTTCCACTGTATCTATAAGCCCTTGTTACATATAAATATCAATAACAGCTATTCACATTTTGTTAGAATAATTTTTCTTTTATTCTTTTGATACCATTGTAATTTAACCTATTTATTAAAATAACTGGAAAGGAGCAAAGGGAAAGCCAATTATTATAGGCATTCATTTGTGCAGCTTTGCCAAGAAGTTGCAGTTTAGCATTCCCCAGGTCTAGTCCCCACAGATACCTGGGGGAAAGGACATGTGCCCACTAAAGTCTATGGAAGGTACTTGCCAGACAGTGACACCTGGGAACCGGTCATTGGCCAGAGTAGGCGTGGCCACTGTAAGCATGAGAAGATTTGAGATACTTAAGCTCCTAAACAAAGGAGTTTGCTCTTTTGGTTTGCTCTCTTAACTCTCTTGCTTGCTCATGTTTGATTCCTAGCTTGTGGGACTCTCACACTACTGAATTTGGCCATAGGACCATGTGGATTCCACATATTGGGCTGATGGACTTCAACTAGCCTAATGCTGTACCGGACTCAGCTCTACCATGGAATGGAAACGTTGGATAACGGTTTTTCCTCTAGCTCTGCTGAATCCCCAGCTGCACCTCTTCCATGACTGGGTTAAGGGAAATAGGACTTTGGAAACCCAGGAATATATTCCCACACAAATAAAGCTTTCTACCACACCTCATCAACCACAAAAGAAAAACTGTTCTATTTCTCAATGCCATTTGTCACTTAGAAGATAATGTCTATTTCTCGGAATTCCAGAATTCTTATCACCTGTCATTCTAATTTGAGTTCAATTCTTTTTCATCTTAAGCATGAAATCTAAATAGAGGCTTAAAAGGAAATAATATTAGAAACAGATAACTTATCTACTATTCAAGAAGTATCAAGTTGGTTTGACAAAGAAAGATGAACTTTATCTAAATATCACCTGCTTAGTTGCCATCCAGTTGTTGTTAAACATTTTCCATTTATATTCTAAGTACAAATTTGGGATAGAGAGATACTGCTTTTATCACCACCTTCTCCTGCTTTCCCATGTGCTCAACAGAGCAACTTAAAACTTCTGAAAAAACCATGCTTCCCCGGTGCTTTAGTTATAGTCTTCCCTCTGTTGGAATGCTCATAGCACATACTTCATACTGCATGTTTTATCTTACTAATTTTTACTAATTCTTCAAATCACCTAAGGCGCCATATCCTCCATAAAGCCAATTTTTATCCCAAATTCTAGTTACAGCCAGGTGTACATAGAGCACCTTGAGAATCACTCAATCACTATCCAAGATTAAATATGTCTCTATCTGAATTGGTATTCACCACTTGATCATGAGCTGCTTTAGATCTATATGCCTTACAACTGAAGTAAAGTTTGGCTCTAAGAAGGAACTCAGAAAATATTGATTAAATGAATGATAGAGGAGTAGCTAAGAAAAGCACCATGAGCATAGGTAAATGGAAAAGTTCCAGTACATTATTTTATTTTATATTCACAACTAGAGGTGCAGTGAACAAAATTCATGCACAGAGGGGCATGTCTCTTAGCTTACCCTGCACACTCTCCAATCTGGAACCCCTGGATGGATGTCCTACTGCCCCTTTAGGCCTGATCCTGGTGAGATTGGGCCTAAAAGGGTAATTGGACATCCCTCTCATAATCCAGGACTTCTGGCTCCCAACCACTCCCCTGCCTGCCTGCCTGATTGCCCCTGACTGCTTCTGCCTGCCAGCCTGATCACCCCTAACCACTCCCTGCCAGCCTGAGTGACACCTAACTGCTCCTCTGCCAGCCCTATTGTCCCCAACTGCCTTTCCCTGCTGGCCTGGTCACCCCTAACTGCCCTCCCTTGCCGGCCTGGTAGCCCCCAACTGCCCTCCCCTGCTGGCCATATTGTGGCAGCCATCTTGTGTCCACATTGAGGCAGCCATCTTTGTGTTGGAGTAACAGTCAGTTTGCTTATTACCTCTTTATTAGATAAGATATCTATGTAGTACAATATCATTGACATAATTTTACAGATAGGTAAATTTGTCCTAAGATATCAAGCTAATTTGCCAATGGACTTTACTTAGTAAAAAAGCCCTATTTCTGTTATGTCCTTCTTTCCTCCTTTCCTTCCTTTCTTCTAGATTTATCTCAGCTTATGCTATTATGTAGACAAGGGTGATAATGCCAAGAAAAAAAATATGTTCAAGAATGCTGAATGTTAATGGTTCTGGTGTTTGACACTTGACTTTTTGAAAAGATAACTATTTTTAAGAAAAGGAAGTCTGGGCTTGGAAATGGAGGCTGGAAGTAAGTGATTCTGGTAAAGAGAGCAGTGATGATCAAACTGAAAAAGAATAAAGTGGAGTAGTGTGCTTTGGAGTCAAGGCATTAATGGTTTC
Source organism: Pipistrellus hanaki (assembly GCF_964339955.1). Lineage (NCBI taxonomy): Eukaryota > Metazoa > Chordata > Mammalia > Chiroptera > Vespertilionidae > Pipistrellus > Pipistrellus hanaki. The sequence continues at coordinate 16,736,089 of NC_140524.1, read as the reverse complement.
ATATCCTGATATTGTTACTATTATTGTATGAAAGGGTCTAGTGCCACAGTGAATGCATATGAAATGCTCAGCCAATAATAGGCCTGCTTTAAACTTTCAGTTGTGGTGATAACAATTTAAAAAGCATTTTAATATCCATCTGGGTAAATTTAATCTAAATGAAAATTAAAAAAAAAAAAAGTTCCTTGTTGGTGTTTTTCATGGACAGAGAAAAAGAGAAATTCAGCCAGGATGCTCCTGAAATAGTCCAAAGGAAAAGAAAAAAAAAAAAGGAGAAATATATAAGGTGAAGTTCTGACTTTTTATGTCCTTTAAAAAAAAAATCAGAAAACCATGATATGTCTACACAATGGAATACTATACTGCCATAAAAAGAAGGAATTCTTACAATTTGCAGCAACCTGATTGGAATTGGAGAATATTATGCTAAGTGAAATAAGCCAGTCAATGAAAAAAAAAATACCATATGATCTCACTCATTTTAAAGAAAATGATAAACTGATGAACAAAAAGATACAGAGACAGTAAAGCATCAAACAGACTGTCAAATTACAGTGGGTAAGTTAGGGAGATGTGGGGGAGATAAGAGATCAACCAAAGGACTTGTATGCATGCATACAATAAGCATAACCAATTGACACAAAACTCTGGGGGGTGCAGGCATGTATGGGAGTGGGGGTGGGGGGACAATGGTAAGATATATACACATATAACACCTTAATAAAAATGAAAAAAAAATGAAAACTGAAATCATCATTAGAGTTTGTCAAGAATGATACCACTGTAATGAGTGGGAAATTATATTTGGGGCTTGGAATAAATTTAAATTACTTTCTAAAAACAAGTTAAAACTAGTGTTTTAGAATAACAATATCCATACCCTGGCCCATCCTATGAAATGCTGATTTAATTGGTATGGAGCAGAGCTTGTGCATCAATATTTTTAAATATAGTTTTATTGATTTCAGAGAGGAAGGGAGAGGGAGATAAAAAAACATCAATGATGAGAGAGAATCATTGATTGGCTGCCTCCTGCACAGCCCCTACTGGGCATAGAGCCTGGAACCCTGGCATATGCCCTTGATCAGAATCAAACAGGGGACCCTTCAGTCTGGAGGCCTACACTCTATCTGTTGAGCCAAACCAGCTAGGACTGTGCATCAGTATTTTTCACAAGCTCCCAAGAGATTCTACCGTGTTTCCCCGAAAATAAGACATCCTCCGAAAATAAGACCTGCTTACAGGTTTCCTTCTGAGTGAAATATAAGGCATCCCCCAAAAATAAGGCCCCCCTAGGCTAAACATGAGAGATTTGGTCCACTGATTCTGAAAGAAATGGAGTCACAAGAAATTCAACAGGAAATTCAGGAATTGAATTGTTATGATGATGTTCCAGAAGATGATGACATGATTATCATTAAATAAATGAGTAAATTCTTGATAATGTAGGATTCACAGTTTGTCTGGTTTGTGTTGACAACTACCGTACTACCATACGGTATACAGGTAATAAATTTCCTTTATTTTCATTGAACAATAAATGTGTACCGTATTCTTCTTCATGGAAAAATAAGACATCCCCTGAAAATAAGACCTAGCGCATCTTTGGGATCAAAAATTAATATAAGACACTGTCTTATTTGTGGGGAAACAGGGTAATGTACAGCCAGAAGTGACAATAAGTCCTCTAGTTTACCTCAGGCATAGCCAAGGATAGGTAAATACAATGTGAAATCTATCTGTCCTTTGGTGCTAACACTTGATAATTATTCCTCAGCTAGGTGTAGTAGTTTAACCTCTCCTGCCTTTCTGTTGGGGAAGGCAATTTCCTGCCAGTGACTATCATTACTCTACTGGGCATGGTGAACTCTACCACTGCTATAATAAGCTTGGAATATCCTGCCAATACCTCAATTAGAAAGCCATATTTGTAAAACTGTCTGCATTTGTGCTGGAGAGTTAATGTTTGTTTAGTTGGGGCAATGAATCAAGGAGGTGTATCAATAACAGCTGTGACTTTTTGGGACTTCATGTGTCCAGCATGGAAGCAGTCACAAGTGGGAATCAGGACAAATGGGTGGACTCCTAAAAATATCTAAAGGGGATATTTTGAAGGGGAAATTTCAAGTCAATTATTAGGGTGTGGGTAAATTAGAATTTTAATGTTTGGTTTAATGAGATCAATTATTTTTTAGAGCTGAGTTTGGCAAACATCTTTATAAAGGTCTAGATAGTAAACATTTTAGACTTTGTGAGCCATAGGCAAAATTTTGTTTACAAAAACAAAGACTTTACTGAATTTGGTACATGGTCTATATAGTAGATCCCCTTATCCGTGGGGAATATATTCCAAGACCCCCAGTGGATGCTTGAAACTACAGGGCAAAAAACTATATATACTATTTTTTATATATATACATACTTTTATGGTTTCTCTTTGGCATGTCTGACTTGCCAGCATCACTGCCCTTGTGCTTTGGGTCATTATGAAGTAAAATAATGCTTACTTGAACACAAGCACTGCAATATCACAACAGTTGATCAGATAACCAACATGGGTGCTAAGTCCCTAACAAGCAGAAGCATATACATCAGTGTTTCCCAAACTTCTCTCATGATGAGAATCACCTGGTGGAGTTGTTAAAACACAGATTCCTGAATCCCAACTAAGAAGTGCTAAACTAGAATTTTTGGGAACATATAGGTAAAATTGCATACCTAATTTAGTGCTCTAAGATTTTATATACAGAGCACTAAATTAGGTATGCAATTTTACCTATATGCTCCCAAAAATTCTAGTTTAGCACTTCTTAGTTGGGATTCAGGAATCTGTGTTTTAACAACTCCACCAGGTGATTCTCATCATGAGAGAAGTTTGGGAAACACTGATATACATGGTTCAATAAATATTTGTGAAGTGAATATACAAGGAGGTGGGGAGACTGGAGAAAGGTGTGTAAGATAATGATTGAGGAAGAAAAGTGTAAGCATGAAAGATCTAGGAAAAATGCAGCAGAAATTCTAGGAAGAAGGAAGGCCCACTTGGGGGATCCTTTCTTCTGAACAGTTCTGTAACCACAATTACACTTAGCAGATTGTGTACAGGTGAAGAAAAAGTAGAAAAGTAAATTTAATGATGATTGGAGCATTGAAAGAAGTGATCAAAAATACTGGAAGGAATTATACTATTACCAATAGGCAACATTTTTCAATTATAAGTAATGAAAAATCTTGTGACTGTGACACTAGAGAGTATACCTGAAAAACGAATGAAGGATTATTTAAAACAAAACAGAACCATAATAATGAAAGGGCAGTCTAATGACAATTTGGAAGCCAGACTTCGCTTACTGCTGGGGATTGATGGAGGGAAGCCTATAAAATACTTGATGGTAATGCAGTACTGTTGATCTTGACAATTCTTCTATTTTTCAATTGTGATTCAATTTTCCTGTTATAGGGACTGCACTATATGAAGTTTTAAGGAAAAAGCAATTTACAGCTTTTGGCAGCTGAAGACTATCTAATTAAAAGGTTCAAAACTAGAGTTTTCAGGTGCTCTAGGGCATGTTTGAAACCACAAACCATTTCCTTTTCTATGTACTAACTAGTGCAAAACTTTAAGCACTTGGTCAGTAGTAGGAAGCAGCTCAAGATACCTCACTTTAGAATTCACCAAAGATCTGATCTCAGCAACAAACAAAAATCTATCTCACTTCAGCTACAGCCACAGGCAATTGAAGCAATCCCGAATGAGGAAATGAGGGGCATCTGGAACTCTCAAGGAAAAGGCCACTGTCTTGTAAAAGGCCTGGCAGAAAGCTTGGGGCTAGCTCTGGAGAAGTATGTGCAGGGGATAACAATTACATGGCTTTCAGCAAATTGTTTTTAACAGCAACTGAGAATTTCAAGACGATAATGCAAACACTAAATTAAGGAAGACAAGACATAAAGGAAAGGCCTTTGGGCAGTAAGGATCAGAGATGAAATACACTAGAATTAATGGTGCAAAATGCCTAGGCTCAAAGCAATAGGAACAGCTAGATTTGCTCTCAGGAGAATGATCCTTGGTTTTTGAATAAATTGTATGAAAATTGGGCAATTTCGTCACAACTAATGATTTTAGAGGTAATATGATGATACCTGAAGATTACAATTCTGTGTATAAAACATGTTGCTGCTGTAGAAAACCCACTACCTTACCAAACTAAAGAGCTTATCTGAAAAAAATCTAAGAACTAGAACTCAGAAGTTTTGTGGACTTGGACCCAGAAAAATCAGAATATTTATAAGACATGATATTCAAAAGTGTAACTTCTCAGGAATCAGAGGTCATAGATGGTTGTGTAGGTAAAGAGATGCCTTCCAGGTTATGAGTTTCTGAGGAAATTTTACCAAGATCTAGAAAAAGATTTGGAAAAGTGGCTACCATATGAAATAGTCTAATAAGTTGCTAGACAAAAGCCTACATCTGACTCTTACAACTTACAAATAAACTTGCAGTCTGACTGAATCAACTGAAATTTAATCAACATATTGTAGACACTATTGCCTAAGCAATGGTGAAACCACTGTGTCATTTCTGTGACATACTAATAATACACTATAGGTGAGGCTACTGGATTGAACCTAGGTGAGTTGTTTTTTTGTTTTGTTTTGTTTTGTTTTGTTTTGTTGTTTTTTCCCCCTTAAATCTTCAATTGATGACTCAAATGCTTATTGACCTCTTAGAAGCAAGAGATAAAGAGTGAGCTAGGGATTTCTTAAACTCAGAATGAAGTAATAGTTGCTTAAAAAATACCCCACAAGAAGCAGATGAAGAAATATGCATTAAATTCTGTGTGTTCATTCATGCTTCCAGTGGGAATGTGTTTGGCAATTACAATTAACCAGCTACTAAGCTAGCAGCTGATGGAGAAGCCGTGGTCCTTGTCTTCAACTAGCAAAGGAAGGAAGGCAAATCCCAGAGATGACATATCACCCTCCCACTACTTACCTACCTTTTGTTCTGCTTTTTATTACAAAAGAATACTAAAATCAATAATCTATTTCTAATTCTATGTGTTAGTAGGTCAAGAGCTAAATAGACTCTGATTTCTTCTAATCATGATAGCAATGTGATCCATAGAGGCAAAACAATTGTCAGCAATAACTCAGTGCTGCTCTCAATACTACAATAAAGACATGACAAAACACACACACACACACACACACACACACACACACACACACACAAACAACACCCAACTCATAAAGTCATGTGTTCAATGCATGTACAGTTTTAAATGGCATATATTAAAATTAAGAGTTGGATGGGACAGTATTAGCACTTAATCATGTAAAAGCAAACTGATCAAACCCACATTCTATTTTTTAAGTTCAACAGAAAACAAGAGAAAACTGTATACAAAAAAAAAACAAACACTGTACCTCAAGAAATAGAGGGACTGCTGATTGTTAGAATTCTTATATGTGAACATCCAGTAAGTTTAAATTTTATGTCAAACTACAAATTGTATTTGACACCTATCATCAACATAGATCTTTTCTACCAAAAAGCCACTTTCTCTGGTGTGAATTCATCTCCCGCCTCTCATAAACCCTTTGAAAAATTCAGTGCCTATTATAAACACCAAGGAAACCCAAAAATAATTTTATTTCTAAGTGTAGCTAATGTGACAATGAATCACATTTCAAACTGAGTCTCAGAAACATCCCTATGAAAAGTGTGTCCAGTCTGTGGAATGAGACTGTAGCCTTGTACTAAAGAAAAATCCAGTTCTGCACTTGCAAAAAGTAGCAGATGCTACATCTATGAGCTGGATTAGTCAGTCAGTCGAGCTGTAATTTTCTTATCCCAAGCTATAAATGGAAAAAAGGATGAGAGAAACCTTCTAAAAACTAGGCATGCTTTTCTTTTAATAATTCTGCTTCTGCACCTCTAATCTTGCTATTTGTAACTGAGTCACTTTGTGTATTCTGAACTTTCCCTCGAGGACTATTCTCAGATTATCCTTACTGTTTGTTTTTGAATTAGATAACTTTAGACAGGATATCCTGCCCAAATGAAACCGTGAAAGCCAAATGGCTGGCTTGAATCGGTGCCTGCCTATTCCCCTCAGTTAGGTGGAAGACACAATGGATTTACCTTTCTTTCTGTAAAATAAAGGGATGGCCTACATGAGAGCCATGGTGACATCCTGCCATCTCCCTACATATGAATTATTCTTGTTATTTGAATAACTAAATAGTAATGTCACAGAAAAAACAATGTTTCCAAAATGTTCACATTTTAGCTCCCCCTCATATTTTGCTTGTGAAAAACACTTAGTAGAATATTAGAAAACACAGGATTTAGCCCTATCCAGTTTTTCTCAGAGGGTAGAGTGTTGCCTGCAGACCAAAGGGTCCTGGGTTTGATTCCAGTCAAGGGCACATACTTTGGTTGCAGGCTCCTCCCTGGCCTGGGGCCCTGGTCTGAGACAACCAGTTGTATTTCTCTCACATTGATGTTTTTATCTCTTTTCCTGTTTTCCACTCTCCCTAAAAACCAATGGAAAAATATCCTTGGGCGAGTATTAACAAAAAACAACAAAAAGGAAAATATAGAATTCAGTCATTATGCACAAGAAAGCAAAACCCTTTACCTAATTATGTTAGATAGATAAAATAAAAAATCTAGTAGCTTTATATGTAATGGAAATTATTGGCTTCTGAATACTTGGAAAGACATATTTAGGAGAAGGATTTTCACTTCTTCCCATGGGAAAAGAACTACTTACTACGCTGTACTTCCACCTTTTCCTCTACCCTTTTCATAGCTTCTTCCATGGGAGATGATGTGATTTTCATTGGTCAGTCTGATGTGTCAATTATGCTATATATTTAGTATTGGGAATATTTCCCAGGCCTTTAAGGTTTGGTTCTACTGGTTTTTCTCTTTTACTTTCTACCATATTTTATATGAAAACATTTTTAATATCAATAAGAGAAGACTCTTATAGACTGTCAAGACCTTAAGGAAACAGCCACTGGTTTGGATCACAAAGCAGAAGTCCATTAAGCCCCTTATATTAGAAGATATGAAGGTGTATAAGTATATATGTATAAACATCTAAATGTAACTAGGAACATAGTATCAAAAATATTATCCTTACCACTGTCTTCAATATACACTCTTCTCCTAGCTACTATACCTATTTCTCTAGAAGCTCCCATTTTGTTGATATCCTTTTCATGGATGTCCTCTTATAAGGACAACATTCCTATTGGATTATGGACCTCCACTCCTCCAATACGAATATGTCTTAAATAATTACATCTGCAATAACATTATTCAAAATAAAGTCACATTCTGAGATACTGGGACAGTATACAATATCTTTTTGGGGATAAAATTTATCTCATAACAGAGGTGTTATGTAAGGTGTTATTAAATAAACAAGACATTTCAGACTCAAGTAGATATATTGGAAGTCAGTCAGCCATTGTCTAAGTATATCTATGACTAGAACTCAGATCTTGATGAATTGTTTATTTTAGAAATTTTATAAAAATAATAAAAGGAGAAACTAGAAAAGAATATGAAAGAAGTTATTTGGCAAAGTGTCAAAAATACTTTTCCAGTATCTGTCAAGCAGGCATCTAGATTCTGAGTATCTCTGAGGAGCAATTCAGATAAGAATAAATATACTTATTTTAAAAGATTATGTGTTCATGTTTGAAAACAATGAATGCAGTTGGTCCAAAGGTAGTGGGTTATTGTTAAGCTGAAAACAATGAATGCAATACATGATTATATTTTAAAAATTGCAAAATACAAGGAAGTCCATAAAATCATACATATCCTCAATACCCATCCACTCATTGTTATATATTTTTACATAGTTACCTTCACACACACATACACACACACACACACACACACACACACACACACACACACACCATACTTCCAAACCTCTGGAGCAAAAAAAATCCCTCTGTAGATTGTGAAGTTATTTTAAACACATACAAATTTCTAAAATCATTGAATAAAATTCTCTCATATATAATGCTCTTTCAAGTAATTGTACATGCTTTGTGATAAATAAATACATATTAATACATACCATTAATGGACTAGGAATAACTTTTTTATCCTGTATTTTATTTTTTCATCAACACCTCCAGCCCAACCCCGGCCCTGTGCACAAATTTTGTGCACCAGGCCTCTAGTTGATAATATAAAATGATTATTCCATTGAGTCCCTAAGGGCCTTTCCAGCAATGATACTTTAAGTATTCTCATATTATAATGTCTAGCATTTTGTTACCTCGGCTGGTAAGGTCACACTGTTGTCTGTGTCTGTGAAGTTTTTCTTGTTTTTTTGTTTTGTTTTGTTATCCTTAATCCCTTTATTATTTTCACTCAGCCTTACAAGCTCTCTGATCCTGAAAGTTGGAATACTACTCAGCCACACACACAGGCAAAAATCTTATCCTTCATGACAGAATGGATAGACCTGGGGAGCATTATGCTAAGTGAAATAAGCCAGCTAGAGAAAGTCAATTACCATACAATTTAATTCATATATGGAATCTAATGAGTAAAGTAAACTAATACACAAAACAGAAAAAGACTCCTAGAGAACAAAGCATTCGCATTTTTAATGCAGCTTTGGGCCTGAAGTGCTTATGACTTTTTTTCGATCCTATTTTCTTCTGCCCTTCTGATTTTTCTCGTATGTACATACTCATTTGGCTTCATTCTCCAATCTTGTATTAGGTATACTGGTATTCATTACTATTTCTCCAGGCATAACCTTTCATCACTTTTGTAACTTTTAGTTTCTCTGGGGAACATCATGCCTGATTTCTTCTGTACTGTCTCCAGGCTTTTATGTGTGTTTGATCTTTGCATGTTTGGGGTGCCCCATCTAATAAAAGGGTAATATGCTAATTAAATTGGAAGACCTTCTGGACATCCTTCTAGAAAAAACCATGGTGACGATGCAGAGGCAGTTAAGGTTGATCAGGTTGGCAGGGCAGGGCAGGTAGAGGCGAGCAGGCTGGCGGGGGCGGGGGGGGGGGCGGGGATTTGGGGGTGAGCAGACTGTTAGGAGGGCAGTTTGGGGATCAGGCCTTAACTGTCAGTTGGACATCCCCCAAGGTGTTCCAGATTGGAGAGGGTGCAGGACGAACTAAATTCATTAGTTCAAGAACTAAATGAATTTCATGCACTGAGCGACTAGTAAAAGTATAAACCAGATAGAGTCCATAGTTTCTTGAATGTTGGAGGGCACTTAAGTACTAGAAAGCCTAACTTATTGGTAAGGAGGGATTTGGGGAATAAAAGACAGCTAGGCAACATCCTTCATGACCCACTCAGCCCATCCAGCTGGTCAAGAGGTAATAACCTCTAGTATACTGTACAGACACAATTTTTTACTGCCTCAAAATACTCAGAGCCTTGTTTTTCATTTTTGCTTCGAAATTGTCAGACTCCAAAACATAGCAGGCCTTGACAAGTCAAAATGTTAATAACACAAATGGCATTACATGAATCCTGGTTTTCGGTCAATTGAACAATTCAAAATCAATGTCCATTCTCCAGTCTCACTTTCTAACCAAGATGCTCACTTCTCTAGCTTGCCATTCTTGATTCTGAGTTCTGAACCTTGTGAGTCATCTTTAGTGGTTTTTTTTTTTACTCAATTTTCTCCTTCCCACGCTCCATTAATCATCTGGTCCTGTCAATTCTTTCTAGTGTGTCTTAGAACACGAACTTTGCTGTCTGATGATATTGCCACTTCTCTATCTTCAGTTCTCTTCACATTGGTTCTCCCTGCTTCATGGCTTTGCTCATTCTACCTTGCATTTGCTTATCAAATTAATTATAATATTTTCATTTAAGCATGAACTACCCAGATCAAGAATCTACAGAGCCTTCTATATGTTTTATTCTATATCTTCATTCAGCTAGGCTTTTAAGAATTTCTCAAAACTGGCTCCATTTTATCCATATTCTATCCCAATATTATAAAATATGATAGAGTTCAAGAACCAAATGGAGTAGGTTAAAATAGCTATTACCATTTATTAGTTGCATGAATTTGGAGAATTTACTGAACCTGTGTATGCCTTGGTGTCCTCACTTAAAAATAGGATAAAAATGCTAGCATTATAGGACTATTGTGAAAATTAAATTAGAAAATACAAAAAAGGAATCAGGACAGTTCACAGTGTATAATAAATTATCAATAACTTATGATAGTAACAATTATAATGATACTACAATCTAAATCACATTTCTTCAAATAAGGTATGCTTTTATATTCATTACTATTTCTTTGGCTTGTTTTTTTTGTTGTTGTTGTTTTACTTTTAAAATTGAATACTTATTTGGTATTAATTTTCAAGGGAAAGAAAATGGCTTAATTTCAGCTATATCCTTTAGCAGACTCAGATACCTTTGACATTCTTGGAGGGTAGTTTTAGACAATAAATAGCTGTCTGTCACTCTAGAGTGTGTCATTCTTACATTTCTGGTTAATATAACTGTTATATTAGGCCATTTTTATGGAAACCCCTAACAAACCAGTTCATAAGGAAAGTTATTTACTGCCTGTGGAATACACCTAATAATTATATCTCTAATTGAGTCATCTAATCAATTGAATCAATGGAATGGTGAAAGAATAGCTCATGGTTTGGATACTCATTGAAGATGTTTGCTAACTTTTATCCTTTAAACTACAGCCTCTGAGGTAAACCAGTGACACATATTAAGCATTCTGGCTTAGTTTGATAAAAGTTGGAAAATTCAACACTATATTCTGGAATGAGGACTGGTCTTGAATGAAGGGCTTAGGGCTTTTAGCCATGGCTTTGTTATTTAGTTGTCAGAATTCATCAAGTCCCATTTCTTCCATGATCTTTATTTTCCTCCTTTGTAAAAAGTTGGGATTATACTAGAAGATACTAAAGGCTTTTGCTAGTACTAATATTTATTTCTCAAAATTTTGGACAACACCAAATTTTGGCAATATATTTCACTTTTAATAAGAAATGCTGGATATATGGAGTAACACTAGTTGAGGCCAAGATCATGGGATTGATTCACAAAGTCACAAATACGAAAAGGTTCAAGGATATAATGTAACATTAGGACTAGTCATATCATATCTCTATAGGAATTTTAAGCCTATACCTTCTTTATTTATTATTCATTCAAAAATACTAAGCACATGTATCACATTAGATATTATGCTGCACACTGGTTTAAAGTTATGAACAAGGCAAATGCAGTTCTTCATTGAATTTACAATTCATTAGGAGAAACAAAATAAAACAAAATATATAATTAAATGCCCCAAAAGTGAAAGAATCCAGTTTAGTGAGACCAAAACCTTCTCATTCGATCTTCCTCAAACTCTTTTAAGTTATAAATTATCATCCATGTTTACCAATAAAGAAGCACTATGAGTATCTAAAATGGGGGAGTTTTAGAATACAGAAATAGTACCATATGAATGCCATGTAATTGGTCCAAGAAAACACAATAAAACTTCCAGAAAGAAAGACAAAATTTTGAAAATATTAGAAAGCATATTTTGATGCACAGTTCCTCACCAGATCACTTGTTTTTCATCATATGTCTTAAAAACTTCCACATGTTCATTCCTAAGATAACAGCATCAGCCTGGTGGGATCTTTATCAATTATGAAAATCCTACCTATCTTTTCAAACTCAAGTCAAGTATAACACACCTTAGAAGCCACCCTATAATCAGAATGCATTATTTCCTCTACCCTTCTACAGAGCATTCTTTGGATGTGAATTACAGTATTTACTGCATTCTGCCTTATATTACTAGTATATTAGTTTATATTCGATGGACTCCACTACTCATTTACAATTCCTAGGGGGAAAGGACTATGCTTTATGCCTTCCTGTATCCAATGTAGTGTTTTGGAAGCAGTAGATGCTCAGCACTATATCTGCTGTTGTATGAGTAAATAATTACTCCTATATGCTCCAACATTCTCAAGAATTTTCATTTTCAGATTTTGTGGAACATTGCTTTTCATACTTGACCATATCTACTGTTAGCTCCAGTTTCTTTTCTCTTACATATATATTTTTATTGATCACAGGGAGGAAGGGAGAGGTAGAGAGAGATAGAAACATCAATGATGTTTCTCCTGCAAGCCCCATACTGGGTATCAAGCCCACAACCTGGGCATGTGCCCTGACGGGGAATTGAACTGTGATCTCCTGGCTCATATGTCTATACTCAACCGCTGAGCCATACTGTGCAAGCAGCTCCTGTTTCTTAAAGAAATAATAAAATGATCAGCACAAAGTTTAGCTAGGAAAATGGTCAGGTAATATTATTTTGAGGTTTGAATACAAAGGAAAGGACCTAAGCCTGGTAACAAATGAGACTGACATGCCAAATGTATATGCCCATATACAACATCATTGAGGAAGCAAAGTCTTGATCCTGAAGATTCTGGGGCCTTCCTACAAGAGGAGGATAACATGAAACTTATTCATCATTTGTATCTGATCTGAAAATGGGAGAGACTATAGATAACTTGCAATAAAACATTGGGAATTATGACTCAGGTACTCAGATACTCAGCCAAGATGTTGACATTTGTTAAAGAGGAAATGGATGGAACTAGAACAGAGGACTGTGCCTGCTGTAATTACATTAAAGATATTATTTTTCTTTTTAACAGCCAAGATATTAGATTTAAACATCTGACCTTGTAAGAGAAAAACAGGTCACTTTTTACTTAATTTTTTTTTCTGAACTAATGGAGCTACATGTTTTGAGGGTAGGGTATAAGGTGACAGATGGTAAGGTGGAGCAAAGCAATATGGCAAAGAAAAAAAAGAAAGAAAAGCCAAATATCCTGTACTTCAGAGCCAGAAAGCTGACCACTTACCTAACTGGAAGGAAATATCCCCTGGGATATAAGTTGGGTCAGCAACCAAGCTTACAGAAACAGTAATTAATATTAACCCTATTGGCATTGTGTCTACATGTGAGCACACTTATCATTGTGTCTACATGTGAGCACCCTTACACAGTCTGTATACTGTAGGCACATTTCCTAAAGATTTTAAGATTGTAGGTTATTGGGCCAGATCTAGAAATAAGAAGAATTATTAAAATTGTGATTTAAATAAAATAATTTTTATGTATTTCTCACTAAATATATCGGTATAAAAATATCATAAGTAGCTTCCCAAAGAGCCTCTTTTCAAAAGCAAATGTGTAACTTCTATCTCTTTTAGATCAATTGGACATTCTCTTTATTTAGGTCAACTGGACAATCAATTAGAAGTGATTTCTTTATCTGTGGTCATTGTTATTATTTCTATGAAAGTAATAACACTTATTTTTAAGTGTAGTGAATCATAATGTAATCCTTAATATAGGGCCTTTCACTTCCTATATTGATTTATAATTCAAAGTTTAGATATTAACACTAATTTTATATAATTGCATAAAAAATATTTTAATTTAACAATGGCACATTTCAGAAATGGCTAAACTACCCTAAAGCTAAGAATCAATTTGAGAAATATCAAGAAAATTTCACAAATTACAGTCAGTCAGTACACTCAATGTAATGTGGGAAGTGAGTATACAGGCTGGCACTGCTACTTGCTAAATTTAGGCTTTTAGAGATGTTGTTGAACCCCTTTTTTTTGCCTCAAGTCACATTTTCACTGTTTTAATTTTTGTAATGGATTGAATCAGGTCACTCCAAAAGGTATTTAAATTCTAATACCTAGTACCTGTGACTGTGAAATTGCTTGAAAATAAATTAGGGTCTTTGCAGATATAATCAAGTTAAAATGAAGTCATTAAAGTAGATCAATAAATAAAGAAATAATCAATAGATGATATATAGATAGATGATAGATAGATAGATGATAGATAGATGATAGATAGATGATAGATAGATAGATAGATAGATAGATAGATAGATAGATAGATAGATAGACAAAGTAGATACAAAATAGCTTTTTCTGGATAAAAAGGAAAACTGTTGGACAGAAAGAGACATGCAAAGAGGGAAGATGATGTGAAGATAAAGGGAGAAGACAGCCATCTACAAGTTAGAGAGGAAGCCTGGAATAGATCCTTCCTTATAGCCATCAGAAAGAAACAGCCCTGTTCACACCTAGATTTTAGACTTCTAGATTTCAGAGCCATAAAACAATAAATTTCTGTTAAGTCACCAGTTTGTGATATTTTGTTATGGAAACTCCAGGAAGCTACTACAATTCTGATTACCACTTCCCTTAGGAAAAAAGAAACAAAAAAAGAGTGGGGTCCTAGGCATCCTATAACCAAGGCACTTTAGATGAACATGGAACTAGCTTCATGCCACTTGAATCCTTTAGAATATATCCATATATCTAAACAAACTTATACATAACTTTATAAATTTATATATGTATGTTTATTTCTTTTGAAAAATATATTTTTATTGACTTCAGAAACAAAGAAAGAGAGAGAGAAACATCCATCATGAGAGAGAATCACTGCCTCCAGCACACTCCATCCCCACTGGAAATTGAGCCCACAACATGGTATGTACCCTGACCAGGAATCGAACAATGACCTCCTGGTTCATAGGTTGATGCTCAATCACTGAGCCATGCCAGGTAGGCTTTAAAATCTTTATTGTTGAAAGTATTATAGATACTCCCTCTTCCCCTCCCCCCAACACTGACTTCTTCTAGCCCACCCCCCATCTCCCACCCCAGGCTTAAACCACCCTATTGCCTGTGCACATGGGTTATGCATATATGCATACATGCTTGTTGCTTAATCTCTTCCCTCCCTCCCACCAAACCTAATGCCATATTTTATATGTGCATTATTTTACTTTAAATATAAGGTACATATTACATTATGTGTTTTATTCATAAAGGAACTGATGAGAACATTTTAGTTATGTGTCTAAGACTACACAGAAAACAGGTGATTGACCTATGATTTCAATTCCACTTAGTCTTACTCCATTGTCTGGGCCTCTGGTCATCTATCTAATAATAGGATGATATGCAAATTGGTCAGGGCACCATCACATAATGACCAATAAGCAGTCTGTGTCCCTGCTCCCTGCTCAGTCAGTTATGATGCCTGGGTTAGGTAGGATAAGATATGATAGGAGGGGATAAGAAAGGAGAGGAAGAGGAAGGCAGGCCTGCATACAGACAGGTTGAGAGGAGAAACAGAAATACAAAAAGGAACAAGAAAAAGATGCAGGAATGAAAAAGGGAAGGAAATATGGGGAGGGAGGGAAGAAGAAGAAAAAACCCGTTATCAGTTTATACATAAGTAATATCACCAAAGGATGTAATTAAAATCTTATCCATGGGAGAAAAAGAATTAAAACTAATTTAGTTTATCTTGACCAGAACATATTCTAGGAGTAGGGGCAATATGCCATGTTAATGGAAGGGTAGGCTGGGCCTATATTGTGGAAGTCCTTCAACACAAGATTGAGGACTTCTTTTTCTTTTATTGTTGAAAGTATTACAGATGTTTCCCATTTACTCTTCTTGTCCCCCTCCACCAAACCCCCATCTCACCCAAGGCCTTCATCACACTATTATATGTGTCCATGGGCTATACATATAAAAATATATGTTCTTTGCTTAATGAGGACTTCTTAAAAATGATCTTATGGCTAGACAAACTTGGTTTTTGCCTCCCTTCACTCTTTCTTAGTGAAGCATCAATAAAAACCCCATTTCTGCCTATCCAGTATTGCTCAGTGGTTGAGCATGGAACTATGCACTAGAAGATCATGGTTCAATTCCTGGTCAGGGCACATGCCCAGGTTGTGGGCTCAATCCCCAGTGTGGGGTGTGCAGGAGGCAGCTGATCCATAATTACCTCTCATCACTGATGTTTCTATCTATTTCTCTCTCTCCCTCCCTCTCTCAAATCAATAAAAATATATATTAAAACAAACATTTATTTTGACAGTAGTAAGAAAGTATCATAATCAACCAAACTTTGGCCCAGTCCACCACTGGATACTCACTTATCTTAAATATTATGCTTGGAAATGACATGAAACTGAAGAATTCAGCAGGGAAAAAGGTGCACACACACAGGGAGTGAACCCAGAGTAGTTTCCAGGATCTCTCATTCAGTCTTTCAAATCAGACTTCCAGAATGCAACATAGTTCAAATTTATGCCCTAAAATCTAACACAATTTTGATTTAAATGACAATCACTGTGTTTTGGTTTTACATGCCAGCTTTTTTCACATATATTTAACTTTTTGTTAAAATGCATTAAAGTATAGCCTCACATATTTTACTATACATTGTATCCTATACTTGAAAATAATTAGAACTGCTCTCAACAGTAGTATGTCTCTTCATATCAAAGGAAAATATCTAAACTCTAATATGTATTTGAATTTTTGTGAATGAATAAGCTTTTAGTAGAGATACAGGGATGCCCTTACCAAGGTGCCTATCTCTCTGATATATTTATACTACAATAACATATATTACATATATAATTATATCCATATCTCATTAATATATCTGTCTCCACAAATGTATATTTGAAATATAGAATACTTATGTGTTTTTAAAATGTGTTGCTATAAATAATTAATTGCCATCTGTTCCTCTAATTTCTTTTTTATATTCTAAAATTCCAATAAAATCAAGAAAATCTTCATATATTCCTGAAGTCCTATGTGTGTTAAATTATAGCATTTACAGAGGGGTTGACCCAAGTCAGAGCACTGGGCTAGGGAGAAGACCACTAGGAAATTATTGCTGAATTATTGATTTCTGTGTATGTGACTTTAGACAAAAATTTTAGCCCCTCTGACTCTTAGTTTTCTCATCTTTAAATGCAAATAATGAACCTCAGAGTCCAGGGATTAGGCAAACTTTATCAAAGGTGACAATGATGAGAAATGTTTAAATTTTTAAACTTACAATTAGCACTTTAAATTTTTAAAGTGCTAATTGTAAGTTATTATTATCAAAATGCATGGATGACAGTATAAATAAATAAAAACAAGTTTAGAATAATTAATAAGAAAAGAGTTAAACCTTCTTCCAGAGGTTCTTTAAAAAGGGAAAGATGGCCTTTGTTAATACTTAGGAATATACTTCAGTTTAGTTCACCAACTATTTGCTGAGAATTTACTAGCAATTCATCTATTCAATACCTAAATTATTCCAGACATCAGGTTAGGTGCCAAGGATAGAGCAGTAAATAAATCAAAGATCCTTGCTCTTATGTAGTATATGGGCTGATGGGTGGAGGGAGACATACAGTAAAACACATATATAATAGAAAAAATTAATCATATTTCATTGTATCTAATATGTCATTGATTTTAAGACACACTAGTGTTCACCACTAAGAAAGAAACAAACAAAAATCATTGTTTTTGGTAAATATGACAGGCCATTGATTGCAAGATACATTACAATTTCAGTGATGGTAAAATGTGAAATAACCATTGCATCTCAGGATCAATAAACTATAGTAGAAAGTTAGTAGGTTATAAGTAATAGAAAAGTTTTGAAGTCTGGGGTATATGGTGATGTTGCAGCATTAAATAGATTGATCAATGTATAGTAGGACCTTGGTTCTCTAACTTAATTCATTCCAAAAGGCTGTTCAATAAGTGATTTGTTAAAACATGGAATCATTTTTCCCCATTAGAAATAATATAAATTGAATTCATCCATTCAAGACTCCAAAATGATTTTGTTTTAACCTTTATTATATACAGTATATGTCTAATTGCTGTTTAATCTGTAAATAAACACTGTTTTTGCTAAATTTATCAAACCATTCCCTACTAACTTTAAATGAATCACTTTTAGCATTCGGACCAGGGAAGTCTTTCTTCAGGTCAGCATGCAGCATTTTGCTTGTTCATTTATCACTACCTCTGAAATAGCCATCATTGGCTGTTTATCCAAATCAACAACAGCTTTTCTACTTCAATTGCAATGATTGTTTTTTTTCACACCCTTAAAAACATTAGCATTCTTAATGGCTCTTTACACTTTAAAATTGTTGATTTGGTCAGCAACAAAATCAGTCTCTCCTTTGTTGACTGAGAGATGCTTTTTGTCATGCTGAGGTATCATCTTGAAAGGGTTGAAGTTTGGTTCCACAACCTAGACATTTATTTGTGAACATCTTGGTCAAAAACCACTTTGTTTGAGATGGGAGATGTTAGAGAAGTGAGGTATAACTGTCTTAGTTTCCTAGGGCAAACTAAGTATCACAGACCAGTGGCTTAAAATAGCAGACAATCATTTTCTCATAGTTCTGGAGGCCATAGTTCCAAAAACACTTGCTATATTTCTTCTCAAGACTCCAGGAAGAATCTTTCCTTGCCTCTTCCCACCTCCTGTGGCTCCCAACTATCTCTGTTCTTCTTTGGTTTATGGTAGCATCACTCTAATCTCTGCCTCAGTCTTTGTATGGCCTTCTTTGTGTTTATCTGTATTCCCTATCTTCTTCTGATAAGGACACCAGTCATAGGAGTATGGCCCACCCTCATTCAGAACTACCTATCTTAAATAATTATATCAGCAAAGACACTATTCACAAATAAGTGCACATTTTGAGGTTCTGGGTGAACATAAATGGGGGTAAAGGACACTATTCAATTCACTATATCTTTTTTGGGTATGTTAAGACAGAATGAATCTAACAAGTAGACAACAACAACAAAGTAAAGAGAGGTTTGGTTTTATTCGCAGCTTTAGTACCAAAAGTAGCTCAGGCCTGGTGAAATCCTTGCCCTCTCCAAAAATTGGCTCTCCAATCCTTCCTTAAATTTGGAGTCAACAAATTCTTCTTCTTACTGGAGCCAGTTTGAGTTGAATTTAAATCACTTGAAACCAAAACATGTTTATATCAAATAACTGACAGTAGTTCTATGTGGGTGGATTATAAACTCTGAGGCAGGAAATGGCAATGACACTGGAAAGGTAGGCCTGGGCCAATTCAAGAACAGTCTTGTGTCCCATGTTAAGAAGCTTAGACTTAAGTTTTGGGCAATAGCAAGTCATTAAAAGATTTTAGGCAGGGAGTCAAGAGTGACAGGACCAGAGTTATATATTTTAGAAATATTACTCTGGCTTTTCTATAAAGAACTAGAGGCCTGGTGCATGAAATTTGTGCATGGGGGTGTGTGTCCCTCAGCCCAGCCTGCATGCTTTCTAATCTGGGACCACTCGAGAGATATCCGATTTCCCGATTAGGATCGGGCCTAAATGGCAGTCAGCCATCCCTCTCACAATCCAGGACTGCTGGCTCCCAAATGCAAATGCCTTCCTGATTGCCCCTAACCACTTCTTCCTGCCAGCCTGATCACTCCCTAACCAGTCCCCTGCCAGCCTGATTGATGACTAACTACCCTCCCTTGCAGGCCTGGTTACCCCTAACTGCCTTCCCCTGCAGGCCTGGTGCCCCCAAACTGCTCTCTCTGCAGGCCTAGGTCCCCCCCAACTGCCCTTCCCTGCAGGCCCAGTCACCCTCAACTTCCCTCCTCTGCTGGCCTAGTCACCCCTAACTGCCCTCTCCTACAGGCTTTATCACTCCCAACTGCCCTCCCTTGCAAGCCTGGTCTCTCCCAACTGCCCTCCCCTGCTGGCCTGATCACTTACAACTGCCCTCTCCTGCTGGCCTATTCCCTCCCCTGTTGGCCATCTTGTGGCAGTCATCTTGTGTCTACATGGGGGCAACCATCTTTGACTACATGGGGGCAGCCATCTTGTGTATTGGAGTGATAGTCAATTTGCATATTACTTTTTATTAGATGGGATAGAGGGCTGGTGCTCAGGTGTGGGCCAGCTGGTTTGCCCTGAAGGGTGTCTTGGATTAGGGTGGGAGGTGACCCTTGGGGCATGGAGTGGTCTGGGTGAGGGGCCTGTGGTGGTTTGCAGGCCGGCCCTGACCCCAGTGACCCAAGCAGAGGCCCTGGGATTTATTTATCTTCTATAATCCAAACTTTGTAGCCTTCAGTGGTGTCCAGGGCAGGCTAGAAACTTGGCTTCCTCCATTTTTGGGGAAAACCAAACCTCCTGCTCGCTCAGTGGCTGCAGACATATTGGTTGGTTTAATTTTCATACTCACTCCTGATTGGCTGGTGGGCATGGCCTGTGGGTGTAGTGGAGGTATGGTCAACTTGCATATTACTCTTTTATTACATAGAATAGTTTGAATGTTGAGAGAAGACAAGAATGCTTTGGACAGGTGTTACATATTATCTATTCTTCCCAAGGAGTTAAAATACTATCTACAATTCTGCTACCAGACTTTACTTGCTGCTAACCTATAGGCATTTCTGGAAAACCCACACTTCTTAAGATGTTGACGTTTTCTGGCCTATAGCAATGCAAAAATGTTGCTAATGTCATCGTCTTTTGACCTGATGTTTTACCTTGGTCTTTCCCCCAGCAACTGATTTTAAATATGCTGCTCTGAATCCTTTTCTAGCCTCAAGGATATATTTAATTTATCTTTTCAACTGTCCAGTCCTATAGCTTATATATGCCAAAAGAACTTGCATCTCATGCATTAATCAAATCATGCTCAAAATTGTCCTTGCTCAAAGACAAATCTTCTTCTGTCATTATATATTAGGACCTCCTTTTCCCCCCAACCCCTTCATTCTGGAAACTACCACACTGCTGTTTCTGTTCATACATTTCAGTTTTATATCCCACTTATGAGTGAAATCACAAGGTTCTTAGCTTTTTCTGATTGACTCCTTTCACTTAACATAATTTTCTCAAGGTCCATCCATGTTAGTGCAAATGGCACTATTTCATCTTTTCTTATGGCCAAATGGTATTTCATTGTGCATATGTACCATATCTTCTTTATCTAGTCCTCTATCACAGGACACTTTGGTTGTTTCCATGTCTTAGCCATCATGAATAATGCTACAATGAACATAGGGCTGCATATATCTTTGTAAAAACATGATTTCAAGGTTTTGGGGTATATATTTGGGAGAGGAATTGCTGGGTCATATGATAGCTTTATTCTTAATTTTTTAAGGAATTACCAGACTGCTTTCCACAGTGATTGCACTAGTCTACAGTCCCACCAGCAGTGAATGAGAGCTCCCTCTTTTACACAACCTCTTCAACACTTTTATTATTTTTCTGGTTGATAATGGCCACTCTAATAGGTATGAGGTATCTAATTGTAGTTTTGATTTGAATTTCCCTAATTGCTAGTGAGGTTGAACATCTTTTCCTATATCTATTGACTATTCATATGTATTCTTTTGAGAGGTATATTTTCAGGCCCCCCTGCCCACTTTATGATTGGGTTGTTTGGTGTTGAGCTTTATGAGTTCTTTATATATTTTTGGAAATTATACCTTTGTTGGAACTGCTGCTTGCAAGGTGGGCACAGAGTGCAATATACAGATCTTATAAGAATATATATATATATACACACAGAGATTATTATGATTTCTGAACACATAATAATCTGGCCACTCAGTGTATATTCTATATAATAAAAGGCTAATATGCAAATTTCCCCCTTGACCAGGAGTTTGACCAGCAGACAGGCGGGTCAACCTCCCATGTCCCCTCCCCGTGGGCAGGCTGGCCAGACCTCACCCATGCACGAATTCATGCCCTGGGCCTCTACCATGTATATATGGTAGAGGCCCAATGCATGAATATATATATATTGAGTTGCCAGATTATTATGCGTTCAGAGATCATAGTAATCTAGCCACTCAGTGTGTGTGTGTGTGTGTGTGTGTGTGTGTGTGTGGTAGAATTCCACACAGAAATATATATGCTCATGTTAACCAATGTCACCCCAACCAATTACATTTTTAAAAAAGAAAATATGTACATTATATATAAGTGGGAAATCACAAAACCTTAATAAATATTCAATAAAATCTAAATAAAGGGGATTTTTTTTTCTTGTTACATTTTCTTTATCTGGATAGAAAGCTTTAGATCTATTTTTTAAAATAACTTCAGTAGCTTTCTTAACACAAAGCAAATATTATCCCTTGAAATTGATATCACTGAATATGTTCTTCTTTTATGTGAAGGTGTTGGCTATCTATACAAGTGATTATATTTCAGTGATAGCATTTATAGTCTTAAAATAAAAACATTCTGTTATGTCAAGTAGCTTGTGATTCACATCTTTTGCACAATTAATGAATGTTTATAAATATAAAAGAATAAAGATAATAATGAAATTATTTACATCTTTATTGAGCACAAAATATTCTCCAGTTACTGTGGTAGAGAATGGGAATAATGAAATTAACCAATTGCAGACAAATCTTGAGAATTGTTGTTTCATATTACACAGCATTTTACAAAGTATACTTTAAAAAGATATTAGCTTGCAAGAACATGTAATAAATAACTTCAAAATGCAATGGGTATTTAATTTTAAAGCTGCCTTTAACATTTATGTAAAACATTTTTTGTACTTGTTCAATAGAAACTTATCTGGCCACTGGGTAAAGCTAGCACTAAAACTACTAGTCCACAATGTGTTAATATGACATAGACCCCACTCTTTTAATGCTCTATAATAAGGAAGAACTACACTTACCTATAAAAGATTTGGTGAGTGTCTAACTCTCATGGAGGTGTATATACATTTAACTTACTATTATAAAAAAAAGATAATGTTCTGATTTATTCTGCTTGGAAATTTAAAGTTGTATTCATTTGAATTGGGTCTTAAAATATGAAGAGATTATTCCTTAGATAGCTGGCGAATTTACAATATACTACACAGAATAGCTAAAGCTAAAAGTCAAATGAAATTGATGAAATTTAAAGTCCATAAACCCTGGCCTTAAAGGGATTCAATATTTCCTCATTTAAAAACTAATAATTTTGCCTGAAGCCGGTTTGGCTCAGTGGATGGAGCATCGGCCTGCAGACTCAAGGGTCCCTGGTTTGATTCCAGTTAAGGGCATGTACCTTGGTTGAGGGCGCATCCCTAGTGGGGGATGTGCAGGAGGCAGCTGATCAATGTTTCTCTCTCATCAATGTTTCTAGCTCTCTGTCCCTCTCCCTTCCTCTCTGTGAAAAATCAATGAGATATATTTTTTAAAAATAATAATAATTTTGACTTCAAGCATTTAGCCTATCATACAGGTGGGAATTTCAACTAAAGTCACATTTGATGATATTTCCCCAGGGCAGTACCAAATTATAAAGGAAATGACGCAGAGCTAGAGGCCTGGTGCATGAAAATTCATACATTGGTGGGGGGTCCCTCAGCCTGGCCTGCTCCCTCTCACAGTCCGGGAGCCCTCAGGGGTGGGAGGTGACCCAGAAAACAGGGGAAGGAGATTCCCCTTCATACATCTGCTGCTGCCACTGCCGGCAGTGCAAGCCTTGGCCAGCCCTGGTTACCTGTGCCTCGGGCCAGCCCTGCGCGGCTGGGGTGCTGAAGAGACTGGGGGACTCCAGAGACAGGCACACAGAGTGCCATCTTGTGGCTGTGGGTGCTAATATCTTTGAGGGTGGGGCAGTCAATTAGCATATTCCCTCCTTATTGGATATGGGTGCTGCCATCTTTGCAACAGCATGAGGGTCAATTAGCATATTCCCACTTTATTAAATAGGATACAGCATTGGGAAAGGTCCTTTGAGTATTACTCATTGATCAGGAAGCACACTGTTTTAGTGCATATTCTCCTTTCAAGTCCACTGACTGTTGCTTTAAAGCCATGGATGGGGTAAAGGGATAAATAACTAACACTCAGAAACCTAGAGCTATTTCTCTTCAAAAGCTTGCCTTTTCCTCAAGGCATAGCTAAGAAACAGTGTCTGAGCCCTGTTATTCATGGGGCTCAAAGACTTTTTCCTTTTCAGTTCAGGGGTATTTCTCATTAGTCAGAGGAAAACAGCTTCTCTAGATATACTCTTTTTATTTATCCTTCCTATTAAACTTATGACATATTCTCCTCAATGGGCTTAATCTTTGGGGAAACAAAGCCAAAGAATAAATTCTCTTGACAGTAGCTTCTATTTTATGTACAATCATATTCTTCCCCTGAGACAAGGAGGCAGAATTTGGCATAGTTTTGAATAAAAACAAAGGAAAGAAGAAAATAAAGTATAAGAAATATAATTTTTACTTATTTTAGAAATAGAAACAGACTCACAGATACAGATAACAGACACAGCTGTTAGAGGGGAGGGCAGTTGGGGGGGGGGTAGAGAGAGAGTAATATTGATATGAAAGAGACATATCAATTGGTTGCCTCCCATACAAGCTCCGGCCAGGATCAGGGATAGAGCCTAAAACCAAAGAAGGTACATTTGAATCAAACTTGGGACCCTTCTGTCCATGGGCTTACATTATATCCACTGAGGCAAACTGGCTAGGGGAAAAAAATAAAGGGTTCCTTTTCCTATATATCCTCAGCAGTATTTGTCATTTGTTGATTTGTTGATGATAGCCATTCTGACAGGTGTGAGATGGTATCTCATTGTTGTTTTGATTTGCATCTCTCTGATGCTTAGTGACTTTGAGCATGTTTTGATATATCTCTCAGCCTTCTGTATGTCCTCTTTCAAAAAGTGTCTATTTAAGTCCTTTGCCCAATATTTTGATTGGATCATTTATCTTCCTTTTGTTAAGTTGTATGAGTTCTCTGTAAATGTTGAAGATTAAACTTTTATGTGAATTATCATTGGCAAATATGTTCTTCCATGCAGTGGGCTTTCTTGTTGTTCTGTTGATGGTTTCTTTTAAAAATAGAACTACCATTTGACCCAGTAATCCCAGTTCGAGGAATATATCCCAAGAAACCAGAAACACCAATCAGAAAGGATATATGCACCCCTATGTTCATATCAGCACAATTTACAATAGCTAAGATTTGGAAACATCAGCAGATGAGTGGATTAAAAAAAAAAAAACGTGGTACATCTACACAATGGAATACTAAGCCACTATAAAAAAGAAAAAACTTCTTTTACCATTTGCAACAGCATGGATGGAACTGAAGAGCATTACGCGAAGTGAAATAAGCCAGTTGGAGAAAGATAAATATCACATGATCTCACTCATATGTGGGATATAATGAGCAACATAATTTGATGAACAAGAATAGACCCAGAGACAAATGGCAGGGAGGGGGGTTTAGAGAGCAACCAAAGGACTTGTAGCCATGCATATTAGCATAATCAATGGACACAGACACTGGGGCGGTGGAGGCTTACTGGGGTGGGAATGGCTGGGGGGTCAAGTGAGGAAAAAGGAGACATGTAAAACTTTAGACAATAAAAAAGTCCATGTTGAATAAATAAATACATACATATATAAATATATTATTTTATGTTATAAAACTCAAAAAATAGAAAAATAAAATATAATTACATTTCTAATATCCTCATCCTCTTCCAAGGTCATGGAGTGGATAAGGGATCAATGAACATTAAACAATAATAAACCAAAGATGGATGTTTTAAAATCTATGACAATAAGTCATCTCAGTATATATAACTTCCAAACTGACTAAAAAGAAAATGATATTTTCAAATACTTGATTCATCTAAAAGAAATAGCAAGACACATCTGAAATAAAATAAGATAAGGAAGGACAAAATCCTAGTATGAGATAGCAGATACAGATCCAATTATATCAGTAATTGCACTAAAAATATAAGACTGAGATGCCATAATTAAAAACCAATGGTTGCCAGTATCAGGTATAAATGAAAATTCCATCTAAAATGTTAGAATAAGAAAAAATAAAAACATATAGATAACATTAAATTAATAAAATATGTCACAGACCTACAGAATATGGGGAGGCTCAATATTTCCAAAAATTGTTTCTTTGAAACAAAAAATAAAGTTGATATATACTGAAGAGGAAGAAAGGAGGGGGAGGGAAGGGAAGGAGAGAAATAGAAGACCAAAAAAATGTGTGTGTATGTGTGTGTGTGTGTGTGTGTGTGTGTGTGTGTGTGTGAGAGAGAGAGAGAGAGAGAGAGAGAAAGAGAGATGATATATATATATATATATATATATATATATATGTGTGTGTGTGTGTGTAAAATTAAAAATACATAAATATAGATGTTACACATATTTAATAGATAAAGTATATTACGAGGAAATCTATGATAAAACTTTTTAAAACTCATGTGAAGATAACTCATTCCCAAAAAAACATGTTTCCAGAATTGAGACAATAATAAAAAACTTGAATAATATATCAATATTGAAGACATTGAATCTATAATAAAAAAGTATTTCCATAAAGAGATGCTAAGACAAGATTAATTCATCAGAGTATTTAACCAAAGAAGAAATTTAAAGAAGAACTAGCCCCAGTCATTTACAAACTCTTCCGTAGAAAGAAAACAAAGAAGGAACACTCCCCAATTCATTTTATGTAACCAGTCTATATTCATACCAAAACAACTGGTAAAGAAGTTACAAGTAAAGAGAATGACAGGCTAATCTAACTTATAAACTAGACAGGAGCATTGTAATAAAAATATTAACAAAACTAATCAATCATTAATGCATAGAATATCATTTTATAGTTTTTCCCACATTGAGATTGGTTTAACATTTTTAAAAATATATATTTTATTGATTTTTCACAGAGAGGAAGAGAGAGGGATAGAGAGTTAGAAACATCGATGAGACAGAATCATCGATCAGCTGCCTTTTGCACACCCGCTATTGGGGATGTGCCCGCAACCAAGGTACATGCCCCTGACCGGCAAGGGTACAAAGTTTAAATATATAAACTTCTAGCTGAAGGAGCCACTTCTCTCTATTGGCTCCAGAGCACCTGGCTCCTGTGACCTTTGTTGAAGGAGGCTGCTCTCCCCTGTGCTCATGTGGCTATGGCCATGTATGCCTCCACACATGGACTAATGGACTTTAGCTTGGATACTAAACTTCAACCATTTGCAACATGGAACAGAAGCTCTGGACACTGCCCTTGTTTCTGGCTCCACTGAATTCCCAACTGCCACTCCTCCAGGACTGGCTCAAGGGGCAGGGGACTTTGGAACCCAATAATGTAACTTTTTGCAAATAAACCCTTTTCCCACATTCCATTCCCCCATGGGTTCCTTGCTATCCCAAGGGACAGGAGAGTTTCATCCTCTGGCAATAATAATTTCAATTTTTATACAGAAAAAAAGTTAAAATTCAATTTCTATTCATGAAGAAATGCTGTTGCTAAGTATGAATGGAAAATTATTCACTGATGCAAGAGACATAAAAAATACTGCATATATCGTACTTAATGTTGAAGCATTCTTGTTGATGACAGTTACAAGGTAAGGTACCCACTATTACCATGTCTTTTCAATATCTTACTTTAGTTTCTAGATAGTGCAGTAAAACATGAAAAAATAAAGCATATAAAGATTAAAATGCCTTATATGCAGATGAAAAATATGCTGAAGAAACCTTAAGAATCTATAGATGTATTATTTTAATTATATGTTAATATAGCTAAAACACTAAATGTAATATCTATATCACAGCAAGAACTCCAATAAAATGAACTTTGTCAAACTAGTATTTAAATCATATAAAATATATCATGTACTTAGATATATACGTAACTATGAATGTGCAAGACTTCTATACAGAAATCTCTAAACTATTATTATAAAAAAGTAATGAAAATTTAAGTACATGAAGGATATATTAGTCAGGATCCTCTAGAGAAACAGTATATATATATATATATATATATATATATATATATATATATATATATATATATATATAATTTATTATAGAAATTGGCTCACTTGGTTATGGTGGCTGAGAATACCCACCATCTGCTGTCTGCAAACTGGAAACCCAGGAAACCAGAGGTGTAATTCAGTCTGAGTCCAAAGGCTGATAGCAGACCAGGGGTGGCACTGGGGATAGTGCACTGGTATTAATCCTGGAGTCTGAAGGCTGACAACCAGGAGCTCAAATGCCCTAG
Source organism: Pipistrellus hanaki (assembly GCF_964339955.1). Taxonomy (NCBI): domain Eukaryota; kingdom Metazoa; phylum Chordata; class Mammalia; order Chiroptera; family Vespertilionidae; genus Pipistrellus; species Pipistrellus hanaki. Next base: position 16,708,074 of record NC_140524.1, on the reverse strand, counting down.
GGCACAAGATGATGAAGCCCCAGCTCAAGAAGACAGATAATTTGTCCTTCCTTTGCCTCTGTTCTATTCAGGCCCTCAACAAATTGGTGACTGCAAACCTCTTTACTTCTAATGCTAATCTCTTACTGACACACACTCACACACACACCTAGAAATAAAAAAGGGTTACCAGCTATCTGGGCATCCCTTAGGGCAGTCAAATTGACACATAAAATTAAACCAGTACCCAGTGGTCTACTATAGTTATGGATTAAAATACTGAATTATGTGAAGATATCATCTTTCTACAGCCCACAGCCACAAGATGGTGGCACCCAGTCCCCTCAGCCCCGCCAAGGTGGCAGGTGCATGGCATGGCCAGGCCCATCCCCAGGTTGGTCCAGCTGTGTAGTGCAACTGCCTCCAGAGTGCACCAGTCTGCTCAGCCCCCCAGCATCCCAGGGCCAACCCAAAGCACAGGCATGTCTTGGACGTCGGCTGCCTAACTGCCCAGGGTTGGCCTGAGGGATGACCTAATGACTGAACAATCAGGCTGCATAGGGAAACCAGGCTAACAGGGAAGTTAGTGAGGGACAACCAAACAATTGAACAAGCAGGCTCTGTGGGGAGACCAGGCTGGCAAGGGGGTTAGTGAGGGATGACCAAACAACTGAATAAGCAGGCTACATGGGATGACCAGGCCAGTGGGTGGGGGGGTGCATGAGTGGTGACCAGGCTGGCAGGGGGGGCAGTTGGAGGCAACCAGACCAGCAGGGGGGGAAATTGGAGGAAAACAGGCCAGCATGGGGGGCAGTTAAAAACAACCAGACTGGCAAGGGGAGCAGTTAGGAGTGACCAGGCCAGCAGGGAGGAGGCAGTTGGGGCAACCTGGCCAGCAGAGGGGGCAGTTAAAAATGACCAGGCTGGAAGGGATGGGGAAGTTGGGGGTGACCTGGCCAGCAGAGGGGTGTAGTCGGGGGCAACCAGGCTGGCAGGGGGAGCAGTTAGGAGTGACCAATCTGGCATGCAGAGACAGTGAGGGGTGATCAGGTTGGGGGGGGGCAGTTAGGGGTCATCAGGAAGGCACATGAGTGATTGGGAGACAGTGGTCCAGAATTGTGAGAGGGATCCTGCATTGGAGAGGAATTTCATGCACCAGGCCTCTAGTCCTATATAATAAATAGGTAATATGCAAATTGACAGTCATGCCCTTGCACAAGATGGCTGCTCCATGTGGTCACAAGATGGCCACCACAAGATGGCCAGCAGGGGAGGGCAGTCGGGGTCAACCAGGCCAGCAGGAGAAGGCAGCTGGGGGTGATCAGGCTTGCAGGGGAAGGCAGTTGGTGGCAACGGGGCCTGCAGGGGACAGAGGGCAATTGGGGGGAGCTAGGCCTGCAGGAGAAATTAGGTAGAGGGGACCAGGCCTGCAGGGGAGGGAAGTTGGGAGCAACCAGGCCAGCAGTGGAGGGCAGTTGGGGATAATTGGACAGGCAGGGGAGGGCAGTGGGGGTAATAGGGCCTGCAGGGGAGGGCATTTGGGGGCAATCAGGTCAGCAAGGGGGCAGTTAGGAGTCAATCAAGCTGGAAGGGTCATGGTTAAGGGGTGATCAGGTTGGCAGGCAGAAGTGGTTAGGGTTAATCAAGCAGACAGGCAGGCAAGCAGTTGGAAGCCAGCAGTCCCAGATTGTGAGAGTTATGTTTGACTCTGGTTTAGGCCTGATCCCTAAACCGACATTTGGACATCCCCTGAGAGATCCCAGATTGAAGAGGGTGCAGGCTTGTCTGAGGGACCCTCCACCCCCTCCAGTGCACAACTTTTGTACGCTGGGCCTTTAGTGGATTATAAAAAATAATGCTATGAACAGTTATATTTCACCAGGCTGGACAACCAGGATGAAATGGACAAATTCTTAGAAAAATACAATCTTCTAAAATTCAATCAGGAAGAATCCAAAAACCTGAATAGGCTGATAACAACTGATGAAATTGAAACAGTCATCAAAAAACCCTGGTCTGAACAGCTTCACAAAGCAGTTTTACCAAACATTCAAAGAAGAACTAACACCTTTCCTCCTCAAACTATTCCAAAAAATCCAAGAAGGAACATTTCCAAGCTCTTTTTATGAGGCCAACATGAGCCTAATTTCAAAACCAGATGAAGATACTACAAAGAGAGAGAGAGAGAGAGAGAGAGAGAGAGAGAGAGAGAGAGAGAGAGAGAGAGAGAGAATTTAAAACAGAAACTATGAAGAGGGTTTCTTGGTAATATATCATAATTATATTTCATTGTCAAAACCTAAGTCATTATTTTTATTTTTGCAAATCAGGTTCAGAAGTAGTTAAATATCTCACAGTGAAAACATAGAAAACATAGCAAAGAAAGGGTTGAGGGTTATTCACAAATACCAAATGATCTTGCCTATTTGCAAAAGTGGCAGATTGGCCTGATGCATGAGTCTTGGGTTTTTTTGTTTGTTTGTTTTTAATTATGACTATTTTGAGTGCACAACAACATAAATCATATATCTGACCAAAAGAAAGCCAACATATTTAAGAGTGTGCAAAATGGTGGAAATCTGTTTACCTGTAGTGTCCAGCAAAAATGCTGTTTATGTAGATCATGGTAAGTTGCTTATGCTTTGAAAAGTACTATATAAACCAGAAAGTTTCCAGAAACATTGTATTAGTGAAATATCTATTCAACTGCATGGAATGGAGACACAAACAGCAGTCCTGAAACTTGATAGATAGAAGTTTCTTTCTGCTGTATGTCAAAGTCTGATCTCGTAGCTTAGATCTGCTCTATGAAATGCTGAGTTATGCTTGTTTGATGTTTCAGGGTGTCAGGCCCTGAACTACTTCTTTATCCTTATTCTGTCTTTCTTGGAGTCCAGTCCCTCTCAGCTAGGTTGAGAAGATATCAAATGACTCCTCACTGTGTTGTATTCAAACAGAAAGGAAAATAAGCAAGCAAAGGTACACTTGTTCCCTTCAATGATACAACCTGGAAGTTGCAACTACAACTTATATCCCATTGGTCAGAACTTGGTCACATGACTAGACATAGCTAAAGGAGGCTAGTTTTCTTTGTGGAAATGTAAATGTATATTAAAAAGATAACTGTCATTATCTTCCATAGTCTCCCTCTTTGCATTTATTGTATGTAGTAGGAAATAAGTATTAACAATACTGATTTATGTTCACTAGGAGCATAAAGTCTAGAAGAAAAAAATGCAGTCTTTTCAACATGTTCAGTTTTAGAATGTGATAAATAATTTCTCTAAGGAAGAAGCAAAGAAGAAATACTACAAGCACAAGGAGCATACGATGAGGAATCAATTTTGGTTAGGGAACTGGGTAGACTTTATGCAATGGCATTTGAGATATGTGCTGAAAGAACAAAAACTATTAATTATCAACAAATGGAAATTAGAATGAGGAAATTTCAAGGAAAAACAGTAGAAAGCAAAATATATATTACCTTGGTAGGAAAATATGGGAGGGGGGGTTGGATTTAACTTGGCAAGAGCGTAGGATCATTTCTCTTTTTAAAATATCTGTATTTGTGCTGATCTCATTTATTCTGTATTCGTATTCAATCATTCATTCATCAAATATTATTGGCTACCTAGTATGTGCCAGGTTGTACTATTTAGCTTTGAGGATTCTCTGCTCTCAAGGCTCATACAGTGCAGCAAACAATCAGATATTTATACAAGTAAATTAACACAATTATTATATTGAGTGCTTTCATACAAACTATCAGGAAATAAATTTTAGATTAGGTAGGTGTTCAGAGAAAGTCTTTTTGAGAAAATCATATTTAACAGAAGATTATAAGAATGACTAAGTTAGTGTTATGATGATTAGTTAGTGAAGACTGTCTCAAACAAAATATAAGCATATATAAAGGTTATGATATGGGGAACAATATGAAAAGTAAAAGAATATAGCAGGGATTAGACAACTGGGCAGGTGTCAGAGCATGAGTGATTTTCTAAGCCATGTGTTAGATTTTGTACTTTATCCAGAGGTCAATGGGAAATAAATGAAAGGCTCTGAGTAAGAAAATTGTATGAATTAATTTATTTCTTAAGAAAATTACTATGATCTCAGGGTCAAGAATGGGATCTATAATGCTTAAGGTATTGTACGGCTAAAAACAGGAAAAGGTGATTGAAATCAGATCAGGGAGTGACTTTGAGAGATATGTAAAAGTATGTATGGACTTTATTCTAGGGTCTATGGGATAACACTGACTACTTTTGTTAGTGTTGACGGATCCCGGACAGGTTGAGAACCGCTAGCAGGATTGCCTAAGACCATCAGAAAACACAGATATTTACATTACAATTCATAACAGTAGCAAAATTACATTTATGAAGTAGCAACGAAAATAATTTTATGATTGGGGGTCTCCACAACATGAGGAAATCTATTAGAAAGGTTGAGAACCACTGCTCTAGGGTCTATGGGATAACACTGACTATTTGAATTAGATTCATCACTCTAGCCTGTTCTCTACAAAGTCAAGGCTTTGATATCCGATCTTCCTCTTACAAACTCCAGAAATTTTAGATAAGAACTGCTACCAAAGCATTAATCCAGTGGGCACTCACAAACATTATTCTGATGACAGTACACATTCTAAGAACCAATCAGAATTATCACCCTCCATAACTTTGTAAAGCTGAGAGGATCTTCAGGGTGGACTGAAAGCAAGGCAGCAATAAACACTTTCAGGCAACAGATCAAGACAAATGGCTGGCTGCTGGCAGATATTAAAAGGCAAATCAGCTTAATTCACAGCTAAGAAAGCAAGAGGCTTTAAAGGAAAGAGTGTCAGATAGTTGAATATATTTTTGTACACTGCAAAATGAAAGAGGGGAAGGCACTTAGGCTTCAGAGGCTCTGATTAATATGAGTTTCTTGTAATTTCATAAGATGAATAACACTGGATTCTATCATTACTGTCTCCATAGCTACTTTTATGTCATTTTTGATTTTGAAATATCCAGCCATTGGCCCAGAGGAGACTTAACATGAAAATTAACATTTTAGCTGCTACTTTCTTGTTGAGAATAAGTATAATATATAGATTAATATTAGGTTCTAAGGTCTTTGTCTCATATATGATAAGATGAACCCCCTACTCCCTTTCTCCCCCACCACCTCTCTAGAACAAAAGGCAGGGTAAGAGTTCAAGGAAGGGAGTTATACGAAGACCTAACTTTTGGTTCACAATTTGTCCCTGCTTTGGGATGCATACCTGATTCCTCAGTAAGTGCTCAAACATCTGAATTAGCATCTGTGAGGTTTGTGAAAGCCTCAGATGAAATTACAGAGGAAAGGGACAGTGCCTGATGCCTAATCCCCTAGTGGGCTTAGATGAATAAATATAGTTTGTGGGAAAGAAGTTCGAGTTATCATGAAAGAGAAGATGACCCTCAAGATCATAAGGGACTATAAGGGTGATTTACGGCTATACCCAATAGAAAACAGATTTAGATTTAATTGTTCAATGGTGCAACCAGATGTACCGTAGTATAAATACGGAGAGGTCTCTTATGGTCACCTTTGACTTTTTTCTGTAACAGTTCAAAATTGTCCAAGTTGACATCAATAAACCATAATATTCCAGAGGTGTAATAAGAAAATAATTTAAAAAGCAAGCTACATATAACCCAAAAAAGATGGGCTAAGAAGCAAGCACTAAAGCATGCACAAGCTGTGCCTATAAAGTAATTTGATTTTCTATAAGTCACACAAGAACACTTGAATTCCTTTTTAATTGTGCCTTGCATTGTACACAGCTTAAACAAATATGTCATGACAACTTCTCTTAATACCCGAATGTCAAAAATGTGTGTTTTGCCCTAGCTGTCATCGATCTTCCTCCCTCTCCCTTTCCCTCTTCATCTCCCTCTCCCTCTTTCTTTCTCTCTGAAATCAAGAAAATATATTTTAAAAAAGAAATGTTATTTTAAAAATGTGTGTGTGAGTGTATGATGTGTGCTTGTCATGTATGTGGAAGCCAAAGGGAAGTGTCACAGAGAAAAGGAGAACCTGTTTAGATTTTTTTAATGCATGAATGCATTTTATTCTTCTCTCTTACCACTGCAGATTTTTGCTGATACAGGCTGAATTCATTGCTATATGATAGCTTTTTTATAAAGAAAAATAAAGAAACACACTTTATTTTTAGCAGATGATTAAATTGATCATTTACTTAGAAAACAGCACCTTTGTGTTAGAATCATCAGAGCCTTATTAACATTCACTTATTCTTTTCTACTTAAACCTATTTTTATTTTAATATGAGGGTCTTACAACTGAATATATCCAATTTTAGTATTGTATACTAGTCAAGCTTTTTTGTTGTGGTGGTTAAGTACAATAGAAGGCTTCTTTTATACCTTAGTGAATAATTTCATGTTCCTTACTGAATAGCTCTACTAACTAAATATGCCATCTATTTGTTCCATTTGATTTTTGAGAAAATTGCCCAAGTTTGGTTTCCTAGGAAATAGTTTCTTATCATGAAGTAATGAATTTGGAGTGATTAGCCACTTTACTTATTTGTCCTATGATTTTGTCATAGGATTTGAAAGGTTTGCTGTGAAAAGTGGCTTGCTGGTATAAAAGTTGTAGTCATGACATGGCAGAACACTGAAATAAAGAGCAGGCAGGAATGGGTTCTGAGAAGTGACATGTCCAGTTACTGATTGTGCAAACAGAAGCAAGTCACTTGAACTGCATTGTACATCAGTTGTTTGTTTTATATATTTGTAAAATGGAAGTGGGGAGAGGGTACCTGCCCCATCTGACTCAGAGAGTTGTGGATGAGGTAATGGATATGACAACAGATTTAGATTTTTTTATAAAAAAATCTATAGACACAGAAAAAAGTCTTCATTAATATTAACTCAATGACGGTATGTTCCCCTTTCTAATCTCATGCTACTGATGGTCTAGTGAGTCAGTCAATCATGTAAATATAGACATTAAAAACAAAGTGGGTATTATCATATATGACAGTAGAAAGCTCATCATGGAGTAAAAAGTGGTAGGGGATGAGAAAAGTCAGGAAGCATATGGGAGACAGAAACCAGGAAGCTAAGTCTTTTTAAAATATATATATATTTGGGAGCAGAAAATGGTGGCGGAATAGACAGACGTGTTTCGAGCCTTGTCCCGGAGCAGAAAGAAAGAACAGCTGAGGGTCGCATGGGGAGGATTTGTTTTGACCCAGTAATCCCACTCCTAGGAATATATCCTAAGAAACTAGAAACACAAATCAGAAAGGATATATGTATCCCCATGTTCATAGCAGCAGAATTTACAATAGCTAGATTTGGAAACAGCCTAGGTGCCTGTCAACAGATGATTGGACCAGAAAACTATGGTACATCTACACAATGAAATACTATGCTGCCATAAAAAAGAAGGAATTCTTACCATTTTCAGCAACCTTGATCGAATTGGAGAACATTATGCTAAGTGAAATAAGCCAGTCGATGAAAGAAAAATACCACATGCTCTCACTCATTTGTGGATAATAAGAAACATTATAAACTAATGAACAAAAAGATACAGAGGCAGTAAAGCATCAGACTGTCAAATTACAGCAGGAAGGTTAGGGAAATGTGGGGAGATAAGAGATCAACTGAAGGACTTATATGCATTCATATAAAAATAACCAATAGATGCAAAACATTGGGGGGTGAGGGTATGTATGGTAGTAGGGGGGGGCAATGGTAAGATAATATAATACTGTAATATATATATTTCAGAGAGGAAGGGAAAGGTAGAAACAGAATCATTGATAGGCTGCCTCCAGAATGCCCTCCACTGAGGTACAAGCCCACAACCCGGGCATATAGCAAAGGTTAAGTAATAAATAAGTTAAGTACTAGTAAAATCTAAAACTAGCAGAGTGAAATGGTATAGATTTTCATGTTAAACACCCTGGCAATACTGGGCCAGGGTAGTAGATGAGAAAGGAATGAAATTGTTCCATGATTTTGTATCTTCCTACTAAAATTTGGCTTCTGATAGTCAAATGTTATTGGTTTACCCCTACCATAAAAACTATAAACCAAAAGAAAATGATGATTTGTTCACTGAATATGTAAATAGAATAATATATATCTTGGAGAGAGGAAGTCATAAGAAACTAAGAAAAGTAATAGCATGCCTTTTAGTAAATACCTATTTATTTTATCTAATATCACTGAAGTTCTTTATTAAAGAGATTAGACATGGACCTTTTGCTACAAATTAATGTTAAAGCAAAGAATCTATGTGGTTTTTTTTTATATGTGCTTATTAGAACTATAGAAATATGGTTGCTTAGAGGTGTTAGAAAATTTCCTTTAGCTTCTTATTTTTAAACTGGATCTCCATATAACATTGATGATATTATATAACGGTGTTTTTTTTTCATTCAGACTATATATATATATACATATATTTTTTTTCAGACTATATATATATTTTTTTCATTCAGACTATATATATATATATATATATATATATATATATATATATATATTTTATATGTGCTTATTAGAACTATAGAAATATGGTTGCTTAGAGGTGTTAGAAAATTTCCTTTAGCTTCTTATTTTTAAACTGGATCTCCATATAACATTGATGATATTATATAACGGTGTTTTTTTTTTCATTCAGACTATATATATATATATATATATATATATGGCTAAGTGACTGACCATATGTCTATCTGACCATCCAACTGGTGCATATGATGCACACTGGCAATTTAAAAATAAACGTTGACTCGCACATGTACAATTTTATAATACTACTAGAGGCCCAATACATTAAAATTTATGCAAAAGTAGGCCTTCCTTCCCCTGGCTGCCAGCATCAGCTTCTCTCCAGCACCTGAGACCCGGGCTTCGCTCCTCTGGCTGCCCACAGGCACCCAGGACCCCGACTGGCTTCCCTCAGGCCCCAGTTTCATCAGGAAAGACGTCCTGAATGACATCAGGAAGACATCTGGTCTAATTAGCATATTACCCTTTTATCATTATAGATATATATACTATTTTGATGTTTAATTTTTTGCCGTGATGTAATTACCACAGGAATCTTTCTTCTAATTAATTCCTTTTAATGTGCATGAATCCATGCACCAGGCCACTAGTTTTAATGATGGGTTTTCACATACCAATATTCACTAGCTATTCAAAAAAAAATTCACTGAACAAAGCATCTCATTTGTAATTTCTCTAGAGTAAGGGGTATGCTAAATGGATATAATGTCTAGGGTTAGGAAACCACCAATTTAATGGGAAGTAGCCTAATTTTTGTTTCATTAGCACTACCTCAGTATTGAAGCTGCCTTACAAAACCCTTTACACATCAACTATAAATATAATAATATTTTTTTTAATTTAAAGAAGAGGAAATATGAGTATTTTATATTTACTTCATAACCTTCACTCTTTTTTCTGTAAAAATGATTATCTCCTTGAGAACACCAGGTTTTAAATCCTATGCTCAGAGAAAAGGTTTAAAAAAGGAGACTTGAGTATAATACTTGGCCACTGAGCAAATGGAGATTGCTTTTTAAAAATATATATTTTATTGATTTATTACAGAGAGGAAGAGAGAGGGATAGAGAGTTAGAAACATTGATGAGAGAGAATCATCGATCAGCTGCCTCTTGCACACCCCCCACCGGGGATGTGCCTGCAACCAAGGTATGTGCCCTTGACTAGAATCGAACCCGGGACCCTTCAGTCTGCAGGCTGATGCTCTATTCACTGAGCCAAACCGGTTTCAGCTGGAGATTGCTTTTGAAGAGAAAATAAAAACATTTTGACATGACTTTTATTAAATATATTTAAATATATTATGTCCTATTAATATTAGGAGCTGATCAACACACTGACAATTTAGTGTAGGAGTGTGGCCAAAGGAAGTTGCTGAAAACTAAAAAGCACAGACAATCGCAATTACATCACAATCACTGGAATATATATTACAGGATGGCCTGCAGTTCTTAGTCCCCTAAATCATTGAAACTCAATGTTATAATTTTGCTGACAGCCTAAAAGGCACACTATGTATTCAACTTCGTCTCTCTAGTCTAGTCCCAATTTTTGATGGTGAAGACAGCTGACAAATCTTTAGCTTAGGGCTACCTAAATTTGATATCATAATGTAGAAACGTGTAATCATAGGCTCTGGTTTATACCATGCCTATAACATTTTCTCCTGCTGATACTAAAAGTGATGACAATCTGAGAGGCATATTATCTACTGTAAACTTTCCATATTTGAGCCCTCCCCCTGTTTTCATAATCATACTATTCTCAACTTGAAACACTTTCTCATTATTTCAAAAATCTTGGTATTTGTCTTTATTTTAATCTACATATACAGATTTGATTTGATTCCCTTCTGTTTCCTACAAGATGGAGTAACTTGAATGATTAAATCAAATGCTGTATGTATTCATGGGGAAATCAGCTGAATCAAAGCATTCTCTGGAAGTTTATCTGGAGATATTTGCATACTATGGAATTTTGCAATTCTAAAACATTTTAAAAATTCAGAGAAGAGACTGGTTTTACTTTAGTTGGGTTGCTCCATGTGAACAGGGATGCAGTGGAAGAGCATGCTTCAAATGGAAACAGCAGCATGGTACAATGGTTAAAAAGCAAGGTTGTTTGAATCAGATTAAGAATATTTCAATACTAGATCTGCCATTAGTTATCTCTGTGGCCTTTGGCAAGAATATTGACCTCTCTGAGCCTTAATGTACTTATTTGTGAATATGGAAAGTAATTATCTCCCACACAGAGGTTGAAAAGATTAATGATAGTATGTATGATGCACTAGACACCCTGGTTAACACAAAGTAGATGCTTGATGTAAAATACCAGTCGCTATTATTGATAAGATGATTGTTCTCATGCAAACACTATATTAACTTATATATTGACAAACATGATTCACCTGCTCTTTCTAAGGATGGAATATGATTTTTTTTCTTCTACATATAATATGTCTTTTATTAAACTGTCATTGTTGATAACAATTTATGTAATACTAGAGGCCCAATGCATGAAATTCGTGCAAAGGGCTTGGCCCCCACTGCCACTGCAGCTGCCTCTGCCTTGGCCCCTGCCAGCACAGTAGCTACCTCTGCTTCAGCCCTCGTAGCCCCAGCTCCATCCAGAGGGTCATCCAGAAGGATATCTGGAAGGATGTCTAGTAAAATTAGCATATTACATTTTTATTATATAGGATAATCTGAAAATATTTACCCAATGTCATTATACAGGCTATTAGCATCCATAATTGGCTTTTGGAGGCAGAAGGAGGGAATATAGAGATCTTTGTTATGATTTTTTACAGAGTAGAAATCAATATCAAAAAGCAATGTGACATTGACTTTCCTGATACTTTAAATTCAGTACCATGTATTTTTCTGTTTCACTCTTTTTCTTTATATATATATATATATATATATATATTATTTCAGCCAGAAAGGGAGAGAGAGAGAGATAGAAATATCAATGATGAGAGAGAATCATTGATTGATTTCCTCCTGCATGCCCTGACTAGGGACAGAGTCCTCAACCCAAGCATGTGTCCTGACCAGGAATTGAACTGTGACCTCCTGGTTCATAGGTCAATGCTCGACCACTGAACCACAAGGGCTGACCTCTTTTACTCTTTTTAGAGGCTGAATTGGAGCAACAAGCTTTTACCTAAAATTAATTCAATTTTGTCTTTTCTTATCAAAATGTTTAAAATTCTTGCTGTTTCTGATATTTCAGGGAAAGTCATTAAGAGGGGACTGTTAGTGTTGACAATCAAGCAGCCTACCAAGAAGTAAATTATGCTCTCAACTCTAGCAACTGTTAGGGTTCAAGACAATCAGGTAAATTAAATATCACCATGTAATTATTCATTATATATATATATATATATATATATATATATATATATATATATATATATATATATATTTAATTATTTTAGTAAATAAGATTAAAATAAACTGAATAGTTGAATAGTTGAATTGAGAATAGTTTGTTTCTCTAGAAAGGACAAAATTACAGAAAAATGTGTTACTAGTAATAAATTATAAGTAGATATTGATTGTAGAGTCCTCATTATTATTCACTTAAAGTATTTAAAATTGCATTATCCTAATACATAAAAGCCCTGGGTCATAACGTCCAGTAACAACCGAGGCTCCACCAACCAGAAGTCAGTCCTGCAGTCAGTGCTGTGCTGAGGGGGCTTTGAATCAGGGCCAGAGAGAAGCAGGGACTAATCAGTTGCCTCTGTGACAGCTTTTGATCAGCACTTGCCTCCCTCTTTCACTCCAGTCTGGCCAGAAGCTGAGCCTCCATTTCTTTCCAGGACTCCACTAGGGCTGCTGATCAGCCATGCCTTTCTGATCAGGCCTGTTGATAAGCTCAGAGACACTGACTGGCATGGAAACTGACCAATCAGAACCAAATCTGGGTGAAGTGTGAGGGAGCAATGGCTACCTAGGAAGTGGAGCTTTTGACACTGACTGGCATAGAAACTCACCAATCAGAACCAAATCAGGGTCAACTGTGAGGAGCCAATGGCTGCCTAGGAGGAAGAGCTTTTGATGCTGACTGGCATAGAAACTGACCAATCAGAACCAAATTGGCTGACAGAGGAGGGTAGTTGGGGTGAGATCAGGCCTGCAGGGGAGGGAAGTTGGGAGAGAGATCAGGCCAGGAGGGGAGGGCAGTTGGGGGCAATCAGGCAAGCAGACAGAGGCAGTTAGGGGCAATCAGGCAAGCAGGCAGAGGCAGTTAGGGATCATCAAGCAGGCACACAGGTGAACATTTAGGAGCCAGCAGTCCCACAGGGATCAGGCCTAAACTGGTAGTTGGATGTTCCGCAAGGAGTTCCTGATTGGAGAGGGTGAGGCTGGGCTGAGGCCAGGCCACTAGTTCTTTATATTTAGCATGTGACTATCATTGCTTTATTATGATGAATCTGACTTCCAAATGTTTGTTACATCTTTATAATATTCACTGAAGCTTCAAAACTCCATGAATGATTTATAAGTCTAGGCATAGGGTTTTTTCTCTTCATTCTATACAGTAGGAGTCAGGCATGAGGACACGTCATCTCACTGAATCTATTCACAGTGAGAAAAATTCCCAAAAGAATGATGTGCTCTTCTTTTTTACAATCTCCATACGATAATGCCTAACACAATCTATCACTTTTACTGCTACTTCTGTCAATCTCTCCCAAGTAATTTCCTCTGTAATATGATGCAACTCTTCCTCATACAATCAAAAGCACACTCATCCCTTTTCTAAGAGAAGATCCAAATTCTCCTGAATTATTTATTCTATTTTCATGACAGGACCTCCAGAGGTTTTCCCTTCCATCCCTAGTACTGTGTGAGCCCTTCTCAATGTTCTTTAACTTCTGGATTAACATGTAAAAGTAAGTACCACCAACCAGTAAACCCATCTCAACAGCAGAAGGGATAGACATAAAAGAGAAATATAAACAAAAGAGAAGAAATCTAGAATATAAATAATCTGGTATATCTATATTTTGTTGAAATAATAAAAATGAAACTCTGTTTCCCATAATCACATTCCCTGCATAGATCCCAGTTACTATGGGCTATAAAAGGTATCTTGCATGTGGTTTGTAAAGCAGAAATACAGTATAAGCCATATTCTTATTATGCTCAGAAGTTTGTAGAAGAACAAAAGATACTGTTGCATCTCATGCATGAAGCTTGTCCACCTGCTCGCCTGTTTATATGCAGTAGCAACCTCGAGTCTTCCAGCATTGCTGATCTACTCTTTCAGTTTATCCAACTCCTGACCCACGTATTTGAAATAACTCAGTGTTTCAGGGTACCAGCTTCTCTTGCAGGACACTAACATCCTGAAAATTGGAGGCATGGAGACAGTAAACAACTAACATGACTTGTAATCTATGTTTGTGAGTCCCAGCTCATCCTTGAAGGTTCCAGATTTTTCTTGCTATCCCCCGCTTCACTTCCTATATGTTCTTCCTGACTATCCACCTATTGACTTCAAGCTCCAGAACAAGACTAAAAAGAAGTCATCCACCACAGATTGTATAACCTAATAAATCTATTATTACACACATACACACTATGCACATATATACATATGCACATGAATGTACGCATATATACACATAGGTTGTCAAAAGTAGGTTTATAGTTGTCCCACATGGAAAATAATATAACTAATAAATAATACAATGATAATGTTATTTCCTCAAAACTGTAAACCTACTTTTGTCCCACCATATATATATATATATATATATATATATATATATATATATATATTCATATATGTATGTGTTTATGTTCATCCTTTAGTGAATTTAAAATGTACTATAATAATATCAATACATTGTATTAAAAAAGAGATTAGGATTCATAAATGAGCATCTGTATTCAGATAATTTGATTCCCTACATAAGAAAACCTAAGATAAATGAAATGTATCCAGATACAGTTACAAAAATTACAGAATTATTTATTACTAGAGGCCCGGTGCATGAAAATTCATGCACTGGAGGGGGGAGTCCTTCAGCCTAGCCTGCCCCCTCTCACAGTCTGGGAGCCTTTAGGGGCAGGAGGAAACCCAATGGTCAGGGGAAGGCAACATGCCATCACACCTCTACTGCTGCCACTGCCAGGAGTGCAAGCTTCAGCCCTCCCTGGTTACCTGATTCTCGGTGGCCCAGAGTGGCTGGGCAGCCATCGTCTGAGGCTTTCCTGTGCCTCAGGCTGGCCCTGGGAGGCTGGGCAGCCTCCATCCTAGGCTTTCCTGCCCCTTGGGCCAGCCCTGAGAGGCTGGGGGGCTGAGGGGATTGGGGGGCTCTGGAGGCAGGCATGCAGAGTGGCTGGACCTGCCTGGGGGTGGACCCAACTGTACCACACCTGCCACCCTGGTGGGGCTGAGGGAACTGGATGGCACCATCTTGTGGCTGTGGGTGTCATCATCTTTTAGGGTGGGGCAGACAATTAGCATATTCCCTCCTTATTGGCTGTGGGTGTCGCCATCTGTGTGAATGTGTGATAGTCAATTAGCATATTCCCTTTTTATTATATAGGATTTCCTTCTATCTACTTTCTCTGTGCTTTTCTTGTTGTCCTCATTTTAATTCTTTAAGTTGTAGTTTATTATTAACTAGAGCCTGGTGCACAGAAATTCATGCACTCTAGGGGGTCCTCAGCCCTACCTGCATCCTCTCACAGTCTGGGACCTTTTTGGGGATGTCTGACTTATAGCTTAGGCCCACTCTCCAGGGGATCAGGCCTAAGCTGGCAGTGAGACATCCCCCTGGCAGTCCAGGAGTCCTTGGGGGGATGTCCAACATCCTTAGTGCTGCCACAGAGGCGGGAGAGGCTCCCATCACTGCCACTGCACTGGCCAGCCATGAGCTGGCTTCTGCCTGAGTGGTGCTCCCCTGTGGAAGCACCCTAACCACAAGGGGGCAGCTCCTGTGTTTAACGTCTTCCCCCTGATGGTCAGTGTGCATCATAGCGACCAGTCATTCCTGGTTGTTCTGCCTTTGAGGTCAATTTGCATATTACCCTTTTATTATATAGTATAGCAAAAGTTAATATAGAAACAACTTATATGATACTCAAAAGGAAGTGGATAACTATAATCATTATGAATTCACTCACTGGACTACTATACATAAGTGAAAATTAAATATAGATAATTTTCCTAATCTTGAGTAAAAATATAAAGCAAGAGAGTTGTAGAAGGATCTAAACAGGATGTTCCCATTTATGCAAAATTTTAAAATATAAAAATCAATATTTATATATGTTTGATATGCACATGTATAATAAACTTATGAAGGTATGGATGGGAAGATAAATACATTTTTGGTAGTGGGTAGTATTTATTACTATATCTGGGAGGGCGGTGTAGGGAATAAAGATGATGAGATCAGCAAAGGTTACAAAGGGACCTTAAATTGCATTGCTAATATTTTATTTCTTAATCTGAGTAGTTGGTACACAGGTTTTTATTAAATTTTTATGGGCACCATTTTTATATGTTTGAAATATTTTGTA
The DNA here is from genome assembly GCF_964339955.1 of Pipistrellus hanaki. NCBI lineage: Eukaryota > Metazoa > Chordata > Mammalia > Chiroptera > Vespertilionidae > Pipistrellus > Pipistrellus hanaki. The sequence continues at coordinate 16,691,960 of NC_140524.1, read as the reverse complement.
AGAGAGTCTTCTATACAACTGGGGCAATTTTTGTGAGATGCACATGGGGTGAAAATAGTCTCAGACTTTAAGCATCTTCTGAGATGATCTTATGCACATTTCTTCCCTAATCTCTTTGTCAGGTGTCTTCAAATATTGTTTATCCCAAGTCCCTGATCATTTGACCAGAGAAGATATCAGCCACAGTCTGTGATATGGTATCAGTTAATACAGTGGACTATGTCTCCTTCATTTCTCATTCTATATCATGATTCGAGGACCCAGTTATAAATATATTTTGGATTCAGAGCTTATATAATATTCAAACTCCCAAAGTCATCTCCCTGCTATTTCCTTAATCAGGTTTTTAACTGTCAAATTTATAATTTAATATGAACAGCTGCTTCTGTGCTATAGGCCAGTAAATTCCATAGGCACTAGTCCATGTTTCACTTTTAAGTAAGATATTTAGCAATTGTTTAGAATATCATTGGACATTAAAGTAATCTGTAAATTTACAGGCAGGCAAGATTACCATCTGCAAATCCAGAATGAAGTTCATTCCAATGTAAGTATTGACAGGAGGAAGCTACAATTATTATTGATCCATGTAGCTGGCAGTACCAAGAAAAATACACAGCATTGGCTTCTGTTGTTTGGCAGTTTGGGCCCTCAAGAGTTGTAGTAAACAGATCATATTGGCTAGGAGAAGTCCAAGTAACTCAGCCCATGAATTGTAGGCATTATGCTCTCTTTGTTCCTGAGCTCACTGTACAAGCAGAAAATGGTTATGGATGTTCTTAACATCTGCAAAATAGACCATTTTCTCCATCTAATTATTGAGATTCCTCTGCAATGAATAACCTTGGGTGAGTCTTTACATGGGACAGTGATTTCATCTTCAATCTGTGTACCCATTCTGAGAGGTCCGATTCATATACCTCTTCTGCAATGCTCATGAATCCATATTTTCAGCTTTTACTTCTTCTGGAGAAACTACATCTGGATACACTGCTTCAAGTTATGCCCACTTTATCTATGTCTTTCAGGGCTGCTCATGAATGGGGGTGTAACACCACCACAGTCCACTACTTGCAGGTGTCAGTACAGACATTCCTCCATATCCAACCTTCCATTGGAAACTACCTAGGAGGCCATAGTGATGGAGTTATAACAATATAGCAGGAGTAATCACATTGAGAATATAAGTTATCTGTGACTATAACTTATTTCTGCTGTTCCGATCTGCTCAAGACTGTTCCTATAAATCACACTTCCACATGATGGTAGGTTGTTTATTGCTAGGCTTGGAGTTTGGATAGTACATAGTTTGTCAAGGGAAAATTGGATTATAGAGTCACATAATGTCCCATGGTTGGACTTTCAATCTCCACAAAACCCAGAACATTTAAAAAGTCACTTGATGAAAGAGCCATGACTATGCTGAAAACTCAACTCTAATTCTATTATGACTTGCCTCAATTTCCATTCAGCATCCACATCTGCCATAGATACTTTTGGATCCACTGTATCCAAGGGATCAACCCTCTATTGTTTAGTCAAGAAAATGGTGTTTTCTTAAATTGGTTAATTGAGAACATTGTTTTAAAAGTCCTTTTCATGTTTTGGGTGCAGAGCCTAGGCTGTATTAAAAAATGTGTTTGTATGTATATATGTGGGGCTGTGATAAAAAGGGAGCATCATCATGCAGTATATGTTGGCAATATTTGTATGATGCCAAAACAATGTTTGATAAAGCTACTTCAGGGCAAACAAAAGTTAAACATAGCCTCTTTGTGGAGAACATGTAAATAGCTGATGTGAGCTTTTATTTAATATGAGGCAGGGAGAGAGCTAGGGAGGAAGAGCAGGTGAGGGAAACAGACAGTAAACTTTTGTTTTCTTCTATATTTACAAATTTCCCCCAATATCTTCCCTGGACTTATTTGTTTTACAGAGTGTAAGAAAAAAAGCTGAATTGCATCCTCCTTGTCAGACTTCTAATGGAGAATGTACACAATCAGCCCTGCATTAAGAAAGAAAATAGAGACAGAAAGTTGCTTCATGAACTGAAACAGAGAAAAAGTTAAATTGCAACTGTAATGAAGCCAGGTGATTAACAGAAATGAACACATTTTAGTAAAAAACAAAAGAAATTGAGAAGTGGGAAACTGGTTGGGATGTGTTCTTACTGTGGTACATTTAATTGTTGCCAGGCTGTTCCTTATCGTGGATGCAACATTTTCAGTACATCAATTTATAAGTGCATTCCCCCAGTACCAAGCTGAATATCATTAACTTTTCTTTCTTTTTTTACTTGTGTCATGTTTTGTGAAAGTAGACAGCAAAAACCATGCTGCTTTCTAAAAACCAACTGTGGGCAGGAGTGGCAAGAGGTAGGAGATTTCACACTAGTTTCATTTCTAAGTCACAAAACATATAGCTGTATAAAAATGCAGCCAACTGCCATCCCAAAAGGCACTCATTTCCAAATGTAGGGTTACCAGTTTGCTTTGTTTTCCTTGGTAGAAAGATGACTGTGCTAATTGTGGTTTGTCTTGTATTGTCTGGCTTTTTACAATGACAAAAGATGAACAAAAGAAGAGGAGGAAAGGCCTGATGTTGATAATGACTGGTTCCATTAATCCTCAGGGAAACCTCTGCCTTTCAAGGTCATCAATGGAATAATTCTTCCATGAAAGAAGCTTGTCTCAGTGGACAAGTCATAGGAAAATTACTATGGACAATTTGTTGAATTCATGTATTTTTTATTATCTTTTCACAGCATACTGCAGATGTTTCCCCTTGGAAACAATATTTGTAAATGATGACTTCAAACGTATATTAGCCTCCAAACTGACTTAGTTCATTATAGAGATGAAATACATTTACCGTAGTATGCTTTTAAAGTCCTCTATGGAGCTTTTTGCATGCATGGCATATACAAGTATGAAAAAAAAAAGAATTATTAATGAAAAGGTCAGGGCTTCCATTGAGCTTCATATTATGGGAACACAAGCTCTGAAATGATAAGGATGAACAGCGTGTCAGCAGGCAGAGACAGTGTCTGGTGTTGGAGAAGGATACATTTGGATACATGTCAGGTCACAATGGCAGCATTCAAGAAGTTTTAATAGCAACTATTCTTACTAAAATTTGGATTCTCATTGCTTCTCTTTCTCTCTTTACCTCCTGTCACCTGCCATTTCTCTCTCTTTTTTTTTCTGTTGTTACATTTCCTTTAACTATCAGAGATCTTTCTTCTTGGCATTTACAATCAATTTAATTCCCCCCTTAGAGTGCTTAGACTCCCGGTTCTTCAGGGTTAAATGTGACATTCTGGTGAAGCGGCTTAAGGTGATGGAAAGAACATGGGCTTTGCAGATACACCAGCCAGAGTTTTTATTCCTGGCTCTTTACTTACTAGTGGGATGATCCTAGTAGGGAGGGCAGGAGGTGTTTTATTAAATTCACCGAGGCTCAGCTTCTTCACCTTTGAATTACAGCCAATAACACCTGTCTTAGCAGTCATTATCACACCTCCAGGCATATGCTCAGGCTGACCTCTCTTCCTGGAATGCCCTTCCTCTGTATCTGCACTTAAGTAATCACTGTTCACCCAGCCTTCAAGTCTCTAGGCAGAAGCCTTCATGGAGCCCACACATTAGGAGGTGTTTTGCTGCTTTATGCTCCCTAGGCACCATGCTCCTTATTTCTATTTTAACACTTACTATTACCCATCAGGATGATATTTATGTCTCTCACTCTCCTGCTGAACCAGGAGCTTCAGGAAGACAAAAGTCATGCGTTCATACTTTTAATATTCTAGCATTCAGTACAATGCCTGGCCGAGGGAAGCTACTGCATAACGATGTTTATAGAACTGATTTATTCTTTGAGCCATGATTTGTCTTGAAGATTAAATGATGCACTTTCAATAAAACACTCAGTGTGCCTGACGCATAGTTGCTTGTCATTTCCACTTAATTTGATATAAAAATGATGACAACTCAATGAGATTATTTCATAGACTGCTTTTGTTTCTTGAATTAATGTCAATCACAGAGTATATAGCCTTGAGGCTGTAGTCAAGTTCTGCTGTCCCAGGGTAAATAAGAACATGTCATTGCTTAGCACTTGTGCCTGGTGCTTAGTTGGCAAAAATTACATATTTACCTGAGGAATGAAAGAATGCAATATCACCGTCCTGTGGAGCCCTTATATGCTCTTTTTGACATATTTAGACACTTTCTTCTCCAAGATCACATATAACTTTCCTCATATTTTTATTATAGTGCTTTTCAGACTATCCATGTGTTTTCCCTATGGAACTATGAATTATTTCCAAGTATATGCTAGTCCACATATCCCATTCATTCTAAAACTCCTACCACAGTGTCTGATAACATAATATTCAAAAATAGACTTGGGCCCTAGCCAGTTTGGCTCAGTGGATAAAGTGTCAGCCTGTGTACTGAAGGGTCCCAGGTTTGATTCTAGTCTTATTATTGGATTGTGGGCTTGATCTCCAGTAGGGAGCATGCAGGAGGCAGCCAATCAATGATTGATCTCTCATCATTGATGTTTTTATCTCTATCCCTCTCCTTTCCTCTCTAAAATTAATAAAAAAATATTTTTTAAAATAGTATTGGGTTTTATCAATGTTCACTGCACTAATATATTCAGAATTTTTTCTTCTTGTTCATCCTCTCATTTAATGTGCTGAATTCTAGCAAATCTAACTTTCTTAGAAGGTTAAAAAAAGATACACACTGCAGTGCCATTACCTAATTTAGTCTATAAATCAGGAATTCTAAATAAATTGATCATTAGATCCTGAAAATGTAAAACTTAGTATAGGTAAGGTTAAAATAATCAGTCAGTTCAAACCAGTGGAGTGTGAGAACACATTTTGCCTTTGGGGTATGTAAGTCATCTTTTTGCATATTTTCACCTGCTATTGCTTGACTTAGCTGCTATTTACAAAAAAATGTTTCCATTTTAATCATACCAGATATTGGGGATTGCAACCCATTGCAGCTTAGGTATGTGGTCCTTGGCAGAAGCGACTCAGCCTAGTAAATTACCCTTTTCTGATGTTTCATCATTCAGGTAATAAACCTTGAGTTATCCTTAATAAATTTCTAAATTTGATAAGGGAAGAAACCATTGATACCTTTTAGGTACCAATGCCCTTCCTATTCTACAAGAGGTTCCTTGGACAGAAATATCCAGGTGATTTTGAAGAGCTACTTTGCATTCACAATTCATTCTGTTTGCTCCAAACATCTGTGTCTATTATCAGTAGAAATTAAGATAAATGAGACCTCCTAGAGATATTCTAGGGTTGAGTAAGAGTGCTCAAGTACAGCCAACTGTGGAGGAGATTCATTAAAAGCTAATAGGAAGGAATGAAATGTGTTCTCATCCTCATTGCTGCTTTTGAGTCAGAGAACTGGTCTTACTAGCATAGTGGGGCCCATTTGCATGCCTTCAGTTCAGTGTGACAACATGGGAAATTACAAAGATCTTCATTGTGATGAGGCACAGCTCATGGGCTTACGTTTAATGTGATAATAAATGAATAATACAATAGTCAATCATACAAGCTAGCTGAAATATAAATGAGTGCAAGAAGTTGACAGAACAGTGAGTTGGCATGATTGCTTGGAGAATAAGGTGACAAATCATGAGCTTAAGAAAGAGAGTGAACATAGGGAGAAAGTAGATGGATGAAAAGACTAGCGGTCATTCTAAGATAAAATAATCAGGTAATGTAAATCAACAAGAGAGATGGAAGAAAATAAGGTTTTAATCAAATATTGAAAAATTTTAATTTAATATATTAGAAGAGCAGAAGTACTACGTTATTATCAGGATGAGGATATAACCATGGAAATGGTTGGCTGAGGTACAGTGGAAGTGAACAGCAGGAAATGAAAAGGTTTAAATATTTTGAGACCAGAGAATTGGATGACTGGCTCATCTATGTGGCAAAAGAACTTGGTGTAAATCTGAAATTATGACTAGGTCCAAAATTCTGCAATGAAGATGGGGGATATGCAGGAGGTTTGGATGTGACAGCAAAAAAGAGAATTAGAAGGTTGTGCAACTACCTAACTTCATAAGAGCAGGAAGTTTTTACAACTAGAGGAGAATCTTATTCAGTTTGATTCACTCTAACAAAAATACCATAGCCTTGGCTTATACAACATTTATTTTTCATAGTTCTAGAGGCTGAGAAGTTTAAGATCAAGGTACCAACAGATTAGATGTCTGGTGACAGCTCACTTCCTGGTTCATAGATGGCTGTCTTCTCAGTGTTCTCACATAGCAAATGGTAAATGAATTCTCTGGGTTTTTTTTGTTTTGTTTTTTTGTTTTGTTTTGTTTTGTTTTTGTAAGGGCACTACTCCCATTTATGTGGGCTCCCCTCTCATAACTTAATTATCTCCCCCAAACTCTAATTCTAAATACTATCATATTGAGGATTAAGTTTCATCATATGAATTCTGAAGAGAGACAACATTCAGTCCATAACAAGGAGTAATGGGACAAAGAACAAGATGAATATCAACTAATGCTCATATAATTGAGGAGTAGGAAAATAAACAGACCCTACTTGACATAGCTGCTGGGAGGGCACTGTTCTTGGACCACAGCCAGGTTTTGGTTAAAGTAGAACTTTAGGACAAGTCTTCAAAGTAAAAGAAATAGGAAATGTTTGAGACAGCAGGAAGCACAGAACTATCCTATCTAATAAAAGAGTAATATGCAAATTGACTGTCACTCCAACACATAATATGGCTTCCCCCATGTGGACACAAGATGGCCAGGAGGGGAGGGCAGTTGGGAAGGACCAGGCCAGCAGAGAAGGGAAGTTGGGAAATTACCAAGATCTTCATTGTGATGAGACACAGCTCACGGGCTTATGTTTGATGTGATAATAAATGAATAATACAATAGTCATTCAGGGAAGAGCCATTAGGGGCAAACAGGCTGGCAGGGGAGTGGTTAGGGGATGATCAGGCTGGCAGTCGGACATCCCTCGAGGGGTCCCTGATTGGAGAGGGTGCAGGCTGGACTGAGGGGAAAAAAAACCCTGTGCATGAATTTTGTGCACCAGGCCTCTAGTATGAGCATAAGAAGTTAAAGAAAATAACATATTTTTGGAGATAACTAAGGATGGTGAGATTTTAAGGCATTAAAAAACAATGGGATGCAGCCAAGACCGGTTTGGCTCAATGGATAGAACGTCGGCTTGGGGACTGAAGGGTCCCGGGTTTGATTCCAGTCAAGGGCATGTACCTTAGTTGCGGGCATATCCCCAATAGAGGATGTGCAAGAGGCAGCTGATCGATGACTCTCTCTCATCGATGTTTCTAACTCTCTATCTCTCTCCCTTCCTCTCTGTAAAAAATCAATAAAATATATTTTAAAAAAATGGGATGCAGGTACTCTAATTTGATTATTCCCACAATATCCAGGATAATGGCAAGACTCTGGCCTCTCCAGATAGAGTCAATAGTAATGTGGTTTGAGTATGATTCTGAGTTAGTTCTAGGCTTCGTGTACAGCAGTGGAATTAATTAGATTCCAAGATCCTCATTTTATTTTGGAAATAGGTGATGCACCCTCAAAATATAAGTTGAGAAAAGCAATAAGCAGCTAAAATAAGCAACCTGATCACTCTGGTTTCTCTAAGAACATTATTATTAGTTTTAAGTACAGATGGAGAATCTCAAAAAAAAATTTGGCATAAAATATATTTTATGTGTTTTCAAGATCAAAATGTTAAATTTAGAAGAAAGATGAAAGGAAATAACATAATTACTTCTGGCATGATAAAACTATATGAGGTTTAATAATGTCTGAGATTTCTGGGAAGGTTGTAGAAAAACTTGAAACACCAAAAAACTCTTTTCCCTATTCCCTTTTAAATACCTATATTTGTTTTCTATTTCTATGTAAAGAATTTCTACTAATTTTAGTAATATATATATATATATATATATATATATATATATATATATATTCTCAAAATTTCCATGGATCAAGGGTCTGGGCATGATTAACTGGTTCCTCTGCTCAAGATCTCATAGGTCTGAAATAAAGGTGTCAGCCAGGGCTGCTTTCACATCTCAAGTTTGCAGCTCACTTCCAAAATCATTCAATTTGTTGGCAGAATTTATTTCTTTGCAGCTGTGGAACTCATGGCAGCTTGCTTCCTCGGGCCATCAGGAGCACTTCCCTGCTGCTTCCAGTGTCTCAACTCAGAGACAGTTGAAGCACTCTTTTAAAGAACTAATCTGATTAGATCAGGCCTGTCCAGAACAGTCTCCTTTTGATTAACTCAAAGTCAACTGATTAGGAGCCTGAATTGCATTTACAAAATCTCTTCTCCTTTTCAATATAACATGATATAGTCATGGGAGTGATGGTGCATCATATTCATGGGTTCAGTCCACACTTTGAGAAAGAGGATTACATAAGAGCAGGTGATTATCTTAGGGGGCATTCTAAAATTCTGTATATAACAATATCCAAACAACAAAACTGAGCTATACAGGATTCTGAAAGAGTTCTCTATAAATAATCACTCATGTATGATGAGATGAAATAACTTCCCCTTACTTCATTCCCTTTGGCTATATGTTCTCTCATTCACTCATTGCTTTCTTTTTTTTTTTTTATGACCTAGTCCATGAAAATGTTATGTAATTTTTTTCTCATCCTATTTGTTTTTTGTTCATTAAGAGTTTTTTTAAAACATTGTTTCCCTTCCCCACTACCCTGCCCATGAAATTTTAAAGCCACAGATATACTAAATAACCATTTATATGCTGTATATTTGTTCTTTTAAAATAAAATGTTTTTATTGATTGTGGATGGGAGAGAGTGGTAGAAACATCAATGATGAGAATCATTGATTTACTGCCCCCTGTATGCCCCACACAGGGGATTGAGCCTGAAACCTGACACTGAATCAAACGCTAACCTCCTGGTTCATAGGTTGATGCTCAAACACTACGCCATGCCGACTGGGCTGTATATGTGTCCTATATACATAAAGTAGTAAGATTGCGGTCTTCCCTCCCCAAAGAACCAATTTTTGTCCCCTTGGAAGTGAAACACTCATATTGAGAAATCATTGACACATGCAAATTGACCATCACTCCTCTAACCCACCAGTGAATCAGGAGAGAATATGCAAATTAGCTCAACAAAGATGGCGGCAGCCACAAAGCTGGAGAGGGCAGGAGGCTTGTATTGCCCCTGGCGATGGAGGAAGCCAAGATTCCCACCCACCCTGGCTACAAAGTTTCAATTATTGAAGATAAATAAATTCCAGATACTTGCTGCCAGCCAGCCATGGCCTCTGCTCAAGGAGAGGCTGAAAAGAAAAGAAAAGAAAAGAAAAAAAGGAGAGGCTGGGAGCCTGGATCGCCATGGGCATGTCCAGCCTGAAAATGGCCCTCAACCCCTCACCCAGGCTGGCCACACTCCCATGGGGAGAGGGTCCCCACTGGGGGGCTTGACCAGCTTGCAAACAGCATCAGTCCATCACCCAGGCTGGCCAGGCACTCCAGCAAAACGCCCCACCCTGAAGGGGCTGTGGCCAGCTTGAAAACAGCCCTCAGCCCCTCACCCAGGCTGGCTACATCTCCCCAGCGGGGACTCTCACCACATGGAAGGGTGGCTGGCCTAAAAACCACCACAGGCCCCTCTCCTAGGCTGCCCCATGGCCCAAGGGAGCTCCCACCCTGATCTGGGACACCCTTCAAGGCAAACCAGCTGTCCCCCACCTGTGCCCCAGGCCTTTATCTATACTAATAAAAGGGTAATATTAGACTGGGAGACCTTAAAGGAGACCTTCCAGATATTCTTCTGGACAAAGCCATGATGGCAGGGCCAAAGTAGAGGCAGTTAGAGGCCAAGAGGGATGGGAAGTTGTGGATGATCAGGCCAGGATAGGATGGGAGTTGTGGGTGATCAGGGTTGTGGGGGCCAGGGCCTTTGGAGGTAAGCAGACCAGCAGGGGGGACCAGTTGCGGCAAGCAGGTAGTCAATGGGGGTCAGTTAGAGGTGATCAGGACAGCAGGGGGGAAATTTGGAGTGAGCAGGCCGCAGGGGTTAGTGGGGGACAAGCAGGCCAGTGGGGAGGGAAGGTGAAGGCAAGCAGGCCAAAAGGGGGGCAGTTGGAGGTGAGCACATTGGCTTGGGGGCAGTTGGGGGTGAGCAGTCTGGCAAGCAAGTGGTTAGGGGCAATCAGGCAGGCAGGCAGGTGAGAGGTTAAAGCCAGCAGTCCCAGATTGCGAGAGGGATATCTGACTGCTGGTTTAGGCCTGATCCCTATAAACCAGCAGTAGGACATCCTTCAAGGGGTCGCAGACTAGAGAGGATGCAGGCTGGGCTGAGGGACAGCTCTGCCCCCTGTGCATGAATTTCATGCACTAGGCTTTTAGTGTTCTATTAGACCAATGACCCAAATCATCTATATATATCAAAGGCTAATATGCAAAGTGTCCCCTCGGGAGTTTGACCAGGAGTTTAATCACTTGCTATGATGTGCACTGGCCACCAGGGGACAATTCAGAACATGGTGGGTGACCAGAGGTGGCAGCAGGGCCCAGAGGGACCAAGGGAAGAAGGAGGCGGGGAGACAGGGAGGTGGGGAATCTGATTGGCCCTGATTGCTGGTCAGGCCTAGGTACCCTACCCACGCATGAATTTTGTGGACTGGGCCTCTAGTGTTCTTTAAGACCAATGACCCATGGATACATAAATAATTACTGTGCCCTGTCCTTCCTTTTACTTTTGCTCTCCAGCCTTGACACCAGCTCCCATGTTCTGCCCTCTATAATTTGGAATGCAGTTCTGTGATGTAAAGATGAGTGTGATCTGCTTTTGAGTAGGATTTTGATACCATGTGTCCCAGTTCTGCCTTTGCAACCAATTTTCAATGTGGCCTTTGGCAAGCTAAGCAAGATTTGGCAATGCCATTTCTCCAGCATATCAAAAGGGCACAATATTGTAAAGTATTGTAAAACTTGGTTATAATAGAGAAAATTAATTTTATATGTCTAAAGTCCTGCCTAGAAGAAGAAAAGATAATTGTTTATCATTTTAAAATGATAAATGAGAAAAATGAAGTTTCTATTCTAAGCACAAGGATTTAGAGATAAAAAGATGTATAAATTATGTCAAATGTTCTTTAATGATGTTGGCAGCTCTCATTTGAATTCTGTGGAGGTTCATTATGTTGAAGCAGGGGCCAAGGATGGCACCTGTGATCATAAAACAGACAGAACTTGTAATCAAGTAAAGTTCAAGAGATCTTAAGCTAATTTTTATCATATTATCACTCCCTGTCCTTGAGGCAGATTTGTTATCTGAAACATTCTGTTTGGAGCCACCACACATTTATTTTTATATTACAAAACAAGGAAGAAGCCATGGTGCTTTTTCCCCACCATTGCCCCAGACATCAATACATAATAATTTTTTAGTATATACTCTAACAACAAAGCATCTAATTAGGAGTTCCTTTGTAAGACTTCAACTAAAACAAGGTTTACCCTTTTCATCATGTCCTGGGTTCTATTGCTATGATTTGAGAAGTTTAAATGTATGGGCTTTTATTTATCAAACCTTCTACTTAACACGTTGAATTTCCACAAGCCAAAGCTCATGAATAATGACATTTGGCACTATATATTACCAAGATTTATTGAAAGAATAAAAAAGTGTAGAGTCCAAAGCGTATCTAAAGAATTAAGTTGAGCCGGGACCGGTTTGGCTCAATGGATAGAGCGTCGGCCTGCGGACTGAAAGGTCCCAAGGCATGTACTTTGGTTGCGGGCACATCCCCAGTAGGGGGCATGCAAGAGGCAGCTGATCGATGACTCTCTCTCATCGATGTTTCTAACTCTCTATCACTCTCTCTTCCTCTCTGTGAAAAATCAATAAAATATATTTTTTTAAAAAGTTAAAAAAAAATAAATAAAAAAATAAAGAATTAAGTTGAAGTTAATTAATATTATGCTTTTGGAATTAAATTTCATGTTATATATATCTTTGTTGAAAAATGTGCCTCCGTTCATTTTACCATCAGCAAAATGCTCATCATTTGAAAGCTCTTCTTCTATTCTGTTTTCTTGACCATTTCTACAGCAGCAAAATTCTCTTTGCCCTGATAAAAATCAACATTATGGATTCAGACACAGGTAGAATCCATGGTGTAAGTAAATTATTTCAACACTAGAGGCCCAGTGCATGAAATTTGTGCACTGGAGGATGGGTTCCCTCAGTCCAGCCTGCACCCTCTTGCAGTCTGGGAGCCCTCAAGGAATGTCCGTCTGTGGGAAGTGGGGCTAAGCCAGGAGGCTGACATCCCCTGAGAAGTACTTAGAGCTACAGCTCCCTTCACCATCAGTCAGACATCCTTAACACTCACCAGCCATGAGTCTGGCTTCTGGTTGAGCAGCGCTCCCCCTGTAGGAGCAAACTGACCTCCAGATGGCAGCTCCTACATTAGGTGCCTGCCCTCTGGTGATCAATGCATGTCATAGCAACTAATCATCCTTTGGTTCAGTTGATTTGCATATTAGGGTTTTATTATATAGGATCGGTTTCCAGTCAGAGCACTAAGATTATTTTCTCAAACAGCCTATAGGGGGAATTATGTCATTATTTGGATAAAAGTAACACTTGTATTGCCCTTGAGGTGAACACCAATGAAAACACCAATGAAACTGAGAGAAATAGCCTCTAAAGCCTTATGAGTTATCTGACATACCTTCATGGATGATTTACTCAGCTCTCTTCATTAGAGTGTGAAAATGGGAATAGGGTGAAATGATAAACTGCACAGAAAGAACAGTGATAGGCCATGATATTTCGCCAACTGAAGACTCTATCATGAAAATTATGAACCCACTTTTAAAATGTGATATCCCTAAAATTGTCCCTTTGTTAACGATGTTGAACATGCCTGGAATGACTCTTCTTGACTTTAATCACATGGTCAGATTTTGTTCATCAATCAGAATACAGCTCACTGGTTCCAAACAAACTTGGCTCCTCTCTCTTTTGGAACAATACACCTCTACTTTTAAAGTGGCTCTTCCTGTACATATTGCAATTATGTTTATACTTCTGACTCAGTGTGCAAATTGACAGCCCTTCTACAGTAGAATAGAAGAATTGTCTTATTTATTTTCATTTCTGACATCTTTCCAGGGCCTGATGCTTATAAGTAATCAATCAAATTAATTAATAAATTAGTGAATGACACAAAGTTTATAATCCTGGAGATATAATCTTATCCCAGCCACTTGTTTTCATTGGAATAATTCAATTACATTGTACAGATGTTATGAAGGTTTTGGCCTCTAAGGAGGTAACAAAATATTTCTTAAAATCCAACAGCAGAATTTTAAGACAGAATTTTAATAACAAATGCCTCTAGCAGCCTGCATTTTTAATTAGACTGGAGGTGGGGCAGCTTTCGTGCCTTGTGAATCAGACGTAAAAATTTACTAAATTTACTTGCTTAGCTTTTTAACAAACATAACTATTTTAATTACTTTATAAATTAGCTTTTTAAAATATAATCAAGGACTTATATAAGTTAAGTTATATAAGAAGCCTATATATATATATATATATATATATATATATATATATATATATAATTTGCAATTTGACTAAGTCTTCTAAAAAAGTTACTGAGACCTCCCATGATCCTTTTGTATATTTGCAAATAAGCCTAAGGGAATACTCTTTAAAAATATAATTCTAAATGTAATAAAAAGAAGAACTTTGAAAATTTTGAAATCTCTTCCACTAATATTTACAGGGTACAACAAAGATTGTTATTAAAATATTAAATCTGTTCTACAATAGCAGTCACAATGACCTTAAGGGAAGTTGTTTCATCTGACATGAACTGGCACTATCAGTCAGCATTCTAGCAGCAGCCCTATAGGTTGCTTGTTGTAAAAAAGATAAAGATTTTTAAATGAAACTCTATGTAACCTGAAAATTATTCTGGAAGTAAATAAACAGAGGTTTCCTTCAAACATCTGAAGGATTGTAATTAAAAGTCAGTGAATAGAGAGAAAAGAAGCTAGCTGGCAATGGGAAGGCACACTGAAAGATAATGTGTGAGTGAGAGAACAAAGGGAGAGTGTGTGATTGCATGGGAAGTGTTTGTTGGTGAGTTGAAGGACAACTACACTCAAGGAGTCTGTGGGGAACTGTTGGATGGGATTCTTCTGACTGGGAAGCCCCCACTGCTGCAGGGTTCCCTACCAGAGCAACCGGCTCAGATGTGTAGACCATACCATCTTGAAGGGGAAGGTGGATGTTATCAGAAGCCTGAAAAGCCTGGGAATCTACAACTACAGCACCCACGGAACATCTGAGAACACTGGTCCCAAGTGGAACAAGCATGTGGATTCAGAGGAGCTCTAAAGGGTCAGATTTCACCTGGGATAAGGAGAGAGAGAACTACATAACCAAAAACCTGGAGAAGAGAGATCATGGGGAGACAGAGAAACAGCCTGCGTCACCAGAAAAGAAAGTAAACAAAATGGAGGCAAGCAACCTCTCAGAGAAAGAATTCAGAGAAATGGACATAAGGTAGATGAAAATAATGGAAGACAAATGCAATAATATGTATAAAAAACAAGAGGAAATGAAGAACGAAGAAGAAATGAAAAATGACATCACTGCTATAAAGAACTCAATAGAAAGCATTAACAGTATATTAGAAGAAGCAGAGGACCACATAAGTGAGCTAGAAGACAAGGTAGGAAAAAATACCCATTTAGAGAAGCTTATAGAAAAAAAAAAAGTTAAGAAGCAGGAGGAGACCTTAAAAGAACTATGGAACAACATGAAACAAACAAACAAACAAACAAAAAACTCGCATAATAGGGGTCCCAGAAGGAGAGGAAACTGAGCAAGGAATAGAAAACCTTATTGAAGAAATGACAGAAAACTTCCCTGATATAGGGAAGAAAAAACCCACACAAATCCAAAAGGCTCACTGAGTCCCAAACAAAATGAACCCCCAAAAACCTAAGCCAAGGCACATTATAATTAAATTGGCAAACACCAACAACAAAGTAAGAATATTAAAAGTGTGTTTGTGGGGGGAGGGGAGGGAATGGCAGCAGAATAGAAAGATGTGTTCTGAGCATTGTCCAGGAGCAGAAAGAAAGAACAGCAGAGGGTCGCACTGGGAATGTTTGTTAGCAAGCTAAGGGACAACCGAACTCCAGTAGAAGATGGGGGACTGCTGGATGGAGTTCCCCTGACAGGGAAGTACCCAAGGTGGCTGGGTCCCCTCCTGGAGCTACAGGCTTGGATGGGGAAATCTCGCCATCTTAAAAGGAAAAGTGGATCTGTCAGAGGCCTGAATATCCACAGCCGAGGCAACTGCCGAGCAACTGCGAGCCCCAGAACACCAATCCCAGATGGCGTGAACACTTGAACTCGAAGGAGCTCCCCACTCCACCACAGAAAGGTCAGATTTTGCGGGGATAGGGTGAGGGCTCTAGTTCCAGCAGAAGACAAAAACTCGTACTGCGCACTGTTGAAGCTGGAGGATGGGGAGGTGTTTGCCTGGAGAAGCCCCAGGCTGTTGGGCTGGTGTGATCCGTGATTGTGAAAGGGGTTCCTCAGAGCTGCTGGCTTTCAACCACTCACCTGCCTTTGCCTGATTGTCCCTAATTGCTTTTGCCTGCGAGCCTGATCATCCCCTAACCCAGGGGTCCTCAAACTTTTTAAAGTGGGGGCCAGATCACGGTCCCTCAGAGAGCTGGAGGGCCGGACTATATGAACTACTAATTCCTACTGTAACAACTTGGCTGCGCTCACTGCCCAAAAAACCTGGCAGGCAGGATCAGACTCCCCTGGGGGCTGCATGTGGCCCGCGGGCCGTAGTTTGAAGACCCCTGCCCTAACCACTCCACTGCCAGCTTGATCAATGCCTAACTGCTCCCCTGCTGGCCTGATCACCCCTTACTGCCCTCCCTTGCCAGTCTTGTCACCCATAACTATCCTTACCTGCAGGCCTCGTCACCTCTAACTGCTCTCACCTGCAGGCTTGGGCCACCCAGCAACTGTCCTCCCCTGCAGGCCTGCCCCCCCCAACTTCCCTCCTTTGCTAGCCTTGTCACCCCAACTGTCCCCAACTTCCCTCCTCTTCCAGCCATCTTGTGGTGGCCATGTTGTGTCCACATGGGGGCAGCCATCTTTGAACACATGCAGCCAGCCATCTTGTGTCTTGGAGTGAAGGTCAATTTGCATATTACTCTATTAGATAGGATTCCTTCTTAGGAAACCAGTAAGTTAATACGATTTTAAAAAAAATAAACAATAATAAACAAAATGGGAGGGAACCACCAAAAAAGAAGTGATTTTAACAAATATCTGAAGGATGGTATACAAAGTATTTGACATAAAGAAAAAGCCACATCCCAGAATATATGCTGGAGACCTAAATTCAATGAAAATATCTATCCGCCATGTGCATTTTTGACAAGAATGTGATATAGAAATCCATGTAACAAGGACAGCAGCTGTGGATCTTTGTATCTGAAAAGAAGGGTATTAAAAGTATGGAAACAGATGCACACAACATTCACAAAACAGTCATTGATTTTCTCTATTTTTTTTTCTATTCAGTGTATCATTAGTATCTGGAATCTAATCTTTATTATTTTCTTCCTTTTGCTTTCTTTAGGTTTAGTTTAGTCTCCCCCCACCATCCCCAGTGTCTTAAGGTGGAAAATTAGGAATACTTATTTGAGATCATACTATTTTTTTTAATATAGACATTTACAGCTATAATTTTCTCTCTAAGCACTGTTTTAGCTGCATCCCCAAAATTTTAGTCTGTTGCGTCTCCATTTTCATTTGTTCATGAAAGAACTTTTAATTTCCTTATGATTTCATCTTTGACCTACTGCTTATTTAGGAGTATATTGTTTTATTTCCATATATTTATGAGTGTCTCAAATTTATTTTTGTTATTGCAGCCCAATTTTAATAAATCAGAGTAGTCAGAGAACATACATGGTATTATTTCTATTCATTTAAATTTATTAAAGTTTTTTTTTATATAACAGCATAGGATCTATCTGCAGAATGTTCCATATACAATTAAGAATAAAGCACTTTTATGGTTTGGGGCATGTGCTGGGGATTGGACCAGTTGGGGAGAGGTCAATGGGGGGAAAAGAGACGTGTAAAACTTTCAACAATAAATAATTAAAAAGAAGAATAAAGCCAAAACCAGTTTGGCTCAGTGGATAGAGCGTCAGCCTACGGACTGAAAGGTCCTAGGTTCGATTCCAGTCAAAGGCATGTACCTTGGTTGCGGGCACATACCCGGGGGGGGTGTGCAGGAGGAAGCTGATCGATGTTTCTCTCTCATAGATGTTTCTAACTCTCTATCTCTCTAACTTTCTCTCTGTAAAAAATCAATAAAATTTATTTTAAAAAATAAAAAGAAGAATAAAGTACTTTCTGTTATTGTTAGGTGAAGGGCTCTCCAGATATCTTTCAGATCTAGTTAATTTATAGTGTTGTTAACATCTATTTCCTTGTTGGTCTTCTCGCTAGTTATTCTATCCATTAATCAAAGTGGAATATTGAAGTTTTCAACTCTGATTGTTGAATAATCTACTTTCCCCTTCATTTCTATCAGTTTTGCTTCATGTACTATGGTGCTCTATTGTTAGGTGTGTATATGATTAAAATTGTGATAACTTTGAGATAGACTTTGACGTTTTTGTCATTACAACACATCCCTCTTTTCCTCTGGTAACACTTGTTTTAATGCCTATTAATTATAATATTGGTTTAGCCATTCAAAGCTTCTTGTGGTTCTAGTTTTTCTCCTATGTTATAATCTAGGAATTTCATAGTTTTGCCTTTTGCATTTAGGTCTATGGTCCACTTGGGGTACATTTTTGTGAAAGGTGTAATGTCTGCGTCTCCATTTATTATTATTTTTTCCAGGTGGGTGTCCAGTTCTTTCAGCACTATTTGCTGATAGGTTATCTTTGCTCTATTGTATTATTAATACATTTGCTTCTTTGTCAAATATCTATTGATTATATTTCTGTAGATCTATATGTGGCTCTCTGTTCTGTTTCATTGATCTAGTTGTCTAGTGTTTTGACAATACTACACTGTCTTTATAGCTTTATAGTAAGTATTGAAATCAGGTAATATTTGCCTTCCAACTTTGCTTTTCTCCTTCAATATTGTCTCTCTATCAATTTTAGAATTAATTTGTCAATATCCACAAAATAACTTGCTGAGATTTTGACTAGAATTGCATTGAATCTATAGATCAAGTTTAAAAAAAATTAAATCTTGACAATATTGAGTTTTTCTACACATGGAATATTTCTCCATTTATTTAATTCATTTTTATGTTGTTCATCAAAATTGTGTCAGTTTATCTCTTATAGATTGTGTACGTATTTTGTTAGATTTATAACTAAGTACTTACTTGTTAAGAGTGTTAATGTAAATGGTATTATCTTTTTAACCTCAGATTCCACTTGTCCATTTCTGGTATATAAAAAGTGATCAAGTTGTACATACTAACTTGTATCTACAACATTGATATAACCATTTATAAATCCCAGAAAAGTGTTTTTTCAATTATTTCAGATTTTCTACAAATAATCATGTCATCTGTGAACAGCTTTATTTATTCTTTCCCAATGTGTATACCTTTTATTGTCTTTTCCTATTTTAGTGAATTCATTACAATATCTAGTATGATGTTGAAAAGCAGTGGTGAGACGGAACTAATGCAACATTTTAATTCACTTAATGTTTCTAACTAAAATTTAAGTTATATTTTTATTGGTTGTTTTAGAATTTACCACAGGCATTCTAAATTATCATAATCACTTTAATATGTATACTGAATTGAACAGTGAGATATAAAAAATTATACTCCTACCTATCTCTATTTCCTTTCTCCTGTTTTGTGATATTTTTGTTGCAACTGAATCTATAAATGTTGCAAGCATTGTATAACATTATATTGTTAAAGTTATTGCTTTACATAATTTTATATATTTAAAGAAGCTCAGAGATGACAACAAAAACAAGTAAATAATTATGGCTTTTGATATTCTAACTTTCTTTTTTAACATTTCCTATCTCTTCATTTGTTCCTGTTGTGTTCAGATATAATTTGGAATAATTTCCTTATCCCAATACAACTGTGCATCTACCACCACCTGAAAACTGAGATAAGAGCTGGTTTTTCAGTTTTGAAGCTGAATTTCTTTTAAAAAATATTTTTATGGATTTCAGAGAGGAAGGGAGATGGAGAACAAGATAGATAGAAACATTAATGATTAGAGAGAATAATTGATTGGCCACCCCCTGCACACCCCCTACTGGGGACCTAGCCCACAACCTGGGCTTGTGCCTTTGATTAGAATCAAACCCAGGACCTTTCAGTCTGCAGGCCAATGCTCTATTCATTGAGCCAAACCGGCTAAGATTGAATTTCTTTTTCTGAGGAAATCCAGGTATTTGCTCTTAAGGCCTCTCAACTGATATGGTTATGCCCGCCAAATTATTGAAGGTAGTCTCACTTACTTAAGGACAACTGATCATCAATATTAGCCACACAAACAAAATGTTTTCACAGCAACATCTATATTAATATCTTAATAAAATTTGATACTAAAGTCTGGCAAAGTTGATTCATAAAACTAACCAATAAAATGTTAGTATGCTTAATGCTTTGCATTTCTCTGAGGTTTTTCATTTTTCTTCATTCTTTTCCCTTTGTTGTTCAGATTGCATTATTGCTATTGGTCCATCTTCAAAATCACTAATCCTTTATTCTGCCACTTAAACCTGCTGTTGAACTCTTTAGCGATTTTTAAAAAATTTTTTCAGTTATGGCACTTCAACTAAAGAATTTCCATTTGGTGTTCTCTTTATAATTTCTCATCTGTTTATCAATGCTTTCATTTGATGTGACATAGTTGTAATACTTTCAATTACTTCGTTAATCATAATTTCTTTGGATTGTTTAATATATTTATGAATGGCTCTTTTGAAATATTTTTTGTTCTGTTTGATAAATCTGACATCTGGTTGCTCTGGTAGGCAGTTCCCGTTTCCTGGTGCTTTTTTTCCTTCTTTTTCTTCCAGTATATAGAGTCAGACTTTCCTACAAATGTCATAATTTTTGTTGGAACATGGACATTCTAGATATTATGCTGTAGAAACTCTGAATGTTGATCCAGTCCATCTTTTTCTGGACTTATTATTGTTATTTGCATCATTATTTAGTTAGTGCCTGGCAGATTATTTTAATGAAGTTTATTTCCCCTAGAAATATCAAGCCTCTGTTGTTGCACTTCAGGGAGCAAAGCCTTAGGTATGACCACATTTTCTCTAAGCTCTGTTATGGCAAAGCTCAGTTTAGCTACCTTTTTCTTTACCCAGCCTTAGATGCTAACCCTTGGTATGCCATAAGTGTCTATAGATGCAATTAAATTCAAAATATCATGGCGTGTGGGGGCGTTTTCTGTTTTGGACTCCTGGCAGTTAACTGGTTAAAATCTACTAATTACCAGCAGATTGTTCTGTTATTTTTAAAAATGTCTTTGGGGATAAATTGATCCACAGATTGATTCAACCAAAGGTAGTCTCTTAAAAGTATAGTTTACAAGGTCAGTGTTTGAGAATTGGTTCTGAAAATAGGAGGGTTCTGCCCAATTTTCTCTTTTTCAAGTCTCTCTAGAATATTAGCCTCCTAGTGACCTTTGCACAGGTTCGTGCACATTGAAAAGAAATTAATTAGAATAAATATTTTAATATCACTATTCACCCTTTCTCTATAATAGAAGTGTCAAGCAAATTCATAATCAACAATGACAGATCAAAACACACAGGTGTGATTGGCGCCAGCGGGAGCTTTATATGTATCACGCGAGTCACCTTAACCTTTTAAGATAGATATAGAATAAACTTACTTAATTAGACCTACTTTGTGATTTAACTAAACTTTTTTACAGCCCAGTGAAGCACCCCAACTTCTCTTTCAGGTAATTGTCAGCAATACAGCAGTAAATGTCAACACAGAGCTGATTATTATAGATAATGCAGGGAGAACAAAGGGTAAAATGTTTAACTGCAACAGTGTTTGACCATATTCTATGCAGTGTGAAAACCTGAACTCATTTTCAAGTTCCACCATTTCTTACTTCTTTTCAGTCAGGTCAAGTTTCTAAAGTCTCTAAATCTCCGTTTTTCTGGCTAATGGAAAGAAAATAGGATTCTACCAAATCTCTTTTCTACCTATTCCAGGACTTCTGTGAGAACCAAATGAGATGAAGCATGGGAAAATGCTTCACAAACATTTGGTTATGGTATAAAATGTTTTAACCTGGCTATAAAGCAAGTATTCCTGGGCTAATGAAACTCCAAGGAGGCTAGTTGCTAGGAGAGGAAGCGGGGTGTTGCTTTGTGACATCATTACCCAGTGCCCACAGTGACCATTTCTGGGCTGGCTGGGCTGTGGGACACATTTTGCGCTATGGGGTCTTGGCAGCGTTGGCTGTGATTTGGTAAGGTGTCACTTTAGGGTGGTGGTAGGGCCTGTGTCCCACGTGGGGGAAGCCGAGTATTGGTTTGTTGGCATAGGTCCCTGGTGCCATTTATTTTTAAATGGCCAGCGTGCATCCTGACAGCTCCTATTTGAGCGTCTGCCCTCTGGTGGTCAGTGTGAGTCATAGGTACTGATCAGACAGACATTTAGCCTTTTATTAATATAGATGGTAACACTTATATGTCAAATAAATCTACCTATCTCCTCTAAACTGCCTTTCACCCAAACCTCAACTGCTTTTGAGAATGCCTATCTTATTCAGGTTGGGATGCTCCAAAAAATATCATAGACTGGGTGACTTTCACAACAGAAAGTTTCTCCCAATTCTTATGGCTAAGATCAAAGCACTTCTTAGTAGCTTTTTGAGGCCTCATTCTCAAATATGACGCAAAGAGTATCACCAGCCAGCTGAGGAATAATGTATACAGATGCAAAAGGAACAAGGAAAAGAAAAAAATAAAATAACCAGTTTAGACAAGCAGAGAAAAATAAAGGAATAAAAATAACTTCAAAAAGATCTATAATTAGCTTGCAAAGAGGTACAAGAACATGGCAATTCCATGAAAAGGAAACAGGAAGCTATGGAAAGGAACAATCAGACACAAATAAAGAGGGCTGGTAAGTTAAAAATATAATTACCAATGAAAATTTCAATATAAAGACAATGATAAATTTAAGCAAATCTCCAAAAAGGAGAACAAAATGAAAGAGAGATAAAAATATGAGAAAAAATATAAAAAAGTGAATTTATTTTATAGTTTCAAATTATGACTAATGGAAGTTCTATAAAGGGAGAACAAAGAATATATGTATAGAATATATCCAGTAAATAATAGAAGAGAATTTCCCAAAGTAAAAGTACACAAGTATTCAGATCAAAGAGCCTAGAATAATAAGTGAAAAATTGGAAACTTTTCTATGTATATAATTCTAAAACTTTATAACAGCAAATAAATTAAAAAAACACACATAATATGTTCCTGAAGGGTAGGTTGGGGTTAAATGAGGACCCAGTCACAAACAAAGCAACAAGCAGCATATTGACATCAAACTTTTCATCAATTATGCTGGATGCTAGAAGCCAATATAAAATGTTTCAAGTTTTGAGAAGAAAATGTATGTGTGAGGGGAATTTTATTCTGAATAGACTATCAATGGTGAAAGCAGAATAAAGAACTTTTCTGGCAGCAGGCTGTTGAAAATTTGTGTCTTGTGTATTTAAGAATGTTACTTAAGGACATACTTCAGGAAGAACAAAAAAAAGAATAAACTAGGAAGAAGGAGACAATAGGATCCAACAAAACAGCAATGGAAATTATAGGATTACAGCTATTCAGCAGTCCTACCACACAAGCAATCCAGCTAACAGTGTGAGGACAGGGAATCTGGGATGGAAAGTTTCTGAGATATAAAAAGAACTTATATACTAGATACAATGATTGTTATCTTAGAAAAATTTGAGGTCATAGTAAAATCAATTGTGGTTTATGGAAAAAGAGCTTCTTATTCAATTGAAATTGGCTCTTGGAACACTCTACTATGAGTAGCTAAGTCACTGTGACATTGGACTTGTAGAGATAGACATGTGGTCTTAAAGATACTACTTAACTTCATACTGAACTCCATTATAGGCCACTGATAATGTAAATTGATTTTTATTATTGTTTTCCATTTTGGATGAGCCACAGATGTTTGTTTTTTATTTGTGTTTTTTGTTTTGTTTTGTTTTGTTTGTTTCTTTTGTTAATCCTCACCAGAGGATATATGTATTTTTTGTTTTTAGACAGAGTGGAAGAGAGAGTAAAAGACAAAGAGAAATATCAATGTGAGGGAAACACATCAATTGGTTGCCTCATACATGAGCCCTGATCAGGGCCAGGACTAGGGAGGAGCCTGCAACAGAGGTACATGCCCTTGGATCCACAGGTTGATGCT
This sequence comes from Pipistrellus hanaki, assembly GCF_964339955.1. NCBI lineage: Eukaryota > Metazoa > Chordata > Mammalia > Chiroptera > Vespertilionidae > Pipistrellus > Pipistrellus hanaki. Next base: position 16,668,373 of record NC_140524.1, on the reverse strand, counting down.
CTATCCACTGAACCAAACTGGCTAGGGCTCATAGATGTTTTAATCATGGCTAAAGAACAGAATAAAACCATTATCAACTTTGAGAATGTAAAGATAAAACTATAACTGATAGTGACAGGAACTTGAACAAGATAAAATGTCCTCCTCTTGAAAAGATCAAAGTAAAGAGAAATGAAGCAGTTTATTTGATGTCTAAAGTTTCAAGATTTATTTTGTATATTGTAAAAAGTAAGAAATAAAAAATAAAATTTCAGATTAAATGATATAACTAAATTAAGAAGAAGGAGCTAGAAAAAGGTGAGTGATAATATAACTGAGCTAAATTCCCAACATTTAAAAGCAGGAAAAAATAATATCAAGCACAACAATAATAATGGTTAGGGCTGTATCAGGCACTGTTTTAGGGCCTTCATATATATTAAATTATTTAATTCTCATAGTGATCTTATAAGGAAGATGCCATCTATTTTTCTATTTTACAGATGAAGATACACCTTAGAAAGGTAAATAAGCCCCTCAAGCTCACAAACCTAAGGGCAATGAAGACATATTCAAACCTAGACAAGTTGGTTCCAGAGTTCTTGTTTGTACCTATATATAAATTTCTTCTTAAAATAATTTCAGACAATATCTAAAGTTGATAAATATAGGAAATGAACTATTACTTTTCATTATATTATACATTTTGATATGCAATTCTATTCATGGATCACTTTGGTAAATTATATAAATAAAGTTTGTGTAACAGGATAATTTATTACTTTTTGAAAGAATGAAAAATAATGCTAACTTGGATATGTATTATAATGAGATATACAGTGGTGGGGTCCCTTGGCCTGGCTGGCAATTAAGGCCTATCAGGGTCAATTGGGAAGCCAGCGGGAAGGGGGTGGGGGTGGCAGGGAGGACCATGGGAAGTTGGCTGTGGGAGCGCACTGACCACCAGAGGACAGCTCCAGCATTGAGCATCTGCCCCCTGGTGGTCAGTGTGCATCATAGTGACTGATCAACTGGTCAACTAGTCATTCCATTCGGTCATAAGGGTCACCTAGCCATACACACACACACACACACACACACACACACACACACACACACACTAGGTATACCTGTTAATCTTGGCAGATTTTGTAATCAAAGAAAAATAAACAATTTCAAGAGAAACATCAAAAGTGCTTTATTCAAAGCAATGTCCACCACTAGCTACACGTTTCCCCAATCTTTCAGGTAATTTGTGGTTACCCTCCCAATAAAACACTTCTTGTTTTGAGGCAAACCATTCAGAAACACAATTTTCTATTTACTGATATGTTTTGAAATGCTTCTCACAAAGTGCATGTGCCATAGACCAGAACAAGTGGTAATCTGAAGGAGCAAGGTCTGGTTAATATGGAGGGTGAATTAATACTTCCCAGGCAAGATCTTTAGTGTGTGATGGTGTGTTATCATGAAGAAAAAATTACTTTCCCATATCTTCTGGCACATTCTGGTCATTTCACAATCAAAGTGTGGTTCAAATTGATTATTTGTTGTGAGTAGCAATCAGTACTAATGGTTTCACCTGGTTTTAGAAGCTCAAAATACACCATACGTTCTTGGTCCCACCAAACTCAGAGCATTGTCTTTTTCCAAAGCGATTTGGCCTTGCAGTCAATGTTGATTCTTGACCTGGATCAACCCATGATTTTGTGCATTTGGAATTCTCAAAATAAATCCATATTTTATCGCCAGTCACAATTCGATGCAAAAAAGACTTTCGTGCTGTTGAAGCAACATTTTCCTGATAACCTTTTGGTTTTCCATTTGTCTTTCGTTCAGTTAATGTGGCACCCATTTTCCTTCCTTTAAAATATTTCCTATTGCTTGTAAATGATCAGAAATTATTTGCTGAGCAACATTTAATCTTTCTGCAGGTTGTTTTTGAGTTTGACCTGCATCTTCATCCAATAATGCTTGTAATTGTTGGTATTCAAACTTTGTTGGTTGACCTGGGCATTCTATGTCTTTCACATTGAAATAATAACTTTTAAAGCATATAACCAGTGTTCACAAGTATTTTCAAATGGAGCATGTTTACCATAAGCTTCCCAAAGTATACAATAACTTTTTCTTCAAAATAATTAATTATAACTTCCTGCAAATGCTCTTTTTTTAGCACAAAATTTGACATTTTTAAGCATAAAAATATCTATGATGTTAACACCTCCAGCAAATTTGACATATGAAATTTTAAAGCTTGCTGTCAATACAACAAAATAGCATACATATTAAATCGAATATATATCAACATATGTGTAACTCCATCTATTGAAAAAATCGACATTATTAATGGTATACCATACACACACACACACACACACACACACACACACACACACACACACTGAGTGGCCAGATTATTATGATCTCTGAAAACATAATAATCTGGCCACTCAGTATATATATATTAGAGGCCCAGTGCATGAATTTGTGCATGGGTGTGGTCCGGCCAGCCTGGCCAGGTAGAAAGGACATGGGCGGTTGGCAGGCCTGACTGATGCTCGAACTATTGGTAGGGGGGACAATTTGCATATTAGCCTTTTATTATATAATACTAGAGACCCGAGGCACGAAATTCATGCACAGGGCAGGGTGTGTCTCTCAGCCCAGTCTGCACCCTCTCCAATCTGTGACATCGTTATCACAACCCAGGACTGCTGGCTCCCAACCACTCACCTGTTTGCCTGCCTGATTGACCCTAACCATTTCTGTCTGTCAGCTTGATCACCCCCTAACCACTCCCCTGCCAGCCTTATGGATGCCTAACTGCTCCCCTGCTGGCTCAATTGCCCCAACTGTCCTCCCTTGCAGGCCTGGTCCCTCACAACTGCTCTCTCTGCTGACCTGGTCCCCCCCCCCCCCAACTACCCTGCCCTGCAGGCCTAGTTCGCCACAACTGCCCTCCCCTGTAGGCCATCTTTTGGCAACCATCTTGTGTCCACATGGGGGTGGCCATCTTATGTGTTGCATATTGTTATTTTATTAGATAGGATATACAATGAGTGGCCAGATTATTATGTGTTCAGAGATTATGATAATCTGGCCACTCAGTGTATATTACAATTATTCAATTAAATTAATGTATACTCCAAAATGAAAAGATACCTGAATGAAGAGAATAAAAAGAATACTATACTAGGTGAATAGCTATAGAGATTAAAACTTGATGGAGAGATGCACATATGCTTAAGAAATTCAATTAGATCACCTTGGCGAACAGTTTATTGCCCCTCATCTTTGATACCTGTTGCCTAACTTTTCTTCCTGAAAATTCCAAATCACTAATCAAGACTAGCTCAAGTATCACTATACCCCTAAATGTTATTCTGACCTATGATTAATGACTACAGTGGAGTCATATGCTACACAGAGGTTAAGTTCCAAAAGGCATACAATAAGGCTAAATATATCAATAGGAAAAGTTAACCCTTTTACTTTCACATGCTGTGAAAGTAACAGCATGTGAAAATAATGGTTTCTATAACAGCATTTTTATAGGAAAATGCTGTTATAGAAACCATTATACTGTCTCTCAATAGATTCAACATAGTCATTCTCCTCTAAATTTACAACAGATTGTTGTTTCTTTGGGTGAACTACACAAAAGTTAGCCAGCTTGTGTTTTAAAGCCATGAAGTATAAATAAATACCAGTGTGTTGTGTGTGGTTTTTTTTTTTTTTTCCAATTTTAAGCTCATTAAAAAATGACTTCGGGAATGGCATATATCTCGTTTCATTTATTGAATATGTTCCTTAAGTTGAGTGACAGGTACTACTTAAGTTATTATTTTTCTCTTCTTTTTATGTGCTGATTTCATATATTGTAATTAAACTAGAGGCCCAATGCATGACATTTGTGCACGGGGTGTCTGTTTCTCAGCCCAGCCTGCACCCTTTCCAATCTGGGACCCCTCGAGGGATGTCCGACTGCCCTCTCACAATCCAGGACTGCTGGCTTCCATCCACTCGCCTGCCTGCCTGCCTGCCTGCCTGATTGCCCCTAACCACTTCTGCCTGCCAGCCTGATTCATGCCTAACTGCCTGCCTGCCTAATTGTCCCTAACTGCCCTCTCCTGCTGGCCCGGTCACCCCTAACTTCCTTCCCCTGCTAGCTTGGTCACCCTTAACTGCACTCCCTAGCCAGCCTAGTCACCTTGAATTGCCCTCCTCTGCCAGCCTGGTTTCTCCCAACTGCCCTCCCCTATAGGCCTGGTCACCCCTAACTGCCCTCCCCTGCAGGCCTGGTTGCCCCTAACTGCTCTCCCCTGCTGGCCTGGATGACCCCAACTGTATTCCCCTGCAGGCATGGTCCCCCCCAACTGTCTTCCCCTTCAGGACTTGGTCCCCCCAACTGCCCTCCTTTGCTGGCCTGGTCACCCCTAACTTCCCTCCCCTGCAGGTCTGATAGCCCAAAACTGCCCTCCCTTTCAGGCATGGTGTCTCCCAACTGCCCTCCCCTACTGGCCTGATCACCGACAACTGCTCTTCCCTGCTGGCCATCTTGTGGTGGCCATCTTTGACCACATATAGGTGGCCATCTTATGTGTTGGAGTGATGGTTAATTTGCATATTATCTCTTTATTATATATTTATTATAATATATTTATTATATATTTATTATAATATATTTATTATATATATATATTGCATATTAATAATCTTTATTATATAGAATTTATATAAAATAAATGGCTAAAATATATAAATTATATGCAATCCTTACTTTGGGCCTTGCACTAAAAATTGTACACACCTATCATTCCATATTGAGATGATACATGATATGATTTATTATATATTATGAAGGCATGATGGAGAATGATGGCATAACTGACAGATGAGATGAAATAGATTGATACAAGGATAAGTAAATGAAAAGACCTTATAATCCTATATAATAAAGAGGGAATATGCACATTGACCATCACTCTGCCACAAAGATGGTGGTACCCACAGCAGAGGCAGAGGTTTCTGTAAAACAAGATGGCTGTTCCCAAAGTGGAGATGGGGTTTACATAACACAATATGGCTGCACTCACAGAGGAGGCTGACTTCCAGTAGCGTTAACAAGAAATCAGCAGGGACCTGAGGGGCTTGACAGGGGACTTCAGGCCACGCCCCCCAACCTGGCACCAGGCCTGAGGACCTTGGGCCACATACCCCACCCCAGTGCCTGACCAGGGGACCTCAGGCCATGCCCCCCACCCACTAGGGCTTGACAAGGGTGGGACCAGCTGGGTCTGAATCTTGCCCAATGGAAAGGGGGCCAGCTGGTTCTGGGTCTCATGCTATTTTGAGGCATATTCCCTTTGGTTCCCATGGTGTGCCTCAGATTCTGACAAGAGGAAGATTTTCATATACATTTTACTATTTTTTTCATCTCTGACACTTCTATTATAGAGAAAGGGCAAATAGCAATATTAAAATATTTCCCATAATCCCCTTTTAATGTGCATGAATTTTGTACACTGGACCACTAGTATATTAATAAAATGTTAGCTTACAGCTTAGATATAGATAAGAAGGTTTAGGGATAGTGCTAAATAAATAGTTTTGATGATGAGTTAAGAGATTGAGAGTCAAGACTATTCAAATGAAAATAGGCAATGAAATAATAAGAAAGGGGCTGATGAAGTGATGGTGGAAAGGAGATAGAAGTGAATGAAGATAAAAATGCATGCAGACATTTATACATTCATTCAAAGACTATTCAGTAGGTGACTATTAAGTGCCATTCACAATACTAGGCATTGGAGACACAATAGGGAGCATAAAAAAAAAACAGATTTATAGTCCCTTTTGTCATTGAGGGCAGAGTTAGACATATTATTATGAGGATGTTAGCTACTACAAAGAAATGTTTTTGTTTTTTTAAATCAACATATCAGAAAGGGTTGGGGATATAAATTTAGGAAGAGTTGTCAGTAAAATCCCAAAATAAAAAAATGACTGAATAAAGAAAAGAACACAATATAATATTATATGGGCACCTATAGAGATTAATAGTTGATTGAGATAAGCATATGCAGAGCAGGAGAACTAAGTAGGTAAATAAATGAAAAGGAGAAAAGTAAAATTGTTGATGGTGAGCCAGAAAAATGATGGTAATGATAGATAATTATTGTTAAATGAATGAATGCAAAAAAAAAAAAAGAAAAAGAAAAAGAAAGAATGAAATGCAGAGGTAAATAGATCCATGCTGTGGTGGTGATTTATAAAAAAGCTGGAGAAATTCCTTCATTCAGAAGAAAGTTTCAAGCCCATGCTATGCTTTCCCATATTATTATATGTCTTTAATTCGTGGAAATAAGTGCACATTAAGACAGTGTCACCCAGAACAAATACAATTAATACTTTTAAACAGAACTCATGGAAATAAATCAATGCAACCAAAACTTTAATTTGAAAAAAAAGCTTTTGCTGTACAAATGACTGTCAATTCATGCAATGTATTTTTAATCCATTTCAAAAGCAGAATTAAATAGTCATTACCTACCAGAGTTATTGGCTTATAAAAACTCTTTAAGCATCCAGAGTCCCATAATAGGATGGCTGTTCCCTATTTTTAGCCATCAGTAATGGTTGCTTAGCAGCCCTTGAAACTCCTTTTTCAGAAACAACTACCACATTGCAAAGGCTCTGGAAAAATATGCTGCCTGCAAACTCTCACCCTCCATGGAAGCCATTCAGGTAGATCTGACAAGGGAGAACTTTCAAAAGACACCCTAAAAAGAAATCTTCTCTGTGTCAAGGAAGGAGTTAAGTGTGACATTAAGCAAGGAGAGATTTGTAAGTTCTTTAATTTATCTAAAGCACCATCTAATTACATAATGCTTGGAAAAAAAAGGACTGACACATGTATACTGAGTGTTGACAAATTCTTCAAATAAGATGGAAAAGGCCTTGAGTATGTAGGGTGCCTTGTTTTCCATATCCCATCAAACTTCTCATTCATTCATTCATTAAATGCTAAAAATATATACAATAGTAATTTTATTATATCACTAGAGGCCTGCTGCACGAAATTTGTGCACTAGGGGGAAGGCGAATCCCTCAACCTGGCCTGTGCTCTCTCGCAGTCTGGGACCCCTTGCTCTTACCAACTGACTGCTTACTACCCTTAGCGCTGCTGCAGAAGTGGGAGAGGCTCCCACCACCATCACTGCACTTGCCAGCTATGAGCCAAGCCTCTGGCTGAGCAGTGCTCCTCCTGCGCTGAGCGTCTGCCCCCTGGTGGTCATTGGACATCATAGCAACCGGCTGTTCTGCTCATTCCGCCATAACAGATGCTTAGACTTTTATTATATAGATGCACTTGTCACCAATACTTGGTTGATTAAAAACATTGGCTATAAATCATTTAAAAATGAAATATCCATATCTTAAACAGTTTATTTAAAATTAAATTATAAAAATGAACATTTTCTATTTCTTGATGTAGGGTGAAGGCCTTTTCATTGAATGCGGGTCTTCTAATTCAAGTTTCTCATGGTAATTATTACATAAACCATGTGATATGGCATCATCTCTGACATCAAGTTTCACTTTCTTTGAAATGTAGCAGACGTTTGAAGACACTTATGAGGGAATTAAGATACAGGATGCTTCTAGATTTTTATTTGTTCCAATCTTTCCTCCACAGCTAATTTTAAAGCAATTTTGTTATTAATAACTTTCCTGTATTGTCTTCCTCGAGCATTTAATTAATTTATTTTTTTAGATTTCAAAGAAAGAACAGCTCTGTTTATTTAATTAACTAATATAACTAAATAGAATTATTACAATACCTAGAGGCCCTGTGCACAGATTCGTGCACTGGTGGGGTCCCTTGGCCTGGCCTGTGGGAATCAGGCCGAAACTGGCTTTCTGACATCCCCTAAGGGGTCCCGGATCATGAGAGGGAGGTTCTCAGGTGAGGCACCCCTGAATCAGGCTCCCTCCTCTCTGATTCCAGGTGTGTCACATGAGAACTGCAGCTGTCAAGTCACTGCAGCTCAGCAGCTTCTGTGTTGAGCATCTGCCCACTGGTGGTCAGTGTGCATCATAGCTACTGGTCGGACGGTCAAATGGTCACTTAGGCTTTTATATACATATAGACTAGAGGCCCAGTGCTTGAAATTTGTGCATGGGTGGGGTCCCTATGCCTGGCCTGTGATCAGGGCTGATCAGATTCCTCACCTCCCCACCTCCTCCTTCCCTTGTTCCCTCAGTGCCCTGCTGCCACTGCTGGCTGCCCACCAGGTTCTGCACCTCCGCCTGGTGGTCAGTGCATGTGATAGTGTGTGATTAAACTCCCTTTCTCCTGGTCAAACTCCCAAGAGGACACTTTCCAGATTAGCCTTTTATATCCTAATATATAAAAACCCTGGGTTGTAACAACCAGTATCGACCTGAGGCTGACCACCGGAAGTTAGTGCTGGTCCTGTCCCCAAGCAAGCAGTAAGGCATAATCAGGCAGGCAGACAGAGGGGTTGGGGGTGATCAGGTAGGCAGACCAGTGGTTAGGGGTGATCAGGTATATAAGTGAGCAGTTAGGGATGATCAGGTAGGAAGACAACCCCTCGCAGGGCTGGGCCCTCTCCCAGCAAAGAAAGAGGGAGGGCCAGACCAGCCAAGCCATTGTGCCCCAGCCTGTTGCCTGCAAAGGGAGGCCACCAGTGTCAGGGGAGGGGGGGCAGTGCTGCACAGATGGCAAGCAGTGGCATCGGTGGTAGTGGGGCTAGCTGCTTGCAGCCCAGGGAAGGACAGCTCCAATAGGCCCTGATCTTAGGTCAGGCTTAGGGACCCTACCCAAGGGGTCCTGGATTGTGAGAGGGTACAGGTCAGGCTGAGAGACCCTTCCTCCCCCGAGTGTACAAATTTTCATGCACTGGACCTCTAGTATATAGATAAATACACTTGGTTGAGAGAGGTTTGGAAACAAAAATAAACAACTCTCAGTAAGCATGAAACTCAACAAGTGGAACCAGATGTATACAAGAGGATGAGCTGTTAGCTGTGAGTTTTTGTTTTGCCTTAGAGTACCAATGACTCTTTTACAAAAGAAATATAGAATATTATTAATCTAGTAATAGGCCAGGTAAGAGTTTGTACTCTCTGTGCTAGTCATTGTGACAAGCCTTGAGTATATGAACTTTATAAGCCTCTGCTCTCAGGGAAAAAATGACATTAATATTAAATTTCAAAAATGTCTTCTTTATATAATTGAGGTAATTTTGAATCCTTGCTCCCTCTTTAACAAGCTGTGGCAATTGTCAGTAATTTTCCCTTGAAAGACTTAATTGTCCATATAGTGAAACTTGAGGATATATATTTCTGATGTACTTTTCTGCTTTCTGGTTCTAAAACTTGGATTTTGGAGTTTTAGAGTTGGTATACATTTTTGCTTAATATATTCAATTATAATTATTAAAGCATTGATCTTTAAATTTTGTTATTTCTGACTAATGTACCATAGTGTTTTTACAATTATATATTATAGGTCTAGAAATAGAAGAAATGTATTACTTACATAGAACTGGTAACAATCCAATATGATGGAAGAAGCAATGAACTAGAAGTCAAAAGACTAGGGTTTGACTTGCAACTCTGACAATTCATAGCTTTGTGTTCAGGAGATAAGTTCATTGACATTTTGAGATATCATTTTATCCTCCTTGAGAGAAGATAACCCTATATGTATCAGTTTTCGATTGATTTATAACAAATCAACTATATCTTAGAAGCTTAAAACAAATAAATATTATTTGACAGTTTCTGTGGGCCAGGAATCTGAGTGGTTCTGGCTCAGAGTCTCTCTTAAAATTGCAAGCAAGCTGTTAAGCTAGGGCTGCAGTCATCTGAAGGTTTTACTAAGACTAAATGATTCATTTCCAAGCTCGTCTATGTCCTTAGTTCCATCAGTTCCTCACTGATCACTGGCCAGAGGAGAATTGGAGAGGAGGAGAGAGGAAGGGAGGGGAGGAGAGAAAGAGAGGAGAGAGAAAGAGAAGGAGAGAGAAGGAGAGAGAGAGAGAGAGAGAGAGAGAGAGAGAGAGAGAGAGAGAGAGAGAGAGATCATACTAAGGAAGAAGCTAGTCTTTTTGTGACCATTGAGAATGACATCCCATCACTTATGCCATATTCTCTTCACAGCAAGCAAGTTAATAAGTTCAGCCCATATTCAAAGTGAATTCAGCTTCACCTTTTAAAAAGAGGTATATCAAAGAATTTTGTATACTATTTATTTGAAACAATCAAATGTGTAACACTAGTATTAACCTTCCTTCACCTTCTAAAGTGACTGCTATTGCTCTGCTGGCATGGCTCAGTGGTTGAATGTCTACCTATGAACCAGGAGGTCATGGTTCGATTCCCAGGTTGCTGGGTGGATCCCCACTGTGGGGTGTGCAGGAGGCAGCCAATCAATGATTCTCTGTCATCATTGATGTTTTTATCTCTCTTTCCCTCTCCCTTCCTCTCTGTAATCAATAAAAATATATATTTTTTAAAGTTGAAAATAAATAAAGTGACCACTTTCTATTATATTTGAGGGAATCAGCATCAGAAACAACAAAAATGCATCCATAACTGAAGTATTTTATATGACATCTGCTTCTTACATTTTATTTTTCCCAATGAACTTCCCAAGCAAGTGCTTCAATAAGCTTGTAAAAAAAAAAAAAAAAAAAAAAAAAAAAAAAAGTCAGTTTCATCTGGCATCAAATATAAGAAGTTAGCTCCCTACCAGGTTGTGTTGTGACCTGACCTATGTGAGCTGAGTGTACTTCCTGTATCCTAGCTCTCTCTGATTTCCTGTAACAGTGTCTCAGTGTGAAAGGCCAACTAGAGAGGACCTTTGTACCCCATCTTTACTTTCAGGTATTTGGATTGTAACCCTATTAACGACCCAATCTTTTCAAAAGGTAAGGTGCAATGGCCTTTGAATGGCTAAATGGAGAGAGTTTGATGTGATAAAAATAGCATAAAACTGTGTCACAGACATTTTCAGAGACATTCTCCTTTGAGATAGTGCCTTCCATGATCCCTCTCTTGACTGTCATACTGATCAAAGCTCCAAACACTCTTCCTTGTTCACCTTCTGACAATGGCTACCTTACTGTCCCTCAAATGAACTAAGTATTCTCCCCCTCAGGGCTTTTGCACTTCCTCTTATCCATGATAAGAATACATGAATAATTTTCCTGTTCTTCATATCACTGTGCAAATATCAGAAAATGCTCCCCACCCCTACACATCACTCTTACAACTATCACCAAATTCTGCTACCTTTTGTTTATAGGGGTTATATCTATGCATATTTAGTTTTTAGCAAACGAAACTGAAAACATGTTAATATGCCTGTTTTTATTCATTTAAATATAATGATAAGCCAACTACACCTTTCCTAAAGTAATATTTTATGAAAATTAACTATTTTAAAAACACTGAATATGTAGTGAAAAGGGTGACATTGTTTTATATTTTTGAAAATACCTTTAATGTGTGGCTTAAAAGAATTTTTATCCAATTCATCAACTTGGAATTAAATTTTTTGAAGAATATGAATAAAATTCAGCCACACACAGAAATCAAATACGAAAAGAAAGGAGTGTTTTAGTAGCCTTTTTGTATAATCAAAGTTATTCCTCTTTGATATTACACTAAAACTCAACAAGGGTGGTTTCTTAAATATGACATATATGAAATCTGAAACCAAATAAATGAATGTTTTTATACTCAATAGCATTAAATTGCATTGGTTTATTTAGCACTGTGGTTCCTTTAGTGGCACCTGATTTGTGACTTCATGCATTGGTTATTTGGAAAACCTGTGTCCACTGAGCTCTACAGATCTTCCTAAAGTTGATAGTTTTCAGTGAGACAATATCAAATGCTGGAAAACAATCAGTTTCACTAAAAGGAGACGTTGACAGGAAGCCAGGAAGGCTTGTCAACAACCTTAATTGTTCTAACCACTCACCCTTTAGTTGAGACATTGTTAGCTGAAGCAGCCTCCACCTTGTTTGTCCCATGTAAGTTTCTGTTATTTCCTGCCTAAGGGCTACATGTAAATTTAGGTTTATGTTGTCTAAGATGTTTTCCCCAAAGCCTCAATAAAAGAGGATGGCAGGGCCAGAGCAGTGAGTAGTTCTCCCACTAGAGTTGGACTACAGCCTGGCCCCCCATATCGCCAAGCTGAATTTCTTCAAGTCTCAAGTCTCTTCATTTGTGTGCGGCCCTTCTCCAGAACCCGAACCCTGAATTGGAACTCTTTCTATGCGGGCCGTGAAAGAGATTCCAATAATCAAATTGCACATAATCACTAGCATCACCAATCACATCAGAAAGTCTTTAAGTATTGGAAAGTTGTCAGGCTTTCAAGATAGATATACATTTTCCAAAATTCCAATTTTCACTTGAATTTTCAAATATCATTGGCAACAAATGCTATCATGTATTTCTAAGAAAATGTTGCCACAGTCCAGGTCTGGATAACAATAATTTGTCTGTCAGTTGTTCCCTCAAGTAAAATGGTGGGCCATGAAAATTAAGAGCTTTTCCTCCAGACAAATTTATTTTGTTATGAAGCAGAAATACTTGATGCATACTTCTTTTGCCACCAATCTATACTAATGAAAGGGTCATATGCTAATTAGACTGGGAAACCTTCCGGACAAAGCCATATTGGCTGGGCTGATGCAGAGGCAAGTTAGGGCAATTAGTCTGGCACAGGGGACAATTGGGGGTGATTAGGCTGGCAAGGGGGTGAAGTTGGGGGCAAGCAGGCTGGCGGGGGGGGGGGCAGTTAGGGGCGATCAGGCCAGAAAGGGGGACAGTTGGGGCCAATCAGGCCAGCAGGCAGAGTGGTTAGGGGTGATCAAGCAGGCAGGCAGGTGCGTGGTTAGGAGCCAGTGGTCCCAGATTGCAAGAGGGATGTCTGACTGCCCTGAGGGGTCCCAAATGAGAGAAGGTGCAGGCTGGGCTGAGGGACATCTTCCCCCCACCCCCCCATGCACAAATTTCGTGCATTGGGCCACTAGTATTTTATAAAGATCTGTATTCAAGATTCAAATTTTAATGAAATTTCTGAATTTTATTGCTTCATTAAAGATGTTATTAGGTAAGACTTTTGTTTCTTCTTATAATTTTTTTTTATCTCACTGTAAGCATGTGACCATGAAGAATACAATATCTTCTGGCACATTTGGTATTACTGTTTTCATTAATGCTAAAATGTCACCATTGATTTTACAGTGAAAATGGCAAATACTATCTTAGTAATTTTACAAGAATAACTTTGCCCTTGCTGACCATCTACAAAAAATCTCAGGGAACTTCCCCTCCCCACAGCAATGTCTGGATAACACTTTGAGAAATATGGTTCTAAGTATGTATCTTAGAGTAAAATTGCTGGTTCAAAGAGCATGCACATATTCAACTTTACTACATACTGTGAAATTGCTACAAATGGGTTTACATCAATTTGTGTTCTCACTGGCAGTGTGTTAAATTTCCCATTTCTAGCTCTTGGTATTGTCTGATGTTTTAATTTTTGCACAATTCTGTTATTAAGGTGCAAACATTTTTTCTTTTATGTTGAATCTTTATTAAAGTAGCCTATGGATGTATAAAATGGGATACTTTAATAAAGATTCCATATCTATTCAACTACATTAATATGTATACATATTCAAATACATATGTATATCCAAAGGTAGCATACTATATACACTGTGTCCCGAGACTTGCTTGTTTTTGCTATTAATATTTTTAGATATATTCCCTTATGAAAACATATGGAACATTTTATTATTTAGTAGCTGCAAAAGTTTTCATTTTATGGATGTACCATAATCCAAACATTACTTTTCCTTTTTTTATTGGTAGCTCTTTTCAAATTCTATATACTAATTCTTTCTCAGCAATACATATTGCAAGTAAAATTTCCCAAGATGTAATTTGTCTTTTCTCCTTGTTTATGAAACCTATAACAAAAATTTTTATTATAATATAAGCCAGATTTAGAATTGCTTCTTATATATTTATCTGTCTTTTATAATGTATGCTTTCCTATCCTGTAATCATTGAGCCAGTTTTCTTTATTGTATTCTAAAGCTTTAAAGTTTTTTTAGTTTCCCATTCAGTTTTTAAATCCACCTGAATTTATTTTTGTGCCTGATGTGATGCATAATCTAATTTTATTTTGTCTATATGGATGACCAATTTTCTAGCACAATTTATTCTAACCCCCACAGTTTTGAATTGCCATCTCTTCCATATATACATTTTAGTTTGTAAGCGGGTCTGCTTCTAGATTCTCACTTCTGTTCTACTTGTCTACCTGTAATATTTCCAACAATATCATTATCTTAATTATCATGTTTTTAAAATAATTGTTGATAGGTGATAGGACATACTCCCATACATTACTGTTCTTTGAAAGTGTCTTAATGATTTTTATAGATCAATGGCAGAAAAATGACATTTTAGGTGTTGTTCAGTAACTTTCCTTTCTTTAAACATACTAATTTCACAGTCCTTTATCTATTGCTTCATAAAATTGATTTCATGTACAATAAATAGATGTTCTGAATATAGATTTTTGTCTGCATACTTTGGCATATTTCTTACTGTGTTTCAGAATTTTGGTTTACAGACTTATTTTTTATTATTATTGATTGATTGATTTTGGAGAAAGTGGAAGGGAGAGAGAGAAAGAGAAACATGGACTTGTTGTTCCACTTATTTATGGTTTCATTGGTTGATTCCTGTATGTGCCCTGACTGGGGATCAAACACACAACCATGCCTTATTCGCATGATGCTCTAACCAACTGAGTTACCCAGCCATGGCCTTTAGGCTTATTTTCAATGGAAGGGTCTTCCTTTCTCATCCTCTCTTCCCCCCCCCCCCCCGCAACCCTTTCTTCTCCCCTATCTTTCTGTCCTCTCCCCTCTTTCCCTTCCCCTCTCTCTCTGTGACACAAACACACAGATGCACACAATTTCTTTTGATAACCCCCCAGTCTCATATATGTATAGTTGCATCCATACTCTTATCCCCCCAGGTTCCACTCAGATCATAGTTTTACGTAGAATGCTAATCATTAGCCATAAGCTCAGAGGGAGTCAGGTTCTGTTCATAGGATTCTGTCTTGATAGTGTTGATTAGATAGGTACTGAGCTCCCTTTAAATTTCAAAATCCCAAACATTTTCTGAATTTAAAAATTGGGAAACCCTGTCTGGTGTGGCTCAGCTGGTTGAGCATCGTCCCACGCACCAAATAGCAAAAAGTCCTTCAATGCCTGGTCTGGGCACATACCTGAATTGCTGGGTTTGATCTCTGGTTGGGGCATGCAAATGGGGATCCAATCAGTATCTTTCTCAAGTCGATGTCTCTCTCTCTCTTTCTCTCTCTCTCTCTCTCTCTCTCTCTCTCTCTCTCTCTCTCTCTCTCTCCTTTCTTTCTCTCATTTCCCTTCCTTTCGCTCTAAAAGTCAATAAAACCATTACAAATTAAAAATGAAAACATTTTTTTTTAAATGGGGAGTGCCAACTCTGCCTCTAGTTTCTAGCAATGAAGTTTGCTCTGGTACCCTATCTTTAAAGAAGGACTTTTAGTTCCTAATACCACACAGGAGCACAACTCCTGGTTACATTTGCTGCTTACAAACAAAGAACCTAGCAGAGCTGTAGCTTTAGTCAATCTTTTTTTTATTATTATTATTGAGAATATATTTTAATGTTCTCTATAAATATTTTTGGTTAAATATGATAATTACAAATGTGCTCTCATTTTATTTTATTTTTTATTTTTAGATCTGTATTACTCCTCTATTTTTATTTTTAATTTTTTATTGATTAAGGTGTTACATATGTGTCCTTATTCCCCCATTACTCTCCCATCCCCCCCTGCTCATGTCCTCACCTCCCTGTTGTCTGAGTCCATTGGACTTGCATACAAGTCCTTTGGTTGAACTTTCCCCTTTACCCCCACCCTCTCCTATCTTCCTTCTGAGGTTTGATGGTCTGATTGATGTTTCTCTATCTCTGGATCTGCTTTTGTTCATCAGTTTGTGTTGTTCATTATATTCCATAAATGAGTGAGATCTTATGATATTTATATTTCTCTGACTGGCTTATTTCATTTAGCATAATGCTCTCCAGTTCCATCTATGCTGTTGCAAATGGTAAGAATTCCTTTTTTTTTTTTTTTACCACAGTGTAGTATTCCATTGTGTAGCTGTAGCACAATTTTTTAATCCACTCAATTGCTGATCTTAACACACTGTTTTTCTGCTGTTCTTTTGGTTCGAACAGATATTACATTGCTTTTGAATTTGCTTTTTTATTGATTTAGATTGTCTTTCTTGTATTTTATCTGTCATTGCTATATGCTTGGAGTGTAGAAGGTGGGTTAAAGTGGATACTTTTGCCATCTTGACTAGATCTGGTATGCCTTTGTAACAGTTTTTGATAATACCTTTCATACTGACTTTTGCCGATTTTCTTTGTTTTGTTATGTTTTCTTTGTTGAAATGTGAAAATGGCTATGATTTTAAAGAATATAGAAGTAAGTGGATTTTTAAATACTCTAATTCATTTAGTTGATCCTTTTGGATTTGGTAATATTTACATTTAAATTTTCTAAACCCTCAATAAATGATTGACTCAAATAGCACCATCAAGAAAAAAAAAAAGCTTTTCCTTTATGAACACCCACCCCCTCTCTTTCAACAAAGAAGTCCAGAAAGTACTTGGCTGTCATCATCTCCATGGAGAGATGGACTGTCACATTAAATCACTGATCTGGTCAATCTCAGGGTCTTGGACTTCAGAGAAATGTGTGGGTAATTCACAATGAAAGCTAACAATTTCATGTAGAGCACAGCATTTGCTTTTAACCCCAGGTCTCCAGTAGTTTTAAAGAACTTCTCTCTATGACCAGGTAGTGCTAGTGACAGTATGGGATCCTGATATTATTCACACTGACACGTTAAGTTAAATGAAAGGCTATCAGACATGAAGACACTTCAGAGCAGCTCACTGCTTTCAATGTTAATGCTGGGGATTTTCATTTCAAATTATTTCTATTTAAAAATGCTGAAAATCTTTGATAATACAATGGGAAAGTAATATCTCGGTGCCATGTCATTTTTACATTTTTTGCAATTCGCATTGAAAAAAATCTTTCTTAGCTCTCAGTGGAGTTATAAATTAAGCTAGCTTGCATCATTAATAGCAGTAAATTGGAGTCCTTCAAGATTTCAATATTTTTTAATAAAGGAGACAAAACTTTCAATCAGTCACACAGGCTCCATTTTTGCCCACACACTCACAACTAGCATAACATTAAATAGTTTCCATGGTTTCATTGGAAATCCTTCTAAATACATTCGTCTTTGAATACAGGATTGAAAAATTAAACTAGATGTAAAATTGTTTCAGTTTAAAAAGGTCCTGAAACATGTATTTGTCTTCATCTAAACACAGGTATACATGTGTGCACACACACTTTGAAAAGCTTAAATGTTCATGTACAATATTAAGGCATTTAAAAACTTGGAGCATCATTTTGGGTAGGGTTGAAGATGCATTTTAAAAATAGAGATGATATATTAAATAAGTGGCAGAATGGATAATTGTTTTTCTTGTTTCTTAGAGACATATATAGCATGTATAACTAATTTACTATGTAAGAATACTTCTTTCTGACTATAAAAATAAGGCATGCTTTTTATTGTTAGAAACAGTTTTATAAGAAACAATTAAAATCACCACTAATCTCACTATCCAAGATAGCTCTTTAACAGTTTATTATGCCTTCCCAGTCCTTTTCCTGTGTATTTATTTGAATAACAAAATAGAAATCATAGTTCATATGCTTTCTGTGTTGAACTGCACTTTATGTTTTTGATGTAAGAATAATTTTTTACCAACTTTACTTTTATCATTAATGTTACTGTTAAACATTATTTTTAAATACTTCATAATAATATACCAAAATCCTATTATTCAAACGTTCCACTATTTATTCTGGGACATTTTGGGATATTTAGGCTCATTTCTTTTTGAACTATTTCAATTAAAGCCAAATTTAACATCTATATTCATAAATCTAAATTTTTCCAATGAAAACCTTTAACTAATTGGCACATCATTGTTTAATAATATTTTCTATGCACATAATGTATACCATATTTAGTCTCATTCTAATGTACTCAAGATTGGCATTTTAAAATAATTATACTGGGATTCCACTTCTCCATTCAGCCATTGTTTTACTGACCTTCAAAGCCAAATTTTTTCATTGTTGACTCTCTCCAGTTCTTTACTATCTGATTTTGTTCTCACCACTATAGTGAAACTCATCTAACTAAGGTTGCTAATCAACTCTGTATCGTAATTTAACTTTCAGAAATTGAATTTCTAACCTCCCAGTGATGGTCAATCTACCTGACATATACCTATTTGAAACACTCTTTTCCTTTAGCTTTCATAACACCATCCTTGCGCCCTTTTTTTCACATTTCCTTTGCCAATTTATCCAATCCACCTTATCCTTAAATGTTGGGATTATTCCAAGATCTGGTCCCAAGCTACCTTCTCTTCTCAATCTATACATTCTCTCCATTTCATTTTGCTTGTATCCACTAGCAATTCTTTCAGATTCAATTAACATGTTGACTCTTTGCCAGCTGAGGTTATAATACTCAGCACCTACTTCTAGTTTGGCAATCACTACACTGTATTTTAATTATATTTTGTTTATTTTCTTCACTATTTATCTTCCTACTAGTTGGACTTACATTTTGCTTATGTTTGTATTTTCCACAGTATATAGTGTGTGTGTGTGTGTGTGTGTGTGTGTGTGTGTGTGTGTGTGTGTTAATTCTCAGCAAACACACATGTTTGATCAGGGATACTCAGTAAGTAAAGCCTCAACCCATGAATCTATGTGATTCTTAAACTTAAGCTGATCAATGATTGCATAAAGTATAATTGTCAACTGTGTACTGCCATGAGAAACTATCAAAATATCATGTATCTGTTCCTACTTTGTGTGGCCATTTCACTTTAAAAAATAAAAAAACTGGTATTCTTAGAAAATTAAATTGAAAACTTTATCTAATCTTAAACTTGGGATATGTGTGCTAACTTCTCTGACATTAAGTACATTTTGAATAACTTCTAAGTATCAGGTTTGTAACAATTCAGCAGATGTTAAGATGTGAAAATTGCTTAATATTTATAGTGACTATTTTACAAATATATATCAATATGATAAATTGCATAGTCTTTGGTTTAATAATTTCAAGCCTAGAAATGTATCATAATGAAATAATATGACAATTTGGTAACGATATACACACACATACTCAAACAAATAATTTAGTTGAACGATTGTTTAAATAATGAGAGATTAGAAACAGCTGGATAATAAACTATTAGAGTAATTCCATTAAATATTGTACTGTGAAGCCATTGATGATAATAAAGAATATTTATATTAATTGATACAAAAAGGCACCAGAACATATTGTCATTGTGAAGTAAGAAAGAAAGAATGCATATAGTATTATATATAGAGCAAGAAACACACACGTACACACATACTTAGTTGTAGTGAATGTATGACCAAGTATGCATGTAAAAATGCAATTTCAACATAATCTAAGTTTTTAATTATATTATTTTGAGGACTTTTTACTTTATTTATTATGCTTTCTTATATTGTTTAAATGTTTCAAAATGATCATGTATTAATTTTCAAAATCTGATGAAGTGTCCTAAAACCAATTCCCCATAGATACTAAGGGACAACTAAAGTTTTGAGGAGTCAAACACTATATATTCAATGTTTGACTGTGCGTGTGTGTGTGTGTGAGTGTGTGTGTGTGTGTGTGTGTGTGTGTGTGTGTGTAGTCGTTGCCCCTAATCTTCGTGTTTTTCAAGGGTCAATTGTATATGACTCAACTAGTTAGTTCACGTTAAACGACATTACTCACATTTAAAATTTTAATGTAATGTGAATTTAAGAATCATGTATCTATAGCTAATAAAAATGTCAGAATATTATATGATCCATTAGGATAGAGCAGCCTTTCCTGAAAAGTCATATGCAAAATCAGTGAAAATATTCAGGGCCTAACTATATGTGTTTTTATGGGAATGAGCTTCTTAAACAATAGGCGATTCTTCATTTTCTTTCCAGAGACAAAATTGTTTTTTTCTTTTAGAAATCTCATGATACTTTAAACTAGATCTGCTGACACTCCAAAGAGTACACACAAGCAAAGGATATCTGCATCTGTTTATTAATTCCCACTGATAGGATTAAATATAAAAATGTAAGCATACTTCTAAACTTTTATATGTGTCTTTTCCTTTAACCTAAGAAGCTGGATGTAACAAGTACATCTTCTAGCACTTATTCTCTTTATCTCAATGGAACAGCTACAATCTGGTGACAATCACATGGACTTTAAGAATCAGAAGGATGTATCACTTCTGACACTAGTTGGTTCATTATTTCTGAATAACAAATGCTTTAAGTTTCAGAATTTAAAATTACTGAGACAACAAATATGAGGTTAATGATATCTCCTCACATGGCCCCTTGTAGAATATAAATAAAACACCTAGCATAATGCCCAGTACATAACATGGATTCAATAAAAATAACCTAAATAATAGTAGGGTGTGAGGGATGGGAGTTATATTTTCCTTCCCTAGTGAGGAATTATAAATGCCTTATAATTTTGTCTCTTTTGATGGGATTCAGTTTAAAGACAATCACATAGTTTTGTTTCTCAGTACACAATGTAAGGAGCTTTGAACCTTGAAACCTTGCCCTTCTGAAATGGCACTAACATATTTCTCTGTGAACAGGTCATTCAGATCATGCATGAAGGGCTAATTTTGTGAATCCTGCTCTGAGCTAATTATATTTTAATTGCCCTCATTTTAAATTCATAAATGTCAATAAAATTACTTATACACAATGAAAAACAAAATGAAACACCGAAGTTATGAGATTTCTATCTGTTAGACTACTGGACTGGGAATTGCTAACCACTATTTTAATTATAGTTCTTCTTTACTATGAAGACATGGTTAAGATTTGTGGGTGTTTTTGAAGAATTTAGTTTGCGCATTGGTAAGTTTGCATTATATTTTTTTCAAAAGGATATAAGGAACATGAATTTCTCTGTTCCTGACATTAACTTTAAAACGTGGATATACTAAGCAAAACACTACATTTCAGCTTTACATAGTGATCAAAATACAAAAGCAGAAAAGAGAGGGCAACAGGGCAGGTCATTGAGGAACTCAGTGTTGTGGTCAATTGGGGGCATTGGAGTCCAACCTGAGTATGAATCCATACTCTGAAGCCTAGCATAGGTTGCTGAAACTGTCTGCTTTCTTTGATAAATAAGGATATTGGTATTAAATTTTAGGACTATTTTAAGAATTAAATAAATACAATTAAAACAGTCCCTGATCTATATGAGGTGCTACCAATGAATAGCACTCCTTTAGTGCCTTACCTATTTATGACACTATTTTAATGAAACTTATAAGGGTTTAGACAAAATTTATATACTTAAACCTAGGTATGTTATCAGGTGACTACAAGAGAGTAGGTCAGTTTTACACAGTGACTTAAGATCGACATCATAGTTAATGTCAATACTGGACTTCTTAGCTACCAAGACATGTATTACTGGCATTTAATAGCTTTTTATGAGGGATACGTGCTTAAAAAACACACAAAACACTGCTAACTTAAAATGAATGTGAAAAGTAATTTTTTCTCATAAGAAAAAATGAGCCAAAACTGGTTTGGCTCAGTAGATAGAGCGTCGGTCTGCGGACTGAAAGGTCCCAGGTTTGATTCCGGTCAAGGGCATGTACATTGGTAGCGGGCACATCCCCAATGGGGGGTGTGCAGGAGGCAGCTGGTCGATGTTTCTCTCTCAACAATGTTTCTAACTCTCTGTCCCTCTCCCTTCCTCTCTGTGAAAACTCAATAAAAATATATATTAGAAAGAAAGAAAGAAAGGAAGGAAGGAAGGAAGGAAGGAAGGAAGGAAGGAAGGAAGGAAGGAAGGAAGGAAGAAAGAAAGAAAGAAAGAAAGAAAGAAAGAAAGAAAGAAAGAAAGAAAGAAAGAAAGAAAGAAAGAAAGAAAGAGAAAAAATGATAAAGGAAATATCAGAATAATTTCTGGGTAGCCAGCTTCAGAAGCCAATTTTCCAGGGCTGACAGAAAGAAAAGCTGAAATTCCTAAATGCCTGAACCATACTCTGAAACACGGACAAGACAGACGAGCCCACAAGGTGAGGAAGAGAT
This sequence comes from Pipistrellus hanaki, assembly GCF_964339955.1. Classification (NCBI taxonomy): domain Eukaryota; kingdom Metazoa; phylum Chordata; class Mammalia; order Chiroptera; family Vespertilionidae; genus Pipistrellus; species Pipistrellus hanaki. The sequence goes on along the minus strand of NC_140524.1, from coordinate 16,645,998 downwards.
CCAAATTTACAAATGAGAACATCCGTGGAAAGAAATGAATTTCAAGTCCATCTGACCCCATTTCTAAATGCCAGTTTAAGGTACTGTCTGAAAGCACCTTCAGGGAAAACCTTTCTGGCCTTTTTTTTTTCTTTCTGATATTGATGAATCTGATTGAACTAAATTATATTTTACTGAAATGATATAAGGCCAAAACATACGTATTTCACAGAAAAGGAAAAGAAAATTTTACAGCACACATAAATGGCAAATATATCACAAGCACCAGCTTTGAATTCTTAGAGATTGTGGACTGAAGTTGGGTCAGAGCTGGCATTCAGGAATGAGCTCTCTATCTCTATTGCCTATAAATATCCTGATTGCTTGCTGAGGACAAAGTTATTCTGAACAGGAACTCAGATGAAATAGTAAAAGTCTAAATAGAGAGTTTTCTCTCTTCTATTCCAAACATCTATTGTTTAATTTTGTAAGCCACCAAGTATCTAGAACAATCCTATGTGTGAGTAACTAATCTGTGCCATACTCTGCAAGATGGATGCTTTGAAAGAATCATCTATCTCAGCCATGATCATAGCAACCTTCTTCTAGAGAGAATATCAAGGATCACACTAGAGATGCTGCCTCATGTAGGGGATGTCAGTGCAAGATACAAAAAGGGAAAGTGGCTAATAACACTTTCCCCCTTACTTTATACTCTTCATAAAATATTTTAATAGATTTCATAATAATACTTAATAACTGGCTAATAACACTTTCCCCCTTATCTTATACTCTTCATAAAATATTTTAATAGATTTCACTCTACCTTTAAAAGAAGCAAGTAAGGAAACTATGGATTTAATAAATTCCCCAAATTGGCATAACTACCAAGTGGCAGATTAATTCTAACCTAAGATGTTCTGATTCCAAAATCTGTATTTAAGAATGTACCACACAGTATTTGTTCCCTGAACAATGGCTTGAGAATACTGCATTTAAAAACATATGCCCACAGGTATTTCAAGATATATAACTATTATAGTATAAAATATGATTTTTTTTCACAAGCATTTCTTTTATATTTTTAAACTCTGGTTTTCAAATGATTTTTAAATGAGGGGTTCAAAAATTATACATGCATTCAATTGTACTGGAAATACTGCTATGAATGAAGTCTCAATGCTTTTGATTGCTCTAGAAGGGTTATCGGGGGTCCTAATCTTGTTCTCCTCATAAATGCTCTGAACTTTCATAGAAATTTTAACTTTAAGAAAACACAATTTTTCTTATTCCTCTCACCTCCCCCACCAACCCCAACACCAACCACCCATGAATAACTTTCTTAAGCTTTTGAACAAAATAATTAACAGTAATATTGTGAACAATAAGACTGTAACTGAATCTTGTAAGAAGGAAACAAAATAGCTTTGTCATTTTTAACTGTGATGACACATTATTTCAATGAGTGCAACTCTCCAGGATTTTTCCCAAAGTTTTAGGTTTCCTTCTCTACCAGGAGGAAACAGAGGACTTGCAATCATCTGTTGTCAAAATTTATTTTAAGCTTTAACAACTTTCTACATCTTTAGTTTGAAATCTAAAATTCTAGCGAAATCTTATAATTCCTGGGACAAAGTTTGAATTAATAGGCATATCATACAAGAACAGAATAGAGATGAAAAGATATTTGTGGGGGGAAGGAAACAGAAAGAAAAGTATAGGCATACACTCTCTGTTCATTTTATTCCTGATTCCCTAAGATGTACTAGTATCAGTCCTGATTCCACATTACTCCTCACACATCTAACCTGCTATTTTATTTGTATTTCTGCCTCCACCTTTCATATTCAGCAACTCTTACATGTGAAGGACCCTTTAAGAACATCTCTTACTAGGATCAGTCTGGGTAAAAACAGACATTTGCAAGGTCACAGACTTGGTTTATGGCAAAGTTAGTATTTCAAGCCGAGTCTTGCAATTACCAGGCCCTAAATATTCAAAACATCTCAAAATGAATAAAAATAATACAATCCATTGTAGATGAGAGCTTAAACAAGAAGCAACTATCACAGAAGGATTTGAACCAGAACTAAAAATGGAAAAATATTTCTCCAATGCATGAAATAGTTGCCTACAACTGCAAGACTAAGGTATTTCTCAAATTATGAGCTTGAATATGATCTTATTATATAAATACTTTATTTTAATATTTGTATATACTTATCAAGTAGGTATATTTAGTTACAAGAGCAACTTTCTGCTAATTAACTTTATAATATCTTAGTAACTATACATATAAATGTACTATTTCCTTGGTTGCAAAGGAATTGGAGCAGTTAGCTAATAGTCTACTTATATTGCCTTGACCCTCAAGTGGTTCCTGTCTCATTTTGCCATAACTAGGAACATGATATCATAATAAGAGTACCAAGGGAATATCCAAAAATGCCTCCAGACTTTCCCTTCTTCTTCTTTTTAAAATATATTTTATTGATTTTTTTACAGAGAGGAAGAGAGAGGGATAGAGAGTTAGAAACATAGAAGAGAATCAGCGATCAGCTGCCTCTTGCACAACCCCTACTGGAGATGTGCCCGCAACCAAGGTAATGCCCTTGACCGGAATTGAACCTAGGACCTTTCAGTCCGCAGGCTAATGCTCTATCCACTGAGCCAAACCGGTTTTGGCATAGACTCTCTCTTCTTGTATCTTGCACTGAATCCCCAGCAGTTCTGATTCTTTTGACTTTAATTTACATCTAGATTCTCCTTGCCGTTTTGTTCCATTTTTATGTGGCAGCCTGGCTCATGTAAGTTTATACTAATAACCTGGCCATGCAACACTGTGTAATGTTGGCTCTGGTAAAAGGCCCACATCATGTCCATGAGAACATAAACCTGAGTTTAATATGGATGGGCAGAATACCACGTGAAATGGCTCTGGCTTACAGAAAGTATCACTAATTCTAATAGTTCTTTTTGCCACATGGTATAGAAAGAAAAATAATAAGTATCAAGACAACATTGTTCAACTTTGTGCTTTGTGACCTCAATCTTCATCTCTCTACCACAGTTTCTAGTCTGTAGAATGAGAGATTTAAATGGTTCAATTTTTACAATCATAACTGGTTGTTAATATTCCAGATATAGGTTAAAACATATAGACTCTTAGCAGCCATATTTCATATATTAAATCATAATACCCACATTCTGGGCTCACAAAGTTGCAATTTTTAAGGCTACCCTAAGGGCTTGAATAATCATTCAGTGTACAGCTTCATTGCACTAGGCATCATCTATGGTCCTTGCCAAATTTATAATTTTCTCACATATTTTAGGTGAATTAACAGAAACTGATGAATAGCAATAGAATCTAATGAAGCTTTATTATGTTGATCACTTCAAAATCAAATGACAGCTTTTTAATATTTTGAGATTCCATATTTTAAGTTCCCATGTATAAATGATATCATGCAGGCTTTTATTTTTTGCATCTTGCTTATTTCACTTAGCAAAATAAGCCAGTCAGAGAAAGACAAGCATTACATGATCTCACTCTTATGTGAAATCCAATGAACAAAATAAACTATTGAATCTCAGAAGGAAGGTGGGTGGGTCGGTGGGAGGAAAGAAATCAACCATAGAACTTGTATGCATATACTGCATAGCCCATGGACATAGACAATAGGTTCATGAAGACCTGGGGTAGGAGGTGGGGCGGGGCTAGGAGGGATCAATGTGGGGGAATATAAGTAATACTTTCAACAATAAAGATTTAAAAGTTCAAATAAACATTTTTTTTTAAGGATTGGGTACCATATTACCAAGTTCTAGAAAGTTATAGCCTTGCAGGACCTTTCAAACTCACTTTATCTAGTGTATTCACAGAGATAGAGAAACTGAAACACATGGAAGAAGCTTCACTGCTTGGATCATACAGATAACTGCTAACAGAGATGAGGCCAGAATGCAGATTTTCTGAACCACTTCAAAATTCTTTCTTTCTTCCTTTTTTTCCTGCAATATGAGGTGCTGAAATAGTAATTTTTAAAGAGAATAGTCAATGGAATAATTCCAAATCACTCTGTAGACAAAAAGACAAAAGACATTTATCAAGAAAGGGAGGTTTTAAAGTAGGTTCTCCCCCCCACCCCCCTGCCCAAGAGAGTTCCTTTAAGAGAAAAATCCATCCAAAATGTTCTCCAAAACCCTTTCTGAGTTCAAAAAAGATAAACAACATTATTGCTCATCACATATATAATTCATATCTATTAGACAGCACATTTTATGGTCTTGGTATCTTTACTCTTATGAGATGCTGTTGATCATATATATAATGTATTCAATGTCAAATTATTGGTTAAGAGTACAGCCTCCAATAATAGCATTTTTCCTTTGGGAAAATAGAATTCACTTTACAATGATTTCCTTTGCCTTGCAGTTTGCAGAAATGCATTGTGGTAAAAAGTAAAGATTACATGTTTGTTCAGTACGTGCCTGATGTAGCATGACAATATAGGAGTTAGATGGCCATTTAAAGTTGTGTCTTTGGGGACAAGGTACTTATATTGTTTGATCTTCAAGTTCATAACTTTCAAAAATTATAGCGTAAATTATGTGACCTTATGTATGCAATATTTCTATTGTAGTACCTAGAATATAATAGATATTTGGTAATTATTAGATATAACTATTATTGCAATGTTTATATTATGGCAACATATGGCCATTTCCAAGTTACTGTATCATTATATGCAACACAAATACAATAGATACTAAGTAAAGTATATATTTTCATTTTTCCTTTAGAAAATTATTTTTATTGTATTTGTTTTCTTATTTTCATAGACAACCTCCTCCTGCTGATGTCTAACACAAAGGATATTACAAGTTCTATGTTGAGTCTTTGCTACATTATTACTGTTATATTCCCAATTTACCAGTAAGAGCAGCCAACCATGGTCCACCTCAGACTTAATCAGATAAACAGATATATCAGAAATAGATTACATGTAAAAGGAGGCAGATGCATTATCTCAAATGATCCCAACTAAAGTTCCATGAGCTAGGTTATTATCAATATCCCCATTTTGTAGAAGAAGAAACTGAGAGTCAGAGTGTAATTTATCCAAGGTCACAGAAAAAGTAAGCGATGAGTCTTGAATTTCAGAGCTAGAAATATGAGCCATTCCACTGCTTGTTCATTTTGGATTCCATTTAGTAACTGAGTAAGTATGTGTTATTGATGCCTGTGAGCAACGGAGATGATTTCCACCAGCTGTGCCAGCACATATTTCATACTGGGATCTGGGATAGACCAACTATCTCTTGTTATCCTTTCCCTTTTCTTCACTATTTGGGTTAATTGTTGGTGGCAACCTTTCCAATTTAGTTAATTGAGATAGAGTTTGATAGAATTACAGGAGGAATGGAAATCACCTGGAGATCCTAGTGCAAACATAAGAATTGATGAGTATTTGGATTAGCCTCTCGGAGAGACAATGAATCAGGCTTTGCTTTTCCATTTGCTTGCTTATCGAGGGCTAGTTTTATTATGTTAGTATCTATCACTTGTGTTGTTGCTATTTGGAGATTTAAATATATTTAAAAAAAAGTAATATGCTGGTATCTCAGAGGTGCACTGTTCTAAAAGTTCGTTAATATTTTTGGTTGCTCAGAACTTTTGATATACTTTCTCTATTTGATGAATATTTACCATCAATGGGTCTCATTGGAAAGCAGATGCAAACATTTCAGATGCCCAGTGCTAAGAAAATTTGTGAGCAATGTGCATTGCCTGAGATAATCAGGTGCAATGGTGATGTTTCCACCAGACCAAATATGTGCTGTAATTTTAGGTACTTTTCTGTTTGTACCACATATTATTTCTCCAACATTTTGGGGAAATCTTAAAGCTAATACAGTTTAATTTTTTTTAATGTTTGAACTTGCTAGTTTGTTTTTGTTTTTGTTTCAAGTAAGAACACTGGCTGGTAAAGGGTTGCTATGTGACTTAAACAAGTCAATCCATATAAAGCATTTAGTACAGTTCCTACTATATAATAGCTGTACAATAAGGTAGTAGTGTGAGTTGTGAATGAGATATGGAGTGATCAGAATATACAAAAGAAAACAACGGTTATCTCTTTTAGTGGGATTACTTAGGATTATTATTGTTCTTCATATATATTTATGGGTATTCCTAAGATAATTTATGAAAATAATATTGCAAAGGTAAATATAGTAAAGAAAAGAATATCACAAACATTAATGAAATTTGAATGTTTCACACCATTTCAAAATCAAGAGTGCCTATTATTACTGCTAATGTGAAAAGAAATGCATTTTGAAGACCCATGTGAAAAGCAGAAAAACAAAAGTAATAAATTTGGTCCAAAAATAATTCAGAGTAAATATTTAACATTATTATAAAGAATTTATGATTTGAGGCTTTGTAAGGTTAATAGAAAGCTAATGGCCCTAGCCAGTTTGGCTCAGTGAATAGAGAGTCAGCCTGCAGACTGAAGGGTCCCAGGTTTGATTCTGGTCCAGGGCACATACCTCCTGGCCTGGGTTAGGGGCATTTGAGAGACAACCAATTGATGTATCTCTCTCACATTGATGTTTCTCTCTATCTCTTCCTCTCCCTTCCACTCTCTCTAAAAGTCAATGAAAAAAAATATCCTCTGGTGAGGATTAGAAAAAACAAAAACAAAGAATACAATGTTCACCGAAACTGGTTTGGCTCAGAGGATAGAGTGGCAGCCTGCAGACTGAAAGGTCCCGGGTTCAATTCCGGTTGTGGGCACATCCCCAGTAGGGGGTGTGCAGGAGTCAGCTGATACAGTAGATGTTTCTCTCTCATCAATGTTTCTAACTCTCTATCCTTCTCTCTTCCTCTCTGTGAAAAATCAGTAAAATATATATATTTTTTAAAGAATGCAATGTTCAATATCACAGGACGTCAATCAAGGATAATAGAGACTACACTTACAACATTTTAGACGTCTGAACCTTAACACGAGTACTGTCAATTTCTAATTTGCATCCTCACCTTACCCCAACATACCAGAAAATCGGTCCTATTAAAATATTACATATCTCAGAAAATGACAACTACATTTTCCATTTCCTTAGGGCAAAAACATCTGAGTAATATTTGATACATTTTTTATTACCTCTGCAGTTATCATACTGGTCCAAATCCCCATCATCTATGGGTAGGGCCTCTAGTCTCCCTGCATCAATCCTTGCCTCCCTTTAGTCTGTCCTGAGTGAAGCACCCAAATTTATCACATTAAAAAGTGAGATCCTGTCAGATACTATTATTATTCCTTCGTTCCAAATCTGATGGTTTCCTGTTTCATTTAGGAAAAGACAAAGTCCTTATACTAGCCTATAGTTTTGGTTCCCTGCTACCTCCCCAACTTTACCTCCTATCTTTTTCTCCTTGCCCATTGAGCTTCAGCCTTGCAGCCTTAATTCTTGTGTTCTTTCCACCTAGAACATTCTTACCTTAGACACTTCCATATGTCAAATACAATACCAAAGAAACCAATGACCACCAAATTTGAAATAGAATCACCCCAATGCTACTGCCTGCCTATTTCCTTTACTTTGTTTATTTTAATTGTTTATTTGTTTGATCTATCTCTTTCTACTAGTAAATAACTTCCATGAGTACAAGGATTTTTCTTTTTCTATTTTATTCCTATCCTATATGCTTAGCAACAGACATTTAGTAGTTAAAAATGTGTTGACTAAAAATGTGTTGACTAAATGAAAGGGTCTCACTAAAATTTCCCTCCTTCAATTTAAACTAAAAATAGCAAATGAGTCAGTACCAACTAAGTAAATTTTCAGCAGGACAATATAAGAATTAAATTGATTAAATAAACAAGAAAAGAAGGCAGATATCTATACATAATTTATAAACAGAAAAGGCTGTCTTAATTATGGGTTATAAATTATTAACCCACTCTCTTCTTGGCAGGATTTAGTAATCAGCAGAGACTGTCTTTTAGGTATGAATTTCTCTGAATTGACACCAATATCACCGAGGGCTAGCAATGATCCCTGTTTCAACCTTTAATGCTAGCCCTAGTTTTTTGGATACAGTGGTTTGCTTAAGTGGAAACTGGCCTTATTTTCTATTAAAACTATTCATACATGTGTAAATATAAAAATACAATTCCCAAGACACCCAGGAAAAGTTCATGTGTGAATTTTCTATGCATAGAAAAAAAAATGAAGCTCATTTCCTAATAGGCTACAGAAAGATCTTTTCATATTTTCATAATTATTTTGCACATACCATTTTTATTTAAATACTTTCAACAGGTAAGTGACCTCTTAATGTCTCAAAAATATTTTCCAAATAAACAGATTACATGACATGCTTTCAAATTAAATTTGACTTTAAGCCAAATAATTTGATATAGATTCTGGAACATGACATGTTTTCAGATTAAGTTTGACTCTAAGCCAAATAATTTGATATTGATTCTATCTCTCTCTTGGAAATGAAGCCTCAGATCAGTGTTTTGTTTCCATTTTTTCTCTCTCACTATATTACTCTGGAATTCTAATTTCGTCATAACATTTTAGTCTTTCTCATATGTAAAATGGGGCTAATCACTAGGAGTGGATTCATTTTGTAGAACCTAAAGCGTACACATTTGAAGAATCCTTCTTTTAAAAATGTACAACATAGGGTTTTGGCAGGGACCTGTGAGACTGAATGGCTCTTAATTAGCTTCACAGTACATCCACTTTTGCTAATAGCAATAGCAGCTAATGGTAAGGTAAAGTGCCAGCTATGCAAAAGTTGCATTCACAAACAACATATCTTTACTATTAGTACTCTTTTACTCTCCTCTTACTTGTAGGATAATTGATAGTTATAGCATGTCCCTGGTAGTGCAATCCTATATTTCTATTTATCCTGTAACTTAGAAGGAAGGATCTTAAAAAAAAAAAAAGTTGGTCTCCTACCATGAGTTTAAGAGTAAGAAAATTCTTTCTCAGTCCCCCTATTTGCATCTTTCACCTCAAAAAGTAGAGAAACATAATACTGATTATAATAGATGTTGCACTGAATTAGCTATGGGAATGCCATTCATTGAGAGTTCAAAAATGTGCAAAGGTAAATAAGTGAATAAGATACAACATCTTAACAAAGGTTGAGGTACCAAAGACAGATTGGTATCTACAACTTAGAAAGTATTACATTCTATAGTAAATGGGAAAACTACAACCTGAGAATTCTTAGGAAGTGCACAAGTGGAAACAATTTAGAGCTTTAAATGAAATAAAAGGCAATCTAATATCTTCAAAATGGGAAGTATAAGAAACTTAGTTTGGAATCATGGACAAGGAAAAAGGGGCATGATCTAGTTTGAGATTTGAGCTGAGAAGCCGGAATGTTGGCCTGTAGGATATATATCTGTGTGTCTTTGCAAACCTGACCTAATTATATCATGTTCCATCAGGTAAAAATGTTTTAAATATATTTTTATTGATTTCAGAGTGGGAGAGAGATCAGTGATGAGATGAAATAATTGATTGGATTGCCTCCTGCATGCCCCACACTGGGGATCAAGCCCACAACCCAGGTATGTGACCTGATCAGGAATAAAACTGTGACCTCCTGGTTCATAGGTAGATGTTCAACCACCAAGCCATGCCGGCTGGCATCATCAGATAACATTTTAATACCCAAGGAGCACTGATGAAATCCCAACACATCTTTAACCTGAAGTTGCTTTCAACTCATAAATTCAAAATGTTCAGAGGCCAGTGAGAATTCATTCAGAGTCATAATTTTCTTTATTAAATACAAATGTTAAAACAGTGAAATAAAGCATTTAACATAAATCCACATAGCTTTTGCATTTCAACACACTAATTCAACTTGCTGCTGTCAAGCACTCTTGTTAAAGCTAAAATTAAAGAGCATTCTTCAGAATGATTCATTAGGTTACTTCCTCATCAATGGTAAATAATCCTGACAAAATTGCATTGACTTCAAAAGTTCAATAACAGAACAATTTCATTGTTTGCAAAGAAATTGTGCATTGTCTTGAATTAATTTATTATACTTGGGGTCACAACATTTTCTTACTAATAACAAGAAATATTAAGTGTTAACAAAGATGAAATGAATCCATCCATTTTTGACAACAGAAAGCAAATAAATATTCATCACAGTTTCAGTAAATCTCCCACTGAGTAAATTCCCTCTATTATTTTGATTTCTACCAATGGATGCAAATTGAGAAAACTTACTTTTACTAAAACTCTTCACTAGTTGAAAGTAAACATAGGCTCTGATAAGAAAGAAAACAAGAACTCATTTGACTTCAATTTATCTACATGTCAGACTCCTCCGTTTGGAGATGGATCACATGCATCTCCCTTCAATCAGTGCCGTTCACATTGGTACTCCAAAATCTCAGTATAGGGAACACCCAAGGCTCCAAACCTGATTGGAACTTGGGCAGGATAACGTGAAAACTTCTACTAAAGTGGTGTTGACTTTTTCTTTTTAGTGTATTTGTTGGAGTGGGGGATACAGCCTGTCACCCCTTGGCAATGTCACTATCTCTCAGTTTTCCACTCCTGAACTGTCTCCTCTCCTGCCAAAAGCTGAGCATAAAATTTTCATGATTGAAAAGGGCTGTCTGCAAATGTTACCCATCATTTCTCTTCATTGTCCAAGACACATGTGGGCTTCATCGGCTTAGCTTCCTACAGCATATCAGGGCTACTCTTTCATCCTTCATCCATTGTTCAATGAGCCAGTCATATAGTGTGCCACTTTGGATTTTTTCAGAAATACTTCTAAGAAAATCATCCATTTTGTTTCCCAGCTGCCCTTATACTAGTATAATAATAATCACTAACACATGACAGGTATTCTGAAACGACTTTCCCTGAACAATGTTTTAATCCTTACAACAACACGTCTTTGCTTATCTTCATGCCACACATGATTAAACGGAGGTTTAGAGAGGCTTACATAAATAACATCACAGAAATGAGTAAAGGTGGCAACAACAATATTAGGGATTCATCAAACCATCCTTATGTTTCCTTCTTGGAGGTGAAATACATTTCCCAACCTCTCCTGTAGTTAGACGGGGCCATGTGACTATGTCCTGGCTAGGAGAATATGGTTAGAAGTGATGTGCGCCACTTCCTGTGGCCTTTAAATCCTCCCACACAACTCCCCAAGCTTTCTTTTGGCCTTCAGCTCCTGGCCAAGAGTAGCAGTATCTTTGAAGAATCATGTTTCTGTAGTTAAATATCTACCCAAAGAAATCTTCACCGCCCCCTACTCATGCTGCTAACTTTCCTGGACTTGAAAAAGAATGAGAAAGAAAGCTATATTAAGAAAGCTATTCCACTCTGTAAAGTATATGATTGTCTAACCACTATTTTGTGCACTTGAAACTAATACAGAATAATATTGACTGTGAACTATAATGGAAAATAAGATGGAAAATTGTATATTATATGTTTTTCATCATCTTCATTGTGAAATAAAAAAGAAAGCTATTGGGAGTTGAGGGCTTTATGTTAAAGCAGGTGGTCGACCCCTCCTAATACAGTAGAGCTGGTCCTATCATCCTTTCCCACCTTGTCCACCTCATTCACTCTCTTGCAATTTATATTTTAACAACTTACTGGTTCATCTATCACCAAACTCTCATGTATCTCCCAAGTCTATTTTAAATGCTTTCTCTAGGGGAATGCTATCTTTCCCTCTGCTCTCACCACATTGTGTTTATACCTCAAACCTCGTAAGTTGCTTGAGCACTTCTAAGCATGTGAACATGAGAAAGCCACTTTCCCTCTCTGGGCATCCACTTATAATAATGCCTGTTTAGCACTTAGTATGTGTCAAGCCATGTACTAAGCATTGTCTGTGCTCCATCCATTTAATCTGCACAACAAACACTTGAAACAGGTATTATTGAATCCTCAGTTTATGATGGAGAAATGGAGGATTAGAAACACCCAAGACCACACAGCTATTAAGTAGCAGAAGCTCAACTTTTACACTTAAAGGACTACATTATAAATTTTTTTGTCTATATGGCTGTCTACTCCAATGAGACACATATAAACAATTTCAATATCCCTGTACCTAGTTTATTTCTGATCCAGAGTTCGCTACAGCAATCATTTTTATAATGACTAAGTGGAGGGATAAATGAATATGAACCAGAATCAAATTCCTCTATTCCCAAACTTTTCCTTACTATGTTATATTGCTTTGTATTACAGGTGCAAACTTATCCCAGAAACAAGTGCTTACTTGAAAATTCTACATATTAAGCATTAAATAATTATTTAAATAAATAAAAGGGTTCACAACAGTTGATGCAAGTGTAACTGCAGAAGAAAAACAATTCTTTATAACTACAAATTCCCCTCCCATGAAGAAATAGTCTGTCGAGTAGAAATATATTTTATACTTCTGAGTATTTCTATGGGTTTTTGGATCTGAAGGCTTGAGAATCAAGGCTGAAGAGAGCCAAATAAATCTACATAACAGAAGGTGAAGGATTTGCAGTTCTCAGTGCAGTTCTGGATGGAGGATATGAGCAATAGGAGGAGGGAGAGGAAAAAGCAGCCAGCATGACTTGGGATAAAAGTCTATAGGAATGCTCCAGAGATGGGTGGCTAGTGCACATTTTAGAGTAGGATATCTAATGTTGAAATTGAAATCTCAGCCATGTTGAAAATGCAAATTCCTCCTCCATATTTTTGTGAATCCCAAGTCTGAATAAAGTTTACTCTGTCGCTGAAACCAGTTTGGCTCAGTGGATAAAGCATTGGTCTGCGGACTGAAGGGTCCCAGGTTCGATTCCGGTCAAGGGCATGTACATTGGTTGTGAGCACATCCCCGGCAGGGGGTGTGCAGGCGGCAGCTGGTCGATGTTTCTCTCTCATCGACGTTTCTAGCTCTGTATCCCTCTTCCTTCCTCTCTGTGGAAAATCAATAAAATATATATATATTTTAAAAGTTTACTCTTTCTTAATAGGGTGTGTGGCATGTTTGATGGAAACCAAGAAAGAAGCTGTGCTTTACATTTGCATTGAAAGTGTCAGGGAACAGAAATAGAATTCATAGAAACAGAATTCCAATGTCAACAGTGAACATGAGAAAGTAAGTTCTCCATGAACTGGCAAAAATCTTGGAAATGGTGTTAGTCATATGATTAGGGCTCAAGTCAATTTTATCATGGCCCCAATGTCTTGGTAAATCCCACTGACTTCTGGGTTATTTGAGGTACTACAAAATGCTAATTTTTATTACATAAGTGCATCAGAGGTCTAAAAACAGCTTTGCCCTCAATGAAATTCAAGAAAAATTTTCTCATAGTCTGCATGGGCAATGAATTTCAAAGAGCTAAATATACATTTACAGATGGATGCCGAGGGAAAGGAGTTAGATATTTTAAAACACTTTCTAAGAGGAGATGAAATTTTTAAAAGGCTTGTGTATCTCGCATTTAAGTGAGCAAGGAACAGTGAAATGGCAATTTCCCTTCACCTGGAATAAGGAGTCATGCTGTCTAGGATGCAAATAACCAAACAGCAATGGATTTTGGAGTAGTGGACAGAGATACTTTCAGGCCACTATCAGAATAGAATTTGTCTTTCCAGGGAATTATATGAAACTGTCTCTATCATAGCTGCATTGGGCTTTAAGTTGAATGTATAGGCAGCTGCAAAGACATTTGCAGAACTGAGAATCACATCTCTAGCATTTACACAGATTGTATAATTAGCAATTAAGAGCAGAAACAGTTAGGGTACTAGTAATATCTGTACTTTAAAGGCTAAATTTTCAGCATTTACCAACACAGAAACTGAAAACTCTTTGAGATGCCTATGTTGCCTCTGATCAAGGCAGCCAACACTCTGAAGTAGACACAGCTACATTTGCACAGAGTCTTGAGACCCAGAGCAACTCAGCAACACTCATGTGACAAGACCTGATCAGGCCCCATTCCTATTTGTCAGGACCTTCAGGATAGTTGTGTTCTATACACTGAGAGGCCAGATTATTATGATCTCTGAATGCATAATAATCTGGCCACTTAGTATATATATCTGGTGCCTGGCCAGGGGGAGGAGACATGGGTGATTGGCCAGCCTGCTGGCTGAACTCCTGGTTAAGGGGGACAATTTGCATATTAGCCTTTTATTATACAGGCTATACACTAAGTGGCCAGATTATTATAAGTTCAGAGATCACAAAAATCTGGCCACTCAGTGTAAATTCAACTGCACCATTGTACTCGGCTTATTCCTTTTTTTTGTTTTGTTTTGTTTTCTTTCTCTATTTAAAACAAACAAACAAACAAACAAAAAACAACAACAACAGGAGTAAACAACCTCATCTTAACCTTCTGTTAATAGTCTTGGAAGTCATAGTGTGGAGCAGACCTTGAAAGGCTGAGCAAACCAGAGACTGAGAATCATCTCTTAAATGAGACACAGTTTAGATCTCTTCTGCTTTGCAATCAGAAAAAACAGTGAGATCGCCTGTTTCAGACAGACTCTGTGTAACTTTAAAATAGGTCTAGCCGAAACCGGTTTGGCTCAGTGGATAGAGCGTCGGCCTGCTGACTGAAAGGTCCTGGGTTCGATTCCGGTCAAGGGAATGTACCTTGGTTGTGGGCACATCCCCAGTAGGGGTGGTGCAAGAGGCAGCTGATTGATTCTCTCTCATTGATGTTTCTAACTCTCTATCCCTCTCTCTTCCTCTCTGTAAAAAAAATCAATAAAATATATTTAAAATAATAATAATAAATAAATTAAATAGGTCTAAACACTCAGGGAGGTGCTCCCACTAGCCTTCTGCTATTCTAGTTAAGAATCAATGGCATTGCCGAGACTGGTTTGGCTCAATGGATAGAGCGTCGGCTTGGGGACTGAAGGGTCCCGGGTTCGATTCCAGTGAAGGGCATGTACCTTGGTTGTGGGTATGTCCCCAGTGGGGGGTGTGCAAGAGGCAGCTGATCGATGACTCTCTCTCATTGATGTTTCTGGCTCTCTATCTCTATCCCTTCCTCTCTGTACAAAATCAATAAAAATATATTTTTTTTAAAAGAATCAATGGCATTAATGGAGGGTGGGGGCAATGGGGAAATAAGGACACATATGTAAAAAAAAAAATTTTTTTAAGTGCTGGAAGAAAAAAAAGTATATCAAAGGGGAAAAAAAGAATCAAGGCATTTAAAGGAGGTAATAGAAAATGAGAATAAAATAGATGTTCAGTGATTCTACACACATAACGAAAAAGAGTTCTGTCAATTCAGTCATGGAATAGTCCTACTCAAAAGCCAGACTGATGAGGGGGAACCACTAAGTGTTTGTGGGAGAAGTGCAGCCACCTGATAGTGTGAGGATAAAAGCTCAGTCACTACCATGAGAGCCAACACAATATTACCTCTGAATTTCATTTGAAAATTGACCCTACAGGCCCCTGGGCTAATCACAGATGTAGAGAAGTGAAGTTGTTTCGACATTTTTGTCAAAGTTCAACTCATCATTTAATAGTACCAGTTCTCTGAAGCCTTCACAGTTACTGCAGGCCCCAGTAATGCCCTCTTCCCTATAAATTAGAGACCTTTTTTTTTCTATACAGGGACTATATTGGCAGGCGTGTGCTCAATTAATTATATACATCCTAATTTAAGTTTTATAATACTTCTACCCAATATTTGTAGGGTAAAATTTTCCCTATGTCTTCTTCAACACCTGACAGGCAGTTGTAAGTAGAAATAATTGCTCATCCTCTACCTCTAGCAAATTTCTCCTCATGTGAGGAAAAGTGATGCATCTCCTTGGTTAGACTGCAAGAATCTGACACCCATTGATGAAGCTTCCCTAGAGAGAAGGGAGAATGAATGGAAGGTTAATGCTCACTTGTGCTCTCCACCTGCGGCTCTCGTGATGCTGTGAGGAGGTAGCTGGGTGGCAGTCCCAACTATCCCCACATAAAGGCCAAAGTCTAACTGGTCAGCAAGGAAGAGGAAGTCTATTTTATCACAGCCAGCTAGTTCAGCAATTAGAGCTGATACTTTGATTCCCTGACCACCAGGCCTATTTCTCAGTTCAGACCATGGAAAAGAAAAATATATATATATATATAGTAAACTATTTCCCCACATTTGGCAACAGGCAGCTTTAATCCATGTTATAAGAAGAAGTGTAGGAATCTCTTTCACGACCCGCGTGGAAAAAGTTCCAATTCAGGGTTCGGGTTCTGGAGACGGGCCACACACAAATGAAAAGACTTGAGACTTGAAGAAATTCAATTTGGCGATATGGGGGCCAGGCGGTAGTCCAGCTCTAGTGGGAGAACTACTCACTGCTCTGGCCCTGCCATTCCTTTTATTGAGGCTTTGGCATAAACATCTTAGGAAACATAAACGGAAATTTACATGTAGCCCTTAGGCAGGAAATAACAGAAACTTACATGGGACAAACAAGGTGGAGGCCGCTTCATCTAACAATGTCTCAACTAAAGGGCGAGTGGTTAGAGCAATTAAAGTTGTTGACCAGCCTTCCTGGCTTCCTGTCAACACCTCTCTTTTAGTGAAACTGATTTGTTTCCGGCATCGAAGTTGAAATCTAAGTTGCTTATGTGACTTGCCTACTTGTTTTCTACTTCATATGTATTAGTTTCTTCCATCTAATTTATTAAATGTAAGGTATCTGAAGAAAGGAACCATATTTTTATTTAATCAAGGCAAGGTATAATGCTGAGAGAGTTTGGTAATATATGCAGGCGACATAAGTGCTATAAAATAATTGAAAGAAGCTTCCTAAGAGGCAGGTACTACAAATGGCATTTTTCATAACACATTTCACTTTCAACACTTAAATGGGTATTACCATTCCAATTATAAAGGCAAGAAAACAAAGAGAGAGACCAAACAAATTGCTGAACTTCACAAAACTAGAATGGGGCCAAGCTGGAATCTAAACATAGCTTTAATCTCATTCTAAGTAAATTCTTTGCATTTACCCACATTTGCTTACAACAGGTTGGACAATTCCCAACAATATATCTAATCAGGAGGAAGGTAAAATTTTCCCATTGTTATACTGTAACACCATTTAATTAAGAATGGTAATGGTAATGGATCTAATCCTGAAGGCCCTACGATGCCTAAATTTGGCCGACAGTGGGTATTTAATAAATTCTTATAAGTTGAAAATAATGACAAAAATTCTACCAACAAAAAAAATTGTACCATATAACATAAAATATTAAGTTACAATTTAGTGGAAAGGATCTACTGTCCTTAAGACTAAAAAAAAAGTATTTTTAAAGATCAAAAAAATTATACCTAAAATTACCTAATTTCTGGTTTTCCTTCCACTGTGCTTACTACTATAACTGCTATGGACTATAGAGTTTTCATCTATACAATGAGAATATTAATAAAGCCTGCCTGATCTTACAGGGCTGTATGGAGAAAGAGATAAAATTGTTCTAGGGTATATATCTATCACAGTACTTATGTTGGTATATTGTCATTATTTGGTTTTGTGACTGCCTCCCACACTAGACTAAAATCCTTAAAGAAAAAGACAATTTTATTCTACATTGTGATTTTGTTCTCAATATTTTTCAATCTAAAAATCATTAAAGGAATGAATGATGTAATTAACTCATAAGATAATGAATAAATGAAACTTCTTATAGAGGAGCATCATCACATTAAATGTATGCATATGTGTGTAAATATAAAATTACATAAATACATAAGTATATACATTCAAATGTATTTGCATACATAACTCTATATATTATGGCATATATAGATAAAATGAAGGGATTGAAACTTTCTAATACCAAGTTACTTTTAATCAATTTATAATTGTTATCTTCTCTGCCACAATTCCCCCTTATTCATCAATGCAATTAGTTATGGTTGCACAGCCCTATAAACTTACTAAAAATAATTGAATTGTATACTTAAAATGAATAAAATTGGTGGTATGTAAATCAGACCTCTGTGGAACTTTTTTTTCTTAACATATCTCTGTTTTATTCAAGTTGCAAGTTTTTGTTTTGTTTTGGTTTGTGTTTGTCTAGTAGTTGGTTTCAATAGACCTGACACTGCACTTAACCCAACATCAAATTCCCTATCAGGATGCTTTCCCCTGATCTCAGCAGGCTTACCATATTCTCTTTATTTCAAAGCTAGCACCCTACTTTACATATACTAGTCTCCAGTTCAGTGTGGCATCCCTGATCCAATCCTGTGATGGTGAATGATGAAATGTGCATACACGTTCCTGCAATATTTTGTCCTCTGCACAGTTACCTGCAGCAGAAGTGTATGTCCCAGCCATAGCCTATGGCCACAAAATCTTGTATGCAATGGCTTTTTAAAAATTTATTTCAGAGAGGAAGTGAAAGGAGAGAGAGGCAGGAACATCAATGATGAGAGAGAATCATTGATTGGCTGCCTCCTGCATGCTTCACACTGGGCATTGAGCCTGCAACCCAGGTATGTGCCCTGACTGGGAATCCAACAATGATCTCCTGGTTCATAGGTTGACGTTCAACCACTGAGCCATGCCAGCTGGGCATTGTTGACTTTTTTTTTCACCATTCCCAAACTAACTTTGGTTCATCCCTTAGCTCGATCATTAAGAGCCTGACAGATCTTGGCTACTTTGTGTATATCATGCTGGAAGGCATGAGGCTAAATCAGCCCTTAAATGCAGATACATCTTCAATAGGCATGTTTAGTATTACACCTACGGGCATTTTGTCACTCTACTCTCATGCTAATTTGGGGGCATTTTTTAATTCCCTAGGCCAGTGGTCCACAAATTCATTAGTCAACAGAGCCAAATACCAACAGCACAACTATTGAAATTTCTTTTGAGAGCCAAGTTTTTTAAACTTAAACTTCTACTAATGCCACTTCTTCAAAACAGACTTGCCCAGGCCATGGTATTTTGTGGAAGAGTCACACTCAAGGGGCCAAAGAGCCGCATGTGGCTCTAGAGCCACAGTTTGCCAACCACTGCCTTAGGCTATTCTCTGACCTACCCTGTGCTGGGAGTTCAGCCAAACTCCCTCTTTCTTCTGTAATTCTGTCCATACCAAGGAAGAAACTAAGAGATCTACATATGACCAATGTGCCCTATTTTGGGAACAAAAATCTGAAAACTGACTTTCTTTCTTTCTTTTTAATATATTTTATTGATTTTTTACAGAGAGGAAGGGAGAGAGATAGAGAGCTAGAAATGTCGATGAGAGAGAAACATCGACCAGCTGCCTCTTGCACACCCCCTACCGGGGATGTGCCCGCAACCAACGTACATGCCCCTGACCAAAATCGAACTCGGGACCTTTCAGTCCACAGACCGACGTTCTACCGCTGAGCCAAACCGGTTTCGGCAGAAAACTGACTTTCTTTGCCTTTTTGCTATAATAACTTTAAGCCACCACCACTACCTCTTCTTTCTCTTGTCAGGCAATAGATGACTGTAGAGCAGCCTCAGGCTGAATCCAAAGAAGAATAAAAAGAAAAAGCAGATCAAAACACTAGAAAAATATTGCATGCACTACATGAGATTATTATGTTTAATATCTATCTTCTCTTCTGAATCACAAATGACATTAAATGTAGAGGAAATATTAAATTACATTGGAATGCAAATGACACTGTGGTATGAACCAATTTGAATATCAGATTCAAATAACTGATCTAAAGGAAAAACATTTAAAAAAAAAAAAGTATAGAGTGAACACATCAGAGTTAATAAACCACATAGTATACATATCGCCTAAAGGCAACAAGTGACAGGGACATTTTCCCATGCCAAAGGAGATATTGCTATAAGCCCATATCATTTATGTATGAGTGCCAGGTTTAAGATAATGGATCTAATTAGATAATTTCAATTTACACTCTCACATATATCTAAATAATGGGATTGTTAGCACTAGACAAGAATATATGTTAATAAAAAGTCTGCGGGTGTCTCAAAGACAAAACCCATTGTTCAAAAAGAAAATGCTTTGCCATATCTTTATCAGATTAATTGACTCTGAAGATCTCCTTTTATCTAATCCATGGATTGAGCAAAAAAGACTTTTTGGGGATGCTGTGAACTTTGTTCTAGCTATTCAAGACAGCTTGACAGCTAATAAAACTCATAGCAAGTAGAGAATAAAGAAAACCTTACTAGATGTCAGATCCAGCCCCTGTCATTGTTGTCCCTATCTTTTGATAGAGTGCAAAAACTTTGATCCAAGCTTCCCAAACAGGTACTGAGTTATTTCATCCCATGTGCTTTCTGGGTAGACTCCAACTGTGCACTCATTATCTCTAGCCATCAGTGGTCTTTTCTATTAATGGTCTGGTGCTGTACATACTAGGTGTACCAGTTAATAATGCGGATTTTTTTTTCAATAAATGGAGTTACACACACACACACACACACACACACATATATATATATACATATATATATATATAGGATTTGATATGTATCCTATTTTGTTGCATTGATAGCAAGCTTCAAAACTTCATATGTCAAATTTGCTGAAGGTGTTAACATCATAGATATTTTTTACGTTTAAAAATGTTGAATTTCATGCCAACAAAAAGAGCACTTGCAGAAAATTTTAATTCATTACTTTATTTTGAAGAAAAGTGCTGTTGAATACTTTGGGAAGCTTATGGTTAACCTGCTCAATCTCAAGATATTTGTGAATGCTGGTTTAAACAATTTAAAAGTGATTATTTCAATGTGAAAAATTTTTGAGCCTGTGTTCCTTCTTGCCCTTTTATTTCTTCTTTTTACACCAATCCCTTTATCATTTCTTGCATTGTTGCTTGGTAGTGATAAACTCCCTTAGTTGTTGTTGTTTGTTTTTTTGTTTTTGTTTTTCTGTTTTTGTTTTTTGTCTGGGAAGCTCTTTATTTCCCCTTCAATTTTGAATGATAGCCTTGCTGGATAGAGTATTCTTGGATTCAGTTCCTTACAATGCCCCTTCTTGCCTGCTACTGAGAGGGCAGGGCTGGGCAAGGATGGGTTCCTGACTCCACTGTGGGGCAGGGCGGAGTCATCCTCCATTTTGTAACTGGACCCTGGCCCTCACCCAACCAATCGGGGTCAGCCAAAGCAGTGACATTACCACCGGAGTATAAAACCCCACGGCTTGGTTAAGTTCGCTCTCTCTTCCGCCATGCTGCCGGCGTGAGTGGGACAGAGCCCATGCTAGCATGGAAAAGGCTCTTTTGTTTATTGCATCGGACTCGGCTCCCTGGTGGTCCTTGGGGATCACGAAGTCTGGGCGTAACACTACATGTTTCATCCAAATCTCCTGATTAAGTCTATACATATTTCCCCCTTTATTCAATGTTAATGTTTTTGAAGCCAGGTTTTGAAAATAAAGAAATAAAATTGCATTAAATCTTATTGCAAAATAAATACTTGACAATTTTCTGTTAGCCCTTACCCATTCATCCAACAAATGTTAACATTCAATGCCTCCTACAAAACAGGCATTGGGGTTGGCCATGGAAATATAGCAGTGAACAAAAATAGACATAGCTCCAAACACTATGGCTTAAAATCTATTAGGGAGAGATAGATATTAACAAAATAAGTACAAGAGAAGGACCTGATGCCATGAGTATATTTCATATAGTCTTGAAACTCAGGGAAAGGAAACTTTTAAGAATGTGGTGATTGATTGATACCTAAAGAATGCATATGAAGGAGGAGGGGAAGAGTGTTACAGAAAAACAACAGTAAGAAAAGATCAGTATAGCTAGAGTACTAATCATGGAGGAACCGAGTTGAAAATAAAGCTAGAGTAATGTAAGTGGAAACCACAGGATTTAGGAACTTGTAGAACATGAAAAAGGGTTGCTTTTTTTTTCCTTTTAGCCAAAGAACGATGTGAATTTATTTAATTGTAGAAGGTTGTGAGTGATGATTGGATATGATTAGATTTGCAATTTTAAAAGATCAGTCCTGCTGCTGTATGGAAAGAAATTAGAGTGTGCAGTAGTTAGGAGGCTGCTGCAGTACTACATGTGAGAAATGATGATGGCATGGACTAGAATGTTAAGTATGAGGAGTTTTGGACACATCCTCGTAGATATTTTGATTAGGTTAATAAACATAGCCTCTGCATTCAGAGAAGACATCTGAGCTAAAAATATGAGTCACCACACTGGGACAGTTACATTTTTTTAAAAGGATGT
The DNA here is from genome assembly GCF_964339955.1 of Pipistrellus hanaki. Taxonomy (NCBI): domain Eukaryota; kingdom Metazoa; phylum Chordata; class Mammalia; order Chiroptera; family Vespertilionidae; genus Pipistrellus; species Pipistrellus hanaki. The sequence continues at coordinate 16,623,748 of NC_140524.1, read as the reverse complement.
TTGTTAATTTAAACTAGAAATGAGAGAAATATATTTGTGCAAAAATTTCCTATCCAGTGAAAACCACCACTGTATATCTACTCAAAAGTTCACCCTCATTCCATTGGCAGGAATAAATTTTTGAAAATACTTCTTTGATTATAACAAATCATCAAAGAGAAGAACAATAACATAGTGAACTTACAGGTTCTCTTTCTTCCACAGCTCTCTCAGGAATTATGAATTAAGAATGCAAATTCTATGATTAAAATTTAAATACAAATCATGAAATCTATCAAAGTACAGCACTGCCATTAAATAGTCTAAGACAAGGCCAAAAGAGTTCAGAAAAGTTTCCAAAGAATCCTGTAAATGTCAAAAGCCACAAATGTCAAAAGTGGTTAGAGCATCTGCCGGAGCAGCAGAGGATCAGGGGTTTGATTCCTGATTAAGGTTATGTATGTCCCTGGGTTGCCAGTTCACTCCCCACCCCAGTCAGGGTGAGTGTGGGAGGCAACCAATCGATGTGTCTCTCTCACATAGATGTTTCTCTCTCTCTTCCCCCCTCTTCCTTCCTTCCCATCAACTCTCTTTGAAAAGCAATGGGAAAAATATCCCCAGGTGAGAATTAGCCAAAATAAAATTAAATTAAATTAAATTAAAATAAAATAAAATAAAATTATTTGTGGCTTTTAAAGATACACATAATGCAAAATAGAAGGCTAAAAAATAAAGGTAGAACAAAATCAATTAAATGGAAGCAATGACCTTGATATTATTAGTCATTATGATTAAATACCATGATTGTGCTCTGATTTGAGCATTGCATTTCCTGTAAGTTAAAAGGTAGAAAAGGAGAAATGCTGAGTTATTCAGTTATATATGCCAAATAAAAATTGGGAGATATCATCTGATAATGGGATAAATTACAAAGTTGAGACATTTCTGGAATATCTGAAATATAAGGTTCTTTTTGTCATATAATTCTCATTGCTTGATAAAAAGCAATGTGCATATATTTTTCAGAGATACATCTCCTTATATTAAATTCAAGAAGTTATTAATAGTGGCTCTGGAATTTGAAATAAAGTTTGGCATACAAAAAACATAACTGACTGGTAAAATATCTGATCCTCTGTACTCTGTTCTGCATTGCCAATGGCTGTTCAGAGCTCTATTTCTCCTCTTGTGTAGATATTCAGTCATGATCTCATTTCATGATAAAGCAACTTTAATCAACTTTGGATCATAAATGCAGAAACAGAATATAGCATTGGTTTAAAGACCAAATTCTCCCCGGTCTTTTCCTTTCCCATGTGGGCTACTCTTTTCTCCACATCAATCAATGATTGATCTGCTTTTTTTTTTGGCTCAGTTCACAAATGGGTAACTTTTCCAAGTTATAAGGAAGTATCCTGAAAGACATTTCTAATAATAAGCTACTTTAAATCTATTTTTTAATAGGGCTAAATATGTTGTGTTTTGGAAATATACAAAAACAATAGTGGAAAAGTATAAATTTTGTTTATAAATATACCTCCCCTAAATCTTTAAATGGTTTTCATCTCATATTTTAAACTGCAATATTAAAAAAGCACTATGTGTCCAGCTAGGGGTAGCTCAGCAGTTGAGCGTTGATTCAGGAACCAAGAGGTCACCAGTTCGATTCCTGGTCAGGGCAGAAACCCAGGTTGCAGGCTCGACCCCCAGTGGGGGGCATGCAGGAGGCAGCCAATCAATGATTTTCTCTCATTATTGATGTTTCTATCTCTCTCTCTCTCTCCCTCTCCCTTCCTCTCTGAAATCAATAAAAATATATTTTAAAAATATAGAAGCACTATGTTTGTTTTATTTAAGTTGACTTTTTTAAAGAGGAAAGGAGAGAAAGAGAGAAAGAAACATCAGTTGGTTGGTTGCCTTCCATCTGTGCTGCAATTGGAATCAAATATGTCAATTATTGATGTACAGAACTATGCTCCAACCAACTGAGCCACATGAACCAAGGTGCACTGCCTTTTTTTCTTTTCTTGTTTCTAAAAGATATTTGTTTTCTGTTATGGCAGAAATTATTTATCAGTTCAATTATATCTCACAACTTTGATGACATTTCCTTGAAAGAGGGTATCTCTCTTTCAGTGCTGAGAAATACTAATAAATATTGTACTGAAAACTTAGTTATGTGAACACAAAATCCTAAATTATCAAGCCAGTTGTTATGTTTGGCATCACTTCAAAGTGGTATTTCTGCATTCTGTCTCCTGATGAGACTGTCAATTACTTCTTGTATTGACCATGTATTCATGAAACAGCATATACTTTAAGGGACAGAATATGCCAAAGTAAATTATATATCTTGGGACAGATAGTTGAGATGTCAGAAAGATACTAACAAAGCCAGTTTGGGGTTAGGTAACATAATAATGATAAGCTTCACTTGTATGAAACTTTAGGATTTACAAAGCATTTTCACATATAATATTCTTCAATATGAATAATATTCTAGTATAGAATACATAAGATTCAAATTTAAGAAAATAATTCAAAGAGATGTAAAATATAGGTGTTTTAAATCTTTGTGCCTATCTTCTGTTTGTCTACTTATTATTGCTGGCATTAAGTGTCCAAGAAATTTTCTTGTCATTCCTATGAGTTGCTTTGCTGTGGCTATATTTAGCACACTATAAGGAACACTCTTGGTCTCCTTCATTTCTCTTCCCTGAGTCATTTTATGGAAGCAAAATGTCCTCAGTCAAGATGTACTAATTGTAAATCCCTTGCTCATAGATGACATGAATTCATTTTTTAAGATTCAATTCAATAGGATATTTAGGGAGTCTCCACCTCATGAGTCTTACAGAAGGATCTTAGATGTGGCTAATGCATAATCTCTCCTTCCAAGGAACCTGCAATCTCACAAGTTTGAAGGAAATGTACAACCCTGAAAACAAATAAAGTAAAAGGAAATAATTGCTCTATTAGAAGTTCAAGTAAAGGGTTGTCAGGGTACAGAGAAAAGAGCAGAAGTTATAGGAAGTTTAACAAATGACACATTGTTTGATCTTGGTCTCAATTAATGATTAGACTATGTAGAAGTATGTATAGGCAGAAGAAATAAGACTTTTGGTGTTGAGTGTTTGGGAACTCAAAAAGACATGATGAAGGCTAGTCAAAATATCCTTTGGAAGATATAAAAAATAATACCAATACAGCAATCTCTTTAGAAATAATGTATGTCAGAACAATATTTCCAAAAGTGGCATTTTCAAAGCTATATTTAACAATATAATCCATAATCTTTGAACCTTTAAAGAAACATCTAATATAAATTTCCCTTTATTAACATTTATTTCTTTTATTTTATTAATTTAAATTATTTATTGTTTAAAGTATTACATGAGTCTCCTTTTTCCCCCATTGATCTCTCCTTCCCGGCTGCTCCCACCCCCCAGCACATGCCCTCACCCCTACTGTTCTGTGTCAAATGGTTATGGTTATATGCATGCATACAAGTCCTTTGGTTGACCTCTTACCAACCCCCCCCCCCCGCCTTCTTTCTTAGGTTGGATGCTTCTGGCTCTATTTTTGTTCATCAGTTTATATTGTTCATTATATTCCACAAATGAGAGAGATCATATTATATTTATCTTTCTCTGACTGGATTATTTTGCTTAGCATAATGCTCTCCAGTTCTATCCATGTTGTTGCAAATGGTGAGAATTCCTTCTTTTTTTACAGCAGCATAGTATTCCATTGTGTAGAGACACCACAGTTTTCTAATTCACTCAGCTGCTGATGGGCACTTAGGCTGTTACCAAATCTTAGCTATTGTACATTGTGCTGCTAAGAACATAGGGCTGCATATATCCTTTCTGATTTCTTGATATATATTCCTAGAAGTGGGATTACTGGGTCAAATGGAACATATTTGCCAATGTTATATCTGATAATGGTTTAATATCCAAAATTTATAGGGAACTCATACAACTTAACAAAAGGAAAATAAACAATCCAATCAAAAAATGAACAAAGGACCTAAATAAATACTTTTCAAAAAAAAGGACATAAAGAAGACCAAGAGACATATGAAAACATGCCCGAACTCACTAATCATTTGATAAATGCACATCAAAACAATGAGGTACCATCTCACACCTGGCTATCATCAACAAATCAACAAACAAGTTCTGGCAAGGATGCAGAGAAAAGAAACTCTCGTACACTGCTGGTGGGAATGCAGACTGGTGCAGCCACTGTGGAGAACAGTATGAAGCTCCTTTAAAAATTAAAAATGGAACCTTGATTCCTTTTACATGAAATCAATAATCAGTAGCTTTTCTGTGAGGGCCTCTGGGATCTCTACGTATGTGATTATAGACTAATGTTGCAAGCATCCCCATCATGTGGCATTTTAGGGTTTACCAAATTTGAGAGAGAGTATATATTTGGAGTTTGCTAAGAAGCCCATCTTTAAAAAAATGTAAAAGTCTTACTACGACCTTTCCCCATGCTTTTCTATTACTTAAAAGAAAATAACTTTAAGTATAAACTTTGTTCTTCTCAAACAAAGCTGAATTGCATGCTGTCTAAGTAGTAAACAGATGGATTTTACTTAGGGCAGAATCAGCCTAAGCATTAGCCGTCTGTTCCATTATATATCCAGGGCTACATAATCAAGCTTACTCATACTTTAAAACATGCATTACCATTCATGGTGCAGATCTGCAATTGTGCTGAATATAAAAAAGTGGTTCTACAACTTTTCCATTTAGAGTTTTGGGAGACTAAGAAGACTTACACATTTGTTTATAAAACATTATTTCCAACTTTAAGTTACACAATGACATTTTTTCAATAGATTTGTTATCTGAGGTTGATTTTTCAGTGGACTATTATGTTTTACATTAATTTCTAAAAAACAGAAGTCATAACATAACTGCCAAGTTTCACTAACAAAGTCATTCAGTAAGAAAAAAATATATATTGAATTGATTGTTTAGCACCACAGAGTTAAAGCAATAAGTTAGTTGACTAATTGTTTCACTGTTCAACTACTTGTACAGTAAGAGGGGTACATGCGTACAACCCATTCCTCATTCTTGAATAAATGTTGTTTCATTATTCAAACACCAAAAAAAGGAGAGTGATTTTGTTCACTAGAGTGCACACTCATTCCTGTTCATCTATGTATCCACACAGCACAAAGTATAGTGTCTAGAATGTAATAGGTACTTATAAATGTTGAATGAACTTAGTTGCATAATACAAAAATTAAAGCACAGTTCTACATGCTGCTGCCAGGATTTTCTCCAGATTTAATGTTTAGTGCATTTGATAGCATTTAATCTTTGGTTGAATCAACACTGTGAAGACAATATCACAATAATCTAGGTGACTGAAAAAGTACTCACCACCCATACATCTAAGAAATCCATTTTAAAATGTAATATTAGCTGTATTTTGATATTCAAAGATAAAATATGTTGACAAAATTAAAATACTAAAAATGATATCAAATTTATTTTAGGAACTTAAGACATACATTTTTCAGGAACTGATGATGGATGTTGTTTTGGTTTCATATTTTTACAAAACAAATTACCACAAACATAAACTTAAAACAACTTGTGTTTATTATCTCAAATTTCTGTAGGCGAGAAGTCTGAGCTGTGGTGGGTTGGGGTTAGCAATATTCTTTGATTAGGGTCTTATGAGACTGAAACCTATCAAGGTTTCAGCCAGTCTAATCTCTTATCTGAAAGTTTTGGAGGATAAATCACTGTTAAGCTCATTGAGGCTGTTAGCAAAAATCAGTTTCTTGTTACTGTAGTTCTGATGCCCCCTTTTTTGCTTATTGTTAGCCATGGACTGGTCCTTAGATGCTGTCCACATTCCTTGGCAAGTGATTCCCTCCACCTTCAAGCCAGTGACTTAAATCCTGTTTATACTTATCTCTCATTTCCCCATTTACAATCAGCTGAAGAAAATTCTCTGACTTTTAAGGATTATTGAGATTAGGTCTAGCCAACCCAGATAATCTTCTTATGCTGAACAGGAAGCTCCAGCTACTAATCCCAAATTATGATTTCCACCATGGATGACAGCATAGATCATCACAATGCCCATTATGAATAGGAAGAAATTGCAGACCTCAGCCCACTGCACCTTATGGTTCAGAGTTGCCAAGGTGGACTCAACACACAAGGCATTGGTTGGAACAAGGTTTTCCTAATACACAAGAAAAGAGATGGTATATCTCTTTTGGCATCAGTAGTGTGTGTTGGTTTCCTATGGCTAGATGGTCCCTCCTAATAGCCAATGCAGGCTGATGGACTACACACCCCATTAATGTTACAAAAGTCCATCTTCTCTTCCCATGAAGGTTGGATATACTGGTGGAGCTAGCCAGGGGCCTTATGAAGCAAACACTTAAGAGATCCAAGGAAGTTGACTGTTTGCCCCGAACGGGGGAAATATTTCCCCTAATAAGAAAGAAGAATTGGGGCCCAATGAAAGCTCAGCCCTCAAATTCCTTATAGGAAAATGTTCCTCTCTAGAAATGGAGAGGAGCAGCAGGTTGGGTGTTGGCTCCTTCTACAACAACTATCTTAAGATCAACTGATTTGGGCCCTTAATTACATCTGAAAAATCCCTTTACAGCAGTACCTAGATTAATAGTTGATTGAATAGTTGGAACAAGAGACAGAAATCATGGGTGGCATTGAAGAATTTTGCCAACCAACCACAAATGGGCTCCACAGAAGGAGGAAACAATCTAAAAATAGTAGGTACTAAAAAAAAAAAAAATATGGGGCTCAGTACAGCAGAGAAGAGAAGGGAAGTCATTGTAAAAGCTCTAATGCCATCTTAGAGAGCTACAGTTCCAGCCTGGGTCAGTACTACAAAGGATTGTAGAAAGAAACCTCTGTGAGAAAAATATTTTTAAATGATAAATTAGTTTATAGGTTTCAAATGTTTGGGAATTATAAAAGGCCTTTTATAGATCTGGCATACTTAATATTAAAATTAAATTTATTTAAGCCAATAAGAGCATGAAAGTTTAATGCTGAGACATTAAAAATTGTACAAAAATATGTAATTATAGCTCTTATGTGGCTCAATTCTGGACAATATTTACATAATCTAACAAACACAACCACTGAATATTAATTTAACCAAAATTGAATTAAATCATATTGATAAAATTAAAAGAAAAAGAAAGCAGAATAAAAGAATTCAATTGTTATCTACCATTAAAAAGACAATAGATAATATATACAAGTGAGAAATACAAACAATTAAAAATATTAGAGCCCTGATCAGTGTTTCTCAGTGGTTAGAGTGTCACACTGAAGGGTCATAGGTTTGATTCCTGTTCAGGCATGGGTTTCAGGTTCAGTCCTTGGCCCTGGTTATTGGGGTATGTGCTAGAGGCAACCAATCAATATGTCTCTCTTATCAATTCATCCATGTTTCTTTCTCTCTCTCAATCTCTCTTTCCCCCTCCCTCCTTTCCACTCTCTCTAAAATTCAATGGAAAAAATATCCTCCAATGAGGATTGGCAAAAAATATTAGAAATATGAAATATAAAAATTAAGTGATAAAAGAAGAGAAAGTGGTTTATGTGAAGGGATGGTTCCTGGAACTTCCCTATTCTATTACAGGCACTGTACTGCTTCTTGACTTTTTATATTATGCCCATAATTTACAATGATAAATATTATACTAATTACAAACATATTTTATGCATATGCACTTGGTTCAATGAGAATTCATGAAACAGTACTCCAGGCTTCAGGAAATTAAACAGTCTCAAATTCTACCTTCAAGAGTGCCACAACTAAATGTTAGTAAATTATTCAAAGACATTATGCTCGCTGAAGATTTTGGCATCATTTGTATTAGTTAAGATAAATACATTAACAACTGACTAATATCTAACTACTAATTTTCCTGAAAGCAGCATTAACTAATAAATGCATATAACTAATATACACACTGACTTCACACAAAACCTGTTGAAGCTATCTAATACTCAATATTTTGCTAGCTTCACCATCATGATAATCTACTGTCAAGCTTGAAAACATTTTGTTAATATGTCCTAATGATCATACCACTGAAAGTCAATTAACAAGTCTTTATGTGGGAGAAAAACCCTCAACAAGGGCACCATCTACTAGTATGCTGATGGTTAGCAGACAGTTGCCAGAAAACTATTACTCCTAGCACATATTTCCTAAAAATTCCCTTACTCAGCAAGGAGGGAGTATTTTAGAATTTCACTTTAATACTTCACTTATCTCCCTTTCGAATCAACTGTGAAAAGTCATGAATGCTCTCGGGAGATACCTTAAAAGGGTCAATAAGTGGCCTGAAGAATGCAGAAATGATTGTCAGTGTTGTAATATGAATATAGCTAAGGTGACTGAAGGCTGAGACTGCTTTACTTGGGCAGCATATTGGGAAACCATTTAACATTATGAAATGCACTGGCAACTTATTTTATTTTTAATCAGTATTTTTTTCTTTTCCTGACTTATTCAAGTTTAGGGCATTATTATTGTCTTGCATAAGATGTATAATTATAAACTCAATTCGAAGGTATATATTATTATAAAGGAAGATATTAAAATTCCACTTACCTTTCCTTAGTGTCTAGAAACTCAGATACTGTATTATATGTACAACATAGCCACTGATTCATTACCAAAAAGTAATAATTTTGCATCTATAAATGCAACTTTCAAGCATCTCCTGCATTCTGCAGGATGACTTTAATATATCCAGAAGTCAATAAGAATTTGTTTTATAACCAGCAGAATTAATTTTTAATTTCCTATTAGAAGTCCATTGGAATGGAAAATTCACTTAACATAAATTCATTTTACCAAAAACTTGGCTAGAACACATTCCTTCCACTTAAGAAAGAATATCTAATACCAAAAGAGAAATCACTATATTCTGTGGCTATTTTGATCTCTAACTTTCATCTCTAATACTTGGCTTAGCTATTATGTTCTATAAAAAATGAGCAAGCTATTGACTTTACATTTTGTTTGAGATTGTTCTAGCTCCTTAAAAATTTAAATGGACCAATTCTTATTGTCAGCAAATATGACTATCCACCAGGCAGATGTACCATCTTTCATTATTCTTTTTGAAATGTCCTGAGAAATACAGCAGAAAAGTGCTTTTAAGTATATTATGTTAAAAGTATAGGTATAATAGATTATTAACAATGTGTGGCATCGTTGAATACCAAGAAAACTACCTAATAAAATAGTAATATGCAAATTGTCACTCCAACACACAAGATGGCTGCCCCCATGTGGTCAAAGATCCTGCCCCCATGTGGGCGCAAAATGGCCACCACAAGATGGCCAGCAGGGGAGGGCAGTTGTGGGGTACCAGGCCTGCAGGAGAGAAAAGTTAGGGGTGACCAGACCTGCAGTGAAGGGAAGTTGGGGGTGATCAAGTCTGCAGGGGAGGGCAGTTAGGGGTGGCCAGGCTGGCAAAGGAGGGAAGTTGGGGAAAACCAGGCCTTCTGGGGAGGGCATTTGATGGGGGGACCAGACCAGCAGGGGAGAGCAGTTAGGGGTGATGAGGCTGTCAGGGGAGAGCAGTTGGGGGAACCAGGCCTGCAGGAGAGGGCAGTTATGGGTGACCAGGCTGGCTGGGGAGGGCAGTTAGGGGTGACCAGGTTGGCAGGGGAGGGCAGTTAGGGGCAATTGGGCTGGCAGGGAGCAGTTAGGCATCAATGAGGCTGGCAGAGAAGTGGTTAGGGGGGTGATCAGGGCGGCAGGCAACAGCATTTAGGGGCAATCAGGAAGGCAGTCAGGCAAGCATTTGGGAGCCAGCAGTCCTGGATTGTGAGAAGGATGTTCAAGATTGGAGAGGGTGCAGGCTGGGCTGAAGGACACAGCTCCCATGTATGAATTTTGTGCACCAGGCCTCTAGTATATACGTAATTTAATGAGAAAAAAAAAAAGGAAAATGGCAACAAAATGAATTTTAGAGTGATATCCAGTGTTAGAAAGTATTTTTCAAACACAGTAAAAATTATTCTCTTTTACCTAAGAACTTTTATTTAAAGCAATTCAATGCATACACATTCTAGTTAAATTTATACACAGATATGAAATCATCGTAATTTTCAGCATATTCCATTCAAATACAATCTTTCCCTCTAACTTAATTTTCAAATTATACATACTGTGCCAGAAATGCATTTGCCCAATAATAAAATACTGTTTTCATGTTATTCAGTTTTGCTGACATGTCTTATGTTTAAAGGGCATGTCAATCCCTTCTTTGCTAATATCTACAGCCTCTATGTAAGGATGATATACAAAACAGAATTTTATTCTTTGTAATTAGAGAAATTGAGGCACATAAAATTAAAACATTTTGTTTCAGCCTTCTAAAATGATCCCAAAACAGAGTTGTGATTCAATTAAAATCATCCTGACTCCTATTTATTATGAAGGGTTAAGATGTGTTCATTCTTTGATGGTAGTGGGAGGACATAGTTTTTTTGTAGATAGGTTCTCTATTTTCTACCCTGGGAAGTTCTACTCAGGGCAAAATCATCATTCTTATATGTCAGGTTTTTGTCCCATAATGAAATTTCTATAATACAATGAATTCTGGCTGAAAAATGCATGGGTGAAGTTTGTTTTAATGACTTCCATGAATAATAATTCATTCCTCTATCTTATTCACATTAAAAGTCAAATCAATGCTTCATAGCACATCGTAGATTGTGTTTAGCATGTTGAGTGACACTGCTGCTCAGCTTCATATTAAGTATATCATTTGTTTTTCTTTCTAAAGCTCCCCATAAGTCCTTTGTTCACTTACCTGATGAGCTGTGTCAGAAATTATACATACTATGTCACCAATGGACCACTGTTATCCTATATAATAAAGAGGTAATATGCAAATTGACCATCACTCCAACACACAAGATGGCCGCCCCATGTGGTCAAAGATGGCTGCCCCCATGTGGACACAAGATGGCTGCCACAATATGCCCAGCAGAGGAGGGCAGTTGTGGGTGATCAGACCAGTGGGGGAGGGAAGGTGAGAGGGACCAGGCCAGCAGGGGAGGGCAGTTAGGGGGGACCAGACCTGCAGGGGAGGGCAGTTGGGAGAAACCAGGCCTGCAGGAGAGGATAGTTAGGGGTGATCAGGCCAGCAGGGGAGAGCAGTTAGGGGTGACCAGGTTGGAAGGGAGGGGCAGTTAGGGGCAACCAGGCTGGCAGGGGAGGGCAGTTAGGGGCAACCAGGCCTGCAGGGGAGGGCAGTTGGGGAACCAGGCCTGCAGGGGAGGGTAGTTGGGGGACCAGGCCAATGGTGTAGGATAGTTAGGGGTCACCAGGCCTTCAAGGGAGGACAGGGGCAACTAGGCCAGCAGGGGAGGGCAGTTAGGGTGACCCGTCCAGCAGGGGAGGGCAGTTAAGGGTAATCGGGTTGGCAGGGGAGCAGTTAGGCATTGATCAGGCTGGCAAGGGAATGGTTAGGGGGTGATCACGCTGGCAGGTAGAAATGGTTAGGAGTAATCAGGCAGGCTAACAGTTGGGATCCTATAGTCCTGGATTGTGAGAGGGATGCCAGATTGAAGAGGGTGCAGCCTGGGCTGAGGGAAACCCACCCCCATGCATGAGTTTCATGCACCAGGCATCTAGTCCTATATAATAAAAGCCTAACATGCAAATCAATCAAGCTTCGGCATGACTGGCTTCTATGACATGCACTGACAACCAGGGGGCAGACACTTAACACAGGGGCTGCCCCCTGGTGGTCAGTGTGCTCCCACAAGGGGAGCGCCACTCAGCCAGAAGCCAAGTTCACAGCTGGTGAGCACAGTGGCAGTAATGGAAGCCTCTCTCACCTCCACAGCAGCACTAAGGAGCAGCTAGCAGGCAGGCGGCAAGGAGCAAGGACTCCCAGACTATGAGAGGAATGTTCAATTGCTGACATGGACCTGCTCCCCACTGGGTCCTGGCTTGTGAGAGGGCACAGGCCAGGCTGAGGGACCACCTCCCCCAGTGCATGGATTCCATGCACTGAGCCTCTAGTTTTTTATATTACTGAGTTTCTGGATTGGCGTGGCCTTTAAATATCATTGGCCAAAAGAGCAGATGGGTATTTGGGGAAATCCTCTAAATCCTACCACACTTAGAATGCAAGCAAAACATATAAACAAAAATTGCCAAAGACAAGATATCTATAACTCTGAACATATTTTTCATAAACATTGATCTGTTATTAAGCAAAGTTCACTAAAATATACATCAAAGTCATAAGAGTTACTGAGAATTTGGATTACAGTTCAGACTTGAATTAATTTGTAAAGATAACACATCATCTGTTTTTTTCAAATGCTTTTTAAGCAAAAATTACTTTTCCATGCCCAACTGATTTTTTCTTTCTTTTAACATTACTCTATGGCATCCCATGTTTTTAATGTACAAGTAATGTCTTTTTCTGCAATGTTTTCCTTCTAAACAACTGCTTCACTACTAATAGGCCGCCTAATTCCATTTATATTCACACACATTTACGTATATATTAAAAATTACACTGAATAACATTAACTACTCATGTAAAAAATGACTTAGTTGTTTTAAATAGCAGCATCAAATACTTGAATCTCAGGTTTGAAGAAACTTGCTTATGTATATTGACCCTGTAGATCTGATATGGTATCAGAAATCTATTTTTAAAATTTAATTCAGCCTGGCTGACATGGCCCAGTGATTTGAGTATTGACCTATGAACCAGGAGGTCACAGTTCAATACTGATCATGGAACTTGTCTGGGTTGCATGCTCACTCCCCAGTATGGGCTGTGCAGGAAGCAGCCAATCAAGAATTCTCTCTCATCATTGATGTTTCTATCTCTTTTTCTTTCCCTTCCTCTGTGAGATCAATAAAATTTTTTTTTAATAAATTCTAGTATTTTTGTTACAGCTAGCCTTTTAGACCAAGTACCTGTAAAAAAAAAAAATCCTGCATTTTTTAAATAACAGCAATAGACTATAGTCAAAATTATACCACATCTACAAGTTATACTAGTTAAAATTCCATATTCCCCTATAACAGTTCAAGAATTGATTTCAATATTCCAAACATTGTTTCATTTTAAATGCATTGGCTTGACCAGATAGTGTTGAGAAGTACTTACTCCTCTGAAAATAAAATATGTGACTCTGATATTTTCTCCAAATGCTTTTTTTTTTCAATCTCCCAAGGTCCATATCTAAAATAATGTAATAGACATTTTGCTAAATTGTTCAATGCTGACTTTTATTTGTTTAGATTTAACCAATTTGGTAAGCAGTTATTATAAATACATTATTTTATAAACAATATGCATAGTAAATGGCATTGCTACTCAGTGTTTCATGATGTAAGAATGAAGGTCATACTGTACTAAATTTATATTTTAATTAATCTTATATAATAAGCAAAATCTATTTTCAGCTCTTGAGTCAGTACAGCAAGTTTATCTAAATCCATATAACTGTCATGGCTTTACTAGATGAATTCTTAATAAGGACTTCCAAACAGGTTAAATTAATGGTAATTAAAAAAAGACTGCTTTCTAATGAGAGTAATTGATTTGGTGGCTAATTGTAATGACTATACAATGTAAAAATCATTTATTACCTAACAAAATTATTGCCATATAACTCAGGAATATTGCACCATTGAAAAATGGAAATACACTCCACTAGATATCTTATCTTTGCGAATATAACTCAGAAATATTACAACATTGAAAAATATAAAGTTACTCTATTAGGTATCTTATCTTTGTGAAAATAAAAAATAAGAATTTTTTTTTTTATCGCCAGTTCAGTAAGTTTCTGATTTCACCAAGAAATTACACTAAAATAAACCAAGAGAAAACTTAGAAAAGACAAACATGTTTTCTCTTCAGCATGGATGGACCTAGAGGTAAGTGAAATAAGTGAGTCAGAGAAAGATAAAAATGGTATGATCTCACTTATATGTGGCATCTAAAAAACAATATAAATGAATAAACAAAACAGAAACAAACTCATACATACAGAGAACAGATCAATGGTTACCAGAAGAGAGGGGATTTGGGGGATTAAATGAAAAAGATGAAGGTATTAAGAAGTACGGATTAATAGTTACAAAATAGTCACAGGGATGTAAAGTATAACATAGGAAATACAGTAAAAAACATTGTATAATAGTAACTATGTATGGTACTAGGTGGGTACTAAGAAAATCAGAGGGTTATTTGTAAAGAACATGATTGTCTAACCACTATGCAATATACCTGAAACTAACACAAAGTAATCCTATATAATAAAGAGGTAATATGCAAATTGACCCTCACACCCTCACAAGATGGCTGCCTATGGCAAGGCCGGCAGGGGGTTAGTGAGGGAAAACCAAATGACTGAACAAGCAGTCTTCATGGGGCGACCAGGCTGGCAGGAGTCTTAGTAAGGGATGACCAAATGACTGAACAGCAGGCTGCATGGGGCAACCAGGATAGGAGAGGGACAGTTGGAGGTGGCCAGGCCAGCAGGGGGGCAATAAGAGGCAACCAGGCCAGTGGGGTGGGCAGTTAGGGGCAACCAGGCAGGTGAGGGCAGTGCAGTTGTGGGCAATCAGGCAGGCAAGAGGGTAGTGAGTGGCGACTAGGCTGGCAGGGGTTCAGTTGGGGGCAACCAGGCCAGAAAGGGGGGGGCAGTAAAGGGTGATGAAGCTGGTGTGGGGGGCAGTTAGGAGCAACCAAGCTGGCAGGGAGGGGGAAGTTGGGGGCGACATGGTCAGCAGCAGGGGACAGTGAGGAGTGATCAGGATCACAGGGAGGAGGCAATGGGAGGTGACCAGGCCAGCATGGGGCTCAGTTAGGGGTGACCAGGTAGGCAGGCAGGGGAGCATTTAGAGCCAGTGGTCCAATATTGTGAGAGAGATGTCTGAGTGCCAATTTTGGCCTGATAAATGGGATCAGGCCTAAATGGACACTCAAACATCCCCCAAGGAGTCCTAGATTGGAGAGAGTGCAGGCTGGGCTGAGGGGACACCTCCCATGCATGAATTTTGTGCACCGGGTCTCTAGTATTGAATATAAACTGTCATTGAAAAAAATTTAATTACTAGTAATTACTTTTTAAAAATGATTTCTCCTTCCTACATTTCCTATCCATATAATTCAAATTGGTACTAAGGAGAGTAACTATTTCCAGCCAACCCATTGAAGTTGTTCTCAATTGAAGAATTTTCAGTGATCTATAAAGAAGCCTATCAAAGCATAGAGCCTTGGCCCTCTAATTTGGAAACAGAAATATCTCTTAAAGATTCTAAGGTTTTTCAAAAAATGTAGTTTCTTGGTTGACACTTAAAGAATGTATATATCACCAGGTAGTTATAATTTTCCTCATTTTAATACCTTATGTTTGTTTTAGGTAATTTGTCTAAGGTCTGAAGTATAGCTTAATTTCTCTGAACATAGGCTCTGGAGTTAATCTTCAGACATATCTAAATTTGATCACTTAGTAGCTCTGTGACCTTTAGGAACATGCTTAACCTCACTGTGTAGTAGTTTCCTCATATGAAAAGTGCCCATAATTATATCTGTATCCTCTTATAATTGGGTACATCAACTGTCTTGTTCCAATATGTGCTACTGATGGCTCATATAAGCTCATGAGAGGCAACTGTGTGTATTTCATCCCAACTCCATGTCCATGGTAGATGTTTATTCATCATGGAATTCAGCAAATGCTACATTCAGGGCACGCTCCCCCACAGAAAACTAAGTGTTAAACATTTAGTATACCACTGAATAATGCACTTAAAATCATGCAGAATGGATTGATTCCATCAACAAGAAGATTGTGTATAATAATATAAGTTCTCAGAATAGTACAACTGGAGAAGACTAGAGAGATTTATTCATCTAACAGAAATTGAAGTGTCTACTAAACGTCAGTCACTTATCTAAGTGCCAAAGTATGGAGCCTGCATATGCATAAAACTTACGTTGTATTAGGGAAGATGGAACATAAATACAAATAGAGTGTATTAGATGAAAAAAATTCTCTAAAAATAATAAAGTTGGAAATATTGATGAGTGAGGGAGAGGTAATTTAAAGTAGAATGTCATTAGGGAAAGCCTCAATAAAAAGGTAGCATCTAAGTAAAAATGAGAACTAGTTATGAAAACAAAACCTGAGGAAATGAGGGAATCAAGGAGAAAGTATTCCAGGTCAGTACAAAAGCTCTGAGGTAGAAACGTGATTAGAATGTTAAAAATAAAAAAATTAAAAAAAAAAGATGGTTAAAGCTGGAAAAAAGAATTAGGGAAGTGGGAAAATACTGAATTTTTTCAACAGAAGAAGCCATTTTCTGACCTGTATTTTACCAGGATTATTTGAGCTGCAGTATTCAAAATAAACCATGAAATATGACAACAGAAGAAACAGGGATGGCATTTAGCAGCCATCACTGTTTCCCACACCCTAGGTCTGAGATGATGGCTCTTTGGACCAAGAGTTAGATATGTGATGGGAGAAAGTAAAACCCTGTAGATAATTATATTGCTAAACCACCATCAAAAATTTTTGGCCCAAATTTTATTTTGATGTTATTAAGTTTGTCTCAAAAATACTTATTAAGTTTTTGAAACACATGATAAGCAGCTATTCTGCTTCCTTAGTTTCAGTGTACTTGAAAGGAGATTCATATTTGCCAATGAATGACATTTAAAACCATACAGGGGGAGAAATCAAGATGGATGGTGGCATAGGTAAACACCTAAACTGCTGCCTCACATAATAATTTCAAAACTACAACTAAAAGACAAAATGTTATCACTCAGAACCATGGGAAAGCTGGCTGAGTGGAATTCTACAACTAGAAGGAAAGAAAAAAGAGCATTGAGACATGCACAAGCTCTGAAAAGCTGAGGTACGGAGGCAGACGAATCGGGCTGGCAGTGGGTGTCTGGGTGCACTGCTTCTTTCAACCCGAAAGAAGACAAGCTTCCGATTACTCTGAAACTCCAGTTTCTGTGGAGATGCTAGTGACCCAAACTCCTATGGGGAGAAACTGGACTGTCTGCCATCAGGTCAGAAAGTGAGGGTGGCTTGCTTGCAGAGCTGTGCACAGGATTCATTGTTTACTGCACTGGGGCGTGAGACATGGGGACTTGGAAACGTGGAGACGCAAGGTTTTGTTTTCATAACTAGTTCTCATTTTTACTTAGATGCTACCTTTTTATTGAGGCTTTCCCTAATGACATTGTCAGCCATCACTGTTTCCCACACCCTAGCCTAGTGACTCCCTGAGACCCCTCCCCACATAATTTACAAACCCACCCAAGTGGCTTTTGCATATAAATGGCCTACCCTATCACAGATTAACCTAACAAACTGTAGCTCTGGTCAGACAGCTCCAAAATCTCCAAGCCCCAAGAAAAGAGGAGAAAACTGTAGTTCTCGCTGTAGCTCCTGCTGGGTGGCCTCAGACAATAGCTGACTGGCCTGCACCCCATTGGAGATTCAGAAGCCAGTGTACCTAGCGATCAGTGTGAGATGATACTAGATCTCAACTCACCTATGGATTTGAGACACACTCAAGAGGCAGAATCAGTGAGTACCAAATCCCCACTAAAGCAAGTCCTGGCCCATAAGGTGTCTCCAGCACAACAGTTTATCCATTATAGACATAGCGGGTCCTCACAGCCAATTGGCCTGGAGGTCAATTCCTCCCACTGTACCAACAGCAATCAAGACTTAACTACAACAAGACTTTTCACCCAGCCCACAAAGGGGTACACCAAGAGTGTCCACCTCAGGTGATTGGGGAAGCTGAGCCACTGGCCCCTATAGGTGACCTACCACACAAAGCCACTCCATCAACACAGGGAAAGAGCCAAAATGTGGAGACACAGAAACATGTCACAAATGAAAGAAATGGAGGAAAGCGAACTATTGGTCATAGAGTTCAAACCACATTTATAAGGTTACTCAAGAATCTTCTAAAAACAGCCAAGAAACTTGATGAGACCTCTGAGGAGCTTAGTGAGACCTTCAAGGACCTTAATGAGAATGCCAAAACTATAGATCAAAGGATCCCAAGAATCAAACCAAAGATCTAAATATGAGGAAACAAAAAACACCCAAACGGTAAAACAAAAAGAAAAAAATAATTTAAAAATATAAAGATAGTGTAAGGAGTCTCTGGGACAACTTTAAGTGTACCAACATCCAAATTTCAGGGTACCAGAAAAAGAGAGAGAACAAAATATTGAAAACCTATTAGAAGAAATAATGACAGAAAACTTTCCCTACCTGGTGAAAGAAATAGACTTACAAGTCCAGGAAGCACACAGAACCCAAAAAAAGAGTAATCCAAAGAGGACACACCAAGACACATAATAATTAACATGCCAAGGACAAAAGACAAAGAGAGATTCTTGAAAGCAGCAAGAGAAAAACAGTTAGTTACCTACAAGAGAGTACCCATATGACTGTCAGCTGATTTCTCAACAGAAACGTTGCAGGCCAGAAGGGAGTGGCAAGAAATATTCAAAGTGATGAACAGCAAGAACCTACAACCAAGATTATTCTACCCAGCAAAGCTATCATTCAGAATTGAAGGTCAGATAAAGAGCTTCACAGGCAAGAAAAGCTAACGGAGTTCATCACCACCAAACCAGGATTATATGAAACGCTGAAGGATATTCTTTAAGAAGTGGAAGAAGAAAAAGGTAAAGATAAAAATTATGAACAACAAAATGATAACAAATACATACCTACCAACAAGTGAATCTAAAAATCAAGTGAATAAAAATCTGATGAGTAGAATGGAGTGATGAATATAATAGAATCAGGAACATAGAAAGGGAGTGGACTGACAATTCTCAGGAGGAAGGGGGAGTGAGGTGTGCAGGAAGAGACTGGACAAAAATCTTACATCTATGGATGAAGATAGTGACAGGGGGCAAGTGCATGGAATGGGTTGGGGAATGAGGTGGAGGGGAGCTATGAAGGAAAAAAAGAGGAACACCTGTGATAATCTAAACAATAAAGATTTATTTAAAAAATAAGGTAAAATCATACAATTACCTGCAAATAAAACAATGTAGTAGGTCCAAGAATGAACTTCAACTCCCTTTAATATTTTTGCTTATTCCAAATGTTATTTCCCATTAATGATTATTTTTCCCATGTAAAATGCCTCCAAGTCATCTGAACCATCATAACTTGTAAAGAACAGTCTTTAATATATTTTATCACGTCTCAGAATATTCCCAGTATATTTAATATCAAGCTGTCAGCAGAATTCAGGTTTTTTCTTCAATGTGTGCTACACTCAAAGTAATTTTCCCAAAGATCCACAATCAGTAAGTTTCTGTTTTTCTGATAATATAAGAAAGAAGGAAAATCTGATAGCAATTAATTAGAAGAAAAAATAAAGTATGGGTGGGGAAAGTGGAATGATGGAAATGAACAGTGCTACCTCCTATTATTTTCCAAATATACTATAATTATAGTTTCTTTTTTGTCAGTAAGTGTGAAGCAGATAGTACTTAAAATGAGCTCTTTGAGAGCAGGAATTACTTATTCATTATTTTATCTTCTACTCTTAGCACTCTGCAACTAAAATCTATTATTTGTTGGAGAGTTGGATATACGTTATTTTCCAACACCACCAAGCAATTCTGTGACACCAACTGGTCATCGTACTAAGATGAGATGAGATAAGATGAGATAAGGGAAATCAGAGTAGGGCAGGGTAGGGTAGGATAGCATAAGGAAAGATTTTCAGAGAGACCGAAAAAAATGAGACATTTGATTATTCTGATAGTGGGGAAGGAGTGTTCCAGAGATGTGGAATAGTAAGAGCAAAGGTCTTGAGATGGGAACATGTGTGCTGTGTCTAAGGAATAGCAAATAGGCCTTTGCAACTAGAGAAAAGTGAAGAAAATAAGGGTAAAAGATGAAGTCATAGAAATAGTGGAAGCATATATTTTATGCTAAGGTATGACATTTTGTGTCTTTTACATTTATTTATTTATTTATTTATTTATTTATTTATTTATTATTTAATATTTATTTTTAAAAGTATTACGTAGGTCCACATTTGTCCCCCATTAACCTTTTCCAATCTGCTCCTGTCCCCTGCCCAAGCCCTCACCACCACATTGTCTATGTCCCTGGGTTATGCATATATGCATACAAGTTCATTGGTTGATCTCTTCCTACCCACCCTCCCGTGCCTTCCCTCTGAAGTTCAACAGTCTGTTCATGCTTCTATGTCGCTGTGTCTTTTTTTGTTTATCAGTTTATGTTGTTCATTAGATTCCACATATGAGTGAGATCACATGATACTTATCTTTCTCTGACTGGCTTATTTTGCTTAGCATAATTACGCTGTTGCAAATGGTAAGGGTTCTTTCTTTTTCATTGTGTGGCTTTTACTTTCAAATTTTTAATTAAATTTAAAGATGATGGAGAGTTTTAGCAGAGGAATCACATGATATGTCTTAACATTTAATAATAATTATGTTTTTTCAGAATGTAAAAAGGCAAAAAAAGAGGCACGAAGAAGTGAGGAGGCTACTACAATAATCCATGTTAGAGATTATGACTTAATAAGAACTGATATATCAGGGTTGGAGTGTCAACTGTAGTGAGAAGTGAGGATTTTGATCAGCACTCAAATATTTCTATAAATTGAACCTGCTATATTTCTCCAATATCAGTTCCTATTATATCTTGCTCAATGATAATAACATCAATAATAATAAAACCAATTGAGTGCACATTATGTTCCAGACTATTCTTTTAATTAGTCATAAAGTAGTTAAGAGAAGTGAAGAGATATAACATTTTTCATATTAAGCCTATGTTAGGACTGTCGTGTATAAAACCATCCCTCTCCCATAAGAATTTTGAGCTCTAAAGATATAAAAGCCATGTCTTTCTTATTGATTTGCACATTTCCCATACCATGTATAATAGTGTTCTGAATGTAGTGTTTACTCAGTAAATTTTTGTTTGCTTGTTCATAAAAATAGCAAGAGTATTAATAAAATAAGTTGCCCACCCCTGGAATGACAAAAAAAAAAAAAAAAAAAAAAAAGATGATCATTATAGAAAACTAGAGGCCCAGTGCATGGAATTTGTGCATAGGAAAGGGGGTGTCCCTCAGCCCAACCTGTACCCTGTCCAATCTGGGTCCCCTCTAGGGATGTCCGACTGCCTGGTTAGGCCCAATCTCAGTGAGATCGAGCCTAACTGGGCAGTCTGACATCTCTCTCACAATCCAGGACTTCTGGCTCCCAACTGCTCACCTGCCTGCCTTCCTGGTTGCCCCTAACCACTTCTGCCTGCCAGCCTGATCACCCCTTAACCATTCCCCTGCCAGCCTGATTGATGCCTAACTGCTCCCCTGCCAGCCTGTTTGTCCCTAACTGCTCTCCTATGCAGGCCTAGTTCCCCCCCAACTGCTCTCCCCTGCAGGCCTGGTCCACCAAAACTGCTCTCCCCTGCAGGCCTGAGCCACTCCCAAGTGCCCTTCCTTGCAAGCCTGGTCGTCCCTAACTTCCCACTTCTGCCGGCATGGTCACCCCTAACTGCTCTCCCTGCTGGCCTGATCACCCTCAACTGCCCTCCCTTGCAGGCCTGGTCCCTCCCAACTGCCCTTCCCTGCTGGCCATCTTGTGGTGGCCATCTTGTGTCCACATGGGGGCAGGCTCTTTGACCACATGGGGACAACCATATTTTGTGTTGGAGTAATGGTCAATCTGCATATTACTATTTTATTAGATAGGATAGAGGTCTGTGTGCATGGGTGGGGGCCGACTGGTTTGCCCTGAAGGGTGTCCAGTATCAAGGTGGGGGTTCACTTGGGGTGTGGGGCAGCCTGGGCGAGGGGCCTGTGGTGGTTTGCAGACTAGCCATGCCCCCAGGTGACCCAAGTAGAGGCCCTGGTATCTGTGGTTTACTTATCTTCTACAATTGAAACTTTGTAGTCTTAAGCAGAGTTCTGGGCCAGCCAGGGTATGTGGAAAGCTTGGCTTCCTTCATCGCTGGGAAACCCAAGCCTCCCTCCCACTCTCTGTGGCCATAGACATCTTGGTTGATATTATTTGCATATTCTCTCATGATTGGCTGGTGGGCATGGCTTATGGATGTAGTGGAGTAATGGTTAATTTGCATATCAGTTTTTTATTAAATAGGATGATATGAACCTAAGAGAATTGATAATTATTATCACAATCAAATTTCAAAAAAATTCAATAAATTAGCTCAGAATACTATTTCACCACTTTTTCCTCATAATAGACACCCATGGTACCATTTACACCCATAGTAAATGTCTTTCACAGCATTTAACACAGTTATAATTTTACATTATATGAATGACCCCAATATGTGATCAATATCTGGATCCTCCATAAAATTGTAAACTCCATAAAGATAGAAACCATGACTGCTTTTTTCAACATTTTCCCCAAGGCTAGCACAGCACCTGGTCTATAATAAGCATTTGATATTTATTAACTAAATGGGAATAAGTAACAGTAATGACTTTTTACTGTGTGCTAAAATCTCTTCCAAGTATTTTGCATATATTAACTCATTTAATCTTCATCGCAACCCTATTAAACTGATATTCTTTTATTTTAATTTTACTGCCTTTAATGAATTATTAACAAACTATTAATTAGATATTTTTATTTCACTGTCTTAAATGAACAAATATAATAATGATGATCATTACTAAGGATGTTATGACACAGCATAGCCAAACACACACACACACACACACACACACACACACACACACACACAGACACACACACACATAATAATAATAACAATAATAATAAAATAAAATAAAATACAACACAAGTGTTATCCACTTATTAATAATGATTTCTGCTGGGCATAACAAAGTCCAATTTAGGCTGTCTCTTTGTAAGAACTTATTATTGTCCATTTCAACTGATATTTTGTTTCATTTATGTGATTCCAAAAGAAATTATCTGATAGGCTTAGTCAACGAATTGTCATGTCTGATTAAATTGATAAAATTAGTTTTTCACAACTTACAGATGCAGTCCTAAGAAGGTTTCAATCAAAATAAATATATGCTTGTGACTAAATTTACAGGTGAAGGTTGCTTTTGATAGAATCATAATTACCTATGAATTCAGCTCTCCCTCTTTTTTTAGCAGTAGAATGCTTTACCCTTGGATATTCATTTATCCATATTAATTCTCACCATTAATCTCATTTAATAATGTATTTTATTAGATGTCTATTAAATTTTTATAATGAGAATGAATGCATAAGGTTCATTTTAAATCAGTAGAAGTTCATGCAATTAAAATGCATAGCTGTTGCAGTAAGTCAATCTCATACCCATACTAGTGAACTAACATCACAATTAAAGTACGATGTGGCACATTTGGGTCAGACTATGAAACTTCTCAGCACAAAACTTTATTATTACATTTAAATTATATAACTACTTGGAGAAAGAGGATAAAATACCAGATTGTTTTCCCTTTAAGTTCTTATAGAAGGACAGTGATCATCATTACTTCATTTTTATAAGAGCTAGATATGAAGGTTAATTTGACAAAAGGAAATAAACTAAAAATCTGTAGGCATTTTAAAGTCTATTAACAGGTGAGTATTAAAATACTATTTTCATTGCATTGACTGCATTCTTGTGGTTTAAGGAAAGAGTATTCCTGCTAACAGATGTCCTGGAGCAGGGGGGACTTCTCACAATTTCCTGCCAGTTCTTTTGTTATCACAGTTGTATCCATTTCATATTAATGGATGGGAAGTTATATGAAGTCAGCTTTTACATTTAGCTCAGATGAAGTATGTATTTTGTTCCATACTTCTCACTCCCTTTTTAGGTCCTCCAAATAGAGCTCTCCAACATTAAAACATGTTGCTTTGTATCCTTTAAGTGGACATGTTTAATCTGAATTTGTGAACATCAATCAGTCTGAGATGTTGCATGGCATAATTTTGTACTGGATACATGGATAATCCAGATCATCTATAAATTTGATGAGATTAAATGAATTGTTATTTAAAATCCCCACTGAATCATAGACTTATAAATTATAGCTACTGAAAAACATTACTTTTTATGTTTCTAATTGCTATATGATCTCTCAAAGTAACAACTGATGATTTGAGCAGGATAAGATATTATCCTCATGAATTATGGTTGAAGACTCAACCTGAAAAGAACCTTAGAAACGTATTCCACTAACCTGTATCTTGCCCCAATGCTATCCAAATCTCCTTTGGGGCATCATGAAAATATGGTTAAATTTATAAAATATGAAATTCATAATATATCTTAATGATAATAGACATACTAATGCTTTTTCAGTAGTATGTCTATTCTTGACATTTTTAACTTATGCATATTTGCTCATTATGGGACATCTTCACATATCCAACCCAAAATGCCTTCCATCTGAACTTAAGGTAAAGAATTTAAAAGGAATATATTTCTATATATTTACTGTATTCCTTTCTTTAGGATCTTTCTAACCAGATGAAACAATTCATTTTTTGTACCCATGAACACCTTTTCAAATAATATAAAATAATCTATTTCTAATCCCCAAAGTAAACATAGGATTTTGCCAATATTGAATGAAACTATAGAATTTGATCGATACTTTTTTGACATCACATTCCAAATTATTGCTTCACCCTTTGAAAAGTCAATTATTAAGCTTCTCTTTGAAGGAAATATAAAAGTCTTTGAGACTAAAAGGAATTATTGAAGTCTTAAGGTAAAATTAGCTTAACATCTAAGCACTGAATAACTTTAGTCCACTTTCATGTCATTTGTGCCATCTTTATATCTCTGTTTGCACTATGATATGTGACAAAATATCCAAGATATTTCATAGCTCTAAATTATAATAAAGAAAAAGTATTTATTTAAAATGCATCAGCCTTGGCTGATGTAGCCCAGTGATTATAGCATTGGCCTGTGGCTCTAAGAGTCATGGGTTCAATTACTGATAAAGGGTGTGTAACTGAGTTGCAAGTTCAATTTCTTGCCCGAGTCTAGGTGCATGCAGGAGGCAACCAATCCATTTGAACCTCTTACTTCTATATTCCTCTATCTCCCTCTCTACCTCTCCCACTCCCTCCCTTCCTCCCACTTTCTCTAAAAATCAACAGAAAAAAATATCCTCCAATGAGGATTAATCAAATATAAATAAATAATAAAAGTCATCATACTTTGGTTTTGAAATAAAAAGATCCCAATTATATTTATACAAAAATAAGATTTTAAGTTGGTGCATAGTTTTTTAGTGGTGTGAATTATAAGGCAATGCCTACTTCCATTCTTATAATTTGATAAGAACTTAATATTTTTAATTTTAAAATGTCAAATCTTTTCATTTGACTTTCATACATTTCTTACATTTTAGGCATGGTGACCCCTCAGGGTAAATTTAAGAAAAATTTAATTAAACTGGATTTACATTGGAAATTTCTTTGTACAAGTTGAAGTGCTAATAAAAATATATAGATTGACTAAATTTCCTGTAGTGTACTCTTCAAAATGCACCAAGCTGAAAATTGATAATCTAACATATTGTCAACCTGAGAAGAAAAATAAATCTTGATTGTATCATGTTGACATGCAAAGAACTGAGTGTATCACTTGAGGGATGAAATCAGCCGCATGGCTACTGAAAACCAGGTCTATAATTAGCAGTCGCCCATGCAATATTTGGTTTTTCTTTACTTGAGCTGAACTAGCTAGACATATCTTCTTAAAAATTGTTTCAAACCACTGGCTCATTCTGCTTCAAATAACATCTTTCAACTTTAGATAACAGAATGAGTTTTATAGCTGAAAATGTCATACTCTGTATCTCAGTATATTTAGAGGTTAAAACAATCCGTGATCCATGATCTACTTTTAAAATTCTCTCTATGTCCTCAGTGTAAATGGTCTGAATTCACCAATAAAGAGGCACAGAGAAGTAGATAAAAAAACAAAACCCCACCATATGCTGCCTATAAGAGATACATCTATGGTAAGCTGCAAAGACAAAAGTAGATTCAAAGTAAAAGGGTGGAAAGTGATTCTCCAAGCAAATAACATCCACAGAAAAGCAGGTGTAACCATACTTATATCTGATAAAATAGATTTCAAGATAACAAAGAGAACCAGAGACAAAGATGGGCACTTTATAATGGTAAAGGGGACATTAAATCAAGAAAACAATACTTTTTAATATACTAGTACTAGAGGCCCATTTCAGGAAGATTCCTGCAAGATTAGGACTTCCTCGGGCCTATTCCTGCAATAATAAGGCTTCCTGCAGCCAGAGAGAAGCAGAGAAGGGAGCGAAGCCTGCTGAAGTGGGCTTCCCTCCCATTTCCACCACTGCCTCGCCTTCCTCCCTTCTCCACTGCCTCGCTCCCTTCTCCGCAGCTTTGTTCCTTTCTATAGCACTTGGTTTCCTTATACTCTGTCTTCAGTCTTTGCTCTGTGCCTTACTATGCAAATTAACCATCATCTTTGTTGGGTTAATTTGCATACTCACTCTGCTTGGCTGGTGGGCATAGCAGAGGGTTGGTCAATTTGCATGTTTGTCTTTTATTAGTGTAGATAGATAAGTAAATCGTTTTTGCTGCATAATTACATTTTGCAGCTAAATGCCCACAAGTCATCAGTTACCTCCAAAATGAGATGAAAGAAGTGAGACATATACAGAGAGAAAGTGACATATATTGGGAGAAGAGAGGTGGGAGCACGATTCCATGGAACATCACTCAAGAAACATCTTCTCATAAGCTAGGACCCTCGGGGGATATCAGAGAGCCAGTTTTGGCCTGATCCCTGCAGGCCAGGCGAAGGGACCCCACCGGTGCATGAATCCATGCACTAAGCCTCTAGTATAAAATAACTACTTACAAAACTAGAGGGAGAAACTGTCAATATTCCATTGACAGTCTGAACCAGGGGTCCTCAAACTTTTTAAAGTGGGGGCCAGATCACTGTCCCTCAGAGAGCTGGAGGGCCGGACTATATGAACTACTAATTCCTACTGTAACACCTCGGCTACGCTCACTGCCCAAAAAACCTGGCGGGCTGGATCAGACTCCTCTGCGGGCTGCATGTGGCCCGAGGGCCGTAGTTTGAAGACCCCTGGAACAGATCAACTGAATGAAAAATCAATAAAGAAATATCAGCCTTAAATGAAACACTAGAACAAATGGACACAATTAACATTTATAGAGCATCAGATTATACATTCTTCCCTAGTACACATGGAACATTCCCAAGGATAGACCATATGTTGGGTCACAAATCTAGCATCAACAAATTCAAGAAAAGTGAAATAATATCAAACATATTTTAATTTTGTTTAATATTAATTATAAATAAATTAATACATAATTTGTATATTACTTCTTTATTATATAGGATTCTGACCTGAAGCCAGAAATCAACATTAATTTTCTACCTGGAAGTTACTTCTTAAACAAAGACTTATGTATGGGTTTTTGTTGTTGTTGTTGTTGTTGTTGTTTATTCCTTTTGAGAAGGAGAGGGAGAGAAAAAAGAAACATCAATGATGAGAGAGAATCATTGATTGGCTGCATCCTGCACATCCTCTACTGGGAATCAAGCCCACAACCCAGACATGTGCCCTGACTGGGAATTGAACCAATGGCCTCTTGGTTCCTGAGTCAATACTCAGCCACTTAGGAACACCAGCTGGCTCAATGAGTTCTTAAATCAGTTCTCTTAATTTTTATGAGATTAAGTAAAAACATAAATTTAGAAAAATTGGCAAAATTCTGTCCACATTTATACAGTAGTTTTCTCTTGTAATTTCTTTGTCAGGTTTTGGTATCAGGACAATGATGGCATCCTACTGTCAGAGGTGAAGCATTTGAAGTTTGGGTGATAAAGGTGAAGGGATTAAGGAAAAAACAATTCATAGACACAGACAAAAATATGGTGATTAGAAAAGGGAATAAACAGTGGTGGAAGGATACTTGATTTGGTGTGGGGAACAAACCTCACAATCTATAGATGATTTTTTTATAGAATTTTACACTTGAAACCTATATAATTTTATTATTCCAATAATCTCAATAAAAATAATTAAAAATCACAGTTATAGGGAATTTTAAATCAATATTTTCTATTTTTTTAATCTTTTTTTGGTAATTGTATTTCTTTTTAAATTCACCTTAATATATATTTTTCTCTTAGATTAGGTTTATGTTTTTCATTTTAATATTAATTTTTATTAGCACCTTAATATTTCAGTATGTATCCCTAAACTATTACAATATTATCATTTCTTTCATATTTTTAAAATATATTTTATTGATTTTTTTCAGAGAGGAAGGGAGAGGGATAAAGAGTTAGAAACATTGATGAGAGAGAAACATCGATCAGCTGATTCCTGCACACCCCCTACTTGGGATGTGCTGGCATCCAATGCACATGCCTTTGACTGGAATCGAACCCGGGACCCCTCAGTCTGTAGGCCAAGGCTCTATCCACTGAGCAAAACCAGTTATGGCTCTTTCATATTTTTATTATTTCCATAAAAATGTAAGATTCTTGTAAAATTATATATAACTCTATTCACCCTCTTTCCATACCTTGTGTAATCTTTGTTGTATATGCTATTATACCTAATAAAAGAGTAATATGCAAATTAACCATCACTCTGCTACACACACAAGCCATGCCCACCAGCCAATCAGAGTGATATGCTAATAAACCCAACCAAGATGGCTACAGCAACAGAGAGGAGGAGGGAGGCTTGGGCTTCCCAGGCAACAGAGGAAGCCAAGCTTTCCGCCTGTTCTTGCCTTGCCAGCGTAGGCCTCCACTCAAGACTACAAAGTTTCAATGATAGAAGGTAAACAAATTCAAACAGAAATGGCTGCTGGCCAGGGAACAAGCAAGAGGCTTGGTTTCAGGCTACAAAGTTTCAATTGTAAAAGGTAAATAAATTCCAGATACCAGGGCCTCCACTTGGGTCACCAGGGAGCGTGGCTGGCCTGCAATCCACCACAGGCCCCTGGCTCAGGCTGCCCCACACCCCAAGGGAACCCCACCCTGATCCAGGACACCCTTCAGGGCACACCAGCTGCCCCCCCCCCCCATGCAACACACCTCTATCTTATCTAATAAAAGAGTAATATGCAGATTGTCCATCATTCCAACACACAATAGCTGCCCCCATGTGGTCAAAGATGACTGCCCCATGTGGATACAAGATGGCCACCACAAGATGGCCAGCATGGGAGGGCAGTTAGGAGGGACCAAGCCTGCAAGGGAGAGCAGTTGGGAGGCACCAGGCCTTCAAGGAAGGGCAGTTGGAAGCGATCAACCATACAAGGGAGAGCAGTTATGGGTGACCAGGCTGGCAGAGGAGTGAAGTTGGGGGCAAACAGACTGTCAGGGGAGCAGTTAGACATCAATCAGGCTGGCATGGGAGTGGTTAGGGGATGATCAGGCTGGCAGGCAGAAATGGTTAGGGGCAATCAGGAAGTCAGGCAGGTGAACAGTTGGGAGCCAGCAGTCCTGGATTGTGAGAGGGATGTCCGACTTCCCATTTAGACCTGATCCCATCTTGTGGGATCTAGTTTACATTTAATTTGTTAAAAACCCCACAAGGCATTATTATATTACTAGAGGCCCAGTGCACGAAATTTGTGCACAAGGTGGAAAGGGAATCCCTCAACACAGCCTGCACCCTCTCCAATCTGGGACCCCCTGGGGGATGTCCAACTGCCTCTCGCAATCTGGGATCACTGGCTCCTAACCACTCTCTTGCCTGCCTGCCTGATTGCCCCAACCACCTCTGCCTGCTTGCCTGAATGCCCCTAACTGCTCCCCTACCAGCCTGATTGCCCCTAACTGCTCCCCTGATGGCCTGATCGCCCCTAATCAGGTCCTCTCCCAATACTCAGGACCCAGGATTCCCTCCTGTAGCTGGTCACAGGCACCCACGACCTGGGCTTCCTTCCCTCTGGCAAGCTGCAGGCACCCAGGACATAGGCTAGCTTTGCCCAGGCTGGCCATAGCTGCATAGGACCGTGGGTGGGCGGTTTTGCCCATGCCACAGCCGTGGGCACCTGGGACCACAGGGTGAGTGGCTTATCCGTTTCCTGGGCCTTAGCCCCAGCCACTGGCACCTATGATTGTTATAACAATATTTTTATAATTACCCACATATTAACAGTACAGATGCTCTTTATTTTTTCCTATAGTTCTCCTTTCCATCATTAATATCAACCTGAGGAATTCACTTATTTCTATTTAAACAGTTCCAATAAATTCTCTCAACAGTTTCTGTTTGAAATTGATGTGTTTAACTTGCGATTTTTATCTTCATTGTGGATTGCTATAGTCTGAATGTTTGTGTTCTCCCAAAACTTATGTTAAAACCCAAACCTCTATGAAGATAGTAATAGAAGGTGAGTGAGGCTTTTGGAAGATGAATAAGTCTGGAGGGAGAACTCTAATGAATGAGATCAGTGCCCTTATAAATGAAGCCCCAGAGAACTTGCCTGCCTCTCCACCATGTGAGGATATAGAAATTAGATGTCATCTATGAACCACAAAATGGACTCTCATCAAACACTGAATTTTCTGGCATCTTTATTGTTAACTTTCCGGACTCAAGAGGTATGAGGAATACATTTCTGGTGTTCATAAGCTACCCAGTGTGTGGTATTTTATTATAGCAGCCCAAAGGGACTAAGAGAGGGATAATGTCATGGGTTTGTAGGCTTTTCTATTTTTTCTTTTGGATTTTGTTTTCTTTACACATTTTAACAATGCCTTTCAATTGCCTTCTGGCTTCCTTTGCCTTTGGAGAAAATCCAACTGTTAGTATTACTGTTGTGCATTTCAAAGCAAATTTATATTTTGTTTTCCTATTTTCTTAGATTTTTCTTTTGGCTTTACTTTTCACAAATGTGATTATGAAGCATATATGTGTGGTTTAATTTGTATTTATTCTGCTTGGGATTCACTCGGGTTCTTGAATTTGTGAGTTGAAGCATTCTATCTAATTTTAGATGTCATATCTTCAGATATTGCATCTGTTTCATTTTATCTCCTCTTTCTGGACCTCTCTCTCTCTCTCTCTCTCTCTCTCTCTCTCTCTCTCTCTCTCTCTCTCTCCCTCTCTCTCTCTCTCTCTCTCTCTCTCTCTCTCTCTCTCTCTATATATATATATATATATATATATATATATTTCTTTTTACTGTAACCACATTTTTCTTATGCTTTATTAAAAAAAATTACTTTTGCACTGTGCTTCATATTAACTATTTCAATTGACATATTTTCTTCTTTACTCATTTGTTTCCTGCTGTGTCCTGTTTTCTGTTAAACATAGCCAATATGGATTTCATTTGAGATACTGTATTTCTAGAATATAAATTTGGTTTCTCCTCTTAGATTCCAATTATTTTTTTTAATTTCCCCAATAATTTCCACCATTTTTTCCAATATTTTTGCTATTTTTTAACATACAAACCATTTTTATTTTAAAGTCTATATGGTAATGCTACTGTTTGAATGTACTATAGGTCTTTTTCTACTATTTATACTGTCCTCCTTACTGAATTCAGAGAGATTTTTTTTTTCATTTTACCTTCCTAGTAGAGGTATATATTGGCACAGATGTTTTAGAAAGTACTGTAGCAATAAGAATCACAAAATTTATATTTTAATATGCTTTAATTTACTAACTGCATAAGGAATATAATTACTGGAAATTATTTTTATTCCAAGTATAAAATATTTGAGTACATGTATCTTCACTGTAGCACTGTTAATGTAAGTGAAAAATAGAAAGCAATCTAAATGTTCAATAAATTAATACATACACAATAGTCTATTCCTGTGATTTATTACTATGTAGTCATAAAAAGTCACATTTTCAATGATTACTAAAAGGCAAAGGAAAGCCTATGATAGCACATTATGTGAATCATCAGCATATAAACTATAACTGTACATGCTTTTATCTACAACCATATATCAACTGAGTCACTCAGTCTTCTTAGTATAAAAATAAATTCATTATCAACCACTTTCAAATGTTTTATGGAAATGCTAAGATCTCAATATTAGAGGAACCCACTAGAGACTAGTATTTTTGTGACATTTGTGATTCTAATGTTTTTATCCTACTAACATCTCAATATCATTTGCATGTCACTTCCTATAGCTATTTTCTTCTATCTGCCATGTGTTTGTGT
The DNA here is from genome assembly GCF_964339955.1 of Pipistrellus hanaki. Lineage (NCBI taxonomy): Eukaryota > Metazoa > Chordata > Mammalia > Chiroptera > Vespertilionidae > Pipistrellus > Pipistrellus hanaki. Next base: position 16,591,448 of record NC_140524.1, on the reverse strand, counting down.
GTGCACACTCTCATGTACACACACACATACACACACAAACACACACACACACACACCTGGAATAAACCATATTTATTAAAAATTTATTACTAGTTTGAATTTTTAAATATTGAATATTTTTATTTTATTTATCTTTGGAAATTTTTGTCAACATTAAATTTTAATCAAATTTTTTAAAATTAATAAGAACAAAGAAGTATTTATGTAAACTATGAAGAAAATAACAATTGAAAATATCCATTAGTTGATATATTTAGTCATATTAACCTGAGAATTTAATTTATGACTCATATGACCAACATAGCCAATTGAAACAGAAATAATTAATGTACCAGCAAAATTTAAACCAACACTCCTTATTGGTTAGCCAGAGATCAGTTCTCAAAGTACAGATACATTTAACTTTTCTTCATTTAGACAAACACGGAAAGTAAGGATAAACACATACACATATTCAAATACTCTCACATACGTGCCTTTCGTCAATTCATCAGGATGAACAGTATAATATGTGCATATTTCATATATTTGCCATGATCAATCCTGAAGCTTTACACATATTAACACATACATGAAGTCTGCTTAGTATATTTGAATACACAGTTGTTATTGCCTGAGCCAATTTAACTTAAGCATTTCATTATAGCATAATCAAGGCATAAAATTTTATTGTATTATGTAATTATTTTTTAAATTTAAAATTAAAGTAAGAGTTTACAAACTTTCCCACATAGGTACACGGAATATTATCTAGAATTAAGCAGGGCTGTGAAAAACAAAACTATAGATTATTTTTTAGATAATTAAGAAAGAAAATATTCTCTGGGGATTATAGTACCAAAACCATTTTTCTTTAATAAAACAACTTGAAAACAACAATAAATTCATAATCATAAAGTGCTGTTTTAGTTTACAAGTCAAAATTTTACAAATCATAATTTTTTTAAATGATGTATTATTTTAAAGGAAAATATTTCTACAGGCCTGCCTATGCTTAAATTTTGCCAAGTGGAAGTCTTATATCTCAGGTTTTCTTATCATGGAGAGAGGGACAGGATGGGCAAAGTTGGCTCTGAAAAAAATGTTAGATTCATTAAACCCTCTCAGGTCTTAAAGGCATTTGCATTTGATTGGCATCAGATACTTAAAAATATAAATTATGACATTAAAATTCTATCAGTATGATGTAATAGGTTTTTATAAACAATGAAAAGCTCACTAAGGTAATGTATGAAATGAGTATTTGCTAATACTGACTGACTACTAGATAATTTGCAATGTGCTTTATGTACCTTCTCTCCTTAAATTTCACAATAAATATCTAATTAAGATAATTTTTCAAATTTCACAGTAAGAAAACAAAGCTTATATAGGTTCACTGACTTTCATAACAATACAAAGCTAAAAGTGAAAAGTTCAGAATTTGAACCCAGAGATATCTGATCCAAAAGTTGTTCCTCCAAAAGGTCCCTCATTTCATAGCTACACAGCATTGGAAGGAACACTTCCTGTGACTTCATGTAGCAGCCTATTCCAATACTGTGCACTATTAGAAAGTTCTTCCTTATACTGAATAAAATTTTTCTTTTCTATAACTTTCACCTTTTAATGCTAGTCATGCCCTCTGGGCCTAAGGCAAAAGTCTACTCCCTCTTCCATATGACAGCTCTTCAAATATTTTAAGAAAACTAGCATGTCTTCCCTTAGTCTTCTAATCCTCAGGCTAAACACCCACGGAAAATTATACTGTAGCATTATTATCTCCACCTTGCGTTTTTCTACACTCCTACATGTCTTCTCCTTTGTTCCTTCTCTCTCCAACAGCAGGAACAATGAGAAATTATGTCATCTATGAACCGAATTATATAATCTCACTCACCTCCTACTTCACTCCCCACATAGCTTCTTTAGAGACCTTTAGAGACCTTAGTGAAGTGCTGTAGGCTCTAGAGGAAGGAAAGCATTCAGGAATAATTATTAAACCAGTAAGTTCTATTTTTAACCGTAAAGGTCATAGAGATATAAAAAGTAAGCACATTCTAGGATTCATCATTTCCCATTGGAACTACCCATAGTAGCAAAGGCTAAAAATATTAAAAAAAAAAAAAAAAACAAGCAAACAAAAAAAAACTTGAATTTTAAAAATTTTAATAATATCACAAAATTTACAGGAGCACATATGGCCACAGGAATGAGAAATGTTGCTATAAGTACATTTTTAGAAAAAAAGATTTGTGTTTCAATTCCAGCTCTGCCATTTACTACCTGTATATTTTTATACAATTCACGAATACTGTGAGTCACAATTTCCTCAATAAAAGAAAATTCTTAATTCACATAGTTATTTTAAAGATGAGAAGAAACCTATGCATAGCAGAGTAGAACAGGTCCACTTCAATTGAAAACATAAACGATCAAGTTCACTCATGTACTAGAATAAACAAATTAATGGTTTACTTCATCTTAGTATCTTAAAGGTATAGGTCAATGTTTAACATAAAAATTATTCAGCAAGAGAAGAGCCTTTATCATGTCAGAATAAGTAGTTCCGAGATCCCTGGAAGTTAGTCACAAACATTTATTTCATTCAACATTGTGAATGTATTCCACATACTAAACCCTGTTCTCAACCAGAACCCCACTAAAATGACAGTGAAATGTTTAAAGTCCTAAATCTGCAAGGTCAAAGAAAGAGAATAAACAACAGAATATAAGAAATGTAATATAATTTTAGAAGCTGGAAAGCAGATGGACAAGTGGAAACTAATTTAGCAGTCCAGAGAAATTTAAGTATTGAGAGAGGAAAAAGCCAACAAGCAAATAAATTTGTGTCATAGCACCCAAGAAAGATTCAGGAATTGCAGAGGTCAGTTACTTCTAAAGACAGAGATATGTATGGCAATAAAAAGAGAATTCAATGTCAGCCACTCCTTTCAAAATTTGCATGAAAATCTATTCAGTTAAATATCCAAGTTGATCATTTACATGTTTTACTTTCCACAAAACAGTAGAACATCAATCAGCCACTCTTGCATTTTATAAAATAGACCATGTCCCCCCAGTTTCCAATAGCATGTCCTCATTCCATCTGAGACATCAACAGAAGCGCCATTAATGTTCATATTTCTATCAACATAATCTATATAATAAAAGACTAAAGGACCATTAAGGCAGAATGACCAGAATGACCAGTCACTATGATGTGCACTGACCACCAGGGGGCAGACATTCAATGCAGGAGCTGTGCCCTGCTGGTCAATGTACTCCCACAGGAGGAGCCTGCTCAGCCAGAAGCCAGGCTCACTGCTGGAGAGCACAGAAGTGGTGGCAGAAGCCTCTTGTACCTCCACAGAAGCACTAAAGAGCAGCAAGCAGATGGGCAATAAGGAGTGAGGGGTCTCGGACTGTGAGAGGGCACAGGCTGGGCTGAGAGGACACCCCCACCCCCACCCCCAGTGCATGAATTTTGTGCACCAGACCTCTAGTATATATATTCTCTAAGAAGACAGAAGCTTTCTCTACAGCTATCCTCGTTGCTTTTTTTACCCTTAACTTTCTATGTGCTTATTAGGATTTCTAATAAAATTATATTATTAGAAATAACCTCATTGCTTTTTGAAACCTCACCAGAATTTCCTTTAACATATTTATGATAGGTACTTTTATGTGTCAATTTGACTGGCCCCTGGGGTACCCAGACATTTGGCCAAACATTATTCTGGGTGTGTTTATAAGGGTGTTTCTGAATGAGATTAACATTTGAATTGGTAGACCAAGTAAAGCAGATTGGCTTCCCTAAGATGGTTAGAACTCATACAATTAATTGAAGATATGAATAGAAAGAAAAGGATGATAAAGAAGGAAGCTTCCTGCATGACCGCTTGAGGGAGAAATTGATATTTTATGACCTTCACACTCAGACTAAAATATCAGCTCTAGGTCTTGAACCTGATGGTAACTCCAAAATCTGCAGGATAACCTGATACCTTGGAGACCCAGGAAATAATAGTTGGCGCTGCAGCTCAAGTCTACAGGCAGTCAACTGGCACAATTACTTCTTTAGGGCAGGTCAATATTTCTTAAGGCCTTTATTGAGGTCCACCCACAAATGTGTAATAATCAGATATACTAAAATTCTACTAATTTGTATTAATTCATCAAAAAGCACCTCCATAGAAACATCTAGATATGTTGGCCAAATATCTGGGTAATATGGCCTAGCCAAGTTGACACATAAAATTAATTATCACAGTTGAAACCATGATTCAAGCCTGTATAATAATATTCATAGCCACACTATTTATAATAAACCAAAAAGTGGAAATATCCCAAATATGCATCAATTAATGAACAGACAAATAAAATTCAGTATGTCCATATGATGGGCTATTACTGAGACATAAAAAGAAGTGAAGTACTGCCCTGGCTGGGTGAGTTGGTTGGTTGGAGCATCATCTAGTATACCAAAAGGATGTGGTGCTATTCCTGGATAAGGCATATATCTAGGTTGCAGCTTTGTTCCCTGGTCTAGCATGTATGGAAGGGTGTTGATCAATGTTTCTCACATTTATGTTTCTCCCTCTCTTTCACTTTCTCTAGAGATCAGTAAAAACATATCCTCAGGCTGTAGCCAGTTTGGCTCAGTGGAAAGAAGATCTGATTGCAGACTGAAGGGTCCTGGGTTCAATTCCAGTCAAGGGCATGTACCTTGGTTGCAGACTCGGTCCCCAGCCCTGGTCCAGGCATGTGCAAAGGCAACCAATCAATGTGTCTCTCTCACATCAATGTTTCTCTCTGTGTGTCTCTCCTTTCCACTCTCTCTAAAAATCAATGGAAAAATATCCTCAGGTGAGGATTGAAAATATATATATATCCTTGGGTGAGCATTATAGAAAAAGGAATGAAATACTGATACATAAATTAACCTTACAAGCATTAAACTAAATAAAAGCATCTAGACACAAAACTCTACTAGCACAAACCATGTGATTCTAATAGGTTAATCCTTAGAAATAAAAAGCAGTTGGGTAGCTTCTTGTGCTAGAAAATGGAAAGTGACTGCTTAATTGTACAGGGCTACCTTTAGGGTAGTAACATTGGTCTGGGTTGAGACTGTGCTGGTGGTTGCGCAATATCTTGAGTGGCTGAAAAGCCACTGAATTATACACTTTAAAATAGTTAAAATAGTAGTTTTATGCTAAATGAATTTCTCCTCAATAAAAAAACTACATACATGATGAAAAGTTTATATCCAAAATATAAAGAACTCTTACAACTCAACAGAAGAAAGCATTAACATTCAAATAAAGGGTCACATATTTAAATAGCAATTTCAGCAAAGAAGATATTCAGAAGATAAATAAGTATATGATAACATTTTTAAGCTATCAGGTAAATGCAACTTAATACCACAATGTGTTACCACTATACATCAGTGAAAACAGCTAAAGTTAAAGAAATAGAAACTGATAATCCTAACTGTGGGTGATGCTGTGGAACACATGAAACTGACACATTGCTGGTGAAAGTGCAAGTGTAGAGCCTTTAGAGATCTGTGTTCTTCATAAATGTTAAATAGGCATTACTGTCTGATCTAGCAACCCCATTCTTAACTATTTACTCAAGGGAAATGATTCACATGGAGATAGATCTGTACAGAGACTTGTACTTGAATATTCACATAGTTCTCTGCATAGTAGAAACCAACTGGAAACAATATACTACCTATCTACTAGTGACTGAATAAACAAGTGTACTTCATTCACAAAATGAACTTCTGATAAATTTACAACATGGATAAATCTTAAAAATTTTATGCAAAGTGAAAGAACTGAAGTATAATATTTCTTAATGGATGAGACTACCTTTACAAAATTTGAGGAAAGTCAAAATAGAGTCAATGGTTGCCAAGGGCTGAGGTGGGGTGGAAGGATTACTACAAGTTCAAAGAGTTCTTACAGATTGCTGAAAATATTTTGTTTTATTGTGATAGTGGCTACACAACTGTATACATTTGGCAAAAGCCAATTACATAGGTAAATTTAATAAATGTTATTGTATGCAAATATTACAGCAATAAAAATTAAGAATAAACACAGGTAACAATGAATTATCATCTTATAAATAGAGCAAAGGAGATCAGCCATAAAACTATGGTAAAAGAGCTTTGGCTTTGGGCTGAGAGGAGCCCAAGATACAACTTTCTTTAGCGGTCCTGAATCCAGGTTCATCAGTCACCAGCCATTTCCACCATGCTGCCAAAGTTTGACCCCAACAAGATCAAAGTTGGATATCTGAGGTGCACTAGTGGGGAAATCAGTGCCACATCTGCCCTGGCCACCACAATAAGTTTCCTAATTCTATCTCTAAAAATATTTGGTGACAACATCCCCAAAGCATCTGGTGAGTGGAAGAGTCTGAGGATTTCACTGAAACTTATGACCATTCAGAAGAAAAAGATTGATGTAGTACCTTCTGCTTCTGCCCTCATCATCAAACCCCTCAAAGATCTGCCAAGAGACAGAATGAAGCGGGGGGGGGGGGGGGGAAATTAAGCAGAGTGGAAATATCATAAAAAATATATCTTGGTTGTTGAAAGTATTACAGATGTCTCTCTACTGCCCCCATTGAACCCATCTTCCCCACTCCTGTCTTCACCACACTATGGATATGCAGATATGCATGTGTTCTTTGGTTAATCTCTTTCTGCCCACCCTTCCTTCTGAGAGTCATCAGTCTGTTGTATCCTTCCATGTCTCTGGATCTATTTCGTTTGTCAGTTTATTTTGTTCATTAGATTCCACATATAAGTAAGATCATGTGATACTTATCTTTCTCTGACTGGCTTATTTCACTTAGCATAATAGTCTCCATGTTCCTCCATGTTGTCTCAAAGTGTAAGAGATCCTTTTTTTATTGCTGAATAGAATTCCATAATGCAAATGTACCACAGCTTCTTTATCTACTGATGGGCATTGAGCTTTTTCCAGATCTCAGTTATTGCAAATAATGTTGCTATGAACATAGTGGTGCGTATATTCTTACTGATCGGTGTTTCAGGCTCTTAGGGTATATTCCTAGAAGTGGTATCACTAGGTCAAATGGCAATTCCATATTTAATTTTTTGAGAAAACTCCATACTCTTTTCCATATTTGTTGTAGTAGCATAAATTCCTACCAGGCAATAGAAACAAAGAGAAAAAATAAATAAATGGGACTAAATCAAAATAAGAACCTTCTTCACAGCAAAAGAAACCATCAACAAAATGAAAAGAGAGCCAGCTGTATAGGAGAACGTATTTGGCAGTGATACATCTGATAAGGGGTTAATTTCCAAAATATATAAAGTTCATACAACTCAACAAAAGGAAGATAAGCAATCCAATAAAAAAAAATGGGCAGAGGACCTAGATAGACATTTCTCCAAAGAGGACATACAAATGGCCAAGAAACATATGAAAAAATGTTCAATGTCACTAATCATCAGAGAGAGACAAATTAAAATAAGTGAGGTACCACCTCAACTGCCATAATGGCTACCATAAATAAATCAACAGACAAGTGCTGGTGAGGAAGTGGAGAAAAAGGAATTCTTGTACAGTGCTGGAAACATAACTTTTGCTGAGATTGCCAACAATGCATGACAGATAGGACACAGATCTTTAGCTAGAGAACTCTCTGTGATCATTAAAAGGATTCTGGAGATTGTCCAGTATGTGGATTGCAATGTTGATGGCCACCACACTCATAACATAATAGAAGATATCAACAGTGATGCAGTGGAAACTCATGCTAATTAAAAACTACAAAGGAAAATATTTCAATAAAAGATCATTTGACAAAACAAAACAAAACATACACATGGTGAAAGCAAGTATAAACTAACTCATCCACTTATTCATTAAACAGTTATTATTCATTGATCGCCTATTCTTTACCTGGCACTATTCTAGACAGTGGGAATATACTAGCCAAGAAGAAAGACAAGATACTTTATTTCATTTAATTGCTATTCTGGTAGCCCTTTGAAATGTAGATACTGGGAACCATGTTGTTAATTGATCTAGGTGTTTTTCCCTATAATTTAATCTAGTATATTGATCACAATATGCACACATATTTCTCCTAGATTGTAAACTCTTACAGAGCAAAAGCCATACCACATCTTTACATTTCCTCGTCATTGCATTTCTCAGCATACTAAAGAGTTACTAAATGCTTATCAAACTGCACTCAAAATCTAGGCATATGACTTTAATAGATATATATGCTGGCAATTTATGGAAAATGAGAGGTTGTTTTTGTTTCTACTTCTCCTCACTTGAATAATCCAATTCTCCATCTACCATCCTCTTTCCCCTATCAACACCTCAGTTTTCTTCCTCATAGAAAATGCAAGGAGGATGCTTGGATGAGCTTGAAGCTCATAATTCACTCCTACTTAGCCTGCTTCTCTAACCTGACTCTGCCTCTCTTGGCAGACTATCACGGACTGAGGATTTTAAATCTTATGAGGAGTTATCCTAGTTTTTCAAAGGGCCCCATTTGGAGCCAATCAATAAAGCATCAAGGGGAGGGGCACAGTCCTAGAGACTAAGTCTTTCTAATGAATACATTTGTTTTATTTTCTTCCAGAACTGCCTACCCCAACCCTCCCTAGTCACCCACACAATTATTCAAGTTGGCTCAGTTATTCAAGTTGGCTCAAGTTATTCAAGAAGCTCCACTTCTTTAAGTATCTTAGTCAATCCTATATGATTCAGATGTATGGAAACCATGTGTTATAGCAGAAAGCAACTTAAGTCATTAGGTAATATGCTTGTTAGTCAGAAAACATCAAGTTATATTTGAATAATTGGAGAGAATCTTGGTAATTGAAGTCACCAAATCCTGCCCCTGTAATAACCAGCTGGGAACAGATACCAACATAACACACTATGAAAGTATGTAGAATGATTAAGTTGAGAACTATTTAGGAAAACTCTACTGACAAAACAAAAACATAGAAAACAAATAAAACATTATGCCTGTTTTTAAAGTATGATTTGTTTACTCAAGTACAGTATAGCATACCAAACCTGAAAGAACATTAAGATAAATTCTAACTACATGCTTAAGCCTGAATGTACACAGAAACATAGAATTATCCAGAAAGTTTATCTATCTATCTGTCATCTGCTGATATCCAAGCCAGTTCAAGTCCAATTAAATCAGAAATTTGGGGACTGGGGTTTGGTTATTGGTAGGTTTTTTAAAACTTCTTCCTGGAACCCAATGTGCAATCATGATTGAGAATGACTGGTCTATTCCAATCACTTATTTATACATAAAAAGTCTCAGAAGGTAAAGAAACTTGTCCAAAGTTACATATGGGTAATTTCAAAGCTATAAGCAACTAATTCATTTGACTCCCTATGTGTATATTATTATATGCAATGTCACTCAAGGGAAACTTGGTGTTTCAATCAAGGGGAAAACATATTCTGTAAGTGCCATTTACAGTCCTTGTAAGAAAATTACACTGATCACATTTAAATATTTTCACCATAAAAGTAATATATCTTCATTATAAAAATGTGGAGAAACATAAAAAGTAGAATATGGTCACATTGATATATTAAAATATTTATACTGTTTTGACATCTTTTTTCATATTAGAAGCTATACAGGCTAATTTTAGAATACTTAGAAAAATCTGTAATATATAAAGAAGAGGATAAAAATCACCCAGGTTTAACTTTTTTACATGATACTAAGACTATCCTCATTCATTCAACCAGTAATTATTGAGATATTACTCTGTATTTGTCCCTGTTCCGAAAATGTAGGATATGTTGGGAAATGAAAGAAAGGTCTCTGCAATCATGAAGAGACATGATGATAATTATGTGGATTCCAAAATAGCAATTATATTCTTATTCAGCTAAAAAATAAAACTTAAAATATATTGGCTCAAATACCCATCTAGGAGCATCAAAAATTAATGTGTGCTAATTCAAATAAAAAAGCCTACACATCACTAAGCCATCTGTTTCTGATAAATTAAATTCATATTCAAGCATCAATGCATGAGTATGATCTATAAGGCTTTTAATCATCTGGTTCATTCCTACCATTTTAGTCTAAATTGTTATTCCCAACATATCCCCATACTCATTTTGCAAATCCAAACTCTTTGCAAATCATCTAGTCCTCCATTCCATTACATTAAACATGTTTCTTCTACTGCCTGAAATGTCCCTCTTGCCCTCATCTTGTTTTTTCCACCAATGACATTCCTCTTCACCTTTTAATATTCAGGTGCAATATGTACCTATAAAGTATCTCTTTCACTAAGAGAAGAACATTTTGTTGTTAATTTACAAATACACAGTGAATATGAGAATGTCTTAGTTATAATATATATTGAATAATTCTTTATTAATTAAGTTGGGGAAATTGAATATTTTGTTGCACTTTTTAAAAATATAGTGCTTTAAACTATATAAACAATTTCCTTATGCATCAAAATTGCTATTTGTCCATCCCTGGTCCAATGAATCCAATGAAGATTCTTGTCTACTAATCTCCAGCTTGTTCTTGTTATACCCAAATGAATTTTGGCTACCTACTCAAACTTTACAAATGGTATTGTTTTAATTCCCATAATACATGGACAGAATTAATGAACATCATTTTTTCCCCTCTAATTGGTGCCTAAGTGATCTATTCTAGCAGACAGCATGCATATCCAACGCCCTGCCTCTGGATAAGTACATTTAGTTATTTCTGGAAGTTGGATGGTTAAATTAATTGTTACTTCTATATTTTAAATTATAATAGTAGCAATAAGAACAGTAGTAAAATAATAATTTCTACAAGTATGTGAAGCTACACTTGATTTGGAGAACCTCATCTTTATGAACCAATCCAAGACTTTTGTCATGTCCAGAAACTACATACAGCCTCACTTACTTATTTTGTTGTCTAGTGCCCTGAAAGAATGTTTCCAAATAGCTTAGGAAAGTCGTATAACAAGTAGGATAGTGTACATTTGACCACATAGACACTGGCAATAACCCCCTCGGATTATCAGCCCTGCTATTTACTATTTACATGACTTTGAGCATTTTAACAAATCCTTTCATGCCTCAGTGAGTGGGCTCTGTAGATATAGTCACTCTAGTAACTTATGTTATACTAGAGGCCCAATGCACAAAATTCATGCAAGAGTAGTCCTTCCTTCCCCTGGTTGCCAGTACTGGCTTCCCTTGCAGCCCTGGCTTTGTTCAGAAGGTCTTTTGAAAGGATTTCTGAGAGGATGTCAGGTCTAATTATATTATGATTTTATTATTATAGATAATACTGTCTTAGCAGATTAAATATAGAGATTTGAATTGAGAGATCCTCCTGTTGTCTTTGGAGAAGCAAACAACCATGATATGAACTGACTAGAGAGGCGGCCATGTAGCAAGAAACTAAGAATGGTCTCTAGGAGCTGACAGCTGTCCCTAGTCAACTACTACCAAAGAAATGAAGACTTCAGTGCTACAAGCTCAAGGAAACAAATTCTGCCAACAATCTGAAGGAATTAGAAGCATATCTTTCCTATTCAAGCCTCCAGGTGAAAACACAGGTGGCAGGGAGACCCTGAGCAGAGAACCCAATTAAGCTATGTCTGGACTCCTGACCTGTATAAACTGTGTAATCCTAAATTTAAGTTATTTTAAGCCATTAAGTTTATGGTAATTTGTTATACTACAATAGAAAATTACCTATGTCATATTGTTATGACTAAATGACAGTAATATTTAAATCTACATGAAGTTCTTATTAAATGAAAAGTGCAAATCTGCAAATCATTCAAGAGACTAAAAATGAAGTGTCTATATTTGCAAACTCATATAGAGTAGAGAGCAATATTCGGAAAATATCCTCAAAACTCAATATTTTAGTTCTACGCTTAGACTCTAGATTTGTAATTACACTCCCATCTCTTTTGAATTAGAGTCTGTTGTGACTGCCTCCACAGAATTGGACTACAACTTATTCTCCTTTAACCTTACATACATAATAACCTCAGAAACTTCTTCAAATATATTTCTTCTTTAGCCAATATTCACTTAATAATAGTTCACATGTCTTAAGGCCTCTCAGAGCATAACAGCTCTAAGAAACTGATGTGATTTTAAAAATTTAAAGCAATCAACTATGCAAGCAAAATAAATTACTTTTTCACGAATTAGATTCAATTTTTGTAGGGTGACACAAATGGAGCTTCGGTTCTTTTAAAAATTCATTTAGATTTTTTTATCCTCTCATTATACTTAGAATAAAACATCTGCAGTGGTTTATAAAGCTTAGACTATTAAAATAATTGACATTTTAGCGCTGATCTCAAGCTGTTCCATGAACAATGAATCACCAAAGTTGCCAATTTTACACTATGAAATAAAAATGTTTCATGTAATAAAAGATTATGTTCCTGGTGGCATCCAATTTATTCTTTTATTTAGAAAGAGTCATTTAGGATCCTGCTGTTGTATGTGAGGTATGTTTTGAAATAAGTTGTCACTTATATATTGATTTATCTACATGCATTAAGTACATTAAAACAAGCCATAGCCAGTTTGGTTCAGTGGATAGACCATTGGCCTGAAGACTGAAGAGTCCCAGGTTCTGATCAAGGGCACATGCAATGGTTTCAGGCTTGATTCCCAGGAGGGGATGTGCAGGAAGCAGTCTATGGATGATTCTATCTATCCCTCTCCCTCCCTCTCTGAAATCAATAAAAATATATAAAAAAATAAAAAAGAAGAACATTAAAATAAGTCAACAATTTTCTTCTTTAAAATGATTAGAATAAAGTCCTGCACTCGTTTTTCACTGCAGTTTTATATAAAATTAAAAATTTACCAATTAACAAAAGAATTAGTTCACTAATACTCATTATATTTCTACATTTTGTTATATTAGAAAATAATTTATGTATCCAATAAAAGAATGTTAATCCCACTCAATCTTATATATTTGGAACATGTCTTACTTCATATCTTATATTGTATAATATAACCTTTGTTGTGCAGTATGCAACTGGCAGTAACTGTGTTTCATAGACCTGTAATGCAGGTATCCACAAGAAGTTCTTTTTATCATGTGGGGTGACTATGTGCTAAGGAGGTCTCTCTAAGCAGAAATCCTACCCCTTCCTAAAAAATGACTCTTAGATATATTTAATGACATATAATGTAGTATCTATGCATATATTCCATGGGGAGACAAGAAAACGTTACATGACTTTTTCTTTCCATGATGTTGATAAATTCAATAATGTGTTTGAGGGCCCCACTTCTCCGGAGGTTTCAAGTACAAATATTTTTCTATGTTTTTAGAATCCTCTTCTAACATATCAGTTTCCTTTATAAATGATTTCCACTGTGGAAAAAAAAAAAAAAGCATCCTTTGAATATTCCCTGAAAACATAGCCTTTGTTTAATGATCCAAAATTTCCATGTATCTTTGCATTTTGCCTAACCGTGCTGAGAGGAAATATCATAGATAGTGCTTTATTATCTTCATTTAAAACAAAATAGTGTTTCCTAACTAAAAAGGAAAAAATATACTGTAACTCTTTTCCTTACATGGGCTGATTAGTCCCATAAAAAATTGTGCAGTAAGTTCCATCTTTATTATGTAGCCTTTGTGGATTTATAAAAAGCATTTTGCCTTCTCTGATTTCCCACAGACTTCCCACCAACTATATTCTCTCTGGCCTCACTTCCCAAAACTACTTGGTCTTGACAATAAACTATTAGTTTGCCATTCATGTATAATTCAGTATTTGTATGTGTGTGCTATTTCTACGCCTACAGAATGCTAGAAAAAGTTTCAAAAATTGTCTCCAGGAAAAGAAAGAGATGTGACACAGCCATGTACCAAATTAAAGACATAATTACTTATTACTCTTTATATTCTAGTCCTTGTGGAGAAAAATGTCAGTATATTTTTTAGCATACTTCTTTGAACATTTGCACCTTAAAAAGTGCTAAATTTGATTACCAGACAATGTGTGGGCTGTTTTTGTCATCTATACTTCAACTCTCTTCTAAACTGTATATTCACTATACATCTACTCTGTCACATAATCTTGCTGCTAAAATTATATTCTAACAAATTAAACTTAATTATACAATTGAATTGAGAATTAATAAGTGGTGAATGAATGAGGGACAGGGATAAACAGTTTTACTACATTATGTGTCCTTCACTCCAACTGTGACCAGTAGTTCCTTGGTTAATGGAAAAGTGGTTGAGATAGGAGAAACCAAGATGGGTACATGTTGCCTCTCACAACCACACCAAAATTACAACTGGAAGGCAAAACAACTATCATCCAGAACCTACGGGAAAGCTGGCTGAGAAGAAGTTCTACAACTAGAAGGAAAGAAAAAAGGCACATTGAGACTGTGTAGGACCTGCAGAAGCCCGAAAAAGCAGAGGTACGGAGCTGCTCGAATCGGGCTGGCAACTGGGTATGCTGTTTGTTTGTGTGTTTTTCAGTTTGGAAGGAGATACAAGCTCCCTACTGCTCTGAACTCCAGTTTCAGGTGAGACTCTGGAGACCCAGACTCCTATTGTGAGAAACTGGACTGTCTGGCATCAGGTCAGAAAGTTAGGGTAGCTTTCTCAGAGGTGTGCAGAGGAATCATTGTTTACTGTGCTGAGGCATGGGACATGGGGATGTGGAAAGGTAGAGACTCAGAGATGGGTGACTGGCAAACATGGCTGTTTGCCATGCCCTAGTGATTCCCTGAGATCCCGCCCCACTCAATTTACAAACCCACCCAAACTGTGTGCAATGGCTTTTGTATATAAATGGCCTAACCTTTCACAGCTTAACCTAACAAACTGCAGTTGGGTCAGACAACTCCAAAACTTCCAAACCCCAAATAAAGAGGAGAAAAAGAGGAGCTTTTTGCAGATCTTGCTCATAAGGGTGTCTCCAGCACAGCAGTTCTTCCATTATAGACACAGCAGGTCCTCACAGCCAATTGGCCTGGAGATCAATTCCTCCCAGTGTACCAATAGCAATCAAGGCTTAACTACAACAAGACTGTTCACCCAGCCCACAAAGGGGTACACCAAGAGTGTCCACCTCAGGTGATTGGGGAGGCTGAGCCACTAGCCCTTATAGGTGACCTACCACACAAAGCCACTCCATCAACACAGGGAAGCAGCTAAAATGTGGAGACACAGAAACATGTCACAAATGAAAGAAATGGAGGAAAGTAACTACTGGACATAGAGTTCAAAACCACATTTATAAGGTTACTCAAGAATCTTCTAAAAACGGCCAAGAAACTTGATGAGACCTCCAAGGAGCTTAGTGATACCTTCAAGAACCTTAATGAGAATGCCAAAAAAAAAAAATGATAAAGAACCAGTCAGAAATTAAGCATATACTGTCTGAAATAAAGAATATACAGAAATTCAACTGTAGATCAAAGGACCCCAAGAATCAAACCAAAGACCTGAAATATGAGGAAACAAAAAACACCCAAACAGTAAAACAAAAAGAAAAAAGAATCTAAAAATATGAAGATAGTGTAAGGAGCCTCTGGGACAACTTTAAGCATACCAACATCCGAATTTTTGGGGTGCCAGAAGAAAAAAGAGAGCAAAATATTGAAAACCTATTAGAAGAAATAATGACAGAAAACTTTCCCTAACTGGTGAAAGACATAGACTTAAATGTCCACAAAGCACACAGAACCACAAACAATAGGAATGCAAAGAGGACCACACCGAAACACATCATAATTAACATGCCAAGGACAAAAGACAAAAAGAAAATCTTGAAAGCAGCAGGAAAAAAGTTACCCATACAACTGTCAGCTGATTTCTCAAAAGAAACTATGCAGGCCAGAAGGGAGCATCGAGAAATATTCAAAGTGATGAACAGCAAGAACCTACAACCAAGATTATTCTACCCAGCAAAGCTATCATTCAGAATTGAAGGTCAGATAGAGAGCTTCACAGATAAGAAAAAGCTAAAGGAGTTCATCACCACCAAACCATTATATGAAATGCTGAAGGGCATTTTTTTAAGAAAAGGAAGAAGAAAAAGGTAAAGATAAAAATTATGAACACCAAAGTGACAACAAATACACATCTATCAACAAGTGAATCTAAAAATCAAGTGAATAAAAAATCTGATGAACAGAATAAACTGGTGAATATAATAGAATCAGTGGCATAGAAATGGAATGGACTGACAATTCTCAGGGGGAAGGGGGTGTGAGGTGTGCAGGAAGAGATTGGGCAAACATCTTACATCTATGGATGAGGACAGTGGTGGGGGGTAAGGGCATGGGGTGGGGGAGGATAGGTTGGAGGAGAGCTATGGAGGAAAAAAGAGGAACATCTGTAATAATCTAAACAATAAAGATTTATTAAAAAAAGAAAGTTGGTTGAGACAG
Source organism: Pipistrellus hanaki (assembly GCF_964339955.1). Classification (NCBI taxonomy): domain Eukaryota; kingdom Metazoa; phylum Chordata; class Mammalia; order Chiroptera; family Vespertilionidae; genus Pipistrellus; species Pipistrellus hanaki. The sequence goes on along the minus strand of NC_140524.1, from coordinate 16,574,991 downwards.
CATTGTGTTTATAAAAAGGATATACATATAGGTTAAACATTTAAAAATAAAACATGTGAATGCACATTAATTCATGAAACACTTGATATATACTATAAGCTTTTTTTGACATATGATCAAGTCTCCTATTGCATAAATCTCAGCCATATTGCAAAGACTACCATTTTCAGTTTTTGCTTCTATAAAGGGAACCTAGAGACTTATATAGCAAGGGGGATAAAATACATGGTTTTGGAATTTTCCCCTTATATTGCATATTTTTCTCCTCCCAAATCAAAGTTTATAGCAACTTGTTTTTAATAACTTACTTTTATAGAGTCTTTGCAAGATATTCACCTTGTTTTTTCATAATTTTTTTCAAGTTCATATTTTGTACATAGATAATAATTAAATTAGGTAATCACAATACTAAGTAGAAGTAGTATAATCAGGTTCAGAAAGGTACAGATATCTCTTGGGAAGCATACAACTCAGCTGTTTCAAAGAGTCATACATATCCACCTGAGGGTACAGTGGTAGGTGCCAGTGTGTGCCTTGGGCACTAGTCAGTGTTTTGGAGAGGAGAAAGGATAACTAGATTAAGCTGATGAGGAAGTGCAGTGAGCTCAACAGCAGTTAGGAGAACCAAAAGTGAGAAAAAACATGGGAGGTAACTGGAAAAAAGAAATTCCTTTTGCAAATGAGAACAGGATAGTTTTATATAAATAGATGCATAAACTTTGTTACTAATATTTCTAAGAGTATCCAATTAAGAACAATCCAAAAATACCTGCTCTCAGACATGCTGTACTCTAAAGGAATTATTTCCTGAGAAATAATGTCCCTGATGGGTTCATTTTCTAATTTGAACTTGAATTAATTACCTTAAGCAATTTCCCAAATGTACCTTAAATATCTTTTTGCAAATATGTTATTGAACTTATAATAAAAACCTAGGCTAAAAATAGAAAATTGGCTGCTTAACTTTCTCCCCTGCTTTTTATTTAATGCCTTCCAAACTCCAGATATAGAAATAATGAAACCAATAACACTTTGTTCAACCAAAGGTTAAGACATATTGAATGAAATCTTTGAGAAGCTTCTTTTTGAGGTGAGAGTTATACTTTCATTTTGCCCACCAAATAGCACATAATGCTTGGGAATTCTTATCAGAATTAAAGACTCTTGAAATTTTCCTGTCATTAAAATACACCTTTAAAGATCCCTATTAGTCAACTTATCAAACAGCATACTAAAAATACACCAATAGAAATTATATTCAATGAGAAGCTCTTTTGCTAAGAGTCCCTATTTTTAGCAAGCAGGTGACTGTTTTGAAATTAAAGATTGCTCCTATTATATAAAATGTTCATGCTTTAAAATATTCAGTTCTTCTCAAATATCATCAATCTTTTTAGAGTGTGTGATCCCACAGGCATTTTCCCTACTACTAGGAATTATAAAAGGTCAACTTTCTCTTGAGGGACCATGATGTAAGATCACACACATCAAGAACTAAAACTCATTTTTAACCTGGGTTATATACCAGCATGCTGCTCATTCTAAATAGCCAAAGTATAAATGTCTAGTACTGCTTTTTGCTAAAACTAGTTTTCTATCTTTTAGCTGTAGGCTAATGTCACTCTTTCTGTGGTCTCCTTACCTTGGTCATGAGGAATTTTTCAAAAAAACATTATTTTATTTATTTATTTTTCCTGGAGGTATATTTTGCCTTTGGAGTGTCATTTGAAGCTTTATAATAATATACTGTTGCATTTGTGAATTAGGAAGACACGGTTCAGCAATACATTTCATAAGCTTTCATTCTCACTTACCTTTAAGACATTCTGAACCAGAAAAGGGGTTTGTCAGATGTTGATACCAGCCCATTCCTAAATAACTGATTCATAAACCTGTATACTGAACAGGGCATTCATTCTCATTAAAACACCTTTGTGTAAAATTTTTAAATTGAATGCAACTTTTTCCTAAGAAAGTACAATTTCTGGTCTATTGTCAGTGTTATCACCACAGCTGCATAAGTCTGATGGCTTAAATCCCTGGTAGTGTGCCAATAAGAGCATTAAGGTTGCTTTTCCATGGGCCAAGAAAATCTGATGGCTATTTTCAAGTGTGTGTGTGTGTGTGTGTGTGTGTGTGTGTGTGTGTATACACATATTTTCTCTTTATGGTAGAAAGGTTTCACTTTCAAATCATATTCAAAACCCCAAATATATTTCCTGAAACTTTTTTTGAAAGCAAGGCTTCCTTCACACACACAAACACACACACACACACACACACACACACACACACACACACCACACACAACACACAAGCATTCTTAAGAAAATGAAGTTTCTATTACCTGCACCCTGTGCAGTCTAACTGGTAATTGCAGCTATTGATCTTATTTTTGGTTACCTTAGATTTCAAACAATTTGGACTTCATTTACCATAGGAGGTAATCAGTAGATATGATTATTATAGCAGTCACGAGCAACTGAGAAAAACAAACTGACTTGTTTTTTAAATCTGTTAACCTAACATTCATTTGACCTTAATATTGGGTCTACTTCTCTGTGAACAAATACACAGAGAACTTGGAATAAAACATGGGAGATTTTTAAAGAAGTCTAATTGGTAAATACTAAAAAAAAAAAAAAAAAAATTAAAAAAAATCATGAAAACAACCATATAAAGTACATAAATATATACAATATAATAATTATAAAGGCCACATATATGTTAGTGCTATCTGAGTCAAGAAATAAAATACTGACAGGACCCAGAAACCTCAAATCCTTTCCTTATCTCAAAATGTGATATATATATATATATATATATATATATATATATATATATATATATATATATATATTTTACATTAGTTTGTTTTGAACTTTATATAAATGAAATTATTGGATTATAAAAACTTAAATGTCTTGTAGTTTTGCTTTGTTTTTCATTTAACAGGATGCTTATAAGATCCATCATGTTATTCTATGTAGCTACAGAGTATGATGACTGAATCTTTAGTAAGACTTGTGTTTCATTTTGTGAGAAACCTCCCAAATGTCTTACAAAGGTTGCTGTACTGCCCTAGGTGGTTTGGCTCAGTAGATAGAGCATGTTTCATTATAGTCAAGGGCACATGCTCAGGTTGCTGGCTCGATCCCCAGTAGGGGGCATGCGGGAGGCAGCCAATTAATGATTCTCATTATTGATGTTTCTATGTCTCTATCTCTCTTCCTTCCTCTTTGAAATCAGTAAAGTATATATATTTTTAAAGTTGCTGTACCATTTTGTATTCCCATCCTCACTAGCATTTGATGTTATCAGTGTTCTATACTTTGGCCATTGTTATAGGTATGTAGTGGTATCTCATTTTGTTTTAATTTGCATTTCTCTGATGACATATGATGTAGAGCATCTTTTCACATGCCTTTTGCCATCTATATATCTCTAATGATGTTGGGTTCAGAATGATTTAGGTTTGAAGACTGGTTTTGACATTTTATTGCTATGTAATTTGGGGCAATTTACAGAATCCCAATTGTTTCATCTGAAAATGAGAATAATTTCTTGTGGCAATTCTAAAATAAATTACTAGAGGCCTGGTGATGAAAATTCATGTACTGGAGGGGGTGTCCCTCAGCCCAGCCTACCCACTCTCCCAGTCCAGGAGCCCTCAGGGGCAGGAGGCAACCTGATGATCAGGGGAAGGTGATGCCCCCATCACACCTCTGCTGCTGCCACTGCCAGCAGCACAAGCCTCGGCCAGACCTGGTTTCCTGAGCCTCGGGCAGCCCTGGGCTGCTGGGCAGCCAACATCTGAGGCTTGTCTGTGCCTCAGGTGTCAGCTGAGCAGCTGACATCCAAGAATTTCCTTCACCTTGGCCCAACCCTGGGTGGCTGGGTAGCCAACATCCGAGGCTTGCCTGCATGTAAGGTCAGCCCTAGGTGGCTAGGGGGCTGAGGGGACTGGGGGACTCCAGAGGCAGGTGTGTGGAGTGGCCAGACATGCCTGGGGGTGGGCCTGCCCATGCTGCACACCTGCCACCCCAGTGAGGCTGAGGGGACTGGGCTCCGCCATCTTGTGGTTGTGGGCACTGCCATCTTTGAGGGTGCAGCCATCAATTAGCATATTCCCTCCTTATTGGCTGTGGATGGTGCCATCTTTGTGAGGACATGATGGTCAATTAGCATATTCCCTCTTTATTAAATAGGATACCTAGGACAGTGCCTGACATAGAACAGTGTTTAATAATTGGTAGCACTAATAAAAATATTAGCAGTAGACACATTAGTATTCATAATGCAGCCAAGTAATTTTAACAAGGTTCTTAATCAAAACCTCTAGAAATATAAAATCTAACGTTTTCTCTTGATATAGAAATTATATTTAATAGCTTTACAATTCCTACTTCTCAATGTGGTATCTCTTAAAGTACAGAAATTATTAATAAGTTCCTTAATCAAATTGCATTCATAGGAAGACACAGGTAAGGCTTGAATTTGGTCATGTTTGTGGTTTAATTTTAAAATATCTTTGATATTTAGGCTTATTTCATATATTAGACTTATCCAGAAACTATCAGATAAAATATGAGGAGCAAAAATTGAAGGTTTTTATCTATTATTCACAATATTCAATATGAAAACATTCATAGAAACCTATTAATGATAATGGTAACGTTTTTGTTTTTTTTAAAGAACTGCTAATGGTAAATTAATATTATGACATGTGCTTAAAAATAATTAGGGTGGATGATTGTTTGGTATCTATAGCCTTCTACAAACATCAGCTCTTTTAAATCCAAATATGTTTGGCTGTGACCTTAACCTTTATATGGTACCTGATCTTAAAAGGACAATTGGACTTTATTAAAGTACTATATAACACTTTTCTAGAATTTTCTCATTGAAATGATAAAAATAATAGTTGTAATTATCAATCTAAGTTTTCTTAGAACTCTCACATATTCTTATGGTATATAATTTGCAGGGTAATTGCTGGACAGATAACTTATAGTTCAGTATTGCCATATTTAATATAACAACCTATGAGGTATAATCTAAATTGTTTCGCTCCTTTGATTAGGATATATTTATCATGAAAATCTAAATCTGTCAGCCCATTACTTTGAATAATTTCATGGTCACTCTTTTTACAATTCCATACTCATTACCTGAAATATCCTTCATATACCACACTATGAATTTCATGCGACACCCTTTGAAATCCCTAATAAATTTTCATGAAGGAGACAAAGCCAGACAGCAAGAGAAACAGTATGTCTACATAAATCTTGAATAGAGTTGGAGGTGAGGGGCAGTGAAACAATGACCTGAAGTGGAATTTTATAAATTATTTCTACTTTATAACACTGACTTATAGTTGTGTGTTATATTAATGTGAAGCCTAAATTTATTACTGTACTATTGATTTCTTTTCAATTGAATGGCTTAGAAAAACTGATACCTTAAAAAAAAAAAAGGATGGATAAAAATCTCTTGGTTGACTGTGGGCATTTATTTTAAGATAAACTAAATACTAGTATATATACTTTTAAGTTTGTATCAATGACTTAAAGATGTTGTGTTGTTTCTTCCATGGTTGTTTTTCGTTTTGAGGTGTTTGTAAGGGTAATATCATAATGGATATTTTTGTCATTCTCAAAATTGCTACAACTAATTATTGCATGTTAAGAAGATATTTTTCAAAGCAAAGAATGTGTGCAACTCAAAATGTTAATCTCTTGTTGCCTAATACAGTATATATTATATTTTATAAGCACAGAGTAACTATTCCCTGAATTAAATTGAGACTAAGGCAGACTCCACCATGAATAACCTTTGTCTGTGAAAATTAAATTCTAAATCCAGAACTTGACTCAGACAACTATGCTCTATTTTCACATTATGCACAGTCAGAAACACACTATCCCTCTGTGTCAACAAGCATTATCATATAGTGAATTCTGACTACAGACTTATAGCTAGTGTTCTCATGGACAAACTAAGTACTAGAGCTAGCACTAAATTACTTAGTTGTAGAAAACTCAAGTATCTTAAGAAGGCATCTTCAAGTCCACATGAAGTTTTGTCCATTGTATATATCTTGGTACCTTTGTATAAACTACAACTAATAGATTCCCATTCACCATGGTAATATAATACTGAAAAATAAAAGAGGTGTCTTATTAAACCCTAATAATAATTGAGTAGTAAACAAGGCATTTTATTAGCTAATATAATGTATTTAAGGGCCATATTAAAATTACTAACATAATAATTTAAACATTTATACCTCATATTCCATATAATTCATAAAATTTAAATTTAAAAAGATAAAAATCAATGAAACCTAAAATAAAAATATAAGTAAATAAAGTCATTCATTATTCTAGACTGAAATCAGACCTTGGCCTATCTTTTGCTATTTCTGTGATAAAGTAAGTGTCTATTCATAGATAAAGAAGAGATGGCACATATGTACAATAGAATATGACTCAGCCATAATAAATAAATCTTATTATCTGCAACAACATGGATGGACCCAGAAGGTATTGTGCTGAGTAAAATAAGTCAGACAAAGACAAATACCATATTATTTCACTTACATATGGAATCTAAAATACAAAATAAAGGAACAAACAAAATAAGCAAACTCATAGAGAAAATTTTGATGGTTTCCAGATGAGAGGATGGTTAGGGGATGAGTGAAAAAGATGAAGGGATGAAGAAGCACAAATTGGCAGTTATAAAAAGTCATGAGCATGTAAAGTATATCATAGGGAATAGTCAATAATATGGTAATAACTATGTATGGTGTCAGATGGGTACTAGACTTATCAGGTGATCAATTCATAAGTAATATAAATGTCTAATCACTATGTTGTACACCTGAAACTAACAATACTGTATTTCAAATGTAACAGAAACAATTATTTTTTTAAAATGAGATGTTTTCCCAACTGTTCCCCTTAAAATATATACCACAGTTTTTAAAAGAAAATTTAATATTTACACATTTAGACATATGCAGGTATGCTTTTCTTATCTTTAATTTAAACAAACATAATGGAAATAATAGAATATTTGAGGTATTTCATTATCATTAAGCTATCTCATTTTTGTCAAAAGTAATAATTTTTTACTTAGATTAGATTAAAATCTACTATATCCACTATTTATTTACTTGTTTTTTTTTTATCAATACTAAGTTTAAAATAAGAATTTGAGGGTTTTTTGTTTTAATTAATCATTAATAATTCACAAAGAAGATATAAATTTTATGAATTAACAGTTCATTAACCACAAAAATATATCTGTCAAATCAACAAAATTAGATGTAAATATAAGAGCCAAAACTTGGGGACAAGTGAATTTTCAAAACCTATAGTACTGGCACTTAGGCATGTAGTACTCAAAGATTCTGACTGCTTAAGAAAGTAAAATGCAAATATTAATTCTTCAGGCTACCAAATAAGTTTGATAAATGTGAGATAGCCTATTCTAAAAACTTCGGCCCAAAGAGATAAACTGGTAAGTTGGTGAGAAATCATTTCTTTCTCATTCCAGAGTTGTGAGAATAAATAAATACCCCAGTTTGAGAATTTCAAGATAAGGAAACTTAAAAAAAAAAAAAAAAAAAAAAAAAACAGATACTTTTTTTTAATAAATATATTTTATTGATTTTTTACAGAGAGGAAGAGAGAGGGATAGAGAGTTAGAAACATCAATGAGAGAGAATCATCGGTCAGCTGCCTCTTGCACACCCTCTACTGGGGATGTGCCCACAACCAAGGTACATGCCCTTGACCGGAATCGAACCTGGGACCTTTCAGTCCATAGGCCGAGGCTCTATTTTGGCCAGACGCATTTTTAATTAAACATGATTATATTTCAAAAGGCTCCTTGGTAAAATTACACCATGGTGACTTTTTTTTTTTTCCAGTCATAGGGAAGGATAGTCCATTCTTCCTGGAAAGAGACAGTCTGCTATAATAAAACATGTAAACAATTTGAAATTGAATATATGTACATTCTGCCTACAGGTCTACAACTTACTGGCTGTGAAATATCAGACATCTTAACATCTATGAACTTTAGACTCTATATCTATAAAATGAGGATATCTTATTAATATGAAGATTATATAAGATAAAGCATAAAAATAACCGAACAGTGCTTAGCACTTAGTTGGAATATTAACAAGATGGTAATTCCTTTATCTGTTTCACCATTTCTATGTATGGTGTTAAATAATTTATGCAATAGATCTTAAGATGATCTCTTAAATCCTGCCAGAATTTAAATATCTCCCACAAAATACATGGCCTTCCTGGAAAATATAATAGACTTTGTTGTTATATGTTTTCATGATCTTTAGTGATTATTGGTTTTGTAAGCATCCTACCTAATAAAGAGAGAATATGCAAATTGACCATTATATCATCACAAATATGGTCAGAGGGGGCAGGCACAAGGTGCAGCTGGTCCCTCCCTCAGCTCCCCAGCCGCCCAGGTCCACCCAAGGTTCATGTAACCAGGGCTGGCCGAAGCTTGGGCTGCCAGCAGTGGCAGGAGGAGAGGTATGATGAGGGTGTCACCTTTCCCTGATTGTCGGGTCACCTCCCACCCTTGAGGACTCCCAGACTGTGAGAGGAGGCAGGCCAGGCTGAGGGATTCCTGCCCCCCACCTCCAGTGCATGAATTTTCATGCACAGGACCTCTAACCTTTATATAAGCAGTCTTTTCAATTTTCTCCTGGGAGGCATTACTGCAGCCATATTTTTCATACTAGACTAACTATTCCTGATTTCAGTATGTCATGTAATTGAATTGTAAAAAAAAAAAAAAAAAAAAAAAAAAAAAAAAAGAACATAGTGCCCTGGCCGTTTTGCTCAGTGGATAGAGCATCAGCCTGTGGACCAAAGGGTTATCTGGTCAAGGGCACTTACAGTGGTTGCAGGATCCTCCCTGGCCTTGGCCCTAGTCAGAACGCATGCAGGAAGCAACCAATCAATGTGTCTCTCTCACATTGATGCTTTTCTATCTTCCCCTCTCTCTTCTACTCTTTCGGAAAATCAATGGGAAAATATCCTGGGTGAGTATTTAAAAAAAGAACATAGAAAACTTTCTGGAAAACTCAAATACATCATAAGCATTAAGGAATAACAAGCCATCTAACTTTAGAAGATACTATTCTTCAAATGCGAATTTGATTTAAAAATAAAAACAGCAAATCATTAATCATTATTCATTCATGTCAGCAATGTGGAGAACAAGTTATTAAATAATTTCTAAAATGAATGGAGTTATCATAAACACAGATTTTTGGCTGATTAAACTAATAAGAAATAATTTGTGTTTTCTAGTAATTAGAAGTGCTTTGAGACCAAACAATGGCTTTGTGTTTTTCATTTTGAGCACATCACTTTTATACATCATCTTTCTTGTATGCTTTCAAAATAAGCTCACTCAAACTAAAAGTTTATAACCTTTGTTCTTTCTCCGCCAAAATATAACAGATAATAATGAAAGTACAGTGAGATGTATAAGAGATTCCTTAAATATACTTTAATAAGAACTCATGGGTAACTAATTGTTTTATCTATTCTTAAGAGACATTGTAAACAAAACCTTATTAGGTTGTATTATTATTGCTACTAATAAAAATAAGTGATAATAACAATAGCCCCTTACATTTAAATATTTTTATTGATTTCTGAGAGGAAGTGAGAGGGAGAGAGAGATATAAACATCAATGATAAGACAGATTCATTGATTGGCTGCCTCCTGCACACCCTTTATTGGGGATCAAGCCCGCAACCTGGGCATGTGCCCTCAAACCCAGGACCCTTCAGTCCACAAGCTAATGCTCTATCCATTGAACCAAACCAACTAGGGCATTAGCACCTTACTTTAAAATAACACTGAATAGTATATAATACTTTTAACCTATTGGATGGCAGCTAACACCATTAATAAAGGTAAGTAAATGTGAAACATTAAATAAAATACATATTAAATTAGATGACACACAATCTTAAGATGACTCACTACTGTTTTCAAAATAAATTCCAAATGCCTTGCCTTTGCATGTAAGACCTTTCATTATCTGGTGGTAATCTCCCTTTGCAGGCTTCTCTTCAATTACAACTCTCCATATAACATCAGTAGACAATTCATTCCTGCCTCAGTAGACAATTCATTACTCTGCAAAAGAACCATGTATTTTCTGGCCTTTGTACCATTACATATGATCGTTCTTCTTCTTTATAGACAAGTAAGTTATCATTTAACATCTTTATTGCGTTCTGTAATGTTAAGTGAAATGATGTATAAGGAAAGCAATTTTACCATAGGCTAATTGATATAAACAAGAGCTATGTTCCTAGGGAATCTCAACAGCTTTATAAAGACTTTATTAGAGGACCTTTGTTGTACTTTGTTGTAGCAGTTCTTATCACACCTAGCTTGATAGAACATGTCTCTCTGGCCAGTATTGTGACATTGTATTTTTTTAAATATGTTTTTTATTGATTTCAGAAAGAGAAAGGGAGAAGAGGGAGGGATAAAAACATCAATGAGAGAATAATTGATTAGCTGACTCCTAAATGTCCCCTATTGAGGATCGAGCTCAAAACCCAAGCATGTGCCCTGAAGGGGAATCAAACTATGACCTCGTTCATGGATTGACACTCAACCACTGAGCCACATCAGCTGGGTGCAATGTCTTTTAAATGGTCTCTCTAATTCCTAGTTTATAAACCTTTATCCTGCAATAACCAGAAAAGTCTTTAAAAACTCCAGATATGATCATATCTTTTAAAAACTTCCAATATTCTCCAATTTTTAACTCTCTTCCTCACTCTCTATATTTTAGCCACACCTGCTCTTTTGCCATTTCTTATACATAAATTCTTCCCACCTCAAGGCCTTCATATATATGGATATATATATATATCTTGAATAAATAAGTCTCTAATGACTTTAGAACCATTATATTAAAATTGGGCTTCTAAGTTAAGCCATATATGTTTGTTGTCTCTTACATGTACCTAATTAAAACTTACACAGGCTTCTTCCAGGATAGAGTCCATTAACTGAATTTCAATGAAACCTATTTTCAATGAACATCTTTTTCAATCAAACGCAATCTCTGACCCCTGAACAAAATGAGAGGGGCAAGGCTCAAATGGGTGGAAAGCACATAGGAAAAGTTAACAAGAAAAACATAAAATTTAGATATATCTGAATGTTTAACAGGTTATCCTTGCAGGAATTCAGGATCTCAGAGACAATTGAACAGGTAAGTAATCCAGGGTTCTGAACGGACAATCAAGGTGAAGACAGGCTATCTGGAAAAGTTGGTAAATATGTGGTATAATGTTGCTTCTACTCCTCCCTTCAGCGCCCAAAGAAGTTATTACTAATTAATATTTCTTTAAACTAAGCTCAGGCATGATCTCAGAGTTCGTCTCAACCTACTGCCCTAGATGACCATATTACAAATTGATCATCTTTGTCTTCAAAATGAAAATTATTGACATTCTTGTTCTCACATACAGAATCAACTGATGAGGATCAAATTACCAAATTTAAGGAAAAGAGCAATTAATCTTAATCACAGAAGACAAAAGATTAAACTTCTTCCCATTTCCTCTTTTTTGCCCTAAGGCTATTGACTTTAAGGTCCCCAATACCCACCCTAATTGTGGCATATGCAACTTCCTCTTTCTGTATTAGAGCACTCACTTGTGGTTTCTTTCATGGACATTGTATTGTTAAGGCAAAGCTTCAGTCCTATCCCACAATTCAGGCAGTGGTCATGTTTATCATTAAAACCTATCTGCTATCTCATTTAAACATAATATTTTCAGAAAATACATCTTTCACTATGACTTGGAGTCTTTAGAATTAGACACTGGCACAGTATTTGGGGGCTGATGCTTTAGACTGGAAAAAATAAGTCAAATACATCTAAGAATCTATGGAAATAGCTAGTGGATGAAAGTTAACATCATTTCACATTAAATCAGAACAATATCTTGGTAAAATAAAAAGTACATATATACTCATGGTAGGCAAAATTTGATGAATGCCCCCAAGGATCTCCACTTCAGTGTTACCACCAAGATTAGGTTATAGTATGTAGTGTTGTGGTGTAACCCCCATCTTACAAAGGATGCCTCAAAAAAAAAAAAAGTGGAATTATGGAGTTATTTATTAAAGGCTGGTGGCATATGAGGGAGCAAAAGTGCTCCAGTCCAGACCTCACAGCCCCTAATAGCTTGCCACGCCTGGCTTATATTGACAGAATATTACAAAAGTATCGATTACATATCTGGGTCTGAAATGAGGAACCTGTTTCTCAAAAAAGCATTTTTACAGAAGCAGAATTTGAGCAACTTAGTTATCTATGGATCACTGAATCAACAGAAACACATTATCTGGGACAGACCACCTGGACAATTTAGAGTGATTGTGCTGTCCAGATTCTGGGGTCACTGAGTCAACAGGAATGCACTATCTGTAGCTACTAAGGCAATTTAGGATAATTTAAGTGTCTTGGGTCCCAGGAATGTGCTTCGATGACCAGTGAGATCACAATCAATGGGATATTCAAACTGCCATCAAGGGAGTATTTAATCATACATAAGTTCAGCAAATCAAAATAACTTTTAAGTGAGTACAGAAACCAAAACAGCAAGGTTAAAATGTTGAACAACAATTTTTACCCAAGTATGGTTGCTACCATACTTCATTAGCAAGGGTGAAGGGTTTCAGAGATAATTAAGGACCCAAATCACTTGACTTTTAAGTTAATAAAAAAAAAAGAGATAATCCTTGATGGACCTGACTTAACAGTTGGAAGCCCTTTAGAAAAGGATCTAGGCCTTCCCTTGAGGTCTTAGAAGCTCTCCTGCTGGCCATATAGCACCACATCACTATGAGTTCTACAGCTGTAGTAAGGAAGTAAATTGTGCCAGCAAACATGTGAGCTTGGAAGAGAATCCTGAACCTCCAATGAAACCCCAGCCTCTAGCTAACACCTTGATTGCAAACCCTGAGCAGAGTATATAGCTAAGTTGTGCCCCTACTCCTGATTCACAGAAACTGTGAAATAATATGATAAATGGGTGTTGTATTATATTAACCCATATAGTTTGGGATAATTTGTTAAGCTGAGAACAATATTCCTGAAGAAAAATGTGCAGTGCTCTTTTCCCCCCAAAATTAAATGTGTTTGCATATCAATAAACATATATTGATATATTGAGTGCTTACTATGTATAGTGAGTTGAACAGTGACCTCCACTGCCCCAAAAATATATGTCTATGTCCTAACCCCTGGAACCTTTGAATGTGTTATTTGGAAAATAGATCTTTATAGATATAATTTAATTAAGGATCTTGAATGAGATCATTTTGGATTTAGGATGAACTCTAAATCCAATAACTGGTATCTTTATAAGACACAGGAGAGGGATATTTGAGACAGAGAAACACAGGGAGGGAAAATCCATGTGGAGATCCATGTGGAGGCAAAGATTGGAGTTTGAGCCCACTAGGCAAGAAACACATGAGGCCACTAGAAGCTTAAAGAGGCAGGGAAAGATTTTCTCCTAGAGCCTCCAGAGGGTGTGTGGTACTACTGACAACTTGATTTTGGACTCCTAGCATCCAAAACTAGGAGAATAAATTTCTGTTGCTTTAAAACCACCAAGTTTGTGGTAATTTTTTTTTCTTTTATGGAAACTCTAGAAAACTAATATGCTATGTGAGCAGCAATGGGGGTGGGCAAAAAGATAAACTGCAGATTCTACCATCCAGGAATTCATAGTCTAGTATGAAATCTATGATAGACAAAAAATAAAATAAATAAAATAAAATATACAGTGTCCCATGCCAAAAAGAGAAGTAGAAAGAGAAATCTGGTGTGAAAAGAGGGAAGATCTGCATCTGGACAGGGCAATCAGGTAGAGTTTCCTAGAAAAAAAAATTATTAATGGAAGTAAAGAATGAGCATGAAGATAGGTGAGAAGCATATTTCACATAGAAGAGCAAGAGGCAGATAGAAGAGCAGTAGAGCAGTAAACACTTGTGAAAACCTGCTTTTTTTGTTGTCGTTAGAGCAGCCTGCCACCTGACATCCACTGTACATTAGTTCTATCTAGTATGTCTGCTATAAAGTTCCAACATTTAATATGCTTTCATTTAAGAGTTCAAAGGTTTAATGTTTTATGTAAATTTAAAAAGCTATATCAAGTTCTAACTATATGATTTTGTATAAATCAGAGAAAGCAAAATTTTCTCTTTCAAGTATTAGGCACTAGTGTGTACCATTAGGCAAAATGGTATAAAAATAGAAACTTGAAACCATAATAGCTGTGTCAACATACTACATAAGATGAATGTACATGTCTGATGTTGCCCACGTATAGGTAATAATACCAATCCAATGCACACTGACCTTTGTACCTTCAATCCTAGTTTTTATAGCATCCAAAATTTTGCATTTGAAATGGTGTCATGACAAATTTTATCAGTAAGACTCAACAGGCAATTTGAGGATTCATTTTTATTACTGCAGCTACCCACTATTTAAAATTAGTAATCTGCCCATGAAAATTGAATTCTAAAAATTATTATCCCTGTGGAAACCAATAGGAAATAGAAAGCATATTGCCTGGGGTTTTGAAAAACACACAGGTGTCAGACTTAAAATAGAACTAGTCAGAAAAAATTCTAATATAACTATTGGTTGCATCAGTGTAAAACCCATTTTATGACTGTATACTGTTTGAAGGTGAAAATTTTATTAGGAATTGTACATGTCCTAAACCTGTACTCAGCTCAATTGGTAGAGAAAAACATGAAGTGTTTATAGGAAGTATCACACACACAAACAGATGATTCTAAGTACACTTTTAAAGTCAAGCCACTAAATTCTTACCTTCACTATTGTCATCAGTAAAATGATAATTAAACACTCAGAAATATTGTGAAAAGGAAATGAAATAATGGGTATACAAGTGCTTTGTAAACTCAAAGTCATGACTACATCTAATAATGAGAGATGAAGATGTCTTTAATAAGGAAATCCATGGAAAAACTCAACAATGTTGACACACTAAATAAAAAAAAATTACTGGAACAGTAGACACGTAGCAAATCTAACAGATTCATATCTCACATCAAATATTTCCTCCTTTAATGTTAATTGAGGTCCTCATAATCTAAAACAACAGAGCTTTTGGCAGGAAGTTGAGAAAATCTCTAAAAAGAGCCAAGGGCCATGGGCATGGTCCAGATAAAACTGGGCATTCTCACCCCCAGTTTAAAGCCCATTTCAGCATAGTGACACATGGAAATGAAACTCAAATTGAACTCCAAAGCTCCCTTAAGAGCAATGTGCATCTTTATGTGTTATTTCATGAGGATACAATAAAAGGAACTGGCAGTGATCACATAGCCAAACTTCCTAAATTTTATATCACTCATTTCTTTACTCTAAATTCTAAAATTTATTGTCAACTAAGCTACCTTGATCTCTTTCTCTTCCCCTAAAACTCTCTACTAATATGGTCTTTCTGGATTTATTCCTCCCTTTGGTGTTTCTCACTTCATCTTGCTTCCTGAATCTTTTATATTTCTGAATCTTTGTCTCCATGTACATTTTACTTTAAACATTCTCTTACCCTTCTCTAAGATTTTTCAACGTTTCACCTCAAAATATCATGCTGCTTAACAAAAAAAAAGGTGATAATTAAGAAGCACAAAGTTTTCTCCTTCTTAAAAGTAGAGTAAGTGTGGCTCAGTGGTTGAGTGTCAACCTGTGAACCAGGAAGTGCCTGGTTCAATTCAGGTCAAGGACACATGCTCAGATTGCATTCTCTATCCCCAGTAGGGGGCATGCAAGAGACAGCCAATCAATTACTCTCTCATTATTAATGTTTCTATTTCTATCCCTTCCTCTCCATTCCTCTCTGAAATCAATAAAAAATATATTTTTATTTTTTTATTATGGTATTAGATGTGTACATATCTTACTATTGCCCCCCCATCCCATATGTGCCCTAACCCCCAGTGTTTTGCATCCATTGGTTATTCTTATATGCATGCATAAAAGTCCTTCAGTTGACCTCTTATCTCCTTCACCTCTCCCTAACCTTCCCGCTGTAATTTGACAGTCTGTTTGATGCTTTACTGTCTCTGTATCTATCTTTTTGTTCATTAGTTTATAATGTTCTTTATTATTCATAAATGAGTGAGAAAATGTGGTATTTTTCTTTCATTACCTGGCTTATTTCACTTAGCATAATGTTCTCCATGGCTGTAGCGAAACTCCCAGGCCCTGCACAGAGCAGAGAACCACAGCAATGGGCCTGAGCCATCAGTAGGACATCGCCTGAGAGCTCCTGGATTGTAGAGGGTGCAGATTGAACTGAGGGACCCCCCCGTGCATGAATTTCGTGCACTGGGCCTCTAGTATTTATATATTAGAACATTTAGAATTATATCATCTATCTATCTATTTATCTATCTATTAAAACATTGCATGTACATATGCATACATGTATATCACTCTGTATAAGGATGAGAATACCTGAAACAAACTATTTCATAAATTAGACTGGAGAAGTGGATGTAGAGATTTTCACAAAAAGTAAAATTTTAAAGCCAAAACAGAAGAACTAGGGGGGAAATTGTAGTCTGAAACTATTTAACATGTGGAAAAATTAGCCAGCAAAACTCACTCTGAGAACATTATTATACTGTTGATATTCATTGATATTCATAATAATGATTATGGCTTCATAAAATAATTTTATGCACAGTTTTATTTTTGTACAGATTTATAGTATGCTAGTCTATAGCTCACATGCACATTTTATTATCATCATAAAATAAGTAACAATTGCTGTAGCTTTTTCACTCGTCCATGACAGTTTTCTCCTAGTGCCCTTGTGCCCATCTGGTATTTAACTCTCTCTCACTCTAGCAGTAATCAGTTCTGGTATCACATGTTTTGAAACTCATTCAGACAAATGTATTAACTCTCTTGGTTTTTGCTTTGTTTAACTTATGTCCAATCCATTAAAACCTAACCTAATAAAACAAAAAAACAAGTAAATCTAGTACGGCATTGTAAGATATGAAATTTAAGTTCTGTCTATATCACTTATGATACATAAATTAGGCAATTTATGATATCACTGAGTTCTAGTTTCTCATCTATAAGATAGAAATACTACCTTGTTTCTAGAGTTACTATGTGTCCCAAATCAAGTTAGGTATGTAAGAGTGCCTAATATTTCAGTAAGTTAGTTGAATTTGAATACAAAGGTTTTTCTCATTATAAAAATTGTTAAGCAATGAAGAGAGGTTGGGCATAATATTTGAGGTGTCTGGGATATTTTTTCTCCTAAAAGCTGTCCATAATTATTAAGGATCCTTTAGTCATTGGGTATAGTTGGTTGATTACAAGCTGAATAAGATATTTTTAAGATGAATCACATTGTCAAATTTCTATTCAACTCCTCTCAGGCAGGGAAGGTTTAGGAAGAGGGAATTCCTGAGCAAAATACAGAAATGAGAGGGTATTTTATTTAATAGATATTTACTGTATGACTTATATGAACAAGCCAGGAAAGTTATATGTCCTTTTTGGGCTTATATTTTAGTGTGAGGAAAAAAAAAATATATAAATAAAATATTTTAAAAGTGCAATTTCATACACAGGGTGGGGCAAAAGTACATTTACAGCTGTGAGTATGTGAGTTTATTACCGTATTATTTTTAGTAGCTATTATATTATTTTCCACACAAACAACTGTAAACCTACTTTTTTTAAACCCTCACCCAAGGATATTTTTCCATTGGTTTTTAGAGAGGGAAAGACAGAGAGAAATATTGATGTGAGAGAAACACATTGATTGGTTGCCTCCCACACGTGCCCCAACCAGAGAGCAGGCCTGGGAGGAGTCTGCAACCAAGGTATGCTTCCTTGACAGGAATCCAACGTGGGACCTTTGGTGCGCAGGCCGATGCTCTATCCACTGAGCCAGACCGGCTAGGGCTGTAAACCTATATTGTGCCACTCTATAGGTAAGTGTTAGGGAACGAAAGAACTGGGTAAGGAAATTGTGACCATAATGGGCTAGGAGTGCTCCTTTCTTGGATGTGCTGGGGGAAGTACTTTCTGAGAAGGTGATTTGACCAGACATGAAGAAGGTAAGGGAATGAGTTTTAAAGATATTAGGAGTAAGAGCATGAACAGCATCCCCAGTAGAGGAAAGAGTAAGTGGAAAGGCTCTGAAGTTTGTTTGAGAAATAGCAAGTTTCTCAATGTAACTGGAGCTGAGGGAAGAGTAGCAGGAGTAACATTCAGAGAGGCAAAAGGAGGCAAACATATAAAGAATTATAGGACCTTATTTGTAGTTTAGCATTTACTCAGATCCACCTTAACCCCCCCCCCCTTTTTTTATTTCAGAGAACAAGAGAGAGGGAGACAGAGATAGAAACATCAATGATGAGAGATATTCATTGATTGGCTGCCTCCTACACACTGGGAGCCACACTGGGTACCAAGCTGGAAACCTGGGCATGTGCCTTGGCCAGGATTCCAACCTTGACCTCCTGGCTCATAGGTCAACAATCACTGAGCCACACCAGCCGGGCATATCTACCTTAACTTTTAACAAGATCACTTGGACTGTTATGTTGGAGACATTATAGTGTGCCAAACTCAGCACATATATTCAAGGCAGAACCAGCAGAATGTCCAGAATATGAAGTGAGAGAGACAGATGGGCATGAAATCCCTGTAGAATGGTAAAATGACAAAAATAGATAAGATTAGAGTGAAAAGTGGGGCTAGCTGATGGATGTAGTTCTCTTTTGGACATGTGAAAAGCAAGGTGTGTCTTAGATTCCCAAGTGGAGATATTGTATGTGAGTCTGGATCCAAGGAATCACTGGAATATCAACTGTATGTGAAACCATGATATAGGATGAGATTATTGAGAAAAAGTATACATGGAGAGGAGAGGGCAGAGGTTGGCTTACTAAATACATTCCAATATATAGAGACCAAAGAAACAAAGATACCAAGAGAGAATGAGGTGAAAGAAAATGTAAGTTGAGTAGTAAACAAAGCGATCCTGCTGCCTCAAAGTGTAGGAAGACTTTTCAGAATGAGGGAGTGGCTGTTGAAAAAATGAGTAATGTGAGGGGAGGCAATTGGGAAAGATAGAGGTTGGTGATAACTTTGATAGGTGTGCTTTCAGTGAAGTGGTGAAGAATATCTCAAGAATACTGGTGATAGGACAAAATCCAGGCATCTGCTGGTGAAATGAGGCAAACAGAAATTGGAGGAATGACGGGATTAGTCCAGATGCTCTCTTATAGGATGTCATTTCTCAGCTATTAGTGAAAAGTTAAATTATGTCAAATGTATGCTCTTAAAGAAGTTTAAGAAACATGTTCTGGGTGTGTCCAAAAAGATTAACCAGAAGGATATTAGCTCTAGGAAAGGCAGTGTAGTGTAGAAAAGAGCAGAACTCCAGACTCATCTCTGCCACCTACTAGCTGGAAAAGAGACATTGGACAAGAGATCTAAACACTCTAAACTGTGCTTCGGTTTCCTCATTTGTAAAATGGGGATGGAGATACTACCTATCTCACAGATTTGTTATAAGGGTTAAATAATTTAATGTATGGAAGGTGTTTACCAAGTAACCTCAAACAGAGTCAAAAAACAAAATGCTAAAATATTACTGTTATTAAATAAGTAATTTTACTTTTATGCAAAATGAATGCATGGGCTAATTCCTATACCCCAGATTCTGCACTAATGAGGGGCTCTCCCTCCTGCATGTACATAAAATCACCTGAAACAGGTCTAATTCCAAAAACAAGCCATGTTTATCTCTCTGCACCCTTTTACTTTTCCTCCTTTTACTCTGCATTTGTGGATTGCTTAATTATAATAAAGGGAATTTTATTTCAATTTCTATTAGTAATTAAATGTATGCTCTTCCATTGCAGCACATTCCTGAAAGTGGATGTTGATATTATAGTATAATTGATCTGCTGGTCTTAGATTACTAGGGACTTCTCCCAGTTTGGGTTGAGAAATTATTCATATGCCAACAGTGGAAAAGATCTCTGATGCCCACCATAAGGATTCATATATAGTTTTCCCAAAAAGCTAGTAGTTGAAAATGGTTAGTGTACTAAAGGGTACTGGGATATTAAACCCAGTATTTAAAAAGCTAAGGGTACAAAGTGTGCAATAGCATGAAAGTTTGAAAAGTATATTTTGGTCAATAAAAAAATAGTTTCTTTAACCTTTAGTAGCTCAAGTCAAAAAAGTTATCCTAGAGTAGAAAGATTTTGTGCCTTTAGAATGTACCCTAAAACATTCTATCTAATAAAGAGGTAATATGCTAATTGACTCTCACGCTGTTGCAAAGATGGTGGTGCCCACAGCCAATAAGAAGGGAATGTGCTAATTAACTGTCCCATCCTCAAAGACGGCAGCATCCACAGCCAATAAGGAGGGAATATGCTAATTGACTGCCAAGCCTTTAAAGATGGAGGCACCCACAGCCAAAAGATGGTGGCACCTAGTCCCCTCAGCCTCACCAGGGCAGCAGGCGGCCAGCAAGGCTGGGCCCGCCCCCAGGTGGACCCAGCCTCTCCTTGTGCCTGCCTCTGGAGTCTCCTACTCCCCTCAGGCCCCCAGCCACCCAGGGTTGGCCCAGGCACAGGCAAGCCTCAGATGGAGGCTGCCCATTCACCCAAGGCTCAGGTAACCAGGGCCGGCCAAGGTTTGCGCTGCCAGCAATGGCAGAAGCAGAGGTGTGATGGGGCACTGCCTTCCCCTGATTGCCAGGTCACCTCCCACCCCTGAGGACTTCAAGACTATGAAAGTGGGCAGGTTGGGCTGAGGGACCGCCCCGCCCCCCCTCATGAATTTCCATGCAGCAGGCCTCTGGTTTTTAATAAAATGCAGTGTTTTGTTAACAGTTTATAGATATTCTACTCATTTAACAAACTTAAGCTCCTTGGTTCTACATGTTTAATTATACCACATCTATAACCCTGCACAATGTATAGTAGATCCACACTCCCAAATCCAAGCCCCTATTCTGGTAGTGTCTCCAACAGGTAAAAATTCTTAACCGACAATAAAATAGAAAGTTTGATGCTATAGAAGACAATGAAGGCCAGGAGATGAACAAAACACAACTATTCCCAGATTTTAATGCATGTTTTAAATCATTTCCATGGGAACCAACATTTGGCACAAGGGCCACTATTATGAAAAACAGTTAGAAGTCAGCTTCTACCAAGCCAGATGGTTAATTTGTAACAGGGGAATATAGCTAGAAGGAATTGTATTATATAACCCCTAAAAAACATTGATAATGAATTCAAATGGACTAAATGACTGGGCCCTCTTCCAACTCTCTGTCATTGCGCCAATCTGTGGCAACAACATTATCAACCACAAGACGAAGCACTACTAATTGCAAGGTGTCTAAAATGGTAAATCCAACAGCTAAAGAAATATGAGTAAACATTTCTGGACTTATCAGAAAAGACAGGGTCAAAAACCCTGAGTTTCTCTAAATAAAGCTACATGAGGGGAAGCAACAAGGCAGAGGGGGAAAGTGTGTTGGCTTAAATTCCCAGAGCAATTAGAATAAAGCTAATTATCCAGATTAACTGTCAGTAACTTTCAAACCAGCCTTGTGTAATGTCACTTTTCACTGCATAGAATCTGAGCATTCACTGATTTTAGTGCTAAAAGGAACCCTAGAGATTCAGTGAGTTACTCAAAGCAACACAGCAAGTTATTGACACAGCTGGGATATGGCCCTGGGGCTAAGACTTAAGATAAGCAGTCCAGTGAAATGTACACACACTGCTCCCTTGAGAAAGTGCTGGATCCTGTTCTTAAAGAAATTCCTGGAACAACTATTTTCCAGGGTCCCCTATGGGATTACTTATTCCTTACCATACCTGTAGCCACACACTGCGATCCAGAATTTAAACTGAAGTGGAACATAATCTTTCTCTTCCCTGGAGAGTAACTTTAGTTATAAGGCTTATGTAAGAAAATAATACCCCAAGACATATTTGTGGGCATACACACACACATACACACACACACACACACACACACACACACACACACACACACACACACACATTGATATATGGAAGCAATATATTAATACCTTAAGGTTAAATTTTTGAAGCTGCAACTTTAAATTTGTCATGACTTTGATAAAAATTAGTTTCTTCATATCTCAATTCTCCTAGATATAAAATGGGTTTAATGATGACTATCTCAAAAGGATATTATGAATCTAATTAATCCTTTAATTATGAGAAAGCACATTAAAACAAAACCAATTTCATAAGAAGGAACGCATTACCTGTAAGGTTTCATTAACTGGTGTATAATTTTTTCCCTTCCTCTTTCTTTCCTTATTCATCATAATTTATTGATTGTACTAACCATATTTTAGTAAAGAACTAAAAAATGAAGATGATGTTTAGTATATAAATGAAACATACTTGTTGAACAATAAAACTATTTCTCTGAAAATTCCACATCATATAATAAATGTTTTTTAGAAATCTAAAAAATATGAGCACTCTAACATTTGTGACTCAAATTTGTTTATTTCTACTATGTTTTAAAGAACAGATATTTGGTTTTATTTTTTTCTCATTGCTGACGGAATGATCTTTAAATGTCATCAGCAGCCTCATTATTTTATTTTGGATGACCACTCCATGATATAAAGGAAAAGACCCACTTCGAATTAATTTGGCTGCTAGAGAATATATTTAAATTGATAATGAGTTTTTGTGAATATTAATTTTAAGAAAATACTCTCAATCACTCCCTATATTCATTCAAAATGCCAACAAGACAACTTTATCCCATTGATTGTCTGCAGAACACATCAGAACTGGCCCAAATATGATTGCTTGTTCATTAGTAGTGCTCTCAGTGGACTCTCCTGGAACATGCTTGCACAGTAGACACTGTTCTGTGCTTTCAGTCATAATTTAATGGATAAATTATGGTAGATTCTACTTAGGAAAAAGCATCAATGAAGCATCCAAAAGTGGCTCCTGACTCCTGTGAAAACATGTCTTGGACACCAGATTCATTGTTTTTGCTCTATGGACTCCAAATTTGGCCACATAGAATGCTACCTTAGTAATTCTGTACAGAAACAGTCTAAATAAAGAAAATAAATTACTCTCAAATGCATTGAACCCTCTTCCCTTGATCTTTGTATCCTCTTAAAGATAGTTAGGATTTTATGCCCTAGCCAGTTTTACTCAGTGGATAGAGCATTAGCCTGCAGACTAAAGGGTCATGGGTTCTATTCCAGTCAAGTGCACATGCCTGGGTCATGGGCTCGATTCCCAGTAGGGGGCATGCTGGAGGCAGCCAATCAGTGATACTCTCTTATCATTGGTGCTTCTCTCCCTCTCCCTTCCTTCTAAAATCAATAAATATTTTTTAATAAAAGAAAAGATGTGAGGATTTCAGATGAATTTCATAAGAGTGTGATCGTGGCACCCAGCTGTAAAGATGGATGCAGCCACAAAGGGAGCCCTACCTCCACATTTGGCTCTATCTGACCTAGCTCATCACAGCACTTCCATCACTCCCCCAATTACACAGTGAATATTATTTACTCCTGCCGTTCCTACTTCATGAGTCACACTACTTACCCATTTCTGCAAAGAAACTTCTCAAGCATACATACTCCCTACCCCCAAATAGGGTTCTACTCTCTCAGGTCTAATTCGTGTCATTTATCATGGGCTTTCACTCATTGTCCTCAAGCCATATCTATTACTAAGCAGTTGGACTTTTCTTCCTGAATCAATCAAGGACTAGATGTTTGTATTTTTGTTATTGGTGTGTACAAGTAGAAGCCTTTATTTAGTACTAGTGGTCCGGTGCATGAAATTCATGCACGGTGGGAGGTGTCCCACCCTCTCCAATCTGGGACCCCTTGAAGGATGTACTACTGCCTATTTACAGGTATCAGGCCTAAACCAGCAGTTGGACATCCCTCTCACAATCTGGGACTGCTGGCTCCTAACTGCTCACCTGCCTGCCTGCCTGATTGCCCCTAACCACTCTGCCTGCCAGCTTCCTCACCCCCAACTGCCTCCACCACCAGCCTGCTCTCCCCCAAATGCCCACTCACCAGCCTGATCACCCCCAAATGCCCCCCACATGACAGCGTGCTTGCCCCCAACTACCCTCCTTGCTGGCCTGCTCACCCCCACCTTCTCTCCCTACTGGCCTGCTCTCCCCCAAATGCCCCCTTCAGCTGGCTTGCTCACTCCAAACTGCACCCCCTGCTGTCCTATTCACCTCCAACTGACCCCCACTGACAGCCTGCTTGCCCCCAACTGGCCCCCCTGCAGGTCTGCTTGCCCTCAACTGCCCCCCAACTGGTCTGATCACCCACTACGCCACCCCCCCCCCCCCCACTGGCCTGATCACCCACAACTGCTGTCCCATCCTGGCCTAATAACCCACAACTGCCCTCCCCTCTTGGCCTCTACCTCAGCCCTGCCACCATGGCTTTGTCCATAAGAAGGTCCAAAAGGTCTCCTGGAAGGTCTCCCAGTCTAATTAGCATATTACCCTTTTATTAGTATAGATAGAGGCCTGGTTCATGGGTAGAAGTTGGGTGGTTTGCCCTGAAGGGTGTCCTGGATCAGAATAGGGGTTCCCTTGGGGCATGGGGTGGTCTGGGCAAGTGGCCTGTGGTGGTTTATAGGCTGGCCATACCCCTATGGGGTAATGGGCCCCGCTGAGGGGAGTAGCCAGCCTGGGTGAGGGGCTGAGGGCTCTTTAAAATCTGGCTAAGCCCACCAATGGGGACCCTCACCCCATGGGGATGTGGCCAGCCTGGGTAAGGGGCTGAGGGCTGTTTTCAGGTTGGACATGCCCCCCGACAACCCTGGCCCCCAGCCTCTCCTTGAGCAGAGGCCAGGGCGGACAGGAAGCTTGGCTTCCTCCATTGCCGGGGGCAACCCAAGCTTCCTGCTAGCTCCAGCTCTGCGGCCGCTGCCATCTTTGTTGGGTTAATTTGCATACTCACTCCTGATTGGCTGGTGGGCATAATGGAGGGATGGTCAATTTGCATGCATCTCTTTTATTAGCGTAGATCCCCTACCCAAGTCCTCAATTAGAAACTGCAACACAGTATTCTCTAAATGTGATTTTTTTTTTTTCTCTAATGAAATCCCACATATCAAGACTGAATTACCCTACAACTAGATCCTGGGCTTGAGGTCAGAAGAGTTGCAGCCCTCCATGCACACAGACATTAGGGTGGTGAAGACCTGGGCTCGGGTGGAGGGCATCATGGTAGATGAAAGTGGGACATATAGAATACTTTCAACAATGAAGAATTACTTTAAAAAGAAAAAAAAGAGGAGTTATATCTCTCTCCAACTGTGGGGTCCTGTCTAAGAATATACCAAATATACTAATGGATTGAAATTGGGGCATGACAGGAAGAAAAGAATCAAGAATAACCACTGTATATGTGTCCTGAGCCATTGGAAGAATGGATTTGACATCTCTTGATAGAGTAGGAGGTTTGGGGATGGAAACCAAGTTTTTGGTACAAACAGTGCCACGTTCAAGCAGCATATGAGATATCTGATTTATCTATGAGACTGAATGACATGACCAAGCAGGTAAATGAGAATCAAAGACCAAGAACTGAGCCCTGAGGCAATGTTACATTAAAAAGCTGAAGAATTGGAGAGCATTATGGTAAGCAAAATAAACCAGTCAGTGAAAGAGAAATAGCACATGATCTCACTCATTTGTGAAAAAATAAAGAACATTATAACCTGATAAACAAAAAGATAGATACAGAGGCAGAAAAGCATCAAAAAGACTATCAAATTACAGTGGGAAGGCTGGTGAGCAGGGAGAGAGGTAAGAAATCAACTGAAGGACTTGTATATATGCATATAAGCATAACCAACGGATGCAAGACACTGGGAGGTGAGGGCTTGTATGGGAGTGGGGTTGAGGGAGCAATGGGAGGATTTGAACACATGTAATACTTTCATTGATTAAAAAAAAAGCTGAAGAAAATGGGAAAGCTGCAACATAAGAGGCTGAGAAGAGCATATAATAATGTAAGAGGAAAATGAAGAGTATGTGGCATCCTGGGATACAATTGAAGAGAGTGCATTAAAAAAAAAAAGAAGAAAGAAAAAAAAAAGAGGGAGTGATAAACTGAGTGAAATGCTACTGATGGACAGAGTAAGGTAAATTTGAGAAATTATTAGTAACTTTAGAAATGTTGGAGCCATTGATGATTTTGGTGAGAGTAGTTTTGGTAGAGTGATGGAGGCAAGGGCCTGATTTCCCAGAGGTTTTGAAAGAATATAAACTGAAGAATTAGAGACAGTGAATATAGATATTCCTTACAAGAAGTTTTGCAGCAGAGGATTAAAAAAATGAGACAGTAACTGCAAGGAGATTAAATATATATATATATATATATATATATATATATATATATATATAATTGTTCTTTGTTGAATTACAATGGAAGAAACTTTTAAAGTAAAAAATAAAGTTGTAATTTTGTACAGTGACAAATGTTTACTAGAGTTATTATGCTAATCACTTTATAAGGTATATAAATGCAGGATTACTATGTACACCTGAAACTAATGTAATATTGAATGCCAGCTATACTCTAATCAAAAATTAAAAGCATAGATTTAGACCATGGTTGATGTAGCTCAGTTGCTTAAAAGTCATCCCATCCACCAAGAGGCACATGCCTGGCTTACCAGCTGGATCCCCAGAAGAGGGCATGCAGAACACAGCTAACCAGTGTTTCTCTCTCTCATCAATGTTTCTCTCTTGCTCCATCCCCCTTCCTCTCTCTTTAAAATCAATAAAAATATATATTTTAAAATGGTTTATAAATAAACAGTCAATAATAAAAAATGTCAGGAGCATAATTTTGCTAAGCTTGAGTAATAACTGTAAAATCCAGAAAATGTAAAACATGCTAATAATAAATGAAAAATATTTCCAATTAAATACTTTTATTCCATAAAACTCGGGATAAGTAAAATTTAGATATCCATGAAAGATGAATGGATAAAAACCTGTGGTACATTTATTCCATGGAATACTATGCAGCTATAAAAAAGGAGACAACATGAAGGGAACTGGAAAGTATTATACAAAGAGAAATAAGCCAGTCAGAGAAAGACAAGTATCACATAATCTCTCATATGTGGAATCTAATGAACAAAAAGGAAACTAAAGGACAAAATAGATCCAGAGACATTGAAGCATGCAGCAGGCTGATGCATTTCACAGGACAAGAGGTAGGGGAAGAGATTAACCAAAGAATTTATATGCATGTATGCATAACCCATGGACAGACAATAGTATAATGAAGGCCTAGGGAGGGGATAAGAGTGGGGTAAAGAAAGTCAATGGCGAAGAGAGGGAGACATATTATCTGGTTCTGTCATCAACATTGTATATAAAGATAAAGGATACAGTTCTTTCATTTAAAATGATGGTCCCACCGATACCACCTGCAGACTGAAAGGTCCCAGGTTCGATTCCGGTCAAGGGCATGTACCTTGGTTGTGGGCACATCCCCAAAAAGGGGTGTGCAAGAGGCAGCTGATTGATGATTCTCTCTCATCGATGTTTTTAACTCTCTATCCCTCTCTCTTCCTCTCTGTAAAAAATCAATAAAATATATATTTTTAAAAAATGATAGTCCCAACCAAGCTCCAAAGTCATAAATAACTTCATTGTGGACATGAAAGTATGCTGATAATTCAGTGATATGGGGCTAAATTAATGTAAATAAATCTAGAAAGGTCAGCTGATACCTCCTCAGATATTGTTTTCAATAAAAGTTGTTCTAAGGAAAAATGCATGTCTGAGATTGTAGCAGTTATGTATCATATGTCTATCTTTCAAGGAGTTGTGGCATTGTTAAATAGCTTCTTGTTAACTGCTTCATGCTTTTAGGAGCAAACATGCTCTATAAATGTAAAGTGTTAGAATTAGGATCACTACAAACTGAAATCATGAGAAGTGAATGGTTATAAACACCCATATTGGAAATTGTTCAGTAAATCCATGCTGAAAATTGGAAATCAAGTCTATATAATACAAAAGCATCCAAGGTTCATAACAAAAGATAAGGGACTTGAGAAATGTGAATGTAAACAGTTACATAGGGGGAAATAGCAATTTAGAAATACGGGAGACACAATGTTGCACTCTCCATTTTTGTGGGTTTCAACGTTGCCCTTGAGACAAAGCTCCCCCTGAGACACAGAAATGAGAGGAAGACTCGTGTTTTAAGTCACTGGCCTCAGCAGCTAGAGAAGAATTGATAGTTGTGATACAGTTGTAACTGTGGATTCTGCATAGAATCTACACTTAAAAGGAATTGCAGCTTTGAGAAGCTGCCTATAAGCAATCAGTTACCAGAAGCAATAAGGTTTTGAAAAAGCTCCGCCTGTATTACCCTGACTGAAGCAATGACTTACACAGTCTGTACAGGTTCAGACTCAGATGCACCCAGTCTTCCCTTCAGAATTTTAATACTAACACAACTCACTAGACCTTTCATCTTTGCCAAGCCACACCCTGCTCAAAAGTCCCACCTCTATTATCCCAACCTATCCCATCTTCTCCCCACCCTGCTGTCTCCTCTGACTTCCTTTTCTCCAAAACCCTTTCCTCATACTAGTATTCTTGTATACTATTAACAGTTAGGTTGTCTTCTAATTTAAACTCTGAATTGTATATTTCTGTTACTTTATTTCTTTTTTTATTTTCCCCTTTGCTTGTTTGTGTAAACTTTTATTTATGAAATCTCTATTAGCATACAGAACACACTTGGGAAGTGCTGAGGTAAAGAGTACCAACTGAAAACAAAGGAGTTCGGGTTGTGGTCCTGGCTGTGTCGCTAACTTGCATTTTTCTGTCCTCTTTGGACTTCACTTTTTGCATCTGCAAAAGTAGAGGGTTAAAATCAATATCCTACAAAGAAAAAAGGACTACCACTTATTACAAACTTACTCTATGCCAGGCACTGATATGGGGTCTGGTGTTTAAAAACACCCCCATACTTAGTTTAATGCTCTTTTGTCACCATCTTGAAATTATTATTAAATTTTAAATTTTTATTTTTCAATTACAGTTTGCATTCAACATTTTTATTAGTTTCAGGTATCCATTGCAGCAGATATAAATTCATATAGTTAACAAAGTATGCCCTCAGATAACTCAATTGTCCACATGGCACCAAAAATAGTTATTACAGTACTGTTAACTATTATTCCCTATGCTTTACCTTACATTCTCCTGCCCACTTTGAAACTACCAATTAAGTATTTCTTAATCCCTTCACTTTCTTTTACCTCGTCCCTCAACCTCCCTCCCCTTTGGCTTCCATCAGTTTGTCCTCTGTATTTATGAATCTGTTTATGTTTATTCATTTGTTCTTCAGATTCCACATACGTTTTGTTTTTCTCTGACTAATTTCATTTAGCATAATACCCTCTAGGTCCATCCATGTTGTTACAAATGGTAAGATTTCAGTCTTTTTTGTGGTTGAGTAATATTCCATTGTGTAAACGTACCACAGCTTTTTAATCCACTCATCTACTGATGGGCACGTGAACTGCTTCCATATCTTGGCTACCTACATTATAAAAGGTTGGGGGCCATCACAACCTAAATGAACAGACGGCCAGCTGGTCACCAGGAAGTGCATGGAGCACCTCTTGATCCCTCCCCCACATCCCACAGGCTCTTATCACAGCAAGGCTGGTAGCCGGTGGGCAGGTGGGCTGGTGGGGGGGGTGGGCAAGGTGAGGCCGGCGCAGCAAGGTCATTTGCCTCTGACTCTGGGCTGTGGTTTAGGCCTGAAGGGAGGCCTGGAGAGCAAGGCAGGGTCAAAATCAGCAGCCACTGCAACTGCCAGCAAGGCCTGGAGAGAGAAAAAGGTGGGGCCTGATCAGCAGCTGCTGGCAAGGCCAAGAGAGAGAATCAAGCCCTTATCTGCAGCTCCCCCTTGGCAGTTGTGGATAAAGCCTGGAGATAGGCCCAGAGATAGGCCTGGAGGTGCTGACTGGCATAGAAACCGACCAATCACCAAATCTGGGAGAACTGTGAGGCCGGGCAGCAAGGTCATTTGCCTCTGACTCTGGGCTGTGGCCTAGGAGGTAGAACTTTTGACACTGACTGGCATAGAAACCAATCAATCAGTTTAGGAGTAAATATGCTCTATAAATGTAAAGTGTTAGAATTAGGATCACTAAAAACTTAAATCATGAAAAATGAATGCATATAAACACCCATATTGGACACTGTTCAGTAAATCCATGCTGAAAATTAAAAATCAAGTCTATATAATATAAAGGCATCCAATGTTCATAACAAAAGATAATAACCAAATCTGGGTGAACTGTGAAGGCAGAACCTAAGATGGTGGATGAGGAGGGGTTTTAAGGGCAATAGCTTTTTGGTGTAATGTGTAAGAAAGATGTTCAATTTTTTCCCCCTATGTTTCTGATCTGGTCACAACTGGGGGCACTTGCTACTCTCATCAGTGAATCAAGACCAGAAGATTCTCTCCAAGAACTCTAGCATACCAGGACAATAGCTGTCAAGATGTGACTCTAGTCTCCTGCGTGGTTCAATGTTTTAATGAACAGTTTGGCAGTATAGTGCATATGGCTGGCTATCAGTCCAGATATAGGGATTATGTATTTTTGTCTGCCAAGAGCATCTCTTGCTGCTGAAAAAGCACCTCCCCCATTTAAGCAATCCTATCCTATATAATCTATCTATAATAATAAAATGGTAATATGCTAATCAGACCAGGTCGACAGGCCATCTTCTGGACAAAGCCATGGTGGTAGGGGCTGAGGCAAAGGCATTTAGAGGTGATCAGACCGGCAGGGGAGGGAAGTTGGGTGTGATATCAGGGTGTAGGGGGTTAGGGGTGATCAGGCATACAGGCAAGCAGTTAGAGGTGATCAGGCAGGCATATGAGAGGCTATGGATGATTAGACAGGCAGGCAAAGTGGTTAGGGGTAATTAGGCAGGCAGGCAGAGTGGTTAGGGGAGATCAGGGAAACAGGCAGCCAGCGATTAAGAGCCAGCAGTTAGGAGTCAGCGGTCCCTGATTGTGAGAGAGATATCTGATTGCCAGTTTAGGCCTGATCCTGCAGGGATCCCTGCAGGATCAGGCCTAAACTGACAGCTGGACATTCCCTGACGGGTGCCAAAGTTTGAGAGGACGCAGGCCAAGCTGAGGGACTACCACCTGTGCATGAATTTCATGCACCAGGCCTTTAGTGGTAAATAATACTGCAATGATCCTAGGAGTGCATGTATTCTTTTGAATTAATGTTTGAGGTTTCTTCAGATATATTCCCAGAAGTTGAATCACTGGACCATAGAGCAGTTTTTTGTTTTTTTGTTTTGTTTTTAAATGTTCTATCTTAACTAAAACTCAGGTGTCCATTGAGCACAGCTGCATGTTCTACAGCATCAAATGTCACTATGACAACAGATCAGATATATATTACCTCAATTTCCAATGCTATTTCAACCATCATGACAATCTCATGTCATCTAAATACACAAATCACTTCTGTGTTGTTGTCATCTATGAATTTCATGCACACTCCTGTATATTGACTAAAGACAAGGGTAGTTGGCTTCCTCCCTACCCCAAACACTGTCACTGTCTTGGATGATTCCACATCCAAGTGCATAAGATATCCAATGCATTGCCTTACTTACTTATTTCTTTCTTACTTCATTGACAGTGACTTATCCCTCCTTTCCACTTTCATAGTCACATCCACGACTTGTCACCAACCATGATTCTTTCACCTTTCATATCAAAAATATATTCTCCACATACTGATCCCAACCACCCATCCTTCCAACTCTTAAATTCCCTTATTATTCCTATATCTGCTATTTGATTTCAAAGAAACTTCTTAACATCTTTCATTCTCATTTCCTCTCAGTCTATAGATAATGCCTGCATGCATTCCTTTTTTCTATCCAACCTAGGATCCATGATCAGTCAAACAAATTACTTACCAATATCTTTAACTTCCAGATATACTCAGTTTCTTAAAGATGCCAGGTTTTCACTTGCCTCATTGCCTTTTTGCTCACTACTAATACTGCTGCTATTTTCCCAAATTCTTTGCCTGGTTAATTTATACTCATTCTTTAAGGCTCAATTACATCCTAAGGGATACTTTCTCAGACACCCTGCCCCCTACTTCTTCCTCCCTCATGCTGAGATAAATGTTATCCTTCTGGGCTCCCTCTTCAGTGCTCTGTTATTACCCCTTTCAAAGCACTTATCACACTCTATTAAGTTTCCTTTTAGGTGTTTATCTCTCTGAATAGGATGCAAGATTCATAAAGTTCAGGACTGCGTCTATCTCACCTATAACTATATCCATAATAGCTAGATCCATTCCTGGCACAATTTCCATGCTCAATAAATATTCATTGAATGAATCTCAGAACACCAAGATATCTCACATTTCCATGCCTTTGTAGTTTTCCTTCAGCCTCTATTTTGCTTTAACTTCATAGACTTCTTCACCTAATTCTTATTTACTTTTCAATCTTCAGCCCAAGTCCCACCTCTTGCAGGAAGTCTTCTCGGATCTCTATCCTTCTCTGCTTTCCCACAGCAACCTGTAGATATTTATTATCATTTATCACACAATATTGTAGTCCATCTGTCTCTTCAAAAAATGAATTACTGAAGAAGAGGGTTCATGAATTACTTGTATCTCTTTCCCCATCAACTAGAATTAGACTTACTCAGAAGAGGGGCTCAATAAATGCCAACTTAAATATATAAATACATTGTAATTTAAATATCTGTATAAATACATTTTTTCTATCTAATAGCATTACTTTGACCACCAATCAGATGCTTTCAGTTATCTACATCCTCTCTCCATTATCTTGAGAACTTAGAGGGGAATGGAAGTCTTCCTAAATAAGAAGCATTTAAATGCTTTTGATCTGAGCACACGGTTGTTTCTCAGTGACTGATCTTTAGTATGCAAGTGTTTCCTCCACATTGCTGAATATTTGACTGGATAGTTAAAATGCCCACATTTATCTGCCTCTTCAACTTCTATGGATGGTAATGCTCATGATTATCTTGATTTCTGACTTCTCATTTTATTTTGTCCTCTTATCTGTTTACCTGATTTCTGACGCATCTATCTCCCGACCTACACTTAATATAAAATTCTAAGCTCTTGAACCTAAATCTTAAATCCAGTTTGCAATTGAATTTACTTTCACTCAAACATCTGCAACACTGACATTTATTTTAGCAGAGACAGCATTATGCAAACAATGATGCCATGAAAATAGTTTTCTGTTAATGAATGAATTCCATAATCTGATCTCTGCATGAAGACCTCTCTAACATCAGATATCAATGAAAAGAACAATAATCACTCTCTGATGCCAAGACCCCTATGTGTTTACTCTAATGAGAAAAAGCCTCAAGCTCTGCCAAAGTCACTAAGGTTCCAAAATATTCCATCTGGAAACTAGATGTAAGACATGAGTCTTTGATCACAGTCCCCAAAAGTTTTAGCTATAATATGTATCATCTTCCTATGATATGGATTAGGAGGAGTACTTGCTTGGCCCTTAGATAAACAGACTAGAGAATTCCTGAGCAACCAACAATATCAAACATCTAATTTTAAAGTTGCAAACACTCTACACACTTGCCCAGCTATTGCTAACATTCAAACCTTTCTGTCCTGCAAGATTGTCTTAAACCCTGCTTTTATGACCAAGACTCTATTCTGCCTCAGAAATTTTTCTTGAATTTGATCAGCCACTGATTCCTCTGTCCCCTAACTTTAGGAATCACATGTGGTAGGTACCTCACACATATTTTAAGCATAATCTTCCAGCTCATAGAAGATAAAAGCTAAAACCAAAAAGGCAACAGAGAAGCTGTACTACTACCACCACCACCATAAGAACAGATGCTCTAGCAAGCTACACTAGAGAAAGAGATGTAATAAGGAAATACAGGTTTGATATACTAGTAACTCTAATAACTAAAAACTGAGAAATCACTAGAAGGTAGAGAAAGAAAAAAAAATCACCTAGGGGTTTTATTGTTTAAATATTATTTACAAATGGTACTTGATTGAGACAGCTCATTACTCTCTGTGAGTTTTTTAAATATATATTTTTATTGATTTCAGAGAGGATGGGAAAGGGAGAAATAGAGACATCAGTGATGAGAAAGAATCATTGATCGGGTACCTCCTGCATGCCCCACACTGGGGATTTAGCACCAACCCTGGCATGTGCCCTGACCAGTAATTGAACTGTGACCTCCTGGTTTATAGGTTGATGTTCAACCACTGAACCACTCTACCCAGATTTAAGTTGTTTTTGATACAGATAGATATTCATATTTAACTCTTAGAAAGTCTCATCCAGTAGTTAATGAGGCAGCAAAGCAGAATATAAAGATAACAGGATATGAAATCAGACACATCTGAATTTTAACATCAGGTTCAAAACATGTGATCTCAATAAATATTAGCTTCCTAATCTTATAAAATCAAAATATTACTATCTGTTTCATAGGACAAAGAAAAGGCAAAATTATATCGTAGCTTAAATAAAACAGAGGTATATTTTTCCCTCATGCTTATTTCTGTGGCCATCCAAGGCTGACGGAGTTACTAGCTCTGCTCCAAAAGACCACTCAGGAAATCAGTATACCCAGAACTTTGTCTAATGTTTGCTAGACCAGTGTTTTTAAATCTCAGTGATAGAAATATATTGGGATAGGGTAATTTTTTTCATGGGGGAGGGCAGTTTTCATGTGCATTGCAGGATGCTTAGTTGCATCCCTGGCCTCTATCCACTAGATGCCCACAGTTTACAATCCCTCAGTTTGTTTCCACTAAAAATGTCTCTAGATATTGCCAAATGTCCCCTGGAGAGGAAATTAGGCCTGATTGAGAAACAATGCCTTCAAGTATTATCCTTGTCTTCCTAGTTGAAACTAGGTAATCCCCCTTCTGAGTTCTGACCCAGGAAAAGGGGCAAGAAAGATAAACCAGTAAATATATAATTAGCTTCAAAGGAAGCCAGGAAATGTTGTTACTAGATGGGATAAGATATATACAGAAAGAAGGGGAAATAAATTTTGGGAACTGAAAGGGGAAACTAGCAGATTGCTATAGATGTATAAGAAACAAATAGTATACTTCTCCCCTATGCCCTTATTAGTTATAATGCCTTTCAAGGGGTAAAAACTTAAAATTTCATTCATATACCAGTATTTTATTCTTCCAGTGATTATGCAAATATGACAGAAATTTATGGAAGAGCTGTAAGCAGATAAGGCACTGAGTTTCATCTCACTTGTTCAAAGATAGCCAAAACTATAATTGTAGTTACAATGTGCTTATACTAGAGGCCTAGTGCACAAATTAATGCATGGGTGGGGTCCCTTGTTGTGGCCTGTGGGGATTGAGCCAAAACTGGCAGTCCAACACCACCTGCCACTCCTGCCTGCTACTCCCACTTCTCCTGGCCCTGCTGTGCCTGCTGCGGGCTCATGCTCAGTCAGTCCTGATTGGGAGAGGCATGCAACACAGCAGCAGTGCTCAACAGCTGTGAGCCCTGTGTCTGGCACCTGTCCCAAAGAGTAGGGGGGACGGGACACGATCAACCCTCAGGGTGGGCCGTGGAATGCCCTTGCCAGCGGGGGATCCGGATCCATCCCGCTGACATTTGTGCTGGTTGCCGGAAGCCACCTGGAGACCACTTTTATATTATTTCTATATATATAGGGAGGGGAAGTGGCCATGGTGCTCAAAGATAACTTACAGGAGGCTGGCACTACTGTTGGGATCATGCTGGTGGCATATGTCTGCCAGTGACTAGCCCATTCTCTGGAGATTGGATCTGCAGAACTACTGAGGGAGTGAGTGGCTGCTGCCAGGCTGGTGGACCACCAGGAAGAGGAGGTCAGCTGAGTGGAAATCTTGCTGTAGGAGCACAGTGACCACCAGGAGGCAGCTCCTGCATTGAGCGTCTTCCCCCTGGTGGTCAGTATGCAACATAGCAATCAGTTGACTTGTTTGGTCATTCAGTCACTTAGGTTTTTATATATATAGATCTTATAACTTTCCTTTTCCCCAGATTATTTTCTTTAGTGTCCTGTTATATGTAAGTTTTAAATCATACCATGTTTTATATTTGTTGAATATTAAAATAATAATAATCAATCATATTTTAGCAGGTTGCTGTGATAACATTTATTCTTTCCCTACATTTTTATTGAAAATCATTGATCAAATTACCAATCTGCACTATTAAACCACATTTATTTAAAATATGTCAAGATACAGTTCATTATCTCCTGATTAAATCTACAATGACTAATGCTATTTGTATATAAAATCTCAAATGTTAGTTGAGTATATTTTCCAATACAGCAGTCCCTCCTAATCCTTGGTTTCACTTTCTGTGGTTTCAGTTACCTGTGGTCAATGGTGGTCCAAAAATAATACATTTCCCCAACTATGACATTGTCTGTTCCTGATATCCAAACATTGACATCGTCATGGCTCGATGATCCAGGATCAGAATTAGATGATCCTCCTTCTGACATGTTGTCAGAAGGTTAATAATAGCAATACTACATCACATAGGCATTGTGTCATTTCTCATGATCTGAAGAAGAAGGATGAGTAGAGTAAAAAAAAGATATTTTGAGAAAGTAAGTGTGTGTATGTTTGACAGAGAGAGAGAGAAAGAGAGAGAGAACAAACATTCACACAGCTTTTATTGCAGCATGCTGCTTTAATTTTTCTACTTTATTATTAAGTACTAGTGCCCCAGTGTATGGATTCATGCACATTGAAAGTAAATTAATTAGAAGGTGGCTGGTGGGGCAAGACAGGTTGGAAATGCCCTGGAGCCAACCTCCCACAGTCCCTCCCCAGTCAGCTGCACCTGGAGTGGCTACAGGGCTTGAAGGGTGTCTACAGAGTGAGCAAGGTTCCGCTGACAGGTGGGGTCCCTCAGCCTGGCCTGTGGGGGTAGGGCAGAAACCAGCAGTCCAATATCCCCCAAGGGGGCCCAGAGCACGAGAAGGCACTCTGCAAGTTGCTATTGCTCAGCAGCTCCTGTGCTGAGCATCTGCCCCCTGTTAGTTAGTGTGCATCATAGCTACCAGCCAGTCGACTGGTCTGCTGGTCACTTAGGCTTTTATATATAGGGATTGGATTGTTGTTAATCTCTTACTGTTCCTCATGTATCAATTAGACTCTATTATAGGTATGTATGTGTAGGACAAAATAAGATACATAGAACTCAGTATTATCTTTGGTTTCAGGTATCCACTGGGGTTCTTGGATATATCCCCTGCAGATAAAGGGGGGATTACTACAAATGCAGAATATTCTGAAAATAATCACATAGGAAAATGGCAAGTCCACAGAGCAGATATCCATGGAAGCTTTTATCTCAGCCCATCCTCCCTGGTCCTTCCCACATCCATTCATCATAACTGGAATCTCACCAGAGACAAGGTAATTCTAATTAATAATCTCTCTAGAAGATTAAAATATGTACCTGTGACCATCTAATTAAGTACTCTCTGCACAACAGCTACTTTAGATGATTTTAAAATTAGCACATAGTATACTCACATGATAGTTTTTCATTCTTGTCATTTCACATTTGAGGAAACTGAGTCATGTAGACCAGATAAGTCACATGCACAAAATGCCATTAAAGCAGGGATGGTGGAGTGATTATTTTGCCTGGTGATCTCTGGAAAGCTTCCAAAAGGATAAAAATTCCCCTCTGCTAGTCAGCTAACCGTATAAAGGATGGGACCATGTTTATCATGCTCGCTACTATATCCCTTCACATAGTAGGCATCAGTAATTATCTTGTTGAAAAGAAAACAGAAAGGGAGGGAGGGAGAAAGGGAAGAAAGACTTATTTGAGCCAAGTATTAAAGGATTGCTCACCATACAGAGCAAAAAGAAATGCTATCCCCTACACAGCAGTGTTTCCCAAAGTGTGGTACGTGTACCCCCAGGGATAAGGGAAGAGTTTGGTGAGGATATGCACTGCACCGTGCTTAGCTGCACCTAATTCTACGTTCTCATGAGTACGAGGGGTACTCAGCGTTACGAAAATTATAGAAGGGGTACACATATGTCAAAAGTTTGAGAAACACTGCCCTAGAGTCAGCACATACAGTGGCATTGGCATTGGGGCCCACCACAATTTGTGTATTATACAAAGGAAATGAGGTCTGAGGAAAGAAAATCAAAATCCAGCCTTTGCTCTACTCCCAATGAAAGCTCCTTTGGCCTGGTATCTGTCCAGCATGTGACATCTTTTTCTTAGTTTGTCAGACAAAGGAGCATTCATTTTTCTATTCACCCAATCTGTTATATATAATGCATAATACTCTAGTGTTATTAAAAAGCACTATGCATTCCAGGAATAGTTTTAGATTGGTAGATCAGAGCAGAATGTGTGAGGAAGAAGGAAAAAGGTTTGGGGTCATATAAGAAGCAAAGATTTTATAATGAAGGCAAAGGAGTCCCATTATGTGATTTTAAGCATGGTGCTAAAATGATCAGCTTTTCATCTTGGCTCCACCACTTTCTACTCCTTAATATTCTTCATCTTTAAATAGGAAATAATCCTATCTAATAAAAGAATAATATGCAAATTGACCATTACTCCAAGACACAAGATAACTTCTCCATGTGGTCAAAGATGGTTGCCCCCATGTGGACATAAGGTGGTCGCCACAAGATGGCCTGCAGGGGAGGTCAGTTGTGGGCAGTTAGGGATGACCAGGAAAGCAGAGGAGGGCAGTTGGGGGTGACCAGGCCAGCAGAGGAGGGAAGTTGGGGCAGACCAGGCCAACAAGGGAGGGCAGTTGTGGGGGACACATGCCTGCAGTGGAGGGCAGTTTGAGGGGACCAGGCCTGAAGGAGAGGGCAATTGGGGAGGTACCAGGCCTACAGTGGAGGACACTTGGTGGGACCCAGGCCTGCAAGGGAGGGCAGTTGGGAGGAGCTAGGCCTACAGGGGAGGGTAGTTGTGGGAGATCAGGCCAGAAGGGAAGGCAGTTAGTGGTGAATGGGCCAGCAGAGGAGAGAAGTTGGAGAAAACCAGGCCAGCAGCGGATGGCAGTTGGGTGTGGGGGTGTGTGGAACAGGCCTGTAGGGGTGTACAATTGGGGGGCCCAAGCCTGCAGGGGAGGGAAGTTGGGGGAGACCAGGTCAGCAGGGGAGGGCAGTTTGAGGGGGGCAGGCTTTCAGGAGAGGGAAGTTGAGGGGGACCAGGCCTGCAGGGTACTGCAGTTAGGGGTGACCAGATTTGCAGGGGACAGCAGTTAGGGGTGACCAGGTCAGCAGGGGAGGGCAGTTAGAGGCAATTGGGCTGGCCGGGGAGCAGTTAGGTGTCAATTAAACTGGCAGGGGAGTGGTTAGGGGGTGATCAGGCTGGCAGGTAGAAGCAGTTAGGGCCAATAAGGCAGAGGCAGGTGAGCAGTTGGGAGCCAGCAGTCCTGGATTTGAGAGGGATGTCCAACTGCCTGTTTAGGCCCTATCCCGATGGGCCTAAATGGGCAGTTGGACATCCCTCAAGGGGTCCCAGATTGGAGAGGGTGCAGTCTGGGCTGAGGGACAACCCCTCCCTCCCATGCATGAATTTTGTGTACCAGGCCTCTAGTAATAGTATATAACTCAGATGGTTACTGGGATAATTGACTGTGTCTGGATATAAAACTGTTAATAGACTTAAATGCTCACAAAGTTAATAGCTAAATAAATCTCAGCATGTTAACAGACTTAGTTGACTGCAGTATTCTATCTAATAAAAGAGTAATATGCAAATTGACCTTCACTCCAACATATATGATGGCCGCCCCCATGTGGTCAAAATGACTTCTCCCATGTGGACACAAGATGGCCACCACAAGATGGCTTGCAGATGAGGGCAGTTAAGGGTGACTGGACCTACAGAGGAGGGCAGTTCGGGGTGACCAGGCCTGCAGGGGAAGGCAGTTGGTAGGGACCAGGTCTGCAAGGAGGGCATTTAAGGGTTACTGGGCCAGCAAAGGAGGGCAGTGGGGGGAGACTAGGCCTGCAGGGGAGAGCAGTTGTGGGGGACCATGCCTTCAAGGGAGAGCAGTTGGGGGCAATCAGGCCTGCAGTGGAGGGCAGTTAGAGGTTACCAGGCCAGCAAAGGAGGGTAGTTGGGGGAGACTAGACCTGCAGGGGAGGGCAGTTAGGGGTGACCAGACCTGCAGGGGAGGGCCATTGGGTGCGACCAGGCTGGCAAGGGAGGGCAGTTAGGGGTTACCAGGCCAGCAGGGAAGTGCAGTTGGGGGCAACCAGGCCTGCAGTGGAGGACAGTTGGGGGTGACCAGGCTGACAAGGGAGGGCAGTTAGGGGCGATCAGGCAGGCAGGGGAGCAGTTAGGTGTCAATAGGTCTGGCAGGTGACTGGTTAGGGGGTGATCAAGCTGGCAGGCAGAAGCAGTTAGGGGCAATCAGGCAGGCAGGAGGCGACAGGTTGGAAGCCAGAAGTCCTGAATTGTGAGAGGGATGTGTAAAACAGGCAGTCAGACATCTCTCAAGGAGTCCCAGATTGGAGAGTGCAGGCTGGGCTGAGGGACACACACCCCCATGCAATAATTTTGTGCACCGATCCTCTAGTGAAAGAATAAAAGTGTACATGACCAGAGGCTGGAAGATCAGCTAGAAAGTTGGGGCAATATTACAAGACAGAGATGGTAACGACTAAATAAAGGTATTTACTGGGAAGATGAGAAGAAATGATAGATGTATTTAAGACATACGAGGAAGTCTACCTGAGAGATGTTAGAAAATCTA
Organism: Pipistrellus hanaki; assembly: GCF_964339955.1. Classification (NCBI taxonomy): domain Eukaryota; kingdom Metazoa; phylum Chordata; class Mammalia; order Chiroptera; family Vespertilionidae; genus Pipistrellus; species Pipistrellus hanaki. The sequence goes on along the minus strand of NC_140524.1, from coordinate 16,533,928 downwards.
TTTAAAAAATCACATCTAAATGCCAAAAAAAGAATTCTTCTAAATTCCAAATGCCAAGATGGCACTTAAACAAGACCCAATATCCATTAATAATTTTAAAAATACCTTTCTATAATTGGTATGCAGAGCCAAATCAAACATGACCTTGAAAGCCAGATTTAAAAATTGAACATTGATCCTGAAGATTAGTATTTCTGAAAGTGTATTTTTAAACTACCAGCATCTCAAAGCACAATAGGGTTCTTACTCAAAATGTGGGTTCAATCCCCAGTTGAGGCACATATGGGAGGTAATGTTTCTCTCTCACACATCGATGTCTCTCTTTCTCTCTCTCTCACTGTCTTTTTCCCTCCCTTCCTCCCTTCCTCTCTTCACCTCTTTCTACAAAAAAAAAAAAAAATCCTCAGGTGAGGATTAAAAATGTAAAGAAATGCAAATTCCTGGGTTTACTCAAGGTCTCCAGAATCAGCATCTTTGTGATGCATCTGCTTATTATAAAGCATCTACAGTGATTCCAAATACAATGAACCTTAGGAGCAACAATGAGGGGAGTATTTGATGCTTTCTAAGCAGGAGGCAATATTTTTGTGTTTTAGAAAGGTTACCTGGTAACAAGGAGTGGAGAGGAAACTGGGTGAGGTGGGTATAGTAGTGAAAAAAATAAGGGCAATTGCTACACACTTATTTACAGTGTACTGCATTCTTAAAGACAGACCCTAAAAGTCACAATGGCATTTATAAATAAGCTTTATAGTTATTAGGATTCCAATAATGTAACTTGATTAACAAAAACTCACTGTGAACATTTATGGGATATTCATAGTCTTTTTTTATTAATACAGCTAGGAATGCAATGATGAAGCTATAGACATATACTATCTAAGCATCTAAGCATGTTTTATTTTTATTGTAAATATGAATAACATTTTTTTCATTTTAAAAGAGATAAATGTTGCTGTATGCTGCTACACTTCCTGTGGCTTAAATCCAGAGCTTTAATCAAATTTTTGAAGATTTAAATGTCACAAAATAAGATTAAGAACTCAGTCTTAGAGGAAGAAAACATAGAAACTAATAAGTATAGCAATGTGCCATGTGAGATAGGACAAGGAATAAAATACCCAAGTATTACTAAATGATTACAAAAATAAGAAAAGAACATTATTTTATCAAAATTAAACACAACTATGTCATTTTATCAAGTTTCAAAGAATTTTGTTCATGTGCCTTAAATATCAGGAAAATACAAACCTCCTCATGTCATGTGATTCTGATTTTCTAAATATAATTGACATTCATAGATTATTGTGGTGTTAATGGAGTTTAACTTTGGAAGCATTGGAGTCAGGAAGAGGCTTGGTATTAGAGACTTGCCCAAATGGGCTATTGGACCATATGATCACACTTGGCATCAGGTTTTACCCTGGCATCAGGCCCAAAGCCTCTGATAACCCAGGGTCTCAGTGCATTGCAGTCACTTACTATTTAGAATTGATGCTGCAGCACATATTTTTGGTTATTATATAGGTACTAGAGGCCTGGTGCATGAAAATTCATACACTAGAGAGGGGGGGGTCCTTCAGCCCAGACTGCCACCTCTCACAGTCTGGAAGCCCTCAGGGGTGGGAGGTGACCTGGAAATCAGGGGAAGGTGACGCCCCATCACACCTCTGCTGCTGCCACTGCCAGCAGCACAAGCCTCAGCCAACCCTGGTTACCTGAGCCTCTGGTGGCCCTGGGTGGCTGGGCAGCTGACATCTGAGACTTGCCTGCACCTAGGGCAGTGGCTGGGCACCGCCATCTGAGGCTTGCTTGCCCCTGGGTGGCTGGAGGACTGAGGGGATGGAGAGACTTCAGAGGCAGGCACTTGGAGAGGCTGGGCCCACCTTGGGAGGCCCAGCCTTGTTGCACACCTGCTGTCCTGGTGGGGCTGAGGGAACTGGGTGCCATCATCTATTGGCTCTGGATGCCACCATCTTTGAAGGCATGATAGTCAATTAGCATATTCCCTCCTTATTGGCTGTGTGCACCGCCGTCATTGTGAGTGTCAGGGTCAATTAGCATGTTCCCTCTTTATTAGATAGGCTGTTGTACTTGTGCTCTACATAATTGTTTCAAATTTTCTTATTTCATGTGTGAAGAATTCCCAAATATAACAATAAGAGAAATGTACTTAATAAGGATTTTGTCCCTTAATTATGAGGCTTTCCAAGAATCAGGATATAATATAGGCTCACATTTAGCCTTTTTATTTGTGAATCTGTAGCCTTATATGACCACAAGTATGGAAAGAAGCCCACAGATTCTTGAATTCAATAGCTTAATAACATAACTGTTTCTTTATAATTCTATACAATAAAGAGGCGATATGCAAATTAACCCTCACACCCTCATAAGATGGCTGCCTACAACCAGGCCAGCAGAGGGGTAGTGAGAGATGACCAAATGACTGAACAGCAGGCTGCATGGGGTGACCAGGCCAGCGGGGGAGCAGTTGGGGGTGACCAGGCCAGCAGGGGGGGAAGTTGGAGGTGACAAGGCCAGCAGGGAAGGTAATAAGAGGCAATCAGGTCAGTAGGGGGGAAAGGCAAACAGGCTGGTGGGAGGGGGCAGTTAGAAGGGACCAGGGTGGTGGTGAGGGCAATTAGGGGTGAAGAGACCTGCGAGGTGTGCAGTTAGGTGTGACCAGGCTGGCAGGGGTAGGCAGTTAGGAGCAACCAGGTTAGCAGGGAGGGGGTAGTTGGGGGCAACCTTGCCAGCAGTGGGGAGAGAGCAGTTAGGGGTGACCAGGCCAGTAGGCAGATGAGCAATTAGGAGCCAGAAGTCCAGGATTGTGAGAAGGAATGCCTACTGCTGGGATCGGACCTAAACTGGCAGTCAGATATCCCCCGAGGGGTCCTAGATTGGATAGGGTCCAGGCTTGGTTGAGAGGACCCTCCCCCACATGCACGAAATTTGGTGCACTGGGCCTCTAGTTTTATATATATACTAGAGGCCTGATGCATGAAGATTCATGCAAGAATTGGCCTTCCTTCCCCTGGCTGCCAGCACTGCCTTTGCTCCAGCCTGGAGCTGCCTTGCCGCCTTCCCATGCTGCTTAGAGGCCTGAAGTGACTGGGGAGGTTCAGAAAGCCTGCATCCCACCCCTGGAAGCCCAGTGTCCATTTATGCAAATTAACTTGCCATCTTTGTTGGGTTAATTTGCATGCTCACTCCTGATTGGCTGGTGGGCATCATGAAGGTAGGGTCAATTTGCATCTTTCTCTTTTATTAGTGTAGATAAACTCTCCTATATCTATGTTCACATACATACTACATATACATACAGAAAATAACATACATATGGAGAATAACCTCATTTCCAACTGATATCAATAAATGAGTTGACATCAATACAAACTTGTCAACTCATAGGAGGGCAGTTGGGGGCAACCAGGCCTGCAGGAGAGGACAGTTAGGGGTGGCCAGGCCTGTAGGGGAGGGCAGTTGGGCAGGATCAGGCTGGCAAGGGAGAAATTAGGCGTCAATCAGGCTAGCAGGGGAATGGTTAGGAGGTGATCAGGCTGGCAGGCAGAAGCAGCTAGGGGCAATCAGACAGGCAGGCAGGTGACTGGTTTGGAACCAGCAGTCCTGGATTGTGAGAGGGATGTCTGACTGTCCATTTAGGTCTGTCAGACAGCCTTCAAGGGGCTCTAGACTGGAGAGGGTTCAGGCTGAGCTGAGGGACACACACACCCACCCCCATGCGTGAATTTCATGCATCAGGCTTCTAGTCAATAAATGAGTGGTTTAAAAACCATGGTACAGATTTGAAGATGGCAGTGTAGGTAAATGCCTGCACTTGCTGCCTCCCAAAACCACATCAAAATTACGACTAAAATACAAAATAACTATCATCCAGAACTGCTGGAAAGCTAGCTGAATAAAAGTCCTACAACAAAGGAAATAAAGTGGTTTGGCTCAGTGGATAGAGCATCAGCCTGCTTAAGGGTCCCAGGTTCAATTCCAGTCAAGGGCATGTACCTTGATTGTGGACACATCTCCAGTAGGGGGTGTGTAAGAGGCAGCTGATTGATGTTTCTCTCTCATCGATGTTTCTAACTCTCTATCCCTCTCCATTCTTTTCTTTTAAAAAATGAATAAAATATATTTTAAAAAGAGAGAGGGATATAAAGAAGAAAGCACACAGACTGATAAGAGTTGCGGAGTTGTGGAGACACAGATGGGGTTGGTCTGGCACCCATGTATTAGGAGGGAGATCATCTCTCTGGAGCTTTCCCAGAGAAGCAAGGAGTCCCAGCCCCACACCAGACCATCAGACCAGGCTTCCAGAGCTGTGAAAAGAAATCCCTATAGGCAGTAAGAACTTCAGGCTATAAAAACCAGCTCAGTGACACACAGTATGCTGGAGCCCAGTTGTTCCTCTGAAACAGCCAGCACCACCAACTGAACTTACAAGGTCTTGCTTTCTTGGAGCTCCAGCACCAGGATGAGGCTCTGGGGGACACAGACAGACTAGGGGAAACTGGATTGTCTGGCATCATGGCAGAAAATCAAGTATGGCTTTATTCCAGATGGCGGTGCTCACAGGGATCATTGTTCCTATCCTGGGACCGCCCCAGTAGAATGGATGTCTGGCAGCCATTTTTGTTTGCTGGTGATTCCCTAAAATCCTGCCCCATTCAATTTAAAATTTCATCCAAGCTGTGTGAATAGGCTTTTGCATGTGCATGGCCTATACTTGCTCAGGCTAAAATCTATCAAACAAGCTGCATCTGGATCTGGAAGCCCCAAAACTATCAATAAAAAGCTCAAGACCTGCACCAGCCTGCCTTGCTTCACAACTGAGCCTCATCTGGGTACTTCCAAACCCAATACATGAGGAAGAATCGGAAGACCTCTCTGTAGCTCCTGCTAGGTGTCCCCAGGCAGTGTCTGATTTTGCAAAAGGAGACTCAAGATCCAGTGTATCTAATGGTCAGTGTCAGACCATACCAAATTACAACTCTACACACGCATAAGTGACACACTCAAGGGGCAGACTCAGTGAGCATCAAAGCCCCACTGAAGCAAGTCCTGCTCTATAGGCATGTCTCCTGCACAGCAGTTCTCCCACTGTAGTCACACCTGGTCCTCACAACCAATTGGCCTGGAGGGCAATTCCTCCCATTGACACCAACAGCAATCAAGTCTCAACTACAATAAGACTGTTCTACTAACCCACAAAGGGATGCATCTAGAACTCCCGGATAAAGTGACTGGGGAGGCTGAGCCATGGGGCCCTATAGAACACCTACTATACAAGTCCTCTCTACCAACTCAAGGAGACATAGAAGCTCTACAAAATACATGGAAACAAACACAGGGAAGCAGTCAAAATGAGGAGACAAGGAAACATGTCACAAATGAAAGAAATGGAAGAAAGCAAACTGCTGGATATAGAGTTCAAAATCACGGTTATAAGGTTACTCAAGGAATATTTTAGAAACTTCCAAAAGATTGAAAAGGACCAGTCATAAATTAAGCATATACTGACTGAAATAAAGAGTAATATACAGAGATTCAACAGTAGAGGGTTCTGAAAATCAAATCAATGATTCCAACCAGAAGAACAAAAGGAAAAAAATAGTTAAAAAATATGAAGATAGTGTAAGGAACCTCTGGGACAACTTCAAGCATACCTACATCCTAATTATGGAGATGCCAGAATAACAGAGTTAGCAGGATATTGAAAACCTATTTGAAGAAATAATGACAGAAAACTTACCCTACCTGGTGAAAGAAGTAGACTTACAAGTCCAGGAAGCACAGAGAACACCAAACAAGAGGAACCCAAAGAGGACAACAACAAGACATAGGATAATTAAAATGCCAAGGGCTAAAGACAGAGAGAATCTTGAAAGCAGCAAGAGAAAAGCAGTTAGTTATCTACAACGGAGTGCCCATACAACTTTCAGCTGATTTTTCAACAGAAACTATGCAGGACAGAGAGGAGTGGCAAGAAATATTCAAAGTGATTAATACCAAGGACCTACCACCAAGATTTCTCTACCCAGAAAAGCCAGCATTTGGAATTGAAGGTCAGATAAAGAGCTTCACAGGCAAGAAAAAGCTAAAGGAGTTCATCACCACCAAATCAGTATTATATGAAATGTTGAAGGGTATTCTTTAAGAAGAGGAAGAAGAAGAAAAAGATAAAAAATATATGAACAATAAAATGGCAACAAATACATACCTATCAACAATTGAATCTAAAAATAAAAATAAATATAAAATCAAATAAACAGAATAAACTGAGGAATAAAATAGAATAAAAGGCATGGAAATGGAACAGATTGACAATTCTCAGAAGGAAGGGGGTTTGGGGTGTGTGAAGAGAAAAAAAAGATCTTATATACATGTATGGACATGGACAGTAGGGTGGCAAAGGCCTGGGCTTTGCTGGGAACTGGATGGATGGGTGCAATCTGGCGGGGGAGGGGGGGCTCATCTGTAATACTCTCAACAATAAAGATTTTTTAAAAAGCCATGAAACATTTATAGAATGGAATACTACTCAGCCATAAAAAAGAAGGAAATCTTACCTACTGCAACAGCACAGATGTCCCTGGAGAGTACTATGCTAAGTGAAATAAGCCACTCAGAGGAAGACAAATACTGTATAACATCATTTATATGTGGAATTAATGATCAAAAGAAACAATATAGAAATAGACTTGTAGATACAAAGAACTGACTGACAACTATAAGAGGAGAGAGAGGTTGAAGAGCCTTGTGAAAAAGTTGAAGGGATTAAGAAAAAAAAAAAAGCATAGATATAGACAACAGTATGGTGATTGCTAGAGAAAAGATTGTGAGAGGAGGTAGAGAGGATATAGGAAGGATAAATGTACAATAAAATATATAGATGATATATTATAGAATTGTACACTTGAAACCTATATAACCCCAGTCAGTTTAATAAAAATAATAGTGTTAAATGCTTATATATTGATTAGTTTAAACAACAAAATTATAGAATTGAGAACAGATTAGTGGTCCATGGGCTATGGTGAGGGAAGGATGCAGGTGTGATTAATAAGGGGTCATATCCTTGTGGTGATAGAATTGTTCTGTATATTTTATATCTTGATTGAATCAAGGTCAATATCCTGAGTGTAATGTGATACTATAATTTTTCAAGATGTCACCATTAGTATAACATGGGTAAGATTATACATAATCTCTCTGTATTATTTCTTGCAAGCACAAGTGAAATAATTATCCTACATAATAAAATCCTAATATGCAAATTGACTGAACAGTGGGATGACCAGTTGGTATGATGTGCACTGACCACCAGGGGTCAGATGCTCAATGTACGAACTGCCCCTGGGTGGTTCATGCATTCCCACAGGAATAGCGCTGCTCAGCTAGAACTGGGCGCAAGAATGGCAAGCGCAGCAGCAGTGGCAGGTGCCTCTCCCACCTCCAATGCAAGTGGGTGGTAAAAAGCGAGGGGCCCCTGATTGTGAAAACCCTGACTATGAGAGGCATGTCTGACTGGAAGTTTAGGCCCAGGGGGATGGGGACTAAGCCTGTAGGTGGTCATCACCTGAGGGTTCCTGGACTGCGAGAAGGTGCAGCCAGGGCTGAGCCCCCCACCCCCCCCCCCCCCCGACACACACACACACACCGCAAGTGCACAAATTTTGTGTATCAGGCCTCTAGTCTAAAAATAAAAAGCATAATTAAAATAGCAATAATAATGCCATTATATACAAACATGAATGACATTTTTAATAGACTAATTACATTTTCTAAAAAGAGCGTGAGCAGGGTGACATGGCTTTACATTATTACAAATGTCTTTAATGTCTAGTTTAATAGAATGCTGGATTCGCATCTCTGCTTCTAAATTCAGCCTATTGCAATATCACAGGTCATGTAGCGTTTGGAATACTCCACTTTATTCTTGTGAAAGAAAAAAAAATGCAAAATGCAACAGAGATTTTAGTGTTATAGAAAATGTTAATGCACTGATAACCTAAAAAGATCTTAGGGACCACCTAGTGGGCTCTAGACTAAATTTGAAAATCAAAACCGAATAATATATTGCCTCTTGATATGACGTTTTGATGCTGCTATAATATTAATTGTGCTAATAATTCAGTTTCAGCTCCAAGGATAATATTATAAAGCTACTCCCCAAGTCCATGGTGAAGTGTTGGAATAAAGAACTTCTTTGGCAGCCTCACAGATCTAAAAGCTCCCAAATGAGCACACAGTAAGCAAAACAAACTGTTCCAACTGCTGCATTTTGCTCGCTTCCTCTCTGCTGAAGATTTCTGGCTGCTTACTTCAAAGGGAACACTATGTGAGGAGAGCATCTGTGGGGAGAAGATAGCAAAGGGAATGCAGCAACTAAAGAACCATCAACTTGAAACATTTTTGTAAAATGCCAAGACATTTATGCACTGGGACATAGTGTCAGTGGAAAACCTAAAAGGAAACGTGCACTACAGTGAGAGGAACTGTCAGTACGGATTCCTTAACCCTTCCAAGGTCTCTTCCTCCATCCTTCACCTACATTACTCTTGAACCCTGCCATGGGGCAAAGTTGAAGAGAAATTGACATCCAAAATGAGATTGTATATTTGAACTAATCCCCACTTTTAGTTTAGCAAGAGATTCTGTCTCACAATGTGCAGTAAATGCTCAGCACTAAGCTGGGGAAATGTTCTTTCAACTTTGGCTAATAGCAAATCTACTGAATTGAAAATGAGCAATTATTTACCATAAGAGCCTTGGAAAGAAGACTAGATTTAAAATAAAACTGGATAAAGTGAACATAAAACTTTGTATATTAAACATTCAACAGAGCTATTATGAGAAATGTAAGCAATTAATGTTATAAGAAATTTAAAGACCAGAGGGGAAAACTCTCCAAAGTTTAACTTTGTGGATGGAATTAAATAAAGAATGATCATAATTAGTTTTGCCTTTGCCCTTTACAACCCAAATAACTTCCCAAATTGATTTTATCTTTCTGAAAGAGGTATTTCTATAGTTATAAATTTTGGGTTAACCTAGTTTCATAATAGCTACTGTTTATTGAGGGTATAATATTTGCCAGGAGCTTTGCTATGTGATTTGTTACATTATCTCTACTTTCCATAAAATCCCCGAAGAGCAACTGGCATTATTCCTATTCTATAGATGAGTAAACTGAGGCTCAAAGCCTTTCAGTGCCTTGACCTAGATCACACACTGAGAAGGCAGATAAACTGAGATTAAAGATTTAAGCCAGGTTTCTTAGCTCATATCATGTTGCCTCCTCCTGATTTCTGTGCATTTGAGATTATTTTGAAGTGGGCTTCATGTACTTGTGTTGATTTCTGTTAAAATCCCTAGTCATTCTTGACAGTAAAGCTATAAATGATGAGAGGTGAAATAATGTTCCTATACCCTTTAATGCTTGAATCTCTAAGATTTGACCTAGGTTTATTGGAGCTCCTCAATTTTTATCTATGGAAGTTCCTTCAATTGAATTGGTGAAAAGCCTGACATGCAGATTTCCCCTAAGAGAACAATCTCCTTCAGAAACATTTAAACATGCAAATGCTAGTCACTCTCCTTATTTTCTAAGCCAAGGCTTGCCTAGTAATTAGCATGACAGCAAAAGTATATATGTACTTCAAAACAAGACTTATCCTAAATTGGAGCATGCAGGATTTTCTTAGGGATGCCACTAGCAAAGTACCACCAACAAGGTAGTTTAAAACATTGGAAAGTAATCCCTTACAGTTTTGAAGGCTGGAAGTCAGAAGTCAAGGTGTGGGTTGGGTCATGTTCCTGCTGAAGGTTCTAGTGAAGAATTATTCCAGCCTCTTCCTAGTCTTTGTTATTGCCACCAATTCTTGGCATAAGCTTGCCTTAAAGCTGCATCACTCCAATCTCTGCCTTAGTTGTTATATAGCCTCCCTCCTGTGTGTCTGGTCCCAAATTTTCCTCTTCTTATAAAGACACCAATCATTAGGTTAGGGCCTACACTGATCTAGTATCACCTCCCCTCAATTTAACTGATTACATCTTCAAAGATCCAATTTCAAAATGAAATTACATTATGAAGTTCCAGGTGAAGAATTTGTATAATATTTATTTTTTGGAAGGCCTAGGAGTGAGCTCTGTGACCCTTTCCTGTCATTTCACACATATACCTGTTTGCAAAAGAAAGTGGTTAGTGAGTAGTACCTATGTCATTTATGTCACTTTAAGATAATCACCCTGGCCCTGTCCCGTATGTCTCAGTTGATTGAGTGTCTTCTCTTGCATGGAAAGGTCATGGGTTCAATTCCTGGTCAGGGTACATACCCAGGTTGTGGATTTGATACAGGAGGCAACCGAATGATGTTTCTGTCTCTTGTCAATGTTTCTCTCTCTTTCTCCCTCTTCCTTCCTCTCTCTCTAAAACAAATAAAGTATCTATTTTTAAAACATAGCAAAAAAGGATAATCACCCTGCTCTATTTCAGTTTTTGGGCATAAGTCTTTATCTGAAATAATTTTATTTGATTATTGGCTCATTGTTTTGTCTGTCTCCTCTACAAGGTAAATTCTCTGAAGGCAGGGAACTTACCAATTTATTCATTCAGTAAACATTTAATTAATGCTTACTATTTGTCAGGCACTGTATTCAGCACTAAAGTTTCAAGTGCAAGCAAAAGCAAATGTATATTTCCAGATCTCAATATATCAAATACTATTCCTAGTGTCATGGGTACATACACAATCATAAGATTTAGCTTTTTGGTACTGCTTACAAACAACCTTTGTATCCAAGAATAAAATGAGACTTAAAAGCTAAATCACATCAAATCATGCCTATAATCAGAATGCAACAAGGAAAATAAGAATAGTCTGTATTAGTTGGTTAAAATAGGATTAGAAGTAAAGTCTGTATTAGTTGGTTAAAATAGGATTAGAAGTAAATGTTTTCATTAGGCAGAGGAGAAAGGGATACATTCCAGGACCATAAGTCTGACTTGAGCAATGGGGTAAAATATACTGAGAAATGCAGCTGAATAAGTCAAATACAATGATAACATGTTATGAATGAGAAAACACTATTATAAAGTATTTATTATTTAACAGATGATTCAATAATGGTTTCTAGTGATCCTGACTTCCTAGATTGCTATGCTGCATAAAAATTAACCAGATAAATTCTAAACAAAATAAATAAAAGTTTTACCTTTAGAATCCTACATAATAAAAGAGTAATATGCAAATTGACGATACCTCTGCTACACCCACAAGCCACGCCCACCAGAGAATCAGAGCGAGCATGCAAATTAACTCCAACAATATGGCTGCGGCCACAGATAGCAGGAGGGAGGCTTGGGTTTCCCTGGCAACAGAGAAGCCAAACTTTCTGCCTCAGCCTAAGCCTCCACTCAAGGCTACAAAGTTTCAATTATAGAAGGTAAACAAATCCAAACAGAAACGGCAGCCACCACTGAGCAAGTAGGAGGCTTGGCTCTGCTCCAGGCTACAAAGTTTCAATTGTAGAAGGTAAATAATTTCCAGATATCAGGGCCTCTGCTTGGGTCACTGGAGGACATGGCTGGCATGCAAACTATCATAGGTCCCTTGCCCAGGCTGCCCCATACCCCAAGGGAACCCCCACCCTGATCTAGGACACCCTTCAGGGCAAACCAGCTGGCTCCCACCCATGCACCAGGCCTCTATTCTATCTAATAAAAGAGAAATATGCAGATTGACCATCACTTCAACACACAAAATGGCTACCCCATGTGGTCAGAGACCTGACCCCATGTGGACACAAGATGGTCACCACAAGATGGCCAGCAGAGGACGGCAGTTGGGAGGGACCAGGCCTGCAAGGGAGGACAGTTGTGGGCGATCAGGCCAGTAGGGGGAGGCAGTTGGGAGGCACCAGGCCTGCAGGAGATGACAGTTAATGGTGACCAGGCCAGCAGAAGAGGGAAGTTGGGTGCAAACAGTCTGGCAGGGGAGCAGTTAGACATCAATCAGGCTGGCATGGGAATGGTTAGGGGTGATTAGGCTGGCAGGCAGAAGCAGTTAGGAGCAATCAGGAAGGCAGGCAGGCGAGCAGTTTGGAGCCAGCAGTCCTGGGTTGTGAGTGGGATGTCCGACTGTCAAGTCTAAACGGGCAGTCGGACATCCATGAGGGGTCCCAGATTGGGGAGGGTGAAGGCTGGGCTGAGGGACACCCCCTCATGCTCGAATTTCATGCACCAGGTCTCTAGTACTTACATAAAATAGATTTCTGATCATTACAATAAGACAGAATGAAGAAAACAATGTGCCTGACAACAATTACATTGAAAATTTCCAGAGTTTTCTTGATCACAAATTACAACATCAATGGTATTTTCTGTCTATTTAAATCCAATGCAAGCATCCACAACAATAATAGAAAACCAGGTCCCAGACCACCAAACTAATAAACTCACTGTTCTTACAACTAGTCATATCACAGCTAGAACAGTAGGGGTTTAAATCATAACTCTGCCTTTTAAGAGGGGCATATACATATTAGAGTGCATTTAGGTGAGAACAAGTAGGATACCATCTGATTCAAAGAAAAATTATAGACAATGGACAAATATACTATAGAGAAGTAATACTATGGAAGACTTTTTATATGGAAGATTTTTTTTGTATGGAAGATTATTTTCAAGCTTTAAGGGCCATTATGAAGAAAAGGAATAGATAGGTATGTTCAGTTTTTCCAGTATAGAATAGTGTAGTCAAATGTATATGTCTATTGGAGCTAATTAGCTATGAATTCCTGCCTCTATCACTTACTAATTGTGTGATGTGTCACAAGTTACTTCTGTGAGCTTCAGTTTCTCAATTTATAAGTGGGATTCATAACTATACCTCTCTCCCTCACAGGGTTGTTGGGAGAATTAGAATAAAGAAAAATAAAATAAATAGTTTTATAAAGGAGAAAGCTAATGGATTTATCGATAGGACAAAAATTAATGTGACACAGTTTTAGTCAACAAATGGGGCATATGCACAATCTGAGCTGCTTCCAGTTCATGCTTCATTCATTCATTCACACATACATTCATTCATCAAACATGTTAAAGAGCTATTATGTGACAAGCACAGTACTAGACACTAGGGATGCAATAATGAAGAAAAAAATAATCCTTGCCCTGATAGAGCTAAGACTCTGTCAGCAGCCACAAATAATAAACAACCATACATAATATAATGCCAACCAGAGATAAGTGCTATGAAGAACCCAAACAAAGGTCTCAGTAGTGGGAGAACATTTCAAATTGCCTGATCAAGATAGGTCTCTCAGGAGGTGACATTTCAGCAGACTTCCACATGAAGTGACAGAGTGAGACAACGTATATCCAGGAAAGGTGCTTTCGTGTGAAAGAAGTATAAATTGGTGCCTGGTCAGAGTGGCTCAGTAGTTGAGCAGTGCTCTATGAACCAGATAGTCATGGTTTGATTCCTGGTCAGGGAACATGCCTGGGTTGTGGGCTTTCCCCAGTGTGGGGTGTACAAAAGGCAGCTGATCGATAATTCTCTCTCATCATTGATGTTTCTATCTCTCTCTCCCCTCCCTTCCTCTCTGAAATCATTAAAAAAAAAAAAAAGAAGAAATACAAATCGGTAGTTGCAAAATAGTCACAGCTATGTAAAGTATAGCATAGGGGATATAGTCAGCAATATTATTATATAATAACAATATATGGTGCCAGATGGGTACTAGATTTATTGGGATAATCACTTAGTAAGTTATATAATGTCTAATCAATAGGTTATACACTGAAACTAAGTATGTCAATTGCAATAGAAAAATGACTTTTTAAAAGTAAAATAAAAAAATAAAAAAATAGATGGACTCCCAGGCATTGGCCTGAATTACTGAAAGGATGTTGTTTCAATTAATTGCAATAGGCAAGTCTGAGACAGGAACTGGTTTGGAAAGAAATTTCTGGGGTTAAATTCAAGATCCATTTTGGGTTCTGTCATCATTACCCTGTGTATAGAAAGATAGGCATTAAATGTTTGTATCATAGAATGAAAAATGAATTGATGAGTGTGTTACAGACTCAATTAGCCAATGAATAAGACTAAGTACCCTCTCTAGGTTTCCTGTAACTCGTGAGTGTTGACTGGTCCACAGTGTGAGCCAGTCAGAAAATATTATTGGAGGATTAGACAAAAGGTTGAGACAATAACCAAATTCAGAAGAGACTGTCATTGGAAATATATCAAATCAAGAGACAGTTAATAGAGAGTACTGAGAACTCACAGCAGAGATATTGAGATGATTGTGTGAGCAATGAAGCAATAAAAATGGTACCATGTAAAAGAAGGAGACTGAATAAAGAAATATAGAAATTTTTTTTTTTATTTCTAGGTGTATTTTCGACTGTGAAGGATACTTTTGATGCACTATAACACATCATTTCACTTATTTATATACAGTCTTAAAAATAGCTAAAATAAAGGCAAATTTTTAATAGAACGAAAAAATATATATGAAAGTGCTTTGTTTTCTTGTCTTACTGAGTATACCTACCTCCTTCTAAAGGCATGTTTTTCTGCTACATGCAATAGTCCAGGGTAGTAAGGATTTGCATCATGACAATAGCTTGAGATCCTTGTATTATTGAGAGAAAAGTAACTGTCCAAATCCTTTATCTTCTAATTGATATTTCAAAGGCAATTTAAAAATTGATCTGTGATTACTTAGAACACAGAGCCCCTAACCAATAATGTGCAGAAGATAACCTTTCTACCTATAATGTTTGCTAAGGAGTTCTGTTGATCTATATTAGGGGTGTCGAACTCAATCAGAGAAGGGGCCAAAATCTAAAATCCAGCCTAAATAGCGGGCCAAATGGTTTACTGAACAGTCATAAACTGACAATGTCATAAACTGACAGCAGAGTGCAGTGATGACAGCGCGGTGCGGGCCACATTGCAAGGCCTGGCGGGCTGGATTTGGCCCGCGGGCCTTGTGTTTGACACATGTGATCTGTATAGTAAAAAGGATATAGCCTGCCCAACCAGCATGACTCAATAGTTGAGCATCCACCTATGAACCAGGAGGTCACAGTTGAATTCCAGGTCAGGGCACATGCCTGGATTATGGACTCAATCCCCAATGGGGATTGTGCAGGAGGCAGCTGATCCATGATTCTCTATCATCATTGATGTTTCCATCTCTCTCACTCTCTCTTTTCCTCTCTGAAATCAATATTTTTTAAAAAATGAAGGATATGACCTAGAACAATGAAGTAAAAGAAAATCCCATTTCTTATCACCCAAGAAACTGTGAGGAGAGGAAGAGAGAGAAAATGTGATATGTGTGTCTCAGACTCCCCTCTCTAAGTCTCAACTCTGAAGGGAGAGATACAGCACTATGTTGTTGTTGTTTTTTGTATGTTTGTTTTGTTTTTTCCTCTTTATCTAGAAATATTTTTTGGTATAAAATCAACTTTAGAAGAAGGCAACTCCTTTGTTTTGGGGTTGGAGGGGATGACTATGACCCTTTTAGTTTTGCAAAAGTAGAACTAGATCCCATTCTAAAATGGAAAGCTTCAAGTAAACAAATATAAATTGTCTATATAATAAAGTAATAGGAGAGCAACACCTTTGCAGATAGTAAAACTAAATTTATTGTATCTAATCTTTAGGATTTTAGATGAAGTTACTAGAGTACAAAACTTAAGACCTAGAGGAAAATGTTGGTAGTCCAAGACCTAATATGAGAAGATGAACACAGGAGAACATGGTTTGATTCTGTGTTCAGATATATTTAATTTAAAGTTTTAAGATGGTTTTATACATTGCAATTTATATGTATTTTCCCCAAGTTGGCGGTAAATCTTATTAAGTGTTATAATTTGGCCTAAAACAGTCGGAAATTGAGACAATAATTTGTCTATACAAGTGTCATTTCAGTAAAAGTCACAGGATTAGGTACCAGAAGAAACACTATCATCAGATCAATGAAAGAGCTGTGGTACATTTATACCAAGGAATACTATACAGCAGTAAAAAAGAAAGATCTCTTTGAGACAGCTTAGAGGAACCAGGAAAGTATTATGCCAGCAAAATAAACCAGTTAGAGAAAGACAAGTATCACATGATCTCACTCAAATATAGAATCTAATGAACAAATTAAACTGATGAACAAAATAGATCCAGAGCCTTTAATCCTGGCTTTGGCTCAATCAGGTCCAGTCCACTCTGCCTTCCGTTTGGTTTGAGCCCAAGGTGAGTGGCTGCACACAAAATTGTGTCTGTTGGCCCTTTAAGGGGGTTCCTGCATTTCCAGCTGTCTCTCACTGGCAGACAGCAACCCCACTGCTTTTCACAGTCAGATGTGCTGTGGGCACCTTTCTCAGTTCCATTGCTCTGGGCTGGAGAGCCCAGCATGGGTTTTATACCCAAGAGTTCTCAGTGGGAATCCCCCCCGCCCCACCAGCTGAAATATCCCTCCAGAACTTCAGCAGCTGTCTATGGGAGCATAGCAAGCTGCCCTTCCTGCCAGTCTCTATGTGGTCTCCACTTTATTTCCTTGGTTATCAGGTTTCTCTCTAGCTAGTCTTTAGTTGATTTTTCAGGGTGGTTTCTCTGTATTTTTAAAAAAATATATGTTTTGCCGAAACTGCTTTGGCTCAGTGGATAGAGCGTTGGCATGCGGACTGAAAGGTCCCAGGTTCGATTCCGGTCAAGGGCATGTACCTTGGTTGTGGGCACATCCCCAGTAGAGGGTGTGCAAGAGGCAGCTGATCGATGATTCTCTCTCATCGATGTTTCCAACTCTCTATCCCTCTCTCTTCCTCTCTGTAAAAAATCAATAAAATATATTAAAAAAATACACACACACACACACACACACACACACACACACACACACACACATATATATATATATATATATATATATATATATATATATATATATAATTTTTTTTTATTGAGTTCAGAGAGGAAGAGAGAGGGAGAGAGAGATAAAAACACCGATGAGAGAGAATCATTGATTGGCTGCTTCCTGCACACCCCACACAGGGGAATGAGCCCGCAACCCAGGCTCAATCCCTGACCAGGAATTGTGCCCTGACCAAGAATTGAACCATGAACTCCTTGTTCAGCCACTGAGCCACAGCGGCTGACCTGTTTTTTCTGTATTTTCCCTGTATTTCCAGTTTTGTCCTAAGAGAGTGTCAGTGTAGCTTCCACTTACTCTGCTACCATTTTGGAATTCTAAGGTTATTTTTCAATCTTATAATTTTACTTTATCTAGTCTCTTTATCATTTTATAAGAAATCATTCCTTAAAATCAAAATATCATATTCTGGTAATAAATAGATTCACATTATTTAGAGGAATTAGAAATTCTGACAACTGAGTGAATCCATGATAAACAAATTGGAAAGATGTGAAATATGACTGCAAATCTAAAATGTGCGGGTTCATGAAAAAATAATGTGCCCATACCTCCTATTTTTTATACAGACAACAAAACATCAGCCTGGATATAGAATTAAAGATTATAAAATTACAATGTACATGGGGAACTGCATTAGATATGATGGTGCCAAAAAAATCTCACAGATATTACTGAAATGAAGCTTTGTGACCAAAAACAAACAATTTACTACCTTTACTGCCACCTATATAATTTCAACAACTGAACTGCCTGGCTAAACAAGCATTGCCACACAGCCACAAAAACCTAAAGAAATTGTAGACAGGCAACTACACTGTGATTTATGAAGTCAGCTTTTGTTCAACCAAGGGATTAGAATTTAATAAGCTGGCCTACTTAGCTCTGAATTAGACATAACCAATCAGGAAAAAAAAAAGTATGAGAAATAAGCTTATAAGGAGATTCATGTATCATATCCTAAAAGGCCACTTATTCAATTATCAAACGTTTCTTCAAAGTTCACTGACAAGCCCTTTAGGGAACAGAAAATGGTGTAAAATGTGGACCTTGTCCTCAGGAGGCTTACTTAGTCTATTATGTGAAGCAGATTTGCATACAAATATGTACATTACAGGGCATCATGGAGGCACAATATGATACTATGAAAATCAGATCTGGGAAAAAATACCACCAGCTGGAGAGCTAAGAGAAAGCTTTAAAAAAGTAGCACTTAGTTTGACTTTGATGGTGTATAGTGTTTGGATATAAAGGGGAGCAAGAGTGCACAGAAATATACATGGTATAGAATCTAAATCAATTGGATGAAAGTCTTAAGAAAAATGAGGTAAATAATTTTGGAAGTAGGACATATAGAGTCAGATAATAAATAGAAATATGATCTTCGAGCTGTGAATACAGCAATATGTGAAGAATAGTTTTAATTAGATTAAATTAAGCAAATATTTTCCAAGTGCCTACTATGTTCCAGACATAAAAAATTAGGGGCTATCCCTAGCTTCTTTGGCTCAGTGGATAGAGCATCAGCCTGCGAACAAAAGGATAACAAGTTTGATTCCTGTCAAGGGAATGTACCTCAGTTGCATGCTTCTCCTCAGCTTAGGCCCTGATCAGGGCACATGCAGGAGTCCTGTCTTTTCCACTCTCTCTAAAAATCAATGGAAATATATTCTCAAGTGAGGATTAAAAACTAATAATAATAATTATTAGGAGTTAGAGAAATACATGAGATAAAGAAAGTCAATATTAGACAATTGTAACAGTCAATTTTTAAGTTAATTATTGCCAGAATAAAGATGAAGATTAGCCAAAACCGGTTTGGCCCAGTGGATAGAGCATCCGTCTGCGGACTGAAAGGTCCTGAATTCGATTCCAGTCAAGGGCATGTACCTGGGTTGCGGGCATATCCCCAGTGGGGGGTATGCAAGAGGCAGCTGATCGATGATTCTCTCTCATCGATGTTTCTAACTCTCTGTCCCTCTCCTTTCCTCTCTGTAAAAAATCAATAAAATATATTTTTTAAAAAAAAGATGAAGATTAAAGAAGTCAAAGGTAACAAGAGCAGGTATCTTATCTGTCTTGTGTAATTTTGTGTCCTCTCTTCCTAGAATAGTGACTGATACTGAGTAGTTATTCAATTAATACTGTATATGAACCTTGGCCAGTGTTGCTCAGTTTGAGCATTGTTCTGTGCACTGAAAGGTCACCAGTTCAATTCCCAGCCAGGGCACATGCCCAGATTGATCTCTGGTTGGGGGGTAGCCAATTGATGTTCTCTCTCACATCAATGTTCCTCCCTCTCTCTCTCTCTCTCTCTCTCTCTCTCTCTCTCCATATATATATATATATATATATATATATATATATATATATATCCCTCCCTCCCTCTTCCTTCCTCTTTTTTTAAAAATCAATAAACACATATCTTTTCAAAATACTGTATATTAGTAAATTAATCAATAAATTAAAAAGCAAATGAACCATGGGGTTTATGTTTGAGTGAGTGGGGAAATGGAGACTCCTTTAACAAAAAAAAAAGGAAAAGAAATGTATTTGAACAAAACTACAAAAGTTATTGATAAGGTATCTTCTGAAGAGACAAATGTGAGGAAAATCCTGCCATCTTGCCCAGTCATCAGGACTCATGGCATCCTGTACTTAAGATTTAGATGAACACTAAATATTTTGTCACTGCTGTGTATCTTTAACAAATAACAAATGATTCGTGGAAATAATAAAACCATTTCCTCATAGATATATGCCAAAATCAAGAATGGTCATTGTCGCCGAAACCAGTTTGGCTCCATGAATAGAGTGTCGGCCTGCGGACTGAAAGGTCCCAGGTTCGATTCCGGTCAAGGACATGTACCTTGGTTGCGGGCACATCCGCAGTGGGGGGTGTGCAAGAGGCAGCTGATAGATGTTTTTCTCTCATCAATATTTCTCTCTGTCCCTCTCTGTAAAAACTCAATAAAATATATTTTAAAAAAAAGAATGGTCATTGTCAATGAGAAGATCAGCTAGAGGGAAGTAATTACATTGTAAATCAGAAGAAATATAAATCAGTAGTGAAGACTCATTTGTGAATAAAATTAAATTTTACTACAACAAAAGAAAACCTAATCTATGGGCTAATGAAGAGACAAGAGAACCATATGCTTTGCTCCCCACAGGCCCCATTGCAGGAAGATGCTGATCAGGGGAATCAGGTTTCAGCACTAGAAAAGAACAATATACTTGCTTTGTCTCTGTACCCAAATGTCTGCCTTTATGAAAGTATAATTTTTAGGTAAATGTATAATGTAAATAGTATAATAGAGGGCAGCTTAGTTGATTCATAGTCAAACAAGTAAAAGTCCTTAATATAGTGAATGAAATCAAAGTTGCATTAAAAAACTCATTTTGATATTCTATGTCCATAATATGTACATGTGTACTAACTGTCTTGTTATCCATTCATAAATAAGAGTTTCCATCAATACTTTTTTTCTTATTATGTATTTATTTATCATTAATAATTTATTTTTTCTTTGTCAGGTATTTCATTACCAAAAAAGTGAAGGGAGCAAAGGATAGTGTTTGGATATAAAGAAATAAATGACTTTCTGATTGGGGAAATTTTGTTTTAAGATTTTTTATGTATTTCAAATGTATCAAAATAAATTTTAGAAATTTCTCCTGGAATACCTTATATAATAGATAATTAGTAGGGTTCTTTTATCCTCTTCATATTGGAAGAGCTTAAAATTAATGATAGCACAACTCTTCATAAAACAAATCCTAGTCCTTAGGGCTCTGAATCATTTAATTGTTCTGGAAGTTTTAATGATAATGAAAGAGGTACAATTTCCAAATCAATTCAGTCAGTCAGTCAGTCTCTGTGGTGGAGAGAAGACCATCCAAACAAATCCCCTTTCTTCATAGACACAGTATTCTAGAAGAACATGAATGAATTAATATTATGTCAGGTTGTAGTGAGTGCTATAAAGCAAAAAAGTCAGGGTACAAGTATAAATAATGATGGAGGGGCCATAGATAATTTATATATTATTTTCATGACTGATTTTAATTTATGATTTTTCATGTTTTTTACATGTGAAGGAAAAAAATTCATGAAAAATAATAAACATAATGCATGTAGACTGTGCTGGTTCAAAGTTACCTAAACTTACCTGATGATTACTATGCCATTGATTTGTTATGTGACAAAACTATTCTCATCAATAAGTTGTTTTTAATATTTTATAGGCACAATGAACAAACTGTGAGAGGGTGCAGGCCAGGCTGAGGCCCCAGCCCCAGAGTACACAGATTTCATGCACCAGGTCTCTAGACAGCCAGTACTACACAAGGAGCACTCAGCTAATGAGGGTCACTGTGTTTGCCCTAACTCAAATGACAATTGATAATCTCTTTCTTTTTATTGTAGTGGTTACTCTCTCTACTCTTAGATCTTATAAATACATAATATTGTATGTTAATAATATTGTATGTCAACTATAATTAAATTTATAAAAATAATTTTAAAAAATGAGAGACCACTCAGCCACAAAGTAAAACAGAATGAAAACAACAAAACTCATAGATTAGAAAGGAAAAACAAAACAAAACAAAAAAACAGCTTACACTAAATAAACTAAGTATCACCCTCAAAAAGAAAGACAAAAAAAGGAAAAAAAGGCCAAATAAAGTAGAAGAAAAGAGATAATAAAGAAAAAAATCAATAAAAGGAAAAATGAGCAAATAAAGATAACTGGCAAAACTAAAAGTTGATTCTTAAAAAACACTAGCACAATTGACAAACCCTTAATAAAAATGAAGAAGATAAGAATCACCAATGTCATTAGTGAAAAAAGGAAAAATTAAATTTTCTAATCTTTTAGAAGTAATAACATGGATATTACATAGACAATACAAAATAAATATTTTCCAAGTCATTTAATAATGTCAGCATTACTCTGATACAACATTTTACAACAATATTAGAAATTAGAAAATCATGGGGCTATCTCTCTCATAAACATAGATGCAAAAATCCTAAATAAAATAGTAACATTTGAAATAGAGTGTTATATAAAAGGTATAAAATACATTTTGACCAAAGTAGAGTTATTTTAGGAAGGTAAGTTGATTTAATATTTGAATATCAATAAATGTAAATCACTACAATAACATAAAAAGGAGGAAAATTATATGATCATATCAACATATGTAGAAAATCTTATTAAAATTCAACATTTATTTGTGGAAAATATGCCCTTTACAAACTAAGAATGAAAGTCTTTAAAGGCCCTAGCTGGTTTGGCTCAGTGGATAGAGTGGTGGCCTGTAGACTAAAGGGTCCCAGGTTTAATTCCGGACAAGGGCACGTTCCAAGGTTGTGGGCTTGATCTCCCTCAGTAGGGAGATTGCAGGAGGCAGCTAATAAATGATTCTTTCTCATCATTGAAGTTTCTCTCTCTCTCCTTCTCCCTTCCTCTCTGAAATCAATAAAAATATATTTTTTAAAAGTTTTTAAAAGTATAAAATATCTACAAAGTACTTTAGCAGAATTTATACATCATAGTGAAATATTAAAAGTGTTCCTTCCAGTCAGGGGCATGTGCCCAGTTTGCAGGCTAGATCCCCACCAGTGGGGGCCTTGCAGGAAACAGCTGATAAATGATTCTCATCATTGATGTTTCTATCTCTCTCTCTCTCCCTCTCCCTTCCTCTCTGAAATCAATAAAAAAAAAAATATTTTTTTAAAAAGCTTAAAAATGTTCCCTCCTGAGATCAAGAATGAGAAAAAGATAGAAGAAATAAAGCTATCATTATTGTCAGTGGTCATGTTTTGGTAACTGAAAAGTCAAGTGAATCAAAAACTATTAGTAAGTGAATAGTTTTTAAGTTGCTAGCTACAAGATTAACAAAGTAATTTTTATTTCTATATAAGAGAACTGAACAGAATACATTTTAAAAATTAAATACCATTAAAAATAACATAAAGAATCAAGTATCTAGGAATGAATTTAACAGAAGATAGGACTGACCTCTATATAGTAAACAATGAAACATTGCAAAGAAAACATTTTCAAAGGCGCAAGTAAATATCAAGATATATCATATGTATAGACTGGAAGATTCAAAATGTCATTTCACAAATTGATCTACAGATTCAATGCAATTTGAATCAAAGTTCCCTTGAAAATGTCTGAAAATCTGACAAGCCAATTCTACAATTTTTATGGAAATGCAAGGGAACAAGGATAGTCAAGATAATCTTAAAAGACTGTTAAATGACTTACATTATTGACTATAAGTATATTTTAAAACTAGATAACTCAGTATGTATTTGGCTTACACAAACAGGATAAAAATGAGAAACCACACACACACACACACTCTCTCTCTCTCTCTCTCTCTCTCTCTCTCTCTCTCCCTCTCTCCCTCTCTCTCCCTCTCTCTCTCACACACACACACACACTCACACACACACACACACACACACACACACACAAACACAGGCTTGCATGTGTGCACAAATATTATAATCATTTGATTTGTGACAAACATATCATTGCAAAGCAGTAGAAAAGGTATCGTTTTTACAACGAATAGTTCTGGGTCAATTTGATATGTATATTGAAAAAAATAAACCTTTATTTTTATCAAATATCATACACAAGCATCAATTCCATAGTTTCCAGTTTGAAAAGCAGAAAAAAAAAGTTTTCTAAGAAAATAAAACATATATAAGAAATTAGGGAAATAATGAACAACATAAACTGAAAAACAAAAACAGACCCAAAGACAGGGAAGCATCAATCAGACTGTCAAACCTCAGAGGGAAGATAGGGGAGGGTGGGAATAAGCGGGAGAGATTGAACAAAGGACTTGCATGCATGAATATAAGCCTAACCAGTGGTCACGAACAACAGGGGAGTGGGGGCATATGTGGGGAGGAGTTTGGGATGGGAATGGGGGAATGGGGACAATTATGTGATACCATAATCAATAAAGAAATTAAAAAAAAATACCTCCGTGACCTTGGGATACCCTCAATTTTTTAATTAATATTAGAAACACTACCAAAAAAAGATAATATTCATAAATTGAATTTTATTAAAAAGTTATCATTGAGGATATAAAAAGTAAGCTCTAGTATTGGAAATATTTGTGTCACATATCTGACAAAGGATTTTTTGGTAACATATTTGCAACATTTATATCTGACAAAATAGTAAATATTGTATGGATATAAAAATGTGCATGCATGTGTATGAAAGAAATTTTTAGGGGTGAAATAGGCAGGTTTAGGACATTTTTAAAAATTAAGGGGTCTATGGAAAAAACAAAGGGTATACTTTCATAAGACAAGGGAGCTGGTCACTATTAGTCATTGATCACTATTCCCCTTTCATTTGGTCACTGTAGCAACTCCTGGGCTCAAGTCTCCTGTGAAGTACCTGAGGTTCTCTCCTTTTTCTTCTTCCTTATTGTTCTCCTATTTCCTTTGGGCTTTTCTTCCTCCCTCTTTGAATGAGAGGCCTCCTTCATTTCCATAAGACAAGGGAGGTGGGAGTGGCAAAAGGTACACATTTACAGAATAAAGGGAAGGAAATCCCCTCATTCAAAAAGGGAGGAAGAAAAGCCCAGAGGAAATAGAACAATCAAGGAAGAAGAAGGAGAGAACCTCTGGTACTTCACAGGAGACTGAGCCCTGGAGGTGTTATAGTGACCAAATGAAAGGGGAATAGTGACCAATCAGAGAGGATATCAAGGCACAAAAAAACTGCTCCTTTATAAACTGTAGAAAAGAGACTTGGTGGGACTATTTCCCCTTTCCCACATGGAAGTCTGTGCTGTGGGACTCTCTCCCTCTGCCCACCTGGGAGTCTATGCTTGTTTCTCAATAAATTCCCATATGAGGACTAATTTGCAGAAAATTTTATGAGACACAATGGGAGAATTTCCAAGAGTGGTATGATTTTGTTTTTCTTTTTTTTTATATGTATATCTCTAAAGATTTCTGAATATATATATATATATATATATATATATATATATATAATGTTTACATTTCAAACATTTTTCTGATAAATTGCATTACTGAAATCAGTACCCACTGAAGACTAAAAAAAGAATTTTTTCTCACATTGGGACTAACAATTCCTCCTTTCCCTCTCCATCTCATCTTAAAAAGAGTCCCAGATCATTCTATATTATGACAAACATAGTTTACATATAAATGATAAATGTTAATTAAAATGTTTTGAATTGAATATTTATTAAAATTTGAAGATGGTACAGCTATTATGAAAACCAGTATGGAAACCCCTCCAAAAATTAAAAATGGAATTACTAAAAGACCCATAATCCCACTTCTGAGTATATTTCCAAAGGAAATGTAATCAGTATCTCAAAGGTATCTACACACCTATGTTCATTGCAGCATTATTCACAATAGCCAACATATGAAAAAAAACACATAAGTAGATTATATATTTTGAATCTTATAGAAGCCCCAATAACTCAACTTATAAAATTTAGATTTACTTATTGTTCTGAATATTTACGTTTGGCAAGCAATTAATCTATAAAGTAAATAGCAGAGATGTATTCATTCACTTAGCAATATTTATTGAGTGCTTATTATATGCCAGCATCATTAAACATGTTAATCTTGCTTAATTCCCACAACAATCCTATGTACATTATGTTACCACAAGTGTGTGAATATGGAAATTGAGAGAAAGCTTTAGTGACTTTCTCAAGGCCTAACACCTGCAGTGTGAATAGAAAAATTGCAGAGCCTGCTTTCATCTCCCTGGCTTCTGAGACATTATTATTTCCACTGTAGTGTACTCTCTTTAGGCTGAGAGTAAATAGAACAAAGGAATAGCTCAAGATGAGGTCAGCAGGGAATGATTCTCAGAGTAGGTGGATCAAGGAAAGTACTTAAAGAGTGGGAGGATAAGCCAATTGAGGAACTGAGGAAAGAAAAATCCACCTACACAGAGGCATTAGTTGTCTGAAAGTCTGTTATATCCAGAAAATACAAGTAGTATGTGATTATTTCCCCTAAAATTAATATGTTGAAACCCTACTCACCAATGTGATTATACTGTCAAACCTCCGTGTCTCCCATCTCAATTCAGTTCTCCACCAAGTTGTTCTCAGGAAAAAAAAAAAAAGTCTCTGTTTAAGTTCTCTACCTGACAACCCTCTCACAGTGATACATCAGCATGAGAAAGTGTCTCTCAAGCCACAAAGGGGAGAATGCACCAGTATGAATCGGATTACAGCTAAATTTTGCCTCATAAATATCTCAGGAAACTGCTGTGGATATTTTTATGTTTACTTTTTTCCTTTTGTTTTTGCTGAAATAGATTATTATCACACTTTTAAAAGATAAAGAGGCCAGCCATCAAGAGTGCTAATGTTGCTAAGGGTATGAAAAAATACAGCAACCATGAGCACCACAATTGAAGAGGTAGAAAACCTGTTGTTGATTTGGATAAACAAAAAGCAGTTAGCCATTAACAGCATTTTGGAGGTGATGAAATGTGAAAAAGTGAAGGTCACACATACTGACCTCTTGGAAGACACTCTGAAATGAGAGCTGAAAGTGATTCCTTTAAGGCTAGTAGAGGTGGTTCCATGAATTTAAGAAGTGTTTATTGATAGATTAAGAAGTACATTAGACATGCACTGCATGTAAGAAAGGTTAAAACAGGGAATCATTTGGGAGTTGGAATGAAGTAATTCAATTTTTATTTATTTCTAATGGGGAGATGTGATTCGGTTTTCAAACAATTCACTTCTCAAACAGCCATCCAGAATGAATTAAGTTCAAAAACAGAGGTTCCATGGTATCAGAAAGTGAAGCTTTTGGGAGTAAATTAGAATTAGATGAGGTCATAAAGGTAGAACCCTCATGAATGGGATTTCCTGTTTAAGAGTCACAAGAGAAGCCCAGCATGATTGGCTCAGTGGTTGAGATTCACTTATGAACCAGGAGGTCTCAGATTCCTGGTCAGGGCACAAGCCAAGATTGTGGACTGGATCCCCAGTAGGGGGCGTGTAAGAGACAGCAAATCAATGTTTCTCTCTCATCATTGATTCTTCTATATCTCTTTCCCTCCCCCTTCCTCTCTGAAATCAATAAAAATATATTTTAAAAGTAGTCATTTTGCAGAATTTACCAGGCAACCAGAAAATACACAAGGAGTCCCCATAGGTTCAGGAAAAACCTTTTATTTAAAGCAGTGCTGGTGGCTCAGGGGATTCAAAGATACAAAGACTGAACAGCTAATACAATGAGATTACTCCTTATATATATTTCTAAATTCTTTGTTTTTTTACTTTTGAGCTTTTGCAGCCCTATCTAAGTTAATTAGAATGGGGAAATAAGATTACAGCTAAAAACCTAGTCTGGGTGGTGCTAGTGACCTCCCTTCTGGCTAAGCTGTTAAATTTTTGGTTTGTGGCCCTTATAAACAGGGTGTATTTAGGAAAACAGACTATTGCCTAAGGAAGGGGTAGTGACTTAATTAGGCTAACAAGAATGTGCACTAGGACACCAGTCACTGGCACAGATTCAGATTGCTAGGCCCCCCAGGTAGCTCCCTATATTCTCTTTTCGTCATAAGAGCTCTTGCTTCTCTACTCTATTCTCCAGCATGTAAGGATAGAAAGAGATGTTGGCAATCTGCAAGAAGAAGGTGCCCACCAGAACATCCAGCCTCTAAAACTGTGAGAAATAAATTTATGTTGTTTATAAGTCACCTAGTCCATGGTATATTTGTTACATCAGCCCAAACTGACCAAGGCATGCATCGTTATAGAATTTAGGGTGAAAGGGTTAGGCAGAAATAACATACCTTAAAGAGCCATGGGTCCATATCGAGGATTTTGAATTTCACCCTGTTAGTAAAAAAATAAAAAATAAAAATTAAGATACTCTCTTAAGTGATCAGCACTATATTAAATGACTCCATACCCTTTCAACAATGAGGACATTGGGTGCCATTAAAAATTATGAAATAGGCCGAAACCAGTTTGGCTCAGTGAATAGAGTGTTGGCCTGCGGACTAAAAGGTCCCCGGTTCGATTCCCATCAAGGACATGTACCTTGGTTGTGGGCACATCCCCAGCAGGGGGTGTGCAAGAGGCGGCTGATCGATGTTTCTCTCTCATTGATGTTTCTAGCTTTCTATCCCTCTCTCTTCCTCTCTGTAAAAACTCAACACAATATATTTTTTTAAAAATTATGAAATAATTCTACTTTATCAAAATCCTGACCAATCATTACAATCGCTCCAGTGTATTTACCACTTGATGCCCCTCAACCTCTTCATGAAGCTGGCCTAAATCCAGCTCTCTGTGTGCCCCATGCCTAACATAAACATGGAAGATTCCAAAGAACTCCACTGGCAATTATCACCCTAAAATTATGATCAATTATTTTCTTCTGTTTTTTTTTTTATTTCTTTTTAATTGATTTCAGAGAGAGGAAAGAAGGAGAGATATAAATATCAATGATGAGAGAGAATCGTTGATCAGCTGTCTCCTTCATGCCCCTACTGGGGATGGAGCCTGCAACCCAGGCATGTGCCCCGACCAGGAATCAAACCATGATTTCCTGGTTCATAGGTAGGCATTCAGCCACTAAACCACACTGGCTGGGCATGATCAATAATTTTAGATTGTCCCTTAATGCTTTCAGGTAATCCCATTATTCCTTTTTCATTCCAGTCAGTTCTTTCTCCCATCTCTTCAGACTTCCAACACATCCTCTCAAATTCTCACTCTCAGCTGATAATTCTGCTTCCTATTTCACCAGAGATATTGGAGAATTAGAAAAGAATTTCCAAATGCTCACACCATCCACATCTACCCACCTACCTACATCTGTGCCTATATAACCTGTGCCAAAACTCTTCAGCAATTATTCCCTCTTTCTTCTACAGAAGCATTTGCTCTCGAGTGGACCATTCTAATCAGCATTGAAAGAAACAGACCTTTTCTCCAAAATAAAGATAAATCCTTTGTAAGCCCATTTTTCTTCTATTTACAGATCTTCTCCTTTTAATTTATAGCAAAAGAAAAGAAAGAAAGAAAGAAAGAAAGAAAGAAAGAAAGAAAGAAAGAAAGAGTGATGTATAATGTATGCCCAATCTCTTTCCTTCCATCCCCTTTAGAACCCACTCAAATTAAACATTCTAAACCAATCACTCCGTAAGGGACCTCATCCACAATCTTGTCTTTACCATATAAAACCTTATAACTTCCAAATACATGCATTCAGGGCTTTCTCCTAATCTCAATAATGACCCATATATCAAACTGCTTCCTTAAAGTCACCGTTTGAATGTCTAATAGACAATTTAACTTTAATATATCCAAAACAAAGGTCCTGATAGTTTCTTCAATTGCAGTCCTTTTGTAGTTTTCCACCTTTCAAATAATGGCAAATCTTTGAGACGTTCAGGCCAAAAAAATTGTTCGGTCATCCTTGAATTCACCCACTCTCTCACATCTAATTTTGCAGGAAATTTTGTAGACTTTAACTTCAAAATATATCTAGAATCCAATCATTTATCATCATCTGTAATTGTACCTCACTATTCAAGGCAACAAAAATCTTATTTGGATTATTGCTGTAGTCTTCAAATTGCTTTTTGCCCTTGAAGTCTTTCACTTTATACTCAACACAATAGCTAGAGTAATACTGACAACTCTAAAGCAGAATGTGTTATTTCTCCATTCAAAATCCTGCAAAAGTATCTAATTCCCCATAAATAACAGGTAAATCCTATAAGAGCCTATTGGTTTCTATCTACTTCTCCAACCTCATTTCCAACAACTCTTGCCATCCCTCGCTATTCTGCATCCACACTAGCACACTTACTATTCTTTCACCATACTGAGGAGTTCCACACCTAAGTGTCCTTGACTTTGTATTCCCTTTCATATAATTTTCTTCCACCAGATATCTGTGTAGCAATTTTTCTCAATTAATTCAAGTCCGTATTTAAATGTTACCTGTTCAGGTCATCTGCTTCCAGTTAGGATATAGAAATTTGTATTTTAAAAGAGCACATGGCTTTCAACCTATAAACTACAAAATCTGTAAAAAGAAGAAACTAAAGCAAGCAAGCAAAAGAACCAAATATTAGAAAGCTGAGAATACAACTAACCTAAATGAACTAAATTCAGAAAAGGAAAAGTTGAAAAAGGAGAGAAATGATCTATAAATTTTTTGTCCATAGTGAAGTTGTGGTCGGGGGGAAGTATTTGCCACTGACTAGAATAAAAACAAATTCCAAAAATTAATAACTTGTAATGCCTACACATTAGATAGAGTAATAAATTAGAATTTCAAGGAGCTCACAAAAGAGAATGATATTGCATCTATCTGCCAAATCAAGAGATAATCTTCATTTACTACATGGGGGTACTTTTACAAAAGTTAGGGTAATGACAAGGGAGATGAAATAAATCCCTTTTAGGTAGTCTAGTTATTCATAAATTGTAAGGCAATTGCCTCTAAAGACTGCTGGTTAGGCAGAAAGGTAGAGAGAGATATCATAAGGTGTAGAAAGCCTGGAGTAGGAATGGTGACCAAGAAAAACTCTGCAGTGATCCTAAGAGCTGGCATCCAAGTTGGAGAGAAGAGAAGGATATCTACAATCCAGAAAGCATAAAAAGGGATAAACTATATTCATATATAGAAAAATTCAACATACTGAAATATTATTCTCTGTGAACTTATCCATAGATTCAATACAACCCCTATAAGAATTCCAGCAGAATTTTTTAAAGAAATTGGCAAGGTGATTTAAAATTTATTTAGAGATCTTACTGCCTATGTTTTCTTCTACAGTTTTATGGTTTTGAGTCTAACATTTAAGACTTTAATCCATCTTTTGTTTTGGTGTATGGCATAAGAAGGTGGTCTGGTTTCATCTGTCCAATTTTCCCAACACCATTTATTGAATAGACTATGTTCAACAAAAAAGAAAACAAAAGAGTACAATTAGTAAGCAAACCCTGAACTGAGAAATATAGTGCAGTATATTTGTTTTCCATGATTTCAGTGATCCTTTTCCAACCACGGTCTAAAACTATTCATTGGAAAATTCTAGAAATAAACAATTCATGAATTTTATATTGCACATCATTCTGAATAGCATGACAAAAATCTCATGCCATCCTGCTCTGTCCTGCCTGGGCATGGTTCATCCCTTTGTCCAGCATATCCACACTGTACATATAGTATAATAAGATATTTTGAGAGAGAAAAAGACCACATTCATATAACTTTTATTATAGAACTAGAGGCCCAGTGCACAAAATTCTTGCATGGGTAGGGTCTCTATGTCTGGATGGCGATCAGATCCAATCAGGTTCTCCACTTCCCCACCTCCTCCTTTTCTAACTCCCTCAGCACCCTGCTGCTGTCACTGGAAACATGCTGCGTTACGTGCCACTCCCTGTTGATCAGTGCATGTCATAGCAAGCGATCAAACTCCTGGTCTCCAGGTTGAACTCCCAAGGGGACAATTTGCATATTAGTCTTTTATTATATAGGATATTGTTACAGTTATACTGTTATTAGTTATTGTTAATATCATAGTGTACCTGATTTATAAATTAAACTTTATCATAGATAGATATAGATATAGATAAATATGAAACAAATGTAGTATATATAGGGTTTGGTATTATCTCTGGTTTCAGACATCCACTGGGGGTCTTGAAACATATCTCCCCATGGGTAAGGGACTACTGTACATCTATCTGAAAAACACTCATGCTCAAAATACAAAAAAGAATTTATAGACATCAATAATAACAAAAATACAATATAAAAATGGGAAAATTATGGAGAGGCACTTTTTAAACAAATGGACAATGAGCATATGCAAAGGCATTCATCATAAGGAAAATATACATTAAAACCACAATGAAATGTCACTACTCACTTGTATGGCTACAATAAAAATTACACAGAATACCAAATGTTTGTTAGTATGTGGAACTACTGGAAATCTCATGCATTGTTGGTGAGAGAGTAAAATGATAATTTTTAAAAACTAAATGGTAGTTTCTTGTAAAATATTAAGTACACTTATACCCTTTGCTACAACAATTTCACTTTTAAGTACTTACCCAAGAGAAATGAAAATTTGTGTCTACTAAAAAATTTACCTACCAGGATTAAGGCAGTCTTAAACATAAGAGCCTAAGATTGCAACAATCAAAATGCCCAACAGGATAGTGGATTTTAAAAATTATGAAAAACTCATGTTGGAGGCTATCCAGCCATGTGAAGTAACAAGCTATTGATAGCACAACTTGGATGAATCTTACCAACATTATATTGAGCAAAAGTAGCCAAACACACTTAACAACATGTGCTCGCACACACACACATACTACAATTTCACCAAAACTAAGTCAAAGAACAGATAAAACTAAGCTAGAGTGATAGAAGTCAATAGAGTGGTGGCTTAGGAAAATTAGGGAAAAGCATTTACTGGTACTAGACAAGAGAAACTTTATAAGAACTTGTTCCACATTGTGTTTTAGGTACTTTTAATATGAGTATATACAATTGTCAAACTTCATAACTGTCAAAATCTTAAGAACTATACATTTTATTATTTGTAAGTTAAACCTCAAAAATAGTCAACCTGTATTGATATTTTTTCCTTCAACAACTTACCGTATTTTTCGGACCATAAGACGCACTTTTTTCCCCCCAGAAGTGTGTGTGGGGGGGGGGGGGAGGGGGGGGGAAGTCCCTGCGTCTTATGGTCCAAATATAGCCTACACATATACTGTAAAAAAAAAGTTTTTTTACTTGCCCGGCTCTGTGTGGTCTCTGTGTGCTTGCCCGGCTCTAAAATGGTTCTGAATGCTGCTGTTTACTTTACAGGGTTGATTACATGTGTTTATGACTGTGATGTTGGGTTTTAATGCACATAAAATATTTTAGGACACTATTTGTTTCAGAATCTTTTTTTCTTCATTTCCCTTCTCTAAAAACTGGTGCGTCTTATGGTCCGGTGTGTCTTATGGTCCGAAAAATACGGTAGTTAAAATTCCAGTGTCAATAATTCATGTCCCCTTTCCACACTAACTCCTTTAGCTCTTGTGCCCTGCAGACACATTATATTTAACTAGAGGCCCAGTGCATGAAATTCATACACAAGTGCAGTTCCTAGGCCTGGAAGGTTATCAAAGCAGGAGCACTTGGCGTGGAAGGGCAGGTCCCAGCTGACCTCTGGGCAGCACCTGGGCCCCCACGTGCCCTCCTCCGCCTGAGTCATGGTGCCCAAGTCCCCACACGGAGATGCAGTGAGCACAGCCAGATGCTTGGTCCAGGTCACAGTGTGGGCCTCTGGGCTACCCAGTGGCACTGCACAGAAGCCAGGCGGGCAGCGCACTCTCTCCAGGCTGGCCTCACAGTCAGGTTCCTGCATGACCTATCGGGAGCCCAACCAGACTCTCTGGTCCTGGCAGCTGCAGCCTGGCTCACCCAGAAGAAGCCGCATGGGTGCAGGGCAGACTCCGCGTGGGTGCCCAGCACCTAAATATGGAGGCTTCCCCGGAGCACAAGCCCTGGCATCCTGGGAGAGGGCAGCAGGAGGAGTGAGAGTAAGCTCAGCAGACACCCCACATTCCCACCATTCCTCCCTCCCTCTAACCCCACCCCCAGGTAGCAGTGAAAGGTCACAGCCCCCCACCTGGGTGCCATAGGAGGTTGGTTGCCACCATCCATCCCCAGTTCCCTGGCACCACCTGTTTACCTGTTTCACCATCCCACTGTGGTCCCATTCTCATCTGGGCTCATTGGGCTTGGAAGCGCCTCCACTGCCACCTGCTGCCAGTGCTGCATCACCAATGCTTGCCATGATTTGTGCCGCCACCTGTTGGTCAGCACACATCATAGCAAGCAGTCGAACTCCTGATTTCCCAGTCAGTCAAATGACCACCCAAAGAGACAATTAGCATATTAGGATTTTATGACATAGGATCACTTATTGGTTTATTTTCCATCCTTCCCCTGAATGTTCACTTCATGAGGTGAGACAGCTTTGTCTCTTTTGTTCATTGATATATCTACAAGCCTACTACATTGTCTAACACACAGTAGGAGTCCATAAGTAGTTGTTGAATAAATGGATGAGCTCTATATAAACTGAATTTATTAGAATATATTAATTACTGTGAATCTATAAGTTATTCCTCTGTAGTCCAAGAATAGAAGCACTTGGAGATGCCGAGGTAAAGGCCCTAGTGTTTTACTTTCCATTGGCACATGCAGGATGGGTAGACAGCATTTTATTTTTCTGATGTTAATAGCTACAATATTTTAAAGCATTGATATCTATGAATGGCATAACTATTAAACATTTATCTGGCAGGGAACTTTGGTTGAAGGACATATAACAAAATTATGGGGTCAATTAAAGAAAAATAAGTCAAATTCTCATTATATTGCATAGACTAACAATTATAATTAACATTTAATTACTGAATTTGTAAATGCTAATGTGATATTTGCCTAAGGCCCCAAAGCAAATCAGTGACTAGCATTTATACCAGCTGATATCTCTAAATGACAGAAGTGGGATGAGGGAGACATGGGGACAGTTTTCTCCTAAAAGTTTCCATTTGCTAGATGTGAACACAAAAGGGTACATTTTGACATGGATACTAACATGGAAGTGGTTCAGGAGACCCCAAACATATTCCTGGCAGTAAATCACAAACTTTCCTTATAAAACCACCTGTAATCCTGCTATCCAGGGTTTACCATTGTTAACATGTATTTCCTATCAGTCTTTTCTTGTGTGAATGTATAATAAAAATAAATATAGCCAAAACCGGTTTGGCTCAGTGGATAGAGCGTCGGCCTGTGGACTGAAAGGTCCCGGGTTTGATTCTGGTCAAGGGCATGTACCTTGGTTGCGGGCACATCCCCAGTGGGGTGTGTAAGAAGCAGCTGATCAATGTTTCTAACTCTCTATCCCTCTCTCTTCCTCTCTGTAAAAAATCAATAAAACATAAAAAATAATAATTAATATAAATATAAACATGTAATCATAATACATAATAGTAACCAGTTTTAATTATTCAATTTTTCTTCATCTTTTTTTTTCAAATTTTCATTCATACTTTAAGAAACTATGTGCTGCATGTGGAATCTAATGAACAAAATAAACTGATGAACAAAATAGAACCAGAGACATTGAAGCATGTAACGGACTGATCGTATTCCACAAGAAGGGGGGGGGGGGGGGGCAGGAAGAGATTAACCAAAGAATTTATATGCATAATAGAGGCCCAGTGCACAAAATTCATGCACGGGTAGGATCTCTAGTGGCTGCCAGCTGCCAGCCAGGCCCTCCCTTCCCTGACTTCAGGCTGATCTTTGTTCCGTGCACATCATAGCGAGCAATTGAACTTAGGCAAACTTCTGAGAGGACACCTTTCATAAAGGTTTTTATATAGATAGTTATGCATACCTATGGACACAGAGAATAGTGCAATGAAGGCCTGGGGAGGGTGCAGGAGTAGGGTGGAGAGGATCAATGTTGGAAAAGAGACAACTTCTGTAATACTTTAACAATAAAGGTACATTTTAAAAAAAGAAAGTATATGTTGGAAGGTAGAACATATATGCAACTTTCTATTCAGCTTAGGATTCAAAGCAGGCCTGTGAGAAATGTTCACCTGTCTGAATTCAAATAATGGACTTGGAGACAGAAGTATGTAAAAAACAAGACTTTTAATATGTTCTTGAGAGTGAGTATCCATCTGGTTGTATAGGCACACATGGAGTAGTGATCACAACCTATGTATCCCCTCCTCCAGTTCCTCATTGGCTGTGTATTATGGAGTTAATAGTTTCCTCATACATTGCCTTGGTCTTACTGTCTTCCATTGGACTATTTAAAAAAAAAAATGGGCTGAGGCCTTTTTTAGTTGTCTCCACCTCCCCCTCTCTAGTTGAGGTGGATCATCCACAATTCTTTGTTTTTATATCCTCTTCCCTCCTCCCTACATTCTGTTTGCCCTGGAGAAATTCAGTAACCTTTCCATTAAAAGTTGACTATGCTGGATTTGGATCACAGAGGCATATTTTCTATAGGCCTCAAGATCATGCACATTCTTTTTCATTAATCTAACATACCCAGAGGAGTCAGAGGAACTCCTGACAATAGTGCATGAGATTATTCTGGAATATGTTGACTCTTCAAAGAGATAATGATATGCTTCCTCTGAATCAACAGGCTTTGCTTTGCAAAGGAAGTTTCTTCTTATATGATTAATATATTTTTCTATTAGGAATTTCTGTATCACAGTGCCTCTAGCAGAAATAATTAGGTGTGGTTTCTCCTACACCATTTCCATCTTTTTAAAAATATATATACATATATATTTTATTGATTTCAGAGAGGAAGGGAGAGGAAGAGAGAGATAGAAACATCAATGATGAGAGAGAATCATTGATCAGATGCCTTTTATACACCCCACACTGGGAATCCAGCCCATAATCCAGGCATATGTTCTGGCTTGGAATTGAACTGTGACTTCCTGGTTCATAGGTCGATGCTCAACCACTAACCCATGATGGCCAGGCTACACTATTTCCATCATAAATCCTAATAATTGCAATATACAATTAGATAAAACTTCCAATATCCTAAAATTTCTCAATTCCTTGACCTCCTCTCACCCAGTGATTTAGTATTCCACACATCTTCACTCACTCCCATGTATATAAAACTTTATCAAAATTGGCAATTGCAATCTCTCTATAAACTGTTATACTCTCTATCATTTCATATCTTTTTAGGTTACTTTTTCACACGACTTTTTTGAAGTTATTTTTACTTCCTTTATCCAGCTTTATTCATTCAACTTTATGCTAAATCATAAAAATGACTCCCTCATACACTTCCTAATTCCTTTGCTCCTCTCTTTAATCATAGTACTCTTATGGTAAATCTGAAAAATGAATTAAATGAACTCTTTTTTCAAAAGTGCAGAAGAATATGGTTGGAGAGAGATCTAGGCTAATTTGTCTAACTTTAAATTTATGTTCCTTAATATCAAGTAAGTCTTTAAACCTGCTAATTAATTCTAATACATTCCCTACTATATTTTCTCCCAACTCTCTGAGATTATTCACATTTTTTCTTAAAACTCCCAATGTCTCCTTTCCCATCCTTACTCTTAGATGACTTTGCTCCCAATTAACACTAATCAGAAGAGAAATTCTAAATAATTAAAAAGTCAAAGTGCTCTGCCTGAAAAAAAAGAAACAAAATTTCACAAACCACCACCACCAAATTTACCCACCTGCCTATCTCTTTGCCTATATATCTCACATTATTTTAAAAAAAAAACCCACCTCTTCTTTACCAACATTTTCTCTAGCATTCTGCTCTTCCATGAATCCCTAAATAAAAAAATAATGCATAAATGCATATATACACACAGACATTTACATCCTACACACATATACATTCTATATAATAAAGAGTTAATATGCTAATTAGACCAAACAGCAGAACTATCCTCCAGATGACCTTCTGGACGACCATCCAGACAATCTTGTGGATGAAGCTAGGCTGCGGGGGCTTGCCGGGGCTGTGAGGAGCTGTGAGGAATGTCCTGCAGGTTTCAGAGAGAAAATGGCCTTGCTAATACCTTGATTTTGATCTTCTAGCCTCCAGAACTGTGAAATCATAAATTCTGCTGTTTTAAGCCTCCTAGTTTATGATACTCTGTTATATCATCTCCAGAAAACTTAATATATCTGCTATCTCTACACTCAAAATACATCTATAATCCAGTCACCTTTCACTTTATCCACTTCTATTTCCCTATTCTAGTAGGTCTTGTATAAACATGTTTTAATCACATTAATATATCCTTGAAAGCATTATTTCCATGTGAGAAGCCACTAAACTTTTTAAATCATGGATTTTAATACAAAATAATCATAAAATCCATGCTAGCCAATTATATCTAAATATTTATCAGAGATTAAAAAGATAACAGTTGAAGAATAAAAATTAAGTTTACATAATTAACACATACAAATTATCATTTAGATTAATGTGCTTATATGTAATTGTTAGCAGTGTAGTTTTGTAATACTCAACAAGGGAAAAAGAAAAAAAAAAACTTGACAATGAATGGATGTTGGTGGAGGAGAGACAGTGATTCTTTGCTAACTGAGGAAAAGTCAGGTGGTCAACTTTTAGGTAGCCATTCAATATCTTATTCCAAATAGGGTGAGTTAATGCTAAGGTTTGCCCCTTCTTTTCAAATGTCTTTGTTACACATATATTTAATGCCTAAAGATGTTCTCATTCTTTTTTTATTTTTCTTTCTGCACTGTTTTCTTTGCCAAGTTTTCAACCATTTGGGAGATCATAGTAGTCTTGCACGAAAAAATTAAAGCTCATAGCCCTGGCTGGGTAGCTCAGTTGGTTGAAATGTAAGCTAGAACACCAAAAGATTATGGGTTCAATTTCCAGTCAGGACACATACCTAGGTTGTGGGTTCAATTCCTGGTCTGGGTACATGTGGGAGGCAACCAATTGATGTTTCTCTCTCATATCTATATCCCTCTTTCTCTTTTTATTCCTTCTCTCTCTCTCTCTCTAAAAAAAAAAAATCAAAATAAACATATCCTCAAGCCCTTGCCAGTATGGTTCAATTGGTTGGGGCATTGTCCCTTATATCAAGGGGTTGCAGGTTCGATTACATATCCAAGTTGCAGGTTAGATCTCTGGTCAGTTTGCATGTGGGAGGTAACAAACTAGTGTTTCACTCTCACATCAATGTTCCTCTCTCTTTCTTTCCCTCTCCCTTCCTCTCTCTCTAAAACCAATTTTTTAAAAATTATGTACTAGACGCAGTGTTTCCCAAAGTGTGGTACACGTACCCCCAGGGGTACGGGAAGAGTTTGGTGGGGGTACACGTTGCATTGGAGTTTGGTGGGGATATGCACTGCACCGTGCTAAGCTGTGCCTAATTCTACGTTCTCATGAGTACGAGGGGTACTCAGTGTTACGAAAATTATAGAAGGGGTACACATATGTCAAAAGTTTGGGAAACACTGTACTAGAGAATTAAAAGAATTAAGAAAAGTTACAAAAAAAATAAAGTTATAGTATAGAAAAACACCTTAGGGCAAAATAAAGGTTCAACATGAGAGTACTTTTAATTCCATGGATATAGCAAATATGCACAGCAGACTAGAGAGCAGCAAAATATGTTGTTTCTTTATCCCATTCACATGGTATACCTATACCAAGTAGAACTTTTGGGGTTTATCCAAATATGGTACATGACTCCAATGTGTTCCATATTTTCTGACTAGAAACTGTTGGATTAAGTAAATGAGTATGTATTTGCCTAAAAATGTAAAGGCAAAATATCATTTTTTAGTAAAAAAGATCGTATTTTAATTAGAGGTTAACATACATATATGTATGTTACAAATGGGCAAAAGATATAAAAAGATGCTTCCAAAAATATCATTTCTTATAATGTTACTAGAGGCCCAGTGCACGAAATTCATGCATGGGGGGGAGAGGGTGTGCCTCAGCCCAGCCTGTACCCTCTCCAATCTGGGACCTCCTGAGGGTGGGATCGGGCCTAAGTGGGCAGTCAGACATCCCTTGCACATCCAGGACTGCTGGCTCCCAACTGCTTCCTACCTGCCTTCCTGATTGTCCCTAAAAGCTTCTGCCTGTCAGCCTGATTACTTCCTAACCACTCCTCTGCCAGCCTTATTGATGCCTAACTGCTCACCTGCCAGCCTGTTTGCCCCCAACTTCCCTCCTCTGGCAGCCTGGTAACCCCCAACTGCCCTCCCTTTTAGGCCTGTTCCCTCCCAACTGCCCTCACCTGCTGGCCATCTGTGGTGGCTATCTTGTGTCTACATGGGGGCAGGATCTTTGACCACATGGGGGCAGTCATCTTGTGTGTTAGAGTGATAGTCAATCTGCATATTACTCTTTTATTAGATAGGATAGAGGCCTGGTGCATGAGTGGGGGCCAACTGGTTTGCCCTGAAGGATGTCCCAGATCAGAGTGAGGGTTCCCTTGGGGCATGGGGCAGCCTGGGTGAGGGGCCTGTGGTGGTTTGAAGGCTGGCCACACCCCTGGAAACCCAAGGGGAGGCCCTGGTATCTGGTGTTTATTTATCTTCTACATTTGAAACTTTATAGCTTTGAGTGGAGCCAAGTCTTCTGCTCACTCTGAGGCGGAAGCCATTTCTGTTGGAATTTATGTATCTTCTATAATTGAAACTTTGTAGCCTTAAGTGGAGGCCTGGGTGGGTCAGGGTGTGTGGAAAGCTTGGCTTCCTCCATTGCCTGGGAAACCCAAGCCTCCCTCCTGCTCTCTCTGTGGCCATAGCCATCTTGGTTGGGTTAATTTGCATACTCGCCTCCTGATTGGCTTGTGGATATGGTACATGGGCGTGGCTTGTGTGTGTAGCAGAGTGATGGTTAATTTGCATATTATTATTTTATTAGATAGGATAATTTAATGTGTTTTTGGTAAAAAGCCTTTATGGCCCCACTTCACCAACACCCCTAAAAAAACATAACTGAAAAATGATATATGTTCTTTAAGGGGTTTTATGGCAAAACTGACTAGGCATTATATGAGCTGTCTGTTTTGTACAAGAGCACTCACACCATGTGACTCCAAACAATATTTCTTTCTGAGAAGTATAACTCTTCCTTTAAGGTTCATATATCTTAGGACTTCCCTACACTAGGCAAAAGCTTATTCATTCAGCAATGAGTACAGTTCTTAAGAATTAGATTAGATCAGGGATATTTTGAAATCTGTCCTCTTACCACTTTAAGGAAAGTTTAGTCAAACTAAATGTGGCAAAAATAATAGGTGTCAAGTCTTTTAATTGAGTGGGCTCTACTTAAACAATAAAATATTTTTACTCATTTGAGGGAAGGCACTATCTCTACTCCCATGTTCCATTGGGCAACGTATCCTTT
This sequence comes from Pipistrellus hanaki, assembly GCF_964339955.1. Lineage (NCBI taxonomy): Eukaryota > Metazoa > Chordata > Mammalia > Chiroptera > Vespertilionidae > Pipistrellus > Pipistrellus hanaki. The sequence continues at coordinate 16,492,922 of NC_140524.1, read as the reverse complement.
TTGGTAAGAGTTGTCCAATTTACAAAATTAAAATACAAGCTACCCAGCTAAATGTGAACTCCAGATAAATACTAAATAATGGGACATGCAATATATAGGTATACTTTTACTAAAAAAAATAATTAAGTATTCTGTATTTTATCTAGCAATCATATTACTAGAAGATGAGGCATCTACTCAAGAATCATATTCTAGCTCACTCGAGGCTACCAAACCTCAATTGTTTCTGACATCACTCCTATGAATCACACAATCCCCAATAACCCAAATGTTCCACAAATATGCAATTTACTCAATATACATTTACAAGCTTATGTAGATCACTTACTAAGTGCACTGGGAACATAGGAAATATAAAGCCCCCTCCCCATTTTAGAGGAGCTTACCCTCCAGAGTAGGAAATAAACATGTAAACAAATATTTACAGAACAGTGTGCTTAGGATAGTAGCATTAACAGATTCTGTGGAAGTATGGGGAAGGAAAAAAAGTACATAAATTATTTCTGAAACTATAAGATTTTCTGAGTTTATAAAAATCTGTAATAAGAAGAGAAACAGATGTATATGACTTTTCTGTGAATAATGTACACATCTAATTGTTGAAGAACTTTTTTGAATCTTTAAATGCAGGATATTGCTGGAAAATCCAGGCTCTTGACTAAAGAAAATCATATTTGCCTGTGTTAAAGACAGATGGTTTAGGCCTCTTTTAATCTGTGTTTCTATCTAAATATATCTTTATTCTCAGTGTCTATGCACACTGCTGGTTTATGGTACTTGGTTGGAATGTTAGCCAAGTCATTTTTTTGCAAAAAAGGGAACTGTGTAGGCTAAAGCTTGGATGAGCTCACTAGAAATTGCTTTCTATTTTGGGTCTGTAAGTGACTGTGGTTTGGGGATCATAAAATAAGATGGCTTTGTCTTTGGTCACAGCCTGTGAAAGTTGTGCATACAGACAAAAAATAGAGAAGGTTGTTAGACAATAGATAGAACAATAGAAAGAGAGTTACAAAAGAGGTCCATTGAAATTGATTTTACACTCTAGTCAACTGGTAATAAAACCTTGAGTTGGTCAAGCCTACTTATGCAAAAAAATATATGATCAATTATCTTAATAGTTGGGATTACTTTTCCCTATTATGGTATTAATAAATACAGAGAAATAAAATAATCTATAAACTACTACTGTTCCAAAGATCTTACAATAAAGAATGCTAAAATTATAGCAATATGCACATTTAAGTTCAGTTGCTTTACTTTTTATTTGCAGTAACATGAAACATATTGAGTAATTAATCATTTACATTCATAAAGTTACTATTAGGAGTTGGAGATCTAAATTGCATCATTTTCATCAATTATTGTTAACAGGGTCCAAATAACCTTCATCACGGTTCATTCTACAAGACAAAAGCATGTATTCTCTCTCTCTCTCTTTCTCTCTCTCCTATGTAATTCTTCTAAGAGATGTACTCAGGTATTCATCTCATAAGGGATTTCTGTTGTTTCTGGAGGGTTCACTGAAATCAATTGGCACTAACTCTCACCTGCAATGCAGTAAATATTCCTTAACACTGAGGTGTTGCAGACACTCTGATTCCAAATGGCTAGGAAATATTCAATAACTCTGAACAGGTAATAGTAGTCCTTGAAGAGATGACAATTCAATGACCTGCATATGCAATCCATATACATAAAAGGCAAGGTCATTAAAGTCTCTCTCTCCTTATTGTGACTCAGAATACCAATTCTAAGATTGATGAGGTACTCTCTACCAGAACTTTACTTGGGACCAGTGTGATTATTAATGTTAAGTACCTCACCTGAATCCTAAATAAAAAGTGTTCTCTATGTTGGTTTATTTGAAGAAATCAGCTCTTTGAATGACTATACAATTGATATATATCTTTGTGCTCCTGGACTGTCATTCTTTCTAGTATTTTTCTTCTCTATTAGATCATATCTATTTTTCTTTTTTGAACATAAAGATAAACATGCTCAAATATACTGACTGCCAAGAAAATTTCAAATATTTAAAATCAGAGAGACAAGAGCAAATTTAGTTTTTAAACTGTTAGTAATACTCAAGAAAAATAAGTCTCTGGGCCTAACCTTTTGTCTCTATGTTCTTCTAATGTCCACCTCTGGTATCTCTTGTCCACATCAATTCCTGTCTTTTCTGAATCCAATCCCCATTTAGGTAAGATGCCTGCTGTGATGTCTGATTTTGATGATAACCTGTGCCACATCCCAGTCTGCCTTAGCTGAGCCTTGATCTGGACCCCAATGTGAATTAGAGTTTGTAAAATACAAGCTTCATTAATAAAAAACCTCTGAGTTGGTATGAGATACAAAATCACCAGCTGGGAGTACAGAAGCAGAGGGTTAAAAGTGTTAACATAGAAAGTATTACCTGTTTGGAAGACAGAGTGGAAGTTGGTATACCATTTGTTCCACGGCTAAATGATAACATGTTTTCAATGCATGGTCTAAAAAAAAAAAAAAGAAAAAAAAAAGATCAATTCTGACATTTTAACTGGTTCAAGGGAAAAAATGTTGCAGGAATTTTCGGAATCCATAGCACTATTTATTTCTACCATTGATTCAAAAACAATAAACCTAAATGAGGCAAAGATTATCACACATGTTTAAAAGTATCTCAGAAAGGTAAATATAATTTTATTTAACCCAGGAACACACATTCCATCCTTGTTCAGAGCTGCTTTATTAAAATATTAAGAACTGATGTTTAACAAATCACAATATTGTGGGCTCTAATTTTACACCTTTCATGAATATGATACTAAAATATATTTCACAGGGAATGCTCCTAAATTAAATAGCACAGTCCAGGTGTGCTCTCACTGTAAGATAAAAATATTCTATTTATTATTACCTACTAGAGGCCCAGTGCACAAACTTCGTGCAGGGGAGGGGTGTCCCTCAGCTCAGCCTGGACCTCTCCAATCTGGGACCCCTTGAGGGATGTCTGACTGCCCATTTAGGCCTGATCCTAAATGGGCAGTCAGACATCCCTCTCATAATCCAGGACTGCTGGCTCCCAACTGCTTGCCTGCCTGCCAGCCTGATCACTCCCTAACCACCTCCCTGCCAGCCTGAATGATGCCTAACTGCTCCCCTGCCAACCTGATTGCCCCTAACTGCCCTCCCCTGCAGGCCTGGTCTCCCCGAACTGCTCTCCCATGCAGGTCTGGATCCCCCCCAACTGCCCTTCCCTGGAGGCCTGGTCGCCCCCAACTTCCCTCCTCTGCCAACCTGGTCACCCCTAACTGCCCGCCCCTGTAGGTTGGATCACCCCAAACTGCCCTCTCTTGAAGGCATGGTCCCTCCCAACTGCCCTCTCCTGCTGGCCATCTTGTGTCCACATGGGGACAGTCATCTTTGACCACAAGGGGGCAGCCATATTGTGTTGGAGTGATGGTCAATTTGCATATTACTCTTTTATTAGACAGGATAGTCTTGGTGCATGAGTGAGGGCCAGCTGGTTTGCCTTGAAGGGTGTTCTGGATCAGGGTTGCGGTTTCCTTGGGGTATGAAGCAGCCTAGGCAAGGGGCCTGTGGTGGTTTGCAGGCCAGCCACACCCCCTGGCTACCCAAGTGGAGGCCCTGGGATCTAGGATTTACTTATCTTCTATAATTGAAACTTTGCAGCCTTCAGCGGAGGCCAGGGCAGGCCAGAAACTTGGCTTCCTCCATCACTGGGGAAACCCAAGCCTCCTGCTCGCTCCATGGCCACAGCCATTTTTATTGGGATTTATTTATCTTTTATAATTGAAACTTTGTAGCCTTCAGCGGAGGCCTGGGCCGGCCAGGGCAGGCAGGCAGAAAGCTTGGCTTCCTCCATTGCCAAGAGAAACCCAAGCCTCCTTTTCGCTCAGTAGCCACAACCATTCTGGTTGGATTAATTTGCATACTCGCTTCTGATTGGCTGGTGGGCATGGCTTGTGGGTGTACTGGAGGCATGGTAAATTTGCATATTGCTATTTTCTTAGAGTTAGAAACATCTCTCTCATAGATGTTTCTAACTCTCTATCCCTCTTCCTCTCTGTAAAAAATCAATAAAATAAATAATATTTTATCTATTTTAATGTTTTATTAAAATATTACATATTTTAATAAACATTTATTAATAATTATTATATATTTTATTGATTTTTTACAGAGAGGAAGAGAGAGGGATAGTTAGAAACATCTATGAGAGAGAATCATCGATCAGCTGCCTCTTGCACACCCCCTACTGGGGATGTGCCCACAACCAAGGTACATGCCCTTGACAGGAATCAAACCCAGGACCTTTCAGTCCACAGGCCGACGCTCTATCCACTGAGCCAAACCAGTTTCAGCTAGATAGGATTCTTTTTTAAAAAAATCTGTTTTCAGGAGCTGGAAAGAACCTGTGACTGCAAATTGAAGTCCCATGTTGGACTACTTTCTGATTCAATTCTCAGTGACACGGTAGAAACGTGAAACAGGAGGCTGAAAATTTTGCAAATGAATAGCTGTAGTGGTTCCTGATAAAACTCTTAGACTGTTATCAGGGAATCTCACTTTTTAAAACCCATTTCCTTCACATTACTACCCTGTTTCCCCGAAAATAAGACAGTGTCTTATATTAATTTTTTCTCCCAAGTTGCGCTAGGTCTTATTTTCAGGGGATGTCTTATTTTCGGGGAAACACGGTAAGAACTATCACTTTAGGACTATCAGCTTTAATACAACATACACCCATTAAATCCAACTTCCACACCATTCTGTTACCCACATCTTTCAAGCATGAGGAACATGCACAGTTCCATTTATTGATCTTCTGTCTTATAACATATATTTCATGTAAGTGACACTTTTGTGGTTTCACCTGGTTCATGTTCATGTAACAAAACAAAACGAAAAACACAAATAAATAAACAACAACAAAAAAAACCCACCACTATCTTAGTTGAAAAAATGTTCAGATGAGGGGAGTGGTTGAAGTGCCAGTTGCCATATAAATAAAAACCCAGCAGAATTTTGCAGGCAATTACAAGTAAAAATGTGCTGCAGATATTCCAAAAAGCTAATATTTATTAAAATAAGGCTGTCTGGCCTGGCCAGTATGGCTCAGTGGTTGAGTATCAACCTATGAACCAGGAGGTCATGGTTCAATTCCCAGTCAGGGCACATGCCAAGGTCACCGGCTCAATCCCCAGTAAGGGGGAGGGGGGTGCAGGAGGCACCAAATCAATGATTCTCTCTCACTGATATTTCTCTGTCGTTTCCCTCTCCTTTTCTCTCTGAAATCTATATCTATCTATCTATCTATCTATCTATCTATCTATCTATCTATCTATATTAAAAATAAGGCTGTCTGGTACAAAATGAATAATGTTGTTTCAGATTTTATAAATATTCTAGACCCTGTCCCACACTCCGGGTCAACCAATGTTCATGAATAGGTTGATGATCAAACATTTACTGAAGTCAGCTTCAGATCACATCCTCACTACTAAGGAAGCAATAGTAAATGAGACACACACAATCCTGCTTTTCTGGCCCCCAAAGTTTAGTGGGGTAGTACAGAGGAATGAGTAACTAGGAAACCATGGTACTATGTGAGAAGAGCTAAGAAAGATGACACAGGGTACACCTTTGCCCAGGAACAGTGAGTGTTTTTTCTTTACCCTTTGGGCAACTTCTGAACCAATCAATCACCATCCATAATCATTAACTAAAGAAACTACAGTTACCATTCACCAGAGGATATGTGAGATTTCTTAATCTTTTGTTGTAACCAAGCACAGTTCAGAACAAACAACATGTCTGATCAAAACATTTAAAATATTAAAACAGCCTTTAAATTAAATGAGGAAGAGGACTTGATTTCCTAAGTATTCTTTTTATTGGTGCTAATTAGAAGATGCTAATAATTTAATTGCATGCATTTCTATTTTAAATCATACTGGGACTGCCTTGGGATGACATATGCAAAACCTTTAGCACTCTGTCAGGTATATTGTCAGTGCTCAATAAATGGAGGCAATATCATTGAACTTTGAACCATTTTCCATCATATCCATCACTATTAAAATAAGGGGACACAGTCCATAAGCCATACAAGCAAATGTGCTTCTTTCTTTATAGTTACTCCCCATATATATGAAAGTATTCACATTATATATAGGTAATATAAAACTTGTTCCATTACACCCCCATTTGCTCCAAAGCACATGAAGGCCTTGGGTTGATAAAGTGTATTAATACCATAATACTAATTCATAGAAGAAATGATTTGTGCTAACAGTGAATTATATTCTCAGAGCAAGAATTATGAGATAATTCATAAAGCTTCCAATATATATGGTCTCTGTTCCTAAATAACTAAAGTTAGATCAGTTATCCAAGGGTGCAGAAGTTGGCCTTTGATGAATTAAATCCAAAGCATCCACGTGCTTTGGAATAGAAGTAGATACAATACCAGGAATTTTTACAGGATGGTTACAAAGTGAAAGGAAAGATAAAACAGCTTGTTAAAGTCCTTAGCAAAGCAACAGGCTACAAAGTCAGGCTTTGTCATGAAAGAGGGGATTTTTAAAATTCCTTTATCTCTTTAGGAATTTTAAGAGATAAAAATTCCTTTATCTCTTAAGGTTCCTTTTCCAAATTTCCAATTCCAGTCAGAGACAGACCTGGTGAACTGGTTCTAGGTTTAAGGAAGGTAAGGTTCCTTTTCCAAATTGGAAATGGAAAGAAAGAAATTGAATTTCCCTTTTCTTGGTTCTTCTCAGGGTCAGTGTACCTAGTACACTGAGGCAGAAGGAAAATAAAAAAGATTATCTAGGACTTGCCCAACTGGAGTGACTCAGTGGTTGAGCGTCAACCTATGAGCCAGGATGTCACTATTTGATTCCAGGTTAGGGCACATGCCCAGGTTTGGGGCTTGATCCCAGTATGGGGCATGCAGGAGGCAGCTGATCAATGATTCTCTCTCATCACTAATGTTTCTATATCTCTCTCCATCTCCCTTCTTCTCTGAAATCAATAAAAATATGTTTTTTAAAAAAGGTTATATAGGACTAACATCTCCCCATTTCTCCCACCTCCCTACCTCTGGTAATCATCACTCTACTCTACTATGTATTCGACTTTTTTAGATTCCACATTTAAGTGAGATCATGCGTGTTGTGGTTTGTGTTTTTTTTTTCTGTGTATGGCATATTCACTGTGTATATGTGTATCAAATCATCATGTGGTATACCTTAAATGCATACATATATACATATTTTTAAAGAGAGATTATGTAGGAACATTAGCTCTCTCTTTATATTCAGGGAAGCTAAATCTTCATTTGAAGTGAGAGAAATATTTGGAAATATCTCTAGGTTTGTGAGTCCCACAGATATACCCAAAGGAGGGTATCAGGCCTTTCTCTTCTTTGACTTCCACATTGCTAATAAAAATAGGTAATATTCATAAAGTACTTCTGGGCAGACTCTGTTATTATTGCTTTAGATACATTAACTCATTTACTCCTCACATGGATGGTATGGGAAAGGTACTAATTGTATTCCCACTTTATAGATGAGGAGACTAAGGCATAAAAAGATGATGTGGATTGCCCAAGGCCCACAGTTAGTAAATGGAAGACATGGAGTATAAAATGTCACCTTGAACTGTCCCTTAATTAGTATCTGCTCCTGTTACTTTTCTTTCTGTGCTATTTTTTTTGTGTTCCCCCCCCCTTAAAATGCATGTCTCCCATGTTTCTTCAGCTGTACTCAAATCTCTAAGATTTTCAGATTTTATCTTCTATTTTTATACCACACATCAAAATGCTATTATGACATATACAGATTGGGAAGTAGAATGATTACATTGTAATGTTTAATATTCCCTCGCTTACACAGAACACATCAATGGAATCAATGCAAGAAGTAACTCTACTCCAAAACGGTGACATAAAATGCCCATCAGCATAAACTAGATACTGACCTTGACAGTGAGAAGATATGCAGTGCTGAGATTGGAGATACAGCTCTGCAAAAATTCATGGCAACTTCCAGTGCTATGAAGAAGCTATTTGAAGGAAGAAATATTGTTTATATGAGTTAACTATTGCTTAGAACTCAGAACTTAAAGGCTATAGTAAAAAATACCTACTATGAGTTGTTTCTCCCTTCAAGGCAAAAGAACAAGACCAAACAAGGGAAATTAGTGTAATTCAGGACACATAAACAAGGGAACATACACTAACAAAAGTCTTTTCAGGACCACACTTCTTAAGAATTATCCGAAATCCCTTAATGAGAAGGAATTATAGATGACACAGAAAATTTATCTACCGTGTGGATTATGTGGTATATAGTATTTACTTTAAACTAAATGAAATTCATATAGTCTACAGTGGGGTTGTACTCCTTCACATTATGGTTTTTTTGGGGGGGGGAGGGAAGAAAGGTCATCCTTATGATGACCTAAGTTCAAAAGGACACTCCAATTGTATTAACTATAATTATTGAAATGGGGAAGAGGGGCCGCTTCTGCCTGAGGAGTGAAGTTGGATAACTGAGTTGCAGAACGAACAAACCCAAGTAAGCCATGAACTTTTTAGAATTTGTTCTTTCATCAGGAAATGTAATCTATTACCCTGAAATTCAATAAGTAACAATCATTTCTTGATGTAGAGACTATAGTGTGCCCTTTGCTGGACCTTTTATCACAGCTCACTCTTCTGTGCTTTGGTATAATATATCGTTAGAGACAACTTGTAATGGGAACTATACTTAGATCTAACATCTCTTTCCTACTGCCTCAGTTACCAAGAGACAATGAAGCAACAACAAAAATAAGGTCATGTTATTTATTCATTTCAGCAGACAATAATAAAAGCAAAAATTTTACTTAAAAGTGACAACGTATCACATGCATTGATTAATTAATGACCCATTCCCTTGAAATAATGTAAATGCTGTGGTCTCAGATAACAAATAATGAGACAGAAATAAGTTTAATGTCATGCCCAAGGCCATTCTGTATATCAGTGACAGCCACAGCTTTCACACTTTGCCCTAAGCTCAGTCTCCAAAAATGTGTTTCTGATCTTTAATAACAGCAGAGAGAAAAAAACATTGTGTCTATTTTAAGATACTGAAATGATTGCAAAGAAAAATGGTCCCCCTTTCCCAGATTCTGACATCTCCATTTGAAACATGAAGACTCATTTTTCCCACTCAAAAGATGTTGGTCAGCATTTAGTGGCATGACATTTCCTAATCTATATAAAAATATTGTGATCATGCCAACGGCATGGGGTACAATTTCACAGTAACCATTCAATAGGTGCAGTTAGAACTCTTATTAGTTTTAGAGAAGCAGGACAGGACTTTTTTGCTGAACTTCCACTGAACTATAATTTCAACTAAGGCATTTAGCTCAGCACCTAGATTAATGTGCAATGAGGACTGCACAGTGGGTACAATCCAGTTAATTTCACTAGTATCACAAATATCTTGCCAAGTCACCTGAGAACTTTTAAGACATATATGCACATAGCCCACCCTTCACCTAGTAAATCAGTATCTCTAGTGGAAGGGCCTAGGAATCCATATCTTACAATGCACTCTACTAGTCAATGCTCCTATATTCAGACTAACACTATCTAGTTTTCAATGGGAAGATCCTTAAAAGTTTCTGGTTGGCTATAGGGATCCTGCATGGGAGATGTAAACTATCCTTAATACTGACAAGACCAATCAATTATTAAGTCTGAAGTGTCATATTCATTTTGATTATATGAGGAAACTAAGGGAAATTCTTCATGGGAAAGGTAAGAAAGCATCCTTACATTAAGAGGGCATCCTTAAAGGGGGCAAGCCACTTTAGCTCTCTCTGCCATAGTGTTTCCATCTGCAAAAGGGAAACAATGATAGTACCTATTGCCTAGCATTATTATGTGTCTTACATTGAAAGTTACTTATACGTTCTAAGTACTTCAAAAATAGTAGGTTCTACTACACACCATGCATACTTTCAAAAGGTTTTCATATATATAGGATAGGTTGAGTCTATCATTCCCCCTATTGAGATGACAAAATGTATACATATAGAGTAAATGATTTTCCCATGTTCCTCTGAAAATGCTTGGAAGAGATGGAAGTAAACCCAAGGCTCAGGCCACCTAGCCTTTTCCTCTTTCCAATACATATGATTTCCCTTCACTCCCAATTCAATATCCTCTTGGAATGTGCACTATAGCCCATAAAAAGAAATTTGGTTCCTTTCTACATAACTTTTCACTAGCGCAGACAGAGAAAAGAAGTTTAAACAAAACCCTGACACTTAATAGGGCAAGTTTTGGCTATTTGCAGCATTAGTTATGCACAAATACATATATTCCTCACCAATGTTAAATCCAAGGAATATTTTCCAGCTTCATGATGGAAAATGTACTCTGTTATCAATCTTCTGTCCTGTGACATCGACAACCTTTATGACAACAATTGACAGACAGTTGGCCAACATGATAAGTTCAAGGTCTTGTGGCTTTATGTGTGTCAAGAATTTTTGAAGTAGGAAACTTCAGGAAACATATATCAAACTACCCTCTGCATAGAGTAATCATTTTTACAAACAGACATTTTAAAAAGAAATATAAATTAACAACTGTCTTCAAACTACAAAGTGGCAGCAAGTTGATACTACTGTTTTCACCTATTATGCTGCTGACACTACAACCAATGCCACTGTCTTAAATAAGTGCCTGTTTCATGCCACCCAACATTTGGCTAGATTCCAAGGAGGACTAAACAGTTCCAATTTGTTCCATTTGAATGGAGTCTTACAGGAGCATACATTAGCCAATTATAGACCTCTCTCACACTCACTCTATTGTCAACCCAGAGCTCCAGAGGGCACTGAAATCACTGAATGTGCCACCACACAGACTTCTGCACAATAAACTGGGGACCAGGGGACTGGCAGAAATACTTGCCTCTGTGGTGCAAGAGGCCTGGGCTGCATGCCTGGAAGGCTGAGCAATAAAGGCTAAACAGACTTATTGATCCATTTATTTTTAAATACTTTAAAGAAAACTCAATCCAATTAATTAATATTAATTAATTAAGATGTTATAATTATTAAAAAGGACAGACCAATATGTTTTCCTCTAGGTGTACATGGTTTATATCTAACTAAGGAGAACTAGGACCCCAGTTAACAAAAGAATTCTTTAAACTTGAAAATGTTATTATGTATAGGATACCATTGCCAACCCTTCAATCTTATATAACTAAATTATAATTAAACTACATAAAAATATTCTGTTATTGTTGATCAATTTTCAAGTCCTTTATTTAGATAGAATGGTTTTATGAAATGTTATATTAAAATATCAACATGTCCTTTACAACTTGTGCACACAGACACAATACTTAGAAATGTCATACTAGAAGCAGCATTGTATACAGCAGTGACTGAAGGACCAAAGACTGATCAGTGTTAAACAGATATGAAGAGATGAGAAGTATATAAAAAAAAGTCTCATTTGTTAAAAATGAATATGCCTAAAAGATTGATGTAAAAAGTACTAACCATCCCCACAGACCACTTACATAGCTCCACTGACAGTCTTCAAAGGGCTAAATGGATCAAACAGAATATGACTAAAAGGAAATGGAATTCATTATTTTGTTCAAAGGAAATGGGGACTAAACAATACTAACGGCAAATATAAGGGTGATCAGTCTGAAAAGAGAGTATCATCTAATGATGCTAGTCGGATATGAGGAAGGATATGAGGGGGAAAGCAGCCACCTGCAGTCCCACCACTGCTTTTCAGCCACTACCAGAACTGAAATGACAGAGAAACAATGCAGCCATTCAACATATTTATCAGCAGTGTGGCCAGTAACAACTTTTCCACCTCAACACCAAATAAATTCACACACTTGAGAGCAAAGCACAATGAAATGGATAATCGAGTGCTATAATGGAGGTTACAGCAAAGCAAGTATTGCCCTTCAGGCATCAAATTTCCTTAGAAGAATCTTTTCAAAGATTGCAAGCCAATCTGTAAGTTGTGAAATGTATAATCTTTGACTGGACCAACATTTACATCTTGGCTTCTGTGCTTCTGATCTTTGGTTTGTAAAACACAGTATTAATTCAGGCTAAATCAATTTGTCAGTGTGACTGCTCCCTTTATGTAGTGGATGCAAGTTGAGTATGCTGTACTATGAGCTACTACAAGGTACTTCTCAATGATCTTAGAAAACTGCCCCACTGTCTTTCACTTTCAAAATAAGATGGGGTAAAATAAGATGTAGGCAAAGCAAATACACCTGCTTTAATGGCAGTGAACCTTGTGGAACTATACTTACAAATGAACACAGAAATAAACAATAACTCTGAAAAAGCCCAAAACAGATAAAATCGTTACTTAAGTGGCCAGAAGCCACCATGACACTTGTATAAGGGCTTTTTATGACCCTAGTCATAAGGAAAAGAACATAAACATTTGTTTGGCATCTACTCTGTATCTCAAATATTAAGGGTTCAATGGTTATTTATTTATTTCTTTTTAATCCTCACTTGAAGAGATTTTTCCATTGATTTTCTTTAGCGAGAGTGGAAAATAAATGGAAAGACGGAGAGTAACACATTGATTGGTTGCCTCCTGTATGGGGCCCCAACCGAGGCCCTGGGCTTGGGAGGAGCCTGCAACCAAGGTACATAACCTTGACCAGAATCAAATCTGGGACCCTTCCATCCACAGGCCAATGCTCTGTCCACTGAGCCAAACTGGCTAGGGCTGGATGGTTTTTAATATTTCATTATTGTCTTTGCTATCTCATTCAGTCCTTATAAACACACTGTAGAGAGGTAGGTATAATTATTCTGGATTATTTTATGTAACTTAATGTAAACAAAAAGGGGGAGGCAAAAAAAAAAAAATAGAGAACCAGAGAAATGGCAGCTAGAAAGATTCAACCAGCTAGTTTTGAAAATGGTAGAGGGATAAAAGGCAAGGAATGAGGGCATCCTCTAGATCTAGAAAAGGCAAGGAGACAGCTATCCAAATATTATCCCCAGAAAGAACGCACCTTAAATGACACCTTATTTTAGGATCCTGAGATACATTTTGGATTTCTCAAAAATTATGAAATAATACATTTGTATTATTTTAAGTCACTAGGTTTGTGGTAAATAATACAGTGGCAATAGGAAACTAACATAGATTAGATTACTGTGTAATTAAATCTCCTGAAAATGAAAGAGATCATATCAAAATTACATATGCTGTCTCTGAGATAATAGCTTATAAAACTGACCAGCATCAGAGATTATTATCAGAAAATTTTTATGACTAAATAATTAAGCAATTAATCACTTCTAAAAACACATTAAGTGTCTTCGTGTATAAATTGTTTAAACAAAATTCTTTAGCAATTTAATTCTATTCATACTGCAAATAGAAAAGTAAATCCCAGGAAGCTTAAGCATTTATAAACATGAGAAAACACGATCAAATTCACTCATGTTCAGAGAAATGAAAACTCAAACAAGGTATTCTTACTTCTTTGAGATTTTGCAAAAAAAAAAAAAGATACTTTGATAAATCTAATCCTGGCAAGTACTACCACAAATTCCATTTCTTGAACAACACTAATATATCATCTTAAAGTTTTAGAGGTAAAAAATTTGAAATGAGTCTTAAGAGGGCTAAAATACAGATGTTAGCTGGAATGAATTTATTGCCTTTTCCAACATCTGGAGGCCACCTTCATTCTTTGGTCTGTAGCCCCTTCCTTGTATTGCTTCTTTATATCTCTTACTCTATGATTTTTCTCCTCCCTATTTGTACTATTTGTACGGTTTTATATATTCTTGGTATTTATTAGTATATGTTTTTTATAGATTCATGATATGAATGATTTTAGGACATATATTGAGATTATTTTAGTCCTATCTTCAACTAGCCTTCTTGGTTTCTTAATGGTGCCTTTGTTTCCTGTCAATTTTAAATTTTGTTAGGTATAGCTTATCATCATTTGTTATTATACTAAAGGCCCCATGCATGAGGGTGTGTGTCTCTCAACCCAGTTTGCAACCTCCCAATCTGGGACATCCCTCTCACAATCCAGGATTGCGGGCTCCTAACTGCTCGCCTGACTGCCTTCCTGATTGCTCCCAACTTTCCTCCTCTGCCATCCTGGACATCCCATCCCTAACTGCCCTTCCCTGAAGGCTTGATTGCCCCAACTGCCCTCCCCTGCTGGCCATCTTGTGGAAGCCACCTTGTGTCCACATGGGGGCAGGCGTATTGTGTGTTGGAGTGATGGTCAATCTGCATATTACTCTTTTATTAGTTAAGATAGAGGTCTGGTGCATGGGTGGAGGCTGGCTGGTTTTCCCTGAAGGGTGTCCTGGATCAGGGTGGGGAATCCCTTAGGGCATGGTGTGCTCTGAGAAAGGGGGCTGTGATGGTTTGCAGGCCGGCCACAGAAGCATAGGCCAAGGCCAGCTGAAAGCAGGTATCCGGGATTTATTTATCTTCTATAATTGAAACTTTGTAGCCTTGAGTGGAGGCCAGGGCATTCTAGGGTGGGCAGGAAGCTTGGCTTCCTCCATTGCTGGGGTCAAACCAAGCCTCCTGCTTGCTCCAGCTCCATGGTGCCCACCATCTTAGTTGGGTTAATTTGTATACTCACTCTGATTGGCTGGTGGGCATAGTGGAGTGATGGTCAATTTGCATGTTTCTCTTTTATTAATGTAGATTACTAGAGGCCTGATGCATGAAATTCGTACACGAGTAGGCCTTCCTTTCCCTACTACTGGCATCGGCTTCCCTCTGGCACTTGGGACCCAGGCTTGCTTCCCTCCAGCTGCCCACAGGTACCCAGAACCCGGGCTTCCCTTTGGCCCTGGCTTTGTCCGGAAGGATGTCCAAAATGACGTCTGGTCTAATTACCATATTATCCTTATATTATTATATAGTTATGTTAATTATACTTCAGTAGTTGTTTTTAAAAGCAAATAGGTAAGCTATTTGACTTTACCCATTCCGTATATCCAACTCTTAATTTTGTAAAATGGAGATTATATAATAATACATATCTTATAGGATATGTATTATTATATAATACATATAATATGTATTTGTGAGTTTAATTCAGACATTATATATTATATACTTAGAAAAATATCTGAGATGCAGTAAATGGTCAAATTCTTGCTTCTGTTACTACTACATACAATATATTGTCATACATATGTCCTTTAATCTCAATTCATCCTAATATTTCTATAAGAGAAATATTCCTATGCTCATTGATAGATGAAATAGAAGTTCAAAACAGTGAAGTATCTATTTATACAGCTCACATTTGGCAGAGCTGAGATTGGACTAGAGAGAGACTTGCCTGACTACAACCCCCTTGTTAGTCTTCACTGATGTCCTGCTATTTAATACTTTTTCTTGGAACATAATTTAATATTCATAACTTCTCCAATTAACTACCACATTGGCACTATCATGCTTGCAGATCATTCTTTATAGCCAAAATTTTCAAGCCCCACATTTCCACAGTTGCCATTTATAGTCCTTGGTCATAAAAGCATTGGACAGATTTTTTTGCCTCCAAACCCTGACACTGCAAGGATGGGAACTGAAAGGGCCTCACTCTATCTCCTCATAATCCTGCCCCCTGTGCCCTAAGGGTTTAACAGTCTGTTTAATTGTGTGTGTGTGTGTGTGTGTGTGTGTGTGTGTGTGTGTCTAAAATGATTTAATAGATCTCAGAGGGAAGGCTAGAGTGGGGGAGATTAACCAAAGTATTTATATGCATAATCCATGGACATAGACAATAGTGTAGTGAAGGCCTGGGGTGGGGAGATAGGAATTGGATTTGGGGGTGAGGGGGGAAGTGTTGGGCAGAGGGAGTCAATGGGGGGTAGGGGACATCAGTAATACTTTCAACAATAAAGATAATTATTTTTAAAAGAGAAAGCTTATAGTCTGAAACAGTATATATGATTTAAGGACTGCTAGCATCATAGTTATGTAAAGTGCTTGTGAAAATGTAGAATTCTGGGCCTCACTCAAACCTACAGAATCAGAATCTCTAGCGATGGACCTAAAGAATTGATGTATTTACATGTTAATAAGATCTCAAGTAATTTTTATGTACATTAAATTGTAAAATCCATGCCTTAATGTCAAGTTCATAAAATGTCATTGCACTGCATCAAGTACTAGCTCTTATACAGCAGAAAAATAACTTGATAGTCTACTGCTGTATAATAAAACTTCATTTTATACATGAGAAACCTGAGACCCAGAAAGTGGCTTGTACAAAGTCACTTGTCCTCTGGGCATACTATTCACAACTTGAAAATGGCTCTTCTCATCATCCTACATTGACCATATAATTTATTGTCCAAACTGGTAGAAATTTGAAAAGGGAAAAGACGAACATATATTGATATTTACACTGTGATAACAGATGTAAATTAGAACTTTCCTGGCCAAAACAAGTCCCATGACTTTACCTAATTCCCAATTAATGTTTCATAATTCTATATTCACATACATGATAACCAACTATCACATATTTTCTTTCTTTTGGAATTAATTTCTTATTGTTATTCAGAGCCATTTATAAGTTCCCCCATTGGTACCTCCTGTCCATTTGAAGTTAGTGTAAATGTATTTCCCCTCTTCTAACAAAGAAAGAATATAACCTTTATTTTCCCATGTCACATAAGGGGTTCATAGTAGAGTACAGGTTTAAAGAGTTCAGGCTCTGGAATCATATAAACCTGAGTTTGGATCATAGCTACATCAGATACTAGATGTGTGCCCTTGAGAAACATACTTAATCTTTCTGTGACTCAGTTTCCCTAGTTCAAAATGAATTATTAAAAGAGTTGAATAAGTTAATGAAAATAAAGTGATCAGAAGAGTATGTGGTACATGGTAAGCACTTAGATATTCATCATTATCACTATTAATAAAATTTCATACAGTGACCTCAAAACATTGGTTGGACAGGAGATATCCGTAGAAATGTATGTGCTTGCTTAGAACATAAGGCACTTTAGAACAAAGGTTGTTATTTGTATTCTTTCAGTAGTTTCAAATCAGGGCACCTCAAGTTTGAATTCTGACTTGCCTAACAATTACCTGTATGTCTTGGGGCAAGGTACTTCACAAACCTAAAACCTAAGTTTTCTCAAATAATAGGAATAATGTTACTAACTGTCTTATTGTCACGTTGTAATGTTTAAAAACCATCAACATGCCCAGCGGGTGTGGCTCAGTGGTTGAGTGTCAACCTATGAACCAGTAGGTCATGGTAATATTCTGGGTCAGGGCACATGCTCAGGTTGCAGGCTCGATCCCCAGTGTGGTGTGTGCAGGAGTCAGCTGATCAAAAATTCTCTCTCATTAATGTTTCTATTTCTCCTTCTCCCTTCCTCTCTGAAATCAATACAAACATATTTTTAAAAAACAAAAATATAAAAATCATCAACACAATTCCCACAAAACCCTAAATAGTAGGCACTAAATAAATGTTAGATACCATTATGACTTTTAATATTTTATTATTTAACCAATACTTTTGGTTGGTTTTAAAATAATAGGGAATGGTAAAGGACACAAAGTTTAGAATGTTTGATAAATACCCTTATTTAAAACCGAACTCTTACAAAGAACTTATATGCATAGTCCTTGGAGAAATATTATTGTGGAGAAGGCCTGGGTAGGGGACTGATGTGGGATGGAGAGGGTGAATGGGGGGGAGAAGGGGGCATTTGGGGTTGAGACTGGAATCAAACCCAGGACCCTTTGGTCTATAGCAGGGGTCCTCAAACTTTTTAAAGTGGGGGCCAGATCACGGTCCCTCAGAGAGCTGGAGGGCCGGACTATATGAACTACTAATTCTTACTGTAACACCTCGGCTGCGCTCACTGCCCAAAAAACCTGGCGGGCAGGATCAGACTCCCCTGGGGGCTGCATGTGGCCCGCGGGCCGTAGTTTGAAGACCCCTGGTCTATAGGCTGATGCTCAATCTTCTGAGCCAAACTAGCTAGGGTCAAAAAGGGAACATTTGTAAGACTTTGAACAAAGTTAAAATAAATAAATAAATAAATAAAAACCCCACAAACTCTTAGACTGGAAGCTTTTGTATACATATTTGTACTGCTACATTTTAATATATATAAATCCTGGCTTGCCCATGCCAAAATTCATTTTTTAAACAAGTGAAATTGGACAAATACAAAGTTGCGTCTTCAGAATATATTACTTAAAATAAATGGCCAAATTTTCACATAATGCAATGATATATTTTTTCTTTTTCTTTTGGTAAGGTTGATACATAATGTAAGATCTATTTTATAAGGACAAACCAAAAAGTGTGTTTCTCTGAAAACTACTAATCCTTCTATAATAGTGGATATCAGAATAATCCACTTGCAACCAACATCCTATCCTCTAAATTTTTTAACAAAACTTAACTAGAAATTATAAATATTTAAAATGTGCATTTTAAAAAATTGGGCTACAACCTAAAGTTGATAAATGAGATTATTACCAGCCCTCATTACTTAGCAGTGACCTCTGATAGTACTCATTTTAAATTTGCTTTTGGGGATTTTAATTATTCTTAAGAGACTGTGGTTTCCCATTATTTGCATATTGTACATGTCATTGTACACACTCAAAATCTCATTAAACATTGATTTTTTAAGAGTAACTTTAAAATGACATCTGACCTTCACATGTTATACTGTGTATTTGAGGTCATTGGAATGGTATACTGTTCCCAAAAAAGAATGTGCTTATGTTGGGCACATATGAATTTATGTGTGTGTTCCCAATTCTATACTGTATGTAAAAGAATGATAACACTGAGAAAGCAAAATTATATTTTTACTAGAGGCCTGGTGCATGAAAATTTATGCACTGGAGGGGGGTTCCTCAGCCCAGCCTGCCCCCTCTCACAGTCCAGGAGCCCTCAGGGGCAGGAGGCGATCCAGCCATCAGAGGAAGATAATGCTTCATCACATCTCTGCTGATGCCACTGCTGGCAGCACAAGCCTCATCTGGCCCTGGTTACCTGAGCCTCAGGCAGCCCTGGGTGGCTGGGCAGCCACCGTCTGAGGCTTGCCTGCACCTTGGGTTGGCCCTGGGTAGCTGGGAAGCCAACATCAGAGGTTTGCTTGCACCTCAGACATCAGCTGGACATCCACCATCCAAGGCTTGCCTGGATCTCAGGTGAGCCCTGGGCAGCTGGGCAGACGCCATCCAAGGCTTGCCTGCACCTCCAGCCAGCCCTGGGTGACTGGACAGCTGCCATTCAAGGCTTGCCTGTATCCCTGGCTGGCGCTGGGCGGCTGGGTTGCTGAGGGGACTGGGTAACTCTGGAGGTAGGCACATGGAGCAATCAGGCTCACCTGGTGGCTGACCCAGCCTTGCAGCACTCCTGCCACCCCTGTGGGGCTGAGGATACTGGGAGCCACCATTTTGGGGCTGTCGGTGCCACCATCTTTGAGGGTGGGGCAGTCATTAGCATATTTCCTCCTTATTGACTGTGGGCACTGCCATCTTTGAGGGTGGGCCAGTCAATTAACATATTCCTTCCTTATTGGCTGTGGGCACCACCATATTTGTGATGGTATGAGGGTCAGTTAGCTTATTCCCCTTTTTTAGATAGGATAATTATATTAATAATTATCAGCTTGGCATATAAAATTCAAATTGCTTATCCATTCTCAGTAATATATCAGCTCAGAGTAATTCTTCAAAAGATGAAGATGAGGTGTGTAGACAAATCTTATGATTTATGGTTTATGACATGAACCCTTTTATGGAAAATATTTTTGCAAAATATCTGGATTAGAGCTTCTGTTTTGGGTTCCAGACTAAAGTTTAACCCAGTGCAAGGTTAAATGGAACACATGAAAATGTATCTAACATGTTTAAATCCAATATTTTGTTTTCATTGGCCCTAATTCTTGTATATATAAACATTCAGAAATGTCATTATATGTTTTAGGATTCATGTATAGTTCCTATACTTTTATTTCCTAGTTTAGGTATTATAAAACTATAGGCTTAATAATCAACTTCCCCAAATTGACATTCACCTCAATGATTACATATGTATTTTATGCAAGCTTCTATATCAATACTAAGTTTAGTGGATTCAAATGCTCATCTTATTTAAAGAGTATCAATGTTTTTGTGCCATTTTACCCAACAAAATATATGCTCTAGCAAATGCAAGCAGAGTTGAAAGTCCTTGTCATGGCTGTTCTGCTTAAGATACTGAAGATGTTCATGAATATTTTATAGGACCACATAGTCTTAAGAATTTATAATTGCCAACACAATTTCTTGAAATGTAGATTATAGAAATAATATGTTAGACATAGAGGGCATTTTTAGAGGTTGCTATAACACATATCTACTATTTCCTTTTTATAATCTTGAGCTATTAATTGAAATAAATAAGGTTTTCATTCATCCAAACAATCTGTTAATATCCACTATGAACCAAGTACTTTTCTAAGTGCTGAGGATATAAAGAAGAAATTGATAAAGTTACAAGCTTTGGAGTTTTATCTATCAGAGTTCATATTTCATTAGTTTAAAATATCTTATATATAAACAAACATTTATAAGTAATATGATTTTATGTCAAGTACTAGAGACCCAGTGCATGAAAATTCATGCACTCAGGGGGTCCCTCAGCCCAGCCTGCACCCTCTCACAGTATGGGACCCCCTCAGAGGATGTCCACCTGCTGGTTTAGGCCCAACCCCTGGAGATCGGGCCCAAACCAGCAGTCAGACATCCCTCTCACAATCCTGGACCACTGGTTCCTAACTACTTGCCTGACTGACTGCCTAATTGCCCCTAACCACCTCTGTCTGATGGCCTGCTGGCCCTAACTGCTGTCCTGTCAGCCTGATCACACCTAACGCCTCTGCCTACTGGCCTGATCACCCCCTAACTCCCCTCACCTGCCAACCTGGCCTGATCACCCCATAACTGCCCTCCTCTGCTGATCTGATTGCCCCTTTACTCCCCCTCTCCCCCCACCGGCCTGATCACCCCTAACCACCTCTGCCTTGGCCCCTGCCACAGTGGCTTTGTCCAGAAAGATGTAGGAATATGTCTGGTCTAATTAGCATATTACTCTTTTATTAGTTTAGATATATCCTCTCCACTGGGGATGTAATCCCCCTTAAATAAGGTTAGGAAAATTATAAGGAAATAAGATTGTAAACATGTGGCATTTCTTTCAATTAAGTTTTTCAAATGTTGGATGGATTTAAAAATGTTCTTTATCTGACTCCTGCTCTATGCAAGTTCGAATCTTTATATTATTCCAATAGATAATCTGGTTTCTCTCCTCTCACTAGCATTGGTACAAGGATGGCTTTCATCCAAACAGCTTTGGCATGTTTCACTCATTTTTGAGAATTCAAATTTGGCAATAAGTTTCCTACCTTGTGTTTAAGACTCTGGGTTCAATCCAGATTTCACACTGAGTAATGTCATCCAGAGAATATGCTAACACCCCAACAGAAAAATGATCAACAGGTCATTTTGCTAGAAAGCGAAAAAGAGCAAGGACAGAATGGTGCTGATAGATTCCCTCCCTTGTTGTAAATTTTATTTTACTGTTTAATCCTGGCTTGCACTTGGATTAGTGTTTTATTAGTAAATTAGAGGCCCAGTGCACAAAATTCATGCACTGAGGGATGTCCCCCGGCCCAATCTGCATCCTCTCCAATCTGGGACCTCTCGGGGGATATCTGACTGCCTGCTTAGGCCCCATCCCACTGGCAGTCAGACATCCCTTTCACAATCTGGGACTGCTGGCTCCCAGCTGCTCGTCTGCCTGCCTGATTGCCCCTAACCACTTTTGTCTGCCAGCCTGATCAACCCCTAACCACTCCCCTGCCAGGCTGATCAACGCCTAACTTTTCCCCTGCCAGCCCAATCATCCCCAATTGCCCTCCCCTGAAAGCCCGGTCACCCCCAAATGTCCTCCCTTGCTTATTCCCTCTTTATTAGATAGGGTTTTTTCTATAACATATTGGACAGTGTACCTGCTGTGGTCTTGACAAACCAGTAAAAATGTAAACCCAAACTAAAAGTGTCATAAAATAAACTCCTTAAACAGGAATTTCATGAGACCTTGGAAAGGTGATATCATGTGGTTATTTCTTCCTTTTTTCCTTCTCTTTTTCTTGATGTTTTTTGTTTGTTTGTCCTTTCTTTTCTCCTTTTATTCCTTTTCTGTCCTTTCTCTTAACTTTTCTGTTGCTAAAATCGTCACTACTTGAATCTGTCTTGCTTCCAGAAAACAGACGAAGAAGAGGGAAACACACTGTCATCTGAAGAAAAAGATGATCTATGTTGGGACTGGTGGTGTTTTTGGTTTTGCTCCTTTCCCAGTTTGTTTGTCATTTCTGCCAGCCCTGGCATCTTCAGGACTTGTGCGTGGACACTTATATTCATGTCTACAAAACCTCCCTGCCTTGGTGAAAACTGTAGGGGCAAAGGCCTTCCTGGGTGGGCTCAAGCCCTGCCCAAGGTGCTGAGGAACCAGAGTGGGGAGCACCCACCACCACCCTTGCAGAGCCAACCTCTGGATCTCGGGGTACTCTCCAGTAATGTAACTGCAATGTCCCCATTTGCCATCAGAAGTTAGTTGTAAGTTACTTCCCATCTGAAACTCTACCTCAAACATTTCATTTGCAGTTTCTAAAGATTTTAAACAAAATCCATTTACCTCCCTAGCCTGGTCAGAAGTTTCTACTAAATGGGAGAGGTTTGCTGGGCAGTAATGCCCAGATATCACCCACCCATCTCCAATCACTCAGCTGGGGCAAGAGAAGTTCCAAGGCTATAGGTATGTGTGTGTGTGTGGGGGGGGGGGGGGAGTGAGGGGGCGGATCAGGAGGCTGACATCCCAGGCTGCCGCTGGGATAGGATAGCTCTGGGGGGGCAGCTGCCTCCCAGGCTTACACCCCCTGGCTGCAGATGTGAGCTGATCTGTGGAAGGGTAAGGGAGGGATAGGTGAATGCGGGCACCTCCCAGGCCCAGGCTATGGCTAGGAGCTAATAGTGCACAAGGGGAGGATGCGCAGCCACCTCCGAGGCCACTGCCTGGGTCACAACTGGGATTGGATTTCACCAGGGGTGCAAGCCACCTCCCAGGCCACTTCCAAGGTTGCAGCTGGGAGCAGATCTCGCCAGGGGTGCTAACCGCCTCCCAGGCCACTGCCCAGGCCGCATGCTGCCTGCCTGCTCTCAGAGGCATCCCTCCCTGGGATTGGGGGACTCTGGCAAGCCTGAGAGGACTGGGCACCACCATCTTGTGTCTATGGGCGCTGCCATTTTTGTCACGGAGTGACAGTTAATATTACTCTTTTATTTGATAGGATATTGGCCCAGTGCATGAAATTCATGCACAGCGGTGGGGGATTACCTCAGCCTGGCCTGCACCCTCTCCAATCTGGGATCCCTCTCACAATCATCCAAAACCAGTGGCTCCTAAGCACTCACCTGCCTGCCTGCCTGCCTGCCTGATGCCCCAGCTGGCCTGATGGCCCTAACTGCTCTCCCCTTCTTGTCTGATCCTCCTAACTGCCTATTAGCACTCCCCTCTTGGCCGAATCCCCCTCATTTCCTATGTTCTCTCCTTTCCTCTCCGTGCCTTCAGATCCTGGAACAGGAGTGCTGAGAGCTCCCCACCAAGGCCCTGCCCTCGTCCTGATGCCTCCCCTTCCAGGCCGGGTGGTGCCAAGGGCCTGCACACGCTTCTGTCCCAGGGGTGGAGGGTGGGGGGAGGCATCACAGCCCATCCTCACACACCCCCTCCAGCCTGTTTCAGTGGCACAAGTCCCCACCTCCGTTCCCACCCACCAACTCCTGTGCACATGCACCTTAGACCGGTTGTGACTGGGACACCATTAGGACCAATTAGCATATTACCTCTTTATATATATAGATATTTTAATTAAAACTTATCATGACATTAAGTGCTTAATGCATTTAGAGTATTAGATCATGTAGATCTTTAAGTGTTAGAAATGATCATAGAGATAATAGTAAATAAATAGCAAATGGTAATAAAAGTAATAGTAATGATTGAATCTGAAGTATGACTACATTTATTAAAGGGTCAGATAGACAGATAGCTAGCTAGAGAAATAGATGATAGATAGATAGATACCCTGTTTCCCCGAAAATAAGACAGTGTCTTATATTAATTTTTTTCTCCCAAAGTTGCGCTAGGTCTTATTTTCAGGGGATGTCTTATCTTTCCATGAGTTAGGTCTTATTTTCGGAGGATGTCTTATTTTCGGGGAAACACGGTAGGTAGGTAGGTAGATAGATAGATTTAAACCTCTGAAAACAAGTGTAATGACAACGTGGAATTTATTTTAATTGTCTAAAAATCCTTGATCCAGAAAACAATTTCTCCCTTTAAAGAAAATCATATTCAGTTCAGGTATAAGACAAGAATAGGAATAAATAAACGCAATGATACACTGCCCTTAAAATCAAGAGTCTAAACTGTTCACAGGAAATACATAAGAAGACTTGAATAAGAAAATGCCCTGCAGAGTATTTGTTCACATTCATCAAAACAGAGCTAGGCTTTTTAAGAGCAGGAAGAGGTTTGCAATGATTCTCTATAAAACGGGGGATATTGTCACCCACCAGTTTGGTAAAGAGTAAAGAAATTGACAAATAGAAGCTAAGTATTTTGGTGGGGATTAAATTGGTGTAACCTTTTTGGAGGGCAATTTTCCATATTGAAATTATTTAAAATTTGAATATAGTTTGACCCTACAACTCAATTTTCAGGATTATATTTACTGAATTTTAACACAAAATATTATGATTAGTGAGTAAATGACCAGAAAAAGCCATCAAATCATAAAGAAAAAATAGCAAGTGAGGAAGAAAGAAACAGAATTTACAAGAGAGTCAGACAACAATTACCAAAATGACAATTTGAAGTCTTTACTTATCAATAACTACTTTCAATGGATTAAATTCTCAAATCAAAAGAAATATAAATCTCTAGTAATCAAGTGTCATCTGCACTTCTAACTAATTTTAATCATGCATGATCTTGTACACACCATAAGGGTTTTAATAATTTTTGCATAACAACATATTATAGTACAGTTAGCGTCTCTAAAAAGATGTTTGCTAAAATGTTATCCAAGTAAAGGTTGTTATGAAGTAGTAACTTTTTAAAAGAGGTGTTACAGAGAAAGACAGAAAATCTGAGTTTGATCCTTGGTTATGTTCTCAATTGAAGAGCAGGTCAAAAAGATATACTTAGTGAAGAAGTGGTCAAAGAAATGGAAAAGGTATATTATAGTCCCCATGGAATCCAAGTAAGGAACTTGATATGGCCCTAGTGAGCAAGGACCCTGTTATCTTTTTTGCAACATCATGATGCTTGGCTCATACAACCCTAAACCTCCCACATCTGAATCACAGCCACTGTATGTTTTGAAGGGAATTTTCCTTTCATTGGCAAATATTTGACCTGTTTAATGGCCATCCTCACAAAACTATAAAATACAAATATTTTTTTCAATGTAAGACATTTGGGAACTTTCCACTGTGCTGCCAATGCCATGAATGAACAGGAGTCTAGTAAGCATTTCTTGACAATGTTGAGAAAAGTTGACTTGGAATACTGTATGCTTTACCAGACATTACATGAATGTGCCTTAGGCATATAATGATAAAAAAAAAACATACCTGAGGTGGTAGAATGTTCACCAAAGCTCTGTAGAGTCACACCAAACAGATTCCTTCCAGGAGAAATGTAGCCTTGACTAGATTATTATGGAACACACTATGGATTAAGTAATGATACTGTTAGGGATACCGTTTCCCCGAAAATAAGACAGTGTCTTATATTAATTTTTTCTCCCAAAGTTGCGCTAGGTCTTATTTTCAGGGGATGTCTTATCTTTCCATGCGCTAGGTCTTATTTTCGGGGAAACAAGGTAGATACTAAGGCAGGAGAACAGGTTATTATCACACCCAAGCAGTCCTGACACCTGCCAAGACAAGACTGTCAACAGATAAGCCACAATGAGAAGGGAGAGTTTAAAACCTCATATGCTAATCCCAAATACCATGGGAACCTTGGAGCTTGCAACAAAAATATATATAAACCTTAAAACCCTAATGGTGGCGTACTCAGACTAGCTGAGTTGCGTGCTTGTGCTTTATACCATGTATCATTAATAAATTTGTTTGTTTCACTTAAACACTGAGTAGGAAGGGGGCTCGCAGGTAACAATACTGATAATGCTGCTACTAATAAACCAACTAAAACAATTGTGTCTATGTATTATTTCAAGATACAGTAATTAGTTTCTAACTAATAAAGGCATTTAAGCTAATTATTTCTAGGTTCTAGGCATTTCTCTGCATAGGGAAAATAGATGACTTGCTTCCAAAAGAGCCTCAGTTGAGAAAAATACATTGTTGATCTTCCTCAAACATTTTGTGGTATAGAACATCCTATTCCCTTCTACTCTTCATCTTCTATTGTTGATAACAAGTTTTAAGAGTAAGCCAATCTCCTGATGCTAATAAACTGATTAGAGGCAAACTTATAAACGACTCTGTTTATGAACCTAATGTAAGTAAGCTATGTGAAATTCAAGAATACCTGCTTCAGTGAGCTATCCAAAGTAAGAAATATGCATTTTTCACAATTTTCATTTAAACTATTTGAAGTAAACCATTTCATTAATACAAAAATAAAACAACCTAATAGACATGTTATAAATTATTTAGAGACTTATATTGTTACATAAACTAATTAAATTTTCAGTGACATGCAATCTGATAAAATGATGAAAAAGTGCTTGCAGCAAACATATTCCACAAGAATTTGGCTCAATTATATATCATTTGACACTTTGAAAATAAATTTCTTATTAAGTTGAAAGTGATAAATTTGGTTAATAGTAATTATACATAGACCATGTAATTAAAATGTAATAACATTTCAACTCTTAAAAATGGGTTCTATTTGGGATTTAACATTATACCAACTTGGAGCTAGCATAAAATATAAACTTATTTTTAATCATTTTTTTAATTAAGGGGAGAACATGGTTATGAAGCTAAAGTATATCAATAATGTATGGAAATCTCACATAACTGAATAAAGTATACAGAACAGAGAGATAAAAGACTTTAATACTATAAAAATACCTCATTCTGATGCCAATCACTTGAATATTATATAGAAAGAAAGAACTGTATAAAGTATAGTCCTTTAAAACAGCAGCCAATCCAAAAATAACTCACACTTATGTTTTGAGAATTCACAACTTTTCAAGTAAAATAGTGAACCATAACTTAAAGAAAACCTTCAGGATGAACATCAATTTAATTCAATTTAAGAAATAGTTATTTACTCTCTATCAGGTGCTAAGATGACTCTGGGGATATAAAGAACTATAAAATAAAGGTTTCTGCCCTTGAGAAAGGAATTCATAAAGGGAAATCAGATCTTTAAACAAGTCTTGTTTCTCAAAAGGTGTTGACAGCTATACTCTTCATATGAACATAGTATCATGAGGGCACAGATGAATAATGAATTAACTTAACATGGGAATCTACAGAGAGAAAATGCCTGTGATCAGACCTCAGAAATGAGTTTAACAGATAGAATAATCTTTCTGTACTTCCCTAAGAGTATGACATCATGATCAAAGGCATAGGAGGACTTGGAGTGCTCACAGAAGAGCATGGCAGGAGTTTAGGATATTGAATCTCAAACTAGAGTAAGAAGATTTAATCCATCAAAATTTCATATGGAGTGAAATGAAAATAAATTATTCTAGGTCCCACTTCCAAAGATTCTGCTTCAGTAAAATGGGGATCTGGCTCAAGAAACCCTAAAATCTTCTTCGCTTTGAAGCCCTGTATTTTTTATTCAGCAGATCTAGAATCAAATGGTCCCTGGACCATATTTCAGAGACATTGGCATAGAACGTTGGGATTGGGAAGTGGGTGCAGAGAATACCTAAATCAAGGCTGAGGTTGTAAATCAATATCAAGGGGGAAAAAAGGAAGATTTTATATTTCACTCTAAGGAGTACAGTCATTTTGTAGATAATGAGAAGTTACTAAAATCAAAGTAGCTTAAAACAACAACCAGGTATTTAATTCACAATTCTGCAGGCTGTCTCAGTTGGATGTTTCTTCTGATCTTGGCTAGTTTCCTTCATGTATCTGTAGCCAGATGTCAGTCAGATAAGCAGCTACTGGTATATTGATCTGTGCTAGTTGATCTAGTCTCTGATGCATCAACTAGGACAACTGGGCAGACTTAGCTCTGTCATGAGAGGGCAGGTCGGGGCAAGGATGGGCTCCTGACTCCACTGTGGGGCAGGGCGGAGTTATCCTCCATTCTGTAACTGAACCCTAGCCCTCACCCAACCAATCAGGGTTAGCCGAGGCAGTGACATCACCACCGACCGGAGTAAAACCCCTGGACTGGGCAAAATTCACTCTCTCTTCTGCCATGCTGCTGGCGTGAGTGGGACAGAGCCCATGCTAGCATGGAAAAGGCTCTTTTGTTTATTGCATCGGACTCGGCTCCCTGGTGGTCCTTAGAGATCATGAAGTCTGGGCGTAATATATGGGGGAATTTGTCTGGGATCCCCAGCCAGGACCATGAGGGACTCCAATCCGGAGAGCCTGACTGGCCACGGTAGGTGTGTGTGTGTCTTTGTTTTTGTGTGAGCGCTCTGGAGGGATGTAAAACCTCTCGTGGAATTGGTGCCTGAATACGTCTCGCAGACGTGCCATAGGACCACCGGCAGGAGGATCAGAAGACATTCTGACCTCCTGGTAGGGCCCTAGAGGGACCCTCATATAGGGAGAGGGATGG
The DNA here is from genome assembly GCF_964339955.1 of Pipistrellus hanaki. Lineage (NCBI taxonomy): Eukaryota > Metazoa > Chordata > Mammalia > Chiroptera > Vespertilionidae > Pipistrellus > Pipistrellus hanaki. The sequence goes on along the minus strand of NC_140524.1, from coordinate 16,463,955 downwards.
AAGCCTCTCCCAGGATGAGGTGAGCAGCGTGAGCCGTTGCCTCACCTGCGAAAAGTGACGGGCGCCTTTCCCAGGTCTGAGTTTGGTATCTGCGGGCGACATGGCGCCCCAGGATGGAGCCGGCGAAGTGTGGCCGGCGTGGTGGTGCGGGGCCCCCGGGCAGCGTTGGGTCGGAGGGGGGCTCCCGCGGGGCTCAGTCTGCACATTGGAGCGCGGCTGGGCAGTGGTGGCCTTGCTCGGGGAGCAGGCACCTGGGTTAACTTTGCTGGCTGCCTGGAGAAGGAGAGGCAGAGCTGGGAAGCTGCTGGGGTGATCTGTGCTTCCTCCTCGGAGGCCACCCGAGCAGCATGGCTGGGGTAGCGGCGGCAGCAGCCTCGCTCCGGGGCCTGGGCTGGCTTAGCGGCATCGGGTCCTAGAGAAGAGGCCCTTGAGGGAAAAGGGAAAAGGCCAGTTCAAAATGAGTGCGCATAGTTTTGGGCTGTGCTTAAAACTCTTTTCTGTGTACAGAATAAGTTTTAAAAATGGTGAAGATTAACTGGGAGATAAATTAAAACTGGTTTCCCAAGTCATTGTAAGCAGCTTTTGAAATTTCCCGCCTCAGGAACTAGATGGTAATGGTAACAAGTTTACATATGAATGGATGGGAGTCTTCAGCTAAAGAAATGTGTTCATTTGCATTTGAATGCTATTCAAGTGATCTGCAGGGAGTGGCAGGTAATTCCATGGTGAAGCTGCCCAGATGGCCATGCTTACAATGTTTAGTTCAAACTATAAATTGAATTAGGAAAAGTTCATTACAGTAACTAAATGCCTAGAATATGGCAGGCTAAACTGTATAACATGTGTTAAGAATAAGCAATAATGATCAAAGATCTCAAAGATTGATTTATTCTCATTTGTCAGATGAGAAAGTATGTGATGCTTACACTTAAAAAATTATTTTAAGTCAGTGATGCAGTATTTTTTGAAGTCAGTTTTTCTGAAGTAATGTTTAATGTAACATATGAAACTTTTATATTTGATGTTTTGTTTTGCTTTATATGCCATTGTTGTTATAGATTTAAGTAGACTTCATCACAAAGGTTTATAATTTATTTAGCATTGTGTTAAAACAATTATTTGTATGATTTAACCTCCCTCGACTGCTTGGACAATTTTTACCGATGTTCTGCGGTGGGGAGTAGAGGGGGGCTTAGAAATGCAGATAAATCTGTATCTGTAAGAAAAATGTGGCATTTTAAATTTCAAGCGGCTGGAGGCCTGGGAACAGGATACTGGACCTGCTCCCTCCTCCCTTGCCTTTTCTTTAAAATTTGAGGCATGGTTATGTATTTTTGAAGGATATAGAAATAAAGTTTAGAAGTTTATTTGAAATTATAAAAGGCCAGCAACTAAATAGGAAGGAATTAGTATGTTTATTGTAGAAAGCAGGGAGCCTCCTTGGACATCGAAGAAGGACTGTGGACCTCGGAAGGAACATGTACTGAAGGAACGCAGCTGCTGAACTGGACAATGGGCCTTTGAGGAGCTAAAGAAGGCTCTCATCTCAGCATCTGCCCTAGCCTTGCCAGACGTCGCGAAGCCCTTCCACCTCTACGTGAGTGAGGTAAGAGGCATTGCCAAAGGGGTTCTCACTCAGACTCTAGGTCCCTGGAAGAGACCTGTTGCCTATCTGTCTAAGAGACTGGACCCTCCGGGCAGTGGCCACCACAGCATTGCTGGTGAAGGAGGCAGATAAGCAGACTCTGGACCAGGAGCTAACCTGGATGGGCCAAGCTTTTCTCCTGGACCAGCCCTGTGTCCGGATTCATAAGACTGTGGACATCAACCCTGCCAGCCTGCTTCCAGATGATGATGGGGGAACCCATTCATGACTGCACAGAGGTAACAGACGACAAGGTACTGTTCACGGATGGGAGCAGTTACATTCAGGATGGGACCTGATATGCAGGGGCAGTGGTAGTCACCTTGGACCACACCATTTGAGCACAGCTCCAGAACTTTTGGCCTTAATCCAGGCCCTTTGATGGAGACACTGTGCTATCCACAGGGAAAAGAGGGTTACCAACTGCAGCCGGAAGGAATCGGCTGAACAGAAGCAAGCCACTGAAGGACCAGATCATTGGTGGACCCTCCATATGCAAGACTGTTGGTCCCAGAGGTCAGAGTTGCCCAGTGACACCAGGTTACCCACTTAAGTGTCACCAAGACTTCTGAACTTCTGTGAGGCAGAGTTGCTTGAAGTACTGTCTGTGCACACGTAAATGCTAAGCAAGGTAAGGGGGTGCCCCTGGGAATTCGGGTCCCAGGGAACTTCCCCAGGAGAGCATTGGTAGGTGGATTTCAGAGATTAAGCCACCAGCAATAAGGTCTAATTTTTGTAGACACTTCAGATTAGGTTGAAGTATACCCCACTAAGACAGAAACTGCCTCTATAGTAGTCAAGAGATTACTCCAGGATATTATACCTAGATTTGGGCTGCCAGTATCAGATAACAGCCCCACCTTTGTAGCTAAGGTATCTCAGAGTATAGCTCTAGCCTTAGGACAGGTAAGTGAGACTCTGGAAAAGGGGTTTAACTAAATGTGTCCTAGAATCGGTGAAAATTGGACCAACCCCCTGTCCTTCGCCCTCTTAAGGGCCAGGTGTACCCCTTAATGGGACAAGTTTCCCCTTTTTTGGGGGGGTGGGGGAGATCATGTATGGTAACCATTCCCTTGCTTAAGTCCTTACAGGCTCTGCAGTTTGCTTGTTCCAGATGCACTGCCAGTGCCCACTACAGACCCTGTAGCCCAGGAACTCAATGTGGGTAAAGAAATTCACTGCCGCCGAAACCGGTTTGGCTCAATGTATAGAGTATAGGCTTGGGGACTGAAGGGTCCCAAGTTCGATTCCAGTCAAGGGCATGTACCTTGGTTGCGGGCATATCCCCAGTGGGGGGTGTGCAAGAGGCAGCTGATCTATGACTTTCTCCCATCGATGTTTCTAACTATCTCTCTCCCTTCCTCTCTGTACAAAATAAAATGTATTGAGAAAAAAAAAAGAAAGAAATTCACTGCCCAAGGACTCAAAGGGATGCTACACTGTTATCCTGAGCACGCCCACTGCTATTGAAGTAGATGGCACCCAGACCTGACTACATGACTCCCAGCTCCTGCATGGCCTGGATCCTGGCAACTAGCGGCCTCACCTGTGAGATCCCCAGCCTGGGTTCCACACAGGCCAGGAGGAGAACTGATGCCTGCAGGAGGGGAACTGGACTTCAGTGAGGACAATACTCATGGGAACTGTGGTACTAAGGGTCTTGGTAACTGTATTTGTTGTTTATGCTGAAAGGAAGTAGGCTGAGTCAATGATTTGACTCAGGCATATTAGACAAGGGGGGAATGAGAGGGCAGGGTGGGGCGAGGATGGGCTCCTGACTCCATTGTGGGGCAGGGCGGAGTTATCCTCCATTCTGTAACTGAACCCTAGCTCTCACCCAACAATCAGGGTTAGCCGAGGCAGTGACATCACCACCGACCGGAGTAAAACCCCTGGACTGGGCAAAATTCACTCTCTCTTCTGCCATGCTGCTGGCGTGAGTGGGACAGAGCCCATGCTAGCATGGAAAAGGCTCTTTTGTTTATTGCATCGGACTCAGCTCCCTGGTGGTCCTTGGGGATCACAAAGTCTGGGTGTAACAGTCACATATTCTACCAGTAGGAGGCTAGCCTAAGCTTCATCGTGGGATATGGAATAGATTCCAAAGTAAAAAGTGGAAGCACTAAAGGACTCTTGAAACCTACGTTTGTAACCACTATAGCATTAAGTTTGTCACATTCTATTGGTCAAACTAAGCCACAAATTCACCTTGAATTTAAAGGCTAGAGAGGTACATTACCTCATAATAGACATGAAAGAGACCAGAATTTGCCTCTCCAAAATAAGACCATTGGTATAAGGATTATATTGAGTTGGTTATTTTTTAAAAAAAAGCAGACATAGACCCTGGCTGATAGGGATCAGTGATAGAATGTTGGCCCAGGCACGAAAGGGTTTTGGGTTCAATTCCTGGTCAAAGGCACATACCTGGGTTGCAGGTTCATTCCAGGCCTCAGTCAGGGCACATGCAGGAGGTAACCAATTGATGTGTTCACCTCTCTCTCTCTCTCTCTCTCCCCTTCTCTCTCCCTCCCTCCTTTCCCCCACCCTCTTTCTTTCCCTCCCTCCTTCTCCCCCCATCCTCCCTCCCTCCCTCTCTTTTGGCTCTAAACATCAATGGATTTTTTATCCTCTGGTGAGAATGTAACACAAAAGTAAATTTTCCTTCTTAAGAGACATTTACATTTATGAGGGAAATATCCTTTTGTAAGGGTGTTTCCCTTTTTGTACCAGGAAGAGAAGGCTGATTCCAAATCTGGAGAAACTGTTTTCAATGGAAAAGGCAGAAAGTTAAATCTGCATAACAACTGTGGGATCCCCTTTCAAGTCCCTCATGGTTCAGGATCCCAGTTCAGGGTTAGGGTTCTGGAGAAGGGCTAATATAAAATGCTCAAGTGCCTTCCCAGGGGGCCTTCCACATAGTGGAAGGGATTAAATCCTTTCATGTCCTTTTTATATTACTGCCAAACATTCAAAAAATTAGTTTGTAAGTTTGTTTGGGATAATTGTACAATATGCTGTTGTAAAATATTAAAAAATATAATGACATTATAGAATAATATCATGTAAGGATATTCTTTGTTCTAGGCCATGGCAATTCAATTTCAAAATAGCTGTCAATTATTTAGTTACTTCGTTTTGCCCTTCTTAGCAGCCAAAACATATCTAAAATATACTTATTAATTTTTATTTGATAAGGCTTTCCACACAATTTCAAGTATATTAAATCTGTTAAATTTAAAAATATTTCCTTTAAGAAGAGAGAATAAATTTCTTGTATTACTCCCGGCCTTTGGAGCTTTCCAAGAATCATCTCTGTTAAAACCTTGAAATTTTTAACATGGAAAAAAAAATCAAATATATATATATATATATATATATATATATACATATATATATATATATATATGACTTAGGGTAAAGATTATAATATTTTTTATAATTATCTTAAGATATCAATTATATTTTAAACTGTTTTTGCATAGAAAAATTTTGGTTGAGATCACAGAATTAATCCTCTTTTTTAATTAGACTAATAATAAGCAACTTATTTTGAATTCCTATTATTAGAGAAAACACAACATTTTATTTTCTCAAATTAAGTTCTTATACTTTAGACATTTATTTACCACAACTATATAATTTCTCCCAATTTAATTTGCACTTTGAACTTTTAAAGCTGGCAAGTCAAATATATTTAGCATTTTGTCATTTCAAAATATCTAAATCTTTAACTTTATTATTTATATAATTAAGTAAACTTCCAAAAAAAGTTTTGCCAAAGGAGTTTGGAGGAAGTTAGTAGCCATTCAAATGCAAATTATCACATTCCTTAGCATATTGGTAGAGTGGGCTTCCCTATTGGATGTCCTTGTGTCTCCCTTCCCCCACATCCTCAGCAACAGATCTGGCCACACATTTTTTCATGCTTAAAAGATAAAGACAGATCTCAAATTTTTTCTTTCTTTTTCGCTCTGAACTAATAACTAACACCCAATTTGGCCGAGATATGAATTTTTCCCTGTGAGTTATTTTATAATTTTTAAATAAGGTATTGAGTAATCTCATTGCAGGAGAGCAAACAGCCTTGCCCTCTCCTGCCACCTTTGAATTTCTCTACACCAGAGGCAGTTTTAGCAGTGGAGCTTCATTTCTTATTACAGATTTTAAATTCCAAATACAAACTAAGATTTTAATTTGAACCAGAAACCACATTCTTTAGGCATGCAAACCAAAATCTATAATAAAGTTTACTTTATATTTATAACCTAATTCTTTCCCATTAGTCTGGCTGAAAAAGACATTCCCACCTACTTACAGATCGTCACTCTGCAGCTGGCCATGGGCTTTTGTGTGCAGTGAACTTCCTTCACCTTTTTCCAGTGAATTTTCCACACCTTTTCTCAGTGTAATTTTTTTCCTTCCTTCACTCTTAGACAAAAAATATCTTCTCCTCCAGATGTTCCAGTTAGGCGCCAGATATGGGATCCCCTTTCACGTCTCGCATGGTTCAGGGTCCAAGTTCAGGGTTGGGTTCTGGAGAAGGGCCACACACAAATGAAAAGAGACTAGAAAAAATTTAATTTGGCGATATGGGGGGCCAGACGGTAGTCCAACTCTAGTTGGAGAACTGCACGCTGCTCTGGCCCTGCCATTCCTTTTATTGAGGCTATGGGGAAAACACACATAGTGCCTAGGCAGGAAATAACAGAAACGTAACATGGGACAAACAGAGGTGGAGGCTCTTCGGCTAACAATGTCTCAACTAAAGGGTGAGTGGTTAGAGCAATTAATGTTGTTGACAGCCTTCCTGGTTTCCTGTCCACATCACTCTATTAGTGAAACCGTAATTGGTTTCTGGCAACAACCTTACCACTTTACTTGTACTTTGCTTGAAAATATGACTCTCTACTGCTATTCTGTGAGTTACTCAGTTTCCTGGGGGGAGGTATTTGTGTTATTAAACTTTTATTTTTATCCAGTTTCTCTTCATTTTCATAGGTAAAACATCTAGCATAGCCTCTGGCACAAGTTAGAAATTCAATATAATAGTTGGCACTTTTAAACAGGATAGGGATATTAGCATAGCAATGTTCCAAGAAGATTACATTGACAGTTCAGTTGAAAACCAATTAGAAGTAGTAGGGACTAGAGAGAGAAAAATTAATTTAACATTTTAGCAATAATCAATGAGAAATATAAGAAGAATGCATATTAAAGTAATGGCAATAGAAAAAGGAGAAAATGGATTTTATAACTATTTGTTAACTATATTCAACTGGTTGAATATATCAGAGTAGTTAAGAATATCAATTTTGGATTCAGACAAATCTAGTTTCACATGTTAATCATATCATTTTGAGCAAATCATTTAATTTGTCTAACTTTCAAACTCCTCATCTGTAAGAGGAAAATATTGTTATCTTGATTATTGATCTATAATTGAATATTGATAATTATAATTATTAAATTACTTCATGGTGGTATGGATATAGACATAGTATCTGGCACAAGACTAAAGGACTATAATTGGGAGATGACCAAATATTGAACCAAGGATGACTCAGATATCTTAGACAACAGGTTACATAACAGCCATCACTTGATATTAGGAAAATAGGAAAAGCAGTGATTATGAGGGGAAAACATCAGTAGTATGGACCTAATGGAAATGACTAGAATTCTGTAGTCACTGGGTTATGTATGTGATGGGGTGGAGAAGCTAGACTAATAGGTAATTGTTAGGGCTATAGAAGTAGATAATATAGCCTAGAGAAATCATATAAAATAATACCTCATTTTTTTAATTTTAAACCAATGATCCTTTCTAATAGACATATTTATCTATTTTTCCCCACTTACTGCCTCCTCTACTTGTTTCAATTTCTCATCAATATAGCCATATCCTGCCTTCCTTCCAGAGTTACTTTATTTTCTACTTATTTGCTTCACCTTAAATAAATCTATCTATATAAAAGCCTAAGTGACTGTTCAACCATTTAATCATTCAACTGGTCGCTATGACACGTACTCACCATCAGGGGACAGATGCTCAATGCAAGAGCTGACCCCTGGTGATCAGTGTGCTCCCACAGCGAGAGCGCTGCTCAGCTGACAAATGGGTACCAGACGCTGGGCTCACGGCTGGTGAGTGCTGCTGCAGATGAGCCTCTCCCACAGACACTCCCTCTGCATGCCCCTCCCCCATCTGGACCAGGACCGGAATAAGGACCAGCATTGGGACTGACTGGGTGCAAGCCCACAGCCACTTCTAGATCATGGGCACATCGGTATTCCCTTTGGACAGGCAAGGACCGAGCAGAGGGGCAATGAGCCTACCAAGCAGCAGCAGTGGCAGGTGCAGCGGGGCCAGGATGACTGGGAGAGGAGTGATGCCTGGCTGTGGTGCCTGGTCTGGGCCAAGGCTCCCCCATGGCTGCCTGCCACTACTACATCCCTCGGGGGATGCTGGATGTCTTATTCTCTGCAGACCACGACAAGGGACCTCACCAGTGCACGAATCCATGCACTGGGCATAGTAAAAAATAAAAACTTGGAAGTAAGGCTGGCTGCTTAGGGAGGGGGGGAGGTGGAGTGGCAATGAAGGGGTTAAACTTTGGACTGTGTTTTGATTTGAATGTGCTAGACAGGAACTCCTTTTTTAATGTATTATCTGCATGAAAACATTTCAACCAAAAAGTTTGATAGTTTAGGAATAATGAGAAAATTTGTGTGGAATATTCTAAGATAATTTAAATGCATTAAAGCACATGAGTTCACATGCATAATGAAAGTATTGTTGCAAATAAAATTGGCAAGGTCCTTTATATCTTAAGTGGTAAAATGTATCATTTCTTATTATAAATACCCTGTTTCCCCGAAAATAAGACAGTGTCTTATATTAATTTTTTCTCCCAAAGTTGCGCTAGGTCTTATCAGGGGATGTCTTATCTTTCCATGTGCTAGGTCTTATTTTCAGATGATGTCTTATTTTCTGGGAAACACAGTATGTTGCACAGGTTTTGTGGTTACCACAAGTCTTGAGGTTAAAAGTTCTATTCTTAAAAAATATTATTTTTCTGTTTTTAAATAACCTTTGCATTCAAACAGAAAAGTTTACAGTTGAAGTAGGCCTTCACTTTAAACCTAGTTAGCACACAATGGATTTCTTTGTTCAGTGCGCCTCCCTGATGACTAGGTTGTAAAGTTCTGCAGTCCCCTTTTCCTTCTCTTACTTAGCTTGCCCAGAAGGGCAGTACCCATACACGAGGTTTTGAATTCTCAAAGTATTAATATCAACAAGATTATTTCATCTCAAGGTTTCTTATCGAATATCATTGTGACCGATATTTCTTTTGCTTTTAAGCAAGACTGAATCAAAGAGCTTTTTAATAATTCATACTTTCTATTTCCCACTAGAAAATGTTAAGATATTTATAAGATTTTCTTCCTACATTCAGCCTCTCACTAACCTCCATTCAAACAGACCATATATTCTGTTTCATGTCTGTTTCCCAGTTTCCATTTCTCCTCCAGCTAAAACTTTCCCTCTTAAGAAGTAGACATACCTCTGCTGAGAGCAGACATAGATTCTAGGGTTCCCTGGCTTGAAGAAATAGTGATTATGTACAAGAAGCTAGGGCAGGGGTAGGGGACTCCCCCTTGGACTAGAAAAAGTGATTCCTTCTGGGAGGAAGAAAAGAGAAAAATCAATGGGTTGTTAGCTATTTACTCTCCTGGTACCTCAGGAATGCAGCAGGACCCCAAAAATAATGGTTACATGGGAAAAGAGTCTGGATTCCAGACCTGAGGCTCCGAACATTGGGGTAGTAATACTGCAGAGAACCCTTGACCACATGGAACTTCTATGGCCTTGAAGGAGGGCCTATTAGCAAGAACTTTGTGGGGGCAGAGTTCAGAGTCTTGTGATGTATATCCTCATCTGTAATAATAAACGTGTAATATGATAATTAGACCAGACAGCCAAACAACTTTCTGGACATCCTTCCAGATGGCCTTCCAAATGAAGCTGGAGCTGCTAGGGCCAAGACAGCTGCCTTGGCTGTGAGGGCCAAGCCCCTTGCAGAAAATTCATGAATTGGGCCTCTATCATTTAAGTCTCCAGGTCTCTGACACAGCACAGGGATGAAGATGGAACCCCCAATAATGCCAGAATAGAATATCCCACCGAATAAGAGAGATAACATCTGGGTGAGAATGACCCAGGTTGCCCTCAGATAACACCTGGGACTCTACAGCCATCCTCAGGAGGGACCTGCTTTCTCAGCTGCGGTCCCACAGTCACCAAAATTCCAGCCAAGCAGGGCATAGGCTTCTGTGAGTTCAGTAAAACACTCCCCTCTGGCAGGCCAAATGCTTTAGCCTAGGAAACAGCAACCATGCAAGCAGCAGCCACTTGAGCAGTCTGCTCCCATGAGAGGAGAACCAGCTAGATGAGCTGCCTGCCCCCTGATGAGAAACAGCAGACTCCCGCACAACCACCACAGTCCAATGAGCAACAATCTCACTAGGAGCCTGCCCCCCATCCAAGGAGCAGTGGCCACATGAGCAACCCGCCCCCATTTGAGGAGCAGCAACCACACAAGCAGCCCACCCCTATCCCAGGAACAGCAGCTCCACAAGAAGCTGAGAGGGCAAGGCTTAATAATAGAGTTATCCTCCATTCTGTAATTGAACCCTAGCCCTCACCCAACCAATCAGGGTTAGCCGAGGCAGTGACATCACCACCAACCAGAGTAAAACCCCTGGACTGGGCGAAATTGTCGCTCTCTTCCGCCATGCTGCCAGCCTGAGTGGGACAGAACCCATGCTAGCATGGAAAAGGCTCTTTTGTTTATTGCATTGGACTCGGCTCCCTGGTGGTCCTTGGGGATCACGAAGTCTGGGTGTAACAGAAGCCTGCCCCTAACAAGGAGCAGCAGCTTTGCCAGCAACCCACCCTTGTCCAAAGAGCAGCATCTTCTACAAGCAGCCCACCCCTGTCCCAGGAACAGCAGCTCCCCAAGCAAACAAAAGTCCAGGACTAGAGGACTTCACAGAGGCGTGTTACCAAACTTTCAAGGAAGAACTAAAACTATCCTCCTCAGACTCTTCCAAAAATTTCAAGAGGAAGGAACATTTCCAAGCTCATTCTATGAAGCCAGCATCACCCTAATACCAAAGCCAGATAAAGACACTACAAAAAACAGAGAATTACAAACCAATAAACGTCATGAACATAGATGTCAAAATCCTCAACAAAATTCTAACAAATTGGATCCAGCAGTACATCAGAAATATCATTCACTATGACTAAGTAGGATTTATCCCAGGGATGCAAGGATGGTATAATATCTGGAAATCAATAAACGTGATACATCACATATATAATTTGAGAGATAAAAATCACATAGTCATATCAATTGATGCAGAAAAAGCATTTGACAAAACCTAACACCCTTTCTTAGTACAGGAAGTGCTAACCATAGCAATTAGACAAGGAGATGAAATAAAAGGTATCCAAATTGGAAAAGAAAATGTAAAACTGTCCTTATTAGCAGATGATATGATACTGTACATAGAAAACACTAAAGTCTCCATCAAAAAATATTAGACTTAATAAATTCATTTGGCAATATAACAGGACACAAAATTAATACCAAGAAATAATACGCATTTTTACACTGAGTGGCCAGATTATTATGATCACTGAATGCATAATAATCTGGCCACTCAGTGTATGCACCAATAGTGAACTTACAGAAAGAGAGATTTTAAAAAAATCCTATTTACCATCGCACTAAAAAAAGTAAGATACTTGGGAATAAACTTAACTAAGGAGATAAAAGACCTATACATGAAAAACTATAGGACACTGAAAAAAGAGATAGAGGAAGACATAAACAGATGGAAGAACAATACCGTGATCATGGATGGGTAGAATCAACATCACTAAAATGTCCATACTAGCCGAAACCGGTTTGGCTCAATGGATAGAGGGGACTGAAAGGTCCCGGGTTCGATTCCGGTCAAGGGCATGTACCTTGGTTGCGGGCATGTCCCCAGTAGGGGGTGTGCAGGAGGCAGCTGATTGATGACTCTCTCTCATCCATGTTTCTAACTCTCTATCTCTCTCCCTTCCTCTCTGTACAAAATCAATAAAATATATTTTTAAAAAAATAAAATAAAATAAATAAATAAATAAATAATAAAATGTCCATACTACCCAAAGCAAGCTATAGATTCAATGTACTTCCCATTAAAATACCAATGGCATATTTCACAGACCTAGAACGAACTCTCAAAAATTCATCTGGAATATAAAAAGACCCAGTACAGCTGCAGCAATCCTGAAAAAGAAGAATAAAGTGGGCAGATCTCAATACCAGATTTCAAGCTGTATTACAAAGCCACTGGCACAAGAACAGACATATAGATCAATGGAACAGTATGGAGAATCCAGACATCAACCCAAACCACTATGCCCAATTAATATTTGACAGAGGAGGCAAGAACATACAATAAACTCAAGACAGTTTCTTTAATAAATAGTGTTGAAGAAATTGGACAGATATTGATACATGCAAAAAAATGACACTAGACCACCAACTTAACACCATACACAAAAATAAACTCAAAATGGATCAAGGACTTAAACATAAGATGGGAAACCATAAAAATACTAGAGGAATCCACAGCATGAAAACCTCAGACATATGCCAAAGTAATTTCTTTGCTGATAAAGCTCCTAGGGCAAAGAAAACTAAAGAGAAAATAAACAAGTAGAACTACATCAAAATAAAAAAGTTTCTGTACAGCAAAAGAACCATCAACAAAACAATAAAAAGGCCCACTTCATGGGAGAACATATTTGCCAATATTACCACCGATAAGGGTTTAATCTCCAACATTTACAGGGAACTCATACAACTTAACAAAAGGAAGATAAACAACCCAATCAAAAAATGGGCAATGGACCTAAATATTGTAGATACTTTTCAAAAGAGGACATTCAGAAAGCCAAAGTCAAGAGACATATGAAAACATGCTGAAAGTTACTAATTATCCGAGAGATGCAAATCAAAACAACAATGCAGTACCATCTCACACCTGTCAGAATGGCTATCATCAACAAATCAACAAAGGACAAGTGCTGGTGAGGATGCAGAAATTGGAACCCTCATTCACTGCTGGTGGGAATGCAGACTGGTACAGCCACTGTGGAGAACAGTATGGAGTTTCCTCAAAAAACTAAAAATGGAACTCCCATTTGACCCAGTGATCCCACTTCTAGGAATATATCCAAACTAATCAAACACACCAATCAGAAAGGATATGTGCACCCCTATGTTCATAGCAGCACACTTACCATAGCTAAGATTTGGAAACAGCCTAAGTGCCCATCATCAGATGAGTGGATTAAAAAACTGTGGTATATTTACATAATAGACTACGCTGGAGTAAAAAAAGAAAGAATTCTTACCATTTGCAATAGCATGGATGGAACTGGAAAGCATTACGGTAAGCGAAATAAGCCAGAGAAAGATAAATATCTCATGATCTCACTCATTTATGGAATATAATGAACACCACAAACTGATGAACAAAAACAGATCCAGAGACATAGAAGCATTGATCATTAGACCATCAAACCTCAGAGGGAAGATAGGGGAAGGTGGGCGTAAGGAAGAGAGCTCAACCAAAGGACTTGCATGCATGCATATAAGCCTAACAGATGGACACAGACAACAGGGGTGTGAGGGCATGAGTGGGGGTAGGGTGGGAGCCAATGGGGGGATAAGGACACATATGTAATACCTTAATCAATAAAGAAAATTTTTAATAAAAGAATTCAGAATTACAATCAAGTTGATTAAAGGGAAAAAAAAACAGTGATGTTTCTGGTACATAGAAGTTGGTATAAACAAAGATTGGTATCCACAAATGAACTTTATGTAGTTCATGTCATGAAAGGAGCATTTTTAAAGTTTTTCAATATAAAATATTATTGAATTTCTGAATGAGCATTTGCCAACTATACATGCCATTAATCTCTATCTCTTAGGTTCTGATACTATCACGTCCTAGCTCCTTGCCATTCAGAAGGGACAAGTATAGAAGTTAGGACAACAGCAAAGTTAAGAACCATACAATTTCACTGACATATAGGATATAAAACTGAAAGTAACAAATGAACAAACAAGAAAAACAAATGAACAAAAACTCATGAACACAGACAATATTATGGTGGTTACCAGAGGGAAGGGGAATGATGAGTAGTAAAGGTTAAAGGAGGTTACACATATGGTGATGGTACATGCACATGTATAGTGAGGATTACGGCTCCAGAGAGACACAGCTTCCCCTCTAACAATCCTCTATGCAAGGACCTGAGCAAAGATGAATACCACTTCAGAAAACCACCTGAACAATATATATAGAGACCACATTATTTGCAGACATCACCATCTTCAGGCCAGTGTAGTTCAACAATATGGTTGTGTGCCCTCTGCCAGGCTGCCATCAGAAATACCTACAACCAACACTCAACATCGGTTTGCCCCAGAGTCCAGTCAAGGGCAGAGCACTGACATTAGTAATAGGAGAAAAACCAAATGGACTAAAGAAGAATTGAAGTCCTCCACATACACACATTTAAAACATGAAATCTCACTGTACATACTGTTGATTTTTTAAATATATTTTATTGATTTTTTACAGAGAGGAAGGGCGAGTGATAGAAACACCGATGAGAGAGAAACAGCGACCAGTTGCCTCTTGCACACCCCCCACCGGGGATGTGCCCGCAAACAAGTTACATGTCCTCGACCGGAATTGAACCCAGGACCTTTCAGTCTGCAGGCTGATGCTCTATCCACTGAGCCAAACCGGTTTCGTCTGTATATACTGTTTTTCAACTGCTCTTTCTACTATGTACCATGAACACGTGTCAATGCTGATACATATATTTCTATAAAATCATTTTTGATACCTGCATAAAATTACATTGACTGCAAGTGCCATTATTTAACCAATCCCTATTTGAAGAAAACTATTTCATTATGTTAAAAACAAAAACAAAAACAAAAAAAAACCAAAAACTATATCCTATCATAAAGATTACTGTGCACACTCCATTATTTACAATGAATAGAAGAAAAATTCTTAGGTCAGATGGTGTAGACTGAAAGATTCTTAAATTATTTGTACTGCTAAATTGCTTTACTGATTTATATTACTGTCAAAGGAGTAAGAGAGCATCAACTTCCTGGAATCTTCACCATGACTAGATATATCAGTTATGTATTGCTACAGAATAAATTACCACAAACATAATGGCTTAAAACAGTATATATGCATTAACACAGCGTCTATTTTTCAGGAGTCTTAGCATGGTAAAGCTATATTCTCAACTTCAGGGAATCACTAACTGCTATCAAGATGTCTGCTGGGGCCCTAACTGGTTTGGCTCAGTGGATAGAGCAACACCTGGGGACTGACGGGTCCCAGGTTCGATTCTGGTCAAGGGCATGTATCTTGGTTGCGGGCACATCCCTAATAGGATGTGCAGGAGGCAGCTGATCAGTGATTTTCTCTCATAGGTGTTTCTAACTCTCTATCCCTCTCCCTTCCTCTCTGTAAAAAAATCAATAAAAATATTTTAAAAAAATATGTCTGCTGGACCATATTCATATAGACAGGTGGCAACTGAGGAAGAATCCACTTGTAAACTCACTCAGATTGGTGGTAGAATTCATTTCCACTTGGCTAGAACTCTCCCTCAATTCCTGGAGGCCTCCCAACACTTCCCTACCATGTGTCCTTTGCATACGAAGTTCACAACATAACATCTTACATTGCCAAGGCCAATAGTAGTGTACGACAGGCAGCTCACAAGAGAGTCTTATATGAAATTATGCAATCATTCCAATAACAGCCCATCACTCTTCCCATATTCTCAGGGTTAGAAATAAGTCACATGTTCCATCAAACTATAGTGGAGGGTTTTCAACTACTGCAAAAATTACCAGGCGACTGGAAAACACAACGGGTACTTAGAAGATTCAGGAAAAACTCTTTATTTGCAGATGCAGTAGTGCAGTGACTCAGGGGAGTCATTCTCCAAAGTATGAGCACTGAATGAGGAGGGTCTCTCCCATTTATCCCCTTGGTTTCTTTGTCTCCCAAATATGGATCAGGCTTCCTGACTTTTTGTAGGTTTTGCAGCCCCTCTGACAGTGTTAAAGGGGAAGGCAGATTATGACCAACATCCCAGGCTAGCTGGCATCAGCAGTCAATCTTCTGTGAGGGCGTTTTATGGCTTCTGCAGATAAACAGGTTCTGCAAGTTAGCAAGGACACAAGCATAAAGGGGGATTGGGGCTAGCAAGCATACGCATGGAAATGCAGGTTCAGGGGCAGGGGGAGCTCAGGCTACATTCACACAACAATGGTGTAGACATTAGAAAGAAGTCATTGGAAATCACCTTAAAGTGTGTTCACTACAGTAGATATTCTCATTTGTTTTATTTTTATAAATAGTTTACATATTAATCATTGCTTTAATTTGCAATTAGTTTGCACTCCTTTTGCCTTGATAATTAAAAATAATTTTAATAAAAAAGTGGTCAAATATTAAATGTTGTTCACATAAAAAAGTAAGAGAGAGCTCACAGTTCTAGCAGAAATTAACTATAAATTGCCTAGAGCGCTTTCTGTACTGAATTTAAAATGATCAGGCATCAAAATAATATCAAGAGAAGCAGTATTTCATGATGTTTATGAGGATGCATGCTACAGCTAGAATGCTTGCATTTGAATATTGGCTTTACTGTTTGCAAGCTATGAATCTTTTTGTCAGCTACTTAACCTCTCAGTGTTTACATCTGTAAAATATGGATGATACGATTAAGTGCTTAAACTTACTGAGCACTTTCTATGTTCCACATTTTCAAAGCACTTTAACATGAATTAACTCATAATTGTCACAGTAACTTTATGAAATAGATATTTGAAATATATCATCTTAGAGTATGGTGAGGATTAAAGGAGTTAATTTAAAGGCGACAGAACAGTGTGTGGCACATAATAGGCACTCAATAAAAGCTAGTTATCATTATGATGATATATATAGTACTGTGTTCATGTTCAGTGCTCTCGGTAATACAAAATCTATAATATAATATTTAATCCCTAAGAAGGCTACTGAGAAAATAAGTGATTCACAGGAAAATAGCAAAACTAGGATCACAGATAATTCATTAGGCAATATATGATTAAGTGCCCTGCATTCTGGCATGGTCCAGAGAATCTGGGAACTACTAAAAGAGGCAAGCCAAAAATCTGTTTTAATGAATGGGTAGACATAAGTTTCTTGAGGGCAGGATGGATAGATAGATAGATAGATAGATAGATAGATGATAGATAGATAATAGATAAAATAAAGAATGGGTAAAATTTGGTTTTAAACAAAAATGGAAATGGGAAATTACAAATGAATGAAACAGTTGGTTCAAAGGCCAAGAAAAAAGAATGGCCGAGTGAATTAAACATTATAACTACATTATAACTGTGGTAGTGTTCAGGAAGGGAACAAGGTGAGGTTAGACAAGAAAGTTTTCACTAGAATATGGGTGGCTTTGAGGTACTTCATTAATGTGAATATCTATTCATTTAAATATAGTTCTAATTATTTATTCGGTGAACAAAATGGTGATTTGTCATAATGAAGACTATCTTAATTAGAAAATAAAATTCAATGCTAAACTTACCTTCCATATTAGGAATGAAACAACTAAATATCCTCAAGCTTTCACTGCCTCTAATATACCACTAACCTATTCCTCAAGATTTATTTCATACAAGCTTCCTCTCCAAAGAATTACAAAGTCCTGGAATATCTACTATCATTTATTACATGAAGATATAGCATTTTTTATCATTAGGAAATTTTAAATATATAAATTATTACTTTCTATAAGAGGACAAGATCCCAGGTGATTTAAAGCAAGAAAGGACACTGTTTATTAAGCACCTAGTACATTCCTGCATTATGTGTTCAAATGCCTGTGTGTTTAATCCTCACCACTATCATGTGCTTGGTAAACCTGACCAAATCTAGAAAATTTTGCTACTATGCTGATTAGATCTGTTTCTGCTGGTGAAATATATTATCTTTTTGTTGACTTGTGAGAAAATGTACACTATCCTAAAAGTCAGGATACGTGAAGCTTCCATGATTGTTCTAAGCCTTATCCTGGTAGTCATATATGTCAGACAACAGCAATAATAAATACTGAAGCAGGAATTCTTAGGGGTGAAAAAGACAGGTTTAGGAAATTTTAGAAATTAAGGGGACCATGGAAGAAGCACGGTTGTGGAGCAGCAGGAGGTACATTTCCATAAAATGAGGGAGCTAGAAACAGAATGTCTACCAGTATATTTACAAAATAAAGGGAAGAAAGCCCTTCATCCAAAAGGAGAAAAAGCCCAAAGGGAATAGGAAAACAATAAGGAAAGAGGGAAGGAAAACCTCACATGTCCCATGTGAGATTTGACCTTTGTGCTCAGAAATTACTATAGTAACCAGTCTAAGAGAAAAGTGACCAATCAGAGGGGATATCAAAGCACAAAGATTTACAGTCTTTAAAATATATTTTATTGATATTTTACAAGAGGAAGAGAGAGGGATAGAGAGTTAGAAACATTGATGAGAGAGAATCATCGATCAGCTGCCTCTTGTACACTCCCCTCTGGGGGATGTGCCCGCAACCAAGGTACATGCCCCAGAACGGAATCAAACCTGGGACCCTTGAGTCCGCAGGCCGACGCTCTATCCACTGAGCCAAACCGGCTTCAACAGATTTACAGTATTTAAAAACTGTGGAAATGGGGGCTTGGTGGGACTCTTTCCCCCTCACCACTTGGGAGTCTATGCTGTGAGATTCTTTGCCCTTCCCCACGTGGGAATCTGTACTTGTTTTTCAATAAATTTCCACCTTTGCTATACCATCTTCTGTTGGTAGTTTCATTCTTCAGCTCCAAGGAACAAAGAATCCGGGGAACCATTCTGCTCAGGGGAACACCGCGTGTTCCAGTCCAAAAATTCCATTTCAATACCGTATTAAATGAATATTTCCTATAACCAGACACTCTTCTAGACACGTCTATTAATTCGTTTGATCCCGACAACTATGTGAATTAAGTAAATATCATTTTTATGTATGAAAAACTTGTCTTTTGAGCTAAAATTTTTCACTTAGACTAAATCTTTTCCCTTACTTGTGAATTTTGATATGTTATCGGTTCCTGTCCAACCCCCATACTAGCTCTTTGGGTACTGAAAGTCAAATTATAGAAAGAAGTGCTTTGTTTAATCAGTAATTTTCCTGTATAATAAGCATACTCATATTCTGCTTATCAAAGTTACTCAAATAATCAGACAGTAGCCCTGACCTCTCTGCTCAGTGGTTAGAGTGTTGGTCAGCAGACCAAAGGGTTGTGGGCTCAATTCCTGGTTAAGGGCACAAACCTTGGTTGCAGGCGAGATCCCCAATCCCAGTCAGGGTGCAAATGGGAGGCAAGAAATCAATGTGTCTCTCTCACATGAATGCTTTTCTCTCCCCTCTCCTCCTCCCCCTCTTCTCTAAAAGAATCAATGGGAAAAAATATCTTCAAATGAGATAAATAATAATAATAATAATAATAATACAGATAGTAACTAGTTTCAAAACATTCAAAATATCAGTGAACTCTTTGAATCTCAGCCTATAAATATCAACAACATTCTCTTACCTACAAAGAGTTACGAGTTGAAGTTAGAGTGTGACAAAAAATGTGTTTAAAGAAATTTAAAGTTCTCAACATGTGTAAGGATTAACCAACTGAAATACCTGCTAAATGTAAGTACTCATTTGCTCTTTGGTGTTGTGAAGAAAAAAAACCACATGCTAACCTGACAAGCTCAGGGGAGGACTGACTGGCAGTCTTGCAAACTCAGAGACCTAAAATAACCACAAAAGATGGTTT
Organism: Pipistrellus hanaki; assembly: GCF_964339955.1. Classification (NCBI taxonomy): domain Eukaryota; kingdom Metazoa; phylum Chordata; class Mammalia; order Chiroptera; family Vespertilionidae; genus Pipistrellus; species Pipistrellus hanaki. Next base: position 16,444,284 of record NC_140524.1, on the reverse strand, counting down.
GAAAATTAAATATCTAACTACAAACAGGTCATAGTGGGTAGTCATGTCCTAGGCCGATATTTTACCTGACAAAAATCAACTTAGATCTTCTTTACTGAGCCCATTTGCCTTTTTGCTTCTAAGATAACATATCTGTGAGATGTCTGGGTAACTTGTAACTTCCTTTTTACCCTGGACTCCTCAGGGCACAACAAATGGCCTGGAGACATTCCCTCATTGTCATTGTTATCAAGTTAATTGTCAACTGTTAATTAGTTAAAGTATCCTGTATCCATCTTTGTAAAAGAAGCACATGTCCATCATTCTTTTCCTTAGATTGCAATGTATATATTAGGTCTAGTAATAATTAATGTCGTTTTCTAATACTTTTTAAAATTGAATTTATTTAAACAATACAACAAAATTTAATCAACAATATAGTTGCCGTTGTTTTCTACTACTTGTGCCCAACGCTCAGGAAGCATTTTAATCCCTCTGTTGTAAAATTCTTGTGATTTTGATGCAAAAAATTCGGTCAATGCATTTTTGAGGCATTCTTCATTATTAAATTTTTTTCCAAGAAGAAAGTTTTGCAAAGAAGGAAACAAATGGTAATCGGAAGGGGCAATATCAGGAGAATATGCAGGTTGAGGGAGAACTTCCCATTCCAACTGGCGCAGTTTTTCAGCAGTGATTCTTGCAGTATGCGGTCGTGCGTTATCGTGGTGAAGAATTATGCCCTTCCGATTAATCAGCGCGGGTTCTTTTTCTCTTAAAGCTTGGGATAACCTTTCCAATTGGGCACTATACACTGCACTTGTAATGGTTTGGTTAGATGGTAAAAGTTCATAATGAAGAATTCCTTTAAAATTCCACCAAACACACAACATCACTTTTTTCGCATGCAAGTCAGGTTTTGGCGTGGGCTGCGGAGCCTCATTTTTGTCCAACCATTGAGGCTGCCTTTTCAAATTAACATACAGCACTCATTCTTCATCTCCGGTAACAATTTGCTCTAAAAACGGCAAACGGTTTTGACGAGAGAGGAGTGAACTGCAAATTGTGACTCTTTGATTACGGTTGTTGTCGGTCAACTCATGAGGAACCCATTTTCCAAACTTTTGGACTTTGCAAAGTGCACGCAATTGATTGGAAATTGTTTTTTGTGAACAATTTAAAGTTGTCGCAAGCTCTTGTTGGGTAATTTGAGGATTTTGCACCAAAAGAGCTTGAAGAGCTTCTTGATCAAAATTGGACACACGGCCTCGACCACTCTTGTCATCTAACGAAAAATTTCCCTCGCGAAATTTCTCAAACCAACGCTGGCATTTTCTGGCGCTAACTGCATCTTGACCAAGAGCACTACAGATGTTTTTTGCAGCCTCACTTGCTTTTCTTCCTAATTGGAACTCGTAAAGCATGCAGTGCCGAATATGCTCTTCATCCGCCATCTTCTTAGCCCTAGTTCTGCAACAAAAACCAACCAAACACAAACTTTTTCAAGCAAAACTTGTTAATTGCACTTCACACGTTCTGTAGATACCGCGTGTTTGAAGGTTATGTCAATACAAGTCAACGCCAAGCAAGATTTTAAACGAATGTTAAAAAACGACATTAATTATTACTAGACCCGATAGATGTAACCCTGCATTCTCCGGAGCATTATCTCAATCCGTTGAAGTTCTGCTTCCTGGCATATGTTGACAGTTTGGCTCAAATAAACTCACAAAAATGCTTTACAGGTTTCAATGGCTTTTTTTTATTTTTATTTTTATTTTTTTCCTGTTAACACAGTTGAGTTGGAATTTCCCTATGGGGCTCCTTCAAGTCGTGAGGGATGACATCTGACAACTCCACAAGGTTCTTAGTAGCCTAAGAACACCCGAGAATCGGGCAGGAGGGAGGTATGCCCCTTCATCTTTGGATTGTTCAGCTCGTATAAGTTTAGCAAAGGTTTTTGCTCAGACTCTCAGAAAGCAATTCCAATTGAAGAGCCGAAATCAAAACCAGCCACCTGTTTTTTCCTCCAGTCTTGCCTTAACTTGGGTTCTATTAACCCTTAGTCTTAGTTCCACCTCGAGGATTTTAAAACACAGCTCAAATAAAGTCAGACCCTCTACCAAAACAAGGGAAGGTCCTGGATTCAAGAGACAACTCACCCAAATTCACCTGATATGGCAGGGAGCTGGCAAGGCTCAATGGGCCCCTTGCTGGATCCTAGCACTGAATCCTCGTCCACTGGGTGAGCTTCTTTGGAATCCTGCCATAACTATGCCAAGAGTTAACGGGGAAAAAACAAACAAACAAACAAACAAACAAAAAACAACAACATTGAAACCCGTAAAGCATTTTTGTGAGTTTATTTGAGCCAAACTGTCAACATATGCCAGGAAGCAGATTGAGATAATGCCCCGGAGAATGCAGGGTTACATCTATATTTATAAATTGCAATAAAAGGAAAGGGACATAGGTGAGTTACATGAAATTCACTGGTGATAGATTAGGGAGGTGGGACAGAGCAAAGCAGGGAAACCTCTGGGATAGGGTAACAGGTGAAATGATGGACATGTGCTTCTTTTACAGGAATGGATACAGGATACTTTAAGGTAATTAACAATTGTCAATAACTTGATAACAATAACAATGAGGGAATATCTGGAGGCCATTTGTTGTGCCCTGAGGAGTCCAGGATAAAAAGGAAGTTACAAGTTACCCAGACATCTCACAGATATGTTATCTTAGAGGCAAAAAGGCAAATGGGCTCAGTAAAGAAGATCTAAGTTGATCTTTGTCAGGTGAAATATCGGCCTAGGACATGACTACCCACTATGACCTGTTTGTAGTTAGATATTTAATTTTCAAACCATCTTTTGTGGTTATTTTAGGTCTTTGAGTTTGCAAGACTGCCAATCAGTCCTCCCCTGAGCTTGTCAGGTTAGCATGTGGCTCTTTTCATTCACAGTGCCTTTAATTTGTTTTCCTTAAGATCTACATTTACCTCAAAAAATAATGCTGTCTTTTTCACTCTATATCAGAGAAAACTTTCTTTACTCTCCTTTATCTGAGTATTTCTACTTCTCTGACCCTTGATAATAATTAGTTCTAGTGAAGAGAGATTGCTTTTAGTGCTATTCATGTTCATTAAAATGAGCAGTCACAGAAAACGGAGAAGCAAAAGGAGTGTGGGAGCTGAAAAAAGTATAAATTAATGTTTACACCTCAGCCTAGCAGGGAGTAGAAATCCAAGCAGTCAAGGGCAAAACTTGAAGAGTAATTCTACAAGGACAGACCCTCCTGGCACTCAGTGCCCCTGAGGATTCTCAGCAGCAGCAATGAAAGAGAGCCAAAGCTGGCTCAACACAGCGTAAAACATACAGGAAATTCAAGTTTAGCAACAGGGAGCATTAATTCCAGAGGTGAATGTACACTGGTGCTGTAACTTTAGAAAGTTGTTTGAACAGCTTTCTAAATTCACAAGCTATAATTAGGTATATGCGGACCAAATACTTGCCTAGAATGTTAAAAAAGAATGATTCATCGTGTTTCTTCATAAATATTCTTTTATATTTTGATGGATCTTCTGTATTAAAGCACCAAGTTGTCAGGATGCCAACTATCTTTCTTTGTAGCTTATCAATATGTTATTAGAGACATTGCTAAAAATAGCAATAAAGTAGATGTAATCCTAGGACGTAGAAACAATACTCAGCCCTCCTCAGAGACAGTTATACAAAGATGCAGACATTTCACTTAGAGACCATTATGATTTAAGAGATATGAACTCTTTGTATATTGCTTCTGAAATAAAGGCAAGAGATTCATTCCAGAGATTGTTTAAAGTGAGTTGAAAAATGTTTAAGATTCAAAGTTTAATAAGATGATGCCCATTTTAAAGATACCAAAACTGAGATTCAGGTTAAGAGCCTTCCCTAATGTTACATAACTAATGTGTAGATCACAACTTACTACAATGAAACCTGTCTTCAATTCCAAAGCTTATGTCCTTTTTGTCAATATATTTTGTAAACAATGGGAGCATATCCCAAAGACAGGAATAAAATTAACTGAAGGGATGGATAATGGGTTTCATGATGAATCCTTAAAGGATCAGATGGTTTTCTTGACCATAAAAAGCTGCTATAGAACAAATAATGTATACATTCTATATATTACTTCTATTGATATATATTCCCAGTAAATAAAGTAGAGGACTTTGTTTTAAAGTACAAAAAATTGAAAAGAAAAAAAAAAGAAAAAAATAAAGCCAGCCATAGTGGCTGAGTGCTGATTAGATTACAGTCAGGGCATATGCCCAGGTTGTGGGCTCAATCCCCAGTAGGAGACAGCCAGTCAATGTTTTTTGATCATTGTTGATTCTATCTTCTCTCCCTTCTTCTCTCTCTAAAAAAAAAAAAAAAAAAAATCATTAAAAAAATGAAAAAAAAAATGAAACAGTTAAGATATAATGAAAACATATCTACTGTCTGAATGAAGAATCCCCGGAAAAAGGGACCACTAAAGCTCTTCAAGCAAAATATGAACAGATTCCCCTTTAACCTGTGCAAACAGACATAGCTAGAGCAGATGCTCTCTCTATGGTCCTTTCTGCTTTATGAGTCCATAATTTTATTACCTAAAATTTTGCAAATTAAAAAGCCCACAGTGGTTTATTATATCTCCATTTGTGCCTGACAGTAGGGTAGGGAGTATGCAGCATAAAATCACTTGTCTGTTATGTGCAGTTAATATTAATACAGTATAATAAATAGATACGTTGGTTCTATTTTTATTTAGGAGCTCTAGAAATGAAATAAGGTGTGCTCAAGCAGCATTGGCGAAACTATTTTTCTCCTAAATGTCAGAGTTAAGAAAGAGCCCGTTTAGACACTAATTTATATAAACCTTCTTTTCCCATGCGTCACATACAAAATCAAGAATGAATGGAGTAATGAACCAAGATTTCCCTCAAGTTATAGGTCACAAGGAGTAATAGACATAAAAATATTTTATTACCTACAAATTTCTTCTCTAATAATACAATTTTAATAGTATTTTCTCCCAGCCAACTCTATCAGGTTGCATAGTTTGTAACTGAACTTCTTTTGCTCCTTTTCAGTTCCCTTCCTCTGTTGAGAGGATGTCTTTTGTCTTTCAAAGTTCAGAGCTCAATTTTCAAACTAGGCTGCTCACCTGCTCTAAGATTTCTCTTTCCTATAAAGCCTATAAAACTAATAAATTCTTTCACAGGACATCAGATATGAGACTCAGTGATTTTGTGAGGGGTAAATGTATCATCTATACAAGAATGAAAGAGAGCAAATAAAAGCTAAATGTAAATGTATAATTTATATAAGAATAAAATAGAGAGCAAATAAAAGCTAAATGTAGGAATTTATATATTTCACCCTGATTGTCCAGTTTGTTGGCATATTGTTGTTCAAAATATTTGTTTACAATTTTTTGTATTTCTGTGGTGTCAGTTGTTGCTTCTCTTCTTTTATTTCTGATTTTATTTATTTGGACCTCTCTTCTTTTCTTTAAGTTTTTTTCAAAACTTAAATATAATCTATACTTCATAATATAAAGTATTTGAAAGAAGAATCAGAAGCATATGGAAAAAACATTTTCTAGAATAGACCATATGTTAGGACACAAAACAAATCTCAATAAATTTAATAAGATTAAAATCATATCAATCATTTTCTCTGACCATGGCACAGAATTACAAATCAATCACAAGAAAATCAAAACACCGAGAAACACCCAAAGACATGAAGGCTAAGTAACATGTTACCAAACAATGAATGGGTTAACAATTAGATCAAGTCAAAAATCAAAAGATACCTTGAAAAAAAATGAAAATGAGAACACAACAACCCCAAATCTATGGGTCACAACAAAAGCAATCCTAAAAGGGAAATCCACAGCATTATAGTACTATCTAAAGAAACAAACAAAAAAAATCTCAAATAAACAATCTAACTTTATATTTAAAGGAACTAGAAAAGGAAGAGCAACAAAGCCCAAAGTGGGTAGAATAAAGGAAATAATAAAGATCAGAGCAGAAATAAATGGAATAGCTGAAGCCGGTTTGGCTCAGTGGTAGAGCGTCGGTCTGCGAACTGAAAGGTCCCAGGTTCGATTCCAGACAAGGGCATGTACATTGGTTGCGGGCACATCCCCGGTAGGGGATGTGCAAGAGGCAGCTGTTCGATGTTTCTCTCTCATCGACGTTTCTAGCTCTCTATCTCTCTCCTTTCCTCTCTGTAAAAAAAATCAATAAAATATATTTAAAAAAATAAAATATAAAGATTAACCAGAGGACTTATTATATATATATATATATATATATATATATATATATATATATATATATATGAAAGAAATAGGATAGAATTTAAAACAACAGTAGAAAAGATCATGAAACCAAGAGCTGGTTATTTGAAAAGATAAACAAGACTGACAAAGCTTTATCCAGACTCAACAAGAAAAAAAAAATAGAGAGGTCCAAATAAATAAAATCAGAAATAAAAGAAGAAAAGCAACAACTGACACCACAGAAATAGAAAGAATTGTAGCAAATATTTTGAACAACAAGATGCCAACAAACTGGACAATCTGGATGAAATATATAAATTCATAGCAACATAAAATCTTACTAAACTTAATCAGGAAGAATCACAAAATCTGAATAGACCAATTACAAGTAATGAAATGAAGCAGAAATCAAAAGAACTTCCAACAAAAAAGTCTTGAGCTGGATGGCTTAACAGGTAAATTTTATCAAACATTCAAAGAAAAACTAACACCTATCCTTCTCAAACTATTCCAAAAAAATTAAAGAGGAGTGAAGATTTCCAAGCTAATTTTTGAGGCAAGCATATCCTAATTCTAAAACCAGATAAAGACACTACAAAGAAAAAAATTATAGGTCAATATCCCTGATGGACATAGATGCTAAAATCCTCAACAAGATATTAGCAAACTGGATACACTAATACATTAAAAAGATCACCAGGACCAAGTGATAAAGTTTAATTTATAAATTAAGGCACAGGAAGAGAGTAACAACAATAACTAACAATATAATAGAATAATTATAACCATATACTATAATAAAAGAAGTAATTGTTTCATTAATTTTTATTCACCATTATTTATTTGTAATCTAAATATGTTTAAAAGGTAGGTCTCATTCTTTAGAAGACTCAGTTAAGGGAATGAACAGAGGAATCAAAGTACATTTCATTCACATTTCAGAACAAGATATTACTAGTATCACCCACATGGTTTAGAAGTAGTCTTCACCAAAGAGTAGCGTATTCATTCTCATTACCATTCCAGAGCAAAAGTCTGATGAAGGCCGCACTGCATTACTAATAGTAGAAAATTTTAACTTATTTTAAAAGCATTCACTCAGCAAAACCTCCCTTACCACACAGATTTCCAATCAGAAACCTCTCTTGGCTGACTATAATGCATTTCTCATTATGATGTTCTATCACACCCAGGTTTCAGCTCAACCATCCTGAACTACTTACTTCAGATTAGCAGCACACTACCTCTCATTTTACTGACCTTCAGAGATGAGTAAACAAACTTAATGCCAGTCTACACAGATCAAATCATTGCATAATACAATTCATCAAAAGGCTGCAAGCTGTTAAAAAGTTAGTTTGGGCTAAACTTTTAAAATAGCTGCTGTAATGCTTGCATGAGAGTGTTCAAAGTGTTATTCAGTTTTTTAAAAAAAGACAGAACCTCTGAACTATATCCCCAGATGGTTTGGGGCAATAAGCACCTAGTACGAGCCAAACTATTTGAACATCTCCATGGTGGAATCTGGTTTGCTGTCTATAGACCTCTATACATAGCACTTTCAATTAGGGAGCCTGACCTATTCTATAACTGCCCCCACAGGACATGATCTAATTTTAAATTCCAATCTTCATTAGTGCACCATAGTCTCAACCTTAATCTCCTGCCTAATTTAATTCTGTTCATCTTTTCTTCTCATCTGACCTCTATAAAACTATTGTAACTTTAAGTATTTTTGCACTATTGTAAATATCTTGCCTAGATAAGTATCATTGAGGAATCAAATCAGCAAGCTAGAAGACAAGATTAATGAATTATGTGCTATTTCCCAAATAAGTCATAGAATTCCAAGCATCTAGCCTTTGGATCACTATTTCTTTGCCTGGATCAGCCTTCTTTCCCTCTTTCATGGGAAACTTACGTTTGTATTTCCACCTTAAGCCATCTCCGACTTTCCCACAGCAATTTTCTTTGTGGGTTGTTTTCCTTTATTACTCATTAGACAAAACAAAAATCTTTCAAAGGCAGAAACTATATTTCTTTTTGCTTTTCTTGCTCTTTGCAAACTAAGAATAGGGTGAGCTGCTGTGCTATAGAAGGACTTGCTTAAAATAGAAGAATATATTATGAATCAGGAAGTTAATCTAATAAATATACACACCTCGGAGATTTGAAGATGGCAGCAAAGGTAAATGCTTGTACTCGCTGCCTCCCACAACCACATCAAAATTACAACTAAAATACAGAACAACCATCATCCAAAACTGCTGGAAAGCTAGCTGAACGAAAGTTCTACAACTAGAGAAGCAAAGAAGAAAGCACACTGAGACTGGTAGGAAGAGGTACAGAACCAGCTGGTCTGGCACCCACATGTGCCACTTTTTTAATTGGGAGGGAGATCATCTCTGTGGAGGCTCCCCAGAGGAGCAAGGCATCCCACCCAACACCAGACCCCAACCCAGGGTCCCAGAGCTGGAAAAAGAAGTTCCTACAGGCAGTAGAGACTGCAGGAGACCCAGCTGTTCCTCTCAAAAGGCCAGCACCATAAACTGAACTTACAAGGTCCTGCTTCCTCTGAGCTCCAGCACAATGGCAAGGCTTTGGAGAACACAGAAATATACAAGGAGGAACTGGAATGTCTGGCATCTGTGCAGGAAGTCTGGGACAGCTTTCTACCAGAGGGAGATGCTCACAGCGGTCATTTTTTCCTATGCTGGGACTCCCCAGTTGCAGGGCTGAATGGCAGCCTTTCCTGTTTGCTCCACCTGGTGATTACCTAAGACCCCACCTCATGCATTTACAACCCACCCAAGCTGCCTACAGCAGCTCTTTCAAACAAGCTGCAGCTGGATTAGGGAGCCCCAAATGTATCAATAAGAGGCCCACAACCCAGCACCAGCACCAGCCTGCCTTGCTTCACAGCTGGCTCTCTGGGAAAACTTCAAGCATAATAACATCGAAATTATGGGGGTGCCATAAGAAGAGGTACAGCAAGATACTGAAAATCTATTTAAAAAAATAATGACAGGCCGAAACCGGTTTGGCTCAATGGATAGAGCGTTGGCTTGGGGACTGAAAGGTCCCAGGTTTGATTCCGGTCAAGGGCATGTACCTTGGTTGCGGGCATATCCCCAGTAGGGAGTGTGCAAGAGGCAGCTGATCGATGACTCTCTCTCATCAATGTTTCTAACTCTCTATCTCTCTCCCTTCCTCTCGGTACAAAAATCAATAAAATATATTTTAAAAAAACAAAATAAAATAAAAAATAAAATAAAATAAAAAAATAATGACAGAAAACTTCCTCCACCTGGTGAAAGAAATAGACTTACAAGTCCAGGAAGCACAGCAAACCCAAACAATGGGAACTCAAAGAGGACCACACCAAGACACATCATAATTAAAATGCCAGGGGCAAAAAAGATAAAGAGAATCTTAAAAGCAGCAAGAGAAAAGCAGTGAGTTACCCTCAAGGGAGTGCCCATATGAATGTCAGCTGATTTCTCAACAGAAACTATGCAGGACAGAAGGGAGTGGCAAGAAATATTCCAAGTGACAAATAGCAAGAACTTTCAACCTAGTTTGCTCTACCTAGCAAAGCTATCATTTAGAATTGAAGATCAGATGAAGAGCTTCACAGACAAGTAAAAGCTAAAGGAGTTCATCACCACCAAGCCAGTATTACATGAAATGCTGAAGGGTATTCTTTAAAAAGAGGAAGAATAACAAAAGGGTAAATATAATATATATGAACAACAAAGTGACAAAAATTACATACTTACCAACAAGTGAATCTAAAAATCAAGTGAATAAAAAATCTGACAAACAGAATAAACTGGTGAATATAATAGAATCAGGGGCATAGAAAGGGAATGGACTGACAATTCTCGGGGGAAAGGGGTGTGAAGGGATGGGAAGAGATTAGACAAAGATCTTATTTGCATGTATGCATTACCTATGGACACTGACAATAGGGTGGCAAAGACCTGGAGCAGGGTGGGAAGTGGGTGGAGGAGAGCTACTCAGAGGGAAAAAAGAGGGATATCTGTAATAATCTCAACACTAAAGATAAAATAAGTAAATAAAATGAGGAAAAAAAAATAAGAGGAAGAAGAAGAAAGGGGTAAAAAATATGAATAACAAAATGGCAACAAATACATAATAGTACCTACCAACAATTGAATCTAAATATCAAAATAAATGAGTGAAATCTAATGAACAAAATAAACTGGTGAATAAAAAAATCAGAGGCATGGATATGGAACAGACTGACAATTCTCAGAGGGAAGCAGGGTGGGAGGGGGCAGGAAGAGATTAAATAAAGATCTTATATGCATATATGCATTACCTGTGGACATAGACAATAGGGTGGCAAAGGCCTGGGGCGGGGCAGGAACTAGGTGGAGAGGGGCAATGGGGGAAAAAAGAGGGACAGCTGTAATAATGCTGTGATGCTTGTACCACTTGTCCTTTAATTTTAGGTTCCATGCTCCCCAAGTCTTTTTTACTTTACTGTTCTCTCTTCTTTGCCCTTGGTAATCTTTCCTTTACCCTTGGTAATTTCATTAGCTTTGAGTCAGATCTGAGTTCAAAGCCCATCTCTGCCCTTTAAGAACCATGTGATCACAGACAACCCACTTAACTAGATCCTTTTCCTTTCACTTATCAACAAAGTATGTTTTGTTGCACACTTATCTAACACTACAATTGTAAATTCCACATAAACATGAATATATTTAAGTCTCCCTCACCTAGCACAATATCTGGTTCAGGTCAGCAATCAGTAAACGTTTATTGAATAAGTGAATCCCCTCAGGGTGCCATGAGAGATGAATCATTATTCATTCATTCACTTTCTATGTTTGAGAACACTTTGCTTCTCTCCTTTTAAAGCATTTGAAGTTAGGCAGTGCTATGTTCAGATTCTGACTCTATTACTTATTACCTGTGCCATTTCATTCTGAGTTTTTTACATGTCCAATTTTCCACTTGGACTAACTCCTTCAAGGCAGAATGTATATATTGTATTACTCATCTTTAAGTTATTCCCTTTTAAAAGTTATTATGGCAACTTGCAGATGTGAGTTCCATAAAAGGGTCCTTAATGAAAAGCTGGTGACAAGGCAGTATAACAAGTGCTTTATATAAACCAGGTATTTTTTGTGGTTACTATGCTGGTCCCCCTCATTATAACCTTTTCTGTTATAGAACTTCCATGGGCTACAGTACAACTTTGATAATGAGAAAGATTTGGCCTTCAGTTCCTGCTCTGCTGCTTTCTACACATCTTACCTTCTTCAAATCACTGCCAATCATCACCCTCTATATTCCTGTTTTAACATAGCAATTACATTAGGTAAAGGACTTAAGAGCTTCACACACAGGAGATACTCAATTAACGCTTTACTTTACTAAAACCCATTTTTGAGTAAAATTATTTATTATTCTCCAGATATCTCATTCCAACAATGTAACTCTTTATGAATAGCCAACGGTCATTCTTGGTTGACCATTGGATAAAGTAGGAATAAAATAACTCAGGCTATTAACAACTATAAAGAGAACTATGTCTAAACAAATATCTACCAAGTAGTCGAAGACAGTAATGATTGTCAACACTTGTGTTTACTGCATTCCAGGTATTGGGAAAAACACTTTGCATATGTTATTCCTTGAATCCTCACAATATTGTGCAGTATTATCCTATATAATAAAAGCCTAATATGCAAATTGTCCCCTTGGGCAGTCATTCAACCAAGAGTTCAACCAGGAGACCAGGAGTGCAACCACTTGCTATGGCATGCACTGACCACCAAGGGGTAGCACAAAACATAACAGGTGTTGGTGATGTGGTACTGGCAGCAGGCGGCAGTGGAGGAATTGCTGGCCCAGATGGGCCCCGATGAGAGTGGGACTGTGGCAGAATGTTGGAGCAGGTGAGCAGGCGGCTCCAGGCCAACGTGGGTGCAAGTGGGGGTGCAATTCCCCTACCAATTGCCCGACAGATGGGAAGTAGTGGCAGCAGGGGGTGGGGCCACTGCTTAGCTCCCAGGTGCTGAAGGAGCCAGGTGCCCCCCCAACCCCCGCCCGATTGATTGCCCACAGGTGGGATGGTGGAGGAGGTGAGGGGGCAGCACCAGGCCAAGGTGGGGTGCCAGGAAGTGGCTGCCAGGATGTGAGGCTGGGGGTTTGAGCTAGGGCCTGATCTCTGCAGGCCACCCTAAGGGACTTTACCTGTGCACGAATTCATGCACTGGGCCTCTAGTTTGTACATATTATTTCATAGAATAAGAAGACAGGAAGGTTAAGAAACTTGTTGAAGGTGGTAGAGTTGAATTCTAACCAAAAGCTATCTGTTCAATGCCTGAACCCTACTCCAGACCCGCTAAATCAAAATCTCTGTTGCTGGGGTTTAGCAATTATTAATGTTTGGGGAAATTGCTTTGTTTTCTTTTTTTCATGAAGACCTCAGATTATGCTAAGAACAATTCACATTTTTTAATGAATTGTGTGTGATGGAAATAATTCAGTATTTAGAATCAAACAATGAGAGGGCCAAAATCCCAGCTCTGCCTATAATTACCTGGGGGACTTTAAACTATTCTGAGCTTCAGATTACAAATAGACACAAAGTAAGATGATCAACTCATTCTGGTTTATCTATGAATTTCCTAATTTAGCATTAATAGTCCCACATTATAGGAACTGCCTCAGTTTTAGGAAGACAAAGATGGTTGGTCACTCTAATACAACAAGAGTGCATCATAGGATTGGCAGGATATAAGGAGCTAACCTTTCACATATTTAGTATGCACTTATCCCACATCTTTTTTTTTTTTTTTTTTGAGCTCCAAACACATATATTTAACTGCACTATTGATCTCTAACCTTAGATACCTTAAAGGCTCCTTAAATTAAACACTGGATACCAAATTATAATATTTCCCCATTCTATCCAAGCAGTTGGACATAGCATCTTAGAAAGGGATGACTAAAAATTCTATTTACAAATACTGCATTCAGGGTTATGGAAACCAACAAGGGATTTTGAAGCACCAAAGAACATTAATAGTGAAATGTCTGCCACTCTCGGGCCTAAAGCAGACAGGAGAAAGTCATAGCTGTAATCTTGAAAGAACTATAGCTTAAGAGTGAACTATCCTACTAAGAATAGTAGCATTAGGAATAAAGTCACTATCAATCTGTGGACAAAATGGAAGTTCTAGAAAAAATGCCCCAACCTCTCTTTCTTTCTGTCTAGTGATCTGCTGCCAGACCTGTCTCACTGACCAAACACAACCTGAAGACAGAGAGCAAGGGAGATGAGTTGATGCAGTCTATAAATGTCAGCCTCACTGAGTAGAGAACAAGATAAAGAATCATAAAGATTGAATTGGGAAAGGTAAGTAGAAAATATCTAGCACATTCTCTAAATGCAGACCTCTTCCAGAGTACCCTATCTCAGTCATGAATACTACAAACAATCTAATTTCATAAACCATGATTCTGGCACTTACCCTCAACACTTGCTTCTCATGCTATTCAATGGGAATTCCCATTGATTTTGCTTTCAAAATCACTCTTAAATCAGCCCATTTTTCTCCATCTCTAACAGTACTTTTGCCCAACCTACCCTAATAGCTTGCCTTGATGACTCTATGAGCCACCTCGCTAATCTGCTTGCTCCTGCTCTGGAATCCTTCCAACTCCAGGGAATGAGGATTGGTGAGCAGTAAGATTGAAGAGGTGGGTCTTGAGGTGCTTTGTATTTATTTACAAAGGGTTGTTGCAGTAATCCTAAAGAAATGATAAATGCCTAATTTAAAGTAGTGGCGATAGAAATGGAGGGACTAGAAACATCGCATTGGGCTTGGTTACTGATGATTAAATAGATGTTCAGGATGAGAAAGGAGAGGCCCTATATTTCTGATATGAGCAGCTGGATAAATGAGAGAGACTGTCACTGAGACAGAGAATTGAGAAGAAGTATACATTTGGGAAAGAATGCTTAGAAACGACATTGATCCAAAGTGAAAATCATGGGCTGCACTTTATCTGATTAAGTACATTTTCTGTGACCTTAGAGTAAATACCATAGATTAGCCAAATTGGTCTGGAATTAACTCAAGGGAACACTTTCAAGTAATAGCTTATGTTTTACCAGTAATTATGAAATTAATGAGAATTTTAACCTCAATAACTGTTAGAAATAAATTACAGCCCAAAATTACACATACTGCTTCATCTCTTACCACAGCTACCACTACCATCTACAGTTCTCTCTGGCTTCCCAATATGAATTCAGATCCGCAAAAAATCTTACTCTCTTTTACCTCTGGGATTTTCCTTGCATAAGCCTTTTTATTTTCCACAGAACAGCACTGTTCTTGGCCTGATTCCCTCTTCAATCTCTAATACCTAGCCTAGATATTGTTTCCCACAGGAAGTCTTGTCAGACCCCCAAGTAGTTAAATTAGCTGCCAACCCCTTTGTTCCATTGCACTCTATGTTTACCACTACCAATCTTAGTACTAATCGCATTGTTTTGTAATTGTCTACTTATTTGTCTTTCTCATTATGGTCTAAGGCTCTTGAGGGAATGACAATACCGTGTTCATGATCATATTCACAGCACCTAGCTTAGTATCTGATATATGGTAGTAGTTAAATACATGTTTATTAAATGTAGGCCCATTGTTGATTTGGAATGTACTTAAACACTACAACAAGGAGGTAGTTCAAACTCGAGAAAGTGCTATTCTTCTCCCTTTCTCACTGGTCCTTTGTAGCAACTGTGCTCACCATTTCCAGGGGCTCAACTTGTTGGAGTTTCCAGGTTAAATCTAAACCTAAGTCATTAAGGCTTCGTGTGCTAAACCTACAGTGTGGCAGGATTCAAAATATAAAGAAATCTATCACTTGGAAGCTAGTCTAATTTGTGAATGTTCTGTGTACATTTTTGTATGTGCCCTTGGGATGGAAGAAGAAAAAAATCAACTAATTAATGTACATTTATTATATGCTGGCACAATTGAAGCAGTTTGAGTACATTACTTATGTAATCCTCACAACCACCCTACAAAGTAGGCATATTTGCTATACCTATACTACATACGAGGAAACTAAGGCTAAGAAATAACCTACTCCATATCATGCTATGAATAAAAAGCAAAAGCAGAATTTAAATCCACCTCTACCTGACTTCAGATTCTGCATTCTTCCCTCTATGACAGAAGCTATCAAATCTTTTCCCTGAAGGGCCAGATAGTATTTCTGGTTTTATTGGTTATATGGTCTCTGTCACAACTACTTAACTCTGCCATGGTAGCACAAAAGCAGCCACATATAATACATAGATGAATGGGCATGGCTTTATTCTAACATAACTTTATTTACAAAAATGAGTGGTTGACCAGATCTGACCCTTGGGCAATAATGTGCTGACACCTGCTCTATGATAATACAATACTTCTCAGTCCTGGCTACACAAAAAGATCACATCTGCTTTAACAATTCAGATATACAGATCACAACCCAGAGTAGTTGATCCTATAAAGAAAGGCTTTTGAGACAAACAGACCTTACTTTGACCTTGAAAGTTATTTGCCTATTTTTAACCTGGATATGGAAATTAAGGTCCAAAGACCTTAAGTAAATTGGTCAAGGCTACAGCTATCAAGTGAAAGGGAAAATGGGTACCTACATCTTCTGCCTGCCTCAAATTCATGTGCTGTTCTCACACCACCAAGCAGCACATCAGCTGTTAAAGGTTTGTTGTTTTATGTTGGGAAGACTGATCACTAATATGCCTCTAACCAGTTAGAAAAAAACTCCATTCTATATTGGCCCCCTTTTGTTTGTAGAGGAAATCATTTTTTTATTTTTAAATATATATATTTCAGAGGGGAAAGGAGAGGGGGAGAGATAGAAACATCGATGAGAGAGAATTACCAATCAGCCACCTCCTGCATGCCCCTCATTGGGGACTGAGCCTGCAACCAGGGCATGTGCCCTGACTGGTAATTGAACCATGACCTCCTGGTTCATGGGTCAACACTAAACAACTGAACCACACTGGATGGGCAGGAAGACTTTTTTAAATGGAAGACAATTACTGCTGTTAAGAAAAAATGATGTCATTTCAGTAGTATATTTTATGTTGTTAACTGTGGAAGTGGAGTTATGGGGGGAATTTCTTGAGGCCCACATAGGAGGATGGGGATTCATGGAAAGCTTTATTGATGATGTAAAATTAAGGGAGTTCCTGCCAAGGTCCCATCTCTGTCCATCAAGCCATGGAAGAAGTCCAATCTTGTCTTCAGCAGGGTTAGAATTAAGGCCACTGCCCAAAATTTCTGTTACATTTTAAAGTCCATTCCAGCATCTGGCTAGCTTAGTTTGTATTCCCAGCTGTAGTCCACTGCATGTAGGGTCCATATGGCCATAGGCCATATGGCATCTTAGGGCCACATGACAGGCTAGTGCACAGATGAGTGGGGATCACAGAGCAAGAGAGCATAAGAGAAAGCAAGAGAGATAAAACACTTTGGGAATTTTAACTTTCCAAGATTTTGTGCACTTGCAGTGGTTTCAACCTTTAGCCAATGATCTTTTTCCCGGCCTAGACTGACAGATAAGCACCTTCCGCACATCACCTAGGCTTCACTGCATATGTTCCCATCTCTCCCTTGGTCTGATCCCTTCCTCCAGTGATCTTCAGGGAATGGATCACTGGTTCCCTGGGGAGTGTGAAGCTGTAGCTTCCTGGGGAAGCTGCCCGTGTGACCATGCTTATAATGTCTGGCTTCCCTTTTGCTCACATCCTATTATTAATATGAACTAGCTAATTAAACTATAAAAATGTTACATGTCAAATATTACATTATTCTATGAGACAAACGTACTATGCCCAATCAACATTTTATTTTAAAATGCTGGAACTTTAGAATTTTTAAGCAATAAATCTTGATCAGAAAACTCAAAACCAGAGTAATAACAGATTTTTCTAGAATTAATATATCATTCCCTCTCAAATAGAAAAAAACATTTGTTTTCATACAAAACTAGTAGCAGTGGATGATAAAGATGATTATGTTTGATGTAAAATTATACTAAAGACCTCTGGGTCAATAAATCTGTAAGAATACCACAAGTCATAGAATATAAGTATAAGTAAGCTATGGATGCAAAACTGCTATTTAAAAAAGCACTTTAGTGCCCTATTTAAAAGTTGGAGAGTGCTCATCAGATTTAAATTAACAGGGAGGAAAACCTGACAGTCTCAGACATCCTAAAATCTACAATAGTTGCATATCTGTCCAGGGGGACAAAATTTATCTTAAAACAATCTGCCCTGGCTGGTGTGGCTCAGTTGATTGGACATCATGCCATGTTCCCAAAGGTAGCTAGTTCAATTCCAGGGTTGGGGCCTCAGTCTCTGAAATTGGGCATGCAAGCAGCAGCTAACTGATGTTTCCCTCTCACATCAATATCTCTCCCTCTCCTTCTCCCTCTCCCTCTCCCTCTCCCTTCTGCTATCTCTAAAAATAATTTAAAAAAATATTTTAAAATATTATAATTTTCTAGTATTCTTATATACCCCAAATTCCACCTGAAATTAAATATAGACAAGTTCAGCCGGGACCGGTTTGGCTCAGTGGTAGAGCGTCGGTCTGCGGACTGAAAGGTCCCAGGTTTGATTCCTGTCAAGGGCATGTACCATGGTTGCGGGCACATCCCCAGTAGGGGGTGTGCAAGAGGCAGCTAATCGATGATTCTCTCTCATCGATGTTTCTAGCTCTCTAGCCCTCTCTCCTCCTCTCTGTGAAAAATCAATAAAATATATTTTATAAAAAAAAATATATAGACAAGTTCAAAACTGTTCTTGTATAACACCTCCGCTTATGTAAAAATAAAAAATATTATGACAAGCACAAATTTACAAAAATCAGTATCATCCAAAATTTAACCAAGAATGTTATGTTAACATACAAATATGTTCATTGTTTTTTCCAATTTCTATAATGATTTTTAACCATTTCTTATCTTTAAGAGCCAAATTATTTTTATTAAATGGAAGTACTTTGCAGTAGTTTGCAAACTGTCAACACAAATATTTGTTAGATGGGTCATTTTGAGTTATTAGTTAGATGAGCACATAAAACTAAACTATTTTAACAAAGAGGAAAAAAATTGAAAATAGAATTACCAATCACAAAAATAACATAAAACTTTGCTTATTCTTCAAAGCTGTAAGTAACAAGCTGAGGGCATTACACACCCTTGGCAGCTCAAAACACCCCTATCTGTTACAGCTCCTAGAAAACATTAGGTTATTTGCTTAGTTCTTCTGAGTATCTAGTGCTTTCAAACCAATAATTAGAGAGAGCAGGGAAATTAGCACACTTGTAGAATAAATCACTCCTTTGGGCAGACAGAAGCCTTTTAAACACTTGCTCTGATAATTGGTCAAATGTATCTGGAGTAAAGGAAAGCAGGTTAAAAAAACAAACAAACAACAAAAAAAAAAACCCTACCAAATATTTAGGCTAGTGAAATGTTTCCTTCACTTATTCACATTTATAATATTCTCCTATTTTGTAAGTATCACAAGTGAATAAGATTTTATTCAATAAGTGTGTTACTGAAAATGAATACGAAATGCATACATTTTCCCCTGCTAAATCCTACTTTAAATGTGCAAGGCAAGTTGACTGTTTAAGGAACCCTAGAGAAACCTATCAACCTATGGACCAGGAGGTCATGATTTGATTCCCAGTCAGGGCACATGCCCAGGGTTGCGGGCTCAATCCCTAGTGTGGGGCGTGCAGGAATCAGTGATTCTCTTTCATCATTGATGTTTTTATTTCTCTTTCCCTCTTCCTTCTTCTCTGAAATCAATAAAAACATATTTTAAAAAAAAATAAAAGGTCGGGGGTGGGGAAGGCTGGGGGGAGGTTAATGGGGGGGAAAGGAGACATAAGTACTACTATTTGTAATACTTTAAACAATAATTTTAAAAAATGATGTGTCAATTAAAGAACTATACATCCTTTGACTTGGTGATTCTTAAGCTTTCTGGGTCATATGACCACTGTGAGAATTATAAAGATTGTTTTGTTACATCTTACAAGAAAACATTTTTAAAAAAGAAAACAAAAACAGGACAGATGAGCAAAACTTTGTATATAATTTTAGGAAGTTCAAAGACCCCCTCTCCAAAATCTCATGTTTTAAGAAGAATTTCTGCTCTAACTCATCACTTCTGAAAAATTTTTTAAAATTAATGCACTACATGTGAAGCAAAAGTAACATCCTATTACATCTACTATCAGGTTGGAAGTAACTTTGAACCTGTTGCTTTGGCTATACAATTGATTGAATAATTATTTATTTATTTATTCAACAAATACTTTTTAGCACCTACCACAAACCAAGCTATATTTATATATTGAAATACAATTCAAGCTGCCTACAGTGTACATGCCAAAGTGAAAAACAATTAAGAGGAAATACCAGAATTACATTTAACCTATGGTTCTCAAACTTGGTTATATATTAAAATCATCTGGGGCACTTTAAAAAACTCTCCATGACTCAACCACGTTGCTGTAATGTCACCTTCTTTCTCTTACACTTTCTTTAAAGAGCTTTACATTCCAAGATACATCGTGAATACTGTTTGCATATGTGTATGAGGAGGTGTATGAGCAGAGGAGAGGAAAGGGTCTGAGCTGCACATTGGAATACAGATAGATTTCAGAGGTGAGTCAGTACATAAAAGGACTGGAAATGATCCATGAACAGGAAAATTCATTGGAAAAGGGTCTCAGAGCCAGAGCTGACTATAAGAACCTAAGGTACCTGAGGGGAAATGTCAAAGACTTCTAGAAGCCACTGAATTCTCACAGAGTGCATATCTTAAAGGTTAGGGAGATTCCAACAGCCATATGTCTCACACTTACTTTGAAATATTACTGTGCTATCAGTAAGAGATGTGATTAGAGAATACTTTTCACCCACTTTCATTATTGGTGGGGTGGCCTCTGTGTCCCCATCTCTTACTGTAGAAGTGGAGTCTTTGCAATGTAGCTAGAAAAGGAATTTCCTGAGACTGCATGGGAGGATGAATGATCTATAATTCCATAGAATTAAACCCTTGGGTTTCCAATGTCTCATTTCCCTCTCTCCTGCCATGGAAAAAGTCAAATCTTATCTTCAGCAGGGCTAGGATCAAGGCCACTGCCCAGAGTCGTCCTCCATATTAAAGCACAGTGCAGTCCAATGTCTGGCTAGCTTACCTTGTGTTCTCTGCTGCAGTCCATTGTGCGTGGGGTCCAAATGCCCATGAGCCATGTGGCTGCTTAAAGCCACATAGCAGACTAGCCCAGGGGGGCAAGTATGGGTCACAGAGCAAAAGCACAAGAGCAGGGGAGTAGAGGCATTTCGGACCCTGTTGGGTGCCTGGTACCTGAGAATTCTACTATGAAATGATCTCAGGTCTACTGAGGATTATTAAAGGTATAGTAAAAAAAAATTATTATTATTATTTTCATTCTCTTTCAAATCATATTAAAATAGTCCCTTTTGCACTAAAGTGCTTTTGAAAGACTTCTATATTTAGTTTAAAATGGCTGAATCTTGAGATAACAAAATGGTGGCAGAATAGATGGACGTGTCCTGAGCATTGGCCCAAAGCAGATAGAATGATCAGCTGAAACTAATAACATCCATCTCAAATTGGTGAAGGAGACTAAACTGGTGAGACAATTTGCAGTCAGAAAGGGCAGAGGAAAGCCCAGGGCACTGCAACCACACAAGCAGCAGATAATTGAGCAGCCCGTTCCTGTCCAAAGAGCAGCAGCCCCACGAGCAGCCCACCCCAGGCCAAAGAGCAGCAGCCTCACGTGGACTGCTGCTGTCCAAGGAGCAGCAGCTGTGTGAGCGGTTCACTCCCATGTCCAAGGAACAGCAACCATGCGAGCAGCACACCCCCGGCCCAAGCAGCAGCAGCTTCACCAGCAGCCCGCCCATGGCTGAGGAGCGGCAGCCCCATGCAGCCTGCCTACATCCGAGGAGAAGCAGATGTGTGAGCAGCTCACCCTTGTCCAAAAAGCACCAGCCTCCCAAGCAGCCTGCCCCAGTCTGAGGAGCAGCAGGCACACTAGCAGACCGCCCACATCCAAGGAGCTGAAGCCCTGCACAGCCCGCACTGGTCCAAGGAGCAGCAACTGCACATGCAGCTCACTCCTATCCTAGGAGCAGCAGCCACACAAGCAGCCTGTCCCCTGTCCGAGGAGGGGCAGCCCTGAGAGTAACCTGCTCCTGTCCAAGGAACAATACCCTTGTGAGCAACTTGCCCCATCTGAGGAGCAGCAGCCATGTGCAACCATCCCCATTCAAGTATCAGCAGCCATGTGAACAGTCCACTCTGTCCAAGGAGCAGCAGCCACATAAGCAGCCCACCCCCATCTGAGGAGCAGCAGCCATGCACAGCCTGCCCCCCATTTGAGGAGCAGCAACCTTGTGACTAGCCCACCCCATCCAAGGAGCAGCAACTGTGCAAGCAGCCTCCTCTCATCAGCCAGAGGAGCCAACACTGCTGTGAACAGCACCCATCAGAGGAGCCACTGCCAACTGAGGAGCAACCACAGCCTGAGAAGCCACTGCCACGCAAGGAGCAGCCTGTGTACTACCAGACATCTAGACCCTTCAGGAGATAAAAAATGGGTAGACAAAGAAAGCCCCAAAGGAAAGAAAAGGAGGAATCGCTAGAAAAGCAGCTAAGTGAAACATAGATGTCCAATGTGTCAGAAAAATAATTCAGAATAAGGGACATACAGTTCATAAACTGGATGGATTAAAAAAAATCAACGACTTATGTAAGAATCAAGAAGAAATGAAGAGTGATATAGCTGTAATAAAAACCACCATGGAAAGTTCCAACAGTAGATTAGAAGAAGCAGAGGACCGAATTAGTGAATTAGAAGACAAGGAAACAAAACACACACAAAGTGAACTGCAACCTAAGAAAAAAATTGAAAGACAGGAGGAGTGCCTAAGGGAGCTATGGGACAACATGAAATGAAGCAACATATGAATAATAGGGGTTCCAGAACAACATAAAGAGGAGTAAGGGTTAGAAAATCTTTTTGAAGAAATAATGTCAGAAAACTTCCCTGATATAGGACAAAAAAAAAAGTAGCACAAGCCCAGAGTCCCAAACAAGATGAACCTGAAAAGATCCACACCAACAAATATAATTATTATGACAAATGTTCAGGACAAAGAGATAATCTCAAAGGATCCAAGAAAGAGACAGAAAGTTATGTACAAGGGATCTCCCATTAGATTATCAAATGATTTCTCCACAGAAACACATCGGGTCAGAAAAAAATGGAAGAAAATTTTCAAAATGATACAAAGGAAGGGACTGAATCCAAGAATACCCTATCCAGCAAGGCTATCATTCAAAATTAAAGGGGAAATAAGGAGCTTCAGAGACAATTAAAAAAAAAAAAAACTAAGGGAATTTATGACTACCAAGCCAGCAATGCAAGAAATGCTAAAGGGAGTGATGTAAAAATAAATAAAAAGGAAAGAGGGTACACAAGCACAAAAAATAAAAATGGCTACAAACAAGTACCTATCAATAATAACTGTAAATATAAATGGAATAAATGCTTCAATCAAAAGAAATCAAATGGCTGAATGGATACCAAGTCATGACCCATATATATGCTGTCTACAAGAGACCCAATGCACAACAAGGGCGTCACACAGACTGAAAGTAAAGGGATAAAAAAATAAATTTCAGAAAAATGGAAATGAGAAAAAAGGTGGGGTAGCAATACTAAATATGGCAAAACAGACCTCAAAGTGAAGGCCATAACAAGAGATTAGGAAGGCCACTTCATAATACTAAAGGAATCTATACAACTAGAGGATATAACCCATATATGAACCCAATGCAGGAGCACCCAAATACATAAAAAAAAAAATTCCTGGAAGAGATCAAGGGAGAGATGAACAACAATACAATCATAATAGGGGACTTTAATAAACCAATGACATCACTGGATAAATCATCTAGTAAAAAAAAAAATCAGCAGAGGAACAACAATCTTAAATGACCCACTAGATCAGATGGACTTAATTGACATCTTCAGAACATTCCACATCAAAGCCATGGAATATACATTCTTCTCAATTGCATATGGGACATTTTCAAAAATAGACCACAAGCAATGTCTCCCTAAATTAAAGAGGATTGAAATCATATCAAGCATCTTCTCAGACCACAATGGCATAATATTAGAAATAAACTATAATATACACAATCAAAAAATTCAAACACTTGGAAGCTGAATAGCATGCTTTTAAACAATGATTGGGTTACCAAAGAGATCAAAGAAGAAATTAAAAACATCCTGGAAACTAATGACAATAAAAAAAAAATCCAAAAATCTATGGGACACAATGAAAATAGTCTTGAGAGGGAAGTTTATAACTATATAGGCCTACCTAAAAAACAAACAAACAAACAAAACAAAACAAAACAAAACAAAAAACAAGAAAAAAATGGTAGTAAATCATCTAACTCTACAACTTAAAGAACTTTCTAGTTCTTCAACAAAGCAAGAAAAGCCCAAAGTGAGCAGAAAGAAGGAGATAATAAATATCAGAGCAGAAATAAATGACATAGAGACCAACACACACACACACACACACACACAAACACAAACACTCACACACACACACACACACACACACACACACACACTCACACACACACTACAAAAGATCAATGAAACCAAGAGCTGGTCTTTGAAAGGACAAACAAGATTGATGAACCTCTAGCCAGGCTCACCAAGAAGCAAATAGAGAGAACCCAAATAAACAAAATCAGAAATGAAAGAGGCAAAAGAACAGCAGACTCCACAGAAATACAAAGGATTGTTAAAAACATGCTGTAAACAACTCTATTCCAACAAACTACACATCATGGAGGAAATGGACATGTTCCTAGAAAAATACAATCTTCCAAAACTCAATCAGGAAGAATCTCAATAGGCCAATAACTGTGGAAGAAATTGAAACAGTTATCAAAAAACTTCCAGAAAACAAAAGCCTGAGGCCAGATGGCCTCACAGGGGAATTTTACCAAACATTCAAGGAAGAACTAAAACTTATCCTCCTCAGACTAGTCCAAAAAATTCAAGAGGAAGGAACACTTCCAAGCTCATTCTAGGAAGCCAGCATCATCCCAATACCAAAACCAGATAAAAACAACACAATGAAAGAGAATTACATGCCAATAATCGCCATGAACATAGATGTTAAAATCCTCAACTAAATTCTAGCAAGTAGGATCCAGCAGTACCTAAAAAAGATCATATACCATGACCAAGAAGGATTTATCCTGGGGATGCAAGGATGGAACAATATGCACAAATCAATAAACATGATACATAACATAAATAATTTGTGAAATAAAAATCACATAGTCATATCAGTTGATGCAGAAAAAGCATTTGACAAAATCCAACACCCTTTCTTGATAAAACCTTTCAATAAGGTGGGAATAGAAAGATCATACCTCAACATAATAAAAGCTATATATGATAAACCCACAGCTAGCATCATACTCAATGGGCAAAACTAAAACCATTTCCCCTAAGAAAAGAAAACAAGACAGGGATGCGCACTCTCATCACTCCTGCTCAACATTGTACTGGAAGTACTAGTCATTGTAATTAGACAAGAAGAAATAAAAGGCATGCAAATTGGAAAAGAAGAAATAAAACTGAACTTATTCACAGATGATATGATACTATACATAGAAAATACTAAAGACTCCATTAAAAAAATCATTAGACTTAATAAATGAATTTGGCATTGTAGCAGGATACAAATTTAACGCCAAGAAATCTATGGCATTTCTATACACCAAGAATGAACTTACAAAAAGAGAGACTAAAAAAGCAATTCCATTTACCATTGCACCAAAAAAATTCAGATACCTAGGAATAAATTTAGCTAAGGAGGTAAAAGACCTGTATGCGGAAAAAAGAGATAGAGGAAGACATAAACAGATGGAAGAATATACTGTGTTCATGGATTGGTAGAATCAACATCATTAAAATGACCATACTACCCAAAGCAATCTATAGATTCAATGCATTCACCATTAAGATACTAAGGGCATATTTCACAGACTGAGGACGAAGTTTACAAAAATTCATCTGGAATTTAAAAAAAAAAAGACCCTGAATAGCTGCAGCAATCCTGAAAAGAAGAACAAAGTAGGTAGAACCTCAATACCATATATCAAGCTGTATTACAAAGCCACTATTCTTAAAACAGCCTGTTACTGGCATAAGAACACACCTATAGATCAATGGATAGAATAGAGAACCCAGAAATTGACCCAAACCACTATGTTAAATTAATATTTGACAAAGGAGGCATGAATATACAATGGAGTCTCTTCAATAAATGGTGTTAAGAAAACTGGACATATACATGCAAAAAATTTGAAACTAGACCACCATTCTATACCATACACAAAAATAAACTCAAAATGGATAAAAGAATTAAACATAAGACAGGAAACCATAAAAATACTAGAGGAATCCACAGGCAGCAAATTCTCAGACGTATGCCGAAGGAACTTCTTCACCAATATCCCTCCTAGGGCAATGAAAACTAAAGAGAAAATAAACACATGGGACTATGGCAAAATGAAAAGCTTTTGCACATCCAAAGAAACCACCAACAAAACAACAAGAAAGCCCA
This sequence comes from Pipistrellus hanaki, assembly GCF_964339955.1. NCBI lineage: Eukaryota > Metazoa > Chordata > Mammalia > Chiroptera > Vespertilionidae > Pipistrellus > Pipistrellus hanaki. The sequence goes on along the minus strand of NC_140524.1, from coordinate 16,418,193 downwards.
CTGTACGGGAGAACATATTTGTTAATGTTTTCACCTATAAGGGTTTAATCTCCAACATTTACAGGGAACTCATACAACTTAATAAAAGGAAGATAAACAACCCAATCAAAAAATGGACCATGGACCTAAATAGATACTTTTCAAAGGAAGACAGAAGGAAGGCCAAGAGACAGGAAAACATGTTCAAAGTCACTAATTATGAAGGATATGCAAATCAAAAAGACAATGGGGCAGCATCTCACACCTGTCAGAATGGCTATTGTAAGGTTCCAGCTGAGAGGATTGGGAAGCAGAAGCAAGACACAGAATCCAGGAAATTAAACAGGGGGAGGTTTTAATCTGCACTCCTGGGTGAAGCTCGCTGGTCCAAGCTGGTCCAAGGGTGGCCAGGGAAGTTCACACCCAAAAGCTGCATGGGTACTTCTTTTATACAACTGTTTAGTGAGGGGAGGGTGGAGGGCATGAGATGTGTGGAATTCCTGCCTCGAGCCAGGGGTCTAGAAAGACCCTAGGAAGGCCCAGCTAGCCAGCTATCTTTGTCACCATCCACCTTGCAGATGCTTGCATTGGCTCTGGGCTTCCCCTCCCCCCCCCCCCCCCCCCGACCCCTGCTTCGACCTAACAGCTATCATCAACAAATCAATGAATTACAAGTGTTGGAGAGGGCTGGGAGAAAAAGGCACACTCGTGCACTGCTGGTGGGAATGCAGACTGGTGCAGCAATTGTGGAGAACAGTATGGAGTTTCCTCAAAATACTATAAATGAAACTCCCATTTGACCCAGTGATCCCACTTCTAGGAATATATCCTAAGAAACTAGAAACACCAATCAGAAAGGATATATGCACCCCTATGTGCATAGCAGCATATTTATCATACCTAAGATTTGGAAACAGCTAAGGGCCCATCATCAGATGAGTGGATTAAAAAATTGTGGTACATCTACACAGTGGAATACTATGCTGCAGTAAAAAAAGAAGGAATTCTTACCATTTGCAACAGCATGGATGGGACTGGGGAGAGTTATGCTAAGTGAAATAAGCCAGTCAGAGAAAGAGAAATATCACATGATATCACTCATTTATGGAATATAATGAACAACATAAAGTGATGAACAAAAACAGATCCAGAGACAGAGAAGCATCGATCAGACTGACAAACCTCCGAGGGAAGGTAGGGGAGGGTGGGGGTAAGGGGGAGAGATCAACCAAAGGACTTGTATGCATGCATATAAACCTAACCAGTGGACATAGACAACAGGGAGGTGAGGGCATGAGTGGGGGGGATGGGAACAATGGGGGCATAAGGACACATATGTAATACCTTAATCAATAAAGAAATTTTTTAAAAAGCATAAGTGCAGGGAACTCTTTGTATGGAGGATTTTATCCTTCCAATATTTTGTGCAGTTGTAGTGGCTTTACACTCCTAGCCGGTTATCTTTTTCCCAGGTTAGACTGAGAGCACTAACTTGCTCTTTCTGCACACCACTGGACTTCACTACACATAGGCCTATCTCCCCCTTTGTTTGATCCCTTCCCCCAGTATCTTCAGGGAATGGACCCATGGTTCCCTGGGGAGTGTGAAGTTGCAGCTTCCTGGTGAAGCTTCCTAGATGACCATGCTTATTGAATCTGGCCTCCCCTTTCTTTCTATTATTAATATTAATAGCTAGCTAATTATGATAACACTTTGAGTACAAGTGAAATCAAATAAATACATGGCTGCACATTTGAGGCAACCCCCCTAGAATTTTAACATTCATCTTGAAGGAGCAAGTTTTGCCATATTGACTTTTTTTCCCTTCTTTCTTTCCTTTCTCCTCCCCTCTCTCCCCCTTCCTTCCTTTAACCACTATATTAATTGTATTTAAGATAAGTAATGCTTATCCAACCTAGTGTGGCCAACAATAAACCTTGCAACTAGGCAAGAAGTCTATAATTCTATAAGTACATTATAAAGTAAACTGAACTCAACAACAGCTTTTTGGCTCTGAATGTAATCTGTACGAGGAAGTTGTTTTCACTTGATTACAAGAATGACTCAAAAGGAAACAAGTAATTCACAGACCTTCCTGGATAGAAACTAATTATTGGCACATCTCAGAGCCACTGTGGATTCAGTTCCAGGTCACCATGATAAAGTGAGTCATAATATTTTTGCTGATGGAGGAACCTTGCCTTCAATTTGTAAAAAATACAACTTCTGTACAGCACAATAAAATAAAGTGCAATAAAACAAGTAGTTTCCTATGCTTCCTACAGTTGTAAGTTTAGTATTAAGAATTACTCACAAACTTTAAGAATACAACCCCAAATTATTTGCAGGCTGCAAACAGATAATAATATAACAACCTTTTAATAAACACTATTTCAGTGGTACCCAACATCACTAAGACCCATAAATTCCATAATTTATATTTGCTTATTAAAGTATTTATATTCTACATGAGAGTTCTCAACCTTAGCACTCCTGACATTTTTCACCAGAAAATTCATTCTCATGAGGATGCTGTCCTGTGCATCAAAGGATGTTTCACAGAGCAACTAATCTCTACCCACCAGATGCCAGTAGTTTCCCTCCTATAAATTATAACAAACACAAATATCTCTAGGCATTGCCAATTGCCCCTTGGGGAGGGGGGGGCAAAAATTGCCTCCAGTATTTCATAAAGAATTCAAAATAAGTTACAATAATGCATACAATGATATAAAAATAAAATATAAATGATAATCAAGCATCACTGCCAAATTGTATATCCCAAATCAGTGGAAGATGAGAGGAAGAGAGGTATAAAGATAACAAGTACTAAAAATTCTAAGGTTGTTGAGCCTCAAATATTTTCTCTGAGCTTTTGGGTAACTGGATGAGACAGGGAAAGGAATGAGAGAGACATGAAGATAGAAACATAAAGAAACTGATTTAACATGTATAAATTGAACTTTTTTATATTTCCTGCAAATATGTCATGATAAACATACAGAACACATACACACACACACACACACACACACACACACACACACACACACCTTCTGCAGCTCAGTAATATCCCCATCATCTATGTCTATCCAAATAATTTAAAAGTATAAAAACAAAGGAGTATCCTGGTTCCTTTCCTTCTCTTAACCTCCCACCCCATATTGAACCTACTGTTAAAAAATCTTGTCAATTGTGAAACAAAAATATATCTGAAATCCACAGGTCTCAACCTCTCACAGGTGAAAAACCTCAGTCACTACTGCTTTTCTTTCACCCATCAAAGCTCATGCAAAATGTTGCTTATGCTGAAAACTAAGTAAAAACATAAATGGAATGGAATTCTGTAAAATTAAAATTAAAATTCTGTAAAAAGTAGTTCAAAATTGAAGAAAAACATTTTATTTGGTTTTCATAAGTTCAATGACACCACTGTATCCCCAATGAAGGAATGAGAAATAACAATGAATATTTTGGTTTTATATCAGTTTTCTTGAGAGTGAAAAATTGAGTAGTTGATTTTCTCCCCCATTAAATATGCACTTTGATATTTTGGAGGTTATAGCTACAGAAAAGATATACTGCAAAAAAACTTAAAAAATGAAAATCAGTAAATTAACTAATTGTCAAATTATACAATACCTTATAAAAACGAGAAGCCACAATATGAAAGACATTTGGATTAGTCTTTTTAAAAATATATTTTTATTGATTTAAGAGAGAAAGAGAGAGATAGAAACATCACTGATGAGAACCATTGATTGGCTGCCTCCTGCATGCCACCACTTGGGGATCAAGCCTGCAACCCAGGCATGTGCCCTTAACTGGAATCAAACCGAGGAACCATAGGTCCACAGGCTGATACTCTCCACTGAGCCAAACCAGCTAAGGCTATATTACTCTTTATAAAGACTATGTATGGCATGGCTGCTCAGCCCCAATTTCCCTTCTATATTTCTTGTACTCAACCTATAATTTCCCATGTCTCCTTTTGACCCTGACAAGTGGTGACCCTGGTAGCTCCATGCATATTGTAGGTCTTAACATAAACCATGGCACAACTGCCTCACATAGTACAGCAGTCCATTATTTATCCCATCACCAACTAAGACTAAAGGAAATAGTCATTCCAAGCACCATGTGTCACACACTTCAGTTTATCTGCAAACATCTTGCATGTTGTCTTTAAAAAACAAGGGTCAGAGAGAGAAATGGGCTACCACTGTGCACTATACAAGCACTCACACACTACTATTTGGGACCAAATCAGAAAATGAAAATAAGTTACAGATCTTACAAAGCTACCATGATATATTTTAATGCAAATATTAATCTTAATCCCTTATTAAAAATTAAATACCCAGGAAAATGCAAAATCAGAGTGTGTTCCAGGAGTACAGGAGTAAATAGGGACTCTCACAGGCAAACTTTAAAGTACTGTATACTTAGTAACTATGATTCACTTTCAGCTGTAAGTCTGTCTCAAAGCTTCTCCACCTCTCCTGCTAGCCAAAGGTGGCTAGCCTTTAAAATGACCTAAAACAATTCTAATTTCCTGGTATTCACACTATTTTGCAGTCTCCTTTCACACCAAATAGGGCTGACTTGTGTAAACAATAGGAAATTACAGAAGTGATTGCTATAATATTTCTAAGAGTCATAAGAGACAATGTGTCATCCTCCCTGTTCTCTCTGTTAAGAGTACTTACTTTTAAAAAACCAGCTGCCATATTGTGAAAACACTCAAGGAGCTCTCTGAATTGGTTCATATGGAAAGGAAAAAATGCCACCTTCCAATAACCAACAAGGAATCCAGGCTTCCAACCCACTGTCAAGTGAGTGAGCCATCTTAGAAGTGAATCCGCTAGCCTCAGCCAAGCCTTGGGATGGCTACATCCCCAGCTAACATCTGGACTGCAACCTCATGCAAGATCTTGAGGCAGAACTGCCTACTTAACCACTTCTAAATCTCTGACCCACAAAAACTGTGAAAACAAATTTTTATTGTATTTAAGACACTAAGTTTGAGGATTATTTGTTATATAGTAATCAATTACTAATAGTCTACTTCAGGGATGGGAACATTGAGGGGAATTAGAAGAAGAGGAGTAAGTCTTGCATTGGTTGTTTTATTTAGGACCAACCTTTAGGTGTGTCCTAACCTTTAATATGTGTCCACATGCTTGGCTTTCTTGTGGGACTCACTAGTCATTCTTCAGAGCACTGGCCACTGGCTTCTATCATGAATTATTTCACTTAAATAATGTGTTGTCTAGATGGCTTCTTCCAACACCTTCTTAAGCTCCTGCTTCTGGCAGTATACCCACAGCTTCTTCTGTTTGGGTCTGTTCACTCATGATTTTATAAAGCTTTTTATAAATACTGTCCCTTGTTAAAATCAGAGGACATAACAAAGCTATTGTTCCTAAAAATAATCTAATTCATATTCTTCACAAGGCTAGGGAGGAAAATGACTAGTGAACTAGATCGAACATTAAAAATCAGGCAAAGTTAGAAATCACAATTTGCAAAATGAGAAACGACAGTGGAGAAAATGAATACGATTCACTCTGGAGAAACCATATGATGAAGTGCTTGGGAACATGAACTCTAGGGCTGAAATTTACCATCTGTATAAACTTGTGCAAATTACTTAAATTCTCAGAGCATGAGTTATCTCATTTGTCAAAACAGAAATGATAAACTTCACTCATGGGATGTTTGGGAGAATTAAATGAGATAGTGTATACAGAACACAACACATAATCAATATATACTAAATGCAACTTCTATCAGTGAAAAGTAACCAATGACATCAGAAATTTAATCAAATTCTCCCAGATCACAAAAGTAAGAGATAAAAACATAAAAATTCTATGATAAATGCATGGTCAATATGGAAGACATATTCCAGAGATGCAACCTATAGATAATTGGTGATCTTGAAATAGATAATAAAGAGAAGAGGTTAGAGGTAATAAGAAAAGGCATGATAGAAAGCTTTCCATCTATAGACAAACACATTTTTCCCCCTGAAAATTGAAAGTGCTAAAATGTATTCAGAAAAATGAGTAAAATTAATCATACACCTATACTTATCTTAGTGTATTATCTTATTTTTGGTGAAATTTCTAGATTTTAAATATAAAGAAACCCATAAGTATCCATTAAAATAATACAAAAAAGTAAGAAGAAGAAGAAAAGCTACCCTACAAAAGACTCAGAGTGATGTTGACACCAGGCCCCTCTGCAACACTAAAACCCTGGAAGATATGGGAGCAAAATCTATGGCAGTTTTACTCAAAAATCGTTCATGTGTGAAAAAATTTAGAAGCTTGCTATCACTCAGGAATTATGTCAAACTGATACTCTTCATGAATAAAATATTTCAAGGTCCTTTTGAATTTAACTTTAAAATATATGCTAGAAAAGAAGAAAAACAAAAAATATCAAAAGCTTAACAATTAAAAATCAAGGCAATCTTGGGAAATTTGAACTCTAAATATATACTCTAAATAATTGTTTTTAGTCTAATATCTAAATTAATTTTTTGTTTAATTAGAAAAAGTGAGACTGTAAAAAAGAAACAATCAAATTTAAAAGTTAATTGTGACAATGGATTCTACAACCTAGGTAGCATTTGCAAAGACTTATAAAGGAAGAGACAAAAGCAATAAATTTCACATTTCATATGAAGAATGAAAATTAAAGGAGTTATTTCAGATTTTAAAAGTAACATCATTCTAATAGTAAAATAATAGTTCTACCCCTTAAAATCAGAAGAAGACAAAAACAATATTATCATTACTATTTAACATTACTTTTGAAGTTCTAGCCAATCTATTAAAACAAAAATAAAAATAATAGTAGGAAGAAGAAAAATTGTATCATTATTGCAAATTATGTGAATATAGAGTTAGAAATTTGAAAATTGACTGAAAATCTGCCAGAAATAAACATTCCATGTTTTAATGTCTCTCATACCATATCTAAATTAAATCTAATTGCTTTGATGACATCATTCCCATTGTGTGTTTGAATAGTTTTAAAGGTATATCTGATATGTATTTTATCAAGATATTCCATTTGGGGACAGATCCATAAATATGATATATAATTTAAAAGAATTACATCATTGTTCTACCAGTGTGGTTCAGTGGTTGAGTGTTGACCCATGAACAAGGAGGTCATTGCTCAATTACCAGTCAGAGCAGATGGCCAGGTTGTGAGCTCAATCCCCAGTAGGGGGCATGCAGGAGGCAGCCAATGACTCTTATCATTGATGCTTCATTCTATTTCCCTCTCCCTTCTTCTCTCTGAAATCAATTAAAAATACACATATTTTTAAAAACTTTAAAAAAGAATGACATCACTATTAACATAATTAAAGAACAATATACCGTATTTTCCGGCATATAAGACGACACTGTGTTCTAGTAAAAAGCCTGCTCAGATTGGCCAGAGTCAGAGAGGCGGTCTATTAAAAAAAGAACTGGTGTTGCCTCGGAAGTGGGGGGTAGTCTTATACAGCGAATATAGGCCTAAACCTATGTTTTAACTGTAAAATTAAGGGTTCGTCTTATATGCCCGGTCGTCTTATATGCCAGAAAATACGGTATATGATTTGTACATGACACAAATAATGCTCCTAGATTTTGATAAAAATCTGGCTTATATAACCTTTTCCTTTGCCAAATTCACATGGGCTTGCCCTCATCAATATCTTAAATTATTTAAGCAAAGCTGATACATATTTTTATACATTTATATCTCCTCAAATCCTATATAATAAAAGGGTAATATGCAAATTGACCCGGATGGTGGAATGACCAGTCGCTATGATGTGCACTGACCACCAGGGGGCAGACGCTCAATGCAGGAACTTCCACCTAGTGGTCAGTGCACTTCTGCAGGGAGCACTGCTCAGCCAGAAGCCAACTCATGGCTGGCCAGAGGAGCAGCAGTGGCAGGAGCCTCTCTCACCTCCTCAGTAGCATTAAGGATGTCTGACTAATGGCTTAGGCTCACTCCCCAAGGGCTCCTGGGATGCCAGAGGGATGTCTGACTACCAGTTTAGGCCCAATCCCCCAGGTAGAAGGCCTAAGCTGGAAGATGGACATCCCCTAAAGGGTCTAGACTGCAAGAGGGCACAGGCCAGGCTAAGGGACCCCCCACCCGGAGTGCACACATTTTCGAGCACCAGGCCTCTAGTATTTTTATAAAAGAAAAGCTTTTAATTATGTTAATCAGTCCATAGTTATTTTGTTGCCAACATAAAAAATCAGTGTCACATTTTACACATTTTATTTGTAGTTATGCATAATTTGAGAAGTAAGGATTTTTGTATATTGAAAAAATGTTCCTCATCTGTCATATGTAAGTGTTGCAAACTCCATCCTATTTTGTGAGTAACACCTTGGGATTCAAAGAGAAGCAATAGAATGCATGCTTGCCACCACTGAAAAGTGATACTTCATCATGAAAGAATGATTACAATTATACTACTTGAGAGGAAGAAATTAAGAAGTTAATTAATTTGCCTTTTTTCTTAGTTAAATTACTCTCACAGCTCAAATCCTCCCTGCATTATGAAGTAGGGTTTGTCACCAGTGTTGTCAGTGGCATAATGAGAAATTTTCCTGGCATTGAAATACAGTGACTCTGTTTTACGAACAAGACATATGAAAAAATATTCCCCTGAAGACTGGTATTGGTGAAAAGCATGGAGCTAAGGACCCTATGTCTAAGATACATACTTGGTCTACTAATGGCTCCCAACTAAGATCATTCCAAGCAATACTTGGAAACCTTTTTGATAACCAGTAGTCATTTAAACAGTGCTTAAATGATGCTCTAGGAACTCAATTTTTATTATAAAATACATAAAACAATCCTGTAAAAAATAAAACTTGCCCTTATGATGAAAATAAATTTAAACAGAATTAAAAACCTGAATAGAACTTTAGAAATCACCTAGTAAATCTGATTTATTTTTCCTATTAGAAAACTATAGCTAAGAGAAGGAAAGTGACTTACCCAAAGTCTCAAACTTCAAAAGCAACCAAAAAAGGACTATACTTTTAGTCACCTTACTTCAAGGTTCATTAGCAATGTATTTTGATCACTGATATATAAGATTGGTGAACACGGTGAACACAAGAAGAATGCTTAGTAAAATGCAGGGATTTTAATCAAATTATAAGAATTAGTACTCCAAGAAAAGGAATTTTATACAACCTAAATATCCTATTTTCTCAGTTTCTCTTGTTCTAAATGTGTTAACTTAATCTGAGGAAATAATATACCACAGGGATAATTTGGTAAAAATTTTAATGAGTAACAGTAGACTGCAGCAAAACACAAAAAGTAAAATCATATAATAACTTCAAATGTTGAAAAGTGCTTAGATAAAGGAAGAAATTTAGAAATGAATTTTTAATAGAATTTCAATTAAGTTTGACAGCTATTTCATCACCATATTTGATTTACTGTAATAATACATTGTAAAATGATAATCCTTTTATCATTAAAAAAGCAGCTCATATAATTTAGGTAATAAGTTCCTCATATAAATGCTAAAAAATTTTAACATCATTATATCCTCACTTTTGCAGTGACTTTCATTGAAAATGTTAAGAAAAAATACATAATTAAAATATGGGAAGAATAAGACAATTTAACCGTGATGAATAACCAAATTATATAATAACTCTGGTGGGAGAAGTCTAACTTTTTTCTACTCATTCTAATTTGAGCTCATTTATTGGATCACAAAGGTTTTTGAAGGTAAAAGGCAATCAGTCTGACTAGTTATAAAAATCAAATTTAACCTTAAGTTCAAGTGAATGCTTAAAGAAACAATATTGTCAGCATAGATTTATGATTAGAGGAAATTATTAGAATAAATGCACAAACGTTTACAATTGGAACAACAAATCATAATAGGTGGGGGCCTGCAGAGGCAGATCTCCAGGTGACTTGAGCCTTTGACTGACCTGTCCCCATGCTGCTGAAAGTGGCCTTGGTACACAGGTTGGCCCCTGCCACATATACCCATGCCCAGCAGAGGTAACCATAAACAGTGGAAGGCTTTGCAACTCCAAAAAGGTTGCCCTGGGCCAGTCACAGACAGTATTTGAATTGGCCTCCACTAGAGTCCCTCCTAAGAGATCCCAGACCCAACACACCCAGTGGCCAGCTTCAGACAACATCAGAGGAGGATCCAATTAGCTCCACAAGTGGCAAATCCAAAGGGATCTCTCTTCAGGCACCAAACCCTGTTGAGGTGAATTCCACTTCCTGTGGTCAACACCTGAATACCAGCTTGTACACTATGGTCAGGGTTGATCCTCAGATGTCAGCCAATCTGAGGGTCTACCTGTCACATGACAGAGAAAATATTAATCAAGATGTAATTACCACAGGAGGGCCCACATAACCCATATAGAGACATTCCTAGAGCACCCAAATCTGCCACTGGGTTCCACAAGGATCTCTACTATATAAGGCCATACTACCAAGTCTGAAGTCATAGCAAATACACCTAATGCAAAGAAACCAACACAAAGAAGAAGCCAAAATGTGGAGACAAAGAAATATGTAGCTAATGATACATCTGATTAGGAGTTATAACCCTAAATATATAAAGAACTTATATAACTCAACACCAAAAAATCAAGTCATCCAATTTTTAAAATGGGCAAAGGACCTGAATAGACACTTCTCCAAAGACAACACAAAGATGACCAATAGACATAAGAAAATGGCTCAGTGTCACTAATCATCAGTGAAATTCAAATTAAAACCACAATGGCATATCAACTCACACCTGTTATAATGGTTATCATCAATAAATTAATAAACAACAAGCGTTGGTGAAGATTTGGAGAAAAGGTAACTGTCCTATACTGTTGGTAGGAATGCATATTGGTACAGCAACTGCTGGGACGTGTGTGGGAGCCAACCAATTGTTGTGTCTCTCTCACATTGATGTTTCTCTCTCTCTCTCTCTCTCCCTGTCTCTCCCCATCCCTTCCACTCTCTCTAAAAATCAATAGAAACATAACCTAGGGTTAGGATTAACAACAACAACAGTAAAAATTGTCAAATACAATTCATGTGATACTTTCAGGTTCATTTCACTACAAATAAAATTTCAATAGGCGCTTTGGTGAGACTAATTGTCCTTTACAGAATCACTCTCTTGACATGCAATTTCATCAGTAACAATTAACATTTGGACAGTTAACATTGGTCTCTGCTTAAATTTGTACATTTTTCAATATTTTATTACAGTCAAGCAAAAGAAAGAGAAATGAATATGTGTGGCTATTTACACTTCTGGAGCACATTCTCAGCTGCATGCCATTTATTCCCATAAATCCTAGTAGAACAAGATATTAATATTACTCAGTCTGCCTGCAAACTTGAAGAATATAAAGATGAGGCAAAATGGAAAAAATGTAAATAATTAGCCACCAAAAGTTAGACTAAATAAAAGACAGTCTGACTATTGTTAAAACACACACACACACATATTATTAATTTGATCCTCATTCAACATATCATTTCTTCTGATTAACCCTGCATTGAGTTACAATTATAAAGATTTCCATTCATTTATTTTTTATGTATTTATTCCACACTATGTTCCCAAGAGAATTAAGGACAGTTAAGGTTACATACATAGTATAGCAATCTAAAATATATATATAAAAATAAATTGAGACAAAATTAACTATGTAGGAAAGCAAGTGAGGCCAAACCTAGGGTGAAGGTAGCACACGAAATATTCTGAAATCCGTAAACTAAGTGTGTCTAAGATTCCCAGCAGCTAATGATGTCATTATGTATAATATCTTCAGTATCCACCAAATAAAAACCAGTTGCTCAAGAGAAAATATAACCAAGGGTCTTCAAAGGGAAGGACTGTGTTCCTGACAATTATGTTGTCCCATATATAAATCTTATGAGTTAACTTTTTAAAATGCAATATTTGCCCATCTAGGGTGGCTCCAGTGGTTGAATGTCAACCTATGAAGCAAGAGGTCAAGGCTAGCTTCCTGGTAAGGACACATGCATGGGTTGTGGGCTTGATTCTCAGTAGGGGGTGAGCAAGAGGCAGCTGATAGATGTTTCTATCTCTCTATTCCTCTCCTTTCCTCTCTCTCTAAAAGCAATAAAAAACATTTTTTTTTTAAAGGAACATTCCATTCCTTAGAATCAGCACATAAGTGGCATTGGCATTGAGGACCACCACAAAGGCTAAACTAACAATTATTATTTCTGGGCTATAGAAAAATAGATCATTTTTATTTTCATCTTTGGAAGTTGTTTTTATGAAGTTCTTTGAAATCAACATGTATTATATTAACTATATATATATATATATATATATATATATATATATATATATATATATATAAAAAGGCCTAAATGACCATCTGACCAGCCAACCAGATGGTAGATATGATACACACTACCAGGGGGCAGGCGCTCAATGCACAGGAATGGAAATATGGGACTGATGAATCTCAGAGGGAAAGTGGGGGGTGATGGGAAGAGATTAACCAAAGATCTTATATGCATATTAGAGGCCCAGTGCATTGATTTGTGCACTGGTGAGATCCCTTGGCCTGACCTTTGGGGATCAGGCTGAAATAGGCTCTCCAACATCCCCTGAGGGCACAGGCCAGGCTGAAGGCCCCCACCATTGCACGTGCACTGGGCCTCTAGTTTCTGTAATAAAAAATAAAATTAAACTTAATTTGAGGGATGTATCATATTTTGTGGATTTCTTACATGTTCAGGGTGGTACCTATCCTCTGCATCTAAATATCTTGGCCTAATGCAGTTAAAAGATAACCCAAAATGGCAGAAATGAAACTTAAACTTAGGTTTTTTCTCCTTTTCAGTCCCACTTGTCAACATCTGTAACACAATGTCAATCCCATATGAGAGTTAGAAATAATTAATGCATATAAGGCAATATATTCTCTGTAGCATATGGCTATAATACAGTAGTTACTTTAAGTGAAATTTGTAGATTAACAGTTAATTGATTGACAGATAAATAGTAATGTTTTTATTAAAATACTTTATAGAGTAGTTTTAGTTTTACATAAAAATTGAACAGAAAGTACAATATTCCTATTCCCCATAATTTTCCCTATTATTAGCATATTGCATTGTTATGGTACATTTGTTACATTGTTATAATGCAAGATTTAACTAAAGTCCACATTTTACATTAGGGTTCATTCTTTGTGTTGTATAGTAATAAAGGCTTTGCTAAATTCATGATGTCAGATATTCACCATTAGGGTATCATACAGAATATATTCACTGCCCTAAAAATCCCGTGTTCTTCCTATTCATCCTTTCCCCTACTACACCCCAACCTCTGTCAATCACTAACCTTTTTACTGTCCCTATAGTTTTGCATTTCCCAGAATGTAATGCAGTTGGAATCATATTCAGACTGGCACCTTTAACTTGGTAATATGCATTTAAGTTTCCTCCAGGTCTTTGCCTGGTTTGATAGCCCATTTCTTTTTATCTGATACAGAACATCTAAATAATATAATTAATATGCACAAAGAAATGCAGTTCAAACATTGTCAACGTATTTTGTAGAATATAAACATACTTTTCATAAAAAACATCTCTGATACAATTAGAATGGAAATTATTTATGAAATCCCACCAAAATAAAATCAGTAAATTTAAAAAATGTGAAAACGTATAGGCAATTTTTTTTTTATCAGAATGTGATGAAAATAAAAACAGGACATTAAAACAGAAACTACCTACATGTTTGTGGGGGGTGTGTGTAGGGGGTGAGGGCGCTGCCTAATGAATAAATACTGGGATAAAGAGAAATCCAGAATTAAATTTTCAAAATATTTAAACTATAACAAAATATGAGTATCTGCTCTCTCATTACTATGCCAGAAATTGGGTATATCAATTTTTTTAATCTTTGCTAAATGATAGGTAAAAAACTGTATTTGTTATAGTTTGGATTTATGTTCCTTTATTCATGAGGTTAAACATCTTTTATGTGTTCATTTGGCATGGTATTATTAGACAATAAGATATTGAAAAATACTTTCTCATGGAATTTGAACAGTATATTTAATGGTGAAAATGAAACCAGGAATAAGAAAATATTGATTTGAACATATAAATAAGACATTAAAACATGAAATGGTTAAACTAAATATAACTGTTAGAAATGAAGATAAGAAATCCTTTTATTTATGGATTTTGTTATCTTAATTAGAAAGTCAATTGCAAAATCATTAAAAGGAATACTACCTACTATAGGGTTCACACATTTCTTACTCATATATTTGTAAAAGTAACTAGGGACTTACCCAAAGAGATAAAAAGAACTGATGTATTTGATAAAAAATTGAAAGAGTGATTTAAGAGAACAGATGACTCCTAAAATAGATCAAACTACTCATTTATTCCATCATTCATTGATGTGCTATGCTTTAATCATACTGGGCTTCTATTCTTCTTTCTATTCCTCAAGAACACAAGCCCATTACAGTCTTTTAAAAACTTTTTACTTTTCCATCTGTCTTTCAAAGCCTTGTCTTCCTTTTTGTTATTTATCTGTCTTCTTTCTCATCTTGTCATGTCTCATCTCTTCAGAACCCTTTCTTGACCAGTCTATCTAAAATATCTTCCACCCCCACATTTCCCTTTCCTTGCGATTCTCAAAATGTGTCCATAGATCAGCAACGTTAGCGTCATCTGGCAACTTGTTAAAGATGAAAATTCTCAGGATTACCTCTAAACTACTGCATTAGAGACTGAGGGTGGGCTCCAGCAATCAGTGTTTTAACACACCCTTCAAGTGATTCTGATGCACCCTCTTTTTTGAGAACCACTGCTCTGTTCTGGTGTCCTATTTTATTTTATTCAGAGCACTTGTAATAATCTGAATTTGTATTAAGTATCTCTATTTTTTTTTTGTCCATCACCTATCACTTGAAATGTAAGCTTCATAAGGCAGCAATCTTCGTTATGTTCATGGCTATATCCCTAGTTCCTAAAACAGTACCTGCCTAATACATAGCAGGCACTAAAAAGGTATTTGTTGAAAGGTACAGCAAAATATCACAACAGTTGCCTTTGGATGGTGAGGTGTTAGATGAATGTTCTTTACAATTTGTATACATTTTCTAAATTTTAAACTATAAGCATACAGGGTGAGGCAAAAGTAGATTTATAGTTGTTCATATGAAAGAAATACAATAAATAAAAGCATAAAACAAACTGTATTTTGAGTACTTAGAACTATAAACCTACTTTTGCCCCACCTTGTATATATTTTTATAATTACAAAAACTAATTTCTATCATGAAATGATGTGTATCTGTGTGTTTCCCATGTTAATAGCAACAGAACAGTCTACTGTAGCCTCTGTTGGAGTCTTGTAATCTCCATGGCAACAAAAACAGCAATATTATCTTAATATTGAATTTTGCAGTATTATAATTAGCTTCTGAATAGTATTCTTAGGGTGAATAATTTCAAATCCAATCCCTTCTCTTCAGTAGCACTTATTTTACAAGCAAATGACCTTTCAGATATGTCCATCTTATTCTTCTATCTAGAATTTCCTAAAATGTCTCTTTTTTAGATAACACTATTTAGGCATATCACTCACCTCAATCTAGTTTGCATAAATAATCCTGAGACCTATTGTAGCAACAATAATAAAACCAACATACTTAGAACAACTCAGAATAATTATATTGTTTTATATGGCTTCTTCCCCTATTGAGACACAATAGTTCAATTTTGAACCAAAAACCAAAAAAGTTGCTTAAGCGCCATGAAATATAAATATTTCTCCTGAAGAGGGTACTCTAGCAAAATGGCATGTCCTGCTTCAATGTCAGGACCATAGATCTCTGTCCTACTTATAAATATGTCTAAATCACTCTCATTTTGTGAATATGAAATTTATTTTGCATATATTTTCTCCACTATTAATTTCCTCTGTGATTTTGGCTTAACTACTTGACTTTTCTGGACCTTACTTTCCTTGATGGTAAAGAGAAGGAATCTTATTAAATGAGTTCTTAAGCCCTTTCTAGCTTTAAAGTTTATTGACATCCACATCCATTATTCACATGGGGATTTCACTGTGGTGGGTGTCACTTGTTCATGTTTTAATCAATACCAATTTAAGGGAAATTAATATTATGTTAAAAGTAATAAGGTAGTATCAATGACTCTTGGCAAACCTAACTTCAGTACATGCCTTTGGTATATATAACTGTTCATGATAATGGAAGTAGAATAAAATCAAGCTCAGTGATAAAAAGCAAATGCATGCACGGCAACGTCCCTGTGCCAGGCATTGTTTTATGTGTTTTATATCTACTAGAGGTCTGATGCACAAAATTCGTGGAAGAGTAGGCCTTCCTTCCCCCGGCTGCCAGCACGGGCTTCCCTCTGGCACTGCTGGCAGGCACCCGTTACCCAGGCTTTCCTTGCAGACCCGGCTTCATTCAGAAGGTCATCCAGAAGGACATCTGCTCTAATTAGTATATTACACTTTTATTATTGAAGCTTAATCAAATGTAACTTTTTAACCAGTCTATGAACCAGGTGTCAGTGAGATGGCAAGCCCCCTCCCTGCTTGCATCACCATTACCACGCCTCAGCTTCTGTAGTCTTGCTTCTTCTGCTTTTGCTCCAATAGGATCCACTCACTGCCAGTCAGACTTCTGCTGTCTCAGGTTATGGCCCTCCTCCCCAAACTGCAACAGATACCCAGAAGCTTAACATATAACATAGAAAGAATGTCTAGAATGTATGTATATCATATATATAGGAGACAAAGCTGGGAAAATATAAAATGCTAAACCCCGCTTTGTTTGGAGCTCAGCCTCTGGAGGGGACTCCGCTGATACAGCACCAGTGTGAATAAAACAGTTATTTTCTGAATTTTCAAGTGTGTATGGTTTGTCTCTTTCCACCAGCCTGATTTCTGCCATGACATTAGTATTATCTTCACTTTATTGGTAAGGAAACATGGGAAATTATAAGGACACAAAAGTGGAACATACTTAGCAGAGCTAGGATTCACCCTGCAGCAGGCTGAGTCCAGAGTCCATGTTGCTATTTATCATACTTTGGTACCTCTCACCAGGCCATCTTGCATGGGTTCCAAGCATCGACATTGCTTCTGCTCCCAGAATCCATCGGGCATAGTTTATGGACAAGGAGAGAGACACCAAAGAACTTACATACTTACTAGAGGCCCAGTGCACGGATTCATGCACTAGTGGGCTCCCTCAGCCTGGCCTGTGGGGATTGGGCCAAAACCAGCTCTCCATCATAGCCCAAGGGGTCCCAGATTGCAAGAAGGCGGTTCTTGGGTGACGCACCCCAGAATCGGGCTCCCTCCTCTCTGGTTTCAGGTGCATCACCCAAGAACTGCAGCTGCCAAGTCACTGCAGCTGCCAAGTCACCACAGCTTGTCATTTCCTGTGTTGAACATCTGCCCCCTAGTGGCCATTGCACATCATAGCTACTGGTCAGACAGCTAGACAGTCAGAGGGTCACTTAGGCTTTTATATAGAGAGATATGCATAGCCTCTGGACACAGACAATAGGGTTGTGAAGACCTTGGGGAGGGGTAGAATTTGGGGGGAGGGAGAGGAAATAGGAGACATCTGCAATACTGTCAATCATAAAAAATATATTTAAAAAAAGAATATTCATTAATCTTTGCCAAAATGTATTTTTCTTTTTCATGATGAAGTTTGGATTTTAACTCTGGTCATTCTTTGGGAGTACTGAGAAATATGACCACAATTATAGGTAACTCATGACTCCACACAACTACCTCACAGAGTGACCTATATTCAGTCTCTCTCCATCCTTTGCCTCCATTTTCACTTCTGTTAAGGAGGGTGTTGGTCTTCAGAATCTGGGAGGTGATGTTAGGTGCTGACATTCTTAGCTTCAGTTTATACATCGAAGAGGGTCGATCCCCTAATATTTTGGAAACAGCATGTTTAATGCCCTGAGAAGAAATCATAGCAGAGAGGTATTATATCACCATGGCAGAATCATGGACAGCTAACAGCTACATTTACTGAGCATTCACTGTATGTCTGATTCTTATGGATATGTTTTAAATATTCCCAGATGAATCTTGAGGCATCCTACTTATAAGGTGGGATGTGGTAGAGAGTATAATTTATTTGGGACAAAGTCTCCAAAGAAACTCCTTTGTGGGGAAAAATCTTGAGATTTCTTCAGTGACTAAAGTCTCTTTTCAAGCAGCAGCATTTGCTTCCACAGTTGCCAAACTTTGCCATTTTCCCCACCCTCTTGACTATGAGCAGAAGCTGAGTCACTGTGAACTCCCAAGTTCACTATCATGACTGTTGGCAGATTTAAAATTCCCCGAGCAAAGCTAGCCTCCAAGTGTGAAACTCTAACACAAAGAAAATTGCAAACAAACAAACAAAAAACCCGACATCAAATCCATCTTTATCATAATATCATTCATGAGCTATCTTGAAGCAATTTTAACTGAAGGTGACTCTACTAGAGTACCAGGAAAGGTTAGCTTCTTACAGCTTTCAACAGACTACCCAACTAGTGGTCTTACTGCTGTGTGAATTGGAAAGAATATGTCAACTAAAAACAATAAGAATAATTATCTATGTAAAATGTGAATAAAACCCTCTCAGGGAGTGTCTGTGCCTCAGTTTCTTTATCTATAAATTGATAAGGCTAGACTGTAGAGTCTTCAGTGTTCCTTCTGGCTCTAACATTCTATGATTAACAAGCAATTTTTTTCCTGTTCTTCTCCATGTGCCATACATACTTCTGTGGCCCTCAGGAACTGTCTCTTTTGATTTATAAACAACTTTTAATATTAATTTAGAAGATATAGATTTTTAATTAATCAAAATGTTCAATGTACTATTTTGACATTTACAAAGATGAACACAATTTTAAACTCATTTATTTTGTATTTGATTATTGTATACTGCATTCCAAAGCTCTTGATCATGTGGGAAATAAAAGATACAAGCATGCATTAATGAGCAACATATCAAGGAGTCTGGAGACTCCTCAATTAATCTGTTTTCTTGACTGTTCTCTCCGGTTTCATTCTATTAAAAACCTGCTATCTTTCAACAAGACAACTCTCACACTTCACTAATAAATCACTAAAGCATTCCACTTGGCTAAAAGAGAGTAATTCACATAACTTAAATAAACCCTCCACATAGGTGAATACTGAGTGATAGAGTTGCCCTAAACTCAGGATGGAGCCAACTGAGTGAAGAATGACTTTTTTGTGCCTACTAACCAAATAGCTTAACAAAAAACAGACATTTTTATACATTTCCACAGGGAGTTTCCTACAATACTGAGATAAGATATATAGCCAGGGATAAGACAAAATCACAGTCCAGATTTTGTGATATAATCTCAATTTCAAAATCCTTTCTCATGGTTTCTATTAATTATCAAAATATCCTAAATATTCCAGTTTTCCAGTTTCAAACTATATCTACTAGCATGTGTCTTATTATTATAAGTAAAACACAGAATTTTGTGTCACCATTCTTTTTAGGTGGTATAGTGGAGTGGTGGTTAATTTGTATATTACTCTTTTATTAAATAGGATTATAACTAAACTCATTGTCCAAAGAACATGCAAAAGTTTTCTTTCCCATCTAGTGACCTTATGTTCAAAATAAACATCTTCAGTGGGCATAAGAAGTTTTCTTTCCTCCTTCATTTTCCCTTATCTACTCTTCTTTATCTACCTCCTTCTTCCCTGGATTGCACCCCAATAAGGTCAATGCCAGGGGTCCTTATTCCCAGATTGCTCATGGGAGATTCGGCTCCTTACCATGTTTATCTTTATTGCTCACTCCAGGGATAGCTTAAGACTTTCCAAAAAACAATGAATTACAGCTAACACTCACTACATTCTGGGCACTGTCCAGTTACTTATGATGGGGAAAATAAGACATTTTTGGGGGGCCTAGCAATCTGAATCTATGCCAATAACCTAATGTACATTCTTGATAACCAATAATTAAGTCACTGCCCCTTTATCCAAAATCTGGTCTTGCAAGACCGGTTTACTAAATACTCACATTTTACAGAGACAATAAACCATGAGGTTATCTGCACTGGCGCCAGGTCAGGCCCTTATGTGTGGTGTCACAGCCCCCATCCCAACACACGGAGATTTTTGCAAAGCTCATGAAAGGTCCGGAAGTCCCATCCATATTTGGGGGATAAAGAAACCAAAGGGTATAAAGGGAGAGTTTCCTCCATATTGACTCACTCAGGATTTGAAGAACTGACCCCTGAGTACATGTACTAGTACATGTAAAATATCTGAAAATAAATGCTTTTTCCTGTGTCTCCTGGTACTCCTGCATATTTTTCAGTCGCATGGTAAATCCTGTAACACTTATACATATATATTTATTGCTCACAACACTGAATTAAGTGCAATTAATATCTACTTCATTTTACAGATTAAAACATTACTGATAAACAGAGAGTTTAAATGTCTCACCCAAGCTTACATAGTAGTAGATTGTGGCACTAAGATTCGAACTCTGTCTTTGGTCTGCATCCAGAGTCCAGGTTCATAACCAGGTACCACTTTTTAAGACAGATTAGAACATTGAAAGATCAATCTATATCATGTAAATAGTGACTACTTCTCATAATCTAATTTCAAGGTGTTATTATACTTAAAACACAAATCCCACTAGATATGGGAAAATACAGAAACAAAGGGGCTTAACTTGTCCACCAGGCACTGCAGATAGCCAATTATACTCACATATAATTGGTTAGTTCTTTTCTAGTAAAATAATTGTTATATTAAAGATGCAATGAAATAAAGTGGCATTTATTGTATTGTTCTACACAACGGGGAATATAAAGTTTGTGCTGGGAAAACTAAAATGCCTCAGTGGTTTATAGACAAGGAGTTTTATTGGCCAGAATGGGTGTGGCTCCTGTAAGCACATGAAGATTTGCCCTTGATTCCTGGCTTGTGGGACTCTCTTATTTCTACTTCCTGCATTGGCCATGTGGACCCCCAACACAATGGACTGCAACAACTAGCCTGAACTGGACATAGTTGTAACATGGACCCTGGCTTTCCTTTTAGCTTTAGAGAAACCCCAGCTACACTTCTTACTGAAATGGGACTTTGGAAACCCAGGGATGCAATTTCACATAAATAAAAATCATTCATCCTCCCATTCAAGTCTCAGATTGCATAAGGACTCCACTCCTAGTACTCAGTGAGGAAAGGGATACACCACTTTCACCTATAACAATTTCTTGAGGATGTGGCCAGAAGGTTGTTCTGCTTTAGGGCTCAGAAGCTGAAATACAATTTAGGCCATGATATTACATTTACCTTAACAAAACCTATACCTTGTGATCATCAGTCAAGGCATGGTCATTGTTTCTGGTTACCTGGTGGGGGGTAGGGTGTTAATGACTAGTAAAGGAAAGGGCTAAGATTTAGGGTGCATACTGGGAAGAAACTGAATAGAGTGCTGGGGCTACATATTAAATGAAAATCATACATTAATCATACATCAGGACCCTCAATATGACACAAAATTCTGTCCTCATCCAGTCACACTTTTTTTTTTTTTTTTTTTTTTTTTTTTTAGTTTTGCAAAATCTGGTCAGTCCAGAGGAAATCTCCTCATGCTCTCCAGAACCATCAGCTTACTGGCCCAAGTGGCCTAATTCAGTGGTCGGCAAACCACGACTCGTGAACCACATGTGGCTCTTTGGCCCCTTGAGTGTGGCTCTTCCACAAAATACCACGTGCGGGCGCACACATACAGTGTGATTGAAACTTCATGGCCCATGCGCAGAAGTCAGTTTTCGGCCTGGGTGAGTCTAATTTGAAGAAGTGGTTCTAATGCCAAGCCACACTCAAGGGGCCAAAGAACCACATGTGGCTCACGAGCCACAGTTTGCCAACCACTGGCCTAACTAACTCACAATTCACCCTGGCTAAACCTTGGGAGTAGGGAACCAATGCTGTGAAGTACTGCATGCAATCTAACAGAGAGAAAGATAAAACAAAAACAGGATTTGGTGTGTTTCCTTAGTGGACACACAATATTTATGAGGAAGATTATAGATAATACCATCTTATATTATACATTAATGATAAATATAATTTCTTATAAGGAAGTAATTTAAACTTGGGAAAAGTTGTACCAACAAAGTAGCATGACATTAATTTTCTAAGAACTTTTTTTTTTAAATATGTTCTAAATAATTATGGAGAAAGAAAAATAATTTCTTTCTACCCTTCAAAGGTTCTTGGCTAAAATACCACATATAAAAGATTAACAGGTGAAAAACAGAAGTTTAATCACATGGATATCTCGTATACATGGGAGAAATAGGAGAAAGAAGTAACTCTGAAATAACCCATGTCACCACCTTAAATACCATCTCCAAATAAAGACTAAAACAAAAAAAAAGTTGTTGCTGAAACCGGTTTGGCTCAGTGAATAGAGCGTTGGCCTGCAGACCGAAAGGTCCCAGGTTCGATTCCGGTCAAGGGCATGTACCTTGGTTGCGGGCACATCCCCGGTAGGGGGTGTGCAGGAGGCAGCTGGTCGATGTTTCTCTCTCATGGATGTTTCTAGCTTTCTATCCCTCTCCCTTCCTCTCTATAAAAAAAAAATCAATAAAATATATTTTTTTAAAATGTTGGAGGTGGGAGAGTTAGTTACAGAAGGTTACCAGCCAAGCTCAGTTATAAACAAGGGTGTGGTTATAGGGATTTAAGTCCCTGCCTTCTGCATTGTTAAGAGTTGAGACTTGTCAGCCTTGCACTGAGGAAGACATCTTTAAAAATGGAGATTTTCCTTATAAATGTAAATATCTCTACTAAAAGGGTAACTCTTACTCTGTTTTCTGAGCTTTTCCTGTGTCTGAAGTTTCTTGCAAATAATCTGTCTAAAATAATCCTTATGCCCAAAAGACATATTTTGGAGTGGTTATATTCTGCTCTCCTTCATAATCAACCTGAGAGAAAATTAATGAAGGGAAAAATGGTTTCATATCAAGCTGAAGGTTTCAAAGTTATAAATCAACAATGGATAATACATTAAATGATAAATCTGAGTACAGATCATCTTCTATTACTGAATCTCCCTTCATATTGTAAACCTTCACAATATGAAGGTTCAGAATATATAAAACTCTAAGTATTTGAATTTCTACCTCTTTCTTCTCAAAATCTGAACAAATAGAATATTGTTTTTGTCAGTTCCCAGTATTAGGCAGGAAAAGATTTAATAATGCAGTAAGCAGGATTTTCAGATCTTTAAATGACATTTTAAATCAGGTTTTACTGGAAGCTTAATGTTTTTCACCAGAATCCCTTAACACAGAGAATAAGAAAAAGAAAAAAAAATTAGTAAAACCAGAGCCATATCCTTTGTTAAGAAAAATAAAGAAATACTTTGCAGCTAAATAAATTTTGTCAAAGCGATGCCATTTTAATAACCTGGTTATTATTTAACAAGAAAAGAAGAAAGGCAAGACTAGATATAGGCATATCATTTATACAGCTTTGCCAAAAAAGCTGCATTTAACACTCTCCATATTTGTTCTCTGCTGATTGATGGCAGAGGGATAAGTAATTATAATACACTAGAGGCCTGATGCACGAAATTCGTGCAAGGGGCTTGGCCCTTACAGCCCCATCTTAGTCTGGATGGTTGTCAGGAAGGTGGTTCTGCTGTTCAGTCTAATTAGCATATTAGCTCTTTATTATATAGGAAGGTAAAAATGTAAAGGTTCCCTATTGCACTTGTACTGTTCAGAAGGAAATAGCTTTTAAGAGGAATTAAGAACAATTTATGGAGGTGAACCACCAGGGAATATTTCCTTTTGAATATGCTATTTTATTACTTCTTCCCAGAATGTACATTCCTCCCTTGCAGAACTCATTCAAGTCTTCTACCACTTTACCTTATGCATATATCTGTCATTTTGTAATGTATATTTAAATTATTTGTTAATATGAATATATATTTCCATGTACTTTCTTCCACCCCATAAGAGCAAAGACAACACCTTAGTGACTGCTGGACTCCCAATCCTCAGCACAATGTCTGATGCAAAATAATTTCTTGGTAAATATTGAAGTAAATAATAATGATGCTGTTCCAGATGCTTTACACAGACATTCTCATTTAATCTTTTCTGTAAAACAGTGAGGTCAGTATCCTTTAATCTCCATTTCAGAAGTTAGAAAACTGAACCACAGATGGGTTGTGTAATGTCTTAAGGGTCTCACAACTCGTAAGTATCACAGTCAAGAGTTGAACTTAGGCAGTCAGTCTTTCTCCCAAATCTGAGCTTTTAATAATTCTATCATCCTGCTTCTGTAAGCAAAAGAAATATATGAGTTTGGTCTTAATGTTAGGATTTGGAATATAAACTTGGTAGTATTTGGAATATAAGTGGAAGTTTTAATATTAGAAAAGGCATATACAAGGGAAAGTGTAGGAGCACATAAGAGGACAAAAAGCTTACTTGTAATTTTATTGAAAGATGGGATGCATATTTGAAAAACTGCAATATACAAGACATAAGACTGGAAAAAAAATGGTAGATAAAGACTGGATGATCTTGGGTTCATCATCCTCCATTATTCTTGAAGAAAACTGAGCCCCTCTTGGCTCCCTTCATGCCTGGCTCACTATATATAACCTGCTTGAAGTTCCTTGAATTCTCTTCTACATTTTTTCTTAAATCCATTTCTTCATTTCCCCCAGTGCTGAGTCTAAAAACCACTTGGTTGGATTACTGAAAGTGTCACATAACTGAAATCTTTCCAGGCCTGAATATCCTGGTAGAGTAATATTCTTGCAGTGCACTCTAACTACAATACCACAATCCAAAAACCCTAAAATCTCCCCTTGAGGAACAAAGTCATGATCAATTTTCCCTCAGTCAGTTCTGTCCTTATTAATGCTTCTGGGATTCGTTGTACTAAGGTCATACTGGTAGGATTTTCATGAACTAATTTATCATATTCTGGGCAAGGGTTTTGATATTCAGGACAGAAGCTGACAAAACTCTTCAGAGATTCAGTGATACAGTTCAGAAACTGAGCCATTTCACCATCCAAATGCCAAAAGGAGGCCCAGAATTGGAGCCCTCAGAGGTCTTTGCCTAGCAATGACCTGGCACCCTAAAAACTGGAAGCTTTTGGACAACCAGAAACAGCGAATTTATGTGATTTAGTGTTCTCATGAGAAACTAGTTATGGTGAAGCTTGTAAAAAGTGGCTTTGACATGGAAAAGTGGGAACCAGAGCAGAAGAGAAATAACAAAGTAGGATGACATAAGGCATGGTGACTGCAGTTGCCAGACTGGCGTGCAGATACATGTGAAGCATAACTTTGGGGACTTCTCAAAATAACAGGAGGGTTTATTTTATTTTAAGATAGTTAATTCATGACAATCAATTTTGTGGACATTCATACTATTTATATTTGTATTTTAAAAATATGACTCTTAAACACTCTTGGATTCTGTCACCAGAAAGTAAAAGGTGAGTCTTAACTTAGACTAGAGAGAAAAAATTTATCTCCTCTTTTTCCTAGCTTTTCCACAAAAATTGAGATGCAAATTAGATTGGTTCAAGATCTGGGACATTGATGAGGCCATGTTTAATTCTGGCCTGTGTTACTGTATTACAAAGTCATAAAATGGATGTGGTTCTCTTTCTTTAACCTCCTTTGTCCATACCTTAGGAACTGGTAAACTGAGCTGGGCCTGCATCCTAGGGGAATAAGTGGCCACCTTCACCTCTTTTATCTTCTCTTCAGTGACATGTCTTCAAATAGTAAGCTGAGCCTGGAACTGGTGTCAGTGAAGTAGGCCTGGAGACCTTAATCCCACTTGCTTCCTCATGTATAAGCTATAATGACTCCATTGTATGAGTGTCTGCAATACACTAGCAATAATAGTTGAGTTTAGAGGGAGGAAGAAGCTATTTCAGACTATAGTAACACAGATTCATGTTAGTCATTCTGAATTACAAATTTATCATTTATTCCAAAAATGCATGACTGGATTACTGGCAATAGGAAAAATTTTCCAAAGTCCAACATCAGGGGAACACTATCACCTCTAAAACTCAAACTAGCCATCAGAGATATGTGGGATGCTTGTCAAAACAAAACAAATAAATCAAAACATTGTTCTCACTGCTGGTTAAGACAGAGTTTCCTAGCTGCAAAATTCTTGGTTTTCCATAGTTTATTTTCTAGCCTCCTCTCAGTTTCTCTGAGTAAACATGACCATCCCATTTCAGCATCTTAAACAATCAGCCTGGCAACTCAATTTCAGTGGTCTAGAGCATTTATCCAGCACTGTTCACATAATCATAAAATGGTACTTTGGTTTTCTATTTACCATTTTCCTTTGTACACTTGTCTCATTCAGAAATCTTATAAAGAGGGATTTGGGGCTAAGCTGGATTAAAACATTCCTGGATTCCTGACCTAATACTACTCAGTTACTATCAAATCTCATCACTATTTCTAACAGATCTTATTTTGTAATAATGGTCTGGAGCATCTGGGTTAAACTATTTTCCAAATTTCCTTTTTTTATGTACTTGATCTGCTTCCCCTACACTGCCACTTCCTTTAGACTTGGTATCCTGAGTTGCCCTTTCTGTTTTTTCTTAATAAGCTCTCTCCCTTCCTGTGGGCAGATGAATTTAGAAGTTACCATTCTCTAGCTACCTCATACCATTAGTTACTTGACTTGTGCCATTTTCAATCCCAAATAGCATTTATCCACTCATTTACACAAATAATATTTCCTGAGTGGTGCCATATATTAGGTACTGGTCTTGATGCCAGGGCCACAAGCACTGACTCAATCAGGAAATATCTCTGCTCTAATGAAGCTTAGTCTAGTGTGGGGATATATAAGATAAACAAAGAAACACAATACACCAGGTGGTAATACATGCTATGCTGGAGAATAAAGCAGGGAGGAGGGATAAAGTGATGGAGGAATATTTGAAGCCAGATTCACTAACATTGATCCTCTACCACACTCCAGCCTCAGCAGCAAAGCTGTTTGCAGGCCACAGAGATAGGGATATGTTCTAAAATGGGATTCTGGCACCAGACATTTTTAGGTAAGACTTTATCTCTGCCAGATGACATTTTGTCACATTTTCTGATATTCTAATTGTCATTCCCCAGCTCTTTGTCTTCCTTTCCCGCAAAGGTCATGTGAAGTGTTGGCTGTAGCCTATCCTTCACTCCTACATTGTTCTGTTTTGCCCTTGTTGACTTGCCCTTATGACCATTTAAATTGTAAGAGGCCCCTGTCTGATTTGGCTTGGTTGGTTGGGTGTGTTCCAGTGCACTGAAAGGTTGCCAGTCCAACAGTTCAATTCCAGGGCACATCCCCAGGTTGTGGGCTCCATCCCCAGTGGGGAGCATGCAGGAGGCAGATGATCAATGTTTCACTTTCAAATTGATGTTTCTTTCTTTCTGTGCTCCTTCCTTTCTCTCTCTCTCAAAATCAATTTTAAAAATTTTTATTAAAAAAAAGGAAAATACAAGAGAAAAAGATTCATTCAGTTCACCTCTAAAAGCTTATATCAATCTATAGTAAAACCTCCAGTATTAAAACCCCAGCCATCATGGAAGCATTTTAAGACTTACTTATTGAGTGGAGAAATATCTTTGAATAATATTTCTCATTTTGAAATATCTGCTTAACTCTGCAGCAGTTCCCTTTCTATTTGCTTCCTTTTTCTCCTAGAACACTTTTTATTAAATAAAACCCCCTTAATCATCTGCTGTTTGTTTAGGAGCCAAAAATACTATTTTTTGGTTACTTGGATCCTAGATCTGGCTTAAAATGCTCCCTTTTCTTCCAAATTTCATATATTCTAGGAAAAGATAGGTTTTATAGACCAACATTTTATGTAGAAAACTAAAATTTTATTTGAATAAAATAATTGCTGAAATTTTAATTACAAAAATGTAATTAGTAAATTGATGGTTGCCCATCAGAAATACCAATATTATATATTGGGAAATGATAAGACATTATTTTCACTACCTGGTCCTCCCTCCATTTTTGTATCCTTTGTTTCATACCTATAACTATCCTACAATACAAGGCAATTCTGTTCACAGAGATAAACTAATTTATCCATAGCCATCAACCTAAAAAGTAGAAATACCATGATTTGAACCCAGTTCTGCCTGGATCTAGAGACTACATACCCTAACACACTATAATTGTACTGAAAACAATTCTGCAATTCTAGAAAATTCAGACAGAGATATGAGGCATTTACAGAACAGAGAAAATATAAGTCTGTCCAAGGGCAATGTCTATGCTTTAGCTACAACACTAATCACATTATACATCCTGAAACACAGTGCATTTGAACATTTTTCCTGAGTCATTCAACCATCTGACAAATAAATGCCTGCTCCTCTTATGGAATCACTTACCTCATACTATATTTAGGGTCTGCATTTCTTTTTGACATTTGGGATTCTAATCCTGCCTCAGCTTTTCCCTGGCATATCTGGTTGAGGTAATGCCAACTCCAACATAATTCTCCCTTGCACTGTATCACATTTACTACATTCATGCTATCTCTTCATACACATTAACTTCTGAAATCTCAATATTTAATTAAAAAGTATTACTTAAAAGTATCAAACTCTTACTATTTTTATGAATTTGAGGGATTTTCTGGTACAAACAAATGCACATGAGACTGTTATATCTGAGAACCAGATGTTCAAAGATTCAAACTGACTATCAAAGAATATAAGGCTCTAAAGCAAATGTTGTGTTTTAAAAATAATTTTAAAATTAAGCTATAACTACTAAGCCATGGAACTAAATGCACACACACACACACACAATTTTGTTAGATACTATAATGTATTGTGCTGATTTCAATGAAAACTTAACTAAGCTCATGTGCTACCAGATTCAAAAAGGAATGACAAAGGAGTCTAAAATAACACAGAACAAGGTAGTAAAAAAGAAAAATGTGCTGTAGGTAGAGATTCAAATGAAATAGACTACTTCTGGTTATTGATATCAGAAAAAATTTCATGAAAACATCAGTAACTGAATTAGTCCCAAAAGGAAATACGAACACTTCTTATAAAGACATGAGGAAGAGCCCTAGCCAGTTTGGCTCATTGGAAAGAGTGTCAGCCCACAGATTGAAGGGTCCCGGGCTAGATTCTGGTCAAGGACATGCACAGATTGCAAGCTTGATTCCTGGCTCTGGTTGGGGCATGTATGGGAGGTAACCAATTGATGTCTCTCTCTCTCACATGGATGTTTCTCTCTGTGTGTGTCTCCTCATCCCTTCCAATCTTTCTAATAATCAATGGGAAAATACCCTCAGGTGAAGATTAACGAGAGAGAGAGAGAGAGAGAGAGAGAGAGAGAGAGAGAGAGAGAGAGAAGAAGAAGAAGGAGGAGGAGGAGGAGGAGGAGGAGGAGGAGGAGGAGGAGGAGGAGGAGGAGGAGGAGGAGGAAAGAATAAAATAAAAGAAAGAATTCCAAGCAGAATCATGTCATTACAGAATGATGTGATTAAACACATAGAGGAGGAAAAGTTATAGGCATCTCTGGAAAGTGATGAGTAATACAGTTTGGCTTGAGCACAGGTTATATCTAGGAAAGAAATGGAAAATAAGCCTGAAGGGAAGAGTGTCATAGGAAGTCTTAAATTTCATACCCAGGACTTGTAACTGAAATTTTTATGTATTGGAAAATGTAAGATAAAGAAATGTGATTATTTTTCACTAGAAAAATAAACCTGGGATGGTAAGTGAATTAGAATGAGACAGAGATATGATGCATTTACATAAATCCAAACAAGAGGCAATTAATTAATTCAAGAACAACCTGAATCCCTATAATAACCTACTGATCTTTCTTCCCCATCTTTGGCCCCTGATCCTTTTCAAATGATTACCTGATACCTTTTTCCTCATCACCACAGCCTTTTACCCTTGCATTAAAATTTCAGCCCTGATCTGCCTGATCCTGGGCTAAGCATCCTACCATACTTCATGACACTAGGCCTCAGCCACACTGGTCTCCTTTTGGTTCCTCAAATAGGACCTTTGCACCTGCTGCTTCATCTGTCGTGGTATTTGCCAGTTCACTATGTAGTTTGCTACCTTTCTTCCATCAGGCTTCTATGAACCCTACCTAACGAAGGAATCCCTTTGTTATTCTCTATCCATCCCTTTACTTTTTTTTTAATCATTACATTTAATACAATTTAATTTTTGTTTGTTTATTACTTATCCTTGGTCTGTCTCTCCCTACTAGATCTTAGGTGGCATAAAGGCAGAGCCATGTCTATTTTATTTGCTTCTATAATCCCAGTGCTTAACACATTCCATTAATGTTTGTTGAATACATGATCAATATGGCAGACACTGTAATAGTTGCTGAAGAGATAGCATTGAATAAGATAGTACTGTTGTCAAGTAGCAAATGGTCTAGAAAAGGGAGACAGAGGTGGAAAACATCATTACAATGGAGGCAAGAGTAGAGTCTAGAAGACCAACAAGGAGATTCTTCTAATTGTTTAGGCAAGAAACAATAAGGGGCACATTTCTAAACTATATAAAATATCCTATATAATAAAAAGTTAATATGCAAATCAACCAAACAGCAGAACAACCAATCACTATAACTTGCACTGACCACCAGAGGACAGACGCTCAATGCAGGAGCTGCTCCCTGGTGGTCAGTGTGCTCCCATAGGGGGAGCACCACTCAGCCAGAAGCGGCAATAGCGGGAGCGCTAAGGATGTCCGACTGATGGCTTTCCCCAGGGGAAGCAGGCCTAAGCCATCAGTCAGACATCCCCCGAAGGCTCCTGGATTGCAAGAGGGCACAGGCCAAGGTGAGGGACCGCCCCCCTCCTTCAAGTGCACAAATTTCATGTACCAGGCCTCTAGAAATTCTATAAGAACATGTTACTGTGACTGGGAAAATGGGCAATAAGCAATATATTTTGTAGAATACACCTCAGAATTTTTTTCAAAATTATTGAAATGTATTTTTTAAACATAGTCATTTAATAGATTCAAGAAAAAATTCAACATAATTTGAATATATTTTTATGTAAACTCTTAGTAAACTATGAAAAGAAGGGTACTTAATATGGTAAGAGGCATGTACAAAATTTCTACATCAAGCATCTTACTATTGAAAAATTATATGTTTTATCTTTAGATCAGGAAAATGATTTGACCATCAGCACCCTTAACATTTCAGAAGAGGTTCTTACCATCACAGTACCAAAGCAACAACAACAAAAGAAATAAAATATGAAAGAACTTAAAAGAAAAAATAGCTTATTATACCTTATTATTTTTATTTATAGATGATAACTATGTAAAGCCAAAAGAATCTGTATAAAATATTAAAATTATTAATAGAAAATAAATAGGATATATGAGGATCAGAGAAATGTTTAAGTAGAAAAAGCTATAACACTTTTGGGGATGAGAAAAAGGATAAGTGTAGATGTCACTGATTTTTAGATGAAAGACAGTGATAACAATATCAAAAGGAAGAATGGGGTGAAGGGCCACTGAGAAGTATTTTAGAAGCAGAACTTATATATAAGGCTTGGCAACTGATAATGTTTTGAGGAAGAGCCAGAAATCAAATCATGACTGAGCTTTTAAGCCTGGATGATTATAAGGATGGTACTGTCAGTAGTCAAAGTAAACACTCCAAGAGAAGGAAAGAGAAAAAAAAAAATTAAATGTATTTTCCTTTTTATTTTTCACAACCCTCTCCTCAAACTTAAAGCCTGTTTCTCTATGTGGACAAGGATTACATTTTAAGTCTTGTTCACAATAGAAAATATTGAAGTTTCGACTAGAGAACAGCGATTTTCTGTATAAACAGTTTCATCAATTGTGTCATAAGGATAGACAGAACCACAAATAACAAACACTAAACTAGAGGGGGCAGCCTCAGCCCATGCATTCTTTGTACGGTTTCACCAGCAACTATATCTTAGTTCACCATACCCAGAGATTGGTACATATATTTGAAGGGAAAATAGTAGAGAGAAATATAAAGTAAATAAAAATTAAAGTACATAATTGTACCCACAAGAGAAAGTTAGGCAATCTTCAAGAGCTTTGGGCATATGGTACACTCACTTGATGCTCTGAAAAATGAATTCATAGAGTAGATATGATTATAAGTGATAAGGTAGTTTTCCAGAACCAAAATAAAATTTCAAATATTATTTTAAGAGAGGTAGAAACCAACATGCATCTTTGATGGTTAAGTAGGCTTGAACTTCCAACAAGCATCATTTTAAGCCAACTTTCTACCCTCTGAACCTTCCTAATGGCTGATTTATGTACATGAATAGTGTTAATCTACACATGCCAAATTTTCTATGGCTACTTGGTAAAACATGGCCTAAGAATATGGTATACTCAGTGGCCGTCCAGAACTTAATTAAAATCCCCAACTGACTAAGCTGACTTCAAATGGTGCCATACTAAACTTACTGCAGAAAAATATGACATTAACCCAGAGTCCAGCCATCAATCTTACTTGAACACTCCAAGCATCATAATTCATACTGAGGCTGTCTCTACACTTTGAAGTATTTCCCAAACAAAATTTATGTTCAGGAAAATGAACAATTCATTTAGAACAGCCTCAACAGATCAAATACATTTGTATCGGTAGAAAATGATTTTGCAATGACTCATTAATACAAAACAAAGACTACTCTGAATAAACCTGTCTCGGTTCAAGCATAATATCTAAAGTTTTCAAAGAGCAATTTCCATTTACATAGTCATTTGTGAGATTTTATCATGTGAGTAGTGATATTGCTTGGGGGAGATTATATTATTTAATAATTTGACAAAATAATAGGTTAGATAGCATGTCTTAGTGGGAAAATTTGATTTTGGAAGCAGAAACCTAGACTCAAATATCAGTTCTGCCACTTATTTACTGTAGAATAGTTCCTGACATAACGTATAGAGTAGAAAGATTTGAGATAACTTTTCTTTATTCTGCTGGAAATAAACATCTATGCACATGTTGAAAAATGCATATATATCTTTGCAACCCTTGCATTTGCCTTCACAACACAGATCTAAGTCATAGCCCTAGGGAACACTGTGAAACCTTCATTAGTCATCCTTCATTTTGCTTCTGTTCATATTCAAGCTATTTTATCCTAACCTCAAATTTGCTTTGTTATAGTACCTTTTATTTTCCAAAAGAGAGCTTATTTTTTTCCCTCCAAAAAATGTTCCCTGCATCATGAGAAACCACTTGCTGACCCAGTTCAACTCATTGCTATATTGTCTGATCTATAATATCTCTCCCACAGATGCTCAACTTTTTGAGAGTGCAACAAGTGCCAAATTAAATTGTTCCCTAAGCATGCTAAATTAATATCAGTTGATGATGCCAGTTGTTTGAAATTGGTATATCAGGGGGAAATACTGGATTGGCAGTTACATGCCACTTATTTGTATTGTGTCAACATACAAATCATTTAATTGCGAATAATTTTCTTATCTGAAAAAGAGGATAAAAATATCTACTCTATGAGGATCAATTTAGATATTATGTATAAAGATACACAGTAGCTGAAGAGTCCCAATGGTCATTGGGAAGATCTTCAAGCAACATATTTTAAATACATAGAAATGTATTACTCTCCAATCTAAAAACTGGGTATGTTAAGATATTGGCAAATACTTCAATGATGGGTGGATTTTCAAAAAACACAATTTTCAGACTTTACAAATCTCACATAAACCAGAATTTTTTAAATTTTTATGAGGCAGTTGTTGAATGTCTCATTCAGCAGAAAACAGTAAGTATATCATCATGAAATTATACATGCACTACAAATCCCATCGTGGAACAAACATGTTCTGTTTTGTTTGTCTGATAATATCCGTTGTTTCTCTGTTGTTTTACTATATCACTAAATCAACACTGGAGATTTCAGAAAACAAAGATGTGACAAAATACAAGCATACTACAGTTTTTGGTTGGCTTTTTATATTATGAAAAAGAAGAATCAACTGAATTTAAAGAACCTATATTTTCCCCAAACAGGAATACCTACTGAAACCCACACTTAAACATATAGTCTATAAGGATTATATGATTTGAGTACTAAATATCCATGTGATAGACAAGGTGAGAATTATACACTCAATTTTTCAAATGAAGAAACAAATTTAGAATAGTTAAGTGACTTGCTCAAGGTCATATCTCTGACAGAGAGCCCAGACAAGAAACTCAAATCTGCTGCTTCCAATTCAGCAAACAACTTCTTGCTTTAACAATTATAATTCATTTCTTAGGAAAACTACAAATAGACCCATTAAATCATCAAATTACCATGAAATACCTGAATTAAAATTTAATAATTTCCAATGTGGATTTTTGCATGTTAAATGAAATTTTGGAAAATTAATTCATTCAACATCTGTTAAGTACCTATCCTGCTCCAGAAACTGTTTTAGGCACATATATACAATTGGGGACAAGACAGAGAAGTTCTCTGCCTTCGTTAATGTTCTTTTATAGTTGTGTGACAATAAACCAGTGAACAAATTCATATTAGAAATATCCAGCCTTAGCTGCATATTTCTAATATGAATTTAATATCTTACCAAATATCCTATCCAGCCTTAGCTGGATATTTGGTTCAATTCCAGTCAAAGGAACATGCCTGGATTGCAGGCTTGATCCCCAGTAGGGAGCATGCAGGAGGTGGCCAATCAATGATTCTCTCTCATCATTGATGCTTCTCTCTCTCTCTCTCTCTCTCTCTCTCTCTCTCTCTCTCTCTCTCTCTCCCTTCCTCTCTGAAATCAATAAAACTATATTTTAGAAAAGGAAATATCCAGAATACTCTTGCCCTTATTTTTCTAAAAAAATAATATAAGGAAATGTTTTAAAAATTATTACCCAAAATGCATTATTCACCTGAGAGCTCTGAAGTAAAATAAAGCAGAGTAAAGAACAGAGAGAGACACAGGAACTGCTATTCAAAGAATGCCTTTCTCAGGGATGAAATTTGATCAGGAAGCCATATAAAATTTGAGTAAATGTTGATCTAAGAGCATTCTTCATAGAGGAAGCTGCAAGGGCAAAGACCTTGTGGTGAGAGTGTACTTGACCTGTGCAAGGAACAGAATGGAGGTCAGTATGGCTACAGTAGAAGGAACAATGAGGAAAAATATAAAAGTTTGATGTAAGCTTGACATGCACATTTAGATTTTATTCTAATTTCAATGGGAAGACAACAGAAGTATGGCATATTTGACTTCTATTTTACAAGGGCCATTCTTGTTAAGTGGAAATATCAATTTTAAGAGAGTGGAAGAAAGGAGGCCAGTTACAAGGCTATTACAGTAGTCCAGAAAGAGATAACAAAGACTTGGTCTAGGCTGGTGATGGTATAAAAAGTAGACATCTGATATAGAGTCAACAGTTTCTTAATGAATTATGTATGGGGAGTGAGAGAAAAAAGAAGTCAATAATCATCCAAGGTTTGTGGCCTGGGCAATAGGAGAATGATGCCATCTGCTAAGATATGAAATATCCTTAGTGCCTCTCTTTCCTGAGCAGAAGTTATGTTTTATTCATCTTCCTAATCCCAATGATTAGTACAGTGCCCAAAACACATGTAGTGCCTGATCAATATAAGTTGAAGAAAAGGTCTGCTAAATTTCCTATAGCAAAAATCATCCATAACGTTTGAAATGTTTTCTGTGATTCTTGGTGCTTTAACTGGACTAAATTACAGATCCACAATGTACTAAAAGATGGAAGGAATGTGGGTTTGTGTTTTTTCCCCCCTATGGAAATAAAAACTCTCACTGTCTGATAAGTCTTAGGAATGTTCTAGAAAGCCAAACAGGACTCTCTCCTCATTCATGTATATTAATTCCATTAATTACACTACTAGAGTGATATATTTACCTGGGACCTAGGAAACCCTGAATAATGATTAACTACCTCAAGTGGTGGTCTGAGGCTATCAGAATGAGATGCTTATCATATGGAACTAGTCAATGAGTATAAGCTTACTGAAAACAAAACCTGTGAGTACTCACTTATTTCCATACATAGAAAAATACCTTGCACATATTAGGCACTGTCTAAATGTCTGTGGAGTAGAATGGCAGAAATATTACTATATAGTTTTCATACATTTAGATTAGTAGAATAATGCATATGTGTAGGAAGAGGATGAAATTAACTATGATAAATAGTAAATCATAAAGACTTGCTTACTGGTACAAAGAAATTCAAGGGTAAATTATGGCATCTTCTAGTGCCATCTACCCTTTAACCCTTGAGATACAAAATGAGCCTAATGGATAATCTTTCACCATTTTAATGGTATATATCCTTACAATTAAAAAGCAAATAATTTTTCCAGTACAACTATTATTTTGACACCCACTCAAGGTAATAAAATCCCTTACATCACTAGGGATAGGGCAGGGCTCCTCAATCACAGTACTATTGACATTTTAGGTTGGGTAATACTTTGTTGAGGAATGCTGTCCTCTGCATTGTAGGATGTTTAGGAGAATCCTGGCCGGTACTTACTAGATGCCAGTAGCAACTTCACTCCAATTGTGATATCCAAAAATGTTTGTGAACATTGCCAAATGTTCCCCCCGGGGCAGGGGGGGGGGGAGGCAAATCATCCTAATTGAGAACCACAGTATAGGGAAAAGAACTTAATATTCATTCATTCATTCTATAAATTATTTGATACCTGTAAAACATTAAGCTAGCCTCTTGGAATATAATGAATGAAAAAGATGTGGTATCTTCCTTAGTGGATCTTCCAGTAGAATAGGGAAAAGAGGCAACCGTCAAGTTCACAAATACATAAGTTCAAACTGCAATAAATTTTGTGAAAGGAAAAAAACAGACCTGGATAGGGTGATAAGGGATGGCTTCTATGGAAAGGTGGCATTTAAACTGAGACCTAAAAAATCAGAAAGAGCCAGCCAGGGAAGGGGAGGGGAGTGTTTGAGTCAAAAGAACAGCATGTGTGAAGGCTTTGCATAAACTAGGAAGTGTGCTAGTCCCATTCCATACATTGTTTCATGTAGGTAGGGTGTGATCTGTCTTGGCAGCCAGCAGCAATCCTACTTGCACCTGTGGCTGGTCATCTACAATTATTTGGATGATGAATTATATTACCACCCTATTATAAATTCAAAGGGGATTTTGTTCTTATCTTTATGCTCCATACAAGAAAGCTGAGACCCAACTAGGTTAAGTAATTTGTACAAGTTCACAAAGTTAGTAAATGACAAAACCAGGTTGTAAAACCCTATCTGACTCCGAAGTCAATGATTGGATTAATTTGCTTTAATGTTTCCCATAGAGAGAGAAGAAGGATGAAAGAATATAGAAATACTAAGTAGATAGGAGGCAGTAATATGAATTAGCATGAAAAACACAGTAAGTATTTGAAGAAATGATGTGCTATGCAAAGAGATCAAAGTTGGAACTGGGGTCACTTGAGCCTGATGGCATGAGTGCTCTATCGGGACCTGCGATCAAGTGTTCACAAAAGACCAGAACCACTTCCTCCCTAAAGCAGTTCCAGGGGACTTATTCATAAGGCACCTGGTTAATGGTTCAGCAGTGTTTGATGACAGGGACCCAGAATAGGACTCAGCAATAAAGACTACATTTCTGGCTAAGGCACCTATAAGACATGAAACCCTAAGTGAGTTCCAACCACTGAGATTATTTCCTCATCTGCGCAGTAGAGATAAGAACACAAATTCTACCTAAATCAAGGTTTTTCAAGAGGCTCAAGTAAGGTAATGCCTGTGAGAGTGCTGCCTAAAGTAGAAAGTATAATTTATCATCCCGGTGAAAGCAAAGCTTTTTGAGCTGTTGGCATTTCTGCTTTTGTATTCAGTCCATTTCTTTATGCTTTCAATACTAAAATTCTTCAGAAAAGATGAAGAAATGCAAGTTCTCCTGGGAGAAATATAGATATGGCATTTATTTAATGCCTTGGTTGAATTGTCTGGTCAGAGATACTAGTCTGGATCACCAGCAGCTCGGTGGAGCTTAGCTGTATGTCATTACATCAGTGCTTCCCATTCCATTGTGGCACTCACAGGCTCTCTCACAACAGAACTCACTCTCATAGTTGTTTGCAGTTGGAGTAAAGACTAAATAAAAGAAAAAGAAAATAAAAAAAGAAACCACTATTCTAAAGAGAAATTTTCAAATATTAAGCTGGCATTGCTGTGGCACTCTTTCATAACCATCTGTGTTGGTTTACTTGTACAATAATCAACACTTATTGTCTGGGATTTCAAGCAGCTTAAAAAAAATGTCTGGAAATACAGTGCCCCTTTGACCTTTAATCAAGCTTTCAGTAGTCACTTGCTATTACAGAAAAATGATGGAAAATGCCTATTCTTTTACCTCATTTTTTTTTTCCACAGTGAGTCATAGATTGGCTGTCTTTCTTTCTTTCTTTCTTTCTTTCTTTCTTTCTTTCTTTTTTTTAAGTAGAATGAAAATAAAACTTCTGAACTTACTTAGAAGATGGTTTTAAGTGACTATCTAAAATAACTTCCATTCTGTGTTTTTTAACAACTAATGGCTTTTAAGCTATTATTTTTTAACAACTTTAAGATATAATTCACATAGCATAAAGTGCACTCCTTTAAAGGGTATAATTCAGTGGTTTTTAATATATTAACAGGGATGTGCAACCATCATCAGTATCTAGTGCTAGAACATTTTAATCACCCCAAAAGGAAACTTCATATCCATTAGCAGTCACTGCCCAGACCCAACTCCCTCTCCTCCCTCCACCACAGGCAACACTAATCTACAATATTTTGGATATTTCATATAAAAAGAATCATGTAATATGTGGCCTTTTGTGTCTGACTTTTTTCACTTAGTATAATGTTTTCAAGGTTCACCCACACTGTAATATATATTAGCACTTCACTTCTTTTTATCGTAGTAATAGTCTACTGTGGACAAATCATATGCACTTATCCATTCCCTGGGTAAGGAAAATATGGGTTGTTTCTACTTTTTGGCTACTCTTAATAATCTATACTATTAATAGAGAAATATGCAAATTATCTGTTACAGCATCACGTCATGACTGGATCAGCAGGCTACATCACTGCCCTCTGCTCAAACAGCTACAAGGCCCGGGGTAGGATAGGATACAATAGGAGGGGATAAGAAAGGAGAGGGAAGCAAGCCTGCATGCAGGCAGGCTGAGAGGAGAAACAAATATAGAAAGGGAACAAGAAAAAGACACAGGAATGGAAAAGGGAAGGAAATGTGGGGCTACACACAGGAGGGGGTGCTGACATGCGGGGAGGTGAGGGCGGGGAAAGCAGGTGCACCCAGGTGAGGGGTGGGGCTCCTTTGATGGGGAGGCGCCCAAGGGTCCTGGACTGAGTGGTGGATAGTCAGAAGCCTTCTTGTCAGAGGCGTTCCTGCTTTGTAGCCACCCTTTCTGGGCCAGGTGTCCAGGGCAGGGGATGGGAGCAGGACAGAGGCCAGGGAATGGAGGGAGGGAAGAACTTTATAAAGGAGTCAATAGACATCAGAGTTAAAGAAGGAAAGAGGATGTATGAGTGAACTGTAGGAGCTATAATGAAAATCAAGTATAGTTGTGTACTGGGGACAGATTTTAAAAGTAGGAGTCAGAAAGAAAAAAAGATAAATGAAAGTAAATAATTAGGCAGATAGATAGACAGATATTAAAACAGTGGATGAAAGTAGAGAAGAGTGTATGGGAAAGGTATGATGAGAGAGAAAGAGGGAGGGAAGAAAAATTTTAAAGGGGAGCCAGTAGAGCTTAAAAGGAGAATGGGAAGAAGGAAGAAATGGGGCAGGGAGCAAAGCGCGTCCGAGGGAGGAAGTGAAGAAAAAAATTAAAGTGGGAAGGAAGGAAAAGGGGAGGCAGACAAGGGGTAAAGATAAAGGAAAGAAGGAGTGTGAGGAGGGAGGGAGGGTAGGAGAAAGATGGGAAGAAGGATGAGGGAACAGAAGTAGGAAATAAGGAGGAAAGAAAAGTTTATAAATGATGAGTCAGTAGGAAAAAGTGTTAGATAATTGTGTGAGAGGGAGAAGCCAATAAGGAAGTCAAATGCAATTGTGTGTGAAAGGGATAAGATTAAAAAAAAAAAAAGTTAATAGGGGCGACCAGGCCATCAAGAGAAGGCAGTGGGGTAACCAGGTTGTCAGGGGAGGGCAGTTAGGGATATCAGGCAGGCAGGCAGAGTGGTTAGAGCAGGTAGGCAGGTGAGCGGTTAGAAGCCAGAGGTCCCCTATTGTGAGAGGGATGTCCAACTGCCAGTTTAGGCCTGATCCTGCAGTAGGACATCCTACAGAGATTTCCGGATTGGAGAGGATACACCAGGCCTCTAGTGCTTCTGTGAATATGCCTGTACAAATTTCTGTGTAGACATCTGACACCATTTGTTAGCTATGTACCTCGGAGTGTAACTGCTGATTTTCCCCAAAAGTTTTTAACAATGGTTATTCGAAGTAATTGTAGAGATGGATTGTTATGATAAAATAATTGGAATTCTTCCTGCAAAACTACTGTAGGCAGGCAAGAATTGGTATTAGAAATATTTAATTTGAAGGTTAAGAAGACTGAAAGATTGTTTCTCAGATTTAATAGCTAGTAATTAAGCTATTATCAACTTTAACAATTCAAAAGTTATTACCTTATTGTAACTGGTCATTATGAGTTAGTTTTTTTTTTTTTCCTGCCTGTTTTAGCACTGCTATTCCTATTTATGAATTTCATTACTGTCAAATTATAATTTATACTAAGAAGAATTGCTATGTCAGATAATAACTCTTAGGCCATTTACATGTTTAATTTACAAGGTTTAAAATAGCTATATTGTTATATTTGTGAATAAGTAGATGAGTTAATACTGTGACAGAAAATATTATAAAAAGGTGAACACAAAATGTGTCTGTAAGTTCATTCATTCACTAGGAATAAGGAATATAGTTTTGCCATAAAAATCACAAAATACTATGCTGGCTTTAAACGGAAAATGCATGCACACGTTTTAGAATTATTTTCTTAATGTAACATTAAAACATTAAATTGAAGTGTCTCATGCTATAAAATAACTGCACTGTCCCTTTTGCCAAAGATAGAAGGGATAATCAGAAGTTTAAATTCTAGGACTAGAAGCAGAGGGTTGTAGGGGGTCACTCCTCCGCTCCAGCCCACCTAATCAGCAATCTCCTTATAATGTACCCAGTATGTTCTTAGGAGCTAATTAGGCCTCCAGCTACCTTCTCTAAAATCTAGACTCTCCCTAGTCAATTGCAGAAATGGGGAATTTCAGAACAGCATATGTGATGAAACATTGGAGAACTCTTTAATTTATAATTATCTTAGGAATTTAGTTGCATTTCCGTTAGCATATATAAAAGAACTTGTTGCTATAGATGAAATATCCTTGCCCTTAAATAAAGTCAATACCTCCACTTGTGCCCTAGATTTCATTCTTTCTTACCTAGTAAAGAACATCACGCCAGTAATTCTGCCCTCTTATTCTTGCATCTTTCCCTTTCTACTTGGCTACCCCTATCAGCCCATAAATGCACATACTGTCATTTCTCTGATTTTACAAACATCACAAACTTCTTTTGACCTTCATTTCTCTGCCAGCTAGCTACCTCCTCATTTATATGCTTCCATCTGCAGTAAAACCCTTGGAAATAATTCTCTACACATCTTTTCTCTAATTCATCTCCTGATTTCTCTCCTTAGACCCACTACAATTAGGCTTTCATCCCCATCTCCACTAAAGTTTTCTTGTCCTGCTCAAAAATGCCCTTCACGCCGAAACCGGTTTGGCTCAATGGATAGAGCGTTGGCTTGGCGACTGAAAGGTCCAGGGTTCGATTCCGGTCAAGGGCATGTAC
Source organism: Pipistrellus hanaki (assembly GCF_964339955.1). Taxonomy (NCBI): domain Eukaryota; kingdom Metazoa; phylum Chordata; class Mammalia; order Chiroptera; family Vespertilionidae; genus Pipistrellus; species Pipistrellus hanaki. The sequence goes on along the minus strand of NC_140524.1, from coordinate 16,376,091 downwards.
CTTGGTTGCGGGCATATCCCCAGTAGGGGGTGTGCAAGAGGCAGCTGATCGATGACTCTCTCTCATCGATGTTTCTAACTCTCTATCTCTCTCCCTTCCTCTCTGTACAAAATCAATAAAATATATTTAAAAAAAAATGCCCTTCACATTGTAAGTCCCAGGGTCAATTTTCAGTCCTCATTTTAGTTGACCTATAGGCACATTGGCTGAAACAAATACCCCCTCTGGGCTTTTCTCTTATTTGCACCTTAAAAGCCTCCTTTGCCAGTTACTTAGTTACTTCTCCTGGTACTGTTAACACTGTTGTACTCCAGGGATCAATCCTCAGAGCCAGTCTCTTTTCTATCTGCACTCTCCCCTTGGCTTTAAATGCCATCTGTATGTTGACAACTCCTAAATTTTTATCACCAATGCATACTTCTGTCATTAACTCCATACCAGTACCTTTCATTTCCTACTGAACATCTCCAATGATTGTCTAATTGACATCCCAAAGTGAGCATGTACATAGCTTAAATTCTGATGTCCTACCAAACACTTTGGAGTCATCCTTGATCTCTCCCCCTCTACCTCTCTCCCTCTCTCCCTCTCTCCCTCCTTCTATCTTCCTCCCTCCTATTTATCTATCAGCACCTCATACTGCTTTTTCAAGCAGCCATATCTCTTGCCTGTTTTGCTGCAAAAGTCTGCTGTTTTCCCTGTTTCCACCCTTTCCTCCTATAGACTGCTCTCAAAACAGCACCCAGAATGACCCTGATATTACATAAATCAGATCATCTTATCCCTCTAGTTATAAAATAAATCCTCAATTGCTTCCCAAGCAAGGGCTCAGAATAAAAGTCCAAGTCCTCCATAGCCATACAAATATAGTCCCATTATATCTCTGACCTCATTTACTAATGCTCTTGCCATTGATCACTCTTGCTTGAAGTATAATAGTATTTTTTTTTTGCTTCAAAGTTTCTATTCACATTTTTGCCTTAGGGACTTTACATTTGTTGTTCCTCCCCTTGGAAATCCCTTTTCCCAGATAAGTGCATGGCTAATTCTTTCACTTCAATCAAGACTTTTTGATAGGGGAAGGCATGTAATAGGAATAGAATCACAGTTGTTTAATAATTATTCACCTTACTAACTATAGATAAGAGATTTTCTTACAAACCCTGGGAAACTGTGGAGGATGCAGTGTGAAAAGGAAAACAGAGTCATAAAGATAAATCGACCTTGAAGTCCAGGTGGCTCCATTACTCAGAAAGAGGATACATTTTGAGAGCAGACCAAGGACAGGACATGCCTGAAGGGATACAAATGGCTGAGAGCTCACTTTTATAAGGAGAATGATAGAAGGAAGATCTTGGGAACTCACTAATTTCAGATTTTTTTTCTCATCCACTAACCCTATAAGAACTTGTTTGACATGAAATGTCAGAGCCCTCTTTTCAGGGTGTTACACTTGCTGCTCTCTCAGATTGCTGGCTATCCTATATAATAAAGAGGTAATATGCAAACTGACCATCACTCCAACACACAAGATGGCCACGCCATGTGGACACAAGGTGGCCACCACAATATGGCCGACAGGGGAGGGCAGTTGTGGGTGACCAGGCTGGCAGAGGAGGGCAATTGGGGGTGACCAGGCCTGCAAGGGAGGATAGTTGGGGGTGACCAGGCCTGCAGGCGAGGACAGTTATGGGCAATCAGGCCTGCAGGGTAGGGCAGTTGGGGTCAACAGGGCTGCAGAGGAAGACAGGTCAATCAGGCTGACAGGGGAGGGCAGTTAGGGATGACCAACTGTCAAGGGAGAGGAGTTATGGGTGACCAGGCCTGCAGGAGAGGGCAGTTGGGGGTGACCAGGCCTGCAGGGGAGGACAGTTTGGGGTGACAAGGCTACCAGAGAAGGGCAGTTAGGGGCAATTGGGCTAGCAGGGGAGCAGTCAGGCATTGATCAGGCTGGCAGGGAAGTGGTTAGGGGGTAATCAGGCTGACAGGCAGGAAAGTGGTTGGGAGTCAGCAGTGCTGGATTGTGAGAGTGATGTTCCAGATTGAAGAGGGTGCAGGCTGGGCTGAGGGGCACCCCACCCTGTGCACAAATTTCGTACACCGGACCTCTAGTCCTACATAATAAAAACCTAACATGCAAATTGTCCCCTCAGGCAGTCCTTCCACAGGGAGTTCCACTGGGAGACCGGAGTTTTAACCTCTTGCTATGATGTGCACTGACCACCAGGAGGTGGTATTGAAGATGGTGGGCATCAGCAATGTGGCGCTGGCAGTGGGTGACAGTGGAGGCACTGCTGGCCCTGATGAGAGCAGGATGGTGGCAGAATGATGGAGCAGGTGAGCGGGCAGCACCAGGCCAAGACAGGTACGAGCGGGGGCCAAATAGCCCCACAGATGTTGACCAGCAGTGGCAGCGGGAGGTGGGGCCACTGACTGGCTCCAAGACACTGAGGGAGCTGGGCAGGGTGGCCGGATTTGATTGATTGCCCCACAGACAGACTCCAGCAGCCGGCAGGCCCTGACCGCCTGATCAGGGCCAGGCCCCAGGCTGGAACAAGGAATTGGGAGTGGGTGGAGGTGACCAACCTCCTGTGGCACCCAGGCCAGGGGCTGAAACCTCTTGCTGGCTACCTGGGAGCAGGGGTGACGGGGCTGGAAGTGCAGTGAGAATGTGGGGTATCCACCAAGCTTACTCTCATGCCCCCTGCTACCCTCCCTCAGGACACCAGGGCCCATGTGCCAGGGAATCCCTTATGCTCAGGTGCCAGTCACCCACAAGGAGCCCCTGTATGGCCTCTTCCAGGTGATCCAGGCCACAGCTGCCAGGCCTGCAGGGGCCAACTGGGCTCCTGGTGGGTTTGTGCAGGTGCTGGTCTGCGAGGCTGGCCAGGAGAGAGTGTACTGCCTGCCTGACTTCAAGAGGCCCATGCTGCACCCCAGCATCGGGCCACGATCACCGCCTGTACACGTGAGGACTCTGGCACTGTGACACAGGCAGAGGGGGTATGTGGGGACCCTGGGGCTCAGGCGCTTCCCAGGGCCCAAAGGTCAGCTGGGACCTGCCCTTCCACACCAGACACTCGTGCTTTAATAGGCAGCCAGGCCTAGGGACCACACCAGTGCATGAATTTCATGCACCAGGCTTTTAGTCTGATTAATGAACACACCTCAAAGATTCGACCTTATCTCTACTTATTTGACTCTGCTAGTGGTAGGTAACTTTGACTGTTTCATGTCTGGTTTCATTTTCTCAAATTCATTTTTTCAGTGAGACCTACCATGCACATATGCTCTACTGCCACTAACAACCCTTCACTGCTCACCCCCTATATTTTGATTTTTTCCATTACGCTTATTTATATTGTTTATTGCTTTTTGATTATATCCTACAAGTATAATGAAATATTTATGAGGGCAAGAATGTTTTGGGGAGGTTCAGTTTCATTTGTGCTGTTTGCCAAGCATTTAAAGTAGCACTTGACACATAGTAGCTGCAAATAAATATTTGTTGACTAAATTTATCAATCAATGAAATTTAGCATGTCCAAGACAAAACTCATGACGTTCATTTGCCAGACCCATATCTCAGTAAACAATACCACTTTTAATCTAATTGCTCAAACTTCAAACCTAGGAACCTGCCTTAATTCATTACATTTCTTCCATCAGCAAATACATGGGGCAAGGAGGGCTTACCTTCATAATATATCCAGAACTGGACCACTTCTCTCCACCTCCACCACTATCAGCCTGGCTCAATTCACCATCATCTCTTATAGGGGTGTTAAAGAACAAAATTTTAATTGAGTAAATGTGAAGATCTAATTGACTTTATTGAACTATTCATGAATAGGCAGCATCCCATTTAGCAAGTAGAGAGGGTATAGGAATCTCTTTCACGACCCGCTTGGAAAGAGTTCCAATTCAGGGTTCGGGTTTTGGAGAAGGGCCGCACACAAATGAAGAGACTTGAGACTTGAAGAAATTCAACTTGGCGATATGGGGGGCCAAGCGTAGTCCAACTCTAGTGGGAGAACTACTCACTGCTCTGGCCCTGCCATTCTCTTTTATTGAGGCTTTGGGGAAAACATCTTAGACAACATAAACATAAATTTACATGTAGCCCTTAGGCAGGAAGTAACAGAAACTTACATGGGACAAACAAGGTGGAGGCTGCTTTAGCTAACAATGTCTCAACTAAAGATTAGAGCAATTAAGGTTGTTGACCAGCTTTCCTGGCTTCCTGTCAACATCTCTTTTTTAGTGAAACTGACTTGTTTTCCAGCAAGAGAGGACCTTAGAAGCTGTACAACATGGAAGGCTTTTATAGACAGACACTGGGCAGGACAGGAAAGTTATTATAAAAAGAAAAAAAAGGATTGTTTTAGGCCAGGCTACCTTAATTTAGGCAGAGGTCATATTAGGCAGATTGACTCAATTTTATTTGGGGGATGGAGATGGAGAGGGCAAATGTGACAGATTGCCTCATTGGTACTCACAAAAAATTCCAGCATTACCAATTAAGACTGCATTCCTAGAGAAAGTTAATACTGCAATTAGGTCAGGTATTAAGTCTATGTTTGGTATCATGAGCTTTAGCATAAGCAACTCAATTTTGGGCCTGTGTTGTTCTTTTTAATATTGGTTCCCTTGCTTTTATTCTAGCCCCACTGTCAATTGCTGCTTCAGCCAGATTGATCATTTTATCTCTCAAAGCAGAACATGTAATTTCCACATTCTCATCTATTCTAACTAGATGCCCACTACACTTAGAATAAAATCCAAACTCACCATGAATCACTCTACCCAACAGTTCAAAGTATAAGAATTTATGATTAAATATCTATAGGACCTCCTTTTATTTTAATTCTAAATGAAATAAAATCTGCCTAAAGGCAAATTATAATCTCTTATGTGCATAGTAAAATCACCGAATACTCTCTCCTACAGAGACAAAAATAAAAAGCTTTTGATAATTGTATTTGATCATATAAAGTTTGTAATAATAAAAAAACTGAGAATAATAGCAATCAAATAAATATGATTGGATTGGATTCATCCATTGAAAGATAGAGACTATCACAATAGATTAAGATAACACAAGGTGCAATTATGGGCTACTTAAAAAGATATGCCATAAGTAAAACTAAAAGTTTGAGATAAAACAAAAATATGAAAGGGAAATACTATCCAAAAGCTGAGAAAATATATATACCAAATACAAACAACTTACATAAAGAGCATGCACAAAATCGGAAATTTTGCTGTCCCTGATAGAACAGCACAGTTTCTTAAAGATGATCTGGTTTCTGGTTTCTGATAACATCACCTACTTTTGTTAATCTCCACAACCAGAGGAGATGCAACCCCTGTTATTGCTAATTTCTTGATTGTTTCACCTTTGGTAACCAATTCTTTTATTAAATTTTCTCTTTGTAAACACAATGAATGATTTCTATTTTCCTAGTTGACTCATGGCTGATATAAAACTAATTTTTGAGCAAAATTAGAACATATTCAAATTATGTAGTGTCACATCTCATAAAATCTGCTAGTTATTTTCCCTTTGATCCCCTCCACCATTCAATCTCTGTCCTTCTCTCCTTTGTTCTATGCCCTAGGTGGTAGTCCCTATAAGCTACATTTCCAAGCTCCTTGCAAGAGTTTAGAGAATGTAGATCAGGGTAATTTTCCCTGTTCCTTCCCTGCCTAAGCCACTGCCATGGTTCTGGCACTGACAGTGCCCTTCTATAATGTCAGCTTCATACAGAGCATCTGCATCTTCCTGTGGAGCCTCCCATTTCCACTGCTCTACATCTCACTGGGTTCCAGTAATATTATTTCCTCCCTTTGTCCCTTAAAGCTTGGCGATCATAACAGCCTCTTCTCATTGTTGATAGTCCCCAGGTACCATGACCTCCATCAACCTATTTGTAGGTAAATTTTTGTCAAAATCCCAATTGAGTGTACCTTCTGTTTCCTAGACCTTGAGTGCTGCTGAAGCATAACTGATTCATAAAGGAAGTTTACCAATTTTTAAAGAAATGATATCACACAGATGAAAATACTAGAGGCCCAATGCATACACTAGAGGGGGGGTTCCTCAGCCTGGCTTGCCCCCTCTCACAGTCTAAGAGCCCTCAGTAGCTGGATGTGACCTGGCAATCAGGGGAAGGTGACACCCCCATTACACTTGCTGCCACTGCCCGCAGCACAAGCCTAGGCCAGCCCTGGTTATCTGAGCTTCGGGCAGCCCTGGGCAGCTGGGAAGCCGGTATCTGCAGCTTGCCTGCGCCTTGGGCGTTGGCTGGGCAGCTGACATCAGAGGCTTGTCTGTGCCTCAGGCTGGCCCTAAGCAGCTGGGAAGCTGCCACCCGAGGCTTGCCTATGTCTCAGGCCAGCCCTGGGTGGCTTGGGAGCTTAGGGGACTGGGGGACTCCAGTGGCAGGTGTGTGGAGTGGCAGGACCTGTCTGGGTATGGACCCAGCCATGCCATGCGCCTGCCAACCTGGCGAGGCTGAGGGGACTGGGCACTGCCATCTTGTGGCTCTGGGTGCCGTCATCTTTGAGGGCATGGCAGTCAATTAGTACATTTCCTCCTTATTGGCTGTGGGCACCGCCATCTTTGTGATGGCGTAATGATCAATTAGCATATTTCCTCTTCATTAGATACTTGTTTTATACTGGTCTCAGCCTATTAATAACCAAATGCTGTTGCTGGATCAGCCCCTGTGGCTCTTATTAAGGCTGGAAGATGTCCTTTAGCAAGAACTTTGAAAAGATAAAGGTTTATTACTTACAAAACATGGAAATTATACAACACATTAGGGGCCACACAGTGACTGGGCTGGGGCACAATCATGGGCCTCAGGTTTTGCTTTTATTGGGATTAAGGGGGGGTTAAGGTTTCGTGGGCTCAGTCTTTATTGATGAATTTAAAACAGACAAGAGGAAAAATGTTTAAGTAGGGGAAGAGAAAAAAACAAATAGCTCAAATGATCAGTTTCTGAAATCAACCAAGCTCTCTAAAACAAAGGAGCCTGTGTTGGGAGGCACCTTGCTTCTTTATCGAGACTGGCAATGTGTTTATGAAACTAAGGGTCCTCATGATTTTGATTGGATTTGTGACTATAGTTTAGAAATCATCCTCCTTCACACCTTCCCTCCCTCTACACCTTATAGACCTACTCTTTTTCCCTGATAATCATTAACACCTGAAGCAGCAAAAGACAGTAGTTGGGACCTGAATAATGGCCACAAGGTCCAGACTTTAGGCAGGTAAAATATCACATTTTTATTTAAATATTTTCCAATTACAGTTGACAATCAATATATTATTTTCAGGTCTATGCACAGTGGTTATACATTTATATAACTTATGATGTGATTTCCCCCCAATAAGACTAGTACCCACCTGGCACCATACATGGTTATTACAATATTATATTATTGACTATAATCCCTATGCTGTACTTTATCCCCGGGACTATTTTATAACTGCCAATTAGTATGTCTTAATCCCTTTAACTTTTTCACCCAGTCTCCTAACACCTTCCCTCCATACACAATCTGGCAACCATAAGTCTGTTTTCTGCATTAAAGATAATATATTGACCTAAATTATGTTTCAGTTCCTTAGTGCTAAGGTGCTAAGTTCCTTAGTGCTGGGTACTTTTCCATGAACCCAGGCAGTAGGAAGCCACAGCTGACCTCAGAACTGTCCTCAAGACCTGGGAGAAATATTACCCTTATTTCACCTCTGACCAATCAGCTCTTAACAGGACACCAAATTCCCTAAGCCAAGATGTCTTGTGTTTTTCCCTGTATAATCTGTAACCTACATGCTATCGGGGAACCAGGTCTTTTAGAACATGAGCTCTGGTTCTCTAGATTGGCCAATCCTATAATAATAAATTACTTTCTCCATTGCAAGACCCTGCTGGTTCATTTCTTTCAGCCAGTGCACACAGACAGACTCACATATTGGAGTCCAAAACATTTATTCAAAATAGTCATCTTTGAAGTAGATGCCTCTTTGAAGTGCATGCCTGGGCAACCAAAGCTTACATCAGGTACTTGCATTATAAAAAAGAATAACACTATTGATATAAAGGAGAAATCACAATGTATAATAACATAACTAAATTGTAATAAAACTACTATAAATTAAATACTTTATAGTAATGGTGTTTTATACAAACAACTTTAATTTCATTTTATCTATTTATCTCCTAATTTACTTATTCACCATTCTTTCCTGTATCTCAAATCTTCCTTCTGAAGTCTTTCTTCCATGTGGGTAAATTCTTTAGACAGTCCTTCAATGAAGACCATTTGTAAGTATGCTCTCTGTTTTGTTTGTCTTACAGGTCTTTACTTTCCCCACACTCTTATAATACAGTTTGGCTAGATGCACACAATTTTATGTTGATGATTATTTTCTCTCAACTCTCAGAGAAATATTATCCCATCTTATTGTCTTGGTAGTTGATTTTGAGATGTTTGTCTTTGGTTTTCTGTAATCTCACAACATTGTGTGTATTTCTTTTTATATCTCCTTCTATGTATAGCTGTTATCTCCTATATTCAAGGATTCATGACTTTCATCAGATCTGGAAAATTGTAAGGCCTTAGATCCTCCTCAAAAATGGTTCTTCTAATCTCTTCTCTCTAGACTTCTTGGTCTCTGATATGATATGCAATAAAATATTTATTTCATATATCAAAATGGCAACAGGTTAAATATACATGATAGGTACCTGGCTATTTCAGTACATTTGAATGATTTGATAATAAAACATAAAAAATAATAATTGCCCATGGCTAAGGATTATCAAGTGCTTAAATGTTTCAGAATGGGTGAACATCTGATAAAAGCAGAAAATGTCAACAAAGTTATTAAAATGACAAAAACCTAGAAAGTACAGCTTTTTTCAAATTTCTCACTAGAATTTGAACTACCTCTGAAAACAAATTCAACTATATTAAAAACCTATATACATAATGCTTACTTTAGATGCTAAGATTCCCATGTTTCCCTGGAAAATTCTGGAATATATCTTAAATTATTAGTATTAGGGACATGGAACATTTGTAGTAAAGCATTATATCTTAAGCTGACAATTTCATCAGTTTGTAGCTTGTCTCTGATAGAGGAGGTTTTCATTCAAGTGTTATTGTTCAACTGTCAAGGGTTGAGACTGTACCTAATTTAAGTCTGCTCTATATCTCTAGTGTCCAATACAGCAGCTGACAGCAAAAAGGCACCCAATAAATGTTTAATGCAGCAGTTCTCAAACTTTAATGAGCATAAGAATCCCGTTGGAGAGCTAGTTAAAACACAGTATTTTTTTTTTATCCCATCACAAGATATTTTGGATTCAACAGTTCAGGTTGAGGGTCATGAATTTGCATTTCTAATCAGTTTGCACATAAAGCCTATAATGCTAGACTGAGGACCACACAACAAGTAATACACTTAATGAAAGAAAATGTATGTGAAGATATGCTGCTTGGGGAAAGAATTGAAATTTGCTTTACTCATGTTATTATCTGATTCTCTTTTTGAGTGACTTATATAAGAAGAAAGTTTTGTTTTTCTGTCTTATTGAGAGGCTTTTAAGGTAATAAAGCCCTCATGATCTTGTTCATAACTGAATTTTCAGGCCTTATTTGTTACTTTGGACTCCTATGCTCTTCATACTCCAACCATACCTATCTATTCTTCTGTCCCCTAAATCATCTGCACTTCCACACCCAAGTGCCATTACACATGCTTTTTCCACTTGTTTTTAATGTCCTACTTTCCATCAAAAATTCATCCTTCAAGGTTTAGATCAAACATTTCAAGTCTTCCATAACTCTCCCTTCTTCTATCCCAAATATAATCACAATTTATCATCTGCTCTATATTCCCAAGGAACTCTCATATCTTAATTATCATCCAAATTACATTAGGAGTGGTCATTAATGTCCCTGTCTATCCAACTTGGTGCTTATCCTCCAACCTCCAATACTGTACATAAAATCCATCACAGCCCCAGCCGATTTGGCTCAGTAGATAGAGGGTCCACATGCGAATCAAAGGGTCCCAGGTTTGATTCTGATCAAGGGCAGACATGTTGGTTGCAGACTCTTCCCAAGCCTGGGCCTTGTTCAGGGCTCATGCAGGAGGCAACCGATCGATGTGTTTCTCTCACATTGATGTTTCTCTCTGTTTTTCCCTCTCTCTTCCACTCTCTCTAAAAATCAGTGGAAAAATATCCCCAGGTGAGGATTAACAAAAAATAAAAATAAAAAAATCAATCACAGACCCAGAACATTATAGATAGTTAATAAATGCTGGTTGAAACAGAACTAAAAGGACAACTTTAGGTACATTTTAAGTTTGCATTAAAATTGCAATATAGCAAACAGTATTTTCATGGTGATGTCCATGAGACAGTGTGAGCCTATGTTTAGGTTAATGCCTGCCATCCCAACGTAATTATTAAGAGGTCCTACTCTCACTCTCGGATGGATCCCATCTAGAAGGGCAAATTACACAGTTACTTCATCATTAGCTCAGGTTCACTTACAGCAGGATCTAGCAAAATGTTGCCTCTGGTTTTACCCCTTTGGTCCCTTCGTGTAGTCAGCTTCATGTCATTTGCGGCACATCTGATTCAAATGGACTACCTACAAAGTCCATCTTCATATTTTAAAAACTGTTTCTCACTTGCTTTCTTAATGTAAAAAGATCAACTGTAGGAGGAAAAGGTCTCACAAACAGAGATCAAACCAAGCAACTATGTGCCATACTCCTTAGACAACTGCAGCAAAAAAGAAATAAAAAATTTTCATCAGAGGGAAAAACCCTGACCTAGTACTTCAATACTCGACATCTAGAAAGAAATTGGACCAACAATTCACTTTCTAAAAATATATTTTTATTGATTTCAGAGAGAAAGGGAGAGGGAGAAAGAGACAGAGACATCAATGATGAGAGAGAATCATTGATTGGCTGCTTTTTGCATACCCCACACTGGGGATCAAGCCCGTAATCTGGACATATGCCAGAACTGAACAGTAACCTCTTAGTTCATCGGTTGATGCTCAACCACTGAACCATACCTGCTGGGCAACAATTCATTTTTAATATGGACTTCTACAAGCAGAATGATTATTTCTTTTATCAGCTAAAAAAAGCTTCATAGGAAATCTATTATCCAAATATGTGACAAGTGACAGTGTTTAACAACTGTGAAATAATTTATGGTTACATTATTTTAAATGATAAGCATATTAGCTTGACTACTAAATGAGGACTTTTTTGATACAACAAAGTAATGAATGAAGTTACTGAGATACAATGTGGTACAATGAAAAGAACACATTCTTAGAGTCAGGCAGAAGTAGGTTTAAATTTCAGTTCTGACACTTAATACATGTGAGCTTCTGAGCCTCAGTTTCCTCATCAATCAATATGGAATAACTAGAGGCCTGATGCAAGAAAATTCGTGCAAGAGTAGGCCTTCCTTCCCCTGGTTGCTGGCACCAGCTCCCCCTCTGGAAACCAGGACTCTGGCTGCCAGCACCAGCTTCCCTCCAGCACCCGGGACCTGCACTTCCCTCTTCTGGCTACGGCAGGCACCAGGGACCAGGGCTTCTTCCCTCCTCCATTTGCCCACAGGCACCCAGGACCCAGGATGGCTTCCCTCCAACCCAGTTTGGTGAGGAAGGATGTCTGGAATGACATTCGGAGTGCTCACAAATCTGGAGTCAATGAAACCCTGTACTTTATCATGATTGATAATATTTTTTTTAGAAATTTGAATGTTTGCACACTCATGACCTTTATAGATGTATTTTTTTTTAAATATATTTTATTGATTTTGTACAGAGAGGAAGGGAGAGAGATAGAGAGTCAGAAACATCGATGAGAGAGAGTCATCAATCAGCTGCCTCTTGCACACCCCCTACTGGGGATATGCCCGCAACCAAGGTACATGCCCTTGACCGGAATCGAACCCGGGACCTTTCAGTCCCCAAGCCGACGCTCTATCCATTGAGCCAAACCGGTCCCGGCTATAGATGTATTTAAATAAATATTTGACACACTGTAATTGGTGCACAGACTTCAACATTTATATAACAGTTATATTTAAGGCACAAATATGGGTTATAACGAACAATCCAAGTGTTACCCACAACTTTATTTCCAATAAACATGGTGCTACCAGATCTTCCTTTGTATTTGGAAAGTCCATCAATATTTCTAATGGTCACATTTTGAAATTATTTCGGATACCCCTTTGAACATTTTCCATCCTAGAAACTAATAACAATAAAAACAACAATCCAAAATCTATGGGACACAATGAAAGTAATCCTGAGAGGGAAGTTTATAGCTCTACAAGGCCTACCTAAAAAAAAAAGAAAAAGAAAAACAAGAAAACAAGAAAAACTGGTAACAAACGATCTAACTCTACAAATTAAAAAAATTCTAGTTCTTTAATAACACAAGAAAAGCCCAGAGTGAATAGAAGGAATGAGATAATAAAGATCAGAGCAGAAATAAATGACATAGAGACAAAAAGAAAAACAAAAAAGATCAATAAAACCAAGAGCTGGTTCTTTGAAAGGATAAACAAGATTGATGAACCTCTAGCCAGGCTCACCTAGAACCAAAGAGAGAGGACCCAAATAAACAAAATCAGAAATGAAAGAGGCGAAATAACAACTAACCCCACAAAAATACAAAGGATTGTTAAAAAATACTATGAACAACTCTATTCCAACAAAATAGACAACATGGAGTAAATTGACATATTCCTAGAAAAATACAACCTTCCAAAACTGAATCAGGAAGAATCCAAAAAATCTCAATAGGCCAATAACTACAGAAGAAATTGAAGCAGTCATCAAAAAGCTTCCAGCAAACAAAAGCCCGGGGCCAGATGGCTTCACAGGGGAGTTTAAGCAAACATTCAATGAAGAACTAAAACCTATCCTCCTCAGACTATTCAAAATAATTCAAGAGGAAGGAACACTTCCAAGCTCATTCAATGAAGCCAGCATCACCCTAATACCAAAACCAGATAAAGACAACACAATGAAAGAGAAGGACAGGCCAATATTCCTCATGAACACAGATGCCAAAATTCTAGCAAATCAAATCCAACAGTACATCAGAAAGATCATACATCATGACCAAGTAGGATTTATCACAGAATGTAAGGATGATACAATATCCACAAAACAATAAATGTGATACATCACATAAACAAATTGAGAGATAAAAATCACAGTCTTATTACTTGATGTAGAAAAAGCATTTCACAAAATCCAACAACTTTCTTGATAAAAACTCTCAGCAAGTTGTGAATAAAAGGATCATACCTCAACATAATAAAAGCTGTATATGACAAACCCACAGCCAACATCACTCTCAATGGGCAAAAACTAAAACCATTTCCCCTAAGAACAGGAACAAGACAAGAATGCCCACTCTCACCATTCCTTTTCAACACAGTACTGGAAGTACTAGCCATTGTAATTAGAAAAGAAGAAGAAATTTTAAGGCATCCAACTTGGAAAAGAAGAAGTAAAACTGTCCTTATTCACAGATGACATGGTATTGTACATAGAAAACCCCAAAGACTCCATAAAAAAACAACAACTAGACTTAATAAATAAATTCAGCAATGTAGCAGGATACAAAATTAATGCCAAGAAATCACTGGCTTTTCTATACATTAATAAGGAACTCACAGAAAGAGAAATTAAAAAAGCAATCCCATTTACCACTGCAAAAAAAAAAAATTAAGGTACTTGGAAATAAACTTAACCAAGGAGACAAAGGACCTATACTCAGAAAATTTCAGGATGCTAAAAAAAGAGATAGAGGAAGACATGAACAAATGGAAGAATATACCATGTTGATGGATTGGTAGAATCAACATCATTAAAATGTCCATACTACCCAAAGCAATCTATAAATTCAATGCAATCCCCATTTAAATACCAAGGGCATACTTTAAAGATCTAGAACAATCTCTCCAAAAAAATCTGGAATAAAAAAAAAACCCAATAGCTGCAGCAATCTTGAGAAAGAAGAATAATGTTGAAGGGATCACAATATGAGATATCAAACTATACTACAAAGTCACTGTTCTCAAAACTGCCTGGTACTGGCATAAGAACAGACATACACTGAGTGGCCAGATTATTATGATCTCTGAACACATAATAATCTGGCCACTCAGTGTATATCCTAAATAATAAAAGGCTAATATGCAAATTGTCCCCTCAACCAGGAGTTCAACCAGCCGGCAGGCCAGCCTACAGCCCATGTCCCCTCCACCTGGCCATGCTGACTGGACACCACCCATGTTCGAATTCATGCACCAGGCCGCATACACACACACACACACACACACACACACTGAGTGGCCAGATTAGAGATCATAATAATCTGGCCACTCAGTGTATAAGTGTATAGACCAGTGGAACAAAACAGAGGAGAACCCAGAGATTGACACAAGCCAGTATGTTCAATTAATATTTGACAAAGGAGGCAAGAGCATACAATGGACAAAAGACAGTATCTTTAATAACTAGTGTTCGAAAATCTGGACAGATACTTGCAAAAAAAATGAAATTAGACCACCAACTTAAACCATACACAAAAATAAACTCAAAATGGATAAAGGACTTAAAACATAAGATAGGAAACTATAAAAATCTTAGAAGAAGCCATAGGTAACAAAATAGCAGACATTTGTAGTAGCAGTATCTTTACTGATACAGCTCCTAAGGCAATGGAAACTAAAGAGAAAATAAACAAATGGGAGTACATCAAAATAAAAAGCTTCTGCAGAGCAAAAGAAACCATTGGCAAAATAACAAGAAAGCCCACTCCATGGGAGAACATATTTGCCAATGTTATCTCTGATAAGGGTTTAATCTCCAACATTAACAGGGAACTCATACAACTTAACAAAAGGAAGATAAACAATCCAATCAAAAAATGGGCAAAGGACCTAAATAGAAACTTTTTAAAAGAGTGCATTCAGAAAGCCAAGAGACACATAGAAACATGCTCAAAGTCACTAATCATCCCCGAGATGCAAATCAAAACAACAATGAGGTACCATCTCACACGTCAGAACAGCTATCATCAACAAATCAACAAATGGCAAGTGCTAGAGAGGATTCTGAGAAAAGGGAACCCTTCTTCACCACTGTTGGGAAAACAGTATGGCATTTCCTGAAAAAATTAAAAATGGAACTCCCATTTGACTCAGTAACACCACTCCTAGGAATATACCCTAAGTAAACAGAAACACCTACAATAAAGTATATATGCACCTCTATGTTCATAGAAGTGCAATTTACAATAGCTAATATTTGGAAACAGCCTAAATGCTCATCAGCATATGAATGGATTAGAAAACTCTGGTAAATCTACACAATGAAATACTATGCTGCAGTAAAAAAAGAAGGAGTTCTTACCATTTGCAACAGCATGGATGGAGCTGGAGAGCATTATGATAAGTGAAATAAAGCAGTCAGTGAAAAATAAATATCTCATGATCTCTTTATGGATAATAAAAAATATTACAGACTGTTGAACAAAAATAGACAGAGGCAAAGAAGCATTGTACAGTCTGTCAAACTACAGCAGGAAGGCATGGGAGGGTTGGGGATAGTAAGAGATCAACAAAAGGACTTATATGCATGCATAGAAGCACAACCAACAGACTCAATACACTGTGGGCTGGGGAATGAAGGCAAGTGCTAGGTGGTAGGGGAGGTCAGTGGGGGTGGGGGAAAGACATATGTACTACTATTTGTAATATCTTAAACAATAATTTTTTTTAAGAGCATTTGGCTTAAGATTAAAAACCCTGGCTACCGAGAGGAGGATCCAAAATGGCTGCACAAGTAAACACCTAACTGCAGCCGCACACAACAATTTCAATAAAATACAACTAAAATATAAAATGGACATTACGGTGTTTGCAGTCGCCGCCGCCTCTGCCGCCTTCCCAACACCTGCGCACCGCCACAGCCTCCAGCTTTCACCGAGCTCCAGCTGAAGGAGAAGAAGGGGGGGGGGGCGGGTATGTGAAGAGGTCTCTGTACCATGGCTCGTACCAAGCAGACTGCCCGCAAATCGACCGGGGGCAAAGCCCCGAGGAAGCAGCTGGCTACCAAAGCCGCTCGAAAGAGTGCGCCCTCCACTGGAGGGGTGAAGAAACCTCATCATTACAGGCCCGGTACCATGGCACTTCGTGAAATTAGACGTTATCAGAAGCCCACTGAACTTCTGATTTGCAAACTTCCCTTCCACCATCTGGTGTGAAAAATTGCTCAGGACTTCAAAACAGACCTGCGCTTCCAAAGTGCAGCGATTGGTGCTTTGCAGGAGGCAAGTGAGGCCTATCTGGTTGGCCTTTTTGAAGACACCAACCTGTGTGCTATCCATGCCAAACGTGTAACAATTATGCCAAAAGACATCCAGCTAGCATGCTGCATTTGTGGAGAACGTGCTTAAGAATCCGCTACGATGGGAAACATTTTATTCTTTTCAAAAATTTCTCTTCTTCGTTATTGGTAAAAAATAAAAAATAAAAAATAAAATGGACATTACCCAGAACTACAGGAAAGTCGAATGACTGGAAATTCTACAATGAGAAGGAAAGAGAAAACCAGAAGGAAAATCAGAGGAGCTGTAAAAGCCTAAGGTACGGAGACACGCTGTGCACAAGGAGAGCAGGGGGAGGCTGAGTGCCTGGCTGGCGTTCCCTAGCGGGAAGGAGATAAAAGCTCCAGATTGTGCCAAACCCCAGACCCGACAGCACGGAACCCCAGTTCTAGGCCAGACCCTGGGGACCTAGGCTCATCCAGAGGGAGCCTGGGCTATGAGGTGGAAACCCGGGGGAGCGGCAAAAGGAGGTCCCGGAGGCGCGCACATTGTGTGCAGAGAATGGGCGGTTGACTGTGCTGCTGGATTGCCCTAGCGGGAAGGAGACAAAAGCTCCAGACTGCTCTGAACCCCACTTCCAACTGAACTGAACCCCAGTTCCGGGCTCATTGGGGGAGAGCCTAGACTGTTTGGTAGTGGGCGAAACTCCAGCACACCTTTCTCTCAGAGGTGCTTGCAGCAAGTACCGAAGGACACTGAGGAACACTGAGACTCAGGAACCTCATAGGGTGTGGCTGACAGAAGCCAAGGCTGTAGCCTCCACCCTGAAACTCCGCCCCATCCAAGCTGAACACAGAGACTTTTAAGGCTACCAACTCAGGGAAGCTGCGAAAATGCCAAGACAAGGAAATAGATCACAAACGAGAGTACCGATTGGAGGAGAAACCAAGATGGTGGAGTGGGAGTGGGTGAGCAGTCGATGTGCCGCTCCCACAGCAATTTGAAGATTGAAACTAGTATGAGGGACATCTATCATCCAGGACCACGGGAGGGAGGTACTGGGTGGTTAATAATCAGCAATTAACGTGATGGTGGGAGCAGTGAGGGACCGATGGGGCTCTTGGAATGTGACCAGCTGGAGAAATGGAAGAATGGTGGGCCCGGAGGGGCCAGGCCTAGAGGAGCAGCCAGGCCCGGAGCCTCCAGGCCCAGAGTGTTGTGGGGTCGAACCCTGGGTTCAAAATGAAAGGAAAGAAGAAGCAATGCAGCCAATTCAGGTACCAGTTTTAGGTCCGTCATCACAATGGACTCAGAGAAGCTCCTGTGTCACTTCACCCAAAAGGACGGAGAGTTGCCCAGATGACAGCAAAGTGGGAGAAGAAAACTGAAGGTTACACAAGGGACTGAGGTGCCAACATGGAGTCATCTGAAGAAATTAAAGACTGAAATGGAAGCTACTTCTTTAATCATGTGCCTGCTCATGCTAGCATCTGTTAGCTTCCAGTCTTCTGCAAAATCTTGTGCAGCAAATCCAAGGACTCTGAGTAAATCTACACCAGCAACAAAAGAGACTCATTTAGTAGCTAAAAATAATAATATGTCCATAATTCTGATTTCTCATTTTGTTGTTTTGCATTGGCATTGTTGTTGTTATTTAATAGCCAAAGTTTTGCTCTTGACATTCAAGTTTTAAAAATAACATGTATGTGGCTTAGTTTTTGCATTGGCATTGTTTGCAATTGTTTTTAATTTTAGAGCCCTATTACTGATGTTTAAATTTTATTTTAATTAGTAAAAAAGGGTGAGATGTAGAGAGCCACCTGAGAAGGCACATGGACATTCTTTTAATTCTTATCAGCTGAGATGGAGGGCACTGGCAGAATCCTCTTATCAGTACTGATTTCTTAATCCATGTGCTTGGAATGAGGAACAAATAGGACCTGGACTCACCCAGGTCTCAATATGCTAAATCTTGTACCAAAAAATAAGGAGCTAACCCAGATTTTGATGAATAGGATCTGGGCACACCCGAAACTCCTTTTGACCTTAAACTCCCCTTTGGAAGCCAAAAAAAAAAAAAAAAAAAGGAATTAAAAAACCTGATGAACAATATTAACTGTTGAATATAATAGAATCAGAGGTATGAAAGGGGAGTGGACTGATGATTCTCAGGGAAAAGAGGAGTGGGGTGTGCAGGAAGAGAATGAACATAAACTGTGCACCTATGGATGAGGACAAGGGTGGGGGATGGGGAAAGGGCAGAGGATGGGGTAGGAACCTGGTGGAGGGGAAAAATATGAGGAACTTTTGTAATAATATAAACAATAAAGGTTTATTAAAAAAATGAATACTAACAGGATTATAATAAAAATGTGCCCAAAAAAAGAATACATCTTTTTTTTAATCTATAAATTCATATTAAAATCATGGCCCTTGCCATGATTTTAAATGATTGTATTTTAAGTGATTCTGTTGATTATTTAATCTTTCTGAAGTTCAGTTTTTCAAATATAAAATGGGACAATAATACTCATTTCATAATGTATGGTGAGCATTAAATGAGATAATACTAATAAATGTAAAGCAATATAACATCTGGAATATGGAAACTGCTTAAAAAAATAATGTTAATATTATTATGCTACCTGTATTGGGGAAGATAACTATGGTGTTCCACTACAAGCATCTTGGTAAAATCAGATGTTATACCAGTAAGCTTTCTTCTACTTGATTGTTTTACTTTTTGTCTTTGGTATTTGAGTTTTTGCCTGTTTTGCTTTCTTGTTTTCAATAAATGTGTGTTCCTCCAGTGGAAAACAAACAAACAAACAAACGAACAACAAAAAAAAATAACTCTGGCTACCAAGTTAGGTCTGTTTTCAACTTTTTGCCAGCCTTTTAAATTATATTTAATATTTGCCCATTTTGGGTTGCACATTATGGTTTTGAATAAATCAGGCTTGCCATACTTCCTTACAATTGTCTTTGCCTCCTGATATCACTGCTGCATATTTCTGGGACTACCCTCAAAAGATGAAGGAAGTATTATCATTTTACCATTATCATTTTCAGATCTAGATATGAGATAATCCATCAAACCACTGTATTTTTCAGCTCTCAACTTAGATTGGTTTGCTTTAATTAAATTTATCCAATTCGCCGAAACCGGTTTGGCTCAGTGGATAGAGCATCGGCCTGTGGACTGAAAGGTCCCAGGTTCGATTCTGGTCAAGGGCATGTACCTTGGTTGCGGGCACATCCCCAGTAGGGGATGTGCAAGAGGCAGCTGATTGGTGATTCTCTCTCATCAATGTTTCTAACTCTCTATCCCTCTCTGTAAAAAATCAACAAAACAAATTTAAAAAAATTTTATCCAATTGGCTTCCATTTTTTAATATGTATCAACAATATACTATTGAGTAAATTTTTCTGCATTTAAAGTAAGATTGAATGTGTCTTGGATGGAGAGATAAAATCAATAATACTGCATTTGTGTGACTCCTGTCCTTACATTTCGTCTAGTATTATTGTCAATTACACTGTCATCTCTGAGTCTTAATGCAATATCTGTTCCCAAGCCTTTTTTACCATGTGGAAAAAGAATAGGTTGCATCATTAAATCTAATGTAGGAAACAGGATACTGATTTGTTTCATTTTAGTGGCATTTGGATTATTGGGATCTGGTTTACAATGAATGAGCAAATCCCTTTTAAAAGGAGGTTCTCCATCTTAGTTTCTGAATATGATTGCAACTTCAGTTACACCAGGATAATTATATCTACCCGGATCACTATTACAATCATATTTAATCGCCATTGCTACTTTCATGGGAGCAATACCTTTTGCTGCAGCTTCAGATCAAGTTTCCTTTTCTACCTCATATAGCATCTTGTATGATATTGTTAATTTGTTTATTTTATTCATGAGGTTGTTGATATTGATCTTGAGTCTTTCTGAGCAACCTTGGTTTTCTGGCATTACTAATCTTTTACTTGTTGCTTTGGCCTTATCTAAAATATAGAGTTGAGCAAACTTCAGAGAAACACCATCTGAAGGATGTAAAGTTCCAGTAAGGTGATAAACTTGTCCATGTATTCTAAAAAAGTATGGCTCATAAGGATATTATGGCTCATAAGTATGGCTCATGATGATGCGATATTTGCACTGATTGAAGCAAAAGCAAAATAATTATTTATCAAATGAATATTTTCTATGAAATTTTTTACTGTCAGAATCTTCATTTATCATTACTTTTTTAAAGTATGCCAGGTATTCTGAAAATTTATATCATTTGGATAAACTTTACCTTTGCTACAAAATTGAGTCAATGGTTTTTCATGAGAGAAATTTAGTGATAAACAAAATTGACATGTAACAATCATTCCACCACAACTATGTTTGATATATCCTCATTTATTTCCTCGTTTATAATATATCCTCATTTATTTCATTTTTGTTGTGAAGGCTTTTCCTACTAGTAATGGTAGTACTTGTCAATGACAGTTCTTCAGACATATTCTGTCAATGACTATGCCAGCTTTCGGCTTTAGAGGTACATTGTGCCAATATTTGGTCTTCAGACATATTACCTTCTCCCTCCTCTCTGGGTCAGGGATGTGGGTGAACCAGATTCAGGGCTGACAGGACCCCAGCAGCAACCTAACCTACCGGTTGGAGTATCTGCCCCCTGGTGGTCATTGCACATCATAGCTACCAGTCAAATGATTGAACAGTTGAACGGTCAATGGTCACCTAGGCTTTTATATATATAGATAGTAACTTGGAGTATTTTTAATAGTCTCTTAGGTATTCTCAATGAAAGAAGAAACAATGATAATGGAAAAATTAAGCTCATTATAATCTTTTGTTTCATTTCACAACAGTACAACCACCAGTAAAAGGATAACTAGAAACACAGATGTTTGACTGGATATTAAACTTTAGGATGCTAAGGACCTGGTTATGCTTTTTCTTTTTCTCTCCACTGAATTCACTGAATCAGTGTTTTGGAAAGCTGTGACTACATCCTATATTTATTATATGAACTATCTAGATTTAGCAGTATTTCATTGAATTGCCATTGATTTTTTGGCAGAGTGAACAGGTTTTCTGAAATCATGTTGATTCTACCAATATTAGAGTATGTTTGGACTAAAGTATTATAAGCTTATGTTCATAATATATCTATCATGAAACTTACCCAAAGAGTAAAAGAAGATTATAATATAAATGTTGGTGATTTTTGCCTGAATATTGGTGACACTTTTAAAATCCAGGTACAATGGATTACCTGCTACATATATATATAACATGATGTTACTAAAACTATAAGCAACCTCTTTTCTTAACAGCAAACTGTTATTTTATTGCTTTCTGAATCCTCAACATACATACAGTGCATGGTACTTCATTCTGACAAGTTAAAATGTATCAAGTATGTAAATATGTAAGAGAAGTGAAAACACAATGCTTTGAGAAGTCACAATAAGAAATATTCCCTTAGAATTTCCTAGCTAGACTTGGCATATAGGCCACATACAATTTTGTGATGGTCAGTTTTTTTGTGTTTTTTTTTTTTATTAAATATATTTTATAGATTTTTTTTTACAGAGAAGGATAGAGAGCTAGAAACTGTGACGAGAGAGAAACATCCATCAGCTGCCTTTTGCACCCTCCTACTGGGGATGTGCCCGCAACCAAGGTACAAGCCCTCGACTAGAATCAAACACAGGACCCTTCAGTCTGCAGGCCAATGCTCCATCCACTAAGCCAAACTGGTCAGGGCTGTGATGGTTAGTTTTATATGTACTTAGTTATCTAGTCCAACAGTAATGTAGGTGTTACTGTGGAGGTATTCTATAGCTCTGCTTAACGTCTACAATCAGTAGACTTTAAGTAAAGGAAACTATACTTAATATATTATGTATGGGTCTCATTTAACATGTTGAAGATCTAAGGATAAAACTGAGGTTTCCCTTAAAAAGAACAAATTCTGCTTCAAGACTCCTGCCTAAGTTTCAGTTTTGCTAGCCACACAATTGTATAAGCTTATTCCTTGAACAAACAAATGTACAAATAAATATCTATGTGTGTTACTGATTCTGTTTATCTGCAAAATTCTAATTGATACAAATGAAAAATGTAAATAGCCAGCCCTGGGCCCTGTGGCTCAGTTAGTAGGAACATTATCCCATACATCAAAAGATGGGGTGTTCAATCTCCAGGAAAGGCAAGTGCAGGAGGCAAAAAAAATTTGATATTTTCCTCTCACATTGATGTTTTTTCTCTCCCTCTCTCCCTAAGTTGAAGGGGTACAGAATTTGTTAATCAAAAAAAAAAAAAAAAAAAAAAAAAAAAAAAAAAGGAGAGAAAAAACAAGATGGTGGCACAGGAAAATGCTGGTACTTGCTCCCTCCCACAACCACCAAAATTACAACTAAAATACAGAACAACCATCATCCAGAACCGCCAGAAAGCTGGCTGAATGGAAGTCCTCCAACTACAAAAGTAAAGAAAAAAGCACAGAGACTTGTAGGAGGTACAAAGGTATGAAAGGGGCTGGACGGGCACCCATGTGTGCCACTTCTTTATTCAGGAGGCAGATAGTCTCTGTAGAGACCCCCAGAGGAGCAAGAGGTCCCAGCCCCATACCAGACCCCCAGCACAGAGACCCAGAGATGGAAAAATAAGTCCCTACAGGAGTAAAAACTACGGCCTGTAAAAACCACTAAAGATTGGGGCTCATTGACACAGAGGATGCTGGAGATCCAGCTTTTCCTCTTAAAAGGTTGGCACCACCTACTGAACTTACAAGCTCCTACTTCCTCTTAGCTCCAGTGCCAGAGGAGAGTCTCTGGGGAACCCAAACACATACTAGGAAAACTGGAATGTCTAACATCAGGGAACAAACTCAAGCATGGCTTTCTCCCAGACTGAGGTTCTCACCATAGTCATTTTTCCTGTGCTGGGACAACCCCCCACCCCCACCCCCAGTTGAATGGCTGACTGGCAGCTATTTCTGTTTGCTCAGCCCTGGTAATTCCCTGAGACCCCCACCCCACCCAATTTACAACCTTACCTAAGCAGTGCACAGCTGTATTTGCATATGAGCGGTCCATCCCTGCTCAGGCTAGATCCTGTCAAGCTGCAGCTGGGTCAGGGAGCCCCAAATCTATCAATAAAAGGCCCAATACTTGGCACCAGCACCAGCCTGCCTTGATTCACAGCTGGGCCTCATATGGTACTTCCAAACCCAATACAAGAGGAAGAATCTTCAAATCTCTCTTTAGCTCCTACTGGGTAGACCTAGGCAGTGGCTGACTTGGCACCTTCCTGGAGACCCAAAATCCAATGTACCCAGTGGTCAGTGTCAGACGCTACCAGATTACAACTCTTCACATCCATAAGCTACACACTCAAGGAGCAGATTCAGTGAGCATCAAAGCTCCACTGGAGCAAGTCCTGCTTCATAACTGTATCTCTTGCACAGCAATTCACTATAGTCACAGTTGGTCTCCACAGCCAATTGCCCTGAAGGTCAATTTCTCCCAGTAACACCAACAGCAATCAAAGCTTAACTACAATAAGACTATGCACATAGCCCACAAAGGGGTGAACCTAGAGCTCCCAGTTCAGATGACTTGGGAGGCTGAGTCACTGGGCCCTATAGGACACCTACTACATAAGGCCACACTACCAACTCAAGGAGACTTAGCAGCCCTACCCAATCCATAGAAACAAACACAGGGAAGCAGCCAAAATGTGAAAACAAAGAAACATGCCACAAATAAAAGAAATGGAAGAAAGCAAACTACAGGATATAGAGTTCAAAATCACAGTCATACGGGTTACTCAAGAATCTTTTAGAATTCTCCTAGAGACTTAGTGAGACATTCAAGTATCTTAGAATGCTAAAAAAATGAAAAAGGTCCAGTCAGAAATTAAGCATACACTGACTGAAATAAAGACTATTTATTTTGAAATACTGAGTACAGGATTCAACAGTAAAGTAGGTGAATCTGAGAATCAAATCAATGATTTGAAATATGAGAAAGCAAAAAAACACCCAACCAGAAGAGCAAAAAGAAAAAGGATCCAAAATATGAAGATAGTGTAAGGAGCCTCTGGGACAACTTCAAGCATAACAACATCCAAATTATGGGGGTGCCAGAAGAAGAGAGCAAGATACTGAAAACTTATTTAAAGAAATAATGACAGAAAACTTTATCTGGTGAAAGAAATAGACTTTTAAGTCCAGGAAGCACAGAAACATGACTGTCAGCTATTTTCTCAACAGAAACTATACAAGCCAGAAGGGAGTGGCAAGAAATATTCAAAATTATGAATATCAAGAACCTCCAATCAAGAATACCAGCAAAGTTGTCAATTTAAATCGAAGGTCAGATAAAGAGCTTCACCTAACATATTCAGGAGTTCAAGAAATGGCAGCTATACAATTCAAATGATAATTTGTTTTCATATCTTATAATCACCATTTGATGACTAAATAAAACAGATACCCCCACAACATGTGTATAAACATGTGTGGTATGTATAGATATACAGATATAAAACAAAATTATGAAGAAATTTGGAAATCATTTAGCCCAACCATTTATCCTAGATGCATATCAAAAACATCCAAATGGTCCGAAACCGGTTTGGCTCAGTGGATAGAGCGTCGGCCTGCGGACTGGAAGTTCCAGGGTTCAATTCTGGTCAAGGGCATGTGCCTTGGTTGCGGGCACATCTCCAGTGGGGGTTGTGCAGGAGGCAGCTGATCGGTGATTCTCTTTCATCGATGTTTCTAACTCTCTATCCCTCTCTCTTCCTCTCTATGAAAAATCAATAAAATATTAAATACACACACACACACACACACACACACACACACACACACAAAAAAAAAAAAGCATCCAAATGGATTTTAAAGAATGTATGATTACTAGAGGCCCGGTGCACAAAATTCATCCATGGGGGTGGGGGGGAGGGGAGGGTGTTGTCCCTCAGCTCAGCCTGCACCCTCTCCAATCTGGGACCCCTCAAGGGATGTCAGAATGCCCATTTAGGCTCGTTTAGGATATTCTAGCATCCTCCTCTTGGCCATAGAGAGCACAATATTACCTGAGGTTAAAATAAAGAGCCTTGTTCATATCACTAGGGGTAACTAATATATTGACTTGCTTTTGATCTATTCCTTTTAAATATTAACAGACCCCCTATTAGTTTAGTTTATCTAATTTATAGACTGGCTAAAGCCTTGAGAGGTTCCAAGAGCAAGTACCACTTTTTAAAGTGTCAATGGAGTGTAAAGTCAAGTAAATGATCTTGCTAATTCCAGTACTGCTGGGCTTTCAGAATAGCAGAGCTTGCTATTTCTGTCATCAGTGCTCTACTCAACCCTTTAATTGCTTATAGTCTAAGGATATATCAGGGAAAGAACTGTCCATTGAAAGCAGATAAGCCACACTTTCAATGGTAGGGTATTCCATATGAATAATATGTGGCATTATTATCACTGGCACTGGCAAACAGTACTAGGCCTCCACTGCTTAAATAGTAATGGCCATTCCCTTTGCACTTGCCCCAGGCCGGCGTATTGACATTCCTTTAGCCACAGTACCCTGGCCTAGAAGGACACATTCAAGTTTTAAAATGTCTGTTTAGTAATTTGAAGTAAGAATTTTGGAAAATAAATCATATTATTTCACCTCTATGATCCAGCCATATCAGTGTCTGTTCCATTTATTTGCATGTTGTCTGTACATTTTTTTTTTCAGTTTGAGCATAATTTATAATTATAATTTACTGTATATGCAATTTAGGGTTTTCTTTCCTTTCATAGTATCTTCTAAGTCAACTATTTACAAAGTCTTTCTCTGAAAGCCCCTGTAGAAATATTTTAAACTTTGGGACCATACAATCTCTGTCACAGCGTTGCCATTGGGAAGAGGGGGTTCTTCACGGAGTCACAAGAAAAGCATTTTAAAGACCCACACATAAGAGGATGTGGTGTAGTGGTAAGATTTATTGGAGTAAAAACAAAGGCCTGACCCCAGGTACCCAGGGTCTCATCCATGACCAGGTGGCTTAACTTTGTCTTGCTATGGAATGAATTATGGGCCTGGTGAGCATAAGTGACCATCAGGAGGTTCAGAATCCATAACTGTAATGCTATCACCCTGGGCTTTAGTAGTTTAGCATAGTCTCTGATCAGGTCTACACTCTGGCTCTCACTTCCCACGGCTTGGACCTGCACTTGGAGCCACATGGCTGCTACAGAGAGAGCACACCTGTAGAAGACCAAACACAGGAACTAACAGGTGCTACTAAGATGGCCTTTGTTAAGGTTTGATTATATAACCTTGGACTTGGGAGAGAGCAGGCTTTCTCTCAAATGAATCAATTTCATTCCTGACTCTTGGCAGCTTATGCTGGGTCCTCCCCTATCCAATCCAGTGTTTTCCCCAGGTTTTCCAAGCTAGACCCCAACCTTATATGTCACTATTTTGGTCCCTACTGTTTGGTCCCTACAAAATGCCTCAAATTTTGCTATGTCATCTGGTTTCTATTGCACATGTGCTTATCTCCCCTTGTGCCATTTTGGCTTCTATTGCCCATGTGCCTAGCAAAGGAATTTCCCTTACTGTTTTTATTCTTCCTTCTGTAGTCCCAACTAATGACTGCTGATTCTTCTTGCTCACTTAGGAATTAAGTCCCCTTGGTGCAGGATGCGACTGCCCCCTGGAGGGCCTGTGAATGTTGTTGCTCCCTGGTGAATCAGGCTTAAGGTCTGATTCAGCTCCCTAGTGAATCAGGCATAATGTACGATTCCATTTGCTCTCTTCCTTAACTAGCTACCTATTCTAACAACAGCTACTCACCTCTGCAACTGTAGCAAAAAAAGACATAGAAAATACAGAAAGAAATGGCATTGCTGTCTTCCAAAAATTTATTTACAAAAAAAAAAAAAGAAGCAGTAAAATTGGATCCAACTCAATCATAATTTACTGACTCCTGTAATAAAATAGGCTCCATATTCACCATTTTAATAGTCACATATTTTATCTAGTGGAGACACTAATTTATTTGACTATTATTCTATCGCTTTAGATGGTGTTAAAATAAGTAGCATGCTATTAAATAGTATTTTAGTGGGAGATAATCTTTCTCAGTCTGGATTAGTTTTCTTAATATAAATTTAAATGTGAGGAATCTAATGTCTAGGCCAAGAGGTACCAAATTATTCTAAGTGGACCATTTTTTACACTATCAGTAATATATACTTGTTTCTACACAACTTTGCCAAAATCAGATTTTAATTTTACTAGTTTAGCTGAAGCAAGTATTTATTTCAGAGAACTGTTCCCAAACTCACCTTTTTAAAAAAATATTTTTATTGATTTCAGAGAGGAAGGAAGAGGGAGAGAGAAACATCAATGAGAGAGAATCAATGATCAGCTGCCTCTGCATACCCCCTACTAGGGATGGAGCTTGAAACCTGGGCATGTGTCCTGACCAGAAATCAAACCTTGACCTCCTGGTTTATAAGTCAATGCTCAATTGCTGACCCACACTGAGCTGGGCCAAAACTTGCCTTTTATAGGTGAGTTATCTATAACTGAATGATGCTGAGTGGCTTGCATTAAGTCAAACATCCAGATAATGGGAAGGCTGAGAGCTAGAGTATATGGCTTGAGCACCATTCTCCACTTTAAAAGGCTTCCTCGTAGGAACCACTGCTCTCAATGAACTATTGAAAGAAGACATTACAGATAGTTTTTCTTTCTTTGTCTTAAAACTGTGTCTTATTAGTCATTCTGATTTTCTGTGACTCATTTAGAAGTACCACACACCCCAAGATGCACAGAAAGACTGTGGGGACATAAAGTGCCAAATATTTTATAAGGCCAATTTTATAACCAATATCCATAAGTAAGGTAGGATTTAACCACTATAATATGGAATATGATAGGCTGCATCCCAGTATTTAAGAGAAGGTACTGGAATATAACCAACCATAAAATTTAAAAGCCACTGCTAAGGAAGTGGAAATGTTATATTTTATTACTATATTACTATTTTACTCAATGAATTGAAATGAAGCAGTGTTTAATAAATGAGAAAGGAGTTCAGCTCTTGATATGGAAATAATATTCCAAGTGAATCACTTTACAATATGCAGACTTTCTCTCTGCTGATCTTTGAGGATGCTGTTGTCTATATTGTCCCTTCCACTTCGTGCATTACATCTTGCAAAAAAAAATAAGTTACCACATATCTTTCATATATCACCTATATTCAAGTACAAGATATAACTATTGGGATATGACATCAACTGAGAGGGATGAGAAGATAGCTGGATTTTTGTAGGTCAGCTGGGCACCATTAATTTGACCCAGAATATAATGGCAGGAGACAAAAAGCATTCACTTAGTGAATGTCTGCCTCCACAGAGAAGGAGATTTGGCAACAAGAG
This sequence comes from Pipistrellus hanaki, assembly GCF_964339955.1. Lineage (NCBI taxonomy): Eukaryota > Metazoa > Chordata > Mammalia > Chiroptera > Vespertilionidae > Pipistrellus > Pipistrellus hanaki. Next base: position 16,347,201 of record NC_140524.1, on the reverse strand, counting down.
TTTAGTAACAGGGCAGTCCAAGAAGAGGTAAGCAGGGTTTTCTGGGAAGTATGCAGAGCACAATTTAAATATATATATATTTTTATTTATTTCAGAGAGAGAGAGAGAGAGAGAGAGAGAGAGAGAGAGAGAGAGAGGTATGAAAACAGCAATGATGGGAGAAAATCATTGATTGGATGCCTCCTGCATGCTCCCTACTTAGGATTGAGCCTGCAGTGCCTTGACCAAGAATCAAATTATGACCTCCTGGTTCGGAGGTTCATGCTCAACCACTAAGCCAGGGCTGTGGAGCACAATTTTTAGAAAACAAAACAAAAAAAATTCAATGAGAAGTACACACACTAACAGAGAGCCCCCATCTAACTGCATGAATTAGGAATAAAGGTCAAGGCTGGGGCTGGATTTCTGAGAAAGTTTTATAGCCCTTTATGCATATTTCTAAGTGTCTGCATGGGGTATGTGTGCAAGGACTGAGTGTGCAAAATATTTCTTAGGAGACACTGCCTGGGTTCAAATTCCAACTCTTATACTTACTAGTTATAAAACCTTAGGTGATTTACCTAACAACTCTACAGCTGCTTCGTCATCTACAAAATTAAGAATAAAAGTATTTATCTCTTTGAGCTTTAGTGAAAATCAAATTGGTGTGTGTGTGTGTGTGTGTGTGTGTGTGTGTGTGTGTGTGTATCCTATATAATAAAAGCCTAATATGCAAATTGACCATCACTCCAACACACAAGATGGCTGCCCCCATGTGTTCAAAGATGGCCACACCCATGTGGACACAAAATGGCCACCACAAGATGGCCAGTAGAGGAGGGCAATTGGGAGGGATCAGGCCTGCGGGGGAGGGTAGTTAGGGGCAACCAGGCTGCCAAGGAAGGGCAGTTAGGTGTGATTGGGTTAGCAGGGGAGGGAAGTTAGGGCAACCAGACCTGCAGGGGAAGACAGTTTGGGGGCACCAGGACTACAGGGAAGGGTAGTTAGGGGCAACAAAGCTGGCAAGGGAGGGCAGTTAGGGATGAATAGGCCAGTAGGTGAGGGCAATTAAGGGTGTCCAGGCTGGCAGGGGAGGGCAGTTAGGCGCAATCAGGGCAGCAGGGGAGGGCAGTTAGGAGTGACCAGGATGGCAGGGGAGGACAGTTTGGGGCGACCAGGATGGCAGGGGAGGGCAGTTAGGTTTGACCAGGCCAGTAGAGGAGGGCAGTTAGGGGCAATCAGGCCAGCAAGAGAGCAGTTAGGCATCAATCAGGGGAGTGGTTAGGGGGTGATCAGGCTGGCAGGCAGAAGTGGTTAGGGGCATTCAGGCAGGCGAGCAGTTGGGAGCCAGCAGTCCTGCATTGTGAGAGGAACATGCCTGCCCATTTAGGCCTGATCCCAGTGGGCAGTTGGTCATCCTTCGAGGGGGCGCAGATTGGAGAGGGTGCAGTCTGGGCTGAGGGACAGCCCCCCCTCCCATGCACAAATTTAATGCACTGGGCCTCTAATATATATATATACATATGTGTGTGTGTGTGTGTGTGTGTGTGTATGTATATATGTATTTATACATGTATATGCCTATATTTATAAAAGTGGTGCTTGGCACATAGTATTATACTATGTAAGGATTTGCTGTTATATATTACTTCCTCAGTAACTTAGTAAAGGCAAACTAAGATATAATGTCAGATGAATCCAGAGTTCCTTTCTCTACCAAACTAGCCCTCCTCCCTCTTCCCTCCGAGTTCCCTGACCAAGATTTACATGGTGAATGCCTACAAGTGATCTGCTTTTGTTAGTATGTGACTTTACGATGTCTTCCTTCATGATATGTCCCTTCTTTTCAAACAGAGCACACTCTTTAGAAAGATTCTGTGTTACCTTCTGATGTAAAGCGCTCTCAATGCATAAGAACTAAAAAGGATTCAATGCTCTTTATTAACTAGGATCATGTGAACAGAATGTTTATAATGTAAAATCAACAGGGATATTGACACTATTGTCCTACTTCTCCTGAAGCCAATGTTAGGGTAAATTCATATGTCAAAACTCAGCTCACAGAGTACCCGGGGAAGTAAATAAGCAGTGAGATCAAGCATTGCCAAATACAAACAGGCAACAGGTAAGTCACAATGAAAATAATCTACCCCAAACTGAATGCAGTGTAATTTTCCTGAAGAATTTACCTGAATGCTGAGTGAGGGGGCCTGAAGCTGCAGGGATCTCCCTTTTCCATGTCCCGCATGGAAAGAGAGATGAAAGAACCAGCTCTAAGTGGAGGTGCCCAGGGATTGAGAAATATTAGAAATGAAGAGACAAGACATAGAAATAGATTTCAAGCTGGGAGCTGGGAGGGCCGCTGACCTCCTCTGCTGGAGAGACAGACTGACGACCTCCTGAACCACGCAGCACATCTATTTATACTCCAATCCAACAAGGGGTTTCACAGGAAAACAAGGAGCCTGGGAGAGCCCAAGTTCCACCCACTCTTTCCTCCTGAACAAACACAAGCCAGGAACTAAGAACATCTCAGCACTCCCAGGGTGGAAGTGCAACTGACATGATTCTGCCAATATCCCGGGCCCAGTTAACAACAATCTATAGAATGTCCAGGTGTCTTCCCATTTGGCCCTCTACAGCTGAGAACAACAATTCTTTTCCTCTATAACTTTGATTTATCTGAGGCAAGTCTCAAAGTATACAGACAGTGAGTTCACTACAGGGGTCTGAGGCATCATTGAGTCAGGTAAATTCTTTGAAATGTCTATTTGTTGAATCTTTTGTTACAAGATCTTAACAGAGGGCTATACCAGTAAACACAGTTGTATGTGGCACTTATTTGAAAGAACCATTTTATAAATATGTTTGATGAATCACCATTGTACTGCTATATGAAAGTGAAAGCCTGTGTTGAGTATGCAGATGTAATTCATATTTGAAAACATAACCTATGTTTTATTAATTAAATATAATGATCTTTTATAAGTACTGACCTTTAGACTTTCATTAATAATGTTGGAAACCCACCAGTAGTATATGGGTGTTTTTTATTTTATTTTAAAGGCCATCAAATGTAAGAATTCATTTCAATGAGCTATTATATTGAGCAATTACTATGTCCAGCATAGTATATTTTTTCTCTGTACAGAAATAACTGCCAATAACTTGAAAGTATTGGCTCAGGCTTTGTTTTGTAGAACACTATAGACGTTATTCATTCCTACCTCTTGAGTGAAATTATGTTACTATTGTGAGATTCTGGAAAATCATTTAGTTCTAAATACCACTAAATTCACATAAGACAGATGGATAAAAACTAGTATCCTGTCAGTTTTGTATAAAAAATAAAAGCTGCCATCAAGGCAGTGTATCTAATGTTTAGCAACAACCAAAGCCATTCAAAGGCTCATTTTCATTGAAAGTGATGCAAATATATAGTTATATTTGTATTTGAGACATCTACATATTAGTACTTCTTAGGCTTGTATGATTCTACCACTGATGTTGTCTAGATTCTGCACTGACAAATAAAATTTTGCATCCTCCCTCACCCATCTATTTTTTCTTCTGCTTGAGTTGTCTCAGCAGACTATCCAAATCTTTTCATTTATTTTCCTAGGCTTTTTTCAATTTCTAAGTTCTTGGAACCTTTACTTAGATGGCAAGGGATAATGAATACCCAAACACCTACTCCGATAGATAGTAAGCATTCTAAGAGCAAGAGCTGTCTTGTTCATCTGTTTTATCTGGCTTGGAGTAAAGTAGTTACTTAGAGAAGGAGATGAAGCTTATTAAAACCAAGGCCCTTGTTATAAGCTGAATTGTATCTTTCCCCAAAACCCATATGTTAAAGTCCTAACCCTATCTCATAATATGACCATATTTGGAGACAGGATCTTTATGGAAGTAATTAAGTTAAAGTGAGGACATTAGGGTGGGTGCTAATACAATATGGCTGGTGTCCTTATAAGAAGAGAACATTAGGACACAGACACATTCATAAGGAAGACCACGTGAAGACATGGAGAGATGACCATCTATAAGCCAAGAAGAGAGTTCTGGAGCAGATCCTTCCCTCACAACCTTCAGAAAAATAAAAACTCTGCTGATACCTTGATCTTAGGCTCCAGAACTGTGAGCAAATATAAATTTGTTGGTTAAGTCATCCAGTCTGTGGTACTTTGTTACAGCAGCTCTAGCAAACTCATTCAGCACTTCCTGTGGCCAGTGGTATTTCCTGTTCCCTCAATTTAAGTGATCTTCTTCCAAACTATGGCCATGTCAGCTGACAGAAGCTTTGCTTTGCCTTTTCTCTCATGGAAGTTTGCTAGTTACCATTTTCATAAACTTTAGAAATCCCACCTTAATTTTTACCTGTGGTATTTAGCCACCTCCTCACTGCCACCAATACCATTGCTTATTTGGTCCTTGACCCACCACTTCTCACAACTTCCTGTTTTTGAAATACCCAGTTTTAAAGTCCTAAGCATCCAGACTCATTCCCACCCTTGGAAAGCAGAATGAGGAAAGTAACTCCAGGTAATGGAACACCACTCCTACTGCCAGGCATTTTGCTAGGTCTACAATGCTCCCCTTATCTACTCTTCCTCTGAAGCCAGTATGATACCCTCAGCCACTCTGGATTGTCTTACTACCTTCACATGTTCAGCTCTCTGCTTTTGCCATTACTACTTCCCTGAAATGTGGGCTCCAGTAGGTCAACTCAGTATTTTAATTCAGGTATTTGAATATAGAATGTTTAATAAAGTTTTGATAACTGAGCTGAAGAAACTGATCTTATTCAAATATTGATTTAATTCAATACTCTAAATTAATATTTACAATATATTAGAAAACTGAATTTTCCTTAAGTAGAATGTTTCTGCCTTGATTTATGTACATGTTTATCACCATCCATGTCCCATGAAGCCAAATACTCACTTCTCTGGATTTAGGTTCTACTCTATGATCAGTTCTGCTCTCAATATTCTACACCAACAGAAAAAGGAAATCCTGACCTAATTAAAATAATATATCTCGCCTAACCAAAATGAATCTTTCCTTATTGTTTCCTTTGAATTTTATTATAACTGCTCCTAATGTTAGTATCCTGCGGCTGGTGGTATTATGCTTTCTCTGTTTTAAATAACTTAAATATACTCCTAATATTAAGAATGACAATGAAACTATGGTACCATAGTTCTGATGCATAAGGAAGTATTTATTTTCTATACTTTGCAAATGCCATAGAATTCATTATAAGTTGTCATTACAACTTTATTTTCATGGAATTTGTGCTGAGTTTAAGAAGTTCAAGAAACAGATCTTTTCTCCCCTAAAACAGCAGATATTTTCACATATTTACATGAGAAGTCAATGTATGAGCAATCTGTGATAAGAAAAAACAATCCAGCCCTTGTTAAGCAAAAGAAGACTTAAAATCACAAGCAGCAACTTGGACCTGGGAAGGATTGTAATTTTTCTGTAAATTGAGAGATGAGGACATTGTTGGTTGGTGGCTGAGGCTGTGACAAAATTCACAACTAAGAGTAGAGATAGATGCAGAGATATGGTATTTATTTCACTTTTCCCAAAGTGAAAGGGCCAGTGCATCGCTAATATATACAAAGGCAAGAAACAAAAAGGGGCTTCCCTTTTTAAAAGATAATGGATGCTGTTGCTAGGTGACAAGGAAAGGAGGGGGATTTGAGGAGAGACAGTCCAGCAGATATCTTAGAGAGGTGTCTTATCAGTATTTTTCCAAAACCCGTAAAACATGCTTACACTAAAAGTTATGGAATGCAAAAGAAGCTTACTTAACCCTAGCCAGTTTTGCTCAGTGTTTAGAGTGTCAGCCCATAGAGTGAAGGCTCCTGGGTTTGATTCTGGTCAAGGGCATGTACCAAGGTTGCAGGCTTGAATCCCTAGCCCCAGTTGGGATGGGTGCAGGAGGCAACCAATTGATGTGTCTCACACATTGATTTTTTTCTTTCTGTTTCTTCCTCTCCTTTCAACTCTCTCTAAAAACCAATGGAAAAACTATCCTTGGGTGAGTATTAATAACAACAAAAAGAGGTTTGTTTGAAGGGAAGGCAAAAGGGAACTTTCTACTAATTATCCCAAGTTGTAAAAACAGCAGGGAGGAGGTGTAGGTAAGAATGTAGCCTTGAAAGTAGCTTATCTTGTCCCTCAGTTTGAACAAAGGGACTGTTTGAATCTGAGGAGCTAACAATCTTAGGGTTTAGGTAATTACCGGGTGCTTATCATAGCTTATGGAAGGTTACAGTAAGGAAATAGAGGCCTCTTTCTTGTCCTTACATACATCAGTGGGTTATGAAGACTTTTAGTCACAAAGTAATGTGACTAAAAGAGGTAAACTCTAATGTAGCATATAGATGAGTAGGGAAAAAAATGTTTATTTAGCCCTGCCAGGGTGACTCAGTTGATTGGAGTTTCTTCTTGTAGATCAAAAGTGTTGTGGGTTTGTTTCTGGGTCAGGCATACCTAAATTGCAGGTTCAATCCCTGGTCAGGACAGGTACAGGTAACAACCGATTAATGTTTCTCTCTCACATGAAAGTTTCTCTCTCTCTTTCCTTTTTTTAATCTAAAATAAATAAAAACATATCTTTGGTTGAGGATTTTTAAAAAGTTTATACAAGTTTGAGACCATGATATTTGTTCACAAGCAGTCATTGTTATTAAAGAAGTGAGACTGTGGGATGGTAATACAGCCTTGTTCTTATTACCAAACTTAAGTGTTTCAATATTTTATAAGTGCTAATTCTCAAATAAGTGGCCATAAATAAACTTCAGGTGTTAAAAAATGTTTTGAATTTCATGAACCCACAAGATGTAGAAGCAGTAATATTAAAATGTTGAATAAACTTACAAATTCTTAGCATTACACTAGGTTTTGACTCTCCTTTTTCATACAACTGATGCTGTAAACTAACATGAAATAGAATTTCATAGAAGGCTGTAGAGCATAAGAAACTTCCCAAAGAATAACTGCTTAGTGCCCTTCATAAAAACTAGACCTAAGCACCTCTAAAGCTGATGACCCTCAGACTGAATACTCTTTCAAACTTTTTTTAAATCATATATCCAAAGAAACTAGAAACCAATTAGAAAGGATTTATGTACCCCTATGTTCATAGCAGCACAATTCACCATAGCTAAGATTTGGAAACAGCCCAAGTGCCCATCAGCAGATGAGTGGATTAAAAAACTGTGGTACATCTACACAATGGAATACTACACCGTGGTAAAAAAAAAAAAAAAAAGAAGGCATTCTTACCATTTGCAACAGAATGGATGGAACTGGAGAGCATTATGCTAAGTGAAATAAGCCAGTCAGAGAAAGGTAAATATCACATGATTTCAAACTCTTGCTGCTTGAACTCATCTCATTCAGCAACTTGATTATACCTGAGGCAGTTTAACACTTCCTGGAACTTTTCAAGAACCTTCCTTTCATAGTTTTCTACTAAACTCGTGCCATTGAACATGTGTGATTCTATAATATTTCTGAGTGCTACCCTACCTCTATTGACTTCATATTCTAATTCATATTGTCTGCTTCTTTCATGATCTGGTCAATATCATGTGTACCAAAACAGTCTTGATTAGTAATGTTGATTTTATTCTTCCTGCCAGTACTTTTGTCAGCAACACTTATATTTATAATGATATTGGTGTCTATGTGAAAGGTCACTTTTACTTTAGGAATGCCACATTAGTAAGCTAGAGAATCACAGGAGCATGATTTTTCTAAGCAGTTTCTTCCCCTTGGGTAAAGCCTTTTATTCTTCATAGACTTTTACTAAGACAGTGGTCTCTTGTCAAAGTAAGTTGTGAACATCTGAGTTTGATTTGTAGAAAAATGGATTAGGGATGTCACATTTCAACGCCCAGGGAGAAAGGGCTAATATCGAGGTCAGGAGATCTGGCACATTACATTCTCTGATTTGTCAACCAGGAGAATAGGTACTTGTATAGTAGCTGTGCCATATGTCACTGCCTCCTCTGTGTTAATGGTCTTGTTGAGCTCCCTTCCAATCAAGAAATCTTTCAGCAATTTTTCAAACTTTGGGATACAAGTGGAACCACCCACTAACACAATTTCATTAATCTGGCTTTTGTCAAATTTGGCATCCTTCAGAGATTTCTCTACTAGCTTTATAATACCATGGAAAAGAGTACTGAACTGCTCAAAGTGGTTCAGGAAATGGAAGTGTAGAAATCCACATTCTTCAAGACTGAATCATTTTCAATCCTGGCATTAAAAAAGAAACAAGATACATTTTGCCTTCTGACAGGTAGATTGGAGGCACAACACTGCCCACTTGTTGGAGGCTATATCCTTCTTGTGTTTGCATTTGACTCTTCAATCATGTGCTTCACCATAGGTTATCTAAATTTTCCCTGTCCAGGTGGCTGTTACTAGCTGTGGATTTTACTTCAAAGATGTAATCCTTGATGTTTTGGATAGATACATCAAAGGTGCCATAACCCAAGTCAAAGATAAGCAATGTTTCTCTTTTTTTTAAAAAGCTTTTTTGTTTGTTTCATTTTAATTCAGGCCATAGACGATGGCTGCTATAGTAGACTCTTTAATGATTCTCAGTATATTCGGATCAGTGATGTTCCTGCATCTTTAGTGGCCTGACACTGTGAATCATTTAAGTAGGCTGGGACATTAATTACTGCATTTTCTATTTTTCTCCCCTAAATTGGCTTTCCCTTTTCACAAATCATTTGGGAAGGCCAGCGCTTCACTCTGACTGAATCGTGGCATCACCAAACTTGCAACTAATCAGCCTCTTTGGCAGCATCACCTCTTTGGTCTTAGTAACTTCATCGATGAGGTATTCACTTTGTGAAAGCTTTATTATTTGGACCGGTACAGTCACCTAGATAATTGCCAATGATCTCTTCTTTTTCATGCCAGAAGACTCCCTACACATGAACAAGTGGTACCCAGTTCAATACCAATCAACAGACATACTGATTAAAGAAAGAAAGGGGGAGAAATGAGGCAGAAAATAGTTCTCTTAAAAATCAATGGCAACAACAGCCTCTTGCATTTAATCGCCACATGAGACTTATATTATCTATTTTTCCACCATCTTCCCTTCACTGTATTTTGGTCCTTATGTAGGTCAAACCAAAATATAAATGGATTCAGTTTTACAACTCATTCAGATAGTACTGGGTTCCATTTGTTTTCTATTATTTGCAGACCTCCACTGCACTTGGAAATAGATGCTAGACTACACAGGCCACAAGGTGACCACCAGAATTCTTAAGAATGGTATCAAACTATCTTGGCAACCAACAATGCTTCAAAACTTTGGTGTCATTTTTTGCTTCTCTCAGGCCCACATCTAATTGATTTCCAGATCCAGTCATTTTTTCATCTTTGCATGTGTCCTTTCCAATGACCACAACTCTAGTTCAAAGTTTTATTACTTCATGTCCACATTATCATAGTAGTATCATCACTAGTGCATCTCCTTTCTCTTATTTCTTGTCTTATTCATCACCATCATTCCTTTATATATCCATGCATCCCTCCATTCATTTAATAAATATATATTGTGTATTGTGTATCTACCATTTGCTAAATACTGTTAGATGTTGAAAGTAAAAAGATGAATTTAAAATGGCTGCTATCCTCTAGGAATACCTTCACGCTGACCTTTTAAAATCATGCCTTTTATCAACCTAACCCTTACTTAAAAACTTGTTCCCCATCACCCACCGAAGGAAATAAAATAAAACAAACCCCTTTGCCGGCCCGCCCAGTATGGCTTATGGAATCATTCAGACACAGATTTTAGTCCTGACTCTGTCTGTCATTTATAGCTTTGTTAGTTTATTAATGATAACCAATCTCAATCCTCAGTTTCATTTCTTTTTTAAATATATTTTTATTGATTTCAAAGAGGAAGGGAGTGGGAGAGGGAGAAACATCAATGAGAGAGACTCATTGATCAGCTGCCTCCTGCACATCCCCTATTGGGGATCGAGCCCACAGCCCAGGCATATAACCTTGACCAGAATCAAACCTGTGACCCTTCAGTCTGCAGGCTGTTGTTCTATCCACTAAGCCAAGCCGGCTAGGGCAGTCCTCAATTTTCTTACCTCTAAAGCAGTGGTTCTCAATCTTTCTAATGTTGCGGCCCTTTAATACAGTTCCTCATGTTGTGGTGATCCCCAAACATAAAATTATTTTCGTTACTAATTCATAACTGTAATTTTGCTACTGTGATGAAGCATAATGTAAATTAAATATCTGTGTTTTCTGATAGTCTTTGGTGACACTGCTAGCAGTTCTCAACCTGTGGGTCTAAAGTATACCTAGCATTTTGGCACATAATAGATGCTCATTACAAGTTATTTTGTCTTTTTAATTTTTAAATAATTGATATCCCCAAACATAGTTTCAGATAGAATCGTAATATAATGGATTCTAGATATCATTAAATAAAGCTTCCTGATTTGACAGTTGAGGAAACTGAGGTGTAATTTGGGAAATGAGTGGCCCTAGGTGACACAGAGATTTTCTAGCAGATAGAGGTCTGAAAGCCAGTCTGACTTACTCCCCAGCAAAGTCCTAAAAGGAAGAAACCAGGAAATGTTTATGGGGAAAATTTGAGGACAGGAAGGCAAGGGCTATTTCTAACCAGAAGTGTGTTTAGCTTGATGATCCAGATTTCAAATATGTAGAATGTTCAAATATGTAGCAATTCTTTTTATTTATAGGAAATGGCTATTTTTATTTTTCTCTAAATGTAAATGTGAAAGTTATTGATGAATCTGAAAAAACTGAAAGCATAACACATACTGATCTGATTGACATTAACGTAACTTATACAGTAGCATCGCCACTGGAGTTATAGACAGAGCATAGTAGACAGAATGAGAGGTGAAGGAGTTATCAAACTATAGAAAGTTAATCCTGGACTTGTGTTTTCAGAAACTATTCAGTCTAATACATTCAGATGATAGGTAAAAATACTAAGGCTCAAGGAGGCCTCAGCAATAAAAAAAGAATTAAAACATTCCCTTTACAAAAACATGGGTGGACCTTGAGAGTATTATCTTAAGTGAAAAAAAGAGAAAGACAAATGCCATATGATTTCACTTAGATGTGAAATCTAATAAATAAATAAATAAATAAATAAATAAATAAATAAATAAATAAATATTTTAAAAAATCCACAGATACAGAGAATAATCAGATGGTTGTCAAAGGAAAGGGAGGTGGGGGAGGGGGAATAGGTGAAAAGGGGAAAAGGGGAGCTAGACCCAGATTGCACATATTCTTATAGACACAGCTAGAACTCCTGACTTTTTAAAATCTAGCAATTATTTCATTTTACACTGGCTGCTCAAACAGAAATATGTTCATCACTTAGCATTTGCTGAATACCTCCTATGTGCAGATCACTGGGAAGAACACCAAAGAAAAGTTGGTAAGTTATACCTGGGCTGAAAGAGGTTAAGATAGAAGGAAAACAAGCTGTTCAGTTGTCCCTTGTGTGCATGCAACCCAGCTGCATAGGCAAAATATATAAATGTCTGTAGTCACAGCCAGTCTAAGCAGGGTTACTCCAAAAGAGGTTGTTACACTGTCATTTAAAATTAAAATTTAATAAGTTATATTCAACATGAGTTGAAAACATTCATAAATTTAATGAATCACCTAATTAAGTATTGTATCAGTATGGAGCAGTCTGAGGGAAAAACTTTAAGAGTTATTTTTATGGTTAAATGCAATTAGTAAGAAATGTTTTAAAAACAAAACCCTCTTGAATTTCATATAGCTTTTTTTCTAAAGCAGAAAATGTTTATTTCATAAGGAATTACATGTTTATTTTTGCTTTCAATGCTAAGTGGTCAGCTGAACTATAATTTATATCAACCATTGTGTTGTCAGTCTAGACTTAGTCAAGCCTACTTTCATGCAAAATGATTACATGGCAATATTGTCAAGTATTTTGTTGTGTTATGATGCCAAAGTGATTCCATGTTAGCAGTCTCTATCACTGGGAGGAAACATTACATTTTTTATATCAGGATATGACATCTAGTTTAATTTATTCTATATTGTGGTAAAGTTACCTCTTATTCTTCTCAAGAAACTATTAATGAATATATTCGGAATCAATATGTCAGCTAGCCTTAAGCCCAATATTCAAGATAAAGTGGAAAGCTCAATTTTAAATTTGACAATTTTCTAGAAAGTTTATGGAGTACAAGTTTGAAAATATTTTAGCTATCTCAGCATGCATTTGAAATATTGCTCTTCACCCCTCCTCTTAGAAAGCCTTTTACTTAACTATGGAATTTTGGTAATTCATAGAATATTAAACACCACCTTCCCAAGCAGCATGGCTAACTGTGGAACAAATCATCTTTCATAGCCTTCACTACCTAAGGGAGTTCATTTAGTCCAAATGAAAGATTTTCAGATTTACAAATAGCAGAAATGGTGTTCAAGTATTGAACTCTAAGTAACATTTTATTTTTTCAGTTGGATGATAAGTATTATACACTGCACTATTATTTCACCAGTTAGGTATTTCTTAACTAATCGATTCATCTCTTTGAGGTTCATGGACATAATTAGTTCTTTAAATTTAATAATTACCACAAGTATTGTATTTGGTAATATTTATAATGCCTTCATCCAGGATACATCATTACCCACTACATTCTCAAAAATGAAATCTCTGTTGAGGCCCACAGAATTTTGCTAATAAGTACAGTTGAATCACCTCCCTCCCTGTGAGTTTGGGGCTACTACCCTATTTCATTTTTCATTAATTTCCTTACATCACTTCGCATAGACCCATTTGTCAAAGGTAAATTTTACTTTTCTTTCAATTCAACTATTCCTCAGTCTTTCACACATTCCCCCAGGAGCTGTATTATCCCTAATATAAAAGTGATGATTTAGCCTTAGGGGGAAAAATAGGCCAAAGAACATAAATTGCTGAATAATGGCCTGAAAAGAAAATCAGTTGACTTTTCTTTCCCCTTTCCAGAGCACAATGTAGCTTTGGCAAAGCTGAGGAATGAAACAGAGGGGGATAATTCATGCAGCTCTATCTAACCAGAAATAAGAAAGAACCATAGTAGAAAATCTGATTAATGGGAACGGTTAAGAATGTTAAGAAGTTCCAAGAAATCTGCAGGTGTTGTTCTTAATGAAATACATGTCAACTTTTTATATGAAATAATGTGTCATGAATTAAAATGTTTATGCATATAGGTGGGACATTGTTTTGCATTCATGCCTATTCAGAAAAGAGAATTCTGAACAATGATTCATACAGTGGTTAGAATAAAGAAATATTGAAAATGATGCCCTAGCTTGTTTGGCTCAGTGGATAGAGAGCCAGCCTGCAGACTGAAGGGTCCCAGGTTCAATTCTGGTCAAGAACACATGCCTGGGTTGTGGGCTCCATCCTCAACCCAGGGGGTTGTGCAGGAGGCAGCTGATCAATGATTGTCATAATTAATTTTTCTATTTCTCTCTCTCTCCATCTCTTTGAAATTATACATATATATATATATATATATATATATATATATATATATATAATAGTGATTATCTTGCTTCAACAAGGCTCACACATGCTTACCTATTCAACTTTCATAGACTTTGCTGGTCCAGTTCCTATAGGTAAAATGTGATGAAATATTTCAAAGTATTTTGTAAACATAAATCACTATAAAAATGCAATATATTGTTACTGATATTAATTAAAATCACAGTAAATCAAATTATCAAATATCAAGCATAAATTTACATATATATAGAAATACACACACACACACATATATATATACATATATATACATATATATATGAATATGAAAATATACTCAGATGCAAAGTAAACTGTTAGTATTTGAAAGGATATTTCTTTTTTTCTTTTTTTTTATTACGGTTTTATATGTGTACATATCTTACCATTGCCCCCCCTTCACTCCCCATTCCCATACATGCCCTCAACCCGCCAATGTTTTGCATCGGTTGGTTATTCTTATATGCATGCATTCAAGTCCTTTGGTTGATCTCTTATTTACCCCACTTCTCCCTAACCTTCCCACTGTAAATTGACAATCTTTTTGTTCATCAGCTTATAATGTTCTTTATTATCCACAAATGAGTGAGATAATGTGGTATTTTTCTTTCATTGACTGGCTTATTTCACTTAGCATAATATTCTCCAATTCCATCCATGCTGCTGCAAATGGTAAGAATTCCTTCTTTTTTATGGCACCATAGTATTCCATTGTGTAGGTGTACCATAGTTTTCTGATCCAGTCATCTGCTGATGGTCACCTAGGCTGTTTCCAAATCTTAGCTATTATAAATTGTGCTGCTATGAACATAGGGGTGCATATATCCTTTCTGATTGGTGTTTCAAGTTTCTTAGGATATATTCCTAGAAGTGGGATTACTGGGTCTAATGGGAGTTCCATTTTCAGTTTTTTAAGGAAACTCCATACTGTTCTCCACAGTGGCTGCACCAGTCTACATTCCCACCAGCAGTGCATAAGGGTTCCTTTTTCTCCGCATCCTAGCCAACATTTGTCGTTTGTTGATTTGTTGATGATAGCCATTCTGACAGGTGTGAGATGGAACTGCATTGTTGTTTTGATTTGCATCTCTCAGGATAATTAGTGAGTTTGAGCATGTTTTCATGTGTCTCTTGGCCTTCCTTCTGTATTCTTTTGAAAAGATTCTATTTAGGTCCATTGCCCGTTTTTTATTGGATCATTTATCTTTGTTTTATTAAGTTTTATAAGCTGCCTGTAGATGTTGGAGATTAAAACTTTATCAATGATAACATTTGCAAATATGTTTTCCCATAGAGTGGGCTTTCTTGATGTTTTGTTGATGGTTTATTTTGAGTCTATTATTTTTTTGATGAAGTCTTTTGGGTTTTTTATGTACAATATCATGTTATCTGCAAATAAGGACAGCTTTACTTCTCCTTCTCCAATTTGGATGCCTTTTATTTATTCTTCTTGTCTAATTACAATGGCTAATACTTCTAGTACTAATACAAACAGGAGTGGTGAGAGTGGCCATCCCTGTCTTGTTCCTGTTCTTAGGAGAAATGATTTTAGTTTTTGCCCATTGAGTATGATGTTAATTGTGGGTTTATCATATATAGCTTTTATTATGTTGAGATATGATCCTTCTATTCCCACCTTATTGAGAGGTTTTATCAAGAAAGGGCGTTAGATTTTGTCAAATGCTTTTTCTGCATCAATTGATATGACTATGTGATTTTTATCAATCAATTTATGTGATGTATCATGTTTATTGATTTGCCAATATTTTATCATCCTGCATTCCTGGGATAAATCCTACTTGGTCATGGTGTATGATCTTTCTGATGTACTTATGGATCTATTTGCTAGAAATTTGTTGAGGATTTTGGTATCTATGTTCATGAGGGATATTGGCCTGTAATTCTCTATCATTGTGTTGTCTTTATCTGGTTTTGGTATTAGGGTGATGCTGACTTCATAGAAGGAGCTTGGAAGTGTTCCTCCTCTTGAATTTTTTTGAATAGTCTGAGGTGGATAGGTTTTAGTTCTTCCTTGAATGTTTGGTAAAACTCCATGGCAAAAAATGACAATGAAAACACAACAATCCAAAATCTAAAGGACATGGCAAAAGCAGTCTTGAGAGGGAAGTTCATAGCTCTACAAGTCTACTGCAATAAAACAAGAAACAATGGTAATAAATTACCTAACCCTACAACTCAAAGAGTTAGAAAGAGAGCAACAAGAAAAGCCCAGTGTAAGCAGAAGGAAGGAAATAATAAAGATTAGAGCAATGATAAAAGACATAAAGACCAAAGAAACAATACAAAAGATCAACAAAACCAAGAGCTGGTTCTTTGAAAGGATAAACAAGATTAATGAACCTCTAGCCTGGCTCACCTAGAATCAAAGAGAGAGGACGCCCTCCCCCCCCCCCCAAAAAAAAAAAAAGTCAGAAGTGAAAAAGGTGAAATAATAACAGACTCTGCTGAAATACAAAGGATTGTTAAAAAAAAATACTATGAACAACTCAATTCCAATAAACTGGACAACCTGGAGGAAATGAACATATTCCTAGAAAAATATAACCTTCCAAAACTCAATCAGGAAGAATCTAAACAGCTCAATAGGCCAGTAACTATGGAAGAAATTGAAGCAGTAATCAAAAAGCTTCCTAGCAAACAAAAGCCTGGGGCCAGGCGGCTTCACAGGGGAGTTGAAAGGATATTTCATTTTAAAATAAGTGATCTCACAACAGTATAGCTTGTAAGGACAGAGAAGATTATGAGATCAAAGAGGGCACGTAAAAGGCTTAAACTGCATAGCAATATTTTATTCTGCTGTGTGTTGTGTACACAGATAATCACCATATTTCTTTCACCATTTTGGTAATCTAAAACCAAACATTATTACTCCTAATTTATTCTTATTCCTATTTTGAAGAAAAAGAATGATCTATTCTAAATGTGTGTGGGTATTTGAGAGAGAAAAAATAAAAAGGAGAATATCTAATTGCTGTTCAGCTACAGAACAAAACACAAACATTCCTATATGTGCACATACACACATTACCACATGGGGTAATGGGATTAAAAGAAATTGGAATTCTGTTTTTGGCTCCACCACATCTGAGCTGAGTGACCTTATACAAGTCCCTTTACTTTGCTGAGGTCCAGTTGACTTGCCTAAATATATAGACAGGGCCATTGTGAAAAT
This sequence comes from Pipistrellus hanaki, assembly GCF_964339955.1. Classification (NCBI taxonomy): domain Eukaryota; kingdom Metazoa; phylum Chordata; class Mammalia; order Chiroptera; family Vespertilionidae; genus Pipistrellus; species Pipistrellus hanaki. The sequence goes on along the minus strand of NC_140524.1, from coordinate 16,330,423 downwards.
TATTAATATAACACAGACAAAAGCACTCTATAAAGTGAAATACCACCATAAGACTAAGGTATTATGACTTAGCAGTAAGGACAACAGATACTGATGCAATGAAGAAGGCCCCTTTTTCCTATCCAATTACTGCATGGAACACTACCTAGCACCCAAAATCACATCAAAAGTTGCCTATGTGAATTCAAAAGGAAAATATTTCATATTTGAAATTACTTATTTAAAGTGGTTCTTTTTTAGAGAGTGAGTGGAAAGGTGGATGCATCAATTGTGACTTGTGTTTGAGAATGGGTATGAGGGTATAATCCCCCTAAATTAGAGGCCAATGTCAGACTGCAGGGAGCCAGAAGTCAATCTATGTATCACAAATTTATCGGACTAAATCATAGTCTGAAAATATATTTTCAAATATTTAGACATATTTCTAACATTTAAAACCTTCCAACATCTTACAGTGTACATTTTAGATATGCAAAGACAAGTTCAGCAAAAGCAAGTATAATGGTAAGGTGATGAACTCCACAACCACTTGGTCTGGGTGCCCAACATTTCTGGCTCAGGATAGGGTGATAACCTTCCAATAGACCTTGCTGCTTGTGCCTTTGTCCCTAATAAAGACAGACAAATCCTTCTAAAGTAGTATTTCTCAACATGTGATCCTCACCCATCTACATCAGACTCACCTTGACCCACCCCGGTGTATGTGCTTTCATAGGTTTGGGGTGGGATTGAGGAATTTGCATTTTGGCAACATCTAGGAATTCCCATACTGCTGACATGTGAAAACTGCCGAAGAACAAGGGATATCATAATGTCATTCCTGTATTCAAAACCCTCCAATGGTTCCCTCTCTTACTCTTTAAAGGCCAAAAGAAGCATGATGGCCCACAAAGCTCTTTAAGATACAGCTGATCCCATCCTCTGCCATATTTGCTTACTACCCTCAGCCATTGTGAACTCTTTGCTCTTAAGCTGCTTCTGCCACGGGGCCTGGAATGCTTCAATGTTTCTATCTCACATAGTTCATCCCCTCCGCTCCCTTCAAGCACCAGCTCAAAGATCACGTCTCAGAGATGCCTCTTCATTATTTTATATTGACTAAAACACTCTCTTATTTTTATTCAAGTAATTTACCATAACCTGACATTTACTTGTCTGTGTCACCTCACTTCGTTGAGGCCCCATTATAGAAAGAACACTGCCTGTATGTTACCCACATTGCCTACAACAGTTTTTAGCACTCAGTGAGCCATAAATAAGTATTTGTAAAGGTAATTTAAACCTTGGAGGTTTCACTTATAATATTTTTTTATTTTTTAATTAAAAGAGATCTGTGGTTTCCCTAAAAACAAAACAAAAAACCATAGAATCCTGAGTTTAGCTTTCCACACAGGGATAATTAGACGAAACAGAAGACCAGTAGCTCTTCTTCCCTCCCTATCTTCTCTATCCCTCTTGCACTCTCTCTGCTTCCCCCTTCTGCCACCCCTCCTCCTGTGCATTTGGTCTATTCTGCAATCCCACTTCCTCCCTCCGACAAGTATTCTCCCTTATAACCAATGTTTCTAAACCTAGGTGTTTTTGCTTCCCACACTTCAGAAAATTGGAATGTCTAGAGATATTCTTGATTGTCACAACTAGCCAGGGTAGTACCGATGACATCTGTTCCATCAAGACTAAGGATGATGGTGAACATCCAACAATATCCTACAATGCATTAGGACATTCCCCCACAACAAAGATAATCTGGAGCACAATGTCAATAGTTCTGAATCTGAGATTACTACCACAAACTAAACTTCTCTGATTCCATAGATAGTTCCAACAGCCTCCAGCAGAAAAAAACCTTTCTTTCCTTCTTGGTGCACTCACTGACACACAAGAGAATATAAAAGCAAAAAAGGTTTTCTATGAGTATTATAAAACATCTCAAATGAAAATAAGAAGCCCTTGAGGATTTGAATTGATATTTCCCCAAACAGGACATACAGGTGTCCAATAGACATATGAAAATATGCTAAAAATCACTAATCAGGAAAATGGAAATCAAAATCACAATGAGATAGCACCTCAGAATGGCATCGTCAATAAATCAACAAAAACAATTGTTAGCTAGAATGTAGAGAAAGGGAACCCTGGGGCATGGTTGACAGGAATGCAGATTGGTGCAGCCAACATGGAAAGGGTATAAAAGTTCCACAAAAATTTAAAGACAGAGCTACTCCATGACCCATCAATTCTACTGCTGGCTATTTATCTGAAGAAATAAAAAAAAAAACACTTACCGGAAAAGATATATTCACCCCTATATTCTTCATTGCAGTATTATTTACAATAGTCAGGATATGGAAGCAACCTAAATGTCCATCAACAGATAAAATAATAAAGATGTGGCACATATCACAATAAAATATTACTTAGCCATAAAAAAAACTTAACACAACAACATGAATGGACTTAGAAAGGTATCATGCTAAGTGAAATAAGACAGAGAATGACAAATAATACATTATTTCACTTATAAGTGGAATATAAAAAGCAAAATTAATGAATAAATAAAACATAAATAAACTCATACATACAGAGAACAAGCTGATGGTTGGCATATGGAAAAGATGAAAGGGATTAAGGAGTACAAATTGTCAGTTATAAATATAGCCATAATGACATAAAGTACACCATAGGGAATATCCTATATAATAAAAGCCTAATATGCTAAGTGGCTGGTTGTCTGGTGACTGGTGGACTGTTCAACCAGTCAAAGAGTAATATGCTAATGATATCAACAAATCAAAGTGTAATATGCTAATGATATGCTAAGGCTGCTCAAAGCTCACTATTATGTGCACTGACCACCAGGGGGCAGACAGATGACTGGTCAACCAGTCACTATGACCTGCATTGACCACCAGGGGCAGATGCTCTGACTAGTAGGTTAGTTTGCTGCCGGGGTCCAGCCAATTGGGACAGAGTAAGGTGGGCCACACACACCCTGAAGCCCTCCTGCAGTCCCTCCCTGGCTGGCCAACCTCCTGCATCCCTCCCCAGCCCCAATCATGCACCCGTGGGGTCTCTGGGCCTGGCCTACACCCTCTTGGGGGATGTTGGAGAGCCGGTTTCAGGCCAATCCCATATGCCACTCCCCTCAAGAGGACACTAGACACAGGGCTTACCCATAGGGGCCCTACCCATGAATAAATTCATGCACTGGGCCTCTAGTAGTCAATAACATTATAATAATTATATATATATATATATATATATATATATATATATATATATATATGGTATCAGATGAATACTAGAACTGAAACTAATATTATATTGTATGTCAACTGTAATTGGAAAAAAAATTAAGTAAGATGTCTTACTTTAAACACTCAAGTTACAAATATCAGTTGTTTCATAATATTCCAACATTAAAATATTTCTACTGGATTTTAATGAATAGTAGTGAACCCTCATAGTGAAAACACTGGAAGTATAACAAAATGTTAATAGGGGAGGAAGAATAATTTCCCTCTACATTTCTAGATTCTTGGCTGAGACCACTGCATCTACCCTCCGTAACAAAAGACAGATCAACAAGAGAAAAATAGAGGTTTAATAAAATATAGATTTAATTATTAAACCAGCTGAAAGAACCTTGAAGGGCTAGAGGAAAGTTTCTTCTTCCCCTACCATATGAAAAAGACATGTTAAAATTGTTCATAATACTTACAGAATAAGAAACGCTTTTAATATGTAGACATTGGCTTTTATCCTGAACCAAGCATGTTTTTAACTTTAAAAAAGCCTAAAATTATTAATTTTAAAATATCAATTAAAAAATAAAATTTAGCCAAAGCCGGTTTGGCTCTGCGGACTGAAAGGTCCCAGGTTCGATTCCGGTCAAGGGCATGTACATTGGTTGTGGGCAAATTCCCGGTAGGGGGTGTGCAGGAGGCAGCTGGTAGATGTTTCTCTCTCATCGACGTTTCTAGTTCTCTATCTCTCTCCCTTCCTCTCTGTGAAAAATCAATAAAATATATTTTAAAAAAATAATAAAATAAAATTTAAACTCTGAAAGCTGTAAGTTTAGCACATTGAGATCATAGATTTCCAAGATTAGCTCAATTTGCAAGCAGTGTTTTAAAAAAGCATATTAAAATCTGTCCTCTTAAAACTTAAAAAAATACTTTTGATATATCAACTTTAGCTTTTATCCTGAACTAATTAGTGTTGTCAAAATCCTAAGATGTCAACATTCATGAGGAAGCTGAGATTTTCAGGATAATAAAAAGTTCTCATCATTTCATAAAAAATAAATGTCAAGTTGGATAAGAACCCATCTTGTTGGTTTATAGTGTTTATCGTAATCAATTTAATATCACTTCCAGCAGTGTGGCACCGGTACTGCATAAACAATATGATAATTGGAATTTCTCTGCTCTTTGAATTAGTAAGCAAGTTACAGTGCATATCAATCATGCATAATGAGTCTGAAGCATAGCTTGATTATAGTTCATTTGCATAAGAATTTTCTATAATTTTTAAACTGATCATTTTTAATTCAGAATAGATTTAAATGCCACGTAACTGCTGTTCTCTTCCTGAAATACTAAGCAATCTTCTAACATAATACAAAGATGCTAATCAATATTTTTAATGCAGATCCTAGCTTACTAAGGAGTTTTCATCTCTCTACATGCTGTTAAATCTCATTACACTGTCACCTTTCTAAGGTTCACAATTGGAGTACACATTTAGTTCAATTCTAATTGATATATTACTCCATTCCCTTTATGAGGGAAACATCTTTTAATAATCCTTGGATTGTCCAATTTAAAGGATAGTTTGTTCTCTTTGTATCTGTCGTTTGTAAAATCCCTTCTATTAATTTGCACATATTGATTTAAACATATTCTCTCACAAGCCAAAATTCTGAAGAGTAAAAATTAAACAAGCAGGAACCAACAGACAAATAAATATAGATCTAGAAGTTAAATTACGAGGAAATAAAGTATAGAAATAAAAACAGCTTACTAAACATAATTTAGAAACATAATCTATTTGGGAATTCTTACATTAAAATAATTACTCATAAGCTATTCAGAGCATAGGCATTTTCTTGAATTTCCTATATATATTTCTTACAGTAGTCATGCGAAACATTAAAATCTTTTAATAAAACTTTTCAAAAGAATAGAGACCAAAACAAGGGATGAAGCAATTGACTCGTTTTTTAAAGCACACCATGCACTGACAATGACTTTTTAAAATGTCTAATAGGAAAGAAAAAAGAAAAAGAAAAAAAAAAGAATGGTTTATATGGGAGAAATAAGCACTTGGGAAAAAATGAATTGAACTTACTAAGGAAACTCCAAGTCTCTAAGCAATGCCAAGTTCCAGCTTGTTGGCTAGAAGGTAGGATTCCTGATAGATCTTATTATTATACAATGAATATCCTATTATTTCAAGGGAAAAAAGTATATATTCTCCACCAAGGTAATACGTGCCCTCCCCCCCTTGTCCAGTTCCCCTCACCTCATCTAAAGAAACCCTGAAATTTCCATGGAGAGAAATCTGCTTGGTAAAATGATTTACTGAATCATTCTGAGACATTTTTTTCCCCATCTGTAAATTACTAGTTTAAAAAAAAAAATCCTACTTTAGATGGTACCATGAATACACATTTGCTTAAGAAAAAATATTTCTCCTTTAGCCACGTGTTCAAGTGCACCTCTAATTCCTAAAGCATACTGATTCACTTTCATTCAATCATATAAAGCTTCTACAAACAGAATATGTAATATTCTTTCAAAAGTGGCCTGTGTGAAATTGTAATAATCTGTTTCACATTTCAAAAATCACAAGATTCCTGACATTTCCTAGAAGAGAAGATTCATCCTTAGTGCGAGATCCAAAACGACTTTTAATTTAGCACAGCAAAGACAAACCAGCTATGTTCCTTTCCCCCAAAAGCAATATTGTATGTCACCAAAATCGAATTTAAATAAATGACCATTGAGGTATTTAGGGTGTGCAGAATAACCCCTATGTCACACAGTGCCTTCCACTTCCATAGCCACTGATGAGGCCACGTAGGAACTGCAAGTACAAGCCTCTTTTCTCACAGATTAGCTTAAAAACCTCAAACAAATTACAACCTCAAGGTAAAGATAAAGACATGATAATGGACTTTGAAAGCTCAAATTTCGGGACTCCAGAGATTAGCCAAATTATAACAAACAAATTCGAATTTAAACATAAAGAAAAGAAAAGAAAAAGATTATATCTTCCCTTGCCCCACAAATGTAAAATCACCAGATGCTAAGGAAGTGGCAAATTTCACCTCCCCTCACCCACCCCATTCCGAATGTTCTGGAGTCTCTGCAGAGTCACGCCTCGCCACCTCTCTTACCTGATTCATCAAGGTTTGACATTGGGCCAAATGGCGATAAAGCTCTAGACACGATTTACAGCCACTTGTTATGCACGCAGCAGCTATGGCTATACATGCGTGCTCTGCACACCACCTGGGCCTATTTATGCGTGCACACGCTAGCCGGCACGCACACGCTAGCCGGCACGCACACGCTAGCCGGCACGCACACGCTAGCCGGCACGCACACGCTAGCCGGCACGCACACGCTAGCCGGCACGCACACGCTAGCCGGCACGCACACGCTAGCCGGCACGCCGGCACGCACACGCACCAGTGTGCACCTGCACATGCGCATGTGTTCTTTCCGGAAACCCGCCTTGATTTACCCGTCTTACCTCCTATTCTCCCACCTGGCAAATTCCAAAAGAATGTTTTCATGTCTATTTTCTCGTTCTTGTTTTTCATCTCTCATCTCCTCAAGTGTCTCAATTCTTTTATCTTTGCTCCATTTCTCTTCCGTTCTAGTTTCTCATTCTTGCTCCCATTCTTTTATCTCGCATTATTGTTTTCTCATTATACCAAAGTCTCTTGGTTTATTTCATCTTCTTCACGTTTCCTTCTTATTCCTCATAAATGTTCTTGTACTTTGTTTTACATTATTCTCGTGGTTAATCTCATATTTTCAGCATATTTTCCACATTTTTCTTAATTCGTTTCACTTTTTTTCATTCTCACTTTCATTATGGTCTCATCTCTTCCCCATTAAACTTATATTCTTTCATTTTCACATGTTCTCTTTTCCCTTTCTTGTATTTATATATTTCTCTTTTCTCACAGTCTCATTTTAATTCACCCATTTTTACAGCATCACATTATATTATATTTTCTCATACTTGGCATTATGTTCCTTTACTAGCACTCATTCTCTCCCATGTTTTCCCGTCACATTTCTCTCACATACACTTTCACACTTTCTTTGCAATAGTTGTTCCCTCTCATTAAAAACAAAACAAACAAACAAAAAAAAAAAACACACACACACATGTTTTTGATCTGCAGTTGAGAATATGACTATTCGGCACTGGCTGGTGTTGCTCAGTGGTTAGAGCACATGTGTCAAACACAAGGCCCGCGGGCCAAATCCAGCCCGCCAGGCCTTGCAATGTGGCCCGCACCGCGCTGTCATCACTGCACTCCACTGTCAGTTTATGACATTGTCAGTTTATGACTGTTCAGTAAACCATTCGGCCCGCGATTTAGGCTGGATTTTAGATTTTGGCCCCTTCTCTGATTGAGTTCGACACCCCTAGGTTAGAGTGTCAGCCTGCCAACCACAGGGTTAGGGTTAGATTCCAGTTAAGGGCAAATGCCCAGGTTGTAGGTTCACTCCCTGGCCCCAGTCAGGGTGTATGTAGGAGGCAGCCCATTGTTGTGTCTCTCTTACATCAATATTTTTCTCTCTCTACCTTCTTCTTCCCTCCCTTCCACTTTCTCTCAATGAAAAAATGTCCTCAGGTGAGTATTAACAAAAAAAAAGAAGAAGAAGAAGAAGAAAAGAAGCAGAATATGACTATGTGGGAAACTTGCTTAAATTATACTCAGTTTTTGACTACGTGGGGGTGAGGTTATTGCCCTTAATCTTTCCTTTGTTCAACAGTCAACTATAATTATTAGGTCTCATTAGTTGTCCACAGTCATACCACACAGTTACAGAAATTTCTAGAAGCAACAAGGGCCTACAGAAATCTCAATTCAAAGTTCTCAACCAGTTTCTCTTTAAGGCACATTGTTTCCTCAAAAAATCAATGAATCTCTCTGAGGGTCTCACAGTCCTACAGGCCCCAACTAGGTCACAAAGAAGCCCAATCTCTTTCCCTATGTGTCCATTTAAAGCCTTTCTTTATATGTATCTTTAAAAAGTTCAGACAAATGGAAACATAAAAATAAATACACTGCTTGGGGATGGGAAATAGGTTATTGCAAGCATCCTTAAGCCATGGGAGTAACTAAAAAAAGATAAGGGTTAAAAAATAAGTTTAAGACAAAGCCCTTAGGTACATATAATTCAAATTCTAAGAACCAGGTGAGGGGAAAAGAATGAGCAAACAGATCCTGAAAAAAAGTTAAATGATTGTGAGAGAAGAATGTTTCAGAAGTGCCAAAGTTTCAGAGATACTGGAGAGAAAATATGGTATAGACTCAATTCTGTATTTGACCACAGGAAGACAAAATATTCTAAGAAGAGTTTCAGTGAAGTGGATAGAGGCTATAATAAATTAAAATACTAAAGGAAGAGAACCCACATAGATTCATCTTTATGCTTGATTGTACAGATCTGGTAAAGTATAACTGAAGATCAGTCTGCCAGCCCAGTGTCAAATAAAAACAAAGCTGGACTTAAGAGAAATTTTATTCAAAGGACTTTTAAAACAGGGAGGACACTCCAACCTCAGGATCTGCAAGATTCTCCAAATCAAACAGAAAAAGGCTTTCCTATATAATAAAAGCATAATATGCAAATTGATCAGACAGCTGAACAGCAGAACAACCATCCTGAAGACCATCCAGGACCACGCTATGGCACCCACTAGCACCAGGCCAGTCAAGGAGGGTGTGATGTGATTGGTCGGAGGCCCAGCCATTGCCCCATGATTACCCTGCAGAGGGAGGCCACCAGCTGGTGGGGCAATCAATCAGGGGCCCCATGATTGCTCCAAAGAGGGAGGCCCAGGCTATGGACCTTCGGGCTGTGGTGGGTGGAGGGGACCTTCATCTGCAAGGGAAGCCCGAGTCCTAGGTGCCATAGGGAAGCTGGTGCCAGCAGCCCGGGAAGGAAGGCCTACTCTTGCATTAATTTAGGGCAGTAGGTCTCTAGTTCTTATATAAGAAGCAGTAAGCTGTGTTAGCAAGAATTTCTGGGGGAGTGGGGCAAATGTTGGGAGTAGATTGGTAAAATCAGGTTGCTTCAACAGAAATTTTTTCTCTCAGTCAACCATTTCTTGATTCTGAGAATGAGCTGTTAAGGGGGTGAGCCAAGTCAGAGAGTAGATAATCATGAGGACTTGGTCATCTGTAGTGAGTTAACACTACTTGCTCTACCTAGAAGCGTCCAATGGTAAATCTGTTCTGAACAGAATGCTTAGACCGACCACTCCATTTTTAACATTTATTTCTATTTCATTCAACAAATATTTTTGGAACTTATTGTGTGCCATAGCTATGTCTTATTTCTTTTTCTGTTCCAGTCCAGTTTAAACTAAAAAATAAAATACACAAATGGGAACAGTTTTAATGATTAGGAAAGCCAAATTTCTTTCATTTTGGAGGACAAAAAGAGGATTATAACAGTAAAGTGACTTGCCCACAGGCCATACAACTAACTACCGGTAGTAGCAAAACCAGGCTCTAACCCTTAATCCTTAATCTCTCTCTCTCTCTCTCTCTCTCACTCTCTCTCTCTCTCTCTCTCTCTCACACACACACACACACACACACATACATACACACACACACACACACACACACACACACATTTGATTATATCTCTGAAAAACTATCATGGTCACTGAAAATGAAAATAGGTATCCTTTTGCTTAAGAAAGTATTTTGGCTTTGCTGTATAGTTATATTTAATTTAACTTTGCTTATACATTTTATTTCAGTTTTTCTAAATTATAAAGTCAATAGTTTTATCTTGGAACATATATACCCACAAGAAAAAAAAATGACTTTTTTCCCCCCATGCATAAAATTGCATTATAGAAAATGGTCATGAGTCCATGAAAATAGCAGGAGAACATTAAGTCATGCTGAGGTCAGGTATGTTTTTGGTTTTAATTAGTCAGACTGTAATATAACCAAAATATAATTTGCTGTTACTATCATATTAACAAGGTCATTTTTATAATGAATAAAGCTCAGCCCGGCTGGTGTGCCTCAGTGGTTGAGAATAAACCCATGAACCAGGAGGTCATGGCTCAATTCCCAGTCAGGGCATACTCAGGTTGCAGGCTCAATCCCCAATATGAGTCGTGCAGAAGGCAGCCAATCAATGATTCCCTCTCATCATTGATGTTTCTATCTCTCTCTGCCTCTCCCTTCCTCTATCTGAAATCAATAAATACTGTATAATTTTGTGTGTGTTTTTAATGAATATAGCTCAAAATAACCTTAAGTGAATCTGCTCAGAAGAATTTGTTTGGCTATTAATATTTATCAGAAGATACTACAGAATTCACACTTTCTCCATATGCAGCCTGAAGTGAATAGAAAGTAGTAATGAGCAAGATAACATGATGAATTAGGTAGAAAAAAATCTAATCTAAAAGGAGACATTAACTGTGATTAAATGTATTGTTTGCTATGCCTATTGCAGTGAAAAACAAGAACTTGAGAAATTGTAACCCATCTCTTTTACAACATGAAATATGGGAAAATGTATGATAAAACTAATATGTCATTGAAATCTGTCACTTGTATGGTCTCTTGCCTGTTTATCTTTTATTTGGTTTATATTTTCATATTCTTAGAAACCATTTATTTCTAGAGCTTCTAATGACATTATACTACATTATACATATTATGATCTAGATATCAAGATTGAATGAAAATAAAATAGCTGTTCCAAAGATGTATGAATATGACAAAAAAACAACAATCTCATCTCCTTAAATCAAGAACAATTGCCTAGAGATAAGATGATAACATTTTGCTAACTACAGACAATAAATAATAAAATAGAAATAAAATGGAATAATAAAATGCACAATTTTAACCATCAAACATGTGTTATCCTTAATGTGTGCCATATGTTGCAGATTTGAAACTATGCTTTTCATAAGTACATTTGAAAAATGAGATGTTTCAGAGTGACAAAATAGATGGCATATTACATTTTTCTCTCATGCCTCCTCCTTACACCATGACTATAACTTAATAAGATTAAACCAGAAAACTACGCACTTTCCCTTTAATTAAAGAATTTTTGACCAATAGATATATACAAACATATATACGTACACATATACATATTTATATTCATATATGTACATGCTCAAAGTTTTAATTAACTAAGGCAAACAGCAATTCATTTCATACATAAACAGATCAATTTTAACCATTTAAATAACACAAAATAAGGGTAAAAATGTATTTGGGGGTATATTGATACCGCCAAGTATATATTAGAGGAGAAAGTACGAGTGAGCACTAGATAGTAGTGAAAGGAATTTTAGAGAGAGGATAGGCAGTTTTAGGGAATGGGGGTCCATGGGAGAAGAATGCACATGTAAAGGGAAGAAGATAACTTCAAGAGGCCAGAATGCTTATCTTATGTTCATGGAGGATAGGGAAATGTTACAAGAGGAAGGCATATATTCACAGAGGATAGAGGAATGTTGAAAGATAAGGTGGAGAGATAAAGGGGAGCTTCATGTGGGCTTTGAACTTTGAAAGTGATACTCTGCAGAAGAATGACCAATTAGGAAAGCACAAGGGTCATAAATTAAGGAAGTGTCTAATTAGAGTCATATTCAGACAAAGAGCTGCAGCATTTATAAACCCAGAGACAAAGAGTCTCAGGAGAATTTGTTAATTTTTCTCATTAGTGAGAGAGCAGGCTTTTCCCATTTGTGGACCCTTCACCAGAGGATCCCCTTTGGGGACACCCTTGGCCAGAGGGAGTTTATATATGCTTCAAACAAACTTCAATATTTTTATTAAAGAATCCTTTTAGATTTGCCTACAAGTTTATTCTTCAAACTTCATAAGGCAGGAACCCACAAGAGGGATATTCTGATCATCCAAACTCAGCATATCAGTAGGAACATACAAATCTTATAGAGCTAGATTTGGGGTTGAGTCCCAACTTTTAAATGACTCAGATAAATAACTGAATCTCTCTATGCTTCACTTTGTCTAGTTGGAAAATGGAACTTATATCTTCTATTAAGAATCCAATAAGATAACATGTGAACAATTTTTTCATAAACTTATAAAGATCAATACACATGAAAAACTATTTAACTTAGCTAGCCAACCTCTCCACATATCCCTCAGTGGACTGATTGAATGGTAAGCCCTACAAGGAAACATATGGTGTTGTAGATGTCAACTGTAATTTTATAACTTTTTTATACTTACAAATGGTCTCAGTTTCCTCAGCCCTTAATTTAGCCTACAACATGATATAAATAAAACTGCCTAGTTTTGGGATCCAGATCTCTGGGTTGGAATCCCAGCTACCTTTTCTGTCATGTGATTCTTATCTTAGGCATATGATTTCAACTTTCTAAGCTTCAAGTTATTTATTAACATAGTGATAAAAATGGTACCTACTTCCCAAACCTCTTTGCATGAGATAATGCTTCTTAATTTTTAGCATCATACTTGGTAGAGTGCCATTTACAATAAGTTTTCCACATGTAGGTGACCAATATTACAAATAGGTGTCTTACCAGTGAAACATAATAAAAGGCTAATATGCAAATGGTCATCACACCGTGATGCCATAAAAACCAATCAGCAGGAACTTGAAGCTGCAAGGTGCCTGGTTGGGAGAGGGGACCTGAGGCTGTGCCCCCTGCCTGGTGGGGATTGACAGGGGTGTTGTGCCAGCCAGGTCTGGGTCTCATGTGATTTCAAGGTGCATGCGGGTGGGCAGGGACTTGACACTAGGTCCTGAGGCTTACCTCAAACTCTGACAGGAGGGATATTTTCATATACATTTTATTAATTTTTTTTCATCTCTTACACTTCTATTATAAAGAAAGGGAAAATAGCAATTTTAAAATATTTCCTCTAATTAATTCCCTAAAATATGCACAAATTTTGTGTGCCAAGCCATTAATTTATATATAAACAAAACACTATATGTAAGGGTGAAGTTTCCAAGCAACCCTTAAATGAAATAGGTATTTGAATAACAATGTAATAACATCTTCAACTAATGTTAACTTGCCCTTTACTAGATGATCTGCCACTATAAGCCTAGTGGTAAAAGTTCTGCCAGGGATAAATGATTGCCTATGAACTTGGATAAGCATAAAGCACACTCAATTTGCAGTGGTGGAAACTTGCATGTTCAGACTCCCTGTTCTCTAAGTACCTGCTCGCTTCTCCAAACCACAACAGAGAAGAAGGAAGAACTAGTTACAGTCACTCTTTTTGGAAGTAGTGATTTTATATATATACTAGAGACTTGGTGCATGAATTCGTACATGGGTGGGGTCCCTCTGGGTGGCCTGCAGGGATCGGGCTAAAACCCGCAGTCCAATGCTGCCTGCAGTTCCTACCTGCTGTTCTCACTCATCGCAGGCCCACTTGGCCTGCCTCGGGCTCATGCCCAATCAGTCCCTATTAGGAGAGACTTGAGGCTAGGCTTGCGCTGCCATAGCAACACTTGCCAGCCATGAGCCCTGCATCTGGCACCTGCCCAAGGGGAGTGGCCTGAGGGATCAGGCTGAAACTGGCTCTCTGACATCCCCTGAGGGGTCCCAGATTGTGAAAGGGCATAGGCCAGGCTGAGGGACCCACTAGTACACAATCATGCTGGGGAGGGACCACAGGAGGGCTCCAGGGTGTGTCCAGCCTGTCTTGCTCAGTCCAGACCATCTGAACCCCAGCAGTAAGCTAACCTACTGGTCGGAGCATCTGCTCCCTGGTGGTCAGTGCACATCACAGCAAGTAGTTAAGCAGCCTTAGCATATAATTAGCATATTATGCTTTGATTGGTTGTTCAGTTGTTCTGCCATTCAGTCTATTTGCATATTACCCGATATGCAAGAGGCCCGGTACATGAAATTTGTGCACGGGTAAGGTCCTTAGGCCTGGCCAGAGATCAGGGCTGATCGGGGCCTTCTGGTTGCTGGTGGGGCCTTCCTTTGTTCTGTGCTGTCCCTGGGTGGTCAGTGCACATCATAGTGAATGGTCGAACTTCTGGTCAGTCGAACTCCTGAGGGGACAATTTGCATATTAGCCTTTTATTATATATAGCCTTTTATTAGTCTGAAGGCTAACGCTCTATCCACTGAGCCAAACCATTAGGGTTGGGAGCAGTGATTTAGAAGCCACTTGATTTGTGGACTGTAGTTTTTCATTCCTCTGTCTCCACTTACAGCTAGCATTGGCTTTATCCCACAAATCATGTCTGAAAATTTCCAGAGATTTTTGTATCTATTTCACAAACAATAATTTTGAGGGGAAAACAAATTGTGAATAGATATAGGTGAGTAATTAGTACCATGAAAATAAAATTAAAGGAAGAAAATGGAGAGAGCAGATGCTGGGATGGGACTATTTTATTTCATATCATTTTTTTAAATATATTTTATTGATTTTATACAGAGAGGAAGGGAGAGAGATAGAGAGTTAGAAACATCGATGAGAGCTGCCTCTTGCACACCCCCTACTGGGGATATGCCCGCAACCAAGGTACATGCCCTTGACCGGAATCGAACCTGGGACCCTTCAGTCCCCAAGCCAACGTTCTATCCATTGTGCCAAACCGGTCCCGGCTGGGATGAGACTATTTTAAATTGAGTGGTTAGGGAAGGCCACATGTATTCTTAATGTTTGATCAGAACCCTGAAAGAGGAGAGTGCATGATCTATGCAATTGTCTGGAAAAAGGGCATTTGGGGAAGAGGGGACAGCAAAGACAAATATCCTGAGATAAAAGTGTGTTTCATGTGCTTGAGGGCCAGAAAAGAGAGCAGTCCGGTGACAACAATGCAGACAAGGGGGTGAGAGAAGTGGCTAATAGGCCTTGTATACAGATTTCTACACTAATAATATATGCACCAGACTTTCATGGAAAACATAGTAAAATATTCTTAACCACACACAAAAGAAGACCTAAGTAAATGAAAGGGATAGTACGTTTTCTACACAAGGAAATTCACTATCAGAAAGAAAAAGAACACATTTCCCCAAACTGATATGTAGTCTCAATGTAATAATGCCAATCAAATATCTACAGTCTTTTATAGTGTGTTTTAAATATTTTATAATTATGCATTTGTTTGCTAAAATGGCCCAAAATAAGGATTTTTGTTCATCAAAAGATACACAAAGTTAATAAATAGGTGACAGCTTGGGAGATGAAATGTTCATTGTCAAAACATAAGAAATTAACATGTAATCTATACATAATACTCAAATTAATAGCAAAATCAGAGATACAGATATTAAAAATGGACAAAAATATGAAACAGAAAATTGAATATATTGTACTAGTAAATCAAAGAAATGAAAATTAAACTATGAACTAATATTTGCCCTCCAGGTTATTGTAAAAAATGTGAAAATCTGATATCAAATGTTGGCAGGTACCATGTACTTTTATGTACATTGATGAGTAGTCCAGTACAGCCACTTGAGAGAGATTACTTAGTGAAAGTAAGTGTATACATACTGTATGATCCAACAAACACCACTCCTGAAATATTACTCCATAGAAGCTCAGGTCACAGAACAGTAAGAGGGTTTGTATAAGGTTGTTTATCACAGAGTTGTATGTGTTACTGTTCATCACCAAGAGAGTGGATAAACAAATGCGGATATGTACAATGGAATACTCTGCAGCTGTGGAAACAATAAACCAGATTTTTTCTTAGCCACCTGGGTGGATTTTGAAAACATAGCACTAAGTGAAAACATCTGAAACCATAATATATATAACTCAATACCATTTGTATAGATTTTTAAAAATACAAAAATACTGTATTCTTCACAAAGGCATAGAATCTTGATAAGTTAAAACAATGAAATCTTGCATGTTCTTTCTCTTCTCTCTTTCTCAACATTACTTAGTCTTGTGACTTGGATTCAGAATTATGTTGCTTTGAGCCTAAGGATAACATGAAATTCACTCTTCACAAGAAATGGACAAATCCATGACAGTGGCTTACATAAAAGATATTATGTAAATCACTCTACAGTTGACACTTGCATAGGAAGAAAGGAGGAAAGAGGTTGATAACACGTTTATGTTTGAAGGTCACTGTTCTCAGATGAGTGAAGGAACAATTTGACATTTTCTTTTAAGAGGTTTTTGTAACAATTTTGTTAAAATAAAAAGGAATAAAATATCTTTGATGCTGCTAAGAAACAGTTCATAAAATATATTATGGAGCAGAACAGTACCAATAATGCATTATGTTTATAACCCTCCATATGTCCATGTGAGATGGCCAGGTCAAGAATGAGGATCTATGTGGCTCCTGATGACAGGGGCAGAAAGAAATATTGGGGAACAGCTATAATTAAGAAATATTAATCATGTTCTGTTTTCCATGATTGTTTTGTTCTGATTAAAGAAGGCACACTCTAACTTGGCTGGCAGTTGCATGTGGGAGCTGGGGGCTCACCTGGAGATGTGGCCCATCCCAAACTGCCTATTGTCATGGAAATTTTAACAACCTTGTTGCATAAAACTGAGCTGCCAGCCCTTTGAAGACCCCAAGCCCTTTGCATACCCTCAGGCATTTCCAAATCTACACTCACATTACCTGTAAACTGCCCATTTGGCATACCCTTTTACCTACTTCCCCATATAATCTTCTTCCTTCTACCCAATATAAACAGCTAGTTTATGGTGGGCTACAGAGCAAATTTTTGTGGATGACCTGCTGCTCTCCCATACTGCTGTTATTACTGTAATAAATGCTCATATATGGTTTGTTTACATAAAAAACATTGAAACCTGTGAAGAATTTTTGTGAGTTTATTTGAGCCAAACTGTTGACATATGCTGGGAAGCAGAACCTCAAGGAATTGAGATAATGCTCTGGAGAATGGCAGGTTACATCTATATTTATACAATGCAATAAAAAAAAAAGGGATGTAGGTGGGTTACATGAAATCCATTAGTGATAGATTAAGGAGGTGTGATAAAGCAAATCGGGGTAAACCCCTGGGATTGTATAAAAAGTAAAATGATGGACACATACTTAGGTGGGTGCAGGAACAATTAACATAACAATAAAGGAATTTGTAGTATCTGTCCAGTGGCCCAGATACATTAGGTTGTGCCCCAAGTGGTCCAAAAAAGGGAAGTTACAAGTTACCCAGATATTTCAAAGGGTATATTATTATAGATGCAAAAAGACCTATAGGCTCAGTTAAGGTAAAGGTTGACCTTGTCAGTGAAGATACTGGCCTATGATGTAACTACCCACCATAACTGCTTTTAGTTAAAGTTTAATTTAAAACCATCCTTTGTGGTTACTTTAGGTCTCTGACTTTGCAAGACCTCCATGCAGGACTTCTCTGAGCTTGTCAGGTTAGCATGTGGCCCCCTTTGTCCACACATCCTCCTTTTGGTCATAAATCAATTCAAAGGATGCATTGATGACCAAACTTTTGGTTGGATAATGGAGTTCCACAGTGGTAGGAAGGTTCATTCCTAGGATGTCTCAATGTCAACATGTCTTGCTGAACAGATGGACCACTGGGGATGGGGCAAGACCATAACCTTAGATGGCATTTAAGGTCGAATTATTATTATTCCAAAAGGGCAGGTAAATGGGAGGCAGTCAGATCCTATATGTCTTTGTTAAAAAAGTATTCTGGATCATTTCTAATATTAGAGCCATCATGATCTGAGTCTTTTTGCTGTTTGTCAAGTTTTGTTTTTCTGCATTTAGTATAACATTTACATACCAGGAATAAAAATAACAATAATAAACCAGTAACACTGATTAGGAACAGAAAATGTCTATTATTAGATAAGGAAGTATCTGAAGGGAAACAAGTATTTGATATTATCCAGAAGTTCCAATTTTTCTTCTGGGCAGTAAATTTTATTCAGTCCTATATTTAGATGATATTCATCTAAAATACTCATCTAGATTAAATATATATATTATTATATCAGAGGAATTATTAGGGAAGTGTTCTTGGAGATGTTTGTCCAAGGTAAGTCCTTTATAATAGATATAGCCTAAAAAATGTATCAAAGCTAATAGCAGACCACCAGTGTGTGTGCCAAAAAGACAACAACAAAAAACAAACACACACACAAAAAAACATTAACTTTATTACTGTTCATGATAATCAAAATATCATTGGTAGGAAATCTTTCATGTCTAATAGGGAAAGGGGTCTAGGGAGACAGATATTGTTTCCATTAGGAAATCATAAGGAGGATAACAGCAGTATAAAAATCACTTTTATAGCCAAAACCGGTTTGGCTCAGTGGATAGAGCATCGGCCTACTGACTGAAAGGCCCCAGGTTCAATTCCAGTCAAGGGCATGTACCTTGGTTGTGGGCACATCCCCAGTGGGGGGTGTGCAAGAGGCAGCTGATCGATGATTCTCTCTCATCAATATTTCTAACTCTCTATCCCTCTCCCTTCCTCTCTGTAAAAAAATCAATAAAAATATATTTAAAAAAATCACTTTTATATACATTCAATCAATAACAATTAGCTGATATAAGAACAAGGTTTGAGCAGCATCGATTTGTGTGTATACAGGCCTTGTTGATGACTTGGGATTGCTGTCTACCTCCTCCGTAGTCAGTAGCTTCTCATCCTTGAGATGAAGGCGAATATGAGAGACAGGGGCAAATTACCATTCATGGTTAGGTACTGGATATGGTAAAGTCCCTTTAATACTGTTGGAGAGGGTCTTTCATTAATGTATTTCCCAATGGACAAAAGTAACCGGATTGTTATAGTCTTTGCATTTGTCTCCTGGGAATACTGTGAAATGAATGTTACTAATTTGTTAGTTCCTATAATGCAGAATGTCGGCTTTTTACTTTTCCTTATATTTGGTAAACAAAAAACAACAATATTTTAAACAGAGTCATAAGAATAATTATAAGTTTATTTAATCCCATAGTTATTTTTGCTTATCCTAATTATTTGCCACTAGGTTTTTTTCTTTTAATTCAGTTATTCCTTGAAGTTCTATAAATCTTCATCCAGTTCAAAGATATGACCTGCTTAGAAGTCTGCAACTTAGAGTAAGTCAGAGCTCTTTTCATGGATTTTTCTAAAGACATAATATACCTACAAATGCATCAGAGTACAGCAACAGCTGTCCATGAAAGACAAAATTTTAAAGTGGCATGGTTATAGATTTGGTAAAAACAAAACAAAACACAACACTTTGCTTTTATATAAAATATAACAGTCCAAGTCAACAATTTCTTGGTAAATAATAATTCCTGTAAAATGACATAGGGAGTAATATAAAATGTGTATACTTTTAGATTCAATTATAATTTCAGCATATAAAGAATAAATAATAAGTAAGACTTTAAAATGCGGCACATGACTTATTGCAAGAGGTGTATTGAGCATTGAAAATAATTCATAAACTCCCAATGTGTGAAATGTAAATACCTATCGTATCCTTGGCAGACGTCCCCACAGAGAATCATCACTCTTGGCTTGCCTGGTATCCCTGACTGGACACATGCTACCCCCCTGAAAGTTTCCTGTTTGAACTTGGCTTTGAATCTTTGCAAGTTTCTTTCTGAAGCAGACTGAAATTCCTATAACATTCATTTTAACAAAATATATGTATATAAATAGAACATAGTTATTAATTTTTATGTGACAAAGCTTCCCATGTAATGTCAAGTATATTAAATAGGCCTAATTTAGTTTTAAAATATTTCCTTTAAAAAGAGAGAATAAAGAGAGAATAAGTCCTCGAGTCATTCCAGGGCCCTTGGAATGTCCCAAAGCTATCTCTCAGTTAAAGTCTTGAAATTTAACATGGAAAGACTATCAAATATACACAATTCAAAGATCATATCACACACTCTTTGTAATTATTCTAAAAGACATCAATTAAGTTTAAAGCAGTTTTAATAATAAAATTTTATTTTGGACTATAGAATTAATCCCCCTTTTTTCCAGGCCAATAAAAATTGTATCGTAGGTTGAAATTTTACTACACATAGTACATAGACAACATAAACATAAAGACTATAATATATTTTGAACTACTAATTTTCCAGAGAAAATGCAATAATTATTTTCCTCAAAAATGAATTTCCATACTTCATGCATTCTATTATCACAACCATATAATTTCTCCCAACTTAGTTTGAACTTTTAGCTCTTAGAAGCCTCAAATGTTTTTGGTGGCAAGTTCAATACTTAGCATTTCTCAGATTAGTAATACTTTCACATTTTTAAGGATATGTTTCAAATAAAATATAAGACTTATTCATTAATAGATTCATATCCATTCTATATATTTTCCCTAAGAGGCAAACTCAAATTAATTAATGTTTCAGTATCCTGTTATTTCAAAATATTTAGATGTTTATTATTTAACCCAGCAATGCTCCAAAGCCTTTAACTTATCAAAGACTTTGGAAAATTATGTATAGGCCTATGAGGCTGGAGGAAAGGGCAAGGAGAAGGGAGCGGGCCCTTGCAGCCTGTTCCCAGACCTCTAGCTGCTTGGATTCAAAATTTCCATATTTTTTCTTAGTGATAACCTGTTAAGGTTTATTATTGGCCTAATTTTCTTGTGGCTTCTGTTTCTGGCCCTCTGGGCCTAGTCTTTGTGAACATATATATAATTATTACTAAAAGGCTTTATCATAATTTCTTCATTTTAGTTATATTTATTTATTATATCTTAACAACTTAGGTATTTTTAAAGCCAATTATTACCTAAAGCATTTTCTTGACCAATTTTTTAACAGGGATAACTCAGCAGCCTTCAGTGGCTTTAATGCGAAAGTACTATTTTATTTTCCTTTATAAAACAAGAGTGCCCCCCCCCTTCACTGCTAGAGGGTACTTCTACAGATTTGTTCCTCCCAGCATTATGGAGAAAAAAGAGAACATTGGGGACTAGTTGTGGTTATGAGAAAAATTAATTATGCTGTTAACCATGATTACCCTTTCAGTTCAAAGAAAGGACCTACCGTACTAACCTGGCTGGGAGTCTTATGCCCCTGGGATATGAGAGTCAACTTTGGAACACAGCCCATTTTTATTCAAGAATTGTACATTATCGCAGTAACCGGTTTGGTTCAGTGGATAGAGTGTCAGCCTGTGGACTGAAGGGTCCCAGGTTCGATTCCGATCAAGGGCATGTGCCTTGGTTGTGGACCCATCCCCAGTGGGAGGTGTGCAGGAGGAAGCTGATCGATGTTTCTAACTCTCTATCTCTCTCCCTTCCTCTCTGTAAAAAAAAAAAAAAAAAAAAAAAAAAAAAATCAATAAAATAGTTATAAAAAAAAGAATTGTACATTATCATGGAAGCATTAACCTTGTTGCCCAATCCAGCCTGTATATTACTAGCTCACTTACCCATGCCTATAATCCCTACTTCACCATGTAATTTTTGTTCCTATATTCATAAACAAGGGAAGAGCAACCCAAAAAGATAGAAAAGCCAAAATTACATTGTAGTCACACAGACAGAAATCTCACTAGTTGTTTCTAGTGACTGAACCCTGAGAGGGAGAACAAGAAGAGCCCCCAAGATTAAGAATTCTTGGCAGCTGCTGGCACATTCCTGCAATCTCTCTCATGCTTTCAACCTCATCACATATAACTGGGCTTCCCCAAAGCGAGACTTGCCTACTCTTTAAACAAATTAAACAAAGAGACACAAAACATCCACACTCTTATACAGGTTCGCAAAACACACTAAAAGTTTACACCAGAGAATGTCCAGCATTAAAAATTACCAAAGAAATGTCTTTTGTCCCTGGTTTGGGAACTGCCCCTCTCTAGAACCTCAGCATTCTCCCAATGGACTATTTTTAAAATTAGCTGCAGCCTTTTCTAGTTGCCTCTACCTACCTTTGTCTGGGGCAGTGGTCGGCAAACTCATTAGTCAACAGAGCCAAATATCAATAGTACAATGATTGAAATTTCTTTTGAGAGCCAAATTTTTTAAACTTAAACTTCTTCCAACACTACTTCTTCAAAATAGACTAGCCCAGGCTGTGGTATTTTGTGGAAGAGCCACACTCAAGGGGCCAAAGAGCCGTATGTAGCTCATGAGCCATAGTTTGCCGACCACGGGTTTGGGGGAATCATCCTAGGACATGCGCCATTGGCCACATGTCTCCCCACCCCCACATTCTGTTTGCTCTGGGGAAATTCAGTAATGTTCTGGCCACCTACTATTTCTTTTTTATGGAGATAAATTAAAGGCATGCTTCCTACCAGGGGAAAACTGGGTATAGGCATTTATTAACTTCAGAATAGTTCTGAGACAGTCTCTAAAATTTCTCTAAGTTAGGCAACTATTTTAGAGAATTAAAAACGGTGTCTCAGAAAACTTGTCATTTAGCTAGTAAATTACAGAAGAGGTACTAAAACATGGAAAGTACTGACTGAAAAAGCAAATATTTGTTCATTTGCATAAAGCATTTTTCAAGTCAAGGGAAGTAGCAGAAACTGAACATATGTGTTACATTGAGCACAGAATCCCCCTAATGCTCAATTCTAAATTTGCTGCAATATATTATATGATTAGAGTGACAGGCTTAAGTACTCAGAAACTTAGTAAAGATACCAACTGGTAATTAGCAATAAATGATCTGCTGTTTTAATATTACCATCACATATTCAGTGTAGGTTCTGAAATATTAAATTAAGAATAATGATATTCTTTAAGAAGATATGCAAAATAGGAAAAAACGTCCTATTTTGTGTGGTAAAATTTCCACTTGGTTCATGTTTTATTAATGAAAATTAGCTAGCTATGCACTCATGTATTTCTAAAAATGTTATTCTATAAAGATTTGGCAGTGGAATGCTGAACATATTAAGTGACTATTTACCATAGATGAAAAGATAGCACTTACATTTTCTTTAGTAATTCTTAGATAATCAGTTATTGAAAAGGGTTATATATTTTTCAGAACCATTCCAACATACAATTCAAATATCTCTGCTATTAAATGCACCCTCACAAATAAACCCATAAGCCTTTTTGAAATATTTATTTAAAGTTCAAAATTTACATATAAATTTACTTTTAACAATTTCTTGTCAAGTTTGGTTACATGCAAGCCTAGGCAGATGTACAATTTCTCAGAGACTGCTGCAACAAAATAAATTTATTTTTTAACTGGAACACAATTAACTGATAAATTCTTCAAGAATCACTGTGTAGCCAAAACCTGTTTGGCTCAGTGGATAGAGCGTCGGCCTGCGGATTGAAGGATCCCAGATTTGATTTCGGTCAAGGGCATGTACCTTGGTTGCAGGCACATCCCCAGTGGGTGGGGGTGCGGGGGGGGTGTGTGTAGGAGGCAGGTAATCAATGTTTCTCTCTCATCAATGTTTCTATCTCTCTTTCTTCTTCTCTGTAAAAAAAATCAATAAAATATCTTTTTTTAAAATCACTGTGCAGCACAGCCATTGTGACTCAGTAGTTGAGCATTGACCTCTGAACCAGGAGTTCATGGTTGGATTCCCAGTCAGGCACATGCCTGGGTTACTGTCTCGATCCCCAAAAGAGGTGTGCAGGAGGCAGCCAATCAA
The DNA here is from genome assembly GCF_964339955.1 of Pipistrellus hanaki. NCBI lineage: Eukaryota > Metazoa > Chordata > Mammalia > Chiroptera > Vespertilionidae > Pipistrellus > Pipistrellus hanaki. The sequence continues at coordinate 16,306,576 of NC_140524.1, read as the reverse complement.
TGTTTCTCTCTCATCATTTATGTTTCTATCTCTCTCTCCCTCCTTTCCTCTTTGAAATCAGTAAAAAATATATTTTAAACCAGAGATTTATTTTTAAAAAGTCACTGTGCAATGAAGGATTATTATTTTTTAATTTTAGTTGGAAGAAAGCAGCCTGCCTTATGACTTCACAATATAGCTAGAATAATAATTTCTAAGCTCAATTTCTGTACCCCTATATATAGGCTCCTTAATTTCAGTGTAAGACTGGCTTGTTTTTTGAAAATATCCTAGATTGATTTGACTTCTTTTTGCTTGCAATACCAAGTGTTTTGTCATACCAATTATTTAGTTATATGTAGTATGAATTAGAGAGAAGACAGCATAATGTTCATAAGCAGGGAATTGTATTCAATAAAATTTTCCAATTGTCCTTAACAGTAGTGTCATTAATATGGATAAATCAAAAAATTAAAAAAGTGATTGCATCATATTCACTAAAGTTACTTGGATAGAGGGTGAGGATTCCACATGACCTTAAAATATCACCATAAACTGCCTTCTGAATTTGCCCTCATGACAAAGCTCTGAAGAAAAAGATGCCAGGTAGTGTAATTGTCATTTATTAACAATCTAAACATTAGGGATTTGGATTTCATTCTAGGTATAAATGTGACTATGTTGGGCTTAATGTTTATTGCATAATTTTAAATACACTCCTCCCAAGATATTTCTCTTTGGAGGAGATGCCTGAATTTTACATTGAAATATTCGTGATTATGGTACATGTCCTGAAGGAAGAAATGCCGAGGTAGCAACAAGGGAATAGAGAACAATCCAATCACTTAATGAGAATAGGCTACCTCCAGGGCTGCATAATTCAAAGGAGTGTCATTCACATAGATCATGATGTGAATGATGCTCCCTGTGTTTGTGCAAGTAAGTAAAAAATAGATCTGAAGAAACATAAATGGACTGATTGATAATAAAATAGTAGTTTACACTTGTAACTCAGTTTTCTCTAGGACTCAACAGATTGTTGGGATCAGATGAGTTGGATTGACAACACCAATCCAAATTTCTTATCCTCTTTCCCTATACACTCATTTCAGAAGTTACCTCAGCCTCTGGTTCAGATCCCCATATTTTCAAAATTTCTGGGAATTCTCAAAGGGGATCCCATAGTTTCTCATGAATAAGTCCAAGCAGCTTTGTAACAACAGCAGCATTTGCTCTTTACTATTGTCATGCTCACTGAGCATTCCTGCCTCTGACAGGCCTTGCTACTCTATCCTGATGGACATGGCAGTCTTCCACCAGAGTTCCCCATCTGTTACACCTGTTTTTAACTTCCATTTCCATGTATTTTGCTTAGGAGTCCCCTCGGTTCACCATGCAAAGTCTTCTAATAGGTCCTTGCCAAAGTTCATCATGCAATTTTAGATAACTGCTCAAACCACTGATGGGCAGTGTTTTAGGCTATACAGGTTGGGAGTCCAAGCATAAGTATATGCCATACTTTAAAAGTCACCAGATGTTGTCACAGACATTCTGTCATTTAATTCAAACAGCAACTCTGTAAAGTAGACCAAATTTTGCTGTGAGAGGAATCAAAATTCAGAGTTAACATTATTTGCTTGATAATTTTAGATAGGAAACCAGAATCATTCCTCTATAAGACTCATTGGTTATTTTTTATTGATTTCAAAGAGGAAGGGAGAGGGAGAGATAGGTAGAAACTTCAATGATGAGAGAGAATAATTGATTGGCTGTCCCCTGCACATCCCACACTGGGGACCCAGCCCACAACCCAGGCATATGCCCTGACCAGGAAATGAACCATGACCTCCTGGTTCCTAGGTCAACACTTGACCACTGAGCCATGCCAGCTGATTTTTTTAATTTTTTTTTATTTTTTTTATTCTGCCTTGTGAGTGGGCTTATTTCATTTCACATGGAAAACTTCATGCTTAATTAGGGCACCAAAGTAAGAGAAATTAAAATGCCATGTTTAGATGCTATCAGCCTACCCACTGTATCATCTAATAATTCGGATTTTTTTCAGTAGAGTTACACATATGTTGATAAATATGCAATTTGATATGTATGCTATTTTGGTGTGTTGATAGCAAGCTTCAAAACTTCAGATGTCAAATTTTCTGAAGGTATTAACATCATAGATATTTTTACACTTAAAAATGTCGAATTTTGTGCCAAAAATATAGCATTTGGGGGAAGTTTTAATTCATAACATTATTTTGAAGAAAAAGTTATCGTATACTTTGGAAGTTTATGGTGAACATGCTCCATCTCAAGACACTTGTTAACACTGGTTTAAATACCCTAAAAGTGATAATTTTGATGTGAAAGACAAAGAAAAAGTTTGAAGACCAACAGTTATAAGCATTATTGGATGAAGATGCATGTCAAACTCAAAAACAACTTGCAGAAAGATTAAAAGCTGCTTAGCAAACAATTTCCAATCATTTACAAGCACTGGGAAAGATTTTAAAGGAAGGAAAAAGGGTGCCACATCAACTGAATTAAAGATAAATGAAAAACCAAAAAGTCATCAGTAAAATGTTGCTTCAGTGGCAAGAAAGAATTTTTTGCATTGAATTGTGCCTGGTAATAAAAAATGGATTTATTTTCAGAATCCTCAATGCACAAAATCATGGGTTGATCCAGGTCAATCATCAATATCGACTGCAAGACCAAGTCGCTTGGGAAAGAAGACAATGCTCTGCGTTTGGTGGGATCAGGAAGGTATTGATGGGGGAAAAGAGACATTTTGGGTGGCTAGCAATCTGAATATAGTCACTGTCCCTTTAATTGTCTGGTCCTATAAGACCTGTTTACTCCCATTTTAGAGAGGCTATAAACCTTTCCCAGACAAAGTTATTAGTCTGGCACCAGGCCAGGCCTTTGGTTGAGGTCTCAAAGCCTCAGGGCATGGGGCTCTTTAAGAACTTGCAAAGGGGACCGGAAAAACCCCATATTTGGGAGAAAAGGTCTGAAAAAGATACAAAAGACATTTTTCTCTGGTCCCATACATAATAAAGTGTAATTCCATTTCTCTAAGTGTTGCTTGGTTTTTCTCTGGCCTTCTGTAACATTATTGGTCCACTTCCTGGGAACCAACCACACAGGTCTTGGCCTCCAGTGAGTGGACTGGGTTTGGGGCCCAGGGGCACCGGATAGGCATCCAGGAGGTGCCACTCTGCTGATTTAGAATTGAACCAGGGGACTCTGAGTGCTCCTGGACATCAGCCTAGGACCCAGCCAGCATCTGGAGAAAGTGAATGGACACTTCTGGATCTGTCTCCAGAATTGGTAAGGTAGGGGTCCCTATCAGTCAGGCCTACTCCGAGTGAGTGGAAGGGGGAGCTTGATCACATCCCAGAAGTCATACAATTTCCTCAGGCAAATTAATCAAGAATCAGGTGGACTGTTTAAACTCTGAGTAAATATCTGGTAGAAGTATAAAACTCGGACTGTCTGGTGTATGAACGTTAAGTGTGAGAGCCTGTGTGAAGTGAAAGCTACTTTGTACTGTCTGGCTGTACACATAAGAGTGTTTGTGATCTTTTTCTGTTGTTTAATTTGTTTAAAGATAGGGCAAACCCCGCTTTAGGGGGAAGCTTAATTGTGTATGGTGAGGGTGAATGCTGTGACAGACTGCAGCTGTCCCAAGCAACTGCTAAAAATTCTTTTCTCAAGGTCATTCTTGCTCTCTATCATGGAGGGAATTAGCCCGCTTAGCTAATGAAATTTGTCTATGTTTGTACAGTATAGACTTTAATTTGCTCTCCCCTGATTTATGATTTTGTTATGTTGGATTAATTTTTTTTTATTCTAAGGTTAATTTAAAGATATAAAATTTGTAAAGGTTGCAACCCAGAGAAGATTAAACAAAGGTTAGACCACTACCCTTTTCTCCCCAGCTAAGGCTTATTGGGTTAAGATTAGTACATTTTCTCATAGCCTGTAGAAGATGAGAGAGAAAGACTGCCAGATTTTTATGACTTTTCTGGGTGATTTCTACTAACTTTTCATAATTAACTGCTTTGTGGGCTGCATTTTTCAGCCCTTCTAGCAAGCAGAGAATCATGTGGCCCTGAGACCTGCGACCTGCCTGCCCTTCTTGATAGATTTACAGTGGGTCTCTGTTAGGGGCAGCATCCACTCTGACTGGGGGTGGAGGAGAGCCTAAAACTGCTTTGGAGCAGATGTGAGATGTGGTGGTGGCAGTGGGATTAGCTGGGGAGGGTGGTAGGCTCTCAGCCTGCTGAGATGGAGGAGCCCTATGCTGGGGAGTGGGAGGGGGGTGGTCAGAGAGATCAAAGGTGGTAAAAGAGGTGGAGGATTTGAGATCTTCTGGGGGCTTAGAGTAAAGAAGGAAAAATCTGGGAGGGAGAGCAGCTGTTACAGAGAGAAGGATGTGATCTTAACTGTAAAAATCTTAGATATACAGGATCTCAGACCACTTACTTTGTTTCCCCTGCTAGGACAGAGCAAATGGTTAATGCAGAAGGGGGGGGGGGGGGCAGCGGTGAGAGCAGGGAGGGATAGGTTTTTGTTGATTTTTGTTGGCTGCAAACCACAGGTGTAGTCCGTCTTTGGTTTCTTTCCAGGTGTCTTATCTGAGCTACGCTGGACTCAAGACCACAAGCTTTCTGCAAAGCACAATAAATCTTTCTCTGCCCTGTTTTATTCTCTTTAACCCTTTCAATACACATAGAGAAAATCTCATTGTCCAGCCAGATTAAAAAGGTTTCTATCTCTGAACCTAGCAGGGCGCAGTTACTGGGTGCTTCTTGGGCTGGTTGAAATGTTCAGCAAAGGAACTTTAAGATATATTTTATTGGCTTGACTGAAAAAGAATTAATTCTATAGTCAAGACCAAATCTTTAATGTTACAACTGGTTTAAGTTTTAATAATCTTTAAATTAAATATACTTAATGACTTTTCTGAATATAATATTTCAAGAATTTAACTGAAAGACAGTTTTATGGCATTTTAAGAGCCCCGAGGCAACAGAAAAATCTCTCTCTCTCTCTCTCTCTCTCTCTCTCTCTCTCTCTCTCAATATCTTTGAACTGAATTAGACAAATACAATATACTTGAAATTACATAAGGAAGAATGAAGCAGTTTTTACTAGACACATTTTAATTTACCTGCTCTTTTATCACAGAAGGTCTCTTGTATTTTGTTAAAGGTATATTTTCTTGAAAGCAAAACTATATTTAAATTGTGTTCATAAATGTTAATCTAAGAAATGCTGACTGGTTACTTTTTGGTAATCATTGAAGGACTGAAGTTTCTAAGAATAAGGAATTCTAATACATTTTAAAGAAAAAAGAAAGGGCCAGCACAAGTTACTGAAGATAGAGCAAAAAGAAAGAATATTAAATTAAAAACACTTACCTGAAAGCCTGAGGCATGGTTATTCATTTTTAAAGGATATAGAAAGAAGGTTTAAAGGTTAATTTAGAAATATAAAATTTATAAAGGTTATGTATGTAATCGGAAGGAGAAGAGAAATATTTAAAAGGAAATTAATTAAATAATGCAGGCCAGTAAGCCAGGAAAAGTAAATAATTTGCATTTTGCCTCCCTAAACAAAGGGTAAATAACTCATATCCAGATACTGAGGAAGATTAATAGGAGAAATCCAATCAGTGTCATTTGCTGTCCTGTAGCCACCTGGAGAAGCAGAAGCTGCAGCAAGAAGCCTGGGATGCCAGCGACTGGACACTCCAGTTGCTGTCCAGTGAGTTGTAGGTGTTTTACAGCACACAATGAAAGACTTCTGCATTTGGTTTGCTGGTTAAAAGGAGACAAGCAACAGACCCTTAGATCTGTAAAAATAGCCAAGGATGAAGCTTGTAAAGTTTCCTATTTGCAACTGTGCTATAAAAGGGTTAAGACTTCAGCAGCAGCTTCTGGTACAGCAAGGAGTTAATGGGAGAGAAGACACTTCTTTGAGTTGGAGGGCTCAGGACTTTGAACTCTCCAGGAGAAGTAGAGAGAGTTAACCTCTAAGACAAAGGGGTAGGCCAAGACACGTGGTTGGGGGGGGGGGGGGCTAGATGCCACTTTCCTACAAGGGACCACAGTAGAGGACGCAGTCGCTGCTAGGAAGGAGGACAGGCAGCATAGTAGGACCTGAAGCCCAAGCCACCACTGCAGGAGCACTTTGCTATGTGCAAACTCTCCCTCTGAAGCCCTGGCTGTGTTTGGCTTGCCACTAGGAGCCAAGCAGTGGTGAGAGACAGGCCCTGTAACTGGTAAACAGGGTTAACTGAGAGGGAAGGCATTCACTCTGAACAAGAGAGCAGTTCAGGACTTTCAGACTCTCCCAGAGAAGAGGAGTCTGACTGAGGGACTGGCTGAGACCCTGTTGGGTTAGGAGGACTGGAGGCTGATGTTGAACTTGCTGGGCAGAGGTGTGAGCCTGGTTGTATAGGAGTTAAGCTGCCTGTGTGTAGCAAACAACTTTATCCCGTGACAGAATACATTCTAGGGAGATTAGACAGATTGTTTATGGCTAGAGGGAAGAAGAGATGGTCCCCCCTCACACAGCCCTACAGATGTCCAGTGTGACCAGGGAAGAGGAGCTAATGGCACTTAATAGATAACTGTGACATACAGAAAACTACATGATAAACTTAAGTGGTGCTTTCTCCATGGACATGGCTCCAGAGAGTTAAGGACAGTTTACTTTTACATAAAGGGTCAAGAATGAACTTTAGTTGCCCTCCCTCAGCTTTACCATGTGTCATGTTTAATGGCAAGGGATGTGGCTGCCTGCAGTGGCCACAGTTCCAATGTTATGTTTTATTATGTTAATAATATTGTTTTAACCTTTAATTCTCTTACAGATTTGAATGCAGCTGCCACCAATTACTATAGACCTATGTTGGTCTACAGGCTTTAGTAGTCTATGGCAAATGTCCGGTTTCCCACACTAAGCATAATTATTATAGCCATATATTAGCTGTCCTGGAAGGGGGTTATATAGGGTTAAACTACAAAAGAAGTAAAGGGTACCTAGCTTCCAAAAGGGCAGGTGCCCAAATGGGCAAGGAAAAATACCCATCAGGTTTTGGTTTCAGTTATGAAAGAAAACTAGGAGCCAATGCTCTCTTATTGAGACAGTTGGTAGCCTGTGCACTGCCTTGCAGGCCTGCGTGACCAAGTCCATATCAGGGGTAGCACAAACCTCAACTTTGGGAAAGTAGGGAAGGCCTGTTTAGAACAGAGGGAAGTGGTGAGTACCAGTACTCATAAGAGATCCTGTGACATATAAGGCCCTGTACAGGAATAAAACACATATAGAGGAACTACTTCCTTAGTCTGTTCTGAGAGGGCATTTCCCCCTCCCCTTTCCTGGCAGAGATCATATATAGTTTAAGGACAAGTCAAGTAGGGGGTACTCTAATACAGAGACAGACGTGACTGTCTATTTGAGTATATACACATTTTAAATTTCTTCTTGTCACTTAAAACAGTTACTATCTACACTAATAAAAGAGAAACATGCAAATTGACCATCACCCGGCTAAACCTGGATGGAATTGGAGAACATTATGCTAGTTAAATAAGCCAGTCAATGAAAGAAAAATACCACATGATCTAACTCATTTGTGGGTAATAAAGAACATTATAAACTGATGAACACAAAGATAGATACAGAGGCAGTAAAGCATTCAACAGACTGTCAGATTACAGTGGGAAGGTTAGAGAGAGGTGGGGGAAATAAGAGATCAACCGAAGGATTTGTAGGTATGCATATAAGCATAACCAATGGATGCAAGACACTGGGGGGTGAAGGCATGTATGGGAGTAGGGTGTGGGGGGGCAATGGGAAGATATGTATGCATGTAACACGTTAATAAAAAAATGGGGGGGAAAAGAAAAGAAAAAAGAAGGGGCTGGGAGCCTGGATAGACGTGGGGCATAGCCATCTTGCAAATAGCCATCAGCCCCTTACCCAGGCTCTAGTTTTATTATAATATAGTTAGAAAAATATTACTCTAAAGAGTCCATAGAAAGGACTGGCAAGGAAAATCAGAAAATCTTAAAGCAGGTCAGTATATTTTTCTCCATATATAATTCCTTTGAAATTTGACAATACATTTCTTTTCATAAATTCAATAAGACTGGTTTCCAATAGTGGTTTTATTGACTGAAAACTTTGACTGGAGTATCATGTTTTAAAGAGCCCTGTCTGAACTCTGAAGACTTGAAGCCATTAAGAGTGCCTTCAGGAAGCCTGGTATCCTTCTTGTTAGCCCTGAAAATAGATGGTGCTGAAGCTTCAGGCCCATACCCTACTATCACTGGCGGTTAGTCAGAGTAAAAGGGGTGTAATAGGGCGCCTCTGCATCCCTACGGAACCCCTATGCACTCCAGGCTGCAAGGAGTAGGAGAGCTGCTGAGATGAGCCTTGAAGCCTAGGGCACGGGCCCAGGTAGAGTTGCTCCAGTTGAGGAATTCACCTAACTCAGCAGATACTGCAGGGCAGCTGAATGGCTTGGCTTACTGGCACTATGGAGCACACTAAGATTCAATCATGAGCCCTAACTGGTTTGGCTCAGTTGATAGAGCATCGGCCTGCGGACTGAAAGGTCCCAGGTTTGATTCCAGTCAAGGGCATGTACCTTGGCTGTGGGCACATCCCCAGTTGAAGGTGTGCAGGAGATGGCTGAAGGATGTTTCTGACTCTGTCCCTCTCCCTTCCTCTCTGTAAAAAAAATCAATAAAATATATTTTAAAAAAAAAGATTCAATCATGAAATTCCAGCAAAGGAAGTCAGTTACTGTTCTTATTGTGTTTATGCAAACAATCAGGCCAAATTGAACACAATAGATAAAATGGTCTTAATTTAGCTCTTTCAATAAACATAATGGTAATTTTAAGGAGAAAAATTATATTTCAACAGAGGTTCTTAAAACTGAAATATTTTCTTTCCCTTCCACCAGACTATTTGTTACAGTTTGTCTCTGCCAGGTCACAAGTCCACCTCCTTCTGTGCCAGGTTTCATTGTCCCTCTGACAGACAGCAAGGATCTCTTGGCTCTGAGAAAAAACTCCGCTCCTCTTCAGTATGGAAGTAGCCAGAGGAGCCCCACTGACATCCCTTTTCCCTTAAAAATTCAGAGCCAGGATTCTGGAAGGGATATTAGGCAATAAGACAGACATAAGCAGAGCAAGGAGGATGGGCCAACTAAAGAAAGGAATAGATGGAACTCTGAAACGCTTCTCACTACTCCGACTGCTCTGAAACCAGAAATAAAGAAACCTGTGCAGACTCCCTCTTTCTTTCTCTAAGAAAGCCAACAGGTTTAGAACAGCTAATAGATAAAATTAGTAAGCCCTAGATGTTACCCCAGACCAGATTTCTGGACAACCATCACAATCCCTTAGATAATAATAATAATAATAATAATAATAATAATAATAAAGAGACTTAAGTTGCTAAACACCCTACCCCCTAGCTTTAAGTTTTCTATTAAATCCCCAAGGCTGAAAATCAGCTTGAAGATCAAAGCAGGGGAATGATGGGGAAAAGGATACATTTGGGGGAGCTAGCAACCTGAATCTAGTTACTGCCTCTTTAATAGTCTGGTCCTGCAAGACATGTTTACTCACATTTTAAAGAGGCCATAACCTTCCCCAAAGGAAGTTACCAGTGCTGGTGCCAGGCCAGGCTTTTGGTTGAGGTCTCAAAGCCCCAGCACATAGGGCTCTTTAAGAACTAGCAAAGGGGACCAGAAAAGACCATATTTGGGAGACAAAGGACTGAAAAAGATACAAAACAAGAAAAGTCCTATTGGGACAGTATACACAAATTACCTGAAAGATGAGGGAAATATGTAGCTAGTGATGAACATTACTTTGAATAAAGCACTTTTGATGTTTCTCTTGTAATTATTGTGTTTTCTTCTATTACAAAATCTGCATTATTAGCTGATACACCTAGTACATGGGCAAGTCATAAAAGCTGTAATGATCATAGCACCTGATGTGACACACCATACTTCATGAGGTAAACTTTGACCAACCAAATTAAGAGGCTCACCTTACAGTGAGTGATTTTGGTAGACTGGTGGGGGAAATAAAAAAATTGCAGAGATTTGAGGAGAAAAGGACAGAGGCTGAGAAAATAAGACCAGTTTATTTTGAGATGCTCAAGCTATTTATTTCAAGAACCTGAAACTTTTTGAAAAATAAGGGATATAGATGAGGATCATATGGGACAAGAAATCTTTCCTACATAGGCAAGAAAATACTTGAGTATGTGTGATGACAAAGAAGTAGATAGTACAGAAACATTGAAAGTACAAAAAAGAAAGAAGACATACTTACATGGAATAGAGGCACAAAGAAGGCAGAAGGGATGGATCAAATGAATCTTGTCATGGGATTGTACTTAAATAATCTGTTCAGTCATATATTTTAGACTTTTTAGTACCCTCTCTCATCCTGTCACCATTCCAGTAGTATTGTCCATGGCACTTTTAGTTAAAGAAAAAAAATTCTTAATTTTACTACAATTAAATTAATCAGATTTTTCCTTTGTCTTTGATGCTTTTGGAGTTTTGTTGTAAGAGTCTATCTTAGTTCAGGCTGTTATAGCAAAATACCCCACCTGGGTTATAAACAACATAAATTTATTTCCCACAGTTTTGTAGGTTGGAAGTCTAAGATCAGGGGACAGCGTGGTCAGGTCCTAGTGAGGAACTTCTGGGTCACAGATGACTGACTTCTCTTTGTATACTCACAGGGCAAAAAGAGCAATAGTTTCCTGAGATTGCTTATAATGTCACTAATCCCATCATGAGGGCTCTGTCCTTGTAACCTAATCATCTCCCATTTCAAAATACCATCAGTTTGAGGATTAGGTTTCAACATATGAATTTTGAGGGGACACAATCATTCAGTTCACAGAAAATATCTTCTTTAAACCTAAATAGTAAAAATAACCTATAAATTTTATTAACTTTATGGAGTTATCTTTCACATTTGTAGTTCCACATTATACTGTATATGTCCATGGATAGGAAATTTGTTCTATTTTGTCCATATAATGAGCTAATTTTCTTAATATAATTTACCAAAAAAAATGCTCCTTTAAACATGATTCATGGTCCCTTCTTTATTGCATATTGAGCTCCGATAAAAATGCTATTTAAATTCTATTGAATTCAACTTAAAAGCATGATAAGTTTTATTGTAAATATTTGCAATATATTAAGAATTTAAACCCTTTACAACCATATAAACTCACAATGATAAATTTGAACTATCAACTTAAAATGAATGTGAGAGTACATCATATTTCAAAATACAGTTGATAGATATCATAGAAAAAATAAAGTTCATTGCCCTAGCTGGTTTGGCTAAGTGGTTAGAGTGTTGGCATGTGAACTGAAGGGTCCTAAGTACCATTCCAGTCAAGGGCACATGCCTAGGTTGCAGGCTCGATCCCCAATAGGGGTGTGCAGAAGGCAGCCAATCAATGATTCTTTCCCTATCATTTTTCTTTCTATCTCTCTCTCTCTCTCTCTCCCTTTCCCTTCAGCCGTGTATATCTTTAAAATAGCACTTATCAAACAAAGTTAAAATGCATGGTTCCCTTTCTATCCATGGATTTATATTTTATAGGAGTGAGCCATATGACTTTGCTAGTTCCTCATCTTCATAAGTATATTAGAGGCCTGGTGTATGAAATGTGTGCACGGGGTTGGGGGACTGTCCCTCAGCCTGGCCTGTACTTTCTCGCAATCCAAAACACCTCAGGGGATGTCCAACTGCTGATTTAGGTCCGATCCCATAGGAATCCTTGCAGGATCAGGCCTAAACTAGCAGTCGGACATCCTTTTCACAATCCAGGACCTCTGGCTCCTAACCACTTGCCTGCCTGCCTGCCTGATCATCTCTAACCACTCTGCCTGCCAGCCTCATTGCCCCCAACCATTCACCTGACTGCCTGATCACTTCTAGACACTGTGCCTGCCTACTTGATCACCCCTAACGGCTTGCCTGCCTATCTGATGGGCCCTAACTTCATATTATGTTCTAAAACAGAATTAATTCTAATTGTTAGGAGAAAAATTATATGTGAAAGAAAAAAATGAGAAAAAATGAGGAAGACTTAAAGAGTGATGTAAAAACAAGGGGGGAAATAACTCAGAAATCTTGTCCATTTAATTCATTGTATTTAATACTTAGCCCAGTACCACATGGGGCACTTATTTTTTAACAGAAAAGAAGACAGATAAAAGAGTCCTCAAAAATCAGGTAGAAGAGTATGGACAAATATATATTTATATCCATATACTTTTTCATTAAATAAAGCCACATGCCACACATTAGGATATCTAAAGAAAAGAAGAATAGTTTGTAATAACAGTATTGCTTCTGTGGTCTCAGTTTCCCCATCTATGAAATTAAAGTCCTACAAAATATGGTTTCCAAGGATCATTACAATTTCTGTCTCAATCTTTTTGCTGACATTTGTGCTGTATATAAAAATATAATCTTCTGGTTATGCTTGAAGTTCCAAAAAAGCAAATCTTTACCTGATTCAAATTTAAAAAGTACTTGAAGATTAAACATTAGCTGGTATGACATTTCCCAGCATTATTAGAATTAGGTTATAAGCTCTGCAAGAAAAATCAGAGGACACTGATGATTAATAAGCTGAAGTGGAAAGCTCCATGAGCAATTGTACAGTATGAACTATTATTAGATTTTCAAGGCACTGGGGAAATCCACCTGAGAATTTGGACAGATGCCCTTGAATTCATGTGCTTAATATTAATTTTCATTCCTAAGTAGCTTGGTGCAGTGCTGTATGGCAGAGGTCATTGAACAGGCTCACCATCATGCACCAGAGTTTTTAGAGATTAAAAATGCTTCTTACCTCATATCATTGGATGTATATAAATCTAAAAAAAAAGGTTGGTTGGATAATAAATTCTTCATAAAGAATTTGTCTTTTAAGCAAAACATCTTACAGGCTGCTATACCAAAAGTAGAAATTATTTGACTTTCTTATAGTGAGTCCCATTCACCCTGAAGAATTAAAAAATTCTCACAAATATGCCAATCCCTTAGCTTTGAATTTCACAAACAAACTACTGATTTGGACTATTTGGGTATTGTAATATAGTTAGTGTAGTACCCAGAGACCCATAATAAAACATAGTTCATTAAAAGTTACTCATGAATAAAAGTGTACACTGAATACCTTGATCTTGAAAAATCATGCAGATGCTATCAGGCCTGAAGTTTGAATTAGTCACCTGGTTTTGAAGGTCCAGAAATGAGGCAGACAAAGGGAGTATAAGCTTTAGTATATCTATGCAATAATCCAAGAAAGGTCAATGCTACTGTGAGGTAAGTGCGGCACTCATCTCAAGTGCAAAATTAATGTAAATACCACAAAAGTCAGTAAGCAAAATAAATGAAAATTTCAATTTAAAGAAAACATGACAAAGAGCCTACAATGTAAATACAGACACAATTCAAACCTGGACCACTGTAAAATGTGCACTTTAGATGAGTGCCTCACTCACTCACACAGGCTTCAGCCCTAAAATCATGCCTGAAAAGTGAGTCTCTAATGCTAACTGAAATTTGAGGCAGTTGCTCAAGAAATTCCTCATCGGACACAAAACTATGCAGATATGGCACCTGCAAAATATATAATTAAAAATCCCTTTTGAGCCCTGGCCTGGTAGCTCAGTTGGTTTAGAGCATCACTCTGATACACCAAGGTTTAGGGTTTGGTCCCTGGTCAGGGCACATACAAGAAGCAAGCAATGAATGCATAAATAAGTAGAACAACAAATAAGTGTGTGTGTGTGTATGTGTGTGTGTGTGTGTGTCTCCCTCTCCACCTCTCTCTCATACCCTCCCAACCTCCTCCTCCCCTCCAAAATTAATAATTTAAAAAATCCCTCTTGATATAATGAGTCTACATACTCTATGGGAATTAGTTCAATGCTAATTTTATTAAATTGCTAAAGTCATACTGTAACAATGTTTGTTTGTTTTTTCAAGTAAATGACATTTGTAGAGATTCTGAGAAATAAATGGCTCCTAAATTTTTTTCATCACTCAAGTGAAAATGAATTGAAAATATTCTGTATGTATTTGAAATCTTTGTGTTTCAGAGAATAGCAATGATCAGAAAAGAAGGATGACCAATTCCAGCAATGGTTGATCTTAGGTACGTAGTTTCTACATGGTCAATCAAAAGAAAGAGATGTGAAAGAACCATCAAATGGACAAGGCTTAATGCTCCCGGACTTTGGAATCACTCATGGGTTTGATGATACTTTCACAAAAGGTATCAATTGTGGTACATTTGTATGTCTGGAATGAGTCTATGCGTACAGATTCTATATCATTGTTTAATATTGTCCGAATTTGACTTAAAGCGGGGGGGGGGAGAGTTACACTGACATCAGCTGTACTCCAGTACCTAATTAATACTTGCATTTTAAGGGCCATAATGGAATGACAAAATGCTATACGGACACTAAGGGTGGGTGATAAATTCTTCCATGGTGGGTAAAAGAAAGTTGAGAGAGACATCAAAGACAAAACAAGTGAAATAGGCCTTAAAAGTTGTGCAGGCTTCCTCCAGATGAAAGAGAAGGATCTCAGGCAGAGGTAACCACATTTAAAAAAAATGGAAATGATGATGATAAATAATATGTTTTTCTCCCATCTCTCTCTATGAGCTTAGCTAAAGGACCATGATGCACAACACAAGGTAGAAAATTCAAGAAATTATAAGACAGGTAGAGACAACATACCATGAAGAGGGTAGAGAAAGAAGAGAAGACATCCAGCTTGAGGAGCAAACACCTGAGTGGAGCCCTAAGAGTTGACAGAAGGTGAATGTGCACAGATGACAAGGACATTATGGACAACCATGATCAGAAGTACATTAATATTTATCAGGAGAAGCAAATAGTTCTTTAGTTTGGATGTAACATATAATATATCAAAAGGAATAATGGGAGTTAATGCCAGTATCTTAGCTTGGAACCAGAGGCTGAGGACTAAAAAATCTAGATTGTATTTTTAGGCAGTGGATAAGTGGGGATGTGAGTAAATGGTGGTTTTGTAACAATTGTGCTTTGAAAGATAAATCAGATCACATTGTGCAAAATGGAAATAAGGGAAGATAAGTCCAAAAGCAAGGTGATGAGGAGACTTTAAAAAGTCCTACTAGGGAACTTCACCTTAATGCAGGACATGATTTTTTAAGACAAATAAAATCTATCTTCTAACTCTGAATTGCAAGATCGGCTGGCAGAAATAACTTACCCAGAAGAAATCCTTAAATTTACCTTCAACTCACTGCCATAAGTCAGAGCCATTTACTAACCCTGAGTTAATTTTTAAAAAATATATATTTTATTGATTTTTTACAGAGAGGAGGAGAGAGGGATAGAGAGCTAGAAACATCGATGAGAGAGAAACACTGACCAGCTGCCTCTTGCACACCCCCTACTGGGGATGTGCCTGCAACCAATGTACATGCCCCTGACTGGAATCGAACCCGGGACCTTTCAGTCCGCAGACTGACGCTCTACCACTGAGCCAAACCGGTTTCAGCTAACCCTGAGTTAATTTATACAATTGCTTGATATTTCCCTTGTCAATTATGCTAATTCTTACAGTGAGATTTGTAAAGTGTCTAGCACTATTTACATGTGGAATGCACAATAGTTTATTTTCTGTGTGTATCCCTCCAATATTCCATTCATCTGAATCAAATGTCAGTGATGGCTTTGCATTGTCTGGTTTCCCTGCTTTTCCCCCTACTTTTCTGGGCCTTGAGCTGAAACACAACTGAGGCCTAGATGTTATCTCTAGTTTGACCAAAACACCATGTCTGTTAATAGATCCAAAGCTTTCTTTCTATAATTTATTTTTAATATATCTTTATTAATTTCAGAGAGGAAGGGAGAGGGAAAGAGATAGAAACATCAATAATGAGAGAGAATCATTGACTTGCTGCCTTCTGTACATCCCTACTGGGGATCAAGCAACCCAGGCATGTGCCCTTGACCAGAATTGAACCTGGGACCCTTCAGTCTGCAGGCTGATGCTCTATCCACTGAGCCAAACCAGCTAGGGCTTTTCCTATGATTATTTGATGCTGATAAGAACTTCACTGTCCTGAGGACTTAATTATTAAAGGAGTAGTTCTGCAAGGTAGAAGGAAGCAGGTGAATCAGTGTGCTGGATGAGGCCAGTTTGAATTCAAAGGGAAAAAAAGAGAAATGGTCATATTAAAGAAATGAAGTGTCTACGTGGTTACAACCTGGAAGAGAAAGACTGGTCATAATGCCATGAAGAAAACAGAGTATGGCCAGTTGGCATGGCTCAGTGATTGAGTGTTGACCTATGAACCAGGAGATCATGCTTTGATTCCAGGTCAGGGCACATGCCTGAGTTGCAGGCTCAATCCCAAATGTGGGGTGTGTAGGAGGCAGCCAATCAATAATTCTCTCTCATCATTGATGTTTCTATCTTCTTCCTCTCTGAAGTCAATTACTTAAAAAAAAATAAGAGTATGAGCTTGGTTCCTCCTTAGATTAGTATGAAAGAGAAATTGGATAATAGTCCCTGAATTTCTATCTGCCTGCCTGCTCTTTTGCCTCTTGAGTCAGTCCTGCCAATGATCTATAGTGCTGTCATGAGCAAAGGTTGCTTCATCTCCCCTGCTACCCTAGAGGACAATCTTAACTTTCTATTAAGGCTTCAGAGAGAGTTTTTTGTTTGTTTCATTGTTTTTGTTTTTCTTCTTCTTCTTCTTCTTTTTTTTTTTTTTTTGAAGTTGGGTTGATTAAACCATTCCTGCTTTAGCACCTTATGCTCCATCACTGTGACATAACATGAAAAATAAAAAACATTTTTCACCCAGTGCTAACTTAATTTTCTCTCATTTATCTTTCCACCTCGGATCCCAATTCACTGTCTAAAATTATTTAAAAATGGGACAGGGGGCTATTTTAATTTAACATAAATATTTTAATAGTAGAGAATTTGGAAAAAATAATACTATGCAATAAATGTCTGTAAGTCTTCTGAGTGTTTGAATGCTGCATAAGTGTGTAGATATTTACATAAAATTGCATTCTCAGAGCAATACATTCTGTGTTTTATTTTGAACTCGTAATTTGAATTTTTATGAACACTTATCTCTGTCTTATAAATACTTGCAATTTACCAGTCCATATATATAATGGTTCTCAATTTTCACTCTCCTAGTGTTGTCAAAACATTGATTTAAGGAAATTTAGACTGTCAAGAGATCCCTAGAAATCTAGTCCAAACTTTGTATTTTATATTACACACACACATATATATATATATATATATATATATATATATATATATATATATCACACACACACACACACACACACACACACACACACGCATATATATATATATATATATATATATATATATATATATATATATATATATATAAATAAAATTGGGGCACAAATCAAGGAAGAGACGTTGCCCAAGTCATACAGTTGGTGGCATGGTAATGACAAAGACAAAACACATATCTTCTCATAGTCCAGTAGCTTATCCATTGTGACCTACCCACTACTGCCACCAAATAAGCACTGTGCTACCCTAATGGGACTGAAACCACAACTCATTTCCCTCAAAGGGCTAGTATACCCATTCCATAAAATCGGCAGGCAAATCCTGTTTATGTCCTAATCTTCTAAGACTTAACCTTCTTCAGTCCTCACAGGGAGAGTTAGTCACTTTTAACAACATATTATAATTTTCCCCTTTTGTGTCTTTTACTCCACCCCTTAGTCTTCAAAATCTTCATAGCTAGGAGCCATATTTTATGCATATTACTATAACTGTGTATAAGATTCTCTGGATTTTGTAATAAATTAACAAAAACCTAGTGGTAATTTTGTTCTTTCATAGCTCTGGAGGCCAGAAATCTGAAATCAGTTTCACTGGCCAAAATCAAGGTGTTAGCCAGGTCCTACTCCATCCAGAGGCTCTGTCAGGTAATCTGTTCCTTACTGCTTCTGAATCCTTGTGGCTGCCATCATCACTTGGCTTGTGTTTACATCACTCCAAACTAAGCTTCTACAGTCACATTGTACTCTCCTCTTCTGTTTGTGATGAATTTCCCTCTTCCTCCCACTGATAAAGATACATGTGATTACATTTAGGACTCCATCTCAATATAATCACATCTACAAAGTCTTTTTCTTTTCCACATAAAGTTATACTCACAGGTTCCAGAGGATAAGACATGGATAATATCTTTGAGGGGAGTCATTACTCAACTTATTACAAACCCTACTTCACAGACTCAGATCTTGCTCATAGCAAAGGGAGTCAATATTTGTATAGCTCTTTTTAAAGCAGTGTGAAGAAGCAAATGTCTCCACTTGGCCTTACCAGAATAGGAAAACCATTTTCACTCAGATTTTAACTATCTAATGATGAATTGATTTCACAGCTCAAACACAATTACCTTTGGTTATGACAACTGCTTAAAATAAAAAATGCTTATTTTGTATGGATTAGAAAAACATTGCTTGTATATTACAGAATGGTAAGGGGGGGAAAGAAGAAAAATATAAACAAAAAATATAAATCACTTATGATTTCTTCTCTTATAATTATCATTAATATTATTTTATTACATTTTATAAAATGTGTACATATATGCATATATGTATATATACATGTTTAAATAAATCCATTTTATATTTGGTATACATGCTCCTAATGTTGTAAATTTTAACATTATATATATATAGTAATATGCATATTTATCATATTTTCTTAAATGGCTTATATCATATTATATGGAATATTTTTATAGAAAATTTTCACTCACAAATCATTATATCATTCGTATATTCTCATGTCATTAAAAATTCCTTGTTAACATCATTTTAAAAGCTGAATAGTGGTCCATTATGTGCATGTACCATCATTTACTATTCCCTTGATTTTATGCAATTGGACTGTTTGTGAATGACTTTTCATAGCACCTATTTATTGACAGGTAATATATGACATTTTGGGGAGAGGCGTAACAATCTGAATCTGTGCCAGTAACCTGCCTTGTAATGCATGCCTTTGCTAGTTGATAATGAACTCCATTGATGCTTGTCCTGTCTTGCAGAACCTGTTTCCCAGAATACTCCCATTTTACAAAGGAGCCATAAACAAAGAATGTAACAGCTTAGCTAGAGGGGGAGGTCACTGGCACACTCAGACCAGGCATTTAGATACAATCTAACTTCCCCATTCTAACTTACTCAGGAAGGGCTGTGGAAGCCCAACACAAAAGCCTGGTAGTTAGCAAACAGAAAACAAAGAAAGCAAAGGGTATAAAGGGAAAGCTTCTTCCATATTCACTCACTCAGGATTTGGAGAACTGACCCCCTGATTCACTGTACTAAAATAAATGTGTTTTTCCTGGGTCTCCAAGTATTCCCAGTGTATTTCTCAGTCACATGGTAAATTCTGTAACATTATAATACAACTAGTGGCCAGGTGCATGAAATTCGTACACATTAAAGGGGGTTAATTAGAGGAAATATTTTAATATTGCTATTTGCCCTTTCTCTATAAAAGAAGTGTCAGAGTCTGGGCATGCAGTGGGACCCAAAGTCAAGTAAGTCCCTGCCCACTTGCATGTGCCTCAAAATTGCGCGAGACTCAGTCCCCCCAGCCCCACCCCTGTCAAGCCCCACTGGGAGGAGTGCACAGCCTCAGGTCCCCCGTCCAGCCCCACCAGATGGGGGGCATGGTCTCAGGTGCTCCAGCACAGGGGTGGGAAGGCGTAGCCTCAGGTGCCCCGGCTCTGGGATAGCAGTTGCAGCCTCAGGACCCCCACCCCATCCTCAGGCCCCCTGGCCCAGGCACAAGGGTGCAAGGGTGCAAGGGCATGATTACCATTTGCATATTAGCTCTTTATTATATAGGATGAAAGGCACTTATCAAGGTCAATTCAATGTTGATGAAAGTTGAACCTATTTTCAATTACTGGGAAATGCCAGGCCAGCAGAGGACATTTGGCTCAGGCAGACTAGAAAGTCCTGAACAAGAAAGTGGCCCCAGCCTCATTTGGTAGAACAGCCAGCAGTCACCCTATCTGGCACCACAGGAGGTAGCCACACCAGAGGGCAAGACAGCAGGCTAACAATAACAATGGCCACTTATAGCCCATTATCCTCAATGGCCAGATCTAATTGGTCTGAAGGACAATGAACTCCATCTAATTAGATTAGAACACTGTGTCCCCAGCCACTGCCCCTTGCATGTTTTTGTGCATAAAATTCAACCCCAGGGACAGTGGAGACTGAGTCCTAACCTACCCCAGTTGTGGTGCCATCTCCCATTCCCTCTAATAAACTTCCCACCTGTTTGCTCACTGCACCTGCCTAAATCCTTGAGCAACTCCAATCTTACAGGGAATACATGCTCCCATATATCCACATTTTATAGAAAGTTTTGAAGTACTGATGTTTAGAGTATGTGTCACACTATCTCATAGCTCAGTTACCTTAGGCCCACCTCTCTGCAACAAAAGTGCGTCAAGAGCCAGAGAGTATGGGATAGGAAAAGATGTATGGCAAATAGGGAAGGGTTTAGAGAAGGACAACCTGAAATACTTCCCTTAGAGATAAGGACCAATTCAGTTTCCCATGTGAGCCAGACAAAGCATAGGACATCCAGGAGACAAGTAAGCTTAGATGAGGAGGTTGCCAAGAAGTGGCTTAATTACCTCCAGCAGGCCTAGCAAGATTCAGGAGTTTTGAAAGCTGGAGGGAAAATAGAAATAATGATTAAGTTAATACTTTTATATCCAAAGGGCCAGATTAATTCTGTCAATTCAGGAGATATGATTTGTGGGGGGGTTTTGTTGTTTTTTTAAATCCACATTGACTTCTCATCCCATGTGCCCTTTTTCAAGTCTTACAGGGACAGACCATCACTTTTCATAATTCAGCATGTAAAAGCCTTGCTATGTGCTATGCTCCATGCACATATAAAATATCTATTTATCCTCACATCGACCCTATGACATTTTATTATTATCCCTATGTTACAAATAGACATAACTGATCTTCAACAAGGTTAAGCATACACTCAAGACTGGACAGTCAAGATGTGATGATTCCAAAGCTGTATTCTTAAAACTTTTATCTCCTACATTCATTCCCAACTAAGGTTATAGATCTTATCTCAAGATATTCTGGTTCTATGATTCCAGTTGGTACCTAACCCAAGCACTTCATAAATATGTAACTTTGGATACACAGAAATTTCTGGAGCTTAATCCTTACATGCTCTCCCAACTGGAAAAACAACTCAAAGATTATGACTCACTCCCAATGAGTCAGATATATCATAGACATTCAGGGGCCATTTGCTTTCAATCTACTCAGTACTTAGGATGTGTAAATAATAAGAATTGATGCAGTGTTATTGTGAGCACAACTCATAATTATTTGAAAGGAAAATGAACTTTACTTGAATTATTAGGAAAAAATTCTGAATTTCAAAGCAGTAACAAACATACTTCCTTATATTAAGACAGGAAAGTTACTTACTTTAAAGTTTAAATGGCCTGGCCAGTGTGGCTCATGGTTGAGCATCAAACCATGAACCAAGAGGTTGCCAGATTGATCCCCAGTGGCTTACAAAAGGCAGTTAATCAATGTTTCTTTCTCATTGATATTTCAATCTCTATATCTCTCTCCTTTCCTTTCTCTCTAAAATCAATACAAAATATTAAAGTTTAAATGATTTCTCTGTCACTCACAACCATTAGCCACCCACTCATAACATTATATTTAATACCAAGTATAATTACTCTGATTCTTAATTTTATTGAATTATATATCACTGAGTAGGAGGAATCTGAATTAATTTCATTTGGCCATGAACCAGTTTTGTCTACACAGCCCAAAACTTCGCTACACTTTTAAATTTTCTCCATCCTTGTGATAAGGGTTAACTAACTAGCTTAATTGGGCAGACAGAAAGGGGGAATCCAGGAAAGATAGAGGCATTTCTGGTCAGAACAAGTAAAACAGCCATAAACCAAGGACAGAGGTATCTCTGGCCTGAGCAATTAAAGCAACCCTAAGGTAGATCAAAAGCAGCCCTGACCTGGGGACTTGGAAGAGCCATAGGGGTAATAAAACATCCCCAGTCAGGATAACTGAGAGCCATAAGGAAGATCAAAAGCAACTCTAGCTGGGGGAAGGCCAGTGGGGGAAAAAATAAAAAAGGAGATATATATATACTACTACATGTAATACTTTAAACAATAAAAAAAAAGAAAAAAAGGAGATATATGTACTACTATATGTAATAGTTTAAACAATAAAAAAAAAGGGAACTAAAAAAAGCAAATCTAACCTAAACAGATAAGATGGATAATGTTACAAAATAAGAGGGGGAAAAGAAGGGGGTCACCATGTGGGCTTTGAGCTTTGAAACTAATACCATGTAGCAGAATGACCAATGAGGAAAGCACTGGGGGTCCAAAAATAGGGAGAGGGTCCAGGTAGAAAGTCATGTTCAGACAAAGAGCTACAGCCTTTATAAACCCAGAGACAAAGAAACTCAGTAGATTCAGTTTCAGATATTTTAGATTTTTTTCCCATTAGAGAAAGAGAGAGAGCAGGCTTTTCCCATTTAGGGGCCCCTCCCCAGGGGGTCCCCTTTGGGGACACCCCTCCCCAGATGGAGTTTGTATATGCTTCCAATAAGCTTTTACATTTTTATTAAAGAAATCTTTTTTTTAAAATATATTTTATTGATTTTGTACATAGAGGAAGGGAGAGAGATAGAGAGTTAGAAACATCGATGAGAGCTGCCTCTTGCACACCCCCTACTGGGGATATGCCCGCAACCAAGGTACATGCCCTTGACCGGAATCGAACCCGGGACCCTTCAGTCCCCAAGCCGACGCTCTATCCATTGAGCCAAACCGGTCTCGGCTAAAGAAATCTTTTAATCCATGCGTTTATTCTTCAAACTTCATTAGACAAGAACCCACAAGAAGAATCTGCACCCCAAACCCCATGTTTCATTTGAACTTGTTTTCCCATAATTCGTACTTTATATACATCTGGTTTTATTTCTGTTCTATATGATAGCCCATTATAGTTTATGTATTTTATTTTTGTCTGACTAAAGTTGTAGAATCATGAAAAACTAGGGTCAAGTTGACACTGCTTTCTGCCTTTCTGACTCATTCATGTTCTCTGATTAGATGACAATGTTAGGATTGTAAAATGTCAGCTTTTTAAAAGTGCTTCAATGCTGAAACCGGTTTGGCTCAATGGATAGAGCGTCGGCTTGGGGACTGAAGGGCCCTGGGTTCGATTCCGGTCAAGGGCATGTACCTTGGTTGCGGGCATATCCCCAGTAGGGGGTGTGCAAGAGGCAGCTGATCAATGACTCTCTCTCATCGATGTTTCTAGCTCTCTATCTCTCTTCCTTCCTCTCTGTACAAAAATCAATAAAATATATTTTAAAAAATAATAAAATAATAAAACAAAAGTGCTTCAATGATTATTCAGTGCAAATAGTGTTTTTTTGTGTGTGTTGTTTATTTTTTCTACTAGAAACACCTTCCAACAATACCATAAAATGTTTCAAAAACATTTTCTTGAACATTTATATTGATAGAAAACTCATTAAATCTTGAGGTGGTCTATTTCTCTATATAATCTCATTTTTGTGGAAACTAGCCCAAGTACTGTCCCACTTGAGGCTTTGAATATCCCTGACCTGTAGAAAGAAGCTTTGCTACAACTGCTTGGGAATGCAGATCACAGTCATTGGAAGGGTCTTCATCATATGGAGTGGGGGTTTTTCTCCGTACTTTCCAAACTTTTCCTCTCCTTTTCACTTTAACTTCAGCCAGTTCCACTATCTGAATTCACACTTTAGCCTCATATTGACAAAAGCCTTAGCTTGCAGTGATTCAAAGCACTTCCAATTACATTAAAAAAAAAGATTTTAAAATGTCATAAAAATAGCCTGGCTGGTGTGGCTCAGTGGTGGAGCATTGACTTATAAACCAAGGGATCACAGGTTTGATTCTCAGTTAGGGCACATGCCAGGGTTGTGGGCTCAATCCCCAGTTGAGGCTGCTGATCAATGATTCTCTCTCATCATTGTTGTCTGTATCACTCTCTCCCTCTCCCTTCCTCTCTGAAATAAAATATTCTCCTAGAGCAATTACTTTTAATATGAGAAATTGTCTGAGATTCTGAATAGCAGAGACAAAGTAGACAGATGGCATAGCCATTACTTAACAGGAAAAAAAATGATTATATCTGCCATTTAGATGGCACAGCAAAGACCCATCTGAGGGAAAGCAAGAATATTGCCTCCACATTACTTTGCTTCTTAATAGCTAGTCTGCAACAGAAGAGCAGGTAAAACAATAGGACACATCAATCTGATTTTTGTGAAATTACAGTGGGAGAGCACCCACTTAATCTTGATTGCAAAGAAGAAACACCAAGGCAAAGCTTGACCTCTTAGCAAACAATGGCAAAGGTGGTAAGAATGTTACAGTAGAAACTGTCATCCTTTTTTTCTAAAAATCAAACCGAATCGGCAGTCTTAAACTACGGTGGCAAAAAGCAGTGAGACTGAATGGCTTTATATATAACTAGAGGCCTGATACATGAAATTCGTGCAAGGGGTTCGGCCCCCACCACTTCTGAGGCTGCCTCAGCCCCCTCCACCATGGCTTCATCCTGGAAGTGATTTGGAAGGACATCCAGAAGGTAGTTAGCTGTCCAGTCTAATTAGCATATTATGCTTTTATTATTATAGATGCCCACCCATTTGCTTTCACTTACTTGAAGGGCATATACATTTGAAATATTACAATTAATATACGCATTTATTAACTATTGAATCTAAAAATCTAAATAAAAAAACAAGAAATCAAATGAACAAAATAATTTGGTGAATAAAATAGAATCAGAGGCATTGAAACATGGAACAGACTGATGAATCTCAGATGGAAGGGAGTGTGGGCAAGAGAAAAGATTAACCAAAGATTGTATATGCATATATGCATTACCTATGCACACAGACAATAGAATGGTAAAGGCCTGGGATGAGGTGGGAACCAGATGGAGGGGGGCAATTGGTGGAAAAAAGAAGTACATCTGTAATACTCTCAACAATAAAGATTAAAAAAATAAATAAGAGACCTCGCTGGTTTGGCTCAGTGGACAGAGCATCAGCCTGTGAACAGAAGGGTCCTGAATTTGATTCTGATTAAGGGCACATGCCAGGGTTGTGGGCTCAATCCCCAGTAGGGGGCATGCAGGAGGCAGCTGATCAATGATTCGCATCATTGATGTTTCTATCTCTCTCTCTCCCTGTCCTTTCCTCTCTAAAATCAATAAAAATATATTTCATAAAAAAAAGAAAAGTAACTGATGGGATAAAATGGATTTAATAAGAGGTATTGAGACAAAACCTAGACAGACTGCAAGGCAAGAAGGAAAGGTACAGGTACAAGTGGATATGACAAAGTACATGTAGAAGTTAGACTAAATGCAGGCAAGAAATCAAGACAGGTAAAAATTAAATATTTCCATGGAAATTTACCATCCATAGCAAATACTTTATCTCCATTCTGACATCTAATATTAACTGCAGTTATGCATGAGCCCAAATGTGATGTGAACAATCTGGAAATTGATTAGACTTAAGAGAATTCGTGAGGATTGTAGGTCAGATAAATGTCTGTGTCATCAGTACTGAATCAGTAAATCACTCTGAGGGGCAAAAAAGGATCACAGGATAGACAGTTGTCACTGTAAAAATATTGCTTGACTAATCTGGGGGCCCAACTCTGAGAAGTTTACAAGGATCTAAGGATACATGGTCTATAATGATGTCTTAGGCAAAATGGTGATGTTAGACCCCGAAGCCTATTTAGATTAAAAGATAAGCTCTTTGCCCTCTTTCTATTCTTGATATTTTAGTCCTATTTTCCCCCTGATTATCTTTGTTGAGAAAAAAATTATAATATCAGCTACTTATTTAATAGCAGAGTTTGGGTTGTGACCCCTGGCATGTTGGGGTCCACTCAATGGTCAGTGCATCTGCACGTGAGCACGCCATTTTGAATGAGGGAATGTGCTATGATATATATAGTATTTTGCTTATAAAATTTCTATCATTAAAAACAGATAGAAGGCATCAGGGGCAAATGTGTGAGTAATTTGGGGCAGACAGAGGTCTTTAAATAACAGCTTACTCTTAATTTCTGTAATCAACCTAAGGACAAGGACTATATCAAAAGAATTGGGGAGATCTTACAGGAGTCTGTTCCAGTACAAATCACTTGATAAAAAATTACACAAATATTGGGTGCCAGGTATTCTGGAATAAAACTTAAAAACACAGGTATATGCCATTTCTCAATGGCAAGTGATGTTATTCTAATATTGCACTCAGTGTATATCATAAATAATAAAAGGCTAGTATGCAAATTGTCCCTTTGACCAGGAGTTCAACCAGCAGGCAGGCTTGCCAACCTGGATAGGCTGGCCGAACCCCACCCATGCATGAATTCATGTACTAGGCCTCTAATACACACACACACACACACACACACACACACACACACACACACACACGAGTGTCCAGATTATGATCTCTGAACACATAATAATCTAACCACTCAGTGTAAATTAATTGCTTGGATTCAGCTGGCTAACTATCTCAGTTGTTGATGAGGTCATTGTGGTAGATCAATATAATGGGCTCAATTCTTATGTATAGCAAGAAGAACTACAGACTGTCAGAGGTGGAAGGACCATTATAAACCAGAGAGAGGAAGGTAGGGAGGGAGGGAGAAAGAAAAAGGGAGAGGGAGAGAAAGAGAGGGAGGGAGGGAAGGAGGGAGGGAGGGAGGGAGGGAGGGAGAGAACGAGAGAGAGAGAGAGAGAGAGAGAGAGAGAGAGAGAGAGAGAGAGAGAGAGAGAAAGAAGAAGAAGAAGAAGAAGAAGAAGAAGAAGAAGAAGAAGAAGAAGAAGAAGAAGAAGAAGAAGAAGAAGAAGAGAAGAGAGAAACATTTATCAGTTGCCTTCTTTAAGGGCCCTGATTGGGGATCAAACCCGCAACTTAGGTATGTTCCCTGACCAGGAGTCGAACCCACCACCTTCTGATGTATGGTACAATGCTCCAACCAAATGAGCCGTACCAGCCAGGGCTCTGGGACTTTTTAAGATCCAAAGGGCCATGGCAATCACAATGTAAACATTATCAAGGCTTTTAAGAAATATAATTTGCATTGTTTATACTTCCAGATGTTATGGGAGGGGGCAAATTAAGCTCTACTGAATGACAGTACCTAACCAAGTTTCTGGGGACACAGTGTACATTAAATAAATATTTACAGAATGGATTAGTGGATTTATAAAAATCCAAAATTAAAGCCTTTGATCTTTGCTGTGTTCAAATGTCTCTTTCCCATTGAGGCCTGCTATGATTTCCATATTTAGAATCATAACCCCTCTAATACACTATCTTCCTTGTCAGCTACATTTTCCTCTTCAGAACTAACAACTATCTTAACCTCTTCATATATTACTTGTTTATTTTATTGTCTTTCTCCTCTCATGAGAATGTAAGACCCATGAGGGCATAAATTATTAGATGTTTTATTCACTAACATACCATCAAGACCCAAAAATGATGTCTAGAAAAGAAGTGCTCAGCCATGGCTAGTGTGGCTCAGTTGGTTGAAGTATAGTCCCCTGTAGTGAAGGATTGTGGGTTTGATTCCTAGTCAGGGCACATACCTGTGTTGCAAGTTCCATCTCTGGTTGGAGTGCATACAAAAGGCACTGGATCTATGTTTCTCTCTCACATGGATGTTTCTCTCTCACCCCCTCCATTCCTCTCTGTGTAAAAATAAATAAAATTTAAAAAAAGAAAAACAAGAGATGCTCAAAAAATATTCAATGTGTAAAAGAATCCATGACTTTTTCTCAAATTCATCTCTTCTTCTCTAAATAAACTGCCAGCACATTCATTATCGCTCACATGGATTGTTTTTCCGTAACAGTCAAAAATGAAATGAAGAATTTGTTATGCTATGTTGTGACTTAAAATCCTAGGGTAATGTCCAAACTCCTTCTAACCTATAAGATACAACAGGTGATAGTTTTCACCTCTCTCTTCAACTACATTTCTTCTCCATTACTTACACAAATTTTAAATTCCATTGCTCATAACCAAAGCCACCTCCCTTGAGCATAATGTTTATGGGACTTTCCCAAAGTAAATGGCAATTTTATTCTTCCCTTTTCTCAGACTATCCATAAGCCTTGGAAACATCTGTTTGCACACTCCACATCTAATCTATTAACAAATTATGTTGCCTCTGCCTTCAATATATACTCAAATCTAATCACATCTCAATGCCTCCACCACAACCCTCTAGAGATGATGTCACCACCATCTCTTGGTAGCATCCACTCCTCTTGCCCTACTGCAGTTTGTTATCTACAGAGCATCCAAGGGAACCTTTCATAATACAGACTAGCTTAGAACGCTCTAATAGCAACCATCTCACTTTGAATAAAACCCTAATTTCTTAACATGGCCCACAAGGCCCTTCATGGCTTGATCCCTGTCTAGATCTCCAACATCATTGCCTGCCAATTTCCCCCATCTGAACTGAATTCCACTCACACTAGCATCCATATTTTCTTAGATCTTGGTGCTATTTCTGCTTCAGGACCTTGAACTTGTTTACTGCTTCCCCCAAATGCTTGCTCTCTTACTTCATTCAAGTCTCTGCTCAAATGTCACCACCTCAGAAACCTCATTTTGAAAGCCCCCTTCCCATCCTTTATCCTCTTATCTTGCCTTATTTTTCTTCATAATACTATCAACTGGCATTGTAAGTTAATTCATTTTTATTTATTGTCCATATCTCTCATTAAATACAAACTCTATCAATGAGGGACTTTAGTTTATTCACTCTTCTATCCTCAAGTACCTGGAATAATGCCTAAAACAAAAGAGGCATTCAAAATATTTTTCAGCCAATAAATGTTTTCCTTTCTTTGCAGATATTATTTCTCAGACTAAAATGCACTCCTTCAAATTCTGTAAAATAGGCAAAACATTTTTTTAAGGTTTAACTCAATTATTTCTTCTCTTTTAAGGTACCTCAGTACCCTTTCCTCCATCATACCTCAACTCAGAAAAAAATTGATATTTTTTCTAACTTGCCTTGATATTTCATCCTTATCTTTACAGTACTCAGTTTGTTGCACTGTATTATTATCTCTCTCAATCTGAGCCACTTACTCATACATCCTAGTCTGGTAACCCCTTTAGGACAGAGAACATATAGATTTTTTTATAGCTCTCCATTTCCTCTTCAGAACTGGCTACGTAATTTGCAAGGCCTCATGTAATATAAAATGTGAAAATGTGGGGGTATCTTAAGAAAGTCAATATGGCAACAACAGAACTTAAAAGCAAGTATGGGCTCTTTCTATGCATGCCGCCCTATGTGACAATTTTAGGGCACACCCATAAAGTTGACCCTGCTCCTCTGGTAATCAGAGAACTCCTTCCTTCAATTTCCTATTCTCAAGCCAGTGCTTCTCTGAAGCCTTCCCTGTCCCCCATTCCAAACATACAGAAAGAAGTAACTCAGTCTTTCTCAATATTTTTACAATTATCAATGGTTACCTTAATAAGTATGTATTGTATAACATTGTCATTTTCTGTTTATTTATTATTCCTAGCCTACTTTTACTGATTTCACCATAGAGCCTGATACATGGGTACTCATTAAATGCTTGTTCATCAAATGAGAGTCTACTGAAAAAACCGAACCCTCCCTCATAACCTATAAGAAAAAAAGTTTTCAGATTTATATTTAAACAACTCAAAATGACCCCTCTAACATTGCTGAACCCAGGATGCTTGATGTAAAGGACTATATTTTCAAAAGACATTTTTTTCTCCCTTCATCCCATCATTCCCAAGATGATAATACCAACCAAGCCTTTGAACTTGGTGGAATTCCAGATGAACTGGGTCTGTGCCATATGTATGTACTTCAATGAATTTTAAAATGGTGCCAGCTAAAATATTGACATGCAACATTTGGGAGGGGAATTGAAAAGTCAAGACTATTCCCCACTGATATTTAATGCCATTTTGACTGTCTTGGTAGTCTCTAACACATTAACTTGCATCTTCTTTCATTTTCCCTTTATGTATGTTCTTATCCTTGTTTTCTATGAATAACAAGAGATAATTTTCTAGTCTCCTATTGTTTTATTGTCTGGTAAAATAACTGCTCTGAACATTATTGCATTAGTTTCTTAAAGGTAAACAGTTATTAAAATTCAGAAACTAATTGGAAAATTAAAATTTTAAGAAAGCATGACAGCAATTTCCTTTGTATAAACTGCCTCTAAAATGATGTTTTCCAATCTTATTTTTACTGTTCATGCATTTAGTTCTAGGCAAAGCCACTATTATGGGTTGTTAGTTTATACACAAATATAGTGAAGGACCTGGACACCAAAGAGCATTACTAATTCATAATGTATCCTCACTGAGTACCTCCAAGTGCATTCTCACATTTAAACAGCACACAGGAGCCTTGCTAAAACATGGAATATAATGGGAACCTTCTGCTGCCTCCACTAACTGAATCCCTTTGCACGTGTCTAAAACTTCTGTTACCCTGATTTTATTATTTTGAAGCTTCAAGGTTTAACTGGCAATTACAATAGCTAGATTAATAATTAAGAAATTATCTAAACAGTGTACCATGGTTCATGAAAAGACTGAATAACAGACTTTTCATGTTGGACTGGCCCATTTTATTCCAATTTTCTGCCAAGAGAGAAGTCTTATATAGTATCCATCCTATATAATCCTATATAATAAGAGGCTAATATGCAAATCGACCAAATGGCATAACAACTGGTCACTATGATGCCCACTGACTACCAGGAGGCAGATACTCAATGCAGGAGCTTCCCTCTGGTGGTCAGTGCCCTCCCATGGGGGAGCACTGCTCAGCCAGAAGCCTTAGTGGAAGTGGCAGCTGCCTCTCCTGACTCCGTAGCAGCATTAAGGATGTCCAAATGACAGCTTAGACCTCCCCTAAGCCATCAGTTGGATATCCTTCAAGGGCTCTTGGACTGCAAGAGGGTGCAGGAACCCCCACAAGTGCATAAATCTTGTGCATCCAGCCTCTCACACAAATATAAAAGAACTGACCTAATCTGAAAAAAAAAGTTATCTATTAAAAATCTATACTAAAAGTCATTATTAACAGTGTTACATCTGAAATATCTACTTAAAATATAGAAGGAGATGCCCAGCCAATGTGGCTCAGAGGTTGAGCATCAACACAAGCAGCAGGAGCTTCCAGTTTGAATACCAGTTTGAATACCAGTTTGTGGGCTTGATTCCCAGTAGGAGCATGCAGGAGGCAGCCGATCAATGATTCTCTCTCATAGATGTTTTCATCTCTATCCCTCTCTCTTCCTCTCTCTCCAAAACCAATAAAAACATACTTTAAAAAATCCCAACAACTGGCTTTTTAAGAAAACTTGTAATTTTATTTTAAAATTTGTATGTGTGGGGTTTAAAATATATTAATATCATTCTTCTCACCTTCTAGTTCTTCTAATTGGACCAATAATCAAATAAACTGGAGAATATCAACGTTTTGATGCATGGGGAATTCATATAAGCAAGAACATTCCAAAGATAGTGAGACAACATTTGTATATAAGACATTTTGGACAAAGGAGAGAAGGGTAGGGGGCAGAAATGGGGTCTTAGATTATAGAAATGAAACCAGGTGATTTACAGATAGTTGAAAGAGAGCAGAATATTAATGGCAGGAAAATTCTTACTAGACAGCTCAGAAACAATGGGACACAGGGGTATCTAGCTAATAGGCACCTGCCTGAAACCCTCCTGTTTACCATACTTATCCCAAATTAAGCTATCCCAAATTACCCTAAAATTTTCCTTCCTGAAGCAGGTTTCTCTGTCTGAATCTCTTGGGCAGGAAAGGAGGAAGGTCAAAGATTCTGAGTCTTTTGTTTCCTAATAAACAACTTAAAATCAGTACCTCAAAAAGAAAGCTTCAGGGGGCAAAATTTTGGTTTCCTTCACATGAAATAACAAAAGACAAAGAATATTCAGGATGCTGCTGAGGAAGCAAAATAGTTGGATTTGCATACACTATATATTAACAATAGTTATTAAGGCAATGTGGCCCTGGCTGGTGTGGCTCAGTTGGTTTAGCATTGTCCTGTGTACCCAGAGGTCGCTGTTCTGTAAAGGCAGCCTGAGCCCCTCTAACCTGCAATCTAATGCATATGCTTGCTAGCCCCAATCCCCTTTCCATTTGTGTCATAGCTATCCTTGAAGAACCTGTTTATCTACAGGGGCAATAAAAAGCCCTTACAGAAGATTAACTGCTGGCACCAGCTATCCTGGGCTATAATCTCCCTTCCCCTTATCACTGTCAGAGGGGCTGCAAAGCCTACAAAGTCAGGAAGCCTGATCCATATTTGGGAGACAAAGAAGCTAAGGGATATAAAGGGAAAACCACCCTGCATTTGGTGCTCAGGCTTTGGAGACTAACCTCCCTGAGTAACTGCATTAGTGCATCTGCAAATAAAGGGTTTTCCCTGAATCTTCCGAGTGCCCATTGTGTGTTTTCTGGCAGCCTGGTAATTTCTGCAACAGTTCAATTCCTAGTCAGGGCACATACCCAGGCTGTGGGCTCAATCCCCAGGAGGGGGTATGCAGGAAGTAGCTAATGGATGGTTTTTGCTTATTGATGTTTTTTTTTCTCTCTCCCTCTCCCTTTCACTCTCTCTCTCTCAAGCCAATAAAAACATATATATATTTTTAATAAGTCAGTGCAGTATTGGTGGTAGATAGGGAGAGAGGGAGAAAAAAAGAGATTGGCTCATCAAACAAAAAATAAAAACCTGGAAAGAGACCCAGCTTCACCTCATCTTAAAGCTTGTACACTTGCCGAGACCGGTTTAGCTCAGTGGATAGAGCGTCGGCTTGAGGACTGAAAGGTCCCAGGTTCGATTCCGGTCAAGGGCATGTACATTGGTTGTGGGCACATCCCCAGTAGGGGTGGTGCAAGAGACAGCTGATTGATGAATCTTTCTCATCGATGTTTCTAACTCTCTATCCTCTCTTCCTCTCTGTAAAAAATCAATAAAATATATTTTTTAAAAAACAAACAAAACAAAAAACTTGTGCACTTACTTTTCTGTCTGCCTGGAGAGCTCACTGCAGATTATTCCCTCATTTCCTACAGGTCTTTACTCACTTTATCATGCAAGAAGTTTTCCAACTGCTCTAACTAAAATTCACCTCTCCCCATTATCTCTCCTTTCCTTCTTCTGCTTTGTTCTGTCTGTAGCATTTATACAACTGTTATACTATGCATTTTAATTTTTATTTAATTTCATCCTCAAAAATAATGTGAGCTCCTTGAGGTGAAGGATCTAGATCTCTCCTATTCACTTCTGTATCTTCAGTGCCTAAAACAGCATTTGGCACACAGTAGCGAATATTTATTGAGGTAATGGATAAATGATTGAGTGAATTTCCTGATTTATAAAACTTCCATTCTGTCTCAAATCACACTCGCCCAAGTCTGTTCTTAAATCTGATACTAAATTTTCTTTAAAGTAACTGTGCCTATATAATTTAGAGTATTGTTCCATATTTTATTATTGTTGTTAAAGTATTTTTGAAAGAGTGGGGTATAGAGGCATACATTTTTCCCTCCCTCTCTTCCAGATTATTTGACTGTTCTAATAAATTGACTCAAAAGCATTTAGCCAATTGAGTCTTATATGTCATCCTGAACTAAGAAGAAGCCTTATTATCTCTGGTAATAGCTCTCTTCCTGGTACAGGCCCACCCTCTAAATTATTGTCGACAATTAAGGAAGAGGTAAAAAGCTTTTCCTGGGTCTGCTGGGTCTAAGTGCCTTCACTTCAAAACAATTTGCATGCCAAAGTGGCACATTTTTGGGGTGATGTATTCTACTCCCAATCAGGGAAAAAATGCACTTTCCTTCCCAATTCAAGAAAGCAGTGAAACTCTGTGTTTTGGGTGTTTGCTTTGAAGGGGAGCAGAATTTGCCACCTCAATATACATATTTTTGACATACGCATTATCTTAGGCTGGTTATTTTGAGAAACTGCAGACATTGGAAGAGCTCTGAAAGCCAAGTAGAAGTTATTCTTTTGTAGGAGACATCTGCATTTATGGGGGAATTCTCCATTGTAAGCGTGTCTCCTTATCATGGCCAGGAAGAGAAGGATGACTCTGATCTCTAAAAACTCTTATCAATGGAGAAGGCAAAGACCTAAATCCGCATGACAACCTTACCCCTTTACTGTGCCTGAAATCTTAGAACTCGCTCTCCCCCTTCTAACATATTTCCTTTGTCTTTAGCTGGAGATGGTGTTTAAGCTGGTGTCTTGGGGCATTTCTAGGAGTTATACAGTTTTCCCTGAGTTTTTTCCATGTAAACAAGAGGTAGCCATATTATTAAATGTGTGCTTGTTTTTATACTGTCTTTATTGTAGGGGGTGTCTCAGCCAAGAACCTTGAAGGGAAGAGGGAAAGTTATTTTTCCTCCCCTACAGCTTATTTGTTAAAGGACAATCTTGTTACTGTGTACAGTAGATTAAAAACACAGAAGTTATAGAATGCTTATAAGACACTCACATACACAGGCTTTCCTTTTGGATTTGACCAAATCAAACCAAACATGGGTTTAGCAACCTCAGTACTTGGGTTCCAGCTAGGAAAGAATTCAGAGCCAAGATTCATATTATAAGGGAATATTTGTTTATAAAATCACAGAGGTAGAAGTAATTGATAGAAGAAATGGGCTTAGGAAACATGTTACAGAGGTAAAGGAAGGGCCCTTGGAGCATAGGAGTGAGGAGGGTAATGGTACTATGGGGGAGGAGGAAAGGGAAGGGAAAGGGAAAGCCACAGGCATGCTCCCTGGAGGGAGAGAGCTCTAGGTCCTCTGTCCTAAGGGTGGAGAGTTTAGGGGAGGTCCCAGGGAAACATCTCAATCAAATATTCAGCAGCTTTCCAAATGTGTCCTTTCAGGGTCTAGGTCTCCACTGATTTATTGGCAGGTGCCAGAGCAGGAGTTCATTATTCAATGCAGCTGGGTCCTGAAGTCAGCTGGGGCTGTTTTTATTTATTATTTATTGATTGATTAAGGTATCACATATTTGTCCTCATCCCCTCATTCCCATCCCAAACCCCTCCCCACCGCCCTGTTGTCTGTGTCCACTGGTTAGGCTCATATGCATGCACACAAGTCCTTTGGTTGATCTCTCCCCCTATCCCCACCCTCCACTACCTTCCCTCTGAGGTCTGACAGTCTAATCTAAGCTTCCTTGACTCCGGGTCTGTTCTTGTTCATCAGTCTACGTTGTTCATCATTTCCCCTAGATGAGTGAGCTCATGTGATACTAGAAATATACTTATAAGAACCGAAAATGAGACAAGCAATAATGGTTATGCTGAGAGGCAAATGAATCAGTCTGTAGTGAGCTTCTTTCTTGGCCAACAGTTCTTTTGAGTCCCCATTTCAATGTCAAACAGTTCCTTATGTGTACATGTCAGCAATGATATTTCAGTTCTGGATGGTGGACAGATGGTGGTAATGCAGGTCTTACCCTCTCGGGTTTGGTCCTGGGCAACCTGCAGTGACGCACAGCTGCTGACTGCTAGTATGGCAAGGCATTGTCAGCGTCTTCCATCTCTGGACTGTTTCTCTTCTGTCTTCATGGCTGGAGTAGTTAGTCCTGTCAATTCCTCTCTGTTGCAGGAATCCCCATGGTCTCCGAGTTGTTTTCTGAAAATATACAAACATATTCTCGACCGAAAGTTAATAAAGGAATTATTTTCTATAAATTTGATTTGTGATCCTTTTTCATTTTTTGCCCAAACGACTTTCATTTGGCTTGTTTTGACACCATGTATGTTTTACATGGGTGTCTTGCTGTTCAGCTGGGGCTGGTTTTATTGATTATCTGGGCCTGGAGTTGAAATACAACTGAACCCTAGATGTTCTCTCTAGGGAGGAAAGGCAAGGGGGTCCAAATCTCATGACCAATAATATGCTGGGTGGTAGAATGATCACCCTGGGGGTGAGGGGAGGTCCCACCCTATAATTGATTGTCCATTGCTAGGCACCAGGGGCTTTCCACCCTGATGACCTTCTGTACCTGGCCCATCATCATTGCTCTGCTCATGTTTGTCTAACTGCCTACAACAATTTCATACACCCGGCTACTTTATTCCTCTGCTTAAAACACTGTAAGGATTCCTAGTACCCTCAGGATAAAGCCCAATTTGTCAATTCATCAAACATGCCCCTTATGATCAAGCTCCTGTAAGTCTTTGCCCTTACAATGAACTGAATAATCTGTTTGCAGTCATACCTGCAGATTCCCACATAAGCCATCTACTCTGTCACCTCTTACATTTGTTCACGATGCTCCAATGCTTGGGAAAGACCACTTACCTCCTTATTATTCACAAGAAGAACTTACTCATCCTTCAAGTTTTTGTTCCAGAGAGTCTTTTCTTACCAACCAACTCCCATGCAATGCCATGTTATCACTCTTTTCTGTGCTTGTGCTGCCGGAGGAATACATGAGTGGGGGCCCCTCCACTGTTTGTAGGGTTCTTAGGGCATGGCTGAAATAAGAATTTTCAGAAACCCCCATGAGCGGATGACAAGTGGTAGAAAATGTTATTGGCGCTGAAACCAGTTTGGCTCAGTGGATAGAGCGTCGGTCTGCGGACTGAAAGGTCCCAGGTTCGATTCCGGTCAAGGGCATGTACATTGGTTGCGGGCACATCCCCGGTAGGGGGTGTGCAAGAGGCAGCTGGTCGATGTTTCTCTCTCATCGATGTTTCTAGCTCTTTATCCCCCTCTCCCTTCCTCTCTGTAAAAAATCCAGTAAAATATATTTAAAAAGAAAAAAAAAGAAAATGTTATTGGCATGGAGTTACATTCCTCAGTTTCCAATGTCCCATTTCCCCCAAGCCAGTACTGAAAGAGGGGCAGCTGGGAATTCATCAGAACCAGAAACAGGGCCAGGGGCCAGAGTTTCTGATCCATGTTGTAACCATGTGGTTCAACATTGAGGCCAGATTAAAGTCAATTAGTTCATGTGTGTATCCCAACATGGCCGTGTGCCATGTGCGCATAGGAGAAAGTGTTCCCCTGTAGCAGGAATCCAGAAGCTAGATTCCCTGGAGCCAAGAGAGAGAGGAAGTAGGGCTAAACTTTGTCTAGAAGTTTATATATTTCAATTTCCTAAGCTTGCAGTGGCCATGCCCACCTGGCCAATTACCTATTTCCAGGTGTGAATGATTGGTAAGCATTTCCCACATCACTCAGACCTTACTGGGCATGGTTTAAATTGCCTTTGTCTAGTCCCTTGACCCATCAATGAGTGAGGGAACAGATCTGGAGCATTAAATGTGGCTTTTTGCCAAATCTGAACAAATGGCATGCCTGTACTATTTGGTCTCCCCTTTCACTCCTTTCCTGCTAATAAAAACCAGGTTATTACAACAGTATCACTTGCACAACCTCCTATGTCTTCCCATCACGATACTCATCAATTATGTAATTATTATGTAATACACACACACACAATTGTTATATATATATATATATATATATATATATATATATATATATTCACAATTATATATATCATCTTCATGAGGCCATGAGCTCCAGAAAAGCAAAGGTCTATCTCACCTCTTTATCCACAATGCTTGGATGAATGAAGTAGAAATTGCTTCTAAAAGGTTTTATTAAACAATGAAGTGAAATGCCTCAGAGAGCAGTGGCTTCATTTATTTAATATGACCTTTCCCCCTTTCTTTCCTTTTGATTCAAAAGACCTCATCCAGCACCCTGACTCACCCCACCTCCTTCTCCCTTGCATGTCTGCTCCCTTAATCATTAAACCCTCAGGATAATGGAGCCCTGGTGAGCATGAGACAGTTATAGGAACAAAGCTTCAAGTCTACTGATCACAGGGACAGAGTTTCAATCAAACTAAATATCTAGGTCTCAGTTGAGTTTTAGCTCCAGATCCAGAAAACCAGAACAACCACACTGACACATCCTTGTGGAACTACACAAAGTGATGTCCTGGCCAATGTGAGGACCAGATGCAATAATCAACTAGCACTTATTCTAGCACTAACCAATCAATAGAGACTGTGAACAAAAAGAGCCACATGCTAACCTGACAAGCTCAGGGGAGGCCTGCATGGTAGTCTTGCAAACTCAGAGACCTAAAATAACCACAAAAGATGGTTTGACAATTAAATATCTAACTACAAACAGGTTATAGTGGGTAGTCATGTCCTAGACCAATATTTCACCTGACAAAGATCAACTTATATCTTCTTTACTGAGCCCATTTGCTTTTTTGCCTCTAAGATAACATATCTGTGAGCTGTCTGGGTAACTTCCTTTTTACCCTGGATTCCTCAGGGCACAACAAATGGCCTCCAGACATTCCCTCATTGTTATTGTTATCAAGTTAATTGTCCACTGTTAATTACCTTAATGTATCCTGTATCCATCTTTGTAAAAGAAGCACATGTCCATCATTTCACCTTTTACCCTATCCCAGAGGTTTCCCTGCTTTGCTCTGTCCCACCTCCCTAATCTATCACCAATGAATTTCATGTAACTCACCTATGTCCTTTTCCTTAGATTGCAATGTATAAATATAGATGTAACCCTGCATTCTCCGGGGCATTATCTCAATCCATTGAGGTTCTGCTTCCCAGCATATGTTGACAGTTTGGCTCAAATAAACTCACAAAAATTCTTTACAGGTTTCAATGTTTTGTTTTTTTTCTGTTAACAAGACCATGACCCTAAATTCACCATGATTAATGATTCCCCCTATTTAACCCATCCTCTGAAAGCCATCACGGGTCAGGCCTTGAGTATGGCCTCACCTATGATTCCTGGTGTGACACTACTTCTTTAAAAATAAACCTTACTATTTGGGCTAGAAACTCTAATTCACATTTGATTGGGCTTTGATGCACACAGGCAAATGAACACCTTAATTTGGTAAAAACTTGAAGCAAAGTAAATATCTGCAATGCCAAATTAAAAAAAAAATAATTCTCTCACTTCATTTAAATCTATCATGATTGAAATCAAATTTATGTTCAATTTACAACTAGCATAAGCCCCTGCCAATGGCTAGAGACCTTTGCATACATTATCTCATTTTATCCTAGCTATTATGTGAGGTACATGTTGCCATTGTTATCCTACAGATCAGGAAACTGAACCTCAGCAAGGTAGTTACAGAGTCAAGGCTCAAATTCTGATCTATTTGACTCAGCGTTCAGGGATCTCTCTATTACATTCTGCTTAAATGACCTCAGCCAGGGCCAAGATTCAAAGAAAGTTGGGTGAACTTCTTGTAGAGGGTCTGACACTTGGTAAAAAAAAAAAAAAAAAAAAAGATAGCCTAAAGGACAGTTTACTAAGTTAGCCTAGTGTTTGGTATCCTCCCCCGATTCAGATTTCTCATGACCCCTTTATGTTTTTCTTTTACCCTCAGATTGGTCCTGGACATCTATATACAATATATAAAAAGCTAAGTGACTGATTGTATGTTCATCTGCCTGGCCAACCAACTGGTCAGTACATATGATGCGCACTGGCAATTTAAAAATAAACATTGACTCACACATGTGCAATACATGTAAAGCTCTCACTAGGGCCAATTGCAAGTGTGTGTTTCGATCTGTCATTGTCAATCAAGGATTTGGTTGTTTTTATTGCATTTGGTGGGAAATTACTCCTTCCCAAAGAGGGTTTTCGACAATGTCTCAGTGTTGTGCCGCATGCTATGCTATCGGCCATAGTACAAACGAGTATAAAGTACTACAGTGTTTGGGGATGTTTCAGACAGTTGTCTTTTAAAACAAATATGGGATCAGAGGATTCTGCTTATAGCGAATGGTTAGTAAAACTTGGAGAAGGCAAACTTGATGGCAGTTTTCATTTAGGAATGAATATTATTGAAATCCTCTGTGAAATGATTTGTAACAGATCTATTGTTGAAGCTACCTTTAGAAATAGTATATTTATAATGTTAAAAATATATCTAAACGTGCAATTCTTTGTCTTAAAAATGAGCACGTTCATAAATTAAAGAAATTTTTGTATACTCAATGGAGATTTTCACACCTATTTGAGTGATGATTCTATCGATTCAACAGATGATGCCAAAGAGGAAAATTTTCCCATCAAATTTCTTAATACTATTACTCTTTCAGGAATGCCGTGTCATAAATTAAAATTGAAAGTAGGTGCACTCATCATGCTACTGACAAATCTTAATAGTAAATAGGGTATTTGTAATGGTATTAGATATATTATCGAAAGATTTCAACCTAACATAATCAAAGCCAAAGTATTAACAGGATCTGTGGATGGAGAGGTGGTTCTGATTACAAAAATTGATTTGCCCCATCTGACACTGGCCTCCTAATTAAACTGAGTTGAATACAGTTTCCCGTGATGCCAGCATTTGTGTTGATTATTAAAAAGCACAAGGACAAACTCTAGACAGAGTAGGAATATTCCTACTTGAACCCATTTTGGACATGGTCAGTCATATGTTGCTTTCTCTCAAGTTCAAAGAGTATGTAATGTTAAAGTTAAAGTTCTAAATAATTCATCACAAGGGAAATTAGTCAAGCACTCTGAAAGTATTTTTACTCTTAATGTGGTACACAGGGAGATATTAGAATAAGTTTATTCAATTTATCAGTCATTGTATCAATGTTTTTATATCATTTTTTATTTTATATCTTGTATTTGTTGTTATATTGTGTTGTAATTGTTTATTTATTAATAAATTTATATGCTGTTTCCATATACATTTTACTAATTTTCTTTCATCTCTGACACTTTTCTTATAGAGAAAGGGCAAATAGCGGTACTAAAATGTTTCTTCTAATTAATTCCCTTCCATTGTGCATGAATTCATGCACCTGGCCACTAGTCTTTAATAATTGAAATCAAGTCATCCACTACTAAAACACAAATGGACTAATTACTGTTAATATTAATTAGTGCTGATGTTCAAAAAATTCATTAAGCCTGCTTTGGCTTTTGAGAAACTGCTTTAGGAATCACTAAAAAATAAAATGGAAAGTTCTGAATGGAAAACAGTAGTCATATTTGATGAATCTGGCTATATTTTGGGTTTTCTCTGTGGGGACTTGGGGAAACTTTTTTAGGCAAAATGTATCACAAATTATGCATGTGTTGCTTCAGAAATTAATGATGAGAACCATGAATACTGCAATATTGAGAATTTCAATTCTCCAAGCAATATTTCATCTTCACTCAGAAATACATGCAGAAAACAAGTTGATGTTAAACTTTTCTTTTTTTAACATATGACATTTGAACACTATATTACTAATTTTTTTTCAGAAAAGGATCATCTTGATTTTCATTTAAATTTTTTTCCCAACAGCAGTCATGAAAATAAATCACACAAAATATAGTTACACCTTTTGTTAATCATTTTCCCTTTTCACATCTCCTTTACCTTAGTTCAAGAAATGCAAGATGAAGCAATAATGGAAAATGGAAATGCCTGTCCATCTAGAGCATTTAGATTTTCATAGGCTAAAGAGCATCTTCCTAAAAAATGTAAAACTCAATGTTTTACTTGAAACATATTTGTCCTCATCCCTTTTCTCATGGCCTTTTCTTTCATGGTCAAAGCCAGCAGTGTAGCATCTTCAAAGTGCTCTCCTCTGATCTCTGTTTATATCCTTACATCTCCTTTTAAGACCTTCTTGCCTCCCTTTTATAAGCACTTTTGTGTACATTCCATTTATCCGGATAACCCAGGATATATTCCCTTTATCAGGATCCTTAACTTAATCACATCTGCAAAGTCCTTTGTGCCATGCAGGGTAAATAGGTACAGATTCTTCGGATTAGGATATGAATATCTTTCTCAAGGCCATTATTCTGCCTACCACACACTGTGACATGTTATTTTCTATGTAGTTAGAAAAAAAGCATGCTAATAAATTAATTCATAAAGTTATCTGTTCTTGTGCATGGAGCCGCAGTGCTAGAACAATTGATAATATTTATATATAAGCTAGGATTAAAATAATGCCAATGTCAGAGGATAAAAGGCTGAAAACATTAAGTTCCATCGAATTAAACTTGAATATGCTGAACCCAGTTAGAATTTTGTGACAGAGCAATATATATTTTGAGTAATCATGTACTTATTTTGTCAAGCTCCTGTACAGTATTTAGCTCCCATTCTAACTATGTGATATAGAACAATGCATAACATGTAGATAATTCTCTTTTACATGCTTTAGTTGCTCAAATAAATTCCCTAACTGAAAGAAGGAAGTGTATTATTCATTCTTTAATAGCTGAAACTCTAAACATAGCTTTTAGCTATTTGGAGGTCACATAGGCTTTAAGAAGCTGTTCTGTCATTATTGAGTCATAAAACCTAACAGCCCATGAATGCTACCCAAATTCAACACCAAAGGCTAAATATTGTAGAATAAAACAATGCATTAATTACAGTCTATTATCATCAGCACT
Organism: Pipistrellus hanaki; assembly: GCF_964339955.1. Taxonomy (NCBI): domain Eukaryota; kingdom Metazoa; phylum Chordata; class Mammalia; order Chiroptera; family Vespertilionidae; genus Pipistrellus; species Pipistrellus hanaki. The sequence continues at coordinate 16,263,760 of NC_140524.1, read as the reverse complement.
TGGTTAGGGGAAATGTGGTTATATGGAAACTTCAAAATATGTTAAAAAATAAAACACTTTCATAACAATAACAGCAAAAACATTTTTAAAATAAAAATTTCCTATTCTGCCACTCTAAGAGCTTATCTGCATTCATTGTTCTTGCTCTTTTCCAATTGCCATGTATATACATAACTTGTTTTAACATACGTGTAATCATAATATAGATATTATTTTGCATTTGGATTTTTACACCCTAATATATTTTTTTTCAGATACTGTAATAGTCATAGTTTTCATTTTACTTGCTATGATGTATTTCACAGCATGGATGTAATATGATTTTCTGGATTCTAAAAGGGTTCAGAATGAGCCTCCACAAAATGTGTTACTTTGGCATTTGGATTATTTTGACTTTAAGAAAATCAAGACTCAGAAGACTCAGGGAGAGCTTTCTACCTCCCACTTAACAGCCTAAAAGAATTTAGAGGGCTTGGTCTAGAAAGAGAACTATCACCAGTGACACAAAGAGTATATATATGCTAAGTGTGGTAGGCATTGTTTGTTCAAATTCCATTTTGTGTCCCATTGTCTCTACATGAGGTGGCATATATTTGGTTACTAAACATTTGTTCTTTCTATCTTCCTGTGAATTGTCTCCCCTTGCTTTGAAGTCACAGACACCCACCCCCTTCTCAGCTCAACACATATAAAGCTTCCTTGGCTGGAGTGCCTCAATGCTTGAGCATCAATCTATGAATCAGGAGGTCAGGGTTTGATTCCTGGTCAGGGTGCATGTTTGGGTTCTAGGCTCAATCCCCAGTATGGGGAGTGCAAGAGGCAGCCAATCAGTGATTCTCATCATTGATGTTTCTATCTCTCCCACATCCTTCCTCTCTGAAATCGATAAAAAATATATTTTTAAAAAAGACATATAAGGCTTTTTTGCCTGACTTTCTGTAGGCCTCATATTCTCACAGGGGCTCCTGTACATAGATAATTAAATTTGTTTTTCTTCTGTTAATGTATCTTAAGTAAGTTTAACTATTAGACCAGACAAAAGAACCTAGAAAGTTAGAGGGAAAAATTTTCCTTTCCTGCAATTTTATGACATTTATGTTGGTTCCATTTTTAATCATTATAAATAAAAAAAATGAACATTTTTTTGTACATTTTCTTAAGGAATGGGAGATTATTTTCTTGGGATAAAATTTGAAAAATTTAATAGTAGTCACAGAATTTTAAAACAAATAATGGCATGTTGTACTCCCTGTTTGTACACAGAGATAGTACCACTGGTGATAGGGAAAGTATTTTTTTTATTATATATATAATACAAAATTCATGCACAGGAGGGGATTGTCCCTCAGGCCAGCCTGCATCCTCTCCAATCTGGGACCCCTTGAGGGATGTCCAACCACCTGTTTAGGCTTGATCCCTAAATGGGCAGTTGGACATGCTTCGCACAATCCAAGACTGCTGGCTCCCAACCGCTCACCTGCCTGCCTATCTGATTGCCCCCTAACCATGCACTGCCAGCTAGATCAATGCCTAACTGATCCCCCGCTGGCCCAATTGCCCCTAACTGCCCTCCCCTGCCAGCCTGGTCACCTCTAACTGCTTTCCCTTGCCATCCTGGTCACCCCTAACTGCTCTCCCCTACTGGCCTGGTCACCCCTAACTGCCCTCCCTTGCCAGCCTGGTTGCCTCTAAGTGCCCTGCCCTGCTGGCCCAGACCCCACTAACTGCCCTTCCTCCTGGCCTGATCACCCAAAACTGCCTTCCCCTGCAGGCCTGGTCCCCTCCCCCAACCGCCTTCCCTTGCAGACCTGGTCCCCCCCAACTGCCTTCCCCTTTAGTCCTGGGTCCTCCCAACTGCCCTCCCCTGCAGTCCTGCCCCCCCCCAACTGCCCTCCCCTACGGACCTGGTCCCCCCCCCAATTGCCCTCCTTTGCTGGCCTTGTCACCCCTAACTGTCCACAATTGCCCTCCCCTGCAGGCCATATTGTGGTGGCCATCTTGTGTCCACATGGGGACAGCCATCTTTGACCACAAGAGGGCGGCCATCTTGTGTCTTAGAGTGATGGTCAATTTGCATATCACCTTTTATTAGATAGGATATTTATGTATATTTATTGATTTTTTTTTTTTTTTTTTACAGAGAGGAAGGAAGAAGGATAGTCAGAAACATCAATGAGAAAGAAACATTCATCAGCTGTCTCCTGCACACTCCCCTCTAGGTATGTGCCAGCAACCAAGGTACAAGTCCTTGACCAGAATCAAACCTGGAACTCTTGAGTCTTCAGGCTGATGCTCTATCCAGGGGTCCTCAAACTTTTTAAAGTGGGGGCCAGATCACGGTCCCTCAGAGAGCTGGAGGGCTGGACTATATGAACTACTAATTCCTACTGTAACACCTCGGCTGCGCTCACTGCCCAAAAAACCTGGCGGGCCGGATCAGACTCCTCTGCGGGCCACATGTGGCCCGCGGGCCGTAGTTTGAAGACCCCTGCCTGAGCCAAAACAGTTAGGGCTAAAAATATATTTTGTATTGATTTCAGAGAAAAAGGGAGAGGGAGAGTTAGAAACATCAATGATGAGAAATAATCATCAATCGGCTGCCTCCTGCACACCCCTAATGGGGATCGAGCCCACAAACCAAGGCACGTGCCCTAACGGAGAATTGAATCTGTGGCCCTACAATTCGTAGGCCAACACTCTATCCACTGAGTCAAACTGGCCAGGGTGGGAAAGTATTTTTTAATGCTAGTAATACCTTTATACCAACATTTGTATCATGCCTAAAGTAATTTTCCTGAGGACAGACCTAAGAGTGAAGGATATGCCAAATATGCACAAAGGTTAAGTTATACTCAGATTATTGTTGATAATGTAGGAAAATTATATATATAGAAGGATTTTGGAGGAATTAAAGGAACAGTGGTTTTAAAAAGATGATTTCTACATGTCAATGGAGCAAATTATGAAATAATGTATGCAACTCATATAATAGTTTATACTAAACTAGAGGCCCGGTGCACAGCATTCATGCACTTGGGGAGGAGGGGTCCCCTCAGCCGGGCCTGTGCCCTTTCACAGTCTGGGAGCTCTCAGGGAATGTCCGACAGCTTAGGCCTAAGCCGCCAGTCAGACATCCTTAGCATTACTGTGGAGGTGGGAGAGGCACCCACCACCGCTGCTAAACTTGCCAGGCATCAGCCCGGCTTCTGGTTGAGCAGTGCTCCCCCTGTGGAAGTGCACTGATTACCAGGGGGCAGCTCCTACATTGAGCGACTGCCTCCTGGTGGTCAGTGTGCATCATAGTGACCAGTAATTCTGTCGTTCGGTCGATTTGCATATTACCCTTTTATTATATAGGATTGCATGTTAAATATTTTATAATTATTGCTCTTTTTGTGAGCATTATTTTTAATGTGAAGGTCATTAAAGTTCTATTTATTTCGTATAAGTTACATACTCTGAGAGGTAATAGAGACATGTTAGGATTTTCAAAGTACATATATTTTTGTGTCAGTAATATATTGTAAGGCAAGAGGTAGATTTTGTTTTATCAGATGATGGAATGAAGGCAATTCTAATACATTTTTCATGCTACTTGTCATTTACTCTTAATTCAAATGTACAAAGAAGAAAGGCATTTTGTTAAGAATGGCAGTAAAATACTTAATAAAAGAAATGAGCAATGTGTTAAAGGATCTAAGATGTAGGTTACTGCAATAAATTGAGACCTCTTCCAGCATTACTTTTTTCCCCCCATTATGCAGTTGCACAATGTTTATCTAAGAAATTCATGATCAGGTGTAATTTGACTTTTAAGTAGGCAATATGACCAAAATATACCAAACATTAAAAAAATGTATGTGCCTGTTCAATAATGCAAAAGAAGTTAGAATTCACACTAATGAGAAAGATTTTTAGTTAGCTTACTTGAGAGAGTAAGGCGATATATATATATATATATATATATATATATATATATATATATATATATATATATTGCTTTTAGGGATAGGAAGGAAGAAGGATGGAGAGATAGAAAAATTAATGATGACAGAGAATCACTGATCATCTGCCTCCTGCATGCCCCACACTGGGGATCGAGCCTGCAACCTGGGCATGTGCCCAGCCTGGGAATCAAGCCATGACCTCTTGGTTCATGGGTAGATGCTCAATCACTGATCCACACTGGCCAGGCAAGAGAGTATCTTTCAGTGGGGTAGCTGTTTCTGACCAAAAAGAATTAATCAACCAGGAGACCAATCGCTCACTATGGTATGCACTGACAACCAGGGGGTGGTGTGGAACAAAGGGAGGCCCCTGCTGGCAGCTGGAAGGCCCCAATTGGCCCTGATTGCTGGCCAGGCCTAGGAACCCTACCCATGCACGAATTTCATGCACTGGGTTTCTAATTGCTTAATATAAAAAATACTGATATATTCAAATTTTTAAATGTACTGACTGCAGATTCCATTACATAGCCCTGAGAATAAAAGTGACAAAATAATCTCTGCTACAGAGCTATTGAAATGATAATAATGAGTAATTTCCTGAATGGAGAATCTTTAGAATATGAGGAACTACTGCTAGTTTATAAACAATAGAAAACTTACTAGTATACCTTGTGGCATGACTAGTATTAATGAATAATGCTAAGCTTTGCTTGAGAAACTACTTTTTATTTCATTCATATTTTAAACATATAACTTTTCATTCATTCATTCACTCATTCATTCATTCATTCATTCATTCATTCATTCATAGTATTAAGTGCCAGAAACTATGGATATGCCAGTGAGCCAAACAGACACCAAATTCAGGCTCTATTGAGCTTACATTCTAATAGATACCTTTTTATGGCACAGATATATTTTCTATTATGAAACATCAAAGGGGCACATTATCATTGGTAAAACAAGAAAAAACACAACACAGTAGTATAACTGTTAAATGAAGTTTCAGGGACTTATTCTAGAATTATAAGGAAAAGTATAACAAGTAGCAATATATTTCAATGAATACTGGATAGAAAAGAGATAATGTTCACTTAGAAAGGTATTAGAATTTATATCATTTGCTTTTTCAAATGTCTGAATGAGGTTTGATATGAAACTTGCCTTTCTGTTTTGGATGGACTCAGCCTGAAGAGAAAGGTTTTACATACTTCCCTTTGCCACCAGATCCTTTTCAGTCTTTGATGCCTCATAACAATAGCACTGGTTGCCACACAAAGAAAGGCAGTAGCAGTATTTAGCTATATATATATATATATATATATATATATATATATATATATATATATATATATATGTGTGTGTGTGTGTGTGTGTGTGTGTGTGTGTGTGTGTGTGTGTGTGTATTCTTGATTTTTCACAGAGTGGAAGGGAGAGGGATAGAGAGTTAGAAACATCAATGAGAGAGAAACATCAATCAGCTACCTCCTGCACACCCCCTAAGGGGGATGTGCCTGCAACCAAGGTACATGCCCTTGACCAGAATCGAACCTGGGACCCTTTAGTCTGCAGGCTGATGCTCTATCTACTGAGCCAAACCAGTTAGGGCAGTAGTTAGTTTTAATCACATATCTTTTATTTTCATACTAGGGGCCCAATGCACAAATTCGTGCACCTGTGGGTCATGAGGCTGCAGTGGGCACAGGGGTGGATTTCAGCCCATCTTCTATGCCCTGGCCCCACCCCTCCCACCATGGCCCCCAGTCCCCTGTCTGCCAGCAGCCCCGCTCCAGCTGCTGCCCCAAACACTCCTCGGGAGCAGAGGAAGGTGGCGAAGCTCTGCTCCAACCTCCATGAGGCCACTACACCACCAGAAACCAGCTTTTCTAGGCTGCAAACAGAGTTGGAGCAGTAAAAAAGAGTTAAAACCTCTATTGGAAGACCCAGTGACTAGTTAGACTAAAAGAAGGAGGAATGATTTGAAGGTCAGCTATGGTTATCTTGGAAAGGGAGCACCTGGCTGGCCCTGGTGTGCTTCCAGCATACGTAAAATTTTCAAACTCAGGTGTCCCAGTGGGACTCAGCACCTAATTAAGGCCTTCAATATTCAGCAAAGCAAAGAATGGCCTTCCGAATTTTACAAAGACTAAAAGATCAAGTGAGAAAGTACTTTGGGCCAGATCCTGAGGACCTATTGGGCCAAGAAATATTATAAATTACATTTTGTCACCAATAGTTGGCTTGACATCTTAAGAAAACTGCAAAGCTAGAGAACTAGAAGGACAGAAGTGCAGAAGAACTGTTAAAAAAAAAAAAAGGCTCAGAAGATCTATGTACATAAAATAAGAAAGGCAAAAAAGCAAAACAAACAAAAAACAAAAAAACTCTAACATAATGTTCACAACTGTAGAACAAGTGGCCTAGGAGAGGGCTGGGCCAGAGGGCCAGAAACAGAAGCCACAGCAGTAACCTTAGATATTATCTCTAATGAAGAATGTAGTAGTTTAAATCCAAAAGGCTAGAGGCCTGGGAACAGGCTGCTGGGCCTGCTCCCTTTCCCTCCCCCCCCCCCCCCCCCCGCCCCCTGCCTTTACTTCAGCCTTATATGCCTATACATAATTTTCCAAAGTCCTTGGTAACTTAGACTTTAGAGCATTGTTGGGTTAAATAATAAACATCTATAATAAAAAAACAAAAACAAAAAAACAACCACCTGAAACATTGATTGCTAGACAAGTTTTAATTCACCTGCTCTTAGCTTTTATTACGGAAGGTCTCTTGTACTTTTTTGAAGGTATATTTTTTTGAAAATGAGAGTGAGTTTAAAGTGTGTTCATAAATGTTAATCTAAGAAATGTGGGCTATTTTCTTTTTGGTAATCATTGAAAAATTAAGGTTTCTAAAAGTGAAGAATTTTAATCCATTTTAAAGAAAAAAGAAAGAAAAGGTCTGTACAAGTTGCTAATGGTATGACAGAAAGAAAAAAAATATTAGAGTAGAAATACTTCATGGAAGGACTGAGGCATAGTTATACATTTTGAAGGAAAAAGAAGGTGGTTTCTAAAGGTAGTTATTTCTGGAAGTTGTAAAAATGTTTTTGAAAGTAATGTCCGTGGAATTCAAGAATGTCTGTGGAAGTTATAAGAAATTTATAAAAAGAAATGTTAAAAGGAAATTGATTAAATGATACAGGCCAGTAAGCCAGGACAAGCAGAACAGAGAAGCTGAGATATTAAAACAGCAGTTTGCACAAATCTAGAAAATTCTTTCTTCCCTAAACCAAGGACACTTAAGATTTGCATTTTGCCTCCCTCAACAAAGGGTAAATAGCTTATGCCAAAGTACTCAAGCAGACTGATGGGAGAAATCCAATTAGTGTCATTTGCTGTCCATACCCAAGGACAAATGAAGTTAGAAAATAAACCTTTATTTTGGTTAGTTCTTTTCTAGTAAAATAATTATGTTATATTAATCAGGTATTTAATAAATAAAAAAAGACTATTTTTTAACCATAGGAACTGAAGTTTACTAGCCTATGTTCCTGTCTAATACACTTTAATATTTAGTCTTTTGGTAAAATCAAGTTTGACAATCCTTCAAGGGTTTGAATTTAAAAAAGAATTTTTTTAAAAAAAATTTTGGGAGCAATGAGGGCATCTGTGTTCCTGCAGAACCCCTATGCACTCCAGGCCACAATGAGTAGGAGGGCTGCTGAAATGGGCCTACCGTGTTTCCCCAAAAATAATATATCCTCCGAAAATAAGACCTACTTACAGGTTTCCTTCTGAGTGAAATATAAGGCATCCCCCGAAAATAAGGCCCCCCTAGGCTAAACATGAGAGATTTGGTCCACTGATTCTGAAAGAAATGGAGTCACAAGAAATTCACCAGGAAATTCAGGAATTAGATTGTTATGATGATGTTCCAGAAGATGATGACATGATTGTCACTGAATAAATGAGTAAATTCTTGATACTGTAGGATTCACAGTTTGTCTGGCTTGTGTTGACAACTACCGTACTACCGTACCGTATACAGGTAATAAATTTCCTTTATTTTCATTTAACAATAAATGTGTACTGTATTCTTCTTCATGGAAAAATAAGACATCCCCTGAAAATAAGACCTAGCACATCTTTGGGAGCAAAAATTAATATAAGACACTGTCTTATTTTCAGGGAAACAGGGTTGGGCATGGGTCTGGGTGGAGTCACTCTAGGTGAGGAATTCACCTAACCCGGTGGATACTGTGGGGAGGTCTAATGGTAGCTGGAAGGCTTGGCTTCCCTGCCCTGAGGGGCACATTGAGACTCAATCATGAAATTCCAACAAAGGCAGTCAGTTATCATTCTTATGTTTATGCAAACAATCAAGGCCAAATTGAATGCAATAGATAAATTGGTCTTAATTGGGCTCTTTAATAAACATAAGGGTGGTTTTAAGGAGACTAATTCTATTTCAGTAGGAGTTATTAGAACTGAAATGTTTTCTTTCCCTTCCACCAGACCATTTGTTATAACTCTTGCTGTTCTAATTGCTCAATAGTACTGAATTTTATAATACAGTTTGTCTCTGCCAGGTCACAAGCCCACCTCCTTCTGTGCCCAGGCATCATCATCCCTCTGACAGAGAGCAAGGATCTCTTGGATCTGAAAGAATAGTTCATCCCTCCTCAGCATTGAAGTACTCAGAGGAGCCCACCGACACCCATTTTCCGTGAAAGGATTCAGAGCCAGAATCCTTGAGGGGATGTGTTAGGCCAGTGGTTAGCAAACTGCGGTTCAGGAGCCATGGTTTGCTGCTCTGTTGACTAATGAGTTTGTCGATCACTATCTTAGGGAAAAACTTCTGAGTAAGGGTAATGCCTTATGCAGTGGTTGGCAAACTCATTAGTCAACAGAGCGGCAAACCGTGGCTTGCAAGCCGCATGTAGCTCGTGCGCTGCAGTTTGCCAGCCACCGTTAGACAGACATGAGCAGAGCAAGCATGATGGACCAACTGGAGAAGAAATAGAGGGGACCCTGAGATCTGCTTCTCACCACTCCAACTGCTCCAAAGCAGAAAATGAAGAAGCCTGTGCAGACTCCCTCTCCCTTCCTCTAAGAAAGCCAACAGGTTTTAGAACAGCTAATAGAATCAGTAAGCTCTGAAGTCCCAGATGTTACTCCAGACCAGATCTCTGAACTGTCATTACAATCCCTTGCGCAATGAATATGAAAAATGACTTGAGCTGTTGAACATCCTACTCCCTAACTTTGAATCTTCTATTGCAGCGTTTTTCAACCGCTGTTCCGCGGCACACTAGTGTGCCGCGAGATGTTGCCTGGTGTGCTGTAGGTGCAGACAAGACAAGAATTTTATAATTTTTCACTATTTTGTTTACTTAATATTTCATAATAAAGTAATTATAAAATACTTTCTTTGTGTTTATTTGATTCCTATTCAAGAGAATTACTTTATATATAGTCAATATAGGCACAGAGTTAAATTTTTTAACATTTTCTAATGGTGGTGTGCCTCGTGATTTTTTTCATGAAACAAGTGTGCCTTTGCCCAAAAAAGGTTGAAAAACACTGTTCTATTGAATCCCCAAGACTGAAAATCAGCTTGAGGATCAAGGGGAGGGGGAGGTGATGGGGAAAATAAGACATTTGGGGAGGGGCTAGCAATCTGAATCTGTGCCAGTAACAAAATGCACGTTATTGATAGCCTATAGTCACTGCCCCTTCCTTAATTACCTGGTCTTGCAAGACCTATTTACCTAAATATTCACATTTTACAGAGGCCATAAACTATGAACAATACACAATACCTGGAGGGAATTATCAGTGCTGGCCCCAGGCCAGGCCTTTAGGTGTGGGTCTCACAGCCCCATCCCAACACATGGGGCTTTATGCAAAGCCTGCAAACAGGGGTCTTCAAACTACGGCCTGCGGGCCACATGCAGCCCCCAGGGGAGTCTGATCCTGCCCGCCAGGTTTTTTGGGCAGTGAGCGCAGCCAAGGTGTTACAGTAGGAATTAGTAGTTCATATAGTCCGGCCCTCCAGCTCTCTGAGGGACCGTGATCTGGCCCCCACTTTAAAAAGTTTGAGGACCCCTGGGTCAAAAGGTCCTGAAGTCTGATCCCTATATGGGAGATAAAGAAAACAAAAGGTATAAAGAGAAAGCTTCCTCCATATTGGCTTACTCAGGATTTGAAGAACTGACCCCCTGAGTCTGTGTACTAGTACATGTGAAACATCTGAAAATAAATGAGTTTTTCCTGTATCTCCAGGTACTCCTGTGTATTTTTCAGTCACCTGGCAAATTCTGTAATAACAGCAATGCCATTTTTTAAAAAATATATTGTGGTAGTTATTGACAACAGATTTCTAGGTCAAGAGCATAGGAGCAGACTCACTTGTTTGGTAAAGAAATCTTTCGCTATGTCTACCATTAAATAGCTAGTAAATAGATTGTGTCTGCTCTGACACTACTAATTTTCATCCTGTTGTTGAACTTATGGCTTCTGTTTTTCAATAGAAATGGTGGGCACACCTTAAGACTGGAATCATTCTGAGACCGGTTTGGCTCAATGGATAGAGCTTCAGCTTGCGGACTGAAGGGTCCCGGGTTCGATTCTGGTCAAGGGCATGTACCTTGGTTGCGGGCATATCCCCAGTAGGGGGTGTGCAAGAGGCAGCTGATCGATAACTCTCTCTCATCGATGTTTCTAACTCTCTATCTCTCTCCCTTCCTCTCTGTACAAAATCAATAAAATATATTTAAAAAAAAGACTGGAATCATGATTGATTCTATCTACTTTCTCATTTTTCAAGGGAAATTTAGAAATGTACACAAGAAACTCCAGAACACCTTTTTGATGTGCTAAAAGGCCCAGATGAATACACTTAACCAGTGTCAGAAGTCAACTTTTTTCCATTTATGTATTTGTTATATGTTTTATTGTCTTTATAGCACTTATTACCATCTGAAATTCCCTTGCTTATTGTGTCTCCTGCACAGAAATATGAATTCTATAAATGCCAGGCCCTTGCTGTCTTGCTCACTACTGTGTCCCTAGCACCTAGAACAGTCCCTGATATGTTATAAATATTCAATAAATGTTTTTGAACAAATAAGTGAATGAATAAATGGGCAACAAGCAAATGGAGGAAACATTCCTATTCCAGCAACAAATCCTTTTGGAAAGTTCAATCTCAAATTATTTTACCTACTCAGAAATACCACATTATCTGCAGATATTATCTGTCAACCTGCTCTGTGTTTTGGAGGTGTCAGTAATGGTGTAAACGGAGGCTCTGAGGATTTCTCAGTGAACCACAAATGAGAAAATCACTCTGATTTCCTCAGTCCTGATACCACCCACTAAAGACTGAATACCAGCCTGAGAACTAGAAGTAGCATTAGTGGTTTGGGTTTAAAAGACAGTCCATGGAGCAAAGTAAGTAATGAGGAATTACGACTTTACCTGCCCTCATACAATTAAATATTGACCTCCAGCTGTATCTAAATAAAAAATAGAAATTTTTGAATTTAGATACTGCTGTGGAGTTCTACTTTTGCCAGATACAATGCATGGGGTTAACACCTCCTACAGAAGAAATCATTGCACTAATTATATCCCAGTAGCCAATAACTACAGCAATGAACAGAGAATAGTAAGTGGAGAACCATATGTATGACTAGCTCAGTGCATGACTAAACAATAGCAGTTTAGTATACATCATCTGTCCAGCTTCTGCATAGTAAATATCCTAGATCTGAGAATCTCTGGTATGCCACCAAATTAAAGCCTGGTAAAAGCAAGTAAATGTTTTATGTAAGGGAAAAATTGCATCAAAAACATTAATTTGGTTGACATGGTTCAGTGGTTAGCGCATCGACCCACACAACGAAGGCTTGCAAGTTTGATTCCTGGTCAAGGGCATGGCCTGGATTGCAGGATCGATCCCTGGGCCCTGGTTGGATGCATGCGGGAGGCAACCAATTGATATCTCTCCCTCTCTCTCTCTCTACCCCCCCCCCACTCTTTCCACTCTCTCTGAAAATCAATGGAAAAAATATCCAAATATCCTCTGGAGAGGATTAACAATATTTTGAAGCAGGAATTCACAGCTGGGTAAGGCAAGCTGTGAAAATTCTGCTTCCTTAAAAGGAAGAGGGCTCCCATAAATAAGGAGCTCATAGGATACAAAAGATTCAACTCAGTTCTTTTAAAATTATGCTATTGAGAAGCATACTACTGTAGGTTGCTCAGTTTTGTTGTTATGCTTAGGCTTTACTTTTAATGAATCCATATAATAGTTATTTTCCTTAATGGAGAAGCATTTTAGGAAATGTCTTTGAATTGCCAGAATCACCATACAACTTTAGACTATTTTCTGAAAACAAATAACTATATTTAGTTTTAAAATATAAAAGATGGTGTCTGTATAAGAATTCAAGAACTTTTTCAATTTAAGATGTGTTAAGTTAAAGAAGAGCATCAATAAAAACTATGACCATCCCCACTCTTGAAAAGAACAATGATTTTAACTTATTGGTTAGCGTTTGGCTGGTTACATGGGCTGTGAAAGAATTCACAACTAAAAGAAGAGATGCAGAGAGGAAAGAGAAAAATGCAAAGAAAAAAGACCAAGTACTGCTAGTTAATATAGGGAAGGGAACAAAGAAAAATGGCTTCCATGTTTAAAGAGTGATGGCTGCTGTTGGTAGGTGACAAGAAAGGGAGGAGAATTTGGGGCTGAAGTTGAGCAGATACCAGGGGGTTTGTCTAGAAAAGTTAGTTTGTTTGCTTTACAGGAGACAGTCAGCAGATGTCCTAGGGAGGTGTCTTACCAGTATTTTTCCAAAGCCTATAAAGCATGCTTAGAGCAAAGGTTATGAAGAGTTTGAAGGGGAGAAGGGGAAGAGAACTTTCTACTAACTAGAGATTCCTTTGTGCAAATTAAATTACCCCTGAGCTCTAGAAGAAGCTGGGAGAAGGGGGAATGAAGAATGTAGCCTTGTAAGTAGCTTATTTTGTTTTTCAGTTTAAACAGAGGGGCTGTTTGAACAGGGTGAGCTAACAATCTTGGGATTTAATTACCAGGTGCTTCCATAAATTGTGGAAGGCCACAACAAAGAAAAAGAAAGGCATTTTTCCTGTCCTTACAATACCTACTAATACAGAAAGAACAAGCTAAATAGGAAGACAATTTCAAATACAAACTCTGAAAGCAAATGTCAATCTCATTTATTTAGAGCTCAGTAGCTACATTGTTGTTGTTTTTTTTTTTTTTTTTTTTTTTTTTTTTAGGGGCATGATACTAGAGTGGTTTAGGCATCCTTTCTTGACTAACAAAATCAATGTGGCTACATATGAGTAGGGTTTGAAACTAGCTTCCCTTCTGTATCACACAATTTCAAGTTTTCTGAGACTCCAACTTGGATTCTTTATTAACATCTTAGCAGTTTGGTAAATATCTATGAATTAGCATACAATTAAAATCTCCAACAAAAAATGGCACAATGCCTTAGTTATAAATAGCAAAGTAAAATAACATCTTTCCAAGAAAAAAGGATCACTGCAATGCAGTGCTCAAGTGTTCTGGAATAAGTTATGCTTGAACCATTGTTTCTTTCATTTGTAAGTAGTCACCTTTCATTTATACATCATAAGAATGAGCAGTGGCAAAAGGGAACAGATTGAATTATAAAGCCATGACTCAACAAAGGAACTCACAAACTACAGACTCAGCTATCTATTCTCTATTTTTTCACTCATGTTTAAATGCATTAAGGTCATCAGTTAATTCAAGGGCAGAGAAATGTCAGGTTATACCACAAGTGTCAAATGCTCACGAATGTGGAAATCATTATATTTTGCTAACAAAATGAGATTTTCGAAAAACTTTCAGAGACAGGTGTACAAACCTGGTGGTCTTTGATAAGCCTGATATAGGAAAAGAACTTTGGAGAAAGGCAAGACCATAGTATTGACCCTAGCTCTCCTTTGGATATTTTTTTCCCTTTAATTCTCTTCTTATCTTTCTCAAGTTACTTCAGTAATAATGCAGTACTTGCTAAGTCAATATCCATTATTTTTCTTCCTTAGTAATAGAACCCTAAACTTGTTGGGTGTGTCAATGTGCTTCATTAAATGACTGCATTTTTGAAACTCCCTTGCAGTGAGAACAAGTGAGAGGACTAAGTTTTGGCCAATGTAATGTAAGAGAGAGTCGTGTGTGGGACATTCAGGAAGTCTCCTTAAAGATAACTGACTTAATTGGCTAAACTCCCTTCTTCCTTTGAATGAGTGATACACAGATGAAAGGGCTGGAGCTTCAGCAACTACCTTAGACCACTTTGGGAGAATGACAAAGAAAAAGGGAAAGATTTTTGGTGCCTTTAGAATGGTAGTTCCAGCCCCAGATATCTGGTCCTGGAATTATTATTATTTTTTTAAATCTTATGCACTAAAAGTGAAAATCTGCTTGGACTCTTACTGGGTTATCTTTTGCTTAAAGCATAAGCTTTGTCATCCAATGGTTGCTGGTGCCAATTTATTGAGAATAGGAATCCCCAATGTGTGGTGCAGTGAAGAAGGAAACTACTAATATATTCAGTGCAAAATAACTCAATTGTGATACAGCAGAACTGTGAAAACAGCAAGACTATGAGGTAGCCCTAGGATGAGGAGGCCATGGGGCCAGACAGCAAGGGCCCTCTCCAGCTAGACAACACTGTTCTGCTCCTCATAGGTCTGCTGTGTCCAGCACGGGTCTGCTCCATTCTGTGTCAGTTTGCTCTGGCCCATACTGGTCTGCTCTGCTGTGCCTCCATGAGACATACTCAGTATTTCAGCTCCAGCCAGGGAAACACAATCTTTGGTGGAAAAGCAAAGTGGGCCTAGTCTTGGAATTATTTTAGATGAGAGAAAAAATAAACTTCCCTCTTGCTTAAGTCAGTAGTAATTCCGACTTTTGTGTGTGTTAGGCAGCTGAATCAAATGCCAATTGATATAAAACTCTGATAAGAATTACCCAAAGCTAAAAAAGTGAAGGAGATGTGGGGAAAATAAGATGTAAGGGTATTAAAGAAGTGAAAGAGAACAGAATCTGTTCTATTCACAATGACTCTTTAGAATAAAGATTATTTTAGGCTGATGTATTATTATTATTATTATTATTATTATTATTATTATTATTACTAAGCAGACATGAGGGAAGCTCTGAAAACCAAGTAAAGTTGGTTACCCTTTTGTGGGAGAAATCTCATTTGTAAGGGTGTCTCCCTCTCTGTACAAGAAAGAGGAAGATGACTAGATCTGGAGAAACTCTTATCAATGGAGAAGGCTGGACTTAAAACTGCATAACAAACTTGTCTCCTTTGCTGTACTTTGTCAGAAAACCTGGTTCCCCCCTGCTCAGTGTCTTTATTTTGCCATTAGTTGGTGATGGTATTTAAGGGGGGAGCTTGGACTATAAGGGAGGAAGTTACTCAGTTTTCCTGGGTCTCTCCTATGATTACAGGAGATATCCATGTTATTAAACATCTGTGTGTCTCTCCCCCCCCCCCATTAATCTGTCTTTTATTATAGGAGGTCTCAGCCAAGAACCTAGAAGGGTAGAGGTAAAATTATTTTTTCCTGCTATACACAGTCTCGGTTTTTCAAATGTATAATGGGGATATGATACTGCCTACTTAAATGATTGTTATATGGATTAAATAAGATAAACAAGCCTTTAGCTTAATGCCTTAGTTTACAATGAATGCTTAGTGAATGCTAAGTGGATGAATAAATAATTTCATGTGTGAGGACTAGCTATCATGGAGAGAACTAAGAGGGTACCTCTGAAGAGTGGCAATCTAGTTTGGGAGAGAGAAAAGCCCATATTGCAAATAAAAACCAATCATATTACATAGTCCATACCAAGAGCTTCTAGATGGTAAAAAAACAAACAAACAACAAAAATACACACACACACAAAACAACAACAACAACAACAACACAAAAAAACAAAAAAACAAAAACAAAAAAACCAGCAGAATAATTGAGGACTAACCAGATTGGATGATATCTAGGCAGAGTACTTACCTTGTTCATATCAACAGAAAGAGATGAGGATGGAGCACTAGGGGCAAATTAAAGACTCTTCTAGACTAGAGATTTATTGGACAAAGTGTACATTTTCTCAGGGTTGAAATGCCCAAAGAAATAACTGGATATAAATATATACTGTAAGAAGCACAATTTTGGTACCTTATGTCCAAATATTCTTTTGAGCCTAATTTTTTAGTTGCAAACAAAAAAGAGGGTTCTGTGGAAAGTAACCTCACAAGGTGAGCTGATCATAAATTACTACCTGGGCATTGTCATGGTGAGTAGTCATACCCCAGACATGAAACTGTTATGTTTACTTATCTCTTTGCCTTAAGAAAGCTCTGTCCATTGTTTCTGAGTATCTAGGTTAATACCTCTTTGAAATGCCTCTTGCAGATCCTTCCTTCTAACAGGTGACCACCCTCAAGAGAATTCATAAACTCCTTTACTACCCTGTCAACTAACCCCTGCTTTGTTTTTCCCCACCTTTATATAATCTTCCCTTCCCTCCTTAATTTCAAATGCATAAAAACAGCTGCCAAACTATAATATTATTCTCAGAAACAGTTGAGATTGTGCTGTCTTGCACATGTTGTCAGTTTGGCCCAAATAAACTTTCATAAAAATTCTCTACAAGTTTGGGATATTTCTTATGTAGACAAACTGAAGTCAGGGCAAGTCTCTTCAGATAAGTAGCTGAAATAACAGCATCTTTCTTCGTTAGAAAGTGAAAATGTTGTTTTTGCAGAAGCTTACCTACTCCATTGCAAAGAGGGATTTTGTATCAGCTACTCATCACATCTGGGTCAAGGGCAGTATATTTGAAGATGATTGTTTGGTTTCATTAAAAACAAAAAAAGGTTTGTTGGATCCCAATTCAAGTTTAAGTTAGGAGCCTTCGTGTACAAGTATCAGCAGTGCCTCACTTAGATCTATTTCCCCAGTAAAATAAGGATTCATCTGCTCCAGGCACAAAGAGGCAAAGGGTAGCATGAACTGGGGTGGGTTTGAGGCCAGACAGAATTGGAATCAAGATCTGATTTCGTTACAGGGACAAAGTTGTAAAATTATAGCATAAGGAGATTGGAACATCATTCATTTTTACTTCTCTAGTTTACAATTGATGAAATTAAAACCAATAATGGGGAAGAGACCTGGCCAAGGTTTCTTAAAGAAACACTTAAAGGGAGAGTCAAAAATAGAAAGGGTACATTCCTTTAAACTGATGACCTTTCTACAAATCATGTTCTTTCTTTGATCCTCAAAATCCTTGTTTATAAATTAAGGATAAAGATACCAGTTCAGCACACCTAATAAGGTTATTTGGATCATCAAATGAGTAATCTACATGAAAGATCTAGACTTTGGGCCAAACACTTCCCTATCTCTGGGTCTCAAGTTCAACTACTTTCAAATGAGGAAGTTGTACTAGCTGATTCCTCAGTGATAATATCTGTTGTTTTTATGTGTTTTGTGAAGTGTAAAATGGTATTCTAATGTATTCTACTAGTATTCCCATATTTCCATAGTTCTTGAACTGTGCAGTCTGTTTTTCTTGATTCATCTTATTTTGCCAACAGTAAACAAAGTTTTTGAGGTCAAATAGAAACAAAACATTTCTATCCCAAGGGCATGCCATATTACACATTCTATTAAAGACTATAATTAAATGAACACATGCAACAAAATTCTGCTACATGATAAAAAACAAAACTACAGTCAAGAAGTAGTACTCCTTTCGATCATTGTTTGTACCATTTTCTTACACTTCTAATTTTGGTTCAAAAATACTTGTTTCTATTTAAATTTCATTATTTCTCAGGAAATTCTATTACCAAAATTATTCATTTACTCTCTAAGCAATAGTTTAACACTCTATTTGTGAAGGTTAAAACATACAAAAAAATTAGAGATTCACATAACTGTGGTTATTTCCTACCCAGGTGCAAGACTTTAATGGTGTGGGGAAGCACCGAGGAAAATAGGAGAGTCTTTTCCAATAGACATATGTTGTATCTATTTTCAAATATAAAGAAGGAGTTGAGATGGGAGTAGAATGTGCTGTTACCATTCATCTATACATTCAATTGTCCAGCCATTCAAAAAGTAATGTTGAGTGCATACCAGGCATCATTCTAGGCTTTGGGGGTAAACAGTGAAAAAAATAAAATAAAAATTCCTGCACTCATGGTTTATTTTGCAAGGGGTGAGGAGGGGTTAGACAAAATAAACAAATAAGAAAAGTATATAATAAGTTAATTGGTGAAAAAATTATGGAAAATAATGAAGTAAGGAAGGAAGAGGAAGAAGATAAGGAAGACTGGTGGTAGGGTTAAGGGTTGTAATATCTGCAGAGATCTGCAGACCAGGGAGTTATTCATGAAGGTATGCAAGGGAAGAGTGCCTGGGCAGAGGTATCAGCAACTGCAAAAGCCCTGAGGCAGGGGCTTGCTTGGGGTGTTCATTTGCCTCTCAGCATAACCATTTTGGCTTTTCTCAGTTTAGGTTCTTACAAGGGTATTTCTTAGATTACAAGATCTCACACATCTAGAGGAAATGATGAACAACATAGACTGATGAACAAAAACAGACTCAGAGAAAGAGAAGCACTGAACAGACTTTCAAACCTCAGAGGGAAAGTAGGGGAGGGTGGGGGTAAAGGGGAAGAGATCAACCAAAGACTTGTGTGTATGCATATGGGCCTGGCCAGTGGCAAAAGAGATTGGTGAGAGAGAGACACATTGGTTCCCTCCCACATGTGCCTAGACCAGGCCAAGGAGGGAACCCACAATCGAGGAACATGTCTATGCCCCTTACCCTTCAGTGCACAGACTAACACTCTAACCACTCAGCAACATGGTCCAGGGCTGTTTTGATTGACTTTAGAGAGAAAGGAAGAGGGAGAAATAGAGAAACATTGATGTGAGAAAGAAAACATCCTTTGGTTGCCTTCTATACCTTCCCTAATCAGGAATTGAACCCACAACCTAGGTATGTGCCTTGACTGGGAATCGAACCTGCGACCCTTTGGTGCATGGGAGGACACTCCAACCAACTGAGTCACCCAGACAGGGCAGTACCTAAAACTTCTTAAGATGAGTTATACCCTTGGTATTTTTTTTCCTTTTACATTATTTGTTCAGGTTTATATTTTTATTGGCCTGGTATTGAAATATGTGCCCAAGGATGGCACAGGGTAACTGAAGGGAAAACAACTGTGAGGGGCTTAAAAATTAAAGATTGCAAGAACATAATGTAAATAATAAAACATGTGTGGCCACACTGACTGATGTGCAGATGCTTCTTTCCAGCTAAAATCAGATGCATTGCCAAAAAGTCACAGGTGTACACACCATGTTAAAATGAGAGAATACCAAGTGAAGAGATTTATATCCAATAAAATTTCATTCAATTGAGAGGCTGGGCACCACTTAAATATAATTTGGAAATACTGGAGGATTTAAGAAAGGGAATATCAATAACTCCAAAATCAAACTAGGGAAGAAGGGAAAGGATAGATTAATAAGGATCATGGGAAACTTCTGCTAACCAGGTTTTGTTCTTTGTTCCTTTATGAGGTTTGATAAGATTCTAATGTAACTGAGCTCCAAATTTAAATAAAAATAGCTATCAGTATTATTGTTGACATGAATGGCAATTTCATATATACAAATTATTCCTCCCCCAAAATATTTTCATTGATTTTTGCTATGCACAAACACACCTGGCCCAGGGGCTCACTGGTAGCTGAAATTTTATTATTTTTTCACTTCTAAGTCCTGACTCCAGTTTTAGGAAAGCAAGGCATCTATAATTCTCCTATAAGCCTCTTTTCATTCTTCATTGTGCTCTGCCCTTTCAATCTGGAACAATACTCTTCAGTTCTATGAATTTATTTACTTTAGAAATTCCCCTTTTTTCTTCTTTCTTTCTGAAATTCCTAAATTTATTCCAGAAATTTCTAAAAATTATTTATTAGTCTCCAAATATCCCCTTTTTAAGGAGGGTATCTCTTCTCTTATCTCTTATATATTAAGGTCTTTTTGTATTAATTGAATGTTTCCTAGTGTAACATTTTAATTCCTTAAATGATTTTTTTCCACAATATGTTTACTGTTTTCTTAGCCTTAGGGCTTACTATAAACATTTTAACACTTCAGAATCTATTTAAATTTATCGTGACTTAATTCCAGTGAAAAATGTTATAACTCTATAGCTCTATTCTCTATATAATTATATAGCTCTATTCTCTTCTCCCCTTTTTGTACTATTGATAGCTATTAATAGATCTACATGTATACAATCCTAACAAGAAATTGATTCTCACATTGTTGCTAAATTAGTGTCTCCACAGAGGGTCTGGGGCTTCCTATTCTGCCATCTTGCTGTCCTTCTACCAGGATCTCTCTGGCTTCTGTGCTGAAAATAGTTGATGGAAGGAAGAAGCAAGAGACCATATAACAATTCAAATGTGAGATTATGGTGATTAGGACCACCAGGATAGCACCAGAGGGTGTGAAAAATGGTGGGCTCTAGGTACATTTTGGAGACAAAATCCTGTCTTTGCTGGTGGATTGGAAGTAGCAATTACAAGGATATGACAATGGTGACCCAAGGATTTTTTTTTCCCTAGCAACTTAGACATTGAGTGAGTGGAGAGGGGAAAATTAGATCTTGCTTTGGAAATGCTAATTTATATTTGTCTATAATGCAATTAATTAGAGAAATCAAACAGGCATTTAGATATGTATGAGTCAGGAGTTCAGGGGAGAAGGACTGCTTGGGTTTTTACTTAAAAAAAAAAAACATGAGAAAGGAAACATTATGATGGTAAATAATTTTGCCTGTTTGTTTAATTTTGTTTTGTTCACTTCCTAAATCCATCACTGGCTCATATGAGAACTATAAATATTTATTAAGTAGAATTTTAGTAGCTATTATAAGGTGGTATAAATTTAAAAACATGTGGTCAACCCACCAGGTTGAATCAGAAGTTCATACTGACAAATCTTTATCCTTAAATTGTATATTTGGCCTTAACTGGTTTGGCTCAGTGGATAGAGCATCGGCCTGTGGACTGAGGGGTCCCAGGTTCAATTCCGGTCAAGGGCATGTACCTTGGTTGCAGGCACATCCTCAGTAGGAGCTATGCTGGAGGCTGCTGATCAATGTTTCTCTCTCATCAATGTTTCTAACTCTCTAGCCTTCTCCATTCCTCTCTGTAAAAAAAATCAATAAATATATTAAAATAAATAAGTAATAAATTGTATATTTGGCTTCCTAGAAGTAAAATAGATATTTGAACCAGATATGGTAAAAAGGGGGTGACTATATGATTTTAGGGTCAACTTGTTATGCAGTTATAAAGACAGTGATGAATTTCATCATTTGAAACCTAGCTTTGAAAACTGTTAGAAATGTCACTCCAAATCCTTTAGAATAAAAACCTAATATGCAAATTGACCGAACATTGGAACAACCGGTCAGCAAGGGGGTCAGGGTAGTGAGCAGGCAGTGCCAGGCCAGCCAAGGTGGGTGCCAGTGGGCTGAGGGAGGGGACAGCGATTGGGTGGCAGCAGCAACCTGTGGTAGCAGAGGGGTGACCTGAGGGCAGGTCTGGCCACTCACTGGCCTGTAGCATCCCCCAATTGGCCCACTGGTCGCCTCCTGCATAGGGAGGCCACTGGTAGCAGCTGAGGGGGTGATGGGGGGTGGGTCTGGAGCTTCCCCCTGGTGGTCAGTGTGCTCCCACAGGGGAAGTGCTGCTCAGCCACAATCTGGGCTGATGGTTGGCGAGTGCAGTGGTGGTGGCTGGAGCCTCTCCCTGCCTCTGTGGCAGTGCTAAGGATGTCCAACTGTGGGAAGCGGGCCTAAGCCATCAGTCAGATATTCCCTGGAGGCTCCTGAACTGTAAGAGGGCACAGGCCAAGCTGAGGGAGCCCCCTGAGGGCACGAATTTTCATGCACCAAGACTCCAGCGTGTTTAATAAAATGACAGCATTGTGGATGAAAAAAGAAGGCCTGTATGGCAGTGTGCAAGTACAAAGACCTAAAATAACAACAAAGGATGGTCTGGAGTTAAAACTCTAACTAAAACCAGTTTATGGTGGGTAATCACATCATAGGCCAATATCTTCCCTGACAAAAGTGAATCTTTACCTTAACTGAGCCTATGTCTTTTAGCATTTACAATAACATATCATTGACATGTCAAAGTAATTTCCCTTTTTCTGGACCCCTCAAAGCACAGGCACCACTCTGCAGAGAGCACAAATCCCCTCATTATTATTGAGTTAATTGTTGACTGTTGAGTTTCCTATACTCATATAAGTAAAAAAAGTGTGTGTCTATCCTTTTACTTAAAATATATATATATATATATATATATATATATATATATATATATATATATATATATAATTGATTTTGTACAGAGAGGAAGGGAGAGAGAGAGTTAGAAACATCAATGAGAGAGAGTCATTGATCAGCTGCCTCTTGCACACCCCCTATTGGGGATATGCCCACAACCAAGGTACATGCCCTTAACCGGAATCGAACCTGGGGCCCTTCAGTCCCCAAGCCGACGCTCTATCCACTGAGCCAAACCAGTTTCGGCTATCCTTTTACTTTTTATTCAATCCCAGAGGTTTCCCCAGCTTTGCTTTCCCCCAACCCCTCCCCGAATGTATCACCATGGATTTCATGTAATTTACATCTCCTCCTTTGATTATAATCCATAAAACTAGGTGAAAAACTACTATTCTCTGGAGCATTATCACAAATACTTTGAGATTCTGCTCCCCAGCAATAGTTGACAATTTGGCTCAAATAAACTCACAAAAAATCCTTTACAAGTTTGAATGTTTTTAAGTTACTAGCATCCTTAGTATAGTTACCAGGTATCAAAGGTTATCATTTTTAGCCCAGCCAGTATTGCTCAGTGGTTGATCAGTGACCTATGAACCAGGAGGTCACAGTTTGTGTTGTGGGCTCAGTCCCCAGTGTGGGGTGTGCAGAAGGCAGTTTATCAATGATTCTCTCTCATCATTGATATTTCTATCTCTCTCCCTCTCCCTTCCTCTCTGAAATCAGTAAAAAAAAAAAAATCAGTTTTAAAAAGCTCATGAAACATAAGTATTAGTAAGGTACTTTTGAATAAGACTGCTTATTTAGAAACTATTCATTATATTGTAATTATTTTAAATACTTAGAATAGTATTTAAAGAGTGATATATAGACACATTTGTGTATATAATTATTTAATCAAGTAGGTATCTCATCCATTGCCTAATTTGTTACTTTGAATCTAGTTAGTTAAATTAGTTAAAAATTGAAGCTTTAAAGCAATCCAGGGCTGGGTTTTTATACTGAAAACTCTAAGATCAGAAGCTCACACTCCAGTGCCCATCTACAATCCTTCAACATGTTTCATGTCAGATCTGTAATAGAGTGTGTACTAATCAGCACAACAAATTTTATACATGAGTTTAAAACTGGAAATAAATAACATTTCAACTATATGAATTGCCTGGAAATAATTTACAGGCCCGGCTGCCTTGCATAAATAGGATAAAAGAAAAAAGTAGGACCGGTAATTTATATTTTTTTTGCAGTGGCTCACTCCACTGAGAATTCTATTGCATTTGCATAGGATTCTACTGCCTAATACTACTAAAAGCATAGCTGAGTTCTACACTAGATTTTGCCACATCTGGTTTAAAGCTTCTGATGTGAATGAACCTCTCCTGTAAGATGCTTGTGGAATGTACAAAGAAATAGCATAGCTTAAAGGTAGGCTGAATAACCGGAGAATTTACTGCTAAAAATGTGTATGTGGTAAAATGCAGACTACATTTTGCTTGTATTGTAGCATACCACTCTGCAGTAAGGTTGTGGGAGAGGATACCTATGAACCTCCCTTGGCAAAAGAACATACCAGTTGTGGAAAAACAATTTGGTTTATATCTATTTGCAACTCTACATTTTCTGTAATTTTTTGGCACTTATTCCCCATCTTATGTTATAGGTTTCTAAAAATGTAATTCTTATCTGCACTAGACTGTGAAGTCCTTGATGGCAGGGGCAATGTTTGATTTGTTCACTTTTATGCTCTTCTAGCCTTAGTCCCATGCCTTGAACATAATAAGTACCTAGTGAATACTGATTGAGCAAAGCGATCTTGTGAGAATATGACCTAAGCTCAACTGAATTTGACCCCTCACCCTGAATCTAAGTAAAGTAAATGCATAACCAGGATTGAAAGCTGTATAAACTGTTCAAGAAAAATAAGCACCTTTCTCTTTAAATGGTCATTCCTTTTTATATTTAAGATTTTTGTCACATTAATAAAAAACAAAAACTCAATTTTAAGTAGTACCAATTTGCATCTAAATAATTAAAGAAGAATCCTAAAGGAAACTATTTAATTGGCATTATATGTGTTTTAAAGTCTTATGAGGTAATTTATTCAAAAGTGGCACAAAATTCACAATTTTCACCAGTTTTAAAACTAATCTTCTACATTTTATATTAGCTTCACTAGACCCAGTGTTATTACTTTCTGAATGTTCAGAATTTGCCAAACTTTGCCTCAAACCTTATATATTTTATGATATCATCCTAAATATACATTTTGTTTGGGTATAAATTTATTTTCTAAAAATAAAAACAAAAAGGTAAAATTTTCACTAAACAGAAAAATAGTCCTAAACAGTAGGCTATCTTTAAGGGATATAGGTATAATAGATAACTGTGACACTCTTTTTGGTAGAAGAAATCTCAAATGAAGAATACTAAAGGAACACATATTTATGGAACACTTTTTATTAACTTTTGCAAATCAACTGTAGACAAAACATTTTTTTGGTTACCTTACTGCTGAAGAAAGGAAACAATACTGTGCAGTATCTTAACAGAAAATTTTGTTTGAAATTTAAAAGCAGTATCTCCAAATTTTAGATTTTTTTGTAATTTTTGGCACTTATTCCCAATCTTATGTTATAGATTTCTAAAATTTTAATTCTTATCTGCACTAGACTGCTATATGATTTATTTTAAGCAGTATTTTCATTCCTTCTAAAGAAAACATATGTAGGTAATTTTTTCTGCATTTTTGTTTTATAACACACTCAAAAAAACAAAAACAAAAAACCCCCACAAATTTGACTGTTTAACAAAGCCAAAACAACAAATTTTATCCATTGGTCTTAAGGATATTCTTGTGAGCAGTGATATGAAACCATCCACACATGAAAAACAGTACAGAGCCGGTCTAAAACTTTTATATTACTCAAATATACCATGAGTTGACTTTGAAAAAGGTAACCTGGCTAATGCTATTTAAGCTCTGTGGGATGCTTACTGAGAAAAGAACAGTTCTGAAATGCAAAATGACTTTTAAGTGAGAAGTTTTAGCAGTGCTTTTTTTTAAAGCACTTATCTACAAATATTTATTGTAACAATTGAATAGAACTACAGGAAGCCTTTGGCACTAACAGAGAATATTGATTCTCTGCTAGGTTACAAAAATTTATTCATAGCAAAATTGAATGGTCTTTCCATAAAAATATTAAGACTATTTAAAAAACTAAAAGTTTCTGGTAATAGCTAACAGAATTAAAAAAGTAAAATTAAACATTAGATGTTGTCTATTCTAGAACACTGGACTATGACAACACCTCCACTGCTCTAAAAAATATTTAAGTCTGTCATGCAACAGGAAAACAAGAGAATAAGATATTCTGTAGTAACTGTTCACTCAGAGGAGAGCTTCTCCCAGTTAAAACAAACAACCAGGCCTTAGATGTTGTGGCTCAATCAGTTGGGAGTTTGGTGCACTCAAAGGCTGCTGGTTTGATTCCCATCAGGGCACATGCCCAGGTTTTGGGCTTGATCCCTGGCAGGGGGCAACCAATCGATGTTACATTGTCATATATATGTTTCTTTTTGTGTCTCCTTCTCTATTCTCTATTCCTTTCTCTCTAAAATATTACTAAACTATGCTTAAACAAACAAAAAACTCCACTACCAAAACCAAACCAAAACAAAACACAAATAAGCATCTAGTCAAAATCCAAATAGGCCCTTTTAGGTGTCATTAATAATAATAAAAATATATCCAGATGAAATATTGTATTTGCTGTTTAGTCTTAATAGCCTCTTGATAAAGGCATGCTTCCTTTTGTTTTAATGCATTTCTGCACATGTATATGTTTTATAAATCAGGAAACAGCCAAACCATGTATATTCTTAGCATGAATATACATAGTTAACTATGTATTATGCATTCCCCTTTATAAAAAAAACTGATGTCTCCAATGTTCACAAGAATCATTTCATAAAGAACAACAAAATATCCAATATCTATATAGTCACTTAATGTTCTGGAGTACTGAGATTGAGAATGCAAGGCTTGATCCCTGGCAGGGGGCAAGCAATCGATGTTACATTGTCATATATATGTTTCTTTTTGTGCCTCCTGTATTCCTTTCTCTCTAAAATATTACTAAACCATGCTTAAACAAACAAAAAACTCCACTACCAAAACCAAAACAAAACAAAACACAAATACTAAAAACAAATAAGCATCTAGTCAAAATCCAAATAGGCCCTTTTAGGTGTCATTAATAATAATAAAAATATATCCAGATGAAATATTGTATTTGCTGTTTAGTCTTAATAGGCTCTTGATAAAGGCATGCTTCCTTTTGTTTTAATGCATTTCTGCACATATGTATGTTTTATAAATCAGGAAACAGCCAAACCATGTATATTCTTAGCATAAATATACATAGTTATCTATATATTATGCATTCCCCTTTATAAAAAAACTGATGTCTCCAACATTCACATGTATCATTTCATAAAGAACAACAAAATATCCAATATCTATATAGTCACTTAATGTTCTGGAATACTGAGATTGAGAATGCAAGTTTTTTTGAAAATAGCTTAAAATCAAGGCCCTGTCAGGGTGCATGCCCCGAATTTGGGCTTGATCCCCAGTAGGGGGCCTGCAGAAGGCAGCCTGTTAATATTTCTTTCTTTTTTATGTTTCTGCCTTTCTAACCCTCTCCTCTTCCTTACTCTCTAAAATGAATAAAAACATGTTTTTAAAACTCATGCATTTTATGTTTTTTTGCTGAACATCAAACTTTATTATTCTAGGAAACTAAGATTTAGATTAAATAATGACATAAATACTAACCCTAATTTAAATTACTTAACTATTTAAGCCCATAAAAGTAGACTAGTGGTCTATTTGCGATCAGGTTTTAGATAACTGGTATAAAACTATATGTAAACTCAGTATTCAGACTATAACTACAGAACCTGGTCCTATCCTATTTCTAACAAAACCCAGAACCAAACTTTAAACCTTGGATACACCACTTAGCAAGTAACATTGGTGTTAGTACAGCTCTATACTTGCTAACAGACTTGATGGTGTGAGTACTGTGTGGGTTTTGTTTTTGAACGTTCTCATTCTACAGGCTATCTTTAAATCAGGAGCTCAGACAAAGGAGCTCAGTGCAACATATACACTCTTAAAAGTATATTGTAGATACCAGAGAATACCTGCCCCATCTGCTCATCTCGGGTGAGTCGGGAGCTGAGTGATGGAAATGTCGGGCAGGGACATGTGACATGACAGGGCAAGATGCAGAGGTGACAGAGCCATTTGAATGATGTAAAGTCTCTGGCCAAGGCCCAGGCTTTCAAGGGTAAGGTGCTGGAAGAAGTGGTGACATAGAGCTATGATCAAAGTCTCACAGACTACATGCTAACAGCATGGGCTGGGTAACAAGATCTCAGTATGGATGTTGCAAGTCTGGTGGCTCACCCAGCAGCCTTGGGGCCTGGCCAATGTCACATGTCCTTCTCCAGGTGGTCCTCACTTAGGGGGCAGAAAAGGTCGTTTTTTAAAGCTAAAATCAGACCAGTCTATGGACAGTTTTTGTCGGGTTTGTCTGGTGGAATCCAAGCAGAATCTTTTGAAATACTCCACTTCCCTCTCTGTCTCATCCATCTCCTCATTGTCTAGGTCGATGTCTTTAGGCATAAAGACCTCTTCGAACCAGCTGGGTCTGGCATCTCCATCTCCATCTCCATCTCCATCTCCACCTCCCTTTTTCTTCCTGTTTTTCTTGCTCTTGCCCTTGGGCTGAGGGGTGTCTGCCAATACCAGCTTGCTGCGGGGCACCTGTTTAGTAGGGCAGGTGGGCTCAGTGGGGCCTGAGCTTGCCTTTCCTGATTTGGCCTGGTCCAGCTGTTTCTTGTTACTGCTTCTGCTGACGTTTCTCTCCTTTCTCTGCTGCTCTGACATCGAAGGAAGATCAAGCACTTTAGCCTTTGGCTCAGCCTGGGTCTGGGATCTGGGCTGGACCTCTGAGGCGCTGGACAACTCTGCAGGCCTCCTCCTTGGCTCACTGCTGGCCTTCCATGCCTGTTTTGGCTTTTGTTTGCCAGTCCCCTCCTTGTGGTGACGTGTTGTGTCCAGGAGAAAAGAGAAGGGTTCCTCCTTTGTCAGGACGAACTTGGAATCCCCGCGAGCCCCAGACCCTGGGCAGACTGCGTGTCTGGAAGGTGAGTGAGATTCTTCAGTTTGCTCGAGGGAACCACTGTGTATGTGTGCAGAGGCAGACACATGCTTTGTTGCTGCCCTGGAATTACCACGAGGCATGTCCAACTTGGGAGAGTCTCTGTTTTGTTTTTCCTTCTTTCTCACAGCTTGGAGCTGCTCCTTCATCTCTTCCTGTTGTTTCTGCTCCTGTTGTTTCTGCTCCTGTCGCCTCTGCTCCTCTTGGAGGTGTTCTTGTTCCCGGGCCTTGGCCTCTGCTTCAAGGCGAGTCTTCTCCTCCAGTTTTTTCTGCTTATGTCTTGCCCGCTTGGCTGCCCGTGTGCTGCTCGCAGGCTTGGTATCTGAACTGTTTATGAACTGCAGCAAGTCCTCCACTGTGCGATGATCCACCCCCACACTTTCCTGTTCTGAGAGCTGATCTGTTTTCTTAGATTGCTCTTCTTTTCTCTTCGCCAGCCGGAAACGAAGCTTTTCCCTCATGCCTTCGTAATTTCTGCCTTTTGGTGCAGCTGAAGGCCAGTTGTGCCTGAAGAATTCGCAGCAGTAGTCACAGTACTTGCCCTCCTTCTGGCCAGCATAGGTGCAGGTGCAGGCGCAGCTGCTGTTGCTTGAGTTGGAGCTGTGCTCAGAGCAGTTGTCTTTATCTGCACTCTTTTCCCTGCCTTCCTTCTGTGGGTCATGGCCATCTTTCTTGCTACCCTGCCCTTCGTAGTGGGGGCTGTAACAGGCTGGCACAGCCAGGATGGAGCTGCTGAGGAAGAGGCCACCAGGTTCTCCCTGGGCATCAGACCTCTTGTTCTCTTCCTCAGCACTGTTGCTACCCAATGGACAAATATTAGCAAGTCTAGCTGACAATGAAGCCACATCATCATCACTGCAAACAGGTGATGTAGATATGTCTGTGGGGATGTGTCTGGGATGCTGCAGGACTGGAATGGGAGAGCCGGAACCTGACCCCAAGCTTGGTAATGACATGCTGGACAGGTGACTCTCAGAGTGACGGTCAGGAGCAGAAGAACCCATTTGGTGTGGTGGCTGGCAGACACGGGTGCTGCTGGGGGTGGGAGGCTCCACGAGGCTACTAATGAGGATTTGTGAGTGGCTCGGGTCATAGCGGCGATCAGGTGGTGACAGCACATGCCTCATGGCATCGCTCAAGGTCTCAACAGTGCCTACTCTCCTACCGGTTATCTGCTTTTCATGGAATTGCCCCTGTTTAAAATGCTTCAAGTCTTTTGCTAGCTTGGATTGCATTCTCACCTTCTCCTTGATGTAGACACTGACCCTCTTCTGGCAGTCCAACCACTCCTTAGCAACACTGTGCATCTCCTCATTCAAGTGCTGGAACTGTTGCAGCAAGGTGATGTATAATTCACTGCTGCAGGGGTCTTGTATTCTAGTCCCCACCCTGATTTGTGACACCAGTGCTGGCAAATTGCACTGGAGAAGAGGCTCAGAAAAAATCAGATTTTCAAACAGGTGTTTATTATGCAGCTCCCATGTGACCTGGAACACATTCAAGTGTTTATTTTCTAGAGTGACTAGGAAAGAGCTGATGGTGCGTGCTGCCTGACAGAAGATGCCATACTCCTTAAGGAGCAGGGAGATGAACTGGTAGGCCTGCAGAGGATTCTGCAAGCAGGATGGCGCTCTGGAGGAGGCTGACAGCCGCTGCAGGAGGTTGATCTTCATCTCTAGCAGGTAATCTCGGGCTTGCTGATCTAACCTCTGGTATAGCTGGGAGGGGTCTGACTTACAGAGTCTGTCCACAAGTTCCTTCACCCACTCCCTGTTGGGCACCCCTGGGGTCCCTGCATGGCGGTATATACAGCGGACTAGGTAGCGCACTTCAGCCCAGTAGTTCTGCAGCTGCTGCGACTCGGGGTCTGCCTCTGGGGAGACTGCTCTGGGCTCCTTGCAGATCTCAATGGAACGTGGGGTCTCTGAGGGTCGGGGCAACCTCCCGCCTGCTGCCTCTTCCTGGGACTCACTAAGAGGGCCCTGGCCAGGGACGTCTTGGCCCGGCGCTGACTGATCTAAGCTACCATAAATCCTCATCTTCTCTAATGTCCACTGGCAGTGCAGACACACCCACAGAGTATGGTATGGCACAACGCTGCCCACGGGAGCCAGGAACAGCCCCAATTTTCTCGCAGCCTCAATCCCACTCTCTAGAGAAGAAGTATCTTTCCGCTCGCTTCGGCACAGAACACAGTAATCAACAGTGGGGGAGATCGGACTTCTTCGAGGCTCCCCAAAGTTAAAAGACGTGTCCAAGTAGCCGCCACCGGAAGCTGCTATGCCCACACCTTCACCCGCATGCGGTGGCCTGGTGGCCGCCATTGTAGCGCCCGGCACCCCGACGCCGGCGGCCGGGGGGGTGTCCATCTCGACACTGCTTATGGCCCTGTGGTCCCCACCTCCGCCACCCCGCTTGTTCTTTCGGCGCTTGGCCCCTCCTTTGGCACTGGCCCCGCTCATGGCTAGCAGGCGGCTGGGGCCTGACCGGAAGTGAACACAGGGCACAGGTGATGAATACGGGCACAGGCGGTGGCTACGGGCCGGAGGTGGACGGGGCGGTGGGGGGTCAGTCACTTTATGTGGGTACCTTGAGATGGGCAGGGAAGACCGGATTGACAGGAACTGCAGGGATGGCGAAAACGGCGAGTCCTCCGCGGCGGCGGCAGCGACAGCGGCAGCGGCAGCGGCAGCAGCAGTGGCGGCGGAGGCGTCGAACACCGGTGGCATCCAAAATGGCGGAAATAAAGGGCCAGCACACCCGGTTTCCCAGTGTCCCTCGTGGGCGGGGGGGGGAGGGGGGAGAGGAGAGGGGGTAGGAGGGGGAAGCTGCCAGGAGCGGGGAGGAGCTGTGGTGTTGTGAAAGGAGGGGAACCCCGCCCCTCCGTTTATAAGCATTTCTTTTCTTCTTCTTCTTCTTTTTTTTTTAAATTACTATTTAATTCAATACTGTTCCGTGTTAGTTTCAGATGTCCGGCAAAGTATTTAGAAAACCGTGTGCTTTATAGAGTGGTTTCGCCCAATGCTTCAAGTACCCATCTGGCCCCGTTCGTTTATAGTTATCACGGTATGATCGATGATATTCCCAATGCTACAATGTATATCTCTGTAACTGTTCCGTAACTGCCCATTTAAACTGGCTAATCCCTTCACCCTTTTCACCCAGCCCCTCAACCCCTTCTCCTCAGACATCTGTCAGTCTGTTCTCGGCATCTATGAGTCTGTTTTTGTTTTGTTTGTTCATTCATATTGTTCTTAATGTTTTAATCTTTATTGTTGAAAGTATTATATATGTTCCCCTTTTCCCTCCAATGACCTCTTCTAGCTTGCCCCCACCATATATTGTTCTTTAGATTCAACATATAAGTGAAATCATATTGCATTTGTCTTTTTCTGACCTATTTCACGTAGAATAAAACCCTCTAGGTCCATTCATATTGTTACAAATGGTCAGAATTCATTTTTTTTAAATAGCTGAGTAATCTATTGCATATATATGTATATAATATATAATGTAATATAATATATGATATATAATAAATAATTATAATACATAATATATAATTATGATATATAACATATAATATACAATATATAACATATAACATATAATACTTCTATTGCATATATATAATATATAATATATAATATAATTTATAATATATAATATGTAATATATGACATATAATAAAATATAATACCTCTATTGCATATATAATATATGATATAATATAGAGTATATAATATTCCATATTATATAATATATAATTATGATATATAATATATACTTCTATTGTATACATATAATATATATAATATAAATATATAATGTTAATATGTAGTATATAATATATAATATATAATGTATAATATATAATATATAATATATAATATATGATATATAATATATGCTATATAATATCTAATTAATTATAATATATGATATATGATATATAATAATATATAATATATGTAATTATAATAAATAATATAAAATATATGATACATAATATATAATATATAATATATAATATATAATATATAATATATATTATAATATGTAACATATAATATATAATACTTCTATTGCATATTTATTATATTATATAATATATGCTATAATATGTAATTATACTATATACTATATACTATATGCTATATACTATATACTATGTAATATGTAATATATAATATATAATACTTCTATTGCATACATATATCTTATAAAATAAATATATAATTATAATATATAATATATAATATATAATATATAATATATAATATATAATATATAATTAATATAATATATAATACTTCTATTGTATATATAATATATTATATAACATATGATATATAATAATATATAATATATAGTTAATATATAATATATAGTTAATATATAATATGTAAATATGTAATATATAATACTTTTATTGCATATATATAATATCATATTAGCTTCACTATTGCAAATACTTCAATGAGCATAGGGGTGCACATATTCTTTTGTATTAGTATTTTGAATTTCTTCAGATATATATTCAGAAATGGAATCATTGGGACATAAGGCAATTCCATTTTTAATTTTATGAGTAACCTCCATACTTGTTTTCTATAGTGGCTGCACCAATTTGCATTCTTACCAATAGTGCATTAGGGTTCCCTTTTCTCCACATCCTTGCCTATACTTGTTATTTGTTGATTTATTGATGATAGCCAATGAAGTATATAATTGTGGTCTTAATTTTCATTTTTCTGACAATTAGTGAAGTTGAGGAATTTTCATATCTATTGATCATCTGTATATCTTCTTTGGAAAAGTGTCTATGCAAACTTTTGCCTACTTTTTAATTGTATTGTTTCTTTTTCTGGTGCTAAGTTGTCTGAATTCTTTATGAATTTTGGATATTTACCCCTTATCAGATGTAGCATTGGTAAGTATGTTCTCCCATTCAGTAGGTTTTCTTTTCATTTTGTTTATTCTATGAAGGTTTTTGATTTTTTTATTATAATATAAATTCTTAGAAATTTAAAGCAAATACTCATTAATGCAGAGCTGCCATTTCTTAAGAAGAATGATGACAAGTAAGTCATTTTATTAAAGTAAAATTGATTTTGAAAAGAGATCCAGCTTCTTCAGTGGTATGTGTAGCAAGATTATAGTGGCTCATTTTAGCATTATTGAAAAAAATGCAGATTTCTGCTTGGGTCAGAAAATTAGGGGGGTCAGTCAGCTAATTTTTTAAAGAGGTTAATGGTAAGTATCAGATTGTCTTTGATGAACCACACTTTAATAAATGTCAGCTGTCTGAAATGGAATTTCACACCAATTTAATGTTATTCTCTGTTTAAATACATTTATTTGAGGATAGATGGCATACGTGAGTTTATGGTCACATTCCATGATACTGGTACATCACCGATTCATATCAAGGAATATGCCATATTCTGATTGCCTGTGTTGGTAGCACTGTTCTAGCAATAAATGCAAACATGCCACAAATTTCAAAAGGATGAATAATCATTAAAGTGTTGCCTTTTAAAATAGCTTATATGAAACTTTCAATGCCTGTGCTAAAGAAAACGATTTACCTCCCAGCAGCTTGAGACAATGAAGTGTTTGTTCTTCTACATTAGGTTGTTTGGTGGGATACACATCAGTACTGCCAGGCAGCTGTCTGTCAGAGCTATAAATTTGTTGGCTGAAACTCTCTGGCAAACATTTGTGTATAAAAATTGAGTTGTTTTTTGACCATGACTGAATATCTTGCAGTTCCTGTTCTTCCTTTGCTTTGATATCCTATAAACCTGCATGTTTCTAAGAAAGCCCTGGTAGGCCAAAACCGGTTTGGCTCAGTGGATAGAGCATCAACCTGCAGACTGAAGGGTCCCCGGTTCAATTCCAGTCAAGGACACATGTTGCGGGCACATCCCCAGTGGGGGGTGTACAAGAGGCAGCTGATGAATGTTTCTCTCTTACCGATGTTTCTAACTCTATCTCTCTCCCTTCCTCTCTGTATAAAATCAATAAAATATTTTTTTTTTTAAAAAAAGAAAGAAAGAAAGCCCTGTTAGAAGACAGTGTCGTGAGGAAGGAGACCAGGGAGATGACAGTGGCACCAACTCCCACACATGCCACAATGAAAAGGTGATAGGTCATATAGAACCTATTTGTATAGCAGATGGACACAGCCACATATTTTTCTTGGGAAAGCATTTGAAGGAATGATATACTGTAATGCTGATCTGCTCCACACTGACTGTCCTGTTGGTCTGAATGACTTTGATGACTTAACAAACTGACTATATGTTATAGAACTTAAACACAGCACTCCAGAGAAACCAAGCACTCTCAGCCAGGCCATTCCCACCATGTAGATAAGGAAGACCAACATTCCAGGGATGCAATGACCACAGACAGTTGTTTAAAACTCTCTGTGCAGTTTTTTCACTGCCTTTGTGCTCAAAGGCCTTATCCCAACAGAACGATAACATACAAAAAGAAAAGGAACACAATTCCATAAATAATATATTGCATGAGTGATATTACCTCTCTTAGCAAGGCATGGCCACTGGTATTGGTGGAGAAGGGTTGCTCAAACTGAAAGCTTTTTCTTTAAGATCAGAAACAAGACAAGAATGTCCCCTTTCACTACTTTTATTTAACATACTTTTGGAAGTTCTAGCCACAGCAATCAGATAAGAAAAAAAGAAAAAGAAATAAAATGCATCCCAATTGGAAAGGAAGAAGTAAACCTTATTATTTGCACATGACATGAGAGTATATTTGGAGAACCCTAAATAATTCACAAAAACAACTAGACTAATAAGTGAATTCAATAAAGTAACAGAATACAAAATTAATATTCAGCAATCAGTTGAATTTTTATATATGAATAACAAACTGCCAGAAAGAGAAATTAAGAAAATTCCATTTCCAATTGCATCAAAAGAATAAAATACCTAGGAATAAATTATCCAAGGAAGTAAAAGACTGATATTCAGAAAACTGTAAGACATTAAAGAAGGTACAAATAAATAAAAGGATACACTGTGCTCATGAATAGGAAAAATTAACATTGTTAAAATGTCCATACTGCCCAAAACAATTTCAACATTCAATGAAATACCTATAAAAATACCAATGGAACTTTGAACAAAATAACCTGAATATTTCACAGAAACATAATTCTAAAATGTATATGGAATTACAAAAGAACCCAAATTGCCAAAGCATTCTTAACACCCCCCCTAAAAAAAAAATTGGAGGTATGACACTGATATTAAATTATGCTATTAGGGTATAGTAATCAAAACTACAGAGTAATGACATAAAAATGGGAACATAATCAATGGAATGGATTACAGAATCTAGAAATAAACTAATGGCTACATAATTAATCTATGGCAAAGAAGGCAAGAATATGCAATGGGTTAAGGCATTCTATTTAATCAATTGTGTTGGGAAAACTGGAAAGACACATGCCGAAAATTAAATAGGATCACTTTTACACTGTATATGAAGTAAACTCAAATGTTTAAACACTTAAATGTAAGACCTGAAACCATAAAACTTTTAGAAGAAAATATAGGTAGTAAATCTCTGATTCCAATCTAAGTAATATTTATTTATTTATTTATTTTGCTTTCTAAAACTTTATTTCAACATAACTATGCTTTCAGAAATACACTGATATTGGTTAATAGAATGCAATTTAAGTTTAACTTATTTTACATGATTTGGACCAAAAACTTGGTACATGGTTTAAACATTAAAAAGGTTTATAAAATTTTATTTTTCATCTATTACAAATCTTTATAAAAGATCCTCAAAGGCTGCTAAAGCAGGCTGCAAGAACCTTGAGAAATTAACTTTCGGTTTGTCTCTGAAAAATAACACCTGTTGTACTAAGTTTATAAAATTGATACAACAAAACAGTGTTGCGGTGTTTCAATACAAGTTTACAAAGTCCAATAACTAACTAATGGATGCTGAAAAGAGTGGGGAAAACCCATGTATACATGTGAAAATAAAAAGCTATTTGATTTAGTTAATATTGCATGTAGATTGCAAAACTACACAAACCAATTTTCAGATGATTTCCTGAATTTGAATTAACACTATCAGCTCAGTTTATCTGCTGAAGTCAAGAAATAAACTCCACACACTGGATATTTCTGATTTATGCAAAGAAGAAAATTATATTCCTTTCCCAGCTTTTCAGTCCAGTACTGATATACTACAGGCAACGTAGTCCCTTCCATTGTCAACATTCATACGGTGATATGAAATGATCCCTACTTGGGTATGTATCCTATATAATAAAAGGCTAATATGCAAATTGTCCCCTCGACCAGGAGTTCAACCAGTAGGCAGGCCGGCCAACTGCCCATGTCCCCTCCCCCTGGCCAGGCTGGCCTGACCCCACCCATGCACTGGGCATCTTATATATATATATACACACACACACACACACACACACACACACACACACACACTGAGTGGCCATATTATTATGCATTCAGAGATCATAATAATCTGGCCACTCAGTGTGGTGATATGTTTTTTAATTTGTGACCTCAGGTAAGAGAAACAGAAGGGAAAGAAAAGAAAAAACAAATGGGACTACGTAAATTATTCAGAAATGACACAATGTTTTTCCTCAAAACCATAATTTTGACTTCTTATGTGTTTTCAGAAGTGCTTTATGTGTACTTGCCATTATGAATTTGTATATTAAAAACACATGTATTCCAGGGTGGAGAATGAATTAAAGTAATAATATTTACTGTTTAATAAAGAACTTCTAAAAATGAGCTAGTTATTTATTTTAACTGATTAGAGTGCATGGCAGTGAAATATACAATGATCACTTACACAATTTGATGCCACTTCCTTGATTTGTGCTGAAGCAACAGCAATTTTCCCACCATTGATTTTACACCATCTGTACAAATGTCAACAGTGAAAAGAAGTATTTACCTCACAGACCCCCTGAAAGTTTCATAGTTGTCTATAGACCATACCTGAAGCACCACTGCTATGTATATACCAATACTGCCCCTTCAAAATATGGGAACATAGATCTAGTAGCTTTTACATGGAGTCTAGGGTTTTCTATGTACAATATCATGTCATCTGTAAATAATGACAGTTTTATTTCCTCCTTTACAATTTGAATGCTTTTTACTTCTCCTTCTTGTCTGACCACTGTGGCTAGGACTTCCAGAACTTTGTTGAATAAAAGTGGTAAAAGTGGACATGCCTGTCTTCTTCCTGATTCTATGGGAAGTGCTTTTAGTTTTTGTCCACTGAGTATGATGTTGGCTGTGTGTTTGTCATATATGGATTTTATTATGTTGTGGTGTGATCCCTCTATTCTCAATTTGCTGAGAGTTTTTATCAGAAATGAGTGTTAGATTTTATCAAACACTTTTTCCATGATTTTTATCCTTCATTGTGTTTATGTGATGTATCACATTTATTCATTTGCAAATATTATACCAGCCTTGCATTCCTGGAATAAATCCAATTTGATTATGGGGTATGATCTTTTTATTTTTATTTATTTATTTATTTAAAATATATTTTATTGATTTTTTTTTTTTAAATTACAGAGAGTAAGGGAGAGAGATAGAGAGTTAGAAACATCTATGAGTGAGAAACATCTATCAGCCACCTCCTGCCCGCCCCCTACTGGGGATGTGCCCACAACC
Organism: Pipistrellus hanaki; assembly: GCF_964339955.1. NCBI lineage: Eukaryota > Metazoa > Chordata > Mammalia > Chiroptera > Vespertilionidae > Pipistrellus > Pipistrellus hanaki. The sequence continues at coordinate 16,225,406 of NC_140524.1, read as the reverse complement.
AAGGTAATGCCCTTATCCAGAATCAAACCTGGAACCCTTCAGTCCACAGGCTGATGCTCTATCCTGAGCCAAACTGGTTTCAGCAGAGTATGATCTTTTTAAAGTATTGCTGGATCTTATTTGCTAATATTTTTGGAGAATTTTTACATTCTATTTTCATCAAATTTATTGGCCTATAATTTTCATTCTTTGTAGTGTCTTTATCAGGTTTTGGAATTAGGATAATGTTGGCCTCATAGACTGAGTGGATAAAAAAAAATCTGTGGGACCCACATTCTACTAACCTTGATTTCCTAAACCATATCACCTTCAAAGCAGAAAACATGAAGAGGATTGACAACTGTATCATTTTCACTGATTATTTATTGATTAGCTGAAGCCCTGTCGCATATGCTCTGCAGCTACAAGAATGTAGAATACGTGGTCTTGTCTTCCAAGATCTTAGTATAAATTTAGAAAACTTGACGTTTATAAACATAACAATAATAGTACAAAGCAGAACACTCAGACATCAAAAGAGAATTATAGAACTTTGTTTTCAGGTTTTAGAGGAGGGAATACAATGACAGACTTACGTCTGAAATTGAAGAGTGAAATAGAAAGTTGCAATAAAAATAAAAGCAATGTAACTAGCACAGCATTGAAATGTGAGGGTGTGTGTTTTTCATCCACCGAGACACAGTGTGGCCTCAACTGCTTCACTTCCACTGCTATTAATATGCCAAGACATTTACATACAGGAATTTATTAGGTCATCTTGAGGCAACTGGTTCTGAACCCCTAAAACACATATATAAAACTTTCACTAGTATGCCCATTATACAAATAAAGATAGCGAGGTAAGTTTTGTTTAAATTTATATAGCTGGAAATCCATGTAGGTGATACTTGAACCCCATTTAAAAAAATGTTTCAGCCATTCTAGTTTAGTAAAAGAAGACCTTCTTTGGGCAACCTGATACTTTTTTTCTCTGTATATCACTCTACGTGGTCTTTCATGCAGATAATGTAGAAGAAGCAACAGACATAGAACAGTTAAACTTCTGGAGGTGGTTCTTGCTCTCCTGATAGCACAGTATTTTGAGGCATTTCTTTACACTTCGATAATGTTAGAGCTGATATCTTCCATTAGATAATTCTTTTTCTTTTTTTTAAAATATATATATTTTATTGATTTTTTTTACAGAGAGGAAGAGAAAGGGATAGAGAGTCAGAAACATCAATGAAAGAGAATCTTTGATCAGCTGCCTCCTGCACACCGCCTACTGGGGATGTGCCCCCAATCAGGTACATGCCCTTGACCGGAATTGAACCTGGGACCTTTCAGTCCTTAGGCCGAGGCTCTATCCACTGAGCCAAACCGGTTTTGGCTCCATTAGATAATTCTATAGACACTAGTGGCCCAGTGCACGAATTTTGTGCACTGGGGTGAGGGTGTTCCCTCAGCCCAGCCTGCACCCTCTCTAATTGGGGACCCCTTGGGGGATGTCCAACTGCCGGTTTAGGCCGGATCCCACGTGGCAACCCAGTACTGATTTCCAGTCAGTCATTCTGGATGTTACGGATACTAGGTTTTTATATATTAGGGTGGTATTTTATTAAGTTGTAACCTTTCCTTTGAAAAGAAATATGAAAACTTACAGCTAAAGCCTCATTAACAACAGTTATTAGCTGGCATTTGATATATGCTTAAAGGTTCCTGCTATTTTTTGAGAAGTAGATATAATCCTATAGCACTTAATTTTCTTCTGAGCCTATCTCTAGGCCTCAAAAAACTTCTCAACTCAAGGATGGTTAGGTCTTAACTACTTCCTTTGGTTTTCTTTTTAGTGCCTTTATTTTATAAAAGTGAAATGGGAATTTTAGGGGGATATTGGCAGGTTTAGGAAATTTTTAAAAATTAAAGAGACCCATGGATAAAACACAGGGCTACAGACTGGGAGAAGTTACATTTCCATAAAACAAGGGAGAGGCAACAGTTAACATTTACATGAGATAAAGGAACTGGGAATAACAAAATGTCTAAATTTATAAAATAAAGAAGGAGGAAGAAAGCCTAGAAGGAATAGGAGAACAATGATGGAGGAGGGCCTCACTTGTTTATGTGAGGTTCGACCTTTGAGCTCAGGAATATTGACCAATCAGTGGGGATATCAGGACACAGAGACTTGCAGCCTTTATAGATGATGGAAGCAGAAGCTCAGTGGAACTCTTTTCCCATCCCCACATGGGAGTCTGTACTTGTCCTTCAATAAATTTCAACCTTTGCTATACCATCCTCTGTCAAAGAATCAGGGGAACCATCCTGCCCAGGGGAACACTGAGTGTTCCAGTCCAAAAATCCCATATCAAAAGCATTAATTAATGTTTCCTTTAAAACTTTGCTGTTCAGCCCTAGCTGGTTTGGCTCAGTGGATAGAGCATTGGCCTGTGGACTGAAGGGTCCCAGGTTTGATTCCAGCTGAGGGCACATACCAGGTTATGGGCTCAATCCCAAGTAGGGGGCATGCAAGAGGCAGCCAATCAATGATCCTCTCTCATTATTGATGTTTCTATCTTCCTTTCCCTCCTTCTTCTTTCCTCTCTGAATTCAATAAAAATATTAAAAAGAAAAGAAAAAAAAAACTTTGCTGTTCAAAAGTAATGCCACTCTTCTAGCTGGGACTAGATATATCTGGGGAGATACAATTGAATCACATTTTGAAAATATATTTATTGATTTCGGAGAGAAAGGAAGAGGGGGGGAGAGAGAGAGAGAGAGAAACAGCAATGATGAGAGAGAATAGTTGATTGACTGCCTCCTATATGTCCCACATGTGCCCTGGCGGCCAGGAATTTAACTATGACCTCCTGGTTCATAGGTCGACCCTCAACCACTGAACAACACAGTCTGGGCTGAATCACATTTTTTACATAAAATTAAGCATATCACATAATCCATAACTCCTCTCTCTCTCTCTCTCTCTCTCTCTCTCTCTCTCTCTCTCTCTCTCTCTCTCTCTCTCTCTCTCTCTCTCTCTTAAATCAGCAATTCTAGACCAAAAAGAAAAGAGAGAGATTTTCATGGTAATAAAGCAATTTAATGGCAGAGTTGGTAGTAGATGGCTTTACCCTCAAAAATCTTAACGGTAAACAAAAGAAACTTAAAATTTGAATACACAAAGAGGTGTTATCTGGCCAGTGAGAACTAAAGGAGACAGTCAGGCAATAACAAATGATAATAGCATTTGTAGAATTAGTGGGAATTTTCCTCTACTTTTATTTGACTTTAGCAAGTAAAAAAAAAAAAAAATCTAAATAATCTTATCTCTTGGGACTGAAGATATCTTGAGGGAATTTTCATTTAAATTGCTTTGGATATATACTCAGAAGTAGGATAGTTCTATTTCTTTGAGGATCTTTCATATTGTTCTCTATAGTGGCTGTACCAATTCCTGCACTTCTATCTTTTTTTCTGGGGCTGGCAGGAGGTGGGGAACTAGAGAGTTGGAAAATCGAGAGTGAAAAATGTTATTTGTACAGATGTATAAAAATTAGATATTGAAGCAAAACACTTTAGATTCTTAGAGTTATATATGGGACTTCTGTGGTCAGCTTTGCCTAACTTTCCACCAAAGTGACCAAAATTCTACCATCCTGAACCTGCTTTTGGGTGATATTGATTTTAAGCTGTTTATTCAGAAACAAAAGACTCAGAAACTTTGACCACCCCCCTTCTTCCTGCCCAAGAGACTCAGACAGAGAAACTTGCTTCTGAAGGAGAATTTAGGATGTAGCCTTAGCTTATTTTGAATTAAGTAAGGTAAACAAGAGAAGAGGCTTTCAGGCAGGTATCTGTTAACTAGATACCCCTATGTCCCATTGTTTCTGAGTTGCCTGGCAAGGAACTTTCTGCTATGTGGGTTCTACTATTCCTCAACTACCTGTAAATTGCCCATTCTCACTTTTGAAATCTAATAACCTGTCCCCACCCCACTTTTGTCTAAAAATGGCTTGTAGTATACCCAATGTTGCCTAGTGTCTTTGGAATTTTTATGGAATAAGCTTGCCTAATGTGAATTCTCCATGTTCATATACCACATGTGTCAAACACAAGGCCCGCGGGCCAAATCCAGCCCGCCAGGCCTTGCAATGTGGCCCGCACCGCGCTGTCATCACTGCACTCCGCTGTCAGTTTATGACATTGTCAGTATATGACTGTTCAGTAAACCATTCGGCCCGCGATTTAGGCTGGATTTTAGATTTTGGCCCCTTCTCTGATTGAGTTCGACACCCCTATCATATACTAATCTTTGATTTTTTTATGTTAATCTTCCACTGCTAATTCAGCTATTAGAATTTAGGATGTGAGAGGAAAATGTTAATATTTTTTTTAGTTCCCATACAACTCAAAATGAAAATATCCTCCCTCTGAATTATCCTGGCAATAAGTCTACCATCTGCCTGGGCTCTTTTATTTATTTATTTATTTATTTATTTATTTATTTATTTATTTATTTTATATAAATTCATTTTTATAAAGAGAGTAAGAGGGATAGGGAGAGGGAGAGGGAGAGGGAGAAGGAGAGGGAGAGGGAGAGGGAGAGAGAGACACTGATGTGAGAGAAAAACATTGATTGGTTGCCTCCTACAGGCCCTTTATCAGGCTTTGAGCCTGAAACCTGAGCATGAACCCTGACTTGGAATCAAATGACAACCTTTCCATGCATGGTCGACAACCAACCAACTAAGCCTCAACAGCCAGGTCTGCCCGGGTTCTCTTAATGGCAGTGATCTCATTACCTAATCAGGTAGGATCTCCTACATTTACACACCTATTATTGTTATCCATGCTTGGCTAAATTGTGATTTATTCTAATATCATTGGTCTAGACTCTGACCTTTAGAAAAATAAGAATCTCTATATATAAAACCTTAATATGCAAATAGACCAAATGGCAAAACAACCGAACAACCGAATACCAGTTGCTATGACATGCTCTGATCACCAGGGGTAGCACACGGAACATAGCAGGCATTGCAGCAGACAGCAGAACATGGAACATGGTGGTCTTTGGCCGTGATGTGATGGTAGAGCAGATGAGTGGGGTCACCAGACCAAGGCGGGGCACTGTTCTCTGTCATCAGGGTGAGCTTCTGGTGGTTACTGAAAATTCTTTGCTGTCATCTACTGTGGTCCTACCCGGTGCTTGCACCTGCTGCCAGTGCCAGCCCTGCTTGCACCTGCTGCTAGATCCCAGTACCGGCCCCAATTGGTTAGTGCCATCAGCGGGTGTGAGCAGCAGCAGCCAGTCTTGGTCGCCCCTCAGGGCTTCTTCACCTCCACCTGTTCCTGAGGGGTGATTTGCGCAGTCAACGGGGGTGGGGCAAGAATCATTAGTTCATGGGAGTGGAGCAGCAGAAGTGGGGCTCCTGGCAAACAGGGGACTGGGGGCCGTGGCAAGCAGGGTCTGGCAGGGGCACAGAGTATGGGCCAAGACCTGCCCCTGTGCCCACCGCAGCCTCACTGCCCACAGTTCCTTTCAGGGTGCACAAATTCATGTACTGGGCCCCTATATTAATAGGAGAAATATCCCTAACCAGTTTGTCTCAGTGTATAGATCATCAGCCTGCAGACTCAAGGGTTCCAGGTTCCGGTCAAGGGCACATGCCCAGGTTGTGGGCTTGGTCCCCAGTAAGGGGTATTCAGGAGGAAGCTAATAAATGATTCTCTTTCATCATGATGTTTTTTTCTCTCTCTCCTCCCTTCCTCTCTGAAATCAATAAAAATATATTTAAAAAAATAATAATAGGAGAAATAATGTGCATATATAAATACCTTCATTTAATCATCAAAAGAACTCTTTGCATTAGGCAGAATTATTACAATCCCATTTAAACAATGACTGGTTTTTTTTTTTTTTTTTTTTTTTTTTTACTCTTTCACATAACAGCCTTTTAAATATACGAAAATTAATCATTCCCACTTTCTCTGTTTCTCATGAGATGGTTTCTATTTTTTTTTTTTGGTCCTATTCTGAATGTATTATTGTTTGTTAACATCCTTTAATGTTGTGATTCTTAGAAATAACCATAATAGTCTCATTATAGTTGGAATAGCACATAGTTCATTAAAATTAGAATTATTTTCAGATGGTATATTATATTCCTAGTGGTATAGGCTGAGTACAAATGAGTTCTTTTGTTTGTGTTTCTCTTTATTTATTTTTTTAATTTAAAAAATATATATTTTATTGATTTTTTACAGAGAGGAAGGAAGAGGGATAGAGAGTTAGAAACATCGATGAGAGAGAAACATCGACCAGCTGCCTCCTGCACACCCCCTACTGGGGATGTGCCCGCAACCAAGGTACATGCCCTTGACCGGAATCGAACCTGTGACCTTTCAGTCCGCAGGCCGACGCTCTATCCATTGAGCCAAACAGGTTTCGGCATGTGTTTCTCTTTATATTGGAAGTCTCAATCATTAATCCTGTTCCAAATCTGATTAATTCCTTAAACACAGCCCAGGATTTGGGTTATCTAGTCAACCCTTAATATACAATGACAGATTAAACCCAAAATGGATATTACTTAATCTAAGTATTTTTATATCTTTCTGTGGTGAAAAGAAAATAGTTTATGCTAACCGTCTTCACTTTGAAAAGATGGTATCCTCCTATTTTGAAAATAAAATACCATCATATGGGATATTCTCAATATCAAACTGTATATGTATATGAGACACTGATACTTGCTTATATCACTCTTCATGATCTCTCCATGCAGATAATATAGAAGCAACAGGCATAGGCATAAGGCAGTTAAAACCTCTGGAGATGGTTCTTGCTCACCTGATATCATATTTTGAGGGATTTCTATACACTTGGATAATGATTATATACACACACACACACACACACACACACACACACACACACACTGGAGACTCAGTGCATGAAATTTGTGAACTGTGGCGGGGGGGGGGGGGGTGTCACTCAGCCCAGCCTGTACCCTCTCCAATCTGGGACCCCTCGGGGGATGTCCGACTGCCAGAATAACCTGATCCTTGTGGAATCAGGCCTAAACTGGCAGCCGGACATCCCACTCACAATCCAGAACTGCTGGCTCCTAACCACTCACCTGCCTGGCTGCCTAATCACCCCTTACTACTCCCCTGCTGACCTGATTGACACCTAACCACTTCCTGGTCCCTGGTCGGCATGATTGACACCAAACTGCTTCCATGCTGGCTCAATCACTACCTACTACCCTCCCCTGCAGGCCTGGACACCCCCAACTGCCCTCCCCTGCAGGCCTGGTGGCCCCCAACTACCCTCCCTTGCCATCTATGACAATGTAAGGATGGCCATCTTATGATGATGTGGGGCAGTCATCTTGTGATGATATGAGGGTGGCCATCTTGTGACGATGTGGGGGTGGCCATCTTGTGACGATGTGGGGGCAGCTATCTTTGGTATTCCATCTTATGACAATGTGGGGACGAACATCTTGTGGCGACATGGGGCAATCATCTTGTGATGCAAAGGTGTAAGTGTTAATTTGAATATTACCTCTTTATTATATAGGATACTTTGATATGGAGACTATCCTATATGATGCATACCTATATAGACTAGAGGCCCAATGCATGAAGATTTGTGCAAGAATGGGCCCTCCTTCCTCTGTTTGCCAGCAATGCTTTTGCTCTGGCTGGAGCCGCCTTTCTGCCTACCCACCATGCCCAGTGGCCCAGAGCTGCCAGGGGCTGGGCACAATGCCTGTGCCATCACCATGGTGTCTCGCCCTGCCCCGGCAGCTCAGTGCCTGCATATGGAAATTAACCCACCTTCTTTGTTGGGTTAATTTGCATACTCCTGATTGGCTGATGGGTGTCACGAAGGTATGGTCAATTTGCATCTTACACTTTTATTAGTGTGTGTGTGTGTGTGTGTGTATGTGTGTGTGTGTGTATGTATATATATATATATATATATATATATATATATATATATATATATACCTCTTTTACTGTTTTCTTTCTTTTTAAAAAACCTTTATTGTTGAAAGTATTATATACATCCCCTCTTTTTCCCCATTGACCCCGTCTAGCCCACCTACTGTTTTTTTTTTAAATTCTTTATTTTTTGACAGTTCTGTATGTCATAAGTCAAAAATAGGTTGACAGGCCTCTATTACTTCTGGAGACTCTAGGAAAGTATCTGTTCCTTGCCTTTACTAGGTTCTAGAGGCCACCTGCATTTGTTGGCTCATGGCCTGTTTTCTTAATGTTAAAATAAAGAAGCTGTCTCACACAACTCAAACTAATCCCACTGCCAGACTTGGGTCCAGTCTATCTCCCCTGAGAGCCTGAAAGCTTTGCATAAATCCATCTTTCTTTTACATTTTATGTATTTATCTTTTCCCCCTCAATTCAATCTTTTCATCAATATGCAAGTCCAAGATACCACCACCTCTTACTTTGTAGCCATAGCCTCCTAAACTGGTATACCCTCGTTCACACTAGTCTTGGCTCATTCTAGTAAATTTATCCACATAGGAGCAAAAGTCATAGTTTAAAATCATATATCATGTAATGTGACTTTCCTGCTTAAAAATCTTCCAATTGTCACATCAACTTAAAATCATACTTTTCATTGTGACCTATAAGACCATACATGGTACAGTCTGGGCTTTCCTCTTTGATGTCTCTATATTAGTTTCTTTTGGCTGCTATAACAAATTACCACAAACTTGGTGACTGAAAATTACACACATTTATTTTTTGACAGTTCTGTATGTCGTAAGTCAAAAATAGGTTGACAGGCCTCTATTACTTCTGGAGGCTCTAGGAAAGTATCTGTTCCTTGCCTTTACTAGGTTCGAGAGGCCACCTGCATTTGTTGGCTCATGGCCTCATGTCACTCTTGCCTCTGCTTCCATCGTCATGTCCTCACTTACTCTGGTCCTCTTCCTTACTTCATATCAGGACAATTTTGATTACTTGCACTGGATGGATAATCCATGATAACTTTTTCATCTCAAGAGTCTTAAATTAATTGCATCTGCAAAGTCCATTTTTCCAGGTATGGTAATATATTTGCTAATTCTTGGATTAGGATGTGTACATCTTTCTGAGGCCATTATTTTGCTTACCAGAATTTCCTACAACTAATTCTCATTATGCTTCAGTCATACTAACTATAACATTTAATGTTAAAAGCAACAGAGAATTATGCTGAATAATTAATGATTATCTTATTAAAATAAATTTTAAAAATTGTTGGTAGTGTTAGAGAGTAAGGCTCCAGGCTAGGCTTCCAGAAATAACAGTCAAAATTATGTTCAGAAGTGATCTCATGAGAAAAGTTCCACCAGACAGCTATGGAACATTACATGTGTACCACTCTATGTCAGGACCAGAAAAAATAACTGAAACATCATATGACTGCCAAAGATAAAAAGGTCCCCTTTGTCTCTCTTTTGTGACTCTCTTGTTAACATTTCAAACTATGGATCCAAAAAAATGGTGACAGAATAAACAGACATGTCCCAAGCCTTGCCCCTGATCAGAAAGAAAGAAGAGATGAGGGTTGCATGGGGAGTGTTTGTTGGCAAGTTAAGGGACAGCTATACTCCAGGAGAAGGTGAGGGACTGCTAGAAGGGGTTCCCCAACTGGGCAGCCCCCACTGCTGCTGGGTTCCCTCCCTGAGCCACTGGCTCATGCATATAAGCATTACCAATGCACGAAAAACACTGGGAGTGGAGTGTGTGTGTGTGTGTGGGGGGGGGGGGGTTAATGATAAGATATGTACACATATAATACCTTAATAAAAAAAATGGGAAAAAATTCAAACTATGTGTCTGATTGGTGGAGCTTAGGTCACATTGCTATACTGATTTGCAAGGAAGGCCAGAAAGGCAAATACTTAATAATTAATCTATTAGAGAAAGAGACACACTTTGTGTTATACTAAGACTCATTAAAAGAAGAATTCTCAAAACAAAGTGTTCAAAATATTGTGTTGCCAGAATAAATTACAAATGTCTATGTGACCTTAGTTCTGTTTCTAGATTATGCTGTTTGTTATTGAATCAGGCCTTTGTACTTGCAATTATAGATTGTCCTTAATTTACAATACAGCCTGATAAGCCCATTGTAAGTTGAAAATGCATTTAATTTACCTAAACTACCAAACATCATAGCTTAGCCTAACCTATATTAAACATATTCAGAACACTTACATTAGCCTAGAGTTGGTCAAAATCATCTAACAGAAAAGTTATCCTATATAATAAAGAGCTAATTTGCAAATGGTCATTAAGCCCTCATGCCATCATGCTGTAAGGGCTCAGACACTCAATACTGGGGAGAAAGGAATGGGGACAATCCATACACAAATGAGCTCCTGAGAGAGGAATGGGGACGAGCCAGACTGCGGCCTGGGAGAGGGGCAAGCAACCTGCCCCATAGTCCCAGGCACCAGCTGTTGTGCCTGAACTTGCAGCCCGGGAGAGGGACAAGCTGCCCACCCCATGGTCCCAAGCACCAGCGTCTGCACCTGCAGGTGGGGAGAGAACAATCTACACACCCCATGGTCCCTGTGGTCCCAGGCATCAGAGACTATGCCTCAGGCCTGGGAGAGGGACAAGCCACTGCCCCATGGTCCTGGGCACCAGCTGCTGCACCTGTGCCTGTGGGTCAGGAGAGGTACAAACCTCCAGCCCTGCAGTACAGAGTGCCAGTGCCTGCAGCTGCGACCTAGACAAAGCCACATGCCCACAGTCTCCTGTGGCTGTGGCCAACTTGGGTGAAGCTGGCCCGGGTTCTGGGTGCCTGCAACCAGCCAGAGAAGGGAATCCTGGATTACAATTAATTTTCTAAAGTATAATTTTTCTAGATGTAATTTACTTTGAGGATATTTTTGCTTACCACCATGTCTTTTTAAAAATATATACTTTATTGATTTTTTTTTACAGAAAGGAAGGGAGAGGGATAGCAAGTTAGAAACATCAATGAGATAGAAACATCGATCAGCTGCCTCCTGCACACCCCCTACTGGGGATGTGCCTGAAACCAAGGTACATGCCCTTGAATGGAATCAAACCTGGGACCCTTCAGTCTGTAGACAGATGCTCTATCCACTGAGCTGAACCAGTTAGGGCACTACACCGTGTCTTTACTCATATTTTCCCTGCCTGGAGCCTCCCCCAACCTCATCTATCTGATCAACCATGTGTAAATGACATCTAGAAAATTTGTTTAGAAAACCAATTGTAATGCTATCAGCAAGACACCCATGAAAAACACACATGGTGTCAAAACAAGCCAGAGGAAAATCATTTTGGCAAAAAATAAAAAAGGATCCCAAGTGCAATTTATAGAACATTTATTAACTTTTGGTCAAGAATATGTTTGTATATTTTCAGAAAACAACTCGGAGATCATGTGGATTCTGGCCAGAGAAGAATTGACAGGACTATTCCAGCCATGAAGACAGAAGAGAAGCAGTCCAGAGATGGAAGACGCTGACGACGCCTTGCCATAATAGCAGTCAGCAGCTGTGTGTCACTGCAGGTTGCCCAGGACCAAACCAGAGAGGGTTGTACCTGCATTACCACCATTTGCCCACCATCCAGAACTGAAATATCATTGCTGACATGTACACATAAGGAACTGTTTGACATTGAAATTGGGTCTCAAAAGAACTGGTCGCTCAGAAAGAAACTCTCTACAGACTGATTCATATGCCTTTCAGCATAACAATTATTGCTTGTCTCATTTTTTATTCTTATAAGTATTTTCCAGTAGGACATGATCTCACTCATCTAGGGGAAATGGTGAACAACATAGACTGATGAACAAGAACAGACCCAGAGATAAGGAGCCATGGGTCAGACTGTTGGACCTCAAAGGGAGGGTGGGGATAAAAGGGAGAGATCAACCAAAGGACTTATGTGCACACATATGAGCCTAACCAGTGGTCAAGGACAATAAGGGGGTGGGGGCATGAGTGGGGGTTTGAGGACAAATATGTGATACCTTCGTCAATAAAGAAATTTTAAAAAATATTGATTTGAGAGAGAGAAAGAGAGAGAGGGAGAGTGAGAGAAAAACATTAATTTGTTGTTCCACTTATTTATGCATTCATTGGTTGAATCTTGTATGTGCCCTGACCAGGATTAAATTTGCAACCTTGTGGAATTGGAATAACATGCTTACAAACTGAGCTACCTAGACAGGGCTGAAAGGAATTTATTTTTACACTTAAAAATTTTCTTTCATTTTTTGGGGGTTCTTTTAGATTTTCTATCTTTCATATGTAAATTTGGTATTTTATAGTTTTTTTTTTTAAATTTGTCAGTTTTAATGATACTTTCTAAGCTTTCCATTCTGTTACAATTTGTATCCTTCAGACCTTTGAAACGTCTAGTATTTTCCTTTTCTGCACATAAGTCCTTTGATTGATCTCTTGCTTTAGACTTGTTGCTGTGTGCATTTAGTTATGAATTTATTTAGCTAGGTTAATTTACCTCTATTTTTACAGTCATCAATTCTTCAGTCTATGTATCACAGATTTTTTCTTTGAAATAAAAGCAATTTTGATCCTATTTAAGATTATAAACTTTTTAGTGGAATACTAATCTATCCCTTTTTGTTATTCAGGTCAGTATAAAAGAAGCCTGATTTTTCACTACTTGAAGTCTTAATTAAAGCACAATTGCCTGATAACAATGTACTATAATTTCAGACAAAGTATCTAAATGCAAATAATCAGGTTTTTGTTTTTTCAACATTCAATTCTGGTGATTAAAATGAAAACTGTTATCAACATTATGCTTTCCAATATTGAAAATAACCAGCTCTTTCTTTACCATCCATGTTTCTAAAAGATCTTTTTACATTTTGGCTGCAGATACATACAATTTAACTTATTAATTTTTTTACATGTGTATGTAACTGCTCCTTCTTGGCAGAGTTTCTTCTAATTGAGCATAATATGGAATATATATATTTTATTCTGTTTCCATTCAATAAATAACATGAGGGCCATGGGATTTTCAAAAGGTACGGAAGTAAAAAAACCCATACTCATATACAAATAAAACTGACATTAATTCAATTTGATAGGCACTTGAGTAGATGAATCTTATATTCTCAAATAAATCATTACTTTGAAATAATTCTTGCTTTAGACTTGTTGCTGTGTGCCTGATTTTTAGAATTCCCAAAGTTTAAGCAAAAAGATTACCTAAGCTTGAAAAAAAAAATCCTTGTGTGACTTGTTCTTTGAAGGGGATTTAGTGTCATTTTTAAAAACTAATGCTGGCAGTAGAGCAAAGAGGCTAATATTCTAACATATGAATTACTATAGACTGTCTAGATTTGATTTCCCCAACATATGTTTATGACAATCTATTTCTTTTTTATTTGTTTGTGAACTGAAGACCCATATTAGTCATTCAGAAGAGTTGAAGCTTAATTTGTTTTAAAAATTCTGTTGGAGGGTAGGATTTTATACATTTTATGAATGGTGTTTAAGTGCAGTAAAATTTATCTTATATTCTAGAAAACCTGAAACAATGGATAAGAAAACGGACATACCTGCTGAACTACAAAGATATCAAATTACTTTAAATTTTCATTTTTAAACCAATGTTTACCAAATTGTTGTGCAGAAAACATCTGAATCAGAATGACTGGGGTGCCTGCTAAAATAGAGATTCCTAGGAGCTATTTTAGACTTAAGGAATTAGAATATTTAGGAATGATATTAGAGAATCAACATTTTAACAAATTTACCAATTGATTCTTATCAAGAATAAGGTTTGAGAATCATTCTCTCCCATTTCTTCTTGAATTATCTTTAATCCTTGGCTAACCTTTCCCCCAGCTTATAAACTTCAATTAGTTGTTTTTTCTTGATGGTATTGTTACCATTGTAATTCACTAGTTATTAATAATCAGAAATGAATCAAAAGGAAAGCCAGACATTATAGGCATGTAATTTGGACAGCTGCACCAGGAAGCTGCAACTTTACACTCTCCAGGGAACCACCAGCCCTCACAAATTACTGGGGGCAACGGCCCAGACAAAGGGAAAGATAGGCAACATGTGCAGTAAAGTCAGGATGACATAGGGAAGATGCCTATCAGTCAAACCTGGGAACAGAGATCATTGGCCAGAGGGGGCAGGGCCAATGCAAGCCTATGAAAATGTGGAATGCGTAATCCCCTAGACAAAGGAATTCTTTCTCTTTTGGCTCTTGGCACTCTTGCATTTGCTCATGTTCCCTCAGTAGCCATATGGCCTTGTGGACCCCACATGAAATGAACTGATGTACTTGCAACTGAGAACACAAACTAAGCTAGCTTAATGCTCAACTGAGCATTTTCCCAAAATGGAGTGGGAACTCTGGGCAATGGCTTTAATTCTAACCCTATTGAAGGCACAGCTGGATTTCTTCCTTAGGGGGATATAAAAGGAAATGGTATCCTGGAAACTCAAGGATTTGATTCCACAGTGGTTGAGCATCAACCTATGAACCAGGAGGTTGTGGGCTTGATCCCCAGTGTGGGACATGTGGGAGGCAGCCAGTTGATGATTCTCTCTCACCATTGATGTTTCTCTCTCTCTCTACCTCTCCTTTATTTTCTGAAATCAATAAACATATATTTTAAAAATATAATTTAGGCCTAAATCTTATCCTTAGTTATGGAGCTCTTCATGAAATGGACAATTTAAATAAAATAAAGTTTTTTTTAATTTTTTATTATGACACAATATGCTCCAGGGACTATGAGAGAGTCAAGAAGAGCTATCCAAATCATTTTGTGAAAAAAAAAAAAAAAAACGGATGGTGGTTACTCAAAAAAAGATGATTACACCTTATTCCTAAAATGAAAGGAGTAAACTAGACTAAAAGGTAGAGCAATGGCATTTCAGGCAAAGGAAATATATGGAAAGGCATAATGGCAAAAAAAGCTTGTGCTTGGGGAAATAGAAAAAATGTTTTCATTCAAGTATGCAGTAAAAGATAGGTAAGCATGAAATTATCTGGGGACATAGTTAGATCAAGATCATAGGAACTGTTTTATACACAGTGAGGTATTTGGACTTTATCCAGAAGTACATAAATATCCACTAAAATTTTTTAAGCAAAGGATAAATATGATCAGATTTGCAATTTAGAAATATAATACTGGCTACTATGTGGAAAATAGATTTTATAGGGGCAAATTGGAAGTAGTGAGTACAGTTAGGTGGCAATTGAAATAATTCAGATGATAGAGGAAACTAGGGAAGAGTTAGAAGAGCTGCAGAGGTGGCGAAAATTGAGGAACTACTTAAAAGTTTTAATAGGAAAAGATGATTGTTTAAATGTAGAACATGATAACTGCTAGGTTTCTAGAATCAATGACTGAGGAGAATGCGGTGTCACGATCTGAGATAAAGTAAATAGGACAAGTAGTTGATTTGGGAAGTAGAGATGATAAGTTCCATAAAGAAAATGTTTAGGTATAGAAGCTTATTGAAAATTTATATAAAAATCCTATGTATGGACCCTGGCAGGGTAGCTCAGTGGGTTAGAGCATCATACTGATATGCCTTTATAATATAATTTCTGAAGTGATAAACCATCACTTTTGCCATATTTACTGGTCACAAAGACGAATCCTGGGAGAGTGTCCAAGGATACACAGGGGTTTGGATACCAGGAGGAAGCAGGGATCACATGGAGCTGTTTTGTTGCATAGCTAATACAAATATCAATATTATTTTTTTATTCAGAGTTTCCCATCATAAAAAGAATACAGTTTCCATTTCTTATTACAATTGTTTTTTTTATCAACATCATTATCATCATCTATAAATAAAGCCATTTTACAATTGCATGCTGTATTTTCAATCTTATTTCCCATTATCCCCTTCACGCAATATACCTGAATATTAGTGTGGTATATTGAGATGAGGTCAGATTCTATGTTGATAAATTCGATTTGCCAGTACCTTGCTGAGTATTTTTGCATCCTCATTCATCAGGTATACTGGCCTCTAGTTATCTTCCTCATAATATCCTTATCTGGCTTTAATATCAGGGTGATGCTTCCCTCATAATATGAGTTTGGAATATTCCCTTCTCTTCAGTTTTTTGGAATAGTTTCAGAAGGATTGTATTAATTCTTCTTTAAATAGTTGGTAAAATTAATCATGAAGCCATCTGGTTCTGGGATTTTCTTTATTGGAATGTTTTTTGTTACTGATTCAATCTTCTTATTTGTTATCAGTGTACTCAGATCTTCTATTCTTCATGATTCAATCTTGGTAGGTTGTATGTTTTTAGAAATTTACCTACTTCTTTGTTATCCAATTTGTTGGTGTATAATTGTTCATTATAAGCTGTTATGATCCTTTGTATTTCTCTAGTATCAGTTTTAATATCTCCTCTTTCATTTATAATTTCATTTGTTTTAGTTCTATTTTTTTTTCTTTGTTACTCTAGGTGAAGGTTTGTAATTTTTTCTTTCTTTTAAAAAATTCAATCTTAGCTTTGTTGATATTTTCTAATGTCTCTCTAGTCTCTATTTCATTTATTTTTGCTTTAATCTTATAATTTATTTTCTACTGCTAACTTTGAGCCTAGTTTGTTCTTTTTGTAGTTTTATTAAGGTATAAAGTTAGGTATTTAATTTAAGATCTTTCTTTAGCCCCTCCGTCATGGAGCAGCCCTGTCTACCCAGAGGCCTGTCCAAAGATAAGCAGACCAGCCAAACTCAATCCAATTGTAGAGGCTGAAGTAGCCCTGTGATGGGCTCCAGCTTTACTCAACCCAAGTGCAGGGGCAGTCATGACTGTCCTGGAACCCAGCAGGTAGCATGCCTATCCATGGCTTTGGAGATAGGCCTACAGACCTTGGTCCCAAACTGTGGACATAAAGCAGCCCTGTGATTTGGTTTTAACCTCTTTCAGCCATGGTCAGGAGCTAGTCCTACATATCTAGGAACCCACCTAATGACTCAGTAGCCATATCAGGGACCTGGCCAGAGGCATGCATGTTCATACATCTGGTAACAGGTCCTCTACTTGAGGAATCCACTGTAGACCTCAAAGCAGCCATTGGACCTGGCTCTAAGTCTTCTCTACTGTGATCCTGGAGGTAATACAATCTGTCTGGAGAACTGACAAGAAATCTTTATCTTCCAAGACCATTTTTAAAGAGTTGAAGAGGTGTTTGCTCCTTCAAATGCATAGGCACCAATGCAAGGTCATGAAAAAGTGGCCAAACATGACACCATTAAAGGAAACTAATAAGGCTCCAGTAACAAAACCCAAATAAGTATTGCCTGACAAGGGTTTCAAAATAATCATCCTAAAGAAGCATGTTGTTCAAATTTTGATAGTTAGTTTTAATTTCATAACTTAAAAAAAATGAATAATAATACATCTGCTTCAACATGATTTGTGAGTATTAAATGTTAATATATGTTAAGGAGTTCCAGGTACAAAATAAGTGCTCAGTAAATGTGAGCTATTTTGATTAATATCAAGACAAATATTTCCATTCACATTTCCCCTCTATATCCCACACTTTCTGGATTCCATGTTTTTTCCAGGGTGTACTCTGCCAGGAATACTCTTTGCACTCCCTCAGACATATTCATATCATACCCAGTATTAAAAGTCAAGATCAAATTTTCTTCTCTTCTTCCTAAATTCCGGCCAGATGGATTTTCCACTACATATTATGGCTACTTGTGTGCATATCTAAGTCCCCAACTAGCCCACAGACTCTGAGAGGATTATTTGTGCTCTTCATCTTTTCTCTCCCACGGTACTTATTACAGTACCATGAATTTTATTAGAAACTTAACAAATCTTCTGTGAAAAAAAGAGAAATGTCAAAAAACAAACACAAGAAAACAAACCCAAAATTCCTTTTTAAAATTTTATTTTATTGTTAGGAGTTATAGAGATGTCCCCCATTTTTCCTCCTTTGCCTCCCTTCACCCATCTCCCACCCAACCCAGGCCTTTACCTATCTCTTGTCTATGTCTATGGGCTATGACTAATTAGTACTTCTAAAACCTTTCACCTTTTTCACTCATTCCTCATAAATCCCTTCCCATCTGGCAACTGTCAAAATGTTCTCTGTACATACGAGTCTGTTGCTGTTATGCTAATTTGTTTATTTAGATTTTTAGATTTAATTGTTGATAGAAAGTATTAATTGCCATTTTATTGTTCATGTTTTCTATCTTTTTCTCCTTCTTCTTAAATAAGATCCTTTAACATTTCTTGTAATACTGGTTTGGTGATGGTGAACTCCTTCAGCTTTTTCTTGTCCTTGAAGCTCTTTATCTACCTTTAATTCTAAGTAACAGCTTTGCTGAGTAGAATAATCTTGCTTGTATGTCCTTGCTTTTCATCACTTTGAATATTTCCTACCACTCCTTTCTGGCCCGCAGTTTCTGTTGAGAATTCAGATGACAGTCAAACCTCGCTTAAAGGTAACTAATTGTTTTTCTCTTGCTGCTTTTAAGATTCTGTCTTTGTCTTTAACCTTTGGCATTTTAATTATGATGTGTCTTGGCGTGGTCCTCTTTGGATTCATCTTGTTTGTGACTCTCTGTGCCTCCTGGGCTTATATGTCTATTTCTTTCACCAGGTAAGGGGAGTTTTCTGTCATTTTTTTTTTTTCAAGTAGGGTTGCAATTTCTTACTCCCTCTCTTCTTCTTCCATGATGTGAATATTGGTATGCTTGAAGTTGCCCCAAAGGCTCCTTACACTATCTTCATATTTTTGTATCCCCTTTCTTTTTGCTGTTCTCATTGGGTGTTTTTCTCTTTCTCATATTCCAAAATTGCTGATATGATTCTGGGCATCCTGTACTCTACTGCTGATTACCTGTAAATTATTCTTCATTTTAGTTAATTTATCCTTCATTTCTAACTGTTCCTTTTTCATGTCTTTGAAATTCTAATTAAGGCCCTTGAAGTTTTCACTAAGTTCCATGAAGGTCTCAGTAAGTCCCCTGAGCATCCTTATAACCATTGTATTGAACTCTGTATCTGGTAGTTTTCTTGCTTACTTTAACTTATACAAACAGCAAAAGCAAGATCAAAATAGTGTCAGCTCCCCATATATCATGTGCCATGAGACAACACTGAAACAAAAGGGCCAGACTGTTAGGTTTGATCAAATAATTTAATCAATACCCATCCCTTAGTAACTGGCCTTTAGGCCACTTCACAATGGACATTCCCTTTCTCTTAGACCACATTGTATAAGTTAATAGAGTATCATAACTATGTATGGTGCCAGTTGGTACTAGACTTATCGTGAATTATTTTGTAAGTTATAAAAATGTCTAATCACTATATTGAATATCTGAAACTAATATATCATATGTCAACTGTAATCAAAAACTAAAAAAACAATTAAAATCTGACTATCTGAATCTATAAAGGGATCATTACTTCTTTACAGGTCATATCTGTCAGTCTTCTTGACAAGCAGATGGTGGGGGAGAGTTTCTACTTAAAAATATTATCCTAGTCGAAACCGGTTTGGCTCAGTGGATAGAGCATCTGTCTGTGGACTGAAAGGTCCCAGGTTCGATTCCAGTCAAGAGCATTGTACATTGGTTGTGGGCACATCCCCAGTAGGGGGTGTGCAGGAAGCAGCTGGTCGATATTTCTCTCTCATCTATGTTTCTAGCTCTCTATCCTTCTCCCTTCCTCTCTGTAAAAAAATCAATAAAATATATTTTAAAAATATCATCCCAGTTCATAAATTTAAAAATATTAAAAAAAAGAGAATATGAGCATTGCACAATCCTTAAAGAAGATATCATCAATGGCTTGTAACCTCACCAAAAATAAAAAAAAAAATAATCAAAGAGTATGTGCCACTTGGTGGAATTACAGAACACCACCTATAATATAATCTTGCCAAAAATTAATTAAAATGTTTCAATCCATTGAAATTCTCCCTCTTGATTTAATGAACTGACCTGAGATGCCTTGTGCCCAGCCTCAGAGGATGAATTGTGACTGGCCCAAGCCAGTGTTCCTCAATGGGGGCATTATTAAAATTATGAGGAGGGCAATTCTTCCTTGTGTGGTTTTGCCTCTAGTATTGCAGAATGTTGCATATCCCTGGCACCTGAGCAATGGATGCCTGTATCATTGCCCAGTCAACTTTTTTCTTGATCATTTCCAGTAAGAACGTTATATTAGGAGCAGTGGAAGCTATCTTGCAACCTTGAGGAAAAGGCCAAGAGATTCTTGAGAGTCTTAACAAAGATCCTGATATTTTATAACCACCAAACTAACCCTGTCTACTCCTTTAAGATTGCCATACTGTCTTCATTACTATAACTTTATATTATCATAACTACTATACCATTAATCCTTCCAATTTACTTAAAAATAATATAAATGGAGGAGGGAAAGTAGGAGGAAACATGAAAAAATAGACATTGAGTTGAAACTTATTGGAGCTGGGTGATAAATACATGGATGTCTCAACCTTTTTATAGGTTTTACATATTTAATAATAATAATAATTAAAAAAGTATTTTACAAAGGATTGGGGGAAGAAATAAAGACATCAACGGATATATTTAAATTAGTATGGCACCTATAAGTAGAATAGTATAAATTTTATTGGAAGATATTAAAGCATGCCAAATTTAATGAAGGTAGATAACATGTTCATAGATTGGAAGACTCAGTATTTTAAAGATGTTGCTTTCCCTAAATTAATCCAGAATTTCAATTAATTTAAAACCAAGTTCTAACTGGGGCCTTGATAGTGTGGCTCAGTGGTTGAGCATTGACCTATGAAGTGGAGGTCATGGTTTAATTCTTGGTCAGGACATGTGCTCAGGATGTGGGATCAATCCCTGGTGGGGAGCATTCAGGAGGCAGCCGATTAGTGATTCTCTCTCCCTGTCCCTTCCTCTCTGAAATCAATAAACATATATTTAAAAAAATTCTGAGTGTTTAATGAAACTTGACAAAAGTAAACTAATCTTTATAAAAGAGTTGAAAGGGAAAAGCATAACAATGACAATTGTGAAGAAGAAAAATTGGAAGGATTAATGGTATAGTAGTTATGATAATATAAAGTTATAGTAATGAAGACAGTATGGCAATCTTAAAGGAGTAGACAGGGTTAGTTTGGTGGTTATAAAATATCAGGATCTTTGTTAAGACTCTCAAGAATCTCTTGGCCTTTTCCTCAAGGTTGCAAGATAGCTTCCACTGCTCCTAATATAACGTTCTTACTGGAAATGATCAAGAAAAAAGTTGACTGGGCAATGATACAGGCATCCATTGCTCAGGTGCCAGGGATATGCAACATTCTGCAATACTAGAGGCAAAACCACACAAGGAAGAATTGCCCTCCTCATAATTTTAATAATGCCCCCATTGAGGAACACTGGCTTGGGCCAGTCACAATTCATCCTCTGAGGCTGGGCACAAGGCATTTAGCCTAAGTTCGGGTTCTGTTATCAAGGAATAAGAGACATGACTACTGAGTAGATAAATAGCAGTGACTATAGTAGGGAAAACCAACCTTTATGAGAACTAAAATATGTCAAATACTCTGCTAAGAAAACTGTATACATAGTCATATTTTTTTCTCAGAGTATACTTGCAAGGGAACTTATTGTTATTCACATTTTATAGGTGTGGAAACTGAGCCTCAATATGAGAGACCTAAATCATTTCCCCAAACTCATATAACTAACATGTAGCATTATGAAGTTTTAAACTTAGTGTACATAGAAACTTTCCTGTATCCATCAGAAAAACAAACCAACAAACTTGATGTCTATGTTTATGAAACATACACACTATGACAACTATCTCTGAATTTAATTCTTCAAGTTGATAAGTGACCAACAGAGAAAAATCCTTATGTCCCATGGAATTTACTTCCTCAGTGATCCTTTCATGAGTGATGATTATTAAATTCCTAGGGCCATCCATGAACCACTTAAACTGGCTTTAGAACAAATCTGACACACAGCTCTGCTTTAAATAACCTACATTTTCAATATTTAGTGTGAGCAGAATACTTTGACCACTAATATTTGAAAAACACTTAAGCAGCCTCATAATATGAAATATGCTATAATACTTTATACATATATCAATAAATTACATTTTCAGTTTGTCCTCAATTTCAAGAAAATCTTCAGCCAAATAAACTAGCAAGGAAATAAATCACTTTAATTATAATAAATAGCAGTTTCTCTAAATGTATTTCTGGCAGCAAATAGCTTCTATTATTGACTTTTGCAAAAGTAATTTAAGGGGAAAATATTCTCAATAAAGTTGGAGATGCCAGGCCGTGAACTGCAATCCCTCATATATGTATATTATGCTCCATTTTGATTCCTCTACCATGGAAAAGTTAATTTCCAATTTTAAGGCATTTAAGCTGATATATTTATTATGAAATTATCCATCTTTTAAATTATCTTCTTCAGAGGGCCTCATTGGCTAAATTTAAGACTGTAATTTTCTATAGTGTAGACAGAATAATCATGGCTTAGGTCAGAAAAAAACTACTGCCTTTCTGAAATTA
Source organism: Pipistrellus hanaki (assembly GCF_964339955.1). Taxonomy (NCBI): domain Eukaryota; kingdom Metazoa; phylum Chordata; class Mammalia; order Chiroptera; family Vespertilionidae; genus Pipistrellus; species Pipistrellus hanaki. Next base: position 16,202,822 of record NC_140524.1, on the reverse strand, counting down.
TAATAATATACCATAGTATTATAATGAGACAAACTTCCATTTCAGTTTTTTTTTCCCATTGCCATGACAATTTTTCCCCAGTTAGAAACATATTATGCAGAGTGACAATGGATTAAGTATGGAAGATGGCTTGTTTGGTAAAGAGAGCATGGAATTCAAAATCAAGATGATGGGCCGAAACCGGTTTGGCTCAGTGGTAGAGCGTCGGTCTGCGGACTGAAAGGTCCTGGGTTCGATTCTGGTCAAGGGCATGTACGTTGGCTGCGGGCGCATCCCCGGGTAGGGGATGTGCAGGACGCGGCTGGTCGGTGTTTCTCTCTCATCGACGTTTCTGACTCTCTATCTCCCTCCCTTCCTCTCTGTAAAATATCAATAAAATATATTTTAAAAAAAATCAAGATGATGGGACCAAACCTACAACATAGGTATGTGCCCTAACCAAGAATTGAACCCATGATCTTTCAATGTACTGGATGGTGCTCAAACCAACTGAGCCACATGGGCCAGGACCAATTCTTCTATAACCCAATCACGTCTTCTCTTCTCACACTCTCATGGAAATACTCAAGTTCAGCCTCTCATTACTTCTGTGCTAGGTTGGCTAGTGACTCCCTACACCAACTGTTACATGACTAGCCTTTCAAAACCACATGCTTACCCACACCACTCTTTTATTAATATATATTAACACTTTTCTAATTCTCTAGGATGAAGACAAAAATTCTAAACAATGTATTCAAGGCTCCTGAAGAAAAGTGCTGGAAAGAACTCAGCAGAGTGCAGACTAAAGTTTGGTTGAGCAAACTTTCATGGTGTACTTACTTTGTCCAAGATTTGGAGGTGGCTGTGAGTAATCCTATATAATAAAAGGCTAATATGTAAATAGACCAGATGGCAGAACAACCAGTTGCTATGATGTATGCTGACCACCAGGGGGCGCACAAAAGAAGATGGTGGGCATTGGCTATGGTGGGATGGTGGAGCAGGTGTGCCAGACCAAAGTCGCTGTCATCAGGGAAAGCCGCTGGTGGTTACTGAAAATCCTTTGCTCCCGTGCATCACAATCCCACCTAGTGCTCACACCTGCTGCTGGCACCAGCCCTGCTCACACCTGCTGCTGGTGCCTGGTGCCAGCCCTAATGGCTTGGCAACATCAGTGCGTGCAAGTGGCAGTTGCTAGACTCTATCGCCCCTCAGAGCTTCTCCCCCTACCCCTGCTCCTGAGGGGTGATTGGGGCAATAGCCACCACTCACACCTGCTGCTATCACTGGCCCCAATCACTCTGTGCTGTTAGTAGGTGTGAGCGGGGTTGGTGCTGTCAGTGCGTGGGAGCTACGGTGGTGGAGTGGGGCTGCTGACAGGCAGGGGATCAGTTGCCCTGGTGGAAGGGGCCAGACAAGGGTGCAGAGGATGGGCTGAGACCTGCCCCTGTGCTCACCACAGCCTCATGGCCCACAGTTCTTTTCAAATTGCAAGGATTCATGCACTGGGCCCTAGTTCAACTTTAAGACATAATGATGTTTAGAGTAGGGATTCAGTCTCCAAGGAGAACTGAAGTAGTATTATTATATACTAGTACTCTATGATGCTGTCTAATTGTTGAGAATGCAAGATAAAATAGCTAGAGCCCTAGATGATCTCCATCATGTAGCTCACAGTATAGAAGATAGACAAGTAATAGACAACCACCATACAATGCAAGTACTATGGATAAAAAGTAGGGGGAGTAATTAAGAGATTATAAGAAGGGGGGCTAACTGGGGCCAATGTAGATCAATAAAAAGTTCATTAAATAAATGATAATTGAGCTAAGACTGAAAGATGAAGAAGAGCTTGTCAAGAGAGAGGAAAAAGTGCATTCCAATAAGAGGGAGTAACATGTACAAAGCTCTTGAGAAGGGAGAGAATACTGAGTCTTTGAATACTGGAAAAAGGTCAGCATGGCTTGGAGAAGATATGGAAGTGGTTGTGGAATAAGATGAGACTAGAGACATTAGCTATATAGACAATGCCTTGGATAAGGAGTCCAAATGGATTCAAGAAGATGAGACATGAGGTTATTGCTACAGTCAAGGCAAAAAAATGAAAGGACAACAACACTAGAGACTGAGAAATCCAGTCCACAAAAATTTAGGAAGTAGGAGAGAAAGTAGAAAATGGAGACATCTTGTGATTCAGTGATCATATTTTTCCTGATAAAGTGAATGCTGGATTTATGACAGGATCTATGACTGTACTTCCTCCAAATAGTAGATTGAAGTATCTGACCTACTCTATGCTTGGTCAGCATTGGTTTAGAAAATCATCTGGCATGTATGTAGAGACCATTTGTGGCTCTTTCTTAAAAGGATAAGATAAGGCAGAAACTGAAAAAATGGGGGAAATAATTAATTCCCTTGTGTAATAAAGAACCTTACTCCATTTATATTTATGCTGACAGCTTTCAAGGCCCATCTTTTGCTTCTTTTTCTGTCCCATATCTGGGCAAGCTGATAAGAAAGCACACTGGTTCCCTTCCTTGCCATAGGAAAAGCCAGCACCACTTGCTCCCACTCTGTCTCAAGCCACTCAATTCATTTTCAGACCTGCTTAGGAGCCTGCCCTGCTCTCTCCAGAAGTCTCATTATAGCAGTAATAAATGTCTTCACATGCTGCAGTAGGCATGTAACATCATTAGTCTTGTCATCCAAACTGATTTTTGATGGGGGTCTGTCCGGTCTCCACAGGTTGAACATAACACCTTGGAAGCTGGAGAGAGTTAGTGCGTACCAAATGTTTTATAAGCTCCACTACAATTTCCAATCTCTTTACATTTAATTTGGGACCATAGAAATAATTCTAGTCTAATGGACTGTGAGCAAAAGTGAAAGTGTCATTTCCAGGTTAAGGCAGTTATAAACTAGATTTCTTTTTCCATGTCATTGCAACCTTAGAGGCCACACTGTGTAGTGATAGAGGAGGACTACCTAACCTGAATTTAATTGTAATGTCAGCAATAAATAAACTATTGTGCGAAGTTACTGAGATTTGGTGTTTATCTCTTTCTGAAGCAGACTATATGAATCTAATTAATACATACTATATTGGACCAATTCAGCAATGTATAGCTCCATACACCCACTTCCACAAAGTGACATTCAAAATATATAATTGAAAAGCACTTATCAAAAAACATGGACACTTCTAAAGTATCATTATATTCTTTTTATGCCATTCACTTAAAAAGGGGAACAAAGATATATTCCCTATACAGGTAAATTTATTTCCTAAAATGAACTTTTCATTGATTTTCCCTTGAGATAGTGATGACTGAAATTATTAATAGAATAAAACATGAACTGTTTTATTATATTTCACAATAAATCTAAGTTCAATAATTGAAATAAGCAGTAAGACATCCACTGATACTTCAATCTTATGCCTTTAAAATGTTAGATACAACATCAAAATTATTGTACAGTGATTTAAAGTTATATTTCACTGTTTAATCTTAAATCTAAAGTAAAATTAGATTTTTAGAGCAAAGTAAATAAAACCAAAATCTTTTTTACAATGTTATTAAATTTATTATTTGTAGTACTCTGTCACAGTTCAAAATTAATGAGAACATTTATCTTCTGTGCTTACATTCTATTCAATACTAAACAATTGAAATCCCCTTTGCTTGGAGGTTGTTTATTTTTAACTTCAATCTGAAGATCTTGATCAATTATATTCCAAACAATCTGTTGGTATGCTAGATGCAAACACATTCATAGTTTGTCCTCCCTGCCAGATTGTAGTGATCAAGCTCAAAATAATTATCACAATAAAACATACCTAATTATATCAATACTATTTTAACTCAACACTTTAATGAAGGAAGTAATTCTGCTTTTAAACATATATCACAAAGCCATTTTTAAACATGATTGCTTTATCCTTCTGGTTATCTTTTCTGTTATAATATTGATTTCCTTATCTATTTCTTCTCAGCTTAGCAAATTTATTTTTTTATGATATCTGGCAGTTCTCTACCCCTATAAATTACATATTTCTGCACAAATAATTAATGTATCCATCCATGACATCCAACTTTACATTCTATTAATAGTTTTTCAGCTCTTTGAATCCCTGCAGTCTCCTTCTCTGACCTTGCCTGAGGGAATTTTGAAATCTTTGTCTAGCTTCATTTCTAATGTAATCATTCTGTCTTCATCTTTGATTATTGTAACATTTTTTCTACTTCAATTTCACTTTGTCATCTTTTTTTCTGCCTTTTCTATCCCAAATATTCACTGGTAACTAACATGAACCACTATTACCTTTTTTCCATTCAACACATTTCATTTCTATTCTAAAAAATTTCCCTTATGCTTCTGCGTTAATTTCTTAGTTCCATTCATATTCAATAGCACTTTGAGCTCCAGCCACAAGACACAGATATAATATTATGACCTTATATTGGTAGCACATTAATTCTGTTCATATGATCACTGAGATATAGAACCTTGAGTTCTTAGATGTGTCACATACATAGATATCTTTACCTCAGTGTCCCTTAAACTAGGTCATTTAATTTCCAGCTATTATGCTCAGAAGTCATCCCTATAGAAAAAAAACAAAACAAAACAAAACAAAACAAAAAAAAAACAAAAAAAAAACACTACCAATCTTTTTCAGTTTTCCATATTTACAGACTAAAGAAGAAAAATCATCTAAACATATAAAAAGATTCATAAAAACCATCTATCTATATAAAAGCCTAAACGACCATCACAACAGACTGAGCAGCAGGCTGTGTGAGGCAACCCAGTTGGCGGCGGGGGGCAGGTAGTGAGGGGCTAACAAATGACTGAGCAGCAGGCTATGTGGAGCAACCAGGCCAGCAGGAGGGTTAGTGAGGGGTGACCAAATAACTGAGCAGCAGGTTGTGTGGGGTGACCAGGCTGACAAGGGGGTTAGTGAGGGATGACTAAATGACTGAACAGCAGGCTATGTGGGGAGACCGGGCCAGTGTGGGGACAGTGAGGGGTGACCAAACAACTGAACATCAGGCTGTGTGGGGCTACCAGGCCAGCAGGGAGACAGTTGGGATCAACCAGGCCAGCAGGAAGAGGCAGTTAGGGGTGATCAGTCTGGCAGGGGGCAGTTAGGAGCAACCAGGCCAGCAGGGGGGGGGGGGCAGGCAGTGAGGGGCGATCAGACAGGCAGGCAGGTGAATGGTAGAACCCCTCAGGGGATGTCCAACTGCTGGCTTAGCCTCCCCCCCACTCTGCTATCCTGGTCAATCTAACTCACCCCCATGCTGGTCTAGTTGCCCCTAACTCACACCCCATTGGCCTAGTCGCCCCTTACCTCCCCCTCTGCCAGCATGGTTGCCCCCAACTGTCCCCCCACCACCCTGGTCGCCCCTCACTCCCTCCCTCTGCCAGCCTGGTCACCCCTCACTGCCCCCTCCTGCTGACCTGGTCACCCATAACTGCCCCCCCCCCAGCCACTTGGTTGCCCCACACAGCCTGCTGTTAAGTCGTTTAGTCACCCTTCACTAACCCCCCTGCCTGCCTGGTTGCCCCACACAGCCTGCTGCTCAGTTGTTTGGTAAACCCTCACTACCCCCCCATCCCCCCCTCCCCGCCAGCCTGCCCCATGCAGCCTGTTCAGTCGTCCATTTGGTTGTTTCAGTTGTGACAGTTGCTTAGGCATATGTGTGTGTGTGTGTGTGTGTGTGTGTGTGTGTGTGTGTGTGTGTGTATGTGTGTGCGCCTCTGTTTCTCTGGCAATCCCTAATACACTTAATTTTAAGATCAGATAAAAAAAATGAATGTCTACTCTAACCACTTCAAGTAAATATTGATCTGGAGTTCTGTTGGTAAAATCTGGCTCTAAAAAGAAATAAAAGGGATAATGAAGAAAAAGAAGAAGTAAAATTATCTTATTTTAAGATAACGTGATCTTCTTTATAATAAATCCAAATGAATATGCAAAACAAAAACTACTAGAAAATAAGTAAGTTTAACAAGGTTACAGAATGAATGGTCTATACACAGAATTCAATCATATCTCCATGTATTAAGAATGAACAATTATAAATTGATATTTAAAACAGATGATTAACAATGGCACAAAATATTACATACTCACTGATAATTTGACAAAAGATATATAAGACTTTTACACTAAAAATGACAAAATAATGATGAAATAAATTAAATAAAACCAAAATAAATGAAGAGGTAGACTCTTCATGAATTGAAATACTCTGTGATGCTAGGACAGTGGTCAGCAAACTGCAGCTCGAGAGCCACATGCGGCTCTTTGGCCCCTTGAGTGTGGCTCTTCCACAAAATACCATGCCCTAGGCAGTCTATTTTGAAGAAGTGGCATTAGAAGAAGTTTAAGTTTAAAAAATTTGGCTTTCAAAAGAAATATCAATCATTGTAGTATTGATTCTTGGCTCTGTTGACTAATGAGTTTGCTGACCATTGTGCTAGGATTGTCAATTTTCACTAAAGTGACCTTCAGATTTAACACAATCCCAGTCAAAATCCAAAATCCAAGCATATTTTTAAAATTGGGTAGCTAATTATGAATTTTTTAATGGAAGTTCACAGGGTCTAGAATAACCAAAATGATTTTTGAATGAAAGAAAAATCTTAAGGACTCACATTACCTAATTGCAATATGCATTATAAAGTTACAGTAATCAAGGCAATTCAGTATTGGTGTAAAGATTGACATAGAGATTAATGGGAAAAAATAGAAAGTACAGATTTAGACTCACGTGTACATGGTTAATTAATTTTCAACAAAGATGCCAAAATAATGCAATCAGGAAAGTTAATATTTTTTTTTAATTTTTTTTCTTTAAAAAATATATATATATATATATATATATATATATATATATATATATATATATATTTTTTTTTTTATTGATTTTTTCAGAGCGGAGGAGAGCGGGATAGAGAGCTAGAAACGTCAATGAGAGAGAAACATCAACCAGCTGCCTCTTGCACACCCCCTACCGGGGATGTGCCCGCAACCAATGTACATGCCCTTGACCGGAATCGAACCTGGGATCTTTCAGTCCGCAGACTGAGGCTCTACCACTGAGCCAAACTGGCTTCGGCGAAAGTTAATAATTTTTTAAAAAAAGGATGCTGGGACAATTTGATTGCCACATGACAAGTACATGAACCTCAACTTTTACTTCACATCATGTACTAAACTAACTCAAAATGATTCATCTGTATATATAAAAGGCTAATATGCAAAGTGTTCCCACGGTAGTTTGACCTAGAGACCGGGAGTTCTATTGTTTGCTATGATGTGTGCTGACCAACAGGCAGTGGCACAGAACAAAGGAAGACCCTAGAAGGCAGCCAGCAGCCAGGGAAGGGAAGCCCTGGCTGGCATCCAGAAGGCCTCAATTGGCCCTGATCATCAGCCAGTCCAAGGGGCCCTACCCATGAATGAATTTCATGCACTGGGCCTCAAGTATAACTATAAGTAAGGCTAACACAATAAAATATCTATCAGAAAATGTAGGAGAAAATTATGGTTTGTGATTGCCAAAGATTTATTAAATATAATACAAACCACAAGCTTTTATAAAAGAAAAAAACTAATACATTAGGAATTTATCAACATAAAAATATTTTTTATTTTCAAAAGACACTGTAATGAAAATTAAAAGGTTCAGTCCCAGATAGGAGAAAATATTTGCAAAAAAATTACCAGCAAAATACTTATATCTCAATATATAAATAGTGATTAAAATGTGAACAACCTAATGAATATGGTCAAAACATTTGAACAGATATATCACTAAAGAAAATACACATACATTGCCAAAACCTATTTGGCTCAGTGGATAGAGCGTCGGCCTGCGGACTGAAAGGTCCCAGGTTCGATTCCGGTCAAGGGCGTGTACCTTGGTTGTGGGCACATCCCCAGTAGGGGGTTTGCAGGAGGCAGCTGATTGATGTTTCTCTCTCATGGATGTTTCTGGCTCTCTATCCCTCTCCCTTCCTCTCTGTAAAAAATCAATAAAATATATTAAGAAAAGAAAAAGAAAATATACATACATTAAATAAACATATGGAAAATAATATGATGTATCTTATCCTTTTTTTCTTTAGGCAATGTCAAGGCATTAAGTCTTCAATGTGTGGGAATGACTCTATTATATATACAGTGGTGCCTCGCATAAAGAACGCCTCACACAGCGAACGCTGCACACAACGAACTTCATTTCATGATTCATACAACGAACTTCGTTTCACACAACGAAGTCGCCCGAGCTTCCACGACCGCTTCGCCCGAGCTTCCACGATCGCTGCCAATGTATTGCATCCTTCCGCGCAGGCACTGCAGGCAGTTGTTAGTCACTGCGCTTAACTTAAGCACGTATCACGGCAATGGTTCTTCATTACGAATTAAATCACGCACGTATCACGGCAGTCGTCCTTTTAAGTTAAACTCAAGTCGTTAAACAAACGACTTTGGACAGGTTTTTCATGAAACCATCGGCCAAAAAGCAGAAAATGGATGAAGATGTGCAAGATTCAGTAGACTCTACTTAGTCTGTCTTAAAATTAAAAAAATGTGTGTTTTTTTTTTAAAAATTATGTTTTTAGATGTATCTAAATAAAAATAATAACAAAAATAAAAATAATAACAAAAAATTTATCTTTTTTTATGTCATCTTAGCATATTTTATGCTACAGAACGAATTATTTTTTTTAACATGTATTGTTATGGGAAAACGCGTTTCACATAACGAACTTTTCGCATAACAAACTTGCTCCTGGAACGAATTAAGTTCGTTGTGTGAGGCACCACTGTAGGTGTTATTAATACTAAAGCATTCTCTTAATAAATACTGCATTTATTGGTAATAATGTAGGTCACATATCAGTTGGTTATTATCTGTTTCAAACACATTGGTTTTGCCTTCCCAATTATATTGTGAACTTATAACACTGGGTTCCAGCTCCTACAATACCTTTGTATCACCTGCTAGAGCTGGGCACTGAATCAATAAAACATTTGGACAATATTGTTGTCTTATATGTAATGTTGAAAGAGTTTACTACCACTTTGATATATTTTCAATTTATTTAAGTTTAAATAATTCCACATTTAAATTCTGTTCACAGCTATTTACTCATATATCATTCTCCACTTGTAGTTAAGGCTGGCTCAATTATTCTACTTACTAACTCTTACTTTAATTGATAAAAAATAAATTTAACCAGATGGCCAATCTTAATCATTTGCCTTTTAAAAAGAAAAGTTATATAATACATCAGCATGTAAACTACCTTAGAAACTAATTCCTTTTGCAATTATTCTATTTAAGTAGTCTAATTAAATTTCCAAAGTAGTGCAATATAAAATAATCAGTGAAAGCCAAAAAAAAAGTCATTAAGATTTTTAATTCCTCTCTTAACGTTTTTCCCCTATGGATGCTCAATTTTTACTCTCAATTTTTCTTTATCCTCTGCTTGGGAGTTTAACCTCCTACAGCGATTTACTCAGCTTTTATTTCTATATAAGCCAGATGAAAAACTGCAAATAAGTGCAAACCACTGAAAAATATTGGGTTGGAGAAATACAATTAATTCAATTGGAAGCTTGACTACATCCAAACTAGACTTATAATTTAATTTCAACTAAGTTTTTCCTGATTCTCAGCAATCCCTCACCCTTTTTTCTTATCTCATGTTGACTTCAGCTGTTGTTCCAAATCTCTCCACTCTACTGCCAGGCCACTAGAAGGAGCTGACACTGCTGCTTATTTGACTTAGATGGAAGCTAACCAGAGCAAGCACTTTCATCTTCTCACTTTAATACACAACCTCTCTATATGGTCACTAATTTTTAATATTCTTCCCGACTATCTTAAAGAAAGAGCAGTTACTCTTTCATTCTACCAATATGACTAATCTCTCTCCATCTTTAACCAGGAATATCTTCATTCCTGCCTCTTGTAGAAATTCACTCAATCTGCAATCCCTCCTTTTTCTGGTATTTTCAGTCTCTGGCCAGTGGCTGCTTTTCCTTTGCTATATGCATGCTAAGATTTTCTGAGCCTTAAATATTCTTTGCCTTAAACTTCCTCACACTCTGAGTTACCATTTTGTTTTTCCTTAAAGAGATGTGTGGAACACATCCATCATAAGAAATAGACTTGTCCCTATCTATACTTTTAAGCCAATCTAACTAATCCTGGATGTGGGTGTACCAAGTGATAATAGAGGAAAGACTAGCACTTAGGTAATAGTGAGGGCATTCCTGTAATTCTCATATTTGCCTCTATTCTACTCTACCTCTGCCTGGCTTTTAACCTATATCTTTGTCTCTAATTTTAATCCTATGTCTTCCTTGTGGACTGAATGATTTTTATTTCACCTCTGGCTGTCCCTAGGCATCCTCTCTAACTTTTCTCTTTTCCATCTCTCTCTCTCTCTCTCTCTCTCTCTCTCTCTCTCTCTCTCTCTCTCGTCCATCCCTCCCTCCCTCCCTCCCCCCTCTCCCCTCTTAACCTCTATATTTTCCACAAAATAATCCTAGGAATAAGTTTCTTTGATGACCTTCTTTTGTAGAAATTGTTGATTATAAAGAATTTTCTAGCCACCTGTCCTGAGAGAGTGAAGGTTTCTGGAGCATGCTTGGCCTATGGTGTTTTGACCTATGTAATACTTACGGTACTATTACTACTAGCTAACATATAATGAATACAAGTGTCCAGACACCATTTTAAAACCATTATAGGTATTGCCTCATTTAATCCACACAAGGACTTTAAAGGTAGGTACTACTATTGTCTCAATATTACATAGCAGAAAACTGAGTCACAGATTATGAATTTCCTTGGTCAAGGTCCTGCAGAGTTGATTAATGATAGAAAAAGGAGTCTAAGCTACCAGCCTTTCTCAAGAAATGATTCTAATCAGGCAAACTTTTCTAATGAGTTTGTACACAGTTTAAAGAAAAGCTCTTAACTGCTTCAGTAATTACTTAACATGATTCTTCCAGAATCTTTTGGGAGCTTCATATTGAAAGAGGAAAATTACTAATAATCAAGTGAAGACCTAACTGTCTTGCCTCTTTTATTAATTAAACTATAGGCTTGGTGCAAGAAATTTGTGCAGGGTAGGGTCCCTAGACCTGGCTGGTGAACAGGACCAATTGGGGCCTTCTGGCCTTCAGCCAGGACCTCCTTGGCTGCTGGCTGCCAGCCAGGGTATCCCTTTCCCAGCTGTTGGCTGCTGGCCAAGGCCTTCTTTATTCTGTGCCACCCCTTGGTGGTCAGAGCATGTCATAGCAAGTGATCAGTCTCCCGAGTGAATTCCCACAGGGATAATTTGCATAATGTATATATATATATATATATATATATATATATATATATATATATGTGTGTGTGTGTGTGTGTGTGTGTGTGTGTGTGTGTGTGTGTGTGTGTGTATATATTGTATATATATATACAAACTAGAGGCTCAGTGTATGAAAATTCATGCACTAGAGTGCGGGGATGGGGGAGGTTCCCCTCAGCCCAGCCTGCTCCCTCTCACAGTCCGGGAGCCCTCAGGGGCATGAGGTGACCCAGTGATCAGGGGAAAGCAACGTCCCATCACACCTCTGCTGCTGCCACTGCAGGCAGCTCAAGCCTCGGATGGCCCTGGTTACCTGAGCCTCAAACAGCTCTGGGTGTCTGGGAAGTTGCCATCTGAGGCTTGCCTTTGCCTTGGGCCAGCCCTGGGTATCTGGGGGGCTGAGCGACTGGGAGACTCCAAAGGCAGGTGAGCCGAGTGGATGGGCCTGCCTGGGGGTGGGATCCCAGCTGCTGTGTGCCTGCCGCCCTGGTGGGGCTGAGGGAACTGGGCACTGCCATCTTTAGGATGTGGATCCCGCCATTTTTGAGAGTGTGGCAGTCAATTAGCATATTTCATCATTATTGGCTGTGGGTGCCCCCTTCTTTGATGGTAAGGCAGTCAACTCGCATATTCCCTCCTTATTGGCTGTGGGCACCGCCATCTTTGTGATGGCATGAGGGTAAATTAGATAGGATGTTATAATTGATGTTCTCAAGTGATCCCAACTTAACTAAGCATACCAACCACAAATGAAACCACAAGAATATTATGATATTAACTATATGGTATAAGAATTTTAAGTGTCAAGAACAATAATTGAAGGATAATCACCAAATTTTAAACTTGACAAGCTTCATTCATAAATTAGAATCATTTAAATGGCTATGCAAATTACTGATGTCTTTTTCAAGCACTTTTTATTTAATTAGTTTCTGATATAATTGGACATATAGTTACTGATTGAAAGAGCATGTCTGCAAAGGCAGTATGGTAAGTAGCTAAAAGAATGAGCCCAAGGGACACTAGAAAGGTTTTTTGTTTTTTTTTCCTGATGTATTAAGTTCATAAATGGTAATTCATAGCCAAAGAAAGACCCATTTAGTAGTTTCCCAAAGAAAGCTGAGTTAAAAATTTGCAGGCTCAGTCAAATTAGTCCCTTACATTTACATGGTACTTTCCATTGTGCAAAGCATTTTTCCTTCCATTATTACAGTTGAAGCTCTCAATTCCACTGGGATAGACAAGCTATGGAGGCATTTTTTTTTCTGAAGGCAATTTTGTTCCTATTATTAAAATGTATTTTCCATTTTGCCTTGGCTTTCATAAAGCATAGAGATAAATTGAATAATCAAGGGTAAAAATAAGAGCAACTTTATATCTCTTACCCCTATATTATTTGGTCATTTCTTCTTTACTCTTTATATTTTAAAAAATTAAGTTGATTTAAATGTTTTGATTATAAGCTTCTGCAAGTTCTTAATCACAAAGTATGTGGAGTATAAATTTCAATTAAATAAAACTTGTTAAGTCCTCTTTCTAGAAAAATGATAGTCCTAAGGGCTGATCACCAAGGGCACAAAATGCAATATAATCCCAAATTACATCTATCAAAAGAGCTCTGCTATCTCACACAATCATAAAAACAAATCCATAAGCAACATAATATTATATACAAGACAAATATGCATGTACAACTTAAGACAAATTCATAATTCACACTTGTTCAACCACTGTTTAAAAATTCTTTAAAAATTGGTTGTAGAGAGGAAGATAGAAAGAGAAACATTGATGATATAGAGAAAAATCTATTGGTTGCCTTCTGTACACACCCTGACATGGGGTTAGAATCCTACAACCTATATGTGCCTTGATTGGGAATTGAACCCATGACCTTCTAGTGCATGAGACAATGCTACAACTAACCAAGTCATACAGACCAGGGCTACCACTGTTTTGTTTTGTTTTGTTTTGTTTGTAGCTAAAAATATATTATGAACGTATTTCCATGTATGTATAGAGCTGACACACTCCCGTGCTCACTGCAACAGTATTCAAAATAGCCAAAACATGGAAACAACCTAACTTTTCGTGAATGGTTAAATGGATATATATATATATATATATATATATATATATATATATATATATATATATATATATATATTCAGCCTTAAAAAAAGAAATCCAACCATTTGTGACAAGTTGTATTAAACTTGAGGCTATTTATTTTGATATATAAAATAAGCCAAGAGAGAAAACAAATACTGCATGATCTAATTTATATGTGGAATATAAATAAGATGAATTCATAGAAAATAGAGAGGAGACTGGTGATTGGCAGTGGCTGGAGAATGGGAGAGATTAGATGCTGGTCAAAGGGTAAAAACTTTTGGTTGCAAGAGAAATAAGTTTTGGGGGTCGAACCACAGGGTGATTATAGCTAGCAGTACTAAATTGTTAAGAGAGTACATTTTTTTATGAGAGAGAGAGGAGAGAGAGAAAGAGAGAGAGAGAGAAGAGAGAGAGAGAGAGAGAGAGAGAGAGAGAGAGAGAGAGAGAGAGGCGCATCAATGTGAAAGAGAAACATTGATTGGCTGCCTCCCAAATATGTCCTGACCAGTAATCATATCCACCACCTTTCCATGTATGGGACAGTGTTCCCACCAACTGAGCCACACCAGACATGGCTAAGATAGTAGATAAATCATCTTACCACCACCATCACACAAAAACAATAATGAAACCTCAAGTTTAATACTTCTAATATATTGAACAACTTTGGGCTAAGCACTCATTTTGTGAACTAATGGACATGTTATCAAATCATCACATTGTCCATGTTAAGCTTACATATTGCTATATGTCAATTATCTATATATATAAAAGCCTAAGTGACCCTTATGACCAGATGACTGGCCGTTAGCTATGATGCACACTAACCACTAGGGGGCAGACGCTCAAAGCAGGAGCTGCTCCCTGGTGGTCAGTGCACTCCCACAGCCAACCTCTCACGGTCCCTCCCCCAGCCAGCCAGCCCCAATTGGCTCCCATCACCAGCTAGGTTGAGGGACCCCACCTGTGCATGAATTCATGCACCAGGCCTCTAGTATTTCAATAACGCTGGATAAAACTAAGAACCATTCATTCTAATACATCTATAGACTCAGTAGCAGGTTTTGTCTTGAATGTTAAATATAATTTTCTGACAAATTCTTTAAAAGTCCAATTTCTCAAAAGCAATTAAAGAACAATTTTTCTAGTTACTACTTTTATAGCAATGGACAACTGCAAATCCTTGCAGATTCAAAAGAAATAATCCATGGAAAAGTAAATTACAGCCTTATATTTAATAGAACTCATCTAATAATTAAAATCATTTAAATATATCAGGATTGTAAAAATGGGCTTAAATGCCATTAAACAAATTAAATTTTGTTTTTTCCTCTGTGAGTGGAAAAAAAGGAAAGCTATGATTAGCTTCATTAGCTAAGTGTAGGAAATCAATTTAGTAGAGTTAAACAGAGAACTATGTTCCTTTGAGTAACCATATATTTTTCATCCAAGAAGAAACATTTTTTATAGTGAAAGGAGCACTTAAAACAGCCAACAATCATAATCCAGGATGTGTGGTCACTCAAGAGTTGTTCAATATATTAGAAGTATTAAACTTGAGGTTTCATTATTGCTTAAAAAAAGAAATCCAGTAGAGAAGTCAAGTGAATTATTTGAAATGAGTGCTTAAAATTCTGGAGAGAGATCAGATTGAAGATATAAATTTCAGTCATTTCTATGGTACAGAAAAAATGGGAACTTTTAGATGATATATAAAACTATATGAAACCATCAAAGAAATGAGGGTAAATGGAGAAGAGAAGATGCCATGATAGAGGCTCTCAAGCATTATAGTAAGATAGATGTGGAGAAATTAGTGAAGAATATGAAGTGAACAATGAGGTAGGAGGATGTATTCCTCATACAAGGTGAAAAAGTGATTCATGGAGGAAGGGATAATTGTGTTAAATCTGCTGATTGGTCAAATAAAAGGAAAACAGAGAATGGACCATTCAATTTATCAATGTGATGCCAGCTATTGACCTTGACAGGAAGTGTTTCAATGTAGTGATGGTAACAAATGCTTGAGTGAAAAAAATTCAAGGAAGAATGGGAGGAGAAGTGGAAAGGGTTGACAACTTTTTCAGAGTTTTACTTTAAATGAAGCAGTGGCTTAAGAGGGCTGTGGGATCAAGGGAAGGTGTGTGTGTGTGTGTGTGTGTGTGTGTGTGTGTGTGTGTGTACATGTTTAATGATTAAATAACAATAACATCATGTTTCCTGAATTAGAATTCTTTCCTAGCAAACAAAAATGAATGAGAGAGAGAAAAGAGGAGAATTTCTTCCTTGAGATATGTCCTTGATTTGGTAAACAGGAATTGGTTGAATACTCCACTGGACAGAAACTTGAAAAGTTCATCAAGCAAGAAGGTAGAGCACATGGATATGTATACATGCTAAGAGGTGGGGAGATGTGGTAGTAGGTATCTGAGTCAACTTATTTCTGATTCTTTAAATCTTCTTAGTGAAAAAGGCAGCAAGGTTATTAGATGAGAGTGAGAATGAAGGAAAAGACATTGGGGACTTGATACTGAGAGAAATAGAGCATGCTGCCAGGCATATTAAGGACCTACATGAATTTGGTTGTTGTGTTTTTAAAATGAGCAACAGCCTGGTGGTATGTTTTCCTTTGGTCATAATCAGCTTAGTGACATGAAATTAAATTTATTAATTTCACATAAAGAAAAATTTTATATGGTGGGGCACAGGAGGTAAAGATTCCTGTAGTGTTATTTTTTTCTTAAAGTGTTACCTAGTATACTGAGTGTCCAATTCAATTATTTAAAAATTCCTCTGCCTAAAATTTTCCATTATCTGAGGTAATTTCCATTCCATTCATTTATTTTTGTCTTTATCTGAAAGTTTGAAGGATTTCCTCAAATACTTTGATTGCAAGTTCATATTTAAGAATGAGGCAATAGATATGTAACAGACAAGCTATCTAGGAACACTGTGTCTTGGGTGGGACATTTAAATAATCAGTCTTGCTTCAGTGTGAGTGGAGTCAGAGTCAACCATTATGCCATAATGGGTAGTGTTTCATTCTACAGCAGTTCATAATCCTGACTACACATTATAATCACTTAGGGATCTATTAAAAACTATCAAAACATACTTTTCCTCTCAGAGATTTTGATTCAAGCACTCTCTTCCACACAAGAATGAATATTAGAATGCAGATGAGTGTGATGTAATTAGAAGTATACCTGTAAATCCTATCAAATAGTAACAGTAAATATTTCAACACTACTCATAATTCAATATTTTCAAGTTGGGGATATTGTGTTACAATGCATTTGAAAACTACCCATATCTTTTCCATACCATTGTATAGTAATAACTTGTTCTGAGATTTCAGGGAAAAAATCCAAAAACTTAAAAAACAAAGCAAAAAATGACCCTTTAAAATCATGTTTGAGCATTTCCTATTGACCCCATTGAAAGTCCCTGACTTTCAGGAAATGTACCTTTTTCTGATCATCAGAGCCCATATAGTCTACAGTACCTTAAACTGTAGAATATTTATGGGCTTTTCTGTCTGATGGAGACTGTAATACCAGAGATTATGCTTTTATTCCCTAACTAGTGGCCTGGTGCACAAATTTGTGCACATTAAAAGGGGATTATTTAGAGAAAATATTTTAATATTGCTAATTGTCCTTTCTCTATAATAGAAGTATCAGAGATTAAAGAAAATTAGTAAAATGTATATGAAAACCTTCCTCCTGTCAGAGTCTGGGACACACCATGGAACCCAGTATCAACTCCTTGCCGACCCAAGTGCACCTCAAAATCGCAGGAGGCCCAGACCCAGCACTCCCCCCCCACATTGGGCTAGATCCATACCTAACCGGTCCCACCCTTGTCAAGCCCCGCTGGCTGGGGGGTACAGCTTTAGATCCCCTTGCTCAGCACCAGGGTGGGGGTTACTGCCTGAGGTTAGCCGTTATTGGTGCTTCTCCACTCAAGCACTAATATTCTGTTCTCCATACTTTAGCCAGATTGATCTGTTTCAATATAAATTTGATCATTTTACACAAATGTTCTTCTCAAATTATGCAGGAGGTTTCCATTCCACTTATAAAGGAGAGAAATCATAATATGGCCTACAAGGCTCTCCCTTTTTGTCTCCTTAACTTTGGCTCACCCTTCAGTATCTCAGCTTAAAGTATCATATTCTAAGAATTTTCCTATGATATACCTGTCTAGGTGTATTAGACTGCTTAAGGATTAATTTTCCATGTGCTTTGGTGGAGCCAGGAACTCATTGCTTTCTTTCTAATGAGTAGACTTTCAGCCAGAGAACAAAATTATAGGGTGTGGATAAAAATTGTGCACACTATGATATTGCCTCTAACTTCCTAAGCAAGGCCCTATGGAGTAAATAGAGGAGGCTCCTTAGACAAATAGAGGAGTTAAGGATTACAAATATTGTCCACTCCAGGTAGAGTTTAATGAATACTGACAGCCTAGAAAGATAGATGAAACCAGTCTGACAGCCCATAGTTTTTCAAGGAAACAGTCTTTGCTTGCCTGGTCAGGAGGAAAGGCCATCAGTTGGTCTGAGGGCTGCCACATCAGCTACATGGACTTGGTGCCTTAAGCTACCCTGGATAGGTGCCCCTCACACCTGCCTCTTATAGGACCAATTTATTATCATCCTAGGTATTATCAGGAGTGACCAGGCAAGCAAGGCCTGCACTGCCCAGGCTCACTGAGGGCAATCAGGCCTGCACTGCCCAGGCACACCAAGGGCGATCAGACATCTGTGGGCTGTTTTCTAGGCACAAGAAAACACTAAACTATTTTGAAAACACATAGCTAGAGGTGGCATGAGGGGGCCTTCTAGGGAACTGGCAATGTTTTATTTCTTGATCTGAATGCTAGTTAAATGGGTCTGTTCACTTTTTGAAAGTTCATTGAAATAGCTGATTATATGTATATTTTTCTGCATGTACACTTTAAGAAAATTATTCTTTAAAAAGCAAACTTATGCTTACAATTTGACACCTAAATTTAAACTTTTATATTATAATCAATGGATGCAAACCAGTTACATATATATATGGAAAAGTTCTGACGATGGAAGAACAGTCTTCTTGTAAAATGAAATTTCTTTCTGGGACTCCTTACTAAGATCCTAGGTCAAATTATCCTATTATAAGCTCTGCTAACCTCTTGTTACTTGCCGTCATGCCACTTGCCTTTGTTGTAATTTTTTACTTATTCTTTTGACTATTTAATTAATTTCAGTCTCTCCCACAAGTACATATTAACTCCATTAGGGCTGAGCCTGTATCTATCACATTCACTGCTGAATCCTCAAGATCTAGCACAGTATCTGGAATATCACAGGTGCTCAACAGACATTTGTTCAATGAATCAATGAATTAATTAATGTAACAAATATGTAGGGACAAAATTGTCAGGGTATTAAGGGTGGGATGGAGGCTATAGGTGTTACAAATAGAAAGTGCTGCTCACTTTAAATTGATTTATGAAAACAGTAATTTTACTGTGAGTGTGAGAGAATATTATTTACATTCTACCAGTTCATGAGTTCCTTTATAGGAATATATGGAAACGTTTAGAGTTCTAACTTCCAAATTCCTACTTCTTTTCTACCAAGAGACAACTTGAAAATGTACCATAAAAACAGTGTGCCACATTCTGCTGCCGTACTAACTATATAAGAAACAGAAGCATGGGAATGTGCCCTTTATGTGGATTGTCAACTGAGAATGAAATATTGCTTTGAGCCTTCCAAATCTCTTTGTAATACAGAACTGACAGATTGGAAAGTTAATTCATAACCTTGCAACCTTTTTGTTCTCAAAAATCACAGACAGAAGGGAATCGTCTCTAAAAACATGTTTGAACCATCCAGATAGCTCTGTATATACCTTTAAATGGTTCAATCCCATCTTCTCTCAACTATTCCTCATTATCAGGTATCTCTTTATATGTGTAATTAAAATAGTTTGATACAAATTTCTCCTTCAAAAAAATAACACCTCACTTGTCCATCTGCAATACCTTAAAGTATCTTTAAAATTTGCTGAGCAGAACATATAATGAACTAACTACACATCACCTGTAAAATTAAACTTTCAACTAAGAGCTACTCAGAGCTAAATCATTATAAAAAAGGCATATCTTATATATCACATCCTGTTAAAGTTTTTCACATTTCTCTAAGCTTACAGAAAGGTTCACAATAAGTATGCCTATTCTTTTAGTAAAATCATAAATGTGTAATGACTGATACAAATGACAGTTTTTCTTTTAGATAACCAATAAACTACTTCCAATGTATGAATTTGGAGGTGGGGGACATAATTCATCCCATAGCAGAGCCCAATAGACTTCAGTTAGAATCCCTCATATTAATATATAGAAACCACATACAATAATTCCTGGCACAAAGCAATTGTTATATACATTTGAGTTATGGTGGTGGTGGTAGTGTTTATAATTATTTTCTGGGTAAACGCAACAGCCATCCATATATTCCTATTATTCTGGGTCAGGGAGAGCACCATAGTAATGATTGAGATGGAATTTTATACAAACCCAGAAACATGTGGCCTCAGTGTCAGCATTAAGCTGATTTAAGAGAAATAAGGAAGGTAATTTTTCTTGCATACTTGAATGTTTGGACTGAGATTTATATTTGCTACATCAGTTTGTATTCAAGCTGATGAGAACTTTCCCTTGAGAGGACTGACAGCTAATCTATAGGAACAGTACACAACAAACCATACAGACTATTACTGATTATGTGAAAAGTGAGCTTATAGTGGGTTAGTGCCATACATTGAAAGAAATGATACTACCGACACGCCAGGTGACTCTGCTTCCTGCTAAGAGACATTCATTCAAGTTAGAGGATTTATTTCAAATACTGTCTGAAATCTTAGGGCTCAGACAGAAGAGAAAGACAAAGCAAGGGTCTTACAATCTATTTAGTGCCAAGCAAATAAAAACAACAAAAAATGGTTAATTAAAAAAGGCAGCAAATTTATAAAATAATTCTAAAATAAGTTACAGAAAATGATTGAAATGTCAAGATGAATTTTCCTTTTTACCTCTCTTACACAGTAATTGAAAACCAAAAGCAACAAGTAAGCAAGATTATGTGCAGCTCTTTCTAGATACCTAAAAATACAGAAGCTGGTCACCAAGGGCCTCTAACCTTTCATCTGACCTTGAAGAAAGTGCACTCTTTCCAACAATTCAGCACAACTGCAGATAGATTTATGTTTTCTCTGTTGTTTTATATACATATATATGTATGTATATGTATATGTATATGTATATGTATATGTATATGTATATGCATATGTATTGCCCATTGGGAGTGGACCTAAGCCCCACTCTGGCCTCCCTTTGCAGGAGGCGACTGGACTGATCAGGGGTAGATGCCTGCCCCATCACCCCGCTGCTGCAGCCACTGCCAGTCACCAGAGCTGCCAAGGTGTTTTCATCAACACAGACTCCAGTCCCTTCACCATGAAAAAAATGACAACTTTCTTTAAGCATTTTCAAGATGTGTCTTCCATAGGATATGGCATTTCTCTATTTTTCTTTTTATCCTCATCTGAGGATATATTTCCATTAATTTTTCCCCTTCCCTCCAATCGCAGGCTCAGCCCCTTCCCAAGCCTAAATCCTCCACCTGAGGCTTTAGGCTTGAAAGGGGGTCCCCCACCTCTCTGATAGCTTGCTGGGAGTAACCTGGGTGCCAAGAAGGTTCCCGGGACCCAGGTATGTATGAAAATTAACTGCCATCTTTATTGGGTTAATTTGAATATTCACTCTTATTGGCGGTGGGTGTAGTGGAGGTACAGTCAATTTACATGTTTCTCTATTATTAGGTACAGTCAATTTACATGTTTCTCTATTAAATTGAGGTGCATGGTGGGTGCCAATAGCAGGTGGCAGAGAGTGGAACATGTCAGGTGTGGCTGCAGTGGGATGGTGGAGCAGGTGAATGGGAGTGCCAGACAAAGGGGTGGTGCCTGTTGTGATGGTCTTAGGCTCTACAGCAGCAGTTGAGAACTGCTAGCACAGGTTGAGAACCGCTAGCAGGGTCTTCTAAAATCATCGGAAAACACAGATATTTATATTATGATTCATAACAGTAGCAAAATTACAGTTATGAAGTAGCAAGGACAATAATTTTATGGTTGGGGGTCACCACAACCTGAGGAACTGTATTAAAGGGTTATGACATTAGGAAAGTTGAGAACCACTGATGTAAGCTCTAGTTTTCAGTGGAAAAATTAGGATTGGAGTAACAAGATGAGCTTAACATTTACTGAAATTAATATGGGTTGCATTACATAGATTTTTTTATAATTATAAAAAATTTATTCCCTGTTACACCATCATCTCTTTCATTGGGACTTTTTTTTTTAACCTCCTAGTAGGTGTACAAATTGAGATGTCCATGTTGATAAAGAGAATAAAGATGAACTCATATATTAAGAATTTAATTCTAGTGAACACTAAACTGTCAATATTTTCCTCACGAGTATTAAGACACAAAAGGAGGTTTTAGATTTACATAATCTTAGATAGTATTTGTCATAACACACACAGGAAATTAAGACCTAGAGAGGGAAGGTGATTACCCATGGTCACACAAGGAGTTAGTGATAAAGGGGTGGGATCTAGGCCTTGTGTCTAGGGCTGTTCTTTCTATAGCCACTTGGGATGACACCTAATTTTGTTCTTAAAATCTCAAACATCAGGAAGTACATCGCCTTTTAGATAAGCTAGGAAATGACTGATTAATCATTCCTTTCATAACATATAATTCTGATGCTAGGAATCAATCCATGTCCAAGACCAAAATGTATTCTTCTAAGTGGCATCAGGCTCAGAAAAACAAAACAAAACAAAACATCAATTAACAAAAACTGAACATCTGTTTGTATTTGGCTACCTGCCAGCAAATAAACACTCATTTCAGTTGAGCTTTTGTGTTTTTCTTGAAAATGGTAAACCTTTGGAAAATGTGAACATTTGTTCTTTTCATTATTGTGGTGAAACAAAGGTTTGGAGGGGACATAAGGGAAATGCAAACATTTTTGCAAACATCTCCCATAGGACAGATGGTAGAATTATTGGCAAAAAGCACAGGCAGGACTAAGTAAACATGAATTTTTTTTAAAAGCGATTGTGTGTGTTTCCAGGAATATTTTAATAATAGAAATTAGCCTAATCAATTATTTCTAAGAACTATCACTCATCATCATAATTCCAGCTGTGACATAGTACTAATGAAGCTATTCCCTATTATTGATCTTACACAAAGTAGTCATATCAGTTAATATAGTGCATGTGGTATGATGCCTATAACCATGTAAATCAACCTCTTCTTGCAGGTTCACACAATATACTGTCTTCTACATACTGAATATATAAGTGAGTGGGTCTTGTTTATACTTTTGGAGATTTATAAATAAAGCAAGCAAATATTTTAAATTAAAAGGGTCTCAGTGATGTCTATGCATGGAACATAAAGAATTTTAGGTCAATTTGCTCTCTACATGTAACTAAAACATAAGACAGATGTACATGGCACAATGTATTATAAAATGAAGATCATGTGTTTTACTTTTGAAAATAGCCTCAAATTGGCAAAGATAATATATGAGCGTTTTTGTAAATTGCTTTGTTCTTTGCAAACTGTATTCTCTGACTCATAGATTCAAGTGTATTATCTGTCTTCCAAAATACAATTAAATTATTGTTTGATACCTTGTGATAATATAAAATTCTCTATTGAGATGGCTGTCTTGTATATAGCATTTTAAAAATAAGATTACTGTTAAATTTGTCAGATGTGGAAATTTTGAACTGCAACAACTAATATAAGCATAGAAAACAAACTGTGCCTTAGAATATGAGAGTGTTATGCTATCATTTTGTTTATTTATTTTATTTTTTAATATATTTTATTGACTTTTTTACAAGAGGAAAGGAGAGAGACAGTCAGAAACATAGATGAGAGAGAAACATTGATCAGCTGCATCCTGAACACTCCCCATTGGGGATGTGTCCTCAACCAAGGTACATGCCCTTGACCAGAATCAGACCTGAGACCCTTGAGTCTGCAGGCCAGCACTCTATCCACTGAGCCAAACCGGTTAGGGCATATGCTATCATTTTAAAAGCTTCTTTTTCAAAAAGGGTATTTTTAATTTTGATTCATTATTGCACCTGTGGGTAGATGAGATCCATTAATGTGCCAAGATTATTATTTTCCAGTAGTCAGTAAGAATAAATATATATATAGGAAGCTGCTAAAAACCAAGCACTTCTTTCCTTTTCTTTCTTTCTTTCTTTCTTTCTTTCTTTCTTTCTTTCTTTCTTTCTTTCTTTCTTTCTTTTTTTTTTACACTGTTCTCTGTCATCAGAGTCACATTTTATTCAAATATGCTTCAAAATAATTTGTGTTTTTTGTTTCACTCACAAATATCCCCATTTAGGTGCATCAGGAGATAAACACATATAAAGCAGAGGTGTACAATGGTTTAAATATTTCAATTTACTCCAACTTCATGACAAATAGCTTCATTATGCCTAATTATAAATTTAATATTAAAGAGTTTTTTTTATAATAGACCTGAGGCCCAGTGCATGAAAATTCATGCACCCTGAGGGATGGTGGCAGGGGACGTTGTCCCTCAGCCCAACCTGCACCCTTTCATAGTCTGGGAGCCCTCAAGGGATGTCTACCTGCTGGCTTAGGCCCCAGGAGATCGGGCCTAAGCTTGCAGTCAGACATCCCTCTGGCAGTTCGGAAGCTCTCAGGGGATGTCTGACTAACAGCCTAAGTTGTTAGCCAAACATCCTTAGCACTACCACAGAGGCAGGAGAGGCTCCCACCATCGCTGCTGCACTGGTCAGCCATGAGCCAGTTTCTGGCAGAGCGGTGCTCCCCCGTGAAAGTGTACTAACCACCAGAGGGCAGCTTCTGTGTTAAGTGTCTTCCCCCTTGGTGGTCAGTCTATGTCACAGTGACTGGTCATGACTGGTTGTTCCACTGTTAGGGTCAATTTGCATATTACCCTTTTATTATATAGGATAAGTTTTTAATACAAAAAGGGTAGAAATTTCAGGACAGTTTAATACATGAAAATTTAGTTTATACAGAATCAGAAACCTTTTATTTTCATTTTTACTGTGGTTCTATAAACCATAATCCCAGTTCATATTTTAATGGCAAAAGCACAAAAAAACTATAAATAACTACAAATATCTACATGTTTACACACACACACACCACCACCACCACCACCAGCAGCAGCAGCAGCATATACATACCCCTTATACAGAAAGCATAATGTTATTGGGGGGGGGGAGACAAAGCATAGGCTTTGCCAAATACTAGAAGTTATATTAAACAAAGGAATTTACCATTTTGAGTCTCAGCTTCTACCTTATAAAACACCGAAAAAATGTTTTCTTCGTGGGGTAGTTAATAAAAGAAAACGATGTGAATGTTCATTGTATAAACTACAAAGTGCTGTATACATGCAAGATCTTTGTTTTTGTTGCCTTTTTCTGGATATAGAGTCAGCTAAAAAGACTTCTAGAATTAATTTATCCATTCAAAGGGCATCACTCTGATGGAGTTTCTCATACCATGCTGTGGATTCCTGATTCTATTATATAGTTAATAACTTTTATATACTGTGTGACAGATTTGCGTTAAAAGAGTCACAGCCCTGGCAATGCAGTTGGAAGTAAAAGACAGAGAAAACCCATTGCACATTTTAGAAATGAAAAAGTGGATATAATTGCCTTAACTGGTTTGGCTCAGTGGATAGAGCATCAGCCTGTGGACTGAAGGGTCCCCAGTTTGATTCCAGTCAAGGGCATGAACCTTGGTTGCGGGCACATCCCAGTGGAGAGCATGCAGGAGGCAGCTGATCAATGTTTCTCTCTAATCAATGTTTTTAACTCTCTATCCCTCTTTCTTCCTCTCTGTAAAAAAAAAATATATATATATATATATATATATATATATATATATTAATAAAACTATATTTAAATAAAAAAGAAAAAGTGGGTATAATTATAGTTAGAGAGTTGAGGAAGTCAAGAATATTTATGTCTATGCTAATACATTTGAAAACCTCAATCAAGTGAACAATTTTCTAAGAAAATAAGTGACTAAAGTAAAAAAAGAGCTAGCTACTCTACATAAATTAATAACCATGAAATAAATCAGAAAACTAATGTTAATAATATTTTAGTCATTCTTAATTCCTCTGTTTCTCATAATTCTTAGTTTTTAAGAAAATCTTATTCTTTCTACTTTCAAAGTATATCCAAATTGTGACTAGTCCTCTCAACCTCCATCACTGCCACCCAGATTGAAGCCATCATTTTATCTAGCTTGGACTTTTAGATAATTGTGTTGTAATTGATCTCCCTGCTAAACCCTTTCTCCCTTTCAGTCTACTCTCAACACAGCAGCCAGATTAATCTTTTCAAAACCTAAATGTCAATCAGCGTGGAGTAAGGAGAATAAAATTGGCCCTCCTGCTTTAAGCAATAAGAAACCAGGAAAAAATATGAAACATTAGACAATAGTCAGGAATGTTTTCCCTGACAAAAGGACAACAAACAAGATAAGCACTATGACTTTACCAGCTTATTTCCTGGGAGCTGTTTCTAGGCTGCATCTCTGGAGGGGAGATGGGGAGAGAGAAACCAAATCAGAGTCTGCAGTCTTGCTGAGCTAAGAAGCTATAAATAGAAACCCAGGAAAACCAAGGGGGGGGGGGGGTAAAAATCTGAGGAACATATTGCTGGAGAATAGAGAGCTACACAAAGGAGATGAAATGGATTTGGAGATACGTGAGGGTAACCCACAGGTCTTTGGCTGAATACTGATCCATGTATACAAGACAGTAAATTACCCGAGTTCTTACATAGAACAAGCAAAAAAGAAATAGGCAGAGAAATTACTACTAGTAAAGTCCACATACATCTAGGAACAGTTTATGGTCCCACAAATCAAAGGAGAAATATTTTGTATTATAGGGTTGAATCTTCTGAATATTATAACCTTAAAAGCGAGGCTAGAAATATCTAAGACCTAGAAACTTTCTTGGTACATAAATATTGAAAGAATGATGAATGAATGAGAAAAATAAATGTATATGAAGGGAAAGGATATACATTTGTATTTCTCTACGTAGATGGAATAGTAGGTAATTTTGATGCTTCCTTTTACTTATCTGCATCTTTGCTTTCTAGTTAATGAGAAACTATTGATTTTGCAATGAGAAAAAAATGTAATTAAAAATATTTTCCATTAAAAACTGCACAGTCCAGACTTCCAAGTGGATAAAGTAGTTGAGTCCAAAGGACAATGTATTGGAAACCCATTTATAAATCAACTTTCTATAATTCTGAAGCTGTCTGTCACTGTAATAAAAGATTGACAAACTGATAAAAAAAGTAGAAAAATGAATATTGGTAAGTTTAAGTGGTTTAAAAATCATGAAGATATCAGCAATAGCTAAATTGAAGGCAGACATGAGTTATATAAGTCTGGATGAATGCCAAATTGCTTATGAAAAATATTTTCATATAAATAATTCTTTATAAAGTTCACTAAAAATATTTCATCATGAAAACTGGAAAATATGTATTTGAATTAATAAGAAATGATCAGCACAGTGATTTAAAACAGAAATATTTGTTCTGTTTTGCAACAATTACATTATTTTCTCTCTCTTTATCATTTGGAAGATTTGCACCATGATAATATCATGAGTCATGTTTTTTTAGTCCATTTAAATTCAATTATTATTATTAATAACTTTCTATGGTACAAAGCATTCTGCTGGGTGTTGTGGAGGAAAGCAAAATGAATATAGAATTGTCCTGGTTATCCAAACAGAAACATTTGTAAAGAAAGCAGCTACATGCACAATGAAGTAACAAAGAAGACCACCAGTTTTTATGAGAGTATCAAAAGCTCTAGTAATATAGGAGGAGAGATACATTTCAGGTTGGTGGTTCAGGAGGGATATATTGTGACATTTATAGAAGGAGCTTATGAGTTGGGTATGAAGGATAAGTAGGATTTTCATAGATAGGTAAGGACCAGAGGTAGGAAGAGAGTGCTCCTAACAAAATGAACAGATTGAGCAAAGGCCAATAATTGGGAAAATTAAGTAAAGGAAAAGAGAGTGGGATGAACAAAAATGTTTCATTGGGGAAGTAAATGAGAGAGATAAACCTGGAAAAGTAGGTTGAGGCAATGGTGTGCTGATAAATGAACACCCTCCTCTCCAGAAAGCCCTAATATCTAGGATTTTTCCAAATTGTGTGGTATAAATAACATTGTCATGGCCAACTTCAAGCTTCCAACATGTCAGTGAATATAGAATTGAGAAGAGATGCTCATATTGGGCTCCTGTAAGGTGGTATGGGCCAGCTCCAACATGCTCCTATATTTAGGTCCAATTGTACACATTAGAATCAGGTATTAAGAAAAATATCTTAGGAAGAAAAAAAATGGCGGTGCAATAGACAGATGGGTCCTGAGCCTTGTCCTAGAGCAGAAAGAAAGAACAGCTGAGGGTCACACGGAGAGTATTTGTTGGCAAGTTAAGGTACAGCTAAACTCCAGGAGAAGGTGAGGACTGCTGGATGAGGTTCCCCTGACCAGGCAGCCCCCACTGCTGCTGAGTAGGCTTGGATGTGGATACTGCTCCATCTTAAAGGGGAAAGTGGACCTTATCAGAAGCTTGAAAAATTGAAACAGCAGCAACCATGAAACAGCTGTGATCCCCAGAACACTGGTCCCCAATTGGCACAAACACATGGTTTCAGAGGAGGTCTACACTCCACCAAGGAAAGGTTAGATTTCCCCTGGGATAAGGTGAAGTCTCTGGCCCCTGTGTGAGAGAAAAAAGCATGCACTGTGGGAGCTGGAGGACCAGGGAATGTCTGTGCCTAGAAAAGTCTGTGGCTGTTGGGGTTGGCAAGATCCCTGAATATGAAAAGGGGTCCTCAGAGCTGCTAACAGAAGGGATCTCTAAAAAGCAAACCATTTTGTTCTGATGCAAAAGAAAAGCCTAAGAATCTTAAAAGTGTGCCGGCTGCTTAGACCCAAGTAGAGAAGGGAGATACACAGACTTGCCTGTAGCCCTGTTGTTCACACACTTGGGATTTTTCCTCTTCAAATCCTTGCTTCTGATTACTAAGCCCAATACATAGGATCACCCAGCTGGGGACACCCTGGGAGACTGCAGGGGGAAGTTGTTTTTCTGGTGGTTTGCAGCCAAAGGCCCCTCACCCAGGCCACCCCACACTCCAAGGGAACCCCCACCCTGATCCGGGATACCCTTCAGGGCAACCCAGCTGGCCCCCACCCATGCACAAGACCTCTATCCTATCTAATAAAAGAGTAATATGCAGATTGATCATCACTACAACACACAAGATGGCTGCCCCCATGTGGTCAAAGATACTGCCCCCATGTGGACACAAGATGGCCACCACAAGATGGCCAGCAGGGCAGGGCAGTTGGGAGGTACCAAGCTTGCAAGGGAGGGCAGTTGAAGGTGATCAATCTTGCAAGGGAGGACAGTTAGGGGTGACCAGGCTGGCAGAGGAGGGAAGTTGGGGGCAAACAGGCTGGCAGGGGAGCAGTTAGACATCAATCAGGCTGGCATGGGAGTGGTTAGGGGGTGATCAGGCTGGCAGGCAGAAGTAGTTAGGGGCAATCAGGAAGGCAGGCAGGCAGGCAAGCAGTTGGGAGCCAGCAGTCCTGGATTGTGAGAGGGATGTCTGACTGCCTGTTTAGGCCTGATCCTACCAGTACTGGGCCTAAACGGGCAGTTGGATATCCCTTGAGGAGTCGCAGATTGGAGAGGGTGCAGGCTAGGCTGAGGAACACCCCCCCCCCACCCCGTGCATGAATTTCATGCACCAGGCCTCTAGTACCTTTAAAAAGAAAGAAAGAAAGAAAGAAAGAAAGAAAGAAAGAAAGAAAGAAAGAAAGAAAGAAAGAAAGAAAAATCTCTTATAAGGGATGAGAAGTCACTGAAGAATTTTTTGCAAGAGAATGGGATAATAAAATTTATATTTTGGGTCAAGAATAGGCAGCAGGCTTTTTCAGGGTCTGGAGAGAGAAAATCTATATTGAGAAATCAAAAGAAACAACAGGCTATTTTTATAGTTTCCTGAAAGATAATGAAGGTCTAATTCAAAGTAAACAAAAAGAAAAAAATTTGCATGTCAGAAACTGTACATGAGTGATTGTCTATGGTGATTATGAGGACAGAGGAATTAAAAATAATTTTCAGATTTCTAGCTTAGGTGGCTGAATTCATGGTAGTGCAATTAGTCATTGTAAGGAATAGAAGGGGTATGAATATTGCTTAGGGATGGCTAAAATGGGGGGTAGTAGAGAAGATAATTTTTATGTGCTGAATTTGGAACCTATTAAATGCTATTAAAATGTCACTGAGTAAGTTCATATTTAAAACTTTTAAATTATGAGCTTCTGCCAAAATGTTATTAATCATCATATTTAATAACTATATAATATTCAATATAGATGCACTATACTTTACTTACCCATTTTTCTCCAGTTGGACATCTCAATTAGATCCAATATTTTTTCCCTGTTAATAATGATGCAGTGATTCACACAGATGGACTTGGAGCATTTTCTTTTAATTTTGAATTATTTTGGATCACTGGGTGAAAGGGCATGCATAATTTATGGCTTTATTAATATTGCTAATTTACTTTCCAAAAAAAAGTTATACCAATTTATACCATTATAATAAAAGTATACTAGCCTTCACTGAATTCTCTGTTTTATTCCAGCTTTAATTGAGGTATAATTGACATATAATGTAAGTTTAAGTTGTATAAAAGTATGATTTGATATATATATATATATATATATATATATATATATCACTAAATAATGACAATAGAATTAGTTAATATCACTTCACATAATTACTATGTTTGTGCATGTGTGTGTGTGTGTGTGTATGTGTGGTGAGAACATTTTATTTATTCTCTTAGCAACTTTTAAGTATCCTATATAATCCTATATAATAAAAGCCTAATATGCTAAGTGTCTGACCATTTATTCCACCATTCAACCAGTTGCTATGATGCACAGTGACTACTACAAACAGATGTTCGAACCAGTAGGTTAGCTTGCTTCTGGGGTCCGGATGATAGGGAATGAGTGAATCCTGCTGGACATGCCTTGGAGTCCTCCCGTGGTCCCTCCCCGGCCGGCCAACCTCCTGAGTCCTTCCCAGGACACTAAAATATTTCTTCTAATTAATTTCATTTCACTGTGTCTGGATCCATGCACCAGACCTCTAGTCCTATATAATAAAGAGCTAATATGCAAATTGTCATCATGCCCTCACACCCTCATGCCCTTTCGCTGGAAATGCTCAGACACTCAACACTGGGGAAAGAGAAATGGGGACCAGCAAGGCACAAATGAGCTCACGAGAAATGAATGGAAACCAGCCAGGCTGTGGCACAGGACAAGCTGCCTGCCCTGTGGTCCTGGGCACCAGCAGCTGCACCTGCACCTGTGTCCCAGGAGAGGGACAAGCCGCCTGCCCCATGGCCCCGGGCACCAGTTCTTGTGTCTGTGGCCTGGGGTAGGTTCAAGCCTCCGGCTCCATGGTCCCGGGCACCTGCAGCTGCAGTCCAGGAGAAGCTGCCCATCCATGGTCTCCTGCGGCTGCGGCCAGCCCTGGCAAAGTCAGCACAGGTCCTGGGTGCTTGCAGCCAGAAAGAGGGAGAGAAGCCTGGGTCCTAGGTGCCTGCAACTGGCTGGAGGAGGGAATTCTGGGTTCCTGGTATGGAATTAGGTAGAGGCAGTTAGGGGTGATCAGGCCAGCAGGGGAGCAGTTAGGGGCAATCAGGCAGGCAGAGGTGGTTATGGTTGATCAGGTAGGCAGAGGTGATTAGGAGTGATCAGGCAGGCAGGCAGAGGGGTTAGGGCAATCAGGCAGACAAGCAGTCAGGTGAGCAGTCAGGAGCAAGTGGTCCCAGATTGTGAGAGGCAGTTGGACATTTTCCAAGGGGTTCCAGATTGGAGAGGGTGCAGACTAGTCTAAGGGACCCCTCCCCCTTGTGCACAAATTTCATCCACTGGGCCTCTAGTCTATATATATAAAGAGACAGGGTTGTGATGACCAGAATAGATGACTGAACAGGAGGCTGTGTGGGGCAACCAGGTTGGCAGGAGAGGAGGGGGGGCAGTTAGGGACAACCAAACAACTGGGCTCTGGGCCCTGGCTGGAACCATTGGCTGAAAGGAGCTCTAGACCCTGGCCAGGACATGGTAGAACTGCAATGTGGGCATTGCTGGCTTTCAAACCTGGGGCCCAGATCTCTCTGTCACTCTAGGGCAGGGGTCTTCAAACTATGGCCCGCGGGCCACATGCAGCCCCCAGGGGAATCTGATCCTGCCCGCCAGGTTTTTTGGGCAATGAGCGCAGCCAAGGTGTTACAGTAGGGATTAGTAGTTCATATAGTCCGGCCCTCCAGCTCTCTGAGGGACCGTGATCTGGCCCCCACTTTAAAAAGTTTGAGGACCCCTGCTCTAGGGGCTCAGATTCCCTCCTGCTGGGGCACAGTAATGGAAGGGAAGTCGGTGCCCCATCAGAGACCAGTGAAACTCTGGGTCTCCTTCAATTGGGGTGTGGCCGGCCTTCAAATCTGGGGCTCAGAGCTCTCTGTTGCTGCCCCTAGCTGGGGCTCAGAATTCCCTCCCACTGGGGTGTAGCTGTGGAAAGGAGGTCTGAGCCCCAGCCAGGATCTGCTGAACTGTGATTGGGATGTGGCTGGCCTTCAAACCAGGGGCCCAGGGATCCCTGTCACTGCAGGGGCTCAAAATCCCACTGGGGCCCAGCGGTGGAAGGGAGGTCTGGGCCCAGCCTGGAAGCTACTGAACTTGAGATGGGGGCGTGGCCAGACTTCAAACCTGGGGCCCAGAGCTCCCTACAGAAAGTGCTTCTGTTTGTTAGTCCATTGGTTTTAAATCAGATCACACTCCCACAAACTGGGTAAGAGAAAACTGTTCAACGTGCCTTCGGCAAATCGCAAACTCTTGCTGAACTTGACTGAACCCTTCCTGGCATAGCTGTTTTTACACTTTTCAGGGCACTTTTGATGGAAGGAAGGGGATCCGGCACCCCAATGGCTCTCGCGCATGGGGACAGAGCTGGAAAAGCAGTTTCCCCAAGGAAGTGGAAGCACAGTGGGGACCCTCCCAGCTGGGGGTGGGGGGAACCCAGATCCTCCCTGGCACTCCAGGGCTGGGGCAGGGCACATGGGGCAAGACATCAGGTGGCAAAGGTCCAGCAGATGCCCAGCCTGCAGGCCACCTGAGGAAGGGTGTCCAATGCATGAAGGAAAGGCTTAGCATCTCTATCATTACTTTGGTTTTCAGAATTCCCGGCTCCCCATTGGTCAGCTCCCTCCCTCTGAGGGGCACTGTCATCCTAACATGGGTGCAACTATAATATTGTATCTCAAGAGGATTGCCCCAATGTATGCATCCCTTTATCCAATGGTCAAAAAAATCTCAAAGAACAAGAATGGAGACATATCACTTATCTGTTGACAGATACCTAGGTTGTTTCTTTTGCTCTAAGCTGCATTCATATTGTCACAAATGGCAGGAATTCATTGGTCTTTTTCTATTGTGTTTCTGGTCTCTATTTCAATACTTCTGCTCTGATTTTTGTTATTTTCTTCCTTCTTCCTACTTTGTGCTTAGTTTGTTTTTCTTTTTCTAGCTACGTGAGGTATAAATTAGGTTATTTGAGGTCCTTCTTTTTTCTTAATGTAGGTTCTATAAATGTCCCCGTTAGAACTGCTTTTGCAGCATCCCATTGATTTTTATATGTTGTATTTTCATTGTAATTGGTATCAAGATTGGTCCCTTTTGATTTTTTCCTTGACCCATTGATTTTTTTTTTCAGGAGTGCATTTTTTAATACCCAGATATTTATGAATTTTATAGTTTTTCTCCTATTATTGATTTCTTGTTTCCTACCATTGTGGTTGGAAAAGATACTTCAGATTATTTCACTTCCTTCATTGGCTAACACTGAGTTTTGACCTAACATATGATTTCTTCTGGAGAATATTCCTTGTGTGCTTGATAGAATATGCATTCTTACACTTTTCTATGGAAGATTCTGTAGATGTCTGTTATTTTCATCTTGAATAGAGCCCAATATTTCTTTATTGATTTTCCATCTAAATGATCTATCAATTGTGGAAAGTGGGGTAGTGAAGTCCCCTAATATTGTATTGTCTATTTCTCCTTTTTCATTTGTTACTATTTGCTTAATAATATTTAGGTGCTCCAACCCTTTTACATACTATAATGACCTTTATACCTTGTTACAGTTTTGAGTTAAAGTCTATTTTGTCTGATGTAAATATAGCTTCCCCTGCATTCTTTTGGTTTCCACTTGTTTCAAATATCTTTTAACATCCTTTCACTTTGAGCCTGTGTCTGAAGTCACTCTCTTTTAGGCAGCATATAGCTTGGTCTTTTTTTTTTTTTTTTTTTTAAATACATCCAGCCCTTTTATGTTTTTTGACTGAAGGATTTAATCCATTTAAATTAATTATTGATAGTTAAGAACTTACTAATGTCATCTTATTGTTCCCTGGCTATTTTGTAGTTCACTTGGTTCCTTTCTCTCTCTTGCTGCTTTCCTTGGTAAATTAATAACTTTAAATAGTGGTGTGCTCTGATTACTTTCTGTATATCTTTCGTATATCTACTGCATGTTTTTGCTTCGTGGTTACCATGAAGCTTACATAACATATCTAATAGATATAACTAGTGGCCTGGTGCACAAAATTCATGCACATTAAAGGGTACTAATTAGAGGAAATATTTTAACATTGCTATTTGTCCTTTATAATGGAAGTGTCAGAGATAAAAGAAAATTAGTAAAATGTATATGAAAATCTTCCTCCTGCCAGAGTCCAGGGCACACTGTGGGGTACAGAGTCAAGTCCCCTTCTACCCACAGTATCTCAAAATCACACTAGACCCAGCCCCAGCCAGCCCCACCCTTATTGGGCAAGATCCAGACCCAGCCAGCCTCACCCCAGTCAAGCTCCACCAAAGGGGGAACAGCCTCAAGTCCCTTGGCCTGATGTTGGGCAGGGGGTGCAGTCTCAAGTCCCCCAGCACACACTGGGTGGGGAACACAACCTCAGGTCCCCCAGTGCACCATAAGGTCCCCTGGCCTGGCGCTGGAACAGAGTGGCATTGCCTGAAGTCCCTTGGTTCAGTGCCAGGGCAGACAGCATGGCCTAAGGTCCCTGGCCCTGGCACCAGGGTGGGGGATATATCTTTAGTTCCCCCGTGAAACCCTGCCAGGTGGGGACGTGACCTGAGGTCCACTGTCAAGCCCCGCTGAGTGGAGAGAACAGCCTGAGGTCCCCCTGGCTCAGGTTGGCGGGCATGGCCAAGGTCCCCCATCAAGCCCCACCAGCTGGGGGGCATGCCTTGAGGTCCCCCATCAAGCCCCACTGGGCGGGAGGCATGGTCTGAGATTCCCCATAAAAGCCCCGCTGGGCTGGGGGCATAGCCTCAGATTGCCTGGTGCTGGGGTGGGGGGCACAGCATCAGGTCCCCTGGCCCTGTGCTTGAGCTGGGGGTGAGGCCTGAGGTCCCCACTCAAGCCCTGCCAGGCAGAGGGCGAAGCCTGAGGTCCCCTGCCTGATGCCAGGGTTGGGGGTGCAGTCTGTCAAGCCCCACTGGGCTGGGAGTGCAAACTCAGGCCCCTGCCAATTGCTCATTAAGGCTCCTTATAGGAACTCAGCCTCCTCTGTGGGTGCAGCCATCTTGTGTTAGGGAAACATCCCCTCTGCTCTTGGGTCTGCCATCTTTGTGATGATATAATGGTGAATTTGTATATTCCCTCTTTATTAGATAGGATAGTCTATATTAAGCTGATGACAACTTTGATCACATATAAAATTTTACCTTTTACTCTCACCTTTTACTTCTTTTATTTGCTTATGTCAAAATTATAGCTTTTTATATCATGAATTCATTAGCAAATTATTTTAGTTATAGTTACATTTTAATGTTTTGTCCTTCATTCTTTATATCACTGTTAAGTGGCTAAAATAATGCAGTATTGAAGTATTTTAAATTTGACTACATATACACTGAGTGGCCAGATTATTATGATCTCCGAATATATATATATATATATATATATATATATATAGTCCCATGCATGAATTCGTGCATGGGTGGGTTCCAGCCAGCCTGGCCAGGGGGAGGGGACATGGGCTGTTGGCCAACCTGCCTGCTGGTCAAACTCCTGGTAGAGGGGACAATTTGCATATTAGCCTTTTATTATATAGGATGTACACTGAGTGGCCAGATTACTAAGCATTCAAAAATCATAAGAATCTGACCACTCAGTGTATATTTACAGTGTTATATATTTTCATGTTTGCATGTTACTGATTATCATCCTTTCACTTTGGCTTGAAGAACTTTCAGCATTTCTTATAATGCAGGTGTAGTAATAATTCCTTTAGTATTTAGGAATGGCTTTATCTCAACTTCATTGCTGAAGGGCAAATTTCAGGTAGGTATTCTTTGTTGGCATTATCTTGTACTATAAAATTTCTGCTGATAACTTGGTGGGGGTTGTCAGCTTCATGGAATTCTTGCCAACACTGAGTAAAGATAAAAAAAAAAATTTATGTGGCTAATAGATATAAAATAATGCCTCATTCAAATGTTCGTTTTCTTTACCATAAAGGTATAATATTAACATGATGATTCTAATCAGTGGGCTTCTTTGTTAGAATGTATTTTTAAATTATTTTGGTGAGTCTTTAAGGTTCATGTTTTTCACATTCAAGCTATCACTCACCATTACTAACTCTTCTTCAGGCATGTTTTCTTTGTTACACCTCTATCTTAAGTTATCTTTTAAAAATTATTTATTTTCCCTTTCCAGTTCTATAATATAAGTTTCCATGTAAGCAAGTACAATGTCTTTTTTTAAAATATATGTTTTCATTGATTTCAGAGAGAAAGGGGGAGAGAGAGAGAAAGAAATATCAATAATGAGAGAGAATCACTGATCGGTTGCCTCCTGCATAATCTCTGCTGGGGATCAAACCCTCAACCCAGGCTTGTGCCCTTGATGGAATCAAACCTGGAACCCTTCAGTTCTCAGGCTGATGCTCTATCCACTGAGCCAAGCCAGCTAGGGCATGTTGTCTTTTCTTTTCTTTTTCCACTATTGTACTTCCAGGGCTGGGAATAATGCCTGACAATGTGGTAGGCACTCAATAATTATTTTTGAGAAATGATGAAACAATAGTGTAAGATAGGCATCTCAGGGTATCATTTCATCAGCCATTTCCTGAGAATTTCTCAAAACTTCCTTAAAAACTTCATTATTCTCAGTGAGTCATTTAGACATTAAGAAATGAAATCAATGTGTCCATTTCTTGTTCATTATTTTTTAAATTTTTAGCTAGTATATATTGATGTTGCCTAAAAAATATAGATTGGAAGGACAGGGATGAGACTTTCTAATTAATCTCTGTGTCCTCTTCCCAAACACCTAAGACAATATCACAGACATTTTGGAGAGTTAAAAATTATTAACTTATACTAGCAGTGTTGGTAATCTGGTTGCTACAAAGAAAAAATGTCATTTTAGAAACTGTATAAAATTTTATTTTAATAGAAATACAACATTGTTATAGTAGTCATATACAGAGTTAGGGCTAATTTAATCATTTAACTTTATTGACATACATTTGAAAAAAGCCCTTCATTTCCTCTTCTACACAAATACACTGCCCTGGAAGGGATAAATTACCATCAGAAACAAACTTTAAGAATGTATCACAGCACTTTAAGCCTAAAGAACCAAAATAATTTCAAGGTATCTAGCTGATTCAGAAACACCCAAATAAGCCTATAAAATGTGTGTATACATATATACATATATACACAGTTAATTAATACATTAATTGATTCATTTGCACAATTTTCAAATCTTCATTAAACATCTGTTATTTAATTAAGCACTATGCTTATATGTTGCTCAACAAAGAGTTAGCCTGTTGAAAATATTTCTACATTTTTTATATAGCTGTTAAAAAATGACTTAGTGTTATTTAAAAAAATAGTCATGCGGCACAACTTTTTCTTAGAAATAAAAGTCAAAAAACACTTGGTGTCTCCTAACTACAGTTCAGTTGTTATAATAACAATCCCCACTTAAAAAGTATTTTATAATTCACAAGATACTTGTTCCATATTTGCAACAACACTTTTCATTCTATAGAAATTGGGCTTTTATTGCTATTTATTTTCAGATTGTCAGGTAACTAGCTCCAGTTATAGCAGGTGAGGAGAAGAGGTAGACTTGCAGAATGTGTGTTTCCTTATTCATGAAAAACTCTCTGCCTTTCAATAATCAGGTGGTGAGAGCTATATTGCTTTCTTTCCACTCTTAACTCTCAAAAGGTGACTCCTGCATGTCCCCTTCTAGGGTTGAAGCCACAACCCAGGCATGCACCCTGACCAGGAATTGAACCAGTGATTTCTTTTTTCCCCCCATTTATTCTTTACTAGAGGCCCAATACATGACATTTGTGCACTGAGATATGATAGATACTTAGAAGAAAGGAGATTTGATTGATTTGTACCCAAAGTTGATGAAAATACAACACATTGATTATGCATGATTTTTTTTTTGGTTATATTTTAATTATCTGATTCTGTGCCTCTCCCACTAGCTTGTGAGTATTTTGAGAAGTATTTTGTGTTATTCACCTTTGTTAGCTCTTAAATAGTGGTTGGCATATAATAACAATTTCTGCTCAGCATGTTGGGTCAATAAATAGGTTAATTAATTCAGCACAACATTCAGAAGAAAGGGATAGATTTTATTGGATTTGCCAATCCATTGTATATATTTTTTCTTATTTAGGATGACCATTGAATTTCAAAACAAAAAAGAAAAATAAAGGAAAAGGGAAGATAATTAGTTCACTTAACCAACATGTATTTAGGTGTGCAAATTGATTTAGGAGATACTAAAATAAACAAAATGTGCTCCCTGATTCTAGCAATATAAGAAAATCTAGTTTTACCAAATGTCACATTTTAATGGTTAAAATATTCTGTTTTAAATCAAATAATTTGACCAAATAATACTTACTTTAAATTATATTTGTAGATTTTTTGTCCAAATGCTTTATATGGCATGCAGACTTTGAAGTGAATGGAAAATTTATTTATGCACGTAATATTTCTTTTTACTAAATGTTTATTAGTGGATAGAATCTATTTTGGCGACTGTATTTACCATTTGACATAAAATAACTTACCCTTTAAAAGTAAATGCACAGCCAAAACCGGTTTGGCTCAGTGGATAGAGCGTCGGTCTATGGACTGAAAGGTCCCAGGTTCGATTGCGGTCAAGGGCATGTACATTGGTTGTGGGCACATCCCCAGTAGGGGGTGTGCAGGAGGCAGCTGGTCATGTTTCTCTTTCATCGATGTTTCCAGCTCTCTAGCCCTCTTCCCTTCCTCTCTGTAAAAAAGTCAATAAAATATATTTAAAAAAATAAAAAAAAAATAAAAGTAAATGCACATTGTGTTTAAGTATACCTTGTGCTAATCATGCACTCTGTACTTTTTTGACTCATACATATTTTTGGAGTTCAAATATTCCTGGAATACTATAATGGTACACACCTCCCCCCCCCAGACACACACACAGACACATACTTAGTATATTTTCTGTTTAACTTATTTCTCAATTTTAGTGTACATAAAAAAAAAATAACATTTTAGCCCTAAGTGGTTTGGCTCAGTGTACAGAGCATCGAACTGCGGACTCAAGGGTCCCATGTTCGATTCCAGTAAAGGGCATGTACCTTGGTTGCAGGCACATCCCCAGTAGGAGGTGTGCAGGAGGCAGCTGATTGATATTTCTCTCTCATCAATGTTTCTAACTCTCTTCCACTCCGTTACTCTCTATAAAAAAATCAATAAAATATATTTTATTTTTTTAATTTAAAAAAATATATTTTATTGATTTTTTACAGAGAGGAAGAGAGAGGGATAGAGAGTTAGAAACATTATGAAGAATATCCCAAAAATCAACCTGTATATGTGAATAATATTACCTCCAAAATATGAGCAAACAGTGTGGTATGTCACAAGAATGTTTAGGTAAACTATATTTTATCCTACCATTTGGACTAAAATTTTAAACACTAGAGTTGTGACAACTCATTTTATAAAAAATTTTTTTTAATCATAAAAAAAGTTTTCCATAGTATGACATATGAGAAAAATGCAATGAAGCTCTTTGATTTCTTCAGAATAATGCAGTTTCAACTGTTTTGTATACAGAAGTGAGAGATGCATAAAATATTGGATTGTGAAGAGTTTGGTTAAGTTAGAAATAGTATTTAATACTCTCCTTATATTGCCTCAAGTAAGTCTCACCAGACTACAGAATTGATTTAATGTAGAGCAAAAAAATCTCTGGAGAAGGAGAAGGGAAATACATCACTTTAGTTAGTAGAAGTAGAATGAGTTAGATCAATGAAATCAGGAATGAGCATATGTAAAATATTGGAAAACAGCAGACAGGAAAAGAAAGAAGAAAGCAGAGTATTTGCACTCTTACAGCCAGAGGAGTGAAGTAAGTCATGAACATAGTTGAGTTTAACCAAATTAAACCTAAGTTATAACAAATGGAATTGCACTGACTCCACTCCAAGTTTCCCTGGCTATTTCCCACCATGCTTATAATGAAAACTAAAGGCCCAGTATACGAAATTCATGCACAGGGAGTGGGGGGGGGGGGGAGGGCTGTTTCTCAGTCCGGCAGACAGGAAAAGAAAGAAGAAAGAAGAAATTGGGCCTAAACAGACAGTTGGACATCCCTCTCACAATCCAGGACTGCTGGCTCCCAACTGCTCACCTGCCTTCCTTCCTGATTGCCCCTAACTGTTCTCCCCTGCAGGCCTAGTACCCCCCACTACTCTCCCCTATAGGCCTGGGTACCCTACAACTGCCCTTCCCTGCAGGCCTGGCAGCCCTCAACTTCCCGCCTCTGCTGGCCTGATCACCCCTAACTGCCCTCCCCTGCAGGATTGATTGCTCCCAACTGCCCTTCCACGCAGACCTGGTCCCTCCCAACTGTCCTCTCCTGCTGGCCATCTTGTGACGGCCATCTTGTGTCCACATGGGAGCAGCCATCTTTGACACATGGGGGTAACCATCTTGTGTGTTGAAGTGACAGTCATTTTGCATACTACTCTTTTATTTGATAGGATAGAGGCCTGCTGCATGGGTGGGGGCCAGCTGGTATACCCTGAAGGGTGTCCTGGATCAGGGTGGAGGTTTCCTTGGGGCATGGGGCGGCCTGGGCGTGGGGCCTGTGATGGTTTGTAAGCTGGCCGTGCTCCCTGGTGACCCAAGAGGAGACCCTGGGATCTGGGACTTATTTATCTTCTATAATTGAAATTTTGTAGCCTTCAGCGGAGGCCAGGGTAGGCCAGGAACTTGGCTTCCTCCATCACCAGGGAAACCCAAGCCTCCTGCTTGCTAAGTGGCCACAGCCATTTTTGTTTGGATTTATTTATCTTCTA
The DNA here is from genome assembly GCF_964339955.1 of Pipistrellus hanaki. Lineage (NCBI taxonomy): Eukaryota > Metazoa > Chordata > Mammalia > Chiroptera > Vespertilionidae > Pipistrellus > Pipistrellus hanaki. Next base: position 16,161,620 of record NC_140524.1, on the reverse strand, counting down.
TAATTGAAACTTTGTAGCCTACAGTGGAGGCCAGAGCTGGCCAGGGTGTGTAGGAAGCTTGGCTTCCTCCATTGCCTGGGAAACTGAAGCCTGCTGCTCACTTCTTTGTTGGGTTATTTAGCATACTCACTTCTGATTGGCTGGTGGACATGGCTTGTAGGTGTAGCGGTGGTACAGTCAATTTGCATATTTCTCTTTTATTAGGTAGGATAGTTTATTCAAATGAAGTAAATAATAATCAGAAAGTTGATTAGTGATCAGAGTAAATTATGATCCAATCAGCTTCACCATCAGGGAGAGAATGATAAGGAATTTATTTCCTAGGGGTCTATTTCAAGAATAGACAAAGTATAAAAGATCATATAGACTATAGAGACATACTTAAATTATACATAAAATGAATTGTATTGAACATGCATAAAAGAGCTTATTTTGTATACCACAGACTGTTGTATAACTGACTTTATCTTAGTTAGTGTCAATAAAGTAAATATTTCATGAGTTCATGTCAACATATCTCTTCCATGCATGGCTATTGCCAGGGGAACTCTAGCACTGATAGAAGGTAACTCAGTTTGGGTTGCTAGCAATTGTGACAGTTTGATTATTTGATTAGACTGTATTGTGTTTGATGCTACAAAAGGGGATGAATCCCATGCTAAGGGGATGGAATAGGAAAGCATGGGATTTAAGAATGTTTTAAACACTTTTTATGCCAATGACTTCAATATGTGTTTGGCACTTTTTGTTACTAAGATTGACAGTATTGCTTATGGCATTATCTTCACAATTACTTTTATTTTTAAGATACATATCTCATAGAACAGCTCAGTAAAGGAATGCTTTTGTAGGGGAGACTGCTTTTTGCAGTTTTACAGCTGCACTGACAGGCACAAAAAGAAGTTTAGTGACAAGGTCAGGCAGTGAGTCACAGAGCAGCAAGGGCTCTGGGTACCATCAGATGTTGTCAGTGTACTCACTTCCCTTGTAAATCACAGTGCTTTGTACTACAAAAGACTTGGCAATATTTACTTGCAGATACATTTCAAAATTATCTTTTTCTTAGACAATGCAGTCACATGGATGTTTTTGTAGAACTCTACCAGTATTTCTTAACCTCTGAACTATTGAAAAGCCAGTCATACATTATTCTCACTTTTTTAAGGCACTTTTATGTGTGTGGCAAAATACTGTCTGGGAATTTAGAACGTGACATACACTCAGATACATGCAAAGAATTATTTCCTATATTATCTGTGTATATAAAAGGCTGTGTCCATCTGTCCAACTGGTAGCTATGACATGCACTGACCACCAGGGGGAAGACACTCAATGCAGGAGCTGCCGTGATGCGCACTGGCCATTTAAATATAAATGGCACCATAGATTTGGTGCTGACAAACCAATACTCAGCTTCCCCCAAGTGGGATACAGGCCCCACTACCAACTTGAGCAACACCCCACCAAATCACAGCCAATGCTGCCAAGACCTCCTGGTGCAAAATGTGGCCTAAAGCCTAGCCCAGCCCAACCTGGAAATGGTCATTGTGGGCACCTGGTAACTATGTCACATAGTAACACCCAGCTTCCTCTCTCTAGCAGTTAGCCTCCTTGGAGTTTCTTCAGCCCAGGAGTACAACCTGCTTTATAGCCAGGTACAAACATTTTACACTTTAACCAAATGTCTGTGAAGCATTTTCCCATCCTCATATCATTTGATCCTCACAGAAGTCCTGGAGTAGGTAGATAGAAGACTCAGTGGAATCCTTTTTTTCCTTTTCTTTAGCCAGAAAACGAAGATTTAGAAAGCTTAGAAACTTGACCCAACTGAAAAGAACTAAGAAATGGAATGTGAAAATGACTTCAGGTTTTCTCACTGTGCAGAATATAGTCAAACACTGCTACAGTTAAATATTTTACCCTTTGTTCTTCTTGTGTGATCTATAATAATAATCTGCTTTGTGTTGATATTTACTGCTGTGTTGTTGACAATTACCTGAAAGAGAAATTGGGGTAAAGCATTACGCTGGAAAAAGTTTAACTAAATCAGAAAGCAGGTCTAATTAAGCAAGTTTATTATATTATATATAATCTCTAATTTGATTCGTGCATTCACAATACGTATAAAACTCTCACTGGCACCAATAGCACATATGTGTTTTGATCTGTCTTTGTTGATAGTGAATTTAATTGACACTTCTATTATAGAGAAAGGGCAAATATCAATATTAAAATATTTCTTCTAATAAATTTCCTTTCAATCTGTACACCAAGACACTAGTTTAAAATAATCATGTGGTAAATATGTTGTTAAATACAAGAATACTTCTTTAAGCAAAACATGTTTCAGACTAAATTTATTTATTTAACTAGTGGCCCGATGAATGAAATTTGTGTAAAGGGGGGCCCTTCAGCCCAGCCTGGACCCTCTCCAATCTGGTACCCCTTGGGGGATATCCTAGGGATCGGACTGAAACCAGCAGTTGTACATCCCTCTCACAGTCCAGGACTGCTGGCTCCTAACTGCTCACCTGCCTGCCTGCCTGATCACCCCTAACTTCTCCCCTGACTGATCACCCACAACTGCCTGATCACCCACAACTGCCCCCCTGCTTGGTCACCACCAACTGTCCCCCCTGCTGCTCTGGTGATCCCTAACTGCACCCCTGCCAGCCTGGTTGCCCCAAACTGCCCCCCCCCACCTATGTTTTCGCCCCTCACTGCACCCCTCTGCCAGTCTGGTTGCCCCTCACTGCCCCCCCCACCTGCCTAGTTGCCCCTCACTGCCACCTCTGCCAGCCTGGTCACCCCAACTGCCCACCTCTTCCAGCCTGGTCACCGCTCACTGACCCTCCTGCTGGCCTGGTCACCCCATGCAGCCTGCTGGTCAGTTGTTACTGTGAGGGTGTCATGACAAATTTGCACATTACCCTTTTATTAATATAGACTAGAGGCCTGGTGAACAAAATTTGTACAAGAGTGGGCCTTTCTTCCCCTGGCTGTCAGCACCAGCTTCCCTCTGGCTGCCGGCAGGCACCCAGGATCTGGGCTTCCCTCCAGCCCTGGCTTTGTCCAGAAGGTCGTCTGGAAGAACATCCAGTATAATTAGCATATTATGCTTTTATTTTTATACATATTGATTGGGCTCCATCTTAGGCTAGCAAGAATAAATTAAAAACAACTAAAATATGGTCCCTGGTATCAGGAAGTTTACTATCTATAAAACTGACATACTGGCAAGCACACAATAGAGTTTAATATACTACTAGAATGTGGGTGGGTATGGCCCCTGCCTTAGCTTTTCACATTCTAAAGCTAAGGAGTCTTGGGAAGATTCCACAGGGACTAATGCATTTGTGAATAGTCAGGCTAATGGGTAGAAACAATTAGTATAACTTGTATGTGACACCCAACGTAAGTAACCATAATGTAGAAGAAAATATGTTATGTAGAGTTCATGGTCAGCAAATTCCTTCAGTGTTCTGAGATTTAAAAATATATATAGATGAAAGAAAAATGTTTGAATTCTTCCAAAGTCCCCTCTAGCAGTGTAGACTAAGTGAGAATTCTTAGTGACCTGAAATATCTAGATGACTAGGCTTAATAGTTGAGATTATACATGGCCAATAGTATATAGAATTGGTTGAAAGTGAAAATTTATTGGAATGGTTCACATTTTGAAACTTTACATTATAATACAAAGCCAAAATCCTCTTTTATTCAGGATCCATACAGTTTTACTGGTCACCATGCAAATCTAGTGCATAAATATATGACAATTTTAAATTGATATACCCCACAAATTCAAATTCTGAAGTCTTTTTCTACAAAATAGAAGAGTAGTGTGATTATAAGAATCCTCAGTAACAAAATCAGTACACTTTCTTCTGAAGGTATTGATTATCTTTTCAAGATAGTCCTTGAAAATCTTTTTTGAAGATCTTTCCCTGCCAGCAGTATCAACAACGGGCCACAATGAGTTTCAATTTAATATATTCCTTTGCTTAATTCCCATGATACTTTACACTTGAATGGATATGACATATCTTCTGGCAATATTTATATGAATATAAGATATTAAATAATATGTAACATTTCAAACTTTTCTTACTGAACTGTTTCCATGGGAACCAAAGACATACTGAAAATTAAAACATAAAATTTTTCTGTATCAGATAGATATGAGGCATTTTCTTAAAGATTCTGCTGCACAAAAGCTAAAATCACTAACTCCATCAATTAGACATTAATTGCCTAACTGAATTTCTTAAAGGTCACAGGAGGAAACATAAAATGTATTTTAGGCAATTTGACTTTAAACACATCACCTTTATAAAAGGCCAAATCAAAAATTCTAAATTACATCAATATAAAATGGTTGCAGATATTTTAACTTTAATTATAACATAGAGATTAATAATAAAGGAGATTCATTCTAACTTAACCTATACAGTGGACTGTAGGATTTTTTTTATTATTATTTAGAATTGTCCATAAAGATGAATACATTATTTTAATAGATTTTCCTAGCAAGATATTACATAGATGGCATTCAGATTGTGGAGAAGAGAAATACATTTTAATGATATTTTGTGAGGGATTAGTGAAAAGAAGTACGTGTATTGAATTTCACATGTTTTAACTAGAATTGTAGGTTCCCAGAAGGCAAAGCATTTTATATTCATCTAATATGTTTGGCAATCCTATATAAAAAGGAGGTAATATGGAAATTGGCCATCACTCCAACACATGAGATGGCCGCCCCAATGTGGTCAAATATGGCTGCCTCCATGTGGACAAAGATGGCCACCATAAAATGGTTGGAAGGGAAGGGCTGTTGGTGGCAATCAGGCCTGCATGGGGGCAGTTGGGGAGGACCACGCCTGCAGGGGAGGGCAGTTGGGGGGGGATCCTATATGGCAAGGGAGGGCAGTTAGGGGCAATTGGGCTGGCAGGGGAAGGCAGTTAGGGGTGACCAGGCCTGCAGGGAAACAGTTAGGCATCAATCAGGCTGGCAGAAGAGTGGTTAGGGGGTGATCAGGCTGGCAGGCAAAAATGGTTAGGGGCAGTCAGGCAGGCAGGTGAGCAGTTGGGAGCCAGCAGTCCTGGATTATGAGAGGGATGTCTGGCAGTAGGACATCTTTCGAGGGGTCCCAGATTGCAGAGGGTGCAGGCTGGGCTGTGGGACACACATATATACATACACACACCCATGCACAAATTTCTAATATATTAGAATCTTAATAAAAGTTTATTCATGAAAATAAGTGTATAGTATCAAGAAGAAAACAGGAAAGTGAATAAATGTAAGCCCATTTTAAATTGATAAAAAGTAAGCTAAATTTCACTTCTTAATTTTTTTTATCTTGAATTCTATTATAAGTATCAAGAAGCAGGCTGAACCTTCAATACTTTGCTTGAAAATCTTGGCTAAATATTCAAGTTCACTGCTTACAAGTCCTGCTTTCCATGTAACTATAGGGCACAATTCAGCAAAGGTTTCTGTCAATATAACAAGGATCCTCTTTCTTCTAGTTTCTGATAACATATTAATCATTTCCTTCTGACCCCTCAGCAGCAGTGCCTTTATAAACATCTATATTTCTATCAACAATCTGTTTATTATAACTTAGGTATTCCCTAAGGCAATATAAACTTTCCCTACTATGTTTTTCATTTTCTTGTGTTCTCACCAGCAACAACTTTAAATTAAGTCTGCTCAAGTCCAGCTAGGAATTTCTTATCATGCCCCTCGAAATTCTCTAGACTCTAACAGTGACTCAGTTCAGATCCCATAGTTGCTATCAAAATCCATATTATTTTCTATTGTTGCTATAATAAATTACCATAAACTTAACAGCTTAAAACAACATATTTATTTTCTTATAGTTCTACAGGTTACAAGTCTAAAGTAAAGGTTTCATCATGGCTGTGTTACTTTCTGGAGGCCTCAGGGCAGAATTCTTTTCTTTGACTCAGCTTCTAGAGAGGTTCTCACATTCCTTAATTCATGGACCCTTCATTATATCATTCTAACTTCTTGCTTCCATCCTCACATCTCTTTCTAATAACTCTTATTCTCCTGCCTCCATTTTATAAAGACCACTGTGATTATTTGGGGGTCACCTACATAATCAAGGGTAATATCCCAATCTCAAGGTCCTTATTTAAACACATCTGCAAAAATACTTTTAACATAGAATATGACACACATACACATGTTCTAGGGGTTTGGATGTGAATATCTTTGGGGTATTATTATTCTTCCTACCACAGACTATAAGGTATAAACTCATAGCAATAAAAAAAAAAAACAAAAAAAAAAACAGGAAAGAAGATAACAATGAGAGATTTAAATTGTTTTCAAAGATAGAAGCATGATAGTTTACTTACAAAGACAGGGTAGAGTGTAAGTGCCAATTGAGTAAAACACTGACAAAAACAAAACAATTCACCCTGAAGGATCTGTGAGGGCCTCAATGTTTAGGCAAAGCAGAAGGTGGAAGTAAGCTGTGTAGATAGAATCAGAAGTTTGTTCCTCTCCTAATTTCTAAGATAAATTAATCTGAGAGTCTCCCAACTTGGGGATGCCACATAAAAATTGAATGAGACACATACCTAAAGGAGAATTAAGTAAAAATTAAATTATTAAGCCTGTGATCTCATCCTCTACTTTGTGCCCAGAAACAAGCTGCCATAAACATACTTAATGAGGTAATTTAAGAAATCTTCTCTGAAGACATTGTAAGAAGACTTTCAGATACTAAGTATTTTTAGCCTTGTATTCCATACCAACTCAACTATCAATGAAGTGGAATAGAATATGGGAGGATTCAAACATTTGCCTACTGAGTACTCTAATTGAGAAAGGTACTGGAGAATGTATTTTAGAAAAGAAGACAGAAAGACATAGAACTCAAAAACTCAAAATATAGGAGATCAAGCTTTGGGGATGATAAAAGGAAGTTTCAGAAAAACATCTTTTGAAGCAGGCATAGGAACAAACAATCCAGGTGAGAAAAGGGGAAGCTGAAATATCCAGAAGGAAGATCACTAAGTTTATATATATATTTATATATATATATATTTATTTTTTTATTATTATTTTTTTTAACGAAAAAACCATTGAAACCTGTAAAGAATTTTTGTGAGTTTATTTGAGCCAAACTGAGATAATGCTCTGAAGAATGGTGGGTTACATTTCCATATTTATACATTGCAATCAAAGGAAAGGGACATAGGTGAGTTACATGAAATTCACTGGTGATAGATTAGGGAGGTGGGACAGAGCAAAGTGGGGAAACCTCTGGGATAGGGTAAAAGGTGAAATGATGGCCATGTGCTTCTTTTACAGAGATGGATACAGGATACTTTAAGGTAATTAACAGTTGACAATTAACTTGATAACAATAACAATGAGGGAATGTCTTGAGGCCATTTGTTGTTCCCTGAGGGGTCAGAGGTAAAAAGGAAGTTACAAGTTACCCAGACATCTCACAGATAAGTTATCTTAGAGGCAAAAAAGCAAATGGGCTCAGTAAAGAAGATATAAGTTGATCTTTGTCAGGTGAAATATCTGGGACATGACCACCCACTATAACCTGTTTGTAGTTAGATATTTAATTTTCAAACCATCTTTTGTGGTTATTTTAGGTCTCTGAGTTTGCAAGACTGCCAGACAGGCCTTCCCTGAGCCTGTCAGGTTAGCATGTAGCTCTTTTCTTTCACATATGAAAATTGGCCATATATGATGTTTTGAAACATTTAGATAAATTATTAATATATATTTTCTAGATATTTTGAAGTATTTGGAGAAAAATGGAAGAACAGGTACTTAAAAGCCAATCAAGTAATTGAGAATAAGGAAGTGGAAGGGGATGAGTACATTATTAACTCCAGGACAAATGTGTTTTAAAGAAAGTAAATGTAGCCATAGTTCAAAATATGGTCAAACAATGAACAATATTTACAACATCATTAATGAAAATGTTGAATACTGATTTAATAGCAACAAAAAACTAAGATATAATGAAATAGGGAAATTGGCTTGGGAAAGTGGGGTGGAGTGTAGTATAAAATGAAAAATCTTCAACTATCATAATGCTTTTTCAATAGTCAGTGAATAATGTCTACAACCTATGAATCCAAAAAGAGCAATGTATGTATATTATTTACAAATATGGCAGTTAATGTTGTGGGGTCGAATTCTGGGTTCAAAATAAGACCACAGTATGCTGATGATTAATTTAAAAAAGCAAGCAAGGATTTATTGAAATATCTGGCCAGGACAGCCGCGAGAGCACCACCCGCAGGTGGTCTCCACACGACTGAGAAGCTTTAGGAGCAGGTAGTTATTTTTAAAGGTTCTGAGAAGGAAAACCCCTATTTTGCAACAAACTGTTGTTTGGAATTTTCTGCTGTTCTTCCTAGATAAAATGTTGCTTTCTAGTTTGCTTTAGCCCGTTTGAAGAATAAAGATAAACTTAGCTGTCTGACCTTGTAGGCCAGAGACCAGATATGCCCACAATCTCAATACCATGCCAGGTGCACCTTCTCAATTGGATAGAACAGCATTGTTTTTCAAGGCCAGCATCGAGATAACCACTAAGTGCACATAGGGCTGGCTCTTTAATAAAAAAATAAAATAAAAAAAAGGAAGTTCTGCCTGTAACCTTGCTTAGAATTTGAATTCATCCTATTAAAGTTAATATCAGTAGAAACAGCTGCAATAATTAAACTGATTGCTTTTCATGAACAGAATTAAGGGACAGGAGGGTGGGACAGATGAAGAAAGATTATTATTATAAGCCATTTTGCATTTTATTTTTTTTAAAATATGTGCATGCTGCCCAGCCAGTGTGGCTCAGCAGTTGAGCATTGACCCAGGAAGCAAGAGGTTGCTGAATTGATTCCAGGTCAGGGCACATGCTTGGGTTGTGGGCTGAATCCCCAATATGGGATGTGCAGGAGGCAGATGATTAGTGATTCTCATCATTGATGTTTCTCTCTCCCTCTCCCTTCCTCTCTCTGAAATCAATAACATGGTTAAAAAATAATGTGCACATATAACTGGTAAAATGTAAATCACATTTTAATTGAAATATACAAATATAAAAATAATGTGAAATCCCTCCATATACTCTACAATTTCAATTGGCTAGGAAAATTCATTGTATCTCTTAAGTTCTAGCATAATATGTGACTCACATTACTGGTTAAATGATCTATGGGTATTGTGCTATAAATACATAGTTTGCTAATATTTAGAAAACTTGTATGGAATTTATTTCTTGCTAGGCTCTATTTGGGGTGCTTCAACATATATTAAGTCATTTCATTTTCATAACAACCCTTAAAGTAGTTACATATAGCATACAATTTAATTAGTACATAAACACATTTGGGTAGTAGTATTCTCATTTTAAACGTTAGAAAACACGGCTGTGAAAACACTTAGGGAATGAAACCTAAGTTTTCTTGGTTATAATGTCTTTGCTGAACATTAAATAATAAGATATGTATGAGGCAATTAGCAGGAATTCTGGATTACAAATGTATACAAAGAATAATGTATATGAATATTAATCTACAAAAATAATTTAAAGATAATTTTATAAAATCCTACTCCCTGTGTATAGTAAAGGGTTATATATTTGTTTAAGGCAAATAAACAAATTTATGTTTTCCACAGTATATCTGGTTTAGTATTTAATATAAAAATCTCCCTTGTTTTATATGTACTTATCTACATTTGTCAGATACAATTTTCACATAAATTCTATATATCTTAAGCATATCTATACTTATTAGCTTACTGTATGTTCATTTAAAAGAATGAGATAAGCGTGTGTGTGTGTGTGTGTGTGTGTGTGTGTGTGTGTGTATAAAATAATAAAAGCAAAATTAAATGCCAAAAATATGTATATGACAGTCCCTCCTTACCCATGGTTTTTCTTACCAAGGTTTCAGTTGCCTGTGGTCAACCACAGTTTGAAAATATTAAATGGAATCCAGAAATAGGCAATTCATAGGTTTTAAATTGTGCACTGTTCTGAGTAGTGTAATGAATTCTCAAGCGGTCCCACTCCATCCTGCCTTGGACATGAATCACCTCTTTGTATAGCATATCCATGATATAAAGCTCCCTGCCCAATAGTCACTTAGTAACTGTCTAGGTATCAGATTGTCACAAAATGGCAGTGCTATTTTCAAGTAACTGTTGTAATAGCCTATGGGTATGTCAGAATGCCTACGTCAATCATCTTACTTCATGTCATTACATAGGCATTGTATCATCTCACATCATCACAAGAAGGGTGAGTATAGTACAGTAAGATATTTTTAGATATCATATTTTGAGAGAGAGACATAATTTTATTAAATTATACATGTATAATTGTTCTCTTTTATTTCTAGTTATTTTAATATCTTACTGTGCCTAATTTATAAATGATCAAAGGTATGTATGTATAGGAAAAACCATCCACAATTTTGTTGTTACTCCTTAGAGCTTTTGTATTACCAACCTTATAAAGCACAGTGCTAGGCAGCCAGACCATACTCATATGACAATAAGTATTTACTTAGTGAAACAATTGTAAGTTCTGCTTGAAAGATATCAAATCAGGAAAAAAAAGTGAAAGGGACTATTGTTCTCTGATCTCTTTCACAATTTATTTAACAAATATGTCCTTACTCACTTGCCAAAATTAGTAGTTACTCAACAATATGGCCTATTAATGACAATACAGAGAATACATAATTACTAATGCTTAAACAAGATCAAAAGCCTAAATTAGAACAAAACTTAAGGGAATAGTTATAACAGTGATTTAATTTTTCCCCTTCATTTTCTTTGTTGTTCTTCTTTTTCCAGCTTTATTGATAAATAATTGACATAATTGACTGTATAAGCTTAAGGCATATATAATGATAATTTGATTTACATATATTGTGAAAGAATTACCACAACAAGTTTAGCTAACATTTATCTTTTTATATAGATACAATAAAAAGAAAAGAATAAAGCAAAATTATCCTCTTCGGATTTATGATTTTTGTTTTGAGAGACCCTGTGCAAAGTTGAGAGCACATTAAGTATTAAAAGTTTATGGCACCGCAAGACCTTTGTAAAGGCCATAGTTTATAAAATGTAGTTCTTTATTATCTCAAAAAGCAGACCCATAAATTTATATGAAAGATTTTTAAGTGGCACAATTTATAATAAGTAAAATACAATAAACATCCATTTCAAAGAGAGATTTTAAAAAGCAGTTGATTTTTAACCAAGATTATAAATAGAAGTGGGTCAAACATCTTGTTAGAATCCTCCTAAGCCTTAGTGGCCTCGCCTCCTTAACAATTGACTGGATGTATCCCCTTCTTTTTGTGAAAGATGTGGAGAAAAAGCTATAGACACATTCTGAATGTTTATTGACTGTAAGCATTGAGTATATTATGAATTTTGAAAATTCAGACGCATTTAAAAATCAAGTTGTCTGAATTAAAAATGTAGAGGAGCTATATTTCCTCTCACTTATTTATTCATATAATCAACAAACATTTATTGAAAGATGTACTATGTGCCAAAACCGGTTTGGCTCAATGGATAGAGCATCGGCCTGCAGACTGAAGGGTCCCAGGTTCGATTCCGGTCAAGGGCATGTACCTTGGTTGCGGGCACATCCCCAGTAGAGGGTGTGCAAGAGGCAGCTGATCAATGACTCTCTCTCATCAATGTTTCTCTCTCTCCCTCTCTCTTCCTCTCTGTAAAAAAGTCAATAATATATATATAAAGAAAGATGTACTATGTGCCAAGCATTATGGTAGATGATGGAAACACAAAAATAAGTAAGACAATCCTTGCTTTCAATGATCTTAGAATCAAATAATAAATTTACTGTCTACATACATAATGCCATGAAAGAAATAAGTACTGGGAAATATGGAATCATGTAGAAAAACCTCTAGTTCTGCTTTTGTATAGAGGAAGTGGAGTTATAGAAAACTTCTAGAGATGAATGCTGTTCCTATTGATATTTCCAAAATTCCTAAATTTGTCATTCTGCTGTGATATATTTTCCCTTTTTTATTTTAGAACAGCTTTAGATTTACAGAAAAATTGCAAAGGTAGCACAGATTTCCCATATATCCCACACCCAGTAACCCCTGCTATTAACATCTTATATTAGTACTAGAACCCTGGTGCATGAAATTCGTGCACGATAGGGTCCCTAAGCCTGGCTGGCAATCAGGGCCGATCAGGGCCTTCCTTCCCCTGGCTGCTGGCTACTGGCTGGGGTCTTCTTTCCTTCATTTTGAACCACCCCCTAGTGGTCACTGCACATCATAGCAAGCAGTTGAACTCCTGGTTGATCAAACTCCTAGTCAGTTGAACTCTCAAGGGGACAATTTGCCTATTAGTCTTTTATTATATAGCATGATTCATTTGCTATAACTAAATTTATTTTCACTAGCAAAGTACAGTTGTTCAAAAGCCCCAAGGACATAATCAGTGACAGAATATTATTTTCTTGTGTCAGAGATGAAAAGCTTATTGAAATAAAATTCATCATATTATAGTTGGGGCACTTACACTTTCAGCAACCAAATCACTCTTTCCTGTAAGTTCTGGAAAAAGCTAAAACCTAACCAATATCACTATTTATTTATTTTTAAAACATATTTGTATTTATTTCAGAGAGGGAGAGAGAGAGAGAGAGATAGGAACATAAATGATGACAGAGAATCATTGATCAACTGCCTCATGCATGTCCCACACTGGGGACTGAGCCCACAGCCTGGGCTTGTACCTCTACCAGGAATCAAACCATGACCTCCTGGTTCATAGATCAAATGCTCAACCACTAAGCCAGGTCACCCTGGCCGTCAATTTAATATTTCCACAAAATCAGGTCAAAAGAGTGAAAATTTTATTAGAGGGTTACAAAATTAATAGGAAAGGTTCTTATTCTTAACCTCATAGTAATGTTATCCATAAAAAATAGGTCAAATTAACAAAACCAGAACCAATTCAGATTGTACACATATTAGATCATATATAGACTAAATATAATTAATTCTCAAATTAACTTAATTATTTTTGTAATAAATAAAACATCTACTTATGTTTAATACCAAAACATGGTATTCTCATGCACTGCATAATGATGTTTCTGTCAAAGGTAGACCACGCATACAATGGTAGTCCCATAAGATTTTAGTGCAACTGAAAAATTTGTATTGCCTAGTGATGTCATGACCATCATAATATCATAGTGCAGTGTATTACATACTTATGGTGATGTTGGTGTAAACAAGCCTACTATATTGCCAGTCATATAAGAGTATAGCACATACAATTATTTGTGGTACATAATATTTGGTAATGATATAAAAAAGGTTTGCTATAAAGCAGTAGTATGCTGTGTTATGCCGGCAGCAGCCTCATACTAGTACATCTCATGCATACCTCATTTCTTGATTGCACCTTTTTTGTGTGCTTTATTTGATCTTGTGTTGTTTTGTACAGTAACATGTTATGCAAGCTATTCAGGCTTGTACTTAGGAGCAATAGTCTATCAAGTTTATTTAAACAAGACATGTGGCCTACTGGCTACAAGTTTGACATGTTTGGGCTATACCATATAGCTTGGGGTTCTATTAGGCTGTACTATCTAGGTTTGTGTAAGTGCACTCTATGATATTCGTACAATGAAAAAAATTGTCTAATGATGCATTTTTTGGAACATATCCTTGTAGTTACATATATGACTATATGTAAAAATAAAATGCTTTAGGAAAATTTAATATCTTATTTGATGAAATTCTTAAATGAGGAGGCCTGTTATCTGGGATTTATTTATCTTCTATAATTGAAACTTTGTAGTCTTGAACGGAGGCCTGGGCTGGCCAGGGTGTGCAGAAAGCTTGGCTTCCTCCATTGCCAGGGAAATCCAAGCCTCCTGCTTGCTCCGTGGCTGCAGCCATCTTGGTTGGATTAATTTGTATATTCGCTCCCAATTGGATTATAGGTGTAGCAGAGGTATGGTCAATTTGCATATTACTCTTTTATTAGATAGGTTGTATCTTGGGAATATATCTATGTCAGGATACATAGATCTAGTTCATTTTATTTTTTGTAATACATTAAAATGTTATAGAATGTATGTACCATAATTATTTAATCATTTTCTATCTGAGCACTTATGCTGTTTCTTATGTATTTCTTATGTGTTTCTTATGTATTCTATACACAATGCTGCAGTAGAAATCCCTGTCCATACATTTTTGAGCACACGAATAGCATTTATGTAGGGAAAAAATTAGAGAAATAGAAATGGCACAACAAAGGGTTTCTACATGTGAATTTTTAATACTATCAAACAGTTCTCAAAAAGAACAAAAGATTATGTCAATCTGTATTTCCAACAACAGTGATAGTTAACTGCTATCCTCTGCAAACTGTTTTTTTTTTTTTAACTAAGGGGATTTTCCTTCAATCCATGGCTGTAGTAGTCACTAAGAAAAAGAAAATAGTTCTTAGATTTCACAGGCCCTGCATTTCCGATCTAGAAACCATGTTTGCACACATTCATATAATAAGTTCAAGGCCTAAGTAAAGACTGACTTGTAAATATAGTTTTTTAAACTGAAAAGTCCATCATAGGCTAAATAGTGGGTTCGCTAAGCATTGTTACAGACTGAGAATGTGAAATAGCATTCAGTACCAGACAGAAGATAGTAGAGCTGCATTTTATGGAAGAAGATAAGTTCTAAAGCAAGCTAATAAGGCCAAAATTACAGTCATCTTTTTCTTCCTTACTGGAAGAGCTCCCTGTTTCTTTTATTGAGAACCAGATGAAGGAGCTGTGTTTCATTTAAAGGCAATATTGTGTTGATACCATTGTAATAACCTGATTATATTTAATAGAAAAAGAGTAAAATGGGAGACCAAAAGATATAAGCATGCCATTTACACAGCTTTGCCAAAAAGCTGCATGTAGCCTTCTCCAAGTTTATTCCCTGCTGATTGATGGGGGAAGGGGTTGTACAAAAGCAGTTTAGAGGCATGCCCAGTAAGGTTTGAGTGATCTGGGAGGCTAATTGCTCATCAATTACACCTGGAAACAGGTAATTTGCCAGGATGGGTGTGGCCACTGCAAGCTTGAGAATTCTAACTATATAAACATCTAGACAGAAAAGCTTCTCTGTCTCTTGGCACCAGGGCATCTGGCTCTTGGGACTTCTGTTGTAGAGGAACATTCCTCTGCAGTCATGTTGAACTCCTCACATGGACTGATGGGCTTTAATCTGTCCTGACTGCTGAACCACACCAGGCTGCAATATTGATCAGAAACTCTGGACACTGGCCCTGTTTCTGACTTTATTGAACTCCCAGCTGTCCCTCTTCCAGGACTGGCTTAAGGGGCAGGGTACTTTGGAACCTGAAAAATACAACTCCATGACAATAAAACCTTCTTCCACAATACAACCTCCCATGGAGGCTTCTTAAAATGCTTATTTCAGCTGTGCCACAAGAACTTCTCTCCCCTAAATGACAGGGGCGTTTCATCCACTGGTATCAATGTAACATATTATATTTTTAACTCCTTGATTCACTTGTCATGGTGAACTGATTACACCCTAAGAGGTCTGTAGAACATGAGAGGGTCCTAAGAAACAGTGAGTGACATCCACCATGTTATGCTGACTCAGGAAATAAGCATTTTGAAGTGGCCTGTGGGAAGATGATTTAAACTGTAACTTTTGCCTCTCTCACACTTCATACTGAGTATGTATCATTCTGCGAATCAGCAGTGCTAATAAAAGAGAACATAAATATGGCTATTACATGCCAGCATCATTTCAGAAATACATCTCAAATTATAGCATGGTGTTAATTGTTTAGTAAATTACTAATTTTATTATATAACATTAAATTAATAACATGTTCTAATTAATTTTGGAAATTGCTGATTTTTATCCCTATATGGCATTTGTATATGTCTGTCGAGGCGAAAATAGTTAAAATGACTCAAATAGAAGTAAAATGCTTTATTGAGTAGATTCACATTTGGCAGTTTCTCAAAACCAGGCAACTCACTGTACTCACCTGTCAAAACAGCTGTACTTTTTAATAAGGATTGTGTTAAATAGGCATTATGTGTTTTTGTCTGCCAAGAGCATCACCTCTTGCTGAAAAAAGGATTTTCCTCCTGATTTAAGCAATCCTATCCTATATAACCTATCTATACTAATAAAAGGGTAATATGCTAATTAGACCAGGTCAACAGGATATCTTCTGAACATCTGACTTCCTTCCGGATAAAGCCATGGTGGTGGGGGCCAAGGCAGAGGAAGTTAGGGGTGATCAGGATGGCATGGGAGTGAAGTTGGTGGCGAGATCAGGCCAGCAGGGGAGGGCAGTTGGGGGTGAGATCAAGTTGGGAGGGCAGTTAGGAGCGATCAGGCAGGCAGAGAGAGTTAGGGGCAATCAGGCCAGCAAGGGAGATCAGTTGGGGGTGATGTCAGGCTGACAGGGAAGGGCAGTTAGAGGTGATCAGGCAGGCAGACAGAGGCAGTTAGGGGCAATCAGGCAGGCAGGCAGGCAGAGGCAGTTAAGGGCAACCATGCAGGAAGGTAGGTGAGTGGTTAGGATCCAGTGGTCACAGATTGTGAGAGGGATATCTGACTGCTGGTTTAAGCTCGATCCCACAGGAATCGGGCCTAAACTGGCAGTTGGACATCTCCCAAGGGGTCCCTGATTAGAGGGGGTGCATGCTGGGCTGAAGGACACCCTCCTCATACAACAATTTCTTTTTTTTTCTTTTTTTAAAATATATTTTATTGATTTTTCACAGAGAAGAAGAGAGAGGGATAGAAAGTTAGAAACATCGATGAGAGTGAATCATCGATCAGCTGCCTCTTGCACACCCCCTACTGGGGATGTGCCCGCAACCAAGGCTCATGCCCTTGCCCTGAATCAAACCCGGCACCTTCCAGTCCACAGGCCGACGCTCTATCCACTGAGCCAAACTGGTCCCGGCGCCCATACAACAATTTCGTGCACTGGGCCACTAGTAGGAAAATAAAAAAATATTTTTTAAAAAAGAATAACTGAAATAGGTTTATCTTCCTGGCTGGCAAGATGGAGACTCTAGAATAAACATATATTAATGAAGTAAATAAAGAATGTGTTATATCTTTTACAACTGTGCTTTTGTACTGAAATTTATATTTGCCCCTTTCCTTGGATTTCAAAGAATGCATGCCCATCTTAGGCAGAGCCTACCTCTAGAAATACCACTCACAGAACTGAAGAAAGTTCATCTAGAGACCACATATATGATTACTAATGAGCTAGTATGCAGATATAAATGTGGACTCTCAGAATTCACTGATAGTTTTACATGTGGTGGTGGGCTGTGATGGCATGGTTTGACAGATTTGTCCCTGTCTTGGCTGGTTGATTTTCAGAAGAAATCCTCAGGAAGGGAAGAGGCCCAATGCATTCAGACTAGATTTTGCTTATGAGATTAACTTCTTTATGATTTCTAGGAGAAAGGGTAAAGGTATGAAATTTCATGTTTGAGGCCCTTTAATAGATTTCAAACTTCTTTAAACTAAAACCAGAAACAAAATAGGAAATTCTTCCCTGAGTGGGGGAAGGATTCAGTAGTAGATGTTGGCAGGTCCTCTGGTATAAAAAATCCCTAACTGTCCCTCACCTGGACATGTTGCTTAAGACATAGATTATTTTATTTGGACAGAATGACTTGCGTGTGGGGATGATAACCTACCCAAATTTGAGGAGCTTTGTAAATTTTATTTATGGAGAGTTTTGCAAATTTTATTTAGGGAGAGAAGACTTTTGGATCTTGCTCAGGGTAGACACAAAAGATGCTATAGCAATGGAAAGCATCTGAGGCCAAGAAACTGCAGATCCTGATGGAAAGCCTAAAGGCACTTGGGTCCTCAAAGCATACAAGTGACTTTAGCTGAATCTTTGTGAGCTTAGAAGAGGCTTTCCTTGTTGCTGAAAACGAAAGTGCATACTAGATAAGTTTCTGGAAAGCTGGAGAAAAAGCCATCCACATTTACACAGATGTCAGAGATTCTGTTACATAGAAGACTGGCCCAGGAAATTGATACTCAGATACCATTTAGTACAGATTTTGGCGAGAGAAGAAGTCCTGACAGCCACTTTGCAGACTTTTGGGAAGCCAGGTGGTAGCATGCTTGTGCTCTCTAAGCACAAGTTGCCAAGTCAAAGGGAACTTTATTCCTCACCAGATGGACACACTCTTGATTATGCCTCAAGATGATAGCCTAGGGCACTGGCAGAGAAACTGTAATTAATGGCACTGCTGGGCCATTAAGGGTTTGGAAAAATGAAAACATCCCTATTTTTGCCTTGCTTTGTAGACAGCCACAGATATTTCATGGTAGATTGTGCCGATTAAGAAGACAAAGGTTGGGGAATTCAGAATATCTGGGAAATGCGCCCCCCAACCCCATTCCATATTGGGATAGCTTGAGCCAGCTCATATTTCCTCCATTGGGTCAGACAGCTGAGACCAAGCAGTGGGGGAGAAAGAGGCATGAACAGTTAATTACCAGATGAATATTGGGTGGGTGAATGAATGATTGATTCATAAATAAGCTATCCTCCTGCTCTGTACTCAAATGTTAGACAAAATGGCATCAGGGAAAAACAGATGCCAGAACACACCACAAAGTATAATAGAGAAAAATCAATAAATCCAAAGACTAGTTGTATAAAAAGACTAATAAAAAAATTAAAACTATTAAAATATATCAAGAAAAATAAAGAAGGAAAGAATGCAAAAATGAACAAGGGAAAAGTTGGCATAATCCTAGAAATTTAAAAAATCATAACAATAGTATTTATAACAATTTAGTTGAATTTTTAAACTTATTAATTAAAATATATTTAAATAAATCTATAATTCCTTAAATTGAACTGGTAGTCAATTTCTAACTGTACCCTGATTTAAAATAAAACACTTCCTGGCTGGAGTGGCTCAGTTGGTTTTGTCGTCCTATGCACCAAAGGTTTTCAGTTTGATCCTCAGTTAAGGGGCATATCTGGTTTTTGGGTTTGATACCCAGTCAGAGAGTGTATGGAAGGCAACAAATCAATGTTTCTCTCTCACACATTTTCTCTCTCTTCCTTTCTCTTCCTCTCTAAAAGCAATAAAAAACATATTTTATACACACACACACACACATATATATATATATATATATATATATATATATATATATATATTCCAATAAGGTTGCTAAACACAACTCAACAAAGGAAAGCCAATAGTATTTCTATACACCAGCAATAATCAATTAAAATATAATGGAAAAGAAATGACCCAGTGTTACAATAGTTTAAAGTGTAACTTCCTTGGAGTAAAACTAAAAACATGTAAGAAAACCTTTTAAAAATATATTTTATTGATTTTTTACAGAGAGGAAGAGAGAGGGATAGAAGTTAGAAACATTGATGAGAGAGAATCATCGATCAGCTGCCTCTTGCACACCCCCTACTGGAGATGTGCCCACAACCAAGGTACATGCCCTTGACCAGAATCGAACCTGAGGCCTTTCAGTCCGCAGGCAGACTCTCTATCCACTGAGCCAAACCTGTTTCAGCAAGAAAACCTTTTTAAAAAACATATGTTTTCAAAGAACATAAAAGTTCTGAACAATGGAGCATAAAGCATATTCATTAATGGGAGCATTGAATGTCATAAAATAAATGTCTTCCAGATTAATCTGTAAATTCAAAGTTATTCCAATTAAAATCTTATAAGAAATTTTTTGACACTAGAATGATTCTAAAATTCATATTGAGGACTAAAAGTCATTCTTTCATATGTAAGATCTAGGACAAACATATATTAGTAATACTGATGCTAATCAATGGAACAGAATAGATGAATTAGAAAAATATCTGTACACTTTAGTATATTATATGGTTGGCACTACAACTAAATGGGGATATTGGCTTACCTTGTGCTAAAAGAGAGCCACACCTCACCATACAGAAAATAAATTAAAGGTAGTTAACCATGTAAAAGTGATTAAATAAATTTTATAACTATAATAAAAACGTTTAAATGATAATTTGTGACACTGTGGACCTCTTAAATGTGACACAAAAACACACATAAAGGAAATGATTGATGGACTTATATAAAAATTTAAATATCTGTATAAAAAGATCATAAAGAGAGTTAAAAGAAAAATCATATATTTAAAGAAGCTATTTATGACATTCATTTAAAATAGCTCTTAGAATCTGGAATAGAAAATCAAATCCATGAGACATAATAGAAAATTACAGAAGAGGGAAATGAAATGTCCAAGACTAAACAAGAGATGAGCTGCTCAACCTCACTAGCAATCTGAAAAACAACAACAAACAAAACCAAACAAAACATAATAATCAGATTTTGGGGGGAAAAAAACATTCAAAAAAACAACAACTCTTAAATGTTTGTGAGAATGTGTATAGAATTGTAAATAAGAGCAAACTGATAGCTAGCTAATGCTAAAAATTTACATTTTTAACAGAGGCAATGATGGTCATATGAATAAAATTAAGTATTAGATGGACTTAGTTCCTGTTAATGATGGCTTTGGGTTAGACAAAAATGGAAATCAGACTGTGGAGAGATACAAAGAAGAGATCAACTCTATCTGCAATATTGTTTTGTTAAAAACAAAATTTGAATTAAATGTTTACATTTATTAATTCTTGGTAGTAAACGTATGGGTGTCAATATTAGCATCTTAGGTTTTTCAGTTTTCTGTTTATTTAAACTACACACACACACACACACACACACACACACACACTATGATTCAAATGGAACTCATTGGACCTTTTGAATAGGGTGAAAAACAAAATAGGATTTATATTGGGAAACTAGTTCTAGGCTAAGGTTGAGTTGAGATAAGCAACAATAAAGGAATTAAGAAATGAAGGGAGATTTAGAGGGAGAGAGAGAGTCTCAGCCAGGGTAGAAAGTGGTGAGGTTACTCAGCGGAGAGGCTTAGAAGTTATCATAGACATTAAGCAAGGTTCATGTAGTACTTGAGAATTACAAACAATAAATTGGAGTGAAAGATCAATTGGGAGCTACAAACCATTTATTACAGGCTATATTAGGAGAAAGACCTGCTGGGCTGTCTCACAACAGGAGAGCAGTGGCCCCAGCTGAGGTGAGCGCTCCTTTTGAAGGGAGGAATGAGGAAAGAACGGGAGCTTAGGGTACTTGGCTGGTGCTGATAGGTGATTCAATGTATAGTCCATATAAGGTACAGAATTGGACCTCCTGGTATTTCTGGGTTGCAGGCCATGTCATGATTACCATTACTCTACCCACCACTTTGGGTAAGCGCTGATCTATCATCCTAATATTAAAAGCCCAGGGTTGTAACTTGTAATAACCAAACATGACCAAAGGCTGACCAACCAGAAGTCAGTGCTGGGTTGCTGTGGTGATCTTCACAGCAGCTGCCACATGCTGGGGCTTGACTGATTGGCTCCCCCAGCCCATAGGAGACTGGCGAAGAGCCCAGGCCAAATGGCCCTATGATCATAGGGAAAACAGACCAGGCCTAGCTGCCCCTCAATCCCAGGAGAAGAAGCAGGTCAGCTGACCAACCTGCACTAGGGACCTGTTCCGGGGCATGGAGTGGAGTCCGGGACCTCTAGCCTGCAGCCACAGGAAGTCTCCCTCTCCCCAGAGTTAGGAGCACCAGCCCAGGTCTACCCAGCGGCCTGGTCCTGACTGCCGGGGTGAGTTCCTGCAGGCTGGGGTTTGAGTCACATGCACCAGCCTTAGGAGACCAGTGCCTTTGTTATTGCTGTGTGTACAGATTTTAATTGAACAAATGTCTGGCGTCCTGGGCACCAGCTTGGCAAAATCTTTTAGGAGGAGAATTCTGTCTGGGTTTCCTCAAATTCCCTCAGCCCCTACTCACCCCTTTGTAAAGGCACAGAACAAGTGAGGCCCCTTAAATAAAAATCAGAGGTCTCCAGCAACGGTGGGCCTCTCTCATCACAGTCATTTGGACTGGATGGCATTTGAGTATTTATCTAGGCACCATGACAGAGAAACACAAGCTCAAGTCATGATCTCTGCCCTTAAAAAATTTACAATCTTATTAGAGCGAGTGGATGCTAAAAGCACATTAATAACATCAGAATGTAAGGCAACAACACAAAGAGGAACAGAGGCAATTGCTAGGATAATTTTCCAATAATTAGTACAAAGAGTATGAGCTGTGAATGAAATAAAAAAAAAAATGTGTGGAAGTAGCTGTTTATGAGTATGGCATCCCTTCCTATTTTAAAGGAAGCTGAGTTCCATGTGAACTGTGTACTATGCTATGATATCTGAGGGACAGGACAAGGGAGGCCCTAAGTGTACTATGCTTTGATATTTGAGTCCTTCTTTATTGTTCAATGTGACTTATTTCTGTATGCCTCAATTTTGTAATAGTTAAATTATTAGAATAATACATCTTGCTATAAAATATTACTAGAAGATCAAATGACTGGGTGACATTTATCATTATTTTCTATAAATGAACACAATCTCTGGTTTGCTAAAGTGATAGGTATTATAGAAATATTCAGATAGAGAGACCTACAGGCTTGATTAAAGTGAGGCTTACTATCACAACCCAAATTTATTGCTAAAAAAAAAAAAAAAAAAAAAAAAAAAAAAAAAAAAAAAAAAAAAAAAAAAAAGCAGGGAGCCAACTAGAAACTGAACCAAATATAAGCCCTTGAAGGGCAAATGTAAATTGGATAAGCTTTGCTATTACAAGAGCAAGAAGAAAAAACTCAGATGCAAGAATGAAAACCACATTGCATCCATTCTAGCTGTTAAAGAAAAACAATGATATACTATGAAAATACTTAATTCAGATTGTAAAGACATTTGTTCAAAGAGGATTTCCTAGGTGATATTTCAGTTATTTTATTTAAATGTGAAGAGACTAGCTAGATAAGCAAAAGGTTTAGGGGTCCCGAATTGCAGAGGGTGCATGCAGGGATGAAGCCCCACCCCGTGCACGAATTGCACTGGGCCTCTAGTTGAGTAATAAGGAAAGTCATACAATCGTGAATGAATATGTCTTTTATCATAAGCTATTGGGGATAAAACATAATTTCTGAAGTAGTAAGTGACAATTGTCATCTCTTAGGAAAATCACTCTGATGGGAGTTGTGAGCTGGTATGACTCAAGTAAGCCCCCTCCTACTTATACAGAAACAAAGACAGAGCACAGCAGGCACTTTCACTCCTGAATTTCTCAATATCCTTCAATAGGGGAGGATCAAAGACAGGTTCTTCTACTTTGTGTCTGCCAATTTTCTATTCAAAGCAGCATAGAGTTTAGCAATTTGGCGATATTTTTCACATACACTAGTCATTGTATCAGATTTTTCATCCATAGGGTGGCATTTTCAATAAGGGTGAATCTCTTCCTGCCTAAAAAGTATTTTGAAGAATAATTTTTCTATGTGCTGAGATAAATTCATTGCTGTCTATCATATTTCTTTTGCAAAAAGAAATGAAAGAAAAGAAGCAAATTATTCTGCATCTTCAGCACAGACAAATACCACATTATTTCTACTGAATGCTTTAAACAGTTCTTACTGGTTTTTCTAATAAGAGTGTAAAAAGAAAATCCGGAGGGAAAAACTCTTTAAAATGTGTGATTCAAAGGGACTGATATTTCACATCGTAAGTATTATTTCCTATTGCTGCTCTGTGGATAGTTGAAAAATAATCAGATTAATTAAAAAATCTATAGCTTCATGCAGAGAAGAAAATAACATTTTTTTTCCACCTGAAATTTGGAATAGTTAACACAGGTTTTCAACAAAGTACTGGATTAGGATTTAGGGAACTTGGAGTGTGGATTTAACTCAGAATGTAGATCCAGCTCCAATAAGATTTTGCTGGTGGTCCAAAATGAAGAAATGTCATTCCTGTTCCTCATCTTAACTATGAAGCTAGGATGATAATTAGCTACTGCTGGATTCATTATAAGCTTTCAAATACTGTTTGAAGGCCCTTTGTTAGTTTATGATCTTGAGAAAGTTTACCCAATAAAACAAAAGAATTGAACAGAGGGAATACCAGTGTGATAAGGGAAATAGTTCTTGGGTTTCAGTACAACTTTTAGTTCCCCCTGATACCCTGAAAAAGACTCAAACATCCCACCAATAGTAGTATATTTATGTACATCTACACCAGTTGTTGGCAAACTCATTAGTCAATGGAGCTAATATCAACAGTACAATGATTGAAATTTCTTTTGAGAGCCAAATTTTTTAAACTTAAACTTCTTTTAATGCCACTTCTTCAAAATAGACTCACCCAGGCTGCGGTATTTTATGGAAGAGCCACACTCAAGGAGCAAAAAAGCTGCACGTGGCTCATGAGCTGCAGTTTGCTGACCATGGACCTACACTAATAAAGGAGAAATATGCAAATTGACTGTACTTTTGCTACACCCACTAGCCAATCAGGAACATGTATGCAAATTAACCCAATAAAATGGTGGGCAGCAGCAAATTGGAGGAAGCAGTAGGCTTGGGCTGCCCCTGGTAATGGAGGAAGCCAAGCATCCCACCCATCCTGTCCTTCCCTGGCCTCTGCTCAAAGCTACAAAGTTTCAATTATAGAAGATAAATAAATCCCAGATACCTGCTTCCAGCAGGCCCTGACCTCTGATCAAGGCGGCACTGAAAAAAAGAAAAAAAGAAAAAAAGGAGGGCCTGGGAGCCTGGGTCACTAAGGTGGTGTTTCCAGCCTAAAAATGGCCCTCAGCTCCTTACTCAGGCTGGCCACACCCCCATGGGGTGAGGGTCCCTGCTGGGGGCTTGGTCAGCCTGAAAATAGCCATCAGCCCCTTACCCAGGCTATCCCACACCCCAAGGGAACCCCCACCCTGAACCAGAACACTTTTCAGGGCAAACCAGGCAGCCCCCCACCCCTACACCCGGCCTCTATCTATACTAATTAGACAGGGAGACCTTCCAGGAGACCTTCTGGATGTTATGGACAAAGCCATGGTGGCATGGCCAAGGTATAGGCAGTAAAAGGCCAAGAGGGGAGGGCAGTTGTGGGTGATCAGGACAGGATGGGATGGCAGTTGTGGGTGATCAGGCTTGTACAGGGTGGGGTCATTGGTGGTAAGCAGACCATCAGGGGGACCAGTTGGAGGTGATCAGGACAGCAGGGGGGCAGTTTGAAGTGAGCAGGCCAGCAGGGGGGCAGTTGGGGTGTGCACACTGGTACTAGGGGCAGTTGGGGGTGATCAGGCTTGCAGGGGGTGTTTAGGGGCAAGCAGGTGGGTGGTAGGGGGGAAGTTGTGGGCAAGCAGGCTGGCAGGCAGAGTGGATAGGGGCAATAAGGCATGCAGGCAGGCAGGTAGGTGAGCAGTTAGGAGCCAGAAGTCCCAGATTGTGAGAGGGATGTCCAGCTGCCGGTTTAGGCCCAATCCCTGTAAACTAGCAGTAGGACATCCTTTGAGGGGTCCCAAATTGGAGAGGGTGCAGGCCAGGCTGAGAGAAACCCCCCTCCCCCGTGCACAAATTTTGTGCACCAGGCCACTAGTTACTGCTAAAAAATATACTGCACTATATAACCTTTCAATGCAGTGTCAGTATGTAATGTACAGAATTATATCCATTGTAAGAATTAATTATAATATAGTTTAAGTGGATGGTAATGGCACACAATAAAAATAAAAACTTTTTTGCACAAATAAAATAATGAGAAAAACAATTTCTCCTTTTATGAAGAATTCCAAGATGAGCTAAACAAATACCATCCATTGTGGTGGTGAAAGAAAATAATAAAAATTCCATTAATATTTATTTTTATCACATGGCTTTTAATTACCATGTTTTGTTTGTTTTATAATTCATAAAGATTAATATAGTGATATATGTTTATGTTGAATAAACAAATATATGTTAAGTAAATAGATACAAAAATAAAGCAAGAACACCATTTCATATTGTAGGGAAGAAAAAAATTTGCTTTAACCTTCTAGGTCTTGGCTATGAACCCCACCATGTCCCTAATAAAAGGCAGATTAACAGGAGAAACATACAGATGTTTAATAACAAGTATACCTTCTCTTTACATGGGAGAGACCCCAAAAAAACTGAGTAACCTTAAAATGATCCAAACCACCATCTTAAATACCATTTCCAGCAATATATATATATATATATATATATATATATATATATATATATATATATATGGTGAGAATCAGTTATGGAAGGTTACCAAAAATAGCACAGTAAACAAGAGTTTAGTTGTTATGTAGATTGAAGTCTTTGCCTTCTCCATTAATAAGAATTTCTAGAGATATATCAGCTTGCTCTTTCTGGTACACACACAGAGAGAGGCTCTCTCAGAAGTGAAGATTTTCCTTATAAATGTAAATGTCACTTACAAAATAGTAACTCCTACTAGATTTTCAGAGCTTCTCTCATTACTGATGTTTTGTAAAAATAGCCATTTCAAGATAAATCTTATGTCAAAGTGGCATATTTAGGGGTGGCAAATTCTGCTTCCCATCAATGTCTTTATCAAGTCTTATCTAAATTAGTCTTCTAATTGGTTCCTCTGCCTCTAGCCTTATTCAAACCCCCCCAACCCTTTATCTACATGGTCACCAGAGACATTTTTCCAAAGTGTACATCTGATTTTGTGACTCTCCTGCTTAACATCTATTCAAAGGCTCCTTGATGCCTAAAGGGAAAAAAAGCAAACCAACAATACCCAGAAAGAATATCATGACCCAGTCTGTGCTTACTTTCCAGGTTTATTTTATTGACATAGTCCCTTGATATGCGTCACTCAGATTGTACTGAACTATTTCAATTCATGTTAAATTTGTTCAGATCACAGTTCACTTGTTACAGTATTTTAATTTGGAGGTTTGAATTGAATCACCACAGTACAATTGACATGGAATTCCAAAGTGAGTTTATAGAACACAAGGCAGATTTTCACAATGGAAAATCTTTAGAACCAGTTAGAGATTTTAGGTCAGAATTTTTTGGAAACAGACTGTGAGATGAGTGGTTATGTACAGGAAGGTTGTTTAAAGTGTTCTAGGAAGATGTACCTGTAGGGAAGTAAGAAAGGTAGGGTTGAACAGAGAAAGAATATATTCTCCACTGCTTTGCAAATGAGGCCTTACAGAATATTCCAGAAATCTCTAGAGCTTGGATAGCCAGTTTTTCAGAGTTGTACCAAATTGAAGAAAAGGGTTTAGGCCTTTGAACCCTCACATCAGCCAATCATTCCTTAGATCACCTGGTGGAAAGATAGTTGCACTTTAGGATGAGGCAATGACCTTTGAGGGGCCCAGTTGTGAGATAATAGCAGAAGATATTGCCAGCACTGGCACTGAAGAGGGATTTCAGTGGATCAACCCTACTACAAAGTTCTAAAGCCCAAACAAATATATTAAAAGTTCAAGTGAAGAGAAGTAAGGAAAAGACTTGTCCATGCTTTTTGTGCTCTGGATATAAATGTTGCAGGGACACTCTTTCATTTCAAGCCCACAAAAGGCAACTTCAAGACCACTTAAAAGTCTGAAATAGGTCTATTGAAGTTTGAAAAACAGTGGTGAATATTATAGCCTTTAATAAGTTATGTAAGTTCTTTGGACTTCTGTTTCTTTAACTATTCAACAGGTACAAAAATATCTATCTTACTGGTGGTTGTGAAGACTAAATAAGAGACTGGATATAATTAATTTAGCACATTTATCGATCAATATTCGTTCCCTTTACATTATCTACTTCTGATCTTTGCTCAAATTAAACATTATTTAATGAGGTTGTAAGTGAGCATTAAAAAAAATCCCTACTCTGCATGCCAACATTTTTTCATACTTTACTAGTTGTTTACTATTCCCCATTGTACCCATCATCTAACATATAATATATGTTTATTTTTTGTTTGTTATCTGACTACTCCCACTAGAATGTCACTTCAGTGAGAGAAGAAACTTGATTTTTCTTATTCTCTGCTGTATTCTCAGTGCCTAGAACAGGGCTTAGCACATAATAGGTACTTAGGAAATATTTGTTGAATGATTGAATGAATGAATACGGGATACTATTTAGGGAAACATAATTAATTTGCACTATAATCAAGTTTATTTGATATTAAAACCACATTATTACTTAATTTGAGAGCATTCAACCCAGGAATTAGAACTATAATTGACATACACTGAAAAGGCTTAAACAGTTATGGTTGACAGGACATTAGTATTGTCAATAAACTTTACATTTCCAATTTGACAGGCACAGCAGCTCTCTAGGACTAACAACAAAGCTGATTGAAGAATTTAGAAATTTTACCATTTGCATTGGCATGGAGCAGGCTTATCTTAACAGATAAATTACAAGATGACAACTTGTTGTCCAATGAAGTCGACTAAAGAGACAACACAAAGAAATTTAAAATCACTAATTATCCAAGAGCTGCAAATCAAAACAACAATGTGGTACCATCTCACACCTGTCAGAATGGCTATCAGCAACAAATCAACAAACAACAAGTGTTGGTGAGGATGCAGAGAAAAAAGAACCCTCGTGCACTGCTGGTGGGAATGCAGACTGGTGCAGCCACTGTGGAGCTTCCTCAAAAAACTAAAAATGGAACCTCCACTTGACGAGTAATCCCACTTCTAGGATTATATCTCAAGAAACTAGAAACACCAATCAGAAAGGATATATGCACCCCTATGTTCATAGCAGCACAATTTACAATAGCTAGAATTTGGAAACAGCCTAAGTGTCCGTCAGCAGATGATTGGATTAGAAAACTATGGCACATCTACACAATGGAATACTATGCTGTGGTAAAAAAAAAAATGGATTCTTACCATTTGCAGCAGCATGGATAGACCTGGATAGCATTATGTTAAGTAAAATAAGCCAAGCAATGAAAGAAAAATACCACATGATCTCCCTCATTTATGGAAAACAAAGAACCTTATAACCTGATGAACAAAAAGATAGATACAGAGGCAGTAAAGCACTGAACAGACTGTCAAATTATAGTGGGAAGGCTGGGTAGTGTTAGGGAGGAGGGGGAAAATAGATCAACCAAAGGACTTGTATGCATGCATATAAGCACACCAATGGACACAAGACACTGGAGGGTTGGGATAAGGGCATGCAACAGGGGGTAAGTGAGGCTGGGGAAAATTCAATGGGGAAAAATGATATATATTAACTAATATATGTAATATTTTAAATAATAAAAATAAAATAAAATATGTGCTGCTAGTAGAGAAAATGGTAAGCCTACACATGAGATGCTTAAGGGAAATGACTGCAACATGATTATAGTAATCAATCATTAGTGAACGTTGTAGTTCGTTATTAACAATTATATATAACAAGATATTGTAAAAATTAAGTTACAAAATTCTTATTAAAATGTTTCTTAAGTACCGTTATATTGGCTGTGCTACGAAAATATTCGTTGTGGGCCACATGCTGCCTGTGGGCCATGAGTTTGACATGCATGGTCTAAGTGCACCGATTTAAAAGACAGACCGTCAGATGGATCAAATACACAAATCAACTATATGTTGCCCTCAAGAAACCACTTTAAATATAAAGATAGATTTAAATAAAGGAATAAAGATATAACATACTATTTCACTAACTAAAATAAATTGGTGTAGCTATATTAATTCAGACAAAGGAGACTTCAAATCAAGGGAAATTATTAGCAAGGATAAATGTGGGAATTACATAACAATGTTGATTATCTACGAAAACATATGTACCAACAATTGAATGTCAAGATACCAATATATGTGAGGCAAAAACTGATAGACCTGCAGGAAGAAATAGATGAATCCACTTTTAAAGTTGCAGAGTGTAACACGCCTCTATCACTAATTCATAGATCTAGTAGGCAGAAAATAAGTAGGGATGTAGTTTAACTGAATGGCACCATCAATCATCAGGATATAATTGACATTTGTAGACTGCTTTATTCAACAATAGCAGAATACACATTCTTCTCATATTCTTACACAGAATATTCTGGGTCATAAAACCTTAACAATTTTTTAAAAATAGAAATCATAGAAAGCATGCTTTCAGACAACAATGAAATTTAACTAGAAATCAATAGAAAGATTTCCCAAAATATTTGGAAGTTAAACAACATACTTCTAAGTGGCACATGGATCAAAGAAATCTCAGGAGAAAAATAAAAAAATGTTTGAACTAAGTTAAAATGGAAATACAACTTATCAAATTTTGTACGATGCAATGAAAGCAGTGCTTAAACAGAAATGTATGGCATTAAATGCGTATGTTAGAAAAGATGAAAGCTCTAACATCAGTAACCTAAACTTCTACCTTAGTAAACTAGAAAAAAGGGATAAATTAAACCTAAAGTAATCAGAAGAAATTAAATAACAAATATTAGAGCAACAATCAAGGAGATTTAAAACAGAAAAAACCAATAAATAAATTTAAGAAAATCAAAAGCTGTTTTTTTTAAGATAAGTAAAATTAATAAATCTCCATCAAACCTAATTATGAAAAAAATAGAGGAGACAAATTAATATCAGGAATGAAAGGGGCCTATACCACTGATGCCTTGGACATTAGAAGATTAATAAAAGAACAACAGGAACAAAGCTATGCCCACGTATTTGACAACTAGATGAAATGGACCAATTCTTTGAAAGATACAAACTATCAAATACCATACAAGGAGAAAGAGATAATCGACAAGGCCTATATCTACTAAAGAAATTGAATCAATAATTAAGCATTCTAAAAAGAAAGCAGCAAGCTCAGATGGGTTCACTGGTTAATTCTAACAAACATTTAAGGAAGAAATGATGGCAACTCTCTATAATCTGTTCCCCAGAAATAAAAGCATAGGGAACACTTCCCAACTCATTCTATGTAGCCAGCATTACTATAATACCAAAAGAGGACAAACACATTGCAAGAAAGAAAAACAACAGGCCAATGTCTCTTATGAACATGAATGCAAAATTCTCAATAGAACATTAGCAAATCAAATCCAGTGATGTACCAAAAAAAATTACAAATTATGAACAAGTGGGATTTATCCTAGGTATATATGGCTAGTTCAACATTCTAAATACAATTAATGTAATCCCTTAAATCAGTCTAAAAAAAAAGTCATACGATCATATTAATAAATACATAAATTGCATTTGAAAATCCAAAACCCATTCAGGATTAAAATTCTCAGTAAACTTAAAGGAGAAATTCCTTATTTTATACACAGCACCTAAAAAAAACAACACAAAAAAACTAAAGTTAACATTATACTTAACAATAAGAAACTAGACAACATTCTTCCTCTTAAGATTTGGAACAAGATAAGCAATATTGTACTGGAGGTTTCAACTCAGGCAATAATACAAGACAGGAACATAAACAGTACACCAATTGCAAAAGAGAAAAATTTGTTTTTGTTCACAGATTACATGATTGCCTCTATAAAAACAAATCCCAAATAATTCACAATAGCATCAACAACAATAGCAAAAAGCACCTCCTGGGACTCAGAAGCAATTATAGCAAGGTTTCATGGCACTAGGTGAATATATACAAATCAATTGCTCTTCTATATGTCAGAATAACTATTGGAATTTGAAATTAAAAACATAAAACCATTTACATTAGTATGAATAAAACAGAATACTATAAATCTAACAACAAATGTATGCGATATTTATGAGAAAAAGTATACAACTCTGATGAAATAAATTAAAGACTTAAATAAATGGAGAGATATCCCATGGCCATATAGAGAGATTCAATATTATTAAGATGTTGGCTCTTCCCAAATGCTCTGTAGATTCAATGCAAGCCCCAAAAAAAGGTCCCAGCAACTTACTAGTGGATGTTGACTGATTCTAAAATTTGTATGGAATGGCAGAATGCTCAGAGTAGCCCACATGATATTGAAGATCAAGTTGTTAGACTAATGCCATATGAATTCAAGCTATAGTAATCAAGTATGTGTGAAATAACAGAGACACAGATCGGTGGAACAGACCAGGAAGTCTAGAAATAGAGCCAAATAAATATAGTCAACTGATCTTAAAGAAGCAGTCAGTTCAGTGAAGAGAAAAATGTCTTTTCAACAAATGGTTCTAGAACATGGCAGAGAGGGAGAATGAGTCTAGACACAAACCTTAAACATCTTACACTTTTCACAAGAATTAACACAAATGAATCATATGCTTAAATATAAAACACAAAACTATAAAAATTCTAGAAGACAATATAGGAGAAAATCCAGGTGAGACTGGGTTTGGCAATGAATTTTTGAATATAATGCCAAAAACAAGATACATAAAAGAAAAAAAATAATAAGTTCTGACTTCGTTAAAACTAAAATATTTTGCTTTGGGAAAGCCACTGTTAAGAGAATGAAAAGAAAATCCACAGATTGAGATAATACACTTTCAAAACACATAACTGATAAGGATCAAATCTAAAATATTTAAAGTACTCTTAAACTTACCAGTAAGAAAACAAACAACTCAATTAAAATATGGGTAAAAGATCTGAATAGACACATTAACAAAGAGATATAGAACTGGAAAATATGACTTGTAAAGATGATCAACACAATATTTTTGAGATTTGCAAGTTAAACAATAATGAGATTACACTACCCATCTTTTAGATTGGCTAAACTCCAAAACATTAATAACACAAATACTAGCAAGGTGTAGAGTAAAAGGAATTTCATTTATTCCTGGTGGGAATGCAAAATGGAGCAGTCACTTTGGAAGACAATTTGATAATGCTTATAAAACTAAACATAGACTTAAAAAGTTATGTGCAAAGAAAAACTCACATACAAATATTTATAGCAGCCCTATTTATAATTGGTAAAAGTTGGCAGCAGCTAAGGTGTCTTTCAGTAGGCAAAGAGGTAAACTGTGGTGCATCAATACAATGGAATATTATTAATCAATAAAGTAGAAAAAGCTATTAAGTCACAAAAAGAAATGCAGGAACATTAAATATATATTGCTAAATTAAAACAACAATAACAACAATCCAATCTGGAAAAGGTACTGTGTTATTCCTACTATTAAATATTCTGCCATGGCAAAACTATATAGACAGTACAAATATCAGTGGTTGCCAGGAGTTTAGGAGAGAGAGGGGAATGGATAAATAGGTGTTGCAAAAGCTACTTTTACAACAGTGAAACTATTTTGTAAAATACTATAACTGTGGCTACATGACATAATGATTTGTCAAAACCCATCTACATTAATAAAAGAGAAATATGCAAATTAACCATCACTCTGTTACACCCAGAAGCCAATCAGGAGCAAGTATACAAATAACCCAGCAGAGATGGTGGCAGTCACAGAGCTGGAGCAAGTAGGAGGCTTGGGTTGCCCCCAGAGATGAAGGAAGCCAAGCTTCCCGCCCGCCCTGGCCTGCCCTGGCCTTCACTCAAGGCTACAAAGTTTCAATTATAAAAGTCAAATAAATCCCAGATACCTTCTTCCAGCAGGCCCTGGCCTCTGCTCAAGGAGGTGCTGAAAAATAAAAAAGAAAAGAAAAAAGCCCCTTATCCAGGCTGGCCACACCCCCATGGAATGAGGGTCCCTGTTTGGGGGTTTGACCAGCCTGCAAACAGCCCTCAGCCCCTCACCAGGCTGGTCATGACCCCAGCAGGGACCCTCACTCCATTGGGGAATAGCTGGCCTGCAAACCACCACAGGCCCCTTGCCCAGGCCGCCCCATGCCCCAAGGCAACCCCCAACCTGATCCAGGATATCCTTCAGGGAAAACCAGCCAGCCCCCACCTGTGCACCAGGCCTCTATCTATGCTACTAAAAGGGTAATATACTAATTAAACTGGGAGACCTTCCACGAAACCTTCTGGACATTCTTCTGGGCAAAGCCATGGTGGCAGGGCCAAGGTAGAGGCAGTTAGAGGCCATTTGGTGAGAGCAGTTGTGGGTGATCAGGCCAGTGCGTGATTCACTGGGGATGATCAGGCTGGTGGGGGGCAGCTGGAGGTGAGCAGACCAGCAGGGGGGCCAATTGGGGGCAATAAGGCCATCAGGAAGGGTCAGTTGGGCGTGAATAGGACAGCAGTTGGAGGGGCAGTTTGGAGTGAGCAGGCCAGCAGGGGAAGTTAGGGGTGAGGAGTCCAGTGGGGGGAAAGCTGGGGGTGATCAGGCTACAGGGAGGAGAGATGGGGGTGAGCACACTGGCAAGGGGGGCAGGTGGGGTCATCAGGCTGCCATGGGGCATTTGGGGGTGAGCAGGCGAGGGCAGAAGGCAGTTGGGGGTGAACAGGCAGAGTGGTTGGAAGCAATCAGGCAGGCAGGCAGGCAGGCAGGTGAGCAGTTAGGAGCCAGCAGTCCCAGGTTGTGAGAGAGATGTCTAACTGCCGGTTTAGGCTCGATCCCCATAAACAGGCAGGAGGACATCTGGGGAGGGTGCAGTCAGGGCTGAGGGACACCCCCCATGCATGAATTTCATGCACCAGGCCTCTAGAAGAATATACAATACCAAGTATCAATTCTAAATATACTATGAATTTTAGTCAATAATGATATATCAATATTGGCTCATCAGTTGTAACTAATATAGTATACAAATACATGATGTTAATAAGAGACAACTATGGGGGAGTGGAAAGGCCATATATGGGAACTCTGCATTTTTGCTCAATTTTTCTGTAAATCTAAAAATTTTCTAATAAAGTTAAAATAAAATAAAATGAATAAAAGTACATTGAACATCACCTTACCTAATAATAGACAAACGTAAATTGACCCTACCTCTGCTACACTACCAGCCAATCAGGAGTGATATGCAAATTAGCCAACAAATAAGGTGGTTGATTTGCATACACAGGCGCCCAGTGATGGGGGCGGGACACTTGCTCCACCTCTGATCTCTCAGACGTTCTGCTCCACCCCCAGTCTCTCAGGGCCTCTGGGCAGTGTGGGAAGGTGAAGCCAGAGCAAAAAGAGTAGAAAAAGGCTCATCCCAGAGCAGAAAGAGGCAGCTCTGGAGCCTGAGTGGAAAGGGGCTGAGCCGGAGTGGAAAGGTGGTGCCTGCACCAGGGAAAGGAAAACCCATTTTAACATGAATTTTCATGCATTGGGCTGCTAGTTGTATAATAAACTTGGATTGCATTTCTATTTTCATAGGATATAATTCCATAAGTGCATCCAGTGAATATGTATGGGTATATTTAAGATGCTTCTTATAGCTGAATCAATTTCCCAAAGTGTTTTGCCAATCCCATGCCAGGGACTACTGTTGTATCTGAGACTGTAGTGGGGAATTTTTCATTTACCAGGCTGGCTCTTCCTGAATCCTGGCAAGTCAATGCACAAAAGAATATATCTATCTATATAAAAGGCTAATATACTAAGTGTCCAACTGTCCAGGTAATGACAACACCTAGCAATGCCTGGCTTCCTCTCTCTAGCGACTAACCTTGCAGTTTCTTCAGCCCAGGAAAACCCAGGTGAGGTGGAAACATTTTGCACTGTAACCAAATGTTTGTGAAGCATTTTCCCATGCCTCATCTCATTTGATTCTCACAGAAGTCCTAGAGTAAGTAGATAGGAGACTCAGTGGAATCCTATTTTCTTTTCATTAGCCAGAAAATGGAGATTTAGAAACTTAACCCAATTGAAAAGAAATAAGAAATGGTGGACCTTGTTGCTGTGCAGAATATAGTTAAACACTGCTGGAGTTAAATATTTTACCCTTTGTTCTCCCTGCATGATCTACAATAATAATCTGCTTCATATTGATATTTACTGCTATGTTGCTGACAATTACCTGAAACAGAAGTCAGGGTGATTCACTGGGCTGGAAAAAGTTTAGCTACATCAGAAAGCAGATCTAATTAAGCATGATAATTCTATAGCTATAAAAGGCTAAGTTGACCCACACATGCACAATTCATATAAAACTCTTGCTGGCACCAATTGCATGTGTGTGTTTCGATCTGTCATTGTCAATCGTGAATTTGGTTGACACTTCTATTATACAGAAAGGGAGAATAGTGATATTAAAATATTTCTTCTAATTAATTTTCTTTCAATGTGCACAAATTTGTGCACCAGACCACTAGTGTTGGTTATAAGAAAGAGAAATTGTGAAGATATAAAATATAAAATAGATTAGTAAAAGGCATCACTTTCATAGGACACAGGAGTAGTAGCAATTTATCATTTTCTGCTGTCAAGCATCCAAGTTCCTATTTTATCATATTTCTGTATCAAGACACTGACTGATTTTATTCTCTTATGTTTGTAAATTGAACTTATCAGTTAAAAAACCATAACTTAGTATACACATAAAATAGTAGACTCTTATTGTTTTTATCAGTTGTTTGTCTATTTCATTGTTGGGTAGTATTCCATTGTATGAGTATAACACACATTTCCTATCCTTCTACTAGTTGATGGACGTTTGTGTTATTTTCAGCTTGGAGTTATTATGAATAAAACTATAAATATTTTCATACAATTTTTGTTAATGAATCTCAAAGGGGTTATGCTAAGTTAAAAAATTTAGATGCAAGAGATTACACATTGTATAATTTTATTTATATGTTATTATAGAAAAGGCAAACTCACAGTTGCAGAAATTGGATCAGTAGGGAGAACATAGACTAGAAAGAAGCACAAGGGAATTTGGGGGGTGATGAAAATGTTCTATATCTTGACTTTGGTGAGGGTTACATGATTAATAATATGCCAATGTTCATAAAATTGTGCACTTGAAATTGAAGAAACTTATTCAATGTAAATTATACCTTAATAAAACCAAAAAAAAAAAAAGACAATCAACTGCCTTATAGTTTGCAAGACAGCCTCTCTCACATTCATGCTAGTTCATTATATTATACAGGCAAGTGTTAGTTGCTCCTCTTCATCTCCTTAATACCTTCTTCCTTTTTGGATTTTTTTTTTAACTGATTTGGAATGGGAAATAATGTGGTTGCTGAGCCAGGTCTTTCTTCATGGCCTTTTGCTCAACTGCAGAAAAATGCAGCTGAAGCTTTCAAAACAATGTTTCAAGGATGATTCTAATTCTCAGACTCCATTTGGCAGGACTAAAGGGGATGGATTTATTCTCTCAATTACATAATATTTATGGTTGTATCCACAGTGCCTATCATAGTGCCTGGCATAATAAGCATTCCATAAATATTTATTGACCGAAAAATATAGTTAAATGGCTCATTCTGTTTTAAAGTGTTCTATTGAAAAAATATTTAAGCTTGAAGAGAAAACCGCCTTAACTACTAGCTTCTTTACAAATGATAGTATGTGGTGCAGTTCTCCAGTCAGAATTCCCCATCAGGATGACAAAGCTACTCTTTTCCCTGTTTGCTGGTAGTGGGGCTATTAAGGCTCACAGCTGAGTCCCTCTCTGGGAATTGCCCTTACCCTAAAAAAGCAATAGTGTCCAAAGTTACACCTTCTCCATGGACGAAGCCTGCATCTAATCATTGGTTAGTGTTGGGGGACAAAGACCTGGCTCCCTTGCCTCAATTCAAGACAATTATGAGAGAAAATTCCAGTTCCAGAGATTCCTATGGGACAGCCTTCAGGCAGAGAAAGATAAATATCACATGATCTTACTCATTTGTGGAATATAATGAACAACATAAACTGATGAACAAAAATAGATCCAGAGACAGAGAAACATCAATCAAAATGTCAAACCTCAGGGAAGGTAGGGGACAGTGGGGGTAAAGGGGAGAGATCAACCAAAGGACTAATATGCATGCATGTAAGCCTAATCAATGGATACAGACAACCAGGGGGTGGGGCATGAATGGGAGGTGGAGGTAATGGGGGAATAAGGACACATATACAATACCTTAATCAATAAAGAAAAAAAAATATAAAAATGAAGCCTAACTTCAACCATACATATCAAGCTTTAAATCACCCCTTCTGCTCATGTGATGTAGGAATCTCTTTCACGTCTCAAGTGGAAAGGGTTCCAATTCAGGGTTCGAGTTCTGGAGAAGGACCTCATGCAAATGAAGAGACGATGAAATTCAATTTGGAGATATGGGGGGCCAGGTGGCAGTTCAACTCTAGTGGGAGAACTACTCACTGCTCAGGCCCTGCCATCTCTTTTATTGAGGCTTTGGGGAAAACATCTTAGGCAAGATAAACAAAAAATTTACATGTACCCTTTGGCAGGAAATAACAGAAACTGTTGTGGCCGGCAAGACCCGGTCGAGGCAGAGCTCCAGATGGCTAGCAACATCCTGTCGAGGCAGTACTCCAGGCCAGGGAAGGAATGAGCAACCAGACCCACAACAAAGAATGTAGCATAACTTAGTCATAAAATAGTTCTGTTGCAAGGCTCAACCCCCAGGCAGGCACGTCCTGTTTCCAGTAGCCACAAGGCGGGACAAACAGACCAAACCAGGTCAAACAGAGACTGCTTAAGCTGAAAATAAACCCCCACCCCAGGTGTTGTATAAACTTTAAATGTTACTGTACTAGTGGAATTTTTCTATAACTTATAACTGACGTTTCTTTGTTAAAAACTTTTAGCCAATCATAATCTGCCAGGCAACCCTAAGACAGGGATAAAAGTAGCATGCTTAGAGGGGGTCGGGGCTCTCGTTGCTCGCTGCTCTGTCAGTTGAGACGTGAGCCCGGACTCAAGTTTGTAATAAAGGCCTCCTAAATTACAATTTGGCTGACTGGTGGTCGTCATTTGCGGGTCGCCCATAATAAAACTTACATGGGACAAACAAGGTAGAGGCTGCTTCAGCTAACAATGACTCAACTAAAGGGTGAGTGGTTAGAGCCATTAAGGTTGTTGACTAGCCTTCCTGGCTTCCTGTCAACATCTCTCTTTTAGTGAAACTGCTTTATTTCTGGCAATATGGTTTCCCTAACTCCTTTAAAGGTGCTTCTACTGAGATCATTCTCTAATAAACATCCTGTATGTAACTTTTTCTTAAGAAACGTGACCCAAGACAATTCACAAAGGCAAAAGTCCTAAGAAGCAGTCTCAAATATGGGATTTTAGAGCTAGATTACTCCCTGGTCATATAAATAGGAAGACTTCATCTGCAGTGGTAGAAGGCATACTAATAGTCACTAACATGATGTGGCAGTGCAATCCACTGTGGTAAACTGAAATGAGATAAAGGGTGGAAAGGAATGTAGCAGTGTGCACAATAGCTCAGGTGTTTGGAAGGGATAAGGTGAATAGTAATTATAAGGAATATGGAATTGGATAACTTTTGTGGATATTATCGATACACTGGAGAAAAACTATGAAAGGGTAAGGGTTAATCACCAATTTAAGCAAAACATGAGAGTCAGAGGGCTCCTTGCCAGCACATAAAGAAACTCATCTTCTCCAGCTGGAGGGAAGAAAAACCTGAGGACATGGTTCAAACTTAATTATAAGAGTAGAGGAGCTTGAGAAGCTGGAATTCTCAACGCTGTGTCGAAGACAGGTCAACCATAGTAAGGGGAAGGGACTCTGGATCTTGGCATGAGGACATTTCAAGAGTACTTGAAATCCACCCAGCTGGCATAGCTCAGTGGTTGACACTGACATATGAACCAAGTTATGGTTCGATTCCCAGTCAGGGCACATGCCCAGGTTGCAGGCTCAATCCCCAGTGTGGGGTGTGCAGAAGGCAGCCAATCAATGATTCTCTCTCTCTTTCTCCCCTCCTTTCTGAAATCAACAAAAATATACTTTAAAAAAAGAATACTTGATATCTAGAATTCCCAGATTCCCCTGAACCCACTGGGACTGCAAAAATGGTCTGCTGCCCTCTGTTAAAGTAGCACAGGTTTCTTCTGCCTTGTAAGACAATTCCAAATCCTCTTACAATCAATTCCTACCTCCCTTTCTGGCCAACAGACAAATAAGGTAAAGTCACACTGGGGAAAGTATTGGGTGGGAAAAGGAAGGGAAATGTGACTATACATTGAATTAACTAGAATACCTAACAGGAGAAAATACATGGGGCTAGACCCTGATGATGCTGAATCAAGATGGGCACAATGTAGTTGGAAGTGGTAAGTTTATGAATTTGGAAGAAAGCCCTCATTATTGAGGATTTAGTAATCTAACAAATATAGGCTATGACATGCTACTAGGATGGCTGAAAATTTATCTCTCTTCAGACTCAGGGAACTTAAAAGTTTAAACAAAGTCAAATATATATGTGTGTGTGTGTTTACCTATAGAGAGTGTACAGTACTGTTATACCTACCACAGTGTTCTCCAAAATTGCCTTAAAATAAGAATCACCTAACATACTTGTTACAGGGATCTGGGCTCTAACCCAGAAGTATTGAAGTTGAATTTCTTGGGGGAAAGATATGGTAATTTATGTACTAGTAGTTAACAAGCTGTCCCAGCTGACTTTTAGCAAGCACATTTAGAAAACACTACATTACTGCATATTTTACCAATTTTATCTGTTCCAGATGACAGAATTCAGGTTATCTGGGGTACAATCAAACCCCAGAAGGTAGCACTGAATTCTGAGAATAGAAGGAGGCCCTAAAAGTAATCAAAACTTAATCCCCATGAAGCTAAGCTATAATTTATGTAATATTTTTCCTGAAACCTCTCTGAAAAAAATATCCTGCAGCCTTATTTAGGAAATCTTGTCCATTAAAGCATGCACATACTTTGGAGATATTGTGGTTCCATTCCAGATCACTGCAATAAAGTGAGTATCACAATAAAGGGAGTGATCTTTTGCTGGTGGAGGTTCTTGCTTCCAATTTGTAAAAATAAAAATCAACATTCATGAAGTGTAATAAAGCAAAGCACAATAAAACAAGATATGCCTGTATGTGTATCTAAACTATCTTTGTGACCTCTGTCAGACCCATAGAGTTTGAACACCTGTTGCCTAAGCTTTTTCTTAGACTATCCACTACACATCCTGCCCTCCCCAGCTACACACATAAGCCTAACTGGAAATGTCCTGTCTAGTCAAGGTCACAGAGCTGGCTGGCCCAGCTGGAACACTGAAAATCAGTATGCTCCCCTGATACTTCCCAGAACTCTTGCAGTAGAGGAGGGTCAAGTGTCTATTTCTGGTCAATGGACATACCATGACCATGGAGGTGGAAGCAGTCTGCCAGGGTGCACATATGGCTTGGTCTGTAGAGAATTTAAAACCAACCTATTGCCCAACTAGTGTTGCTCAATGCTTGAACACCTATCTATGAATCAGGAGGTTGTGGTTGGATTCCTGGTCAGGGCATAGGCTTAGATTATGGCTACTTCCTCTCTGAAATCAATAAAAATGTATTTTTAAAAAACCCAACCTATTAACATCTCATTCTGGCAATTATAAACAATATCACTAATGCATTATTCTCCTCTGAAAAACATATTTTGGTGCTCTTAAAGTTGGGAAAAATTTTGTGGTGACTTTTTAGTTTTAATAGTTTATCTTGATTTCAAAGTAGCACCTTTAAAAAACATATTCTACAGGGAAGTTAATTTGGAGAACTGCCAGGTATATAGTCAGCCCTGATACACTTTTAAATTGGGTTTTACTTCAAGATTCTGAAATTATTTTTATCTTTATAAAATAAGAAAAACCCTTGTTAATATAGAATGGTTGATCCTAAGAGATGATTTGGTATCAAATTAATCATATTTATATATTAAGATAGAGACCTACACAAACTAAGCAACTGTTCAACATTCTCCAGTTAATAAGTGAAAGTTCTGTCATGTGATTAGAATTTCTTCTTATTTACATTGCACACTTAAAACTATTTTCAATTCACTTTTTTTTCTTTTCTACAGAAACAACCTACAATTGTTTTAAGAAGAACATCAAACAGGTGAAAATGAACCTCTAGTTAAATTCCTCTTACAAAATTCATGGCAAAAAAAAAAAAAATGTCTCCTTACTGTAGAATATATGGATACAACATAAAATATGAATTTTCACACAATTAGACATATACTTGGAAGTAGCCTGTATAGCACTTTTTTCTGCTGATTCATAGCCTACAATTCTAATGGGAACAGTGCAAAGGTAGTATGTCTGTTTTGCTTGCCTTTTAAAATTTAAATGCCGCTTTCTCCACAAACTGCTGAGATTATCAAAGTGTATGACCCTTATCTGCTTGACAGTCAAATGAATTTCAAACTTTTGCACTCATAAAAGAATGCATTGCTTCCGTGTACAAACCATTTGAGTGGGTTTGGATTGCTTTCATTTATTAATTTTAATATTTAATGCAATGCACTGTGATGTCATTGGTGAGTAAACTAACTCTTTATGAGCTCTAAAAGTTCCTATATCCAGATAGGTGAAACTTTTTCAAGTAGCATATTTCTATTTTCTTCTGATTAAATGCAACATTAATATTTTTTAACTATTCTAAGAATAAAGAAAATTCAAATAATAATATAGAACCCAAGTATCTAGCAACTAAATATAAAAGGTCAATAGTTACCCATGTGTACCTCAGATTAAAAATGTATTATGGACCGAAACCGGTTTGGCTCAGTGGATAGAGCACTGGCCTGCGGACTGAAAGGTCCCAGGTTCGATTCTGGTCAAGGGCATGTACCTTGGTTGCGGGCACATCCGTAGTAGGGGGTGTGCAAG
This sequence comes from Pipistrellus hanaki, assembly GCF_964339955.1. Taxonomy (NCBI): domain Eukaryota; kingdom Metazoa; phylum Chordata; class Mammalia; order Chiroptera; family Vespertilionidae; genus Pipistrellus; species Pipistrellus hanaki. Next base: position 16,118,865 of record NC_140524.1, on the reverse strand, counting down.
AGGCAGCTGATCGATGATTCACTCTCATCGATGTTTCTAACTCTCTATCCTTCTCTCTTCCTCTCTGTAAAAAATCAATAAAATATATTTAAAAAATGTATTATGGAAAATACACCTCAGCTTAAAAATGTATTATGGAAAATATACCTTATATAACATAAAATTTGCCATTTTAACTTTTTATTTTCTCATAGTATTTTCAGTTTATTGTACAAAGGTTTCAAATTTTTATGTAGGCAAATTACCAATCTTTTCATTGGCAGTTTGAGTTTATTCTACTTAAGAAGTCTTTTCATGCCTGGTGGTTATAGAGATATTCTCCTATAATTTATCTAATGACTTTAATGTTTGATTATTTATTTTTACATTTCTATCTTTAATTTATATGAAATTACCTTTGAATGTGCTATGAAATAGGGATATATCCCCTCCCGCCACCCCCCCCCCCCATATAGGAAACCAATTTTCCCAACATCATTTATTTATAGTCTTATCCTTTTTCCTTTGAGTTTTACTGCCTCCTAATGGACCAAGTTCTCTTATGTGTTTCCATCAGTTGCTGACCTCTCTAATTCTATTTCATTGGTCTGCCTATTCCTGCTTTGATAATACATTACTTGTGTCTGAGTGTGTGTGTGTCCTCACCAGAGGATATGATTTTTAAAGAAAAGGGAGAGAGAGATAGATAAATATGGATTGGTTGCCTCCTGCACATGCTAACTGGGGATCGAACCTGCAACCTAGGTATGTACCCTGACTGGGAATTGAACTTGCAAACTTTTGTACACATCCTTTCTGTGTATGGGATGATGCTCCAACCAACTGAACATCCCGGCCAGGGAAATATATTATTTTAATACCATTTTGTAATAATTTGTGATATGTAATAAGACTCCTTAGACATATTCAAAATTACCTTGGATTTTGTTGGATCTTTTTTCTAATTTCATGTTAATGTATGTTTAACAAATAAAATGAACTTACTATGTAACAGGTTCTGTGTGATGTGCTTTAAAAATATTTTATTTCCTTATAGGAAACAACTCTATTAGGTATTACTATTATCATCTTCATTTTATTAATGAAGAGATTGAAGCACAGAGAGGTTAATTAATTTTCCTAGGTCACATGGCTTATAAGTGGCAAAGCCTGAATTTAAAGCCAGTTAGTCAGCTCCAGAGTTTATGATTTTAATCACTATGCTATGTGCTCTCTCATGTGATTTTTTAATATCAATGAAAAATACAATTACAAATTTAATGAAAATTGTATTGAATTCATATACTAATTAGGGCAGAATTAATATCATTTTGATAGTGAATCCTCACATGTCTAAACTAGGAATAGTTTTCCAGTTATTGAATGTGTCATGGATTGCTTGTTTCCTATACAATACCCATATTGCCTTCGTCCTAAGTACAAAACTCCAATTTTATTCAGGGTAGCAATAACCTCAGGAGGAAAATTACATTTCACAGCCTCCTTGCAGGTAGGAAAGCCAATGTGACATATTTCTGGTCAATAAACTATAAGTGCAAGTTGCTGGACAGGGTACAAAAGAAAGCTCTTTAAAAAAAGGCAGACTTTATTGGCACCAAAATTGCCCCCACCCCCTTCATCCTTCCCTTTCAAGCTTGTAATGCTTATGTCATGCTGGACACTAAGCAGCCATCCTTTGATTATGAAGAAAATAAAAGTAATATGCTGAGGATGGTAGAATGGAAAGCTCAAGGAGGCCTAGGTCCTTGAAACCATTATGTAGTCATTGTACCATCCCAAATTAACCTCCTCCAGGGTTTATTTTATATTAAAGTAAAATAAATTTTTAAAATTTGACTCCACTCTTAATGTTTCCTGTCATGAACAATGAACACAATCCATAACTGATACAATAAAGTCTTCTTTCATGACCTGTGATGATTAATTGAATGTGTCAACTTGACTGGGCTAAGGAATGCCCAGATAGGTTTTGTAAAAATATATATTTTATTGATATTTTACAGAGAGGAAGGGGGAGGGATAGAGAGCTAGAAACATCGATGAGAGAGAAACATCAATCAGCTGCCTCCTGCACACCCCCTACCGGGGTTGTGCCCGCAACAAAGGTGCATGCCCTTGACCAGAATCAAACCTGGAACCTTTCAGTCCTCAGGCCAATGCTCTATCCACTGAGCTAAACCAGTTTCGGCAGGCCTGTAGTTTTTTATTAGAACTTATGGGGACACTGTTTACAGTACACCAGCTGTTCAAGGCTGCCCTGAGCCTGGGAATCCTAATCAGGCCAAGATACCATGAGCGGGTGCAAGGATACAAGATGCATGGTGCCCTTCTGTAGCAAATATGATTGATGTCACTGTTGGCATGAAGCATTCTTTGTCTAAATAGTGGAAAAGTAGGTTACTGACCAGATAGTTAGCTGGAGTAAGCTGAGGCAGGAGTGAGAAGAAGTCTGCTGAAGTATGGTCAGAGAGCAGCTAGGATGGAATGTGTGAAGAAGTCTACTAGAGAGAGAAGCTGGGAAGGAGAGACAGGAAAAAGTATTGACTGGAGAGCTCAGATACCACTAGGATGTGAGGCAGTGAGTCTAGGAGGCAGTGTATGGCTGCCCAGATAATAGCAGTGGGTACAGAGACTGATGCTGTTTTATGGGAAAGATATATGTTCACCAGCCAGTGTCCAGCTGCCTGCCTGCTCTTGTCTGATGTGGCCACTGGCTTCAGCAATAAAGACTCATTCTTATACTCCCACAACCTCTCAGGGCTTCTCCATCTAAGACCTGGCATCCTAGTAGGTCTAGGCCCAGGCAGAGGAGCTTGGACCCAATACCTGTAACTAGTGAGCAGAGGATAAAGGCGGAACTTGGACTAAATTCCCAACAGTTAGTAGAGTGGGCAGGGTTTCAGCAGGAACCGGCCATAGCATAGTTGAATGGGAGAATTTAAAAGAATATATGAACTCAGAGCCAGTCAGACCAGAAGAGCTGTGCGGTGCTCTTGCTGCTGGCTCTGACAAAACTATACAAGCAGCTTTCCTGACCCTCTAGCTTTCACACTGCTGATAGTGAAACTTAGCCTCCATAAATGCATGAGCCAATCCCTCACAATAAATCTCTTTCTATATGTATCCCATTACTTCTATTTCTTTGGAGAACCCTAATACATTGCCTTCAATAATATTTGTAATTTTCTCCACAAAATCTTTCACAGTTTTTGTTAGATTTACTACTAGATGGTCTTAGATTTTTGTTATTAAAAATAAAAACATTTTTGTTATGATAGTTTCAAATTGGCTGTTGCTACTTAAGTTATAATTTATTTCCTATTAATTGTTTACCCTAAAACACTGTTACTTTCCTGGTTCTAATAATTGGTAGAGGTTACTGAAATTTCTGTGTTGATAACTCTATTATGTGTGAATAAAAACAATTGAATTACTTTCTTTTTATTCTTTCCTTTCTCTTACCTTTTAAAAATATTTTCTTCTCTTATTACAATTGTTAGGCCTTCCATTATAATGTTAAGTAGAACGTTTTTGGTGAATTTCTTTATTGGTTAAGGGAATCTATTTATAATGTATTAAGAGCTTTTTAAAGTTATGGACATTATGTTTGATCAGGTATGTATTCTATATATCTTGAGATTATAACATTTGTTTTTCTCTTAGTCTTTCAATATGTTTGTATGGTGAATTAAAATGATAGCTTTTGAAGTCTGAGCCATTCCAAAGGATTTGGACAGATGGCAAGTTTCCTCATAATATCTTAGGTATTATAATCTATTTTGTCAGATGAGCCATTCTTTGAAGGCATTTCAGTTTATGTAAAATTTAGTTTGTCTTCCTCCAATAGATTCTGGGTCACAGGGCAGCTCCATTTGTTTTGAAAACCTATTTGCCTACTAAATCATATATACAGTATTGAAAACTTTATGGGCCACTGAAATATCAGCTCATATTTAATGCCAAACTTTAAAATGATCTTTTACTTTCAAGTACCTAAAGATTTTTTTAAATTACCTATATACTAAAGTTTATACTTTGATATATTTAATCTCATATTTCTATGTGTTTCTAATGAGACTCTGACATGTTGCTGGAAACTAATTTACTAGATATTTAATTAGGTAAAAAATCAGTATGTGTCTTATTTAAAGGTTGCTTAGATATAAGGAAAGTAGTAATTTTATATAATATCTATTTACTAGAGGCCTGGTGCATGAAATTTGTGCACAGGGGGGGTGTATCTCTCAGTTGCACCCTCTTCAATCTGAGACCCCTCCAGGGATGTCCGACTGCCTGTTTAGGCACAAATCCCAGTGAGATCTGGCCTAAGCGACAGTCAGACAGTTGGACATCACTCTCACAATCCAGGAATGCTGGCTCCCAACAGTTCACCAGCCTGCCTGATTGCCCTAGATCACTTCTGCCTGCCAGCCTGATCACCCCATAACCACTCCTCTGCTAGTCTGATTGATGCCTAACTGCTCCCCTGCCGGCCTGGTCACCCTAACTGCCCTTGCCTGCTAGCCTGGTTCCCCCAATTGCCCTCCCCTGAAGGCCTGGTCCCCCCAGCTGCCCTCCCCTGTAGGCCTGGGTCCCCTTCCCAACTGTCCTCTCCTGCAGGTCTGATCGCACCCAACTGCTCTCCCTTGAAGACCTGGTCCCTCCCAACTGCCCTCCCCTGCTGGCCATCTTGTGACAGCCATCTTATGTCCACACGGGGGCAGTCCTCTTTGACCACATGGGGGTGGCCATCTTGTGTGTTGGAGTGATGGTCAATTTGTATGTTATTCTTTTATTAGATAGGATATCATGGGTATTGAACTAGTGGTCAATGGAATTCAAGCAAAGCACACAGGTTTTGTTTAGTTAGTGCAGTGCTTCTCTTAAAATGAAATCAGAGCATTTACTTGATTTGCCCAGCCACTAGGACATTTCAGTTCATGAATCCTGTCAATATATTTAAAACAGCAATTTTCAACCCTAACTCAGCATTGTAATATTATTTTCTAGAAATTAAAAAGTACTTATGCTGAAACCGGTTTGGCTCAGTGGATAGAGTAGGGGTGTCGAACTCAATCAGAGAAGGGGCCAAAATCTAAAATCCAGCCTAAATCGCGGGCCGAATGATTTACTGAACAGTCATAAACTGACAATGTCATAAACTGACAGCGGAGTGCAGTGATGACAGCGCAGTGCGGGCCACATTGCAAGGCCTGGCGGGCTGGATTTGGCCCGCAGGCCTTGTGTTTGACACATGTGGGATAGAGCATTGGCCTGCAGACTGAAAGGTCCCAGGTTCGATTCTGGTCAGGGGCATGTACCTTGGTTGCAGGCACATCCCCAGTGGGGGATGTGCAGGAGGTAGCTGATCAATGATTCTCTCTCATCGATGTTTCTGACTCTCTATCCCTCTCTCTTACTCTCTGTAAGAAATCAATAAAATATATTTTATAAATAAGTGCTTATTATACACTAATAAGTACATGTCAAATATTTTTTTAAAAAAGTACACCTTTGGTTCTAATAAAAACCCTGTAAGATACATAGTGTTGTCCTATGTGAAAGATAAGGAAACTGAGTTTCAAGATTGCATCATCTGCTCACCAAAACCAGATATTTTGTCAAATCATCTTTTCTTTTTAATTAAATCCACTAGCAATGTGAAATTTTTTTCTTTTCTTACATTTCATGTTATACTTAAACTACTTAAGAGATTTTATCAATAAGTAGCTTTAAGTGGAATCAGAAGCCATTATTTCTACATTATGTATTTCACTTTTGATATATTACTTTCATGATTGCAATTGATTAAATTCAGAATCTATGCTCCTGGTGGTCTTTAATGTCTAGAATTTCATCTCTTCTCCAATAAGGCAAGGAAATGAATGTAATACAAGTTATATTCCTGGATATTAATGATGTATACAGTCAACAGTTGACATTTTGAAAGAGGATTCACAGGTTAATTCACAGCCTAATCTCCCTCCAAATAACTATTGGGTTAATCTGTATTTAATATCTTCCAGAATGACTCTCTGGTATTAAGGTATTAAAGCATCAGAGAATGGTCCTTAGAAGGCATATTTGCCTTTTCATTACTCAAAACTAGTGTTTTTCTGCAAAGTCAAACATAAAGTCTAGATGTAAACAATACATAACAGCAAGATGGAGGAAAGGTACCTTTCAGCTAAGGATGTGTTTGTTTGTTTGTTTGTTTTCAGAAACTTCAAACAAAAATAAATTTCCAAAATTTTTAAAAAGACATGTAAAATGTATTTTTAATTAAGGAAAAAAGCTATACAAAACAATGAATGGGGAAATAAATTTAAACTTTAGATAGAGAATGAGAACTTCTAAATATGAAAAAAATGAAATATGCTAATTTAAAATAAGTAAACATTATAGAAAATAACAAATTGAATAAAGAATATGTCACAATGATTTGATGGCAGAGTAAATAGGTTCACAACAATTCAAGTATAAATCTAAATGTTGCTTGTTGTACATGTCATCTATGACTTTGAGCTAGCTTTAAGAATCTCAGCTAACATAATTGTTCAATGATTTATTACACATCACCAATTCCAAAGTATTCTTGTAAGGATTAAATTGGATAATATGTGCACTGTGCTTTTGTTTACTCCATTGTAAGCAATTGATAAATGCCTTAAAAACAAAACAAAACAAAAAAAAAACCTTTACTCTCCTTAGTGTAAACAAATACCTGTACAAAAAGGACAGCATGATATAATTGACAGAACACCTGATTTAAATTTAGAAAAATTGGTAAATGACCCTGGGAAAGTCAGTTCACATCTTTGGTCTTCAGATTACTCATCTGTAAAAATGAGTATTGATTAACTTGGCCCTTGTTCAAAGTCACAGCTATCAAGTGTTAGATTCATACATAGGTCTGACTCACAAGCTGGGCTCTTTTTTGCTCCAAATTTGTCATCTTATGGTATCCTTTGGGTTTGTAACATGAAAGTGCACTCTCTAAATGACAACCCATTCCTGATCACCAAAAACAAACAAACAAACAAACAAACAAACAGATGATGAAACACTTTAGCAGAGGATTGAAGGAGGTATCAGACTAGGTGGATGTTGCACTAACCTCCTCCCAGAACCAAACTGGAATTACAACAAAAATATAGAGCCAGCAACCGGAATAACCAACTGAAGACTAGCTGAAGAGAAGGCTTATAACCAAGATTTTACAGAAGAAGCACATCAAAAATGGTAGAAGGGCAGAGACGTGAAAAGGGCTGGCCCTGCTCCAACAGGCAGTGGCTGAGATTCCAAAGGAATGTTTCAACTTTGGTGAGTTCCCCCTGAGAAGCATGGGGTATAAAACCAGAGAATCAAGAGGAAAAAAGAGAGGCCCACATAACACATAGCTGTGAAAATCAGAGGCTCTGTCTACCAGGGAGAGATAGGAGTTGGCTAGAGACACAGGAGCCCTTTTAAAGGCCTAACGCACTAAATCTATTTTGGAGCAACTCACCCTGGGCTCCAGGAGAGAAAGGGTTGAATGTACTAGTGTGGCATGAGGAGATACTTGGCTTTGTGGTTCTGGGAAGAGAACTGATGGGACAAACTTCAGACATCATCTATCTTGGGTGGAGCACTCCCCTCCAAATGGCATCTGTCCAGGGGAAAGTAAAACCCTACCTACTAAATTCCCTCTTTCTTTACCCAGGAAATTTGCTCTCTGCTGAGAAGTCAACTATCTTGGTCAGGGTATATAACTCAGAGAAGGCTCAGGTTGTCAAGGACCGAGTTGTATGGCTTTGAAGAGGGGGCCATTCCCCCGCCTTTCCCATGAAGTTGACTGGAACCCCTCCCCCAGGAGATCTGCAATCCCATTCTCCAGGCTTCTGGTGGCCCCACCCTTCTGAACCCTGGTGGCTCTGTCCTGCTGAGATCTGGACAGAATTCAAGACAGTCTTGAGTTGTATGGCTCTGAGGCAATGACCACACCCCCCCACCTATACTCTAACCTTACTACCATATCCCCCTCATGGAAGATCCACTAGCCCCATCATCCTGACTCCTAGAACCCTACCCTGCTGACATCAGGTTCTTGTCAGAATCTGAAAGAAACTGAGTTATGTGGCTCTGAAAGAAACTGAGTTACAAGGCCCATTTTTCTCTTGTATGCCTTACCAGTGCAGAACCCTCTCTTCACAGAGCCAAATCTTGGTCAGTGTGGGACTGGTAAAATCTGCTGGTCTCACGCTGATGACTTCTAGAGAACACACCCAATCACAAAGGTCTATGGGCACCTGGCAGGTGGCAGTTAGCCTTGTTGTACCCTGGGTCATTTGCTGAGTACCCTCAGATCCAGCACTGGCACTGTGTTTGAACCTGTATCAAACTGGTGAATACCACTCATCCTTTCCTGTTGACTCACTAGCAACCTACCTCATATAAATCGGGTACAGACAGAGGCTCTTCAAGTGACTGAGCCTAACAGGCATCCAGTAGGCAGAGGCAAACTCAGAGTGCCTTGGAACTTTTGCTGACCTGGCTCCAGGCTCCATGCTAGTAAAAGCCTGACTTGGTACACAGCTTGGTCCTTTCTGCACACACTCAGGCCCAGCAGAAGTACACACAAACTATGGATTGCTTTGTAGCTGAAAACACGTAGCTCAGGGGCCAGTCACAGGCAGGTTCTGATATTGACCCGCATCAGAGTTTTCCCCGAAGAGATCCCAGAACCAACACACTCAGTGGCCAGCCCCAGATAACATCAAAGAAGGATCCATTAAGCTTCATAAGCAGTGTATCAAAAGGGAGATCTTGGCAGGCACTCCCCCCTGCTGAGGTAAATTCTGCTTGTGTGGTCAGCATCTGCACAACAGCTCATGCACTGTGGTCCGGCTTGATCCACATAGTCAATCAGCCTGAGGGTCGACCTCAAGCATGAATGGGCCAATAACAATCAAGACTCAATTACCACAAGAGGGCCCACATAACCCACACAGGGACATTCCTCAAGCATCCAGCTCAGGTGATAAAGGAGACTGTGCCACTGGGTCCCACAGGACACCTACTTACATAAGGCTACCCTACAAAGAATAGGAGGCATAACAGATCAACCTAATACACAGAAATAAATTCAAAGAGGCAGCCAAAATGGGGAGACAAAGAAACATGACCCAAATGAAAGAACAGGATAAATATCAAGAAAAAGAGCTAAATGAAATGGAGGCAAGCAACTTATCAGATATAGAATTTTTTAAAAAATGGTTATAAGGATGCCTAAGGAACTTAGTAAGAATTACAACATAAAAAAGCACATAGAAACCATTACAAAGAACCAATAAGAAATGAAGAATACTTCATCTAAAATGAAGAATACTCTAGAAGGAATACATCTAGAGGAAATAATGAACAACATAAACTGATGAACAAAAACAGACCCAGAGAAAGAGAAGCAGCGATCAGACTCTCAAACCTCAGAGGGAAAGTAGGGGAGGGTGGGGGCAAGGAGGAGAGATCAACCAAAGGAATTGTGTGCATGCATATGGGCCTATCCAGTGGCCAAGGACAACGAGGGGGGGGGGGCTAAGTGGGGAGGGGTTTGGGATGGTAATAGGGGGATGAGGACAATTATGTGATATCATAATCAATAAAATTAAAAAAACAGAAATGAAAAAAATTAAAAAAACAACAACACAGTAGGTTGGATGAAGCAGAGAATGAAATCAACAACTTAGAAGACAAGGTAGCAGAAATTACAGAATCAGAGAAATATAAGTACCATTTTATTTCACTTATATGTGGAGTGTAATGAACAAAATAAACTAACAACATAGAAACAGACTCATAGATATGGAGAACAGACTGATGTCAGAGGGGAGGGATGGTGGGGATTGGGTGAAAAAGGTGAAGGAATTAAGAATAAACCCTCATAGGCTCAGAGAATAGTATGAGGATGTGTGTGAAAGAGGTAAAAAAGGGTAAAGGGGAGATAAAGGGGATTGGAGGAGCCTTGACTTGGGATAGTGAACACACAATACAATATATAGATGATATATTATAGAATTGTACACCTGAAACCTATATAATTTTATTAACCAATAAATTCAATTAAAAATTAAAAAAGAAATATTATAGCATATACTATAGCAGGAGCTTAACAACATTTTCTCAAACATTATTATTTATTATTAGTTCATAAGGGCCATGGATTTCCATAAATATTTTCTTATGAGCATATATGCATGCATACATACATACATACATACATCATTTCTTTTCTCTGATGAATTAGTTATTGGCACAAAAATTTAAAGGTCAGTATACACAAAGTGACAAGCAAACCTTGGCATTTTGCAACCCAACTGCCTATGACCATAAGCAAGTCACTTTACCACTTGGGTGAACAGAGAAAGAGAGAATGAACATAAGTGAGCCTCAGGTGGAAATTTTATTGCATTTTATTACAATCTCAGAAGTTACACACTATCACTTCTGACAAAGTTCTCTGAAGCACACTACACCTAAAAGTAAATATCACCATTCTTATGTCTCATATAACTCTACCTATGTACCACCATAAGAGGACACCTTTAAATAGTATTCAATTTACTCTACCTGACTTGTTATAAACAAGCACATCTTGCACACCTATATACGTGGTATCATTGCAGTGTCAATTAGATAATGGCAAATTTTCATTACCTTTTAGCACATTATTTAAAAAGCTGTGTTTCGCCGAAACCGGTTTGGCTCAGTGGATAGAGCACATATGTCAAACACAAGGCCCGCGGGCCAAATCCAGCCCGCCAGGCCTTGCAATGTGGCTGGCACCGCGCTGTCATCACTGCACTCCGCTGTCAGTTTATGACATTGTCAGTTTATGACTGTTCAGTAAACTATTCAGCCCGCGATTTAGGCTGGATTTTAGATTTTGGCCCCTTCTCTGATTGAGTTCGACACCCCTAGGATAGAGCATCGGCCTGTGGACTGAAAGGTCCCGGGTTTGATTCTGGTCAAGGGCATGTACATTGGTTGCTGGCACATCCCCAGTAGGGGGTGTGCAAGAGGCAACTGATTGACGATTCTCTCTCATCAATGTTTCTCTCTATCCCTCTCTCTTCTTTTCTATGAAAAATCAATAAAATATATATATATTTTAAAAAATAAAAAGCTATGCTTCATTTTCTTTCCCTGAAGATACTGCTCAAAAAGGTGATAAAACAAAAGAGAACATGTTCATTTGTAACTGTCAAATTAATTGCAAATTATTTTTTCATTCAACCAAGAACAAAATAATTTCATGACAGTAAAATTTTGCTACATAGCAAAGTCATGGTGAAAAAAAGACAAGAATGAATTAACTGAATCAGGTGCTACATTCTGACAAATTTAGCATGGAAGTGGACAGGCTAGTTGGCTTAATATTTTTTTTAAAGATAGAATACATTAAAAATAAATCATCTACAAATAAATCAGTTTCAGTTAAAATATCAGAAATGATTAATGATACTTTGAAGAACCAATATTTTTTCTAATGATCTGTCTTCCCTTTTGTATATGGCAAGAGCAAGGCTTTTAGATAAGTAAGAAGCAATATATAAAGTATTCTTCATCTAGACTTGAGTTCACACTTTCTTGCTACATCATATAAGACAATGAATACTATGACTTGTTTGGGTGGCCTAAGCGGATGTTTTCAAGTTTTTAGTAAATATAAATGCATTAACCATATTGACTGATACTCCAATATAACAATCCTAAGATCAAAATGAACATTTTCACCAATCATTCAATTGTTGGCAATTATATCACTCCAGATATGTTAGGGTATGCTTCAGCAAAATAAACAACATTCTGATCTCACTGGTTTAAAATAAGAAATATTTAAATGTATATAACATGTTCAGTGTGGTCAGGGTGGGCTCTATGTATATTTTAGTTATTCAGAGATTTAGGCAAATGGAGCATCCACCATCCCAAAATTTGCTCGTTATAGTGTCAGATGGAAAAAGCAGTGTTAGAGGGTCTTGCAATTTTAAAGAAGGGTCAGATATATTGGCCAGTTTAAGTCAGTTCTCTCCAATCTAAAGAAAGCCAGAAAATGGCTTTGTGTACTCAGAATGGGGAAGAATCAGAAATATTTGGTGAACAGCATTCATGGGGAACAGAACTTAATGATTAAGATCAAATAGCTTAGATCAAAGAGCCAGGGAAAGGTGAGCAGAGATGAAGGAAACAGAGTAGAAGAGAAGTCCTAGGTAAATTAATCAGATGGAAGCTACTTCCTTGTCCAAAACTCTGTGTAGTATAGGTAGGTATGTACTCTTTATAGGATAAGTAGAGTAGATACATTTAGAGTGACAGAAATGGAACAACATAAGCACTTAAAGAACAGCTAACAATGTAAGTAAATCACTCTTCTATAGGCCCCCATTTCTAAAACAAATATCAGAATGATGCTATAGTTAAGAAAAGATAAGCCATCATATTTTTATTGTGGAAATAATTTTTAATATTTTATATTTATTTTAGAGAGAGGAAGAGAGCAAGAGTGAGAGAAAAATTGATATGAGAGAGAAACATCAATTGGTTGCCTTCTACATGTGCCCCAACTAGGGGGCAAATTGTAACCTGAGTACTCTCCTTGACTAGGAATTGACTGTCACCTTTTGGTGTATGGGACAATGTTCCAACCAGCTGAGCCACACTGGCCAGAGCTTGATGTTTCATATCTTTATGTTAAATTAGATTGGAACCCAGTATTAGATAATGTTTTGTTTTGTAGTAGCATCCTTCTGAATTGTTGTAAACCCTCTTATTTCCTTTGCTTTTTCCAGTCCTTCCAATACTTTTGTAACTAATTTCTTGCTTATAACATCTATTTAATATATCTAGAGCGGTTTTTCTAAATGTACAAATGGACTAATAAGTACCACTTATGACTATACAACATAGGCTAAACTCAGCCCCCAACATATCTGAAAGAAAGCCTAAGACATACAGCCTTTTTTCTCTGTTCCCATGAGGTGGAAATGGTGAGTTGAACACAGCATTTACTCTGTTAGAGTCTGCCTGTCAGGTCAGGAAACTTCAATTTTTCTTCCTACACACTCATTCTTTTTCCAAGGGAGACAATCTGCAGTCCAATTTGTCATTGTATCTGGCCCCACATCTAGGATGTGGCTCTTCTTGTTCCAGGGACCTATATACTAAAGAGACTAATCATCTGCTATGCCCATTTACAATGATGAAGCAAGAGCAGGATAACTATGATAAACATCCCCATTCAAAAAGGGGAATGTGGGAGACACAGAGAAGTTAACAGCTGTCAATAGAACTTCCGAATGACTGCTGAAAAAATATGGTAAAGTCTGACTCCACACTTAGGGACTAAGGTGATGTTGCTTAGACCCTGATTCTATTCTCTGGAAGAATTTCCTTTCCACTGTTCCCAGTGGTATCTGAATTTACCTACTGGCAGTTTCTTTTTCATATCCCCCTATATTGCTTGGCCACACATGAAGTAGTATTGGGAAAATATGCTGAAACTAAGAATTTTATAACCTCAGAAAATTTGTCAATTCTGCAAGGCTGGAGATTGAAAACTTCTTTTAAGTTTGAAACTATCAAAAAATTTTTATCAAGAATTGTGCTTTTCTGGGCAATAAAACTGTCTCACAGACTTAGTAGAGTTCTGAACTATTTGTTTCTAGCCAGTTCTGTGTAGCCGTAACCACACCAAATATTTCATTTCTAGACATATTTCATGGATATGCTTTATCTATCTGCTTTTCATCCTCATGCCCACCAACTTCACCTTAGCAAATAAAATGCAGGTCACCCTGTTAAATTTTATTTAAAATAAACAATGATTTTTTTGTGTAAGTATGTATCCTGCAACATGTTGCCCATGCCCATACTTATACTAAAAATATTTTATATTTATCTGAAATGCAAACTTAACAGAGTATTCTATATTTTATCTGGCAATACTATATAATGGAACTCATGACCTAAAGGTGGACATGCCAGTGAAGAGAAAATATGGGACAGAGAGTTTTATTGTCAGGCTTGAAAATGTTGTATATTGCTTATGCTTACAAATCATTGTCCTGAAGTCATTCACATGTACCCTAGCCAACTTCACACAGAGTTGATGAAATGAATTTTTCTGTGTTCCAAAAGTAGAAATAGTATTGTGAACACATAACATTTATTTTTTTAATCCTCACCTAAGGATATTTTTCTACTAATTTTTAGAGAGAGATTGGAAGGGAGGGAGGAGGAGGAGAGAGGGAGAGAGAGGAAAAGAGAGGGAGAGAGAGGGAGAGGTAGAGGAAGAAGGAGAGAGAGAGAGAGAGAGGGAGAATATGTCTTGAGAGCCAATGCTCTAACCACTAACATAACCAGCCAGGGCCATAACATCATTTCTTATACAAATACTAGAGGCCCAGTGCACAAATTCATGCAAAGGAGGGGTCCCTTGGGGTAGCCTGCAGAGATTGGACCCAGTTTGCACCCCCAGCCTCACAGCTCTGCAGCCCTGCCTGACACCCCACCTTGGCATGGGGCTGCCTACTCACCTGCTCCATCATCCCACCAATGTCCAGCTTTCATTGGGGCCCATAGGGGCTGGCAGCACTACACTACCACCCACCACCAACACTGTCGCTGATGCCCGCCATGCTCTGAACAGCCCCTTAGTGGTCAGCAAATGTCATAGCGAGCAGTCGAACTCCAGGTCTCCAGGTGGAAAGACCAGTCAAATGATTGCCTGAGGGGACAATTTGCACATTAGACTTTTATTATATAAGATTATTGAGTCTTAGTTATTAGATGCGTAGATAATCCTACATTCCACAAATAATGGACATGCATTATTTTCATTATTTTTAAACACACATACATTATTAATAAAATACACGATAATTAAGCCATAATTGCAGCTTTCACACATTTCAAAGAGTAAATATCTCACAAACCATATTCTCTAACCTTAGTACAACTAAGTTAAATATTTAATAACAAAATATGTCTTAAAAATAATCCTACAATGGAAAGAGGAAGGACTCAAAGCAGGATACTTGAGTAAAAAGGCAAACCATAAATTGGTAAAAGATAATTTGCAAAATACTTAAATAAGAGCTTGTATAAACACTTCTATAAATCAATAAGAAAAATGTACAACTAATAGAAAGATGGGCAAAGACACTAACTAAAAAAATGGCCAATAAGCATTTTTAAGTGTGTTTAACCTTACTGGTGATCAGGAAAATGCAAAATAAATCCACAATAAGACACCATTTCATGCACATATGAATGCTTATTATTTGAAATACTTAATGTGCCAAATATTTGTAAGAAAATTGGAATTTATACATTCCTGGTACACATGTAAATTGTCAATTCTTTAGAAAATGACTTTGGTAGTATCTATGAAAGCTGAACATAATCACACCCTATGAAATAGCAATTCTACACTAGGTATAGATCTAACAGACTTGCATATCTATGTTCACCAAGATTGTTTACAGCAGCGATAGTAATAATAAGCAAAATCTGGAAACAACACAAATGTTCAACAACTGTAGGATGGTTGAATAAATTGTAGTATATCCATATAATGGTATACTGCAAGACAATGAGAATGAATGAACTGACATTATATAAAATGGCATGGATAGTTCACACAACAGTGCTCAAAGAAACCAGACACAAAAGAGTACATAGCATATGATGATTTACCAGCAAAGTTTTTTTTAAAGGTAAAACTAACTATAGTGATACAAGTGAGAATAGAAGTTTCCTTTTTGGGAGATAGGACTAGAAATGGGCATAAAGGGCACCTTCAGGTGCTGATAGTGCATTTCTTAAGCTAAATTTTGTTTGCATTGGTGCAAAGCAAAGAAAAAATAAAAAAGAAATACTAAAAGACATGAGACCAAAGACATAGAGTGGATATAAAGAAAAAGGGGAAAAGAAGAAGAAGAAAAAGTGGCAATATGGGAGCAAGAAGAAAGGCAAAAACACTAGTATGTGAATAAAAAAAAAAAGGAAACAAAATAAATGAATTTGAAATGTAGTAAGAATGGATATATTAAGATATATATATAGGAAAAATCAAACAGAAAAAGAAAAGAGAAAAGGAGAGAAAAATAAAATGAGATAAGTCATAATAACAATAACAATAATAATAATAATAATAATAATAAAAGAACAGAATCAAAGGAGAGAAATTAGAGATATGCAAAAAGAAAAGAAAAAAGGAGGGAAAACAGACAACAAAACACTTTCTCTCTCTCTCTCTCTTTCTCTCTCTCTCTCTCTCTCTCTCTCTCTCTCTCTCTCTCTCTCTCACACACACACACACACACACACACACACACACACACACACACTTGTACTCTCAAAAACCTTTGGACCCGCTATTTGTGGTGCTCATTGGATTTTACTCTGATGTTACTGAATCTGGTTCCTTGGTATATTTCTCCTGGGCTTCCTGAGGGCTTCTCTGGTGCAGGTCAGTGGGAGTCACTGTCCTTTTCTGGCCCAGAGAAACCTGACCGAGGCCCAATAGGTTGAAGCCCCTGGTAGTCCAGCAGCTAGAGGCTGGGTCTGCTTTGAGTCTTGTCATGAGTCGCTGTTCTGAGCTGTTATCCCTTCCCCCATGGAACTGGGCTCTGCAGGGGTATCCTGGTCTGGGCCTGAATGCTTTGATCAGACTAGTGTTGGGAGGGGGTGCCAGTAGCATGTTGGACTGGGGGTAGGGGGGTGGAGTTGGGGGTGGCTCTTCCTCTCCTTCCAATACCTCAACCCTGTCTGGCTTGCTAGAACCTCCTCTTTTCCACCTGTAGGACCACAGATTTCCAGTCTTGGGCTGTTCCCCCTTGCCCCAGGTGGCTGCAGGTAGGATCAGATGCAGTTGTTTTGCCAGTGAGAAAGAGAGTACCTCGCTTCATTCAGTTGGGGCAGGGCTGTTCTATATTAGAACAGACATACTTTAAGTTATTATAGATTTCTCTATAGAATGACAATAATACTATAATCTACATTCTCATCATCAATGCCTGAGAGTTCCTATATATACGTATTTCTGTCAATTAATTTTATCTTGTTTTCTAATTTTTTACAGTCTAACAGGTATAAAATGATATATTTTTGCTATTCTGATGACTATAGATTTTTTTAAAAAATTCAAAATAAATTTTGATTAAGATTGAAATTTATAGATTGAGGTTTGATTGGTTGACCTTGTCCCATGCCACAAAGTCTTTAAAAGGTAAAAGTTGCCCAGCTGGTGTGGCTCAGTGGTTGAGTGTTGACCTATCAACCAGGAGGTCATGGTTCAAATTCCTGTCAGGGCATATGCACAGGTTATGGGCTCCATCCTCAGTGTGGGATGTGCAGGAGACAGCCAATCAATGATTCTTATCATTGATGTTTCTATCTCTTTATCCCTCTCTGAAATCAATAAAATACATTTAAACAAAGTAAAGGTTGAGACTGGATTATTGGCTTTGGCAATTATAAAGTGATTATAGTAAGCTATTTCAATAATATAGTGAGGAATTAATCCAGTTTTCAAAACTGATTGGAGGAAAAAAACCTGAGGTATCAACATTCTCAAAAGTTATAAAATAAAGGTATAGTAGTCTCAGCTAAATGACACAGACACAGAACTTACGGTGAAGAGAATCACACTGTCCAGTTAAAATAAAGGAGGATAAAAAATGTAGAAGGATCTAAATTTATCAATGGGTTGTTAATAATAAAAGGGAAAATGGGCACTTGATTCTTCCTACAAAAAGTGGAGAAAAATGAAGAGACTACTGAGGAAAAGTGGGAATGTTAATTCATAGAAATACTTTTCCATTTACATAGGTCAGTCAAAGTCACAGCTTAACAACAAAGACCATTTGAAATGCACTATAATGTGCATTACTTACCAGGATAAATAAATGAATTGGATGCACTGCGTTCATTTTAGCATTGATCTAAGGCTTTATAATAAGGTATATTTATATTCTAAACTAATATTTCCAAAAAATCATAGCAATATTGTGTCAAGTAGACCAATAAATTATATCTAATATTCTTATCAGATTCATCACTGCAACTCTCCAAAAGGTACTCTGCCTCTTCTAATCAAGGTCATGTGGAAGGCAGGAAAATATCATTAGTGCAATTAAATCTGCTCTTGACATTTATGTGTCATTTAGATCTTCTATATGATAAATTCTTATGGAGCCTTGAGAATCTTACTCAAGGATATTGACAAGAAATGGTGTGGCACTGTCCACTGTAGTAAACCTACCCAATTTTGAGTATCTCTGTGGTCAGTTATATTTTTACTGAATATTTTGTAAAATATATAAGAATGTGACCTATTAACTTTTATAATTTTTATAACTAGTAAGTTATATTCTTTACTGCTCTAAACCTTATATTTCAGCATAAATAGCCTGAGAGTGAACATGAATGATATTCTGGAGAAAAACTGAGGTTTTCCATTGTATTACATTTCTAAACTACATTTATTTTCACTAATGGAAGGTAATGCTGATAGGCCAGTTAAGGTTATAAAGAAGTCTATTTCCTAGTTCCAAAACACATTGATAAATGATAGGAGACCTAAAATTATTCATGGGAACCTGACTATTTTAGGTTGCAGAATCAATTTTCTAGGATTTTTCAAAAAATTATTATCAAAAGTCTATGCTGAGGACTCTCATATGTGAAACCTACTGTACAAAATAAACTGATGAATAAAACAGAAACAGAGGCATGGATACATTGGACAGACAAATCTCATAGGGAAGGGGGTGGAGGGGGCATGAGGGTAGGGGAAGAGATTAACCAAATAACTTATATGCATTGCCATGGACACAGACATTAGGGTTAAGGCCTAGGGTGGAGGCAGGTATGGGTTGAAGGGGATAAATGGGGGAATGTATACATATATAAAAGTAAAACATCTGTGCTATAGATTGAATATGTATCCCCTCCTCCCAAATTCACATGTTGAAACCTAATGTCCAATATGATGGTATTTGGAGGTGGGGTCTCGGGAAGGTAATCAGGTCATATAAGTTATTATTAGGTCATATAAGTGCCCTTATAGAATAGATCCAAGAGAGCTCCCTTGTCCCTCTGTCATGTGAAAACAAAAGGAAAAGATAGTCATTTATGGACAAGTGGGTTGTCACCAGACATTGAATCTGCTGGTACCTTGATCTTAGACTCCTAACCTCTAAAACTGAAGGTAATAAATTTCTGTTATTTATAAGCCACACAGTTTTTGGTATTCTGTTACAGCAACCTGAATGGGCTAATACACTATATGTCAGATTATATGCAGAGTTCATGTTTGGTAAATGGTAATTAAAATAGTAGGATTTTTGTTCAACTGTTTATCCTTCCCAGGAATGTTCAAATATGTAAATACTAGAGGCTCTGTGCACGAAATTCATGCATTGGGGGGGAGTCCCTGAACCAGCCTGAACTATCACCAATCTGGGACCCTTGAGGATCGGGCCTAAACAGGCAGTCGGACTTCCCTTTCATAATCCAGGACTGGTGGCTTCTGACTGCGTGCCTGCCTGCCTGTCTGTCTGATTACCCCTAACTGCTTCTGCCTGCCAGCCTGATCAACCCCTAACCACTCACTTACCAGCCTGATCAATGCCTAACTGTTCCCCTGCCAGTAAAATTGCCTCTAACTTCCCTCCCCTGCTGCCCTGGTCACCCCTATCTACCCCCCCTTGACAGTCTGGTCGCCCCCAACTTCCCTCCCCTGAAGGCCTGGTTATCCCTAACTGCCCTCCCCTCCTGGTCTGCTCTCTCCCAACTTACCTCCCCTGCAGGCTTGGTTTCCCCCAACTAACTTCCCCTGCAGGCCTAGTCCTCCGCAACTGCCTTCCCCTGCAGCTTGGTCCCCCTGAAGGCCTGGTCCCCCCAACTGCCCTCCCCTGCAGGCCTGGTCCCCCCCCCCCAACTGCCCTCCCCTGCAGCCTAGGTTCCCCCCAACTGCCTCCCCTGTAGACTTTGGTCCCCCAATATTGTCCTCCCCTGTAGGCCTTATCACCCACAACTGCCCTCCCCTGCCAGCCATCTTGTGATGGCCATATTGTGTTCACATGGAGATGGCCATCTTTGACCACATGGAGGTGGCTATCTTATGTGCTGGAGTGATGCTCAACTTGCATATTACTCTTTTATTAGGTAGGATTCTTGGTGTTTATCACACCAGCTTTTAACTTGTTCCTACCTTACCTACTCTGGTATTAACCTCAAATTGTGTATGAGTTTACAAAATCTTTCTCTAAGATCTGTTTTGATGAAGGAGGAAGATGATGAGAATACCAGAATTCCTCAGGGCAGAGGGGTGGCCACCACTGAATGGTAGAAGAGCTACTAAAGGAAAGGCTAGGAAAGATAAAGGTTATATGTACTTGACAAATTTGCCTTGTAATGTAGCAAAAAAAACACAAAACATACATTTTTTCTTTTTTCCATTTAACTTCTAGTTACATGGCTAGCTTTTATATTTTATATAATAGAAATTGTGATGTATCCAAGATAACTGTCATCTAAACTATAAAGGTGGTTAGTTAGCTTATGATGTACCCTAATCAGGAATTCACACTCCAAAGGAGGTTATTAAGCATCTCAAATATGGATATAAAAATGTATACCCTGAGGGCATGTTGCTCAACATAAGGGATGTTAGAGATAATTTTTTCATTGTTTAGATATGAAACATGTAGGTGGTTAGGACATTCATTGCTATGTCCTTGCAGAAACAAGGTTTAAAAATCTGGGAAGCCAGCAGCCTAACAGTTTGATAGAGGCCTTAAGGTCTAAACTACCATTCATTCTATGTCACCTTATTTCTGTAAGACTCTTTCCTGAACTAACAAAACTGGCTGATCCATCTATCAAGTAATAGCCAAAAGAAGTAAGGGCAGAGAGTGGGACTCTTGAACCACAGAAACAGGAAAGTAGCAATGTTTCTGCCTGCTTTTGCTGACAAGTGTATGTTTGGCAAAATCAGATCTAATATCACTTGATAGAAAACTTGTGGGAAAGCAAACATATAAAGCACTATTTCTAATTTCCTGAGGCCAGTGAAAAACACTAAAGGAATCTAACAATTGCTTAATGGCTAAATTAGGTCAGTTTGTAATACTTACTGCAACCAACCAGGTAGTTTTTACTTATGTATAGAGCAAAAGGAAGAAACAGATCACTTCTCAAAAGAGAAAATTTGGAAGTTATTAAGGCAGCTATGAGCCATTTCTAAGTTTGCATGTTGTGTAAAAAGGTTAAAAATAATTCTGAAGGATATTTTTACAGAAGTGCACAGAACCACATTGTAAAACAGTTGAAAGAATAATGGAGGTCAGAAAGTCAGCCTAACATAGGGGACAATTACCATTCTGATAAAAGTTTTTGGCATGGTTTTAAGACTTTAAGAGGAAAGAAGTAAGGGCTTACACTCTACCCTCAAGTTACTAATCCTGAAAAAACATTTGTCAAAGAAGAAAAGGAGCTCTGGCTTGGTTAATATACACTAAAAACTAGATACCATATGTTAACAAAAATAAAATTAGAAGTTTAGGAAATCTCCCTAGGAAAAAAGACTTGGAACATCCTTTATAAAGCCCAGAGTCCTCTTTAAGGTTGGAGAAACCCTCTCCCACTCCCCCACGGAATAGAGAATTATAGCCTCCTGTGGAGCTACCTCACAGCTAATACAATAGATTTAGTGGCAAATGAGATAAGTTGTTCTTGAAGTCAAAGATTATGTTGGCCATAAACAGATGGTTTATCAACATGCATCTAACCCCACTGGAACTAGAATAGGGTCAGGATACGCTATCAATTGCTTTTAATGAAGCAAATGGAAATCATAGCACTCTCACCAAGAGAACTTCACTAATTACAGAGCTTAGAGACCAGGAAAGTGCAGTAGATGCCCTGCAATTAGTAGACAAATGCAATTAGTATATGCCCTGCAATTAGTAGACAATTAGTAGGTTCACTTTAGTCATCCAACAAAAAAATGGGCAATAAATTAGCTAGAAGAGAGCAGGGATAATTTTTGAGAAAAAAGTGGGTCTCAAAAGACACATGTTAAGATGGACATTATAAACAAACACACACACACACACAAAACAACAACAACAACAACCAACCAACCAACAACAACAACAACAAAAAACAACAGTTTACAAAATCTGTTTTGTAAAGATAACTGACAGTCAAATAAGGTAATTAAGGAAGTACAAAGAAAACAACCTTAGATTCCAGATGCAATCCCTGATGAGGTGATCATAGGAGGCAGTGAGGCTTGAAGATAAGGTCCCTCAATACCAAATAAATTAAGCTGAGCTTGTCCCTGAATATCTCACTCTAAAAGGGTAGCAGCCCCCTAAAATTACAAAGTTGATAAGAGATCCACAAAACTACTCTGGGGGTGAGGTAGTCTGTGATCATCTTGTGAGAGCCAAAAGGTCAGGAGATGGAATCATTGTTAATTCACAATATCTCCAAGGTGATGATAGCTCAGGGAAAGAAAGGAATTGTTTAAAAGTTTGAGTAATACAGTCTGATAACACTTAAACTAAAATTAATCTGGAAACAGGTTGCTAAGAATGGAAATTGATCTGTTAATAGCCAGAACTTCAGAGTGAATAATTGGAATGGAGATATTAGTGTAGTGAATGATGTTTAAAAATATGATTATTTTGTTCAATATTTTATGATTACGGTTAGAAGCCTAAATGGCAAACTGCCTACTTCAAAGTATATATTTAATACAGCTACTATGGAAAACAGTATGGTACTTAAAACAAAACAAAACAAAAAACATATCACATGACCCAGTATTCCCACTTCTAGGTATTTATCCAAAAGAATTTAAAGCAAGGTTTTAAAGAGATATTTGCATATCCATGTCCATAGAAGCATTATTCACAATAGCTAAATGGTGAAGGCAATCTAAGCATCTGCCCATTGAGGGATGAATAAACAACATATTGTCTAGCCATACAGTGGAATATTCCCAAACCTTAAAAAGGAAGAAAATTTTGACAGGACACATGCTACATGTATGAACCATGAGGAGATTACACTAAACGAAATAAGCTTTTTACAAAAAGATAAATACAATATTTCCACTTATGAGTTACCTAGATCAGTTAAATTCATAGAAACAAAATGTCAAATGGTAGCATCCAGGGGCTGCAGAGTTGTTTAATGGGTACAGAGTTTCAGTTTTGCAAGATGAAAAATTTTTGGAGATCTGTTGTACAATAATATGAATATACTTAGTAATTTTGAACTGTACACTTAATGGTTAAGAGGGTAAATTATGGCATGTTATGTGCACTTTACCACAATTAAATTATCAGCTGAACATTGTATACTTACCATGCAAATCAAGAAAATGTTACCAGCAGAGAGAAAAAAAGTATATATGTAATAATTCACAAAGATGAATTGAAAGGGAAACTGAAACCTCCCTGAATATAAAATATTTGAGAGATTGGGGTGATTTGCAAAACTATCTCTCCATTTATTCTCTAGGATAAATGTTAAGAAAGCCTTACGTTAATTATTAATTGTTAAAGAAGGGGGTATATTGACAATACTGTTCAAATCACTAATGAATTAATTAAAGCCCCTGAAAAATATTTAGCTGTGATTGACTTGCCATTATGTTTTTCAACATACTAACGGAAAAGAAATATGAATTAATCTGCCCAATTTTTCAAGGAACACAATATACTTCTGTCTTCCTCCAGTAGGATATAAACTTTAAAAAGCACGTAGTTACCAGGGAGAGCAGAAAAAGGAAGGCGAAAACAACAGTCTACACTAACTTAAAATAGCTGTCGGGTAGAGTATACCATTAGTGACAACCCAGCAGACAAAGCATTTACTTTAGACATGTCAATCACCAGGCATCAGGAACTCTGTATCTTACTGTCTGAAAATCGACCCTTCAGAGTAATGAAATTGACCAGCTGTGTATCAGTCAGGATTTAACTCCAGATAACAGAAATATCTCCAGTTATTAAAAGCAAAAATGTATTTACTGCAGAAAATGAAGTGTTTACACAATTGTAGGAGGGTCAAAGAAGCGGGCCCTAGGTTGAGCCTTCAAACACCATCACCTGTCAAGGAAAAACCAACCTATTAAGGAAAGCATTTCTGGTTCAGTCAGGAAGGTGAATCAAGAAGCTGCACAGGAGGCCACTGTCTAAAGTGCTGGATCCAGGATCACCTTCGCCATTATCCAGGGATCAGGAAGCTGCTGCTGACCTCAGCTGTGCCTTAACTGTGATTGGAGGATTATGAAGGTCATTAAGAGCCCTGCCACAGCTGCTGGATCTGCATTAGCAAAATTAATGCATCACTGGCTGCAGCCTCTCTCCCACTTAGCTCAATTCCTGATTAAAATCTAATCTGGAAACCCTAAAGATGCTCAGCAACAAGAGAGTCTAGGAAGTGTAGTTCTTGGCTTTCTAGCCCCTTCTGGGATAAAAAGGAAGTTAGGATCAATGTTGAATGAACCTATCTGTGGTATCCTCTGAAACCAGCAATAAATTCCCAGAGACAAAAGCTACTTAACCTCTCCTAGAAAATAAAATACTCCCCACATTTTGGAACTATTGAAACTAAAGACTTAGTTGACCTCAAAACCATTTTATTACCATCGAAAGGGCTTCCAGTTATGCCACGGGTTCATTCATACCAGGGAGGAGAAGTTAAGACCATCCAGTAAAAATTACAAGAGCAACCTCCAAAAAGGGCCTAACCAAGCAAGCCCTCAGGACACTATACATGCGGATGCCAGTCAGCCACAGCTCCGCTGCTGCTCCAAGGAGAGTTCATGATTCCAAGAAGCGAAGGAAAGTCTCTTGCTAAGTGGACAGCCCTGGACGAATTTTCTAGAGAAAGGTAGGGACTATGTTTTTATTAGAGGATAGCATGCTCACTCTAACTGGGAGCAGGGTTAAATGAAAAGCTGCTGTCCACGCTGTGGCTAATATAGTTCAGTTGGTTGGAGCATCGTCCCATGCAATGAAAGGTAGGGAGTTTGATTCCCAGTAACACCCAGATTGGAGGTTCAATCCCCAGTTGGGGTGCAGATGGGTTCTCAGAGTGGCTGTATCATTATAAAAAAGCTGATGTTTTTCACTCACCTTAAGATGGGAAAATGGGCAAAGGGCAAGCCAGCCAACTATCATACCATGCCAAAAGTCAGACAGTATAACTACAGAGAAATCAAACAACCCAGAGATCCAAATGTTCATGTATTTGTGTTTGGCGACTACTAAAATAATTATATTATCAAGCAGATAAAAATTTTTAAAAGGGTTGGATAATTAATAAAAAACAACTTGGGGAAATTAACTTTTTGAATGCACTATCAACATCAAAGTGATGTGTCATGTTTCAGCCTACTAAAAAGGTGAAGGAGCTGTTTTAAATTATGGTAGAGATGCTAGAGCCAAATGGCCTGTGAAATTTAAAGAGAGCAGCTGACACAATGGAATGTCTGACAAAAGATCCTTTCACAGATGTGTTAAGAAGATGGGCTCATAAGGTAACTGTACTCATACCACTGCCCTTTAGTGAGTGGAGTGCATGAAAGATAATTAGGATCACATGCCCAGTTGGTAAACTGACTTTTTAAATTTATGAATAACTCTCTAGGAAGAACACTCAGAGGACTGGTTTCTGGAGAACATTGGCAAGGCCTCTAAAGAGCCACCAATAAATGGTTTGTTTTACTACTGTTTACTTGAATTTGTGGTTTGGAATTACATTTGCTACTTCATGATGGCAAGCCAAAATAAAATAAAAGGTTTTTTTTGTATAATTATTTAATTATTTAATTTATTTATTTATAAGATTTAAATTGTTTTAGTTCATATACTATCAGTTACAGACACTGTTATATAGTGCTGTTATAATAAAATGTGTTCTTTACATATAGTCATTTTATGATTTTTTAAAACATATTTCTATTGATTTCAGAGAGGAAGAGAAAAGGACAGAAAGATAAATACATCAGTGATAAGAGAGAATCATTGATTGATTGCCTCCTGCATGCCCCACGCTGGGGATTGAGTCTGCAATTCGGATATGTACCCCTGACTGGAATTGATCCCAGAACCCTTCAGTCCGCAGGCTGACACTCTATCCACTGAGCCAAACACACTCAGGCTATGATATTATTTTTTTTGTGTGTGTAAACTAAATTTTTCCATAACAATCCTTAAAAAATTGTTTATATTAGTAATGGATTCAACATCATTTGTCAAATTGGTATGTTTACTAAAAGAAAAAGTTTTGAAAGAATTGCACAAAAAATCTGGGACCTGTGAAACTTTTTATTAGGGAATATACTTTATGACAAAAATATTGTGGGAACATGCAGATAACATAGATAATCAATAGATTTTTCACCTTCTATTTTATTTGATTTCAGCTGGAATATGATAAAGGTGAAAAGATCTCTTTAAAAAATAATTATAAAAGCAACTGTATCCCAGTACGAACAAACAATAGGCAAAAATTATAGTGCACCATGTTAGGAAATCAAATGAGAGACCACATGAAGATGGGGAGAAACACAACTCTGGAGAGATATTCAGAGGCCAATTAGTGCTGTCACAGTAATGATCCCAAGAACAAGGTCAAGAGAGATCTCTATAAGATATAGGTGAAGAATGAAAAATATGAGATTAATTGCTACAATGTCAAATGATGTTCTCTACTATTACAAAGTCAAATGAAAGTTACCAGTAATATTAAAGATAGCTTGTACTCAGCCAATATGATAGTATGTAAATTTCCCTCAGGGTGATGTAATAAAAGGACTGGTCCTATAATGCTAAAATTAACCCATCCATAAAGAAGTAGATTACATAGTGTATGATATATCACCCTTTACAATGGTTCTCAATTCTAATTGCCTGTTAGAAATACCTGGGATCCATTTTTTAAGTACTAATCCTGGCCATGACAAGTAGCTCAGTTGGTAAAAGCATCATCCCAATACATGCCAACATTTCGGATTTCATCCCCTGTCAGGGCACATAAAAGGATAAACCAATGAATGCATGAATAAATGGAACAATAAACTCTAATTCCCAGTCTATACCCCTAGAACAATGAAATCAGAATCTCTGAATGTGGAATTTGGTATTGTTAGTTTAAAAACCTCGCAGGTAATTATAATGTGCACTGAAAAATGAGACTCACTGGTATAGCATGAGGCCAACGAGAACCAATCTCTGATTTTGTATTGATTTGAGAGAAAGAAAGAGAGCATGGTGTGTGTGATTTCAAAGTTTTTCTTCTAATCACTAGTTTAAACTGTAGTACTGTGTGTCATTACTGTATGAGGGCTAGAGGAAGCCCAAGAGGAAGGAAGAATTTCATCCTATAACTGTTTATTGAAGCCTTTAGATGTAAGCAAGTAAACTGATGATTAGAGGATACCATCCTCCTATATAATAAAGAGGGACTATGCAAATTGGCTGTCACTCTGTCACAAAGATGGTGGCATGCCCACAGCGGAGGGGAGGTTTTTGGGCGTGGTTTGGGCGTAGAGAAAGTGTGGTCAATTTGCATATTACTCTTTTATTAGATAGGATTACATTGAACTTTCACATTGATTTCTGTGGAGAAAAATACATCAATTACTTTTCAAGATATGCTGTCTACATACAGAAACATACACTGCACCAATGATTCAGAAGAAAAGAAACTAATTTCCACCATTATATATAAAACTTCAGATCATTTTTAAATTAAGTCCAGAATTCATAAGTAGTAGGAAAAACTGAAGGAAAAATGGGGACTAAAAATGAACCAATTCCTTAGTTCCCAACCTTCAAACCACCTTTTATAATGTTTGCTTCCTCCCTTGGCCCTGCATTGAAATTATTTTTCTTACTAAACTGCAGTCATAATTAATACATGCCATATGTATTATTACTATTTCCTAGGTTCACTGTTGATTCCGACTTTAACCAACAATCCATAATTATGAAGGTTTTATAATAATATTATGAAATCACATAAATCACTGTCATGTTTGTGATAAGCTATAAAGTAAACCAAACCTGAAGAAACTTATGTACTGCTCACTGATACTAATCACTTAACTGTGGCCATCAATCTGTGCCCAAGTCCAAGATTAGTCACACACTGGGCATGTTTAATTTGACTACTGTGA
Organism: Pipistrellus hanaki; assembly: GCF_964339955.1. Classification (NCBI taxonomy): domain Eukaryota; kingdom Metazoa; phylum Chordata; class Mammalia; order Chiroptera; family Vespertilionidae; genus Pipistrellus; species Pipistrellus hanaki. The sequence continues at coordinate 16,090,616 of NC_140524.1, read as the reverse complement.
CTATTGCACATGAGGCTCTGCTCTCCATCTGGTGCACCAACTACCCTCCCAGCAATTCCTATGATGTCATCAAAAGTCAATCAGGTATTTTTTCTCTGATACTGATTTTTTATAAAGCAGCCAAAAAGCAAATGTATTTGACATTTTGGCTAGGTTGTTCAGCCTTATGATAGGAACATAGACAACAACTAGAGGCCCAATGCACAAAATTCGTGCAAGGAGCTCAGCCCTCACAGATACCCGCAGACTCAGCCAGCCCTCACAGCCCCTATATTAGCTCTTTATTATATAGAATTGCTAACATTTTGAAGTACTGAAATAGCTGCTTATTTTATTTCTATACACTTGTAGAAATAAGAATGTTGAATAGGTAACTTTTTAGTTAAATGTAAAGCATGAGAATTATACAGCAGTGCTGGTATTAAAAGATAGAACACAAACAAATTGTGTTACACTTAAATTTAAATAAAATGCATTCAAAGCAATCACTCGGTTCACTGTGTTCTTATGTCACTTAGTGCATACCATTATTTCAGAAATGTCATTATATTTCAATAATTTTCCCATCTTTGTGATCTCAATATATATTGCAGCACCTGGTAGGCAGTAGGTGGTTCATGCCTATTTGTTGAACAGATGGCTTTATTTTGCCCAGCCTGAAGAATGCCAGTCTTTAAATTTGTTTTTTTTCCACACAAAAAAGACAAGGAGGAATAATATTATTTTCTAAGACAAATAAATGTATGTGTGAAAGACATGAGAATGTCAAGGGAGGAAAAGTAAACCACAGTTCTACAGCTAAAGGCTTCAACAAACAGTTACAGGATGAGCTTCTTCCTTCCCCTTGGGCTTCCTAGAGCCCTCATACAATAATTACACACAATACTGCAGTCTAAGCTAGTGATTAGAAGAAAAGCTTTGAAATCACACACACCGGGTTCAGTCTGGTGATGCTTCCTAGTATGTATTTGAGGGCATGTTACTTATTATCACCAAACTTGATTTTTCTTGTCTATGAAATGGCATGATAATACTGACTTCAAAGGACACGTAAAGGCCAGACCTACTCCAGAATTTATGAGGTCTTAGTGAATAGATTTATGACCAAATAAAATGCAGGGCACTTTTTTTTTTAACAAAAGGGGATGGATTCATATTCTTTGACCTATTTCTTTCTTATACCTCTCCAGAAATCACTTCCTAGTCTCCAGTATAAAACCTTCAAACAAATAACTTGATTTGCTCTACCTCATAGATAGCTGTTTCTTGCCCTTCTTATGTATCATTTTTCCCTTCAAGAGGATAAGCTTTCCTCAAAAAGGCATAAATAACTTAACAAAGGTTCTGATGCAATAATTGAACACACAATTCAATAGCTGAGTCAGTAATGATGAGTTTTAAAGGCACTTTGCAATTTACACAACTTTTTCCACAACATCACCTTATTTCATTCTCTCTCTCTCTCTCTCTCGTTCTCTCTCTCTCTCTCTCTCTCTCTCTCTCTCTCTCTCTCTCTTTCTCTCTCTTTCTCTCTCTCTCTCTTTCACACACACACACACACACACACACACACACACACACACTCATAAAACAGGCAGGGTAAGTATTATTGTTTACTTCTGGATGAAAAATGAGAAGGTAGAACACATACAACTTAATAAAAGGAAGTTAATAAATGCAACCTTGAGCAATTTAAATTATCAGAGCCTCTGTTTTCTAATCTGTAAAATGGTTATAATAATACCTATCCAAAAACGAGCTGTTTTGGGTATAAAATGAGATGACAGAAGGTATTCAACACATGGTAACACTTATTATTATCAAGTCCAAGCAAAGTAAAGGGACTTGTCTCCATTTATCTTTTTAGTAATAAAACCTAGACTGGAATAAGAGACATCACTCCTAATCTACCAGATTTTCTGAAAATAGCTATTTTGGGAAAATTCGACAGATACATGCAAAAAAAGTAAAACTAGACCACCAAATTACACCATACACAAAAATAAACTCAAAATGGACCAAGGACTTAAACATACCATGGAAACCATAAATATACTAGAGGAATCCACAAACAGTGAAATCTCAGACATATGCCGAAGCAATTTCTTCACTGATACTACTCTTAGGGCAATAAAAACTAAAGAGAAAATAAACAAATAGCACTACATCAAAATAAATGCTTTTACACAGCAAAGGAAACCATCAACAAAACGACAAGAAAGCCCTAACCAGTTTGGCTCATTGGATAGAGCGTTGGCCTGCAACACTCAAGGTTCCCAGGTTCGATTCTGGTCAAGAGCATGTACCTTGGTTGCAGGCACATCCCCAGTACGGGGTGTGCAGGAGGCAGCTGGTCGATGTTTCTCTCTCACTGATGTTTCGAACTCTCTATCCCTCTCCCTTCATCTCTGTAAAAAATCAATAAAATATATTAAAAACAAAAAAACAAACAAACAAACAAACAAAAAAAAAAAACAAGAAGAAAGCCCACTGTATGGGAGAATATATTTGCCAATGACATCAAGGATAAGGGTTTAATCTCCAACATTTACAGGGAACTCATACAACTTAATAAAAGGAAGTTAAACAACCCAATCAAAAAATGAGCAACTGACCTAAATAGATACTTTTCGAAAGAAGACAGAAGGAAGGCCAAGAGACATATGAAAACTGCTCAAAGTCACTAATTATCTGAGAGATGCAAACAAATCAACAAATGACAAGTGCTGGTGAGGATGGGGAGAGAAAGGAACCCTCGTGCACTGCTGCTGGGAATGCAGACTGGTACAGCCACTGTGGAGTTTCCTCAAAAAACTAGAAATGGAACTCCCGTTTGACCCAGTGATCCCACTTCAAGGAATACATACCAAGAAACTAGAAACACCAATCAGAAAGGATATATGCACCCCTATGTTCATAGCAGCACAATTTACCATAGCTAAGATTTGGAAACAGCCTAAAGTGCCTATCAGCAGATGAGTGGATTAAAAAACTGTGGTACATCTACACAATGGAATATTACACTGTGGTAAAAAAAAAAAAAAAAAAAAAAAAAAGGAACTCTTACCATTTGCAACAACATGGATGGAGCTGGAGAGCATTATGCTAAGTGAAATTAGCCAGGCAGAGAAAGATAAATATCACATGATCTCACTTATTTATGGAATATAATGAACAACCTAAACTGATTAACAAAAACAGATCCAGAGGCAGAGAAACATTGATCAGAACCTCAGGAAAGGTGGGAGACGGTGGGGGGAATGGAGAAAGATCAACCAAAGGACTTGTATGCATGCATATAAGCCTAATCAATGGACACAGACAACAGGGGGTGGGGGGGTGTAAGTGCATGAATGGGTGGGGGTTGGGGGGTAATGTGGGAATAAGGACACATATGTATTACCACAATCAATAAAATAAATTAAAAAAAGAAACACAAAAAATAAATATTTCATATTTAAAAGATGTGTTTCTGCTGGTTTTCTATGACAGCTACACATCTATTGTATAATCTTAATTTATTCAAATCCTTAGAAATATGCCGTGTTTACACAATACCTAATCAGTCAATATAACAGTGATATATTCAGTCAGTCAGTGTGTAGCATTATTCTCATGGAATCAATTTTAATTTTTTGTCATGGAGTTGCTGTTACAATCATCGAATTTGATGACAACAGAATAGCACTACCCACATGAAAGATATGACTACAAAGAAACTCCTTGTCATTAAAGAAACTATATTAACAGTGTCTTAGGCAGCACAATATCATAAACTAAAAGCTGAATTGAGAATTTGGATATATTTATAAATTCTTAAGTATATTAACTTTGCAAATATACTCTATAAAAGGGAACTAAAACATCATAAAATCTAATGATATTGCTTTACCACTCTTTGAAGAATAAATCTGTATATTGCACAGTTGAAAAAATAGGCATACATAGCAAGTACAGCTTGAAATGCAGTCTGCTTAAAAATTAAATATCTCTATCAGACCTACTGAGTAATTCTCATATCAAAGATGCATCATTAGAATGTTACCTATCCTGAAAAAAGTCATTCCTTTTGCCAATGAGCTTAGAATTACTCTTTTTAAGATATTTATTAAGATTTATCAATTCTTTTAAAATATTAAGATTTAAAAACAGTGTAAGAAATAATTAAATGATCCATAAATTTCTTTAAATTAATTATAAATATTTTTCAATAATCATCAATAAAGTAATCACTTTTTCCCCAACAAAAAAATTCCCAGATTTATCCATCTGGATGACTAGCCAAAGGAAAACTATTTAGAAGAAATTTGAAAATTTGCTGAGTTAACACAAGAGTTTTGAGAAATCCTATTCATAAACTAATGGTTTTCAATGTTTCTACTTTACTTACACTGGTTTGCACAAATGGTCCTACCACATATCCAAACTCCATTTAACACCCTGTTCACTTACATGTCCTTCTAACCTCAGGTTGAAATTCAGTATCCCAGAGTAAAATCATTTTTCACTAGATAAATGCTCTGCTAGGTGCTAGTGACACATTGAACAAACAGATATTTCCTGCTCACAAGGGGGCATAGAGTCTAAATGGGGGCACCTACATAAAATTATGAAAAGATGACATATATTGAGGCTGTAAAATAAAAGAGAATGGGAGAATCATTGGACATGTGTTGGAGTCCTTGAGAAGCAGATTCACAGAGTTTGGAATATAACAGATGTGTTGGGCTGTTCTAAGAAGATATATCTATAAGGGAGTAAATGAAACAGGATTAGGAAGAAGTTGGTCTGTGATACAGTATCAGCAAAATATCTCAGCTCATCTCCTAGGGATCACTGGAAATGGAATGGCCCTCAATAGTTTTCTCAAATTGAGGTAAGGAGTCTGGGTTAATCTATCCCTGCATTCGACAATCATTGCAGGAAGCCAGGCTTCCTCTCCCCCAATCATTCAGACAAGATAAAACCTTAGTAATGTTGTGGCCGGCAAGACCCGGTTGAGGCAGGGCTCCAGATGGCTAGCAAGACCCTGTTGAGGCAGGACTCCAGGCCAGGGAAGGAACGAGCAACCAGACCCACAACAAAGAATGTAGCATAACTGTTAGTCATAAAATAGTTCTGTTGCAAGGCTCAACCCCCAGGCAGGCACGTCCTGTTTCCAGTAGCCGCAGGGCAGGACAAACAGACCAAACCAGGTCAAACAGAGACTGCTTAAGCTAAAAATAAACTCCCACCCCAGGTGTTGTATAAACTTTAAATGTTACTATACTAGTGGAATTTTTCTATAATTTATAACTGACGCTTCTTTGTTAAAACTTTTAGCCAATCATAATCTGCCAGGCATCCCTAAGACGGGGATAAAAGTAGCATGCTTAGAGTGGGACGGGGCTCTTGTTGCTCGCTGCTGTGTCAGTTGAGACGTGAGCCCGGACTCGAGTTCGTAATAAAAGCCTCCTAAATTCCAATTTGGCTGACTGGTGGTCGTCATTCGCTGGTCGCCCACAACAGTAAAAGCACCTCTCTTTGGCCAAGGGCAACCCACAAAGAGAAACTCAGCTAAGAACTGCCAGCCCAGCCACCTATACTTTCAAGAGCTGAGATGATAAGCATTTTAGTTTGTAGGTATTAGGGAGGAAATGAATTGTGTAAAATATACTACAGCATCTATTATCATGCACCCTTTGTTCCACTCATATCTATGTGTGTCATATAACTTCTGGAAGCAGATCCTTTAGGAATTTAGTGGGTTTTTCCTGAGGGATAATACCTAAAAGGAACATTTCCAGGATGAACCACTGCCACCAAGCTGAATCTGGTATACAGGTCCCATCTGATTCTCATCTTCATCCTACACTATCCACTCTAGATAAATATGTCCTTTAACTATCACCTCTCATAGTCTCCGTGGATTATCTGGTGGGGTGACCCAGACCACCATCCTTGAGCAGTTTGAGGCCCGAGTTATCAAGATATACTCAGGCCATGGCTGTGCACCTGTTCATTTACTGTCAAAACTGGGGAAGAAAATAACAAGAGAAACGCAAGAAGATCCCCTGATTATGAAACATATCCTTTCAGCTTCATTGTGAAACAGCAGCCCTCTTTGGGAACCAAGGTTCCTAAACCTTCAAGATCCAGAGTTGTGGGAACAGGAAGGACAAATCCTGAAAGTGGGTCACTGGAAGTGATAGTGAGTGAGGTCATTCCTATTTATACCCCTTGTTTTCTGGACTCTGGCCTAATGAATTCTAATATTGGAAAGATTGTTCAATATAATGTTTGCTATGGTCTGAATGTTTGTGTCTCCCCACCCCCAGCCAATTCATATATTGAAATCCTAATGATCAATGTGATGGTATTAGAAGGTAGGCCATTGGGTGGTTTTTCGGTCATAAGGGCAGAGCCCTCATGAATGAAATTAATGCCCTCATAAAAGAGTCTCCAGAGGGATATCTAGCCCCTTCCACCATGACTCAGATAGAAAGAACTGGCTATGAACCAGGAAGAGGGTTCTCACCAGAATGCAACAATTTTGGCACCTTGATCTTGAAATTCATAACCTTCAGAACTGTGGGAAATACAGTTCTGTTGTTTATAAGCTACTCAGTATTTTGTTACAAGAACCCAAATGGACTAAGACATCACTGCTTAATTTAGAGCACATTCAGTGTCTTTGAGGATCATGCCTCAGCTGTGTCTATTTCATCCCTCTCAAGCTGGTAGCATCTTGGTGATATGGTGTGTGATAGGACTGGTAGCTCTCATGATTATGTGCCCACTGGTACACTTCCTTTTTTGTAACATAAATCCCTTGATCTGAAGTTCTTCCCTCATAGGGCAATGCACTAATGTGCAGATTCTTCCAATGATCAGGTAAGTACTTTCCAAACACACAACAAAATAACCCATCCTAGAGAACAAAAAGTATGAAAAACATATGATTTCATAAGCACCTGGTGGCTTAAGGTAAAAGCAAGAATGTCAATAGGGCTGGAGCATAGGATGTGGGGGTAAGGGAAGAGTGAAGTGAGAGTTAGGATAAAGGAAGGTCATATAGACAATTGAATGACATGCTAAAAAATTTAGGCATTTTTACCAAAACAATATTTTGCTGAAGTTAAATTTTCTAAATATTTACTCTGCTACAGTATGGATATTACATTGGAGAAGATAAAATTGATCAGGATGATTTATAAAAGATAGTATTTAGGGTGTGAGAAAAAGAAGATTCAAGAATAACTATAGGATTTCGGAAAGAGGAACTAGAAAGATAGTCTTTCCATAAACTGAGATAGAGAAAACTGCAAAAGGAACTTGTTTGGGGAAGAATATTAGCAGTTTAGTTAGATATATTGGATATCTAAATGAACATGTCAAGGAGGCAGTTGGATATATTACTGTGGAGTTTGGGGGAGAGCTCTAGGCTGGCAATATAAATCGGGAAAACACCAGTAAATATATAGAATTTTAAATTAAGATACTGAAGAGATTTCTAATGGAATGAGTATAAGTAACAATAGCAGTCCAAGAATGAGCCTGGTATTTTCAAAATTTAGAAGAGGGTGAGGAGGAATCAGAAAGCTGAGAAGGAACAGCCAGTGAGGGAGCAGGAAAACATGACCCTGAAAGCCAAGGGAACAAAGTGTTTCTCAGAGGAAGCTGTGTCAAATGTCATTGATGACCTTGACCAAGAACATATCTGGTGGAGAAACAGAGGCAATAAACTGGATTCAAGGGAAAGTGTTGGAGAGTAATTCAAAACAAGTTGTATAGACAACTATCTTCAAGAGCTTTGCTGTGAAGTAGGGCAGAAGAATGTGGTGACAGATGGCAAAGAGGGAAAAGTGATCAAGAGAATTAGCTGATTTTTGGCCTTGATGATTTTGTTATATATACATATATATAGATGAGGAAGTAGCAGCATAGTTGTCTGAAGTGAAATACCAGGTAGGAAAAGGAAAGAGGGTCCTGGCTAGGTAGCCCAGTTGTTTGGATCCACACACCAAAAGGTTGTGGGTTCAATTCCCAATTGCAACCAATTGAAGTCTCTCTCTCTCTCTCTCTCTCTCTCTCTCTCTCTCTCTCTCTCTCTCTCTCTCCCTCCCTCCCTCCCTCCCTCCCTCCCTCTCCCTCTCCTCTTTCTCTCTCCCTCTCTCTCCTTATACCCCTTCCTCCCTCTTCCTCTCTCTGTGAAAATCAATAAGAACATATCCTTGGATGAGGATTAAAAAATAAAGATATGTAGGAGTTTAGTAGGTAGCATTGCTGGAGCAATATCCTTATGCTATTAAGTGAGAGAGTTTGGGGTCTAATGCAAAAAGTGTACAGATTAGTCTTTAAGTAGGAGCACAGTTCATCCCATTTATAGCAGAAAAGACAGTACATGTAAGCAGAGATAAAAGTAGGTGAGGGAATGTACTGCTGCAAGGCTGCAAGGCTGAGGAAATCTCTTCTAATTGCTTCTGTTTCTCAGTGAAATGGCAAACATGATTGTTTGTTTCTTTAAGTATTTGCTTGCTTATTTTCTGAACTTCCAAGCCAACCTCTAATTGCCTTTTTACTCTACCTGAAAATTCCCTGGTGACCAGAGGTCTCTGCAGTCAATAACATATATGGAGATAGAAGACAAGAAGTAGCCAAATATTTCATTTGATAGAGTGGAGTTTAACTCAGTCTGTAATACACAATGAAAAAATTCAGGGAAAATTACCCTTCTCAAGTTGGAGCTTTACATGGAATATATTTGATCAAGTTCTATGACATTTCTCCTTCACCATGCTCTGCTAGCTTTACTGCAGTATTCAAGGCTTTGACCTTGGGTTGTAAGAGTCTTTTCAGTTCTCAGGGTCCACATTAAATAAGATCCTACACTTCCCACTTTCATCTTCAAGTTTAGAGAAATAGTTGTTTAAAGACAGTGGATATAAAAACCTTAGAGCAGTGGCTCTCAAACTTGGCTGGTAATTGGACTCATGTCAATAACTCTTAAAAACTATACACTCCAAAGCCTCTCTCTCTCAAGCATGGATTAAAGAGGACCTGGAGTAGGGCCCAGATATGACATTATCTAAACTCATGCAACCTTGGTGAATTCATCAGTAGCAATAGAGATTAAAAAAACAACTTTTATTTCTGGTACAGTGCCTAGAATATTACAAACAAAAATTGTTTGAAAACATCTCATTCCCCTTACACTGCCTCTTTCCCATCATACCTACTCAGTATTCTTCCCATTTTCTTATTGTTGTAAAATACACATAATTTAAAATTCACTATTTTAACTATTTTAAGTGTACAGTTCAGTGGTACTAATATCACATTGTTGTGAAACTTCTATTTTTAAATAAATCTTTATTTGGAATGTTTTTAGATTCCTAGAAAAATCGCAAAGATAATACAGAATTTCCACATATTCCTTATATAGTTTCCCTATTGTTGACATCTCATAATACAATGAAACATTATTGAATCTAAGACACCAACATTGAGTCCAGATTTTACTCGAATTTCAAAAGTTTTTTCATTTAAAGTATTTTTTTTATTCCTCTCAAGATACTACCCTCCCATTAAAAAAAAATAGGTGCAACTTTTTAGCAAAGGTTTTCTAAAACTTAAATACCAAATATCACTTAAGTTGCTATTAACAAATTGACTTCTTTTTTATTTTTTATGTATTAGGGTTAAAACATACTTTGTAGGCACCAAGAAAATATATTCTTCCTTGTGGACTAGTGTATCCTTGAGAAGCCCTACCAGCTGTGTTACCAGCTATTAATACAGCTTTAGAAGCAATTTCCATGCCTTGACTTTAGTTTGCAGAGAAGGAGCAAGGAATGGTATCTATGAAGCTATTCTATGTAAAAGGCACTAAGCATTATGAACAAGATGGTCATACCCCTCAGCATAGAAAATCAAGCTCAGGCTAATAAGTGACTATTGACTCATTCAACATTTATGTGACCCGACTATATGCAGGTATGATGATAGGTGCTTGAAATACAAAGACAAATGGGACAGAGTTTGTGCCCTCCTTATGTTATATTCTTATGTTATTTGCTCATATCCTTATGAGTTTGCTCAGTTTTTATTTATTTATTTATTTATTTGTTTGTTTGTTTGTTTGTTTGTTTACTTAGTTATTTATTTTTACATCTTTATTGTTCAGATTATTACAGATGTTCGTTTTTCCCCTCCATCCAGTTCCCACCTGACTCCAGGCCTTCCTCCCTTCACTGACCTTGTCCATAGATGTAAGCTCTTTGTCCAATCTCTTCCCGCACCCTCCACAAACCCTTCCCCCTGAGAAGTGTCAGTCTGCTCCCTTTTCATGTCCCTGATTTTATTACATTCACCAGTTTGCTCTGTTCATCAGATTTTTTAATTCATTTGATTTTTAGGTCTACTTGTTGGTAGATATGTGTTTGTTGTCACTTTGTTGTTCATAATTTTTTATCTTTATAATTTTCTTCTTCCTCTTCTTAGAAAATACCCTTCAGCATTTTATATAATACTGGTTTGGTGGTGATGAATTCCTTTAGCTTTTTCTTTTCTGTGAAGCTCTTTATCTGATCTTCAATTCTAAATGATAGCTTTGGTTGTAGATTCTTTCTATGCATCACTTTGAATATATCTTGCAACTCCCTTCTGGCCTGCATAGTTTCTGTTGAGAAATCTGATGACAGTTGTATGGGCACTCCCTTGTAGGCAACTGTTTTTCCTCTTGCTGCTTTTTTTATTTTTAGTATGCAATACTTTATTTTGTTGTTGTTGTTATTTTTCTCAATTTTTATTATTATGTGTATACATATCTTTCCATTGCCCTCTCTTGCTGCTTTTAAGGGTCTCTCTTTGTCTTTTGCCCTTGGCATTTTCATTATGATTTGTCTTGGTGTGGTCCACTTTATATTCCTCTTGTTTGGGGTTCTCTGCACTTCCTGGACCTGTAAATCTATTTCTTTCACCAGGTAGGAGAAGTTTTCTGTCATTATTTCTTCAAATAGGTTTTCAATATCTTGTTCTCTCTCTTCTTCTGGCACCACCAAAATGGATGTTGGTATGCTTGAAATTATCCCACAGACTCTTTACACTATCTTCATATTTTTGGATTTCTTTTTGCTTTTCTAGTTGGGTGTTGTTGTTTTTTTTTGCTTCTTCATATTTCAAATCTTTGAGTTTATTCTTGGGATCCTCTAGTCTGCTGTTGGATCTCTGTATATTATTCTTTATTTTAGTCAGTGTTTGCTTAATTTCTTATTGGCCCTTTTTCATATCTTTGAGGGCCTCACTAAATTTCTCAGAGGTTTCTAGAAGATTCTTGAGTAACTTTATAACTGTGGTTTTTAACTCTATTTCCAGTATTTTGCTTTAATCCATTTCTTTCATTTGTAACTTGTTTCTTTGTCTCCACATTTTGGCTGCTTCCCTGTGTTTGTTTTTATGTAGTGGGTAGCTGCTAAGTCACCTTGAGTTGATAGAGTGGCCTTGTGTGGTAGGTGTCCTATAGGGCCCAATGACTCAGCCTCTCCACTCATCTGAGGTGGACACTCTTGGTACACCTCTTTGTGGGCTGGGTGCACAGTCTTGTTGTAGTTAACTCTTGATTGGTGCTGGTATCACTGGGAGGAATTGATCTCCAGGCCAATTGACTGTGATGACCAGCTGTGTCTATACTGGAAGATATGTTGTATAGGAGACAACCTTATGGGGCAGGACTTACTTCATTGGGGCTTTGGTGCTCACTGAGTCTTCCTCTTGAGTGTGTCTCTTATGAATGTGAAGAGTTGTAATCTAGTATGGTCTCACTCTGACCACTGGGTACACTGGCTCTTGGGTCTCCAAGGAGGAGCAAGGTCAGCCACTGTCTGGGGCAACCCAGCAGGAGCTACAGAGACATCTGCAGATTCCTCCTCTTTGTATGGGGTTTGGAAGTGCCCAGATGAGGCCCAGTTGTGAAGCAAGACAGGATGCTGCTGCTGGACCATGAGCCTTCTTTTGGAAGCTCTGGCACTCTCTGAGCCAGCTGTAATTTGACAGGTTTTAGGAGGAGAAAGGACAAGCCATTCATATGCAAAAGTCACTGTGCACAGCTTATGTGGGGTTGTAAATTGGGTGGGGTGGGGTCTCTGGGAATCACCAGGACAGAGCAAACAGTAATGGCTGCCAGTCAGCCCTGCACCAGAGAGGTCCCAGGGTCTCTGCATCCTGCACCCCCATGCAAGAACAATGATCGTTATGAGTACATCTGAGAGAAAGCTGCCTTCATAACCTTTTTGCTGGTGGAGGGTCTTGCTTTCCATTTTTAAAAAATGCAACACATGTGAAACTAAATAAAGCAAAGTGCAATAAAACAAAGTTTGTTTGTACTTGCACTAATGCAATACTAAACCAATGGCAAGAACTGCCTACTCCCAGGCTTCTTATTTGGTAAGAAAACTACTATTTGCTTAAGCTACTGTAAATATTTACTACTAATTGTTGCCTTATGAATTCCTTACTTATAACCTACTCAGGGGTCTTCAAACTACGGCCCGCGGGCCACATGCGGCCCGCAGAGGAGTCTGATCCGGCCCGCCAGGTTTTTTAGGCAGTGAGCACAGCCGATGTGTTACAGTAGGAATTAGTAGTTCATATAGTCCGGCCCTCCAGCTCTCTGAAGGACCGTGATCTGGCCCCCACTTTAAAAAGTTTGAGGACCCCTGATACATCCTCCACTGTTACCTTATACTCCAGTCTTTCATGACACCTAGGAAAACAATCCAGTCCCCAGACTTCTCTCTGGGAAAGCCAATGTTGGCAAATAAAGACAAAGTTGGCACACATGGAAAATACTTCACTACAGAAAGCATAGGACCATTAACATTCTGAGAGAAGCAAGATAAGTGAAAATAAGGGATGTTGAATCATCAATTGACATCAGTTCTACAACTTCCCTATGTGTAAGCTATACTCAATGACTTGCTGACAGTTATGCCTCTGAAACAATAATTGCTGCAAAAGTTATAATCAGAGCTATTTTTTAGAATCAGGATGTCAACAGCTCTCTGCACTGGGCAATTTATCACAGACCCTATTTGGCCAATTAGTCTGAGTGTGACTATTGACTGAGGCAGAACGGTATGAATGTATAAGGGGTGTGAGCTGAGGTCTAACTCTACGTGTTATTTAGGTGGAATAGTAGGTTAGTGTGAACACTTTAAACATAGTTAACAAACCAGTTCTATTAGTTCTATAGCATAAAAGGAAAAGGAGTTAAAGAAGAAAAAATAATCTCAATACAATAAAGTACTTTTTTCAATTATCTGAAATGCTTGCTATATTTCTTCAAAATCTTTAAAAGTAGAATAACAAGCATTTCTTGTGTTTTTACTGTTCAACTAAAAGTAAAAAAGATAATCAAGGTTATATTCAGTGCCACCATTCTAGATGAAATAGTATCAATAAATTTTGTATTATTGAGTGCATTTTCTGCATTCTGTTAATTACATTCTTCAGTGCAATTTTGGTCTATTAGAAAGAAAGTATGCTCAGTAATAACAAAGAGACAAAAATCTTTTGAAAGGAATATCAGTGTGGGTGTTTAAACCATAAAAACCAATAAGATATACTGAATATTTGGCTCAAATCATGATATTAATAGTTACTGAAGTATTGAAAGGGCATACTTTCTAAAGGTGGACTACTTGCTTCTTTTGAATATAATAACACAGTAACTTACCTTGTTAGCATGGTAATGATATTACCATCTCTGAGCCTTGCTTTTTCTAGCTGTTAAATGATTAGAATTTTTGCTAGGTTAGGTGTTTGAAGATTAATAAGAAATTTTTCATAAAGTAGCTAGAGCTACTGGGAACAATGATCTTTTCTACATAGAATATTGTGTCTTTAAGAGGCATCATGGTGCCATAGAAAAGTTTTTGAAAGGGAGAGAGAGACGGATAGAAACATAAATGTGTCCTTGAATAGAAATGAACCTGGGACTTTTCATTTCACAGACCAACACTCAAACCAGCTAGGACAAAAATAAAATAAAAAGTTTAAAAAATTGCAATTTTGATCCCTAGCCCTAGCGCTATATTACAAAGGAAAACCATTCCCTAAGATCTCTTAATAGTGATATTTGAAATTTTCCAAAAATATACTTTGAGGAGAATTAGATTTTAAATTATGAGAATTTTAAAGTTTCCACCCTTCACATATTTTTGAGTCCACATTTCTCCTTTTAACAACCTAAAACTTGACTATAAAAGATATTCACTCATTTCCACATTTGAGCATGGTACTATTTCGAATATTTAATTTTATAATATTATCAATGTAATTTATCAATATATAATTTATAAAATATTGAATACTGCAATCTAATGCAATAAAAATAAAATACAACTAGATTCATTTTGAATCAGATCAACTTTCATGAACACAAACTCTGATTTATAAAGACTAGAATTATATTCCAGGTATTCTCTCTTTACTCTTTATTTCACTCAACCTCCTTACCCTAAAAAATTTGGTCATTACCACAGATCCTGGGATATCATTAAAAAATACTCATAAGGCCCAGCTGGTGTGGGTCAGTGTTTGAGTGTCAGCCCATGAACCAGGAGGTCACGGTTTGATTCCCGATCAGGGCACATGCCGAGTTGTGGGCTTGATGCCCAGTGGAAGCTTGCAGGAGGTAGACAATTGGCATTTCTCTCTCATCAATGTTTCTATTTCTCTATCCCTCTCGCTTCCTCTCTCTAAAATCAATAAAAATATATTTTTAAAATATTCATAGGATATTTGAAGGTTAGGTTTTCCTTGTTTTCTTTCTGTAATAAGCACCATTTGTGTTAAACAAAATATTCTCTAAAATTAACTTAATTTATAAAATCTCTCTCACACATACTCACACACACACACACACACACACACACACACACACACACCATCTTGCTAAAAACTTGCAGTGTTCAGCCCAAACAAATAATACAATAATATGTTAGGCTAGTTACTCAAATTTAAGATCCTGCTCATAGGTAAAGAACTGTGATACTGAGAGTATTATACAGATATAATATCACCTTATAAGTATGTGATTTCAGAAAATGTGTGTGAGTGTACAGATGAACCATAGAAAATATAATTTTATTCAGGTTTACATTGAACTACCTTTCCAGGGGCCTTGTGGTAAGCTTTAGGGTTCTTCACAAGATTATGGCTCTCCTTCTGGGTATAGGTTAGTTGCACTTCTCAATCCATTAGAAGTTAGAAATGGCCATGTGATTGGCTTTGGCCTATGCCAGGTGAGCAAGAAGGACACCCTTCACCACTGTGCACAGTGAAAGTTTTGAGAAACTTTACAATCAATTTCCAGCTTTGCACATCTGGAAACATTCCAGATGGTGACTGTTTTAACAGCCTGGATTTTATTATTTATTTATTTATTTATTAATATATTTATTTATTAATATATTTTATTGATTTTTTTACAAAAAGGAAGAGAGAGGGATAGAGAGTTAGAAACCTTGATGAGAGAGAATCATCCATCAGCTGCCTCTTGCACACCCCCTACTGGGGATGTGCCACCAGCAACCAAGGTACATGACCTTGACCAGGATCAAATGAGGGATCTTTCAGTCTGCAGGCTGGCGCTCTATCTACTGAGCCAAACCGGTTTCTGCAACAGCTTGGATTTTAGAGGCAGGGCAATATAGAAGCAGAGCCCTGAGCCAATCCATGGAGAGTGTATAGTGTAAGGCATGAATTTTGTTAGTTTAAGTCACTGAGGGTATTTGTTCCTTCAGCATACCTTGATCATGACTAACATAGTTGTTTCTTGAGATTCTATGAGTCCATATTAGTTGGAGCTATGCATTCAGAGTCTGAATTACTGTAAAAATGAAACCACTACCCACAAAAGTTGTCAATACTTGTTAACTAGTGAAGCTATGTCAATCAATGCCTGTTAAATGAGGAATCTCTCAATCCTATTGTCTACGTCCTTAAAAACATCTAAGTCAGTTATCAAGATACTTGTAGACATTTCCTACTCTGACAATATTCAGCAAAAGACAGAAAATACTTATAGTTCAACATTTTTCCAATTCTGTCTTTTGACCGAGATGATAGAAAACATGTATTTCTTTCATCCAACAATGTCCAAGCTTTGAATTGAAAGGATTACACAGTGTCTGGATTAAACTGTCAGCTTGTACAAGTTCAAACTAAGAAAAAGAAAAATGTTGTTCAGTGTCAGAAAAAGTAGTCAATTTAATATAGAGTCATGGTGATCCTTAAAAATTATAGCAGGTGGTGATTTGGATAAACTGAAATATCAAAAATCTACTAGCACCAAGAATATACAAAGAATATGTGACAGAAGTGTTATCAAGATGGCAATACCTAGCATTCACCTAAACAATAGACTATACATGAGAAGAATATGAAAGGCCCAATAATAATTTCCAAATAACTTTGGATTATACAAAAATGGTAAGCAACATGACAAGCCACTTTAATAATGTATTTATTAAAGACACAGAACCAAAGAGTCATCACACTATATTTACCAGAGAGAAATATTAATACATTCCCATTAAATATGACTAAAGCAGCATTTTCCAAACTGTCCTACAAAATACTCTTTTAAAGTATGTCACAAAAATGTATTCTATGTAATGTATCATTCTCTTAAAGGTTCATATTTTATATTTAATATATTTATGATTCTACAAAAGCCTTCAGTAAAAAAAATCTATTAACTTAGTGCAATCTAGCATTTCCCAGACTTTCTTGAGAGTAGAATACTATTTTGATGGAAGTGGAGCATACTACTAGTAAATGTCTTTATTTTTGTATGGGCATTTTTTATGTTCATTTTTCTCTTGACTGTAACATTTCTCTTTCTTCCTCCCTTTCAATACCCACCACACCCAGATAACCTGTGTTAACTTTATATATGTACTAGAGTCCCGGTGCACAAAATTCATGCACGGGAGGGGGTGTGTCTCTCTCTCTCAGCCCAGCCTGCACCCTCTCCAATCTGGGACCCCTCAACAGATGCTCGACTGCCTGTTTAGGCCCAATCCCACAGGCCAGGACTGCTGGCTCCAAACCGCTCACATGACTGCCCACCTGATTACCCATAATTGCTTCTGCCTGTGAGCCTGATCACCCCCTAACCACTCCCCTGCTAGCCTGATTGACACCTAACCACTCCCCTGCCAGCCTTATTGCTCCTAGTTGCTCTCCTCTGCTGGTCTGGTCACCCCTAACTGCCCTCTCCTGCCAGCCTTGTCACCCCCAACTGCCCTCCCCTGCAGGCCTGGGTCCCCATCAATTGCCCTCCCCTTCAGGCCTGGTTTCCCTCTACTGCCCTCCCCTCAAGCCTGGTTGAACCCAACTGCCCTCCCCTGCTGGCCTGTTTCCCCCCCAACTGCCATCTCCTGCTGGCCTGGTTTCCCCTAACTGCCTTCCCTTGCAGATCTGTTGCCAATAACTGTCCTACCCGGTTGGCGTGTTTGACCCAACTGCCCTCTCCTGCTGGCCTGATCACTGACAACTGCCCTCCCCTGCTGGCCATCTTGTGGTAGCCATCTTATGTCCACATGGGGGCAGCCATCTTTGAGCACATAGGTACGGCCATCATGTGTGTTGGGATGATGGTCAATTTGCATATTAGTCTTTTATTAGATAGGATGTATCACTTCATATTTTGGAAGCTCATAATTTCATACATACAACATACATATATAGGACAGGTTTCACCCTTTGTTTACTTCTTCTACAACAGTGAGATCATTTTTTATACCATAATACAATGTTCTTTTTCTACACAGCAATACTCATGGAAATCCCTTAAAAGTCAACTGGTATAAATCTAATTAATTATTTTTTAATAACTGCATGATATTCCATCATGTAAATGCAATCATGGTTGCTTAAGCCACTCCTGTATTTCCCATACCAAGAATCACTGTGTCTTCTGCTATACTGCTCCATGTCTTCCCTAATTACCCTTTTTAATAATCTGAGGCTTTTAGAATATTTGCATATTCTTCACTTTTTCTAGCTATTCCGACAGTAATACCATGTCATAACTGCAAAAGACCTTTGGAAGACATTTATTTTGACCTTTTCCCATTTCTAGGTTCTAGGTTTTGTTAAGATAGTTTAGCAGTTTTTCAAATTTCCCTTATGTCTTATTTCTAGATCCTTTATTTTGCCCATAGGTACATATTCTAACTTTCTAAATCATGCCTTCTCTTTTGGTTCTTTAGTGTTTGGTTATTATTTTTTTCATTCAAGTATTTTCTTCATATGAGGTTCATATATAATGTAATATTTAAATTCTCACGTTTCCAAATATATTTATTTTATTATATCATTAACATATCTTTGATAATGCAGCAAGAGTATGATTCTTTAGTTATGACTGGGTCTTCTTCTAACATTTGTTGGGCTCAGATAAAGATAAAAATGGAGATACACATACCATATATCTAAATATTTAGGAGCTATAAACCAAAATCATGTTCTAGTATCCTACTTCGATCAGCCCACTTTTATAATGGCCCCAAAGTACAGGTTCTTAAAAATTCCTTTGACTCCAACTTCTGTACCTGAAAGTGGTGGCACAGGGAGAGCCAGTTGCTGACTTCTAGAACACTGGATGTAGGTGTGCCAGGTCCCTTAACTCACTGAACTCATTGCCCTGTAAGGAGGGTCATCACCAGAGGAAGTCCAGAATGTTCACTTTAAAGATCAAGGTTTATAGAAAAGGAGCCTTTTGCTTTGGTCTAAAATTGTCACTTGTTTTGGTCTCCTTTGATCAGCAGTCTGTAGATGCAAGAGCTTTCCAGTTTCAGTGTTACAAGTGAGAAATTCAATTCCAGTCTGACTGTTTTTTTCCTATCTAGCTAATTCGTTCTTTCTTTATTAATGTTTCTAAGAGTTTCTCTTTATCCTTGCAGAGTTCGTCAAACTACAGTCCACACATCCTATTTTTTGCACAGTCTTTAACAATGAATGCTGTTTTTTTGTTTTGTTTTGTTTTTTTACCATTTTAAAGGGTTGTCAAAAAGAAATATGCAATTGATACCTTTTATGGAATCTAAAGCATAAAATATTTACGCTCTGTTCCTTTAAAAATGTTTATTGACCCCTGGAGTAGCAATGTTGCCAGAAAATGAAAAGGTGTGTATATTTCTCATCAACCTTAACTTCAATAATCTGTCAACCAGCAGATTTAGCTCTTTTCCTAGTGCAAGTATATTTTATTGCATTATTTAATTCTCCAGAGCCCAACACTTTAACTACCATGCTATAGCATCCTATAGAAGACATCTGTGGGGTTCAGAACAGGTCACCCCAAGATGTGCCTCTGTAGTATGCAGATTGTTTTGAGCTAAAGGCTACTTTAGTTGCAGGTTCAGGAGGAATTTCATCCACTCACCCTTAATTGTCTAGAGGAATTAGAATTAGAGGCTTTGTTCAACCTTTTCAACCCACCTAAATGGCAGGACAAACTTTTATTTACCAAACATCTGCTCTTGTTATCAACCTTCAGTGGCCTTTTGAAGCCTATGAGATGCATTACCTCATCCTTAGCTCAGGATATTTTATATACCTCAATCTTCTTTTTATCTCTGAACAATCTTCTTTTTATCTCGTACATGTGTGGCCTTTGAAATTGTCATGTGTATGAGTTACCACACATATGTAAGCATAAATTTGAGTATTTTCTTGTGCTAATCTGTCTCATGTCTATTTGATTATTAGACCAGCCAGAATAAACTTGGGGGTAGAGTAAATTTTGTTTCACACCCCCCCCACATCTATATATATATGCATATACTGAGTGACCAGATTATTATTATCTCTGAATGCATAATAATCTGGCCACGCAGTGTATATCCTATACAATAAAAGGCTAGTATTCAAATTGTCTCCTCAACCAGAAGTTCGACCAGCAGGCAGGCAGGCCAACTGCCCATGCCCCCCCCCCCCCCACGACCAGACTGGCCAGACCCTACCCATGCACAAATTCATGCACCAGGCTATATATATATATATATATATATATATATATATATATATAGAGAGAGAGAGAGAGAGAGAGAGAGAAAGAAACCAGATTATTATGCATTCAGAGATCATAATATCATAATAATCTGGCCATTCAGTTATATTGAATTATCATTATTTGAGTGCTTCTCTTATTGTTTATGAATGGAATTCCCCTACTGTCAATATCTACAAGGTGTCACAAAACATGTATACACACTTTAACAGCTCAGTTTTGAACTGCCTTTATAATTATTCAAAATGTGTTATTAACAAAGATTTATGATAACTGTTCTCATATAAGGAATGTGCACAGGTTTTAGAATCAGAAATATGTAGAATACAGCCCTGTTTTGTCATTTATTAGACATGCCCAGCTTATGAAATAAACCTAGATATAATATCAGTCTCATCATTTTGTGAGGGTTAAATAAGATATTATGTGTAAAGTCCTTAGCATAATGCCAACCACACAGTAGGTACTTGGGCAATATTAGCTTCCTCTCATACCTTCCTTGTGCAGTAAAGTATTTACCTGGCTAGTGTATTTGCTCTGGCATTCAGAGATGGGTTATAGTAAAGTTAATGAAGCTTAAGCTTCAGGGATCTTCATTTATTTGGACCCTTAAAAATATTCTTTCTCACCTTTAACTTTTTATTTTGAATATTTAGTAGTATAAACTTAAGGATAATAAAACCTATATCTGCCTCTGATAGTATTTATAGGTGTTTCCTCCCACCCTTTGGTCAAGCCTTTATAACACAGAAAAATTGAAAAAAGCTTCAACAAGGGGAAACTCACAAAAGAATATGCATATGAAACAGAAACTCACTATCCATTAAACTAGTAATTTCTATTGCTAACTGAACCCTAAGTACTAGCATCATTTAAAATATTATAATTGCAATCTAAACATATGGAACACAATAGATTACAATCCGATAATGAACAAATGTCAGAAGTAGATCTCAAACAATTATCTAGGCCAGGGGAGTGAAATCTTTCATTATGGCTTTCTGAAAGTAGAGAAGGAAGGCAGCTTCTGGACATACTACCTTAGTGTTTTAGTTATGCATTATTCAGAAAAATGTGACTTTGAAAAAGCTGCTGCCACTGGTTGCCTCCCTCTGCTGGTGACAGGTGTGGGGTGTGATCGCTTGACTGTCCTGGGCCTCCCTCTGCAGGGCAATCGCTGGCCGGCCCAGCACACCCAACACAGCATTGCTGGCCCGTGGCCTTGGCCTCCCTCTGTGGGGTGATCAATCGCAGGGCCCCCAGATCAATTGCCAAGCAGGGGGAGTCCCGCCCACCCAGTCTGGGCTCTGCGATTGAGTGTCCCGTAGAGGGTGGCCTGGGCTTTCCTCTGTGGGGCAATCATGGGGCGATGGCAGAGCCCCCAACCAATGGCATCGCACCCACCTTGGCTGGCCTGGCGCCAGTGAGTGTCATAGTGTGGTCTTCTGGAAGGTCGTCTGGACTGTCGTTCTGCTGTTTGGTCTTTGGTCTATTTACATATTATAATTTTATTATTATAAATATTTTATGATTCTATGGATTAATTAGCAATAAAATACTTCATTGCATGGCTTAAATCAATTTGGATACCGTCATTTATACTTCTTCCCCACTACTCACTAGTACAAGTGTCAATTAGCAGTGAAACAGAATAATTAAAGGTGAAAAAATGACAATGGCCATCATTGTCCACCAAGAGAAAAATGAAATCAACTGTGGTTATTTCTCTGGTATCTTTATTAATTACAATGTCTAGATCTTCCATTGCTTCTAGTTTAGACTAGACATCTTCAATTATATGGTGAAGTTCATTTTAATCTAGCTCCTTTGTTACCCACTAATACATTATCTTTCATTGTGTATGAGTAGCAGCTTTAAAACACAATTTAAAATTTTGGTTTCTATGAATTTTGAGTCAAATGTACAGTGGTTTAACATACTATAAGATTCCATTCCAATGTCCTAGAAGCCTAAATAATCTGAGTTTTTCCTGATCAAGATTAAAGAATTTAGGATTATTCATTATCCTAAATGATTTAAAACTCTTTTAAAATGTATATATCTGAGTTGGTCCGAAGGTTGTGGGTTATTGTTAAGCTGATTAAAATGTATATATCTGGAAAGAAGGATGGATATATGGATATAAATCAGTAGTATGCAAGTTCTACTGGTATAAATCAGTAGTTTGCAAGTTCATGTCTATTTGGTATAAATAAGTAGTATGCAAGTTCCACAGGGTGGGGTGAGAGCCCAGAGGTAGGGCTATTGCATTTCTCAGGTTGTTGTGATATGGATGGGAATGCTTCACCCAAGAAAGATGGCATCTGGGAGAGGAACTCAGTACAGGGATCCTGATGGCTGTTTCTTCTGCTCTCTCCCCAGAGCCAAACACCAGAATCTGTCATCATATGACTGTAGTCTGCTCTATCCTCCCTCCACTAGAGCCCAGTAGCTGCTAACAAGATTTTGTCCTTTGGCCCTTTAAGAGGGTGCATGTGTCTCCTCTCTCCCTGGGGGATAGAATCCCCACTGACTTTCACAGCCTGATGTTATGTGGGTGCCTCTTCCTGGCACTGGTGCTCTGGGCTGGAGAGGCTGGCTTGGGTTGAAATGCCACATTTCTCAGGAGTAACCTTTGCAGCTGAGATATCCTGCCTGAATCTCAGTTGCCACCAGTAAAAGCAGGGCCAGCCCATTTTGCTTCTCTGCCCTTCCTACCAGTCTCAATGTGGATTTTGTAAATCCTTGGTTATAAGATTTATCTTCAGGTAGTTCAGTTGGTTATACCCGGGTTGATTGCTCTATAGTTGTAATTCCAGTTTGGTTCTGGGAGGAGGTGAGTGCAAGATTCACATACTCTGCTGTAGTCTTCAATGTCTCAAGGGTCTATTGTTCTTGAATGTGCAAGAAGAATGGATGCAGATAAGTGGAGAAGAGGACCTTTAATAGCAATGATAGTGTTTCTATTGTTC
Source organism: Pipistrellus hanaki (assembly GCF_964339955.1). Taxonomy (NCBI): domain Eukaryota; kingdom Metazoa; phylum Chordata; class Mammalia; order Chiroptera; family Vespertilionidae; genus Pipistrellus; species Pipistrellus hanaki. Next base: position 16,067,582 of record NC_140524.1, on the reverse strand, counting down.
TTTGATAGAGGTGGAGAATATATGTAAACAGACAAGTTGTGTGGGCCATTAAGTGGTGAGAAGGCACAGGGGTCCCCTTCTGAATGCTTTTATTCATTCAGGTGATGCTAAAAATAAACTTGAGTTATGAATAGTTAAAATCTTAACATTTTATTACACAAACTAGAAATTAAATGTTTTCAGAGTAAATTTCAAGCTTGCTATAGCCAGAGCACATGGAGTTTTATTTATATAAAGTACTATGGGGTCTATGTCTTTTCCCCTGGAGGATATTTTATAGATCAGCTTCCAATCTAGATGTTAGGCTACTCACAAAAAGAAAGGAATATAACAATCAAAACAGTCTCCCATCAACTATCTCAGCAGGGAGAGCTCACTAGCAGCAGAGGGAGAGGTTCAGAGAAGCAGAAATCTGCAGACCCATACAAATAGAGAGATAAGCTATTTCCTGGGTAATGAGAAGTCATCTTGCAGATCCAATTTAGAGGAAAACAGGCTTCTTTAGAATTAATTGAGGAAGAGTTGTTGTTTAAAAATCTGAACTTTAAACAATTCCAGATGCAAAAGAGACCAAAAGTCCTCTGCAATTAGTAATTAAGGTCCTAGTACAAGAAAGAGATCATTACAAGATAGCCAGTGAGACCCCAAAGTGCGGAATTTAAAAGGTTGTTAAGCAGTACCTGGCTGAAGAATCTGAGAAAAAAATTTAAGGAACAGAAAAGGAAGCTACATTTTCTGTTGAAGGAGAATTTTAAACTGTTACCGGAACACTGCTTTATTTTCAATCATTATATTATCTTTACACATTGTGAGGTAAGGAGCCCCTTCAAAAATTTGTTACACATATATATGGACTAGAAATATGAAACTGACAATTAAAATCTAGTTTTGGGCATTGTTGGATTATCAGGGTCATGCAAACAGTGCCTCTTGTGGATGTCACAATGTTTACTCTTACATGGGTTTGCTACACACATCACATATATAAGCAATTTGAAGCTTTTCATGGATCAATTTCTACATGTATAAAAGAAGGGAGTTAGAATTAAGTGAACTTTTTGGTCTATATCACATATAACAATTGGTCATTCTAAGCACTGATAAGTATTTTACAATATTTATTAATATTGATTACTTTTTTTAAGATTTTGACTTTATTTTATTTTTTATTGATTGATTAAGGTATTATGTATGTGTCCTTATCTCTCCATGGCCCCCCACCCCCACTCATGCCCTCACCCCCTGTTGTCTGTGTCCACTGGTTAGGCTTATATGCGTGGTTACTTTTTTATAGCTTAACCCACATGTTCTTCAGGGATTTGCAATCGCCATTTATCAATCTTAATTCCTAATTTAATCCACTCCACCCATATCTTAACTGTATGTGACCTTTGATACTGTGAAGGTAAAAATAAAGGTGGATCTCAGTTTGCTTTATTTTTTAATTAAAATAACTTCAAGTGCTTATCCTCTCAGATGTCCTTAGCATTTTTCTGTGGAGTAAATAAGGCAGGATATGTAAATGACTGATCATAAGATAATAATAGCTAGATATTAATTTCTTGCCTGGTCAGCCAAAGAGGCTCTTTGCATGTCTTTCTAATATGATGATTCAAGTAATTCTAGCCCTTGGAACCAGACCCTATGTATTGAACATAAGAGCCTATGCTATGGAACAAGAATTGCTTTAGGAGTCGAGCAAGGTATTCTTTTAAAATCCATTAGTCTGAAGAAGTGTTTTTTAGCAAATTCAGACTAAAAATTAAGATGGTAAAATTATTCTCAAACAAAAAACAAGTCTTTGTTTAAAATATATTTTTATTGATTTCAGAGAAGAAGGTAAAGGGAGAAAGAGATAGAAACATCAATGATGAGAAAGAATCATTGATTGGCCACCTCTTGCATGCCCCACACTAGGGATCGAGCTGAAAACCTGGACATGTACCGTGTCTGGGAATCGAACCATATGACCTCCTGGTTCATAGGTCGATGCTTAACCACTGAGTCATGGTGGCTGGGAAAAACAGAATCTTTTAAAAATAACTGCTGTAGTACTAAAACAGACACAGAATGGGATAATAAAGTCTGTTTCCTACTGGTATTTATTTCTTCTTGCACAAAGTATATGCCATGCAGGGATAGACATATAGGTTATCTTAGTAAATAGAACATATGTTTTTGAATTCTCATTAGCTATTTTCTAGCTGGCACTCTTTGGGTGAATTACTTGTAACAAAAATTGGATTTTGTTACAAGGTTAAATGAGATTTAATATATAAATGTCCCAGCACAGAGCCTGCAATTAAGTAGAGACTTAATAAATAGTTTTTTTGTTACCACCATTTTAGTATATCACCTGCTTAAGTATGTTCCCATTATGATTCTCTAACAACTTCTTTGACTGTCTGTGTGATATGTGCATTTATGAGCCTGCCTTTTCATGTGTAATGTGTATGAATGTATGAATAAAGTTTCATTTGAAATATAGATACTTTTTCTAAAGTCCTTTAAAGGAACCACATTGTTGGTGTCAAAATCATACACAATTTGCAGAAGAGAGCACAGACATGGCAGATAAGCAGTTATCTGCCTGCCATGAGGATACAAATGGACACTCTGGCTTCCACATTTAAAGAGCCTTCTCAGATAGATATAAATTACACACTGAAATCCTGGTTGTTTTCATAAAATCCATCACTTCCCTCTGGCTTTGATAATTACATGTATATTGCAAGTAGGTAAGGCCTTATCATTTCTTATTTTATACTGCCCCCTGGAGTAAAATATGACTACAACATTAAGATTTCCTTTTTTTCTGAAATTACAGTAATCATGGCAGTTATTCAGGGTAAGAATGCACATTAATACTCTACATTTGACTCTATGGTCAGAGATTCATATAGATCACATGGGCAAGTTATATATGTTGGCTATAATAAATACAGGCCAGTATCAACTGATATGACAAAAATAAGGAGAAATCCTAAACTCCAGAATGGTACCAATATAAAACTCTGTTTTTTTGCACAAACTCATCAGCATGTAATCATTTGAAAGTAGAATAATGGTGAAGCACTTACCTTAAAATATAATAACAGTCCTGCTGGCCTGGCTCAGTGGTTGAGCATCGACCTATGAACCTGGAAGTTCACGGTTCAATTCCTGGCCAAGGCACATGCCTGGGTTTCAGGCTAGATCCCCAGTGCAAGGCCTGTAGGAGGCAGCCAATCAATGATTTTCTCTCATCATTGATATTTCTATCTCTCTCTCCCTTTTCCTCCCTCTATGAAATCAATAAAATATATTTTAAAATATAACAGATAAATAGAAAAAAGTGAAATATCTTTAACAAAATATAAAAGAGAAATTATAATGTGAAACTTAAAATAGGCAAGGTCCACTGCATAATGTTGGCATTAAGCTAAGAAAGAATGCAAATTATGAGCAATTTGAGCTAACAAGCAAATTGATAATCAACTGTATATAGAAGCCTTCGATAAAATTTTAGATCAGAAAATAAAATAAACTACTACAGAATAAGAAATTAATTTGAAAAGCATTTCTTTGGAATACTTTCTTTAACAACCTCTCAATTATGTCCTTGGTGTTAATTGTTTCATTTGAAAGTCTTCTGAGATTTCTGACATTTTATTCTCATTAATGTTTTTTTTTTCTGTGTACAAGTGCTCTTAAGTAAATGTACTCAAGTCATTTAGCTATAATGTATGTGCAATTATTAATTATAATTATTGTTATTATACAAAAGGAAGAGTCTTGTCTCTATTAACTTTATTTAAATGAGTCTATCAGAATACTCATTATAGTGAGTATTCATTCCAGGTCAATTTTTCTTTTATTTTTTTATATTTATTTCCATTTTAAAATAAATTTTTCTTGTTGAGAGTATTACCTATGTCCCCCTTTTACCCCATTGCCCTCTCATGCCCCCTTTACTCCAGCCTTCACCACTCTATTGTCTGTGTCTATGGGTTATGCATATGAGTTCATTGGTTGATCTCGTCTCCCCTTCCACCCTCCCCTGCCTTCTCTCTAAGATTTGAAAGTCTGTTCAATGTTTATACATCTCTGGGTCTATTTTTGTTCATTATATTATGTTGTTCATTAGATTCCACATATGGGTGAGATCTTGTGATACTTATCTTTCTCCGACTGACTTATTTCACTTAGCATAATGGTCTCTCTAGGTCCATCCATGATGTTGCAAATGGTAAGAGTTCTTTCTTTTTTACAACTGGATAGTAATCCATTGTGTAGATGTACCACAGTTTTTTAATCCACTCATCTGCTGATGGGCACCAGGTCAATTTTTCTCAATCAAGTAGTAACAGTCTATAAATACATTTAAAGTTCTCTACTTCATATTATATTAGAAGATGAGAAAGCTTTTAAAATATTTTGATAAATTTTACTGTTTTCCTTTAAATCTATATTCCTCTAACTCATGGTGAAAATGTACCAAAAGATTCAGCAAATATTTTTCTTGTCACCAAGTATAAAGAAATAATACAGAGAAACTGTTCTCAATGAATTAGAACACACTAGAAAAAACTCCTTCCTCACTCTCCTCTCCTGCCAGAAACATGAAGTAGAATATACTGAATGACAGAATTATGTATAACATGAATAAATAGTGTAGAGGAAAGGGGTATTGCCTCTCTTGTCAGTGAGATTTCACAGAAATTTCCTAACTTTGGACTGGAATATAGGCCTCTATAACTATCTTATAGATGTATACAGCACTTTATAGAACTATTGAATATACATTTATGTTACAAAAGGTAAAAAAGAATTATTCTCATTTTATAACCATTAAAACTAAGGTATACAATGTTGAAGTGATTTAAGATAACATGGATATTAAATTTGGGGTTAATTTGTATATTAACTCTGATTGGATGGTGGGCATGGCTTGTGGGTGTAGCGGAGTAATGGTTAATTTGCATATTACTATTTTATTAGATAGGATAGTAAGGTGACAGACACAAACAAAAAAAATGTATTAGTAGTGTTTATAAGAGTGAGTTATAGGATATAGGGATTTGGTGTTCAGCACTGGGATCCTGGAGCATCTAGGAACATCCTGTTTGAGTCCTTCAAAGAGTAGTGAGTATGGACTCTAAGTACAAATTTAAGACTTCACTTCTAATCCCTTGAAAAATATGTTTTATTTGGCTTTTTTTTCTTGATCTTAACTAATTGAGGTTTGATGATTAAGAATAGGAAAATGAGACATTGCAAAAGCTCTGAATTCTATCCTCAATTATTATTTTTAAGTTTGCCTGTTTCTGTAAATAATGACTTATTGGAACTTATTGTCTGTGGCTGTAACAGACTATATGGCCCACAAAGCCTAAAATATTTATTAACTGATCTTTTACAGAAAAAATTGCAGGTCTGAATTCGATAGATAATGATACAGTTCTAATAATTATCATCCAGGAAAAATGTGAAATTATTCTCAGGCAAAAGACACATAAGTCATTGATATAGCAAGCCAGGCATCTACCTCCTCTGATGGCTTCTGGCACACAAGGCCAGGTGGAGTTTTCCAGGACCTTTTAAAGGAGCTAGAATTTTTCACAGAGTGCTAGTTTTCCACAATTACTTTGTAAGGAATGTGATGATAGAAGGAACTTGTCAAAAGCTTCAGATTGAAAATATCATAAATACATGGCTGGGCTTTAGAATAAAAATGTTTATGTTTTATGATATCAAACCTAAATGTGAACGTGACACACAGAATTCTGTGGTTCACATTCTTATTTACTTACTTTGCATAAATATATTGGGTTTATTGATGACAGAACTAAAGCATAGCATTTGAAATGTTTTGTGAAGAACCCACTGCATTGTTTTTTTAGCATCTTCATTTTTTGGGAAACAGAACAGTAAAAAAAAAAAAAAGAGAGAGAGAGAGAGAGAGAGAGAGAGAGAGAGAGAGAGAGAGAGAGAGAGAGAGAGAGAGAACAAGGACTTCAAGTTGCATTCTTAAACACATCCTCCGGTGGATTTGCATTGTATTTCTGTAACTGCCTGACATCATCCAAATTTTGGAAAACACTCACCTTTTCTTTGTAATGAAATCCTTTTTATTAGGAGAAAAAAAACACATTTAACTGGTCCACTAGAAATATTGCCTTTTTTCCACAGATCTAATGTCTAATGGAATTTAAAATATATTAAAACTGTCTTTAAACTTCACTTTAAAAAATGACATTCAAATATTTGTGTCCTTAATATTTATGCAATAAAAAATAAAACCTCAATGTTATGGAGAAAAGAATGGACATATTTTCCATTGGCTAAAGCAACAAATTGTGCATAAGGGTTAAAGAGTCACCTGTCCTAGGGATTCAGTTTTATAATTACTTTCTGTAAATACTATGATGGTCTTAAGCCAGTAATTTTATGGTCCTCATTTCTTCCATCCTAAAATTTAGAAGTGTTAGTTTGCTCAGCCTATACTTCTCATGTGGCACCAGACAGTTAAATGCATAGGAAGCAATATCATGCTGTTTCCTAGAGAAAATCAGATGATTAGAACCCAGCCTAATTAATGTCTATTGCAAAATGCTTTGAGACCTGTTTTTCTCATGAAAAATCATTACTGAATTTTTCCATGACTTAGCCACTGAAAATGATAGAGCTTCTTTCTAATAGGTTAGGTATACACTTGTACACTCTTATTTTGGAGTCATTAAGTTCCATAGTATGTCATGATATAATTTTAAAATCCTATCTAATAAAAGAGTAATATTCAAATTAGCCATCACTCCAACACACAAGTTGGCTGCCCCAATGTGGTCAAAGATGGCTGCCCCCAGGTGGACACAAGATGGCCACCAGAAGATGGCCAGCAGGGGAGGGCAGTTGTGGGTAATTAGGCCAGCAGGGGAGGGCAGTTAGGGGTGACCAGGCCAGCAGGGGAGGGAAGTTGGGGGTGCCCGGGCCTGCAGGGAAGGGCAGTTGGGAGTGACTAGGCCTGCAGGGGAGCAGTTAGGTATCAATCAGCTGGCAGGGGAGTGGTTAAGGGGTAATCAGTCTGGCAGGCAGAAGCAGTTAAAGGCAATCAGAAAGGCAGGCGGGCAAGCAGTTGGGAGCAGCAGTCCTGGACTGTGAGAGAGATGTCCTACTGCCTCAAGTTGTTCCAGATTGGAGAGGGTGCAGGCTGGGCTGAGGGACACAACCCTGTGCACAAATTTTGTGCAGCAGGCCTCTAGTTTTCATATAAAAGAGATAACATATTTCTTGACCACCCCAATCCAAATTTACCAATGGGGTATAGATTCTCATAGAATTTTTTAAAAATTAATTCACACATACTGATGAACTCTTAGAATTTATAAGTTATTCTGAGTTTACATTTGAAAAATATTCCAGGTGATAATTTTGCCAGTTTATATATGTAAAATAACTTTTCACAAACTTAGAATTTATTCCCTCCAATACATCTCATTTTACTATTATTGCCTTGATTTGGATTTTATTTAAATAAGAAAATTTCTTAAAATAGACCTATTTTCTTGGGCTTTTAGAGACTTAAACAAAATTCTCCAAGTTTTGTTACTTTAAGTTTGTCTTAAAATTATTCCTTAATTTTATGATGATCTTTGTTTAAATTACTGGTTATTTAGCAGGGAAAGAATAAGAACCTGCAGAATTAGAAGGTAAGGAAAATAAAACAATCGGGACAACTGAAGGAATCAGAGTAGAAAAGAAATCATAACATTAAAATTAGCAAGCTATAAGCAAGATAACAGGATCTAGACCATAATGAAAATGGGTGATTACTATCTCTGAAAAGAAAAATGACAACAGAATGAGCTAGCAACAACAAAATGAACCTAAAACAAAATTAAACCAATGAAGTAAAAAATAATTCACAAATGAATTCCAGATACCATACTATAAGCAAAAGAAAAGACTCTCAGTGACTCAGGGCAAAAATCCATGATGAGTAACTAATTATTTGTTAACATAGCATAGCAAGAAAAATGAAAATAAACCACATTTGCTCTGGCCATGTGTCTCATTTGGTTGGAGTGTCCTCTCAAACATGGGGGCAAAAAAAAAAAAACAAAAAAAAAAACAAACAACAGATCACAGGCTTGATTCCCAGTTAGGGCACATACCGTACCTAAGTTGAAAAAAATAAACCACATCTTGTGAATATTTTCAAAATAAATCTATAACAGGCTAACTACATTGATAACATAAATAAATGATAATTTGGTAGGAATATAAAATATGAATGATGCATTTGCTTAAAAATACACTATACATTTCTATATCATTATGATACTATTAAAAGCCATGTTTATATATTTCTGAGAAGTGGTAATATAGAGGATTTTAATTTCTTTTTGTGCTTTTTCGTGGTTTTTAAAAATTGAGTTATTAAAATTACGGAATTGTTTTTGAAAACAGTTAAATAATTGGTATACAGTAAAAAAAAATTATTTTACTTTAACTCCCCTATTTACTTATTCATACCTCCTTGCTTTTGCTCTAACTTAGGGGTGTCGAACTCAATCAGAGAAGGGGCCAAAATCTAAAATCCAGCCTAAATCGCGGGCCGAATGGTTTACTGAACAGTCATAAACTGACAATGTCATAAACTGACAGCGGAGTGCAGTGATCACAGCGCGGTGTGGGCCACATTGCAAGGCCTGGCGGGCTGGATTTGGCCCGCGGGCCTTGTGTTTGACACATGTGCTCTAACTGTTCACTCTGCAAAAAAAAAAAAAAAAAAAAAAAAAAAAAAAAATCACTCTGGCTAGTTTCACTCAGTGCTTAGATCATTGGTCTGAGGACAGAAGGGTGGCAGGTTTGATTCCAGTCAAGTGCATGAACATCGGTGGCAGGCTTGATTCCTAGCCATATGGGGAGCAACCAACTGATGTGTCTCTCTCACATCAATGTTTCTCTCTCTATGTCTTTTTCCCTCCCTTCCATTCTCTCTAAAAGTCAATGGGGAAAAATATCCTCACGGTGAGGATTAACAAAAAACAAACAGACACCTCTTCTATTTTTTTCTCTATTCAAATTTTACCTTCAAGACCTCTATGAAACTTTTTCTCTCCTATAACAGATCTAATCTAGTTCACTATGTTTATCCCCAGCAACGAAGCACAGATGGTAAAGGCTTAAAACTAGTGGCATCCTACAAACCTAGGTTTGAACATTGGCTTGGCTTTTACCAATTGGGTGAATTTAGACAAGGTGATTAACAATTTCATGCCCCATTTTCTCTATCTGTTAAATAGTTAACGATAATAACTATTTCATATAGTTGCTACATGAATATTAAAAGCTGACATATAATTTACCGTAGAACTTGACACATGATAAATGCTCAGTATTATTGCATTCTGCTTGAGCAAATTTTATACTCTTTCATCTCTTCTATGTCCAGCAAAATACACCACAGGGCACTTTCTCCTTGTTTATGAACTTATCCATTAGAATCTATCTTTCATTCTAGTGAAAACAAGATTCAATGTAAACAAAATCACTGAAATATTGGGCCTTACACCCCACCTACAAACTTTAAATACCACATGAACTGCAATATATCATGCTTCCCTGAATTTTTGAGAATGTCAAAGTAGCATCTATGGAGTTATCAACCCAGTTAGGTGATTGCTTTGAAAACTCTGAAATGATTTCCTTTATGAGGAATATTTTATATGCAAGTCATATCTATATTCTCATTCACTTTAAAAGATTTGGAGGTGAAGAAAATGTTTAAAGGTTTCTTGAGGCTCACTTGATTTCTTAATCACCGAAATTGAATGGATACAGGTTCCAATTTTTTTTGTAGTTTCATATTTCATGCCAGTTTAGAAAGAATCCAAATAATGCCAGCTATGCTTAAGAAATGCTAATTGGGCTGTACAGCTTTTGAACAATTAGCCTAAGAATCTTGATGTTTTCTAAGGAAGTATGTATTTTAAGAAACTGATTTTTAAATATGCTGTGGTAATATTTGACCCTATGAAGAAATTTAATTTTCTCTGAAACATGTTAAATTTAAATGAATATTTTCTGTATATCTAAAGAATGCTTCGTCTGAATTCTAGTATGGCTCATACTACAAAAGAGTGATTTTTAAAAAAGTCAAGATATAAAAATGCAAGTAATTATCAAATTGCTGATGGTAATACTTTTCAAATTTAAAGATAATGGAAGAAATTCCAAATAAAACTATGGATGTTTCCTTATGTAAAAAATTAAAATTTGAGCATAATAAAAACAAAACTAAAATGCTAATCACATCATCTTTCTCTGTTTATGTATATTCTGTATACATAAACATGCATATGTTTATGTATACAGAATATATATGTATACAGAATAAACGTCACATGCATATGTGTGTATACATACATATATGAATGAAAGGATAAGTATTTGTGAGATACATCTCCTTCCTTTAATTTAATACAAATGTAAACAATAATATTCAATTTTGGCAAGTTATTTGCAAATAACTATATTCTAGTGGGAATATTAAATAGTATAAACCTTCTGAAAAATAGCTTATGAAGATTTATCATATACCATAAAAACAATGAAATATTTTACACATTAATTTGAGTGAAATTTTAAGAGGTTAAAATTATTTTTATTAAAGACATTTGATGAAAAGAGGAAATATATATTCCTATATATTCAGCAATTATTTACTAATCATCTACTATGAGTAACAATGGTAAATAGAGCAAATCATCACTTAAAGTTGATAAGTTCTTCAAAACTGCAACTTTAAGCAAAATTTGACACATAATGAAAACTATATTACCATATGCTAATTGATGCAAACAGAAATTAAGTTCCTATGGTATATTTCTGATCACAAAAAAAATCACTAAACTTGTAAATAAAGATCCCAAATACTTCTAATATCAAATGCTGAAATGAATGTGAACTATTCATCCATTTAAGAAACATGAATAGAAACAAGTCAAATCATTATTTTCCAACCTGCTTATTCCAGGTTAGGGTTTTGGGTGGATGGAATCTCTCTTGGTAACTTAGAGCTCAAAGGGTGACCCACCCTCATGAGTACGGCCTTCCATAGCAGGGATACAAACACAATGCTCACACTCAGACTGGGACAAAGAAGATACACCAGTTAACCTAATGTGCACATCTTTTGGATGAGGGAAGAAACTAGAATCCCCAGAGAAAACCCATACAGCCATAAGGGGACAGTAGCCCTGTCTAGGAATCAATTTTTTTCATCATCAACGTTATAATGAAATGAGGTTGAATGAAATGACATACTATAATATAAGAACTTGCTGCATGTTTAGAAAAAATAACCTGGAATAAAATAATTGAAAGAATCAATACTGGTTATTGGAAATATGTATGCCTTTTTTTTTTCCTTTAAACCTTTTTGTATTTTAAAAATTTTCCCCTAATCACTGTGTATTTTAGAATCAGATATACTTATTGCCACAAAAACCATGACAGTAGCCTGACCTATGTGGCTGAGTGGTTGAGCATTGACCCATGAACCAAGTGGTCACTGGTTCAATTCCCAGGCAGGGCACATGCCCAAGAGGGGGCATGCAGGAGGCAGTTTTTATCTCTCTATCCCTCTCCTCTCCCTTCCTCTCTAAAAATTCAATAAACACATGTTTTTGGTTTTTGTTTTTCTTAAACATGATAGTAAATAGTTTTTTTGGCTACTGATTTTTAAAATTATACAGTTGAAATAAGCCTTGGCCAAGTTGGGGCCTATACAAATTTTAGGTTTTATAGTAGTCAATCTTTCAAACGATCTCTCTTAGAAAATAATTTTAGAAACCCCTGAAGAATTATCAGATTAAGTTGCACAGAAAATTGTTTGCTCTAAATGTATTACTAAAACAAAAATTTATAACAAAGTACTCTGGAAACACAGATTGGACCTTGGGCTTTTCCAGAGAAAACCCATTTTGCAAGGGATGCCTGACCCAGATAGCTGCAGTACACTAAACGTTCCACAAGGGGGCAGAAGAGCAATGCATTTTTAAATCCCATCCTAGAAGTCTTGCAATTTAATTTTACCAGTTCTAAAATTATTATCAATACTGATGAGCCAGGTAACATCACTATGTGTTCATTCAACTCTTTCAGATTTCATTCTAAAATATTTATCCTTTTATATTGGTAAAAATGGAAAAAAAATGATAGAAACAAGGTAGGATCTGCTACATATCTATGTTACTTCCTTATTCTGGGATTTTTGAAAGCCACAGATTTAATATGCCTGTATTTTCTGGTTGTTTTTTGTTGTTGTTGCTGTTGTTTATTTATTTATTTATTTATTTATTTATTTATTTATTAATGTATTTAATAAGGTTCTTCACCAACACACCTCATAAAGGTACTATGAGAGTAGATGAAATCAGCTGAAATCAAAGTTTAACATGTCTGACCTCTGAGAAGGCTTTAGAGATCACCAAGTGTACATTTTTCATGTTATTGATGAAGAAATTAAGGTCCTGAAAATAACATGCCCAAAGGCATGTGGTATGTTAAAATCAGAGGCAGGACTAGAAGGTATATCTCCTGACAACCAGACCAGTGTGGTGACAATAAGAAAATACTTAAGGTTGATGATTTGAAGATATCAGAGGCCCAACTCTGTTGTTCCACCATCATTGTCATGTCAAGCGTAGTCTAGGCTGGAGAAGGAGAACATCCTAATTCTGACATACATGTCTTTTTGTCATTTCAGAACCCAAGTGGCTTACAGAAATCAATTGTGGAGCAATCTCAATCAAGCAGCATCTCTCCTATGCTAGATGCGCTATTGAACAGAGCATCATGAAGGCTTAGAATAATGAGACATTAGGAATATTCTAAATCAAGATTTCACTAACCCCAGCTATAACTTTTACCCAGTTTCTTCTTATTGGATTTGGGGCAGCAAACTTAGCATGAATGCTAGTAGTCAGTAACAATATCTATTTAGTCAAAGTTCTTTTACTCTGCAGCTAAAAATAAAAATGTGCTGAGAAAGTTGGTCATGGAATGTAATGAGATTTACTAGGATTTTTCTATCATAAAAGCATTTTGAAGTAAAGCACTGAAATAGTCATATCATAGTCAACCTTTCTCATCCAGTCTCCATCCCCACACCAATAAATATTTGCTAACATGTAAATACACTTTATTGACTTTTGTTTGATTTTGTACCGAAAATTTATTTCATAAGTAAAACAATTCTTTCTCAGGTCTTAGGACATTCTTAGGCTCAGCTTGCAGAGCTTCTTCCTCCTTATGTTCCCTTTCCCTCTACCAGTCAATTGTGTACACATCCAACTCCAGATTTTCTCAAATATCCAGGCTATCCTTTTCCCTTACTCAGAGGAGTCCAAGAGAAAAATCATCTCATTTTGGTATCTCCTACTGATAATGTTAATGCACATCTTTTGTTTTGTTATGGTTTGAGTTTGTTTGCTTATTTTTCCCAGGAGTGTATGCAAAGATATTTATAAAATGATAGAATATGAGAAATAATAATGCAATAAATATAAATGTACACCTTCTTGTTGATTTCTTATCTGTTCTTTTCCCACCTCTCCAGCCATATGAATATTAGGAATTTTGCATGTATTAGTTCCTTACTTTTTTCTTATAGTTTTTTTTGGGGGGTTTATATTGTCTGTGTGTTTTTTTAATTTTTAAGATTGTTTTTTTTACATGTGTTCTTATTCCCCCAATATCCTCCACTCCCTTTAATGCCCCACCCCCTGTTGTTTGTGTCTATTGATTAGGCACATATACATGCACACAAGTCCCTTGGTTGATCTCTCCCCCTTACTCCCACCGACCCCCACCTTCCCTGAGGTTTGACCTTCTGATTGACCTTTCTCAGTCTCTGGATCTGTTCTTATTCATCAGTCTATGCTGTTCATTATATTCCATAAATGAGTGAGATCATGTGATATTTATCTTTTTCTGCCTGGCTTATTTCACTTAGCATAATGCTCTCCATCTCCATCCATGTTGTTGCAAACTTGTTTTTCATCTCCATGTGTTTTTGTTGTTCCTCTATTTCACTTATACAGAAGCTAAAATTCCATCTCAAAAATACATGCGGGCTCATATGAGACTAAAAAGCCAAGCCTCTAAACATTCCTCCTTGCCTTTGGCCTCTAGGGATGTCCCTACTTTTGCCAAAGCTCAACTGTACCTTTCAAACAATGTTTTCTTTGGTTTGTGTGCCTTTCAACAGAAGAATTATTGGATTTCCTGATGCATATCTTCTATAAAATATATTTTATTGATTTCTTACTGAGAGGAAGGGAGAGGGATAGAGGGCTAGAAACATCGATCAGCTGCCTTCTGCACACCCCCCATAGGGGATGTGCCTGCAACCAAGATACATGCCCTTGACCAGAATCGAACCTGGCACCCTTTAGTCCACAGGCCAACACTCCATCCACTGAGCCAAACTGGTTTCGGCCCTGATGCATATCTTTAGGAGAAAATCAGTGAAACCCTACTCAAAGTTATCCTTCAGGAATGACAAATTCAGTAAGATAAATTTGTGCTCTATGTCAGGAAATCCATAAAAACAATAAAGAACACTCCGAATGTTTTGACCTTATGCCTTTCTCCACAGAAAAATGTCAGCCTATTGTAATTATTAATAATTCAAGATTATGAGACAGAGTAATATATAAATATACAAAAGGTAATTGTGACATATAACTATAGATACAAAAACAATGGAAGTAGAATAATTCTACCTTACTTTTAGTTCCATTGGGATAAGTTTGGAGAATGACAATACAAGACAGAGAAAATAATAATCTAAGGCAGACTTGTTTCTAAAAGTTGGACTTAATCTTCAATAAAAAGTACACCGAATGTTTCTAACAAATCCTCTGTGTTGCTTTAAAAAAAATAAGTGCAGACTACTTACTATTGTCTTATAATGTTCCTTAATTACTTCTTTTAGTTGTTTACTCAGCAGAGATTCACAGCTCATTTTCTCATTCTGAAAGCAATACATTTTCCACAGCAAGCCATCCATAATATTTTTCAGATACCTAGTTAACATGGTAAGTACTACAAATTCATGCTATCAAAATTCATTCTAGAGGAATGTTTCTTAAAATATGGTGGGGGGGGTGGGGTTGTTTTCCACTGGCGTATACTTGAAATTTAAAATATTTCACAAACAATGGCCCTTTGGACATTATATTTGTTTTTTGTTTGTTTTGTTTTTTGTTTGTTTGTTGTTGTTTTTTTTGCTTTTGGGCAAAATGCAGTCCCCATAATTGTCACTGAGTCAATTAGTACTGCATCTTTTAAAAATTGTATTCAATATTCCTATTGTGCAAGAGTGGGTGCATGCATAGGAAGACAAAAGAAGAGGAAATAAAAGACCCAAAGGGAAGATTTATGAACTATGTACAAGGTCAGGAAGTATGCTTTGTGCTTTGATGTATGTTTTATCTTTTGATTTCCATAGCAATCTTGTGAACCCAAATTTACTCTCATTTTTCAGGTGATTAAATGAACCCAGTTCACAGTTTTAATAAGCAGCCTGTCTCTCTGTCTCTGACTCAGAATATAGTGTTTTATCCCATGACACCAATGCTGTTCCCCATTGTACCAAAGTCTGTACTTAATGCAGAAATACAGCACTTTGTATCAAGTATATATAGTTCAGCAACAAATGCAAGTGGAAAGGGATGGAAGATGACTGGTAATACTTACAGCACAGTCTATACATTTGAAACCAGAGCCCAGACCTAGGCCTAAGATAAATCAGTAAGATTCATGAGGTGGGATAAGTGATTAAAAAACAAACAAACAAACAAACAAACAAACAAAAAATGGTATTCTAAGACATTCCTTATCTACTGAACAGTAACAATGTATATTTAAACATATGGTGAATTCAGGAAAAGAGACTTTAATCCAAACAGGAGAAAAAGGTTAACATGAGCAGAAATGTAATGGATATAAGTGGTTTATGAGAATTCAGTGTTGAAAGCAATGTTAAAACAGCCAGCAGAGCTGGGCCAGAAGTAATTTATGCCCAGGGCCTGTAATATCAAGGCATAGCAAAATTTAAAGATTGCCTGATACCACCCTGCCCTTCTCTGGGATAACCATTTGAATATCTGGACATTTATATAGACACTAACAAATATTTTCTTTCACTTCAACTCATGTAGTACTACTCATTTGACATTTAATGTGCAAAGGGAAAGGTATTAAATTCCATTTCAAAATGATTTTTCTAGAATTATTATATTTCTATGTCTTATCTCCCCTTTTATATTTTAAGTTGATAAAGGTCACAAGCATAGTCTTAAAATATATATATTTCATAATATTAAACCTCCTTATTTATTCACTTAACATATACTTAGTAGGCTTTATCATTAATAAACATTTTGCATGCTTACTGATTAATTTTATAAGTATTTATAAATCTCATCCATGTATATCACAGAGTATAATTTGCATTACTCATAAATTCATACAATTTATTTATATTGGTGGGGAGGAATAGAATTCAATACCTTTACTTTCTCTTTCAAGGTTTCTCCTCACTTGATGGTCATTAAAATGGTTTCATATACAAACTGCCTTTGAAAATGAAAAATGATTCTATAGATGATGGATGGAAACTACAATATGGAACTAAAATGATAATATAGATATGCAAACTAAAATATTTCATAGCCTACAGTAGATTTTCACTGCTTATTTATGAAACCCTGAAACATGGGGACTATAATGAAATTGCTGCTAGACCCTTAGCTGTAACATCTATCATGGAGGGTGATTGTATAAGACTAAATGATAAATTGGTAAAGCCAAGCTACAATCAATATGCAAACAGTCGATATAGAAGTATGTGACTTATGTAGACCAACAGCAACAGATTAAAATATTATGGATTTAATTTTCTTTTCATCCCAATGAAGGCAAATATTTAAGATAAATTGTGTAAATAACTTTATAATAAGGTCACACCTGATTTTATTTACTAGCCTCAAAGGTGGTACAAGCAAATTATTTTTCAAAGGAAAAAAAGCAGCTTTATTTCTAAATCTGTCATTATGCATACTTCAATTAGGCATATGGGAAAGTATGATAACCCAGAATTATACACACCCTATAAATTGTTTTTCACATACTTTTCATATTTCTTCTGTGAATTCTTTCTCCACTGAATGCATCCATTCAGACTGTCATCAGTTCTTCATACAATAGCATTCTAAATTTTCTTCTCTATATTTAATTCCTTTTGATTTATATTGCAACCCTTGCTCACATTCCATGCATCACCGTATATAAAAGCTGGCCAGTCTGATGGTAGAGGTTTGCTGATGTGATTTCCCAGGTAATAATTATATTAGGGTTTCCCAGAAGAGCAGAATCAATAGGACATGGATACATACATACATAAATATATATAAATATATGATTTATTATAAGAATTGGTTACTTTGATCTCTTTGGTAACCCAATCATTATTTAATAGTATGCCATTCAGTGTTTTAATTTTTGTGATTTTTTTTTATTGTAGTTGAATTCTAATTTTATGCCATTGTGATCTGAGAAGATGCTTGATATGATTTCAATCTTGAATTTGGAGAGAATTTGCCTGTGTCCCAATATGTGGTCTATCTTTAAAAATGCCCCATGTTTGCTTGAGAAGAATGTATATTCTGTAGCTTTCAGTGAAATGTTCTGAAGATGTTGATTAAGTCCATCTGATCTAGTAAGTCATTTAGGATTGTTGTTTCTTTGCTGATTTTTTTGTCTAGCAGATTTATCCAGTGATGTTAGTGGGGTATTAAAGTCTCTTACTATGATTGCATTGCTATAAATCTCTCCCTGATATCTTCCAGAAGTTTTTTTTATTTTTATTATTTTTTAATGTATTGGATGCTCCCACATTGGGTGTATATAAGTTTACAAGAGTTATATCCTCTTCTTGTATCGGCTCCTTTAGAATTATGAAGTGGCCTTTCTTGTCTCTTGTTATGGTCTTCACTTTGAGGTCTATTTTGTCAGATATAAGTATTGCTACTCCTGCTTTTTTTTATTTCCATTTGCTGAAAGGTATTTTCCCATCCCTTCACTTTCAGTCTGTTTGAGTCCCTTGTTCTGAGGTGGATCTCTTGTAGGCAGCATATATATGGGTCATGTTTTCTTATCCATTCAGTCAATGTCTTTTAATTGGAGCATTTAATACATTTACATTTTATGTTATTATTAATAGGTTCATGTTTGTAGCCATTTCTAGTCTTTATTCCTCTATTCCTTCCTCCCTTGTATTTCTTCTTTTAACAGCATTCCCTTTAGCATTTATTTCATTGCTAGCATGGTAGTGACAAACTCCTTTAGCCTTTTTTTCCTGTGAAACTCCTGATTTCCCCTTCAATTTTGATTGATAGCCTTGTTGGATAGAATATTCTTGGATTCAGTCCTTTGTTTTGCATCACTTTGTATACTTAATTCCATTCCCTTCTACCTTGATGTGTTTCTTTTGAGAAATAATTTGATAATCTTTTGGGAGAACCTTTGTAGGTAACTCTCTGTCTCTCTATTGCAGCCTTTAAGATTCTCTCTTTGTTGTTAACATTTGCCATTGTAATTATAACGTCGTGGTGTGGGTTTTTTGGAGTTCATATTGCTTGGGGCTTTCTATAGTTGTGTAACTTTTTTCTTCCACATGTCAGGAAAATTTTTGTGTCATTATTTCTTCTAATAGATTATCTAATCATTGCTGCTCTTCTTGTTCTCCTGGCACTCCTATCATACATATGTTACTTTGTTTCTTGTTGTCCCAAAGCTCCCTTAAGCTCTCCTTCTGCTTTTTTTTTTTCTCTAATTGCTGTTCAGATTGGGCTTGTTTCTTTACATTATCTTCCAACTCACTAATTTGGTCCTCTGCTCCTTCTAGTCTACTGTTGAAAGCTTCCATAGCATTTTTATAGTAGTTATATCACTTTGGATTTCTTCCTTATTTTTGCATAGGTTTTTGATTTTCTTGTTCATCTGATTTCTGAACTGTATGACCGTTACTCTAAATTTTTTCTCTGACATATTGCATACCTGTGTTTCACTTATTTCTTTTATTGGCGACTCCTTTTTGTCTTTCCTTTGGGGATTGTTTTGTTATCTTTGCATTCTAGCTATCACCAGAAGATCCACATGCCAAGTTGTGGGGACCTGAGCTGTGTATGGTGGGAACATTGCACCACCCAAGTGTCCCTGAAGAACTCAGAAACCAAAACGTGTGGTTTCCATGGTCTGCAGGAGCCCACACACTGAGAATCAGAGTCCCTGCATGTCTGTGCTAAGAATCAGAGTCACAGGCACTCAGTGCAGCCTTGTACATGCACCAAGAATCAGGGTCCCTGAGTGCCAAACATTAGAGTCACTGGTGATCATTGTGGCTTTGTACATGCATCTAAAATCAGGGTCCCCCCACACATGTGCTAAGTAACAGAGTGCCCACTTACCACACCAAGAATCAGAGTCCTCAAATGTGCACCAGGAATCAGCGTCCCTGTGTGTGCATGCTGAGAATTGAGAATCAGAGTCTTTAGTGCATGGTTCTGCCTCAATTGTGCTCTGAGAATCAGGGTCCTTGTGCATGCATGAGGAAAAACAGAGTCCCCACGTGCTCATGCTGAGCATCAAAGTCATTGGCACTCAGTCTGGCCTTTAGTGTGCATGCTGAAAATCAAAGTTCCTGGCCTGCTAGAGGGGTGGGGTTTTACAGAACCCCCTTGTTGGCAGGAGGTCTGCTTGCATGACACTGGTAGTGCAGGCCCTATGCCACTGCCACGGGCTGGCAGTGAGGGGGATGTGCTCTGTGACTCACAGAAATCTGTGGCTGGGATGTTTGGAGTCTCGGTGTCCCTGGGTCTGCAGCTGTTGTAGCAGTTCTTTGTCCAAAGTGACTGTGGGGTCCCTGTTTGTGTCTGAGGCCAGTCTGGGTGATGGTGAGACTGCTTGTTCTGCCAGCCCCCAAAGGTCCTGTTGGATCTAACTGTCCTTAGCTCACACACACTCTCCAGACACATCTACACACTCCCCTTTTGCTCTCTCACTCTCTTATACACACATTTTCTCTGTCCCTGCCATCTTGCCAGTCACCATCTTCTTCCTCTAATATACACTATTTTTCTTTTACTGATCTTGTGTTTTTTTATTGATTAACATTATTTTTAACACAAATAGAACATCCACAAAATCTGACAATCACACAAAATAAATAAGTTCTAAAAATTGCCATCATACAGGAAGTTCCCCTGACCACAATAAAATAAAATCAGATATAAATAAAAACAGATGACTTAAAAAGGTATTTTAGAAAATACATACTAAGAAACAATACTTGAATTTAAAAGTATAAATAAAGAAAATAATCAAATACTTAAATGGGATTGATAATAAAAACACTACATGTCAGATGGTGTGGAATAGTCTTTGTGGGGTGGCCTAATGCAGTAAGTGTCCTGGGGGACCCAGTGGTGCAGTCTCCTTTATTTCCTGACCTGGATGCTCTAGAAATGTCCCTTGTGTAGGTTAATTGAGTTTTCTCATTGTAATTGGATCTTGATTGTTGTTGTCCTGTTCATAAGCAGAATCTTAACTCAGGCTGGCTGACTGTGAGGCTCAACTCCATCCATTTCATGTGAGCTCTGTATAGGTGCCAGAAGCTAGCTGCCCTTTCATTCAATGGTTCCTGAAGGGCTGACCTTTCCCTCCTCCAGATTTCAACATATCTTTTATGTGAAGGACTATTTTCAATGCTCATTTTTCAGAGAAAGCTTGCCTGTGTCTTTATTCCTGTCTTAGTAAACCATCTTTTGAATTCTTAGGTTTTCACCTGATATTCTTGAATTTTCAGGGATATAATTTTGTCCAGTATGTGAAATGCATTACAAAACTTCAACCTCAAAAAGAGCCATGTTTTCACAAACAGGAGGGGCAGTGCATGGACAGCTCAGTGAATCAGACAGTGGCCTTGCTCTAGACATGGGGTTCCCAGGTGCCATCACTGCACCTCTCCATAGACTTTGCTTTGTAACTCCACAGTTGACATGATAGGGACCTTCCTGCATAGGATCAGCATCGGAAGGGGCCCTGATGCTAACACCCCCAAGGCTGTCTTGGCAGCAGTATGAGACCCAAACACACTAGTGACATGTTGATAAAAATTGTCAATAAACTCTGGAAATGAAGTGGAACCTCTAAGGGGTATATCCCTGTGTTCAAAACTTGATATGTGGGTTCATAGTAGGAAAATGTGCATATAAAGTGTTTAGTTAGACCTAGAAGCAACATTGTAACCACTCCTTATCTTTTTATGCCAGTTCACAATTCATGAGACTATTTTCTCATTGGTTGGCCCATTTTGTTCTCACAAGAAACACACTGGATCAGCACATTCAATAAATGCTATCTGTGAATTCTGAAACTAAATTTTTGGAAATCTCCTTGTTTTTGATTTCCCATCCCATTTACCATCTTGCCACCCAAACATTCTTTTTATGCCAGATTGTTTCAACTATGTTCTGATAAAAGCACTGGGTAAATATGCTTTACAAGGATTGAGGTGTCATTGATCAAGAATTGCCCTAGTAGCCACATGAAAACCAAACTTACTAGAAACAATATGTTATAAAGTTGTACTATCCAATAGAAATATAGGTAGAGCCACATATGTACTTTAAAATGTTCCACTAACCACATTTAAAAAATGCAAAAAGATCAGGTAGAACCAATTTTAGCCATGGATTTTATTTACTTGGATATATCCAAAATATTATATTCCCATGGGTAATCAAGATAAAAGCATAGTAATGGAATATTTTTTTCTTTCTTTTTTTCCACACAAAATGCTTAAAATCTGGTGTACATTTTACACTTACAGCACATCTCCACTTGGACTGGCCACATTTTAAGTGCTGGGAGACACATGTGGTTAGTGGCGTCCATATTGAATAACTTGGTGAGAATGTAGTGGTGATTAAGCTTAACAAATAGTTTAGATTGTTCAGAGTACTCATATGCAGACAACTAGGTTTACATACATGTTCTCAAGGACTAAAGTTATCAATAAATTTATTTAGTCAAATGTGTGACTGCATATTAAACTGATATAATTACTTTCATTTCTAGGTTGTGTTCAGGTTATAGCAGTATTTTCATGAGTGTTGGCTGATTTAATCCTTTTGACAGATCACTGAGCCTGAAGTAATAATATTACCTGTCATGAGTTTTATTATGCAGATTAAAAGAGTAGAACCACATAAAACCTCTTAGTGCAGTGCCTGAAATATTAGTGCGATTTCAGGAAGTGTTAATAATTGTCTTTATCATAATTGTCATAACTAGTTATAAGGCTAGAAATTACCTCTTTTGACAGATTGGAATCTCAAGACTTGAAGACTTTAATTTGTTTAATGTGGTAGGAATTAAGTTTAGTTTCATAAAAAATCTTTGTAAAAGTTAAAGTAAAATATACTGCTTGTTTATTTTAATATATGAAACAATGCACAAAAATATTCTTAGTCAACTCCATACTCAGCCTCAATCATTACAAAAAACCCTGTACATATCTGTCCACACAGTTTTCTTTGTTCAAAGAACAACCTGCTAACTTATATAAGTATACATGTGAGCCTTTCCTTTTTCTGCCTTTTTGTTTGTTTGTGCAAGTATGAACTCAATCTATAAGAACATGTTTCTGCCACTTGCATTATTTCCTTAACAAAATATAGTATATGTCCCTCTCTGGGTGAATGGGATTTTATGGTTCATATTTATACTCTACCTCTTTACCCCATGTGAAATTTATCTGGGAAAAACTAGAAATATAATTTTTTAACTTCACTTTTTTTTTTTTTTTTTAGGAAATATAAAATTTGGCCTTGTAACATTTGAGCTATCAATTTTGTTATATTGATGCTTCAGTCACTTCTTGAGCCAGATATTTAATTATTTTATTATGATAGCTATACACTGCCATTCAATATTTGTCCAACAAATATTTATTTGTGCCAATTATATGACATCATTAAACAAAATAACTGAGACTACTTGTCTTTATAGAACTTGAATTCTAGGTGGGAAGAGGGGCACTGACATAAATAATGTACTATTATTTATGTCAGTGCCCCTCTTCCCACCTAGAATAATGTACTATTAGAACCTGATAAAGATAAAGGTCAAGGGAGAAATATACATCTGGATTATATTGTGTATGGAGTATTGTGTTACGGGATCAGTTGCAAAATTATATAAAGTGATCAAAGAAGTCCTTGAAAGGTAATAGAATATGTCACTTTAAAATATGTCAATTTGGTGTTTTGATTATTTTCAGATATAGGCTTTTGAAAAATAACAATTTAGGAAGAGTCTTTCTCTGAATTCCCTTTATCTATCTAAAGACAGATTATCTAAAAGGAACAAAATTGTGATAAATCTCTTCCCATGGGGTTTCATCAGTCATAGAAGATTGACTCTTATCAGAGGAGAATAGAAGGGAATACTACACCCAGACATACTTTGTCACATTCACATCTATTCTATTTAGGGCCCATTCATCTTTCTTAAAAGTCATTTTCTATTTCCTAAGAGGCTTATATCTCCTTCCTCTTTGCTTATTAGGATGGTATTCTAACTACCTGAGAGAGTTACTCTCCCTGGGTCTCTTTCATGTATACAGGAAGTATATATATTAATAAATTTCTGTTTGTTTTACCTTATTAATCTGTCTTTTATTATAGGAGTCTCAATCAAGAAATCAGAATGGCAGAGAGACAAGTGATGGGAGACTTTCTTGTCTTTGTGAAAAAGCAAACCATTTTCAAAGTTTCATTCCTAACAACTTGAACACCCACAGGGTAGAGAAGGTGAAGATAGTTGTAATAGAAACAAAAACAGGACATAGATTGTTTTCTTTGGGTCCTCATAATCATTCATGTAAATATGGACTCGATAGGGTATCCCCACTAAGGGAGGGATGCAAGTTAAGGGCAGAGGGGTCAACACTGATTATGGAAAAATGTTGGATACAGTCATCATGATGTGGTGAGAAAGATGAAAGCTACATGTGAGAATGGGAGGGAGACTGGGTAGGTCCTCTTCCTTGAGTCCTTCTCTGTAGTGCCTTAGTCAGAAAGGTGTAGCTATCTTAGATTATGTGTAATTGGTGCCTCTCCCAAGTAGAGTAACGCTAAAGACAAGCAAAGTTTGTAATGGTCTTTGGACCAGTGATGGGGGAGGAGCTGTAGGTGTCCTTGAGCTGCTTTCCCTGAACCTAGGAGAATTGTGACAGCCACCTTGATTTCTGGCATCCTCAAGATTGTAAGGCTCCAACGAAGGCCAGTGGAGCAATAGAAGTTAATCCCAGCTGATAGGGTACTCAGAATAGCTGAAGGCAATTACAAAATAAGGTAAGAAATCTCATTTTGGGTTCTCCTGGAATAGATGACTGGAAAGATAAAATTACAAATAATTTGTGTAGTTAGGTTTCAGTATTAATGTGTTCCAATTTCTTATTTTGATTGCCTTGATGATTATTAACTGTGACAAGTAATATCCTAATTTTTGTATATTTCATTTTTGTTCCACCACTTTACCTTTCAATTTATATAATGTGGCATGGCGTTTTTCTGAAACACTAACCTTTAGAGGAATGTGGAATAAAGAAAAGGACAATTTCAGCTTCTATCAAGAATCCCTAAAATAACTTATTATGGGAGAAAATATGTGCAGTTCTTATATGTGATAAGATTATTGTATGAATATTATATGAACAATTACTACAACTCAATAATAATAAAGCAAACTAATTAAAATGTGGGGGAGTGTATTTTAATAAATATTTAACCAAAAAATATAAATGAAGAGTCAATAATCATATAAAATGACCAGCATTATTAGTCATTAGGGAAATATAAATTAAAAACACAGTGAGATACCACTTTATAATCACTAGATTATAATTTTTTAAAAAAGACAGACTGGCTGAAACTGGTTTGGCTCAGTGGATAGAGCATCAGCCTACAGACTGAAGGGTCCCAGGTTCGATTCCAGTCAAGGGCATGTACCTTGGTTGCGGGCACGTCCCCAGTGGGAGGTGTGCAGGAGGCAGCTGATTGATGTTTTTCTCTCATCGATGTTTCTAACTCTCTATCTCTTTCCCTTCATCTCTGTGAAAAGTCAATAAAATATATTATTTTTTAAAAAAGACAGGCTGTAACAATCACTGGTGAAGATGGGGAGAGGCTAGAACAATCATAAGTTGCTTTTAGAATTGTTAAATGGTTCAGCCATTTTGGAAAACAGCATAGCTCTTTCTCAAAATGTTAAACATAGAGTTTCCTTATGACCCAGTGCTTCCATACCTAGTTATATACACAAAGGAAATAAAAATAAGTCCAGATAAAAACTTGTATATGAATGTTCATAGAATCATTATTCATATTCATATAATAGTCCAAAAATGGAAACAATCCAAATATCCATCAACTGTTGAATAAACAAAAGTGTAATACAATGGAATATTATTCAGCCATAAAAAAGGAATGGAGTACTGTTACATCCTATACCTATATACCTTGATACAACCTGATAATTGAAAAAAAGGCATAAAATACTTCACATGGTAGGATTCCATCTATATGAAATGTTCAGAAATTTAAATCTAAAGCAAAGCATATATGTCAGTAGTTGAGTGCAACTGGGTTTCTAACAGTGACCCAAGTACAAATGAATAGGCTTTTTTAATTTTTATTTTATTGTTTAAACTATGACAAATAGTAGTACATATGTCTCCTTTTCCCCCCCCGCATTGACCTATTCCTGGGCCTCTCCTACCCGTGGGCACATGCCCTCTCCCCCTCCTCCCAGTGTCTTGTGTCCATTGGTTATTTTTATATGCATGCATTTTTGTGTGAAGACAATCTTGTACATTTGATTTTCCTTCTCTTGGTCCTGAGGAAATGAAATTCTTGTCTTAACTCCTGGACAAGACACCTACAACTGCAGGTCAACTAGGCATGCACACTATGTGGGGAGAAGTGGCAGGTTCTTGCGCCACCTGCTGGCCTGGGGGCAGAGGGCAGGAAGCCCAAACCCAGTTATTTGGAGCTGGCTGTGCCCCTCCCTTGGTGAAAAACTAAAAATTAGTACTTAGGTTATTAACGGCGTGATTTGGGAATTTCAAACTGAAATGGAGCCCATTGTTATATGCCCAGATGATAATTTATAGAGCTAATATGAAGCTAAGTTCAAAGTCAACATACAAAATTCAGTTGATTTTCTATATACCAGTAGCAAATATTGAAATATGAAAGAAACAAAACCATTTATAATATACCAAAATGGAAAAAAAATCCTTGCATATAAATTGAACAAAATATTTACAGATTTCTCTGGGAAAAAATGAAACACTTAAAAGTGATGAAAGAAAAATGAATCAATTGAGTTATATTTTCTGTTTATGATCAAAAGACATTATTAATAATCTGTCAGTTTTTCATAAATTGACTGAAAGAACCAGTGCAACCCCAATAAAAATCTCAACAAGCTATTTTGTAGATGTTGACAAACTCATTTCATACTTTTGAATAGTCTAGACTCTAGACAATACCAATGAAGAACAATTTGATGAACTCACACTTTCCAATTTCAAGTTTTATTTAAAAGCTACAACAATCAAGGAAACAGTGCTTTGCCAGCACAGCCAAGAGTGAACCTGAGGAGGGGTGGTGAAGGATTAAAAAAAAGATAGACAAGAGAATACAGCTAGGGCTCAGCAGATCTCCCATGCCTGGATGAGGACACAAAAGACCCAGCCTGCAAGCTGATGCTTTACTTTATAGTCTCATTAAAACAAGGGTAGATTAACATGCATACAAATGTTCTTGTTTTGGTAACACTTGGTAACTGGCAGGGCAGTAGTTAGGGGGTGATCAGGCAGAAGTGGTTATGGGCAATCAGGAAGGCAAGCAGGTAAACAGTTGGGAGCCAGCCATCCTGGATTGTGAGAGGGATGTCCGACTGCCCTAAATCATTTAAACATTATTATTGGGTTGTTTGATTCCTTATTATTGACTTGATAATTATTTATATTTCTCTATACAGGTCCTTTATCAGATATATGATTAACAAACATTTTCTTAAAATCTGTGATTTATTTTTTCATTCTCTCTACAGTGTGTTCATAATTTGAATGAATAGCAATTTATTGTTTTGCATTAACAGATTGTTTTTGTATCTAAGAAATAGTTTGAAATAATTTTTCTTATTTTTTTTCTTATGGAAGCATTATCATTTTAGGTTTTACATTTAGGTCTATGATACATTTTGACTTAAAATTTTTATGATGAGTAGTATAGAACAAAATTATATCTTTGCATGTGGTTATATAATTGATCTAGACTCAAATTTTGAAAGAAGACTATATCCTTTCTCTTCTAATCTTCATTTGAATCTTTTTTATAAGAAATTATATATATGGTTCTATTTCTGGACTTGATATCACACTGTTTTTATATTTCTATCATTATTCCAATACCAGACTCTCTTTGGTTATTGTTATTTTACAGAAAATCTTAAAAAATTGAGTAGTACACCCCTCCAACTTTGTTATTTTTAAAAGTTATTTTGGCTATTTTAGGTCCTTCACAGTTCCATGGAAGTATTACTGGTAGATTCAGCCATCATCTTCTATTAAAACAAAACTTTGGGTTTATGATATTATCACCACAATAAGTCTTAGTTAACATCCATCACCACATGTAGTTACAAATTTTTTTTCTTGTGAAGAAGATTTTTTAGATTTACTCTCTTAGCAAATTTTAAATATGCAATGCAATATTGCTAACTATAGTCACCGTGCTATGCATTACATCCCCATGACTTATTTATTTTATAACTGTTAGTTTGCACCTTTTAATCCTCTTCACACATTTTGCTCACTCCACCCCCTCTGCCTTTGGCAAACACCAGTCTGTTCTCTGTATCTATCAGAGTGTTCTGTATCTATCAGAGTGTTTTGTGTTTTTTTTTTTTTTTTTTTTTTTTGGGGGGGGGGTTCTATTCATTTTTTTAGATTCCATATATAAGTTGGTTCATACGGTTTTTTTTTCTTTCTTTCTGACATTTCACTTAGCAAAATGCCTTCAAAGTCCATACTTGTTACTGTAAATGATAAGATGTGATCTACAACTCTTTTGCCTGTAAATACTTTGTTACATAACTTAAAGGGCTTGAATGTCTGTTAATAATTTAATCTTTCACATATTTTAATGACAGTTTGGATAAATATATGTGCTAAAATTTACATTTTTCTTCAATTTCTTGCATCATGTACTGATATTCAAAAATATATTAATATCACTTGTTTTTGCTTTTTGTCTCTCTGTGTCTAGAATATCCTACCTTTCTTTGATATTTGGGGAAAAGTCACTCCAATGTGCTATGTCTGTATGCATGTTGCAATTTCTCCATTTTTAGTATACTGTGAATCTCTCCTATTTGTTTCTTCTATGTTTTATTAAGTCTGAGAAATTTATCTCCAGCGGTTTTAAAAACACTGCCTTTTTTGCATTTTTTCTATCTTTCTGGGGCTCTATTATCTAAAAAGCAACATATTAATCCATCCATAATAACTTCTTTTCTCTTCCCATTTCTCCTTGCTTCTTCCAAAGGATTTCCTCAAACTGAAAATTCTATGTATTTTCTCTGTGCTTCTCAGAATAAAACCACACATTCAGCCTTTGCACACAGTTATCATTATTGTACACAGGGATTTATTGATTTCAACTCAGGCTCCTGTCTTCAAATTCAAGGATTATACATTGGCAGATACCGCCGGGGTCTGTATTTGTAGTATATCCTCTCTACTTACTCCAGTTTATACTACTGTCCTATCTCCACTGCATTTGGTAACCCTGAAAACTTTTCATTATTTTCAGTTTCAGCTGCCCCTAACTTTCTATAAGAGGTGTGCATTTCTGTTGCTTTATACTCCCTGTGAATTCCAAGAGGCAAAGGAAGATAAGTGACTTTAAACTAATGTGCTCATACTAGAAATCCCCTTTTATGGTATTTCATTTCAAGTCTCAAAATGATGAAAGCAAATTTATAATCCTCTTAACTCTGAGCAAGACACAAGGGGAAAATACGAACTGCCTTCTTTCACTCTAACTCCCCAAGACAAATTGTTTTTCAGCACATAAGTCCCTATGAAAAACAACTCTTTCTGTTTGCACTAGCTATTGCCTTTTCATTTGTTCTCTTATCTCAGTGTAGTCCTTGAAATATTTAACTAATTTTAAAATATTATTTCCTGAGGAATCGGAGTTTATTTAATCTTCTTCATACTGTCCTCAAAATGTGCACTCTCTTATTTTCCTCCTAAGTTGACTCAATGTTTATGATGTTTCTATTTTCTCTGTTCACAAAACCTGGTAGTTAATAGTTTTAATGTTAACTAATATGTTCTGAACAAAGAGACACAGGTGAGAAGCAGTATCTCTCATGTAACTGGAAAGGAGATTTGGGAGTGTCAAATTCAATGTAATATTTTACATAGCTGATGATTCATAATAAGTGTTTTTCTAAATATGCATTATTCAATGGAAGGGTTGTCATATTTAGCAAAAAGTAGAGGATACCCAGTTACATTTGAATTTTGTATAAATAATATATATTGTTTTGGTATAAATATATCCTACAGAATATTTGACTATAGTAATTTTTGTTACCATTTCCACATGCATTTTACAAAAGTAGGCATGCTTTGCTTAAAGAAACAGGTGCAGCCTGGCTGATGTTGCTCAGTGGTTGAGCATCAACCTATGAACCAGGAGGTCAAAGTTTGATTCCTGGTCAGGGCTCATGCCTGGGTTGTGGGCTTGATCTCCTGTATAGGGTGTACAGGAACCAGCTGATCAATGAGTCTCTTTCATCATTGATGTTTCTATCTCTCACTCTCCCTTCCTCACTGAAATCAATAAAATATATATTAAAATAAAAGAAATAAGTGCAATATCTTTAAGATTCAGTATAGGCTTTTAATCTAAATAAAAATGAAATCTAAGTGATTCTAAATCTAAATGAAAGCATTAAGAATATGGCGCTAAATTAAATACAACCTTATTAACCAACTGAAATCTTATTTGTGATCAAAATGAATAATTTATGTAGTAACTGAAGCATTTTTATTATTACATTTTACAAACATAAAATGACTTCAAATTAAATAAAAATTATTATGGGCATTTATAGTTTTAAACACCCATGTTTGCCTTAAAAAACTTACCTAAACTGGCATATGTAACCACAAATTTATCTCCTAATTTGGTAGTAGTGAAACCTGATGTTGAAGGAGTTCAAGAGCATTGAGTGTTGTCTGATGTCACATGATTATCTTCACATTGAGATAATTCCCCATAATTTCATTAACAAACATAATATATTCTTTTTAGTAATATAGGAAATATCTATAAGAACTTTATACAAAACCATTTAACATTTAATTTTATATGCAGTACTGTTATGTTAATTAATAAATTACCTGTAAACTCAAAAACATTTGAGACAATTGGTTTCTATAATTACTTTATAAATATACTAGTGTCCCAGTGCACAAATTCATGCATGGGGGGGGAAGGGTTGTCCCTCAGCCCGGCCTACACCCTCTCCAATCTGGGACCCTCAAGGGATGTCCAACTGCCAGTTTAGGCTAGATCCCACAGTCGGACATCCCTCTCACAATACAGGAATGCTAGCTTCTAACCGCTCACCTGCCTGCCTGCCTGATTGCCCCTAACTACTCTGCCTGCTGGACTGCTTGCCCCAAACTATGCCCCCTGCCAGCCTTCTCACCCTGAACTGCCTCCTGTTGCTGGCCTGGTGGCCCCTAACATCCTCTGCCTTGGCCCTGCCACCATGTCCAGAAGAAAGTCTGAAAGGTCTCCCAGTCTAATTAACATAGTATCCTTTTATTAGTATAGATAAATGTTCTTAAAGGATATTATGGATAATTTCCATTTTTTCAGAAAACAGACTAGTAATTCTGTGTTTATATATTTTTTAAACTCTTAATACTAACAAATTACTCTATAGTACTATGACTATAATTCTAACCAAAACCCTAAAAATTCTTATGAAGTATTTCCTCCTGAATACTAGTAGATTGATTCAATGAAATTGTATCTTTTGTATTTTCTTTACACAGTATTCAATACTTTGGTTGAGATTTTAATATTTATTAAAACGAATATCTCATGGTTGATATGGGGACTGCATAGGTCAATATATGGCTACTATTGGGATTTTTAAAATATATATATTTTATTGATTTTTTACAGAGAGGAAGAGAGAGGGATAGAAAGCTAGAAACATCAATGAGAGAGAAACATTGACCAGCTGCCTCCTGCACACCGCCTACGAGGGAATGTGCCTACAACGAAGGTACATGCCCTTGACCAGAATCGAACCCAGGACCCTTGAGTCCACAGGCCAACACTCTATCCACCAAGCCAAACTGGTTTTGGCTACTATTGGGATTTTAAAACTAACATGAATGTGTTTAATATAAGCTGAAAAGTCTGTTTTTCCATTGAAATAGTAGCAAATTTTACCTAAATTAATTTGAATAGTAAAAATTTCTATTTGATATTGCAGGAACCTTTATCAAGGTTAGTAATATGCACAAACCATTACAAAAATACATAAAAATTATGTTGGTATGGAAACAAAGTATCAGGATAGAATATATTTGTAAGTATAACAGGCAGATGTAATTTCCATTGCATGTTTTATATTAAAATAAAAATTAACTACTTATAGCCCTAATCAGTTTGGCTCAATGGATAGAGCATCGGCCTAGGGACTCAAGGGTCCCTGGTTTGATTCCAGTCAAGGGCACATCCCGGGGGGGGGGGGGGGGCGGAGGGGGGCGCGGTTGCAGGAGGCAACTGATCGATGTTTCTCTCTCAATTGATGTTTCTAACTCTCTATCCCTCTCCCTTCCTCTCTGTAAAAAATCAATAAAGTATTGATATATTTAAAAATTAACTAATTATAAAAATGTAATTAAAATGTAATTTTTTTTAGTATCAGATCATTCTTCATGTAACTTAATGACTCTAAATGATTAAGTAAGCTAGTTAAAACTTTTGTGAGTTATGGATTATGTTATTTGGTTGTAATGAATTAATTTTTGTGTAAATGGTGAGGTTTAGTTCCCAGTTCTTTGGAGGGGGGGCATTGATTATCCAAATTGTATAGCACCATTTTTTGAAGATCTTATCCTTCCTCTATTGAATTACTTTTTCACTTGTGGCAAAACTCAGTTGTCCATACTTATGTGAAAGCTATTTCTTGGTGTTCTATTGTTATTTTATTTATCAATGTGTATATCCTTTTGCTTAAACAACATTGTCTTGATTACTGTAACTATATATGTTACATACACTTCAGTAAACTCTTTCCTCCTACTTTATTATTTTCTAGAATGCTTTTGCAAAAGCTATTCTAGTTTATTTGTCCTTTTATACAGGTATCTAAAAAATGTATTCCTGAGACTTTAATAAGAAATTACCTAAAACCTATACTAGTATATCAAGTTGAATGGAATTAACACCTTTGTGATGTGACTCTTCTACATCATGGCTATAAAATGACTCCATTCATTTAGATATTATTTGATATTTTTCATCAGCATTTTGTATTTCTTAGCATACAAGTCCTGTGCATATTTTGTTAGAAGTATACCTAAGTATTTTATATTGAGTGATTATAATGGTGTGCATTTCCAATATGTATTTCTACTTGTTCATTGCTAGTATGCAAAATTCAATTTTTTAAATATATTGATCTTATATCCTGTGGCATAAGTAAATTCACTGGTTAATTTCAGGACATTTGTTTGGATGTTCCACATAGAAAGCCAAGCTACTAACAAATAAAGTCAGTTTTATTCCTTCTTTGCTGACTTGTGTGACAATTGTTTATTCTTTTTTGTTTTATTTTGCTGGATATTAAAGCCAAAACAATATTTAAAAAGAATAACAACACTGAAAGACTTATACTGACTAATTTTAAAACGTACTACATACCGTGTTTCCCGAAAATAAGGCATCCTCCAAAAATAAGACCTAGTGCATGGAAAGATAAGACATCCCCTGAAAATAAACCTAGCGCAACTTTGGGAGAAAAATTAATATAAGACACTGTCATATTTTCGGGGAAACAGGGTAGCTACAGCAATCAAGACAGAATGGTTCTGATAGAATTATACACACATAGATCAATGGAATTGAATTGAGTTCTAGAAACAAAGTGCTATATCTATCACCATTTGACTTTTTAAAAGGGTGTCCAAACCAAACTGTCAAGAAGGACTTGCAGATAGTTGTCTGGAAGACATCTGATCTAATTAGCATATTACCCTTTTATTAGTATAGATCATGGTGTGTTTTTTCTCACCTTCATTAACCACAGTAGCTGTTGCTTATGTATTAAATTTCTATTCCTGATAAGTCTAGAAGCACCTTCAGAATCCTTCTCACCATTCATCTTAAGTCCGATGTTTAGTTGATCAGAATTATACCTAAGGTGAAGCCCCTTATTGCAAATGTATCCCAGAATGTGCAGCATCCTCTCTGCTTTATGATCCAGCTAATAATGCATTGCTTCAATCATGTTGATTGAGCTCATTTTCCCCTTTCAGTTTCTAGTAGTAAATTACCATCTACTATGTAGGAAGCAAAATTGACTGTCTCCATGTAGATTGCAAAGTAAGATATTTTTCTCATCAATAAAATTTCATTCTTTCAGTATGAGTAGAATAATTTTGTCAACAATGTATTGAGGGAGTAACAGTTTATAACAAATTGAGTGAATTATTGTTTCAGATACTGTGCTGTGTCATACACAGATTCCATTTTATCTTTGCAATAACTCTATACAGAAGGTCCTATAATTACACAGATGAGAACACAGAGGTATAGAGATATCAGGTAACTTGACCAGTGAAACCTAAAAGTGGCTGAGTCTCATTTCAAATCCATGAGTCATGCCCTTTAACCCTTATACTCCACTCAGTATTGTGCGGGAGCCTACTCTTACTGGCTCACAAATTTTCAGGAATTTTGCAAGCTGGTTGTTAAACATGGTCATTATTAAAAATTAAAGTACGTATATAATCTTAAAAGTGAATGGATTTCATTAAAACCAAAGGCAATACATACTAGTCTAATTCATCACTCCTCAATTATTTACTACATTTTGCTGTTCTGACTCTTGACATTATTTATAACTTTTGGGTCTTTCTGGTGGAATATAATAGTGTATTACTGCACATTTCTCCTCAGCTCTGCATTTAGTGGCATCACATTAGCTGCCGGAATCAGCCATGGAGGGAGAATTTATGCCACAGAAATTGGCTGATACTATAAATCAGGGTTTTGTTTCCTTTGATTGACAGCCAATTGTGAAACATTTACCAGCACAACACTGACCACATTGGTGGTGGTGGTCTTGTCAAAATGTGTTATATTATGTAGATAAAAATATATTTAAACAGACTTGATATAGATACTTTCAAAGATGGAAGAATTGTCCCTGTCAACTATTTTAGTTGATTCATATCTTCACTGATTGTCATCATTGTAAAGTTTTCAGTCCCCACATGGATTGCTGGATATAATATGTCTTGCCCTGTCCCTGTCCCCTCCCTTTCTAGCCTTTGTTACCTTAAGGACTCTAGTTTTCCATGTATATGTTTAAGTACCAATCTTACCTGCTTAAAAATCTAAGCTTTTAACACTGCTCTCCCTGTTCCCTGTCCTACAGATGAAAAGTGGAGTTGGGTTGGGGCAGCAGAGAGAAATTCAGAAGGGGAATATTGGAATAATGACTATAGTGGGAGAAGAGGGAACTTATCTCTTAGGCCGCAGGCACTGGTACCCAGGGCCACAGGGCTGGTGGCTTCTCTGGCTGGCTGTGGCCTGGGACCACAGAGGGTGGGTGGCTTCTTCATCTCATGTGCTGCAGCCAGCCAGAGGCGCTGGCTCCTGGGATTCCGGGGATGGGTGGCTTCTCTAGTTGGCTGTAGCCTGGGACCTTAAGGCAGGCAGCTTCTCCATCTCCCAGGCTCCAGCCAGCCTCAGGCTCTGGCGCCCAGACTGAGGGCGGGTGGCTTGTCAGTCTCTCCTGGGACCACAGGGCAGGCGGCTTCTTCATCTCCCAGGCCACAGCCAGACATAGGTGCTGGTGCTCGAGACAGCTGCCAGGTAACTTCACCCAGCTGGCTTTGTCAGGAAGGACATCCGGATGGTCTCCTGGTCTAATTAGCATACTACTCTTTTATTAGGATAGTTCTCTAGACATGGCTAATTTATATAGGAAAAAAAGTAGATTAAGTAGTTGCCTTGGACTCCATGAAGGTAGGAGTAGAAACTGCAAACAGACATGAGGCATATTTGGGGTGTGATAGAAATGTTCTAAAGTTAGACTACAGTAATAGTTGCCCAATTCTGTAAATATTTAAAATATTTAAATTATACATTATTGAAATGGGTTTTCATTGTGTGTAAATTATAGCTCAATAAAATTCCTCTTATAAAATTATCTTACTGAAGTTTATAATTCCTTCTACTGTATTTTCTTGTATTTACTAAACTAGGGGCCAAGTGTACAAATTCCTGCACCTTAAAAGAAACTGTGGGCCATG
Source organism: Pipistrellus hanaki (assembly GCF_964339955.1). Lineage (NCBI taxonomy): Eukaryota > Metazoa > Chordata > Mammalia > Chiroptera > Vespertilionidae > Pipistrellus > Pipistrellus hanaki. Next base: position 16,031,809 of record NC_140524.1, on the reverse strand, counting down.
AGGCTGCAGTGCTCACAGGGGCAGGTCTCAGCCAATCCTCCGAGCCCCTGCTCAGCCCCTCCTGCCATGGCCCCCAGACCTCTGTCTGCTGGCAATCCTGCTCCCACTGCCACTGCTCCCATGTGCTGATGGTGCTGGCCTTGATTGCACCCACTGATGTGGGTGTGAGTGGTTGTTGCTGCCCCAATCACCCCTCAGGAGCAGGGGGAGGTGGATAAGCCCTCAGGGGCAATCAGGGCTGGCAGCCTCCGCTTGCACTTGCTAACAGCACTGAATAATCAGGGCCAGCAAAGGGCGCCAGCAGCAGGTGTGAGTGCCAGGTGGGATCATGGCACATGGAAGCAAAGAATGTTCAGTAACCACTAGAGGTTCACCCCAATGATAGCAACCAGAGCCATGCCTTGGTCTAGCACCCCAGTTCACCTGCTCCACCATCCTGCCACAGCTGACGCCCACCATGTTCTGCACTCTGCCATCTGCTGCTGATGCCTGCCATATTCTGTGTGTGCCTCCTGGTGGTCAGTGCACCTCATAGCGACCAGTTGTCCGGTTGTTTGGTTGTTCTGCCATTCGGTCTATTTGCATATTAGTATTTTATTATATAGGATGATTAATGCTGTCAAAACTATATTCTGCATTACCATATTCACCAAATTACATGTAGGTTAGTACAGATCAACTCAGACAGTATGCATAATTTAGAGATTGGGTCTTCCTAAACACTCCTTACCCATGTTCTTTAGACCTGGGATCTTTTTTTGTTGTTGTTAACACTCATCCAAGGATATTTTTCCATTGATGTTTAGGGAGAGTGGGAGAGAAAGGGAAAGACAGAGAGAAATATTGATGTGAGAGAAACACAACAATTGGTTGTCTCCTACACTAGCTTTGATCAGGTCTCTCTCGGGCCATGGAAGAGTCTGCAAATAAGGTATATGCCCTTGATTGGAATCAAACCTGAGACCCTTTGGTCTGCAGGCCAATGCTCTATCCACTGAATCAAACTGGCCAGGTTCTAGACCTGAAATCTTCACCTCTATTCTAAAATTTTAGTACTCACCTGGTCAGTTCAAAGTCTCGTGGAAGACAGTTCATAGAGTTTGCCAGTGACATTCTCTTGAAATTTCAGTTTCATCTGAGACCTTGAGGCATAAAATGACAGTTAATTGATTAGTGGTAGCTAAATCACAGCAAATACAGAGGATTATTCCAGGTAATCACATCCTGGTAGGTAGATAATTGGCTTCTGAAGGAGATATCAAGGGAACATAATTAAATGTGTATTTTGTCTTTGAAGCAAACATAGTAATTTAATAGCTTGATTTTTTAAATCTCTTCTCAGATTTCAAGGGAAGCTAAATCCTCAAAATTAAAAATATCTGTATCACAGGTGAGATTATCTACAAATACATATCAAGCAGTTGGCCTGCCATGTAAGTAATATTTAAATTTTAATAATCATCACTGCTATTCTTTTTGGACAATTTTAATATTAACTACGGTTAATATCTTTGTTTTACAGAAGAGAAAAAACGTGATTTCTAAAAATTAAGTGACTTTAAATTTCCACATAAAATGATTTTCCTGTTCTATGGTACCAATCATTTTTATTACTTCTCATAAAAATTTCTTAATAATAAAAAATATTTTTTCACCATTATCAACGATGCCAGGCAAGTAAACATAATAACAAAGACAAAAGTGAAACCTTCTCCATTCATTCTTCATTTCATACTTCTAAACCAATATTAATTGCCTATTCATTTTTCAACATTTGTCACATTCAGAACAGTATTCAGGCATGTCTTTGTATAAAATCAAATTTTGTAATGATAACATTCATATTTTTCTGTTTTTGCAAAAGCCAGTCCATAGTTTGGCCTTGGCAGCCTCTAGAAACATGAGATTATGCTATTCACATTCTGCTGTGTGTTTTTTGTTACTGACCTTTAGCTGGGCTGTTAAGTACTGAGAAATCAATCAGTTTGGAGTGGTTTTCCAAGGGTTTGACTATGGTAACATCCTGTTCCTGTGATTCACAGGAAACCTTGAAACAAAATAGCATTTTACTATCACCTGATACATCTTTTTTCATTAAATAGATCATCATGAACAAAAGTAATTCATATTTTTTAATTTAAATTCTTTATTGTTAATAACCTTTTTAAAATTCAAAATGTAATACATGCAGACTAAGTTTGGGTATGTTATAAATTGACGATATGTCTGTGGACATTTATTTCTGTTAAATACCCACTTTAGGCAAGAACAGAACTCTCAAGTCAGTTTATGGATGTTTGTTGATAATTGAGCCAATAGCACAAGGTTTCATTACTGTTGCATTACAATAGCATTGAGGATCTGGTTTCAAAGGCCTGCTATAACCTCTTTATTTAAGAATCTCATGAAATATTCCACCCACTTACTTTTAGATATTAAGATAAACATCTGCTTTCCTTATTTATGAAAATGACACTTCAGGTTTTTGTTTAGAGTTTAGCTAAGCTACTCCATGGTAATGTTACCTTGGCATCTTTTTGTTTGGCAAAGTGGCCTTCGGTGACCTTTAACTGACACTAAGCCCCTCATGCAATTGCATGCCTTGGATAGCAGCCTTCAGAGTCACATGTAAATATAAGTACACCTAATATGACTTTTCCAACAAACCTGTGATCAACGCTCTCCTCTCCCTCCCAGGGTCTTTTCCCTTACATGCCCCTTACATAAGACCCCCATGAGGCTTACCTAAACTCCATTATTTTGGTTTGAATTGACCAATCCATCTTAATCATGGGAACCCTAATTCACTCCACAAATGGACCTTAATAAAGACATGTTCCTCATCCAGGTTCTCTTCCTTTGGCTAAACCCTGCCTGGACCTCCACCTGTGGCCTCTTGAGATTTGCCAGGTACTTCCTCCAGGATCTGTGAGTAATAAACTTTTTTAGTTCAATTTCTCTTGTGGGCTGGCACCCTGTACTCCACTTAACTACTGTTAATTTGACAAATTCATAATAGCCTTTTATTCTAGAATGACTAAATTCACTAAAGAAAATACGAAAATGCAAGGTATTTTCAATAGTTTTCTCTTTCGATATGTGCCATTAGTCATTTTCATCAAACTTTCTCTTCAATTAGATTTTCTTCTCTTCCTAATCAATAATATAACAAAATCTAAGTCTATTCCTTGGAATTTGGGTCACTTTGTTCTATTGTGATTGTTTAAATTTTTAATTCTATTGTCTTTCCTACTGTGTTTTGTCCCAAAATGAAGACATAATTTTAATATAATTATATTCAGGAGTTTAACAGTTCACATTATTCTTAACATGTATATTTTAGGTGCTGGATGTTTACCTCTATTTTGGGATCAAGTTTGAAGTGATTTGGTTGCCAACTTATCCAGGTTTGTTCTGGCAATCTCCTGGAAACAAGTAACTCACATCATTTTATTAAAAATAAAATAGTGTGCTTTAATAATAATTAATTAATGGAATTACTAAATTTAATTATCAAAATATATTCTTCATGTAAATTCAGTTCTAAATAGAAAATAAGTATGTATTAGGAAAAATTTCTGTCAGGGAAGCAAATGTTGGAGTAATATGATTGCTTCTATTTTCATGTTGATTGATAGTTTACAAAAATGTTTTGTCATATTATCTCATTCAATGCTCACAACAAATTTATTTTATAGAATTAACAATAAAGTTTTTTGAGGTTTCTATGAGATAATCTACATAAAATTTTGCACCAGAAGACATTGAAAAGGATATCCATTGTAATACTATTCCTAATAGCCAAAACTGGGGAAAAAAAATCCTTAGGCACATTATTAGTGAAGCTAGGAATAATGAGGTATTTCTTCTCATAGTGAGCCTAAGTATTCTAAGTAAGGGGTAATTCACCCATATTGATACATTATCATCTTTTTATAATAACAAGAAATGTTATATCTATGAAAATTAAGTAGTGTAAGTTTATTTTCACTTCAATCTATACTATTGATTTTAATTAACATATTTTACATTCTTGGAGCAAATTTTTCATTTAAAAAATAAAAAATATATACTAATGTATTTTCCTTTATAGATTTTTAACTTTTTAAACTTTTCATTTTGAAATAATTGTACATAAATAAGAAGTTGCAAAATATACAGGTAGGTCCCATGCACTCTTTTCCCAGTTTCCACCAATCTTGTATAAGTATAATACAATTTTAAAACTAACTAACATAGATAAATATTACTGCTTATTTTTAATTAGTAAAATACAGAACAATGTTATATATATTATTTTCTGCAAATAATTTTGTATCTTAGATATGCAGTGTGGACATTATTCTAGATTAGTGTTTTTTAAAATATATGTTGTAAGCTATTTGTGAGTTTTGACATCAAGGGTCTTGAGTTATCTTATTTTATAAAAGCATAAAAGAGAATTCAAAAGAATCAGAGATTTTCTTGCATATATTAAGAGTATTTATATTGTTTTTAAATTTGTAAATGTGTAAATATGTGTGTGAATGTACTTTTATAAGACATGTGTACAAAAACCTGATATATGTTGTGATAATATAATGGCTTATATTTGCATGTTGCTTTTAAGCTTCCAGAAGAACTTCCTCATTGGAACCTCATGACAATCCTGTGATATAGAATTAACTATATTTTTTAAATCATAGGATTGTTGTGAGGAACATATGAGATTATTCATCTATTAATACTATCACAATGATTAGGAAAATAGAGGTATACAAAATAAACATCCCGGAATCAATTGCATTTTTATACACCAATAATGAACTATCAGAAAGGGAAACAGAAAACAACCCCATTTACAATTGCATTAAAAAAAAAAACTAGAAAGAAACTTAACCAAGGTTTTAAATGACCTCTATTCTAAAAATTATGACACTGAAGAAAGAAATTGAAGAAGATACAAATAAATGGAAACATATATCATGTCCATGGATAGGAAGAATTTACATTATTAAAATGTCCATACTACCCAAATCAATCTATAGATTCACTGAAATTCTTATCAAGATACCAATGGTGTATCTTTACAAGAACAACAGAACTAGAACAAATATTCCAAAAATTTATATGGAACCGCAAAAGACCCCAAATACCTACAAAAATCTTGTGAAAGAAGAACAAAGTTGGAGGTATCATGCTACCTGATAACAAACTATACTACATGGCTCTAGTAATTAAAACAGTGTGGTACTGGCACAAAAACAGAGATATAAATCAATGGAAAATAATAGATAGCCCAGATATAAACCCATGCCTATATGTTCAATCAATATTTGACAAAGGAGGGAAGAACATACAATGGGGTAAAGATAGTATATTAAATAAATGGTGTTGGGAAAATTGGACAGATATGGGGGAGGGGGAAGAAGCTAGATCTTCTTACACCACACATAAGAATAAGCTCAAAATGGATTAAAGACTTAAATGTTAGTTGCCAAGCCAAAATTCTAGAAGAAAACATAGGCAGTAGATTCTTTGACATTTCTTGTAGCAATATTTTTTCTGATATATCTCTTCCAGCAAGAGAAACAAAATAAAAAATAAACAAGTGAGACTACATCAAACTAAAGAGTTCTTGAACAGCAAAGGAAAACATCAACGGATGAAAAGACAACACACTGAATGGGAGAACGTATTTGGCAATGATACATATGTTAAGGGTTTAATATTCAAAATTTATGAAGCACTAATACTACTCAATACCCCCCAAAAAACAAGCAATCCAATTAAAAATGGGCAAATGACCTAAATAGCCAATAGACATATGAAAAGACAACATCACTAATCATCAGAGAAATGCAAATTAAAACCACAATGAGGTACCATCTCACACCTGTTAGAATGGCTATCATCAACAAACAACAAGTGCTGGTAAGGATGTGGAGAAAAGGGAATCCTCCTTCACTGTTGGTGGAAATTCAGATTGGTGCTGTCACTGTGGAAAGTAGTATGGAGTTACCTCTACATAAACTTTTAGGATTCAGGCAAATGGTGCAAAGATCTATTCACCTTATGGTTGGCCAAGAGAAGCTTCAAGTTAGTTCCCTTGCTTATTCAATCTGCCATCTACCAATATGGTGTGACCTGCCTCTGTCTCTCATTGCCTTCCGAATATGGGTTGGGGTGTGGGTTTTCTGAGAACATAATTTACATAATTTATGTTAAATATTGTAAATATACACAAACAAGAAGTTTCTTTATAAGATTGGTAAGATGTGTTTTATGTCCCATTATGGTGTCTGTCTTGCTGAATGTTCTGTGTGAGCTTGGGAAGAACATGTATTCTGCATTTGCTGGGCAAAGTATTATATAAATGTCCATTAGATCAGTTTGTTTGATAGTGCTGTTCAGGTCATCTGCATTCTTTCTGAAAGATGGATGTTGAAGTATAATAGTTGATGTGCCTATTCCTTCTTGCAATTCAATCAGTTTTTGTCTCCCATGTAGTTTGATGCTCTGTTAAGATGCACACACATAGACTATTTTTGTCTCACTGGAGAACTGACCTTTTATGGTTATTGATGGACTCCTTTCATCCCTGATATTTTCTTGTTGTGAAGTCAGCATTAACTAAAATTAATATACAGTTCTTTCATCTTCCTTTTACTTAATGTTAGCCTTGTATATTTTTCTCCATATATTTACTTTTAACCTATGTCTTTAGAGTGGATTTCTTATAGATATCATAGAGTTGGGTCTTGGTTACTTCCCCTATGCAGTGCCATAGGCATGAGATAAATTTTATTGGCTTTTTAACATGAACACTTGGTGGGATTCCTAGAGGTAAAACTCACAAGTGTGGAGGCCTCCTTAAGGCTACAGCCTCCAAGAGGTTCTGGTCTATACAATGCTGCCAGTGTTTTATTATTATTATTATTATTATTATTATTATTATTATTATTTTGCACTTAATGTTTAAATGTTCTTACAAGCTATGTCTTTACTGGCTTCTGACCCTAGTAAACTGATTCACCTTTCTCTCCAGATTTGGGTTAGAATTTTACCCTGAAACTTCTCCTGTCTGATGGTTCTAAGAAAAGTCATTGTTTTTTAGTTTGTTCTTCTTCTTCTTCTTCTTTTTTTTTTTTTGCTGGTACATATGTGAGTTGGCATTTCTAAGCTCTTTATATATTGAAACTGAAATATGAAGTTCTCTTTGTATTACAGCCATTTAAATATGATATGCTTATATTTGCTTGAAAGGTTTTTTTTTTGTGTGTGTGTTTATTCTCTGAGCCTCTTGCAGCTCTGGCTTGCTGTCACTAATTTTAGAAAATTTCGGACTAGGGTTGTTTTTTTAAAATATTTTTTTCTATCCTTTTCTGCCTTTCTTCTGGGAGCCCAATCACACATATGTAAGACTTATTTATTATTGTACTACATATATTATTAAATTCAAAATAGCTTAGTTCCTACATAACTAATTATTAAAACCAAATGTCACTGTTGGAAGAAGACAGAATTTTGCAGAGTAATTTAACAGAGTTAGGCTCAAAGATGTGAGATCAAAATTGGTAGAAAAATGGAGAGAGGACACTCTAATAGGGGATATTACCATGAACAAAGTTAGCATATAATTGTAAGTTAGTTTTAGGGATCAGTGAGTAGAGCAATCTTCATGAGATATTTATTTTAAAAACTAATAACCATATATCTTCTTCTTGCTGAGTTTATACCCACCCATCCTTCAGAACTCAGTTTAAATATCAAGTTTTTTAAGAAGCATTTTCTGACCTCTCCAAAACAGTCCTGTTTCTTTATGTTTTCGTGGCATGTTGCACTTATGTATGTAGGTAGGTACATATATATGTATATATGTATATAGTATCATCAATAGAAGTAGTAGCTGATATTTATTGAATTATTATTCTAGGTATTGTGTTAAGTACTTAAGAATGATCTCATTTAAAAATATGCTTAAAATTTGTCTTTTAGCCTAGACTCTATGTAGTATAAAAAAAACCATTGTAGATATTGTTCATATCTTTTTATTTACCATTTGCATAGAGCCTGGCATATATTAGGTTTTAATATAACTCTGTTAATGGATTAAGTAGTTCAAGATGTTATTTCTCTTTCTTTTCTACTCCAAGCTAATTAAGATAATTTTCTTTCTAATCCATTGAATTTCATATGTTGAGATTGCTAAATTATTACTTTGGCCAATACATAAGGCTAGTAATTTTGATAGCTTCTAGAATTTCCTTGTGGTACTGTGAATGATTTTGGAGTTCAAACAGAGAGAAATAACCAGTGACTGATTCACTCTACTCTTTTGTTGCTACATAATTATGTATGAAGTAGCTGCCACTTTTAAATTATTCGAATTTTTTATAAGTGATTTTATTTGGGATTTAATAATTAATTTAACCACTCCTTAGGGAAACTGGTCTAAATGCATAGTGTTGTCCAATTTTTTTTTCATTCTGCTCATATAAGTATGTAGTTTCTACTTGGTTGAAATAATCTTGACATAATAATAAAAAGGTTTTGAATCCATTTAATAATCATGTGTAAGAAATAACCATATGTCTCCTGTCAGCAAAACATTTCTTTCTTATTTTTTCCCAGTGACCTAGTTACACCCAAAGCCTGTGAGAGTTACTCTGAATTTATTTTGCAAAAATCAATATCAGTTTCCCCTTGCCTATTTCTATAGGGAATATTTTCTCTCTGCCTTCCATCTATTCACAGTAGAAACTTTCATAAGAGATAAATAATATGACAAGTTTTTCAGATTAATCTCCTATAAAATAAAGAGATTTTTCATACTGGTTCATTAAGTTGAAATATTCTATCCTGAGCAAAGTCCCAAGCTGGCAGTTGCTGGTTGATGTTGAAAATAGATAAAAATAGATTTAAATCATCTGGTATAATATTTGCATAGAGATCTTTGTCTCAGTAATTAAGCATTGAATCATAATTTGAGTTCAGTAAAGTACCAAATGATACTTAGTTCCAAAAGTTGATCATAATGACTTATTACATTTATTTAGCATTTTGTAAGTTGTAAAGATTTTCAAGTCTGATAGCACAATTGATACTCATAACAACTCTTTGATATAGGTAAGGTGAGGATACCTAGCATTGTATTGGCTCATAAGTGTTCATTCCTTAACCCCTTTTCTTTTACATTCTTCTATTCCAGAGGCTATCAAGATGAATTCTTGGCTTTCCAGTTTCCCCTGAAACCAAGGCTGATCTTATGACATAGTTCTATCCAAAAAGATGAAAGAAGGAAAAAGCTAAGTAGTGTTCTGAGAAATAATTTTGATTACTAATGAAAACAAGATAGCTGTCATCAGTGCATCCTTTTTCTCTCTTTTCTTCTTCTGCCTGGAACAGACAGATGTGATGCCTGGAAGTTCAGAAGCCATCTTACAACCATGTAGCAATGATAATGAACCAAAGTTAGAAATAACCTGAGTCTTTTAATACATCTGAAACAACGTATAGAACTGATGATCTATTTTTGTTATTGTGAGAGAAAGGTAACTTCTACTTGATTGAGCCAGTATTGTGCAGGTATTCTGTTAATGGTTAATACATTCCTAGCTGCTGGAATTGATGCATCAAGAGTTAACAGGTGAGGAAAATGAAATTTAAATGAGTTAAAGGTCGTGCCCATAAACATAACAACAGCACCTCTGAGTGAATTTTAATATGCTAATATACTTAAAATATTTTAAACAGAATCTTAAATTATGCTAAGAAAAAGAGAATCATATGCTTTTAAAAATAGAGCCAATCTGGGGGAAAAAAACTCAGTTACTCCTAAACTAGAACACATTACCCCATTCTCTGTAGCCTGCTCTGAGGTTTCATATTTATTTTAAAAAGACTTGAGTTAGATAATCTTTCAGAAAATATGGGTGAATTACCCCTTACTTAGAATACTTAGGCTCACTATGAGAAGAAATACCTCATTATTCCTAGCTTCACTAATAATGTGCCTAAGGATTTTTTTTCCCCAGTTTTGGCTATTAGGAATAGTATTACAATGGATATCCTTTTCAATGTCTTCTGGTGCATATATACATGCACTTTTCTATTGTATTTACTCAAGTGTAATTGCCAAGATACAAAGTAAGTACACTTAAATTTTGCTATGTAATTCCCAACTGTTTTCCAAAGTGGTAGTGTTAATTGTGCACAGCCAACAGTAAAGAATTATATTCTCTCACTACTGGATATTCTCAGATTGTGAAATTTTGCCAATCAGAAATGTGGGTAATGATCCCATACTGTCATTTTAATTTATATTTTCCTGATTACTAATAAGGTTGAGCACTAATTCATATGATGCTTGGATAAGAGGAATTCCTCTATTTTCCAGGAACTGTTACATTATTTTGTCTATTTTTCTGTAGAGGTGTTGTCTAGCTTATTGACTTATAATATATATGATTCTCATTATTCAATTGTAGTTATGTTCTATGAAGTCACCATTAATACTAAACTAGCAAATGCTGAACTATGCTCTTAGAAAAAACAAAACAAAACAAAACAAAACAAAACAGGATTAGGTTCCTTTGAGTTTCTGGTCACATTTTTATAAACTGAAATGCCATTCATTGTATATAGGTTTGCTTATGAATGTCATTTTATAAAACAAGCCAATCTCATCAGCATTAAATATCTGCTTGTAACTTTTTCTTTTTTCTGTAGAACACTTGGTGGATACTTTTAAAATTCTACTGCGGCATCCTCCTGTGCAGAAGCTGCAAGTTCAATGTTTTCACACCATGTTGCCTTTTGAAACGTGCAAACCAGCCAGCCAGCATTAGTTAAGAAGGGCTTAACATTTTATTGACCCTGGGTAATGTGTCTGAAAATTTCTTTGGCTTTCAGGCTCACAACAATTCCACCCACCATGCTTTTATTAATTAGTTATCATTTCATGAATCAATAAATCTAGCCGCTTTTTCAAAGCTTCAATGCACAAAATGTTACTTTAACACTTTCCAGAGCTGCTTCATGCAAAGATTGACAAATTTCCTCTTCCTTTTTCCAGATATAGCTTATTGTTGGTTCATTAACATTAAACTTATGGCCAACAGTACTATAACTCATGCCTGAGGAAAGCTTATTAGCAGTCGTACGTACTTTCTCTATAAGGCACATCACAGCCTTCTTAGGAACACTAGACAGCACTTCAACACTAAATGGGATAATTTTAAACAGCAAAATCATGACTGACAAGTAAATAATGTGGCACTAAATAGACCTCTAGAATAATACTTGTGTAGAGAGCTGAAACAATAAGGCAGAGCTTTGCCTTATTCCATCTTAGCTGGCAGTATCATATGTGTTGGATGACTCAAATTCACCACTCTCTACATGATCACAAATGACCACAAAAACATGACAAGTAATTATTTGAGGATTACAAATAAATTTCATTGAACAATGGAACTAGCAAATATGGATTTGTAATTAAGGATGAATGACTGTGTATATTGATATATGTGTTATGTGGCGAAGTCCAGGTTAAATTTTGTGTGTTTCCCCTCATTATTCCCCCCATGGATATCCAATTGTCTCAGCATCACTCCTCTAGAGTGCTACTTTTGTCATAAATCAAACATTTGTGCAAGGCTTTATGTAACATTGTGATTTATAATAAGAAATATATATATGTTTTGTATCCCAGGGATGGGTTTGGGAGATCTTTGATCTCAGTGAACATGTGGAGATATGGCAAGAATGGCATACTCCAAGAAGGTACGCCCTATACATCACCTCCATCTGGCTGTTCCTGAGTTATATTCTTTTTAATCAACTGATGATCTACTAAGTAAATTTTTTTTCTCTTAGTTCTGTGAGCCACTCTAGCAAATTAATTGAACCTGAGGAAAGGATCATGGAAATTTTTGATTTATAACCTGCTGGTTATAAGCACAATTGATAACCTGGGCTTGCAACTGGCATCTGAAGTAAGAGGGCTGTACAGTTTTGTAGGACTGAACCCTTAAACTGTGAAATCTGAGGCTATCTCTGGGTATTTAATTTTTAGATACCCTTCTGGTGGCCTGATAATTGCTTTTTAGTGTGGCAACTGCACCTCACTCCCCAACACAAGCACATTGAAAATTGGTGACTTCCGAAGACACTATTTCTGCCTTCTCTCTTCTGTCCACTTCATTGTCCTTACAAGAATATTATGGTACCTTAATTACTATAATTTTATAATTATGTTTGATATCCAGTAGCCCAAGTGCTCACACATTGGACATCTTTAAATGTGCCGCAAACATTTTGCTACTTCGCATTTATAAAAATTTTAGAATCATTTTGCCAATTGTAAGAAAAATACCTGCAAATGTACTGGTATTGATTGGATTTGCATTGAATTCATAGATCAACATGGGGATACTGTATATTTTTAAAATATTAAGTTTTTAAGATATCAAATGGTATATTTAATATTGATTCAGGTCTTCTTTATCTCAATGATTTTTGATACTATTCTGCACAGAGGTCTTTATATATTTTATGAATTTAATTTTAGATAGTTGATATTTTATGGCCCTATACCTGTTATTTAAAATGTTGCTTTCCGTCTGTTGATGGCATATAGAAATGCCCTTCTTTTTTATGATTTTACTAGAGGCCTGGTACATGAAATCCATGCATGGGTAGGGTCCCTAGGCCTGGCCAGCAATCAGGGCCCACTTGCGGGGTGACTGGTGGTGCAATGGGGGGTCCTCGCTGGTCTGGCCTGGCTCCACCTACTCACTGGCCCCACCCCCAGCTGCTCCAGCTGGTCCAGGCCTGTGGGCTTGGGGTGGCTCTTGCATTGAGCATCTGCCCCCTGCTGGTCAGTGCGCATGATAGCAACCAGTCATTATGCCAGTTGTTCCACTATTCAGTCTATTTGCCTATTAAGGTTTTTTATATAGAGATTCTAAAACTTGCTAAATGTATTTATTAATTCTAATAATTTATCTCTATATTATTTTGTATTTTATGTGCATAATATGTAATATTGCTAAGGTAATCTTTTCCCTCTCTTTTTAATAAATGTAACGATTATGCTGGCCATAATAATGTAAAATGTTAAATTGAAGTGGTGGTAGTGGGCATTTTTAGGTTATTCCATATTTTAATAAAAATTACTCTGTGTGTCACCATTAAGTATTTTTTGTAGCCATTAGTTTTCAAGTAAAGGAAGTTTTCTTATAGGAATTTAGCTAAGTGTTCTTATTATGAATGTGTTATTAATTTAATCAAATGATTTCACTCCATCTATATTTTTCATATTTTAAAATATTTATTAATATGTTGATTTTCCAAATGGCAAAAATAATGGGGTGTTTACATCAATCAGATTGAGTGGAACCCTGTGGACACAATCATTTAAGGGCCTGGTTGGTGGCCCACAAGTTCACTCTGGTGGCTGAGAAACTGCCTTGAAAATGACTGAGCCATGTTCTACCTGAGGCTCACCATACAACTTTTCACGCTTGTGTCTCTTCGTTTAGCAAATTGTAATTCTATTACTTCTAAAGCTTCCACATCCTTGGACAAAAAAAGTCACTCCATCTATTTTGACAGTCATATGATTTTCCCTTTTAATAGGGTAATGTAGTATATTACACTAATTAAAATTTTAAGTAAAATAAAACCAGCATTTCTGAAAAAGAATTCATAATCTAATGATGTATTACCCTTTTTTGTTGCTGATATTTGGTGAGGGTTTTTGCGTGGATACTTTTGAATGAGAGCCACTTGTATTTTCATTTTTTATACAGCTCTTGTTAAAATTTGGTAACTAGGTATTGTTAGACTCATAGAATGAGTTTCAAAATGTAACTATTATTGGGAATAATAGTTTGTATCATGCTGGAATTATTGCTTTCTTGAATGATTAGTAGATCTACAGTGAAGCTCTTTGCACCTGCAGTTTTCAATGCAGGAAGATTTCCATTACTGGTGCAAATGCTTTAATAATGATATAACTATTCAGTTTTGATAGATTACATTCTTCTAGAATTTGTAAATTGTATCTAAATCTATATAATAAAAGTCCAGCGATTGTTACAGCAGAATGACCAGAACGACTGTTTGTTATGACACATACTGATCACCAGGGGGCAGATACTCATTGCAGAAGCAGGGCTCATGGCTGGCAAGTGCAGCAGCGGTGGCAGGAGCCTCTCCCACCTCTGTGGCATCTGTAAGGAGTGGTAAGCCAAGTAGTAAGGAGCTAGCAGGCAGGCGATTAGGAGCAAGGGGTCCCAGATTGTGAGAGAGTGCAGGCTGGGCTAAGGGACAAACTTCCTCAACCCCCCATGCATGAATTTCATGCATCAGGCCTCTAGTATTCAATATATTGAAATAAGTCGTTCATTATATTCTCTTATTTTATTAATGACTGAAGGATCTATTACAATGTCCTGTTTATTCTTAATGTGTTATGGCAGAGATTTAATAAATTTTTTGAATAAATATTATTCTTTGAACAGTTTTAGTCACTGAAAAATTGCAAAGGTAGTACAGAGTTTGTGTATACTCCCAATTCAGTTTCCCTTTTTATTGACATTATATATTAGTATCATAAATGTGGTAAAATAAGCCACCAATATTCATATACTATTATTCACTAAAGTCTATACCTTATTAAATTTTTTTACTTTTCACATAATGCCCTCTTTCTTTTCCAAGATCCCATCCAGGATCTTACAATACATCTATTATTGATTAATTAATTTATTAATCAATTAATTAATTTATTTTTACTTAAAATATTTTTCTTATTGAACATATAGATGTCCTGCTCCCCCCTCCCAATTGGCATGCCATGTCTCCTTAGGGTCCTTTGGGCAGTGATGATTTTACAATTTTCCTTGTAGTTTATATATCATTGTTTATAGAACATCCTGAAATTGGTATTTGTCTGATGCTTTACTTACAATTAACTTGGATTAAGGTCTGCACTATGAATATGACTTACGAATGGATTCTGGATATTGTCTGATCCTTTTTCTGCAACAGTTGATATTGTCACAATATTCTTTTTAAGTGCAATTGAATACCTACTAGTATGACCCCGATTTCTTCATGGTTCTAATTGGTTGTTGCTGGTGATGACTTGATGGGTACTGTTGTCATTTGTAATCCTAGTTATTGTTCAGCAACACACCCACAGTTTTTCTGATGATCAGATGGCTCCTGGCAAAATATAAGAATCTTCTCAGGTAAGGACCAAACAAAATTCACTGTTCTTCATTCCAGAGGCATGCTTAGCCAGGATTCTAAACCTAGTTTTTGGAAAGTCTGGAAATCTCCCTGCCCTTACTTCCCCCTTCTCCTGGAGTCCCCCACATTGAGCATGTGGTCCCCATGTTCCCCTATATGACATCCTGGCAGCTTTTCCAAATGACAGCTCTTGATTCTGGTTGAACTGAAAGGGCTTCAGAGGAGTGTGTGAGTCACACGGGAAAGACAGACTGTGTCCCCTGTGGAAAGAATAAAACGGCTCTGTTAGGAATGGAGGTCTGTGTGTGTTCATCCAGCTGTACATTTTAGTACACTGTTCTGGGGAAGGTCAATGTAAAAAAAAAAATGCCATTCCATTCTTCCTTTACTTAGCTATGCCTGTGTTAGAAATATATGCCTGATAAAGTGCAAATATAAAGTGTTATAGAAAATAAAATATTGTCTTGATATATAAGTAAATTGCAGGAAAAGGTTGAATGTTGAATAATGATTGGAAAGGCAATTTTAAAACAAAATTGTCAATGCATCTTAAATGTTTATTACTGGCATAGTGAGCTGAGTCTTTAATCAAGGCAAGTACGCCTGACAAGTATGTTGATATCTGCAAAGTGCACATACTCCAAATAGCCATTATTTGGGAAGCGGAAAGTAAAGCACTGGAAGTGTGAAAAGCATTTTTTCCCCAGAGAAATGTGAAGTACACAGAAATGATGCAGGTCATGCATGGAGTATGGGGATCATCTTTTATGCCAGCATGCTGTTATTGGCTTTATGACATTTCTGCTTGGTACTATCATTTGTTGAAATGTATAATTCAATTAAGGCTGTAAGAACTGATAAAGTGATTTTTAAAATGTCAATGTTTAATTCTTATAATAAAAAACAAAAAAGCCCTGCTTATTGAGTACACACTGGTTAGACGGATAAGTCACCTCAGGCGTTCACCTTGGAGACAAAGTATGAATGGCCTGTCTCAGTTTCTCTGTCTTTGAACTGACCTTCAGATAGTGCCTTTTCATTTACAGTTTGAAAGTCCTTGGAAAAATAATGAAGCCTAAAATGTAAATAAAAAGGAAGTTCTTAGGATAAGTGTGGTGGTAAAGAAAAATGTAGGGCAACTTATAATTCTAATTATAATTGCATTATGCTAGGTTCTCTATTGTCACTAATAACGTGAGATAAAATAGGAGAAATAAAATATTCTAAATATCACTAGACAAAACACTTTCAATAGTACAATTTTCTTTTCTCTCTCAAAATATCTAAATACCTAGCATTGATTTCTAGAAACATTCTACACAGTAGTCCCTTTGGAATAGAAGGATATTCTTTCAAGTTGTTATGCCATGGGGTAAAAAATAAAATTAAAAATCACACACTTTTAGTTTCCTTCCAAAGTCATAAGGATTGTAATTGAAAGTCAATATATTTGGCCTCTTGAACTAAAGTCAATAATTTGTGTGTTTGCCTCCTTGACAAAGTTCATATAAAGTTACAAAAAGAAATTGGCAGCCAGTTTGAAATTGAATTGTCAAAGCCCAGAGCAAAGAATATCCTTACATGATATTATCCTACAATGTCATTTTAATTTTTGATATTTTACAACAGCATTATCCCCCCCCCCAAAAAAAAAAAAAAAAACAACTTACAAACTAATTATCTGAATGTTTGGCAGCAATTTAAAAAAAAGACATGAAAGGATTTAATCCCTTTCAGAAGGAATTAAGGCACTGGGAATGCACTGAAACATTCTATGTTGTCCCCTCTTGTCCTTTTGGCCAAGAGGGACCCTCCTTTTACAATCCGATTGTCCACAGCTGTTGCCTGAGCTTTTTGTTCATACCGAGGTTGAAACCTCATGGTGGGTG
The DNA here is from genome assembly GCF_964339955.1 of Pipistrellus hanaki. NCBI lineage: Eukaryota > Metazoa > Chordata > Mammalia > Chiroptera > Vespertilionidae > Pipistrellus > Pipistrellus hanaki. The sequence continues at coordinate 16,014,677 of NC_140524.1, read as the reverse complement.
GTACCATAGATCTGTCTCTCACCCAATGGTGTGAGCTGGGCCCTCCTTGGAGAAGAAACCTGAGTCTTCCAATATATGTGATCAATGCTGGGGCCAGCCAACAGGGGAGGGGATCCCAAGACAGGAGCTGGTGAGGAGGCCATAAGGAAACAGAACTGAATCTCAAGTCAACCTGCTTGGCCCCAGAGGATGGCTGGTTAGCCAGAGATGGGTAAGATTCCTCAGGAAAAGAACAACCTAAGACAGGCACAGTCGCAGAGGGGCCATCAGGAGAGAGCGTGGAGATCAATAGAGGTGGGGCACAGACCCCCACCCCCGCAACCTTGCAGGGACCTGAACCCTCACCCATTTGGAGGGAGGTCTCCTGCCCCCATGGCTGCTTCGCTTCCCATGCCCAGCTCAGATAGAGACCTAGGTAACAGACAGAGATTTGGCCCAGCTCAGATGGCAACCCAGGTAACAGATGAAGACTTGGCAAACAGCAGCTGCCCTATATCTGAATCCAGCATAGCACCAGGAATGCTCAGGGCCTACTCAAGAATGCAAATAATTCTTTCAACTAATATTTACGGGGTAAACCAAGATTGTTGTTAGAGTATTAAATTTGATGATAAAACAGTAATCAAGTTTTCAGGTTAATTTAAATTGGTTAATAGAAATAAGTGAACATCCAAGAAAATTTAAGTGTACTGGATAAAAAGCTGTTCCTAAAGTATTAACTAAAATTTCTATTGGTAGTGCATCTCATGGTAAAATTGCTTAACATGAAATGAACCTATTGCAGTTTTATTTTTGTGCAAAAATTTAAAATTTAGTTATAAAGACTGCATTACAAAATTTACAAAAGCATCCATTTAAAATCAAAGGAGGGATAGTAGGGTAATATCATGTATGGAAAAATATCTTGTAAGTAAATTACATCTAGAAAATTTTTACTGTAGAAAATTAATTTTCATTTGTAATGCTAACAACAAGACACCCACGAAAATCACACATGGTGTCAAAATAAGCCAAAGGAAAATCATTTGGTCAAAAATAAAAAGGGTCCCAAGTCAATTTTATAGAAAAGATTCCTTTATTAACTTTTGGTCGAGAATATGTTTGTATATTTTCAGAAAACTACTCCAAGACTATGGGGATTCCTGCAACAGAGAGGTGTTGTCAGGTCTGCTCCAACCACAAAGTCAAGAGGAGAAACAGTCCAGATATGGAAGACACTGACAACACCTGGCCACACTAGCAGTCAGAGTTGCTGCAGGTAGCCCTGGACCAAACCAGAGAGGGTTGGACCTGCATTGCCACCATCTGTCCATCATCCAGATATCATTGCTGACATGTACACATAAGGAACTAATTGACATTGAAACTGGGCCTCATAACTGTTGGACATTGAAATTGGGACTCAAATGTTTTTTATTATATATATTTTTGTTTATTTCTAGTCTGCAGTTGCAAGATTTTTTAAAGGAAAGAAATGGGGGGAAATATATAGGTAAAAAAAAAACAAAACAAAACATTTAACAGACTGTCAAACTATAGCGGAAAGGCAAGGAAGGTTGGGGGGTGGGGCTGTAAGAGATCAACCGAAGGACTTGTACGCATGCATATAAACATAACCAATAGATACAAGATACTGGGGGGTGGGGAGGAATGACTGAATGAGAGAGGACATATGGGGCTCAGCCAGAGTGGCTCAATTGTTTGAGAATCATTCTGTATATCAAAAGATTGATAGTTTGATTCCTGGTCAGGGCAATAAAGGGAAGCATGTTTACAGAGAATTTTAATAAAAGGAAAAAATTGAGTAAAATCTTGGCTTTATGTTATTACCTCTGTAGTTTAGTATGTCTAAATGTGGCATGATACTAAGAATTTAGGAAAATTCCTGGGAAATTCTTGGAAATAGAGAAACAGACAAGAAAATTAACAAGGACAAACAGTTTGAGTTTCTTCAACCTTTTTATAATTGTGAATTATACTGAGAATCAAATCAGTGATTTAGAATATGAGGAAGCAAGAAACACCCAATCAGAAGAACAAAAACACACTTGAGTTTGATTCCTAGTTTTCTTGACTGATCATCAGGGCCTTAGGCTGGTTGCATAATCTCAGTTTTCTGCTCTGTCAAACATGATATTCAACATGTTTCTAAATCATAAATGACATTATTTCTAACCCTTGTGGGAAAAGGAGTATTGGTATATATGATACAGGTTATTGGAATAATTGTATTGGTTATCTCATTTTTTACAACCCGAACATGAGTCAGACAAACAGAAATCTGAGTTTTCTAAAACTAAATTTTCCACTTAAGAGCTTATCAAAGTACATTTAGAGATAGAGACCCGATGTCCCAGATGGGCTGAGGCAGTCTCAATTTGCTCCTTTGATCAGCTAAAATGATTATCAGAGCCCCCCCTTCATTTTCAAAGAGTTCTTATTTGAATAACACATTTTATTATACAGTAGTTACCTTTTATATAGGAAGTTAAAGAAAATTATATTCAGGAAATTAAAAACAAATTATAATAATGAAATCTAACAAATGAGTATATGTTTTCTTTAAGAGCATGAACTTTTCCATGTTGATAAACAATTATTAAAAATAAGTATTTGTGCATGCTAACTGAATTTCCTGACACTCATCCATACTTTTGTACATGTTTGACAACAGATTTTATGATTCTGGGTCATCCCAAATGATTTTAGTCTGGTGTAAATGTGATGTTTTACAGGACTTAACTCTTAAACAGTGCTGTGATTTCATCAGATTCCCCATCTTCCTATTCTGCCAAGGCAAGCAGGTCAATTCCCTCATAAGGAAAGGCTGTTAGAGCCACCTGAAGGAGCCCTTGTGGACAAATCAGATCACTGAAACAGCCACAGTGCTAATAGCTGCTCCAATCAAATGAAAATCCAACTGCTACCAAGCATGGCCCTGGTACCCAACAATTGTAAAGTGCTTTACAATCACCTTTAACAAGTCTGTCTCACATCTACCCAGGGGGTACACACTGAAATTTCTAGGTTTTTTTCCCTAATATTAAAGCACATTCATTCAACATTTATTAAGTACCTTATGTATCTCATGTTCTATGCCAGGCACTAGAAATACAAAGATGTGTAAGACAGAGTCAATGGTTTAGCTGACTACAAAGTTAGATGAAGAGAGAAGTTTGAACTCACAGATTCTTGGGATTTAGAATTGGTTTTGCCATCCATAAGTATAAATTGCAACTCATCAATTGTTTCCTAGAATCTGCCATTTCTACTAATTCATTTATTTTCAATAAATACTCATTGGGTACCCACTCTAGTACAGGAACTCTTCTAGGTACCAGAAATACCAGCAGTCCCTGCCCTCATGGTGCTTATAGCCTAAAGGAGGGAATGAGAAAAACACACACAACTATCCTAGTACATATCAGGTGGTGATATGTGCTTTGAAAATAAAATAATTTAGAGTAAAAAGGAATAGAACTTTATGGGGGAGAAATATTGGATGGTCAGGGAAAGCTCCCTTCAAAATAAGTATTGATAAGAAAGCTGAATGAATGAGACATAAAGTAAGAACATTCCAAGGGACAAAAACATGCTCAGTATATTCCCCCAAACATCAAGGATGCCAGTGTAGTTGGAATAGAGTGAGCTGGGGAGAGAGTGAGTGGTCATTTTGAGAGAAAGTCAGATGTGGGGAGGCAGGGCAGGCTATAGAGGGCCCCTAAGTAATTGTATGGAAATTGAATTTTATTCTAAACATGTGCTTGGAAGCCACTGGATTTTAGAATAGTCAGCTTAGGGATGGCATTTAAAGTCAGGAGACTGGGAATTCAACAAAAGAGGTAGTGTAGAACTTTGGGAGATTGAAAAAAATAGCCAGTGAATTTAGAAGAGAAGCCAGGAGAGAGGAGCATCTGAGATGCCTACTAAAAATGGTATCTAAGAAGGAAGGTGTGATCAGCCATGTCAAATGCCACTTTATTTATCCCATAATAGTTTACGGAAAGCTCACTCTTTTCTGAGCATTGTGCTGAGTGCTTGGGATCCAAAGCTGAACAAAATATGGTTCTTGACCTGGAGGAGCTCACAGTCCTCTGGAAGAGATTGCAAAGTAAACAGACCATAGTGATATAATGTGGTCTGTGCTAAAGAGTCACAAGCACAAGGTGCCGTGGGAATATATACCTTTTCTTTATGTGACTTTACCCCTAAATCTTCAGAGGCAAGTGAATGGCATGAATAGATCTCTCTTATTAGCATAGTGCATTGACTGATCACTGCCAAAGATGTACTGAATGACATTCCAGGTTTTATTTCCTAAGAGATGAGTTATGTATAAGCCAAATCCCTTGGGAGATATTTTCAGAATACGCAAGATATTGTTATAGTCATGAAAGTAATTGGTATTCCTATTGTTCTACTTCTTATTCAAACTAGAACTTACATTGAGGAAAAGTATAAATATATACTGGTCGATATATATATATATATATATATATATATATATATATATATATATATATATATATATATATGGAAGCATGAGACAGATGTTCTTGATGTACAGCAATGCATTTCCATGAGGACACTTTCTGGAGGATATAGGAACAGACCAGCAGAATTCACAAAATATACCACTTCCAAGGGAAGCGATTTGCTAAAGCAACTTGATTATTTTTATTGAATTCACTGAAGTTACCAATTCAGTTAAAAAATAATTTACTTGAGTTTGTGTACTTTTCTGTAGACAAAACAACCACATAACTGTCTTGGTGGATTTATTAATTTTAATGGCCCTTTCCCTAGCCTTCAGGTCACAGTGCATGCTCCTTAGTGTGACACACAAACCTTTCTAGAGGAAGCAGAGCAGAAAAGTTCCATTTGCTTATTCTAGACTCATTCAGCTTTGGTTTGAATCCTGCTTTCACTGTTCCCTAGCTGGGAGACACTGGGCAAGTGTACTCATCTGTAAAACGGGGATAACAATAGAACATGACTGGGAGGTTATTGAAAGCATTAAATATGTAATTCTGTGCAAGGTCCTTAGAAAGTTGTCTAGAGTGTAGTGAGTGTCATGCAAATATTTGCTATTATTATCTGGCTCAACTCCTCTGCTCTGGCCTCATCAGCTGCCACTTGCAAACATGCCATCCACCTCTAGACAACCAAAGCTGCTCAAAGAACAGAGCAGAGAGAGAAAAAACAGCAGAAGCCTGTTGCAGTGATCCAAGCCACAGCTAATGGTGCCAGAGGAGATAGATAGAAACTGACTCAGATTACAGTTTGAAAGTTGGGCTGACAGTATTTCCTAATGGAGTACATGTGAGGAAAAGAGAAGTTAAAAAAAGACACCTAGATTTTTAGCTGGAGGAATTAAATAGAAGCAGCTTAGAAGAGGGGCATGTTTTGTGCTTAGGATATACTATGAATTTTGAGCATCTCCAAGAGGATACATCAAGTAGGCAGTTGGATAATGCAACCAGAGTTTGGGAAGAAGTCAGAGTTGCAGATATAAATTTGAGAATCATTACTATACAGATAATATCTAAAGTGAAAAGCCACGGGAACAGTTGTAAGTCATCTAGGGGATAATAATACCATGTATATGTTAGAATTGTTATAGGATTCTATGACTGAGTCATGTAAAGTACTTGGCATAGTTTTTGGCAAATAGTAAGTGGACAATAAATGGTAACTATTATTATCATTATGATTATTACTAGGAATAATGTATTGCTAATGGGAATGATGTTGAACTTCCATTACTACTTAGAGATGTGCCTCCAAACCCTTTCCCTATAGTGCACACATAGAAAAGGATAACACTTGCACAACACACTGAGATAAACTTTACTGCCAGAGGCTCCGTTTGATTCCTGCCCAAGTGTCCAAGGGATGTGGATATCAATTCTCATTGCAGTACTGCAGCACAAGGTTGAGAAGGTCAAGCTTAGAGCCTTGATATGTAAAGTGTGGTGTGTGGACCAGAATTTGAGCATGAACTGGGAACGTGTTTTCTACAGTGGACTCTGGCCCACCAAATCAGAATCTGCATTGTTACAAGCTTCCCTGCTGATTCCTGTGTATCCTGAAGTTTGAGAAGCACTGATTATAGGATTGTCCTGCAAATCCTAAAACTGATAGACATGAAATGACAAATTTGAGACAATTATGTCATATTTTCTCCTTGCTTTCAGCACAATGTATATATTGTGTCTATTGTGTGGTGGTCCCATGGAGAAATTTACAATAGGGTTGTTTTTCCATTGGAGGACTTCTCTGTATGTAGTGTGTGAACAGCTCTGGGTTCATTGTTTGCTTACTTAAGTGTTTTCCATTTTACAAGGGCACTTTTTACACACATTGTAGTCATGTAGTCATGTCTATACATGATGACTGGCCTGGGCCCATTGCTTATCCCTGTAGCTGTGACAGTTTATCTCAGTGCTGGAGTTCATGGTGGGAAACGTGACACCTCACTTGGGGCCACATTAATACCACTGCTGAATTGAGTTAATTCCATTTGGTCTTTAACAAGAAATTGAGGCACTGAAGAAATGAAGCACTATTTATTACATTCGGTTTACATAGAGGAGAATATGGCTAAATTGAGCCTGCACAAAAACTCATTTTCCCCCTCAGATCAAAGATTTATTTCCTGAATAACCCAGTTAATCTTATTATTCAAAAATTTTATTTGTCCCATATAGATCATACCAAAGGCTAGGCTCACTAGTGATAAAAATGGCTAATTTCTATTTTTGTTAATTAAAAAAAAAATAAGCTAAGAGTTTTAATTAAAACATTACTTTTTTTCCCTTTAGAAATGTCCCAACTTCCTTCTGTAGGAAATGGGATCCTGAGGCTCTCATTCAATCCTGACTGGGTCTGGCCTGACCCACAACAGTGCATGTTGAGCCAAGAAAATTCTCCCACTAGATATTCCAGAAACAAAGAGGCGGGTCAGGAACCAAAGAGAAAGATTAAAAGAAATGTTTACCCAGAAGGAGAGGTAGTCCTTAATAGAAGTTTCCTTCCTCTTCTTCAACTTAAAACAACCTGAGAGGCAAGTAGGAAAGGAATGTGCTTGGGTTTGTGGTTATCTGGGCTGGGCAGAGCCTAGGGACATCCTTTATGTATTCAGTCTTAGGAGAAAATAGCTTTTTCCAGTACCCACAGTCTTGCCCATATGTGGCCAAAGAGTTATCAGAAAAGATAGGTGTTTGCATAAGATAGGAACAGGACATCTTTGAGTTCAGTCACCTTGGGGTTACATCTGTGAATTCCACAGTCTTATCATTGCCTGCTTACAGGAGTATGGCTAGTAAAGGTTTTGAAGGACAATGGGCTGCATAAAAAAGGAACACAAAATTATATATTTGTTCCTTGTCATGTTGATATATTCAAGTGAGAATGCAGGGTAAAACTTTCCCAGTGGCAAAAGCTGATAAAAGAGACTCACTGAGCAAAGAAGGTTTAGCAGAAGAAGTCTCTGGACATAGGGGAAGCCAGCCCTCAGTTTATGATGTGACTGCGGACAAGGTCCTACCTCTCTTGGAGTCTCAGTTGGCCTATTTGTCAGAGTCTGGACTAAGTGAACTCAAGGGGCTCTATTGGCACTGGTATTCTCTAATCTTAGGCTGGTAATGCCATTCTGGATTTCAGGAAGTGGCATGTCAGAGATTTCTAAAAATAGCCATAAAACTAAAATCTCAACTGAGATTATCCTCAAAATGTTTCTTTTTCAACAATCACTGAAGGGAAAGAAATCCAGAGTACCGAAGTACTAGAATTCTGAATTGGGGAACTTTTAGGAGGAGAAATATTACAAAGTCCTTGGTCCCATACTCTATCCATGCTCACCCTGAAGCTCTCTGGGCTGTCACCAAGAGAAGGGTGTGGCATGTGACAATGTACAGAAGAGATGTCTCTTGGTGCTCACTTGATTGCACTCTGTAGACAACCTGCAGTCTCCATGACCACTCAGAAACAATGGTCAGGATCATCAGGAGGGAAAAACAAGCATTTTTTTTTGTTGTTGTTGTTGTTGAAAATATGCAGGAAGAAATAAAAGCGTGGCATTTTAAATTACATGTAGGAATTTCAAGGAGAGCAGTTATTACGCTCTTTAATTGGCTACTTCTGCTCACTGCGTATTTTCAGAGTACAGAATGACATGGCAGGAATTTTTTCACTTTTATAAAAAGATTGTTTTTCAGGACATATCACCCGAATTGAATTTCCCACCAAATACTTTTAAAATGTGCCTTTAAATCACTGAGTACATTTGTCATTCCAATTAATATTCATGGAAATGAGAAATCATAAAACTACAATGTGAAATCGAACAATAAAATGAATGACTAAGATCTAATAAAATGAAATGTAAATATTGAACATGCTTCCGTTTTTCATTTCAAGTGGTTAATACAATACTAACTCGTCCTTATGGTACCAACTATGGAAATCTATCAGTCCAACACTAGGCAAAACTTGAAGTAAATCACATCTGCTTGCATGATCTCATTTTATAAAAGGTTTTTGGAACTCAAGGAAAAGCTGTACCAACAGCAATTTTCATGCTGTTCTTCTCAAAGTCCTTTACTCTGAGGTGGGTAATATGAACAGACCAACTTTGGGGCTTGAAATTGGAAGATCACTGTTTGCCTGCCTGCTCTGCCACTGCACGTGGCTGTGTGATCTCTGGAAAGTCACTCAGCTTCTCAGATCTTCCATCTCCTCAGCCATAAAAGAGATGATCTGCTTTCATGAGATACATTTGTCAAATGAGATAGAATGGTAAGATATCACATGCAATATTTTCACACAACAAAACACAATTGAAACACAGAATTGTGAATCTGTTATCTAAAACTGCATAGCACACCCCTCTAAAACTTAGTGGTTAGTTATAACAAATGTTCTATTTTTCACTGTTTTTGAGCTTCCAGAATTTAGGAAGGACTTAAGTGAGCCATTCTTGTTTAGGATTCATCACAGAATTTTAGGGCAGCTCCACATGGGCTAGTTAGAGCCGCCTCACAGCATGGTGGCCTCAGGGCAGTTCCACTCTACATGGTGGCTGAAGTTCCCCAGGAGTGTCCCCAGCAATTAGGCAGAGTGCATGGCATTTTTATGACTTAACTTTGGAAGTCATATAGTTTCTCCAGAGGCCAAGGCCATCACAAAGTCCCAATTCAAGGGGAAGAGACATTCAAGAGGTCCAGGTCACTTAGTAAAAAGAGCATCTGGAAAAAGAGGCACTGCTGTAATCATCCTTGGAAAATGTAATCTGCTTCAAATAGAATAAAAAACAAAACTTTCTAACATTAATGCTGATCTTATAAAAGATACCTTGAAGGTTTCCAATGGAACCACTGCTCAAGACCATTATCCCAATGATTACTTTAGAATAGCATTACTACAACCCATAATCCCCTTTTATGTTTCAAAGAATAATATTTAATGCTATATGAAACATCTGCTCTTCAGATAATATTCTACATGCTTTACGTACAATATTATAAATCCTTAATCTGGCATTATAAAGTAGGGAGTATATCCATTTTAATAAGAAATCCTATTCAGAGAAATGATGTAACATGCCCAGGTCACAGAAATCAAAATCAGATCAGTCCCCTTTTTTACTACATTTTATGACCTATGTCTTTAATAGCAAATACTTAACACTAAATTCTAGGCATGCAGAAACACACACACACACACACACACACACACACACACACACACGAGTCTTCACTCAATCCTGTCAAGTACTATTAATATTTCCATTCCATAATGAGAAAAATGAACCAAAGATAAATTATGTAACTTGTCCAAGGCCAGACAGCAAAGAAGCGGTGGGGCCTGATTTTGCACTAAGAGCTGAATCCAAAATTATTCTGAAATTATTATGATCTTAACAATTCAGCATAAACCAGCTTTTCAACTTATTTTTCTTTTTTCCATGGAGGGATGGGTCCACACTGGGTATTTGGCAGGGGAGGAAGCCATGAGGAGATGCAATGGGTGTTTTAAGCAGCTTCTTGTTGCCTGGGAGTGATCACAGTGGTGAAGGTACAACATGGAAAGGCATCCTGCACACAAAAACCAAGGTCTGCCTACTCCCCAGCTTTTCCAGGGTGGGATTTATGAGACTTGACCACCAACACTCCTCTTAAATCATTGTTTTAGCAAAACACGTTTTCTATGGTGAAAGGAAAAATACAGACCTTAATCAAACACTGCTGCTACTCTCTGTCAGATGGAAGCCAGGCTTTTTTTCATTTATCATGCATTATTATTATGCAGGTATTTATAAGTGGAGCACCACATATTTTTGCTTTATTGGTGAAAAGCAGTATCACAAAGCAGGTGTTCATTCTTTGCCCTTAAGCTTTGTAATGCAGGGTGAGGAAAAGGTCATTATTTGCATTCTTTCATTATTATAAAAACTTGAAATTCAACTAGAAAGCAAGTAATTCATTTATGACAGATACAAACCAAACATTGTTATTTTGCATATTCCAAATAACTTCTGCATTTTTGACACTGCAATTGTAGTTGCTTCTTTTAGAATCAGGTTTCGATGAGGAAATCACTCAATAGCTGTGTGATAACAGATGGCACACATACCTTGTCTAAGCTTCAATTTACTTGATTGTAAAATAGAGTTAAAGGATCAACAATCCTTCTCTGGCCTTGTTATAGGAAATGGGAGCTGAAGAAAAAGGTTAAATTAAAAATGCAAATAGATTCTATGAAAGCTTTGCTGTCATATTAATTCATGTGAAAAGTAGCATTTTTATTTGGTAAGTAGACACAAATATTATTATTCATTTTAAAAGTTCATATTTATTGGAGCCCACACTATGTCAGATGCAGTTGTAGGTGCCAAGGATAAGTCAGTTAACAAAACAACAGAACAGTCCTATGCACCTTGAACTTTTCATTCTGATGGGGAAAGATAGAACACGAGTCCACAAGTAATTACCCAGTATGTCAGATGTTGGCGGTAGTTGCTATAGAGAACAATAAAGGTAAAGGAGGTGAGGAGAGGCATGGTGATGAAGTTATTATCTGTGCATTGGATGGAGGAAGAGGCACTGGATTATATAGATAGGATAATCCATGAAGACAGCTCTGATAAGGTACCATTTGAAATCAGGTAAATTTGAGAATTTTATATCATGCCATTAAGATAATACAAAGTAGACCAGTGGATTGAGCATCGTCCCAAAGACCAAGAGGTCCTGGGTTCCATTCCTCATCAGGACACATGCCCAGGTTGTGGGCTAGATCCCCAGTAGAGGGCATGTAGAAGGCAGCCAATTGATGTCTTTCTCATTGATGTTTCTGTCTCTCCTCCCTTCCTCCCTATATAAAAGTCAATGAAACATATTTAAAAAGAAAGATAATACAAAGTATTGAAAACAGTTATTTTAAAAAAATGATTACATCATAAATAAAACTTATTTTAAAAATATATTATTATAAAAACTGCACAAAATATTGGTTTTAAAAAGTAGAATTTTATCAAAGGGGTAAGAACTAGTTTTATTTCAGCTTTATTTGAATAATGAGAATTTTTTTCAATCAATAATATTTTTACTTTATGTATAACAATCCCAAGGTATTCCCTCTGTCTTAATAGCTCTGATGTATTGTCTTTTATGTGCCATATATTTTAATATTTTATTACTACTATCTTTACTTTCAATCCAACAATGATCCTGAACAGTAGGTACTGTTGTACTCATTATGGATGTATATGGAAACTATGTTTGATTTATCTTATTGCATCCTTATAACAATTTGTATTTCAAGTATTTCTAAATGAATTTTATTTTTTTCTTTATTGATTAAAATATTACATATGTGTCCTTAACCTCCTATTGCCCCCCACTCCCCACTCAGGCCCTCACCCCCCTGTTGTCTATGTCCATTGGTTAGGTTTATATGCATGTATACCAGTCCTTTGATTGATGTCTCCTCCTCATTCCCACCCTCCCCTACATTTCCTCTGAGGTTTGAGGGTCTGATCAATGCCTCTCTGTCTCTGGATTTGTTTTTGTTCATTAGTTTATGTTGTTCATTATATTCCACAAATGAGTGAGATCATGCGATATTTATCTTTCCCTGATTGGAGTATTTCACTTAACATAATGCTCTCCAGTTCCATCCATGCTGATTCAAATGGTAAGAATTCCTTCCTTTTTACACAGCCAGGTATTCCATTGTGTAGACATATCACAATTTTTTAACCCATTCATCTGCTGATGAGCACTTAGTCTGTTTCCAAATCTTAGCTATGCTGAATTATGCTGCTATGAACATAGATAGGGGTGCATATATCCTTTCTGATTGGTGTTTATAGTTTCTTGGGAAATATTCCTAGAAAGTGGGATCACAGGGTCAAATGGAAGTTCCATTTTTAGTTTTTTGAGGAAAGTCCATACTATTCTCCACAGTGGCTGCACCAGTCTGCATTCTCACCAGTAGTGTACAAGGGTTCCTTTTTCTCTGCATCCTTGCCAGCACTTGTAATTTGTTGATTTGTTGATGATAGCCATTTGACAGGTGTGAGATGATACCATATTGTCATTTTGATTTGCATCTCTTGGATAATTAGTGACTTTGAGCATGTTTTCATATGTCTCTTGTCCTTCCTTATGCCCTCTTTTGAAAAGTATCTATTTAGTCCATTGCCCATTTTTTTATTGGGTTGTTTATCTTCCTTTTGTTAAGTTGTATGAGTTTCCTGTAAATGTGGGAGATTAAACCCTTATCTGTGATAACATTGGCAAATATGTTCTCCCATGCAGTTGTTTTGTTGATGGTTTCTTTTGTTGTACAGAAGCTTTCTATTTTGATGTAGTCCCATTCTAAATGAATTTTAAACATAAGGAAATATTTATAGAAATATGAGCTCCAAGGTCACATACCCACTAGATGGAGAACCAAGACTCTAGCTTAGTTTTGCCTGACTGTGACATTGCTGCTTTTTTCTTCCCCATCATGCTGTTTTCCCTATCCCCAGTTAATTAAGATGAAATACTTCTCTCTTGGAATACGTTCCATGAATTTCAATATCCTGCCAGTTTCTTATGGCCTGCTTTGTTGCTTCTGAAATAGGTTTAACAAAAATTGAGACTTAGCTATGGATAATTAATCCATGAGAGTTAATGAAGGAGAACCTAGGGCTTCCTGTATTTACAACTTAAATCTTTAAACATGACATCCAGTGAAGAAAGTACTAAACCTTATTTAACATCACGTTCATTATTTGTCTTTGATTGGCGCAGAATGTCCTTCTGTCTTTGAAAAATGTAAGAGCCTTTTACTTGAAGCTAATGGGTCTGTAAAGTGAATATATATGTGTGACTAGTCTTTAAGATGTGAGGGATACTACAGATATTGGGCTTCTCTGTCTGTATGCTATAGGAGTTCCTATAAAGAGAGTGAATTTGCTTTTAAGTCAAATTGTATGTTATTCCCATTGATGCTATTCTTAATGCCTCATTCTTCCTCACCAAGACCCCTGATGTCTAATTTATAAGTAAATCCTGAAAATTTTGGCATTAAAATCATATGTCATGTTCCACAATTACTCCTTTGTTTAAGCCATCTTATCTTCCCTGGACTACCATGGTGACCTTCTCCCTAGCTGATCTTTCTGCTTCCCCCTTGCCTTCTTTAGTCCATCCTGTACACAAGCAGCCACACTGATCTTTGGAAAATGCAAATCTGATGATGTCATCATACTCCCTTCCCAATTTCAGATTTTTCTAAAGCCTTTCAGTGTTCTTAGAATGAAGACCAAACTTTTAATCGTAACTGACCGGCCCCTAATCTGTCAGCACCACCTCCAGATGCTTCCCATCTTTATATCTACTTTTACTCACCAGTGCATTCCTACTGCCTATCATGAAGCTTGGCATAGAGTAGAGCTCTGTAGTTTTTGAATGAATGAAAGCACTTTTTTTTTTACATGTACCATGTAAAAAATGTTTATTTGTACCATGACTGTCAACCTGTTGGTCATGTTGGAATAAAAGATGGGCCTGGCCTTTCTGAAAACATAGAAAAATGTAGAAAAGAGCACATTAAAAAATTTGTACCCAGGCATAATGCAGGTGCAAATATGTGGATCAAGACACCTTTAAAATCCTAATTTTGCACATTATATATTTTTTCAAGTCACTTTCTATGTAGCAACTCAATCCACATTTAGAAAGAACTGCTAAGGTCAGGCTGGATATGGAAGGGTATTTTTGCTGGAAAACAAATCAGTTTCACTAAAAAGAGATGTTGACAGGAAGCCAGGAAGGCTGGTCAACAACCTTAATTGCTCTAACCACTCACCCTTTAGTTGAGACATTGTTAGCTGAAGCAGCCTCCACCTTGTTTGTCCCATGTAAGTTTCTGTTATTTCCTGCCTAAGAGCTACATGTAAATTTCTATTTACATTGCTTAAGATGTTTTCCCCAAACAGGGCCAGAGCAGTAGTAGTTCTCCCACTAGAGTTGGACTACTACCTGGCCCCCCATGTCGCCAAATTGAATTTCTTCAAGTCTCTAGTATTTTCATTTATGTGCGGCCCTTCTCCAGAAAACAAATCCTGAATTGGAACTCTTTACATGCGGGTTGTGAAAGAGATTCCTATATATTTTTATATGGATCAAATTAGATTTGTGAGCATGCTGCCAGACACAGTTGGGAACTGGTCAGCATTTCCCTCCACCCTCGCTGCTTTAACCAGTGTGCTCAATCTACTGCCAGCAGCCTTATCTGTAGGATTTGTGCAGGGCACCTTCTTTTGCCATTGATGACTCACTGTCTCTTGCTCTAAATTTGTGGACTATCTAAAACTTTGTCCCCATACACTTGTTCTGAGTTTGGTTTCTGGCCTTCCTTCTTCTCATGACAGTAAGAAACAGTCCTCCGGTGGTAGTCTGGGAGCCTCTCTGGAGGCTGTTTGGTCGCTGCACTCGAGCTCCACACATGACAGCTGTGGACAACCTCAGCACTGCTCCTGGCAGCCTGACCCTGTTGAATAGCATCACTGGGTCCACCAGTTCCACTTTGGGAAGGGGACTAGGTAGAGAACTCTAGTAATTTACAGCATTCATACATTTCTGCCTAATTTAATTCACAATTATAAAGATAAAAATGGTCTTGTTTGAATAGTGCATTTGATTATATAATCATCATATCTGAATAAGTAGCCCAGTTAATGTAATAAAATTTGATGAAATAGTTCACACCTACTCCTAAATGTATTTGGAAATTAGTTCAATTATCTAGAAGTAAGAACTGTCAGTGAATTTCTTTTCAATCTGACTTGCAAAAATAGTTTAGATTTCTTTAAATATGGCTTCAAGAGTGTCTTTGATTTCAAGAACCCTATTTAACACCCCAAATTTATCATTTCTTCTAGGTGCCCGGCTTTCATGTGCACAAGAGCTCAAGTTCATTTTTTTTCAAGTGTTAGACTGTTCTCCAAGGAACACTTATAGTCCCAGATCCAGCTGTGTGCATCTTTCTTGAAATGGGCCACTTTCACCATCTGCATTTGTGACTCCCTTGGAGAGAGATTCCTGAGATCAGAAATATGCTATGGAATTTACTGGAATATAGGTCACATAGGGCCTCTACTCCTTGCTACCATCTTGGACCTTAAGACAATTTCCTCAGCAATCGAAGAGATATTCTGACAACAAACCTGTGGTGTGACTTTTCATTTTCATGGTTGGACACCCAATTAGAATATTGCAGTCTCTTTGCAAATGGTTTTTGGTATAAGGATGGGCACACAATTCAGACTGAACAAGTGAAATGCACTCTTCATACTTTTGCTTTTATTGTTGAGACAGTCATGCTCTCATTTCTTCTGGGTTTGGACTTGTTGAGATATAAACAGGAGGCATAGAGAGCCTTGAAAGCCTGAATAAGAATCGAACCAGCTGAAACCGGTTTGGCTCAGTGGATAGAGCATCGGCCTGCTGACTGAAAGGTCCCAGGTTCGATTCCAGTCAAGGGCATGTACATTGGTTGCGGGCACATCCCCGGCAGGGGGTGTGCAGGAGGCAGCTGGTTGATGTTTCTCTCTCATCGCATCGATGTTTCTAGCTCTCTATCCCTCTTCCTTCCTCTCTGTGGAAAATCAATAATATATATATATATATATATATATATATATATATATATATATATATATATATATATATATATTTTAAATGGAACCAATGTGAAAGAGAGCAGAGCCAGGAGTTGGAGAGTCTGGGTGCAGATAACCAGGATCAAACCAAGTTCACCCCTGGAAATTTCATTTATGGAAACCAATACAGTCCTTTAATTTGCTTAAGCAAATCTGGGGTGATTTTATTTTTCACCTGTAATTGCAAGATTCCTGACTAAATCAAAACTATTTCATCTATTTGGATCCTGCAATGCATCTTAAAGAAGTATAAGTGTATTTCTTTTAGTAGGAGTCTACATTAGTTTATTTACCTTAACTGTGGACACCAGCATTCACTCATGCATCCACCAAACCTATTGAGGCATCTATTTTCAATATTATTGGCTTACAGCTTCATAAGGTAGTTGCAATGCTCAAATGCCTAACATTTTATGTTGAAAGTGTTTAAACATACACAGAAGAGTTGAAAGTGTTTTTTAAAATATATTTTATTGATTTTTTTACACAGAGGAAGGGAGAATGATAGAGTTAGAAACATCCATGAGAGAGAAACATCCATCAGCTGCCTCCTGCACACCCACCACCGGGGATGTGCCCGCAACCAAGGTGCATGCCCTTGACCTGAATCAACCCGGGACCTTTCAGTCAGCAGGCCACGCTCTATAGGCAAGAGTTGAAAGTATTGCCAAAACCAGTTTAGTTCAGTGGATAGAGCAGCAGCCTGCAGACTGAAAGGTCCCGGGTTCTATTCCCAGCAAGGGCATAAACCTTGGTTGTGGGCACATCCCCACTAGGGGGTGTGCAAGAGGCAGCTGATTGATGATTCTTTCTCATTGATGTTTCTAACTCTCCCTCTCTCTTCCTCTCTATAAAAAAATCAATAAAATATATTTTTTGGGGGGAAAAAGAGTTGAAAGTATTTACAGTGACCAGTCATGAACTTGCCAACTAAATAGATCCTATCATTAACATTTTACTGCACTTGTTTATCATATCTATCCCTCTATCCATCTCTCAATCCATCTTATTTTTGGATAAATTTCAAACTAAGTTACAGACATTACACTTCCTGGTTTGCATGCAGCTCTATTTTTAACTAAATGAATTTTTTGGCAACCCACCCTCACTGGACCTTGGTTTTACATATGGAAAAACATGGAGGTTGTTTTAGATGACCTGCAAGTGCCCTTTCCAGCTCTGACATTTTGTAGTTCTCTGATATTTGCCTTTTTAATTGATTGACATGCTTGTGCAAAATGCTCTCTTGTTGGATTTTAACAGGATTAACATGGAAAATAGATTCTGTTTATCTATGGAATATTTACCTACTGGAGCCTGTTTGTTTTAGAATACTGTGCTAACCAGTCCGTTGTGATTTTGAGCCAAAGCAGATGTTTTCAGAGTTCTAGGGGAAAAGAAAATAAAGTATCATGTATATATTTTAAAAATTATGGGAAGAAAATTTAAATATTTTTCTCCAGTAAAGGAGAAAAGGAAAAGAGCATGCAAGAACAAATGGATGCTAATGTGTGTCATACTCTGCCAGTCCTGGGGAGGGGGGAGATCAAAATATGATGATGGCAATACAGGAGCCAGAGCTCTGAGGCCACTGAGTCTGTCAGCATTATCCCTGTTTAGTAAATGCAGGGGCATCTCTGACAAATAATTTTTGATGGTTTATAGGAAGAAAATGGCTTTAAACAAACACTCCCTGCTATGCAGATGCCACTGCCCAGGAACAGTCCTGTCTGTGACCAGCCACAGTGAACCCCACTGTATTCTTTGACACCTTCCTCAACTGCAAGCTTTTGGACTGCATCTCCTTCGAGCTGTTTGAAGACAAAGTTCCAAAGACAGCAGAAAACTTCCATGCTCTGAGTGTTGGGGAGAAAGGATTTGGTTATAGAAGTTCTTGTTTTCATAGACTTATTCTGGGATTGATGTGCCAGGGTGGTGACTTCATGCACCATAATGGCACAGATGGCAAGTCCATCCATGGGGAGAAATTTGAGAATGAGAACTTCACCCTGAAACACACAGGCCCTGGTATCTTGTCCATGGAAAATGCTGGACCTAACACAAAGGTTCCGTTTTTCATTTGCACTGCAAAGACTGAGTGGTTGGATGGCAAGTATGTAGTTTTCAGCCAGGTGAAAGAAGGCATGGATATTGTGATGGCCATGTAGCATTTTGGGTCCAGGAATGGCAAGACCAGCAAGAAGATCACCATTGCTGACTGTGGACAACTCTAATAAATTTGATTGTGTTTTATCTTAACCACCAGACCATTCCTTCTGTAGCTCAGGAGAGCACCCTACACCCCCATCTGCTTGGAATGTTCTACTAGTTTAATCTCTGTGCTCTCACCACAGCTTATTTGGGTTCCATAATTTCCTTAGCCCTTCCCAATCTAGCTGGATTGCAGAGTTAAGTTTATGATCATGAAATAAAAACTAAAGTTTTCTGTGAAACACACACACACACACACACACACACACACACACACACATACAACACCCCTCTTCCCCAAATAAAAGATATTATGAAAGTCAGTCTTACAGAAAACTGGTTATTTCTAGAAATATATATATTTTTTCTCTTATGAATACTGAAGCAGGACTTTGAGTGTACCTGAATATGAGAACTTTGAGTAAAGCAAGGTGTGTAAATGAATTTTCATACTTTTTGTGAGCACCATTTAGCTGGGTTAACATTAGTCAGGAATAGTCAACTCTTCTCAGATGATAGGGGCATCATTTGGAAGTGTGAGGGCTGGGTTCAACTATATGCATACTAGCAGCTTCAGTGGCCCTGTCAGAGGTTCTCAAGGCACACACATGATAATGGAGGATGGTAACTGGATCTGGGATTGCATTGCACAAGTGCAGAGCTGCAGCTTGCTAGCTTTAAGTGAGCCTAATGAGGTAGGTCAATGAGAGGAGATAGGGAAGGATCTAGGTCCACAAGCAACTATGTGGCCTTGGCTCTCTGCATGCATCCATGAGGCTGTAGAATCTCACCATGCATATGCGTGGAGTCCAGTGACAAGAGTCAGGCTGACAACATGCAGGTGCATGCATAACTGCAAGAGCTAGTCATGAAAGCATGCACTGTGGTGGGGGCTCATCTGCAAGGGTTGAGACTGACATTTTGCATGCACACAGCTTCAGAGGCTTGAGCTAGCTGCCAGTATGGAGCCTGGGCTTCAATGAGAGGGGGGAAAGGCAGCATTGGGGTGGAGGGGCTCAGGTTAGTGTCTGCAAATGCAAAAACTGGTAGAGTAAAAATTTCCGAGGTGAAATATGTAGTTGTTCTGCAGCACTGTGCTGGCCTTTGATTTCTTCAGCACAAGGTACTGGAGTCTTCTGCAGGCCATTCTTCTGGGGTCTGTGATGGGGTCATGAGTGATGAAACCTGAGGGAGTCTGCAGCATCCACAAGGACTATTAAAGTCTTTACTAGCAAAATCTACTGGGATTGTCACCATACTTGTGATGCATGGATAATGCTAGTTACCCTGCCCTTCTTTCTTGTTCCTATTTTCAAAATGCTCAGCTTTGCTGGCCTCTGGGTGAGGTGAAACTGAAGTGAGTTCTTTGAGCAATACCATGAAAGGATGGGAAAGCTGGTCACTCAGGGAATTCCATTGATCCTGGGAGTTCCCTCTTGATTCTGAACAGTGCCAGCTTATAGGAGAGAAAGATGTAGGCAAAGGAAGCTTCTCTTCCTACCCTTTATTGTGCAGTTATTTTCAGGTTTTCTGTTCTACTTTGTTTCTGAAGCCTCTTAAGTTGACTTCTGGTCTCTCCCAGGTACATTTTTCATTATGGAATACTATCCAATTCTTTATCTTTGTAAGTGGATGGAGCCTGGAGTCTTCTACTCTGCCATCTTGGTGATGTAACTTCCTAATTCCCAGAGACCTTGAAATCTTTTTTTTTCCCCCAGAAGATGTCACACTGGTCCATTACATTGATAATATTATGCTGATTGCACCTAGTGAGAAGGAAAAAACAAGTACTCTAGACTTATTGGTAAGATATCTGGGTGTCAGAGAGTGACCTAAGCCCAACTGAAATTAAGGGGCTTCTATTACAGTAAATTTTCATGGATCCAGTGATGTGATGAATATGGATAATCCCTTCTAAGATGAAGGATAAATTGTTGCATCTGGCATCTCAAAAAAAACAAAAAACAAAAAAGGAACACAAAATGTAGTGGGCCTCCTTGGGTTTGGAGAAAACATATCTTCCTCAGTGTATTACTCTGTCCTATTGCTAAGTGACCGAAAAAAAATCTGTTTTGAATGGGGGCTAGAATAAGAAAAAACTCTAAAGCACATCCAGGCAGTTGTGAAAACTGCTCTGTCACTTGCGCCATATGATCCATCAGATCTAATGGCGCTTAAAGTGTCAGTGTAGATAGGAATGAAGCTTGTCATCCCTTTGGCAGGTTCCTTAATCACATTTTAGGACTTTAGGATTTTGGAGCAAGGTCCTACCATCATCCTCAAGTAACTACCCTCCTTTTGAGAGACTGATCTTGATTCACTTCTGGGCCTAAATAGAGACTGAACACTTGATTATAGGACACCAATTTACTGTGCAGATTGAGCACACATCATGAAAAGCATGTTATATGATCCACTAAGTTGTAAAGTTGGGCATACACAGTATCAGTCCATCATCAAATAGAAGTGGAATTTGTGTGACCATGCTTGAGCAGGACATGGAGGTATAAGTAAGTTACATAAATAAGTAACCAATGTCCATGGTCCTTACTCTGAGTATACCACCTTCTCTCTTCCAGCTTGCATCTATGACTTCATGGAATAAAAATAAACAAAATCAGTTGATACTAGTTCAGATAGTGAACAACTTGTATCAGAAACATTGTCATCTAAAAGCTTCTGCTCTGAGCCACCAATCATGTCAGGATATATAGGGCAAGAGCCTCATTAATTCCTTCACAAATAAGTCTTGTTCTCCATTTGATCCATTTCTTTCAGTTAGAAAACATCTAGGTGCTGCCTTACATCAGTATGGAATCACAAAGATAGCCATCTCCTAAGATGAGGAGAAACCCAGTTGTTATATTTCCTAATAGTTCCTCGGTCTGACTTTACATTCAATCACATAAAATGTTAGCCGTAACTGAGTTAGAGTACCTGTGTCAGTTCTGAATCGGTCTACTACCATTAACTTTCTATAAACACCACTTTCTGTCAAAATGGCTTCCTTCTCTGGGTTCCGTCAATATATCCCATGGGTCTCAAACAGAACTTTCTGGTGTGGAATACCTTCTCTGTTTATATTGCTGATGAAAATTGCTTTTTCTATGTGTATATTTATTTAATTGATCAATAACATTTTAGGAGTAGGGAATTGTGTGATTATGCTTATACTCATACTGCTATCTTAACTCAGAAATAATGCTAGCCTTAGTTATTTGAATTAGCATGCCATTAGCTTCTGTGTGGTGGCCCAAGTGACAGAGCCATTAGTATGTTGTGTGCATGTGCGTGTGTATTTTGATTTATGCATGTACAATACATACATGTTTGTCCATAAGATTAGAGACATGTTTTTTCTATGCCTCATGAAAGTGTTCAGTCTGTGTCAAACTATAGAGTGGAAAAGAACTTATCTGTTAGCCTCCAGATGAAAATCAATGAGGGAGCCCACCAGCCAAGAGACACTAACTCTTTTCTTCCTATTTTAAAATTACAGTACCTCCAAGGACAACAATGTTGTCTTGTTTTATTTTTGAATGCTTAACAATACAATTTGTCCTTAATGCAAGGAATATTACTGGCCCAATAATGTAGCTAATTTTTGCATGTATAAATGTTCCTCTGTCCCATTTCTTTTTTAAATGTGTTTGTCCCAATTTCAAATGATACATTCATATTTTAAAGACAGAAAAATAAAAAGTGAAAAATAAACAAACTTATAGCTCTAACTACCCAAAGACATCCCAATTAATTTTATATATACACTAGAGACCTGGTGTACAAAATTCGTGCATTCAGGGGGCAGGGTCCCCTCAGTCCAGCCTGTGCCCTCTCGCAGTCCAAGAGACCTTGGGAATGTCCAACTAATGGCTTAGGCTCATTCTCCATGGGGAGGGGGCCTAAGCCATCAGTCGGATGTCCTTACCGCTGCACGGAGGCAGGAGAGGCTCCTGCTACTGCTGCTTTGCTCCCCAGCTATGAGCCTGTGGGAGCGCACTGACCACCAGGGGGAAGCTCCTGTGTTGATTGTCTGCCCCCTGGTGATCAGAGCGCGTCATAGCAACCAGTTGTTCTGCCATTCAGTCAATTTGCATATTAACCTTTTTATTATATAGGATTTTTCTTTATGTTATAAGATATTTGTGATTAATCTTATATTTGTTGTCTTGCCATCATTTTCAGGTACTTCAATTATTCAGTCATAGCTCTTGTGAATGTTGCAATATAACTTTGGAGGACGAACTACACGTGCATTTTATCATAAATGTATTGAAAATGTAGGAAATAAAATTTTCCCCATATTTTTAAATCTTTACATTTTGACCAATGGAAATGTGGAAATTCCCCTAGCTAGGGAGAATGGTTACACTAAGTGTGAGTACTTTCTGAGATTCTCCAGCTCCAGTTCTGAAGTAATTTCAGACATAGAGGTCCTTAGTCAATATAGCTTGTCAATTCTTCTATGAGAGGAAATATTTAGGTCTTTTTCACTACTTTCTACATAGGTGACCAATAAACACATAATGTAATTTATGCCTTTTCAAATACCATGTGCTACTTATTCCAGGAAGCTGTTGATGATGCTTAAAGTCAAAACAAGAAATGTTCTAATTGAATTTTTTTAAAGATTGTGCTTTAATAAAAAGTTTCATTTCAACCAGTAGGAAGTTAGTTCTTTGGTGTTAGAGGTCTTAGAGAAGAACCAATTGATTCTCATCTAATTTCCTCAATGAGCTATCGACAAAACACTAAGTGTCATGCTTTGAGGTAGGGGAATTTATAACTTATGCTTTCCTGGGAGAGTTGAAAATCAAATGTCTTTTCAGAACCTACTTAGGCCTGGAAATAGATGTCTAGAGATAAGGCAATGCATGTATAGAAGACAGTATTACGTTTTCTGTAGATTTAGTGGATCTTATTTACTACATTTTATCAAAGTTCTATCTAGTGGTCAAAATATCTAATTTCTGTATAAATCAATTATAATAGCAAGCAACTAACCTTTATAAAATTTATCTTTATTGTTGAAAATATTGTAGATATTCTCTTTGTTTTGGTTTTTTTTTTGTGTGTGTGTATTTTTCCCCATTGAACCCCTCCTTCCTGTACCCATTCCTTCTAAATCTTCACCACATTATTGTCTATGTCCATGGGCTATGCATATATGCATATAAAATCCCCAGTTAATCTCTCATCCCAAAACCCCTATCCCCATCTTCCCTCTGAAATTCATCAGTCTATTTCATGGTTCTATGTCTGATCTATTTTGTTCATCCATATATTTTGTTCATTAGATTCCGCATATGAGTGAGATCATGTGATACTTATCTTTCTCTGGCTGGCTTTTTTTGAGGAGCAAGTAACATTAAACACAGACTATTTTAAATCTATGAATATTACTAAGAATGCTATATTTTAATTATAGAGCTTTCTTTATCTATAATGCAATTATATATTTGATGAAACTTCCTTCATTGGTTTTAAATTTATCATTGCAAATGTAATACTGAAGTACATAATTAACTGGGTTATAAATATATATTCATTTTCATCTTGTGAATACATAAAAATACAGATTCATTTTGTGATTACTAATTTCATTTTGCAAGAAAAATTACTTCATCTTCTAGGAGTATAGCTCAGTCTATACATGGTCATTGCTGTTAAACTATATTAACATTTACTGAGTTAGACCCTTCAATCTACAAAATTCTTTAGTTTTTACCATTCCAGAGAATGCACAATAATGTCAGAGATTTAGGGGAAAAATGTAGTAAATCTTTTTTGTCCATCAAGAGACCCAGGTAAGTGAGTCTTAGGGACATGATGTTATCATTATTTATTAATAACAATATTATAATTCAATACTTATTATATGTCAAATTTTTCTAAGCACTTCACCTATATAATCACATTTAATCCTCACAAAGATCTCTCTGAAATAATTACTTTACCTATTGTACAAATGAGGAAATATATTTTAAGTGATTAAAAGACCTACTCTTGATCATACAACTAGTAATTTGTAGAAACACAATATGGATCATGATGTCTGATACAAAGATGAATGCCATTAACCTCTACAGTATCAGCTCCATAATAAAGCAAATTTAATTTCCTCTCTATTACAAATATCAAGATGTTCATTTTTTTTTATTAAGAGAAGGAAACATGTAGCTAATGAGTACATTATGATCTTTAAGGAAATGATATGATGTCTCAGTCTGAAGATGGAAATACGGAAAGAATAGGGATTTTGGAGTGAGAAAGAGGTGACAGTAAATCCTGGCCTCACTGCTTACTAGTTGTGTGGTCTTTAAAACAGATAATAGTAACATAATTTTAAGAGGAATAATATAAGAAGATCTAGCACCAGTGTCTGGCACATAGGTTACCTAGTCAATAAAATTAGAAATGTAAAGGCTATGAGAAATGCTGCAATTAAACACACACACACACACACACACACACACACACACACACACACACATTTAACCCATGTTTCTCAAGTGGAACTCCTGAATGTTACCTATTTCATGGAACCAAGTGTTCCACGGAAGCAAGCATGGGAAACTCTGAGTTAAGATAATTGCCATTATCCTAAAGAGAGAGGAAATCAAGAGGAGTTTAACAAGTTTAACAGGAGTAGTAGCAGGAAGGGTAAGGAGGGAGAGATGCAAGCCATACATTTTAAGATGATTCTACAGGCTTGAACTAATGATGAAGCATGGAGAATGATAGAAGAAGAGGAAGCATAGGTGATGCAAAAGTTTGAGCCTGAGTTGAACTAAAGTATCTTCATTTTTTACTTGAATATTTATTTAAGATGTATTTTAATGTCTATGTTATTTCTTCAAGGTGTAATTTTAATTTATGCCTTCAGCATTTTGCAGGGAAGTGTCATCAAAATAATGGCAATGGAAATATTGAATTTACTGACTATGGTTCAAAAATGTTTGTTCTCATACCTCAACATTTATGCCTATTTTATTTCTACATTGCCAGTACTGTGTGGAGAGGGCTGAAAGAGTGAAATAATTTTATGAGTATATAAAATCCCTGAGAAATACTATGAACATTTAAAGACATTAACACTTTAGATATAAAAGGATGATGATTTAAAACTTTATAAGTGGGTCCCATAGGATCTATCATGATTAAAGGAACTCTAGTCTAATGGAGCATATTTGGATTTTTCAGCCAATGTGATGGATGACATCATCCTAATGCAGCAATGATTATTTTCTATATATTTTCTTAAATTAGATATTAATGAAGCAAATGTGAGATGTCTGAATAAATTTGAACAGACTATAATAAGTGTTTAATTTGGGTAACCTGCTGATTACTTAATCAAGAAGAAAATAAGACAAAATCTTACAGCTTAAGAAGAATCAAAGTTTGGAATGATTTCATTGCAGCAAAATTTTTCTCAGATAATCTAACTATAATACATCCTCATATACAACAAATATCCTAATAAAAAAATAAATCCATTGAAAATGAAAGTATCCAAAATGCATAGAAATGGAGCCTGTTTCATAGCATTTCACTATAAGTATTAAAGTTTGTATTTTGCAAACACACCCAACTTATTTCATTAATGCAAACTAATTCCCTCTTTCCACAAAAATGGTGGGGGGGGGCAATCCCATAATTCTGCCATTCCCACTCAGTTATAAACACAGATATGAAATTAACCCATTCTTTTGAATGCTGCTGGCTAACATTTACTGTTTAGGTGTTATCTCTAGATAGTTATCTCAAAATAGTCTCTAGGAGGTATATAACAATTGCCAGCTACTCTTTTAAAAACTTTAAATATATTAACTTGTGTAATACTCAGAATGACCCTACAAAGTAAGTCTTACTATTATCCATTTATTATAGATAAGGAAACTGAAGCATTGAGGAATTAAGAAACTTGCTCAAAGTTACAATTAAGAAATGTTGTAGCTGGGATGCCACATCCTACTTTTCTAATTCTGTCAGTAATAACTTACTTTTATTTTATCTGTTCTCTTACAAATTATTTGCTTGGCAAGAGTCCAAGCAGGGAGACTTTTAAAAAGAGGTTATTAGAGCAATACATGGTATAGAAATCCACATAACAGATGATGGTGTATTAGATCAGGTTTATTGCAGTGTGGGTAGTTACAAATGATCGCAAAAGATAGAGCCACCAAGACGTTCTGATATGAGAAAAGCAGAGAATGAGAGAAAAATGATATAATTGAAGATAATATCAAAATGTTTGTCCTTCAGCACTGTATATACAGAATTGCCACTAATTAAGATGAGAATAGATGTTAAAGGAACAGGTTTGTGAGAGAATAAATTATTAGATTTGCATATTGGTAGTCTTCCAAGGGCTTATGTTAAGTGGGCCATTGGATAAATGAGTCAATAGTTTACTAGAAGAATCTATGCTTGGGATAGATGATATTAAAAGCTATAATACTGGCTGTGATCACTAATGGAATGAGTATGACTAGAAAAAGAGAAAAGATCCAAGGACTGAGTTCTGAAGTACCCCAAAATATAGAGATCAGGTAGATAAGAATGAGTACAAAACAACTAAAATGATTTTACAACAAATTAAATGAGGTATTCTTTCTTTTTTTCTTTTTTTTTTTTTCTTTTTTTTTGTTAATCCTCACCAGAGGATATTTTTTCCATTAATTTTTAAACAAAATAGAAAGGAGGGGGAAAGAGAGAGAAACATGGACATGAGAGAGACACATGGATTGGTTGCCTCCTGGATGGTTCCTGCCTGGTGCTAGGGGATGAAAGCTGCAACTCAAGTACCTGCCCTTGACTGGAAATGGTATCTATGAACTTTCAGTGTGTGGGTCAGTGCTCTAACCACTGTGCTCAAGCGCCAGGGCTAAAAAGAGGATCTTTTTGTAAACTTATTGATTTTTAAATTAAATTTTTTGGGGTAACATTGGTTAATATGATTATACCAGAGGCCTGATGGACGAACTTCATGCAAGAGTAGACCTTCCTTCTCCTGGCTGATGGCATTGGCTTTTCTCTGGCACCCAAAACCCGGTTTCTCTTGCAGCCCTGGCTTCATCCGGAAGGTTGTCCAGAAGGAAAGAATACACACAAATAATCAAGCAATGAGTGCATATAACACTGGAAAAATCTGAGTAAAGTTGGTGGATTTTATCAATGATTTCCTGGTTGTGATATTGTAGCACTGTCATGCAAGGTGTTAATCTTGGTTGAAACTATATAGGATCTCTTGAATTGTTTCTTAAAACTGCATGTAAATCTACAATTATCTCAAAAGGGAAGATTTTAAAAGCTGTGATTCAATGCAATCAATGTTTTTCTTCACAATGGCATAACATAGGAAACCAAACAGGCTTTTAATAAAGACTGTGATGATCAATTTATATTTTGTAGCTTCATGGTTATGAAGTTGGAATGAGAAATATTTTGGTTTAAAACAAGAATTTTCAAGTCTGTAATTTAGAAAAGCAAAATCAGAAGCTATGTTTTAATTTGTTGTGTATGTTATAAAGGAGATTCAACCACTGGGTCAGCTGATGAAAACCATAGTTATAGTCTCTTAACTTTCAAAGGTTATAAGAAAAACTGGAGAACTGAGAAAGCATTAACCCTGAATAGTGGGGTCCCTGAATATGGACCAAAGAGAAGTGGAATAATAACATCCTTCATGCAACCAGTTGTGCCCAGGGCTGCAGTATTTGTAATGGAAAAGGGTGGGGAAGTAAGGTACTTGGTGGGAATGTCTATAAGGAGGATTCTCAGAAAGGTCAGCGACCTTTGAGGGGACATTGCTTAAGGCGAAGCCCTTTCCTTAACTTTTCCTAACAAGTTCGATCCCCTGGGGTATTTTGCTAGAATCTCTATGCTTAGTCTTTAAAGACCTGACCTTGTAGAAGCATACACTTTTTCAAGGATACTTACCTTGCTGATTGTATCTAAAGATTAATTTTAGTTCAAGCTTTTATGATAATAGAAGCCAAAGGAGGCAGGAGAACAGGGCTACTTGGAGGCCATAGCCAAATAGTGCCTTAGCCCTTTCTTTCATTGAAATGTGTGTTAATCATTCATCCATCATTCAAAGTCTGCAGGTCAGCCCTGGCAGAAAAACATTTATAATGGAAAAACCTTCCAACATACTTAACTCTCCTAGGAATTTCAAGGAATCCTAGCCACAACTTATTTTGAGTTGGGGAAAAGACAAATTAAAGACTCTATGGTCTTGGTATTCTAGTATGTCTAAACTAGAGAGGTAAAATACAATATCACCCAGATACTAGGGGAGACCTGGAGTTTAAATACATTTCTTCAATTGTCACTCAAAGTCCTGGGAAATTAGATGCACTAAAATTAAAAAAAAAAAGGAAATGTAAAAGAACCCAAATTATCTATTTGTTCTTTGATAGAGTGTATAGTATTTAACTATATATTCACTTGTATTTGAAAATATTAATGTTCAAGAAAATTGTTAAGAATAGATAACAAGAGTTAAACTAGGAAGCAACAAATGAAAAAGACAAGAAAGGGTGAATGTGAAATCAAATTGTATATTTGGAATTCTCAGAATAAGTCACCTCCATGACAGTCAGTTTGCTGCAGATTCAAATAAAGAGACTTTCACACAATGAAGTACAATGGTGCTACTAGTAATTAAAATGAGAATCTCCAAAGAAAATTCCAAAGAGGCTATATGTATTTGAGAATTATAATTGTCTTTTAGTCACATTGCAACTTCAAGTTTTCTTCTTTGTAACCATTTTTTTTCTTTTTGTTTTCAAGTTGGTGCATAGTATTATTTTTTCCTAAAATTAGTATAAAAAATGAAATTGTGCATATGCATTGAAACCTAGTATTGACTTCAATTATAACTTTCCCCTGGATTGGCACAGAAAAACTTCTATGACAAATGTTTAAGTCAACTTTTTATAAGTCCAAATAACAGAATGTCTTGATTCCATTCAAGACTATTGAAACTGCCAAGGTTAAATATAATTAGCTAAAGGTAATAATAACCTTTCAAATATAAAACCTGGCATTTTAACATAATCAACATTGTAATGTGACATGTTGAAATGCTAAAAAGTAAATTAATAATATTCATGTGTTAGTATTAAAGAGACAAAATCTTTAGACCTAAATGTTTAAAAGTTACATAGAATTTTCTAATGGATCAAATATAAAAGCATTTTAAAATAACCAGAAAAATATATTTTGCATAATACAAAATTCCAAGCCCTATAATTAACCATCACTCAAGGAGCCTGGCTCCTTTTAGTAGTGAATGGAGTTTAAAGATTGAAACCTGAGATCTAGGTGTGTGTGATGCTGCTGGGTTGTCATTGATTCTATGTCTTCTAGGCAGACATACTAGCAATAAAAGGTATGCAAACTAAAACAAATATATAAGATATATATTTGTATACTTATATTTATTTATGTAACTAGATGCCCCTTGCAGGAAGATTCCTGCAATAGGGCTCCTGCTGCTGTCTCTGCAGCCCAGCTGGCTTCTCTCCCTTCTCCCCACCTCCCACCTGCTTCCCTTCCTTCTCTGCCGCCCCGCTTGCTTGCTTGCTTGCTTGCTTCTCTGCAGCTTTGCTCCCTTCTGCAGCACTTGGCTTCTTTCTATGCTGTCTTTAGTTGTTGCTATGGTCTGGATATGCAAATTAACTGCCATCTTGGTTGGATTAATTTGTATACTCACCCTGATTGGCTTGTGGGTGTAGCAAAGGTACAGTCAATTTGCATGTTTCTCTTTTATTAGAGGATTGTATATATACTAAAATGAATGAATTTTTTTAATAATATTTCCAACACTAATCCACTAACACAGGGTTCATTTTAGCATTCATCTTTGCTTAATTATAACTTTTTTCTTTGACAATAAGAAACTTGGCTCTCACTACGACAATGTATTATAGTTTTAAAAATCTAGATAGAATACATGTACAGTGAATTCAGATTTGCTAACCATTCTTCCTGGGAAAAACATTAAACAATGAGAGTACAAGCCTTGTATACAACATTTTTGTCTTTAACCTTACAGTATCTAGTCAAAACATTGTTTCCTGAAGTTAAGTCAGGCCCTATCTTCCCCACCTGTTTCAGTATGGTTATGACTTACACATCAATGTAGTTAAATTCATTTTTGACAGTCTGCAAGTTCCTGGGCCATCCTGTTTGATTTTTTAATTTTATTTTAGTAAAATTAAACTGTTGTAGTGTACAGTTCTAAGGGATTTGACAAATGCAGTTATGTATCCAACATCACGTTAGCATACAGAATAGATTCAATACCACACAAATTAGCTTATGACAATCCACCTACCCATTGTAGTCCACTTCCTTTCCTGAATCCCTGAAAGCCCCTGGTCCTAATTTTCATCCCTGTTCTTGCCTTTTCTGGAATGCAATGTAAATAGAATAATACAATATGCAGCTTTTCTGTCTGGCTTCTTTCAATTAGAAAAATACATTTCAGAACTATCCTTGTTGTTAACATAGATCAATAGTTTCTTCCCTTTCTTTCATTTCTGAGTAGTATTATGTGTTTTTTGGTTTGTTTTGATTTTTGTTAATCCTCACCAGAGGATATTTTTCTCCCATTGATTTTTAGAGAGAATGGAAGGGAGGGATGAAGGAAAGAAAGGGAGAGAGAGAGAGAGAGAGAGAGAGAGAGAGAGAGAGAGAGAGAGAGAGAGAGATCAATTGGTTGCCTCTTGCAAGCTCCCTGATAGGGATTGAACCTGTATACCATAACCTGGGTCCCAGCTATCTGCTCTTGACAGGGAATTGATCCCGAGACCCTTCAGTGTGTAGGCAGACACTCTAAACATTGAGAAACACCAGCCAGGGCGTATTGTATGTATTGTATGTTTTGAGTGTACCAAGGTTTAGTTACATTTTAACTACTTGAGAGACATCTGGTGGTGTTTTTGTTCCTTCAGATTTTGGCAATTATGAATAAAACTGTTATAAACACTCATATTCAGTTTTTTTTTTTAATGTGTGTAAGCATAAGTTGTCAATTTGCTTGGGTAAATGCCTAGGAGGGGGGGATTCCTGAATCCTATGGCAAATGTTCTTTTTCACTTTATAAAGAAGAGCCAAATTTTGCATCCCCATCTACTGTGTGTTAAGAGTTATATACTCACACCCTCACCAATACATTTACAAAATAAATAAACATGGTAGTGACATCTTATTGGTTTTAATTTTTATTTCCCTAATGGATAATAATGTTGAATAACTTTTAAATGCTTATTTTCAATCTGTAATCCAGTGAAATGTATGTTTAAGTCTTTGACCTACTTGTAAAAAAAATTTTTTCTTGTTGTTGAGCTTTAACTTAACTTTCTATTACATAGAGAATACATAATCACCGAATCAAATATCATTTGCAAAACTTTTCTTCCAGTCTTTTCATGTCATTAGCAGTATTTTGCTTTTTGCAGAGCAAAAGTTTTTAATTTTCATTAAGTCCAATTTATCAATTTATTATTTGATGGGTAATGCTTTTGGTATTTTACATAAAAACTCTTTGACAAACCTAAGGTTACACATATTTTAGTTACTCTTAGTATAAGTTGTGTGGTATGTGGCAAAGTCCATTTTTATGCTTGCGAATGTTCTACTTTTGCACCACCATTTGCAGAAAAGATTATCCATTGAATTCCCTTGCACCATTGTTAAAAATCACTGGACTCTACTTATGTGTGTACATTTCTGGGTCTGATATTTGTTACATTGATAAAAGATCCACGTGCCAACACCACAGTGTTTACTGTAGCTTTGTATTAAGTCTTAATATAAAATGGTTTGAATATTCACACATTGTTATTTTTTAGAAATGTTTTGGATATTTTAGTTCCCATGCCTTTACATGTAAATTTTAGAATTGGGTTGTCAATATCTAAAAAAAAGCTTGCTGCTATTTTTGATGTGTTATGTTGTGTCCATATGAATAAAATTAGAGGATTGACATTTTAACAATATCAACTCTTTTAATCTATGATTATGGTAGATCTAGATACTTAGGTCTTCCCTGTTTCATAACCCTGTTTTATAGCATGCAGCACAATGATCTGGGACATATTTTGTTAGATACAAATAAAATTATTTATTTTTATCTGTATGTTAGTGTATTATTTATTTCAAACTTCAATTGATTATTGTTGTTATAAAACCACACTTTATTTTTATTGAATTTATTGGGGTGACATTGACTAATAAAATTATATAGATTGTAGGGGTACAATTCTATAACATATCAACTGTAAATTATATTATGTTCATCACCCCAAGTCAAATCTTTTTCCATCACCATTTATCCCCCCTTTACCCTCTGCTATCTTTCCTTTGACCTTGTATCCTACATAGGCAATAATATTATCTGACACTCGAAATGGTTTGAATCATTATATCAAATTATTTTTCTTGATCTATAAAACAGTTTCAAACTTCAAGTATGATTTTAAAAGCAGCAGTAAGAGAAGACATCTTTGCTTGTCCTTGAACTTGGGGAAAATATTTATATTCCCATCATTAAGTGTACTGTTAGCAGGAAAGTTATTCTACCCAGCAAAGCTATCATGTAGAATTAAAGGTCAGATAAAGAGCTTCACAGACAAGAAAAAGCTGAAGGAGTTCATCACCACCAAACCAAAGTTATGATACTAGTGTCTTGGTACACGGATTCATGCACATAGAAAGAAAATTAATTAAAATTCCTAGGGCAGCACTGTGGCTCCAAGGGCATCTGTGGAGTGATTGGGGTGAGGTGCAAGAAAAAAGAAAGAAAACTCATGCTCCGGTCTTTCCACTCACAGCACTGGCTCCATTGCAAGGACTAATGCTGGTGGTCCCAGGTGGTGGCCAGTGGGGTAGGACTGGGTGAGATGGAACCTCCCGAGGTCCCTCCCCTGCTGGCCACACCTGGGGCAGTACCACAGCTCAAAAGGCATCTGCAGAGTGAACCTGGTCGCTCCAGTAGATGGAGTCCCTCAGCCTGGCTTGCAGGGGTAGGGCTGAAACTGGCTCTCTGACATCCCCTGAGGGATCTTGGAGTGCAAAAGGGCACTCTGCAAAGTCGCTGTCATTCAGGGTGTGGAACGCAAATGCCAGTGTGCAGTAATCCAGATCCAGGGCCAACAGTGTCCCAGCAACAACATAACCATGGCCAAAGGTAGAATTGTGTGGCCCTGCAAGGCATTGGGCTCCCTCTCCCTCATCTCTGGGTCTGGGGTGAATCACCTGAGAACCACTGCTGCCAAATTACTGCAGCTCAGCAGCTCCTGCATTGAGAGCCTGCCCCCTGGTGGTCAGTGCACATAATATTATAGATACCAACCAGTCAGATGGTCACTTAACCTTTTATATATTGTATATAGATGTTGAAGAGTTTTCTTTAAGAAGAAGGAGCCGAAACCGGTTTGGCTCAGTGGATAGAGCATGGGCTTGTGGACTGAAAGGTCCCAGGTTCGATTCTGGTCAAGGGCATGTACCTTGGTTGCGGGCACATTCCCAGTAGGGGATGTGCAAGAGGCAACTGATTGATGATTCTCTCTCATCAATGTTTCTAACTCTCTATCCCTCTCTTCCTCTCTGTAAAAAATCAATAAAATATATTTTTAAAAAGAGGGAGAAGAAGAGTTTTAAAAATATGAACAATAAAATGGCAATAAATACATAGCATATATATAACAAATATATTTGAAAGGAAATTAATATATATTAATTTTAATATTAAAGCTGAAATCATAATATGGAAAAAGAGATGTTTATTATTCTTCTGCTTCCTGGAATGTATTGTGTAGAATTGGTAATTTTTGTTCCTTAAATATATGGTAGAATTCACCAGTGAAACCATGTAAACCTGGAGTTTTCTTTGTTTGGAAACTATAAACTCAATTTCTTTCGTAGAAACTCAATTAATTTAGTAGATGTAGAATTATTTTATTATTATGGATTTTTCCATTTCCCCTTTTATTTCTTTTATTGCTTCATGCATTTTGAAACTCTATTGTTATGGTCACACACATTTCAGATCATAAAATAAGTCTTAACACATTAAAAATGAGAAATCACTTATATCATCTATAATTTAAAGTTAAAATGAAAGGATATTTATAATAAGTACCAGAAAACTTTCCATAAAGAAGAGCAAGGGAATTAACCCTACAGGAATTCAAATGTACTATAAAGCAATTTTAATTAAAAGTGTGGCATTGGCACAGGAATTAACAGATAACTTAGCGAAACTGAGTTGCAAACTTGAGAAGAATTTTAAATACCCATAGGGAATGTATTATGAAAATGATTTGGTTTAAACCACAACTCTTCTACTTCTTAAGGCTATAACCATAAAAAAGTATTTGTTATATCTCCTTGAATAATTGGACAGCTAATCATTGTCTAATATAATGTTTCTCTTTAACCATGATAATATTTATTGTTCTAACTTCCACTTTGTTTAATATTAACAAAATTACTCCAGCTGTTGTTTTGTTAACTTATGTACTATGCAACTTCATCTTTCAGAATCTTTATATCGTCATTACATAAAGTGTTTTTTTTTAATAAACTACTCATATTTAAAATAATTATTGATTTGGTTGGATTGAAATCTGCATCACACTACTTTCTATTTGTTCCATCTTTCTCCTTTTTTCTGCCTTCACTTGGGTTAATTGAACATTTTTATTAATTTTATATTTTCTATATACTCATTGTATATGCCTTTTTAAAAGTTGTCAGTTGTTACCTTAGGGTTTATAGTATACATTTTAATTAATATTGGGCTGCCTTCAAATAAAGATAGACTACCTCCTCATGTTTCCTTGAAGCTGAAGCTATTTGTGACAATATGGATGGACATTGAGGGCATTACGCCAAGTGAAATAGACCAATTAGAGAAAGAGAAATACTGCAGAGTATCACTTATATATGGAATTAAAGAAATTTAAACTCAGAGTAGAAAAACAGTTACCAGGGATTGGAGGGGTGGGAAAAATATGGAAAGGTTGGTAAAAGTACAAACTTTTAGCTATAAGACAAATAAAGTCTGAAGATTTAATGTAAAACTTAGTGGCTATATTT
This sequence comes from Pipistrellus hanaki, assembly GCF_964339955.1. Classification (NCBI taxonomy): domain Eukaryota; kingdom Metazoa; phylum Chordata; class Mammalia; order Chiroptera; family Vespertilionidae; genus Pipistrellus; species Pipistrellus hanaki. The sequence goes on along the minus strand of NC_140524.1, from coordinate 15,979,129 downwards.
GATAACACTGTATTGTATAATAGATTTTTGCTAAAAGAGTAGGACTTAAATGTTCTCACAAAAAAATAAAGAAAAGAAAAGGTGTGTGAGGTGATAGATGTGTTAATTACTAGATGGGGAATCGTTTTATGATGTATAGGTATATCAAATCACTGGGATGTACACTTTAAATATCTTGTAATTTTACTTGTCAGTTGCACCTCCATAAAGCTTACCAGTAGGAAAAAGAAACAAAATATTATATGCACTATTACCTTTGTAATTAAATGTTTAAATACTCCTCAGAGATACTAGCTATGTATTATGTTTCTACTTAGTGTAACTGCTAACTGATGCAACAGGCAAAACCTAAAATTGGTTGTCTTAACACAGCAAAACCTACCTTTGTTCAAGTAAATTCTAATGGCAATTGGAAGAGTCTCTTTTCTCTCAGTTAATCTAGGGTTCCAGGCTGCTTCCATCCTTTGGCTTTACCATGGAAACACAGGGTAAGTCATGTTTGCTAAGTGAAAGAGAAATCATGGGAAACTCCCACTGGCTCTTGCCTAACAATACATGGACTATCAATGTCATTTTCCCATTTGCCCTGGAAAAAGAGAAAGATAAGACCTGGATGAGTAGATGTAGTCTCTCCCATCAGCTGTCAATAATAGGTACTCCATAAAATAAACTATTATAATGTGTTATTATGAATCTCTTCATTTCTTGGAGGAGTTTCTGAGAAAGTTAGATGTACTTTGAAATCCTACAACTTTTCAAGTGCCTACTGTGTGACAGGGGGTTTCAAACACAGGATCACATTGAGTTTTTGAAGGATTATGTAATTGTTTTCAGGGAGACTTTATCCTTCCTTTACTCATAGCACCTTTCTTCCATGCCCTTTGGAATAACCTTTATCATTTCACTAGGCTGAGAAGTTTCTCCTTCCTTGTGATGCATGGTCCAAATTTTAACTTGTGAGATTCTGCTGCCCTCCACATGACTGAACAACTATCTACACAGATGCCATTAGGCAAACTGAAAACCAAGATTTTTCTGAGAAGGTACACAGACCAGAAGCAGTGGAAATATATTTTTTCTTTTTTTGAAAACCAGAATTAACATGTCCAAAAAGAACCAATTTTCAACTCGCAGGAGGATTCCAAGATTGTAGAAATTCAACTTTAATAGATGTTTACTCCATAGTGATTTCCATAGTCTTTCTTGGAGTGTTTTTAATGGTAATTCCTTTATATTTTTTTAATTTATTTTTAATTAAATTGATAGGGATGACATTGGTTAATAATTTCATATATGTTCAAATGTACAATTCTATATATTGCATTGTGTATTTATGACCCTAAGTCAACTCTCCTTTGGATTTTAACTGCCTAGGTAAGCTAATCCAACTTTGTGTTCATTGGCGAGTTTCAAAGACATTATAATCACATCCTACTGCAAATATCAGAAAGATTTTAAAAACTCTCTAATTTCAAGGTTGTAGCCCCAAATCAGTATACTGTGTGCAAAGTCAGAACCTATACACTCTGGAAAACACTTGGGGAGTGGTTGAAGAGGCTAAGGGGTTGGGGAAAACCAGGCACCTGAATATCGGATTCCCAAGTGAACCTTTAAGTCGAAGGGGCTATTACTATCAGAGAAGTTTCAAGGTGAAGGATAGGACAGCAAGGGGTCTTCTGCAAGGAATAGGGATGCTTTTTGTCAGGGGAAAGGCAGATGATTCTAGGTGTTCCACCAAGAATATGGTACAGCTTTCATAGGAAAAGATAGTGAAGAATAGGTCCTAGGGTATAAAGACAGGGTACATGGGGGAAGACCAGAGGAAAGGTGCTATAATTCAGGGAAGTTCTGGGACCAGAAAGAAATATAGAGGCAGCTCTCAAGGAACGCTGGAACTTGGGCAGGAGGACCTTAGGTTAATAAAGCCACAGATAAGACCCAAATCATTTTTAATTTACATTGTCACCTTCCTTCTTTAGGCCTGCTTGTAGTACCCTTGTACAGAAACCTCCTTTTACAGAGGTCTGGGAGATATTATGAAGAACTGAGAAAAATAAATTAAGAGATGGAATATCTGCCTCAGGCTAGGAGGTATGTGAGCAACGTGGATTGCTGATAAAATTAGACTAGAGATCTAGTCTCAGCCTTGTCACTTACTAGCCATATGATAATAGGAAATTATCAAGTGCTATGAGCTTCAGGTTCTTCATCTGCAAATGAATTTGATAAGCTCTGTCTTATAGAACTGTTGCAATATACCCAGTATGCATGTATGTGGAAAGCCTCTGGAATAGTGCCTGGCATATATTGGATCTTTAATTAATGGTGAGGAATCAAGCTTCTAGTTAAAAATCCTAATGTGTGGTTTTTCAGGTCTAAGCACAGACAATTACAGAGGTTTTTCCCTTGTCAGGCCTCCTGGAGAAAGGCTGCCCTCTACACCTCAGATTGCATGTATCTGAAATGGATTACAGTTCAAGATTCAGGCCTCTCTGGAAGGTCATTCCCTTCTCATTATTTGCAGTCCTAGTCCCTGTACTTTCATTCCAAAGTGTCTTTATACGAAGCCTTGGGCAGAGGTCCTCTTCAGAGCCTCTGCTTCCTCCTCTTTCTGAGAGGAGGAGAAGGAAATCTTGGAAACACTTTTTCCATGTGCCTTTTCACTTCTAACCCGTCCCCCTTTGCTTTCTCTGATTCTAGGATCCATAAAACTGCTAGAGCCTTTTGCTCTGGCTCCATCAACAGTGAGCAGATCCACCAGGTCTGTGCTGATCTACCTGACCATCACTGGTGTGCTGTTCCATGAAGGAAAATAAAACAAGGGATGGGCACTTTCTTCTGTTTTACATTCCCACTTATACCATCACAGGAAGTGATTAAAGATTTGACTTCACTGTATTTGGCTTGTTGCTTTAATCAGCTATTCTGACACCTGGCAGCTTAGCTCTCACTGGAGCTCAACAGAACTCCTGACACATGGCCATTGTTTCTAATATTATTTTGACTCCAGAACCTACCCCCATGTTCTCTGGAAACTTTTGTTATCCAAGAATTCTCAGATAATATGAAGTGAGTGCTCTTAGACACTAGACACCAAATCAGTCCAAAACAATGCTCCATAAATAAAACTCAGTACATTTTCTTAGAGCATACATTATTTATTTTGGTTATAGGTTAGTCTTCCTCATTAAACTCAGAGCTCCTAGAATTCAAGTCAAATACCAACTCCTTCCTTCTCTTTAACTGCTCTTCCTTCCAAAACACCATTTTCATTCATTTCAGTGCCATAACAAATATTTTCCTTGCTTAGAGTTAGCCTAAGTGCACTCAAGGTAACCCAATCATAATGTCATTTTAATGGAGGAGGCTCTGGTTCTCCCAGGCCAGGCAAAAAAGTGCCATCCTGGGCATCACTTCAAGGGAATATGACAATTTTTTCCTGTTAATCCTCACCTGAGGATATTTTTTCTATTGATTTTTTTAGAGAGAGTGGGAGGGTGGGAAGGAGAGACAGAGAGACATGAATATGAGAGAGATACATTGATTGGTTGGCAATGTTCTAACCACGGAGACCACATTCCAGGGCTCATACTATATTTTAAATAAAATCTTTACAGATGATATGTCTAGAACACCTAGTTCAAACATTCTGCTCAAATGTGCTATGTGATTAATTTTTAAAAATTCTTATTGTTGAAAGTATTAAGACATTAACCAAATTTACTATGTTTTTAGAAGAGTTCAGGACACCTTCCATACCAGTCTCAGGTGTAGATTTCTTTCTGTTTTATCCATGACCTAAAAGTAACTGATAATTTAATTTTTCTATTCAGGATTTTTCTCTCAACTGAGTCTGACATCTGCCACTAGCCAGCTTCATTATAAATAACTCTCACAGAAGGAATCTTAGTTTCTGAAAGTCCCAAACTGTTTTACTGCTGGGATCTTTCACTTTGATTGGTTGGAATGTGGTCTCCATGTTTAGTGCCAAGAAAATCCAGGTATATATAGTTTAATTTTACAGAGTGAATAAATGAATAAAAAGTTAGCTATCTTTTATGTTTTCTTCCTCTGTTGCTTAAAACCATATATTTTACTGTTGGGATCTTTCACATTTATAGGGAAACTAGAGGCCTGGTGCACAAAATTTGTGCGCAGGGGTGGGGGGTATTCCCTCAGCCCAGCCTGCACCCTCTCACAGTCCAGGACCTTTGGTTCCTAACTGCTCACCTACCAGCTTGATCTCCCCTAACTGCCCCCCCCCCGCTGGCCTGGTCACCTCCAATTCTCCCCCGCTGGCCTGTTTGCCCTTTACTGCCCCCCCCCCCCCCCCCGCCAGCCTGGTCACCCATCACTGCGCCCCCTGCTAGTCTGATCACCTCCAGCTGCCCCCTGCTGGCCTGGTCGCCCCACACAGCCTGCTGTTAGATTGTTCATCTGGTCATTTCGGTTGTGATGGCCCCTGGAATTTTATATATTAGGATTCATAATGTAATGCCAAGTTATCTTGTTCTTGTGCTTACTGTTACTGTAGCACTTCAGCGAACAAGGACTCACAAAAAGATGGGTGATTTCCTAATTTCTTTTGCTAAATTGTGACCTCTTATACTTAAACCTGATAAACAACTATAAATGTTTGACCACTGTTATTAATAAGCTCAGATTCTAAAGCTAGTTAAACTTTTTATTACAAGGAACAACATTTTAAACAAAAAAGATAATCTCCAAATCACCTATATTGAAAAGGAACACTAAGGTATTTCCTCCATATCCACCCTAGTTCTCCACTACTTATTACTTTGGCCACAGTCTTCAGATGGAGCGCGAGAAATGATATGCTTCAGATTTCACTCAGGTCAGGAGAAGCTCTGGAAACGATATTTGAACTTTCATCATTGACACTTGAACTTTCATCATTGACACTTGCACTTTCATCATCGACACTTGCACTTTCATCATCGACACTTGCACTTTCATCATCGACACTTGCACTTTCATCATCGACACTTGCACTTTCATCATCATCACGTGAACTTTCATCACTGTCACTTGAACTTTCATCACTGTCACTTGAACTTTCATCACTGTCACTTGAACTTTCATCGGCTGTGGTAATAGTATTATCCGAGGCAACTTCAGCCTGGGCTTCCTCTCTCTCATCTCTCAAAGCTTCCTCATAACAGTTTGTGAGGGAAGTGGGGTCAGTCCCAATGATCTTGGCCAAGCATTTCAGGACTTTCATCTTGGTGGTTTCAGCATGGGCCCTGGGACCCCACAGGAACTCATAACGTGGAGGATCACTATTGGGCACCTGCTGGCACTTCAGGTACTTTTCCTGCACTAGATCTTCAGTGATGAGCTTCCTAGGCTCCCCAAAGATAAAATTATTCTTCCCAACAGTTACCCCAATCATATTCATCATTTCCAAGATTCTTTCCTCAGAGGTTCGGTTGCCCTCCATGAAGATTATGCCCAAGATAAGTATCAGAAGGCCAGTCTTGGGCATGCCCTGGTCATCACTCAGCATCCCATCATAGGTGAGGTCTAGTAATTTCACAAGCACATAAGAATGGCTGATGGGGTCCACTTCCTTCACTTCAATGCCAAAGATAATCTCCAGGCACTTACAGGCTTTCGTGAAGATCACAGGAAAGTGATCCTTGTGTTCTCTGATGACACTCTCTAGCATTTCTGCCATTGTGATGGGCTCCTTTGTTGTATACTTGATACTCAGGTACTGAACCAAGTCATATACCTTATTTTGTAGCACTTCAGTGAACAAGGACTCAGGATTTAGTGGAGTCTGCGAGGTGCTTGGATCCTCTTCTTGGCTGCTGGAGCCCTCATTTGATTTGCTTGATAGAGTGACTGTGTCGGCAGTGGAGGAGGAGCAAGAACTCTGTAAACTCTGAAAAAGACTAAGTATCCCAGTGGCAGACAACTCCTCTGGAGTGCCAGGGGTCAAAGAAGAGAGAGGGGAGGAGGGGGTGTTGGTGCTGGTGGTTTCTTCTTCTTCAACTATGGGAGCCTGTAAACCTACCAGGCCCTGTGCTTCTCTTGGGGCCTGAAGGTCTTCCTTAAGGTTGCAGCTTTTACTCTTCTGATCATGAGACATGACTTGTGTTGGGGCAGCTGGCCAATTGGGACCTACAGACCTAGAGGAGAGAGGGAGCATGTCAGTACACTTAGCTGAGAAACTCATCCATGGTGGCTCTGAGAAAGACAATTCACAGGCATCCTCTTTAGTGGTGCTCTTGTCACAGGGCTCCCATTTTCCTTGTGGCCTGTCTCCTAAGATCTAGAAGAAGAAGTGAGATGGCTCCTCAGGGAGTAGCCAGCCAACAGAGCCAGAGGATTTCAGGGCTGAGAGTACACTGGGTTGGGTGATGCACCATGGGGCTTCTTCTGTTCTAGGATAGGCGGGAACTTGGTTGGCATTCAGGGTATGCATCTCACCTTGATTTTGGTACTGCATGGATCTCTTCCTATATGCTGACCTGAGGACTCATGCTTCAGACCAAGGCCCTCACCTCCCAATTCCTCTGATAATTGAGGCATATCTCAGGATACAGATTATAGGCACAGTTCTCTCCCCCCAGGAGTTGTCAGGAGGAGTGGGGCCACCTGTGAAGTCCCCATTTTTCTGGAGTAGATGTTTCCCTCAGTGCACACTCAGAGTCCCAGTCTTTCCCATGCCATAGTCTGGACCAGTGGTCACCAGCCTTTTGGACCTCATGGACCACCAGTGGTCTGTGGACTATCATTTGGTGACCCCTGGTCTGGGCTATACCACTGCTTAGCTCCTTTGATTTCCTAAGGAGGAAGTGAAAGGGGACTAAATCTGGCCACACTTGCCTAGGGCCTCCTGAGGCTGATAGAAGGCACTACGTGGGTTTCAGTGGGGCCTCCTTTGTCTAGAGTAGGAGAGTCCATTGTGTTATTAATCTTTACTCCTGAAAGTTCTTGCTCCATCCCCCACCACAGCAGACTTAACATGCATCCTAAAGATTCTACTCTTTAAGAGGAATCACTTCCCCCATCCCTTATGGAAGAAGTGACAGCCTATCACACATGGCCATCTCTGCTTAGTGTCTTCCAGGTATGACATCAGGGGTGGTTCCAACTGTTCTGGGGGAGGGGTTGCCCTCAGTCTCCTTCAGAGTATCCAGCTTTACATCTGGAAGGACATCAGGCCACTCTTACCCTTTTACCTGTCATCTTGTCTCAGACTTCCCTGAGACAAAAGTGAAAAGACACCACATCCAACAACTCTTGCCTGGGGCCTCCCAGAGTTAGCAGCAAGAACAGGGCAGGTTTCTGTGGAATGCACTCTCTCTGACTTGGGGAGATACCCTCAACCCTCTTTTATGTAGTCATACTACTCCAGACAGGGCTTAGGGCACCTACATTCTACTGACCTAAGAATCCCTCCAACAGCTGAAACTGGTTTGGCTCAGTGGATAGAGCATCGGCCTGCGTACTGAAAGGTCTCGAGTTCAATTCTGGTCAAGGGCATGTACCTTGGTTGCGGACACATCCCCAGTGGGGAGTGTGCAGGAGGCAGCTGATCAATGTTTCTCTTTCATGGATGTTTCTAACTATCTCTCTCCCTTCCTCTCTGTAAAAAATCAATAAAATAATAAAATAAAATAAAATAAAATAAAATAAAATAAATAAAATAAAATAAAATAAAATAAAATAAAATAAAATAAAATAAAAAGAATCCCTCCATCAGGCCATGGCACCAATCTCCCTGGAAACAATGCAAGGAAGTATGGAGGTTTGGGGGAGGTGCCTCTCTTATGGGGATTACCAGGGAGGATGAATAGAGAAACTGAGACAGGAAAGTTAAAACAAGGCCAAACAGTGTGAGTAATATGCAGCCAGTTTGTAACTAACAAGCCATTATCTTCCCCAGCCAAGGACATGAGAACAAATGGTAAAATACCCACACACACACACACACACACACACACACACACACACACACAGAAACCTCCCTAATGTGAGAATGCAGAAAGGGAAGGGGAAAGGATAAAAAGTCACAGTTACACTCCCTAAACAGAGAAGCCAGCAGTCTCAAGGCTTGGCAAGATAAAGTTGCCAGACAGTTCTCAAATTCTGGGAAGGCCACAACAAAGTAAAAAGAGACCTTGAGAATTAATCTGTACCAAAATATTCAGCAGAGGAATTTTGAGATATATAGACAGGATGGTGTAGAATGCCTCGGACCCCAACCCAACCTGCTCTTCAGATTAGCTGAGAGCCGATCTGTGCTTCATAAACCAGATGTATAGGTTTGATTGCTTTGCTTTTTTCAACAAAGGTGTGTGCTTTAATTAATTGGCTTTTCACAACACAGTCAAGGTATCTTGTATAAATTCATTCATATGAGAAGTTAGGGATCGAAGTTGGGAACAGACCTCTCCACTGGCTCAGGGGGCTATGCGGTAACACCTTTCTGGTGTCAGTGAGAGGTGCCATAACACCTCTGCATTACAGCTTTGCCCAATGTTGATCACAGGAGTGAGCCAATGTTGGATGTCTGATGTCGGTGGTTGGTTAGGTGGGGCCCGCTCTATCTATTGATACAAAAATTTTTTTTTTAGTCTTTTCTCAGACTCCTTACCTTGATGCGTGGAAGCACCTAGGAATCTTTGTTCTGTTGATCTGATGTCACAACTCTTCCACTAAGCTTCACTTTCTTCAGATTCCTAAGGCAGAAGTAAAGAAATATCACATCCAGGAACCTTTCCTGGGGCTTCCCAGGGTTGATCTATCTGCAGTGAGAGCTCCCCGCAGCCCTTTCTCAAATTTCTCACTTTGATTCTTGGCAGGGCTTAGAACTTTTCTTCCTGGTGACCTGAGACCAGCCCCTTCAGACCAGGGATTCGTCTCAGGAACATCCCTAATCCAGAAAAGGGAGGGAGGTACCCTTATCTTCCCAGCATTGCCCAGGGTCTCTAAGGCTGACAGCAAGAACCGGGGCCAATTTCTATGGGTTCTGAATTGGGAGAGTATCTCAGTCTTCCTCAAGGTATTCGTATTTACTCCTGACAGGCCCCACCCCCCTACTCTGTTGGCCTGAAGATCAAGGCCATATCTCTGAGACCTTGACATGTAACCGGGGGTGATTTTTCTGTCAACCATGCCTGGAGCCTCACAGGGATGATAGCAGAGGAAGGTGTCTGTGGGAAACTCCTCTGTCTGTGGTGGGAGGTTTCTTCAGGATCCTTACCTTGATGACTGGCAGAGTCTGGGACTCCTCACCTCGCTGACCAGATTCTGGTTGAAGCCTTATCTCCCTGGAACTCCAAAAGTCAGTCGGGAAACAGTACATCCAAGGATCACGCATAGGGTCTCCTCAGGCTGATAGCAGGCTCAGAACAGTCCGAGGCTCGTTCTGTTCCGTAGTAGCTCTTGACTCCCTAATTAAATACTCTCTGGGAGATTCCGCCCTCTCTGCCAGCTGGAAGCATTTGCTCAACTGCAAGTCTTTCAGAAAATGGTTTTGGTTCCCAGGTTAAATGCTAGATTGGAGGGCAGCAGCACCCATGAAAGGTGGTGGAGATTCAGAAAAGAAGCATAACTTTCTATGCGGTCTCTTCACCCACCAGACATACAGTTGGAAACATTTTGTTCTAAAAGTTTATTTTCTACACTGAAGATGTTAAGCAGCATGGTGTCCCTATTTTTTTTTTAGATTATCTAATATTGTATTGTTCAATGCAGTAATTTTCATTTTTCTTAAGCCTCCCTGATATTGAAAATTATATTTTACATCTCTACCAAGCATGTGTGTACCTGTAGTTCATCCTGATGCTTGCTATTCTATTTTTAGTCAATTCCTTTTATTCTATTAAAATATTTTTTAAAAGCACAATCTTAATCACTATAGTCGTTTCAGGTGGTTATTAGCATGGACTCTGGAGTCACTGCATTAATTCAGCCAATCTTTCTGGATATCTGATACTATGCCAGGGTGACTTGCATCTGTAGTCTGAGGTGATGCCTCCGGTTTGTGCAGTGAAGCAGGGGCATAAGTTTAAAAAGTTTACTCCTATATATCCTGTAATCTGTCATCCTTTACAGATAATCAACACTCCCAAACTTCACTGCTGCCTTTCACTCCTCCGTGGGAAACACAGTACCAGTTCAACACAGGGTTTCTCGTTTTTTATTTTTATTTATTATTATTATTATTATTATTATTATTATTATTATTATTTGTGTGTGTGTGTGTGTGTGTGTGTGTGTGTGTGTGTGTGTGTGTTTTATTTTGTTTTTTAGATTTTGTTGTTGATATTTTTGGTAGGCTAAAAAATTCATCCGGACACTAAAGCTCTCATATTCCAGAACCCCAGAGCCTGTCAAATTCTTCTTTCTTTGGGAAAAAAGGGCTTTGTAGATGTGATTAATTTAAGAATCTTTTGATGGGGGGATGATTATCCGGGAGTATCTAGGTTAGCCTTAAATGCAAATCACATGTGCCCTTTTAAGGAGGCAGAAGAAGAATCAACAGAGGAGACATTGTGAATGTGAAGCAGAGAGATACTTGAAGGAAGATGCTGACCTTGAAGGCTGCAGTCATGTCACCACAAGCTAAGAAATGTCTGCAGCTACCAGAAACTGGGAAAGGCAAGGAATAGATTCTACCTTAGAGTCCCCAGTTGAAGTATGGCCCTTTTGGGCACTGTGATTTCAGCCCAGTGAAACTGATTTGGGGCACCTGGCTTCCAAAATTCTGTTATTTAAGCCAACCAGTTTCTAGTAGTTTGACACAGCAGCCCTAGGAAACTGATATATAATCATTTATTTGTTTTCACTCGCCCTTTTACAATTTTCCAGGCTTGATTTTGGGAGTGGAAATCAGCAATACAAACTTCATTGTCATTTTGGCAACTACAGGTAAATATTTTAAGGAGAATTGACATGTTTAACTTATGATATTTTGCTTCACATTAGTGAATATGGTATACTTCTCTATTTATTTGGGACATTTAAAAAATTCTGAACCTATCAGTAAACTTTTATATTTGCCTATATGAAGAGCTCATACATTTTTGTGATTTATCACTTCTCTTAGGTAACTTTTGGGTTTGTTGCTGTGGTGAATGGGGTATTGCCTATTACATATTCTAATTAGTTATTGTTTTCATTTGTCAAAGCTCTGGATTTTGTTATATTGATCTCCCATAGAGTATCTTTTTTAACTCTCTTATTTATTTGCACATTACACAGACTTATTGTTTTTAATTATCTAGACAGATGACCATATTGTTGCCAAATTTTATCTCTTTCTTTTCAATATTCATATTTCTTATTTATTTTTTATATCCTTATCTCTGGCTTTGTGTTCCAGTGCAGCTTTGAACAGTAGTGGGGAGAGTATATCTGTCTTGTTTCTGACTTTAATGAGAATGCTCCTAACATTTCAAGTCTAACTATGTTTGCTATAGAATTTAGGAAAAGGAGGTTTCCTCCTATTCTTATTTTGCCAGAAGTTTCTACCATGAACTCATGTTGAATTTCTTTCAAATACTTTTTCTATATCCATTGACACAATCAAATCTTTCCCCTTTAATTTGATAATGTAGGGAGTTACAATTTAAAGTATTTTCTAATGTTAGTCATGTTTTCATTCCTTGGGCACAGACTGTTTGCTTATTTAATTAACTGTTGTGTTGACTATGCTATTTTATGTAAGATAGTTACTGATATATGAATGAGCTTGGTTCAAGTGTCCTTTTTTTGGGTGGGGGCAAGGTTCTTATTTGTTTTTTGAATCAAGGAGAGCTGGCTAGGGAAAATGAGTTAAATAATTTCTCATTTTTTGGATGCTTTGGAAAAGTTTTCAAAAGATAGCAGTTAATTTTCCATTATCATTTGGTAAAAGTGACAATCAGAATGATCTTGTTCTGGATATTTCAGAGTGGCTTGAGTTTTGAATCCAATTTCCATTTGTATTTTTGCATTGAAGTTTTCTTACACATCATTTTAGTTATTTATTTTCTAAAATGTGGTCCATTTTACTTAAGATTTGAAGTTTAATGACATAATATTTATAATAAAACTAGAGGTCCAGTGCATGACATTCATGCATGGAGGGGTGTCCCTCAGCCCAGCCTGCACCCTCTCCAATCTGGGACCCTCGAAGGATGTCCTACTGCTGGTTTACAGGGATCAAGCCTAAACCGGCAGTCGACATCCCTCTCGAAATCCAGGACTGCTAGCTCCTAACCGATCACCTGCCTGCCTGCCTGATTGCCCCTAACCACTTTGCCTGCTGGCCTCCTCGGCCCCAGCTATCCCCCACCTCTGGCCTGTTTGCTCCCAAATGCCCCCCTACCAGCCTGATCACCCCCAACTGACCCCTGTGCCAGTGTGCTTGCTCCCAACTGCCTCCCCTGCAGGCCTGCTCACCTCCAACTTCCCCCCCTGCTGGCCTGCTTGCCCCCACTTTTCCTCCCCACTGGCCTGCTTACCCCCAAATGCCCCCCTGCTAGCCTGCTCACTCCAAACTGATCTGACCCACTGTCCTTATCACCTCCAACTGACACCCACTAACAGGGTGAGCAACTGAGGGCTGTTTTCAGGCTGGCCACACCACCTTCAAGGTGGGGGTCCCCATTGGGGTGCCTGTCCAGCCTAGGTGAGGGGCTGATGGCTGTTTGCAGGCTGGCCAAGCCCACTGGTGATCCAGGCTCCCAGCCCCTCCTTTTTTGCTTTCTTTCTTCTTTTTTTTTTTTTTTTTTTTTCCAGTGCCTCCTTGAGTGGAGGCCAGGGCTGGCTGGAAGCAGGTATCTGGGATTTATATATCTTCTATAATTAAAACTTTGTAGTCTTGAACAGAGGCAAGGACCAGCCAGGACAGGCAGGAAGCTTGGCTTCCTCCATTGCTGGGGGCAACCCAAGCCTCCTGCTGGCTCCACCTCCATGGCTGCCACCACCATGGTTGGGCTAATTTGCATACTTGCTCCTGATTAGCTGTGGGTGTGACAGAGTGATTGTTAATGTGCATGTTTCTCTTTTATTAGTGTAGATGTATTGCAGAAACCCCCAAACTTATATATCAATAGAGAGAATAGTATAAAGAACCCAGTATACCTGAAAATCCACAATATATGGCTAATGTATTTCCAACTATTCCCCCCCACTATTCTCTCACCCCTCCATTTCTGCAACTAGAATAATTGTAAAGCAAGTCTAAGACATAACACCTAAGTATTTCAAGCATGCTTTTCATTTTTAAAATTTCATTTTCAATTACTTTTTGTATTTCATATTATTTTTATTTTAGTTTTATATATACAGCATAGTGGTTAGACAATTGTATACTTTACAAAGTGATCCCCCCAATATTTCAAGTACATATCTGGCACCATACATAGTTATTACAATATTATTGACTACATTTTCCATACTGTACTTTATATCATCATGAGTATAACTACCAATTTGTACTTTTTAAGCCCTACACTCTTTTCACCCAGCTTCCTCCTCCTAAAAGATAAGAAATATTTTCTAAAACAAACTTAATACAATTATTATTTCTAAAAACATCTTTGTTATTGATGTAAAATATCTAGTTATTTTTTCACACTTACATGAGAGAATACTACTTTTTAAAAAAATTGCTTCTCTGAAACCGCTTTGGCTCAGTGGATAGAGCATTGGCCTGCGGACTGAAAGGTCCCAGGTTCGATTCCAATCAAGGGCATGTACCTTAGTTGTGGGCACATCCCCAGTAGGGGATGTGCAAGATGAAACATCTCATCATCGATGTTTCTAACTATCCCTCTCTCTTTCTCTCTATAAAAAAATCAATAAAATATATTTTTAAAAATTGGTTCTTTTAATTGATGTCCAAATATGGTCTATACATTTTTATTATTTATATTCCTTGTCTTTTAAAAATATATAGATTTCCACCATATTACTGTTTTTCCATGGTTTGAAAAAGTCTTCTGTGTTTTTTAAAACTTTATTGTTGCAAGTATTACATGTGTCCCCTATTTGTCTCATTGACCCCTTCGAGACTGCCCCCCCTCTTCCCCAGGCCATCACCACACTGTTGTCTGTGTCCAAGGGTTATGCATATATGCATACAAGTTCTTTGGATGATCTCTTCCCACCCACCTATCCATCGACCCACTCACCCACCCCACCTTCCCTATGAGATTTGATAGTCTGTTCCATGCATCTGTGTCTCTGGATCTATTTTGTTCATCAGTTTATTTTGTTCTTTATTTTCCACATATTTTCCACATGTGAAACATGTGTTTCTCTGACTGGCTTATTTTGCTTATCATAATACTCTCCAGGTCCTTCTAGGATGTCTGCAAAGGGTAAAAAATCTTTCTTTTTTTTACAGTTTATGGTCAATTTATTTTTTATAAAAAGGCCAATTCAGTTGAAGAAATGATAGTGTTTTGTTTTTTTTTAACAATTGGTGCTAGAAAAATTAGGTATCTACATGCAAAAAAGTTACAAATTGGATCTCATCAAAATTAAACACTTTTTACTTCAAAAGACACCATTAAAAATGAAAAGTCAATGCATAGACAAGTAGAAAGTATTTGCAAATCATGTATTTTCTAAAGCAGTGTTTCCCAACCTTCTCTCATGATGAGAATCACCTGGTGGAGTTGTTAAAACACAGATTCCTGAATCCCAACTAAGAAGTGCTAAACTAGAATTTTTGGGAACATATAGGTAAAATTGTATACTTAACTAGTGCTCTAAGACAGATGTTATATACAGAGCACTAAGTTAGGTATGCAATTTTACCTATATGTTCTCAAAAATTCTAGTTTAGCACTTCTTAGTTGGTATTCAGGAATCTGTGTTTTAACATCTCCACCAGGTGATTCTCATCATGAGAGAAGGTTGGGAAACACTGTTCTAAAGGACTCATAATCAGAACAAACAAAGGACTAATACAGAACAAACTCAGTAATAATAAAACAATCTAATAACAAATAGGTAAAAGACTTAAAAGAATATTTTACCAAATAAGATACATGAAAATGTGCTTAAAATGGTGCAAGTCCATTGGGAAAATTCAAGTCAATACCATACTGTAAGATACCACTTTATACCCACCATAATGGCTAAAAATAAATCAATAAATGTTTATATCATTTTAGATAAATTGGAACTTTTATATATGCCATTTGGCATTTCAATTGTTTACACACTTTGGGAAACAGTTAATTTTCTTAAAAATTAAAACATTAACTTACAACAACATTTAGTAAAACAACTACTAATGTCCACACAAAGACTTGTAAGTGAACATTCATAACAGCATTATTCATAAGAGCCCAAAAGTGGAAGCAACACAAATGTTCATCAACTGATGAATGGATTTTTAAAAAACAGTAAGTCCATATAATAGAATTACATTCTTCAATTAAAAAATAACAAACTACTAATGCACTATAGCTCATGGTAGAGCCTCAAAAACATTATGCTAAATGAAAGAAGCCAGATCCAAAGAACACATATTAGGATTCCATTTTCATGAAATTTCTTAAAAAAAGCAAGTCTGAGACAGAAAATATATAAATACTTTTCTTTGGCTAGAGTGGGAATGGAGGTTGATTGCAAATTATTTTGAGGGAATTTGTGGTGGTGCTATTGTCTGAATATGTTTCTCCAGGAGCATACCGAAATCCTAACTCACAAAGATGATCACGTTAGGAGGTATATATGCTCAGGGCATAAAGGGGTAAAAGTGGCATTGTGCATATTAGTGCCATTAACAATTGGCCAGATTGTTACCTATTTTTTTTAAATGTTGCTAATTCTTATACTCATGTCAATGACCAAAAAATATTATCACTCACTGTGCTTTGGTGGCTCAACAAGAGCTTTTACGAAATGAGTTGTATCCTATTAGGCAACCAGAGCTGAATCATTGGCTGATCTTGCCCTTGAACAACTCAGGGATAATTACAAAAATGACTTAATCCCTGTATA
Source organism: Pipistrellus hanaki (assembly GCF_964339955.1). Taxonomy (NCBI): domain Eukaryota; kingdom Metazoa; phylum Chordata; class Mammalia; order Chiroptera; family Vespertilionidae; genus Pipistrellus; species Pipistrellus hanaki. The sequence goes on along the minus strand of NC_140524.1, from coordinate 15,963,145 downwards.
TAACAAAAACTTAATTTAATGGTGACCCATGAAACTAGTAAGTTGTCTGATAACAGGCGTTTACAATTGAGAGCATACAAAGAACATCAGTTTTATTGGATTAGGAAGCCAGGTATGACTTGTAAATCTTTATTTTCCAGATAATATTTAGCATAAAACAGTGAGTAGTATTTATTTTATTCCACTGAAGAGGTATTTGTTGAGCGTTTCATATTGGTAGAGTAATCTGAAACATTTTTGAACCATGATACCATGATACCCAGAACTTGTTGGCTCACTGTCTTAATCCATTCTGCCCTCTGTAACAAAGTGCTATAGACTGAGTGGCTTATAAACAATGGGCATTTATTTTTCATAGTTCTGGAGGCTGAAAGACCAATATCAGGGTGCCAGCATGGTCAACTTCTGGTAAGGACCCTCTCCCATGTTACAAACTGCTTTCTGTTCATTGTGTCCTTACATGTTGGAAAGGGCACTAATTCCTTTCATGAAGAATCCAAGGTCATGACCTAATTACCTCACAAAGGCCCAACCATCTAATTCCATCACATTGGAGGACAGAATTTCAAGGTATTAACTAACTTCATAATACCTTGACTCCATTCACTCCATTATACTCACTGTAACCACCAGATGCTGTTCATACTCCTCAACCTATTATAAACTCATTTAGGGTTTATAACTTCCTCCTACTGCATCTGCTCCTATCACCCCATATATGGACTATATTCCAGCCACACTCACCTTCTCACTATTCCTTGAGAAAATCTAAGCTCTCTTAGAGTTGCATTCATTGCATTTGTCATTCCCTCAGCTAGTACTATTCAGTTTATCTTTCCAGAAACAGCTAAAATAGTACCTCTTATGAAACTTGCCTCAAACATCCCCATTCCATTTTCTCTCCTCTCCAATTCACACAGCTACTTATACTTAGTTATTTTGTTGCACTTACTACAGTATAGTATATCTTTTATACCTGGTAAATTGTGCATTTATCAAGGAAGAGACCATACCTATGCCTCAGTATAATACCCTGCACATGGTAACCATCAAGTTACTGGATAAATGAGTCAAGGATTAATGAGATTCAGTTACTATTACTATCTTTTAAAATATATACAGCCCCAAATTTCCAAGTCACATCCTGTTTCAGAGAAAGATAAATATGACAGGCTGGCATGCATGTGGTCTGTGAGAGGACAGTCTTTATAAAGTGGTGAAGCATAGAACTGGGGTGTCTAAAATATTGTTGTCAGGTACCATATATAATAAAAGCCTAATATGCAAATTGACCAAGTGGTGGAATGACCAGTAGAATGACTGGTCACTATGATACACACTGACCACCAGAGGACAGATACTCAATGCAGGAGCTTCCCCCAGCTCTCAGGCCCCAGGCCAGCTAAGATAGGTGCCAAAGGGGGGGAGGGCTCTAATCATCCCAGTGGTTGCCCCACAGATTGGCCCTGATCGTCAGCCAGGTTTAGGGACTCTACACATGCAAAGATTTTGTGCATCAGATATATACACTGAATGGCCAGATTATTATGATCCTCTGAATGCATAATAATCTGGCCACTCAGTATCCTATCTAATAAAAGAGTAATATGAAAATTAACCAGCACTCTGCTAAACCACAAGCCACGCTCATCAGCCAATCAAGAGCAAGTATGCAAATTAACCACAACCAAGATGGCTGTGGCCACAGGAGGGAGACTTGGGTTTCCCTGGCGATGGAGGAAGCCAAGCATTCTGCACACCCTGGCCGGCCAAGGCCTCCATTCAAGGCTACAAAGTTTCAATTATAGAAGATAAATCCTGACAGAAATGGTTGCAGTCACGGAGCTAGAGAGAGCAGGAGGCTAGGGTTGCCCCAGCAATGGAGTAAGCCAAGTTTTCCTCACACCCTGGCCGGCCCAGGCCTCTGCTTAAGGCTACAGAGTTTCAATTATAGAAGATAAATACCTTCCAACAAAAATGGCTGCCACAGCAGAACAAGCAAGAGGCATGGCTCCACTCCAGGCTACAAAGTTTCAATTACAGAAGATAAACCCCAGATTCCAGGGCCTCCACTTGGGTCACTAGGGAGGGCATAGCCAGCATCCAAACCACCACAGGCCCCTTGCCCAGGCAGCCCCACACCCCAAGGGAACACCCACACTGATCTGGGACACACTTTAGGGCAAACCAGCCAGCCCCCACCCATGCACCAGGCCTCTATCCTATTTAATATAAGAGTAATATGCAGATTGACCATCACTCTAACACACAAGATGACTTCCCCCATGTGGGTACAAGATAGCCACCCCAAGATGGCCAGCAGGGGAGGGCAGTTGGGAGGAACCAGGCCTGCAAGGGAGGGCAGTTATGGGCAATCAGGCCAGCAGGGGAGGGCAATTAGGAGAAATTAGGCTGTCAAGGGAAGGCAGTTGGGGGAAATCAAGCCTGCAGGGGAGGGCAGTTGGGGTGACCAGGCTGGCAGAGGAGGGAAGTTGGGGGCAACTGGGCCTGCAGGAAAGGACAGTTGGGGGGACCCAGGCCTGCAGAAGTGAGCATTTAGGGGGGGAGGGGAACCAGGCCTGCAGGGGAGGCCAGTTAGGGGCAAACAGACTGGCAGGGGAGCAGTTAGGCATCAATCAGGCTGGCAGGGGAGTGGTTAGGGGGTGATACACCTGGCAGGCAGAAGTGGTTAGGGGCAATCAGGAGGGTAGGCAGATGAGCAGTTGGGAGCAAGCTGTCCTGGATTATGAGAGGGATGTTTGACTGCCCATTTAAATGAGCAGTCAGACATCCTCGAGGGGTCCCAGATTGGAGAGGGTGCAGGTTGGGCTAAGGAAAACCTCTCATCCCCTGTGTACGAATTCTGTGCACCAGGCTTCTAGTGTGTATATATATTAGAGGCCTGGTGCATGAGTTCGTGCATGAGTGGTGGCTGGTCAGCCTGGCCAGGGAGAGGGGGCATGGGCAGTTGGCCGGCCTGCCTGCTGGTTGAATTCCTGGTAGAGGGGACAATTTGGATATTAGCCTTTTATTATATAGGATATAGGATATATACTGAGTGGCCAGATTCTTATGCATTCAGAGATCATAATAATCTGGCCACTCAGTATATGTGGAATCTGAAGTCAGAAAAATCACATTTATAGGTAAAAGAAAAAAACTAGCCATGTGAATTCATACAAGTATTAATTAATTTGATTTTGGGATGCCTTTCACAATTTATACATATATCAAATCACAGCATTGTACCCATTAAATATATAATAATTTTGTCAATTATATACCAGTAAAGCTGGAAGAGAAATTCACAGATGAAATGATAATAATAGTTTTAGAAATTTTCTTTATATATATTTTTTAAATATGCTTTATCTTTAACTACTAATAGATAGCTTTGAAATTTTATCTGGTGGTGAAATATAAAACTGTTTATAATATCCATTGCCAGCATCACCACCTTGACTCTTATCATAAACTAGAGGCCTGGTGCATGAAAATTCATGTACTAGAGGGGGTTCCCTCACCCCAGTCTGTCCCCTCTCACACCTTCAGGGGTGGGAGGTGACCCGGTGATCAGGGGAAGGCAATGCCCCATCACACCTCTACTGCTGCCACTACCGGCAGCTCCTCGAGCAGCCCTGGGCAGCTGGACAGTTACCATCTGAGGCTTGCCTGCACCTCGGGCTGGCTTTGGGTGGCTGAGGAGACTGGGTGCTGCCATCTTGTGGCTGTGGGTGCCACCATCTTTGAGGATGTGGTAGTCAATTAACATATTCCTCCTCATTGACTGTGGGTGCCGCCATCTTTGTGAGGTGTGAGGTCAATTAACATATTCCCTCTTTATTAGATAGGACTATCTAATTTGTGCACTTGGGGGTGTCCCTCATCTCAGCTTGCACCCTATCCAATCTATGACCCCTCAGGGGATGTCTGACTGCCAGTTTAGGGATTGGGCCTAAACCAGCAGTTGGACATCATTCTTACAATCCAGGATTGCTGGCTCCCAACAATTCGCCTGTCTGCCTGCCTGATTGCCCCTAACTGCTTCTGAATGCCAGCCCGAACACCCCCTAATCATTCCCCTGCCAGCCTGATCAGTGCCTAACTGCTCCCCTGTCATCCCATTCACCCCCCAGTCCCCCCCTCTACTGGCCCTGTTGCCCTCAACTGCCCTCTCCTGCCAGCCCAATCACCCCCAACTGCCCTCCCCTGCTGGCCTGGTTTCTCCTAACTGCCCTCCCCTGTAGGCCTGGTCCCCCCCAACGGCCCTCCTCAGCAGGCCCAGTTGCCCCTAACTGCCCTCCCCTGCTAGCCTGGTCACTCCTAAATGTCTTCCCCTCCTGGTCTTTTCACCCCCAACTTCCCTCCCCTGCTTGCCTGATCACCCACAATCACCCTTCCCTGCCGGCTATCTTGTGGTGGCCATCTTGTGACCACATGGGGGTGGCCATCTTGTGCTAGGGCGTGATGGTCAATTTGAATATTACCTCTTTATTATATAGAATGGCATTTCCTTTGAAGTAATCAAAATAGTAATAACTGATATCTATTGATTATCAGATACACAACAGTCATTGTGTTAGTTGCTTTGCAATTATTTCAAAACATAGTATGCCAACAATAGGAGATAATTTTACACATGAGTAAATTGTGACCCAGAAAGCTGTAGCAAATAGTTCAAAATTAGTTAAGTGAAAGAGCCAAGATGTGAATACAGATTCATCTTACCCAAATTTCATAATCAGTCCTCAATATTATGAAGATTATTGTGCTTCATAGGTGTTAAAGGCAACTAAAGTTAGATAAGAAAATTATACGTATATTTAAATAAATGTATATAATAAATAAAGGTGAATTGTAAGTACAAATCATTTCAGAAATAATTGCAAATGTGGTGACCTAGTAATTGCAACAGATTCCTTTAAGAAATAGTACAATAGTTATTCTCGCAGTAAATAGTAGCTATAGTTAAGTATTCATGGCATTTTGTATTACATATTAATAGACTATTCCACATATAATAATAATTGAGAAAAATATAAGCCAGCACTTTTGGGTATTAATTTTAAAGAGATCTGAAAACTGAAAAAATGTACTTTACAAAGTATATCTTTATTGAACAGAAAGAACAACTTAAACACTGAAGAATAAAGTCAAATCTAGAAGCAGTCATTTAATTTTTGTCTGTGCCTCAATGCATTTGAATTGCTATTTTAAAAGTATCAGAAAAAAATGCGTCTGTATACTTAAATTCCAAAAACACTTTGCATTACATTTACATAAGCACTTATGGCACTATTTAGGACAAATATGCAGTATTCAGCATATTCTGAACTGCAGAGTTTGAGTTATTATCAAAAGGATCTTTCATGTCTAAATATGACTCATGTTCTTTCAAACATAAAAGTAAAATGTTAGTATAAACTTGTTACAAAAACACTATCATAATAACATGTATTAAAACCATGACAAATAAATGAATAAGGTCATGAATAAAAAAAAATTATTTTAAAATAGTTTTAAAGAAAGATATCTGTTATCTACATAATATATAATAGAACTAGAGGCCTGGTGCACAAAATTTGTGCTCAGAGTGGGGGGTGTCCCTCAGCCCAGCCTGCACCCTCTCCAATCTGGGACCCCTCGATGTTAAACTGCCCATTTAGACCTGATCCTAGTGGAATCGGGTCTAAACGGGCAGTTGGACATCCTTCTCACAATCCAGGACTGCTGGCTCTCAACTACTCGCCTGCCTGCCTTCCTGATTGCCCCTAACTGCTTCTGCCTGCCAGCCTGATCACCCCCTAACCACTCTCATGCCAGCCTGATTGATGTCTAACTGCTCCCCGCCAGCCTGTTTGCCCCCAACTTCCCTCTTCTGCCCGTCTGGTCACCCCTAACTGCCCTACCTTGCAGGGTTGATCGCCTCCAACTGCCCTCCCTTGCAGACCTGGTCCCTCTCAACTGCCCTCACTTGTAGGCCTGGTGCCTCCCAACTGCCCTTCCCTGCTGGCCGTCTTGTGGTGGCCATCTTGTGTTTACATGGGGGCAGGATTTTTGACCACATGGGGGCAGCCATCTTGTGTGTTGTAGTGATGGTCAATCTGTATATTACTCTTTTATTAGATAGGATAGAGGCCTGGTGCATTGGTGGGAGCCTGCTGGTTTGCCCTGAAGGGTGTCCCGGATCAGGGTGGGGGTTCCCTTGGGGTGTGGGGCAGCCTGGGCGAGGGGCCTGTGGTGATTTGCAGGACGGCCACACCCCCCAGTGACCCAAGTGGAGGCCCTAGTATCTGGAATTTATTTACCTTCTACAATTGAAACTTTGTAGCCTGGAGCAGAGCCAAGCCACCTGCTCACTCCATGGCTGCTGCCATTTCTGTTTGGTTTTATGTATCTTCTATAATTGAAACTTTGTACCCTTGAGTGGAGGCCTAGGCCTGCCAGGGTGTGTGGAAAACTTGGCTTCTGTTGCTGGGGAAACCCAAGCCTCTCAACTGCTCTCTGTGGCTGCAGACATCTTGGTTGTGGTTAATTTGCATACTCACTCTGATTGGCTGGTGGGTGTGGTTTGAGCAGAGTGATGGTTAATTTGCATATTACTCTATTATTAGGTAGGATATTTTGTACATCTGCTTGAGGATGTAGAGAGCTGGAAAGAGTGTCATTCCCACTTTGCAATTTTACAAAGCTAAAATTGTATTTAAATTCCTCATGAACTCATGAGACATTTGAGATTGTAGGGCAACCAAGTGTCTCAAAATCTGAGGAAAATATGTAAACACTGGCTTACCTAGATATGTCATAGCCAGATAAATTAGAATTCACCTAGGGTGATCAGCAAATTGGTGGAGACTTGAGTGTATGTGCAGACCACAAAAATTGGGGAAGTCTGCAATATCTTGAAGACTTTTTCTGCATGTACCTTACCAGGTGCTCACAGAAAAGATTAGAAAGAGTCTTTAGAAAATTCCTCTTATGATGCAGACCAGGAGAAGGGGAAAAGGAAAAGAAATACCCTTCCACTTAGGACACTGGTAAAAGGTCTTTGTATTAGATGTTTGAAGGGGACATACTTTAAAATATCTATTCTAGAGGAGGGCCAGGAATGAGTGCTGTGTCTAGAACTCCAGCTGGAGAAAGAATAAGAAGACTGAGAAGGCTAGGCCTCTGAAACCTAAGCATCTGGGCTGCCTGCCTGTGAGGCATTGAGAAGTATATAACCTTATCCATATCACATTCATACTATTTTTTGCAAAAAAACAAACAAACAAAAAAAAACGTATAGCTTTAATCTATGAATGAGAACTCATCAGATAAAATTAAAGTGAGGGACATTATATAATGTATATAATTAGTACTCTTCAAAATTGCCAATGTTCTGAAAGGTCAGTGTTATAGTGTGATGTTTGATTTATATTTTAAGGATTTAAAACAGTGTGAGAATAATTATTTGTGTGGTTTAAAATAGGAGTGAAAGCATTTATTTTTATGAGTGATTCATAGTTTAAGTGTGAATTGTATTTCTGATCTTATTCTGATTTTATTTTAAGTAAAAGAAATTATTTGAAATGTGTTTAAAGGCTTAGTATAAGTAACTCCATTTAGTGTGACTTGGATTCATTTTGTAAAACTTAATTTTTAAAAGTGACTCTAAGCCCCAACTGTGTGAATGCCCTAGCATGTGCTTATCTGGAAAGTTGTAACTGTGTGGATGCCCTAACAAGTGTTTATCTGGAAAGTTGGAAAGCGAGGCAAAAAGCACCTGGAGACCCCCGATTAGACACATTGAAGACCCATTGGTTGCACCCTGAAGGAACAAGAGAACACCCAGAAATGGCTATAAAAGAAGGGACCTAGAGGCACTGGGCAGAGACCACAAGGGCCCCTCCACCCGATGTGTTCGCTCAGCTCCCTTCTCCCTGTTTGAAATACTGTGTGAAGCTCTGCCGGAGTGAGCGGTTGCTCTGCCTGTGAGCCGAACCTAAGGCCTCAATTGTGACCGAGATGCTGCCATGGCGTGTTTCTGTCCAGTGTGTGTGTGTGCCTGTTGGTGCGGATCTCCAGGTGACCTGCCTAGGCTTCTGGAAACCTCCAGGACTCTGGTAAATAAACCGTGGGATTCGTGCATCTTAATATTTGTCTCTGTGTTTAGTTTATGCTCGGTCAATTTTAATTAAGTACTGTAGGCAAACCAGTATAAGTCCAGTTCTCTGGCTGAGGGACCCCAGTCACCTGTGCATACGTTCCCACCTGAGGGTGAAGTTGGAACAGTCAGGAAAGACGATTGTCATGAATTAGAAGGAACTAAGGAGACAGAAAACTAAATGCAATATGCTATTGTGGATTGCATCCTGAAACAGAAAAAAGACTTAGTAGAAAACTGGTAGAATCTGAATACAGTCTATAGTTTAATTATATTGTATGTATTTTTATCTTTTAGTTTTCATAATTGAACTATGATTATGTGATATGTTAACATTAAGGGGAGCCAGATGAAACTTTCTGTACAGGAACTTTCTGTACTATATGTATAACTTCTGGAATTTTAAAATAATCTCAGCTGTATATAATTCCTTGTGGTCTCAGCTATATATTTCAAGGATTTTTGTTTTATTTTTGCCTTACATTTCTCTGTGTTTTTTATTAGGAAGTTTTTCAGGTTGCCCATTTTTCCATATTACTGGCAATAGAAACACTCATCTATTCTTTGGTGTTCACTAAAATTGTTTTGACAGTGTGCCCAAGTTACTAGTGATTTACTTTATGGTGAATCCACTAACAACTTTCAAATGTTTTCTTAGTATCATTTAATATCACTCAATATACAACCATCCTCCTTGAAAGACTTTTCCTTTAGTTTCTATGATACCATACTCTTCTAATTTTTTTCACACTTATCTCTAATCAGGCTTTCTCAGGATTCTCTGCAGATATGTTTCTTTCTTGAGGTTATATATACATACACTTAGAAATATTCTTTTGTTCACCTCCTATAACTAATAGATCACTCAGTCTTGTTGATTTTATTTCTTAAATGCTTTTTGTATCTGTTCATTTATCTCTATCTTCACTAAGCTTGTCTTTGTCCAGGAAAGCACCATCACAATTACTCTAATGGTCTCTTGATTGCTCTCTAGGCTTCTGGCCTGTTCATCTCCTAGAGTAATTGTTCAAAAACAAACCTGATCATGATAAGGGCATGCTTACAATCCTTCAACAGTTTCCACATTGCCCTCAGCATAGTTTTGAAGGCCCTTTTTTTTTTTAAATTATCTTTATTATTGAAAGTATTACAAATGTCCCTTTCCCCCCATTCACCCTTTCTACCCTGTTCTTGCCCTTCCCATATTGTCTGTGTCTATGGGCTATGCATATATACATATAAATTCCCAGGTTAATCACTCCTCACCCACCACACACCCCTGCCTTCCTTCTGAGATTTGTCAGTCTGTTCTACATCACTGGCTCTATTTTGTTCATCAGTTAATTTTTTTCATTAGATTCCACATAGGAGTGAAATAATGGTCCTTCTTAATACTCACTTCTCCAGTCTTGCTATTTTCATCCTTGGGTTTTCTTCTTTTGTTACATTCAGAATAGCATTCTCTCTTTTGTATCAGGACCTTTGTATCACCTTCATCATTGGAACACTGTTCTTTGTTTTCCCTGCTTTGTCACCTGGCTAACCCATATCCCTCCTTTGCATCTCTCCTTTGATATTATGTTCACTGTAGGCTATCATCTTTGATTCTAGGACTAGGTAAATGCCCCTTTATACAAGCTTCTGTTGAAACTCTAACTGCCTCTATCAAAGCACTTATTGAACCACTTCTGATTACTTATTTGTTTGTTTCCAACACTGAACTGTAACTTCCTGAAGAGCAGCAACCTTGTCTTGTTCTTTGTGTTATCCCCAGAACAGCACTCAATACGTGTGTGTATGTGGTTTTTTTTTTGTGTGTGTGTTTTTTTTGTTGAGTGAATAAATGCCATTAGGGGAGACATACTAGTACAACATCATCCATGAGTGACACTACAAATGAGGCTCTGGGCTTTGGTTAAGAATTTTTATCAATCAGCCCTTCATGATTTGTGGACTAATTCTCATTATACTATTATGAATGCATGTGTCTTTTCTGCATATTTTCTGATGTGTAACCATTTTCCATTTTCACTATATCTGGAAGAGTCAATAAATGGAAAACAGGGCAAATGATATTTATGGGGACTATCCAAAAAGCACTCACATCATGTACAATGTCTGCTACACATTCCACTGTTTCACATATTTCTTACCCTCTGCTAGTGTAATTGAATTAATGAAAAAATATACTTGTTTTGTTTCTGTTTGTTTTGAGAATGTTGGCAAATGGTCTGAAAGTGTGGAGACATAGTAGAGAATCTATGGTGAGACCACAGCTTCTTCTTATTTCTTCATTAGGGGACACCATTTATAGCTCTTTTCCCTTGGCATGTATTTCCCCCTGTTCAATAGAGATGTTGCATGGCAATCAGTAAATTAATAATTGTTTCAAGCTCTCAATTTGGAGATAGTCTTCATAATGTAGTCACACAGAGGCTCATGCCAAGAGGATGAGGTAATGTACTTGAACATATTCATTTTTTACTGGAGCTTTTTCTTTCTTTAGCCAGGGAATTCAAGTCATTTGTTTCTTAGCTTATACTACCCTGTTTAATTGTTGATTTTTTAAATGCTTTGTATCATTTTGCCAATTAAGCTGTAAAGTTTTCAAGGGCATGAGAAAATCTTATGCTTTTCACATGATTTATTTGACAAATTTTTGAAGATGAACATCATGTATTCTATGATGTTGGATATTATATATTATGTTATTTTTTGCAATAACAATAAATACAAGTATATTTATTAAATACCTGCCATATTCTAGGTACATGGATGCATGACTTTATTTGAGCCTCAAAATATCTCAAGGTTACATAGATGTAGCCAGGACTGAAACCTAATTTGACTGATTTTGAAATCTGTGCTCATTGTACTGCTCAGTGGTTTAAATTTTTCCCCCCATGGACTATTTAAAAAAAAAGTATTTTCCAAGCACAGTTTATAAAGACAAAATCAGAACTGCTTTGTTGAACCAAGGAATCAAACCTAACCTTGATTGCCCCTTTCTGCCGGGGTGTTTCTCAGCATCTATAAGGGTTCAGGAATCTGGAGAAGGGACTGCATGTAAATCAATAAAGAGACTAGAAATATAACTTTTGAAGGCATTTTGGGGAGCCTGAAGAGACTTAGCTAGTTCTCTGAATCTCCGAACCCCTAGTTTTTTACTAACACAATTGTCTTAAAGCAAAGCAGATATACATATCAAAAGATAAGTTTGGTATACAGTAGACATTTTCAGGTTGGGGGAACTGCCTTTGGCTGTCAGGCAGGAGGCAATTATATATGCAAATCTTTAGGTTTGGGGAAATGCTTTCTGCTATTTCAGCAGCAGGTAATAATATATGCAGATGTTCAGCCCTGCTGAAGCCTCAAGATTCTTTAACCTTTTGATGAACTTTTTGCATTTTATTATGCCCTGCTGCAATTAGCTTCCAGCACCTTTCCTCACTTCCCATGGTGACCACTGTGACCTAAGGCTTTGATTTACCTGAGTTGTAGAATGTGTAGTTGGAAAACCCCTCACTATTTCTTGTTACCTCTTTGCAGGATCATTTCTTATCTGGATATGAAATGATGAAATCGCATCTTATTCTTGTCATACTTTACTTATGAAGAGAGAGTGTTCTATGGAATAAACATTCCTAGGTAACTGTGTTAGCTAAGTGCTGTAGGTGGCTTATAATAATTTGAATAGCAATGCAGATTTTGTTTCCATCAGCAGGGGTTTCTAGCAAAAAGCACATTTGCATTTCTCAGTAATAAGGAATACCTGGAGAAACAATTGCAATTCCCTGCAAAAATTTGGGTGATTGCAAATATATACCCTGTTTCCCCAAAAATAAGACAGTGTCTTATATTAATTATTTCTCCCAAAGTTGCGCTAGGTCTTATTTTCAGGGGATGTCTTATCTTTCCATGCGCTAGGTCTTATTTTCGGAGGATGTCTTATTTTCGGGGAAACACAGGCAGTTCAGTAATGAGGAAAAGAATATATATATATATATATATATATATATATATATATATATATATATATGTTAATTTACAAATGAAAAAAATGAAAATCTCTCCCATTTGCAATCTATGAAAGTGGAATGCAATTTACAATGAGTGTCTGACATTGGATTAGCTGGTATACATTTCAGCCACTTTCCAGTTAGTTTGAAAGATAGAAGCCAAGAGCCAGATGTCAAAGCTGTGGCTAAGGATCCTGGAATCACAATAGACTGGGGAACAAAAAAAATCAAAGTACAGAGTAGGGATTCATACTAGACAATATTTAAGAAGATATACTATGGTCTTTTTAAAATATATTTTATTGATTTTTTTACAGAGAGGAAGGGAGAGAGACAGAGAGCTAGAAACGTCGATGAGAGAGAAACATCAACCAGCTGCCTCTTGCACACCCCCTACCGGGGATGTGCCCACAACCAATGTACATGCCCTTGACCGGAATCAAACCTGGGACCCCTCAGTTCGCAGACCGACGCACCACCGCTAAGCCAAACCAGTTTCGGCAGAAGATATACTATGGTATTAAGCACATATGTCAAACAGAAGGCCCGCGGGCCAAATCCAGCCCGCCAGGCCTTGCAATGTGGCCCGCACCGCGCTGTCATCACTGCACTCCGCTGTCAGTTTATGACATTGTCAGTTTATGACTGTTCAATAAACCATTCGGCCCGCGATTTAGGCTGGATTTTAGATTTTGGCCCCTTCTCTGATTGAGTTCGACACCCCTATAAAGGGCCAAAGTTAAGCTCAGTTTCTAATATTATTTACTTTATACTTTTCTTTAATGATATTGCAAGTCAAATAGTATTGTTACTTATGTACAAATGCATGTAAAAAGATCATGTTTTATAACCCACTACTGTGTCTTCAGAAGATTTCTTAACTCCTGTTTTCTCTTCATGATGAAAAATATGATTGCAGAAACACATTCCTTGTAACTTGAATAAAAATATTCTGAGAATATAGTAACTAAAATAACAGAAGTTATAAAAGACAGAAAAGAGGAATTCTACTTCCAACACTTATGGCTTTGAAATTTTATGAGCTATATGATTGCAAACAAGTCTCTAACCACACTAAGCAACATTCTTCTATTTAAAAACGAGGATATTTTGAGCATGAGCACAAGGGCATGATTAAAAAAAAAAAAAAGGTCTTAAAGCCTCTACTTAGAGTATTCAGACTCATGATCAAACTCAAAATCAATGGGATAGAGAAGTATATTCTGCTTGCAGGAAAGGCGTGACAAAAGCTAGAAGGGAATAATTGTGAATAAACGGTACCTACCAAATCACTCTTTTAAGATAACTATATTAAAATGTTTGTGTATAGCTTTCATACTATGCATATTTTATCTGAATTTTGATGGAGAAATAGACAATAACAGTGCTGTAAGCTTACATAAAGTTCTATAAACTTAAACTAAATATCCATACATCCTGTTTTTTTCCCCCCTAAATATTACAAAAGTTCAGAGATCTAGTTCTATAATTTTAGCAGTAATATTCTTTTTTTTATCTTTCAAGTGTCATTACTAACCTGATTTAAATAAATGTTGGAACATCTTAAATGGGAGAGAAGTTTAAATTAAGTCATAACTATTTTAACCATTTTGTATTTTTAATCATAATTCATTTGATTATTTAGGGGGAAAAAATCATTTCCCTACCTAACTATTTCTACATTAGCCTACCTAAGTATTGTAGAACTTACAAGACAAGTTGCAGAGAAATCTGTTCTGATTAACAGTGATATACCTGAACATATTTCTGGCATTTTAATAATAATGAGTCCACATAAGAGACTAATTTGAAGTACTCTTTCAGTGTTTATTGTAAAACAGTGTACTCTGAAAGCATGCTTCCCCCCCCCCCCCAATTAATTTTTAGAGTGGAAGGGAGGGAGAGAGCGGGGGAGAGATAGAAAGAAACATTGATGTGAGAGAAACATATCAATTGGTTGCCTTCTGCACATGCCCTGACTGGGGCCAGGGATTGAGCCTGCCACCCTTTGGTGCACAGGCTGACATTTTGACCACTGAGCACACTAGCTAGGGCTGAAAGAATGCACTCTTAATATAAATATGAAATGAGGAAGAGTGAGCTTCCCCAATGAAATTAATGACTTATTTGTCAATCCCTTTTTAAAACAAATTTTAAAATGTTAATTGCTGTCATGATATTTTGTATTTATAAAAGCCATACTAGTTACCAAACAAGACTCATATGCTATGAAGATAGGCCCTGAAAGCACTTCAAGGCAAATACCATGCAGTTTCTAAAAAGTCTCTTGTAGTGTTTTATTTGTTTGTTTGTTTTTTGTGTTTTGTTTTGTTTTTTTAGTGGACACGAGATGACATCCCAGGAACTAGAGGGTGGGAGAAATAGATACATTGCTAATTTCATCCCTGCTCAGGTATAGCTTTGCTGTCCATAATCTGCCTTTATAAAATACTAGAGGCCAGGTGCATGGATTAATGCACTGGTGGGGTCCCTCAGCCTGGTCTGTGCCCTCTTGCAATCCTGGACACCTCAGAGGATGTTGGAGAGACCCCCTTCCCTCTGAGATTCATCTGTCTGTTCCATGTTTCCATGCCTGTGGTTTCCGCTCTTGCATTGAGTGTCTGCCCCTGGTGATCAGGTCGGCCAGTTACTTAGGCTTTTATATATATTAGTGGCCCAGTGCATGAAATTCATGCATGAGAGGAGGTTCCCCTCAGCCCATTCTGCACTCTCTCCAATCGGGGACCCCTTGGGGGACATCCCTCTCACAATCTGGGTCCACTGGCTTCTAACCACTTACATGCCTCCCTGTCTGATTGCCTCTAACTGCCCCCCCCCCCCGCCTGACTAAACTCACCCCCAATTGATCTCCCCTGCTGTCCTGATCTCACCCCCAAATGCCTCTGCCTACCTAATCACCCCTAACTGCACTCCTCTGCCTGCCTGATCTCACCTCCAACTGCCCTCCCCTGCTGGCATATATGCCCCCAACTGCCCTCCCCTGCCAGCCTGATCTTGCCCAGTCTCTGTCTCTCTTTGTTTTTCTCAACAGTACTCCAGACCTCCTTGTGTCCCTCTTCCTCTTTCCCGGCTGGGAAGGGAAATGGCCAGTGGGGGCTGCTCTACCCTCTGCCAGCCCTCCCTTTCATCTTGGCCTTTTCAGGCCCAGTCTGTTTTGTTTCCTCATTCTGAAAGAGGCCTGTGCACCGGGCCTCTATCCTATCTAATAAAAGAATAATATGCAGATTGATCATCACTACAACACACAAGATGGATGCCCCCATGTGGAAACAAGAAGGCCACCACAAGATGGCCAGCATGGGGGGAGAGCAGTTGGGAGGGACCAGGTCTGCAAGGGAGGGAAGTTGGGGGCAATCAGGCCTGCAGGGGAGGGCAGTTGGGGGTTCCCAGGCCTGCAGTGGAGAGCAGTTGTGGGGGGGACCAGGCCTTCAGGGGAGGGCATTTAGGGATGACCAGGCCCACAGGGGAGGGCAGTTAGGGGTAACCAGGCCTGCAGGGAAAAAGGCTGGCAGGAGAGCAGTTAGGCATCAATCAGGCTGGCACGGAAGTGGTTAGGGGGTGATCAGGCTGGCAGGCAGAAGCGGTTAGGGGCAATCAGGAAGGCAGGCAGAAGAGCAGTTGGGAGCCAGCAGTCCTGGATTGTTAGAGGGATGTTCGACTGCCTGTTTAGGCCCAATCCCATCTAAACAGGCAGTCGGACATCCCTCGAGGGGTCCCAGATTGGAAAGGGTGCAGGCTGGGCTGAAGGACACCCCACCTCTGTGCACGAATTTCATGCGCTAGGCCTCTAGTTTATAATAATAAGAAAGTAATATGCTAATTAGACTGGACATCCTTTTGGAGAATCTTCCAGATGAAGCTGGCGCTTTGAGGGAAGCCAGGTCCTGGGTGCCAGAGGGAAGCTTGTGTCAGAATCTATGAGAAGGAAGACATACTTTTGCATGAATTTTGTGCAATTAGCCTCTAGTATAAAATATTCTTTCCTAACTTCATCTTCCTTTCTATCCAATAAAACATTTCTGTGATCTCTTTTATGAAGCTGTTGTGAGGATAACAATAAATGAGACAGTGTATGTGAAACACATTGTAAATTACAAAGTGATACATAAATGATCAAAGGAATATCAATCCAGCTTACCTTAAAAAATGTAGTAAAACTATGAGTTAATTTATACTAATGACTGAATGATCCAGTGCATAATCATAAAGGTAATTCTTCTCTCTCCTCTCATTCTTATTAGGACACTAGCTATAGTCTGTCATACAATGCAGGTATTCATGTTTCTGTCTTGCCCACTAGCTTCTGTGTACTTAAAAGGTTTAAATTATGTTTTATCTCTTTGTTTCCTGTAATGCCTAAAAGCACATGGTAGATGGTCTTTAGTTTGAATCATGCTTTGTCAAGCATGGTTCTGAACATTTTTCATATATGAATTCACTTAAGCCTCAGTGCTCAAGTGAGAATGATCAACACTTAGATTAATTAAGTGACAATGAGAATCTAACAATAACACCATAACAACCAAAGACCGGTCATCAGGAGGTGCATGGAGCACCTCTTGGTCCCTGGGCCCACAGGCTCCAATTGCTGCAAGGCAGGTGGTGGGTGGGTGGGCCATGTGGCAAAGAGAGTGCCGGAGTTGGGTGCCAGGCAGGTGGGTGCGCTGAGCGTGGCACGGCTCCCCAGGTAGCAAGTGGAAGTGCTCTTGCCACAGGGGCAGGGGCGCATGCAGCCGACAGCAGGCGGAGGCAGTGCGTGGGAGAAGGGTATGAGCTGGGAGAGGAATTGAGGCAGAAGGTAAAAGCTGTTACTAAGGCAAAGAGCCAAATGATTTGGAGCAGCCAACAGCTCAGACCCTCAACACTGGAGAGAGTGGAATGGAATCAGCCAGCTACAAATGAGCTTGCAAGACCCGTATTGGCAGTGATGGGGTCTGGGGTCCCGCTGGCACACGTGGCAGAGTCTGGGGTCCCACCCTCCCCCTGCCCCATCTCGGGGTGCCGGCAGCATTGGCGGAGAATTGTGGGGAACCAGCAGTGTCCTCGGAGTGTGCGAGGCATTGCAAGGTGGTGGGCATGGCCCTGATGGCAGGCTAGGCCTAGGGGACCCTACACATGTACAATTCAATCATGCGCTGGGCCTCTAATAAAATATAATGACAAATTTGAGAGAAACAGTAAAAAGGCCTTCTTAACATTAAAAAAAAAATCTGCTATAAATTTTAAGGCAATAGTTTGGGTAATGCTTTATCCAGGAGAAGACTGAGAATTTATCACTTTTGAGAATTTTACCTTCTGTCTTCTATGATATGCTTCCACCTTATCAAATAAAACACAGGACACAAGTCCCCAACTCATCTGATTTTTTATTCAATGCTTCTCAGCCATCAGAGAAATTCTGTGTTAGGAGACAATACATTTTAGTTCCAGTTCCATGTGTCAGCGAATGATTTTTATGTTTTCTAAACAATAGGAAATTATGCCGAAACCAGTTTGGCTCAGTGGATAGAGCGTCGGCCTGAGGACTTGAGGGTCCGAGGTTCGATTCCAGTCAAGGGCATGTACCTTGGTTGCAGGCACATCCCCAGTGGGGGGTGTGCAAGAGGCAGCTGATCGATGTTTCTCTATCATCAATGTTTCTAACTCTCTATCCCTCTCTCTTCCTCTCTGTAAAAAATCAATAAAATACATATTTTTTAAATGATAAAAAATAAACAATAGGAAATTATAATAGCTATTTCCTTCTTACGACAAAAAACAACAACAAATAATTCAGTCATAATAGCAACTTTTTTGAAAACGAGGATGATATATAAAGTGTGACTATTTTATGGTTCTATCAACATAAATCCTGTTTTCTATATTACTTTAGTAAAAATAAATACATTTTTTAGATTGTAGGTAAAATCTGAATGGGAAGGATAATCAGACTGCAATAAACAACAAACAATTTAGTATGCTATAAGACTTTCCTTAGTTACTTAATATACATTCTAAAAAGTACCAATAAGCCAATAGATCATATGGCTTTTGTTAGGGGAAGGAGTCTTTTTATTATTTTTCAATATATTTTATTGATTTATTCTAGAGAGGAAGGGAGAGGGATAGAGAGCCAGAAATACCAGTGAGAGAGAAACATTCATCAGCTGCCTCTTGCACCCCTCCCCTATTGGGGATGTGCCCACAATCAAGGTACATGCCCTTGACCAGAATTGAACCTGGGACCCTTCAGTCCGCAGGCCAATGCTCTATCCACTGAGCCAAACTGGCCAGGGCACCTTTTTTAAAAATCTCAAAACATTGAGATCAAGGACAAACTTTCACTGAAAACACTAAGAGGATATTGCTTATACTACAATCCCTGAATTGGCAGCAAGAAAAAGGATAACTCCATTTACTTCACTGTCTCCATGGGATTATAAGGTACCTTGAATAGGAGCCATAGCAAAAATAACTGGCTTAAAAATACATATTATTTAGCTTTAGGAGGTCCTAGTATTTGAAACATCTAAAACAGGCATATTTTCCTTATACTATATTCCTGAGATGGGCTGAAATTGAGGGCTCCAATCCATTCTGTGTCTATTCTGTTATGTTTTATCCTTACTGAAAGTATATTATACCTAAGTAATTGGTTTAAAATTGGGAAAATTATTATCTATTACTTAACATTAGATAGACCCCCCAAAAAATTGCTGGTCATTTTTCTGAAGTAAATTCATTAGTTGGCAAGTTTTTCTGACATTTCCTTGATTATTACCATAGAAAAATTGCCTGAAAAACTCATGGTTGCATTAATACAATAGTAACCTGCCAATGGGCTAAGTATCAAAAGAAGGAGGCAAAAACATGGAGGATTGCTCATGTTTTCCAGTTGTATTTGAACAGAATTGATATTAAATATTTTTCACTCATAATAGCCCCATTTCGTGTCATTATGTCAAATAAAGGCCTGGTGCACAACATTCATGCATGGGAGGGGGAGCAGGAAGGGGTCCCTCAACCTGGCCTGCTCCCTCTCCTATCCAGGACCCCCTGAGGGATGTCTGACTGTGGGTTTATTCCCTATCCCTGTGGGATCTCTCTTGAATTCTGGGACCACTGGCTCCTAACTGCTCACCTGCCTGCCTGCCTGATCACCCCTAACCACTCACCTGCCTGCCTGATTGCCCCTAACCACTCTGCCTGCCTGACTGATTGCCCCTAACCACTCTGTCTGCCTGACCTATAGTCCCTAACTGCCTCTGCCTCAGCCCCACCTGACTTTGTCCAGAAGGACATCCAGAAGGATGTCTGGAAGATGTCCAGTCTATCTGGTTTAATTAGCATATTATCCTTTTATTAGTATAGATTCCTATTCCCTATGCATTATTTATAGAGCAGTGGATAACTTCATATTTGCCTTAAAAATATAAAATACTTTTGAATAAATTCTAATTCTGAAAAATCTTGGAATAAGAATTAAACTCTGAATATACAAAGTGTGACTTAAAAATAAAGTGATTGATTTTATAATTTGAAGATTTGAACTCATTCATCTAAATAAGGGTCATTCCCTTCTAAGTCATCCACATGGAAGAACATAAACTTATTTCACTGATGAAACAACTGCTCAAATAATTCATGAAGCTTCATTCTTGCAGTTACCTCTGGAGCTTGTGTTCACAATCATTTATCCATGAAACATTAACTTAGCATCTTCCATGGTCCAGTCACCATTTTTGTATTACTTGTATGATTTGCAGATGGGTAAGATTCTTTTTCAAACTAGAAATTAATGTAAACTACTTTAATAAATGTAGGATTGGCTAATATTTTGGTCTAAAACAAGGTGGAATAATAATTAGGCAAGTTTCTAAAATGGCTTTCAGCTGGCTTCCAAGATAATTCTAAACCTGATCTGATCAATAGTGTTGGAGTCACACAGCCTGAAAGTGAAACTAGCCCTATCATTTACTAGTTATGTGACCTTGTGCAAATTTGTTTCACTTTTCTACACCTCAGTTTCATCATCTATAAAATGGGAATAATAATATATTTACTGAATGTATAAGGGTTACTAAAAATTAAAATTAGTATATGATTATATTTTATAGTTTTCCTTTTTTTCATAAAATTAAATCAGTGACGATCATTTATGTCATCTATTCTATTCTTGTTAACATATAACTCTAGATATTTTTAAAATCACAGTTGTAGTGAGGTTGCAAACATTTTTTGAAGACTCCTAGCCTTGCAAACCAAACCAATGAAATAAAGCTTCAGAATTGTGCCTTTAATTCTGTAAATTTAATACTGATGCTTCATTCTGGAATGATGTAATTGTATAATACATGCTAGTAATGATATATCCTTAATTTGAGCACCTAGTTTTATTGCCAGTATCTACTACTAGCTTATGACTGGATTGCTTTTGTTGAGTACATTCTCAAAAGCATGGTTATTAATCTTCTTTGAAACTTTAAATTCGTGGTCTGCAAACTGCGGCTCTTGAGCCACATGCGGCTCTTTGGCCCCTTGAGTGTGGCTCTTCCACAAAATACCACGGCCTGGGCTATTTTGAAGAAGTGGTATTAGAAGAAGTTCAAGTTTAAAAAAAAAAAAAAACTTGCTCTCAAAAGAAATTTCAATCATTGTACTGTTGATATTTGGCTCTGTTGACTAATGAGTTTGCCAACCACTGCTTTAAATTATGTTAACATTATTTTTTTCCCATGAACAACTGAAAGATATAATTTGGTTATCTTTGATTATATTTTTCTTTTCACATATCAAATTGTTTGTCAATATGTCAACACTAAAAAGATTAATGCTGTTTGTTATAACATCAAGAGTATTAATAGTCTTATTTAGATGAGATGGGTTATAAATATTCCAGAGATGATCAATGCAGTATATCATTATGAAAAGAAATTCTGATGACTGAAGAAATGATGCATATTATTTTTAAACATTGAATGTAACGAAGTGACTGAAGTTGATTTTGCTTGCAACTGCAACTGTGCATTGCCAATGGAAAGAATAAATAAAATCTTCAAAAAACAAAAGTTCCAACAGAGTGTAAAATGTAGATATTCCGTGACTAAATGGTGGAAATCCTGTACTTTTTCTTCTTGTTAATTATAAATATTTTTGCTGCAAAGTCCTGTATAATCCAAAAAGTCCACCTGAACAAGAAAAAGAGTGAAAATCTATGTAGAAAGGCCAAACTCCATGACTGAACAAATGTTCTGATCATTTTCTACCAGATTAAAAAAGCAAAGATAGTATAGCCATCAAATGTACAGGCTCTATAGTCAGAATGCCTGAATCTAAAAACTAGCTTTGCCATTACTAATTGTGTGATCTGGAGCAGATTTATTTCACCTCTTTGCCCCTCAGTTTTATTATCTATAAAATGGGAATATATTCATCATGGATTACATGAGCTCATACATGTGAGTACAGAACATGTATGGCATATGATGAGTGATCATATTATAAGTGTTATTGAGATATTTTGTTTTTATTTAAATTTTAAAAAGTGATGTTTTCCTCCTGTGACCACTATTATAAAATATCTTTCATTTTATGTTTGCTCATGGTGGTCTGGGTCATAAAAGTATGTTTTGAATGAGGATTATTTAAAAAATTTTTAAATATTACGTTTGGTTAGTTGACCTATAAAGTTTTTTCAAACTCTGAGATGTGACAATAATTTAATTATTTGAAATATATATATATTATAATATCATAATATCATGAATGGCCCAGGAGCAATTAATCTGTTATTAAAGATAATTGCAATAATCAGTTAAAATGGCAACTGAAAATAGGTTCATAAGCCATCTATAATTACCAGATACTTTATCAATTATTTTAAGACAGAACTTGATTTTTTATCATGCGAATCAACATGAAATGTGAAAGGACAGACATGTGCATTGTGCACATACACAAAAAGCTAACTATTGAAGAATTAGACCAATTGGCAATTTGTGAAAATTTGTCTCTTTGAAAGAATTACATCCATAATTTAATTTTAAAAAACAACTCTGGCCCTAACTGGTTTGGCTCAATGGATAGAGCATCAGCCTGCGGACTGAAGAGTCCCAAGTTCAATTCTAGTCAAGGGCATATGCCCAGGTTGTAGATCAATCCCTAGTAGGGGGCTTACAGGAGGCAACCAATCAATTATTCCTTCTACTTGATGTTTCTATCTCTCTCTCCCTCTCCCTTTCTCTCTGAAATCAATAAAATATATTTTAATAGCCGAAACCGGTTTGGCTCAGTGGATAGAGCATCGGTCTGGGGACTCAAGGGTCCCGGGTTCGATTCCGGTCAAGGGCATGTACATTGGTTGCGGGCACATCCCTGGTGTGTGCAGGAGGCAGATGGTCGATGTGTCTCTCTCATCGATGTTTCTGCCTCTCTATCCCTCTCCTTTCCCCTCTGTGAAAAATAAGTAAAAATAAGTAAAATATATATATATATATTAATAATAACAACTCTGAATGATATGAAAGCAAAATAAAAACAAAAAATTCATTTGTTTTGGTATAAAAATGATAAAACTGTTAATTCCAGGAAATAAAATTAAGACAATATTTATTAAAAGTATAATGTATTCTAATTACTTGGTATTCTAAAGCAGTCAAATGTAAACTCAGAAATGATCACATTTAATATTACAATTCTATTTCTCAAATCTGCTCCCTCCTCTTTATCTACCCCCAAAACCTCAAATAGAGGATCCTTTAATCACTTGAAATAAGTACACAGAAATAATTCACATTTTGGTTCAAATAGACAACAGTAGCACTTATGTTATATACATTGGCAAATTACTTAATCTCTCTGTGCTTTTTTTTGGTTAACATATTTTTTTCAAATGAGGAAAATAATATCCAATTTGTAAGAACACCGACATGGTCAAAGGAGAATAATGGCCAAAGAGAAGTCTTAGGTGTGAAGTGATCAACACCCTAGGTTGTAACCTGTAGGAGCTGAGAGATGATACCTACTGCATTTTTTATTCTCCATACTGCCTACTATAAGTTAAATGTTAAATTCCTATTAAAAGGACCCCCATGAACCTCAACCTCTTCAGCTGAGGTTCTCCCAGTGACTAATGGGAAGGCTTTCTGCTGGAGACCTGAAGACAGTCAGTAGAACCTCACTCCTTAAAATGCCCTTTGACATTCTTACCTGAGTCCTGATATTCTCCATTCCCCCTGTCATGGAGGTTCCACCTAAATATTTTAGGTGCCGCTGGAGAGAAATGGGCTTCATCAGCAGTTTCCCACACAACTGGAGTAGCCACACATTCATTTGCTGCTCTCCCTTTCATCAGTAGGAGAGGTTACAACCATTTAGTTCAGCCCCATACGATGCCACCTTTGGGAAGGGGTATTGTTGGCAGTTTCTCTTACTCTATCTACTGCATTTAAGCTTTTATTTATTTTTTTCTCCATGAGAGTGGAGTCTTCTCATTGGGAAGGCTGGACTTTTACAAAGGGTCTCTTACCTATGGGTATCTGCCCAAGTCAGCACTCTTTTGCTTTTGCCCAGATATGGCCTAGAGAGGCTTTGACTGGTTTGTATGTTCCTGCTGGTGTCTTAGCCCATCCTGTGATCTGTCTGCCTACTACTTGATATAGAAGGAGGTGAGCCTCCTCTCAGATCCCTTGGTGGATAGTCCTGGATCTCACATCTTCCACAGATGTATTTTTGTTTGTGGATGGATGCCAAATTCAATTATTAAAGGGGGGAGACAAAAGGGAGTGATATCTATGCTGCCATGATGCAGATGTTATTGTAATGCAATCTTTAAACAATTAATTACTTTCCAAATCAGAGTCTGCCTAGACTCTAAAAAGCTGACATTGAGGGAGAAGGTTGAATGAAGTTCTAGTCACCCCAACTTTAGAGAGAATTAATAATAGCAGAACTCTAACCCATTCTTTACTTTAAAAAATATATTTTATTGACTTTTTACAGAGAGAAAGAAAGAGGGATAGAGAGTTAGAAACATCGATGAAGAGAGAATCATTGATCAGCTGCCTCTTGCACACCCCCTACTGGGGATGTGCCCGCAACCAAAGTACATGTCCTCTATTTACTGAGCCAAACTGGTTTCGGCCATTCTTTACTTTTTGATGGTGTCTTAGCTTGGACTGCTATAACAATGTACCATAGACTGCATAGCTTAAAACATCAACATCTATTTATTCAACAGTTATAGAGGCTAGAGTCTTAGATCACAATGTTGTATTGTTAGGTTCTGGTAAGAACTCTCTTTGTGGCTTACTAATGACTATCTTCTTGCTGTGTGCTCACATGGCCTTTTTTCAGTGCATGCAAATGGGGTGTGGAAAGAGAAAGAGAGACAATTCTTCCTTTTCTTATAAAGCTACCAATCTTCATGACCTCATATAAGCACAATTATCTCTCAAAGGCT
Source organism: Pipistrellus hanaki (assembly GCF_964339955.1). Taxonomy (NCBI): domain Eukaryota; kingdom Metazoa; phylum Chordata; class Mammalia; order Chiroptera; family Vespertilionidae; genus Pipistrellus; species Pipistrellus hanaki. The sequence continues at coordinate 15,938,520 of NC_140524.1, read as the reverse complement.
CTGTATATAAATACCATCATATTGGGGGATAGGGATTCAACATAAGAATTTGGTGGTGGTGGGGCACAATTTAGTACGAGACAGATGTACTGTTTAAGAGCCTGTATTTTTTGCTGGATATTTGGATTTAAGAACTGATTTTGTCATCTACTGACATTGGAAAGTTTTTCCAAATTTTGTGATTATTGTTCCTACCATATGGGCTTCTTGTGAAGTTAAAGCTAGATAAAGTATTTCAAATTATGCTAAGCACATAGCTACTATGCAGTAAATGTTAGCTGTAATTATTATTACTAGGAATTTTTGAAGAAAATTATATACCATAGTATTATTATAGTGTTATTCTTGAATGTGGAGACTGTCTGGGTCTTCTGAATATATTCAGTGAAATTATCAACAGACCCTTCTGTTTGGATATCATTTGGCTACTTGGTCACACTCCTCCATTCTGTGTCAAGGGCTATAAAACCACATTTGTATGTTTTGCTCATGTGCATACACAATCACAAAACTTTGGGAAAAGTGTGGTTGAAAAATTTGTGTTTGTATAAAACTTGGTGTTTATAAAAACAATTATGGATAAAAAATAGAAATTAATTTCATTGAATTTTATTTTTAATTCAAAGAAAATACTGCATATAATAATTAAATTAATGTGTTGACAAAACAAATGTTGTGTTTCACTTTGAGAATTAAAAATATTTCATGCTTTTGAACAAATTATGCAGAAGCAGATGAGATGAATATATTTAAAATTACATGAACATTTCATAAACAAATCCATTCTAGATTTTATTCATACACTAATGGTTTTTCTAATTGTGTTAATTATAGTTAAGAATATACATGAATGGTATTGGTAATGAAAGATGAGAAATTCTTTAAAAGAAAATTTCATTAAAAGTAAATCTCATATACTTGAATTTTTACTGTTTCTCCAGAGAAACCTTTACAGACCAGCCAAGAATGCTTGTTTAGTATATGCTTTCTGTCAAATTATTTGGATAAGAAAAGTATACCCACATTAAACAATTCTCTGAAATAATTTATCTGCTTCACAATCTATTGTACATTAGTGCTAAAAATAATGACACATAAAACATATGCAAGGTATGGGCTATTTAGAAAGGAATATTTTGAGAAATATTTTAGGTGTAAATAAATAAAAGACAATTTTTCTCCAAAAAGTTAAGTCATAGCATATAAGTTAAATAACCAAAATAAAGCTTTAGGCAGGTTCAGTAAAGCCATAAATCTAAGCTGTGACTGTAAACATATATCAGCTTTGTAGCTCTAAGAATAATATTTTAGAACAAGTTCTATAATGGGAAAATGGTGATGGTACATTATAAAGTAGGAAAATTCTATAAAGTAGGAGCAATCATGTCAGTTTTCATCTTTGGGTTATTGAACTACAGGTATTTTCTTTGTTTAATATTTTTCTCAGTATTACTTTTTACAAGTAGACATAAAAATTGTGTTTTTAAAGCTTTTTAAAGTGGAAATTATGGCACTAACCGGTTTGGCTCAATGGATAGAGTGTAGGCCTGTGGGCTGAAGAGTCCCAGGTTCGATTCTGGTCAAGGGCATGTATCTTGGTTGAGGGCACATCCCCAGTGGGGGGTGTGCAGGAGGCAGCTGATAGATGTTTCTGACTCTCTATCCCTCTAATTTCCTCTCTGTAAAAAATCAATAAAATATATTTTAAAAAATAAATAAAGTGGAAATTATAGATAGAAAAATCTGGTATCTGTTATCCAGTATATGTCATAAGGATATGCTGGTCCTGTCTCCTAACATTCAATGTTAGCTTTATAATGGGGTTCATTAACACTAGAATACTTTAATACTAGCGTAATAGAAATTGCTTTCATTAGGGATTTGCCAGTAATCCTATAATGTTTTGGGGAAATTTGACAGGGTCCTAAAATGGAGTTACAGATTTAGGACTTTCACATTTTCCTTCTCTACAGTATGAAAATAATGAGTTGCTTACAAGCCTTAAAGACATTCATGAATGTTTCAAATCTTTAAGTAGAATTTCAACACATCCTATAATGGAGACAATTGGAATAGAGGGAGAATAAGGATATTGTTCCTTTTCCACATGTTAATAATCAACCAGGCATTGATTTATAAATCTATGGCAGTTTTGAAAGCAATTATAGATCAAATAGATGCAGGGTTTTCTTAATAAGACTTTTCATAGTTTCATGACATAATCAATTCCAAAATAATCTTAAAATGTTTTTAAATATAAAAACAACTTGTTAAATTAATACTGACCAATATTTTCCTACCTAGAGCAAAGGAACAGTAAAAAAAAAAATGCTGTAGCTAAGGAACACCTTTGAGGTTGCTGTTAAGTTCTAATTTTGGGTATAATTTTAATACTGAATTTCTTTTCTGATTTATTATTGATACTGAAATTATATAAATTCTTACTTAAAACTGACAAATAATTTGGCAGCAGTATGTGGAATGGATGAAGTACAATATTAGGAGCATTGATTAAAATAGACTATTCTTGGCAGCCTCCTTCTAGTCCACCAGTGCAATGATTTTTTCAATCCTCACCCAAGGATATGTTTAATGATTTTAGAAAGGGAAAAGGAGAAAGAGAGAAAGAGAAACAGCGGCATATGAGAGAGAAACATTGATCGCTTCCCTCTCCCTCCACATTTTCCCTGACCAGGGTGGAACCTGCAACTTAGGTATGTACATTGACAGGGAATCAAACCTGCAACCTTTTGGTGTATGGGATGACACTCCTGCCAACTGAGCCACTCAGCCTGGGCACCACTGCAGCAATATTTTAACAAAAGACATTAATTTTTCTGCCATTTTTTTGTGTTTTTTTAAATGTCTACTAGAGCTCTAAAAAAGTCTTTCTTTTTTAAAAACCATTTTATTTATTTTTTACAGAGATGAAAGGAGAGGGATAGAGACTTAGAAATATCATTGAGAGATGAATATTAATCAGCTGCCTCCTGCAAGGGAATCGAACCTGGGATCCTTCAGTCTGCTCCTCTATCCACTGAGCCAAACAGGTCAGGGCTCTAAAAAAGTCTTTCTAACAATCCAGTAAACATGTGTCTAGTATTATTGGCAAATACATTGGAATATCTATCTAGGGAATATACTTTCTTCTAATTATTTATGAAAACTAAGACCTGATTTGCCTATCATAACTTTTCCATCATTTATCTCATTCTTTATTATTCCTTAATGATTACTGAGAATAACTTGAAATCCTTATCTGAAAGCTGTTTTAATAACCCAGAATACAATTTATCATTTCAAGATCTTAAAGGAAAATACTTTTTAAAATAGGGAAGTTATGCCAAAACCAGTTTGGCTCAGCAGTAGAACGTCGGTCTGCAGACTGAAAGGTCCCAGGTTCGATTCCGGTCAAGGTCAAGGGCATGTATGTTGGTTGCGGGCACATCCCCAGTAGGGGTTGTGCAGGAGGCAGCTGGTCGAGGTTTCTCTCTCATCAACATTTCTAGCTCTCTATCTCTCTCCCTTCCTCTCTGTAAAAAATCAATAAAATATATTTTAAAAAATAGGGAAGTTATGAGAATATATATAAAGAGAACAAAACATTAAAACTATTTTTATTTATTAAGTCAAGTGGCATAATTACCAAATAAATTAATGTGTAGGGGAACAAGGCACTCCCTATTATTCTATTCTATTCTATTCTATTCTATTCTATTCTATTCTATTCTATTCTATTCTTTCTTTCCCATTCTATTCTATTCCCTTCTATTCTATCCCATTCTATTCTATCCTATTTATCCTAGTCTATCCCATTCCATTCCATCCTATTTTTATTATATTTTAAAATTTAAAAAAATGAGGCTAAAATGAAATGAATATCTTGCTGAGAAACCTGAAAGGAATATTTAATTCATTACCTAAAGTTTATTTTTATGAGTAAGAGGCTATGTCTACATTTACATAAATTGTATGTGCTATGGGGTGTTGTGAAGTTGTATATCCACTTTGTCAGTTTCTTTATCTGTATAAAGGAAATAATAATAATGTATCCTCACAGAGTTGCCCTGATAAATGGACATACTAATTAATTAAAGCTCTGGCATAATTATTTTTATTTAATTTAAAATATAAATGTAAAAAACTGAATGGATTATTTATTGATTTTCATTTTCTAATTTTTATGTAATCAAATATTTTAACACCTCAATATTTAAAATATTTTATTAGGATTTTATCTTAGAACATATCATATTCCTGACATGATAAGTTATGTTTTTGCTTATAATTTGGGAGAAGTATTGACTTCTGAAATATTTGCTCTGACTCTTTTGCTGACATTTATAACAAAGACTTGAAAATAGCATAAATTATTTAAACTACTATTGTACATCAAAATATTTTTAAAGCAAGCCAGTAGATAATTGTTAGTTTCTTCTTAGGTACTGACAACATCCCTTCCATTACCCAAATCTGTTCCCCTTTTCAGTTTCTCTCAGACTGTAAATGTCTCCTTCCCTAGAATAATAAATATTTTAGACATAGAATATATAATTCTACAGTGGCACACTTTGTAGAGGTTCTTGCACACCCTCGCAAGTATATCCGTCATTAGAGGCACAGCCAATTCAGGATTGCCTTCTGGGAAACATATAGCAAAGTAAACTCTCATACCAGCTCATAACAAAACTATCAGTTCCTTTTAACTGAGATTGCCCTGTGTTTCATTTTTTGTATTATTCACCTCTAAATTTAGATGCCTTTCTTTTTTATCGAATTTATTGGGGTGACATAGTTTAACCAAATTATACAGGTTTTAGGTGCACAATTCTACAACCCATCATTGTCCATGATATTGTGTGTTCACCACCCAAGTCAAATCTCCTTCCATCACTATTTATCTTCCTTATACCCTCTTTCACCTCTCCCTACCTGACCTCCCCAAGCAATCATCACACTGTCATTCATGTCTATGAGTTTTCTATTTTTTGCTCAATCTCTCCATCCCCACCCCACCTGCCTACAGTTGTCAGTCTTATCTCTATCCATGATTCTGTCCCTATTTTACTTATTAGTTCATTTTGTTCATTAGATTCCACATATGAGTGAAATCATATGGTACTTGTCTTTCCCTGTTGAAAAGGGTAACATTCCTTCTTTTTTATGGACAAGTAGTATTCCATAATATAAATGTACCATAGCTATTTTATCCAGTCATCTACTGATGGATCCCTGGGCTGTTTCCAAATCTTGGCTATTGTAAGTAACACTAAAATGAACATAGGGTGCATATATTCTTTCAAGTATTATTTCTGGTTTCTTCAGATAAATTCCTTTAATTGAAATGGCTGGATTATAAGGAGTTTCATTTTTAATTATTTGAGGTAACACCATACTGCTTTCCACAGAGGCTGCACCAATCTGCATTCCTACCAACAGTGCACAAGAGTTCCCTTCTCTCTACATCCTTGCCAGCACTTGTTGTTTGTTGATTTATTGATGATAGCCATTCGCTGTATATATTGTATTGCTCTCACAAGACTAGCCATTTGGGGGAATCAAATATTCTCTTGTGTTTCCTTTTATCTTCCACAGCTTCTGAAACAGTATTTGAATTATCCTATCCAATCTAATAAAAAGGGCATATGGTAATTGACCCTAATGCCGTTGCAAAGATGGTGGCATTCACAGCAAATAAGGAGGGAACATGCTAATTGACTGCTATACCCTCAAAGATGGTGGTGCCCACAGCCACAAGATGGTGATGCCCAGTCCCCTCAACCCTACTGGGTTAGCAGGCACAGTCCCCTCACAGGCAAACCATGGATGGAAGCTACCCAGCTGGCCCGAGGTACAGGCTAGCCTCAGATGGTGGCTGCCCAGCCGCCCAGGGCTGCCCGAGGCTTAGGTAACCAAGGCTGGCCAAGGCTTGCGCTGCCATCAGTGGCTGTAGCAGAGGTGTGATGGGGTGTCACCTTCCCGTGATCACTGGGTCACCTTCCACCCCTGAGTGCTCCTGGACTGTGAGGGGGGCAGACTGGGCTAAGGGGACCCCCCCTCCAGTGTATGACTTTTCATGCACTGGGCCTCTAGTATAGCAATCAAAACTATAGGAAGTTTGTGAATATCTAGGTTAGAAACCACCCCTTAGACAGAACCCTTAACACTTTCTCAAATCTCTAGGTTCTGAGGCTTTCCCATGCTTGGGTCTGCCCATCTCTGCATCAGTGGTTGGGGTTTAACCTTTAACAATGCTGTGATGCGAATAGCCCCTATCAGACACAGAAAATAAGTCAAAGGGATAAGCAAAAAGTGAAATCTCAATTCTAACCTATTTTTAAAAAAATATTGACTATGATGTGGCCAAGTAGGATTATTCTAATTAAAATTTTACTTCCATAGAAATAGTGTCATTTTATTTTCATTAAATCACTTCAATTTTTAGCTCTAAATTTGTATTCTACATTGACTCCTCAAGAGTTGCCAAAATTCCCAGAGTAGAATAATTAAGGAATGTTGTAGAAATACAAAATGAGGGCTGTGAACATCTAGGACTTACGGCCAGATCATGAACAATTCCTTAGGAAAAATGTTCTGAACCCCCCAAACTAGGTTTGGCCCCTATATTATATGCTCTAATAAACCACATATATATTTTTATAATTATTTTATTTTAGGCTGCAAATGTGTTAGTGTTTTTATCTGTTCATGGCCTAGGGTAGGGATCTAAGGTGGTTAAAAAGCTGCCTGGTGGCTGGAGAGAGTGACTTAGGCAAAAGCCCTGATACCATGGAGTTGAGATGGTCCTGTCAAAAGCTGCTCATCTCCAAGAGCTCTTATCTGTGCCTTTGGAAGGCTCCTAGCTTGAGGATTAGTCAGCACTTCCAAGGTTAGTCAGGTGGTTGCTCATCTTCTTGATGAGATTCACCTTCACATCTAGGTAATAGTTGGCTCTCCAGAGTCTCACAGAGATGAAGTCTGTGAGGGCAGAACCCAAAATGTGAAGATCCAAAAGGCTCTGGTTCATGTACTTCTCCAGGGCCATGGCATCTTCTATTGACTCCAGTCTACACCTTCACTCATCTTGCGACAGCTTCTGCACATCCTGGGCAAGAGCACAGTTTCTGTACTAATTTTTCATCTACAGGAGACACTCAGCACCTTTGCATTTCTCCAGGGCCATCTCACAAAAGAAACCATCAACAAAACAACAAGAAAGCCCACTGTATGGGAGAACATATTTGCAAATGTTGCCACTGATAAAGGTTTAATCTCCAACATCTACAGACAGCTTATACAACTAAATAAAAGGAAGATGAATGATCCAATTAAAAAATGGGCAATGGGTCTAAATAGAATATTTTCAAAAGAAGACAGAAGGAAGGCCAAGAGGCACATGAAAACATGCTCAAAGTCACTAATTATCTGAGAGATGCAAATCAAAACAACAATGCAGTACTATCTCACACCTGTCAGAAAGGCCAACATCAACAAATCAACAAACAACAAGTGTTGGCAAGGTTGCGGAGAAAAAGGAACCCTCGTGCACTGCTGGTGGGAATGCAGACTGGTGCAACCACTGTGTAGAACAGTATGGAGTTTCCTCAAAAAACTGAAAATGGAACTCCCATTTGACCCAGTAATCCCACTCCTAGGATTATATCCCAAGAAACTAGAAATACCAATCAGAAAGGATATTTACATCCCTATCATCATAGCAGCACAATCTACAATAGCTAGGATTTGGAAACAGCCTAGGTGCCCATCAGCAGATGATTGGATCCAAAAACTATGGTACATCTACATAATGGAATACTATGCTGCCATAAAAAAGAAGGAATTCTCATCATTTGCAGCAACCTGGATGGAATTGGAGAACATCATGCTGCGTGAAATAAGCCAGTCATTGAAAGAGAAACACCACATGACCTCACTCATTTATGGATAATAAAGATTATAAACTGATGAACCAAAAGATAGATATAGAGACAGTAAAGCAACAAGCAGACTGTCAAATTACAGCGGGGAGGGGAGGAAGATCTGGGGGAGATAATAGATCAACCGAAGGATTTGTATACATGCATATAAGTACAACCAATGGACACAAAACTCTGGAGAGGGAGGGCATGTACGGGAGGGGGGGGGCAATGGTAAGATATGTACACAGATAATTTAATAAAAAAAAATAAGGGGAAAAATAAAATAAAATAAAAAAAGAAAGAAGTAGCCCATGCATTCCATGGTCACATGGTCACCTTCTAAATAGAAACCCACAGAGTGATAGATGTGGCCTGCAGATGCAGGTGAACATGCAGTTGATGGCAGTCACCACCTTGATGAGATAATTCTGACTTAGGGAACTCATGATTAGTAATAAGGAGCTTACCACAGAAAAACAAAACCAAAAAAGTGTTGGTTGGTCCCAGAAGCAGAGAATGTTCCCAGAAGTACTAACTGGAGAGGAAGTTGGATGGTGGTTGGAAGCTGGAAGAAGGGGAATCCCTGCATCTATCCCATCAAACAATATTGAAACAAGAGATAGATCCACAGCACCACTAGATAGGCATGCTACCTATTTCATTTTTATACTAGAAGCCTGTTGCAGGAAGATTCCTGCCAGAATAGGGCTTCCTGCAGCCTGAGCGAAGGATAGAAGAAAGTGAAGCCCACTGCCACCATCCTGAGCTTTCCCTCTTGCCACCAACCCCCCCCTGCGCTATCCCTCCTGTTGCTGCAGCTGTCCCACTTTCCACTTTCCCTGCCTCTTCCTTCTACGCTGTTTTCAATCTTTGCTCCATGCCTGCATATGCAAATTAACCACCATCTTTGTTGAGTTAATTTGCATACATGCTCTGATTTGCTGGTAGTGTTGTGGAGTGATGGTCAATTTGCATGTATCTCTTTTATTAATGTAAATATTTTTAAATCTTCAGAAATGTTACAAGAAGAGTGTAATAAATCATGAATAAACTTTACCCAAATGCTCCAAAACAAAGATCAGAGCAGAAATGAATGAGACAATAATAAAAAAAAACATTAGAAAATATCAACTAAACTAAGCACAAGTTTTCAAAAATATTAACAAAATTGACAAACCTTTCTAGCTAGACTGGCTAAGAAAAGAAGAAAAAGACTCAAATAAAATAATAAGTGAAAGAGGAGACATTACAACTGATACCTCAGAAATGTATAAGATCATAATAGACTACTATGAACAATATACACTAACAAATTGGGTAACCAAAAGGAAATAAATTCCTAGAACATAACAGTTGCTAAGAATGAATTATGAAAAAATAGAAAACCTGAACAGAGCAATAATGAGTAATGAGATTGAATCACTAATAAAAAAATTTTTCCAAGAAAGAAAACTCTGGACTAGATGGTTTCTCAAGTGAATTCTACTCAAAATTTCAAAGTATTGAACATAAATCCTTCTCTAACTCTTACAAAAACTGGAAGAAGAGGGAACACTTCAAAACTTATTTTACAAGGCCGTTATTGTCCTTAGCCTTTTAATGACACCACAATAGAGAAAATTACAGGCTGATATCACTGATGAATACAGGCAAACAAAATTTCAATAGAATACTAAAAAACCTCATTAAATAGCATATTAAAAGGATTGCACACCAGGATTAAGTTGGATTTATCCCTGGCAAGCAATGATGTTTTAATATATGCAAATAGATAAATATGATATGTAATATTATTAGAATGAAAAATAAAAACCATATAATCATCTTAATAGATGAAGAAAAAGCATTTCACAAAATACAAAATCCTTTCATGATAAAAACTTCAACAAATTTGTTATAGAAGGAATGGACCTCAACATAAAATCTATATATGGAGTCAAAAGCTAATATCATATACAATACTAAAATTGAAAATGGAACTGGGGTGGGAAGGCAGGGTGAGCAGCAGAGGTGTAAACTTTAAAATGTATGGATATTGCTAAGACAGACAGTGTGCAGATAACCAGTCACAAGGCAGTGAGGCAAGCATATATACAAAAAAGTGTGTGCTCCCCTTCCTTCTCCCCTGGCTCAGGGTACCTTGGATAACTGTGGTCCTGTGGGTAGGAACACATCCCTGCAACCACGTGGCTTATGGCCATGTGGGCCTCCACTCTTAGTCTAATGGACTTTTATTAGCTTGGATATGCTGAATTATTCCCGACTAACATGGAAAGGAAGCTCCAGACACTGGCTTGCTCCTGGCACCTTAGCTGCTCCTTTTCTAGGACTGGCTTCTCCCAATAAACTTTGGTTCCATTAATCATTTTTGTCCTCAACTTCATTCTTCAATTTTCGCAAGCCTAACCTCAGACTGAAAACACCCACATTTTTTTATCTCAGAACTAAGTCTGAAGGCAGTACAGAGATAATCCATGCCTCCTCCTCCTCCTCCTGCTGCTCATACATTAAACTTCAGCCCATGGATCTCTCTCTGATTCTCAAACACAGCAAGCTCCATACCCGAAAAGCAGCAAAACCAGACAAGTGACAGTGTGGCTGCCTCAGGAACAGCTGTGTTGACTAATGACCTCCCTGAAAGAGCACACCTAGAAAGCTGATGAATATTCTATTGAGACACTCCCATGGGACCGCCCCTAAGATTTCCACCTGAAAAGAGTTCTTGATAACATTATGTAGTTAATATTGCCAGGTTCTTTCCCAGAGCCTCCCAGAGATCTTGGTAATTGTGATTTGCAGTTTGGGTGGCCTCCACTAGATGGCAATCATAGCCTCTGAAGTACAATCTTCTTTGTATTCTTTTTAATATGATATTTTTGTATTTAAAAACAAAAGGTATGGATAAATCATACATTTATATTATACATTTATATACCATATATCAAATTAATCTGCAGTAATAATTGAATAGATCAACCATTTGAGTTCAATATAAAACAACCACTTAAGCATTCAGAGGATATTCTACAGTGTAGAAAAGTATGAAGTCACTACTTTTTTCCTTAACTATGACTTTCTTCCATCAGACCTGGCGAAACCTGCTAGCTTCCATCTCTGGCAATTATCCAATTCTGCAATACTGACAAAAAAAATGTGGGTTCTCAGACACTTCTCAGCCTACTAAAGATACTGCTAATGGATTATTTACCCAATAGACCCTTGTTCCTTTTTTGATACGAGATTGGCTTTTTGAAGTTGAATTTTTAAAGAAAAAATTGCCAATACAAAACTAAGTTTAATATTGACATGTGCCTTATTTATGTACCAGAGGCCCATTGCAGGAAGATTCTGGCAAGAATAGGGCTTCCTCAGGCCTATTCCTGCAAGAATAGGGCTTCCTGAGGCCTCCTCCACCGCCCCACCTGCTTCCCTCCTGTCTCTGCCACCCTGTTTGCTTCCCCACAGCTTCATTCCCTTCTGCAACATTTGGATTCCTTCTATGCTGTCTTCAGTCTTCACTCTGTGCCTGGAGAAGATTATGCAAATTATTTTGGTTTGGTTAATTTGCACACTCACTCCTGATTGGCTGGTGGGTGTAGCAGAGGTAAGGTTAATTTGCATGTTTCTCTTTTATTAGATAGAATGTTTGTATCAGTAACTAAAGGCTAAATAAAGCTGTACCAACAATATGAAACAAGTTTCTTGGTTGCCCTGATAATCCTATCTAATAAAAGAGCAATATGCAAATTGACTGTCACTCCAAGACACAAGATGGCCACCCCATATGGTCAAAGATGGCTGCCCCCATGTGGACACAAGATGGCTGCCACAAGATGGCTGTCAGGGGAGGGCAGTTGTGAGAAGTTGGGGGTGACCAGACTGGTAGAGGAGGGCAGTTGGGGAGGACCAGGCCTGCAGGGGAGGGCAGTTATGGGCAATCAGGCCAGCAGGGAGGGCAGTTAGGGGTGACCAGGCCATCAGGGATGTCAGTTGGGGGTGATTGGGCCATCAGGGGAGGGCAGTTGGTGACAAGCAGGCAGCAGGGAAGCAATTAGGCATCGATCAGGCTGGCAGGGGAGTGGTTATGGGTGATCAGCTCAGGCAGGCCAGCAGGTGAGCAGTATGGGAGCCAGCATCCCGTATTGTGAGATCAGCCCTAAATGGGCAGTTAAACATCCTATAGGCCAGGGGTCCTCAAACTTTTTAAAGTGGGGGCCAGATCACGGTCCCTCAGAGAGCTGGAGGGCCGGACTATATGAACTACTAATTCCTACTGTAACACCTCGACTGCGCTCACTGCCCAAAAAACCTGGCGGGCAGGATCAGACTCCTCTGCGGGCCGCATGTGGCCCGTGGGCCGTAGTTTGAAGACCCCTGCAGGCATTCCAAATTGGAGAAGGTGCAAGCTGGGTTGAGAGACACCCCCTTCAGTCCACAAATTTCATGCACTGGGCCTTTAGTTTTAATAATAATGAAATGATAGGCTATGATACAATATAATACAAACAATATAACATACTAGAAGCTCAGTGCATGAAATTCATTCAAGGGTAGGGTTCCTAGGCCTGGCCAGCAATCAGGGCCAACATGGGCCTTCTGACTGCCACCAGGGCTTTCCTCCCCCTGCTGCTGGCTGCTGGCTGGGGCCTTTGTTCTGCACAGGCCCCTGGTCAGCGCATGTCATAGCAAGCGATCAAACTCCAAGGGGCACTTTGCATATTAGCCTTTTATATATATATATATAGATAGATAGATTAGAACAAACCAAAGGGTCATAGCTTCTTTCTAAACTACACCCCTAGATTTGATCACAAATAAGAATACTTTGTACAATCTCATCTTTTCATTGAATTCAGACTATGTCTTCTTTGTTAATAATTTTTAGACTGAGAATGTCTATCTCAAAAGAGAAAAAGAGAAATACTGTATTGTTTTGACCAAGATATAATGTCCATTAGCTTTTTCTGATTCAGTAATTATAAAATGATGTATTTTCTATGAAATGACATGTTCTCTGAGGAATGTACTGTGGGCAAGAATAGAGGCCATAGGGTAATGACAACCCAATTTACATACTCTGTAGCATTTTGTAATGCTGAGTTTGAGTTCTCATTGTAAGACAATGATCTCACTTTTTCTTCATTCTGCCTAGGAAAATATTCTGTTGCTGGAACCTGATGTAATTTTGTAATTTGGAAACTGTCTTACAAAATTTAGAGAGCAAACTGAAGAGAGGTGAGTTGATTATATAAATGATGAAAATATTGATTCTATAAGGCCAGCTCTACATATATATAATGATAAGATGGTACAAAAATAGTTCAGCCATGGTAACTGGTGAGAAGAGCTGAGCCATATATGCTATGTTTTATGTAAATGGCCAGCCTTAAGTTAGAGTAGCATCATACCCTCTTTAAGGTGGAAGGGACCCTACAGTCCATTTCTAATTCAATCTCCTTTCTAATTCAAATGTCCCTTTTTCAAAGTGCTTGGCATATTGGTAACCAGCCTTTCTCTCATCCCTTTCAGTAATAAAGGATCTCACTAACTTAAATATTTGTTGAGGCATCAGGCATCTCATAATAATATTGTAATAGCTTACACTCAAATGAATCTTAAAAAGGCAAATTTCCAAATCTACAAGAATGGTAGTAAACATTTTTTATACAAGTAGTATATTGAAATATTAAAGGTTATATGAATTTGGAAATAGTGGAAGAAAATTTTGTGAATTAATATAATGGAAGAGAAAATATGTGTGTGAGATTTTTGTGTATCATTTGCATTTTTCAGACATTTTGATCACTAAATGACTCTGGAGAGGCCTCTTTTAAAACTCTTCAGTTTGTGTTTCAAAGATTAGTTATCTTATTGAGTATTCATAACCACTATTTATTGAGTTGTGCTATGTGTTCCACAATATGGGAAATGGGGTATATTAGTTGCACAGTTATCATTAGTTACTGAAGAACCGTATCTTAAACCATTAATTTAACTACAAATATGACTACTTAACGCTAGATCACATTTAAGTTTTCAAATCTGATCATATACATATATTTTAAAAAGATAACTTAAACCATATGCATATAAAATAATCTTCCATGTAGTATGACCCAAGCAAAACAAAATTATGAAATATTTAAAAATGATAATGGCTGTGTGGTACTTTTGTGTTCAATATATTGCTGCACATATTACAAAGAAGTGTTATTTGAAAAAGATGAGTGACTATATTAAGACCAGAGGACATATACTAGTAGATGGATATGCTAGATACTTCAAAGTAAAAGTGTTGTGTAAGTGACCAAGTCACTATCTGGTGATATGTCTATTAAAGGGCACAATTTAAAGAGGCAGGAAAGGTTTTAAATGTTAGCTTAGAACTTTCATGAGTAGGGACTCTGTATTAATTCCTATTAATATAAATTTACTGGTTTAAATGATGCAAATTTATTATCTTACAGTTAAGGAAGTCCAAAATGTAAAATGAGTCAGCATAGCTGAGTTCCTTTTGAAGCTTCTAGAGGAGAATCCATTTCCTTGCCTTTCCCAGCTACTAGAGGCCAGCCATATTTCTTGATTCATGGCCCTTTTCTCTATATTCTAAGCTAGCAACATCGCATCTTCAAATATCTCCCTCTCTACTCTTTTTCTATTCCTCTTCTTCCCCCACCCACCACAAACACATACAGAGGCACACCCCTCTGTCCATCATCTCATCTCCTACTCTGGACTTTGAGCCTCTAGTCTCCTCCTCCTTCTTCTTCTTCTTCTTCTTCTTCTTCTTCTTCTTCTTCTTCTTCTTCTTCTTCTTCTTCTTCTTCTTCTTCTTCTTCTTTTAATATATTTTATTATTTTTTTACAGAGAGAAAGGGAGAGGGATAGAGAGCTAGAAACATCGATGAGAGAGAAACATCGACCAGCTGCCTCTTGCACATCTCCTACTGGGGATGTGCCCACAACCAAGGTACATGCCCTTGACCGGAATCGAACCTGGGACCTTTCATTCCGCAGGCCGATGCTCTATCCACTGAGCCAAACCGGTTTCGGCTCTAGTCTCCTTCTTAAAAGCATTTTTGTGATTACACTGAGCACACCTAGATAATCCAGACTGATCTCCCCATCTCAAGATCCTTAACCTTAATAACATCTATAAAGTCTTTTTGTACCATGTAAATTAATATATTTACAAATTTTGAGGATTGAAACATAGACATCTTTGGTGGTAACTTTTCTCTATCTATTTGTATGTAGGTATATGATGTAGATGACCTAAATGTAGTAGTTATGTAGTTGTTGTATTTGTATTTTTTTAAAGAAATACAGTCCCCCAAAGTAAAGAAAGTCTTAAAATGTTTATTTTTGGTCAAATTCTTGTTAAGAAGTAAAATATCATGACCATAATTAAATATATTAGTGATGATTCTGTTTTTAAGTATTGATAAGAATAGTCCTATTATAAAGTTTAAACTAGAAATTCCAATAGAATGTTAGAAGGTCATTCTGTCATTGATTTACCTATGAAAAAATACAATTTTTCACAAGCTTCTTTAAACAGCTGTCTGAATTCTGCTCCTCACATCACACTCATTTTTATGCTCTTTGCCCCAAGTTATTACAACATTGACAAATATTTGAAGAGCAATCATTTGCTTCAGTATATATAGATTTAAAATATAAAGATAGTGTCTTATATTAGATAGTATGGTCCTTGAATAATAAATATATTCCCTTCCAGTGTTCTTTTCTACCTATGCAAATGATACACATTTGATGTTTAATAGGTCTTATATGCTTTATTTGTGCATGATCTGGTTTTTAGAGATAACTGTATTCTAATTGGTTTGAATCAAGCTACTGATACAAATATGACAATATAGCCAGAATAAAAAATATTTCTACAATTATTCCCTTTTGCACTATTGATTAAAATATGAATGCTTACAAATAGTTCTGTAGAGCTAGTCTATTTGAATAGTTTGTAATTATATCCATTCTCTATTGTTTATATTCAGGACTATGGCACTAACAAGAAAAAATGATAGGCCAAGTACATGTATTCATAGTAACAACTCTAGGAGAACATTATGATTGTGATTACTTGTATTTGGCTAGCACAAAATCAACATGTTTCTCAATAAGATTGCTAAGGAAATACCAGTATACCAGTGTGTACAACATGATAATATATATATATATATATATATATATATATATATATATATATATATATTTCAATACTTCTTCTCAATACTTTTAGGCTTATTGAGTTTATGAGAACATATATTCATAGGGAAAAGACTTTGGGATTAGTATAAAAAATATTAATAAGCATGATAGAAATGACCTACAGTGATAAGGAAAATGATGATACATAAAGGTAAGGAATGATTATAAAGGTAATGAATGATTCAGCTTTTATAGAAAGTCTAGGAACTAACTAAACCATAAATGGAGTATAGTATAGCTTTATCAATACTTTTGAGCTAATGGAAAGAAACAGCAGAAAGCTTTGCTGGCAGTCCTTCAAATGAAAATATGCTCACTGAAGAAATGGTCCACCTCATATTGAATGTGAACAGATTGTAGGTCAGAGGGACAAAACGGATGATGGCAAATGACAGAGGGAAACAACTAGCTAGAGACCTTAATTAAAGCAACTCCACTTGTTTTTGTGTTAAAAAAGAAAGAGTGGAAAAGGTAAGAAGCTGCCCAAAAGGAAATAAATAAAAATTGTCTCTATAACATAGGTTCCTTTCAAAAATAACTTCACCAAGAAAGTAATCTAATATTATTCTAATAGCATAGAATTTTATCATACAACAGAACCAGTATGTCAATTATCTACAATAATAAAAGCATAGTATGCTAATTAGACCAGACAGCTAAATGACCTTCCAGCTGTCCTTCTGGAGGACCTTCCAGATGAAGCCTAGGCAAGCCACAGCAACTGTGAGGGCTGAATCCCTTGCATGAATTTAATGTATCAGGCCTCTAGTATCTCAATAAAATTGAAAAAAGAAATAGAAGAGAAGGTAAGTTTTCTATTTCATGTATCTCCCCAAAATAACTAGCATAAGACTTTACATAAGTAGGAAATTCAACAAATGCTAAAATCTGTCAGATTGTGTATATTCACAGTATATTATCAAATAATGTATTCCATCAGTCAATTTTTCACAACATATAGTACTTAGTCTCTGAGTGTAACTGTTATAGGATTTTTTTTTTTGGGGGGGGGAGATAATTCACTTAGGCTACTAAGATACTATCAAAAACATTTTATAGTCAATTAACTGACACCAAAGTAATAGAATAATCAATACCTTAATAATGCAATTATTAGATTGTCCCCACAATTTCAAAATGACTAATACCAAATCGTCCTAGCCAGTGTGGCTCAGTTGGTTGGAGCATCGTCCATGTACCAAAAAGTCATGGGTTCGGTTCCTGGTCAGGGTACCTGCCTAGGTTGTGGGTCCAATCTTTGGTCAGGTTACATGCTGGAGGCAACTGATCAGTGTTTCACTCTCACATTGATGTTTCTCTGTCTCTCTCCCTCTCCTTCCTCTCTCTCTAAAATCAATAAAAGCATGTTCATGGGTGAAGATTTAAAACGTTTTAAAAATTATTAATCTTATTAGGCTGATTTTGCCTTCAAGCCAATAAGGATGATAAAGCTAACTTTAAAATAGCTACTTTTTTATTATTGATTATGGTCTCACATAATTGTCCTTATTCCCCCATTCCCATCCCAAACCCCTCCCTAGATATGCCCCCCCCCCCCGTTGTCCATGGCCACTGGCTAGACCCATATGTATGCACACAAGTCCTTTGGTTGATCTCTTCCCCTTACCCCCATGCCCCCTTATTTTCCCTCTGAGGTTTGAGAGTCTGATCGCTGGTTCTTTCTCTGGGTCTGTTTGTGTTGTTCATTATTTCCTCTAGATGTATGAGATCATGTGATCCAAGAAATACCCTTGTAAGAACCTAAACTGCTACTTTTTTACTTGGGGAAAAACTTATATCCAAGGAGACTCAATAGATCTGTGTCTCATTTTAAATTGATCCAATAATAAAGCACAAAAATAATAAGAGGCTGAAAACAATTCAAGAAAGTATATTATTTCTAGTTAATCAGCTTCCATTTTGTAATGATCTAGGAGTGATAATGCTAACATGACCTTGATATTATTTCCTGGTTAGAATAGCTACATGTCAACTGCAATATAGTGAACAGAAAGTATGCTCACTACTAAGTTATAGGTGCTCCTTACCTATGATGAAAAGAAACTATTCTTCCTGTAAGTAGTAGTTTATCAGATGATATTTTTGCAAACACTAAATCATTTCTTAATTTCTCTTTTTTATCCAGACATTTTTCACTAAAACTGGTAAATCTTTCAATAACAAGAGTTCAATATACAAGATAAAATAACAGAGATAGTGGAAAAGGCTTCTAAGGAATGAAGTTTATTTTTGTGCTTATACTTGGAAAATTGTTACTGTAGTAATTTGACTTTATAACATACTTATTATTGTCATTGATGCAAGAATTACCCCTTCCTCACTCTCAATTCCATACAAGTGCAACAATATACATGCACATTTCAGTATACATTAGGGATATTTGCTGTGTTTGAACTGCTTGATAATCATACCACTAAAAACTGAATTAATGCTATTTGACATAGAAACCAGATGGAAGAATAGGCAAAGGTTGTGTGTAATGACCCCACTATATAGGGGACAAATCCATCTTTTGCCAATATGTACTTACAAATCTCACTAGGGATTCTCACTCACTTCTGTATGCTCATGTGCCATCTGAGCCCTGTCCATCTGTGACTCACCTTCAGGCCAAGAATCACTTGTGTTTTAATCCCAATGAAAATAAAACTCATGTATAAAGTCTTGCTTCTTCTAGCACATATTTGCATACTAAGTATATCACTTGGCAATTGCCTCCTCTGTACCCACCCTGAATTAAGAAAGAATAAAGAATCCAGCTAACTATCTTCTGACCCATAAGAAACCATTACCATAATGGCAAATGATATTTAGCATTAAATGTCTTGCAGTGACACAGGAGGTATATCATGCATGATTTCTACTTGCTTATAAACATGGCACATCAAGACATCTATATGGACCATGGTTAAGTGGCATAAATACTAAACTGTTATGTATAGCCAACCGAAAAGGAAAATAATAGTGAGAATGACTCTAAAAGATAAAAATTGCATTGTAAATATAAACTGCTATTAATTTGCAGATAAAACCTAACTATGTATAAGACACAGGGTTTGACTTAACTTCTAGAAATCTTCAGTATATATGGAAATATTCTATCCTTACAAATAACTAAATGAATGTATTTTGGGGGGTGTAATTATTATTTCTGTTATTACTATTTTTATTATTTAGTATCAGATATTGATTCAATAGAAAGCACTGGTCAAGCCGAAACCAGTTTGGCTCAGTGGTAGAGCGTCGGTATGAGGACTGAAAGGTCCAGGGTTTGATTCCAGTCAAGGGCATGTACCTTGGTTGTGGGCACATCCCTGGTAGGGGGTGTGCAAGAGGCAGCTGGTCGATGTTTCTCTCATCGACATTTCTAGCTCTCTATCCCTCTCCCTTCCTCTCTGTAAAAAATCAATAAAAATATATTTAAAAAGAAAGAAAGAAAGAAAGAAAGCACTGGTCAAATACTTAGCAGTGAGATATCTTCCTCATGTGTCACACTGATAAGCATTATTATATGTGCATCCCTTCTGAAGTCATGTTATCAAAGAAGAAAACTTTTATCTTTTTTATGATAGCCATTTTAACAGGTATCATTGTGATTTGAATTTTCTTGATGAGTAGTGATATCAGGCACCTCTTTATGTATCTGTTAGCCATTTGTATGTCTTCTTTGGGAAAATGTTTATTTGGATTCTTTGCTCATTTTAACTGGATTGTTTTTACTTGTGATGTTTTTGCTATTGAAGTCTATGAAATCTTTCTGTGTTTTGGATATTAACCCTTATTAGATGTATGGTTTGCAAACATATTCTTCTAGTCTGTAGATTTCCTTTTTATTTAGTTGTTTGTTTTCCTGTACAAAAACATTTTATTTTGGTGTAGTCTAGCATTAATTTTTATTTGTTGTTTATACTTTGCTTTTATATCGAAAAAAATAATTGCCCAAGCCTAATGTCAAGGAGTTTTCCCCTAAGTTTTCTTTTAGGATACAGGTCTTATGTTTAAATCTTTAATCCATTCTGATTTAATTTTTGTGAGTAGTATAAAATCAAGGGTTTAATTTTAGGCTCTTGATTCTATTCTTTGGTCTTTGTGTCCTCTTTTATATCAGGACTACACTGTTTGATTATTTTAGTTTTGTAGTACAGTTTGAAATCAGAAAGAGTTAAGCCTCGTCTTCAGGTTTACTTTGGCTATTTGAGTTTTAGGGAAGTTTCAGACAAATTTTATGATATTTTTTTTTCTCTTCCTGTGAAAAATATCATTGGAATTTTTATATAGATTGCACTGAAAATATAGGTGATTTGGGGTACTATGAACATTTACCAGTAAGCAAAATTAATTTTTTTTCAATCTATGAACACAGAATATCTTTGCATTTGTTTTTGTCTTCCTAATTTTCTTTTGTCAAGTCTTGTATTTTTCTTTGTACCAATATTTCATTTATTTGGTTAAATTTATTCCTAAGTATTTTGTTATTTTTGATGCTATGCAAATGGGATTTTAAACGATTTCTATCTTAGATATTTTGTTTTTATTGTATAGAAACACAACCAAATTCTGTATGTTGATTTTGTGTCTTGCAATTTTGCTGCATTTGTTCATTAATGCTGTTTATTGGTGGATTCATTTGGATTTTCTCTATATAAGTCCATATCACCTGCAAACAGAGAAAATTTTACTTTTTCCTTTACAATGTGGATGACTTTTATTTTGTTTCTCACGTGATTGCTCTAGCTAGGACTCTCAGTACTATGAATGGTGAGGGTTGGAACCACTATATAGTTCTTTATCTTTCAATCTTTCACCATTGAGTATGGCAACAGCTCTGTGTTATATATGACCTTTATTATGTTGACATATATTCTTTCTGTACTCAGTTTGGTGAGAGTTTTTAATTATGAATGGATGTTGTATTTTTCTCTTTTGTTTCTGATTTTATTTATTTTAGGTAGTCTTAATTAGTCGTCTTAGTCTAGCTATTGATTTGTCAAATTTGTTTATCTTCTCAAAAAACAAAACAAAACAACAACACAGCTCTTAATTTCGAAGCTTCTTTCTATTGTTTTTCTGGTTACATTTTATTTATTTTTGCTATAATCTTTGTTATTTCTTTCCCTATGCTCACTTTGGGTTTAGTGTTTTCTTGTTTTGTGTGTGTTTTTTTCTAATTTCTTAAGATGTAAAGGTAAGATCAGGATATCATGGCCAATCATTCTGATTCCTTTCAGTTTAAATATTAATAATTTATCCCACTGTATGCACCTCTTAGACTAAACCATGGGTATAAATTCATTTAATCAGTTGCTAATGCCTCTAGTACATATGAAGAATCATGTACTTAATAAAGAGATAGGGAAAATATTCAGCAATAATTAATAGAGTGCCAGGGAGAACAACATGAGGAAGAGCTACTTATTTGGCATCCTGTTATGATTTTCAGATTGTGTGTATTAAAAGGCCTCCTAAGAGAACAAGTTGATCACTCACATAGACTTTATTTATAAAAGAAATCTTTTTTTGAAGGATAGCAACTATTCAGATGGGAGAAAAATAGTTAACGCAATATAGTAATCAAGATCATAACTATCTAAGACACAAGAATTCCCCCTCCAGGAATCTATTCTAAGTAAATAAAGATGTAGCAAAACAAGGTTGTAAAAAGATATTCATCACGGTGTCAGGTCGAAAAAAATAGAAACCATCTAAATCACTCAAAAGAGGGTACAGGTAAAACAAATCACAATGCATCCATGAGTAGAGTATTCTGGGGTCCTAAAAATATACAGATACTAAAAGTCTATTAGGATATTACATATAAAGTGAAATCACAATAATAACAATAATAATAGTAATAACCACAACATTTACTGAGATCTATGTGCCAAGAAATATACCAATTGCTTTACTCACTTAAATCTCACAATTTCTCTTTGAGTTATGGAAAGTTACTTTCCCTATTTTAAAAATGAGAACTACAGCCTATAGTGATAGGGCTATAGTTCATGAATATAATTGTATGTATGCTGTGTGCATCACTGTGCACTAATGTGTTGGAAAGATAACTGAAATGAAATGTATCAAAATATTAAAATATCTTTATACTTATATGGGTTATTTTATTTTATTCATATAGACATACATATATGGTGTGTGTATGTGCATATACATATGTAACTATCTATGTATATTTTCCAAATTATATAGTGAGCATTGATGTCCTTTATAACTAGAAATGTAAAGTATCACAAATACACCATATCCTTCACCCACCTGTTTTTGGCTTTCACCTTGTTGGTGTGGCCCAAAAATATAAAAATATTTTAGTGAAATTTTATTGTGTCTTGTGATGACAGAAAGGTCAACAAAATAGTCATGATTGAATTTACCATGGAAAGTATTAAACCCACTGTTTTTTATTGTGTCTGTGTATGTGTGAAAGCACTATAATGAATTTTCCTTGAGTGCCCCACATTCTAAATGCCATTTATGAGTAATACAGGACTATAATGTACTGTACAAAAGCAGCTTCTGAGCTAGAGATGGCTCAGTGAGTGGCATTATAAATGTGAAGATCAATTTGAAAGAATGGGATTTGAATGAAACATATTATGGTATGAAGTAAAGTGGAAACTAGTATTTAGCGAATAAGACATGAATGTTAAGAGCTTTATGATAGGAGTTTGAGTATATGTGGTATTATTAACAAGTAGACTGGGGTTAACTGTATTCTTGTGGTACATTCATACAGTTGCAGGAAATCATGCATCCTCATTTTACTCATTAAATCCTACTTATCACATGAATATATATTATATATTCATATATATATTAGCCATATAAATCATATATATATGGCTAAGCGAAAGAATAAAAGTCAGGGAAGTGTTAGCTGCACATAAAAATAAATCATATATATATGGCTAAGCGACCGTCCAACCAGTAACTATAATGCGCAATGACCACCAGGGGGCAGACAATGCAGGAGCTGCCGAGTTGTGGTGACTTGGAAGCAATGGTTCTTGGGTGACACACCCTGGAACCAGAGAGGAGGGAGCCCGATTCCAGAGTGTGTCACCGGAGAATCACCATCTCACAATCTGGGACCCCTCAGGGGGGGATGTTGGAGAGCCAGTTTTGGCCTGGTCCCTGGAGGAACTGGGGAGGTTAGCTCCAGGGCATGTCTGGCCTGGCTCACACAGTCCCTCCCCACCTGCCACCTTCTAATTAATTTCCTTTCAATGTGCATAAATCCATGCATGGGGGCACTAGTGCTTTTATAATATTACTGCTAAGACAAAAGAAAACTACAGTATGAAAAGGTTTATGTTTTTCCTTTCTCTTTAGTTTTTAATATTCTGCAAATACTGTAGTCTATTTTACTTTTTAGGAAAATTTTCTGCACATTATAAAGTAGGGGTCTTCAAATGTTTTGATGAGATTAGAATGCTTCAGAGAAGAAAATTGTCTTCTAAAAGGGGATAGTCTTCTTAGGGAAATTTCTCTTGATGACAGTCAGAGAGTATCCTGCCAACACCAAGATTTTTTCATTCTTCATTTGATGCCCTACAGAACTTATTAGGTGCCCAAGGTTTATACACCAGTACTTTATTACTGCCTAGTACTTATTTATATATTTCTGTGTTTTCTCAACCTTATAAGCTGGTCTGAATTCCACATTTCTTATTGGGATTTCACTAATAGCCCTTCACCCAGATTGACAGCCATATAATAGTTTGACCATCGCCCTGCCTGTCAAATTCATTGAGTTGGCAGGAAAGAATAAAAGTCAGGGAAGTGTTAGCTGCACATTAAAATTTAGACAGTAGTTCTTAATTTGAGAGGTTCCAAAGATCTTGTTGAAACTTTGATGAAAGCAGTGTACATCTCACCCTCAAATGTTTTTTAATACATATATACTATGATTCACGTAGCAATAATCTTTTTTAAATTTCATGAAACTCATACTTGGACTTGTTAAAAATTAGAAAATTTCAAGACAAAAACTTATGCTCAAGCAGAGTTCAAGGCCTTTTTTCTCGGTTTACACCACAGAAGAATAAGATCTGATATCATGGAATTCACTGTGGTAAACTGGATCATGGAAATAGAGGGGTAGGCTTCTACCGTGTTTCCCTGAAAATAAGACATCCTTCGAAAATAAGACCTACTTACAGGTTTCCTTCTGAGTGAAATATAAGGCATCCCCCCCGAAAATAAGCCCCCCCCCAGGCTAAAGCTGAGAGATTTGGTCCACTGATTCTGAAAGAAATGGAGTCACAAGAAATTCACCAGGAAATTCAGGAATTGCATTGTTATGATGATGTTCCAGAGGATGATGACATGATTGTCATTGAATAAATGAGTAAATTCTTGATACTGTAGGGTTCAGTTTGTCTGGTTTGTGTTGACAACTATCGTACTACCGTACCATATACAGGTAATAAATTTCCTTTATTTTCATTTAACAATAAATGTGTACCGTATTCTTCTTCATGGAAAAATAAGACATCCCCTGAAAATAAGACCTAGTGCATCTTTGGGAGCAAAAATTAATATAAGACACTGTCTTATTTTCGGAGAAACAGGGTAGCAAAAATAAACCTAGAGTAGAAATATCATGATATAAATCACTGGAATGAGGCCTTAAGCATAAATGACTATTAGACCACTAGTTGACTTATCTTGCTTCAAAAACGGGTTCATCCCAGCTCCAAAGGGCTTAGGATTGCACAACTAAATCCCTAAGTGATATGCATTTGCCTAGGGTATCCTCTGTTGATAAGCCCATCTATATGTGATGACAGTAAATGGTTAGGGGAGAAATGGTAGTTTGAAATGTACCCCCAAAACATCTTTATTTTTATCATTGGCAAAATTAACACCAGCCAACTAGGTAGAAGAAACTATGGTAACAGCAAACTAAGCTTTTAAATCTACTGGGAGATTCTTTCCCATATAGCTAGAGGTACAGTTGTGCATGTGAACCAAGTCATGGATCTCTGATAACACATGTTGGCTACAAGAGACTGAAATATGCCCCTGTGCTGATGGAGTATAGACTCTGATTTTTTTTTCATTAAACAATGTACTTTTGGAGAAGCATACCTCAGTGAAAGGAATATAGGCTTGGAGACAGACACAGCTGAGGCTGAATTCTAGCTCAGATGCTTTTTGTGATCTCTTTTATATTGCTCTTAATCTATGAGCCTCTTTTCTAATCTGTGAAAAGGGTATAAATAATAACTATTTCATGGAGACTGTGAGAACTGAAAATAACTTCCTGATTTTAGCTTTCAGTAAATAATAACTATATCTGATTATCATTTTGGGGCCAATGTTTATGTGTGACAGTATGATTCATTCAAGGTAATTATTCAAACCATTGTAAAACTTTTGGTAGATCTTAATACTAGGATAAGAAGCCCATATTTTTCCCTAGATAATGGGGAATCACTTAAGATTTCTTCTAATTTTTATGTGAATGAAAACAAAACAAAGTAACCTAATGTAAAATGAAGTGAAATTACTTCTTCAATACTGCAAATTTAGATTGATTTAATTATATTCTGCAGGCTTCAAAATGTAGTCATTTTTCAAATGAATGATTAGGCATTTCAACAATATTGCACTCTATTTCAGCTAGTGTTTTAATTATTAGAAAGCATGCTATAGATAATTAGCTTATGCCTAAGTGACAACATTTGTTTTAAAGTAGCCAGTATTGCTTATGAAAATGTGAGTTGTAATATTGGAAGAAAAGTTAGGATAAATCATATTTACTTCTACAATAGGAGTTATAATTGCTGGAATTCTTATATCTCCCAACTGGGAAAAAAGAGGTAAAGAAGCAGAGTTGCATAGCAAGATAGTACCAGATTAGAACACACACACACAAAAGTAAATTTTCTTTCTCATAATGAAAGGTGTGAGTGAAACTTTTGTAAGGGACTTACTCATTTAACAAATATGTGAGTTCCTACATTTGAGAGGTAGGGGTGTGGATTATTCATTCCTCAAATATATGAGTTCTTACAGTCATTACACTAAGTAAACAGGTCACACAAATACCAGCCCTCATAGAGCTTAGACTAGAGCAGCAATTTTCAAATTTTTTCATCTCATTGCAAACATAAACTAATTACCAAAATTCTTTAGCACAACAAAAATATATTTTGGCTGATTTGACAAAAAATAGGCATAATATTGATTGACTTAAAAGTAATAATAATAGTAATTACCTACCATTTTTGCACCAAAGTGACTTTTTAAAATAATCAAATTCCAATACGTATAAGGATTTTTGGTACCAAGAACTAACAAATCATATGCAACCTTATTATGTGATGTGACCAATAAGAAACAGCTCTATTATATGACCTACATATTTATGGTTCAATATAGGGCATTCACACCAGAGGGCTATTGTTGTGTCAGCTGTAGTCACTTTTTTATTTGACACTCTAGGAAAAGAGATATGTGTCCCTGTCTAAATAGTCAGGTATTGCATGTTTTAAAAAAATTTTGTAGCACACCAGTTGAAAAAATCACTGGATTAGAGGAGTAATTCAAATAGTAAAATATATGTAAATTACTTATTAAATTTGATAATAATTTTGTAAGTCTGATGCAGAAGTTGCACAGGCCTAAGGGAGCACAGGGAACTGCGCCATCTAGAATGGGAGAGTGGCTGTTATCAGAAGCCTATACATCCTGGGAATCTACAGCAACAACACCCAGGGAACAGCTGCGATCCCAGGAATACCAGGTCTCAACCAGAGCGAATATGCAGACTCAGATTAGCACAGTACCTTCTCACAGAAGTGTCAGATTTTGCCTACATTTAGTACATTGTGTGCTGTTGCCTTCTTTGCCAACTATCATTAACCATCGTGGTGTGGATGTATTTATGGGGTTTCATTGGTCTATATGCTTGTTTTGGTTTTATGCCAGTACAAGGCTGTTTTGATGGGAGTGGCTTTGTAGTATAGTTTGATATCTGGTACTGTGATCCTTCTAACTTTATTCTTCGTTCTCAAGATTGTTGAGGTTCTTAAAGATCTTTTTTTGGTTCCATATAAATTATTGAAATATTTGTTCTATATCTGTGGCATATGCCATTTTAATGTGGTTGCATTGAATCTGTAGTTTGTTTTGAGTAGTATGGATATTTTAATGAAGTTAATTTTTCTAATCCATTAAAACAGTATATATATTCACTTGCTTATATTCCTCTATTTCTCTTTTTATTGTGATTCAGCTTTCCTAGTACAGGTATTTTACCTCCTTGGTTAACTTTTAATTTTCATATATCTGATGATGAGTATCTTTTCATATGTCTATTGGTCATCTATATGGAGACGTGTCTATTCAGTTCTTTGCCCATTTTATAATTGGGTTGTTTTATTGTTGTTGTTGTTTTGGTGTTGAGTTGTTTTAATTATAAAATTTTAGATATTAACCCCTTATCAGATATATCATGGGCAAATATGTTCTTCTATTCAGTGGGTTGTCTTTCATTTTTTGATGTTTTCCTCTGCTGTTCAAATCATTTTAGTTTGATATTTTCTCATTTGCTTATTTTCTTTTGTTTTTCTTGCTCAAGGAGATATATAAAAAAAGAAATATTGCTATGAGAAATGACTATGTTTTCTTCTAGAATTTCTATGGTTGAATCTTATAAATGGGAAAATTGGGGGGGGGGGAGAAAGAAACAGGTTACAAAAAAAAAAGAAACATGACCATTTCCTTACACTGTACACAGAATAAACTAAAAATGGAACAAAGACAAATGTAAGATTCACATTTCAAATGTGTTTCATTGGTTTGAAGCCATTAACTTCACCAGGAAGTAATCTGTGCAGGTCTAACCACTAGGGGTTACCTTGGGCCAGCACAGCTGCAAGAACACCTCTTAACCTGCATCTGTGACTGTATTCAGAATGAATATGAAATAGTATTTAGGATTAGAGTTTGGCCTGGGGGAGTAGTAAGCTATTGAATATATAGAGTTAGATGTGAAAGGAATCTCAGTTATTTATTCTAATATTAGCAAAAACAAAGAGGGGAATGTGTAGAAGGTTAATGAACTGTAGCAACTAAATTAGTTGGGCTGGAACATTGAATATGTGAAGGATACAAATAGAAAACATAATATTGGAAGGGTGGTTTGTTTGGGATGAGGTTTTTGAGAGTCATAAGTACCAAGCTAAGCAGTTTTAATTTTATCATGTTAGCAACTGGGAGTCTTTGAAAAATTTTAAGAAGGAAATATAAACAGATTAAGCATGGTTTAGGAAGCTTTTAAATATCCCAGTGAGACATAATGAAAGATTTTTCAGTAATGGCTAATCACTGCACTATGTAATTCAGAAAGAGGAGGAGTACTAGGAGAAAACGGAGTTAAAGTTGGTACATGCTCTAGACATATTGGTTTGTTAGGCCTGTAAGTCATCTGTATGGAACATAGAATAGGCAGTTGGAAATGAAAAATGGAAGCCTAATAGAAAAAGAGTAAAATAAACTTAGAGGCAAAGGTTAAGCATGGACATAGAACATAAGAACAAAAACAGATAGTACCAATAGGCATTTGAAAAATTGCCAACATTTGGTTATAGGATGTGGATAAAGCAATATAGAAAGAGACAAAATAGCTAAAGTGGTTTTGATTCTGCTGAAAGGAGTCAATATTGGAATAACGCTGATGAAAACAACTTTTGTGTACTCTATGGAATTAGAAATTGACAACAAAGAATACAATTCAATGAAAAAGAAGCTTTTCTCCCAGGGCTTTGAGAAAAAGAAATAGAGCTTAGCTAGCTAGATTTAATTACCGCTGGATAGGCAGTAGAGCAAAGAAGTAAAAAGGTAGAGAGCTGAGTCAGATGGACTAAGAATGAAGTCTTGCTTTGCTGTGTGACTTTGCACATATTTCTTTTCTCTCTAAGTATCATCTTTTTCTTTAGTAAAATATGGATACTAATAATACTTCCTCATGGGGTTTCTGTGACTAGTACACATAACGATGCATATATATTTTATTTTCTATACTATGTAGCCATAATAGATTTACTAGGTGCTTACTATGTGTTCCTTATTAAAACATTTGGTATAAAGAAAATGGTCCATTTGTCTCCTGATGGCCTCTGAATAAAACCTCAAATAGAAGAATATCTTATAATATGGTTTCATGGTGGGGGGGGGGGAATAACTTTCCTTAGAAATTAATGAACTTTCTGCTTTTCAATAATGAAAATGATGCAAGTTTTTTATCATTGCTGTTTTCATGGGTTTGTATTCCTTTGGTCTGGTTTTCTGAAATCTTGGGATAAATTTTGAAACTCAAACCCAAGGTAAATTTAACCTTTACAGTTTTCATATTTGAGACTGCCTTTTCATTTCTGTTCTCTTATTTCATATTTTTAAATTGATCTTACTGTTTTTAGTTATCTCTTATTGTGTACTGAATTTTTATGGCACTATGAAAAATTAGTTACTCTATATGCATTCTCAAAACAGCCTCAAAAGGTAAAAATTATTAACCCTACTTAACATACTAATATATGAAAATTAAAGTTCAGGATGGTAAGGTAATTTCAAAAGTCACACAGTTAATAATTATAAGAATAGGGAGATGGGGAGTGACTAAATAAAGAAGGTGAAGGAAACAGCTAAAGAGCATATATGCATACCCCATGAACACAGACAATAATTTGGTAAAGGTCAATGAAGGGGGTTAACTCCTGTAATAATGTCAACATTAAAATTTTAAATAGAAGTAAATAAATACATAATAATAATTTCAAGAGTAGCAATTCAAAACTACATCTCTCAGACCCTAAGTCTTTGCTATTTATTTTATGTTTGTTATGAGTCAAAGGAATATGAATGATTTTTAAAGCATGTTTAAAAGCAATATATTTGATAAAATCTGGAATTTTAGATGGCTGAACACATAAAATATGTGAAATCCATGATACAGCCAACAAAATACTGGCAGGTGGGACTCATCCACTTGTTTATGGTCTGAATATATTTAGCTCTAAGCATTGTATTCTGAGAGTGGTATACTCAATCTAGAATGTTCAAAAGAGTCTAACTCGATAGTAGATAATCTTTAAATCACATCATCTGAGGATTATTAACATCAACTTAAAATGTTTGCATGAACAAAAGATATGATGCATGTATTGTTTTTGGCATCATATCTGTGAACTTTTAAGGGATTAGACTTGCTTTACATAGTCTATAAGGACCGAAGAGGGTTCTAGTTGCTGGGCAGATGGAATGTTCTAATATTAAAGACTTTCCATTAATAGAATGAGGCTCCTCAAGAGAACATTCAAGCAATTGAGGTTTTTAAAGAGGTTGCATAGCCACTTGGCAGAGGTATTGCAAAGGTGTTTCAATAGTGAGTATGGGATAGACAGATGACCTCTAAGTCCTCTCCAACCATGAGTTTGTCATTAAAGGAAGTAAAGATAGCTGTATTGGTCCATCCATATATTTTCTGTCAGATGTTTCTGCATCATAAATGTAAGTCGAGATTTACAGAGTAATATAGAACTCTAGCATCTCAATTGTGTAAAGCAACAAAGCTTTTTATTTTCTGCATACTAGAGCTCTCATAGATTGACAAGAAAGTTCTACTCAGTTTAGTCACTCAAAGTTAGACCAAACTTAACAAGTTAAGGGTACAGTCCTCCACAAGACTGCTCTCACTTTAGACATCAGCCATAAAAGTTCAGGGTTCCAGGGCCACTCATACTTATGGCCAACTAGCTAAAAATGTGGGGGTTCCCACTACACCCTCCATTTCTGTAATTCACTAGAATAACTCACATAATTCAGGGAAGTTATCCAATTAATATTAAAGCTTTATTATAGAAAAAATAGAGGCCTGGTGCACAGAATTCATGCACTTGAGGTGGGGCAGTGGGGCAGGGTGGTCACTCAGCCTGGCCTGCACCCTCTTGCAGTCCAGGAGCCTTTGGGAGATGTCCAACTGACAGCTTAGGCCTGCTACCTCTGCTGCAGCCATGAGCCTGGCTTCTGGCTAAGTGATGCTCCCCTTGTGGGAGTTCATTGACCACCAGGGAGCAGCTTCTGCATTGAGTGTCTGCCCCTGGTAGTCAGTGCATGTCATAGCAAGTGGTTGAGCGGCCTTAGCATATTATTAGTATATTACACTTTGATTGGTTAAATGTACAACTAGACCACTGGACACTTAGCACATTAGGCTTTTATTATATAGGATGGACACAAATAAGAATCAGACAAAAGAGACATATATAATCAGTCCTGGTTGTATCCCAACTGTGAAGTTTCTATAGCCTTTTCTCAGTGGAGTCAGGACAGATCATCCTCTCAGCACAGAGTATCGTTAACCAGAGAATCTCACACAGGTTTTGATGTCAAGACTTTTGGGGGGCTTTTTATTGTGGTTTCATTATGTAGGCCTGATTGATAGAGAAGACGAGAGAGAGAGAGAGAGAGAGAGAGAGAGAGAGAGAGAGAGAAAGAGAGAGAGAGAGAGAGAGAGAGTGTGTTTGGTGTTTAAATGCCCTAGCTCAGAAGTGGCATTGGTACTTCTGCTCACAACTCATTTTTCCAAACTCACCACATGACTTCACAAGGGGAATATGAAGTGCAATTCTCCCATGGGACTAGAAAGAGAGAGTAAACAAATTAATAATAGTCTTAATAATTTACTGTATAAGTCCATTAATTGGGCAGTCATTTTTCTTAGCAGTCACATTTTATCAACATTTTATTTGCATATTATTTTTTCTTATCTGAATATGATCTTTTAACCTAGATAAAATATCATTATAATGAATAATCTTATTTGGAAACTCATGATTTTTTATAGGTTTAAAGAATTTTTAACTATATAAAATGATTTTCATTTAAAATATCTATATTCATTTTTTATTTCCATTAACCACATTAATTTTAAATTTGTGTTGACAATGAAAATTCTACAAAGCAGAGAATTAGACATAATTATTTTGTGTAAAGTTATTTTAACAAAATTAATATTATAGGGTAAAATACAACCATTTTGTTATATTAAATTAAAAACTTGGGCTTTAGAAACAAATATTTTTTTCATTTGCTAAGTAATCTAGACTGTTATCTATCTGTATTTTGATAACACAAATTCTAAGGGTAATGAAGCAATCTTTAACTATTATTCATAATGTAATGCAAATACAGATAAGTAATTATTAATATGACTTCAGAAAGTAATAGATTTTTCCCTTCCAAAATAGAATTTATAAATAGATTACATGAAATAGGAAGTTCAATAGCAGTACTCAAGGCCATTCATCTGAGATTCAAATATTCAGTATATATAACCATTTCTGGATGATGTCAAGGATATCACATCTGTGGGAAAGAATGAAAAAACTGAGAAGGGAAAAGATGATTATTTTAGAGGACAGGCTCACTTTTGTTTAGAGACTCAAAATAGTTGAATCTCCTCTCTTTACTCATGCCCCAGGCCTATGTGAATAATTGGTGGGTATATTACTTCACATCAATCATAACCTAATAATATGGCATTTCTAGGATCTTCCTGAAATTGTATCATCCTTCCCCATCTACTCTTCTGTTTGGAATTCAAAGAAGGAAATGCCTAACTAGTCAGGCAGCATGGGAATTTATAATTATTATGAAAAGACTCTTTAAGTATTAGAAACTCTTGGAAATTCAGTTAAAAAGAAGCTAGTCTCCAAATCCACTGGGTCCTTTCAAGTCAAGAGATATCATATGGAATAGTTAAAATATAATTTAACAACAACAATATTACCATGAGATTTTGATCACCCATCCTTAAATTACAGTGACTAAAAGAATGAAAAACAATGAGTTATATTTATTATATCAATTACTCTAATAACATGCAAAATAAATGTGAGTATCCAAAGAATAAAATCACCAGATCAAAATCACACTTGCTGGATCAATGGTAGACCACAGTCAACAGATTTATGTCTAGGACTATTCTCTTTTTCTTTCCAACCAGTGGCTTGCTTCAGCTGACATGTATTACTGGTGTGCAAAGACCATTTGTTAAATCTTCAGCTATTTTAAAAATTATATAATTATACAAACAAATAATATTTTAGAAAGGTAATAACTACTGAAAACTCATTACTTACTCATTATTTTACTACATTTAACTATTACCTGTGTTTTAGAGTTTATTTCTTTTTTAAAAATATTTACTATTTAAAACATTACATATATCTCCCTTGTCCCCCATTGTTCTCTCCCAGGCTACTGCCAACCCCCAGCATATGCCCTCACCCCCCTAAGTGTCTGTGTCCACTGGTTATGCTTATATGCATACATACAAGTCCTTTGGTTGATATATTACCCCCCTACCATGTCCTGACTTCCCTCTGATGTTTGATGGTCTGTTTGATGCTTCTGTGCTTCTGGATCTATTTTTGTTCATCAGTTTACGTTGTTCATTATATTCCATAAGTGAGTGAAATCATGTAATATTTATCTTTTTCTGACAGGCTTATTTTACTTATCATAATGTTCTCCAGGTCTATCCATGCTGTTGCAAATCTTAAGAATTCTTTCTTTTTTACAGCAGCATAGTATTCCATTGTGTAGGTGTACCACCACTTTAAAATCCATTCATCTGCTGCTTATAGGCACTTAGGGTGTTTCCAAATCTTAGCTATTGTAAATTGTCCTGCTATGAACATAAGGGTGCATATCTTTTATAAATGATGTTTCTGATTTCTTGGGATATATTCCTAGGAGTGGAATTACTCGGTCAAATGGAGTTTCATTTTTGTTTTTTGAGGAAAGTCCATACTATTTTCCTCAAAGGAATAAAGGAAATATTCTGAAGTAATAGAAAAGCTCTATGTGGTGGTGGTTACATGGACATATATATTTGTTAAAAGTCATCACATCTACACTTAATGCTATATAATGCATTTCATGCTATATAAAATTTGACTGAATAAAAAGATATATTAAAAATAAGTTATGGTATTGATATCATATGTTGAATTCAGAGACAAAAGTATTAAACAATACAATAAAGGGCACTTCATAATGAGAAAATGAACAATTAATAATATATATTTTAGGTTATGAATTTTATATACTAAATAAGTTAGTAACAAAACTTATACTAAAATACCACAGGTATAAATAAAAAATCTGACTCCAGTGTTGTTGTTTAACTGATGATAGCATTCAAGCTCTACTATTCCTCATTTGCCTCATTCTTACATCTAGGCAAGATGACAAGAAGTCTAGGTGCTACATCCTTTGGTTCTGGTGGAAAGTTCCAACCATGCAAACCCTGGCCCACACAAGGGAGAACCCAACCCACCCCATAACCACTATGAAAACCTCAAGCCAGTCTCCTTTTCATGCCCTATCAAGCCATTAGTGCATGTGTGACATTTGCAACAAATTTGGGCCCATCCTATTTCTGTTGAATGACCACTTCAGGCCCATCCTATTTCTGTTGAATGACCACTTAAAACAAGGCATACAAAAAATAGCAAGATTATGAAGATATCCTCCAATTAACGTATTTTGCCCTTGAAAAGTCATGTAAACCAACAAATGAAGCATTTTTATTTTGTTGCATGATAACAAAAACTCATTACTTAGAGGCAAAATATGCAATTTATTATTTCTGACAGTTCTCAGTGTTAACTGAACTTAGGTGAGTGATTATCACTAGGGTGCCATCAAATACCATGGATGGAAATCAACTGAAGGCTTCTGCGTTCAGATGTGTGATTCCTGGTTGGGGGTGGCTGGAAAAGCTGTCACTGTCTCCACATGATCTCCGGTTTGTCACAGAACATCATCATTCATGTTAGTCACACTTTCTACTGCTGTCTGGCTTTGAAGAGGCAGGAGGAAAAATGCCAGGCCCGGTATGTGCTATACCTAGAACTGGCACAGTGCCATTTCTTTAATACTTTATTGGTCAAAAGAGTCACAGGGCTTGTTGATATTGAAGGTGATGGAGAAGCAGGATTCTCCTTTTTATGGGAAAGTGACAAGCCTCACTGTAGAAGAGCATGGGGGATGGGACTTATTGCTGTGGTCATCTTTGGAAAATCTTCCATAATAAGGATAAAGGACTAAATTATATCATATAAAGTATAGCTAATTGATATACATGGGACTTTATAACCTGACAACTGAAACCCTGCACCCTCTTTCAATACTCATAAAATACTTATAACATTAACTATAAAGAAAAACTAAGACATTCCAAATAGTTAGAAGCATGGCAGACATTTTTCTGACCATTATATCTGAGCAATAATACTTGTTGACCACAAAATTTAAAAAGCAAACATTTATTCTCCTTGGAAAATCAATACAATGAAAGTTGTATAGTACCTACTAAACAATTCGATTTACAAGACAAATCACAACTACAATGTTGGAATCTCAGGAAATAGCAACAATTAAAATGTTATAGATAAGAAACTCTAAGATACAGCTCAATCAGAACTCAGAGATAAATTTATATAGAATTTTTTTATTATCTGTATTATAAAAGGCCAGTGGCTGTAATGCCAGAATGGCAAAACAACCAAACGACCAGTCACCAGGAGGTGCATGGATTACCTCTTGGTACCTCCCCCTGGCCCATGAACTGCTCCTGGCAGCGGGGAGGGACTCGCATTTCATACAGCAAGGCAGGGCTCACAGCTCTTGCGGCTAGCGCAGCATGGAGGGGCTCGTGGCCATGGGGCAAACAAGGTGGGGTTCATGGCTTGAGGGTTGCAGAGGAGTTCGTGGCTCGTGTGGTGAGGTATGGCTCAAGACTTGCACAGCGCAGTGCAGCAGCAAGCCATTCACCCACAGCAGGTCTGGGGTCCCATCTGCATGGTAGGTCTGGGTCTCTCATGATTTTGTGCGCAGAGCCTTTAGTTTAGAATAAAATAATGGCTGTAACAAATGATCTACATGTACAATGGCACAAGCACAACAGAATTATATCTCTTACTCATGTAAAAGTGAAGTATGGGTGAAGAGCTCTGAAGGCTTCCCTCCTTCATATAGTTATTTGGAGTCTCTAGCTAATAGGGGTTCGGCCATATTGAATTTCTAGCTTTCAGGGTTTCCTTAGGTGTCATTTCCACTCCATCCACCTAGAAAAGCAAAAGAGCAGAAAGGAATGAATAAAGTGTTTGTTTTTAATAGTGCAGGCCTTAAAATGGCAAACACTATTTTGGCTCAGATTTCAGTGGCTAGAACTCAGTCACTTTGCTACTCCTCACTGTGCCTCTAGGGCAGAAGAGCTGAGCCAACATTTATGAAAGTGATCTCTCAGTTAGAGAGTGTTCACTGATTGCCTAGAATTACTTACTAGGCTGGGCTGGTGTGGCGCCGCGGGTTGACTTCTGTCCCATGTACCAGTGGGTCACCAGTTCGACCTCTGGTGGCGGCCACATGCCCGGGTTTCGAGATCAAGTCACCATCAATGGAAAAAGATCATTCTAGAATTACTTACTAGGACCTGCACTAGAAATTTGAGATTTAATGATGAATATAGATGAGAAAGGCCATACTCTCATGAATCATAGAATTTACTAAGAAAGTAATTAAAATATGTGAGTTATGATATATTCATGCAATAGAATATTTTCAACAGTGTAAATAAATGAAGTAGAGCAGTATCAACACATATACATCTTAAAAACAAATTGCATAGTGAAAAACAAATTGTATAAGGTTATATTTTATATTTATATAAATTTACATATGTATTTACACATTATTCACATATTATTTAGGAATCTTATCTATCAGTAAACTAATTAAGGTATATATGTAAATGATAGATACCAAATTCAGGATAGTGGTCAGCACTGGGAAAGAAGAAGGGCAAAATGGTAATTTCAAGGAGGTTCAGGAGCCTTAATAGAATTTGTAATGCTTATTCATTTTTATTTTGACAAATACAAATTACATATGAGGTATACAATGTGATATTTTGATAAATGTATACATTTTGAAATAATTATCACAATTAAACTAATTAGCCTATCTATCACTTTTCATAGTTAAGAGTTGATGGGAAAAAAAGGAGACTCATATAATACTTTAACCAATAAATAATTTAAATTTAAAAAAAGAGTTGATTGAAAGGCTGAACAACCACAAGGCACTGGTAAACTTGTTTCTGGGATTATAGATTAAGTCAAACTTTGATTAAGTGCCTGACAATTCATTCTGGAGAATTCTATCTAATAGCACCTAATGCCAAAATCCCCATTGGGTAATGTTATTTGAATCCCTGTGTGAGCAAATGGGGAAAAAATCAAGGATATGCTAACCCCGTGAGGCTTTACTTTTTCTCCAGGATTCAAAGCTTTTTTTCTCCTGAATAAGAACACCATTAGTCTGGGTGTTGGTTTGGGAGACATCTCCAACCTTCCTTAGAATGTAAAGTTGGCTTCATGCTGTATTCTAGCATACCATATATCACTTAATTTTATTTAGTAGAGATAGCACAGAAAATGCATTGGACAGGCACTCAGTTTCTGGGTTCTCAAATTCCTTTGGCTCCTTCAAGATAATCCTATTGAAACCAATATAGTATATGTTTACCTAATCACACACCTATTTTAATTTTAGAAATTGTCTACAACAGAATTTGACTAAATTAATTTAGCAAAGTTATGATTATATAAATTTTATCAGTCTCAATAACACTGGGTAACATTAGAAAAGACTTCCTATAACAGAGCTTTTCCTGTCATTCTAGATTTTCAGGTGAACCACCGTGGACTGCAGCATTTACTGTATAATATTTTTTAGAACCCTGGCAAGACATTGATGGCAGGCTCAAAATTAGTAATTTAAAAGTTAATTAGTAAAAGGACTATTAACATAAGTGTGTTTAGGGTTTAAGAAAACCATTGAAATAGAGTGTAGTATCTCAGGACTAATAACAACAGGTAGCTGTATGACCCTTAGATCTGAAATTATATGTGGAGGGACTAGTTACTGAACCAGTAGGTAGATTTATGGAGAAGGCTGAATGGCAGGAACTTTGGGTTTTCATAGAGGGACTAAACCATGGTAACCAGAGTGGAAAGCATAAAAATGAAAGCTCTGAACTAAATTTGCTTCTTTTGCCCAACTATTTTTTTTTTCTTTCTCATTGTCAGATTCTAACCAGACACTAGAGCTCAAAGGAAATATCTGATGCAGTATATATGGGTCAGCTTACCATGGCAGAGAGCTGGGTAAAGAATGGTAAAGAGTGGTTTTAAAGAGACAAATGTAAAATATCCAATATGCTTCACTCTCTTATAGTTATTTTTTAAGACTTTGTTTTTTAGAGCAATTTTAAGTTCACTGAATATTTGAGAGGAATATACAGAGATTTCCTATATACACTTCCCTACATAAAATTCATATCTTCTCCCATTATCAACATCCCCTACCAGAGTGGTAAATCTTACCTAATAATAGGTAAACATGTAAATTGACCGCACATCCGTGACAGCCAATCAGACTGAGTATGCAAATTAACCCAACTAAGATGGTGGTTGATTTGCATAGTACCTGGGTCCTGGAACATCCTTGGCACCCAGGTTACTCTGAGCTGGCCATCTGAGGGGTGGGGAGCCCCCTGCCCAAACCTAAAGCCTCCAGATGAGACTTTAGGCTTGGTCAAGGGCTGAGCTGGTGATCTGAATTTTCATGAACAAAGGATTATGAATAATTATAAGTGAATAAAATAAGATAATGTATGTAAAAGCTCTTTCAGAAATTATGTCAATGCAATTTTAAGTTATTTGTACTGTTTAAACAGAATTTTCTTCTGTTGTTCTTTTTTTTTAACTTCTCAGATTAGCTGCATGGATCATTAGCTTCTAGTCTTCTCACCTTTTAAATATAGAATGAATAAATGCTATACATTTCACGTTAAATATGACAGCTGAATCCCATGAGTTTTGATGTGGTTATTTCCATTATCACTCAGTTCTAATTGTTTTCTAATTAATTTATATATTATTTGTTCCATGAGTATTTTAGATATTTTTTTGAAAATTCCACATTCATGGATTTTTTTAAATTTATATTTTTCTTATTGGTTTCTAACTAAATTTCATTGTGGCCAAATAGTAAAGTCTGTATTCTTTGAAATGTAAGATAGTAGATTATTATTTTGGTGGCTTTCAGTGAACCACAGTTCCCTTTATTCATTCCCTTCTACAAATATCCCTACCATATTAATCCTGGGGTTGGACATGAAATACGCTACAGACAATAAGCACTAGCAATTAGGCTTTGTATTCCTGGAGCATTAATTCTGGGAACCCAACTATAATGCTGTGAAAAGTTACATGAAAAGGCCATGTGTTTTGTTTATCTGTTGCTGTGTAAAAAACAAAAAACAAAAACCGCTCAAAAATTTAACAACCTAAAACAACAATTTCTTATTTCTCATTATTTTATGACATGGGTAGGTGGTTCATTTACTTAATGTGGTGATGGTAGTTGGGGCACTAGGGCAGCTGGAATGTCCAAAGAGGCTTCATTCATATGGCTGGTGAATTTCTGCAACACAGCTGTATATATCAGACAGCCTTGTTTTTTCCCCATGTGGCATTCCCAAATGGTTGCTTGGGTTTCCTCCAAGCTTGGCAGCTGGCTTCCAAGGAGTATTTCAAAAGGACATGACATTACTTACTAGCAGAACCAATACTGCAAGGGGGAAGGATCAAACAGACAAGGATAATAATGAATTGAGAAGTGTAAGCTTAAAAAAGCAGCATTCTAGATACGGATTCCATGAAGCAAAAGCATTAGAATAGGAAGGCTAATAATAACAAGTAGTTATTTTAGTCTAACAATTAGTCTAAAAAACCCTACTGAAAAGATTTTAAAATGATATTAAGATTAAGAAAATCATAGTAGATAGCAAAAATATAATAACTGAAATAAACTCTGCAAATACATGAGATAAAGAGAAGATAGATATAACTAAGGAAAAAAATCAGGAAACTTGTAGACTAGATTAAAGAAATATTATGTAAAGAGTGACAAAAAATAAAAAGAAAAGAAAAGCTAAGAAATATGCAGTAAAGAAATAGGCAGCGGCCGAAACCGGTTTGGCTCAGTGGATAGAGCGTGGGGCTGTGGACTGAAAGGTCCCAGGTTCGATTCCGGTCAAGGGCATGTACGTTGGTTGCAGGCACATCCCCGGTGGGGTGTGTGCAAGAGGCAGCTGGTCGATGTTTCTCTCTCATCGATGTTTCTAGCTTTCTATCCTTCTCCCTTCCTTTCTGTAAAAAAACAATAAAATATGTTTAAAAAAAAAAAAAGAAATAGGCAGCATATTAGAAAGAGGAAAAATATAATAGAAAGGTTTGAAGCAATAATAGAGATAACATTTTCCCATGCTAAAAGAAAAGAACTCAGAATAAAATGCTCTATACGGGGCCAACATGGAAGAATGAGGAAAACCACACCTAGAAACATTTAGAGGAGAAATATTAATAGAAAATAGAAAAATAAACACAATGTTTAAGAAAGAGAAGATTACATAGGAACAAAAATCAAATTGACATTAGATTTTTCAACAGTAAAACTGGAGTTAAGAATAACAGTGGAGTAGAATTTTTGAAGCACAAATGAAAAATTACTTGGAATATGCAATTTATATCCATCCAAACTGTT
This sequence comes from Pipistrellus hanaki, assembly GCF_964339955.1. NCBI lineage: Eukaryota > Metazoa > Chordata > Mammalia > Chiroptera > Vespertilionidae > Pipistrellus > Pipistrellus hanaki. The sequence goes on along the minus strand of NC_140524.1, from coordinate 15,897,643 downwards.
TTTCAATTGTAAAGTCATTATAAAAATATCATTAAGTAGAGAATGCCCCAGAATTTTGCCATACAAAGCCTCACACTGCAACAGTTTTAAGTGAGGTGCTTAAATTAATAAAACAATAAAGAGGAAGATATAAAATTAAGGATATTAAATAGCTTGGCATGATTCATTGATATCATTTAGAAATCTAGTACCAAGGGGAAAAAAATAGAGAAAATATATTTATAGTAACTCAGAGTTAAAATTTTTAGATAATAGTTACAAAAGTTGGGAGTGAGAGAGACCAATGAATGTGTGGTCATTCTAAGGTTCTTATCTTGGAAAAATGATGAGACAAATGGAAATAATAATTATTATGGTAGATCTAAAAATATCAATAATTAGAATAAATGCAAATGGAATAAACTAACCAGCAAAAAGACAAAGATTGACTAATTGGGAAAATGCAAATAAATTCAGTTTACTAGAAGTACATTAAGTACGTGCAAATTTGGAAAGAGACATATAAGGAAACAATAAATACAAAGAAATCTAGTATGGCTATATTAGTATCAGATAAAAAAAGATATTAACATGCAAAAAGTAATTGTTATGCATGATAAAGGTTATCACAGAAACAGATAAATGTTACATTGAAGAATATCTAACAATGTTAAATATGTATACACCTACTAAAATAGCCATAAAATTTACAACATAATATTTGTAGAACTACAATAATAAATTGACGGAATAATCCTCCATTTGAGGATTTCGATTGATAGGTGAATCAGAAGAATAAAATAAAAAGGATATAAAAGATATGGATAAAACAATTAAGTTTCACCTAATGGATATTCATATGTCATATAATGGATATTAGGATGTTGTATAATGGAAATTAGGCTAATTATATGTATGTGTGTAGGTAGGTAGATAGATCATAGATAGATAGATAGATACAGACAGATAGACAGACATAGAGAGAATGTATATATTAGTAGATAGATGATAATCGTCCATTAATTAGAAAATCCACATTTTCTCAAGCACACATTGAATGTAAAACATTGAATATACACTAGCCATACCATAAAGAAAACTCCAAAAAATTTCAAACAAACCATGGTGTCATACAAACCATGATTTGTATGGTGTCATACAAACTATGATTTCACATTTCACTTCAATTATATCAGAAGTTAATAAGAAAAAATATATGTCCACCCATATTTGGACGATAAATTGTCTAATACCAACTAAATTATAGGTTACCAAAATTTTTCAAAAGTGTTTTAATTATAAATTTTTACTTTGTATAAGTTCAAGATATCCTGTAATCTTATGACCTTTCAAATATATGCCTATTCTGTATCTAGACAAGAAAATTCCTCAAAACAACTTATTGCTTTGGATTTCTGTTCTCTTGCTTCATTTTATTCCCTGAGTATATCCCTATTGTTATTGTGAATTCAGATATTCATTTTAAATTATTTTAAAAAATTTATTCAGCATTTCTTGTTGGTTTTGGTTTGGATTTCTGTTTAGCTATACTGTTTTTAGGATATTTAGACTGCCATATTGATGGAAGTCTTTATTCCCTTTTGTTCATTAATGTAAATCTAGCTATGGTACCTAATTTCCTTCAAACCTAAGTTAATAGCTATAATGCTTTCATTACTTAGCAGATTATTTAAATGATTATTTAGCATATACAATTTATTTAATTATTTAAAGATTATTTAGCAGATACAATTTATCTACTTATAAATGCATATAACACTCTAAAGTACAGAGGTTGGCAAAAGTAGTTTAAAAATAATAAATAATAAATAATTGAGCAAAAGCTCAATAATAATAAATTCTGTTTCGTATACTTACAATTGTAAACTTATTTTGCCCACCCCAGTATGTATCATAAAGATTCTAAAAATAAAATTTAAAGCTAGATGTTAATACCAACTGAGAAAATACCACCATTTTTCTATCCATAATCCAATGATACTTGATAATTCATATCTGACCTATTTCCTCCCTTCCTGGTGTTTTCTAGATTTAGTCACATTATCTGTAGTTCCTGCCTCTGGCACAGCTAGAAACATAAGGGGTTTTCAATGCTATGACATGTGAGTCAAATTACTGTGTCATTTGGACAAGAAAATGAACAACAGACTCAGTGGCAATTAAGAAAACAAGTAACCAAACCTGCCCTCCCCCTCAGCACATGGAGGTTGTGTCAAAGGTCACAAATATCAAAATATCCTGTTCAGGATGTGGATAGTAAACACATGCTTAACTTTCAATCTGACAATAGACTAGATGTCAAGGATACCATATGTTTATGGTATGATGTGACTTGTTTATTTGGAAAAAAATAAACAACTTATTTCAGAGTTACCAAAAACAGATATTTTACCTTTGCTAATAGCAACCAACCCCCATTGATCTGCAGTAAAACTATTACTTATCCTTTTTTCTTTCATTATTTGAGTAAAAGTTACCTAACTGAATGAATTGCCTCTGAAGTTAATACAATTCAGTACTTTTTATCTTTTCCTGTCTGATCCTATGGTTTCTTGTGTGTGCTCTGTATCTTTGCAGCTATCTTGCCAGTGTTTTCTCTCAAATTAATGTGGTGATAAAGGAAAAGCTGATGAGCTGTAGCTTATGAGAATAAAATTGCATCTTTTTTTTAACACAACAGAATTTTATGTAGATTAATATTAAGGAAACTAAACGTGATTTTTAAACTTCAATTAAATAGAAAAATTCTGTAGCTTTTACCCTTGAATATGAAGTGTCATATGTGGTTTAAAGACTTTAAATAAATATCCCAAGTTTCTTCTTTAAAAATTTTCTTTTTACTATGCTTTCAAAAAGTCATTATAGAATTATATATTATTATGTTTCATTGAATTTTACAATTGAAAATAACCTCTTCTGTGTCTTACTTAATGTTCTTAAATGTGTAGGTATGCTGTGCAAAAGCTCAATTTAATTTTATTAATGTTCTTTAACACAAAGCATTCCACAGTTTCATTTCCCACTAACCCATTGCTTATAATTAACACTTCAGTCAAACTGGCCTGTGAATTTCTTTAATCAAAGTTAACAAAATATCCTATTCCTTATCCCTATATTAGATTGTCAATTATTGGTGTCAGCAAAACTGTCATTCTCACCAGTAATCTTCCATAGTGTAAATTTAAGTTGAATTAATAATTCAATCATGTCACATGAAATGCTCTTGTTGTTTTTGTAAGGAACATAGTTTTGCTCAAATTTTTGTTTGCTATTTTAGTAGTATTAGTAGAAAAAAAGGAAAAATAAGCAATCGGATATCATTGGCTATTCCTATGGCCAAACATTTCTGCGTGATCCCTTCAAAGTTAGCAAATAAGATAGATACTTTAGGAACAAAGATATAAATATTTTTCTTTTAAACATTTTCTTCTTAGATATTTTTTCTTCTACCTTATTTAATATTAAAGGATATGCAGATATTATTCAGATAGTTTTGGCCTCCTTGTGATTTTTCTATTTCCCCATTGTCTATATAGTTCTATGCTTCCTACAAGGAGTGGAGAGGAGTGGTAGACACAGAGTTTTTGTTTCTGAAATTTATACTTCATTGCTTATGTTGAAGGGACCAGAATTAGGTATAACCAAAGAAGGGAGCCATCCTTGAATTTGTTAAGTACTTAAAAGGATGATAACCTTATAAAGGATTATAAAATATTCATTATGTAGTAAATGTAATGAAAATTTTATAGAAATAAAAATAGCTTTCTGCTATGTAAACCCCTAATGTTGTAAACAATTTACAAGCAATGTGTTTGCCTAAAAAATAATAATCTTATTATATATGTCAGATTATAAACCCAAAGAAGCTCTCTGACTCACAAATATCAAATTCTGTTCTCCTCTATGAAGACAGAGTAAGAATCAATACATTATGAATAATTAGATGGTGACCAGATTGACCTCTATTCTAGAAGACCTACCAAACCATATCTGGAAGACAGAAACTATTAGTTATGTCACTTGGTATTACCATTTGCACTCTAAAATTAAGCTGTCTATTGTATCATACCAGGTTATACTAACTTCTATTTATTCTAGAAACAGATGGACCCTTGCTAATTAAGAAAACTGATCCAATTCATTAAAAAAAATTGCAAACAACCAAACAAAGTGACAGTTCTTAGAGACACTTGATGTTCAAAGCTTGGTAGCATTACTCATTTGTTTCATCTTCCTCTGAAATATTTTCCGAATCTAATGGTTTACCATATATTACCTTTAAGTAAAAACCCCAGCATACCAAATGGCTGAAGTATGTGCAGTTTTATTTGGGAGAGGGGGTGACTATTTCATGAATTATGTTAGAACCCTGAAATTATGTTTTATAAAATATTATCTTCATACTTGGAAGAGACCTTAATCTTTTAGTTCAATGTCTTTCACTCACTCAGTGGTTCAATACATACTAAGTTCCTCCTTCTTGTCAGGATTTGTGCTAAATGATCAGAATGCAGATATTCATAGAACTACCCCTGTCCTCAAATTTTTAAAATCTATTTGGGGAGAGAGATGCATATAAGGTAATCGTAATAAATATAATATTTTTCCATTGAAAAATATAAGAAATTTTGTAAGGTCAGAAAGCAACAATAAGCTCTAACAGTATGAAGAATAATTAGAAAAGATTTTTGTTTTGTTTTTTAATAGATAATGTTGTAGGTATATAGGAAAACTTTTATTTTTATATGTTTGTTTTTTTTTTGCTGAGCCCTTGAATACTATTTTATTGATCTCTCCTACTAATTATAATTATTTGTTAATTTATCCCCATAGACTTTCTACGTAGATGAGAACATTACCTGTAATAATAACTCTACCTAATAAAAAGGTAATATGCTAATTGACCATCACACCCTCACAAAACAGTGGTGTCCATAGCCAATAAGGAGGGAATATGCTAATTGACTGCCATGCCCTCAAAGATGGCAGCGCTCACAACCACAAGATGGCAGCTACCAGTTCCCTTAGCTCCGCCGGGATGGCAGGTGTGCAGCATGGCCAGGCCTGCACGCAGGCAGGTCTGGCTGCTCTGTGTGCCTGCCTCTGGAGACGCCTAGTCCCCTCAGCCCCCCTGTCACTCATGGCTGGCCTGAGGTGCAGGCAAGACTCAGATGTTGGCTTCCCAGGTGATGCCCGAGGCTCAGGCACATCTCAGATATCAGCTACCCAGAGCCCAGGACTGGCACAAGGGATGACCAAATGTCTGAACAAACAGGCTACATGGGGTGACCAGGCCAGCAGGGGGGCTGTTGGGGGCAATTAGGATGGCAGAGGGGAGTAGTTCAGGGTGACCAGGCTGACAGGGATGGGGCAGTAGGGGCGACTTGGCCAGCAGCAGTGGGTGGTTAGGGGAAACCAGGCAGGCAGGGAGGGGGCAGTTGGAAGCAACCTGGCAGACAGTAGGGGGCAGTTAGGCATGACCAGGCCAACAGGGGTGGCAGTTAGGGGAGATCAGGCTGGCATGCAGAGGCAGTGAGGGGTGATTAGGCCAGCAGGGGGGAAGTTGGGGTGACCAGGCAGGCAGGAGGTGAGCGATTAGGAACTAGCGGTCCAGGATTGTGAAAGGAATGTCTGACTGTCTGTCTAGACTGGCAGTCAGATATCCCCTGAGGGGTCCTGGATTGGAGAGGGTGCATGTTGGAATGAGGAGATCCCCCATGCATGAATTTTGTACACCAGGCCTCTAATCTATATTTATAAACAGCCAGAGCCCATAACATTCAAAATGACCAAAGGCTCGACTGAACAACGGAAATCAGTCCTGCAGTCAGTGCTGGGCACCATGGCAACCCAGCACTGACTGCTGCATTGTGGGTGCCTCAGCAACCCAGCACTGACTGCTGAGGGGGCTGCAATCAGGCCCAGACAGAGGCCCAGAGAGAGAAGAATGGTCTGATTGCAACTCCCGTGGCAGTTCTGTGTCAGCATGGCGAAAGTCAGTCCTTCAGTCAGTAAACATAAGGTCATTTAATATTAAGTGAACATAGGGTAAATTAATATCCCTTTGAGAGGAGTTGAGAATAAAAGTACAGTGTAGAACAACAATTACTTATATTATTATTTCACATAAAACTATTTTCAACTAAGATATTTTCCTTTATATAAAATGTATCTTTACTGTTGAAAGTATTACAGATGTCCCTTTGTTTTAGTTTTCCCCCCCATTGATCTCCACTCTGCACCCACCTGTTCCTGGCCTTTGCCAGACTATTGTCTGTGTCCATGGGTTATACCTATCCAATATCTAAAAATCTAGAAAAAATTAGAGAAAATAAAATAAAAGATATGCCAGGTAAATATTGAACAGAAGAGCTGAAGTTGCTGCATAAATACTGGATACAGGCTTAAAGCCAAAACACAACTCATGAGATAAAGTTAGTCATTGTAACATAAAAAAAGGTTCCTTTCACTAAAGAGATAAGATGGTTCTCAATACTTATACAAATAATAGAACAGTGTGGGGGTTCAGAATGAACATCACCAAGATGTATCTCAGTGGTATGCAGATTTTTGAGCTCAGGGAAATTTTAGATTCAGGCTCAAGTGAAAATTCTTCCCTTTTTGAACTACCTAAAAAATTGAATTAGAGGCCTTACCTATAATTAGACATTGTCCTTTATAATAAAATACTAATATGCAAATTGACTGAACAGCAGAACGACCAGTCGCTATGACACACACTGACCACCAGGGGGCAGATGCTCAATGCAGAAGCTGTTCCCTAGTGATCATTGTGCTCCCACAGGGGGAGCGCAGCTCAGCCAGAAGCTGTGCTCATGGCTAGCTAGCGCAGCAGTGGTGGTAGGATCCTCTCCTACCTCTGTGGCAATGCTAAGGATGTCTGACAGATGGCTTAGGCCCACTCCCTATGGGCTGGAGTTCTGAAAGAGGTTGCAATTCAGGCTGAGGGAACACCCCCTGAGTACACAAATTTCATGCACCAGGCCTCTAGTATCTTAATAATTCCTTTTTCAATGTTTACCACTCATTTTTTATTTTTTATTTTATTGTATTGGATAAGATATCCAGAACTTTAGTGCGTTCTGTATTCTACTCTATATTAAATATAAATTGTATCTCCTTCAAGTTAGGAATAGAAAGTCAAAAGAAATTTTCCTCATTCTGTCAATAAGGAAATCCCAGATAATACACAAAGTTATAAATGTTAAAAATCCATCAGAGAGCTATGAATGAACCAAATACATAGATTTTAAGCCTTTCTATGTGATAAGGGCACTGCACCTGCTCTTATCCTGGGAAGAGTGGAAAGAGAAAAAATCCATTAGATGGGTGTAAGGAGAAAATAACAAGACTTTTAATAAATAGTTAATAGCTACATATGGCTCAAAGTTAAATGATATAATTCTTAAGAACCCCTGCCTTAGAGCAAATGTCCATCTACCTGCTAGCTCTTTCCCATGGTCCTTCAACCAAATCAAATTGGTAGTCCAACAAAGACTGAGTGTGAAAGGCCTGAAGGTATGACAGGATAGCTAGCTCTTCATCGAGGTCATTGTAATGGCCACCACCCAAAGACTAGGAGGAAGGTAGCATATAATAGATCACTCAAGGAACAAAAATCTAGGGACCATGACTGAAGAGCAAAGAGAATTCTAAAGCAATCTCCATGAAAATACCAACGGCATATTTCAAAGACCTAGAACAAATTCTCCAAAAATTCATCTGGAATAAAAAAAGACCTTGAATAGCTGTGGCAATCTTGAGAAAGAACAATGTTGGAGGGATCACAATATCAAGCTATACTGCAAAGCCACTATTCTCAAAACTGCATGGTACTAGCACAAGAACCGACATATAGACCAATGGAACAGAACAGAGAACCCAGAGGTAGACACAAGCCAGTATGCTCAATTAATATTTGACAAAGGAGGCAAGAGCATACAATGGAGAAAAGACACTCTACAATAAATGGTGTTCAGAAAACTGGACAGATACTTGCAAACATTGAAACTAGACCACCAACTTACACCATACACAAAATTAAACTCAAAATTTGGATAAAGGACTTAAACATAAAATGGAAAACATAAAAGTCATAGAAGAAGCCATAGGCAATAAAATAGCAGACATTTGTCATAGCAACATCTTTACCAATATAGTTCCTTGGGCAATGGAAACTAAATAGAAAATAAACAATTGGTACCACATTAAAATAAAAAGCTTATGTACAACAAAAGAAACCATCAGCAATACAACAAGAAAGCCCACTGAATGGGAGAACATATTTGCCAATGTTAGCTCTGATAAGAGTTTAATCTCCAACATTTACAAGGAACTCATACAACTTAACAAAAGGAAGATAAACAACCCAATCAAAAAATGGGCAAAGGACCTAAATAGACACTCTTCGAAAGAGTCATTCAGAAATCCAAGAGACACATGAAAGTATGCTCAAAGTCACTAATCATCCAAGAGATGCAAATCAGAACAACAATGAGGTGTCACCTCACACCTGTCAGAATGGCTGTCATCAACAAATCAACAAATGACTAGTGCTGGAGAGGATTCTGAGAGAAAGGAACACTCCTTCACTGTTGGTGGGAATGCAGATAGTGCAGCCATTGTGGAAAACAGTATGGTGTTTCTTCAAAAAATTAAAAATGGACTTACCATTTGACCCAGTAATACCACTTCTAGGAATATATCCCAAGAAACAGAAACACCAATCAGAAAGGATATATGCACCCCCATGTTCATAGCAGCACAATTTATAATAGCTTAGATTTGGAGACAGCCTAAATGCCCATCAGCAGATGAATGGATTAGAAAACCGTGGTACATCTACACAATGGAATACTATGCTGCTGTAAAAAAAAAATTCTTACCATTTGCAACAGTATGGATGGATCTGTAGAGCATTATGCTAAGTGAAATAAGCCAGTCAGTGAAAGATAAATACCACATGATCTCACTCATTTATGGATAATGAAGGACATTAAAAACTGTTGAACAAAGTAGACAGAGGCAAAGAAGTATCAAACAGACTGTCAAACTACCGTGGGAAGGTAGGGGAGGTTAGGGGGGGTATGAGATCAACCGAAGGACTTGTATGCATGTATATAAGCACAACCAACAGACTCAAGAAACTGGGGCCAGGAAGGGATGGACGAGGGCAAGTGCTGGGGGGAAAAAAAGAGACATATGTACTACTATTTGTAATACCTTAAACAATAAAATAAAAAAATTAAAAAAATAATTGAGCACTTAGGATCTTTGAATTTTATTGCATGTAATTTGCACCTGAATCATGAAATTTATATTATTAGTGTTGAGACTATATAAATAATAAACACCAACATATAGTGACTTAATATAAAACCAAAGTTTATTTTTCTCTTATGTAACAGTTAAGCAGTTCTAGACTAGAGGAGATACTCTGTTTAAAGTAGTCACTCAGGAAACAATATTCATATATTCTTTTTGCTCTGCAATTCCCTAATTTGTTTTCAACCACATAGTCAAAGCAGTGTTTGCTGCTATGTCTATGTTCTAGTTCATGAGTAGAGAAAAACAATCCAAGGAAGTTAATTTTATTAATTTGAGATGACCTAGAATTCAAGCACATGACTTCCACTCCCATTCCAAAAGGCCAAAATTAGTCACTTGGCCACTCCTAGCTGAATACTAATGATCGGAGATATAAGGCAAGGACACTGGAAGAGCATTAGGAAAGTAAAATATAGCCAGTCATCTAAGATACTGGAAAAGTAAAGGGGGGAAATAGCTTTAGATAGCATTAAAGGCCTGCTTTAGGTTTTTTATTAGGAATTTTAAGTGAAGCCATTTAAAACAGAGTCATTTTGTTTCTAATCATGCTCTGCTCCACCATATAGACACGAAATAGCCTGAAAGTTGTATTCAATGTGGGGTGACTTTACTAAAGAAATATAATTAAGTGAGAGATGAGGGATTGTGAGTATATGTATGGGAGTGATTAGGATTAATCACTTTAGATATAAATAAACAGGCTCATAGAAGGTCAAAGATTTACCCAATATAATCAATCTAGAAGTGTGTGGTCAACCTGATGACAATTTCTGTCTTTATTATATTGTAGCACAGTGAACCATTGCTTTAAGTCAGAGTTAAAAGATACAATTTGATGGATCAAATAATACCTATGTATCAGGGAAGTAGATGTGCAATTTTATATGGTAGTAATCAAATATTTAACTTAATAATTAAGAAGATGATATTTAAATAGAAAAATAAATAAAAATAACTCAGTAATGGATTTATCCAAGTAAAGGACATTTATTTAAAAGGTACTTTATTATCATCTAGTGACTAGAGGAACAACCACTCACTTTTGTAAGTAAAGGGACTAAGATCCAGAAAATATAAGGCAGTGCCTGAACTACAACAGAGATTTCCTGATATCTAGGCTACCATTCTTCCCATTACACCATTCAATTTTAGATGGTTTAGATAGTCTTGCCTAATACCAAAAATATTGGACAAATTACCTCCTGACATTGCCTTTATTCTTTAAAGATATAGCCTGGTTCTATAATACCTGCCACAAGATTATACACACCCATAAACCAGTAATAGTATTATCTTAGCCTCCTTTTCTTCTAGCTTTATGAGATATAATTGACAAATAAAATTGTATATACTTAAGATATATAATGTGGTGATTTTATATTTGTATGCATTCTGAAATAGCACAATTAAGTTATCTTAGGTTCTTCATGACTCTTTGTATCCTTTATCATAAATATTTATGGAGGCTAAGAACTCAATTTGGCTGTTTTGAGAAATACTGAGTAAAAATAAAGAGCTGCTAATATTAGTTAAAGAGAAGCTAGCAAGTTTTCTATAATCTCCTAAATAATTTTCAACTGAAGAAATCTGAAAATGAGTTTAAGAACTGTAACTTGTGGGCAAAGCTTATTGAGTTTTTTTCCTTCATTGCTGAATAATTTCACATTACTTAGGCTATGTCGTTATGTATTTCTATCACTATCAGAGGAAAATGTTAAACTAATGAATGTCGTGCCTCATTTATCAAGATCTGAGTCACTGGCATGAAGCACCTTTCAATGTAAATGCAATTTGGGAGATTAAACCACACTTCTATTTGAAAATACCTAAGAGGTTAGTACTGAGTCATTTTACTAATACATTGAACATTAAAAAAAATAATGACATATGGGAAAGATATTTGGGACTAGATGGTTATAAATGAAGACTAAATAGAAGTTACATGTTTTACTCCTACAAGCCACAGCTTATTCTTTTGTGAAGATGAGCAAGATTTTTCTGAAAATGGATACTTATAGAATTTCACGCTGTTTAAAATGTTATGATGAAACAAATATCTAATTTCCTAGATACTTCTTTCAAGATCATTGGAAACACCTCAGGGCATGTAGGAATCAATGGACAGAGTTTAAATTGATGAGCAGACTGGCTAACCCATATTTGGAGTGTCAAACTATTGAGGCCGGGGAAAAAATCAGGGTAGAAGAGGTAATAAAACAAAAACAAAAATAAAACAAAACAAAAACAAAAATAAAATAAAACAAAAACACTGAAGGAAGGGAGAAGCAGGTGTCAATCTTTTCTTTTTCTACCCTTGTTTATGAAATTAGAATCTCCAACCTCCATAATGAGGAAAGAAGATAAATTAAGCTTAGGAAAATGGGAAGGGGTAGAAATTTTGCAGGATTCATAAGGAAGTCTTTTCTGCCATATATTGGTGTGAATGCTTGAATATTAGAATTCATGCCTGAATTCTGAAACATTATATGTACTCCTGGAAGAAAATGGCATTGAGATCTGCCTGGATATCTGTTCACCATGGTCTGAGTAGCATACTATGCAGTACAAGAGTTTCATCTTAAAGATAATTCTGCTGTATCCTCAAGTGACCTCTAATGATTCCCACCTCTTGGTAGTCATACCGTTGTATAATCTTCCTCTCTTGATAGTAGACACAATCTGTGACTTGCTTCTAACCAAACAAAACAATTATTGCAAAAGTGATAGGAGGGTCACACTGTGATTATGTTATATTGTATAAGACTTTGTTCATATAAGACTCAATTTTAACAGACTGGAATAAGAGACTCTCCTTGTAGGCTTAAAGTAAGTGGCCATGTTGAAGAAGCCCATTTTGGAAAATAACTAGAGGTAGTCTCTGGAATCTGGAGGCAGCATCCAGCTGATAGTAAATATACAGGGCTTTTAATAACACAGTTTCAAGAAAATGATTTATTTTTTCTTAAAAATTTTGATGTTGACATTATTGCAAGCATCCCTCATTTTCCCCCTTTTGGCCACCTCGGCCTTTACCACACTGTCTGTGTCCATGGGTTATGTATATATGCATATAAGTTCTTTGGTTAATCTCTCTCCACCCACCCACCCACCCACCCACCCTCCCCCACCTTCCTCTGAGATTTGTCAATCTGTCCCATGTTTCTATGTGTCTGAATCTATTTTGTTCATCAACTTATTTTGTTCATTAGATTTCACATGTAAGTGAGATCATGTAATACTTGTCTTTCTCTGACTGGCTTGTTTCACTTAGCATAATACTCTTCAGATCCATTCTGCCATCACAAAGGGTAAGAGTTCCTTCTTTTTAATAGTCCTGTAGGATTTCATTGTACAAATGTACCATACTTTTTTATCTACCCATCTGCCGATGGACACTTGGGCTGTTTCCAGATCTTAGCTATTTTAAATAAACCTATATTAAAAAAAAGCCAAATATGCTAAGTGTCCAGTTGTCCAGTCATCAGTTCAACCAATCAAAGAGTAATATGCTAGTGATATGCTAAGGCTGCTCAACCACTTGCTATGGTGTGCACTGACCACCAGGGGGTCCAGCAGGCAGACAGTTGACTGGTTGACCAGTCACTATGATATGCACTGACCAGGAGCCAGATACTCTGACCAGTAGGCTAGCTTGCTGCTGGGATCTGGCCCATCAGGACTGAGCAAGATGGGCAGGACACACCCTAGAGCCTCCCTGTGGTCCCTCCCTGACTGGCCAACCTCCCACGTCCCTCCCCTGCCTTGATCATGCACCAGTGGGGTCCCTCAGCCTGGCTTTTGCCTTCTTGCAATCCGGGACCCCTCAGGGGATGTCAGAGAACCAGTTTCAGCCTGATCCTGCAGGGCAGGCCAAGGGACCCCATTGGTGCATGAATTCATGCACCAGGTTTCTAGTGCTGCTATAAATATAGGGATGCAGATATTCTTTCTGATTGGTGTCGCAGGATTGTTAGGATATATCCAAGTAGTGGGAGAACATCTGAGAAGAGGTTAATTTCCAAAATATGTAAAGAACTTATACTACTCAACACCTGGTAAACAAACAATCCAGTTTAAAAATGTGCAGCCTGGAGAGACACTTCCCCAAAGAAGACATACAGATTGCCAATAGACATGAAAAAAAAAAAATGTTCCATGTCACTAATCAACAGAGAGACGCAAATGAAACTACAATGAGGTATCATGTCATGCCTGTAAGAATGGCTATCATCAATAAATCAACATATAACAGGTGCTGACAAGCTGTGGAGAAAGGGAAACCCTATGCACTGTTGGTGGGAATGCAGACTGGTGCAGCCACTGTGGAAAACAGTATGGAGTTTCCTAAAAAAATAAAAATGTAACTTCCTTTTGATTTTGCAATTCCATTTCTGGAATATATCCTAAGAAAATGACTTCTGTGATTGCCTAAATGAGCTTGAAAGTGAAGTCCTCTTCATTCAAGAGACTCCAGAAGAGAATCTCAGCTCCAGCAAACATTTTTAAAATAGGTTTTTGTTGATTTCAGAGAATGCAAGGGAAAAGGAAAAAGAGATAGAAATATCAATGACGAGAGAAAATCATTGATCACCTGCCTCCTGCATATCCCTCCTCCACTCTTACCCTCACCATTGGGGATGAAGCCTGTAACCCTGCCATGTGCCCGGACCTGGAATCAAATTGTGATCTCCTGGTTCATAGGTTAATACTCCACCACTGAGCCACATGGACCAGGCTCCAGCAAACATTTTGATTATAACTTTGTGAGACTCTGAAACAGCAGACCCAACTAAGCCATGTTCACATACTCTTGGTTCACATAAACTGTGAGATAAAAAGTGTGTTGTTTAAGAGACCAGTTTGTCCTAACTTGTTATGTAGCAATAGGAAATTACTACAATGCAATATATGTGTTTCACAGTTTATAAATTTATGCATAAGATATAAAAGGGTTTATTAGAAAAATAAGGATGTGACAAACCACTTAAAATTATGCAATAGCATTTACAGAGTATTACCAAAAACAAAATCCTGGGAAATTTTTTAAAATATGGTAAATTATCAATAAATAAATGAATATTATAGTAAATATACACATTTACTTCACTTCAAAGCATCAAAGGTAACTACTAACGTGTTTCCCCAAAAATAAGACCTAGCACATGGAAAGATAAGACATCCCCTGAAAGTAAGACCTAGCACAACTTTGGGAGAAAAAATTAATATAAGACACTGTCTTATTTTCAGGGAAACAGGGTAGTAGAAGGAAGGTGGTATAAGAAGAGTTAGGACTGCTGAGTCATTTGGACAAAGGTACAACACACAGAGACCTGAGAGAACTGAATGGCAAGTACTTCCAAAGCAAGGGCCCCAAGGTGACTGAGTAAAAGAGCAAGCAAGTAATGATGTCAGTACACATGTGTTTATGCATACACATGTGTGCACACACACACACCTGTACAAAGGAGTATGTATTTGGATTATAGGGAGGAAGAAATGTGACTGGGAAATAACTCACAGGAGGTGGAATTAGATAAGTTTTTGAGGGACTAAGCTGTAGGTCTGACTGTCAATAAAACTAAGGAAGCAATACAAGAGTCCTAGATGCTTGCCTGGAATGCTGGATCTGAGAGGATGCTTTAATTATAAATCCCAGACCCTCTTTACTCAATGCATGATCTCTAGAAAAATAGTTGCATCACATATAAGTTTATCATAAATGCAGACTATCAAGCCCCACCCCAGACCTACTGAACCAGCATTTGCTTTTAATAATGATCACCAGGTGACTGTTATGCACACTAAATTTGAGAAATTTGGATCTAGCACAATAATTCTCAGAATTTAGCACTTAGAGGGCTTGTTAAAAACAGATTTTGGATGTCTAACACCAGTGCTTCTAATATAATAGATCTGATGTATAGTATTTCTAATAAGTTCACAAATTACAATATATTGTTTCTGATGCTGCTTCTCCATGGGCTACACTTTAAGAACCACTGTCCTAGTATATGGTAGCAATAGACAGCAAGATAGATGGTATATTTAATACTTCATGATATTCAGCATTTGAACAGAATACAGACCTTGTAAGTGGAAATTATAGGTTGATCCAACCTTGAAGAGCTAGAAATGTTTGAATGTTATGAATATAATTTCTTCCTAACCATGAGCAGGGTGTGTACATTATTTTAATAATTCCTCAACTCCTTGTATTAGCCAGGAGTTCTCCAGAGAAACACATGCAATAGGATATATATATATATATATATATATATATATATATATATATATTTACATATGGGGAGAGAGAGTAGGATTAATTAATTGATTGTTTATAAGGAGTTGGTTCTCATGATTATGGAGGTTAATAAGTCCCAAGATCTGTAGTTACAGTAAGCTAGAGACTCAGGAGAGCTGATATGTATTTCTAGTCTAAAGTACTGAAAACCAGGAGAACCATTGGTATAAGTGCCACTCACAAAGCTGGTAAGCCAAGGACCTAAGAAGAGCCAATGTGGATCAGTGATTGAGCATAGACCTATGAACCAGAAGATCACAGTTCAATTCCCAATTAGGGCACATGCCTGAATGCAGGCTCAATACCCAGTGGGGGGCGTGAAAGAGGCAGCTGATTAGTGATTCTCTCTGGTCACTGATGTTTTTATCTCTCCCTCCCTTTTCCTTCCTATCTGAAATTATATATATACATATATATATATATATATATATATATATATATATATATATATATATATATATATATGTGGTGTTTTTTTTAATAGAGCCAATGTGTCTCCCATGACTAGAAAATCTCTGGTCATTGATGTTTCTATCTCTCCCTTCCTTTTCCTTCCTATCTGAAATTATATATATATATAGTGTTTTTTTTAATAGAGCCAATGTGTCTCCCATGACCAGAAAAGACTGATGTCCCAGCTGAAGCAGTTATGCAGGAATAGTTCCCTTTTACTCAGCCATTTTGTTCTATTAAGGTCTTCAAGTACATTATGGAGGGCAAGCTGCTTTACTCAGTCTACTGATTCAAATGTCAATTGCATCAATAAATACCCTCATAGACATACCCTGGATAATGTTTGGCCAAATGTCTGGGCACTTGGTATCCTAATTAGACTCAGATATAAAATAAACTATCCCATATTCCATAGTTTTGGTTGCTACTGTGAATTTTTTTTAAATACTTGTAACCTTGTTAAATTGGCTATGCTGGCTGTAGAGAAATGTTTTTGATGCCTTGATCTTGTGTGCACAGAATCAAGACAAAATCTTCTTAAAATTGATTTTGCAGATTTAAAATTTTTTTCTAGATAGAAAATACTATCAAATATAGATAACCTCTTTTATTTCTAAAGAATAGATACCTTATTGCCTCTTACTATTTGCAAATTTAGGAGTGTTAAATTTTAGTCAACTTTCAGGTTTCAATTATAGCTATGGAAATTATGGTATAATATTAAGTCAGTTATTTCATATCTCTTTATCTATATTTTATCACAGTAGTTATACCTGGCATATATAGTCATACTAGTCATATCTTGAAGTATTGTTGTGAGAATTGAACAAGAAAATTTAACAAATTTGATGGAAAGTAGTTATAATTTATCTGGTTGTTATGTCTATTTTTTTTTCCATCACAAGGGTGCTTCTGCTTATCCTAAACTTAGCTGCATGTTAAACAATCTTTTGTTAAAACATACTCAGTATTTCTGTGTTTGTAGCAGGATGGGGCCTGTCAGCATCAGCTTACTCCTCTAGATTTCAGCAAGTAGCAGGATCAATTTTCATTAATATGTAGTCTACGTGAGCTGTACCAAGTCACCAGGGGTGTTTGTTACAAAGGCAGATTCACTGATACCCTAGACCACACCTACTATCATACAACTTTGGAGCATTATTCCTAGGAAATTCATTTTAAACTATTACAAAACATGGCACTTATGCACAGTAAAGTTACCTGTGCACAGCCACCTTTTTGGGGGATTTCCAAATGAATGCTCCAGGACCGAAAAGAAAAACAAAGCCCTATCAAAGAGAAGAGTGCCAATTATATAGATTTCTCAATTGATTTTCCATGTGAATAAATTCTGTCTCACAGAGTAGGGATAAATCCTAAAAATACCAGAGTGTTTGTGATTTTTCCTTAATTTCAGAGCATTCAGTGCCTGTTGTGTGCACTTCCCTACCAGAGCTTAAACAAGCAAGGCAATTTAAAGCCAAGCAGAGACATTGGACTCCAAATCTGGTTTGGTTTGGGTGAAAACAAGAAGGAGGAATTTTCCACTTTAAACTTACTGGAGGCTGTAGTGACACTACATTCCATCTGTTTAAAAAAATCCTTCTTATACCAATTAAATGTGACATATTTTAATTTAGCTTCCAATAAATTTAGATTGTGTAATTCAAAGATTTTTTTAGGAGATAATTTCTATCACATTACAATTTTGTGCCTAACCTAATGAGTTCAATGGTTGCGAAGGCACTATTCGGTGCATTTTTTAAAATGTCTTTATTGATTAAAGTGTTAAATATGTGTCCTTATCCTCCCATTACTCCCCGAACCCCCACTTGTGCCCTCACCCCCCTGTTGTCTGTGTCCATTGGCTAGGCTTATATGCATGCATACAAGTCTTTTGGTTGATCTTTCTCCCTCCTGTACCTTCCCACTGAGGCTTGGTGGTCTTATTGATGTTTCTCTGTCTCTCAATCTTTTTGTTCATCAGCTTATGTTGTTCATTATATTCTATAAATGAGTGAGATCATGTGATATTTATCTTTCTCTGACTGTCACACAATGGAATACTACACTGCAGTAAAAAAGGAGTTCTTACCATTTGCAACAGCATGGATGGTACTGGAGAGCATTATTCGGTGCATTTTTTAACTATCAAAGATACACCTTCGCCCTGACTGGTTTCTGGTTTGGCTCAGTGGATAGAGTGTCGGCCTGTGGACTGAAGGGTCCCAGGTATGATTCTGGTCAAGAGCATGTACCATGATTGTGGGCACATCCCCAGTAGGGGGTGTGCAGGAGGCAGCTGGTCAATGTTCCTCTTTCTTCAATGTTTCTAACTCTCTATCCCTCTCTCTTCCTCTCTGTAAAAAATCAATAAAATATATTTTGAAGTAAAGATACACCTTCAATGGACATCAAGTTAAGGTTAAGAAATGTAATCAGGCAGCTGGGAAATGTCCTGCTGAACGTGAGAAGATGATGACAGCATTGACCATGGAGGCATAGTATTAATTAGTATATTTTTATCTATTTCCAAATTTAAATAATCAGGTTTGTCTAGCATTCAGCTAGCTAATTATGAACTCTGGGAAAGAAACTCAGCATCTTGTTTGATAAACTGAGGTCTTTATCAATAAATAGAAGGAAAACTCCTCCTGCACAGGTAACAGCTGAGAACAGTGATGTGGTTAAAAAAAGAAAGTCATAAAACATCTCTGAGGATACTTGGAAATGTGCAAGAGCAAATGATGTTACTCATACAGAAGGAAAATTCTGCCTACTTCCCCATCCTGATTACACAGAGGTTCTATATAAACTCCTGATTCTTCCCAATACTCTGAGGACTGAACACATGCCATGCTTACCCCACTCACTACATGCCAGCAACTAAGAACACACACACACACACACACACACACACACACACACACACACACACTCCTGAGTATTTAATGGAAGTTTAGGTAAATGAAATAATTATTTCTCAAGTGGAGCAAGCATCATTTAGGAGGACCAGTCCTTTGTACTTCTTGATGTCTACTTTTAAACTACAAAAGCTTTTCATAGAAAATTAGCCAGCTATGTCAGAACTGAGACCATTCTTGCAAAATTTTAACTTTTTTAGAGAAAAGGATAGAGTTGGAAGAAATGTTGTATTTAGGGAAGATGGTGGTTATATTAAGTAGTGACAAAATTAAGTAGTGATTGATAAGAAAGATTAGCAAGTAAAATATAAAACTGACCTTAGGAATGTGGATATTTTTACCTTGTTTTATATAATAACCTATTAGGTGGGTCAGTCTGTATTGATGAGCACTTTTAAAGAAGCATTTGGGTATTTTCCATTCATAGGATGGCCCAGAGAGAATTGTTGCTGCAAAACCCTTGAGAGCATAGTGTTATCTTTCCCCAAATTATTGCTTTTGAGGATGATTTTTCTAGGGAAAGTCTTCTTCTGGAGTATTTGCCATGGCCTTGGGCACCTTTCCTGCATTTCTGATGGCCTTGCTTGATGATCCCTACCTCCCAAATCTAGACTCCTCTGAGTCTCCCTGGGTCATCTGTTCCTGTAGTGAAGCTCCCTCAGGCCAGGCCAACTGAGAAGTGGAAGGCTCTGTAGTGTCTGTCTTTGTTGGTTTCCTGAAGGGATCTTGCATATAAAAGGAGGCTATCAGGTTATCTACACTTCAGAGGGAAAACAAAGATGAAAGTAGTGTCCCTGTGTCTCCTATGTTTTGACATTTCTGAAATCTATGTTAACAATTTCTTATCTTTAAACCCCTGATACCTATGAGGGGAAATCCAGGAAGGAAGTCTCAGGCAGAGGACAGGGGGGCTGGAGTGGAAACTGCTTTTTACAGTGCAGAGTGGTAGTGAGTGAACAGAATAATGATGGCACCGTGTGTGCTGCATTTGATCTGAGAGAGAAGATGTCTACTGATGTGATGAGAGCACAAGGAAGTTGCTCCTAACCAGGCCCAGGTGAGATGAAAGATCAAGGAAGCTTCCCAGAGGTGTCCCATAAACTGAATCATAATGGAGAAGTAGGAGTTCCTAGATAGAATAAAGGGAAAGCACACTGCAGCCTAAGGAAGCAGGGAAGGTTGAAAAGCATTAAAAGCACAGGTCTAAACCAATTGTCAAAAGGCATCCTAATACAGTCAGAAATCTGAGGTAGGCAGGTGGCCTTGGCAGGGCACTCATTGTGAAGACAAAGCATTTTCTCTAGGAGAAAATGGTATGGGTAACTGGTGAGGGGGATGCTGCCATAGTCATCCTATGAGGAAGTCAGCTGAGGGAAAGACAAACATTTGGACTACTGAGAATTTTTTACATCCTTAAACCCTTGAGGCTTCTCATTAGGTAAGGGAGTGAATGTCCTTAAGAGGAAACTAGTCTGAACTGATCTTCTATTGCAATAGCCAAATGCACTGTGATCAATGCAGGGAGGAGGGTGGAGTCATGAGGAGTCTGTAGAGTAGTAAATTAAAAGACTCATAGACAGTTCATTCATTTATTCACTCATTAATCCATTCATTTATTTATTTGAAAAAAAATGTTCCTGAGAGCTCAATGATTTAGACATTCTTTTAGGTGCTGGGGCTTTAATATGTGAACAAAACAGACAAAGGTCATGGATTTCTGGAATTTACATTCTATCGGGAAAAACAATAAACAAATTAAGTTAGTGAATTTGAAAGTCTGTTAGAAAGGATTGAGAGTTATGGAATAAAATATAACTGAGTAGAGAGTTAGGGCATTGTTTTTATTATTTTACTGTGGGTGCATATCTTAAAACAGGCATGGTATAAGGTACTGAACTTTTTTTTTCCCTATATCACTTATTTATTTTTTTCAATTACAGTTTACATTTATTATTATTATTATTTTGTGTTACTTTCAGTGGTACAGGTGCTTAACATTTCACATAATCCTCACCTCAACACCAACACGTATTTATCATTCTTTCTCATTCATGAGGAAACTGAGGCTCCAAAGTGCTGTGACTGATGAGTGTCAAATGGTTACCTGTGCCCATTTGTTCAGTCTCCACTAACTCATAGGTTTTCCAGGCTGTGTCAAAAGGACATAGGAAAGACATGGTTGAGTCTAGATCTCCTTTAGTGAGGAAGAACTGGAAATGCCAACATACACCTCAGTATTCCAGGGAAGAGATAAGACCCACTGAGACAGTGTGAATGCTAAATCTAGGAGATACCTGCCAGAGGGAACCATCTGAGATAAGATAACCCTCACACCTCTGTTCCTATTTAGACCAATTCCTTAGAAAATTGATGACCAGAGTTTTGTTAAAAAGACATAGGATGTACCTCATTTTATTTTATTTAACAAAAAAAGTAGATAGTATTTGTTATATGCCCAATTATTTCTTAAGAGTTTTACAAATATGAATCTATACTAATTCACAGTATACAATATGAGGCCAGTACTACTATTATTCTCACATATGGGGAAAATGAGGCCTACAGAGGTCCAGTAACATGATTCATGTCCCAACAGTTAGTTGGTGATAGTGTCAAGATTTTGCACTTTGACTCCCGAGTCTGGATGCCTTATTTGCCATGCTGTCATGGGAATTTTAATCCTAGCAATAAGATCAAAACTAACATTATACAGTGTCACCATGTCTCAGAGACCACACCAAGCACTTTAAATGCATTCATAAACTTCAGTTAAGTTTATGGACTAATTTGGAAAAAATCTGACATAGTTAACATATTGAATCTTGCCATTCCAGAACATGGTGCATGTCTTCTTTGATCCAAGGCTTGTATAGGTCTTCAGCAAATTATTACACTGTCTTTTCTGCTGTAGGTCCTGTACTGTATAATTCTATTTCTGGTTTTTCTCACAGTATCCTTATAAAGCAGGTGTTGTAACAAGTGCCATATTATAAATGAAGGCACTATGGCTCAACAATGTAAACTAATTTGTCATAGGACATGCCTGGAAATAGTGAGTGGCTGAGCCAAGACAGGAGCCCTAGTATGGCTTTTGTTTGCATTTGTGATATTAATCCAAAGCTACATGACATGGTTCCAGAAGGTTCAGAGTCCAAGCATGATGATGATGATGACAATTATAATATCAATCATAACCAATTAAGATCACAGTAGCAATTATAACTGCTAGCCCACACAATCAGTGAACATCAGGATTTGCTATATGCCTTCTCATACATCAATATATTTGCCCTGTGAATAGATACTATATTACTCTATTTCACTAATGAGGAAATTGAGGCAGAGAGTAGTTAAATAACATGCCCAGAGTCACAGAACTCATGAGCAGTAGAGCTGAAATTTGTCACTAGGCAGTCTGGCTCCAGAGCCTGGATTCCTGAGTGCTACATAAAGAGGAAACAGCTCATATGTCAGTGTGGGGCAGCAGCCTTGGAGAAAGTGGGCGGTGGAGACAAAATGATATGAGTGGGAGGATTTACTCCTTAGAAAATAGGGATGAGTGGGAGTGGCTAACATTCCCAAACTTTGGCATTTCATGAACCAATAAAATAATTAAAATCTGGAAAAGCCATACAGTTATTTGGTCAATCAATATTTATTTAGACATCAAATATCACTTATTCTCACCAGTATTACAGAAAAGAAAGGATTTTTTTATATATAAAGAAGGCAGAGGACATCATCTCAAAATCGATAATCATCTTCTAACTTGAGATTCACTGAATTTGCTGAATTTTTCTTCATTGCCAAGGAAATGTGGGAAGAATGACATGAAGGAACCATGGTCAATGCCCAGAGTAGGCCTGAGATGTGGTCAGTGCTCCTGGAATGTTGGCTGATTCTCTTGGTAGTGATCCACAAGAGAAGGGGGAAAGGAAGTGCTTTCTCAGGCTGTCAATGCAATTTGATGATATGTCTGTGCATCTTTTAGAGTCATCTCCAGTAGCAGTGGAAGATCTTGGCCCATGCTTAGGAAATAAGATACCTATTGGTAGCTGAGAATAGCCAACATTTTAACCTTTACCTAAGATTATGTTTTCCTCCAAAACATACCAGGTGACATTGATGGAAAATGCCTCTGGGTGCCTGTCTGACTCACCCTCCTCCTTGGAGAGTAGCTCATCACCAAGGGTCCCTGCTGTGGGGGCTGTTTGGGTCCTCCTACTGAACCAAACTGGGCCAGCCAGGTTTCCTCTTGTGGAATTCTAGGGTAAGGATCTCACACTGAGGCCATCCTGTGGGGAGCACTGGGATGAAAAGTCAAGAGAAATATAGGCTGGGTGGCCATTTCTTTGCTCAAGGATGCTTAAGGAAATCCCAACTGCAACAGAGGTCTAAGGTAAAGATGGAAAAGTTGTAGAAGAAAGTAAAGACAAAGAATCTGGGGGCCTCAGAGAGTGAGAACAGGGCTGGCCTATTTCTGCCTCAAATTTACTGCAGCAGAATGATTCCATTAGCAGACAAAAGAAGAAAAACAATGACAAGAGACCCATGGCCAGGACATATCGTGGATCCTTTCAGTTCTTGTTTTCAGTCTATCATGGGGACCAGTTGTATATTCTGCCTTTGGCTTCTGTAAAATATCCCCATTCCCTTCCAATAAAGTGTCCCTTTGATCCAAATCATATTGACGGGACTCTGATTCTAGCCCCACCAATCCCTGGTAGAGATGCAGGAAGACTAGGCAGGCACTGCATAGAGAAAGGGGGCATGCACCCAGGTTTTGGGGGCTAGTCAGGACTAGAGGTTGAGGACAGATTGAAGGAGTTTGCAGGCTCTCAAAGGGGATGTGTGTGCATGGGTGACGACCTACCCAGCGAGAGAGTAGGTTGTCCATGCCTGCAAAATCACCTTTTGGTACAGAGTCCTTTGGGCTTCATCTTTTGGGCCAATACCTCCAAGTGAATGTCCAGTCACATCCTCAAAGGTCAACAATCCCTAGAAATTTAAATAAAGGTAGGAATGTAGGTTCTGTGGCCTTAGGGTGTCATTCAGTCACTGGAAAAGATCTAGAAAAAAGACAAGGTATGCAGCACTGTGCACCTCCTCAAGGCTTAGCTCTGTGCTGGGCTCAGTCAAATGCAATTGTGTCAGAGAGAAAAGTCTTCAATGAGGGAAGCCATTGGAGAAGGACATAAGACAATAGCAAGTCCCCATGTTCTGAGAGGAGCAGACAGTAAACACTGGAGGATGGCAGAGGAAGGAGGAAATAAATGTAATAATAATCCTAACAGCAATAATGACAGCAGCAGCTGCTGAGTTTTACTTGTTCTTTTTGCGAGTGCCTGGCTCTGGACTGAGTACCTCACATGCCATCTTAAAGTGATGAAATGTACCCAGCACTGGAGCTAAACCCTTATGTTTGAATCCACACTTCTTGAATCTGACACTTGTAAACTATATGAGCTTGGGGATGGTACTTTGTTTCCTTGAGCACTGATTTCTGTATCAGTACACTAATAGTTCCTATTTCACCAAGCTTTTGTGAGAATGAAAGAGAAAATACTCACAAGGCAAACACTAGAATGCCTGGTACTTGTGTGTACTCAGCATGTTTTTGCAACTTGTACTAATTTTCCACAGCTCATGAGGTCAATGCTATTATCATCTCCTTGTGTGAGCTGAGGCTCAAGGAGTCAATCAGAAGTCAAACAGAGTCACATGTCTAATCAGCAGACATCTGAACCCAGGTTCCTCTGGTTCAGGGTCCATGCGTGTAACCACTATACTCCTTCATCACCATGATGAGAGTGAGGTGAACATCCAGCAAATGATCTCACAATCTTGTCCTCAGGGACATGTCTCAGCATATAGAGGGGTCTCTCAGAAACCACACAGGCCCTCTGAGGCTTCCCTGAACAACGTATATCCCTACCTTTGCATTTGTGGTTCCCTCTGCCTGGAATGCCCAATGCCTTCCTCATCCCTAAGCCTAAACCCATTCTGCAAAGTTGAATTTAGGTGTTGCCCCCAGGCTTCCCCTGCCCACTGTAAGTATTGTCATGGTTAAGAGGCTCTGTTGCTTGTCATAATGAATTTTAGTTTCTAGTACTTAAAAGTTATGTGACTTTGGGCAGGTAACTTAACTTCTCTGAGCCTCAAATACCTCTCCTATAAAGTAAGAACAATAATAGAATGTAATTCCAAGGAATTAAAAGTTAAACAAGATGGTACATAATAACTGCCACTCTATGCATATCAATTAAGGTCAACTCTTATGATTGTTTTGTTTTTAGTATTTTCCCCATTTATTCCCTCAGCAACCTGAAAAAGCTCAACCTAACTTGCATCTTTACTTTTGTAAGTGTGCCAAATTCCCTGCACAGAAACGCCAAAATAAGGGCAGATAGGGACAGGGGCTATTTTAGTTAGAACTGCCAGGAAAAGTCTCTTCAAAGAAGTAGCATTTGAGCACAACCTGGAAGGATGTGAAAGGGCAGCCAAGGAGAGATCTGGTGATGGTGTTCCAGTCAGAGGGAACTCCATGGGCAAAGGCTGGGAAGTGGAAAGAGCTGGTCATTCATATTCAGGTTGGCATGGCTGGATGGCTGTGAGCAAAGGATGAATAGAAGGAGACAAGGTCAGAGAGGATCCCCCAGGGAGGTTGGATTTATTCTAAGTGTAAGATCTGCTGAAAGGGAGCATCCATTCTGTACTCCTTTGCTGAGCTTCTGTTACAGACCAGCATTGCTCTAAGGCCTGGTCATAGATCATAGAACATGAAAAGAAGTTCACAAGGGTTGGAGACAAGTAATCCACATGGAATTTTTTAAAAATGATCAAAAGAGTAAGATCATGTGAAATCTAATGAACAAAATAAACTGATGAACAGAATAGATCCAGAGATATATAAGCATAGAACAGACTTTAGTAAATACTTTTGGTTCAAATAAGGTGAAGAGCTTTTGAAAAATTGGGTATCTTTCCTGAGTTTTAAGCATTTAAGAGAATGTAATATTTAAGACTTGGTTTTAATCAAATGTTTAGAGATATATTAATGTTTCAAACAATTAGTAAGAATTTGAAAAAAATTAAATTCATGAGTTTCAGATTTCTATTGTGTTTTTATTTAGAGAAATGTTTATTTCATAAATAAATCAAGAAGTGATTATTTCATAAATAAATCAATAAATTACTGGGGTAAGTCTGAGTAGGTCAGTGGGATGCTAGCTCTTTCAGAGATACAGCCTGCCTGCTTCATGATCTCCTGAAGAAGGGCTTTCTCAAGGAACCCTCCAGTGGAGCGTTAGATCATCCCTCCTGCAGAGGGGCTCAAAGACTTGAAGATGCTGACACATTCTTGCCCTGATCTGGCCTGGAATGCTCTCTAGCTAACTTTTCTCTTGCTCACAGGGAGTAGACCCAAGGTACTGTTGAGACCACAGAGTACTGAACATATACCATCCTATTATAGCTTGGTCTCTATCCCTGCCTGTCTCATTCTTCAAGACAGACCTGCCTTCCATCAGCCAATAGCTAGAATTCACTGGCACTGAATGTCTCTTCCTCTCTAGAGACAGCCTTAAGGGTTGCCTATCTCCTTTTCTACCCTCCAAGCCCTTCACAACCATGTGAAATGATAATTTTAAGATTCTCTCTCCTAAATCTAATCCCCAGGCCATGCCCTGGCCCAGATGACTCTCTCTCTCTCTCTCTCTCTCTCTCTCTCTCTCTCTCTCTCTCTCTCTCTCTCTCTCTCTCTCTCTCACACACACACACACACACACACACACACACACACACACACACTTATGGAACATCCCAGAATCACCACCAAGTCCAAAATCAGCCTCTGATTTTTCCCCACAACCCTCACAATCAGCTCTCTCTACACAAGTTCTCCATCTTCATTCTTGTAGAAAAAAGTTCAGGATGGCCCTTGACTCCTTACTTTCATTCACAGCATCCAATGCAGCAGGAAACCGTGAAGGCTCTATCCTTAGGATCTATCTGGAAGGAATTGGATTACTTGGCCCTCCTCTACTGCCATCACTCTGAACTGATCCCATTATAACTCCTGGAGTCTCCTTCAGCAGATTCTTCATTGGTCTCCTTGCCTCTACCTTCATCTCTGAGTTTGGTCCACCACTGGATGAGAGGCCTCAGAACACAGTGTTCTATCTGAGGTAAAGGGAGAGAAAACCTTGGCCCCAAACACTACACTCCAAGCCCTTCCCTATCATTTCAGAACCATGTGAAATGACAACCTTAAGATTTTCTTTCCTAAATCTGATCCCCAGGCCATGCCCTGGCCCAGATTAAAGCCCTCCAGCCCCCAATCACTCCTGAGAACCTCTGGGAAATGTGTAAAATCTTAACCAATATTGTGTCCCTCTTTTGTTCCCAACATCCCATGTCTTGAGAAGCCCTAAAAATGAAGGTTCAGCTGTTCAGGTTGCAATTCCAGGTGTGACTCCTCCCATCATACTCTATTCCATGCAGCCACCAGAGGAATCCTTGGTTTCTCTCAGGTTCCCCAAATGCTCCTGATTCAGTAGCGCATCTAAGCCTTTGCATAAGTTACTCCTTCTGCCGGCAACTCTCCCACATCTCACTGTCAGATATGGGAACTCCACTTACAAGTCCCCCAATGTCCTGGCCACAGTGTCCAGAGCAGGCACCCTCATCTGGGGCTTTGTGATTCCAGAGTAGGGTGAAGATCTGGGAATGGCAGCACCCATCTGTGCCTGGTCCAACAGAGCAGATGTTACCATCAGAGCCTGCAGACAAAGTAAGATCTAGATTAGGAGCAGCTGGTGACAGGGATGGGGATTCTGGGCTCCCAGCCCAGCCCCAGCAGTGGATTACAGGGGGAAGTACACTGCCCATACTCAGACCTGCCTCTATGCAGTGGGACCAAGGCTTTCTCTCCCTTTACCTCTGGTAGAACACTATGTTCTGAGGCCTCTCAACCAGTGGTGAACCAAACTCAGAACTGATTAACAGTCTCAAAAATAAAGTCAAAGTCCCATCCTGAAATGGCTCAGAATGCACTGAAACACCACTCTCTAGGTTCTCCATTGGACCATGTGGAGAGTAGTTCAACAGCTCAGAGAAAGGCCAAGGGTCTGGGAGCTAATAAATCTTTGCTGTTTATAAACTATGCTGCTGTGGAAAACCATGTGCGTGAATGCTTGCAAACTCATTGGTAATATTTTTACATTAAATGCCTAAAAATTAAAATAAGAAGTAAAAATATGCATTCTTTGTAAGACTTTTTATATGAATTGCCAAATCACCTTTCAGAAAAATTCTTATTGCCAATTTATATTCTGACCAAAAATAATTAAGCATGCCATTTTCCTCTCACACTTGGCGATCCAATTATAGGAAGAATATTATTCATTTTTGCAAATATGATGTGTGAAAATGTAATTGTATTTTAAAGTATGTACATATTTGATTACTAGTGAGATACAATATTTTTATATTTTATTGATATCACTTCTATTTTTTATTTTGTGAATGTATCGGTCACATCCTTTGCTGTTTTTCATTTTGTGTTTGTCTTTTAATTATTTATAATAAATTTTATTTATGAAAGCATATTGAAATTTTGTCCAGGCAGTAAATATTATAGTTGCTGCAACAACATTAATTTTACCCTTTCTCAATTGTATAGCATTCATGTGATTTGGAATGAATTAACTCCACTCCTAGCTCCAGGAGTAAACTCTGACTGGTCTACATTATAAAGGAAAATTCCCCTTCTTTCTATGGTAATTAGTTCAGGAACTTGCACCCACTTCCCGCCTAAACCGGAAGTGATTAGTTCAGAGGTGACTACTAGCACTGCCAAGAAGGAATACTAAACTAAGACACTTGGGAGTAATTACACCTTACTTTCCACGGGGGTAGGCATTAACCCAAGTTTAAGTGAATTAAGTGATGGGAATACTCTCTGAACACAATAATTTTGTTTAAGGTTTATCTAATCAGAAATAACCTTACAACATTTTTTATGGTTTTGGGAGGTAGAACGTTTTTCTCATCTTGGAAGAAACAAAGAATAATACAGCCCATTTGTCAGTCACAAACATCTTATGAATATGAATGAAGCCAAACAGAGGATGAAGCCGACACTAGAAAGTATGGGATTAAGAGCAATAGAAATGATAGGCTCAGAGCTAAGATATAGCCATGCCAGAAATCTATGCAAAAACTGAGAAAATAGAATTTTTAAAAAATATTTTAAGGAAGATTAAGTTGTTTACTGTCACTTGCAACCAAAACCACACTGGATATTGTATGTCATATAATTTTAATGATTTTTCTAGCTTTTCATTTTTCACATCTTTGTTCATGGTACTTTTTGTAACACTACTTGTCAAAATATTTGCCATTTATTTCAAATTATTCATGTTATTCAAATATTTTATTCTTGTGTGTTTTTAAACTAAGACACTTGCCTCAGTTGGCATATAAAGTCAGTGATGAATCTCAATATAGGCAAAATTTTACAGAAGTATCATTTTTATGCTACTCCTTTATATATATATCCAAACATGTGTAATATTTTATTTCTCAGTATTCATTTGTTTCTCTTCAGCCAAAAGAGGTCATATAATCTCCATAATCCTTATTTTTCTAATTCTGTCACTCTTACATATTTGAATCTACCAGAGAATTCTGACTGTGGACTTCTTTTGAGACATCCTTGGTATGTTAAACAGGAACAGCGTACCAGTACTATTTCAAGTACTATTTAGTTTGCAAAATTCTAATCCTGTATAAAAATTTTGGTGTTAATAACTTCTTTTTCTACAATTGAATAGCATACCTTAAATAAAAATGAAAAGAGGATCTGTTGAATTTTAGGTTTTTTTTTTAATAACTTTCTGTACATGGGTAAGCTTTCAAAAAATAAACAGAGGTAAATAGAAGTAAAATAATCTGTAAACAAAATTATGTGAAAGATAAGTGTTCATTTCATCTCCAAATGGGGAAAATT
Organism: Pipistrellus hanaki; assembly: GCF_964339955.1. Taxonomy (NCBI): domain Eukaryota; kingdom Metazoa; phylum Chordata; class Mammalia; order Chiroptera; family Vespertilionidae; genus Pipistrellus; species Pipistrellus hanaki. Next base: position 15,867,606 of record NC_140524.1, on the reverse strand, counting down.
AGAATTTCTTGAACTTTAAAAAAATACCTTTAAAAATATGTATTTTTATTTATTTCAGAGAGGAGAGATAGAAACATCAATGATGAAAGAGAATCATTCATTAGCTGCCTCCTGCACTCCCCACACTGCGGCTTGAGCCCACAACTCCCGTCATGTTCCCTGACAGGGAATCAAACTGTAACCTTCTGGTTCATAGGTCAATGCTCAAACACTGAGCCACACTGACTGGGCTCCTTAAAACTTTTATTTGTGTGAATAAATTTTTCAGAAAGTCCATATCAGTGGAAATAGCAAATCATGCTTAGGAATAAATATAAACAAAGATAAAAATAGAACAAGATTTTAATTCATATGTCTGATTTTTCTAGAGTTTAAACTATGAGATTCTCAAGTGTTAAAAAAAAAAGATGACATTGAGAACTTCTGGTTGTAGCTCTAATATGGAAAGAGCTTGAAAGTGAAAACTCTCACCCTTAAAATAAAAAAAAAAAGGTTGAACAAACTGAAAATAAATGGCTTTTTCTTGGACCCAACAGAGAATAAGGTCACAGGGCAAAACCCACTCCCAAATCTGTATGACAGGCAAATACAGAGAATCATAGCTGAGATCAATTTACTTGGAGTAGAATACCAGAGTCAGGAATGGATAAGTAAATTTAAACAGAAACTTTGATGAATTCCAAGAGGCTAAGTGTGAATAGGGTGACAATGAGAAAATCCTCCAGAAGGTACTCTTTAGGAAGGCCCCTTGCTTTCATAGGTTCCAGAAAACTCATCCGATTCTCATGCCGAAGAGCCAAGAAAAATTCCTTCATGGCTGTGGTAAGAGGAGGAGAAAATTATGCATTTTTAAATAGTGCATTTTCCGTTACAAACGTCTACTGTCAGAGGGAAGAGGAAAATATTTTACCAGAGTCTTCTCAGACCCTGGGAAAGAGCAAATATTCAATCCTATCCCCTTCTAGCTTTCCTGTCTCACCCAAAGATGATGGGGAGCTTATAAACAATTGGGAAGACCACAGTCCATGAGCACTCTAAAGGACTAAAATTTAATGAGATTATAAAAAGCTGTTCTTTCCCATACCTTACCACTTTAGGCCAGGTATTCTACTTGGCACTTGGGAGGCAACAGAGAAAAACTGTTTTTGTGGAACTGCATGGGAGAGAGTTAATACCTTACACATATCACGCAACAGTCTTTTATTTAATACTCTAAGTTATATTATTTTAAAATATTGTATGTAAGGAAAAGAGTCCTAGAGAAGTCAAGTTTTTGTGAATTTTACATTGCTAACAAAAAGCTGGGCCAAGTTTATAACCCAATTTCCCTTTGACTTTGAGGATAACTTCAGGAAATGACCTTGTTCTGATTACAGGAATGATGATGCCATATTTGAGTAAAGAATGTTTCTGAAAGGAAACGGGAAAATGACCAAGCACAGCTACTGAGCCCCATTCTGCCTATTCAATCATTTAGGATTAAATGGGCATCCACTGATTTCTCATAAATCTCCCTTTCTTCCAGTATTTAGAACAGACTCACCACTTCAGATGCTGGAGTTTGTATGAGAATCAGAATAGCTCAGGCACTTGGATTCAATATTTGAGAAAAGGGCTTTGCTTACAGAGATCCTAACATAAATAGATAAATGTTTATAGTGGATCTTAAATCATAAGGAAAAAGCCCTTAGGGCAAATACATATGGGAATGAAATAAAGCAATGCATTTTCTTGTCATGATAGGTCATGCTCTAGTCATAAAACACTTTTTCTAATAAGCCATCCCTTTGAAAATATGCAAAAGTGAGCGTATTATTATAGAGATGCGTGTATCTCTATTTTTCCATGATTCTCTTCTTTTGGAGGAGAGTTAAATAATGGTATATTGATTACACACTGTTGTTTTTAAAAATATATTTTCATAGATCTTAGAGAGGGAGAGAGAGCGAGAGAGCTAGAAACATCACTGATGAGAGAGAATCATTGATTGCTTGCCTCCTGCACGCTCCCTACTGAGGATCCAGCCAGTAACTTGGGCACACGTGACCTGACAGGGAATCAAACCAGTGACCTCTTGGTTCCTGGGTTGATACTTAACCACTGAGCCATGCCAACCAGGCTACACACTTTTACTGATATTAATAAATAGTAAAAAAAAAAAATTAATATTCTGCAAAAAGGGCAGAAAGTGCTGCTACTTCCTCTGAAAGGACAGGACACATAGGATGTCTTTCACTCTTATTAATTTTAAATAGCATTCAGTCTGTGTGTATCTTTTGTTCTGAGGTGAGTCTTTTATAGACAGCATATATATGGATCATGTTTTCTTATCCATTCAGTCACCCTATGTCTTTTGACAGGAGCATTTAATCCATTCACATTTAAGGTTATTATTGATGGGTATTTATATATTGTCATTTTTTATTTTTATTTTCTTTATGCCTATGATACTTTCTCCTTTTCTTCTTCTTAAAGCAGCCCCTTTAAACATTTTTTGCATTGCTGGTTTGGTGATAAGATACTCCTTTAACCTTTTTTTGCCTGGAAAACTTTTTATTTTATCTTCAATTTTAAATGATAGCCTTGCTGGACATAGTAGTCTTGGATTTGGGCCCTTGCTTTCATTACCTTGAATATTTCATGTCATCCCCTTCTTGGCTGAAGTGTTTCTATGGAGAAGTCAGTTGACATTCTCATGGGAACTCCTTTGTAGGTAACTTTCCATCTCTCTCTTGCTTCCTTTAAGATTCATTATTTATCTTTAACGTTTGCCATTTTAATTATGATGTGTCTAGGTGTGGGCCTCTTTGATTTCATCTTGATTGGGACTCTCTGTGCCTCCTGATTTTGTGTGACATTTCCCTTCACCAGGTTGGGGAGGTTTTCTGTCATTATTTCTTCAAACACACTCTCTGTCCCTTGCTCACCCTTTTCCCCTTTCGGTATTCCTATTATGCAGATGTTGTTACATTCCATGCTGCCCCAGAGCTCCCTTAAGCTATCTTCCTGCTTTTTAATTCATTTTTCTATGTTCTGCTCTAATTGGGTATTTATTTCTACTTTGTCTTCCAAATCACTGATTCAATTCTCTGGTTCATCCAGTCTACTTTTAATACCGTCCAGTGTGCTGTTGATGTGAGATATATCATTCTTCATTTCTACCTGGTTCTTGTTCATGGCCTCTGTTTTAATTTGCACTAAGTTCCATAAGCATCTTTATAACCATTGTTTTAAACTCCAAGTTTGATAGGTTGCTTGTATCCATTTCATTTTTTCCCCCTGGAGATTCTTTTATCTAATTTGGGGTTTATTTCTTTGCCTCCCCATTTTAGCTGTAAAAAGATCATACACCATGATCAAATGGAATTTATTCTGGGGATGCAAGGCTGATACAATATTGGTAAATCAATAAATGTGATACAGCACATAAACAAACTGAAATATTAAAACCACATGTTCATATTAATAGTTGAAAAAAAAGCATTTGAGAAAATCCAGCACCCTTTTTTGGATAAAAACTCTCAGTAAAGTGGGAATACAGGGATCATACCTCAACATAAGAAAGGTCATATAATGACAAACCTACATCCAACATAATGCTCAATGGGCAAAAACATTTAATCCATTTACTTTTAAAATTATTAATAGGTACTTGTTTGTCACCATTTTTATTCTTCATGCCTGTGTTCCTTCTTTGCTTCCTATTTCTTCTTTTTACAGCAGTCCCTTTAGCATTTATTGCATTGCTTGTTTGGTGCTAATAAATTCCCGTAGTTCTTTTTTGTCTGTGAAGCTCCTGATTTCACCCTCAATTTTGATTGATACCCTTTCTGAGTACAGTATTCTTAGATTCAGACCCTTTCTTTGCATGACTTTGTATATTTCATTCCATTATCTTCTGGCCTGATGTGCTTCTGTTGAGAAATCAGTTGCTAGCAATGATAGGGGGATCCAATGATGGGGGATCCTTTGTAGGTAACTTTCTGTCTCTCTCTGGATGCCTTTAAGATTCTTTGTTGTTGGTGTTTGCCATTTTAATTATAATGTTTTCTTGGTGTCAGTCTTTTGGGGTTCATTTTGTTTGGGACTCTGTGAGCCTCTTGGACTTGTATGAGTTTTTTCCTTCCTACATCAGGGAAGTTTTCTGTCATTATTTCTTCAAACAGGTTTTCTATTCCTTGCTCAGTTTCCTCTCCTTCTGTCACCCCAATTATGCAGATATTGTTTTTGTTTTGTGTTGTCCCAAAGTTCCCTTAGGCTCCCCTCGTTTTTTTAAGTATTTTTTTTTCTAGATGCTGCTCTGATGTGCATTTTTTTCTACCTTGTCTTCTAGCTCACTGATGTGGTCATCCACTTCTGCTAGTCAACAGTCGATGCTTTCTGTTGAATTTTTTATTGCAGTGATGTCATTTTTTATTTCCTTTTGGTTCTTAAACATGTTGTTGAATTTATATTCCAACCTTTTCACTATCCTTATGATCATTGCTATGAATTCTTTCTCTGACATATTGCTGGCCTCCATTTTATTTACTTCCTTTTCTAGTGAGGCCCCCTTTTCTTTCGTTTGCGGGCTGTTTCTTTGTCTGCCCATGATTGCTTCTCTCAGGGTGTCTAGTTGTGTATCTCTCTCTCTTTCTCTCCTGTATTGACTTAAAGGCAGAAAATACAACACAATAAGGCACAATGCCCAAGGCACCAAACACAGATGTACTCACAATACTAATAACCCCAAATAAAGATGACCACCAGATAACTTATTATTAGGGGATATTTAAAAAAAAAAGTGCAAAAACGATATTGAGAGAAGGAAAAAATGTAAAAGGAGAAAACAAAGAATAAAAGACAGGGATATATATGTATATGAGGAGAATATTTCAATAAAACAACAACCAATCCAAAAAACTGCAAACAGTAAAAACCCAGAGATGAATGCAAACTACAAACAACAAGTAGTTCAAAAATGAAAACAACGAACACCCAAACAACAAACATGAGATGAATCTGAGGGGGCAGAGCTTATTTCCAGAAGGTAAGGTCAAGGAATTGAATAAATGGAGAAATAGTCACAATTCAAAATAGAGGTGGTAGAAAGAGAATGCGTGTAGTAGATGAAAAATTTTAAAAAATATATTGAAATAGGAGAATAGAGAGCAGATAGACCTGAATTGGAGATTGGAATTAGGTAAGTTATTAATATAAGAAAATAACAAGTGAGGAAAAAAAAGAGAAACAAGCAAACAAAAAAGTGAAAATCATCAACCATCAAACAACAACAACAACAACAGGACAGAGAGAAATAAAAGGGCAAAACAAAATGAAATAAAACCAAAAATATAAACCAAAACAAAAAAGGGGAGAGAGAAAAAATTGGATGGTGAATAAATGGAAGTGAGAATGTGTGGACTTGGAGCAGGAGAGTGGAAATTAGATATATAAGTAGGATCAATTTTTAACAGGGGATAAAAAGAAAAGATAGGATAAAACTAAAGCAGGATCAGGGAAAGAAAAACAGGATAACAGAAGGGGAAAAGTGAGGAAGAAAGTGTTTACATACAGGTAAAATTGAGATAGAGTAAAATAATGCTAAAGGAAAAATGAAAATAGAATGTAGAACACTAATCATAAAATAAAATAAAATAAACTTTTAAAAGAAGGTAAAATAATAGTAGTTGTAATAATAATAATAATTACATATATATATATATATATATATATATATATATATATATATATATACACTAAAGGCCAACACTTAATTTTTTTTCACACTATCAATCCTAGTGTATATAAAGTGATATGCCATTTTGGTTTTAACTTGCATGTCCCTAATAAGTAATGATGCTGGACATCTTTTCATGTACCTATTGGCCATTTGTGTGTATATACATAGATAGATAGATAAATAAATAGATAGATAGATAGATAGATAGATAGATAGATAGATAGATGATAGATGATGATAGATAGATAGATAGATAGATAGATAGATAGATAGATAGATAACGATAGATACATACTAGAGGCCTGTTGCCAGAAGATTCCCGCAAGAATAAAGATTTCTGTGGTGGTCTCCGCTGCCCTGCCTGCTTCTCTCCCCTCCCCGCCCTGTTTCCAAATATTGACTATTGCAAATTATGCTGCAGCGAACATAACAGTGCATTTATTTTTTTAATTAATGTTTTGAGTTTCCAGCAATTTCACTTCTCAGAATTTCTATGATCATTATAGTTTTAAAACTTAAACCACAAAAAATCTTTTTGAACTTGGACTAACAAAATACTTTGTTGAAAAAGAGTGTTTCATCCCTATAGTTACTTAGAAATGCTGGAGTATGGTGATAACAAAAAGATCAGTTTTTACTCATTCTTATACTTATATTAAAAATGTCTGCAAAAAGTATGCTGCCCTTTATCTCCTGCATTAGGAAGGCTTGCTCTCACTGCTTAGCCCATGGGAGGCCACTGCTCTACCACAAGCATCTTAGCAAGAAAGTGGCTTTATCAGTGTTAAGTTTGTTCCCTACAACCATTATGTCATTACTTAAGAGTTCTAGTAGTGACTTTTAGTAGGCTGAGCATTTTGTGCCTTCTGAACACCTTTAGCTCAGAGCTGTAGGTGGTGTGCAGCAAATCCCGTTATGCAATAGGTAAATAGGAAATGGTTTATTTGCATGTCTCTTTTGGGGGAGTATCATTGTCACCCTCTTCATATCAAATCATATTCCCATCTGAGTTCTGACACTCTAGACCCTAATAGTGCTTCCTATCCCAAACCAATACAGTAGCACTACTATATATATATATATATATATATATATATATATATATATATATATATATATATATATATGTTATTTTATTGATTTTTTACAGAGAGGAAGGGAGAGGGATAGTAAGCTAGATACATCGATGAGAGAGGAACATCGACCAGGTGCTTCCTGCACACCCCCTACTGGGGATATGCCTGCAACCAATGTACATGCCCTTGATCAGAGTCGAACCTGGGACCTCTCAGTCTGAAGGCCAACGCTCTATCTACTGAGCCAAACCAGTTTCGGCAGTAGCACTATCTTTTACTACTTCTGTCTGGAATAAAATGTTAAGGAAGAAAATTGACCTTCAGTACTCAGTCCTTGTAGGTGCTTCTCTCTTCTCTGTGTTCAGTGCGGAAAGAGAGCAGGTCCAGTTCCTGAGTAGAGGAGCTGGGGATTGAGAAATAAAAGAAAGAAAGAAGCAAGACACAAAATAGAAAGAGCTGGAAGCTGGATGGGACCACCATCCTCTCTGATGGAGGGACAAGGACCCAGAGCTGATACAGCATGTTTATTTTATATCCCCAAATACCAGGAATTTTCACCAAAAGTTAAGATCAAAGGAGATTATTTGCATTCAATGGGAAGGAGAGCATTCCTGATGCTTGACTGGATTTACATATGAAAAACCTACTACCAGACACCTGGGCAAAAATAAGAGTCAATGCTGATAACATCCTTGTCTTTTTGGCACTGTGTTCCCAGGGTGTGGCTTTACCTGTCACCACTGGGTTCAGCCTGCAATAATTAAAGAATACCCATATGCCTTCCCAGGCGCTGTCTACCCAGTCCTTACTCTTAACACCTGGTTGTGGATCTAAGAGTCTGGTCCTCAGACTTTCAGGACCCCACATGCCTCCTTTCTCATGGACCTGCCTTTTCTTTTCCTGTACTCCCTCCCCCCCATCAGAAAATTTAGAGACACATAAACATCACTTTATTATGACTCAATTTTTATTTTAATTATAGCCAATATTTCATCCTGTTGATGTAAGATTCAGTCTCTATGTAATTGGCCATTTCTCAGAAACCAGGCCTCTGGAGACACAGCAGATATTTCTGAGGTCTCTGGCCTTTTGTATCCAGCTACTAGCTGTACAGGTAATGTGAAGTGATGACATCTCCACGGGCCCCCTTTTCTGGGACTGGATGAATTCATCTCTTATTCTGATTCCTTCTCTTTTATTATGGCTCTTCTTTTGCTTCTGTCTCTTATTTTTATTCTTTCTTTTATTTTGACTTCATTTCTTATTAAGCATATAAATGACAGGTGGATATTGTTGGCTTTCTTGTCTTTTTAAGCTTTTTTGAGTGAGTTACACATGTTTGAGACTTATTTCTTGAATGCTCTTGAAGAGGTCTTTTGGCCTCCACAGTTATCTTTGGCATCTGGAAGGGCAATAGAGCATATGATCCCATGGGGTATTAGTTTAGAGAAAGTGGAGGACTTAATGGAAAGGAGAACTAAAAGGGATACAGGCCAGTGAAGGATGTTGTGCCAGTCAAGTATAGTGAGACATCATGAGAAGTAAAGTCAATGGGGAAGAGGAGTTTGGTAGGAGTCACCTTATCTTGACACCACTTCTGGATCTTGGCTGACGGGGGGGCTTCCTCTTCTTATTTTTGATCCTTGGGTTTGATTGTATAATAAATGTTGTAGGTTCCTGTGGTTTCCTGGCTACTTTAGTCATGATGCCAAGACTTAGTCTAATCCAGAGCCTCTTACCTGCCTGTATATATACCCTTCAAGGACAATGGGGAGCCATACCCTTAGTTTGATTGGTCATCTGGTAGCCCAGCCAATAGTTGCTAAGGAGGCTTATACATCACAAAGAACCACTTAATACATCAACACGGGATGATAAATGCTGAGGAGGCTACAAAATGGTTTTGGAGTGATTTTGGGGAGGCAAACATTCTATGGTTGGATAAAAAAGGGTTTTACTCTTTCACCTTCTACGGAATATTCCCAAACTGACATGATAACTTTCCTCATAGTTCATGATCAATTCTGGAGGCTCACATGGCATAGAGAGGATATTTTCTTTAAGTCATTCCTTATGGCCACCACTGTTCAATGGTTAATTCTATTCTCTCACACCCTTCACCATTACCTAGTATTTTGAATATCTTACCTAAAATCCCTCTAAGCTAATATGGCCTTATTTAAGTTTTAGAAGATAAATGAATTACCCCTTTTATTTCCTATTATAATGGATAAAATGAAAAGATAGACAATGTCAAGTGTGGACAAATATTCAGAACAACTGGAAGGCATATACAATGATACAATCAATATAAAATGATAGTTGACTGTGTGTGTAGGGGGTGGAGGGATTAACCAAAGAATTTATAAGCATAACCCATGGACACAAACAATGTTGTGGTGAAGGCCTGGGGGGTGGACAAGATGGTGGGGATAACTGGAGGAGAATAAAAGTGGACATCTGTAATACTTTCTACAATAAAGATAAAATTTAAACAAATAAATAAGTAAAATGACACAATCGCTTTGGAAAACTGGTAGTTCTTCAAAAGTTGAATAAAACTCTCATAAGATCCAGCCATTACTTTCAATTATTTATTTAAGGAAAATGAAAATACATATATACAAAGACTTGAAGAAATATCCAAAGCTCTAATTATAATAACTTCCAAACTGGAAACAATGCAAATACCTGTTAATAGGTGTGTGGGTGAACAAGGTATATCCATAATGGAATGCTACTCAGTAATACAACATAGTGAAATATGGCACTCCAAGGACATCCTATATAATAAAAGGCTAATATGCAAATAGACTAAACAGGCAGAGCAACCAAACAACTTGATGTGCTTGGTTGCTATGATGTATCCTGACCATCAGGGTGTGTACCCAGAACATGGTGGGTGTCAGCAGCAGAGAAATTACTTTTGAGGTTTGGGGAGGAGGGTATTAAGAGATGTTCCTCAGGTAACAGATCAAACTTAGATTTATTTAAGCACTACACTTACATCATCTCAGTCCATTCTCTTAATATCACTGGCAAGGGTAGTGTTAACCCAATTTTGTAAGTGGGGAAAAAATGACAGTTAGAAAAATAAAGCATCCTATTCATGTTAACACAGCTACTAGTAATTAGAAATTGAGCATAACTCTGATTCCAAGCTTAGTGCTTGTGCTCCTAAGGTCATGCTGTCCTTAGTAGAGCCATTTACCAGTAATTTCTTTCATTTCTCATAATATAGAGATGAATATAAATGTGGGCCTGTTGAGAGATTTGTGAAACTAACTTTATAGCTGGACCTAGAATGTTCTTTAATGTTTTTCTACAAAGATCATAATAAAAGTAGACACTGGAGCCTCATTGTATTTTATGCAGTACTTCTCAAGTTTTAATGTACTTACAAGCCACATTGGGATCTTGATCAAATGCAGATTTTGATTCAATAGGTCTAGGGTGGGGCCTGAGATTTTTCATTTCTAACAACTCCCAAGTAATGCTAGTACTTCTAGTCCATGGGCCACTCTTTGAATAACAAGGTTAAAGGATATGATTCATCTGGGCCATTCTTGAACTCCATTTTAAGAAAGATTTCTTCTGCCAGTGACAAGAAAACTCAGTTGTGACCTGTTTTGTTTTGCCTCTGATGTATACTTATTGATATGATAGTAAACCACCAGGACATCTGAGTTGTTTTTTTTCAATGAGTCTGAAATTTGTCAGTTTATTATTCTTGGATTGTATTAGTTCTAGTTGGGGGTAAATAACATATGGTGGTGATGTGTTGCTCCTCATCAGATGCACCTTTTCATTTTTTCTATGTTAGATCTTATATTCTCTCCTATTTTCTCTCCTATACTGTTCAGTATGAGCACTTATGAGGTTGACAGGGCTGACCACTCTATGTTCTATGAATAGCCACAGTCAATATAAACATTAAAGAAGAATATCTATCTGTTTGCTTTGTAGAAAATCTACACAATCATAACAGTACAGTTATCTACGATAGTCATTGGATCTACTTAATTGAAAGCATGGCTGAATCATTTTTAAAATTTTTATTTAATTTATTGGGTGACTGGTTAATCATTTTTTAACATCTCTCAAATATAGTACACCTGTAATGGGTCTTTTTTCCTTATTGAAGTGGCATTATGTACAACTGAATACTGAGAGTAGAACATTAAACTGGAGAGTATTCTGTCCTTTGATTTATTTAGGGCTCATGAGGGTCTTTTTACCGAAGGATAATTCAACAAGGCAACCTTGCTAGGAATGACTAAGTCTCTCTAAAATGATTAGACCCACTTACATAATTTAATACTTTTTAAATTTATTTTCTTTTAAAATTACAGTTTATATTCAATAAACTGTATTAGTTTCAGATATACAGCATAGTGGCTAGACAATCATACTTTACATAATGGTCCCTCTCAAATTTTCAAGTATCCACCCACACTGCACATAGTTACTATACCATTATTGACTATATCCCCTATGCTGTGCTTTACCCCAGGACTAGTTTGTGACTACCAATTTGTACTACTTAGTCCCTTAATCTTTTTCATCAAATTCCCCTATGCCCCTCCCCTCTGCCAACCATCACTCTGTTCTCTTTGTCTGAGTCTGTTTCAATTTCTTTTGTTCTTTATTTTGCTCTTTAGATTACACATATAGATAACATCATATGGCATTTGTCTTTTTCTCTCAGACTTATTTCATTTAGCATAATACTCTCCAGGTCCATCCATGCTGTCACAAATAGTAAGATCTTATTCTTTTTATGCCAAGTAATAACCTATTGTAAAATGGATATGTACCACATATTTTTTTTATTCACTCATCTATTGATGGGCACTTGGGTTGCTTCCATACCTTAGCTATTGTAAATAATACTGCAAAAGCATATGGATGCAGAATTTAATCCTATAAGGAAAATCTCAAAGGAAAATAACCAAGAAAAATAATAATATTAAATTAGGAGTAAAAGTAAATTCTATTTCTGGAGAGTGTGGAAAACACCAAAGGATTTGGAAAAAATGAATTTTGTTTAGAGAGAAAAGGGACAGAATGAATATATAACCACCAGAAAGCTTCTTCATTCTTTTCTTCTAATGATGAAAAAGAGTAATATTGCCAACATTTAATTTTAGACCAAGAAATAACAAGACATGATCTGACTTCACATTATACCAGCTACTCCCTCTTGCTCATTTATTTCTACTCTACCACAAATTACTTCATTACTTTGAAAGGATTTTTTTTAAGTCTTGAGTCATTCTGGAAGTCTTTCCAATTATGTCTGAACAACTAATATTAGGAATTGCTTTTTAAATCTTTAACCTCTTGGAAACAAATAATATTCTAATAAATTGACATTGCTTGTGTCATTTATTTAATACTCATTCCCTTATAAACATTGTACTGCTCAAAAACAGTCCTCAAATATACAGCTTCCCTTGTCTTCAATGACTTTCCAACAGTTCCAATAAATGTCATTAATGCTTTCATTAAGAAAATATTACTTTCACAACCCTGTATTTTAAAATATTTACTCACTGATAACATAACATGTGTCTCACTTAGAGAAATAGATGTGTTGGTTCCTCAAAGGCTTTGCAAAAATCAATAGTGTGCAAACTGATCCTTGAGATCATAGGGAAGTTCTGTTACTTTGAATTTCAAAGTGTTTTCATCTATATTTCTGATGGATTCTAAATTGTCAGAAGGCTCTTCAGTGGTCCCCTTTTAGCCATATGTAGCAAAGGACCTGCAAATAGCCACAGTACTGAGAATAAGAGAAAACTTAAAGGAGGTATTTTATTAAGTCAGTCCTTGAGGTTCATTTGTTCAAATTTTACAATATCATTTGGGGTTTTGGTAACACTCCCCTGTATTTAGGTTGGAAAAAATATCAATAATGTCAGACTATTAAATCTTCCAAAATCCTCAGGGAAACAGTCTCAATAGAGAAGGGCTTTCTGAGTTATTCCTCCCCCTCTCCTACTATTCACATTTCACTACTCTTCTAAAAGCGTCTTTGAAATCACATATCCTTTTGGTCAGTGCTAGAAGAAGAGGGCTTTCTGACTGTGAAGCCAGCTCCTTCTTAGCAACAGATGACACACACGCACCCGGAATAGCTACAAGCTCTGTGCTCTCTGTGTGTCTCTTGTATGATCAGTGACAATTTTCTTGGTTTCCCCTCACCTGCTTCCTAGCTAGTAATTACCCAGAGACAGAATCTTTGTGTAACCCTGACTTACAGCTATTAGAATAGGATATAATTGTACCCAGTGTAATTGGCTTTAGTGCCAGAGCCCCATTAACTTGGCACGGCCATTCTTAAAGCAGCCTGTGTCTAGCTCATTAAATTTTAGCTTCAGTAATAAAGACAGTTTTGACCTTTGCTGTTTCTGTCTTAATATATTTATGCATACATAACACCTAAGGTATCAAAACAGAGTGTCATTGGAATGCAGAGGCAGGCCAAACTTGTATACTCAGAGTTGCTAAAAATTGAGTTCCAAATGTGATGTGGATGAAGAACGTGACCCATACGTAAAGGTTCCTGAGTGGTCTGGTGCAAGAAAAGCATTCTTCTTGGAATGTTACCCTCTTGCCCAGGCACCCTGCTTCTGTAACAACAAGGACAGTACTTGGCTGCTGAGCTCTGTGCCCTAGTGAAAGGGCATAGGAAAATCCCTTAGGATAATGACTAGAAGATAAAAATCGAAAGTTTACCTATCAATTTTCTCAATAAATATTAGTATCACCTTTGATAGTTGACTGAGAGACACTGTGGAAAGAGAGTTTGACTGGATTCTCATTGCAGGTTAGGTCTAAACCTGCCAGATAAATATGAGCAAGGTACTTTTCCACTCTGAGCCCAGTTCACCTATTGATAAAGTAAGAATATTAGCTTAGGTGCTATCTTAGGTAATTTCAAAGTAAACATTTCACAACAGCCAAATAAAGGTATTTTTTAAAAAATATCTGAACAGAAATAGTTTCAAATAAATCCCCCTTTCATTCAGAGATGACTAAATACTGGCGACATTATCAGACCTGTGTCAAATGAAACCAAGCCAAGAAAATTTTGTTAAGAAAAAAAAGCTTTTCTCTATGCTAAGAGCTTTAGAATGGGCTAGAATTTCAGAAAAATATTGACCTTACAATTTAATTTTGTTTGTGATACTTTGTGTCAACTTCTCTAGGCTATTGTACCCAGTTATGTAATCAAACACTAATTTATATTTTGCAGTGAAGGCATCCTAATATGTAATAACCCAGAGTCCATAATGACTGACTGAAGGCTCGACTGAACACTCCATGCATGAATTTTGTGCACAGGGCCACTAGTGTACACTAATAAAAGAGAAACATGCAAATTGACCATCCCTCTGCTAAGCCCACCAGCCAATCAGAACTAGTATGCAAATTAACCCAACAAAGATGGTGGTTAATTTTCACATGCAAGCAGGAGCAAAGACTGAAGACAATGTAGAAGGAAACCAAGCACTGCAGAAAGAAGTGAAGCTGCAGAGAAAAGAGTGAGCCAGTGAAGAAAGGAGGGAGGCTTCGCTGCTTTGCTCTGGCTGCAAGAAGCCCTATTCTTGCAGGAATTTTCCTGCAATGGGCCTTTAGTTTTATGTAAATGGTTAAATATACAATAAATTGACTTTACATTAAGGAGACACTTGATAGTGGCTGTTGACCTCACCCAATCAGTTGAAAGGCTTCAAAAGAAAAAATGAGGTCTTATTAAAGAAGATGCAATTCTGCCTGTGTATGGCTATCTTAGCTCTTACCCAGGAGTTTCCAGCCTGTGGCTTGTACTATATACTTCTGACTTGCTTAACCAAAAGCTGCAAAAAGTTATATTTGGAAATAGGGTCTTTGCAGATGTAATCACATTTAGATGAGATCATATTGGATTAGGGTCAACCCAAAATCCAATGAGTAGTATCCTTATGAGGAAAAGGAGATTTGACAACACAGAAGAAGCGCAGGGAAGATACATGGACAAAAATCAAGGAATGTAAAAGATGGTAAACAACCACAAGAAGCTAGGAGAGTCAAGGAATGATTCTTCTCCACAGTCCTCAGACAGAGCATGACCCTGCTGACACTTAGATTTCAAACTTCAGGACTCCAGAAGTGTGAGAAAATAACTTTTTTTTTAATCCCATCTAATTTGTGTTAATTTGTTACAACAAACCTAAGAAACTAATATTCTTACTTAATGTTTCTTTTGTAGAATCCTAATTCAATATTTCTTTGGTAAAAATACATCCTTGTAAATGAAATTAAAGTACTCTTTTCTCAGGCAACTTCTTTATTTTTCCATGAGTGGAACTACTTCTGAGAAATGTTTGCAGAAATAAAAGTCATGGTGAGATAAATATGGGCAACACTTGGTACAAGGTAACTTTGACTTCTTCATTGCATGTCTGTTCAGAGCCTTCAATATGATAACATAATGTCAAGTATATTAAAGAGGGATTTATTGAATATAGTCTTTTCTAAAATTATATAAACTTGGATTATAAAAATTCTGTATACACACATTTATATCTCCCAGAAGCAAAGATTATTTTAAAAAATGCTTTGGAAAGTGCTAGATTAGAACCAAATTAAGTTATTTTCTATGTCATTCTCTTTTTAGGATACTATCTATTAATAACCAATATAAAGAAATACAGACCTCAAAGTGCAGGCAAGACAAGTTTACACATAGAACTCCAGAGCCAAGAATGTAATATAATGGTTATTGAAACTTTATAAAATTATTGAGAAACCGACAAATCTATTGACATCTATATCAGTTTGGATAGGCCAGAATGGTGAAGCTGATGTGTGAAAACAAACCCGAATTTTTCAGTGGCTTTACTTAAGAAAGGCTTGCCACTCATGTCACAGTAACAAATTGCTCCTTGCAACTTGTAACAATGCCATCTACAAAGCCAGCACTTCCAGTCATAGAGGTTGGAGAGAGAACAAATATGGAGAATGTGCACAGACTCCTAAATGACTTGACCCACATCCTATTGCTCACATTCTAATGGCAAAATTGCAACATACAATCCTAATTCATTGCAGAATTATTCCTTCCATTTTAATGGGCTATAGGAAGCAAAGTATGCAGGTGCATATATTATAAGAGAGTGGTAGATTTGGTAGTGGGGAAACAAAGTGCTTACTGTTTGATTGCTTTTATTCCCTTCTTTGCTTTTTAACTATAGGTTTATGTTTACTTCACAGTCCCAACTTAGCCTGACATTAGCGCAATGTTTATCCATTTGGGGTTGCAAAGGACATGCTTTATTGATAATGATAACTAGAGGCCTGCTGGACAAAATTTGTGCACTCGGGGGCGGGCAGGGGGAGTCCCTCAGCCCAACCTGCACCTTCTCACAGTTCAGAAGCCCTCAAGGGATGCCCGACTACCACAGAAGTGGGAGAGGTTCCCTCCACTGCTACTGTGTTTGCCAGTTTTGAGCCCGCCTTCTGGCTGAGCACTGACTACCAGGGGGAACCTCCTGCATTGAGCTGAATTGGGCAGAAACCAGCTCTCCAATATCCCCCAAGAGGTCCAAGATTGAGAGGGCATAGGCCAGGCCAAGGTACCCCACTTGTGCACCATCAGTGCTGGGGAGGAATGCAGGAGGCTGGCCAGCCAAGAAGGGACCACAGGAAGGCTGCAGGGCATGTCCTGCCAGTCTCACTCAGTCCTGATTGGCCAGACCCCAGCAGCATGAAAACCTACTGGTTGGAGTGCCTGCCCTCTGGTGGTCAGTGCACAACATAGAGACTGGTCAACCAGTTGACTATCTGCCCCCTGGTGGTCAGCATAGCAAGCAGTTGAGCAGCCTTAACATATCATTAGCATATTATGATTTGATTGGTTGAACAGATGATAGGACAGTTAACATGTTAGGCTTTTATTATATAAGATGTTGTATATTTTGGCTTCCATTAGGTGATGCCAGCTGACAGCTAGATTAAAATTCGTAAATACGCTGAAACCGGTTTGGCTTAGTGGATAGAGTATAGAGAATCAGCCTGCGGACTGAAAGGTCTCAGGGTATGTACCTTGGTTTGCGGGCACATCCCCAGAAGGGGGTGTGCAAGAGGCAGCTGATCAATGTTTCTAACTCTTTATCCCTCTCTCTTCCTCTCTGTAAAAAATCAATAAAATATATATATTTTTAAATTAGTAAATACTATTGTTGTAAACTGAAATAGAAGTTAAATAAAATACAAAAGGAGCAATACAAACTATTTTCTTAACATGTTCTCACTAGGGGCCCAGCACATGAAATCATGTGGATGGAGTCCCTAGGGCCTAGCCTCCTATAATCAAGGCCATCTTCTGCCCATTCTCCAGTCCCCAAGCTGAACGCCACCTCTGTCATAGGGCTGTCAGGCCATTGAAATCACCAGCTCATTCCCAGCTGCTTGGGGGCTCAGTCCTGCCAGAAAGCAGTCGCCAGTGACTTCATACCCATGCACGTATGCCAGACCAGTCACTGATGGAACACACTTTCTGTTTGGGGCAGCACTGCCACCACCCCTGCCACTGATACTGCTTCTGGGTCTTGAGGTGCTGACAGAAGCTGTGGGGTATGCCCATGACCTAACTGCTCCAGTGTGAGCGGCCCCAAGCAGGAAGTGTGTTGCATCATTGGCCAGCCTGGCACACATGCATGGAGATGAAGTAGCTGGTGCCTGATTTTCTGCAGGCCTGAGCACCCAAGTAGTCGGGGATGAACTGGTAATCCCCAAGGCCTGACAGCTAGCCCAGTCCTTCTGCCACCCATCCAGATTCCTGTGTTCACCATAGCTGATCCATTGGAGCCTGTGGGCCAGGAGCAAGGACGAAGAAGTCAACCATTCAGCCTGCTCACCAGTCCTCATTCCTGCTCCACCTCACTTGCAGGCCTAGGGTGACCAGTCATTTGGTTGTCATGGTATTCATGGACAATTGCTTTTTATATATATACTAGTAGCCTGATGCACAAGATTTGTGCACGGGGGGGGGGGGGGGGGGAGGGGGGAGTCCCTGACCCAAGCCTGCACCCTCTCCAGTTAGGGACCTGCAGTTGGACATCCCTCTCACAATCTGGGACTGCCAGCTCCTAACTGCTTACCTGACTGTCTGCCTGATCGCCCCTAACTGCCCTCCTCTGCTGGCCTGATCTCACCCCCAGCTGCTCTCCCCTTTCAGCCTGATCTCACACCCAACTGCCTCTGCCTGCCTGATCACCCCTAATGGTCCTCCTCTGCCAGCCAATTTGGTTCTGATTGGTCGGTGTCTATGCCAGTCAGCGTCAAAAACTCTGCCTCCTAGGCACCCATTGACTCCTCATAGTTCACCCAGATTTGGTTCTGATTGGTAAGTTTCTATACCAGTCAGCATCTCTGGGCCTATCTCTGAGCCTGATCAGAGATGCAGCACTGATCAGCAACCCCTACAGAGGTCCAGAGAGAAACAGAGGTGTGGTTGCTGGTGATGGCTATAGAGAAAGAGAGAGGAAATGGCTGATCAACAGCTGCCATGAAGGCTGCAGATCAGATCCTGACTCTCTCTTTTGGCCTCTCTCCAGGCCTAATCTGCAGCCCCCTCAGCACTCAGTGCTGGGTCACTGCACCAGCACCAGTGGCAGTCAGTGGTGGGTCACCACAGCAACCCAGCACTGACTGCAGGACTGACTTCAGATGTTTGTTCAAGCCTTCAGTCAATTTTTAAAAAAATATATTTTATTGATTTTATACAGAGAGGAAGGGAGAGAGATAGAGAGTTAGAAACATCGATGAGAGAGAGTCATCGATCAGCTGCCTCTTGCACACCCCCTACTGGGGATATGACCGCAACCAAGGTACATGCCCTTGACTGGAATCGAACCCGGGACCCTTCAGTTCCCAAGCCGACGCTCTATCCATTGAGCCAAACCGGTGCCGGCCCTTCAGTCAATTTTTATATATTAGGATAGACTAGAGGCCTGGTACATGAAATTAGTGCATGAGGAGTGTCCCTCAGCCCAGCCTATACCATTTCACAGTCAGGGACTGTTGACTCCTAACTGCTTGCCTGCCTTCCTATCGCCCTTCCCTACTAGTCACCCCCAACTGCCTGCTCCTCAGGCCTGGTCACCCCCAACTGCCCTCCACTGTTGGCCCAGTTGCCCCGAACTGCCCTCCCCTATTGGCCTGGTCACCCACAACTGCCCTCCCCTACTGGTCTGTTCACCCCCTAACTGCCCTTCCCAGCCTGCCTGATGGATCCAACTGCACTCCCCTGCTGGCCATCTTGTGGCAGCATTTGTGACAATGTTACAACAGCCATCTTATGGCGACATCTTGTGAAGGCATTGCACAATGCCAACTAGGTTTTTATTATATAGGATACTGTTTTAGCAACTTTGCAATTTAGAAAAAAAATAGTATAAAACCATCTATATCAAAGGCAAAGTGTTTCTACTATAAAACTCAGTTTTTATAGTTATATCAAGACAGTAATTTCAAGATCTACTGATTTTCAATATAACAATTAATTTAACAAATGATCCAGTCTTTTTCATATAAAGTAAAATGTTTAACAAAATGGATTAAAAGTTCCTAAGCAATGATTATTGTCAAGAAATTTAGGAATTCAATCCATGGAATTTACAATCAATGAAAGATACAATTTTAAAACAAATCACTCTTAGGTATAAATTTAAGTACCTTTTCTTTCTATAGTTTGAACTATTTACTAATTCAGTTTCCCTTTGAGATTTGACTATGCCACTACAGTGTTGGCTGAATAACAGTTATAAAACCAAGTTTCCATGCCAAGTCCTATAGAACCACTAAAGTTTAAGGGATTGATGGATGGAGTTGGTAGAAAGACAGGGGTAGGGACCTTATTGCACTCCCCTTTCTGACAACAACCACCTGAGTTCCTCTTTTATATTTTTAATATATTAGAATCCTGGGTAAAACTCCAGTGGAAAAATCAAGTTCTGATTTTTTAGTACCTGTCTATACAAGCATGATGACACTTCACAGGGATATAAAATATAGCATAATATAGTCAGTAATATTGTAGTAACTATATATGGTGTCAAATGGATACTAGATTTATCAGGATGACCAATTTGTAAGTTATATAAATGTCTAAACACTATTCTGTATACCTCTAATATATTGTACATCAACTGTAATTAAAATTTTTTAAATACTAAAGAATGCACTCATACGAAATGAAGGCTGCAAGATGTCACAGAAGGAAATCTTAAGCAACTTTCACAGTTGTCCTAATGTTCCAAGTCCAATAAACATGGAAATTTATTACAATAAATAAATAAATAAATAAATAAAAATAGTGATGACTGTCTTTTCAGCACTTACCTTTCTCTTTCTTTCCCATAACTTCTCTTATACCCCACTGAGCCTTCTAATTTCCCATACTTTCTGTAATTTACATGCACCACCTTACTTCCCATTCCAGTAGGCATACTGAGTTATACTTTTTTATTTGTTTCTTAGAATGTGGAAAATAATTGTGTCACTGGAAAAATTAATTCAACAAAATTCTAAGGCATTTTTCTCACATATATTTCCTGTTAGTTGTGCAGAAACAGCCTTAATATAAGATGCAGCAACAGGGCCGAAGTCATGTCTCCCTAAATAGCTAAGCCAATTACAAAAATATTCTGCAATTCAGAACTTCATAGACCACATAAAAAATGTGGTATATAATTATTTGTTTAAAATAGTATATTAGGAAGCATACAGCATTTTCCCTCATATAACAATTTCCCTCTCTAAAAGAACATTTAGTTTGAATAATTTTAAATATTATGCATTCATGCTCACAGCTTTTTCCAGGCAACTGCATTCTTTTTAAAGAAAATGTGAGTTTTATAGGAAGAAAAATGTAAGATATTAAAAAGGTGTTTTTTAAACTCAGTTTTTAGAGAACTTTATTATATATTAGAGACACAATTTTTATCATGTATAAATAATGCTATCAATGATTTTTAGCTCACACATAAATTAAAAATACAATTCTAAAAAAACTGGTTTATCTGTAAAACAGCCAATATAAAAAATGGGTATATTGTTATATGTTTTCCTGCATAGAAAACTGAATAATAAATTTGTAACCAATCAAGTTGTCAGACATAAACACATTGTCTTATTTCATATTAACATCCTGAATTGTAGCTGAGAAATAAAGTCTTTCAAATTTGTGATTATTTTTTTAATGTGGGGGTACTGAGTTTGGGCCTGCAGATAAAATTGTAAACAAAATCAGATAAATTCCTTGCTTCATGGTGCTGATTATCTAGTACAGGATATGGAAATCAAGATAATCATGAAGCAAATACATGTAAAAATTTAAACTGAGAGGATTCAGTGAATAAAATGTACACAGTATAAGAAAAAAATGTATAAAAGTTGGTAGCTGAGCTGATCTAGGAATTATGTGAAAATTTTCATGAGGAAGTAACTTTTGAGATGAGATCTGAGGGATAAAGGAGCATTAACTAAGAGAGAGGGAAAAGCAGAAATAACATTTCAGGAAGAAGGAGCAGCTTTTCAAAAGTTCTGAATGAGGCAGGAAACAAAGAAAGCCAGTAATGCTGGGGGCAGGAGGGGGGGGGGGGAACTGAACAAAGGAGAGAATGGAACAAGATGTGATTAAAGAATTAGGCTGGAACCAGACCAGATAGAGCACTTCAGGCCCTGGTGAAGACTTCCATTTCAGTCATAAAAGCAATGGAATCTATTGAAGGGTTAAGTGCTGAAGGGAGAGGACAGAGGAGAGAAAGTATGACAATCAAATTTGTTTAGAACTGCTCTCTCTCGCTTCTATTGTGTTCTAGTTGGATGGAAATAAATGTTGATTTGGAAAGACTAGTTAGGATAAAATTGCAGTTGTCCAGTCAAAAAAAAAAAATAGTGGTGACGTGGAATAGTTTCAAATGCTTAGATTCCCACCTCATCCTTCTATGCAAAAGCAGTAATGTCTAAATACATGCTGATTTGTTCTCCGTTCCCCCACCCCACTCTCCCCAGATCCATTTTATACTTTTCTCTGTTCATTCTGTGTACTGGAGAGTGAACCTCACTCACTTGTTGGCTGTCTTCTGGATGGGTTTTAGTACTTTGAAGGCACCAACAGAACCGGAACATGGGAGGAAAGAAAGGTAAAGGTAATATTTTTTCCCTTCCTTATTTCTGCAATGCTTCTCTGGCAGTTCATTCCTTCACAATTATAGCTCATGTTGAATAGCCTCTCCTCCATGGGCCCAGCTCTCACTGAGCTCTGGAAGTACCCTTATCACCCTTCATTCCTTCAGCCTTAGAGGTGGTAAATGCTTCCAGTAGTCTCTGGGTGCCTCAAGATCCATAGTTGGTTCTCTTAACCCTGCCTCACATCTTTAAAAAGTCCCTTTATCTAAGTGTTTTTAATTTAACCACCTGGGGTGAAGGTTCCCTGCTAGAATCATGATTATCCAAAATACAATAGAAATAATTATTATAGAAAGACAGAAACTTAAAGGTACTGAGGGTTGGAATAGACCATAACCATAGAATGCTACATGCCCATATAAATAGTGAAAGTCTTGAAGTGAGTC
Organism: Pipistrellus hanaki; assembly: GCF_964339955.1. Classification (NCBI taxonomy): domain Eukaryota; kingdom Metazoa; phylum Chordata; class Mammalia; order Chiroptera; family Vespertilionidae; genus Pipistrellus; species Pipistrellus hanaki. The sequence continues at coordinate 15,845,179 of NC_140524.1, read as the reverse complement.
CCTACACTTTGAAGATAGAATTGGGTAGAAACATAGCTTTATACAGCACATACTGGGGACAAAAGAATATCTAGATGCTTGGAAACAGCTAGAGGCAGTATATCTGGATTAAACCCTGGATTCCCGCCTCATTCTGAACATATTTTGGCCATATAAATGGCCTCAGTTCATTTGATCAATTATTTCCTATGGTTGACATATCCCCAGGCTGCTTGCTGAGTAAGAATAGCCTTTTTCTTCAGTTTATGCAGGGTGATGGTGGGTGAATTAAAAACTAGCCTCTGATATAGGCAATGGTATAACATTAGAAACATAATGACCCTTGGTCAGCCTTATAGACAAAGAGTAATAAATGGGCCATTTGTAGGAGTATAATGGGAAAACCATGTGAATGATCTCAGAGGTCAATTTCTATGTGCATGCCATTCATATTGCTCAGCCTCCTCATAAATGAGTACATTTCTTTTCTAACTCAATGTATGTATACTCTTTTGGCACACACATTCCCAAACACTATACTAATTCCTTCCAAGACCTCACTAATTACCAAGAGCAAGACATAAACTGTTGATGAGAAAATGAACTGCTTTAATAATATATGCTCTATCTTTGGCAGTTCCTTTTGCTTGTCAATAGCTATACTATATCTCAACCGTAAACTGAGAACACTGGACTGAAGTACTGACAAGAGGTCAATACATGCTGTTCTCAGCATAGACTATAAAGTAGTGTTCTTGCATTCCATTATAAAGTGGTAATGAAGAAAGAATATAATATTTGCAGAAGATCTTGTCTCCATTTCACTACCTAGTTGCTTCTATCTTTTCAGAAGCCTTGATTTCATGCAAAGAAAGCTTTCTAGGGCCTTAAAATTCACTAAGTACTCAAGGACAATACAAGAATGACAATATCCTTGGTAATTATGAGCCTCAAAAAAAAGATAATGCTCAAATAGCTTAAACAATTTTAAAAAGCCATTGTTAAAGGTCATTATTCTTCCACGTGACAAAAAAGTATGGTTATCTTTCAATTTTATGAAAGGAAATAAAAAGGTAATTATTAAGATGAGTCTTTAATTGTGATCTATAAATACTATCCAATATACGAGTACAGGGCATTTTCTAAGGCCTCTCCCTATTCATAGGTTCTCTAGCTAGAAAAGAGTAATCTCTCTTCATGAGATTTGTTCATTTGGACTTGAACTATGGGAGTTTGGTTATACTAAATAGAGGCTGTGCTTTGTTGCTGTTTTTTGTTTTGTTTTTGTTTTTAATTTAATTTTATCTATTCACCAATGATACATTTGATAAGTGTTTAATGTCCAAAATATACAAAGAACTCATACAACTCAACACCAAGATAAACAATCCAATAAAAAATAATGGACAAAGGACCTGAATAGATGCTTCTTCGAAGAGGACATACAGATGGTCAATAGACACATTTGAAAAAATACTCAAAGTCGTTAATCATCAGAGAGATGCAAATTAAAACTACAATGAAATATTACCTCACACCTGCCAGAATGGCTACCATCAATAATTCAACAAACAAGTGCTGGTGAGGATGTGCTCTCTTTTTATCTTTTTATGATCACAGAGCCAGCCTTTTATCTCCAAATACAAGAGCATCCAAATACAACATCATTTTCCAGGTGCAAAGGTTCTTAGAAATACGTTATTTTATGGGAAGATTTACATACAATAAAATATGGAGTTCTAAAATATTCTGGTTTTGTGAGTTAAGGAAAATGCATATAATGTAGAAAGGGACATTTAGTTTAGTGAGTTCTTTAGCCACAACTTGAAATTACTGGCCTAGACAAACAACTTACAATAGAATGGTGGTCAGAACAGGCATCAAATGGGTTTAACACCCCCTCACCTACTGAACACACACTAATAAGAGGCTGTCAGTTGTGTCATTTTTAAAGTAATATGAAACTATTTGCACTAAAGGATAAAATTTTAATTTTTGAAGCCAACTAAAATCTTTATGTTGTATCTTGAATGGAATAGAGTATGGAACATGCTATGTAAGTAAAAAAGAGAAAAAACCTTAGATTGATTAATGCTTACTATTAGGGGAAACACACTGCTATGGGGCCAGAATACAAGTAAGAGAGTTGGGGATTGGCATAGCTGAGAGTATAATTTATAGTTTGTGAAAAATATATTATTCACAGATACAGAGAATGAACTGACAGTTGCCAAACTCGAGGGAAATGTGGGATAGTGAAAAAGGTAAAGGGGAATAGAAATATAAATGTCCTGTTATAAAATACATAAGTCATGTGGATGTAATAAACAGCATAGGGAATATAGTCGATGATATAATAAATTTGTATGGAGACAGATGGTCAGTAGGTTTATCATTGTGATCACTCTGTAAGGTAATATAAATGTCAAATCACTATGTTGTACACCTGAAAATAATGTAATATTGTATGTCAATTGTACTTTTTAAAAATATATATATTTTATTGATTTTTTTTACAGAGAGGAAGAGAGAGGGATAGAGAGTTAGAAACATCGACGAGAGAGAATCATCGATCAGCTGCCTCTTACACACCCCCTACTGGGGATGTGTCCACAACCAAGGTACATGCCCTTGACCAGAATTGAACCTGGGACCTTTCAGTCTACAGACCGACGCTCTATCCACTGAGCCAAACTGGTTTCGGCAATATTGTATGTCAATTTTACTTTAATTAAAAATTATTCCAAGTTAAAAAAAATATATAATGAAGAAACAAATTCATAATCACAGCTGGATATTTAAGTACTCCTTTGTTAGTACATAATCAAACATATAGCCAAAAATGAGGGAAAAAAATGTAATATATAGAAGACTTGAACAGCCAATATGACATAATTGATATTTTATTGAACAGTGTATCCCAGAACTGTAATACACATTCAAATACATAAAATAAGTTTTAATATGTTTAAAGGATTGAAATAATCCAATATATGTTTTTTTTTTTTACCACAATGAAATTAAATTAGAAATCATTAATAGCAAGATTTTTAGACATACCTACTGTGGAAATGCCCGTATATTAAAAAAAAAAAATCACAAGGAAATTACAAAATATTTGGACCTAAATGATAATAAGGTCACAACATATCAGATTTTGTAGGATGCAGCTAAATCAATAAATAAAAGAAAACTTTAAATACACATTTTATAAAAAGGAATAAAATTTCCATGGTGAAGAGACAGGAATGAAGAGAAAATTGATCCCAAATTAAGTAGAAGGAAGGAAATTATAATATTAAGAGAAAAGATTAAGGGGGGGGAAGTCAATGAAAAAGAGAATATATTTTTAAATAGGAAGGCAAAAAAACTAAAAATTCCCCTGGCCAAGTAGCCTTGTCAGTTAAAGAATCATCCGTATATACTAAGGTTGCAGGTTTGATCCCTGGTCAGGGCACATGCAAGAATCAACCAATGAATGCATAAATAAGTGGAACAACAAGTCTCTATCTCTCTATCTATTTATCTATCTACCTATCTCTCTCATTAATTAATCAATCGGTACTTTTTTTAAATAGGTAACTATTATTAAAAATAAAATTTGTGTTTTTAAAAGAATTTATTAAAAATTGATAAACACCTAGCAAAATTAATTACAGATGAAAAAGAGAGAACAAAAACCAATATTAGAAATGAAAGAATGGAAATTATTAATAGATAATGTATGTATTAAAATAAAAATAAAGAAGTATTATAAATAATTTTATTCTACTACATTCAACAACTTAAATTAAGTAGACAGCCTTCTTTTGTGAATACAACTTACCAAAATCTAGTAAAGAGTAAATAAAAATCTACATAGGACTATAGCTGTTTAAAATATATATGATGGTACTTCTGACCTAGAAGGAGCAGCTGGATCTACCTTGCCACTTAAAACAACAAATAAGTAAAAGCCAAAAAATATTATATGAACAAATGTTTTACAAAATGATTATTATCAATCACTGAAAGACAGTTATTCTTTGGAGACAGGAAAACAAATGGGATGAGTCCTATGATTGCCTCAACTTACTGCCCTGAGAATATTTCCAGACCACAGCACTAGGAGAAGGAACATGGCCCTCACTGCTCTTCTAGCCAATGGCTGTTCATGTGGAAGCTCAACTTGGATGGGGAGGCCCATTTTAACTCTGCAATTTGGCCTTCCCTGGTGTTAGCACAATGACAATAATGGCATTTTATATTTATGGAATAGCAATTTGTGGCAATTACTGTCTTCTTGATAGATTCCAACTGCTGGTAGGAGCATATCAGCTGTGAATGGTATATTAAGAAACCACTAAGATCTATTTTGATACAAAGGTTAGAGAGCAGTGTGACTTTTTATTTTGCAATATAATAACTTTTTTATTTCTTTTATTGCCTTAATGTGTGGACATTTCCATATACATAAATTGTAGTATGAAAGTAATTGCATAAATAACTCTAAATAAAATTAAAATATTTATATAACATTTTTTATACTCAGTGTTTTTGAGAATGTAGATGTATATGAAATCCCTTAAGGAGCTAATGATCTAGTTTGAGAGATAAGAGATATAACGCTGCATAGAAACTTAAGCAGGGGCGCATGGATTGAAGTCACAGTGTCGGTCAGCAACAAGATAATATTCTCAACATAAAGGGAAAACTGGTATTGGCTGTTAAAAATAACTATGTTGCTACAGGAAAGGATAAGGAATCTTCAAGTATAGAAACATATGGGAATAAGATATCAGAAAACAAAAATTTTGAGAGTTTAACTGGATCTGATTTTTTCTTTAGGAAATATTTGGATCTAAGGATGAGATTATGAAGAATATTTCAACTCTGGATAAGGAGTGTGAGCTTTGTTCATATAATTGGGTGCCACTGAAGGCTTTATAGAAAAGGGAGAATAAGAGGAAAATAAAGATTAGGGAAAAAATACTTGAACCCAATTTATAAGACTGACTGGAAGAATGAAAAGCAAGAAAAGGTTACCAGTATAAATATTACCAAAGGAATCTGAGACTAGGAGAAGAGGAGAGAATTTGCAATGGAAGAATCAACAAAATTTGCTGGTTGAATGGGGTTGGCAAGAAAAAGACTGAGACAAAATTTATGATTTGGTGAGTTCAAAAATGTGGAGAAATTTCAAATAACCAGGGGACATTAAAATTTTAAGCTGGTGTGTGTGTGCGTGTTTCTTTGTTGTTGCTGTTTTAAAGATAAAAAGTTACTTATAGTCATATTAGTGTGATGGAGGCAGTATATAGAGTAGGAGAGTAGGACTTGGACTTTAAAGTTACCCTCAGTGGTGGCATTTGGAAGCATGAGTCATGGAGCCAAGCATAGGGAGAGAAGAGTCTATGGATGAAGATTGAACCTTGGGCATTATCCACAACTTAGAGGAGCTAACAGAGGAGAGAACCATTGTCAGGCATTGTGGGTTAAGGATACTTTCATCCAGTTTACCTATTCTGCTTGACAGTCAGGAAGTTCAAAATGAGAGGGAGGAACATCTGTAATACTGTCAACAATAAAGATAAATATAAAATTTGAGGGGGGGAAAAACACATGTAAGGAGACAACTCAAAGTGAAATCCTTAATAGTTTCAGACGCTGTAGGCACACAATGTAAGCATTGAAAGACAGCCTTACATTCTGCCAATTAGGAAACTATGTGACTTGTGTGGAAAATAAAATGTTGGAAAAGTTTTGCATTGATATAAGACTGCCAAAGGAGAAGGGTACATGTGTAATAAAACATCATACAGAATTTCACATGTGAAAGTATTTGGAGAGTTTTATATTCAAAACCATGCTTGAATAACATTGAATGCTCACATATTATTCCACATCTAGGAAGCAGGTATTTGTGACAAGCCCTGCTATGAGAACAGATTTAGAACTGGGTATATAGGAGAACAAACAACTTTTACTACCTGCAGCTTATGTTCTCAAGAAGGGCCAAACAGAAAAGTTGGCAGGCAAGCATCAGTAAGGCCCAAACACACAGGTGGAAGGCTATCTAGAGGGAATGTGCAGGCTTCTTCCAAACACTACCACGTGAAGCTTCACTGGAAAGAATGATAATGGTTTACAAAGACATGTGCTTGTACAAGATAAAATTGGATAAGAAAATTCTCTTTGTTTGGCCTCATTAAAAATTTCCAGGATGAGTGGCATAAAAACACATGTAGACCAATGGAACAGAATCAAGAGCACAGAAATAAACTCCCATATCCTATACAATAAAAGAGTAATATGCAAGTTGACCCCAATGGCGGAATGACCAGAACTACCACTTGACCAGTCACTATGAGGTGCACTGACCACCTCTTGGTCCCCTTCCCCAACTGGCAGGCTCCCATTAACCAATGGTAAACAGAGAACTGGGAGTGGGTGGCAGGGGACATGGGCAGCGCCAGGCCAATGCCTCTGCCCAGCTGGTCACTCCAAAAGCAGAGGGTGACTCACAGCAGGGGTGGGGCTAGTGAGCAGGTGTAACGGCCAACCTCTTGGTTCCTTCCACAGCCCGGCAGGCTCCAATCACCTGATGATGAACAGGGAACCAGGGGTGTGTGTGTGGGGGGGGAGGGGTAGAGCCAGGGCCAGCTGCTGGCAGCCAGGGAAGATAGCCCTGATCACAAAAAAGCCAGGCCTAGGGACAGTACCCATGCACAAATTTCATGCACTGGCCTCTAGAATACACTGAGTGGCCAGATTATTATGATCTCTGAAGGCATACACACACACTCACACACACACACACACACACACACACACACACACACACATATATATAGTAGAGGCCTGGTGCATGAATTTGTGCATGGGTAGGGTCTGGTCAGCCTGGCCAGGGGGAGGGGACATGGGCAGTTGGCCATCCTGCCTGCTGGTCAAACTTCTGGTCAAGGGGACAAATTGCATATTAACCTTTTATTATATAGGATATACACTGAGTGGCCAGATTATTATGTGTTCAGAGATCATTATAATCTGGCCTCTCTCTCTCTCTCTCTCTCTCTCTCTCTCTCTCTCTCTATATATATATATATATATATATATATATATATATATATATATATATATATATATATATTCAACTAATATTTCACAAGGGAGCAAAAAATACTCAATTTCTTGGAAATAAGCCAAAATCATAAGCAACAAAAGCAAAAATCAACAAGTAGAACTATATCAAATTAAACAGCTTTTGCACACCAAAGGAAACAATCAACAAAATGAAATGGCAAACCATGGAATGGGAGAAAATATTTGCAAACCATATATCTGATAATGGGTTAATGCAAAATATAGAAAGACTCATCAAACTTAATAACATAAAGAGTAATCTAATTATAAAATGGGCAGATAACAAAAAACATCTATCTATACAATGGCTAACAGGTACATCAAAAGCTGCTCAAGGCTGCTAATCATCAGGGAAATGCAAATCATAATCACAGTGAGATCACCTTGCACTTGTTAAATTTTGTGTTATTTTTAAAAAGGCAAGAAACAATAAGTGTTGGATGAGGATGTAGAGAAAAAGGAACACCTTTTAAGTGTTGGTAAAGCTGTTAATGAAAACAATATAGAGGTTCCTAAAAAATTAACATAGAACTACCATATGATCAAACAATCCCACTTCTGGGTACATATATAATGGAAATTGAATCAAGATCTTGAAGAGATATCTGTATTCCCATGTTCATTGCAGCATTGATAGTATTCACAATATCCAAAACACAGAAACAGCCTATGTGTCTGTCTACAGATAAATTGATAAACAAGATCTATTAGTCACCCATTGATGCCTTTGTATATGCTTCATTTTCTATCTGAAGTGTTTTTAGAGTATATGAAAACAGAAAATATTTCTTCTATTCACATAAATATGGAAGTCTTGAAGGAAGCTGGTTTAGAAGTGAGTACAGATAATACATTCTATTTGGATTTTGTTGAATATGACATCTGATTGGGATAGCCTAAGAGATAATGTCCTATTCCCACTAATTAGCTCATTTTATGCCAAAATAATTGAAATACATTCTCTTTAGTTGGGACATTTCAGTCATCTTATTAACTAAATGGGTTAGACTTTTTATCCACAAGATGGGACTAAATCATAAATATTTGGCTCATGCTTCTTTTTCATATTTCCGATTATAAAAATACTTCCTAGTTTTTAAAACCTACAAATTGTTAAGTTACAAATTGTTAAGTTTTGAATATGTCATCAGATGTGCCGGTATAAATAGAACATAGCACCCTTTGTAAGGTAATTACAATAATTTGAGATAATGTGTGTAAAGTAATTCTTATGTTGTTGTTCTTATGAAAATTTACAAACCTCATTACCTTCCAACCCTATGTGGTTCCACCAACACTATGATAACTTTGGATATTTTTAATCCTAAGTAAAGGATATCTCTAACTATTAATTTTGTGAGTTTCACAAGAATCACACATTTTAAATATAGTTATAAATTATATAATCAGATTGTGCTAGGGAAACACCAAGAAATAGATGTTAATTACTGTCTAATACAAGAATAATTTTAACATCTCTTTTTGTACTGACTTATTAAAATAATCAAACTCAAGTTCCTTTAGATGTTGCAGGTAAAGTGACATGGTGATACCTGAATAATTTTTTAAAATATTTTTTATTGGTTTCAGAGAGGGAGAAAGAGGGAGAGATAGAAACATTAATGATGAAAGAGAATCATTGGTCATCTGCCTCCTACATGCCCCATAGTGTGGATTGAACTTGAAACCCTGGCATGTGCTCTGACCGGGAATCAAACAGTGACCTTCTAGTTCATAGGTCGACACTCAGCCACTGAGCCATGCAGGCTGGGCCCTGAGTGATTATTTTTAATTCTGAAAAAAAATCATCATGGAATATTACTTATGTTCACTCACAGAAACTTAATCTTTGTTCTGTTTTTATATTTCTAAATATATTTTGCATCATATTCTATGGACTCTGCTTCATAAGTTTAGCAAGAGCCTTTGGACAAAACAGTTCAATAATGATATGACTTGCTAACAGAAACAATGTTTATTTTTCTCCACTATTAGAATCAAGAAAGCTTATAAATACAACATGACATCAACAAATATCACAGTAATTATTGAAGAACTTATGTAAAGAGAGAAAGCTAATGTTATTTTTTTGCAAGTCCTAGGAACATTATGAAACTGCATGATTCAGATGGAGCATATGTCCTTTAATATTGAGGCAAACAAAATATATTGACAGCTTTTGCCTTTGAATTTTCAGGGATTTTTAAGTCTCAGAATAATATCTTGTGTTTTTCCATTCTCAATCTATCAAAATATGCAATAATAATGGTTCAGATAGAAAAAAGTGTTTGTAAATCATGTATTTGATGCTCAGAAAATAATTATATCTCTCACAGTAAAATACTTATCAGAGCTGCTTTGTATGTTTATTTTTAAATTTAGCTTACTAGTAATAATTAATGTCGTTTTTAAACATTCGTTTAAAATCTTGCTTGGCGTTGACTTGTATTGACATAACCTTCAAACACGTGGTATCTACAGAACGTGTGAAGTGCAATTAACAAGTTTTGCTTGAAAAAGTTTGTGTTTGGTTTGGTGTTTGTTGCAAAACTAGGGCTAAGAAGATGGCAAATGAAGAGCATATTCGGCACTGCATGCTTTACGAGTTCCAATTAGGAAGAAAAGCAAGTGAGGCTGCAAAAAACATCTGTAGTGCTCTTGGTCAAGATGCAGTTAGCGCCAGAAAATGCCAGCGTTGGTTTGAGAAATTTCGCGAGGGAAATTTTTCGTTAGATGACAAGAGTGGTCGAGGCCGTGTGTCCAATTTTGATCAAGAAGCTCTTCAAGCTCTTTTGGTGCAAAATCCTCAAATTACCCAACAAGAGCTTGCGACAACTTTAAATTGTTCACAAAAAACAATTTCCAATCAATTGCGTGCACTTGGCAAAGTCCAAAAGTTTGGAAAATGGGTTCCTCATGAGTTGACCGACAACAACCGTAATCAGAGTCACAATTTGCAGTTCGCTCCTCTCTCATCAAAACCGTTTGCCGTTTTTAGAGCAAATTGTTACCAGAGATGAAGAATGGGTGCTGTATGTTAATTTGAAAAGGTGGCCTCAATGGTTGGACAAAAATGAGGCTCCGCAGCCCACGCCAAAACCTGACTTGCATGCGAAAAAAGTGATGTTGTGTTTGGTGGAATTTTAAAGGAATTCTTCATTATGAACTTTTACCATCTACCCAAACCATTACAAGTGCAGTGTATAGTGCCCAATTGGAAAGGTTAGCCCAAGCTTTAAGAGAAAAAGAACCCGCGCTGATTAATCGGAAGGGCGTAATTCTTCACCACGATAACGCACGACCGCATACTGCAAGAATCACTGCTGAAAAACTGCGCCAGTTGGAATGGGAAGTTCTCCCTCAACCTGCATATTCTCCTGATATTGCCCCTCCGATTACCATTTGTTTCGTTCTTTGCAAAACTTTCTTCTTGGAAAAAAATTTAATAATGAAGAATGCCTCAAAAATGCATTGACCGAATTTTTTGCATCAAAATCACAAGAATTTTACAACAGAGGGATTAAAATGCTTCCTGAGCGTTGGGCACAAGTAGTAGAAAACAACGGCAACTATATTGTTGATTAAATTTTGTTGTATTGTTTAAATAAATTCGATTTTAAAAAGGTATTAGAAAACGACATTAATTATTACTAGACCCAATAGCTGGTCCATAAAAAGTACACGAGGCCTAAGACTTTTAATTGGTATCTGAAGTAGAGGATAGTCTTGTGGGACTGAGCCCATTATCTGTGGAGTCTGATTCTATCTTCAGGTAGTTATTGTCAGAGTTGAATTGAATTCTGAGATACTCAATTGGTGTCCAGAGAGTCTGTTTGTGTGTGACAGGGGAACCTTATATACTTGCTATCAGAAATGTTTGTGGTTAGAAAAATAGACCAGGGTATCAATTTAGTAAATTACTATTGACTTATAAAAAATTTGGTTTCTAAGCTATGGCAGGTCCCAGTAGATATGATCATTTCAGGTGGTTCTCAAAAGATAACTAAATATGTACATTTAAGTGTTCTTTTATATAAACATTCTTTGAGGGAAGTGAATTATTTGTCTCAGTCTATCCTATATAATAAAAACATAGTATGGAAATTGTCCCCTCCATCAGGAGTTCTTCCAGGAGTTTGACCAGGAATGGCCCAGGGAAGTGAGTACCCAGCTGGCAACCAGCAGCTGCTATGGACCCTACCAGTGCATAAATTTCATGCACTGGGCCACTAATATTATGATATTATGCCCTGATAGTTACATCAAAAATCAGCTAGGAGTTAAACATGTTTCCACTGAATCAGAAAATTCATTTTTTATAAGTAATATAAAATTCAAAGATATTTTAGTACTTAAAATGGGGAATTCAGAAAAAATTGAGTGGCCATCAGGATGTTGTATGGGCATGTCCATTTTTCAATCCTATACCTATACCTTGCTTTTTTTAATTAGTAATGGAGCCAGATATTAAAATATATTAGATTATCAGTTGGGTTTGCCTTTTCATTTAGAATTGCAGACATAGATATTGAGAAGTCTTGAGTGTGACAGTGCAATCAGGGTTTAGAACAGCATAGCCAAATGCAATTTGTATCAGTGCTCAGAGAAAATTGATTGTGATATTATTTATATCATTTTATCTGCATTCACTTCTCAATCCATGCATATAAAAATGTTTCTTTCTAATTCATGGACTATAGACATGATAGATTATGTTAAATTGGTCATACATTTAAGATTTTAGAATCTTAAGAAGGAAAAACATGTTCCACATAGTGATCCATCTTAAATAAAAAATATCCATATAATGAGAATTGATGTCCTTTTGTGCTTCCACTAGGCAGGAGTCAGCTCCTCCTATCCTATACTACATTAGCATGAAGTGCTTGATGTATACCAGTATGGGGTATCATCACTGGCATCAGTAGTCATTGGAGGGACTAAGCTATAACTGAATCCCACATTTGTATTTGTGAACCAGCCTTTCACCTTCCTATTTCCACATTTTTAAGTGTGGCTAAGGGAGTCACAGAAGATATTGTAACCTCTGCCTAGTAAGGGTCCCCAAAGGCAGGAGATCATGTTAATACAAATGATCAGTTTTCATCATATTCTCAAAAATGCATTCAGTTTTTAAAACGTGAAGTTTTGTGGCAAAATAATCTCATTGTTGCATAGATAAATGGGACAAAAAAGTACCAGCTGTATCAGTAAATTCAAAATGTGCTAGAGATTGAAAAATAAACTATGATAAAATAGACCTCAAAATATGAAAGTGTTTACTCTGGCCCCTGACCTCAAGATCCATAGGATGAACTGCTTTTTATCTTCTTTTTATATAACAATTTTATAGATATACAATTAACATATTATAATTCACTCATTTAAAGTATCCAATTTAATGGTTCTTAGTATATTCACAGAATTGTACAATCATCACCACTATCAATTTTAGAACATTTTTATTTCTTTAAAAGAAACCCTGGACTAGTAAGTTATCTCCCATCACCCCCTCCAGCCCTGAGCAACATTCTTTCTGGTTCCTAGGTCGACACTCAGCCACCGAGCCACGCCAGCTGGCAGAGCAACTTTCTTTCTATGTATATTTGCCTATTATGTACATTTAATATAAATGGAATTATACAATATGTAATCCTTTGTGACTGGCTTTTCTCATTTAGCATGTTTTCAATGTTTACCCATGTTGTAGTGTGTATTACTACTTCTTTTATTTTTATAGGTAATATATTTTTCCATGTATTATATAAGACGCCTTTTCCCCCTCTAAAATTGTTACACTGATAATTGAGGGGCATCTTATATATGGAAGTCAGCTGAGAATGGAGCCGTGGGGGTGCATAGCTGCCCATGCCTTGTCAAACAGGCTTCCTCCAATCATGAGCCTTTTTGTTACTGATGTCAGCTGATGCTGTAATTGGAGGAGGAGGTGGAGAGTGGACAGATGCAACAGGGACCAGAACTTTCTGAACCCATAAAAATGTCAAAAAGTAAAAAGATAAATACCGGTAAACAATTGTCTTACTCTGCAAAATTCAAGCTGAATGTAATCAGGTATGCAAAAGAGCATGGAAATAGAGCTGCAGAGAGACAATTTGGACCTCCTCCCTCTGCATGTATTATCAGACAGTGGAGAAAACAGGAAAAACAACTCCTTAAGATGCCAAAAAAGAAGGCCATAAGAGGAAAACCTGCAAAATGTTTAAAATATTTGATTTCTTAATTTGGGGTTGGAAAAGTGTGTGTGGGGAGGGTGTCTTATACATGGGAGCGTCTTATACACAGAAAAATACAGTAAGCAGTAACTGTTGTATGGATATACTACACTTTGTTTACCCACACATCAGCTGATGAATATCTGAGTTGTTTTCAATTTTGGCTGTTATGAAAAATGATGCAATGAATTATTTATATGCAAGTTTATGTGTATATGCTTTTAATTCTCTTGGGAATATATCTAGAAGTAGAATTTCTAGATCTCATGGTACTTCTATATTTAACATTTTGAGGAACTGCCAAATTGTTTTCAAAAACACCATTATACATTTGACAGCAGTATATGAGGGTTCTGATTTTTCCACATCCTCACCTATCCTTGTTATTGTACATCTTTTTTTTATTATATTTATCATAGTGGTTATAAAGTGGTATATCATTATGGTTTCAGTTTGCGTCTTCCTGAGGACTAAGTGAACACTTTTTAATTAATAATTGAAAGAAAGAGCCGAAACCGGTTTGGCTCAGTGGATAGAGCGTCGGCCTGCGGACTGAACAGTCCCGGGTTCGATTCTGGTCAAGGGCATGTACCTTGGTTGCTGGCACATCCCCAGTGGGGGGTGTGCAAGAGGCAGCTGGTCGATGTTTCTCTTTCATCGATGTTTCTAACTCTCTGTCCCTCTCAATTCCTCTCTGTGAAAAATCAATAAAATATATGTTTAAAAAATAATTGAAAGAAAGGAAGAAAGAAAGAAAGAAAGGAAGAAAGAAAGAAAAAAAGAAATAATAAAAGACTCTGGATAGCTGTAGGAAGTGAGGCCATGCATGAAAAAATATATGAGTAATGCTAGGGCATGACTCTTTGGGGAAGGGGCACAGAAATACTTGACCCAAACATGGAAGTATTACTATTGCAACAATAGATGGTAAGTATTATGTGCTGCTTTAGATTAATATTAGGTGCTGAGAATACAGTGCAGTGATGATCAAAGCAATACCTGCTATCCTGGAGCTTGCATTCCAGTGGAGGAAGAAACAAACATGTATGTATATCAATATGTTGAGTTCAGATAGTGACAATTGCTATGTTAATTTTAGGTGGTGGTAAGAACTATGAAAACAGCAAATACTGTGCTTTTGAATAAGGATTTATCCCCTATGAAATGGTTAAAGATTCTGTGAGCTGTCCTTGGAAATGGGAGTAGATCATGTTGTTAATTCCAGTTTGACAATAAGTTAAAAATGCTGGGCAAAAACAGTCTGAAAAGACAAGAGTGATTGATTTCTGAGAGTCCATTGCCCCAATGAAGGAACCACTCCTCCCTTAAGAGACAGGATAATTTTTATATGCTGGGTGCTGGGTGTATTATTGTTGTATTTTCTGAAAATGTTAAATACATATACTTGTATATTAACCTGTAGAGTATTTAGATAAGTATCTCAAACTTATATGCTTACAGGGACCAGGCAGGTAATTCAAATGTGTGGAATAGGCAAGCAGAGGGGTAAGAAAGAGATAATGCATGACCCTATTTATTGTTAATCTTTATTGTTGAAATTACATATGTCCCCTTTTGTTCCCATTGACTCCTTCTAGCCTGCCTCCATGTCCCGCCCCAAGCTTTCACCACCCTATTGCCCATGTCCATGGGGTATGCATATATGCATGTAAGTACTTTGATTAATCTCTTCCCAGCGGCCCCCACTTCCCTCTGAGATTCCAGTCTATTTCATGTTTCTATGTCTCTGTATTGATTTTGTTCAGTTTATTTTGTTCATTAGATTCCACAGATGAGTGAGATTATGTGCTATTTGTCTTTCTATGACTGGTTTATTTCACTTAGCACAATACCTTTCATGCATGACTCTTTTTAAAGGGCAGTCAGCAGTAGCTTGGATTTCCGTAATAAATGCCACATAGGAATATTATTTCAGAAATGTCAAATGTTCTTATTTTCAAAATATGCTAGAAATATGGATTTTTATGTAAAATTTTTGGATTTTCAGATATTATTTATTGGAAAATAAACAACATAGGTCAATTACACTTTGAAGCTGAGGACAAACCTCTAAATCAAACTAAAAACACCAAAATAATTATTTCACTTGAAAACTAAACATTATTTGTTCCCTAAAATCATACACATACTATCTAATAAAAGAGTAATATGCAAATTGACTATCACCCCAACACAAGATAGCCGCCATAAGATGGCCAGCAAAGGAGGGCAGTTGTGAGTGATCAGGCCAGCAGTGGAGGGCAGTTGGGAGGGACCAGGCCAACAAAGGAGGACAGTTGAGAGGGACCAGGCTTGCAAGGGAGGGCAATTGGGGGCAATCAGGCCTGCAGGCGAGGACAGTTGGGAGGGACCAGACCTGAAAGGTAGGGCAGTTGGGGGTGACTGGGCCGGCAGAGGAGGGAAGTTGGGAGGGACCAGACCTGAAAGGGAGGGCAGTTGGGGGGGGGGGGTGGTGACCAGGCCTGCAGGGGAAGGCAGTTGGGGGCAACCAGACCTGCAGGGGAATGGTAGTTGGGGGAGACCAGGCCTGCAGAGGAAGGCAGTTGGGGGGACTTGGCATGTAGGGGAGGGCAGTTAGGGGTAACCAGGCCTTCAGAGGAGGGCAGTTAAGGGTGACCAAGCCTGCAGGGGAGGGCAGTTGGGGGGACCAGGCCTACAGGGGAGGGCAGTTGGGGGCAACCAGACTGGCAAGGGAGGGTAGTTTCGTGTTACCGGGCCAGCAGGGGAGGGCAGTTAGGGGCAATCGAGCTGACAGGGGAGTGGTTAGGGGGTGATCAGGATGGCAGGCAAAAGTGGCTAGGGTCAATCAGCTAGGCAGGCTGGTGAGTGGTTGGGAGCCAGCAGTCCTGGATTGTGAGAGGGATGTTTGACTGTGTGTTTAGGCCGAATCCCAGTTGGTACATCTCTCAAGGGGTCCTAGATTGGAGAGGGTGAAGGCTGGGCTGAGGGACACAACATCCCCTCTACCAAGCTGTGCACAAATTTCATGCACTGGGCCTCTAGTATATAATATTACATGTTTATTTTGAGAAAGTTTTTTTTTTTTAAAGAATATTCTTTATTCTTATGCATTTTATTCTAACTGCATTCCATGTCTTAAGTCTATCAAACCTCTGTGGAATAAAGCTCCATCATGTATATTTCCATCTAACATTTAGGTACTAAAAGGAAGCAGATGATCTTCAGAATCTTATTCTCTGAGAGAGTAAAAAATAAGGAAGGATTTGGATAGTTCCTTGGGCTTATACTAAGTCTAGTAGAGTTATATATTTTGACCTTCAAAACGACTAATTTAGATGCCTTGAGGCACTGGCTATAGAGTAGACAATTCAAACTGAAAAATAGGTTTCTTACAATCTACATTTCATATTAAAGGGTATCAATAATTGGAATCATCAGAGAACATGTGGCATGGCTATTATATTTTCATATTGAAAATTTAATAAGATTCAATATTGCTATAAAAATCTCTTTCCATATATGTATATACACATATATGTTGTTACTATTGGGTCTAGTAATAATTAATGTCGTTTTCTAATACTTTTTTAAATCGAATTTATTTAAACAATACAACAAAATTTAATCAACAATATAGTTGCCGTTGTTTTCTACTACTTGTGCCCAACGCTCAGGAAGCATTTTAATCCCTCTGTTGTAAAATTCTTGTGATTTTGATGCAAAAAATTCGGTCAATGCATTTTTGAGGCATTCTTCATTATTAAATTTTTTTCCAAGAAGAAAGTTTTGCAAAGAACGAAACAAATGGTAATCGGAGGGGCAATATCAGGAGAATATGCAGGTTGAGGGAGAACTTCCCATTCCAACTGGCGCAGTTTTTCAGCAGTGATTCTTGCAGTATGCGGTCGTGCGTTATCGTGGTGAAGAATTACGCCCTTCCGATTAATCAGCGCGGGTTCTTTTTCTCTTAAAGCTTGGGCTAACCTTTCCAATTGGGCACTATACACTGCACTTGTAATGGTTTGGGTAGATGGTAAAAGTTCATAATGAAGAATTCCTTTAAAATTCCACCAAACACAACATCACTTTTTTCGCATGCAAGTCAGGTTTTGGCGTGGGCTGCGGAGCCTCATTTTTGTCCAACCATTGAGGCCACCTTTTCAAATTAACATACAGCACCCATTCTTCATCTCTGGTAACAATTTGCTCTAAAAACGGCAAACGGTTTTGATGAGAGAGGAGCGAACTGCAAATTGTGACTCTGATTACGGTTGTTGTCGGTCAACTCATGAGGAACCCATTTTCCAAACTTTTGGACTTTGCCAAGTGCACGCAATTGATTGGAAATTGTTTTTTGTGAACAATTTAAAGTTGTCGCAAGCTCTTGTTGGGTAATTTGAGGATTTTGCACCAAAAGAGCTTGAAGAGCTTCTTGATCAAAATTGGACACACGGCCTCGACCACTCTTGTCATCTAACGAAAAATTTCCCTCGCGAAATTTCTCAAACCAACGCTGGCATTTTCTGGCGCTAACTGCATCTTGACCAAGAGCACTACAGATGTTTTTTGCAGCCTCACTTGCTTTTCTTCCTAATTGGAACTCGTAAAGCATGCAGTGCCGAATATGCTCTTCATTTGCCATCTTCTTAGCCCTAGTTTTGCAACAAACACCAAACCAAACACAAACTTTTTCAAGCAAAACTTGTTAATTGCACTTCACACGTTCTGTAGATACCACGTGTTTGAAGGTTATGTCAATACAAGTCAACGCCAAGCAAGATTTTAAACGAATGTTTAAAAACGACATTTATTATTACTAGACCCAATATTACCATAACCCCATCTTCAGGTCCAATAATATGCTATAATGGCTTACAGAGCTTATGAAAAATGGTTAATTTATGATGATAAGTTTATTACAAAGGACATAACTCAGGAATAGTCAAGATTGGAAGATATATATAGGACAAGGTATAAGAAGAAAGGATGTAAAACATCCATGTCCTCTCTGGGTACACCACATTCTCAGCATCTTATTGTGTTCACCAATCTTAAAGCTCTATGAATCCTGTTATTTTTTTATGGAAGTTCCATTATGTAGACATGATTGCTTAAATAATTGGCCTTTGGTGAAAAACAATCTCCAGCCCTTCACCCATACCTGGAGGTTGGGTGGTGGGGATGAAAGTTCCATCTTTGTAGCCATGTCTTAGTCTTTTTGGAAACAATATCTAGTGATCCTAAGCCACCAGCCACCTCATTTAGCATACAAAATGACATTATTTGCACATCTGAGGTTCCAATGATCTTAGAAGATCTTGTGTCTAGAACCAGTACTAAGGCCAAATATAACAAAATATGCTCTTATCACACCTATGGCTCAGGAAATTACACGAGGTTTTAGGAGTTCTGTGCCAGGAACCAGGAGCAAGGATAACATATATATTTCTTGCCTTGGCCAGTTTGGCTCAGTGGATAAAGCATTGGCTTGTGGACCAAAGGGTTTGGGTTTGATTCTGGTCAAGGCCATGTACCTCAGTTACAGGCTTCTCCCCAGCCCGGGTCCTCCTAAGGCAACTAATCGATGTGTTTCTCTCACATCAATGTTTCTCTCATCTTTCCCTCTCTCTTCCATTCTCTCTTAAAAGCAATGGAAAAATATCCTCAAGTGAGAATTAAGAATATTATATACATACTAGAGGCCTGGTGCATGAAATACATGCACAGAGGGTGGTGTCCCTCAGCACAGTCTGCACCCAGTCCAATCTGGGATCCCTCAAGGGATGTCCAACTATCCTTTTAGGCCCAATCCCACCAGGCAGGCAGACATCCCTCTCACAATCCAGGACTGCTGGCTCCCAACTATTCGCCTGCCTGCCTTCCTGATTGCCCCTAACTGCTTAACTGCCATCCCCTGCAGGTCTGGTCACCCATAAATGCCCTCCCCTTTAGGCCTGGTCCCCCCCAACTGCTCTCCACTGCAGGCCTGGTCATCCCCAACTTCCCTCCCCTGCAGGCTTGGTTGCCCACACTGCCCTCCCTTGCAGGCCTGGTGACTCCCAACTGCCCTCCCCTGCTGGCCATCTTGTGGTGGCCATCTTTTGTCCACATGGGGGCAGGATCTTTGACCACATGGGGGCAGCCATCTTGTGTGTTGGAGTGATGATCAATCTGCATATTACTCTTATATTAAATAGGATAGAGGCCTGGTGCATGGGTGAGGGCCAGCTGGTTTGCCCTGAAGGATGTCCCAGATCAGGGTGGGGTTTCCCTTTGGACTTGCGGAGGCTTGGGCGAGGGGCCTGTGGTGGTTTGCAGGCTGGTCACGCCCCCTGGTGACCCAAGTGGAGACCCTGGCATCTGGGGTTTATTTATCTTCTACAATTGAAACTTTGTAGCCTAGAGTGGAGCCAAGCCTCCTTCTTGCTCCATGGCCACATCCATTTCTATTGGGATTAATGTATCTTCTATAACTGAAACTTTGTAGCCTTGAATGGAGGCCTAGGCCAGCAAGGACAGGCAGAAAGCTTGGCTTCCTCCATCTCCCAGGAAACCCAAGCCTCTCTCCTGTTCTCTGTGGCCACAGCCATCTTGTTTGGGTTTCTTTGCATATTCGCTCCTAATTGGCTGTTGGGTATGGCTGGTGGGCATGGCTTGTGGGCCTGGTTTGTGGGTGTAGTGGAGTTATAGTCAATTTGCACATTACTCTTTTATTAGATAGGATATATATATAATTTCTTATGTCACAACATCAGGATCTATGAAAGCACTTTAGAGTCAAATAAGGTCTTAAAGTCATGTGTTACATCCCTTTGGAAATTAAAGCCTACTGTTCCAGGCCTTATATAGCAGAAATTAATAAGGTATGGATCATCAGTAGGAAAAACTATAGTTATATATGAAATCATAACATAAGGCACAATTAAAGACAATCCACTGAAGGGGAGAACATATTCACCAATGATACATCTGATAAGGGGTTAATCTCCAAAATTTTAAAGAACTCATACAACACTAAAAACAAACAAAAAAACCAAAAACAATTAAATTAAAAAATGGACAAAGGACCCGAATATACATTTCTCCACAGAGGATATACAGATGAACAATAGACATAAAAGAAATTCTCAACATCACTAATTATTAGATAAATTCAAATTAAAACCACAATGAGATATCAGCTCATACATGTCAGAATGGTTGTCATAAATATATTGACAAATGACAAGGGTTGGTGAGAATGTGGAAAAAAATGGAATTCTCGTGCACTTTTGGTAGGAAGACAGATAGATGCAGCCACTGTGGGAAACTCTATGGAATTTCCTCAAAACATTAAAAGTGGGACTGCCTTATGACCTAGCAATTGCACTTTTGGGTATATATCTGAAGAAACCCAAAACACTACTTTGAAAGAATACGAGTGGGACAAAAGTAGGTTTACAGTTGTTCATATAAAAAATAATACAATAATTAATAAATAGCAATACAAGAATAAACTGTTTCACATACAACTATATAACTTCATTTGCTCCACAGGCTCCCTATGTTCATTACAGCTTATTTACAATAGTCAAGATATAAAAGCAACCCAAGAGCCCATTAATAGATGAGTGGATTAAAAAGCAGTGGTATATATATAAAATTTTATGTTACTCAACCATAAAAAAGAATGAAATCTTACCAATTGTGACAGCATAGATGGACCAAGAGCAGTGGTTCTCAACCTTTCTAAGAAAGAGACCTTTTATTTTATTTTATTTTTATTTTTTTAAAATACATTTTATTGATTTTGTACAGAGAGGAAGGGAGAGAGATAGAGAGTTTAGAAACATCGATGAGAGAGAGTCATCAATCAGCTGCCTCTTGCACACCCCCCACTGGGGATATGCTCGCAAACAAGGTACATGCCCTTGACCGGAATCGAACCCAGGACCCTTCAGTCCCCAAGCCGATGCTCTACCCATTGAGCCAAACCGGTTTCAACAGAAAGAGACCTTTTAATACAGTTCCTCATGTGGTGGTGATCACCAACCATAAAAATTATTTTCATTGCTACTTCATAACTGCAATTTTGCTACTGTTATAAATCATAATGTAAATTTCTGTGTTTTCCTATGGTCTTAGGCTCTACAGTTGCAACCCACAGGTTGAGAACCGCTTAGCAGGTTCACCTGAGACCACTAGCAGGGTTGCCTGAAACCATTGGAAATCGCAGATATTTACATTATGATTCATAACAGCAGCAAAATTACAGTTATGAAGTAGCAACAAAAATAATTTTATGGTTGGGGGTCACCACAACATGAGAAACTGTATTAAAGGGCAGAGGCATTAGAAAGGTTGAGAACCACTGACCTACAGGGTATTATGGTAAGTGAAATAAGTCTGACAGAGGATGGCAAATGACATATGATTTTATGTATATGTGTACTCTAAAGAGTAAAATAAAGGAACAAGCAAAATATAAACAAACTCATAGAAACAAAGAATAGACAGATGGTTGCCAGAGGGGAAGGGGTTAAGGGCTTTTGGTGAAAAAGGAAGGACTTAAGAACTGCAAATTGGTACTTATAAAATAGTCACTGAGATATAAAGAACAGCATAAGGAATACAGTCAATAATATTGTAATAATTATGTATTGTACCAGATGGGTTCCTGAAATATCAGGGGAATGCTTTGTAAAGTATATGATTGCCTAATCATTATACTGTACACCTGAAACTAATACAAAATAATATTGAATGTAAACTGTAATTGAAAAATGAAATTAAAAAAATAACAAGAAACAATTAATAAATGCTGCCACAGAAATATAAGGAAAATTCTAACTTGTGTAATTACTTACTAGCATGGAGAAACTAAACTAGTGCTATAATATTTTGCTATTGTTGTTAAGTGTTTGTTTCCAGTCTCTGAGGTTACGGTTACCCAAAACCAAAGAGTCCTCTTCATCCATTTAAAACACTTTGATATTTGAATGGTGACATATTTTCCAATTTCCCTAGAGAAACAAAAGCCCAACACACAGCCCTGTATATAAGAAATAATAGTTAGATTTCTAATGTGAACACCCAAAGCAAAACTCACAGAGAGGGAGCACAGTAGAGATTCTGGTTCAGGGCAAAGACTAGAATCAGACTGCTTGAATTTAAATCCTGATTCCTCCTCCTTATCTAAATAATATAAGACAAGTTAATTCTGCTTCTGTGCTTCAGTTTTACCATATGTAAAATGGGGATAATAGTAGCACTTACTAGAATTGATTTAATTCATGTAAAGCATTTAGAATAAAATTTAGCACCTAGTAAATGCTCAATAATCTCAGCTAGTATCATTATTAATGTTAAAGACTGAGAACATTATATTTCATTTTATTTTTTTAAAAATTATCTTCATTGTTGAAAGTGCTGTATTATAGATATCCCCTTTGTTTGTGGTTTTTATTCAATTGACCCCTCTCCACCCTGTACCCATCCTTCCCAGACCTTCACCTCTCTATTGTCTGTATCCATGGGCTATGCATATATATATATATATATATATATATATATATATATATATATATAGCCCATGGATATATATATGCCTAAGTGACCATTGCAACTGAACAGGCTGCGTGAGACTAGGAGGGCAGTGGGGTTAGTGAGGGGCAACCAAACAACGGAGCAGCACGGTGTGTGGGACAACCAGGTCTGCAAGGGGGAGCAGGTGGGGGCGACGAGGCCGGCAGAGGGGGGCAGTGAAGGGTGACCAGGCCAGTGGGAGGGCAGTTGGGGGTGACCAGACTGGTGGGGGGGGCAGTAAAATGCAACTAGGCTGGTGTGGGGGGGCAGTTAAGGGTGACCAGGCCAGTGAGGGGCAGTTGGGGATGGCCAAATCAGAGGGGAGCAGTAAGGGGTGAAACAGGGTGGTGAGGGGGGCAGTTGGGGATGGCCAGGGAGGGTAATTAGGGGAGATCAAGGAGGGCAGTTAGGGGCAATCAGGCAGGCAGGAAGGTGAGCAATTAGGAGCCAGTGGCCCAGAATCAGGCCTAAAGGGGCAGTTGGACATACCCTGAGGGTCTCAGATTGGAGAGGGTGCAGGCTGGGCTGAGAACACCCCCCACCCCAATGCACAAATTTTGTGTACTGGGCCTCTAGTATGCATATAAGTTCCCTGGTTCATCATTTCCCTCCTGTTTCTACCCCTGCTTTCCCTATTAAATTAATCAGTCTGTTCCATGCTTCTATGTCTCTAGTCTTATTTTATTCATCAATTTATTTTGTTCCTTTGATTCTACACACGAGTAAGATAATGTGTTACTTGTCTTTCTCTGACTGGCTTATTTCACTTAGCATAATAACTCTCCAAGTCCATTTATGCTGTTGCAAATGGTAAGAGTTCTTTCTTTTTTAGAGCTGCATAGTATTTTATGGTGTAAATGTACCACATATTTTTTATCTACTCATCTGATAATGGGCACTTAGGCTATTTTATATTTTAATTCTTTACCTTTCAAATATAACTATCCAGTCAAAATAATATCTTAAGGAAATACTAGCATGAATATGCAAATAAATAGATAGAATAATGCTCAACAGAGTGCTATTGATGATAGTGGGGGGGGAGGGGAAGAAAACCTAAATTTATAACAACAGGGAGATGGTTAATCTACATAATGAAATATAATGAAGCTATTAAAATGGCAAAATGTATTCAAATGAGTACATTTTAAAATACAACTAATAGAGAGAGGGGCCTGACTCAGACTGACACCCCTGCTTCTGTTCCCCATGGACACCCCCACCCTTGTCCCCCTTCCTGGCATAATTTTGGGGTTGGGAGCTTAACCCTCTGCTTGGTCTAGATGTGCCTCAGAAACACCCCAGAATTCCGTTTGCCTGGCTGAGACCTCTCCTCAAGAAGCTGGCCTGCACTGGTGGGCTTTGGGGGAAGGTGGCGGGAACTCAGATGTTTCAGCTTCACTTTTAAGGTCTTTCCTCTAGAGGCCATTTGGGGGAGGGGGGGAGATGTTCCTGCATGCAAGGGCTAAGTTTTAAACCCGCCGTCAACACTGGGTTGGAAACTAGCCAGGGAAGTTATCTCGAGTTTAATTTCTCTAACTTCCTTGTCCACATGGACGGGGCTGACGGTGAGGGTTAATGAAATGATGGGGTTTGGGACTAGGCTCCCTCAGGGATGCCGGTTCCTGCCCCCGTCTGGCTGGGCAGCTACTTAAGAGAAGGAAACTTCTAAACCCTTCTCCACCGGCCTGGCCAAAGCCCGTGGGAAGCCAGGGAACCTCACCACCTAACGGGAGACCTCGATGCCTCATCCCACCGCCTGGAGGGTCCCCTCTCCAGTGGAGGATCTGTATCTTCCAGGCTCTGTTTTACTTCCCGCAAACGCTCAGGTTCGATTCCCCCTGGGGTCTCAGAGGCACATCTGTATTCCTCACCCGCACCCCTCCCCCTCTTCCACTTTTATACTACTTTTCTTTTTTTTTATATTGGTTTCTTGTTTTATAATAAAACTTTGCTGATAAAAAAAAAAAATAAAATACAACTAATAATTTCTATGCTTATTTACAGTGAAAGAGAAAAAATTACAGATCACAAACAATCACAAACAATGATACTAGGTGATCTGATTTGAATATATATGTGAGTGTATGCATTTAGAAAGGACCTTATTAATCATAAGGGACAAAAAAGTCTCATTAGGTATATAAAACAAAATTTAACTGTAGTGTAAATAGCAGGATTAACAATGATTTATGCCTTCTTTTTGATTATCAGTATATCTTTTTAATATTTATTGCAGATTTATTTTAGTCCTCATTCAAGCATCCACTGACTGAATATCCCATGAACCTGTAAAGACTCCTGTGTTCTTCATTGATATTTCTGAAAATTGCATTCTCTATTTATTATCACATTTTCTACCCCATTGATAATTTGTTCATTTTGTCCAATCAATTGTACTCACATAAACAAATAATGTTTACATATCAACCTACATGTTATAATTGCAAAACATGCAAAAATATAATAACCATGCAAATTTTTCACAATTACTCAAAGTCCCTAATTACATTAAAGTTTACTCTTAGTTTTGTACATTCTAAAGGTTGGTCAAATGTATAATGATATGTGTACATTTTATAATATCATATAGAATATTTTCACTGCCCTAAAAATACTCTGTACTCTGTCTGTATATCCCTACATCCTTAACCCTTGGAAGCCACTGATCTTTTTACCTTTTTTTCCCTATAATGGACAAGTAAAACATGTGTAATATTTTTTTAAAAATCTTTCAAATTTGAAAAAGAAAAAATATGTTTTTTAATTTTTTACCAAGATGACTTGTGGGAAGATAATGACACCATTTAATGTAGAGAACATAAGAAACTTGTTTAGAATCAGTTGAGAGATCCAATATACATGAATTAGACTACAATGATAAACTATGTCTAGACACACTGTTTTAGGTCAATTTCTGTCTCTTTAAATATATAATTCAACAAATTTTTTGTTTGTTTAATTTGAATATAAGGCAAATTTAATAACTTTACCAAAGTTCAATTTGATAAAACTTTTACTTATCTTGAGATAAAATTATTTTGATTACTCCTGTAATTATGAGCCCTAGGACCCAAGGATGCATTGCTCCCATTTCAGCACCCAAGTCAACCTGTAAACAAATTTTTTCCCCTGTAAATCCCCTGAGCCCAAATCAGGCAGAGTGGGATTTTTCCAAAGAACATCACCAAATATATAGGTTAGAATTGAAAGAAAAGGAGTGTGCCAGAAGTAAGCACAGTGATTAACACAGGCAAGTATTTTTTTTTTACTTTGTTTTTGTTAATGCTCACCCAAGGATTATTTTAGGGACACTGAAGGTAGGGAGAAGGAAAGATGGGTGAGAGAGAGGGGGGGGAAAGAGAGAGAGAGAGAGAGAGAGAGAGAGAGAGAGAGAGAGAGAGAGAGAGAGAGATTGTTTGCCGTTTGCCTCCTGTATGTACCTAGATGTATCTAGACTAGGGCTTGGGAATGAACCTACAACCTAGGCATGCGCCCTTGAAAATGAATCGAACACACGACCCTTTGGTGCATGGGCCAATGCTCCATCACCGAACCACACCAACCAGTGCAATAAATATATATTTTTTACTGATTTCAGAGGGGGAGAAAGAGATATAAACATCAATGATGAGAGAGAATCATTGACTGGCTGCCTCCTGCACATCCCCTACAGGGGATTGAGCCCACTACCAGGGCATGTGAATCAAACAGTGACCTTCTGGCTCATAGATTGATGCTCAACCACTGTGCCACACTAGCAGGGCAGTTTTGTTTTCTCTTAAAGTTGACTTGCTTTCAAAGCTCTCTATCATGTCAATTCTACCTGTCTCCAACCTTATTTTTAGGTTCAGGGTTCATATTCACCCCCAGGTAGCTGAGTCCTAAACACTTAGACATTCTCATGGGCTAGCCTTTGCTAGGTACTATGGACAATACAAGCTACATGTGGTTATTTCAACTTAAGTTTAAATTAATCCAATTAAAATTTAAAATTCATTTCCTCCATCTCACCAGGCTTATTTCAAGGGATTTTTAGTCAAATATGGCCAGAAGAAATTGCATTGGATAGCACAGAACCTATCTATCATTACGAAAACTCTATTAAACAGTGCTGCTCTAGAGTTTCTACCACTCTCAAGTATACCTAAAACTCTTGGACAGTTCTGGTTTGTTATGATGATTGTGTGTTTTTCCCCCCCAGATAATTCTATCAGAGTCAGGAATTATTTCCCCCTTCAGGTGGGACATTGCATCCATACTCTCGCCTCAGCTTGGTACAGATTCATTTTCTATCTCTTCATCATAGAGCAACTGTAACTTTCACTCAATTGAAGTTACCTATTTCAATAATAAAGCAAATATATCACAACAGGTTCCATTTATAGATCAAATCCACCTCTTTGGAGCAGAATCCACAAACAGGAGGTATGTGTCATTAATTAGATATCTATTCAATAACTAAGTCATCCTGGTATTTTGCTTTAGCTCCTAAAGAAGTCTTGCTGTATTCCCATTATTCTCTTATGATTGTGCAGTCATCACTGCCTTGATTCAGTTAACTTCCTCTGATCCTTCCTCAGATTTAGCATATTGTGAAGATTTCACACTAAGCCAATCTCCTGGCTGACTGGAACTCTTCTGTAGCTTGTGAGGCTGTAGTTACTGAAAGGGACATCTTTCAGGCCTTTGGGTTTAGTCTTCATCAAATTCATAAATTATTACACATTGTGTCCCTTTGGGGAGAATATTTTGCTTCAAGTACAGATTTAATGACAGCCTTTCTCGAGTTTTTTTTTTTTTTTTTTTTTTTTTTCACCTCCCACATTCCTGGGGTGATCATTAAAAGAAAACGATCTAGACTGATTTCTTACACTCTTAAAGTGGCCCTACTGAATTACAGATTCAAGTGCTCTAGTGCTATCCCTTTCTAACACTTTTGAGAATGACCCTCTATTGACCCAGCATGTGCGTGTGTGCACACATAAAGTAAGTGTCAAAGCAATGTTTGCCCTCTCTTCATGTAATGCTTATAAGGTTATACTTACTTTGTTCTTCTATTTTTAATTTTTATATTTTTATTTAATCATCAAACAATAGATTACAAATTGGTGTGGTCTGCTATGGTTGTAAAGCAAGAAATACCTAATTTAAAGTAGCCTAAGTAAAGGAACTATGTTTTGGAAAGCTATGGAGTGTTCAAAAAATGTCAGAGAGCAAGAGAAAGGGGAACTGGATGAAAGACAATGAAGAGATTAGGTAAAAAAATATATGCATAACCTATAGACACATACAACAATGTGGTGATAGCCAGAAGAAAGAGGGGATGGGAGTAGGGTTGAGATGGGTAAAGGGGAGGGTGGGGATGGGTACATCTTTAATAGTGTCAACAATAAAAATAAAATTTTTAAAAATGAATGAATAAATTAATAACCAAGCTTTCATAAGGTAATAATCAAAATATTTTGGATCTAAAACCATAGGCTTGACTACTGTCAACTTGCCATTGTTCTCTGTCTCTTTTAGTCTCTCATTTTCTCTCTCTCTCTCTCTCTCTCTCTCTCTCTTTTTTTCTCCTCTCTTTTCCTTTCTCTTTTTCACTTTACTTTTTTTCCATGTCTCACTACTGCTTATGAGTGTTGACATATATCCCTGTAAAGCTATACATATGGCTATATGGCTACCATAGGGATTTTTAAATCTCAGGGAAAGAATTCTGATTGGACTACCTTGCAATATGTACCCTCTTTCCAAACTGACAACTGATCCCTGTGACTGGCTTGATAAGGTCATATGAGTACATGGAAGCACTCATTTGAACTATGGACAGTATTTAGGATGCAGTTTCTGCAAAGAAATGGTGAGAACAGACATGTCACTGTTAAGATAGTCATTCAAAGTCAAATAGCCATTTCATTTTATGAAAAATTTATCTTACCCTTAACTTCCTAGCATATACACATCTCCTTCCTATAATATGCTTATAAAAATACCCCTCTTCTGGCGGAGCTTGAAGATGGCGACCGAACAGTCGGACTTGTTCTGACTCTGGTCCCAGAACGGATAAAAGTAACATCTGAGTCGCTCAGGGAGGGTTGATTGGCAGCTGAGGGGCAGCAGAGGTTTCAAGGAAGCTAGGCAGCGATCCGCTGGACAGGATTTCCAGCCGGTGGCCAACACTGCCACAGCGGCGGCCGCGGCGGCTGCGGTGGCGGCAGAAGCAGCGGCGGCGGTGCTGTGAGAAAGGAGTGGCTTCTCTGAGGCCTGGAAAGCCCACTGCGGAGAGGTCCATCCAGTAGCTGAGACGCCCGAGTTGGCGCTGGCGCGTGGATTCAAAGGAGTTCTTCGGTCACCCACGGAAAGGTCAGAATTTGCGGGGAAAGCCTGAGAGATCGCGGTCCCGCGGTGCTGGTAGCCACAGTAGCCGGGGAGTTCCGGCCCTGCCTCCATGCAGTGCCCGCAAAGCTGAGCCCTAAGAAGGCTGCAGCGACATCTAGTGCTGGGTTTGGCATAAGCTTCCCCAGAAGCGGGAATTTTTTTTTTTTTTTTTTTTTTTTTTTTTAAAAAGCCAGGGGACACGGGACAGAGTGTTAAGAATCGCGGCTGTCCCGCCAAGGGCGGAACATCTGGACACCTCGGCGCCTGATCCCCTTCACCCCCTAGCTTCGGAATACTAGGGAAGATCAGCCTAGTTGGGCATATCCGGGGAATTTGCAGGGAGAAAGTGCCTCCCTGGAAACAAGGGATCGGAGCCAGAAGAGATAGTCTGGGAGCCAGCTGGCACCCTGCCAGCTAGAGCCATAGAGAAAGGAGGCCGGAGCAACCAAAAAGACTGGGAGGTCAAACCGGAAACACTGACACCTAAGAGCTGAATTACAAACTGCCCTTCTTTTTTTTTTTTTTTTTTTTTTTTTTCTCTTTTTTTTTTTCCTTTCTTTTCTTTTGTCTTTTAATTAATCAAAAATAAATGGACACAAATATCTAAGATATAGTCTACTAAAAATTAAGGATTACCTTACAAAACTGAGGTGCAGTGGAAAGCTGGGAACTGCAAGACTGTCTGGTCCGAGAATCAGAAGTGCCAAATACATTAACTGAGGAAGTGAGTGACCAGTACTGGTCATTTTTATGCTAATTTTGCTATACTTTATTTTATTTTCATTTTTTACATCTTTTATTTAATTTTCATTTTTCATATCTTTTACTTAAGAAACAATTTTTTTTTCTTTTTTCCTTACTTGATTTTACCTTTTCAATTACTACATTTTTCAATCTCTATCACTATTACTACTGCTATTTTGCAATTTTTTTTAAAAAAAATTTTTATTTATTTTTTTTTCTTTCTTTCTTTTCTTTTTTTTCTCTCTCTAGTACCATTTTATTTTTTCTTTATTTTACATTGGGAGTAACCTTCATTCTATTTTAATCTCTACTATAGCATCATTCAACCCTATCTCAACTCAACCTTTACACTATCACTCTCTTACTAAACTTTACCCTTTAGTCTACAGTTTATCCTATCCCTTTCCGGCTTTAGTTTTTCCTCTATTCTCTCTCTATACCCCCTGCTAAAGCTCTCACTATACTTATAGACCTAAGTTCCAACCCCTGATCCAAGTGTATAAATACCAATCTCTGCACTATATTAACTAGTTAAAAAAAAAAAAAAATCCATTCTCCCCTCTATCCTTTTCGCATTGTATGTGTGAAGGTTGATTATTGTGAATTTTTATGCCTTTTAGTGAAATTGTTATGCTTATTCCTGTATTGTTATTGTTGCTTTGTATTTTTTTTTAAATCCTCTGTTTTTGTTTGTTTATTTTACTTCTGTATATCATAGCCTTACTTAATAATAGTGGATATTGTAGTTTGTATTAATCTCCAAGTATTGTTACTGGCATTGGCTGGGTCCAGAGGTTTTTCTATGGCAATTTTCTCCACATATATATAGTTTGTTTCCCATTTCTCTTTTAGTTTGCTTCTTCTCTCTCTTTCTCTCTCTCTCTCTCCCTCTTCTTTTTTTCCCTGTTTTCCAACTTCATTTTGTCATTACTTTTTTCTTCTTCTTCTTTTTCTATCTCTTTATCCCTCCTTTTTTTTTAATTTACTTAATTTTTTTTAATTTTTTTTAAATTTTTTTTTTAATTTTTCTTTATTTTATTTTTACCTTTATTCCTTCTCTCCTATCCCCTAAGTTGCCTTTCTCTAGTGGTCACCTTTATTAGAGGTTATTAATATTGTAAATACATTCCTGTTAAGTGCCGCTTGTGTTGTACCTGGTAGTGTTGTATTTTGTACCTCAAAATCAACGCAGGAGAAGGAATACCACATAACCAGACATCCTGAAAAGAGAGGCCATGGGGAGACAAAAACATAGTCCGCACTTGAAAGAAAAGCAGGCATCACCAGAAAAGGAAGTAAACGAGCCAGAGGTAAGCAGCCTGCCAGAGCAAGAATTCAGAGTAATGATCATAGCATGGCTAAAAAGAAGGGAAGAGAAATTTGACAAAAGCCAAGAAGAAATGAGAAAGAACCATGAGGAAATGAAGGAGAGCCATGAGGAACTGAAGAAGAACCAAGAAGAAATGAAAAGTGACATCGCTACCATGAAGAACTCAATAGAAAGCATCAAGAGTAGACTAGATGAAGCAGAGGACCGCATCAGTGAGCTAGAAGATAAGATGGAAAAAAATACCCAAGTAGAGCAACTTCTAGAAAAAAAGATTAAAAAGCAGGAGGAGAGCCTACGGGAGCTTTGGGACAAAACAAAACAAAATAATATTCGAATAATAGGGGTTCCAGAAGGAAAGGAAACTGAGGTAGACATGGAAAAAGTATTTCAAGAAATAATGACAGAAAACTTTCCTGAAATAGAAAAGAAAAAACCCACACAAATCCAAGATGCCCGCAGAGTCCCAAGCAAAATGAATCCCAGAAGACAGACTCCAAGGCACATTATAATTAAATTGGCAAACAACAACGACAAAGTAAGAATCTTAAAAGCAGCCAGAGAGAGACAGAAAGTTACATACAAAGGAACCCCCATCAGACTAGCAACTGATTTCTCAACAGAAACTTATCAGGCCAGAAGGGAATGGGATGAAATATACAAAGTCATGCAAAGGAAGGGTCTGAATCCAAGAATACTGTACCCAGCAAGGCTATCAATCAAAATTGAAGGGGAAATCAGGAGCTTCACAGACAAAAAAAGACTGAAGGAATTTATCTCCACCAAACCAGCAATGCAAGAAATGCTAAAGGGTCTACTGTAAAAATAAAGAAATAAGAAGTGAAGAAGGAACACGGGTATAGAATAAAAATGGCGTCAAATGAGTACCTATCAATAATAACCTTAAATGTAAATGGATTAAATGCTCCAATCAAAAGACATAGGGTAACAGATTGGATAAGAAAACAAGACCCATACATCTGTTGTCTACAAGAAACCCACCTCAGAAAAAGAGATGCACACAGACTGAGGGTGAAGGGATGGAAAAAAGTTTTCCAGGCAAATGGAAATGAAAAAAAAGCTGGGGTAGCAATACTTATATCTGACAAATTAGATCTCAGAGTGAAGGACATAACAAGAGAAAATGAAGGCCACTTCATAATACTAAAGGGAACAATCCAACAAGAAGAAATAACCCTGGTAAATATATATGCACCCAATACAGGAGCAACCAAATACATTAAAAAACTGCTAGAGGACATTAAGGGAGAGATTAATAGCAATACAATCATAGTAGGAGATTTTAATACCCCACTGTCACCCTTCGACAAATCATCTAAACAAAAAATCAGCAAAGAAATATCAATCCTAAATGACTCACTAGACCAGATGGAATTAATTGACATCTTCAGGACACTCCACCCCAAAGCCACAGAATATACATTCTTCTCAAGTGCACATGGGACATTCTCAAAGATAGACCACATTTTGGGACATAGGCAAAGTCTCTTCAAATTCAAGAAGATAGAAATCATATCAAGTATCTTCTCAGACCATAATGGCATAAAACTGGAAATTAACTACAATAAAAATAATCCAAAGAAATCAAACACATGGAGACTAAACAGCTTGCTATTAAACAAGGACTGGGTTACCAGAGAAATCAAGGAAGAAATTAAAAACATCCTGGAAACAAATGACAATGAAAGCACAACAATCCAAAATCTTTGGGACACAGCAAAAGCAGTTTTGAGAGGGAAGTTCATATCCTTACAAGCCTATTGCAAAAAACTAGAAAAAATAGTAACAGATGATCTAACTCTACAACTCAAAGAGTTAGAAAAGGAGCAACAAGAAAAACCCAGTGTAAGCAGAAGGAAGGAAATAACAAAAATCAGAGCAGAGATAAACGACATAGAGACCAAAAAAACAATACATAAGATCAACAAAACCAAGAGCTGGTTCTTTGAAAGAATAAACAAGATAGATGGACCTCTAGCCAGGCTAACCAAGAAACAAAGAGAGAGGACCCAAATAAACAAAATCAGAAATGAAAGAGGTGAAATAACAACAGACCCCACCGAAATACAACGGATTGTTACAAAATACTACGAACAACTCTATTCCAACAAACTGAACAACCTGGAGGAAATGGACATATTCCTAGAAAAATACAAACTTCCAAAACTCAATCAGGAAGAATCTAAAAATCTCAATAGACCAGTGACTTGGGAAGAAATTGAAACAGTCATCAAAAAGCTTCCAGCAAACAAAAGCCCAGGGCCAGATGGCTTCACAGGAGAGTTTTACCAAACATTCAAGGAAGAACTAAAACCTATCCTCCTCAGACTATTCCAAAAAATTCAAGAGGAAGGAACACTTCCAAACTCCTTCTATGAAGCCAGCATCACCCTAATACCAAAACCCGATAAAGACAACTCAATGAAAGAGAATTACAGGCCAATATCCCTCATGAACATAGATGCCAAAATCCTCA
Organism: Pipistrellus hanaki; assembly: GCF_964339955.1. Taxonomy (NCBI): domain Eukaryota; kingdom Metazoa; phylum Chordata; class Mammalia; order Chiroptera; family Vespertilionidae; genus Pipistrellus; species Pipistrellus hanaki. The sequence continues at coordinate 15,811,353 of NC_140524.1, read as the reverse complement.
ACAAAATTCTAGCAAATCGGCTCCAGCAGAGCATCACAAAGATCATACACCATGACCAAGTAGGATTTATACCAGGAATGCAAGGTTGGTACAATATCCGCAAATCAATAAACGTGATACATCACATAAACAAGTTGAAAGATAAAAATCATATAGTCATATCAATTGATGCAGAAAAAGCATTTGATAAAATCCAACACCCTTTCCTGATAAAAACTCTTAACAAGGTGGGAGTACAAGGATCATACCTCAACGTAATAAAAGCTATATATGATAAACCCACAGCAAACATCATACTCAATGGGCAAAAACTAAAACCATTCCCTCTAAGAACAGGAACAAGACAGGGATGCCCACTATCGCCACTCCTCTTTGACATAGTACTGGAAGTACTAGCCATTGCAATTAGACAAGAGGAGGAAATAAAAGGCATCCAAATTGGAAAAGAAGAAGTAAAGTTATCCTTATTTGCAGACGACATGATATTGTATATAAAAAACCCAAAAGACTCCATTAAAAAACTAATTGGCTTAATAAATGAATTTGGCAATGTAGCAGGATACAAAATTAACACCAAGAAATCTATGGCATTTCTATACACCAACAGTGAGTTTATAGAAACAGAGACTAAAAAAGCAATTCCATTTACGATCGCACCAAAAAAATTAAGATACCTAGGAATAAACTTAACTAAGGAAGTAAAGGACCTATTTGCGGAAAACTACACGACACTGAAAAAAGAAATAGAGGAAGATGTAAACAGATGGAAGAACATACCATGTTCATGGATTGGTAGAATCAACATCATCAAAATGTCCATACTTCCTAAAGCAATCTATAAGTTCAATGCACTCCCCATTAAAATACCAATGGCATATTTCACTGACCTAGAAAGAACTCTCCAAAAGTTCATTTGGAACAATAAAAGACCCCGAATAGCCACAGCAATCCTGAGAAAGAAGAGTAAAGTAGGAGGTATCTCAATACCAGACTTCAAACTGTATTACAAAGCCACTGTTCTCAAAACAGCCTGGTACTGGCACAAAAACAGACATATAGATCAATGGAATCAAATCGAGAACCCAGATATCAACCCAAATCACTATGCTCAATTAATATTTGACAAAGGAGGCACTAATATACAATGGAGTCAAGACAGTCTCTTCAATAAATGGTGTTGGGAAAATTGGACAGATACATGCAAAAGAATGAAACTAGATCACCAACTTACACCATACACAAAAATAAACTCAAAATGGATACAGGACTTAAACATCAGTCGGGAAACCATAAAAATACTTGAAGCATCCACAGGCAACAAAATCTCAGACGTATGCCAAAAAAACTTCTTCACTGATACTACCCCTAGTGCAATGGAAGCTAAAGAGAAAATAAACAAATGGGACTACATCAAAATAAAAAGCTTTTTTACAGCAAAAGAAACCATCAACAAAACAACAAGAAAGCCCACTGTGTGGGAGAACATATTTGCAAATGTTACCACTGATAAAGGTTTAATCTCCAACATCTACAAACAGCTTATACAACTAAATAAAAGGAAGATGAATGATCCAATTAAAAAATGGGCAATGGACCTAAATAGAATATTTTCAAAAGAAGACAGAAGGAAGGCCAAAAAGCACATGAAAACATGCTCAAAGTCACTAATTATCCGAGAGATGCAAATCAAAACAACAATGCGGTACCATCTCACACCTGTCAGAATGGCCAACATCAACAAATCAACAAACGACAAGTGTTGGCGAGGTTGCGGAGAAAAAGGAACCCTTGCGCACTGCTGGTGGGAATGTAGACTGGTGCAACCACTGTGGAGAACAGTGTGGAGTTTCCTCAAAAAACTGAAAATGGAACTCCCATTTGACCCAGTAATCCCACTTCTAGGAATATATCCCAAGAAACTTGAAACACCAATCAGAAAGGATATATGCACCCCTATGTTCATAGCAGCACAATCTACAATAGCCAGAATTTGGAAACAGCCTAAGTGTCCGTCAGCAGATGATTGGATCCAAAAACTATGGTACATCTACACAATGGAATACTATGCTGCCATAAAAAAGAAGGATTTCTCATCATTTGCAGCATCCTGGATGGAATTGGAGAACATCATGCTGAGTGAAATAAGCCAATCAATGAAAGAGAAACACCACATGACCTCACTCATTTGTGGATAATAAAGAACATTATAAACTGGTGAACCATAAGATAGATATAGAGACAGTATATCAACAAGTAGACTGTCAAGTTACAGTGGGGACGGGAGGAAGATCTGGGGGAGATAATAGATCAACCGAAGGACTTGTATACATGCATATAAGTGCAACCAATGGACACAAAACTCTGGGGAGGGAGGGGATGTGTGGGAGGGAGGAAGGGGGTAAAAAAAAATCAATAAAATATATTTAAAAAAAAATAAAAAATAAAAAATAAATATGAAAAAAATAAATAAATAAATAAATAAATAAAAATACCCCTCTTCTTATTATCTTTAACACCAAGAATAATGTAATTTTTGTATATGCAACCATATGCATTCCCAGATTTCCTCCATAAGAGACAACTGAGAGGGCAGGGCAGGGTGAGGATAAACTCCAGACTCCACTGTGGGGCAGGGCGGAGTTATCCTCCATTTTGTGTAACTGGACCCTAGTCCTCACCCAACCAATCAGGGTCAGCCAAAGCAGTGACATCACCATCTGTGAAAAACCCTGGGGCTTGGTGAAGTTCGTAGTCGGCATGTGTGGGACAGAGCCCATGTTAACATGGAAGAGGCTCTCTTGTTAATTGCATTGAACTTGGTTCCCAGGTGGTCTTTGGGGATCATGGAATCACGGTACAACAACAACCATAAGCACAGCATCATCTCCAAGTCAAAGATCTCAAAATGATACCTTATGGTCATACACCCTATTGTTAAGTGACAAATTTAATTACCCACAAGATAACCAATATATAAAAGTGGAATGAGAACAGAATAAAATTGCAAAAAAATAAAAATAAAAAACCCTCCTATTTAAGAAAGAGAGAAAGAGAAAAGGTGCATAAATTTCACCTTGATAGACAGGGATAACAAAGAATTGATGACATTCCTTTGTTGACTAATGTTTTAACTGGGGAAGGAGTTATTTTACCAGTCCATTTTATGGCTCTAGGATCTGTTTCCATTTTACAAGTCCTCCATGGCCATTCCTGATAAAAGAATTAGGGTTAATCCTAGGTTATATGTTTTGTTGAGTGCAGGTTACCTTATCATGTCCTGCATGGTTCAGGATTCCTGTACAGAGTCCGTTTCTGGAGAAGGCTGCACACAAATGAAAAGAGACTGGAAAAGAGTTAATTTTGGAAAAATTAAGGGCCAGGCGGGAGTCCACCTCTAAGGGGAGGGCTACCACTAGGCTCTGGCCTTGCTATTCCTTTTATTGAGACTATGGGATACACCCATTACCCTTAAGCAGGTTTGGGATACACCCACAGCCCTTAGGCAGGTAATAAGCAGCTTATCATATCAGTAAGGATACAAGATAGGGAAGTTACCTCAGTTACCATTGTCTCAATTAGAAAGGGAGTGGTTGGCTCTGACCTTTCAGAGCTTCAAGGTTGACCAGCCTGTTACATCTTTCTGTTAGTGAGACAATGATCGGTTTCCGGCAGTTAAGGTTTGGTCAATTTTTCCCTCCCTTGATCACAAACTATGACTAGGGAGGTGTATGATATAAGAAAATAATAGATTTCACTATGTGTTTTTTTGGCAAAGGAGAATCCCGTCAAAGGAAGGAGGATAACATAGGCATGGTCACTGAGGCGATTTTGTGAGCCAGGCAATAGCCACATTTTATATCTACTACCATTATGAAATAATTCAAATGCACAAACATTTATTGAATTCCTGTATATCTTATTTCTCCTCCTGGGGACTGAATTAAGTCAATTTGAGTGGATGCCAACCATGGAAGCCAACACTGAAGAGGATTATGGCATTTGGTGGTGTTACCAAGAAATATAGTTACTTAAGGGCAGCCAGTAAAGCTTGGACAGGCTACAGGGCAATGTTAGCACTACTGGATGGGTTTCAAAGCTGGATAAGCAATTGTAGATCCAAGGCAGTGAATGAAAGGTTTAAAATGAGAAGTAGTTTAAGAAATATGAAACCATGGAAAAGGAGAGACAGTCAGGAAACAAAGTAGAATCAAGGAAAATAAGTTAAGGACACTTTAGCCATGAACAGGGCTCGGAGGCTTGGAGCTCTTACTTGCTGGGGGCCTGCTGCAAGGGGATGAATCAGCTGGAGTCATAGTCATGAGTAGAAAATGTGACAACATATAATCCAGTTTTACAAACTACGCTGCTGCCAAAGTTCTGGCAAAAGATACAGTAGTATCCTCCCTTTGGGGAATTTTGCCACATGCCTTCTGGTTAAAAACAGAAACACAAAAACACAGTGCTTTAGGGCACAAAATAGTATGGTGTAGTGAAAAGAATCAGATCCTAGAAATCAGAAAAAAACTAACTTATTTGTCAATCAATTAATTAATTAAACAGATATTTATTGAATATCTATTTTTTAATAATGAAATATTTTATTTTTCCTGATATTCACTTCTTTATTGCCTCTTTGTTTTTTAATATATTTTATTGATTTATTTTTTTTACAGAGAGGAAGAGGGAGGGATAAAGAGTTAGAAACATTGATGAGAATCATCGATCAGCTGCCTCTTGCACACCCCCTACTGGGGATGTGCCCACAACCAATGTACATGCCCTTGACTGGAATCGAACCTGGGACCCTTCAGTCCACAGGCTAATGCTCTATCCACAGAGCCAAACCAGTTTTAGCTGAATATCTATTTTATTCCAGTCACTGTCCTAGGGCTAGAGATACAGCTATGAATAAAACAAGTCTCCTGCCTCTTGGCTTAGATTCCAGGTGAGTGAATGTGGGAAAAAAAAAAAAAATATGTGCAGTTACCTCCCCAGGATCTCACCTGAAGAAGGATTCTCTTTAGTTAGCACCCTGGTTTTCCCCAAGTTGGTTATAGCCTAATGGGGTACTCCTAGTTGACAAACAGCTCAACTTGGTATACCAAATGGTGCCGTGGATGTATCCAGAGAATTCTAGGGCAGATAAAAGAGTAGAGCGAGTGATTTCATTCTCCTCAGCACTGGACTCTGTATTTGGAGATAAACAGCTGGGTGTCATTTTGGGACTAAGTTCTAAATTTCTATAGGGCAGGGAGTTGTCTGGTTCATATACATATCTTAGGTTATAAAGAATTACTCAGCATTTTGTCAAGACTAAATAAATATTTATTGAATGAGTGAGTTAATTCATGAAAATGAACTAATTATGACATTTGTTTGCACTATATTTATAATAAAAAAGGGGGTAAAGGGCAAACAAATAGACATTTGATGGCATAGGGTTGTGAATGGAGGGGGTTAAAGATTTAATAGCCACAAATTTTATTTTTATCTTTTTTCAACAAATTAACTTAATTTTTGATGTGATCAAAAATACCATTTTTAAAAATATATATTTTATTGATTTTTTTACAGAGAGGAAGGCAGAGAGAGATAGAGAGTTAGAAACATCGATGAGAGAGTCATCGATCAGCTGCCTCTTGCAACCCAGGTACATGCCCTTGACCGGAACTGAACCAGGGACCCTTCAGTCCACAGGCCGACGCTCTATCCATTGAGCCAAACCAGTTTTGTCAAAAATACCAGTTGTTTTAACATCATGTCAAGTTAGCATCATAACACCAAATACATATGTTATATATTGATGTTAGAGGCCTCAAGATATCAGAGTCCAGTCTCTCATCAGTGACAGTTCCAAATAATTTGTTTGGGTTTTTTTTTTTTTTTCAATCATTGCTGACACATCATCTACTTAAACTTCCTCACTTTTGCTTCCCTACCCTTGAAATGAATTGTGATGACAATTTTAGCATTTGTTAGAGAAAGAATATTAGCAAAAAAACTTTAAAGTAAGTATTTATTTGGATCTTGTTTGTATGCCAGTTTTTAAAAGTCAATACCATGTTTATTGTTATACTGTATAAGTTAGTGGAAGTGATCAGTCAGTGTTTGATCATAGGCTGTCCTATAATCTATCAGTCTCTACCCAGCTCTAGTCCTATATTTCCCCCACTTTGTAAAATCAAGAATAGGAGTCCACTCTGACAATGTATTGGGATGATTCACCTGAAAAAAAAAATCTGCCATAATCACATACAGATGTCATAAAATCAGAGCATCCAAGAATAGCAGCATGCATATACCTTGGAAAGTAGATTGTTCTCATGACTGCCATCTTTTGCCCAGAGTATCTGGAGGTAGGTAAATATGGTTGCATTAATTACTGTATCATCATTTTGTAAATAAGACTGAGACTCAAAGAAATAAAATAATCTATATAATGAAAGCCTAAGCAAATGTTATGGTGGAATGACCGGAACAACTGGTCACTATGATGTGCACTAGCCACCAGGGGGCAGATGCTCAATGCACATGGCAAAAGAGACTCTACAGATGTGCTTAATTTGAGGATCTTTAAAAAAATATATATCTTATTGATTTTTTACAGAGAGGAAGGGAGAGGAATAGAAAGCTAGAAACATTGATGAGAGAGAAACATCCATAAGCCACCCCCTGTACATCCCCCACAGGGGATGAGCCCGCAACCATGGTTCATGCCCTTGACTGAAATTGAACCTGGGACGCTTCAGTCCACAGGCTGACATTCTATCCACTGAGCCAAAGCGGTTTCCACAATTTAAGGATCTTGAGATAAAGAGATTATTCTGGGTTATCCAGGTGGACCCAATATAATCAAAAGTATTCTTGTAAGTAAAAGAGGGAGATAGAAGAGTGTCAGACAGAGATTTGAAGATGTGATAATGCTCACTTTGAGGATGGAGGAGATTGCAAGTGAGTAGAAATATTGTCATAAGAGATCAGGTCAGAGAGATAACACTGGCCAGATCAGGTACAGTCCTGTAGGTAATGGTAAGACTTTTATATTTTACTAGCGACGCGATCCATGAAATTAATGCATGGGGTGGGAGGTGTCCCTCAGCCCAGCTTGCACCCTCTCCAATCTGGGACACAATGAGAGATGTTCGACTGCCCATTTAGGCCCAATCCTGGTGAATTAGTGTTTCTGCCCCTGGGTGTTAGTGTTTCTGGATTTACTTCTGGATCTATGGATCCTCTCTAGCCTGTACTTAGATCCTGCTTTCCCTGTGGCACTCAATACTGGTTTGTGGGAGTTGGCTGCCCAGAGCAGGCTCTCTGACCGTCACAGCCCACTCCCTTCCCCTGGTTCCAGAAAAAAAACTTTCCCCTGCAGTCTCCAAGGCTGTCCCCAACTGGGTGATCCTATGTATTTGGTTTAGTAATCAGAAGCAAGGATTTCAAGAAGAAAAAGCCCAAGTGTGCAAACAATGGGGTTGCATGTAATCTGCGCAGACCCCCTTCTCCTCTTTGGTCTAAGCAAGCAACCAGCAACCGGCACACTTTTAAAAGTATTAGGCTGTCCTTTTGCGTCAGCTGCTTTTTAGAAATCTCTTCTTTTAGCAGCTCTGAGGACCCCTTTCCACATTCACGGATCATGCCAGCCCCAACAGCCATGGATTTTTTCTAGGCACAGACTTCCCCCAGTCCTCCAGCTCCCATAGTGTGCACATTTCTTTCTCCTGAAGGGAGCAGAGACCTCACCTTATTCCAGGCAAAATCTGACCTTTCCATGGTGGAGTGTAGAGCTCCTCTGAATCGGCATGTTTGTGCCAATTAGGGTGGGCAGGGACTTGACTCTGGGTCCCGCAGCGTGCTCCAGACTGACAGGAGGGAGATTTTCATATACATTTTACTAATTTTCTTTCATCTTTGACACTTCTATTATAGAGAAAGGCCAAATAGCAATATTAAAATATTTCCTTTAATTAATTCCCTTTTAATGTACACAATTTTCATGCGCTGGGTCACTAGTTTATTAATGAGGAGCCTTTGACTGTAAAGAATGGGACTAGAAAGGAATATAATCATATAGATTTTAAAGATTTAGATGAAACATTATTAATTCAATGTATATGAGATTGACTCAGGGACAAAGTTTAGGAAGCTAAATTGGTCAGGGTTAAAGTGATTTTCCTGATAATTTGAGAGAAAAATACAGTGGCATTAATTTTGAAAAAATATATTGAATTTCTATTTTGATGGTCTTCTTCCATTTTACCTATGTAGAGAAAAGCAACAACAACAACACACACACACACACATTGTTCTTTTTCTCTTAAAATGAAATTTAGAAGCTCAAGTTTCTAATCAGAAACTCTCAAGTTATAATTTACTATACATTTAAGTTAAAACATATTAATAGGAAGGAATATTTTTCACAAAAATATTTGTTCCTGCTTTATACTGCTATATCAAATGGAATTTCTAGGAGTGTCTTACATTTATAATAGAAAAAATATCAAAATTGATGAAGCATACAAAATATAAATATTTTAATTAAAATATATTGAACATCCATGGCTAAAAATAAACATTTACACGAACCTCATACCCTATAAAATTAAATCAAAATGGATTACAGTTTTAAATGTAAAATTTAAAATTATAAAACCTTTAGATAACAACATAGGAGATGTTCTTTAGAACCTAGGGCTATGCAAAAATTTCTTAGACTTGAAACCATAAGCATGATACATAAAAGGAAAGAATGTTGTATTGGACCTGATTCCACTTTTAAAATTTTTCTGTGTAAAATACTATTACGATGATGAAAAGAAAAGCTAGCAAGTGAGACAAAATATTTCAAGCCATATATCTGATCAGAGACTGGTGTCTAAAAGTTCTCAAAAGTCAACAGGAAAAAAATCAAGCAATCCGATTTTAAAATGGGCAAAAAAAAAAAAAAAGAATATTTCACTAAAGACAATATACAGATGGTATATAAGCACGTGAAAAGATGTAAACATCTTTAGCCATTTAGGAAAATGAAAATTAAAGCCACTATAAAATATAAATATACATCTATCAGAATGGTTAAAATATTAAAAAAATACATAAGTGACAACACCAAAGGTTGGTAAGGGTATGAAGAAACATCACTTTTACATTGCTGGTGGTGGTGTATTTGTAGGACACTGGAAAACAGGTTGTCAGTTATTTAATAAACAGACAAATATGCAACTACCATATGACCCAGCAATTTGCAGTCATCTATAATAATAAAAGCGTAGCCGAAACCGGTTTAGCTCAGTGAATAGAGCGTCAGTCTGTGGACTGAAGGGTTCCAGGTTCCATTCCGGCCAAGGGCATGTGCATTGGTTGCGGGCACATCCCCAGTGCGGGGTGTGCAGGAGGCAGCTGGTCGATGTTTCTCTCTCATTGATCTTTCTAGCTCTCTCTCCCTCTCCCTTCTTCTCTGTAAAAAATCAATAAACTATTTTTAAAATAATAATAATAATAATAATAATAATAATAAAAGCATAATATCCTAATTAGACCAGATGTCCTTCCAGATGACCTTCTGGACGAAGCTGGGGCTGCAAGGGAAGCCCTGGTTCCGAGTGCCAGAGGGATGCTGGTGCCAGCAGCCAAGGGAAGGAAGTCCTACTCTTGCACAAATTTTGTACATTGGGCCTCTAATAAAAAATAAAAACAAGCCTGGCCAGCGTGGCTCAGTGGTTGAGCATTGACCTATGAACCAGGAGGTCACAGTTTGATTCCTGGTCAGGGCACATGGCTTGGTTTTGGCTTGGTCCCCAGTGTGAAGCATGCAGGAGGCAGCTGATCAATGATTCTCTCATTGATATTTCTATCTTTCTCTCCCTCTCTGAAATCAATAAAAATATATTTTTAAAAACTAAGATTCACACAAACACCTGTACACAAATGTTTGTAACAGTTTTATTTTTAACATCCTTCCAACTATCTTCCCATCTCTCTGCTACTCTCCACAGCATAATTTGTCTAAATTACTGACTGTACTCTCTGTCATAACTTGGTCACCTGATCCTCTCTCTTCAACCTTTCCAATACTGTCTCCAGGTCCTATCATTCCCTTGAAACTGTACCAGTCATAGTCACCAATGGCCTCCATTGTCCAATGGCAACAATCACTCTTCTGTCCTAATGTTGCTAGAACTCTCAGCAGCATTTCACATAGCTGACCATCCCCTCACACAAACACACTTAAAAAAAAAATCTTGGCTTCCATTAATCACCCTTTTCTTTTCCTCCCTCGCTATTCATCTTCGTTCCTTTTTCTGTCTCCCCCTCGTCAACTCTATCACATGGCTCAGTACTAAATCCTGTTTTCTTCCACTGTGAACTTAGTCATTAACTATATTCCAGCCACACTGGATTTATTTGCAATCCTTGAATGTGTCAATTCCATTATCACCTTAGGGTGTTTGCCATTCCCTTATTCCCTATAGTATCATTCCATTCGACTTCAGTGGCTTGCTCTCTCACTATATCCAATCTATTCTTACATGTCTTTCAATCCTTGGATCTTTTGTAATTCATATTTTAGCTCACATATTCTCATGGAAGGTATCCCTAGTCATCCAGTCTAAATTAGGTCCCCTATACCAGTCATCTTATCTCACACTTTTCTAGTGTTTTTTTTTCTTCTTCTTCTTAGAACTTCTAAGTAATTAAACTCGTCTTATTTATTTATTCATTTGTTTTCTGTTACCTTCCACTATCCCACTAAAATGTAAACTCAGTGAAAGCAGAATGACTTGTGTGAATATCCTCATAACTTACAAAAGTGCCTGGCTCAGCAGGGATTCAATATATATTTGAGGACTAAATAAAATAATACTGTACATTACAAACATACTTTTCAAATGGAAATCTTATAAAAATTAATACATTAGCTAGCCCTTAAACATGTGATTTATTTACTGCAATAAGTAGGTAGTAAAAGTAGAATTATATTTGTATGGTTTTCTTAAGTATTATACTCACTATCAGTTTAATGAATTCAGTTAGTACCACTTTAATATGTTAAATTAGAAGCTTTAAAATAGCATTAGGCAATGGAATCACCTCCTTGTAATTTTATTAGAAAGTCTCTGTCCAACCAAAGGCCTGCTTTTTTAACTTTAATTGGATATAGAGTGATCATTTGGGGCTTATTTAAAAGGGCAGGCTTTATACGGTTATTTTGTCTCCCATTGAAACCAAGAATACCAATTATTGAGCACAGTGACCAAAGTAAAAGAACTACAAAACAAATGATCATGCATTTAAAAAGTAAATAAGAATATATAGCAAATTTATCAAAATACTAGAGGCCTGCTGTATGAAATTCATGCAATGGGGGATGGGGGTCCCTCAGCCCAGCCTGAACCCTCTCCAATCCTGGACCTACGCCACCAGGGACCAGGCCTAAACCTGCAGTTAGACATCTCTCTCACAATCTGGGACCACTGGCTCCTAACCTCTTGCCTGCCTTCCTGATCACCTTTAACTGCTCCCCTGCCCTCCTGATCTCCCCTAACTCCTCTGCCTGCTGGCCTGATTGCCTCTAACCACCTCTGCCTCGGCTCCTCCACCTGGGACCCAGGTTTCCCTCTCTCTGGCCAACTACAGACACCCAGGACCCCTGGCAGCTCCAGGACTCTCGGTGGCTCAGCCTGGGCCGGCCATAATTCACCAGGACCGCAAGTGGCTTCTCCTGGGACAGCCACAGCTGCAGGCACCACCTGGGACTGTGGGCAGCTTCACCTGGGACCAGCTTTGTCAGGAAGGACATCCAGAAGATGCCCGGTCTAATTACCATATTACCCTTTTATTACTATAGATAGCAACATGAAAGCAGTAGTAAATCCACCATCAGGGAGCATGGAGTTCAAAGAAGGAGATAACTATTATGTTTTATAAAATTAGAAAAAGAGAAACAAATACTATAGCTACTTATTCAACCACCATCATTGGAAAAATCATTTTTAAGATAAATGAAACTTAACTCAATGTATTGGATATTTTTAATTGCTGAGTTACATATTTTTAAAAGGTATTTCATCCTTTTTTGCTGGCAAATTCTTCATTTCAATTTGGACACTCATAAACAACATATTTTACTTTTTGAAGTCTTCTAAGCCTGTCTTCCCACTCCTAAGCAATAGCTTCCTGTCACTCAGTCAGAGATCCTGGAGAAAGTTTCACAACACAGAATCAGCTGGAAATTATTTTACATATTTTTTCCTTATTGATTAAGGTATTACATATGTGTCCTTATCCCCCCATTGTTCCTCCCCTAGCCCCCCAACTCATGCCCTTACCCTCCTGTTGTCTGTGTCCATTGGTTGAGCTTAAATGCATGCATACAAGTCCTTTGGTTGGTCTCTCCCCCTTACTCCCACCCTCCCCTACCTTCCCTCTGAGGTCTGACAGTCTGATTAATGCTTCTCTGTCTCTGGGTCTGTTTTTATTCATTAGTTTATGTTGTTCATTATATTCCATAAATGAGTGAGATCACGTGGTATTTTCTTTCACTGACTGGCTTATTTCACTTAGCATAATGCTCTCCAGTTCCATCCATGCTGTTGCAAATGGTAAGAATCCCTTCTTTTTTACTGCAGCAAAGTATTCCATTGAGTAGATGTACCACAGTTTTCTAATCCACTCATCTGCTGATGGGCGCTTAGGCTGTTTCCAAATCTTAGCTATAGTGAATTGTGCCACTATGAAAATAGGGGTGCATATATATTTTTTGGTTGGTGTTTCTAGTTTCTTGGGATATATTCCTAGAAGTGGGATCACTGGGTCAAATGGAACTTTCATTTTTAGTATTTTGAGGAAACTCCATACTGTTCTCCACAGTGGCTGCACCAGTCTGCATTCCCACCAGCAATGGAAGAAGTTTCCTTTTTCTCTGAATCCTCACCAGCACTTGTCTGAAAATGTTTTAAATTTAAAATATTTTGGGGTTTTTTTCAAAGTATAACAGATGTTCCCTCCTCCTTTTGACCCTATCCACCGTGCATTTGTAATACTTTGAACAATAAAGATAAATTAAAAATAAATAAATGAATATTTTGTTGATTCTGGTGACCTTTCAAATAAAAGCATTAATTAATAGCTGATGGTTAACTAGTTGAATAGGCAGCATGGTGAAATGGCAACAATATAGTTGAATTTAGTCTTTACCTCTTCAACTTAAATTTTCTAAACTTTACAGTGAAATGTTTGGCTTTTCTTATATTTATTATTATTTTTTTAATCCTCAACCAAGGATATTTTTCCATTGACTTTTAGGGAGAGTGGAAGAGAGAGGGAAAGACAGAGAGAAATATCAATGTGAGAGAAACACATTGATTGGTTGCCTCTCCCAGAAGCCCCAACCAGGGGCAAGGCCGAGGAGGATCCTGTAACCTAGGTACTTGCCCTTGATCAGAATCAAACCCCTGGACCCTTTGGTCCATAAGTTGCGGCTTTATCCACTGAGCCAAACCAGCTAGGACCTTTTCTTGTATTTCTAAAATAACTCCTGCTTCCAATATTTGATAATTCCAGAAATAGGCTTCAATTAACAATAATATTATATTAAAATGCTCCGGAATCTAGTGATGGTTTAGGATGGAACTTTTATTATATTGCCAATATTTTATTTTATTTCCTTATTAAAACTGTACAGACTTAAAAACAGGCACACAAATTCCTCCAAAGTAGACTTATCTGAAGACTTTAAGGATAGCATTTGCAGCTCAGAAAGCTAGGAGCTACATGGAAATGACCATTTGGGTTCAGGCAGTTCTGAATTCACTTCAAGGAGTTTAGTAATTCTGTTATTATTGTTATTATTTTTAGTAAAAAATAATTGAAATTTAAAGTTTAAAATTTGGAAAAGAGCAACTAAAGTATACCAGTGATGTGGGGATATGCAGTGATAAGCTTATGAAATATCCCTCATTTCATAGTTTAATATGTTGTTATTTATTTGTGTTTTATTATAGGATATAGACTATGACCACTGAGGTTGTTACCAAGACATTCTCAGATGCTTTCAGAAAATGAGATAAATCCTCTTACTATCCTTGCTTCTATTTTTTTGTAAGAATTAATAAACTTGACTATCTGTTCCAATGCCCACCTTTTCTCTCTAATTCTTTTTTGAACTTTATCTTTATTGTTGAAGTATTACAGAGGTCCCCTTGTTTGTCTCATTGACCCCTTCAAGTCCACCTCTGACACCACCTCTGGCCTTTATCACATTATCGTCTATTAATGGAATTTCTTTGATTTTTTAAAAAAAATCTCTACTCATTTCTAGATTCATTCTCCTGAAAACTGTTTTGTGTAGAAGTTCATATCTGAAATTAGCTTTTAAGACATTTAAATGACTTTTTAAAAGTGATGGTTTAGTTTGTAGCACTTACAGATTTCTATGCTTTTATATTCAGATAATCCATGTAAAGCTCTTAGCACAGTGCCTAGAAAATGGAAAGCTCCCAATAAAAGAGTAACTGTTGTCTAACCAAAAATTTTATTGTGAGCTCTCTTTTATATTCTCCCTTTGGAAATCTTAAGTGGCTGGTATGGAGTATTATTTTTGAGAGGAAAAATTCATTGGTATATAATTAATATATAACATTTATCATAATTAATGTTTGGACATTTGCATGCACCTGTGTTACAGTCACCATAAACAAGGTAATAAACATAATTCATCATCTACAAAAGATTTCATGTGTCTCTTGTTTTTTTTTGTGTGGTAAGAACACTTGGCATGACATCTACTCTCTGAACAAGTTTTTAAGTATATAATACAGTATTGTTGACTATAGGCAGAATGTTGTATGACAGATCTTTAAAACTTACTAATCTTGTATAACTGTAATTTTATATCCATTGGCTATCAATTCTCCATTTCCACCTTCCTCCAGCTCTTGGCAACCACCATTCTATTCTGTGTGTCTGTGTGCTTAACTTTCTGAGATATCTCATATAAGTGGAATCATGCAGTTCTTGTCCTTCTGTAACTTTACTTAATATCTTCCAGGTCCATCCACAGGTAAAGAAAATGTGGTATATGAATACAATGAAATATTTTTTCAGCCTAATGGTTTCTAATGCTATGAGTGCTACTGCTTTGCTTTATCATCTCGAATTTAATTCATTCACATGTTATAGATAACAGACACTATACCAAGCACTCTGTATACATGAACTCATTAGTGCTTACTAAAAAGGAGATGTTTTGTTAACTTGTTTTACAAATAAAGAAACCAGGACCTATAAGTTAATTATATTGTCCAAGACCACATGACTCTAAATGATGGAGCTGGAATTTAAAATGCTCACTCATATGTGGAATCTAAAGATCAAAATTAACTGATGAACAAAATAGATCTAGAGACATAGAAACATGGAACAGACTAATGAATCTCAGAGGGAAGGCAGGGGTGGATTGGTGGGTGGAAAAAGATTAACCAAAAAACTTGTATGCATATATTAGTATGCATAACCCATGGACATAGACAATAGGGTGCTAAAGGCCTGGGGTGAGGGGTGTGGGGATGGCCTACAAGGGGTCAATGGGGGGAAAAGGGGACATATGGTTAACTTTCCACAATGAAGATGAATTAAAATATAAAATAAGCCTTGGCCAGTTTTGCTCAGTAGATAGAACATCAGACTGCGGACTTAAAGGTCCCAGGTTCCATTCTGGCCAATGGCACATGCCTGGGTTGAGGGCTCCATCCCCCACCCCAGTAGGGGGCATGCAGGAGACAGCCAATCAATAATTCTGTCTCATCATTAATGTTTCTTTTTTTCTATCCCTCTCCCTTCCTCTCTGAAATCAATAAAAATATATGTAAAAATAAATAAATAAATAAATAAATAAATAAATAAATAAATAAATAAATAAAATGGAGCATTCAAATAAATAAAATAAAATTCTGTTCAACTACAAAGGTCAAGCTCTCTCCACAGCATTAATGACCGACTTCCTTTTCCTTAAAAGAGAAGGTGCTTTCATTATTAAATCATTAATTGCATAAAATATAATATATAAATTTAAAGCTATAATGGACTTATTGTCTAATAGTTGTGAGCTGAAGCCAATTTATATTAATTTGGGAATGTAGATTGTGTCTATCTCTTCCCAATCCATATTTAGTGACATCACATTGCTAGCTTGAAATTAGCTACGGTAGATGGGGTTATTTATACCATGGAAAATGGCCAATGCCACAAAAACTATAAATCAAGTATTATTTTTCTCTCTTCACCAGTCCACTTTTGTATCTAGTATTATAGACTGTTTTGTGTATGGGGAAACTAAAGGTACCAGGAGGCTAATTGGCTTATCCAAAGTAAGAGAGCTAGTGTGTGGCAGAGATGGGACTATAACCTAGGTTCCCTAACTATAATGTTGAAGTTGCAATTATCTCCCTTATAGAAATAAAAGTGTGTGTGTGTGTGTGTGTGTGTGTGTGAGAGAGAGAGAGAGAGAGAGAGAGAGAGAGAGAGAGAGAGAGAGAGAAAGAATTCACTCGCATGGTGTGTGTGAGTGTGTGTGTGTGTGTGATGAGAAAGAGAAAGAGAGAGAGAGAGAGAGAGAGAGAGGGGGGGGGGAGAAAAGTATATCACAAAGTACAAAGTCTGTGGTAACACAGAACATTATGCATAGATACTGCATTGGAAGAAAGGTTGAACATTATTTAATTCAGTAATTCCCAACAATAATTGCCATTGGAATTACCTTGGGCAGTTGTTAAAAATAACAATTTCCTGGACTACCTACTGAGTGAGGCACTTAAAGCAAATCTGCATGTTTAATTTGAATCTCTGCGTGTTTGTGATGCAACTGCAGACTGACATTTGGGAATTGCTTTACATAGTTCAGTCTTATATCATATGTGTGAAACCTCTCTACATAATTCATGCTTCTATCCTTTATGGGTTTAAACTTAACTTCCAAGCTTTAAGCAGTTTATTCCCTTAAGTCATTTTGTGTGTGTGTGTGTGTGTGTGCATGTGTGTGTGTGTGTGTGTAACATAATTTTTAAAGATTACAATGCAACACATGTTTTCAGAAACTAAGTATTTATAGTTTTTGTTTAAAAGTAACAACTTGGTATAGTAAAGAGTAGATTTGTTCTTGGGGCATTTATTTTCACTGTCTTCTTTGGGATTCAGGAGAGGATTATCAGAATATGTTTGTGTGTGGGGTTGTGTGTACAGAATTGGAGAGAGGGTGGCCTCATTTTAGGGCTCTGTAAGTGGCTTGGAGGGTTCAGAGGATGCACTCAGTGAAAAGGCATGGAATGTCCCACTGAAAGAAACCAAGCGTGATCACTGGCAGGGAAAGCAATAAAAACAGAGACTTTGTTCTCAAAAGCTTGCTGAAAGCATAACATTGGGCTATTGAGACAGCTCAGTCTCTCACACATACTCCCACTCCTCTTTGCCAAGGTGCAGGACAGCTCTGTTCAGTCTAGTGCACAGAGAATTCCTCCCTCTGAAAGGAACCAAGTAGCTCACAGACAGCAATAAAGTTCTTGAAAGAATGTGCCAAAGAAAAGTTTCTAGTCTTTAATTTGTTTACAACTTAAGCCTGGGGTTTATCAGCAAAGATGATTTAAAGGCCTTCAGGCTTAAGTGAGGATTTTTTTTTAATCATGCAAGCTCAAAGGGTATCAGCAGCTTCCAGAACAGTGTTTTTCTTTGGAATTCTTGTTTCTTTCTTTTGAAAAGATATCAGCAGAAGAGAGCACATTTATATAGCTGTGACCTATAGCCATAAAGAAATACTACCAAATGTTTCTGGTGGTTGGGAGAGTATGCACCTCATGGCTGTGGCAAGCAATATGAATTCAACTCTAGAATCTCAAAAAGTCTGGGTAGTCTAATGAATGAATAAATAAATGGATGGTCTAGTAATTAATTGAAATTAATAATATACCTGTTGGCAGTGCCTAAGAAACAAGCAAGAAGAAACAATACATCCCCAAATCCTTACATGGAGAAGGAAATACTGATTCATTAATTAATTCATCAAAACTTTACTTAGCATTTACTGTGAGCTAGACCATTGTAGACCAAGAGGAGTGTCTGCCTCAGTGGTTCTCTATCTTGAGTGTTTATCAAATTATTTGAATGGCTCCTTAAAACATGGGCTGTTGGGCACATCCCCAGAGTTTGAGATTCATTATATCTGGAGTGAGGCCCAAGAATATGAATTTCTAAGAAATTCCCTGGTATTACTGATTATCCAGAGATCACAGTTTGAGAACCACTCACTTAGTACAAGTAAATGATTAGACCAACAAGTAAATGATTAGATTGCATGAAGACAAGCAGTAAATGCCATGAAGTTACTGTGGGAACACCGAGGACAGGCACTTCGTTCAGCTTTGGTATAAAGGGACCAGAGGACATGGTAAGGAAAGGCTTTCTAGAGATGGTAACATCAAACTGAGTCTTGGAGGGTGAGTGGGCTTTTTTTTTACCAGGGAAAGAAGAATTGGAAAGGTATTTTGATGGAGGAAAGAGCATGTGTGAAATGAGAGAGGTGAGAAACAGCAAGGTAATTTTAGAAAACTGCAAGCAGTTTGTAACAAGAGTTAGGGTGAACAATAAGAATTCATCTCTAATTTATGAATTGAGCTTATAAGAAAAGAAGCATGCAATAAACAGTTGTGTAAATAAACAGAATGGCACAGCACTATACTAAGTACCATAGGCATTCTAGAATGATAGTATGTGGTCCTAGGCTCAATCCTCAAAGAGCTGTTAAATTGTTTGGGAGAGAAGACATGATGCATTCAAAGTGAAGTAGCAATTCATGAGAGACCACAGGTCAATGTACTAGATACCAACCAGGGCAGCTGCCTGAATCACACCTGTCTCCTCTGGAAACGACATACAGCCCAAGGGCCCCTATGGCAGGGTCTACATTAAGTGATTCTGCCCAAGGCCATACAAAATGTGTCTAGAGATAGGTGTTTGAAGCAAACAGGCCAATCAGAGTGCTCTAGAATGATCAGAAATGAAATTGAAGAGAGTGTACATCCTTCTCTGATAGAAAGTCTGTGAGGTATACAGCACAGAAACTGTTGGTTGCCATGTTTCCCATGATGTGTAAGCAGTTGAGAGAAAGAAGATGCCATGCGAAAGGAGGCAAAGATGAGAGAGGAACAGAGTATTGGCAGCATTGGAGCTTCTGATCTTAAATGCCAGAAAGCCCAGCTGCCCTTGATCTACCCACCTTTTCATGGTATCTATCTATATATAAAACCCTAATATGCAAATAGACCAAATGGCAAAACAACAGAACAACTGAACAACCAGTCACTATGATGTGCATTGTCCACAAGGAGGCATGTGGGGAACATGGCAGGAGTCAGCAGCAGGCAGCAGAGTGTGGGACATAGTGGGCATCAGCCATGGTGGAGTGGTGGAGCAGCTGAGCACGGGTGCCAGACCAAGGCCGGGTTCCTGTCACTGTCATCAGCGGAGCCTCCGGTAGTTACTGAAAATTCTTTGTTCCCACACACCATGGTCCCACCCAGTGCTCGCATCTACTGCCAGTGCTAAAGCCGCTGCTTGAAACCACTGCTGGTGCTCAGTGGTGGCCCTGATCACTCATTGCCATCAGCAGGTGTGAGCAGTGGCTGCTGGCCCCGATTGCCCCTCAGGGCTTCTCCACCTCCCCTTGCTCGAAGGGCAATTAGGGCAGCAGCTACCACTCACAACCACCTATAGCACCAGCCTCTCTTATACCCACTCCTGGCCCTGGCCCCAATCGCTCCATGCTGTCAGCAAGTTTGAGTGGGGCTGGCACCATCAGCACATGGGAGTGGTGGTGGCAGGACTGGGGCTGCCTGCAGACAGGGTACCAGGGGCCATGGTGGGTGGTGCCAGGTGGGGTTGTGGAGGATGGGCCGAGACCCATCCCTGTGCCCACCAAAGCCTCGTGGCCCACAGTTCCTTTTAAGGTGCACAAATTAGTGCACTGAGCCCCTAGTATTATATATTCTTCCATAGCCTTCCAGTAAATTTTTCTTTCTCTCCCCACCCCCTTTATGCTTTAGCTAGATCAAGTTGAATTTCTCTCACTTGCAATCAGATCAGTTGGGATTAGCATGGTCAGCAATCTCTCCATATCCAAAGCATGAATGGGCCTATAATCCATAATGTGAACCTGGATGCAGGGCCTGTCTGCACCAACACACCTGGGCAGGATTTAGTCAAAGATAACGAAAAGAAGCCCCTATCAAATGGAGGGAATGGTATAGGGAAAAGTATGGTATCAAAAATAAATGTGATTTCAAATTCTGGAGAAGAGGTCAGCCTGGCCAGACAGAAGACTTGTTTTTGGTGAAGCAACAGATGCAAAGGGGCCCAATTTCAGGTTTAGCAATTTATATTTTCACTAGCAATTCCAAGAGAACCGTTGGAGCAACAATAAAAATGAAGTGGCATTTTTAAAGAGCATTAGCCTTCCGACATATTTTGTTTTCTTTTTCTGGTGACATTTCCCCCCCTTGCTCTATTTTTCTTTTTTTCTGAAGAAAAAAAAAAAAGGCTTTCTTGTGAAGAATGTCAATTGTCAGCCTGTTCAGAATACACAGAAGATCCATGTCAGACTAGGGATGGGTAGCAGGGCTTGCCCTAGGACACAGCTTTCCCTGATCTGGAGGTGACAAGAATGGCAATGTGGGGCAAAGCCACACAGAGCATAGAGGGTGCAAGTGCTGCCATGGAAAGAGACGGGGCTGGGAATCAGAAGGTCTTCGCATAGACAAGTCATCTTGACTCATTAAACCTCATGTTTCTCATCTCTAGAATGGGGATGTCAATTTCCCGCCTCATCAAGAGGTCAGGCAGAGAACTTAGATAAAATACATGAGAGAACCAAAACCTGTTTGGCTCAGTGGATTGAACGTCATACTGCGGACTGAAGTGTCCCAGGTTCGATTCCGGTCAAGGGCACATACCTTGGTTGCAGGAACATCCCCAGTAGGGGGTGTGCAGGAGGCAGCTGATCAATGTTTCTCTCTCATCGATGTTTCTAACTATCTCTCTCCCTTCCTCTCTGTAAAAAAATCAATAAAATATATATTTTTAAAAATGTATGACAGAGCTTTCTGTACTTCAAAGGATCATGAAAGAGGCTATAAAGACTGCTGCATGATTTACCTCTTCATTTCTGGAACTCTGTGCTGGAGCTTTTCTGAATTATCACTAGCAGTGTACATTTATTGGATGCCTACAAGATTTTCCCAAGCAGCCATCTCACTTTAAAGAGATTGCTGCCCCCTAACATACTCTGGGCTGGCTCATTTTTGGTAAGTTTTTTTTTTCCTCCAGACCAGACAAGCTGCAATTACAAATTAGTTTCAAGACATTTTTAATTGACCTGGAAAGTATGCACATGCCCTGGTCCATGGAGACCATGTTTGCTTATCAGGTTGTCTCCTCTTTATTAATGCTGTCCCAAGATCCCCTTTTTCAAGCATCTCCTCTTTTATGGGAGAGAATCCTGTCTCACAACTGACAATGGACTTCCAAGAACCATTTGTCTTCTCTTTCATGCCCACTGCATTTAACATTCTCTCATGTTGCAGTCGGGAGTGTGCACCGACTGCAAATCTGCTGGGTCCAAACCTGAAACTGGGAGCAAGGCACACCTGTCTAACACTGCCAGTTCCACCCTGATTTATTTTCAGAGATGGAGCCAAATGGTCTGAGCATCTTTAGTCCTAGGAAGTTCTTGTCAGTACTATGATCTATATATGCCTCAGGGAAGCACCTAAGACACCTATCTAAATCAGGTGTCTTCCTTTCCATGGATAAAGCAAGAGGGGGTTCAAGCTACAGAATGGCTACAGTGCCTTTAACTGTAATGGTGATGTGAGGAGTTCTGTCACTACCACATTTTATTTCTTGAGCTCTTTCCTACCCCTTTTCCTGGACAAAGTTTTTGACTTCCTTGTGCTTATAAAGCTTTACAGCACACCATAGTAGAGAGAATTCAATTGTAAAGTAAAAGGCACTCTGTCACTTTTATCTTCACTGATTCAAGTCAGCACATGTCTGGAAACTATTCTATTATCAGGCCTGCATTTTAATAGGGTGATTCGGTGAACTGCCTATTTTCCTAATTATTTCAGAATTATGTGGACAGTAATTAGCATATCCATTAGCAGCACTAGCGGTGGTTAAAAAATTTCAAATATATGCAGCAAGAGCTTTACACTAATATGTCTGCTTCATTCACTTTAATCAAAAGATAGCAGTAGCTCCTCATAGCAATAAGTTTGCTTTGATACATTTTCATCAAATATTGATCTGAATGGTCTATAGGAGTGCTTAGCTGAGCAGTATGAAATTTATTTACTGAATACATTATATCCCCAAACTGAGGGTTGCTATTTCAGAAAAAAAATTATTTTTCAAGGTAAAACTTTATTAATACTTAGGAAATCACTATATTTGTTGGTCATTGATACATGTCTGATGTCTGTAATAATATTTCAGTCCAAAATCTTCAACAGAAAAAGAGAGATTCCAAAATTGTGTCAGATGTTATATTTTCTTTGCTACTTGATCTGGGTGACTGATAGTCAATCACGCCCTTCCCCCAAGCTGGTCTATCCAAAAGTAACTTGTACGGCTTGAAGTCACACAGAGATTTCATTAAAAAGAAGTTCATTTGTAATTTTTTGGAAACTACTCAATAGAGAAACAGACTTCTCATATTTGAAACTTCATTGATGCAAGAGAGTAGATATTTCTTTTAAAAATGTATGCACCATAGTACTGAGTTCCCTATTTTACATGGACTTTTTCAGTTGCAGCTGAGGCCTGTGAGGGTGATTGAGTAGTGAACAGAATACAGAGCAGGAAAAAAAGCCTGGTTGAAGAATTCTGAAGGAGGAGATAGGTGAAGTTAGTAAATAGATTCTGATGGTTCTATATAACTTACAAGAGACAAAGCACTGGGTATGAAATGGGAATTGGGAGGCCATTTAGCAATCCAAAATGGCAACTCAAGAAACAACTGAAAGTTGGGAAGAAAAGTCCAAAAAATGCGTTTTAATTGATTGCACTGGAGATTTGAAAGTGAAGTCACAAGAGAGTACAAAGAAAGGTTATCTCTAAGTTGGAAGGAGGTGGAACAAATGAGACAAGTCATTTTCCCAGCAATGAGCCTAAATTTTTTATTAAATGCTGTGTGTAATGCCTGAATGGAGAGTCAATTGACTTTAAGTCATTATATGTATGTATTAGGTCATAAGCCTTGAGATTGCCTGTAATTCTTCAACACATATTTACTGGCCACCTACTATGTACTAGGTCTCCTCTTCCGGCTTAGTCACCCCTAACTGCCCTCCCCTGAAGGCTTGATTGCCCCCAACTGCCCTCCATTGCAGGCTTGGACCCTCCCAACTGCCTTCCCCTGCTGGCCATCTTGTGGTGGCCATCTTGTGCCCACATGGGGACAGCATCTTTGACCACATGCAGGCAGCTATCTTGATCTTGTGTGTTGGAGTAATGGTAAATCTGCATATTACTCTTTTATTAGACAGGATAGAGGTCTGGTGCATGGGTGGGGGCCAGCTGGTTTGCCCTGAAGGGTGTCCTGGATCAGGGTGGGGGTTCCCTTGGGGCGTGGGGCGGCCTGGGCAAGGGGCCTGTGGTGGTTTGCAGGCCAGCCATGTCCCCCCAGCAACCCAAGCAGAGGCCCTGGTATCTGGGATATATTTATCTTCTATAATTGAAACTTTGTAGCTTGGAGTGAAGCCAAGCCTTCTGCTCACTCCTTGGCCACAGCTACTTTTGATGGGGTTTATTCACCTTCTATAATTGAAACTTTGTAGCCTGGAGTGCAGGCCTAGGTCAGCCAGGGCAGGTGGAAAGCTTGGCTTCTTCCGTTGCCAGGGGCAACCCTAGCCTGCTCTCTCCAGCTCTGTGGCTGCTGCCATTTTTCTTGGGATTCATCTTCTATAATTGAAACTTTGTATCTTTGAGTGGAGGCCTGAGCTGGCCAGGATGTGTGGAAACCTTGGCTTCCTCAATTGCCAGGGAAACCCAAGCCTCCCTCCTGCTCTCTGTGGTGGCAGCCATCTTGGTTGGGGTTAATTTGCATACTCACTTTAATTGGCTGGTGGGCGTGGCTTGTGGATGTAGTAGAGTGGTGGTTAATTTGCATATTAATCTTTTATTACAATATATAGGATTCCTTATCTTATATATAAGGAAACTGAGGTTTATAAGATTAAATATTTGGTTCAAGAACACATATGGCTGAAACTGGTTTGGCTAAGTGGATAGAGCGTCTGCCTGCAGACCGAGAGGTCCTGGGTTCGATTCTGGTCAGTGGCATGTACCTTGGCTGCAGGCACATCCCCAGTAGGGGGTGTGCAGGAGGCAGCTAGTCGATATTTCTCTCATTGATGTTTCTGCCTCTCTATTCCTCTCTCTCCCTTCCTCTCTGTAAAAGATCAATAAAATATATATATTTTTTAAAAAGAACACATAATGAGTGTGAAAGTCTATATCCTTTCTATTATATACTACTTTTCTCTCTTTCTATTTCTAGCTGTCTCTCTGGCTCCCTAGTTCCTTCTTTCCCTTCCTCTTTATCCCTCTGTCTTTTTGTCTGTGTGACTATGTGTGTCTTGCTCTCATTACCATGTAGCCTGTGTGCTGTGAAATTTTAATCTGTAATTCAATAACATAGCAAATGTAGTATATGAAGCATAATTAAGTGGGCAGGCAAACACAGGATAAACAAGGGTAACACTGTCCTCTTTGGACATTTTAGTTATTGAGCTGAAATGATCTTTCCTTGTTCACTCTTGGCAGTTCTGAAAAGGTATTATTGATGAAAGAAATTTGAAAAGAAAATTTTGGGTGGAGACAGGTATTTGGCCTGCTTGTTAAGAGGTGGTTTGCTTCAGTGCTATAGAGAATAATGTATTCAAAGGAGGAAAGACAAGCTAAGATTGACAAAAAGAGATGTATATTTGTCTAGAGAAGAGGGGATTTTTTAAAAGCATGAAAATGACTATAATAACAAAATACTAGTAATTTAGTAAAAAATTATGCTGTATGTTGTGAAAAAATTAAATGGAAAACATTGCTTGTTACCTTGCTATTGCATTAGAATGATATTGAGATTCTCCTGAAGATTTAAAATTACAAGTTCAAAGGATCATTATACTGTGTTAGGGTAGATAATACCTGACCTGATTTGGATCAAGGTGAATTCAGCTTCTTTTTATCAAAGTGTAATTATTCTTTTTTCAAGTCCTTTCCAGATCTGGATTTCCTTTAATAGAATGAGAAATAGTGCATTCTCTCAAAAATAATAGATTATATTAATTGAGTTCCACAGATCCTTAATTGTAAACTGAATTTTTGCTTTCTTGGGGATGGGTCACTGGAGGATTGCACTTTGTAATTGAACAATGCTTTAATGAATGTAATTTAGTAGTTCCACTTGCTAATGTGACCAGTTCCTACTGTTTATTTCATTTCAAAATTGGAACAGATATGGAAACATAATTACACTGTGTAGAAAAAAGCCCTAAGATTTCCAGACCTGACAGAAGAAAGCTTGTGGGCATGTAATTAAGAGGGATGGGGAAAGTTGACCTACTTTTTCTGAGTTTCAGAGATCAACCTGTATATTTGACTGTGGATCAATTCATCTTCTTGTCTATTCTTCTCCTAATAATCCTGACCTCGTTTTCCATTGTTTGTACTAATGAATTAATTTGTAGTCTAATTCTGTTGATTTAGAAATCCAAATAAATGAGAGATTTGGAAGTGTCAATTAAGCAATCTGTGGAATTTCTATAACAAACATTGCTTTGTTAGCCTCATTCTTCGTTCAGCATGTAAAATTAATTTGGGGGCATGGGTAATGGAAGAAACAAATGCCAGTTACACCACCACTGCAAGGGATGATTGAACTTAGAAACTGTCAAATATTACACATGACAACTTGAAGTCTTTTTTATTTTGAAGAACTATCAACTTTGAAATTAATCATCTGGAAATAGTAAAAATTCTTGATAGCCTTCCTCTTCATAAAAAATAAATATGAGTTTTCTTACCTCTGCATTCACTGTCCCAATCTAATTTCTGGGAAGGGGCAGTTTGGTAGAAATGATTGTTCTATGAGGCTGATGGAACATTCACATGAAAATGTCCAGTAAGTTCTTATAAGTCCCCAGAGAGATATCTAGACTAGAGAGCTGAGATTCATTCATATATAAGACAACATTTGTTAACATAACTCTCAGTAATGATAGAGATGTTCTATATTAGTACTTGCCATGGCCACATGTGACTATTGAACACTTAAAATAGAACTAGTGTGACTGGATTTTTAAATTTTTATTTCATTTTAATTAATTTACATTTAAATAGGCACAATTGGCTTGTGGCTACCATAGTGTGAACAGCAGAAATACAGAGGGAAATTGAAGACCAGTGGAGGATGAGATTGCTCAGAGAGATTGTGTAGAGTGTGAATGAAAGACAGCCTAAAATAGAACTAAGGGGAATAAATAAGCATTTTGGGGATGCCAGGAGAAATGAACCCACAAACTAATCTGATTAGAAATAGTCGTAGAGCTAAAGTGGCAAACAGAGTTGCAAAACATGGCTTCCAACAGTGTCAAATGATTCTGAGAGGTCAGGTAGAAAGAAAATTTTATAAAGGCAATGATTTATTCTTGCAATAGTTGCATAACAGGTAGTAAAAGATACCCAGAAGCATGTCCTCCTCAAAGGAACATAAAGTGCTTTGGAAATTACTTTTGGTTTTAAAAAATGTCTAATATTTTGTTTCTGAAACAAAAATTCTATTTGAGTAGGTCTGCATATGGTACATTTTCAAACAGGTGTTTGAAAACAAGCAACTTAATTCAATCCGTGCCCTACTTGGTGACAGAATGCTAATGAGTAGTTTTCAAAGTAGCTATTTGTTTGATGAAATTTAACCAGTTGGGGATCTTTTGAAAGCAGTGTGTATGCTGTACAAAGCTAGCTATAAATTTTTCTTGAGGATGGATGTGGAAATTGTATTCAGCCAAAAGCCCAGAGCAATAACATGGATATTTTCTTGACCACCTATTGAAGTTCCCAAGGCCTAGGCTGTGCATCTCTAAAAGAAAAGCCCTTTCAAATCAATGCCCATGTCTTTCAGACACTGCCTTTCAAGCATGGGTGTCCATCTGCCATTTTTTTCCCTTGATTAGTTTGAACTCTTTACAATCTCACATAAAATCCCCATGGTTCACTAACTTTTAAAGAGCAATATTTCTTCCCCACCTTATTTTCTGATGACTCAAACAATAAAGCCACACAATTGCAATATCTTGTTTGAGCTCCAGAGCGTTCAGTTGAGTAGAAAATAAGCCACATATATCTCTTCTTACAAACATTCATTGTACAACAATCATTCAAGGGGAAATATGAGTGCAGGCATTTTAATTCACTATCCAATCACTCCTAATCGATATGTTCAGAGAGCTCTGTTCAGTAAGCACAGCTCAAAGATTTGTTTCCTCATTTCCCAAGTGTATGCACCCCAATGGCCACTGCCTGCCACTCATGACCTTCGTTGGTGATTTATTCCAACTGTGTCTGACCCTGATGAATTCAGTCTACTCTCTTATAAATACTAGCTTCACAGAAAACACTGGGTTTGATAATTGGAAGCTCTTCTTTTGTCAGAAGTATTACCATGTCCTCTACAGCATACAAATCAGAGCGATATGTATGAATCTATCTGGAATGGAGAACCATACATTGATTTATTCCCTGGAGTCTTCACACAAAGATTCTAGTAGATGTACAGATTTAAAGATTACAATATATTCATTCCAAAAATGCTGGAAGGACTGGATGTGAGGTCAATAAGAAGCTACTACTGCTTTGGATATGAAGTTATAGACCCATGCCAAAGTTGTCTCTCAATAAAAGTTTCTCATTTCTCTGATGAGAATATGTCTAAAATAACTATCAAATTTAAGTGTAATGGATAATGAAATTTTACCAGTGCACTTCAGGGTTAGCAGCTTTTCTTTTTCAGTTTATTAAAAAAAATCAAATAAATTTGATTTAGTACCATCTGTTACAATTGATAGAAAATTCACTCTTAGAAGTATTTTGGGAGACTCCCACTCCCTTTTTGATTATGCAGGATACAGAAGGACCATACACTCCAGAAAATGTGATAATAAATTTCTGGTCTTCAGTCCATTATGGTCCTTTCTCATTAATAGCCTACCTCACTCAAACATAAGTGTCTCTATTCCCCGCATATGAAGCTTAAAACTAGACACTTAACAGTACCCCCAAGCTGAAGTATCTAATTTCTATTTATTCTCCAGATTCATGGCATATAGTCATCTTCTTTTTGAAGATTTGTTCAGAAGCATAGAACAAGTAACTTTCACTCAAGAAATTCTCTACCAAAAATAAAACCCAAACCCATTTTCAATCCCTAAGAGTACTGAGTATCCCAAATCAGATCACTCCTTGCTTTTGGAGGCACCAGATTCCCTCTGTCTCCTCAATTCTAGCATGACCCCTTGAAGGATCCAAAATTGAAACTGATAAATATTTAATTCAAAGGAAGGGAGTATTAAGGGAGGTACAGTCATTGGACTTCAACCAAATCAAACTGGGGGCTCCATTTTCTAATATATATTTTGTAAAAATTTCCTCTTACAAATTTGCACATCACAGGTACAAATGCAGATATGAGTATCTCAAATAGATTTAGCAGAATTCATATTAGTTTCTTAATTTGAGATATGGTGAACACATTTGGACAAAGTTCCAAACAAAACCAAAGATAGTTTCCCCCATGTTATATACAATTTTTCATATCCTTGGAGTTTTAATGGTTATTAAAGTATGCAACAAGCCCAGCTGGTGTGGTTCAGTGGTTGAGCATCAACCTGTTAACCAGGAGGTCATGGTTCAATTCCTGGTCAGGGCACATGCCCAGGTTGCAGGCTCCATCCCTAGTAGGGGGCATGCAGGAAGCAACCAATCAATGATTCTCTCTCATCATTGATGCTTCTTTTCTCCTTTTTTTTTTTAATCCTCACATGAGGATATTTTTTTAGAGAGAGTGGTAGAGAGAGAAAAAGACAGAGAGAAACATTGATATAAGAGAAACACATGGATTGGTTGCCTCTTGCATGCTCCCTAACCAGGGCCTGGACAGGGGAGGAGCCTGCAACTGAGGTACATGCCCTCAACAAAAATTGAAACCAGAACCCTTCAGTCCACAGGCCTATGCTCTATCCACTGAGCCAAACCAGATAGGGTTCATCATTGATGTTTCTATCTTCCTCTCTTTTCCTCTCTTAAGTCAATAAAAATATTTTTAGTTTGTTTTTAAATGCAATGAATATTTTAGGTTTTTATGTAAAATTGAGTTTGGTTCCAAATTCAGATAAAGTTTTTACACATATTACAATGTCTGGTGAGATATTCCAAAATAATGTAGGAAATGGTATTAGTCTCTTTGTCAATCCTCTTTCAGTATTGTAGAACATCAAGGCTGTCTGGCCCTACTCACTAAATGTCAGTAGTGCTCCTTAATCTTAGTGACAACCCCAAAACACTCCAATCCACATCCACAGTGCCTCCTTGGAGCAGCAGGAGTGTCTGTGTGTGTGTGGGGGGGGAGTGAAGATGGGAGGTTACAGCATGCATTGATGTAGTACTCTAACTTAGAATCAGTAGCCTGGAGAGAGAGAGAGAGAGAGAAACATCATCTTTAGATTTTCCAACTTTCCTACAGCAATAAATGAGACAAAAGTTACTATCTCAACAGACAATAGATTATCTCATTCTACAGGTTATAGAAACAATGACAGAAAACTCCTTGACTTATGTCAAGTTTAGACTATGCAGAAAGATTAATCTGCCTTCCCTACTCCAGTTTATCTATCAATTCCCACATTCACATGTAGACTCTGTTATTACTTGAAACTACACTGAGTGGCCAGATTATTATGATCTCTGAATGCATAATAATCTGGCCACTCAGTGTATATCCTATATAATAAAAGGCTAATGCAAATTGTCCCTTCAACCAGGAGTTCTACCAGCAGGCAGGCCGGCCAACTGCCCATCGCCCATGTCCCTTCCCCCTGGCCAGGCTGGCCTGACCCCACCCATGCACAAATTAATGCACCAGGCCTCTAATAATAATATACTGAGTGGCCAGATTATTATACATTCAGAGAGCATAATAATCTGGCTACTCAGGGTATGCTGCCACTGAAAGCACTGATTTAAATATGTTATTCTTAAACACTATCTCTAACCCTACATGCTGGCTTAAAGCATCCTCATTGTGAGTGTTAAATGAGCCCCCACTTTTTCTGACATTCAGTCCATCAACTTCACAACTTTCTTCATAGCCTTTTTTTATCCACCTTAGATTCCACATTCCATTACATCAATAACACTACTGTCATTATCCTAATCTTCTGCACCCATCTGTCTTTCGTTGCACTTATCTGGCAAATTCCAACAAGAGCTAAATTCAAAAATCTTTTCTTCAAAAACTCAAAAAGGAACACTACTGACATTTAGTGAGTAGGGCCAGACAGCCTTGATGTTCTACAATACTGAAAGAGGATTTACAAAGAGACTAATACCATTTGCATTGAAAAGCCATAGGGCTGAGGGGGAAAAAATCCTTAAAGAAACTATGGAGAACCAAGGTGGCAGTGTAGGTAAATGCCACCACCTCCCACCGCCACATCAAAATTACAACTAAAAGACAGAACAACCATCATTCAGAACCGCCTGAAATCTGGCTGAATGAAAGTCCTACAACTATAGATATAAAGAAGAAAGCATATTTAGACTAGTAGGAGGAGCAGATGTGCAGAACAGGATGGTCAGACACCCACATTTGGTGTTTATTTCAAATGGGAGGAATATCTCCAAGGCTGCCATGAGAAGCAGGGGGTCCCAGCCACACACCATTCCCACAGCCCAGGATTCCACAGCTGGGAAGAAAAGTCCCCATAACTTTAGGCTGTAAAAAACAGCTGGAGAATGTGGGATGCTGCTGGAGTCCCAGATGTTCCTCTTAAAGGGCCTACTCACAAACATACAAGGTCCTGCTTCCTCTGAGCTCAATGTCACTACTGTGTATATAATAGTATAGAGTTCTTTATATTCCTCACCCAGATTTCCCTAATGCTAACATCTTACATAGCCATAGTATAAAAATTAAGAAATTGCCATTGTTTATGATAATATTGTGAATTCACTATCTCAATATCTGGAGCTTTTATTTTATTTTATTACTTTATTTTATTGGTGGAAGGCCAAATTTTTTCAACTTTAGTTGAAATAAGAAGGCACTGAAGTGGATGACTCTGTAGGAAAGTTCTGACCTTGAACTACAATACACTACCCTTGCCTAGAAGAGAAAGAGCAATAATACTTTCTGAAAGGAAACTAAATCTCATCTAAAAAGAAGAAAGATTTAGACAAAAGAATCTTAGTCTGGGCACAGGAAGCCTGGTTTCCTGAATGAATGCCACCATCAATTAGTTTTGTGAAATTCTGCAAGTCTTAGTGCTTTGTAAGACCACCCTGAACTCACTGACCTCTAAGATCCCTCCCAAATACAAAGTTTAATGCCTGAGCATGATGTCATTGAAAGAGCAAGATTTAAAGCCAGTGTTACATATTTAAGAAGCCCTGCACTTGAGTACATTGAACAATAAAGTGAAGAGGTCATTTGTATACCTAATTGGAACAGAATTGCCAACAGAAATACTTATATTTATTTTATGCCCCTGAAATTCCATCTTTCATGATTATCTGTTTTCTTTCCTAGATATTGACTTCTGCTTTGATCTTGGGCTGGTAGAGAGCAAAAAGAACTCAGATTTCCAGTTATTATTCAGTTAAGAAGATATGCAGGTTTCAATTTGAAGGGGGAAAAACCAGGGAGGAGATAATTCTTAATGTTTTCAATAAAAGCAAACAGAGTTTTGGGGTTTTTTTGTAAATAAAAGTATAGGTGAAGCTCTTAAAAGTAAGCGTTTTTACTTTTAAGCATAAGGTCTTCCATTTGCAATAGCATGGAAGGACCTGGAGAACATTATGCTAAGAGAAATAAGCCGGTCAGAGAAAGATAAATATCACATGATCTCACTCATTTGTGGAATATAATGAACAATATAAACTGATGAACAAAAACAGATCCAGAGACAGAGAAGCATGATCAGACTGTCAAACCTTAGAGGCAAGGTAGGGGAGGATGGGGATAAGGGAGAGAGATCAACCAAAGGACTTGTATGAATGCCAATGGACGCAGACGCCAGGGAGTCTGAGGGCATGAGTGGGGGTTGGGGGGGGCAATGGAGGGATAAGGACACATATCAATAAAGAAAAAAATCTAAAAAAAAAGTTTAAAAAAAAGTAAGCATTGGTTTACCCCATCTACTTTAATCCTCTAAAATAAATCTAATCTATAAGTGCTATATGAAAGACCTACATCCCCAAAGATAGAAAGGGAAAGTGAATAGAGAGTGGAAGAGGACCTTAGCTAAAATCTATTCAGTACATAGTAAAGGTGAAGGAAAAAGCACTATGCTGAAAGCAGTAGCATTAAATGAAGGGAAATAACTGGGTAAATAAACAGAACATAAGGACAGTATTCCATCTAAACAATTGTCTCCCACAGATTGTTGGCAGTCCTCAACACCAAGTGTTTGCAGAAGAGAAATGCATGAGGCTGCTAGCGCTGTCCTAACAAATTACCACACACTGGATGACTTAAAACAACATAAATTGATTGTCTCACAGTTCTAGAGGCTTGAGGTCTAGAATCAAGGTATCAGAAGAAACATATTCCCTCTGAAATATCTAGGGGAGAATCTCTTCCATGACTTTCTCTTAGTTTCTGGAACTGCCAGCAAACCTTGGTGTTCCTTAACTGATTTGATTAATGGCTTCTATCTTCACTTTTATCATGACATAGTATTCTCCCTATTAATTTCCTCTCCTGTTCTTTTTTAAAATTTATATTTATTTTTAATTTTGTTTTTTTTTTTGTTACAGTTTACATTCAGTATTATTTTGTATTAGTTTCAGGAGTACAGCATAGTGGTTAGGCAATCATATACTTTATAAAGTATATTTATAATACCTACCTGGCACCATCCATAGTTTTTGCAGCACTAGAGGCCCAATGCACGGACTTTCTGCAAGAATAGGCCTTCCTTCCCCTGGCTGTCTATATCTTGGGCAATGCATATATGCATATAAGTTATTTGGTTAATCTCTTCCTCTCCCCTCTGCCCCTGCCTTCCCTCTGAGATTTGTCTGTTTGTTCCATGTTCTCATGCCTCTGGTTCTATGTCATTGGTCAGTTTATTTTTTTTCATTAGATTCCACATATAAATAAGATGTGATATTTGTCTTTCTCTTACTGGTTAATTTGCTTATCATAATACTCTCTAAATCCCTCTATGCCATTTCAAAGGATAAGAGGTGCATCTTTTTTTACAGCTGCATAATATTCCATTGTGTGACTGTACCACCGTTGTTGTTTTTTTGTTTTCTTTTTTTTTATCCAGTCACCTACTGATGTGCACTTGGGTTGTTTCCAGATATTAACTACTGTAAATAGCACTGCTATTAACATATAAGTGCATATAGTCTGTCTGATTGGTATTTTGGGATATTAGGATATATTCCTGGAAGTGGGAATACTCGGTCAAATGGCAGTTCAATTTTTTTATGTTTTGAGGAAACTCCACATTGTTTTTTATGTGCTAGGGTTCCCGTTTCTCCACATCCTCACAAACACTTGTTTGCCTTTTCATTTTGTTGAAGTGCAAAAGCTTTTAAGTTTGATACAGACCCATTTGTTCATTTTTTTTCTTTTTTCCCTCTTGCATGAGGAAATATATCAGAAAAAAATATATATATTTCTAAGAGAAAAATGTCTGATATTTTACAGCCTATGTTTTCTTCTAACTCCTCTCCTTTTCTTAAAAGGATACTCATCTTATTGGTTTAGGATACACCCTAATTGTGTATGACCTCATTTTAAGCTGATCACATCTTCAAGACCTTATTTTCAAACACATAAGGTCACTTTCACAAGTACTGGCTATTAGGACTCCCACATATCTTTTTAAGGGACAGGATTCAACCCAGAACAAGAAATTTCAAATTGTTTTTTACTATGAAAGCACCTTATCAAGGATCCAGCTGCAAAGATACGGACTTCCACATAATGAGAGTTGTAATCATAGTGTTTGTCGATTGGGGGAAAATAAATTATTGCTTATAAACTTCCCCTAAGTTCAATAGTGCTTTCAAATACATCTATATTTTATCACTTTATTAATAACAGCACCCATATGCATTTGGAAAAAGGTCATACTCGGGGATAAAAGACCATCTGATGGACATCAAATATAATGGTCTAAAGGCTTTGAGTACACTCTAAAGGTGCCATGTGACCATGGGCAGGTTCCTTAAACACTTTAGTTTCATGCATGCCTAGAAGAGAGAGGGCTGCTTGTCCTTTAAATTTTCATATTTGAGATTCTCATAAGTTTATATGAGAAAAAATATTTTAGGCAAGAATATTTTAGAAGTTGTATTCTTGCCAGACACATTCATGTCCAATTTCACAATCAAACTTCACCCCTGCTAAGATGATGTGTCAGTTTTCAGTACTTGGCAATACTCTCACAGTTCAATTTAAAAATAACTCAATTGGGTAAATACTTCAGGGCATTAAATGCTTCATATATTTTTAAGTTGTCCAACTGAAAAGTTACAATCTCAGTTTATCTGTAATTGATTTAATAACAAGGACATACCTAACAAGGTACAAAATTAATAAATCCTCCTATCATTCTGACTACAAATTCCCACAAGGAGGTACTGTGTTCTTTGAGTCTTCTTCCTTTTCCATGCCACTACTTAATCCATCACCAATATCAATATATTCTAGCTCTTAATTATTTATCTGTTTTTTTTTTCTTCTCAAATTCACCCAGTCTTGAACATGTCCATTATCATTATTAAGTTCAGACCATGATCATTTCTAATCTAGATTAATTCATGGGACTGGGACTCCTATTTGATATCTTTGATATTCCCTGTGACCCCACCTCCATGACATACAATCCATTCTGAATACAGCAACAAAATTCAACTTCCTAAAATAAATAATGTTGGTGTCATTTACCTTCAATGTTATTTTGTTTGTGTTTAAATATTTTATTGAATTTTTACAGAGAGGAAGGGAGAGGGATAAAGATCTAGAAACATTGATGAGAGAGAAACATCGATCAGCTGCCTCCTGCACACCTCCTACTGGGGATGTGCCCACAACCAAGGTACATACCCTTGACCAGAATTGAACCTGGGACCTCTCAGTCCGCAGGCCAACGCTCTATCTACTGAGCCAAACTGGTTTGGGCTTTTTGTTTGTTCTTAAAATAAAAAATGAGTTCCCTAGCCATCCACAAAATACATTGTATGACCTGACATCTGTCCCCTTCTTTAGGTTCATTTTCTGACCCTGCTTCACTTCCTTCATAGCACTCTATATTCAAGTCAAGTTCAATTTCTTACAAATACCCCAAAGGGCACCTTTCTCTCTTCTTGGTTTATCCTCATAATTCTTTCTCTGCCAGAAATTCTCTCCTTCCCTTTTCTCCTTCTTTACTTAGTTCCTACTCATCCTTGAAGATTATGGTAAGACATTACTTCTTGACAGACTCTTCTGAACTGTCCAACCCTCAATGTGCCCACTTTCCCTACACATTAAAATTATTCCTCCCCTGTCATTCAGTGCCTAGTGTAAGTAGAACTATGTCACTATTTCTGTTCAACCCCTTTCTACTCTTAATGAAAAGAAGGATAATACTATCCAGATAAATTAATTTCAACAATGCTTGTCTGACCATATTTACCACTGTCAGGGAGCACTGTACATTGAAAGGTTATACTCATGTACATAACTCTTTCTTCTACTTCCTGCCTTTTAAAGATAGGTCCAATCAGAAAATAGTCCTCCACCTTGATGTTTTTCCTGATGCTTTCTTCACACCCTATAAGAACAATTAATTGATCATAGACACAACTTTATGTTCCCCTTTTCTCTTCTTTAAGTTGTTTGGGTTTCCCATGGTATGTGATCTTCACAACTGTTTTTGAACCTTTTTTATTTATATCCTTAGGTTAGCCAGAAAAGCTAGAGGTAGCTAGAGTCAAATAAATGTCTTTCCATGGACATTATAAGGGTCTGGTAAAATCTTTCCCCTCTGAATTTACCTTTTTATAGAGAATGCTTTGGGAATATTTCACAATGATTACTCTTTCTTTCTCCCTGACAAATTCACAAGATATTTCTTGGCTCTTCTGTGTGATCACCTGGTGGGGCACAAAAGAGGGAGGCCCTACCTAATATCGCTACCCCCATGAGTTTCTCACTTTCAAGCTAGTCTACTCTCTGCCTCCAACATTTGGCAAAATTCCCATTTTTATTCTGAGAAACTAGCACAGTGAAGAGGAGCTCAAGTAGGCATGACTAATAAATATAATCTGCAATTCTGGATGGTATCCTATAAAAAGAATCTTAGTGAACAACTGTGGAAATCTGAATAAAGTATACACTTTCATTAATAATAATGTAGCCACATTGGTCCATTATTATAAATGTACCATAAAATAAAAGTTGTTAATAATATAGGAAAATGTGTGTAGAATAAATGGGAACTCTCTTTACTATTTTGGAAAAATTTCTGTAAATCTAAACTGTTCTGAAAACCAAACTTTATTTTAAAAAAGTAAAACAGAGTAAGCGTCATTGGGGCATAATAGGGGTTGGGGGAAGGGTGGATTACAATATTCAGTGGTGTGATAAGGTTTAGCATTATTTCATCAAAGGTTTAAAGGAAATGTGGTGGTCAGAATTCTAAGCTAGCTCTTACCATTCTCATCTCCTCCTCTTGAGTATGGTCAGGACATGTGAACATGATGGATACAATTCCTGTGGTTAGGTTATGATATGTGAAAAATGTTAAGGGACCTCTGCAGATGACATTAAAAGGTCCCTAATCAGCTAGGTCTTTGAGTTAATTAAAAAGGACATCACTCTTGCTGGCACTGATCTAATCAAGAAAGCCCTATTAGAAGGCATCTCAAAGTCAGGGACTTAAAGTAGTAGAGACTCTCTGGCCCCGTTATTGGCTTTGAAGAAGCAAGCTGCCATGAATTCTACAGCTGCAAGGAAATCAATTCTTCCAGTGACCCAAGGCAACTTGGAGTGCAGCCTTCTCTACTTGAACCTCCAGATAACAGCACAACCTAGTCACCACCTTAACTGCAGCCTTGTGAGAACCTAAGTAAAGAACATAGCTAAGCAGTGTCCAGATTCCTAACTCACTGAATCTGTGAAATGCTAAATAGATGTTGTTCAAGTTGCTATGTTCGCAGTCATTTGTGACACAGCAGTAGGTCACTAATACCGGAGTTGAGAGAGGGAACCATGCACCTGTCTGGGGAGAATAGGGGGGAAATAGTAGGAAAACAGAAGTATGATATGAGCTGATAGAGTTTTTAATAGGGTCACTGTGGCTGCTGTTTTGAGAAGAGACTGAGGGGAGCAAGAGCAGTTAAACAGGAAGACAAATTAGCAGGTTGTTAGAATAATCTAATTTAGAGATGATGGTGACCTGATCCAGGATAGTGGTAGTGAAAGTGATTAAAAAGGGTCATATTTTGAAGGTAGAGCCAAAAGAATTTCCTGACTAATGGAAAGTTGGATAAGAAAAAGAAAGAAGCCAAGGACAACTCCAATGATTTCAAACACTAGCAAAAAATGGAGTTGACATTTATTGAGCTGGAGAATCAACTGAACCCAGAGCCCAGATGCACTTCCCTTCCAAGTTTCTTCCCCCAACCCCCAAGTTGTGACCTAATTCCAGTAGAGATCTTTTAAACTGAAAGTTTCCTTGCAGGGGCAGGGCGGGGGGGAGGGGGAAGGGATCATACTAATAGAAAGAACACTTGATGACATTTATTGGACATCCTTTAGATGCCACTCTTCTAAGTATTTTATATTACCTCATTTAATTATCATAACAATCCTACATGGAGGTGCTATTAACTCTCATATTTTATTTTTTTTAAATATATTTTATTGATTTTCCACAGAGAGGAAGGGAGAGGGATAGAGAGCTAGAAACGTCGATGAGAGAGAAACATAGACCAGCTGCCTCCTGCACACCCCTTACTGGAGATGTGCCATCAACCAATGTACATGCCCTTGACTGGAATCGAACCTGGGACCTTTCAGTCCGCAGGCCGACGCTCTATCCACTGAGCCAAACCGGTTTTGGCTAACTCTCATATTTTAAAAATGAAGATACTGAGGATAAGAGAAGTTAAACTTACCTTAAGTTCCAGAGCCAGTAAGGTGTGGGGTGAAATGGTTAGGAATTCAACCTCTAGAAATTAGATCAACTAGGTTCAAATCTTAGCTTTAGTATTTACTGTTGTTGTGATCTTTGGCAAACTACTTAACATCTCTGAGCCTCAATTTCTTAATAATAGTAACTGAACTGGGTGTTTTTGCAAGTATTACTTCATCTAATCCTCAAAATGATCTAATGAGGCATGTTCTGTCACCAGATATAGACACCTGATGTAGAGCAGTGACACGTTCTGCTCAAGAATCACTCATGCTTGGGTGTTTGTGCTTTGGCTCCCCTAAAGAACATGAAAATTGGTTGGTGCCAATCTACTTCCTGTACTGGGCTGATGACATGATGTTTTCATTTCTATGGAAGACTGTTTGCTCTTTTGATAGTAGTACTGATTTAAAAGCTGTACTGAATTAGAAATAGTGCAGGCATTTTATTAATTAAAAGCACTGTTCTTCCTGAGGTTTCTAAAAATGGATTGCTATTAAGTTTCTGAAATAGTAGTAAACTCTACCAACTGTAATCTTCACAGTCTTGTTGGAAAATGTTCATATTTTTCTCTTATATAAATGAGAAAATTGAGACATAACAGGTATATGACCTATCTGGGTTTATGACGAAGCTGTTGCTCTTAACCACTATAATTTTTTAGGCTGACTACTTACTATGAGCTAAGTGATGTAGCAAATTCATAGCACTTTTCCCGTTATAAATAGGCCAGAAATGGGACCCTAGCCCTGTGTGCTGGAAAACAAATCAGTTTCACTAAAAAGAGATGTTGACAGGAAGCCAGGAAGGCTGGTCAACAACCTTAATTGCTCTAACCACTCACCCTTTACTTAAGACATTGTTAGCTGAAGCAGCCTCCACCTTGTTTGTCCCATGTAAGTTTCTTTTATTTCCTGCCTAAGGGCAACATGTAAATTTCTGTTTATCTTGCTTAAGATGTTTTCCCCAAAGCCTCAATAAAGGGGATGGCAGGGCCAGAGCAGAGAGTAGTAGTTCTCCCACTAGAGTTGGACTACCACCAAAATTGAATTTCTTAAAGTCTCAAGTCTTTTCATTTGTGTGCAGCTCTTCTTCAGAAGTTCCGAACCCTGAATTGGAACTCTTTCCATGTGGGTCGTGAAAGAGATTCCTATACTATGGCACCAAGCAGCAAACTCAAAGTCTTAAACATCAAATTTCTTTAAATATGGTCTAAATAAACATACTTTTAATCTACAGAGACTACCTACTTTACATTTCCTGTGAAATTACACCCAGATTCTGTTAAACATAGATAACACCAAACTCTTTGTTTGTAATAGACCCCAAACCATCAATTCCCTTCCAGAGACTTTCAACCTTGTGCTGAGCAACAGGACTTAGACATAGAATCTCCCTCTTCAATTGCCCTCTCCTAAGAGAATTGCCCCTATTCCACTTCCTGGTGAAAGCCCCATGATACTGTCTTTGGAATATTTGATAGAAGTGACTTCTCTTCTAAAGTGATCTTGTCCCTGCACTTCCCAGTAAAGCTGTGTTACTGCTTCTGGTAATTCTGTCTCTTCCTTCATCAACCCAGAAATACCTTAACTCACCACACTTCCCACCAAGACTAATTCATATGCCTTTATTAATTTATGTTTTTGTTTCAACAGCTTTATCTGAGGTATAATTTACCAAAAAATACACTCCTAATTGTGCAATTCAAAGATTGTTAGTAAATTTTTAGAGTTATGCAACCATCACCATAATCCAATTTTAGAACATTTTCATTCCTCCAAAAAGAAATGCTTGCCCCTGGGCAGTAATTCCTTGTTCCCACTCTTAGCTCTCAGCAACCATTGATCTTCTTTCTGTTTCAATAGATTTATAATATACACTAGAGGCCTGGTGCACAAATCCAGGGTCCCTCAGCCTGGCTTGTGAAGATCAGACCAAAACCAACTCTCCGACATCCCCTGAGAGGTCCTGGATTGCTAAAGGGAGCATGCCAGGCTCCGAAGGACCCCACCAGTGCACTATCAGGGCTAAGGAGGGACCTTGGGAGGGCTCCAGGGCATGTCCAGCCCATCTTGCTCAGTCCCGATCTGCCAGACCCCAGCAGCAAGCTAACTTATCAGTTAGAACATCTGCCCCTGGTGGTCACTGCATGTCATAGTGACTGGTCAAATGGTGGAATGGTCAGACACTTAGCATATTAGGCTTTTATTATATAGGACTAGAGGCCCAGTGCACAAGATTCATGCACTGAGGGGGTGGGTCCCTCAGCCCAGCCTGCCCCTTCTCACAGTCCAGGACCCTTTTGGGGCATGTCTGCCTGCCAGGGATTGGGCTTAAGCCAACAGTCAGATATCCCTCTTATAGTACAAGGCTTTTGCAGTCCGGGACTCCTCGTTCCTTACTGCCTGCCTGCAGTGGAGGTGGGAGAGGTTGTGAGCTCAACTTCTGACTGAGAGAGGCGCTCCCCCTGTGGGAGCTCACTGACCACCAAGGGGCAGACAGCTCCTGTGTTGAGCATCTGCCCCTGGTGGTCAGTGCACATTATAGCGACTGGTCATTCCTCCATTCAGTTGAATTGCATATTATGGTTTTATTATATAGAATATATATATTAGTTCAGTTTTTAAAATTTATTTATTTTTAATTTATCTTTATTATTGAAAGTATTAGAGATATCCCCCATTTTTCCCTCATTGAACCCTCTTACCAGTTCCCTACCCCCAGGTCTACTGCACTATTGTCTGTGTTCATAGCTTATGCATATATGTATACAAATTCTTTGATTCATCTCTTCTATCCCCCTTCCCTCTGAGATCTGTCAGTCTGTTCCATGCTTCCATGTCTCTGGACTTGACTATATATTTTATATCACATTTTACTTATAAAATTAACTGATTTTGACCCAAATGACCCAATTTTAGTTATATAATTACTTCAGTTATTTTTAAGTGAGCTTGTGTTTGTGTCACATCCATAACACAATTCCTTTAACTATAACACTTTTATATCCATCATTCATCTGAGCCTACAAACATGTGAGGAAGGCAAAATTCTATGGTATAGCTATTAGGATATGAGCTTTGAAATCAAACAGAGCTGAATTCTATTTAAGTTCCATGGAAACAGAGACTATGTCAGTATCTTTATCATCATGACCCCAATATTTAACAGAGTGCCTGGTGCATACTAAATTCTCAGTGAATGTTATTGGAAGTTTAAAAAATTAAATGAATTCTAACTTGCCAGTAAGCTTAACTGTGAACTTGGGATGGTCACTTTGATTCACTGAGGCTATATTCAATCATCTAAAAACTGGAGACAATATACACCTCTTAGAGTTGTGGGGATTGACTGAAATGATGTATGGTAAGTATCTCATACACAGATAAGGATAGTGAGGTTCAGAAAGATTTAGTTATCTATCTAATATTGTAATGCCAGTTCGTTCTTGAAGGAGGGCTCAAACCCAGGCTTGCCTGCTTGAGAAAGCAGTTAAACAGTCTCACTCACAGAAGGCTTCTACAGACAGCTTAAATGAGCACAGGTAATTGTGATTATGTAATATATTGTTTAAAAAGGTGTAGTGATGGTAGGATTAAAAGTTTCTAAAATGTTGTGGTGTTGTTGCTTTTTTTGTGTGTGTGTGTTTTTGGTTTTTTTTCAGTAATGGTCATAGAAAAGTCCCTAAGTGCAAGCCTATGTCATTTCAGAATCCATCCTTTATAAATGCTCTGCCTTGTCTATTACTTATTTACTGCCCATAAAATTGTGTTTGATCACTTTAAATCCTCTTCTCTGCCTGGCTTTGATTGCAAAAAGTTGTCAGGTTAATTGGAGCAATTAAGGTGTTCCTGGGGGATAATTATCCCTTTTACTTTCTGTGTGTGAAGAGGAAGGAGAATGGCTGGTCCTGAAAATGGTATCCCTCTGGCACAGGGGGAAAGGGAATTACAAACAGTGAAATGGAGCTCAGAATGTGTTTTCTCTTGTAATTAATATAATTATCAAATGCATGTGCCAGCTCTGGTATCTGTCCCTCTAATTCACACACCTTAAAGAATACAGACAAAAGGAATCTGGCATCTGAGCCCAGGTAAAGCTTTGTCTAGGAGGTACGGATGGGTTTTAACACATCTCACCAACCTTGTTCTCTTTTCCCACCTGACATACTACCACACTGCAATTGTTGCCAGGCCTTTCCACTGAGCTTTGAAGAACAACAGCCACTGAAGGGATACCCTTTGTGTTTTTGGAATCTAGCCC
Source organism: Pipistrellus hanaki (assembly GCF_964339955.1). Classification (NCBI taxonomy): domain Eukaryota; kingdom Metazoa; phylum Chordata; class Mammalia; order Chiroptera; family Vespertilionidae; genus Pipistrellus; species Pipistrellus hanaki. Next base: position 15,768,580 of record NC_140524.1, on the reverse strand, counting down.
TGACACACCAAGGATCTCCTTTTAGGTTCTGCCCAATGAGGTGTACTCACCAGTGGAATTTAAAGTTCACTCTGGAAAGTGGTAGAATATACCCTCTTCCGCTTAAAAAGTTGTTATGAAGTCCAGTGTCTAGCAAATTGGGTTAGAGGTCTGAAAGTGCAAAACACTCTTTTCACCCTCCAATTTATAACAAGCACGTTATGAAATTGCCTTGTATTCGAGTAGAGTGATTTGAGCACATTGTGATTTGAAGACAATTTAAGTGTCAAAATGAATGGGCTCATTTATACAATGGATGCACATCATTCAACCAGCCATTAATTAATGTTGCAAGTTAAGTGCAAGAACCATGTTGGGTTTGGCATCCTTTAAAATGACACCCTCCTCCCTGGCCTGTTTGGCTCAGTGGATAGAGTGTCAGCCTGCGGACTGAAGGGTCCCGGGTTCGATTCTGGTCCAATCCCCAGTAGGGGGCATGCAGAGGGCAGCCGATCACTGATTCTCTTATTGATGTTTTTGTCTCTCTCTCCCTCTTCCTTCCTCTCTGAGGTCAATAAAAATATATATTTTTTAAAAATGACACCCTCCTGTGTTATTAAGAGGAAATAAAGCATAGAAACTTTGCCAACAGAATCATAAGTAGATGGCTTACTGGCTTCTACTATAGCAAGCTAGAATTGCCTGCCTACTGACTTCTCCAATTATGATAAAATGCTTGAATATAGACTGTCAAATCACAGAAGGAGTTTTGAAGCAATTTCACCGTTAAAGGTTATTATACAGTAGTTTAAAAATAAGTGAAAGAGGAAAAATGGCTTTGGAAACAGCAAGCATTACCAATATGTAACTTTTGAGAAAGCTACTTCCTTCTGTGAACTTTAGTTTTCTCCCCTATGAATGAAAGTGATTGCTTCTCTCTTTTAGAGTTCTGAGAATTAAATAAGCCCCTGGGTGTAAAGTGTCTAACAGAAAGTCTGCCACAGATGAGGTGTATATTAAATGTTAGTTCTCATGCCATAATTGAATGAGTTACAGAGTGCTTTATACATGTGAACTTTCCTAGAGAGAAGGTGCATAACTTTCATCCAATGCTCAAAGCTTCAAACAGCTGAGAACTACTACACTGAGAGTATCACAAGCAGAAAAGCCCCTTGTTCATTTCAATATACACAGTGCCACATGCTTTGAAACATGAATCACGTGTCCCTCCTGGAAATAGATGCCATTCATACATCTCAGAGAAGACTGTTGGAGTGATTATTTAAGGCGGGTTGATTTTACACCTATCATGATTTATTCTAGGTACAAACTATAGCAACAACAGCAATAATAATAATAGCAACCAATATTTATTAAACTCTTTATGTGTTCCAGGGATTTGGCAAGGTATTTTATAACTATGAATTTATTTAATCACCAAACAATTTTATCAGGTAGCTTTCTTTCTTGCCGAAGCCGGTTTGGCTCAGTGGGTAGAGTGTCGGTCTGCAGACTGAAGGATCCCAGGTTCGATTCTGGTCAAGGGCATGTACATTGGTTGTGGGCATATCCCCGCTAGGGGGTGTGCAGGAGGCAGCTTATGGATCTTTCTCTTTCATCTCTATCTCATCGATGTTTCTAGCTCTCCATCCCTCTCCCTTCCTCTCTGTGAAAAAATCAATAAAATATATATATTTTTTAAAAGAATCTTTCTTAGTGTTGGTATATAATCAGCAAGTGAAGAGCTGGGTTATGAGCTAAGTAATCAGTTTTATTAAGAGCTACCCATGTTATAAATTAAACAAGTCTAAGAAACATCTCTATCCTGAAGGAGCTTGACATCACTTCACTTGGATTTACTCTGGGAAATTTGGACTTGACATCATGTAATGTAGCCTTAAATAAATTTGTTCCATTCTCTAAGTCATTTTACTCATATATATATATATATATATATATATATATATATATATATATATACTGAGTGGCCAGATTATTATGATCTCTGAAAGCATAATAATCTGGCCACTCAGTATATATCCTATACAATAAAAGGCTAATATGCAAATTATCCCCTCAACCAGGAGTTCAACCAGCAGGCAGGCCGGCCAACTGCCCATGTCCCCTCCCCCTGGCCAGACTGGCCAGACCCCACACATGCACAAATCCATGCACAGGGCCTCTAATATATATTAGAGTATATATATATTATTGCTTTCAGAGAGGAAGGGAGAAGGAGAGACAGAATCATTGATGTGCTGCCTCCTGAATTCCGCCTACTGAGGATGGGGATTGAGCACAACACCTCAAGCATGTGCCCTTGACAAGAATTGAATCTGAGACAACTTCAGTCCACAAGTTGACACTCTATCCACTGAGCCAAGACAGCTAGGGTTATTCATATATTTTTAAACTCTGGTTGAAATGTAAAATTTTGTAGCCACTTTGGAAAACAGTAAGATAGTTTTCCAAAAGTTAAATACAGAGTTACCATATAAGCCAGCAATTCTGCTCCTAGATATTTATCCAACAGAAACATACATCCATATAAAAACATATACATTAATATTCATAGCAACATTATTTTATGACAACCAAAAATTAGAAATAATTCAAATGTCCATCAACATCCATACAATGAAATATTATTCAGTAATATAAAGGAATTTCCTAATATATGTTACAATATGGTTGAAACTTGGAAAAATTATGCTAATTGAAATAAGTCAGGCACACAAAACCATTTATTATATGATTCCATTTGTATACAATGCTTGAGAATGTACACTAATTTATAGTGACCGAGGCAATTAAAATGGTTGCTTGGGGAAGGAGGGAAGGAGGAACAGATTACAAAGGAGTAGGAAGTGTTCTAACCGGTTTGGCTCAGTGGATAGAGCATCAGCCTACGGACTGAAAAGTACCAGGTTTGATTCCGGTCAAGGTTATGTACCTTGGTTGCTGGCATATCCCCAGTTGGGGGTATGCAGGAGGCAGCTGATCGATGTTCTTTCTCATCGATGTTTCTAACTCTCTATCTCTCTCCATTCCTCTCTGTAAAAATCAATAAAATATATTAAAAAATAAAAAAGTAGTAGGAAGAAATTTCTGTAGGTGATGAATATGTTCACTATCTTGATTATAGTCATGGTTTCATAGTTGTATACATATGTTAAAACTTATGAAATGTCACACTTTATAATATACAGTTTATTGTATATTTATTATATGTCAATAAAATTATTTTTAAAAATGGGATAGTACTACTTATATCCTAGGGTTATTTTGAGGCTTAAATAAGATCAGTTATTGAAAGTGCCAAGCACAGTGTCTGATGTAGTCATTATTTTTTTAAAAAGTAAATTAAAAGAGCCAAAATTGGTTTGGTTCAGTGGATAGAGCATCAGCCTGTGGACTGAAGGATCCCAGGTTCGATTCTGGTCACGGGCATGGACCTTGGTTGCGGGCACATCTCCAGTAGGGGTGTGCAGGAGGAAGCTGATCGATGTTTCTCTCTCATTGATGTTTCTAATTCTCTATCCCTCTCCCATCCTCTCTGTAAAAAATCAATAAAATATATTTAAAAAATAAAAATTAAAAGAGACTAACAAAAATTTTAACATACAAACAACACAGAAGAAAATTATTTAAACTTTTTTGTCCTTGAGCAAAGGCATAACATGGTGAGAATTTCATTTAAGCCATGATAGCCACCCCGTTTAGTTTCTCTACCTCTATATGTACCTTAACAAACGGTGAACTAATAGTTAAGCAACCCAAAATTATTAAATCTAGGACATGGGTACATTGCTAATACTACCACAGCACTCACATGTACATGCAAATTATAAAATAACATCAACTCTGGTCTCATGATTAGTTGTCACTTCAGTGTCAGTAAAACTATGGCTATGGTGAGAAGAGGAAATAGAAACAAATTCAGAAAGGCATCAAATAACTATTAAATGTAAGATTCAAAGTGAAATCATAGATATTTTAAGTCCAAGCTTATATCCATGTGATAGGAATTAAAATGGTGAGAAATTAGGAAATCAGATTTCTGTATGCAGTCATTTTATTTTGAATTATCATTTTTGTCAGTGTTCTTTGCTCTGAAATTAAAAATTTAAAGAGATGCTAAAAAAGAGCTAGCTAAATGTATCAAAGTAATTTATTAAGTATTATAAATTGAGCAATTTACTTATGAACAAGGAATTTTAATAAAATTAAAATAATTTACTTTGATAAATCTTTAAGTATATGAGAAAAAAATTACTTATAATCATTTTGCTTTAAAATAGATTTTCATAGTTTTTTCTTTGAAGTGATAATAGACATAAGACCCCTGGAGAAATATAAAAAACTAGAGGCCCAGTGCACAATATTCATGCACAGGTAGGGTCCCTAGGCCTGGCCAGTGATCAGGGCCTACCTGTGGGGCAACTGGCAGGGCAATTGGGGGGCTCCTGCTGGCACCCACTTTGGCCAGCCTGGTGTCACCTGCTCCCTTGCCCCACCCCCTGTCATCACTGCCAGTCACCTCCCTCTGCAGGGAGACTGGTGAGGCAATTGGGGAGGCCCCCATTAGCACCCACCTTGGTTGGCCTGAGGCCTGTGGGCTGGAGACAGCTCTGGCATTGAGCATCTGCCCCCTGGTGGTCCGCACTCTTCATAGAGACCAGTCGTCTTGCTAGCCCTTCCACTGTTCAGTCAATTTGCATATTAAGCTTTTATTATATAGGATAAAGAATAGAAGAATATTTATGTAATCGTTACTAATAGTACAATAGTCTCAAATATGGTATGTTACAGCTCAGGCTTTAACCCAGACAGGATTTTCCCAGTCTGCTATTCACTACATTACCAGGTAGCACTAGACAAATGCTTACCCTTTCTGTGCTTCATTTTCCTAGTGTGTAAAAGGTGCTAATGAAGTGCCTTTATTTAAAGTTATTTTGTAGCTTAAATGAAAATGAGAACATGTATATTGGAAACCATGAGTGATGCTAGGCACATAGACATGCACTCAACAAATAGGAGCTGTTATAAAATTATAATTTGGGCCATATAGGAGTTTAACTTTACTCCACTTTCTGGCAGCCATTTCAGTGATTAATATATACAGTGTCTTGAGGAAGGCATCTAGAACTGGGGTGAAAGATCACAATCCCAGATCTGGAGAAGTAATGCTAATTGTACACTTACCTAAGGATCTTCCAAACCATCATCTTGGCATACAAAGCATAGTGATGATTACACTTTCAAAAACTGGTCAGGGAATGGCTTTAACAAAAACAATGCAAAGTAACACTTTTTATGACATCCTAGGTGCCATGCTATATGTGAAGTACTGTACATGCATTCTTCTATTGCATCCTCAAAAGTAACCATATTAGATAGATATTATGATTTTCTCTAGGTTGCACATGAGAAAACTGCTGTCGTGTTGGAAGGGAGGGTGCTTGGTCTCTTTGCTGCTGTCTCCATCCCTCAGAAATCCATACCAAACAAGCTGCCTTCCAATTAGCAGTCAGCAACACAATGATGCTTTTCCTCCTAAGACCCATGGCAACAGCCTTTCGTTGCAAACTGAAATAAGTTTGATATGAATCTTCAAACTGTAGTTTTGACAGGTAGGTAAGGAAAACAGAACATTGAGCACATTATACCCACTGTGCTGTATGATAACCATTTTCTTACATTAAACATCATTGCACTTTTTCTTGGCTTAACTTTGATATTAGCCTCAGGTCAGCCCCTTTCTCTAAAAGGCAGACACATCAGGGAATGGCAATGAGTGTTATCAGATGCATGGTGCTGGCCAGTGGCCTATAGGCATTATTCTGCTTGCATACAAAGCTTCTCCATGCTGAAAATATTCAGCAGTCTCCCTTTAGGGATACCTAGAAGGAGTCTTGAAGGAGGCTCCAGATTCTTCCCAATCTCACCACCACCTGAACTTTGGCTCCAGTTTTATGAGACTGTTTCTATAATGATGGAAATTCAGGATTCTGTACTAAGTAGTTTTGCTCAGTGGATAGAGCGTTGGCCTGCAGACTGAAGGGTCCCAGGTTGGATTCCGGTCAAGGGCATGTACCTTGGTTTGGTTGCAGGCACATCCCCAGTAGAGAGTGTGCAGGAGACAGCTGATCAGAATTTCTCTCTCATCAATGTTTCTAACTCTCTATCCCTCTCCCTTCCTCTCTGTAAAAAATCAATATATTTAAAAAAAGAAATTCAGGATTCTATAGGAATAAGAGTAAGGAATAAAATGAGTTAAAAGGGAGTCTTGGGAAGCTGATGTGTGGAATGAATAATAGAATGGATCTCATAAATATATCCTAAATCAGGAAATCAGCATTCCAGCTCCAAAAGGAATTTCCAAGGATATCTTAAGATATCCTTAATGTAAAGGAATAGGATGGACACAATTGGGTATAGAAGGAGAAGGCTTAGATGTGGTTACCTGTGAAAAGGTCAGGAGAGACAACAGTTATAAGAGAGATTGTAAAAGCAATTATAAGAGAGATTGCAATTAAGAATGTAGAATGTTATGTGAACATAAAAAAGAGAAGCCAAACAGGCACAATAGCATATGATAAAGGTGATAGCAAATACATAAATCCAAAAAATGCTAATACTATGGTTTAAAATATATGTCAGGTTTGCTGATGTCAGCCTTACTGAATGTAGAGGACCTCTGGAAGGCAAAGAAAACTCTGTTCTGCTCATAGTAGAAGTCCTTTGTTATGGAGAGGCCCCTTCTAAATAAGTTATCTTCCTGATGCCACAGATCCTAGGGGATTTTTGATACAGGTTAAGAAATTTCTCTGACACAAGATACATGAGGTCTTGTCCTAAAACCACTCTATGAGTCCTACAGAGGATGGGCTTACAATTAAAAGACCATGATTCAAATGCAAAATTAACTTGGTTCTTTTGGGAGAAATGTGGTATGAGGGAATCTGGAAGAAGCTTGTAGAAGATTATATTATGGTTCAAATATTCACTGCTTATCCTGTAGGGAGGGTTATACATCATCTCTATAAAGTTTAAATTTTTAGAATATTTTTTTATTAGTGATGACTACAAAAAAATGGGATGTTTAAATATTAATTAAGCCAATGATATTAACCAAGGCAAACTTCTAAGAAGAGGCTTTATAATGTAAATCCAAAACACTGCATATTCAATGAGCATTTTAAAGTGCTGTTTCCAAGTGGATTCTCTGAAACTTAAGCCTTCCACTCATATAGTTTAAACAGGGAAAGAATAAGGTCAACTTATGATGATGTTACCAGAGAATATGAAACTTTGGGTAAGTAGGAGCTGAAGAAAAGAAAGCAAGACCCAATGTGTTTTCCTTACTTGACCAGTAACCAGCTGCTGAGGCTTTTTATAAAAATCCTGTGGGTTCAGGCAAGGTTGTGTGGGAGGTCTTAGAGCACAGTGTAGGAGCAGAACTGAAGTGTCCCCCCCTAGCACAGGCCCAAAGCCCAGATGACAAGCCTGAAAAACAGGCCAAGATTGAGGCCAGAAAAATTAGAGCATGATGTGTGCTATTGAGCCCCACTTAAAGGTGAGAAAATTCAGATGGAGTAATGCATTCTGCCTAAAAGGTTCTGAAAAGGCTTTAAAGCTGCAGCATGGGTAGGAGTTAGTAGATGGAAAAATCTCTTTGTAAGTAACATTTGTGCAGGCCTGGAAACAACACAGACAAGCGTGGCTTTCTATGAGCATCTGCTTAATGGGGATACGAATGCACGAATGAGTGTTATACCAAATGGTTAAGATTTATAGGATGTATATGCACTGTCAGCTTCCGTGGTGTGCCCTCTGCTCCTCACAGATTCCCCTGGCTTCAAAAGTCCTAAAGTCCCAAAGAGAATTTACCTGATGGAGAAGCAAATGGTGCTACCCCATATTTGGGCTTAGGAAAGGACAGCTTAGAACAAGCCTAGTTGTTGACAATAGACTTGCTCAGTCCCAGCCCAGTTCTAACTTGGTTCCCCTGGCAATCAACATGGTGGGCATGTTTAAAGAGATCAGTGTGAGCTGAGTGCTCCTCTTAGCTATACAGACTATGTTCCTAGCACCAATGGCACTAAGATTCCAAAAAGAACATGCTTAAAATGCATAGACAAGGTTGGCAATATGGCCATCAACATTTAATTTCATTTTACTTTCACAGTTTAGCGCGTTTTATTTATTCCCAAACTAGAAAGACTCATTTTAAATTAAATTGTTGCATGCAATTAATTAATTGCCACCAGGCAGTTTTTCCTTAATCTCCAGGATCAGCAGGACTCCTTCAGGGGAATGCTTCTTAAGCACAAAATGAAATGGACTCTATGACTTTTCGAGTCACTGGGATGGCACTGAAATTTAGTCCAGCTAAAGAGAGACCTCCTAATTACTATGGCTTCCTACAATGCTGTTTTCTTTAGGATTCTCACCCTAATCCTGTGAGCAGAGCTACAATATATAAATCAAGTGAACAATTGGAAGCCTTTCCCTCCCCCATACTCACACCCACATCATCAGTAGATCAAAAGATCAAAGCCAGCTCTCAAGTATAGCTAGTATTGGCTGTGCTGGAAAATTGTCAAAGAATTTACACTGAAGGGCCTAGATATTCACTAGATACTAGCGAAATTTTCCTTTATAGAAGTTAAACCTGTTTGGAATAGTAGGTTTCGACAGAATTCAAAAGATTATGTGACTATTGGGTCATATGCAGAACTGAAACCTGATACATCTAAGGTAGTTTACACTTAATTAGCATAGAGAATTGTTTAAATACTAGAGGCCCAGTGTGGGATTGAAATTGCTTGAGAAGATGCTCCACCACCCGCCTCCCGCTGTGCAAGGAGGCACCCTGAATGGGGTCGGGACCCACACCTGACTCACAGTGTCCATTCCCTGGCCCCCCTGCCTGTGTCCATTCTGGGGCCACTTGAGCCACTGTGCCAGTTCGACAGGCCCCCCCACCCACCCCCCGCTTCTGTCTCCATCTCCACTCCAGGCCTCACTTTTACACGCAAACTCCTCCTATCTGGTTGTGACCCGTTATGGAGTCCCAGCCTAATTTGCAGATTACCTCTTTTTATACTATATATAGACTGGAAATGTGAGCATGTCAGTATGACTTTAAATTATTTTTTTTGTGTATGAAAAATAACATTGGAAACTGAGAGTGCAGTAAGAGACTAGATATCAAAATGAATTAAGACAAGATTCCCTACATTCTTAAAGTTTTCTGTGTTTTTTTTTTTTTTTTAACCCAGTGATACAGCAATTAACAAACCCTAGGAGAACAGAGCTCCTTTTATGACAAGCTCAGCTGTGGGAAAGCAACCAACAGAATACCACTTCTGAGAAAGGGAAGTAATGTCAGGGAGTGTCATCTGCTGACATTTGTTCCCACTCTTTCTTCCCTCCCACTCACAAAACTAAGACCCTTCCTGTCTTCTGACCTCTGGACTACAAAAACAGGGCAGAGCCAGTGGAGGCAGGAGCTGACAAGAGCCTAATGTTTATGGCTGCTGAGAGGCCTAAGTGTATAGGCTGTAGATTAGACTTCCCTCCAGCAAAGGTGTTTGTGGATAAGGGACATGTTTTAATTGGTAAGGCAGTCAGGATGTCAGAGGACTGTGAGCCTGAGACTGACATACAGGCAACAGCAGAAGAAACCGGGGAAGTGTAGCTGGGAGAAAAGATAAGTTAGAGGCTACAAAATAGATTTCTTCAGATAAGGAAAGGGCTAGTGTATACAAAGGAACAATTTATTAAAGTAACAGCCCCAGAACTTTGTTCCTCATCGGTCCATCCATCCATCCATGCATCCAAATGTACATATATCATATATGCAGCAGTTATTATAGCCAAACATGTAAATAAGAGCTTTGTGGTATGTGATTACAAGCAACAGGCAGCAGGTGAGGAAATGTTTAGGCAAGCTAAAGGTACCAGAAATCACATGACATTTTCTATTGATCAGAATCTCCTCACACCTCAAGTCCAGTACCTGGTTTTCCTGTGCAGGTAGAAGACAAAAACAGCCGAGACCGGTTTGGCTCAATGGATAGAGCGTCGGCTGGGGACTGAAAGGTCCCGGGTTCGATTCTGGTCAAGGGCATGTACCTTGGTTGCGGGCATATCCCCAGTAGGGGGTGTGCAAGAGGCAGCTGGTCGATGACTCTCTCTCTTATCGATGTTTCTAGCTCTCTATCTCTCTCCCTTCCTCTCTGTACAAAATCAATAAAATATATTTAAAAAAAAAAAAAAGAAAACAAAAACAATGAACAACTGACAAAATGTGTTAACTTTTGATGTCACAGATTTGAAGACTAAGAATCTTTTTTGCAAGATGTGCCTGCATTGTTCATTATTAGGAAGCATAGATCCAAGTTTCATGTAACCCCATTTTCATGAAGGAAATGAAAATAATTCTGTCTTCTGCCTCTAACTTAGGTCCTGAAATTAATCCAATGTTTTGTTTTAAATAAATCATATTTGTGTCAGTTTCGGGTTTTGCAGCTAAAACCTTTATGAGTGAATACAAATGTACGAGAAGAACTAACATTGGGAAGTTTAGATTCATGGTTGTCCATACAGAAGAAATAATAACTACTAATTACTTTATATTTACCAGAAGCTTTACCTATTTCATCTCAGGTAATCCTCATAACAACCCTCAAGTTAAGTGTTATCTCAGTTTTACTGATGAGGAAACAGAGGCTTAGCAGAGTTAACTGATCTGTTGACTCTAAAACAGCGTTTTTCAACCGCTGTTCCGCGGCACACAGAGATGTTGCCTGGTGTGCCGTAGGTGCAGACAAGACAAGAATTTTATAATTTTTCACTATTTTGTTTACTTAATATTTCATAATAAAATAATTATAAAATACTTTCTTTGTGTTTATTTGATTCCTATTCAAGAGAATTACTTTATATATAGTCAATATAGGTACAGAGTTAAATTTTTTAACATTTTCTAATGGTGGTGTGCCTCGTGATTTTTTTCATGAAACAAGTGTGCCTTTGCCCAAAAAAGGTTGAAAAACACTGCTCTAAAATAGTCACTCTCCATTACAACATACCCTTATATCCCTCCCAGCCCTCTCAAATTCATTACAGTGGAATTTCCTCTAATTATTTCAATAAAGTTGACAACAGATGGATGGGGGAAAGGTTTCAATGCCAAATACATTGGGGAAACTGGTTTAAGGAAAGTTAAATAAGTTTCTTTACAACAGCATTTCTTGAGGCCCTTAAGAGAGAAAAAAGGCAATGGCCCTATTTTTGTTGTTGCTCTTCTTGAAGAGTGTCACCAAAACCAAAGCAGGAAACATGCCCTGGGAAAAACATCAACGTGCTTTAAAATCTCCCTTGCAAGCTGTGTCACAGTGAGCAGGAGCAAGTCTTTCTGCAACCAGGGAGCATGAAGATGCTGTGCTTTCTTGCATCTTGGCTCTAGTCAAACAGAGATACAGCCTGACTACGTCCTGTTGAGGGGAGGGGTAGAGGTAGACAGAGTATACATCCATGAGACACCCCTCCCCAGAAAATACACTAAAAGCTTTGCTTCCCTCAGGACAATCCATGACCTCCTAGACAGTAGGGCAGCTGAGCATGATGAGGAAGAGCACTGTCTCTCTGATTCCCAGGGGCTGTCATTTCCTCAGGGTCAATGGAGACCAGGGATTGGAGGGCAAAAAGCCCAGCCATCTTCTAAAGGGAAGATACTGAATGGGCCCTGTGTGTTGAGCAGAGAGGCGGGGGAGCTCTCCTCACTGGCCCCTGGCCACCTGCCAAACCTGAAGTAAATACTGTATATGGTGAATCATTGTCAGCATCAGCACTGACAGAGGCTGAGCAATGCATGTAAAAGAGCCTGCATTTGGGGACATTGATTTACTCAACAGAGCTGGGCTCTCTCCTCTCCATTCTTGCCTCTAGCCTTGCCTCCTCCTCCATTCCACTCTCCACACAGATGCTAGATATATTTCTGAAGCAGATTTCTGAGTTTATCTTTCTTTTCTCTGTGTAAAACTCTTTAGTAGTTCAGGAAATGGATGCTCTGAGAGGTTAATAACTTACCCAGAGCCGCATGGCTCCTAGGTTCTGAAATAGAGCCTTGGCACAGATATGGTTGATACAAAAGCTGGTCCTCTTAACCACAACTATTTAACCTACAACCGTACTGCTGCTCAGTGTTTTTTTGCCTTTTTATGAAAGCTGCAACCACAGATGTATATTCCTGCTAGAATAACCCAGCTTCCAATCTCAGAACTCACTTCCCATCTGACATTCATCTGTTTGTCTTACTCTCCCAGTAGACTACAAACTGGTTGAATCAGGAAATATATATCATTAAGTTTTGTATTCCAGCCTACAGCAAATGTGTGTTAAATAGATTTAAAAAAAATTCTCATGGCCCTTTTCTGAGCTCCCTGTCAAAATCTGTACATTGGAATTCAGAGATATTTTACTTTGGTTAATCCAAAGTATTGGTTTCTAGCATTTATGGTTCTTGAGACCTATGCCAATAAAACAAAATTGATATTGAAACCAGAGTAAAAAAGGTAAAATGGGGATTAAAATTATACAAAGTGAAGGTGCAATATGGTATCCTCTGCCTGACTCTAAAAATGACATATTTTGCAGATAATAGCCTGTGTTCCACTGTAGAAGGGTTTCCCATGTGATCCAGATGAAATCTGTTTTTCAAAAGGTAGTTTTTTCTTCCTTCCTGTTACTATCCTTAAAAACTAAATTTCAGTTATTCATCATTGAACACAAAAGCAGGAACATTTTAAACACCCATTTATTTTGTTTTCTATCTGTTTACAATCATCTCTACTTTTCTTTTATTTATTTTTATTGAATTTACTGGGGTGGCATTGGTTTGCATAATTTATGCAACAACACTAATTATTTACCATAATAATATAGCAACAAACAAATACAACTGGATATGTCCTTTCATTTGAAATGCACTTCATAGTCCTTCTGTCTCTGGTCCACACTGCCTTAGGGAGGTGCAGACCAGTGCTCTCAAGTTTACACAAGCAAGGCCATTTTTTCTTAGGGAAATAGTGTGGCCATAGATTCACAATCAATATGCTTGCTGTTAAATTAAATTCCTTGGTTCCAGGAATTAAAAATTTCCAGTATGAATTCCCTTTCATACACTGGCTGTATTGTTTGCCATTATTACTCATACACTGACTAATCCCAATACAGAAGGGATTCAAATCAAAGTCCTAAGATTTGGTAGTCATGAGAATGAGTGGAATTCCTCTTGATTATTCTGAGTATTGACCTTTACTGGGAAGCATGTGCAATGGGACAGGTGTGGAGTCATTGCTTTCTTGAATCTCATTGGCCAATTAACAGTCTTAAATTAACATTAGAACCTGGCCTATCTTCTTCCCCGTTACCTTCCCAGAACCCAGCCCTACGCTAAAAGCATAATAGGTTCTCAATAAAGCTGTGATGAATAAATGAATGATTATTGTGATTAAATGAATTATTGTGATTAAATGAATTATTGTGATTAAATTATTGGAACTAGGGAATGAGTAACACTTAGAGAACTAGTGCTGTGGAAGGTAGGAGCTCAAACTCTGGCGCCTTATTGTCTATGTTCCAGTCTCAACTCTGACTTTGACTCACCGTATGACCTTGGGCAAGCCTCTTAATTTGTCTGTGATACCATTTTATCATCATGATAATGCTAGTAATATCTACCTGAAAGAGCTGTTGTGAGGATAGAATGTTTTAAAGCATAGAAAGCAGATTGAACAGTACCTGACTTGTAAAGTGACTGCTCGATAAGAATGCTTTATTATAATCAATTATTGCTGGGCATCCATTGATGCAAGGCAATGCTAGTACCCACTGTGCTCCCAAGTCTGTGTGGTTTTACTTTTGTATATACACCTGTATAATTAAAATTAAGTATGTATGAAAAGTTTAATCTCACTGTAAGTTTTCTATATGTATTACTGTAATTTTAAATTTATACTAAGTAGGTCTAGTAAATGTGTGCATTCACTAGTTAGCATGAGTAAACAAATGCACATAGCTGGACATGGCTTAGCGCACATCAAAAAACCATCTGGACTGCATTAAAACTATTGCATAAAGCCATGCTACCTGACAACTGAACCAATTACTGTACGTGGTTTGGTGTGGCCATGTGCTGATCATTGGCCAAACATTGTTTACAAGCAGTGACCCTTGTTTTTAAATATGTAGGCTATAGTTTATTATGTAATATTTACTATATTATTTTTTCCAACATATGGCCTATTCACTAAAATTTGTCAAAAATAACAGTAAAAATAAAAAATGACAGTAAATTAATAACAAAAAAACTGTTAATTTAATTATTAGCAAATTTTTGTAAAAAGAAATTTTTAATTATCAATGTGTTAATTTTCACATATGACATAAGGACTTGAAAATTTGTTCCTTAAAATTGAAGTCTGTTAAATCAAGGTCCACAAAATCAAGGGTTTATCGTATCCAAATGTCAGCTATTATAAATTGTGCTGCTATGAACATGGGGGTGCATATACCTTTCTGATTGGTGTTTCTACAATAGTTTCTTGGGATATATTCCTAGAAGTGGGATCACTGGGTCAAATGGGAGTTCCACTTTCAGTTTTTGAGGAAACTCCATATTGTTCTCCACCAGTCTGCATTCCCACCAGCAGTGCACAAGGGTCCATTTTCTCAGCATCCTTGCCAGCACTTGTCATTTGTTGATTTGTTAATGATAGCCATTCTGACAGGTGTGAGATGGCACCTCATTGCTGTTTTGATTTGCATCTCTCATGAGAGTGAGTGGAGTTCCTCTCTTGATTATTCTGAGTATTTACCTTACTGGGAAGTATTTGCAATGGGACAGGTGTGGAGTCATTGTTTTCTTGAATCTCATAGGTCAATTAACAGTCCTAAATTAACATTAGAACCTGGCCTATCTTCTTCCCTGTTACGTTCCCAGAACCCAGCCCTATGCTAAACACATAATAGGTTCTCATTAAAGCTGTGGTGAATAAATGAATGAATTATTAGTGACTTTGAGCATGTTTTCATGTGTCTCTTGGGCTTCCTTGTGTCCTCTTTTGAAAGTATTTATTTAGTTCTGTTGCCCATTTTTTGATTGGTTTGTTTAGGGTTTCCTTGGGTCAAGCTAGCTGCACATAAACACATTCACACTCTAGAGCTTTTTTACATCATCACATACAAAAATTCAAAATTGCATTGCTTATCCCAAGTACAAGATGGAAATCAGGAGATAATACCTGGGGTCAAGATAAGAAGGCCCACAGAAAAATATAATCAAGAAAGTATAATGAAAAGAATATGTGGACCATTGGCCTGAATTCCTTCTCTGGACCCTTATTTATTCAGAAAGGGATTTTGGAAAGTGATAGGTTTTATCTGCTAACTAGAGACCCGGTGCATGAAATTTGTGCACGGGGGTTGGGGTGTCCCTCAGCCCAGCCTGCACCCTCTCCAATCTGGGACTCCTCGAGGGATGTATGACTGCCTGGAGGATCAGGCCTAAACAAGCAATAAGAAATCCCTCTCACAATCCAGGACTTCTGGCTCCCAACTGCTCACCTGCCTGCCTTCCTGATTGCCCCTAACCAATTCTGCCTGCCAGCCTGATCACTCTCTTGCCAGCCTGATAGATGCCTAACTGCTCCCCTGCCAGCCCAATTGCCCCTAACTGCCCTCCCCTGCCAGCCTGGTCACCCCTAACTGCCCTCCCCTCCGGGCCTGGTTCTCCCCAACTGCCTTACCCTGCCCACCTGGTCACCCATAACTGCCCACCCCTGAAAGCCTGGAGCCTCCCAACTGCCCTCTCCTTCATGTCTGGGTCCACCCAAGCTATCCTTTCCTGCAAGCCTGTTCACCCCCAACTTCCTTCCTCTACCAGCCTGGTCACCCCCAACTGCCCTTCCTTGCAGGCCTGGTCCTCCCAACTGCCCTTTCCTGCTGACCATCTTGAGTCCACATAGGGACAGCGGACAGCTATCTTTGACCACATGGGGGTAGCCATCTTGCGTGTTAGAGTGATAGTCAATTTGCATATTACTTTTTAAAAATATATATTTTATTGATTTTTTACAGAGAGGAAGGGAGAGAGAGGGATAGAGAGTCAGAAACATCGATGAGAGAGAAACATCAATCAGCCACCTCCTGCACATCCCAAGGTACATGCCCTTGACTGGAATCGAACCCAGGACCCTTCAGTCTGCAGGCTGATGTTCTATCCACTGAGCCAAACCAGTTTTGGCTTGCATATTACTTTTTAATTAGATAGGATAGCTTGATTTTGGTAAACTGATCTAATCAATTTAAGGGAACTGAATGAGATAGAAAAACTAGGTTGTAATTGTAGGTTATTTGGGGAGCTAAATCATAAACAGACACCCAAAATAAACAAATCAGGAAACAAAAGGAAGGATTCAAGGCAATAAGAAACAGAAACATGAAAATGGTTGGGAGACTGGACCTGTCGATTTCACCAAATTATGTTTTTCTCATTTCAATTGGCTTTAAACAAGCCACATACATATGTGTTTTGAAGACACAAAAGAGAACCTGACTGGCACAATAACAAATTCAACAAAAATGTGGCTCAAGCCCTGGCTGGTGTTGTTCAGTGGTTAGAGTGTCGGCAAGAGGAAGAAAGGGTGGTGAGATCAATGATTCCTGGTCAAGGGCATGTACCTGGGTTGCAGGTTCCTAGCCCTGGTAGGGGAATGTGCTGGAGGCAACCAATCAATGTGACACTCTCATGTTGCTGTTTCTCTCTCTCTCTCTCTCTCTCTCTCTCTCTCTCTCTCTCTCTCTGTGTGTGTGTGTGTGTGTGTGTGTGTGTCTCTCTCCCTCTCCCTCTCCCTCTCCTTTTCCCTCCTCCTTCCTCACTTCTACCTCCTCCCTTCTCCCTTCTCCCTCCTTCCCCGCTTCCACTCTCTCTAGAAATCAATGGAAAAAATATCGTCAGGTAAGGATTAAAAAATAAATAAATAAAAATGTGACTCAATAAAGTAGAAAAGGAAACTGACAGATTTTCCCATCAATGTAAAACAGGAAGATTTTGTATTTCTAACCTTCAGTTAACTAACATTAGTTTCATTGATTCTTAAATGTTGAAGCTTGTTTAGATTCAATTTTAGCTTCACTATTTTATTCTGCTTACTTAATTGAAAAATTCTGTCTATACACTTTACCAAACATAAATATTGATGTTTCCTGCAATAACATTAAGTTTCTGTGTGTGCACATGCACGTATATGTGCATGCCTGAATTTAGCTATTAAAACTGCTCAATTCAGAAAATACTCACCATTGCATAATTAAATCACAGGCATATCTCAGTACTTGACTATGGAGCTGAATATTAAGAACGCTAGCCAGAAAATTAAGTAAATAGTAATATCATATATAGAAAGTCTCTTTGAACCTTACCAAAGGTAACTAAACTAAATGTTTACCATTTTGCCTTTAGTTTAAAATATTAATTTTCTTTTTCTTGAGATGTAAATTTTGTATTTATCTTTATTATTGAAAGTATTACAGATGTCCCCCTTTCTTTACCCATTGACTCCTTCTAGCCCACACCCACTCCTCCCAGGCCTTCACCACACTATTATCTGTGTCCATGGGTTATGTATATACATTCTTGGTTTATCTCTTCTCACCCACCCCCACCTTTCCTCTGAAATTCAACAGTATGTTCCATGCTTCTATCACTCTGTATCTATTTTGTTCATCAGTTTATTTATTCTTTAGATTCCACATGTGAGATTATGTGATACTTGTCTTACTCTGACAGACTTATTTCACTTAGCACAATATTCCCCAAGTCCCACCATGCTGTCTCAATGGGTAAGTGATCCTTCTTTTTTACTACTGCATAGCGTTTCATGGTGTAAATGTATCATAGGTTTGTTTGTGTGTGTGTGTGTGTGTGTGTGTGTGTGTGTGTGTGTGTGGCAGGAAATACAGAGTAGTGGCAAAAATACAGGCTTTGGAGGAATAACATTTGCATTTAGATCCCAAATCTGCCTCTTCCTACCATTTCCTCGAAAATAAGACAGTGTCTTATATTAATTTTTGCTCCCAAAGATGTGCTAGGTCTTATGTTCAGGGGATGTCTTATTTTTCCATGAAGAAGAATATGGTACACATTTATTGTTAAATGAAAATAAAGGGAATTTATTACCTGTATACGGTACGGTAGTACGGTAGTTGTCAACACAAACCAGACAAACTGTGAATCCTACAGTATCAAGAATTTACTCATTTATTCAATGACAATCATGTCATCATCTTCTGGAACATCATCATAACAATCCAATTCCTGAATTTCCTGGTGAATTTCTTGTGACTCCATTTCTTTTAGAATCAGTGGACCAAATCTCTCATGTTTAGCCTAGGGGGGCCTTATTTTCGGGGGGAAGCCTTATATTTCACTCAGAAGGAAACCTGTAAGCAGGTCTTATTTTCGGAGGATGTCTTATTTTCGGGGAAACATGGTAGCTATAAAAAAAGTTACATAACCTTTTTCTGCATCAGTTTTTTTTAATAAGAAAAATGGTATTCATAGTAATGTGATGTATATAAAGAGCCTAGTGGAGTACCAGGTACACACAAGACCACAGAAATGTCAGTTCTTATTCTCTATCCAAAGACTGTGGACAGAGTTTTCTTAAATTATTTGCAAGGCTTGACATCTGCATGACTGCATGAATGGATAACAGAATACGAAAACTATTAGGAAGAAGTGGGAATCTGGTGTCCCTTCCATCTCTTTAACTCAGTTATCGATCATGCTTGGTTTGCCCTTAAGTATACTGAGGAGAATAACACTGCAGAAAGTAGATGTTCAACATCCTCCTCTGTATCTTACTTCTGTATAATCCAATTCTCAGAGAATCCTATTTCAATACTTACTACCAAGTCTTTGTTCAATAGATAAAACTACTATGAAGTTTTGTTCTATAGATAAAATTACTATGAAGCCCAGCACTTGCTAATTGATGCTGAGCTAATCTTTTATACCTGATACAAGACTTTTTACTAAATAAAACATATCTTATTATCTATGTCCTTACCAATCCCTTTCATATAGGAAATTGGTTTATAACCAATATTTGGCTGAACAGATAAGGGGAAAAAATGTAAGCAGGTGGTCCAGCAATTATATCATTAAATAGCCATTTCTGTCAAGAAATACATGTCTGATAAACTTTTATTGTGTTGGTCACCTTCCCCCATCCCAAACCCTCTATGTACTTATAACTATTATTAATTGTCTTCATTCTCTTGGTTAAACATATTAATCTTTATTTTTTAGATTTGTTATTTTAACTTTTAAAAATCTTTGAGCATGATCATAAAGTAACCATATATATTTTTAGTAATGTTTTTCTTTCTTTAGCGAGGACATTGGCTAATTCACATTAATAGGAATGACTGCTTCCAAGTATCATATTATTTAATGCCCCTTATCACTTAATGATATGTCAAGGAATAATAAGTTCTATTGAGAGTAAGAATGAAAAATGCCACTATCAATGGGCATTGAGCTTCAGTTCACAAAGTCGTGTATATTTGAGGACAGAAAATGCACAAAAGTTCACATCGTTATTGTGTTTTCATCCACCATCACAAAAGCTTGAGTTAAACAAAACCACAATAATGGTTAAGATTTAAATCAAGTCCCAGATTGAGTCACAAGGGATTTAGAAGTACATATGGATAGTTTCAGAATAGTCACAGGGATATAAAGTATAGCAAAGAAAATATAGTCAATAATATCATGATAACTATGAATGGGGCCAGGTGGGTACATAAAACTTTGGAAGGACTATTCTGTAAAGTACATAATTTTCAAGTCACTATGCTATACATCTGAAACTAATACAGAATAATGTTAGATGTAAACTGTAATTGAAAAATTAATTAATTAATTAATTAATTGAAAGAGAAAGAAACTGGATCAGGTATACTAGTATTTCACATAAGTGTGAAAGACAGAGAGGCAGGGGTAAATTGGGATATTTTATTTCCTATCTTAGTGGTTTGCTATTCTATCTAACAAGTTAGGTATTAGTGGTTGAGGGTCTTACCTATCATACATATTCACTGTATACTAGTTTCCTTTGGAATATCTGAATGCTCATCCTGTTCTCTTCTCAAAGGAAAACATATAAAATGAAGATGACAGCTATCTTGCACTTTGGTCCCAAGGAAGGTCAAAAGGACTGGTTTCAGAGTCATATTTATGGGAATGTGGTATTATCAGGTTCCAATTTATCAATCATGTGTTTAAAATGAATCAGAACACAGGAGGCAGTGTGGTGGCCCGAGTTCTAATCCTGTATCTTCTTCTAATAGTTATCCCTGGACAAGGAATTTGATGCTGTCTAGACAGCAGTTACTGCCATTTTCCAAATAAAAACACTAGATTAGGGATGATTTTTAATTCCACTCCTAGCTGTAATGTTGCAGCAATACAAGCTCTTTATTTTTCTATTTAAACTTTTTCTCAACCAAGTATTTGAAAGTCCATTTTAAACTAAGCCATTTTAAACATTAGATGCCCTATACAGATTAAATAAGCAACATATGCAGAAACAGTTAATATAATTATTTGAGATTATTCATCATTATTGAAGTAGCAGGAAAAAAATCTAAAACTAGTAAAAGGCCTGTGGCCATGACTCTATAACATGGAATCACCAAACAACAGGTCATCAGGAGGTCCAGAGACCAGAACACTGGGGCCCCAGCAGGGGCATGCACCACCATTGGGGGCGTGGCCAGCCTACAAACCTCCAGGGCCCCAAACCTAGGCCTGCCTCACCCGCCCAGTGGAGACCTGCACCCTGATCTGAGGTGTGTTTGGCCTGCAAACCGCTGGTGCCCCAAACCCAGGCTGACATCGCCCCCCAGCCAGGACCTCCATCCCTCATGGAATCTGCCATTTATCAGCTTGCTGTCAGTGGCCTGACAGCCAGAAATCCCATTTACCTGCACCCAGGACCCAGACAGCAGGGCAGCGGGAGCCCCATTCCTCGTGGAACTGGCCTTTGGTCAGCTTGCTGTCAGCGGCCTGACAGCCAGGAATCCCATTCACCAGCACTCAGGACTCAGATGGGTTATTATTGTTTATTTATTAATAAATTTATATGTTACTTTCATATACATTTTTCTAATTTTCTTTAATCTCTGACACTTATATAATATTATAGAGAAAGGGCAAATAGTGAGATTAAAATATTTCTTCCAATTAATTCCCTTTCAATGTGCATGAATTCATGCACCAGGCCACTAGTGTAGAAATAAAATGGTAGATATTAAGAAAAAAATACATTTTAAGAGAAACATTTCCTAGCATTATGATGGTTGTTTTCAGTATTTTTTGCTTTTCTGCTAAATTTATTACATACATATCTTTCTATTTACATTTTATTCATATTTAACATGAAATGATTCAATACGCAGTCATAATTTGTGACATAATAGCAATTCACATATTCATAATTTGAATTTCAAATTTACTGTTGCACATTAATAATGAATATCACAAAAGAGAGTATTTGAGTTCTGATTTTGAATTGTTAAAAGATGAGTGTGATAATTTTCCCTGTTAGAATCTATGTAATTCTGGATGATATTAACAGTCTTTTTGGAAACCAAATATTTTATCGACTCAAAGCACAATATAACTAACCCTAGTAAATTTGTAAATAGGTGAGAAATTCAGTACCTGTGTACATTATAATTATAGAAGTTATGAAAGTGGAATGATTTAACCCAGAATGTTTAAGTTAAATGCACATTGGGTTAAAGGACATTTTGGGAATTATTGAATTCCCTAAAATGATATATCCATCTCTCCACTGCTCTTTAATTTTAATAGTTGCCTTTTATTTCTTATTTTCTATGCCTGGAACTGTGGTAGGTAACTTGTACATTTTCTTTCATTTGTTCAACCCAAAAGTGCCATGAGTTAAGTGCTATGCCACTTTTCAGAGGTGACTGAGCCTTTCCCAAGTTTACAAGACTAGAAAATGACAGAGATCAGACTCAAAGTGATGTCTTTTTTTTATTCCAAATGGGTGCTTTTTTTTTTATCATATGCACCCTTTTGGAAGACATAGATGTTTGAGATTACACTAATATACACTAGCTGAAGCTTACAGTCTGTATAGGATCTCTTCTCCAATGCTGTGCTTACTCCTTTCTTATGAAATTCCCAAAAAGCCGTAAAAGCCAGTATTATCTCCTTTTGGCAGGCGGCCAAAATGATGTGGAGAAAGGTTAACATTATAGAAAATATGTAAAAACAAGTCAAGATGGAGTCAGGATGCTTGCCACAACAAAAGGGTTAGTTATCAGCCCACCTGGATGCTCTTCCAAATGTCCTTCAGAAGAGTATCTTTGAGGATATTGTTTCATATATATCCTTTCTTAAAAAATCTGGTGTTATCTGTATGGGGCATCAAGCACTAAATTACTAAGTATTAAGTGTAATTCTGTATCTGTAATAGAGTCTGACACTTTCCCAACTTGTCTTGTTCTGACTCAGTCTCTTAGCTCTGAAAAACATGACATGCCTGGACTCTATACCATAGTAAAATTCAGTCTATACTGAACTCTTTACATCTACACAGATGACTCCACTTTTCCTAAAATTTGCACATACTGTCAGTGAGTGTGTATTACTTCTGTGCAGTAGTTTTGAGAACCAGGGAATAATTTACAACATTCTCCTCCCCCTGTTGTTGTAATGTGAGAAGCCTGTGTTGAGGTGAAGCCTCTATCACTCTGGGATTTTAAGTGACCATAAAGAATAGAATCCCCTGCTTAACTATGTTTTCCATGAGCCATGACTGAGAAATAACCTTTTGATCTGTTAAGCCACTGATATTTGTTGTTGTTTTTAAATAATAGAATAACCTAGTCTCTCCTGACTAATTCATTTATTTATTTATCAAAATGTTGAAATAATGTTGTGGAGATGTTCACCTTAGATAGGAGTAAACATGCCTACTTTCCTAAGACAAAACAAAAAGATGGATGAGGACCTGGATAGATTTGAAGGTAGAGAGAACAGAATAGTTAAGGAAGCCTCTGCCTGATGGTTTTTATTTTCTTAATGATGCTAGAGAGTTGGTAGGGAAATGTTTTTAACTAATACTTGCTTCCTACTGGGGACAATGCATTGTGTGTATGCTTCAGGAGAGACCCAAATTACTTGGGCATGGATATTCATATAGCTCTTGAATTGCTCATAGCCTAAGAGGAGTGATAATGCAGAGACATAAAAAAAAGTATGACACAAAGTGATCACAGCCATAAAAAAGATTGCTATTACAATGCAAGCAGAAGTGAGAAGGGAAAACCAGAGAAGGCTGCTTCAAGGAAGTAACGTTGAACTGGATCTAAAAATCATCATTTGAAGAAAACAGAAATGGGGGGAGATTTTAATATATAAAAACAGGGACAAAATAAAAAAATATTTGTGTTTCAAGGTGTGTATGAAGAATAGTGAGTGGTTTAGTGCATGTGAAGCAGGGGTTATGGGAAGAATGCAATAGGAAAGGAGCTTTGGGTCAGATCCTTGAAGTCTCTCAATGCCAGGATAAGTTCTTTTAGATTCTGATATCAAGGATGATCCATGCCAGGCAACTGAACAGAGGTGCTAAGATCAGAACTGCAAATCCAACATTGTACATAACATCTTCTCCTATATAAGATGTTTAGACAACTAATACTTCAATACTAAGTTTAAGAACAGGAAAAAACAAGCTAAAAATCCAATTGTCAAAAAACATACTCAAATATAAGTCACAGATAGTCAAAGTGAGGGTTTCCTAAATGTTTTCACCCACAAGAATCAGCCAGTCTACTAGTTAAAAACAAAAAGAGACCTGGTTGATTTTACTTAGTGTTTAGAGCATCAGCCCAAGCACCATAAGGTCATAGGTTTGATTCCTGGTCATGGGCCCATACCTGGGTTACAGGTTGGATCCTTGGCTTTGGTTGTAGTGCTTGCAGGAGGCAACTGATTGATGTGTCTCTCTCACATCAATGTTTCTATCTTTCTCCCTCTCTCCCTCCTTCCCTCTTTTACTCTCTCTAAAAATCAAGGGAAAAATTCCTTCAAGCTAGGATTAACAAACACAAAAAGAGATTTCTGGGCCATTCCCAGGCTTCTCTACCTAATAATCTATATATATTTTGCAAATACTCCAGGTAATTTTCAGAATCAAGCAAGTTTAGGAAACACCAATCTGATTGAAAACATAGAGGACAGCAGACATAGTTGCATAAAAATCCAGCATTTGCATTTGTGCATACATTCTTTTATTTCAAAAACAAAAGTATTAATTGAGTATCTTTCATGCCTGTCACTGTGCTGGGAATGGATGATGCAAGAGTTAGCAAGACAAAACCCTGCACTCTCAAAATCTGCATCCTACTAAGAAAAATAAAAAAATAGGAATTATATAATTAGCTCTTTACAATTATGTGGAATGCTACTGAGTATTTTAGTATGCCATGAAGGTGCATACTGGGAAGATCTGACTTCCTTAGGGGTGCCTGAAGGCTTATCTGAGGAAATAAAATTTAAGATGGCATTTGAATGATGAATAGGCATTAGCGAGGTGACAAGATGGAAAAGATCATTCCAGGCTGAAAAAAAGATCACTGGCATCTGCCTGGATAGAGAGAGTCCAGAAAAATCTTAGAGAATTCCATTGAAACTTGGCTACAGAAAAGGAGCTAAACAGTCAACATGAGCTATAGCCTACACTGGTGACACACTGATATATGCCCAGACTAAGTATGTGCCAACCAGACAGCACTCAGACCTTGGAATGCATCCCAGATTAGACTTCCGAAATTCCCCAGCCTTCTGACCTTTCCCATGAAACCAATATGCTTCAATACCAAGAGAACAATATTCCATTATCTTGCTCACATTTCTCAGTTAAACATTGTAAGTCAGTATAGCATAGTGGGAAAGTGTGTGAGTTTTAGAGCAAACAGACAAATTAAATCTAGCTCTATTACTTACTCACTATATGATTTTAAGAAATTCACTTAATCTTATTAAGCTTTAGTTTATCTAACTGTAAAATGAGGTTAATATTCATCTCTACCTCATAAGATGGTTTGAGAATTTACATATAAAGTAATTACTACAACTCTGCAGCATACCAAAAAATATATTTCCTGCTGACCTGACCAAAAAATAGGAATACCTATGCTTCATTCAGACTAAACAGCTATTGTGTTGGCTGTTGTCATTTTTTTATTTGGCAATCTAAGGTAAAAGATGTCAGTGCCCCTGACTGAATAGTTAAGTATTGTATGCTTTACACATTACTGCAGCATTCCGGTTGAAAATCACTGGTATAGTGAATAACAGCTTTGATCTTCACAGACGTGTTAGAATCTTATTCCACCACTTCTTTCCTGGATGACAATGGAACATATTTATTTACATTTCTGAGCCTTAATTTCATCATCCACAAAGTGGTGATAATAATACATACAATAAAGATGTGAGGAATAGAGATGATGTGTGAGCACTGCCTCATGCAGTGCCTGGCACATAGGCAATACTCTACAAATGGTAGTCATCATTAATGTCATTGGTATCAGTTCAGATTTCTGCCTCTAGTGAGCTCAGAATAAATTTTGTAGTATGACAGGCAATAGACCTGAAGGGAGAGCCAGAAGCCCTTGGAAAAGTCACTTCTCATACAATTTAATTTCCATGTGATATGAGGGAGTTATTGCTTTTCAAACTATCCTATATAATAAAGAGTTAATATGCAAATGGCCATCACACCCTCATGCCCTCGAGCCCTCATGCCAGGGTTGGGGGACCTGAGGCCATGCCCGCGCACCCTGGAGTCAGGGCCAGAGAACCTGAGGCTGGACTGGGGGACCTGAGACCAGGTTGGAGAACCTGAGGCCACAAATGGGGCTTGACTGGGGACCTGAGGCTGTGCCCCCCACCCTGCAGGGCTTGACTGGGGTGAGGCCAGCTGGGTCTGGATCTCGTGTGATTTCGAGGTGTGTGTAGCTAGGCAGAGACTTGACTCTGGGTTGCATGGCACACCCCAGACTCTGACAGGAGGGAGATTTTCATATACATTTTATTAATTTTCTTTCATCTCTGACACTTCTATTATAGAGAAAGGGCAAATAGCAATATTATAATATTCCTCTAATTAATTCCCTTTTAATGTGCACAAATTTCATGCACCAGGCCACTAGTCTATAATAAATGACTTTATAATCCCAATATATCATAAACCAATGCTTATGTAAAATACAAAGTCACACTCTTGGATGACACTGCAATACCAGATTGTTTTAAAATTGCTTTAAAAGTCCAGAAATTATTTTCAATTAGGTTTTGTATATAATATGAGATTCTATTTATGTGAAACTTCCAAAATAGAGAAATACATAGAGTTAGGAAGCAGGTTGGTCATTGCCAAGAGCTGGGGAAATGGGACAATGAGAAGCAACTGCTTAATAGGTATGGATTACCTTTGGGGGTGATGAAAATGTCTGGAATTATACAGAGATGATTGGTTGTACAACATTATGAATGTACTAACTGCCACTGAACTGTTAATTTAATATGATTAATGTATAAATTTATGTTATGTAAATTTTAGGAACAAAAAATTAAAAACATATGGTTATATGATTTTTTAAAATCCATAATTGCTTACTCATTCTCTGCACTTAGCACACTGTAGATAGATAACAGTGCCAGACCCAACTCCATACCATATACCACATATTGAATAGCAATGACTTTGATGATCTCTGATGCTCTCTCAGCTTAGACATACTGATGCTGAATGGAACTAACATCATTTCATGAGAATGGAACTAACATCATTTCATGAGAATGGCTTGTTTACTACAGAGGCAAAGAGGCTCAATTGTGTTTCCCAAAGAATGGTAAGTGTGGTGGAGATTATGATGGTAAAAGCTGTGATAATTCACCTTCAAATACATAACACTTGATGGGCTCCTTCAGGACAAGGATTTGTCTCATTGTTTTCTGAATCCTAGGGCCTGCCACAATGAACATTCCATAACATTTTAATAGCTGAAATTCAATAAAGAGTCTTTTCAAATGTCTTGAGATCTAGGCTATTTTTGTCCTACAGAATGCCTACAGGTTTTGGCTACATGTAGAAAAATCAATCTGTTGGGAGAGGAAGCAAAATAATTGAGTGAAAGTGTTGGGTATAGTCGCTATACATACACAGAATATTTTCCAGAAGGCTTTCAAAGAGTATGTGCTAGTAATTGATAAGGCTTGGACAAATCTGCATGTGAATGTTCAAGGGTAACCAGCAGTATCTTAGAAAAGCAACTGCAGAGTGTGTATGCAGCACAAGAAGCCAGCCCAGATTGGCACACATTTATGGGCTAGTGAGTATATTTGTGCATATATGTATGCACAAGTGTACTGGCATATGTACAAGCATGGGTATTAACTATAATAAAAGTGTCCTAATCTGAGGTGGTAGTGCATTGTCATTTTGATTTGCATATCTCAGATGATTAGTGACTTTGAGCATGTTTTCATATGTCTCTTGGCCTTCCTTTGAAAAGTATCTATTTAGATCTTTTGCCAATTTTTTGATTGGGTTGTTTATCTTCCTTTTGTTAAGTTGTATGAGTTCCCTGTAAATTTTGAAGATTAAACCCTTATCGGTGATAACATTGGTAAATATGTTCTCCAATGCAGTGGGCTTTTTTGTTGTATTGTTGATAGTTTCTTTTGTTGTGCAAAAGCTTTTTATTTTGATGTATTCCCATTTGTTTATTATGCTTTAGTTTCCATTGCCCCAGGAGCTGCATCAAAATGACAATGTGGTACCACCTCACATCTGTCAGAATGTCTATCATCAACAAATCAACAAACGTGCCTAGGATGATGCAGAGAAAAAAGAACCCTCATGAACGCCTGGTGGGAATGAAGACTGGTGCAGCCACTGTGGAGAACAGTATGGTATTTCCTCAAAAAACTAAAAATAGACCTCCCATTTGACCAAGTGATCCCACTTTTAGAAATATATCCCAAGAAACTAGAAACACCAATCAAAAAGGATATTTGCACTCCTATGTTCATAGCAGCACAATTCACCATAGCTGAGATTTGGAAACAGCCTACGTGCCCATCAGCATATGAGTAGATTAAAAAACTGTGGAACATCTTCACAATGGAATACTATGCTGCTATAAAAAAGAATTGAATTCTTACCATTTGCAACAGAATGAATGGAACTGGAGAGCATTATGCTAATTGAAATAAACCAGTCAGAGAAAGAAAAATATCACATGATCTCACTCATTTATGGAATACTAGAGGCCTGGTGCACAAAAATTCTTGCATGGAGGGGGTGTCCCTTCAGCCCAGCCTGCACCCTCTCCAATCTGAGACCCTTCAAGGGATGGCCTATTGTCAGTTGAGGCCCAATCTGCAGTAGGACATTCCTCTCACAATCCAGAACCACTGGCTCCTAATTGCTCACTTGCTTGACTGCCTAATTACCTCTACTGCCCCCCCAGCTGGCCTGATCACCCCAACTGCAACCCCCCCCCCTCCGCTGGCATAGTCACCCCCAACTGTCTGCACCAACCTGTCACCTCTGCTGGCCTGGTTGCTTCTTAGCGGCCCCCCCCCCCCACCCCCGTTGGCTTGGTCACCTTCAACTGCCCCCCTGCTGGCCTGTCGCCTCTAACTGCTCCCCTGCTGGCCTGGTTGCCCCTTACTGCCCCCTCTGCTGGTGTGGTAGCCCCCAACTGCCCCCCACTGCTGGCCTGGTTGCCCCTCAATGCCCCCCCTGCCAGCCTGGTCACCATGAACTGCCTGGTCACCCCACACAGCCTGTTCGGTCATTTGTTCAGTTGTTTCAGATGTGATGGTCACTTAGCTATATATATATATATATATATTGAACAACATAAACTGATGAACAAAAAGAGATCCAGAGACAGAGAGACAGAGAAGCATTGATCAGACAGTCAAACCTCAGAGGGAAGGTAGGGAGGGGTGGAGAATGGAGGTGAGGGGGATAGATCAACCAAAGGACTTATGTGCATACATACAAGCCTAACCAATGGACACAGACAACAGGGGGTGAGGGCATAAGTGGGGGGTGGGGGGGTAATGGGGTGATAAGGACACATATGTAATACCTTAATAAATAAAGAAAAAAACAGTTTATTGTTTTAAGTTTTACATATGTCTCCTTTTTTTCAAATTGACTCCCCGCCCGGCCCCAGCCATTCTCACCTCGGGCAAGCCCCCACTGCCCCATTGGTTATGCTATGCCATACCTTAATCAATAAAGAAAAAAATGTAATTGACCTTATCTGAGAATTCAGACTAATGCTTTCCCGTCTTGCCTTTTCATTGGCAATTTGTTTGTCACTTGCCATTAGGTTGAAAGCTATGTGAAAGCAGGAGCTCATTATAATTCCAGTACATGAAATAGGACCTCACACAAGGTAGCACCTGAGAAATATTTATTGAAAGAGCTAATTCATAGACAGCATAGTCTGCACACAGTAAATACTCAGTAATCGTTAACCATCATTGTGATCATAATATCTTGTGTGTAGTAAGAGCTCAACAAATTATAATTGAATTTTAAATTCTAAATTAGATGGTTACTTATGCAGTGATTTTATTTCTTATTTGGAGGACTAGTTTTTAATGCTCACCTGAGAATATTTTTCCATTGATTTTTAGAGAGAGTGGAAGGGAGGGGGAGAGACAGAGAGAAAGAAATGTCAATGTGAGAAAGACACATCCATTGGTTGCCTCCAGGACATGCCTGACCAGGGCCAGGAACAAGCCTGCAACCAAGATACGTATCCTTGATGTTGACCAGAATCAAACCAGGACCCTTCAGTATACAGGCCAATGTTCTATCCATTGAGCCAACCCGGCTAGGGCTCTGTTTGTTCTTATTAAATAAACTTTATTGAGGTACAATTTACATAAAATAAAATACACTTATTTTAACTGCCCAGTTAAATGTTTTTTGACAAATATATGAACCCATGTAATCACCACCACAGGCAAGCTACAGAATAGTATTTCCATTATGCCACAAAGTTCATTCTGGCTCATTTAAAGTAATTTCCCCACCATAGCTTCAAACAACTATTGATCTATTTTCTGTCATTATAGGTTAGTGTTGTCTGTTTTCAAATTCCATATAAATTTCATGTATACTCCTTTGTATCTGGCTTCTTTCACTCAGCATAATAGTTTTGAGGTTCATCTATGTTATTGCAAATATCAGTATGCCATTCCTTTATACATTCTTTTTTGATGGACATTTGTATTGGCATTTCCAATTTTTGGCTATTACAACAAAGCTGATATAAACATCTGTGTACAAATCTTAGCATAGACATATGACTTGATTTCTCTAGGGTAAAAATCTAGAGAGTAGAACAATTGGATTCTGTGCTAAGTGCATGTTTAACTTTATGAGAAACTGTCAAATATTTCTCCAAAATGACTGTAGAAAATAAAATTACACAGAATTTCTATTTGTGGTCTTGATGGAATAAATAGCACCATACTTGCCTTCGTACAGTAAACAACTAGTAAGTTAGACAAAAATAAATAAAACAGCTAAAAGTAAATAAAATTTTTTTTAAAAAATCAGTAAAATAAAAACAAATGGAACAACTGTTTTCAGATATTGGACACCAGGTAGCACGGAAATGAGTTCTCTGAGAGAAGTTAAACAATAGGGTTTAGTCCTATGATCACTCTAATGTGTCAGATAACATTACCCATCGTTAGATGTTAGCCATCATTATAATTAGATGATGGCTTGCACACAGTAGGTACTCAAAAATGATTCCTTAATCTAAATCAAAATTAAGCAGTGTTTTAAATGTATATGCTTTATTATTTTAGAGTCTTTAAAAAAAACTTTGCATTTTGAGCAATGCCAAACCTACATAAAAGTAGCAAGAAAAATTATAAAGAACTCCCATATACAGCAGTTCCCCTCTTTTCTTGGGGGATTTGTTCCAAGATCCATAAAACTGCAATAGTAATGAATCCTATATAACTATCCCCAAACATACATACAGACAGATATATCTATGCTAAAGTTTAAATGATAAATTAGGCATAGTAAAATATTAGCAATAAAGTTATAAAATAGAACAATTATAACAATATTAGAGGCTCCATGTATGAATTTGTGCATGGATGGGGTCCTTGGGGTGGCATGCGGAAATCGGGCCCTAGCTTGTGGTCCCAGCCTCACAGCCTCGCAGCCGCGTGGCATCTCACCTTGGCCTGGCGCCTCCTTGTCACCTGCTCCACCTGTGGGGTGATGGATCAGGCCTGACCCCTCACCCAGCTCCTTCAGAACCTGGGAGCCAGGCGGCAGCCCCACACTGCAGCTGGTGCAGGGCTATCAGTCGGGGCAATCTGGTCCCCTGCTCATACCTGCCTTGGCCTGGCACTGCCCGCTCACATGCTACACTATCCCGCCATGGTCCGGATCTCCTCAGGGCCTCTGGGCCCATCAGGCCAGCAGTGCCTCCATTGCCTCCTGCTGCCAGCTCTGCAGACACCAGCCATGCTCTGTGCCGCCCCCTGGTGGTCAGCACACATCATAGTGAATCCTCGAACTCTGGGTCTCCCTGTCAAATTCTCCTATGGTGGAACAACCGCCTGAGGGAACAATTTGCATATTAAGATTTTATATATAGGATACTATAACAAAAGTTATGTGAATGTGTTCTCTCTCAAAATATTTTATTTTACTCTAGTCATTCTTTTTTTATATGAGATGATACAATGCCTATGTGATGAGATGAAGTGAGGATGTAGGCGACTATTGACCTGTTGATATGTAACAAGCACTTTAGCACTTTCAGCTTCTATTTGGCATATTCCAACTGGTAGCACCCGCATTCTTGTGCTTTGGTATCACTATTATGTAAAATAAGAATAACCTCGACAGGTACTAAGTGACTAATGGGTGAATATGCTGGACAAAGAGATGATAAACATTGCAGGCCAGATGAGCTGAGCTGCATGAGATTTCAACACATTACTCAGAACAGCACACAATTTAAAACGTATTAATTGTTTATTTTTGTAATTTTCCATTTAGTATTTTCGGACCATAGTTGACCATGGGTACTTGAAAGTATGGAAAACCAAACCACCAATAAGGGTGGACTATTGCATCCTTTCCACAGAGATCCCAGTTAAGTTTTACCAGGTGTCCCCATAAATTTTTTTCTAGCAAAAGGGTCCAATCTGGGATCACAGGTTGCATCTTGTTGATATATCTTTCCAGTCTCTTTTAATGTGAAATGATTCCATGACTCTTCCTTGATTTTTATGATCATGATTTTTTTTAAAGGTTACACCTGTCATTTTGGAGAATATCCTTTCTTATGAGTTTGCCTAAGTTTTCCTCATGATTAGATTCAAGCTATTCACAAGAGTGACGTTGTGTTCTCATTTCGTCCTATCATATGGTACATGATGTTGATTTGTAAGCCTAAGGTGGTGTTAAATCTTGTCACTGATTAAAATCGTATCTGCCCTGTTTTTCTACCATGCAGTAACTTTTTGTTCTTCTTCATAAGGAATGAGTGTTTTAGGGAAGATATTTTGGAACTATGAGAAATCCCATCACTCATCCTATTCTCACCCACTAGTCTTAGCATCTGTTGTTATATCTTACCTGAATTAATTATTTCTATGATTGTTGTCAAATGGTTATATACTAATTTTGTCATTTCTTCTTCATTTATTAGTTAAACTTCTATTGTAAGATAGAGCTTCATCTTTTTCTCCACTTATGTATTCATTTATTTCCATGTGAATGGATTCATGGGTTTTCATTTTTAATGAGTTATAAGCCATTACTATTTTGGATATTGCCAATATGAACCTCTTTAAGTTCATCTTTGTATCCTTTTGACATATTCTCATCATTCTTAGAGAACTTCCTTATTTTGGAAACACTAAAAGGTTCCAGGTTCAGGTTTATCTGGTTCTTTTCTTTCCCTAATCCTAGATCTAGTTATTTCTCAAAGGCAATCTCGCTGCTTTTATTGGACAATATGTGGTACTTAGAAACCAATATCTGGACACTAAGTGTGTTTATTGTTACCAGGGTATCACTGCTCCCAGGACTGCTCAATGAATAGAGTTAGGAGATATATGTGGATATATGTATGAGTGTATGTGTATGTATATATAAAAGTATATGTATACACATTTAAATTTATATTTATTTCTACATTGTAT
Organism: Pipistrellus hanaki; assembly: GCF_964339955.1. Classification (NCBI taxonomy): domain Eukaryota; kingdom Metazoa; phylum Chordata; class Mammalia; order Chiroptera; family Vespertilionidae; genus Pipistrellus; species Pipistrellus hanaki. Next base: position 15,735,201 of record NC_140524.1, on the reverse strand, counting down.
ATGTTAAATATACAAGGAGTTTATATCAATAGCTCTAATTTCTACCCAACATCTTAAGATTCAATCTAGCTTTACCTCTTTACATATTTTTAACTTCTTTCTTGAACATTAAAAAAAATGGCTCCCATTGGCTTCAGCGTATTTATTGATTTTCTTAAAATACTTACTTAATATATTTATTCATTTGCTTGAACTCCTTTTACATATATTACATTTCCTATCCCTGCCAAGCCTTTGCATAGCTTGCACATTCTCCTTGAATGAGTCTCAGCTACTACTGGAGTACCTTCCCATTATGTTCAAGTTTGCCTAATGGCTTTTTTACAAAGGAGGAAGACAAGAAGAGGGTGAAAGAAGAAAGGAAAGAAGATAGGTTTTTTTATAAATGTAATTTTTAAGGTTACTTGAAAGGATCATAGAGTATAGTTATAGTAAACTTATTGTACATATTACTCAAGAGAAAAGTTACAAAGTCAGTTTAAGGTGAAAATCAAGTATCATTATACTCACACTTGAAAATCCTTTAAGATACTACCATCTTGAAGACTTATATACCATCCCTAAATAAGTCCACCACAACTGTTGTTTTTTTCTCCAGATTTGGAACATAGCTGTGTTGTTATTTTTGTTGTTGTTGTTAGTTTCTGTTTTTGTTTTTGGTTAAGCACTAGAATAACTAGTTTGGCTTCAATATAAAAGCCATGTTGTCTAAAAATTAGATGCAGCATGGCCATATCCTCAATTCATTTGCAGCAAATGAGAACTGAGACCAACTAAGTGTCCAGACTCTCAGTTCACACTCACTTCTGGACACAAACTCCTTTAGAAAAAAATGTGGTCACAATTGCTCAAACTATTTTTTTAATCAATTCCCAGTTTCCTGACCCCTATTTATGTTTTCAACTAATTATTTATTTATTTACCAAGCATTTGCTGAGCTACTACTATATGTTAGGCAATATTATAAGTATATGGGATACAAATGCAAACAAAACAGACAAAAGTCCTTATCCACATGGAGCTTACCTTCCAATAAGTGGGGGAGACAGAGAAGCAAACAAATTTGTAGAGTGGAAGATGATGACAAGTGCTATGGAGAGAAATAAAGTAACATTATGGAATAACTGGTTGGCTACCTCTTTAAAAATTAGCTGCTCACAGATGGTTCATCTGAACAGCTGTCACATAAATTGAAATCTGAATGACAAGATGGTGTCAATCACTTGAAGGCCATGGTGAAGAGTGCCACAAGAAAGAAGAGAGAACAACTAGAGTCAAGGTTCTAAGTCAGTAAGGAGTTTGATGTGTACTAGGGAAGGAAAAGGAGAACAGTTTGGCAAAGAAGAACATGTCATGAGGTGGTGGTGATGAGGTGAGAAAAGATAAACACAAGAGCACTGGGTAGATGGAAAATGAATGTACCCAGGAGAAAATGCTGATATGCCAACTCCCATAATTTTTCCAAGCATCTGAGGCATCTGTTAAAGCAGTGTTAAACATTAATACACATCAGAATCCCCTGGAGGCCTTGTCAAAACACAGATTTCTGTGTTCTAACCCCAGACTTTCTGATTCAGTAGGCCTGGATTAGAGTCTGAGAATGTGTATTCTTAAGTTTCAAAGTGCTACTGATACCGGTCCAAGCACCACTCTTTGAGAATCACTGTGCCAATATCTTAAATCCACAAACTAAGATATATGGACTTAGTTTATGTATATAAAGTATATAATATATGCTTCTATAAAGAATATTGAGCACTATTTTAGACAAACTTTGTGAGTACACTTTGATTTAGAAGAAAAAAAAAACACACCAGTGTTTTCTTTACATGGATTTTTCTTACCCAGAACTCTATAAAAATATTAAAAATAACATTAAATTATAATGAAGGTATATCTGCGGAGAGTTCAGATAATAGACTCCAGGTACATTTTTTTGAAAGGCACAGTTTTAAGGCCACCCTTCTTAGGCATCAGGCAATGGCGAATGCATTTTATGTTTCATCGGAAGTACCAATTTTAGCTGGGGTGAGTATGCATAGTACAGTAGTTGAGAAAATTCACTCTTCCAGTCCTGTGAAGTAGAGGGTTGAGGGGTAGAAGAGACAGGCTAAAAGTCTTATGAGATATTTCCCAGGGTGTGAAAGAAATAAGGAGGGCATGAACCAGAGCAGTGATGGACAACCAGTAACTATTGCTACAAAGCAAGGAAATGCTAAGTAAAAGATGAGAGTTTGGGAAATGAGCTCAGATCTAGTTAAGCAGAAGTACTTTTATTATGACCCTCACACTCTGTTTACTCACAAATGCACACACTTTACCTTTGAAGCTATAATAAATATGCACAATTGAACATAGAAATCAAACTTTTCATTTAACAAGATAGGTATTAACAGTTACCCTCTGATAGCTTTCCATTTCATTTAGGTAAAAGACAAAGTCCTCCAAATGGCCTGCAAGTCTATTCATAAATTGGCTACTCTGTTTAACTCTTTGACCATGAGACTTTACACTGTCCCTCAAAAATACCAAACACACTCCTGCCTCAGGCACTTCTCAGTTGTTTTACCTTTGCCTGGAACCTTCCTTCAGATATTCTTATAACTCTGTCTCAGCCTTCTCAGTGGAACCTTCTTTGATCATCTTATTTAAAATTGTAACTCCTCAGTCCTGCTATCCCCTTTATTCCTTTACTTTTCTCCATGGCACTTAACACCTTCTAATGCACTGTATAATATGCTCATTTTGTTTGTCTTCCCATCTGGAATGCAAGTTCCAGAAGAGAAGATATTCCTTGTTCTTGGAATCTTTTTTTAAATATATTTTATTGATTTTTTTACAGAGGAAGGGAGAGAGATGGAGAGCTAGAAACGTCGATGAGAGAGAAACATCAACCAGCTGCCTCTTGCACATCCCCTGACTGGAATCGAACCCGGGACCTTTCAGTCCACAGACCAACGCTCTACCACTGAGCCAAACCGGTTTCGGCTGTTCTTGGAATCTTTGAGATACACTTGGAAATATTTCAATACATTATTTTTGTTTGCTTAAGATCAAGAGTTAGTTTTATCATCCTACAAAAGTCTTCTATAATTTCCCCAGGCAAACAAAGGTACTATTTTATTCTTACACTGGAGGCCCAGTGCATGAAATTCATGCGTTCTGTGAGGATCCCTTAGCACGGCCTGTGCCCTCTTGCTGTCTGGGAGCCCTCGGGGATGTCTGATAGTTGGACATCCTTAGCACTGCTGCAGAGGTGGGAAAAGCTCCAAACACCACACTGGGCTCACCAGGCATGAGCTCGGCTTCTGGCTGAGTGGTGCTTCCCCTGTGGGAGTGCACTGCATTGAGCATCTGCCATCTGGTGGTCAGTGTGCATCATAGTGACTGGTCATTCTGCAGTTCAGTTGATTTGCATATTAGCTTTTTCCCGGCGTATAAGACGACTTTTGAAACGAAAAAAAGCCTGCTCAGATTGGCCAGAGTCAGAGAGGCGGTCTATTAAAAAAAGAACTGGTGTTGCCTCGGAAGTGGGGGGTAGTCTTATATAGTGAATATAAGCCTAAACCTATGTTTTAACTGTAAAATTAGGGGGTCGTCTTATATGCCTGGTCGTCTTAGACGCCGGAAAATATGGTATATAGGATTCTGTAGATATTCCATTAGAGCAGCATCTCACTATATTTTGGGCTTAAATTCATGTATATATCTTCCTTTTTTACTGTAAGATCTTTGAGAGTAAACATCTTGTATTTAACATCTCTGCTTCACATAGTGTCTGGCAAAAGAAAGCACCCCAGAGGAGTGAATGACTATTACCAGAGAAGTTAACAAGGCTTTCTTTGAGGAGGCTATTTAGACTTGATTCTAATAGATGAGAAGTAATTTTCCAAGAAGGAAGGTGAAGAACTCTTATCCTGTCCCTCAAAAGAAAAGAAATTGGTTACATTTACCCCTTAGGTATTTCTCTTGAGTTGCTTATTGTAATAGAATCACTTTGTTCTTTATGTAGACTTGTGGGTTCCGCAGGGAGGAAGAGGGAAAGACACACCTTCCCTGATATATCATTCTTTTTTATGGTGCTTTGCCCAGTTACTTGTGCCACAGTTTGAGATAATGCAAGGGGGATAGGAGGATTTAATTAGATATGCTCAGACATTTCAAAGGGCTTACAGAAGGGGATAAAGTTGACATTTTATGATGCATATTATCCAGGAACCTTAAACACTTTTGCCCACTCCTGGAAGAGGGGGCAAATGTTCTCTAAATACCATGTGAACTATAATCTAGCCCCTCATAGGATCTCTTCCAACTCCTTTTGATATTCTTTTTTATGAACACATTTGATCTGTCCTATGGCCTCACTCATCTAGAAGGTGATTCAGACAAACTAACTGAGGATCCTGAAGCTCCATTTCCAATAACCAACTCTAGCTGTTGCATCCCTGGATAAACATCTGGGTTTAAACAATGTTTCTAAACATAGCTTTACATTTCAGATTATAACATTTGAATTTCTCAGTAGGCTTTGTGAATACAGGTGGGGAAGATTCAGATATTATTTTGAATACAAAAGATCACAGTTTGATAGAAAACATTTAAGATACCTTGGCACTGATACATATTTTTGTGTTCTTGTGTTCATTAAAATGCCATGTTTGTGAGAACCAGTCACCTAGTTGACAAAATATCAGGGTTGATATCAGAAAAGAAAGAATTATTATTGAAGGGTCTATTTTTGTATTTTTCAAACAAGAGATTGAATAACTAAGGTCAAGGCATTATGTTGATAATGCCATCCTTCATGACATCGCTCAGTTCTGCTGAGTCTTTTTTCCATGTACTTATTATTGTAAAATATAAAATCTCCTGTTGAATTTTGTTGAAACTGACTGCCACAATTTGATATTATTGAAATTGAAAGTTAGACAAAACAGATAGACTTGCCTTAACAGCATATGGGGAGTAGATATTCATTTTTACTATTATTGTACCTTGGCCATGAATTTGTTATCTGTACAAATATCTAGTCCATTTATTCTAGTCTAGGTCTCTAAGGGAAAACAGCAGGAGCAACAAAGTTCTAGTTATTCTGATCATCATTATGATCAAACTATTCCATAGTTGTCTATTTTCCCTAGAGAATAATTGACTTGCCCATTTTACTGCCAATCATACTGTGACTTACTTGGATTGGCTCAAATGGTTTAGCATCAAAAGGGTATCCCTTTACCATACATAGAGTAGCAGACACCGCATAGGTCCAGGCTGCTTTTATTTATTCACTCAAAATCCACTCACTGAGTCACAGTAATTGAGCTTCACACATATTTCCTATAATTCAAGCAGTTTAGCAGGGAAGGCAGATATATAAACAGATAACTAGAATACAATATTAAAAGTACACAAAATATCTTGAGATACTGAAGAAAGGTTACTAACCCTAACTATAGGGGCCTGGCTGCATATAATAACTACAGTATACATGGATTATGCTGATAACTCAGAATTATTACCATCTTGGAGAACTCCAATATTTATTTCACATTCAGCAGACCTTTCTTATAAAACTATATGTACCAAGCACTATGATAGGTAAAGAATATTTAGTGATAAATTGGACATAGTCCTTGCCAAAAGGAACTTTTAACCTGGAGATAGGGGACACATATAGAAACAACTACAATAGAAGGTAGTTTTTAAAATATCATATTAGAAAAAATGCAGAGGACATAGAGAAAAATGACATGAATGCTGCCCAAGAGGCATTGGGGAAGGTTGCATGAAGGAAGTAGCAATTAACCTGAGACTTAAAAATTATATAAGATTTTTGATAGACCAAGAAGGATGAATGTGTACTCAATGCAGAGAAAAGTACATGCAACATTATAGGAGCATTGTCATCCCTAGAATATTGGGTGGAAAGCAGTCATCTGGTTAACTTGGAGCATGAATTGTCATGGGCAATTAGATGAGAGATAGATTAAGATGTAAGATAAGGTTATATTATGAAGATCATTGAATACCAAGATTAAAAAATTGCATTTTACAAAGGTATCTGTGTTATAGGAAGATGTATGAGAGGCAGGTATGAGGTGGTATAGAAATCATGAGATTTAACCTCGCCACTGTTTAGCTGAAAGACCCAGAGTAAGCTGTTTAACCTCTCTGAACTTGCTTCTGCATTTATAATATGAACTATTACCAGTCATATGCTAAAAATGAGAGCATTAAATCAATGACAAAGGTGAACTACCTAAAAATGTATAAAATATAGTAAATTCTCAGTGCATGATGTCAGAATCAGGATAACTAGAATCATTGTGAATGCTAGATTAGTGAGATTAGAAGAATTGTTAGGATGCAATTGCAAAAAAGTTCAACTGAGAAATGCTGAGGCATAAACTAGAGTAGTGGGAATAAAATGGAGGTAGCACAAGCAAGCAACCCTGATCTTGGAAATGAATAGAGGGAGAAGCAGAGAAGGAGGAATGTATCTCAAATGCTTACAATCTATTATATGGATGGATGGAAATGGTGCAAAAACCGAATCAATGTGGAGTGTGTGCCTGGGGAGGGATGGTGTTTGTGCCTGCACTAAGGCACAACATCTCAAATGGCTGCTTATAATATGACTAGTGGCTCGGTGCAAGGCCTGTACCATCTCACAATCTGGGACTGCTGGCTCCTAATCACTCACCTGCCTGCATACCTGATCACCCCTTACCACACTGCCTGCCAGCCTGACTGCCCCAAACTGCCCCCCCCAACTGGCCAGCTTGCCTAAAACTGCTCCCTCCCCCCATCGGCCTGCTTGCCCCCAACTGCCCCACCTGTGAATCTGATCGCTCCCAACTGCCCCCCACTGCCATCCTGCTCAACCCCAAATGGCCCCCTTGCCAGCCTGATCACCCCCAACTGCCCTCCCCTCCTGGCCTGATCACCCCTAACTGCCTCTGCCTTGGCCCCACCACCATGGCTTTGTCTGGAAGGATGTCTGGAAGGTCTCTAGGTCTTATTAGCATATTACCTTTTTATTAGTATAGATACTGTCAGAACTTATGTATACTCTTTTGCCAAGCCCAGGAGTTAGAACATAATGACATTATATCCTGGCCAACTCCTGTTGATGTGTTCTCTTTGGCAATGTTTAGCTAGAGAGCCATATCCTATATTTCCCTTGGTACATTTTTCCTTATGTCTGTCTTACTTGCCTCTTCTTGACATCAGAAAGTTAAGGTCTTGAGAGTTTATATTTGAGTCTGGGAAAAGGTGGCCACGTGGCCAGCTTTCAATGTTGCCTTTAAGTAAAAAGGAATTGCCAAAGATTACACATAATTTTTCATAGATCATCCTTCCTATGGCTTGTTGGCTATATGTAGGTAATATTTCTTGAGTTCCCCATTCATCAGGGCCTACACTATAGATGATAGATAGATGATTGAAAAATGATAGATAGATAGATAGATAGATAGATAGATAGATAGATGATAATAGATTTTTGATAGACAAATAATTTTTCATATATATAATCTTTACAATATTCCTGCAAAGTAGGTACCAGTATTAATCTGGTATGGCTAATTATGTTTATGTAAAAGTCCAGGTGTGGAGTAGGGGGAAAAACACACACAAGCATACAAGAGGGATATGAAGAGTTAAGAGCAAGCTGCAACATGAGATAGTGTCCAGGAAAAGCCTCACTAAGAAAATGGCATTTGAGTAAATAAAGTAAAGGAGCACTCCATGAGCTATGCAAGGAAGAGCACTCTAGAAGAGGGAACACCAAGTGCCAAGGTTTCAGTCAGAGGTGGCATGGCATGTCTGAGAAACAGCAAGAGTACCATTGTGACTGAAATGGCATATGAGACAGGGGAAGAGTAGTAGAAGGTGAGTTAAGGGAAGTAAAGGGGAGACACTGATTATTACCAGATTTAAGGACTTTAGCTTCTTCTCTGAGAAAGATATGAGCCACTTGAAGATTTTGAAGAGGAGTGACATGACCTAATTTCCATGTTAATTTCTCTGTTAATAGATTCATCTTGGCTGCTATATTCACAATATACTGGGATTAGAGGATAAGGGATGAAGCAGAGGGACCAAACACCACAAAGGTGGTGAAAGACAAAACCAATGGGCCAGTATTGATTGATTGCCTCTCAGTTCCAAAATCAATGTGGTTTCTTGCTCTTCCTTGGACCCAAACTGATATACCTAGGTTACTTAAACTACATTATTTGTTTGAAATACTAGTATCTCTCCCCCTACTCCCTCCAGTCCTAAATATATAATCTTCGAGGGAAGCTGTGGGAGTAATTGGTGTTAGTCCAAGATTCAACCATCATGGGTCCCATCATTCCTCAATTGATTTTTATATGGATCTATCACTAACAAAGCTATAACTTTGTTTGAAGTGTTCTCCAGCTTAAAAAAATCAATTCATGTAATGTACCTTTAGATTAAGACATAATAGAAAAAAATATGTAATGATGATGAAAACTGGCTATAGAAAAATTAAATATTCAAAGTGTTATTCCAGGTAACAGTACATAGATTTCACTATTGTTTCTTTTGAAAAAAAATAGACTAATATTGTTAAAATATGAAAATAAATGCTAGTTAGAATAACTAAGAGTAATTATGCACTTCACAAACACATAATTGAGAAAATAATAACTAAATGATGGAGAAAAACTATCAGTTTTGCTTTCAGAAGAAAAGTCAAATGATGCTTCACCCAGAAATACTTATGTAATCAATACTTAATGAACTGCCAAATGCAGTGCTTCCCTTAATTTCCAGCAGGTATTATAAGCACAAAAAATCATGTTACTTTAAGTGAGGAAAAACTCAAAACTATTACAGAGAAGCAAAGTCTATGCTATTTTACCATAATGTTTTTTCCTTCCAGACATTCTAAATGCCTATAATTTTAGTCACCAAGACCGTGATATAACGTTGAAAGCTGAAGTAAATTCTTATCTTTTCTATTATAGGACACAGATTCACCTGATATTTGGGTTTCTGGCATCTTGGTTTTTCAAGCTGGTATCACAAATGCAAGGACACAACACTCCATTTAATCAGAGCTGATAATTGAACTTTGTGTGAACAGCATAGTCAATTAACTTATATCAAAATTGTTATTTTAAAGTAAAAAAACAAAACAAAAAAACTTCCACACAATACAAGATAAACCAAACTTATAATGGAAAAAAAATTTAAATACATTATTAGAAGCAGTAGACATAAATATTTGTAGCTTTAAAAAAAATCCATCCACAATAGATATGGCTGATACCAGGTGCTTACTGAAAGTTCAATGAGGGGAAACCGGATATATATTAATCTTTGTACTCTCAGTACTCACCTAAGTGCCTGGCATGTAAGAGAGCCTCAACATATCTTAGATTAAATATGTTGTATAATGAGATAAATGTTATATGGTAAATGTGTCAATTGGACTGAGATAACAGTTAAGAAGCAGCATGTAACATACTGTTTCCCAAATATCAGTCATTCCTGAGACACCAGCTACTTACCATATCCCTTATACCAACCATTTTATTACTTAAATAACATTATTCTTGTAATTGACCCATATTTTTATATAAACAAATTAGGCTTTATCTTAGTTCATAATACCAATAAAATCAGAGGTATTCTATGCTAATTATATTTTGACAAGCATGAAAATAAATGCATACATTTCAAATTTAAAAGATTCCTACATTACCATTCCCAAACATCTCATGGTTCACCAATTTTAAATGTCACCTTACTTTGTGAAATCCTGGTATAATGCAAAGGGCACAGATTCTGAAATCATACAGCACTTGGTTCTAATTCCATCTCTGCCACTTCCTAGCTTTGTAACCTGAGGAAAGTTACTTAACCTACTGAGTTCCACCACAAAGCGAGTGCTCTTCATGCAGGAAATGCTTCTTTCCCTTTGGGGCAACATGGCAGATGCTGGAAACACAAATATGACATGAAGCTGGTCTTTATTGGGTTCACATTCTAGCTGGGGAATTCAACACAGCAAAGCATTTACATAGAGCCCTCTGTGATACATAAACATCATTTTTATTTTTTTGCACTTTGAGGGCTAAGGGATAAGGGTTTTCACAGTGAATTAAAGGTTGTTCATAAACACACAACCCAATCCTGCAAACATGTCTCTCAGAGTGGTGCAGAGCATGTGGTGGCCTGCAGTATGCACACCATGAGGGTTCACGCTTTGCTTGCCTGATCCAGGGGGCCACAAGGCTGGCACCTTCACTGGGCTCTAGCTCCAATCTACTCTCAGTGGGCGAATTCACAGAGAATCATGAAAGGATAACAACAGAAAATGGTATTGGAGCAGTGAGAATCAGCTATCTTGCACAGGAATGTTTGTGAGATGTTGTTTACTGCAGTCAGCCTGAAATTAGGACAAAATTGAACAAACAAGTTTGTTGTTTTGGAAAGTGTTAAAGCTGCTAATAAACTCTATTCTCCTTATAAGGAGAAGTTACTGAAATTAAGGAAGTATTTGCAGAAAATCCAGGACTTATGAACAAATCTTATTATGAAGATGGCTGGCTGTTCAAGATGACACTGCTTAAGTGACCCTTCAGAACTAGATGAACCAATGACACTCCTTAAGTAACCCTTCAGAACTAGATGAACCAATGAGCGAAGAAGCATATGAAAAATACATTAAATCTATGGAGGAGTGAAAATGGGACTCCCCTACCCCCCACCCCCAACTAAAGTAGTATGAAGCAAACAAACAAAAAGGTTGATCATAATATGGCCCATCTCTCTGTAGATAAATGGTAGTAAGAACTGGAACTTTTTCTTCTTAGTTTATAATTATGGTTCACATTTTTATTCTTTCAGTATTTAGTATTTGAACTATTCCCCAAAACATTTGAGACAGATTAGAAGTTTTAGAGAATGCAAATCTGGACAATCAAGGGATTAACTGGAACAGGAACTATTTAAAGTCAGCAGAAAGAGAAAATTCTACCAGACAGCTGAATCAAGTCAATGACTGCAGTTTGGCACTGAATTGGATACCAAGGTTCCTGGCAAGGAAAGTCCAAAAAGGGAAGCACCGTGGATCTTTTATTTTATCATTGCTCAAAGAAAGCACACACATTGGCTTACAGAAACAAGCTTTATTTCTGTAGAAAGAAAATCTGAGATATCATGTGTCCCTGTGTAAGAAGCACCAAGAAGCACAGTGGTCAATATTTTCCACTATAACTCTACAAAAGACACAGAAGCACTGTTCACAAATAGGCCATTCTTGTCTAGACCCTTTAAAGAATTGGAGGATATAACATTTCATCATAGCACAAAGGAGGCATCTCTGCAGATCAGAAAGCCATCTAAGATACTAAGACAGAAAGAGAGATTTTAGTAACATACTACCAAAGAGAACCTAAGAGAACTCAGAAATTATTAAATTGCATATCAGTTATACCATTTCATTCACTCTATAGTTGTCTTACATCAGCTTCCGATATTCTGCAGTTATCTCAAATAAAAGCTTTGTACTTGAGAGCCCATATGTGCTAAATAGTATTGTTAAAATATTTACTGCCCCCAATCCCCAAACCTCACTATTGGGTCATCCTTGCAGGAAAATTATACTTCTCACCAGACTTTCATGTAACTTGATTTGACCTAATGTGTCATGTGCCATTTCTATGCAGAAACTTTCAGAGCTACTGTGTGGCATGTAGCTCTTCTATTCACTTTTCCCTCTGTCCTAAGACCAGCTTGTCTCAGAGACTACTCCTTCAGCTTTGTTCTCAGAATGAAGAGGATATAAAATAGAACTGCACTTGGCCTATAAAGGCTATGAGAGGTGAGTGAAAAATAAACTTTTATTGTTGGAAGCTACTGATATTTGTAGGCTATTTGTTACCATAGGCTAATTTAGCAAAATATGACTGATATGAAAAAATATTGAAAAAAATGTGATTTGTTTTCATGAATTAACTCCCAGTTGAGCTTCAATTTTATCAGAATGTTTTGTACTATATTAGTAGAAAATAAATTATTATTAATATACTATATAAACTATTGATGAAATAATTTATCCTATCTAATAAAGAGGGAATATGCTAATTGACCCTCACACCATCACAAAGATGGCAGTGCCCACAGCCAATAAGGAGGGTATATGCTAATTGACTGCCCCACCCTCAAATATGGCAATGCCCACAGCCACAGATGGTGGCATCCAATCTCCTCAACCCCACTAGGATGGCAGGCACATGGCCAGGCGCTCTGTACCCTCAGTCCTCCAGTACCTTCAGCCCCCCAGCCACCCAGGGCTGGCCTAAAGTGCAGGCAAGCCTCGGATGGTGGCTGCTCGCCACCTAGGGCTGACTGAGGCTCTGGTAACCAGGGCTGGTGAAGGCTTGCACTATCAGCAGTAGCTGCTGCAGAGGTGTTATGTGGCATTGCCTTCCACTGATGGCTCGGTTGCCTCCTGCCCCTGAGGACTCCTGGTATGTGATAGGCTGCGCTGAGGGATCACACCCTCCAGTGCTTGAATTTTCATGCACTGGGCCTCTAGTTCTAGATAATAAAGATCATATATAATAAGGAAGTAAATGTATGAACATTGACCCTCACGACCTCTCACAAGATGGCCACCACCATGTGGTCAAAGATGGCCACCGCAGAGGTAAGATGGCGGAAGAATAGATGGGTGGATTCTGAGCCCTCTCCCGAAGCAGAAAGAGAGAGCAACTGAGGGTCTTGTGCTGTGAGTGTTTATTAGCAAGCTGGGACACAGCGAACACCAGAAGAAACTGCTGGGGGGCCGCTGACAGAGGTACCCTTCACAGGGAAGCACCCACGTGGGCTACGTCCCTGCCCGGAGCTACCTACCGGCTTGGACGGGGAAACCTCGCCATCTTGAGAGGAAGATAGGATTGTGTCAGAGGCCTGAATATCCACAACCGCAGCGACCACCAAGCATCTGTGACCCCCAGAACACGGATTCCTGGCGGCGCGAACACCTGGCCTCACAGGAGTGCCCCACTGCTCGGCGAAAAGGAGAGAGAGAACTACACAACCAGACATCCTAGATCATGGGGAGACCAAAAAACAGCCCGCATATAAAAGAAAAGCAGGCTTCACCAGAAAAGGAAGTAAACGAGATAGAGGCAAGCAACCTACCAGAGCAAGAATTCAGAGTAATGATCATAAGATGGCTAAAAAGAATGGAAGACAAATTTGAGAATATGAGTAAGAACCAAGAGGAAATGAAGAAAAACCAAGAAGAAATGAAAAATGACATTGCTACTGTAAAGAACTCAATAGAAAGCATCAAGAGTAGATTAGAAGAAGCAGAGGACCGCATCAGCGAGCTAGAAGACAAGATGGAAAAAAATACCCAATTAGAACAGCTTCTGGAAAAAAAAATTAAAAAACAGGAGGAAAGTCTAAGGGAACTTTGGGACAATACAAAACAAAACAATATTAGAATAATAGGGGTTCCAGAAGGAAAGGGAATTGAGGAAGACATGGAAAACGTATTTCAAGAAATAATGACAGAAAACTTTCCTGAGATAGAGAAGAAAAAACCCACACAAATCCAAGATGCTCGCAGAGTCCCAAGCAAAATGAACCCCAGAAAACTGACCCCTAGGCACATTATAATTAAGCTGGCAAACACCAACGACAAAAAAAGAATTTTAAAAGCAGCCAGAGAGAGACAGAAAGTTACATATAAAGGAACCCCCATCAGACTAGCAACTGATTTCTCCACAAAGATGGCCACCACAAGATGGTCGGCAGGGGAGGGTAGTTGTAGGCAATCGGACCAGCAGGGGAGGGCAGTTAGGCTGGGCTGAGGGATACCTCCCTCAATGCAAGAATTTTGTGCACCCAGTTTCTAGTATATATATGAAAGGCTAAGTGATTAGCCAACTGGCTGACTGGCTGACCGGCTGGTAGCTCTGAAATGCACTGACCATAGCGGGGCAGACGCTCAATGCAGGAGCTGCTGAGCAACAGCAACTTTGCAGAGTGCCCTCTTGGATGCTGGGACCCTTAGGGGGTTGTCAGACCACCAGTTTCAGCCTGATCCCCACAGGCCAGGCTGAAGGACCCCACCTGCTAAAGTTACCACACTCACTCCACAGACACCCTGTGAGCCCCAGCACCAACCACAGGAGGTTGGCTCCAGGGCCCATGCCATCCAGTCCCACCCTTCTGGCCACCTTCTAAATAAGTTTCTTTCAATGTGTATGAATCCATGCACTGGGCCTGGATAGTAGGTAATGTTAATTACCTATTGTATATTAATATTGAGAATATATGTTATGCTTTTTTCACATATTTATTTTGTTATAAACAAACTAGAGACAGAAATTGGGATTGAGGTTGAGCAGAGTAGACCTGAGATGGCATTTCAGAGGAAACAATCAATATTAGGTCCTAGCCGAAACCAGTTTGGCTCAGTGGATAGAGCGTCGGCCTGCAGACTGAAGGGTCCCAGGTTCGATTCCGGTCAAGGGCATGTACCTTGGGTGCGGGCGCATTCCCAGTGGGGGGTGTGCAGGAGGCAGCTTATTGATGATTCTCTCTCATTGATGTTTCTAACTCTCTATCCCTCTCTCTTCCTCTCTGTAAAAAAAATCAATAAAATATATAATATATCATATATATATATTAGGTCCTAGCTGTGTAATCAACAAATGGGGGATCAGATGAGGGTAGGAGTGTTTCTCATGGACCAAATATAAGATATGAACAAGATGGTAGAGAAAGCAATTCACCTGAAGCCTTTAAAAACTCTTGTTCACTAAAACTGGTTTGACTCAATGGATAGAGCGTTGGCCTGCGGACTGAAAGGTCCCGGGTTCAATTCCGGTCAAGGGCACGTACCTTGGTTGCTGGCACATCCCCAGTGGGGGGGGTGCAAGAGGCACCTGGTCGATGTATCTCTCTCATTGACGTTTCTAACTCTCTATCCCTCTCAATTCCTCTCTGTGTAAAAATTAATAAAATATATTAAAACAAAAACAAACAAACAAAAAAAACCTCTTGTTCAAGCAGACTGCTTAGCAGAGTAAAGTGACCCTAGTAGAAGATAAGAATGCTAAATTCTCAGGATAAAAGGGCGGTAAGTAGTGTTGATTGATTATTGCCATTGGGGGAATCGCCCAAGAATATGCATATGTTCTTAAGGAAAGGAGTCAGATTTTATCATCCATCAAGCCCAAGGAGAGGCTTTGATTATCTGCCAAGACTAGAGACACTAACACTAGATACCTTAAGTTCTGGTCAAAGTAGACATTTCTTGACTTTGACCTCCTCTCCTACCTACCTGTCTTCTATTCTGGAGAGATCTGAAACTAACCACATGCTTATTCGGAGGGTAGGAAGTGAAGAAAGGAGAAGATATGTAAGGGAGAGACATGCACATGAAAGATGGAATGTTTTTCATTGGAATTCAAAGTTTTGATTATTAGCCTGGATTATGTATATTCACAACTAAAATGAAACTATTATCAAGGAAAACAACCAGAGGACTTTCTATCAACTAAGACTGAGTGGTTAAGCTATGAGGATTATCCTCCACTGATATGGGTGTCAAATGTCATTCATGGACTCAAAAAATATTCCACAAGTTGGATTTAAAGGAATGGTGGATAAAAAACAAACAAACAAACAAACAAAACTTTTATCACATTGTACAAGTACTCTCAGTTCAATGTACTTCATACAATTGCTTTCATATACTTCCATAGTTTGAATGGTAGGCACATACTTTTTTGTTAGTAGTGCACACTTAAAACATTCATTCTTTTTTCAACACATGTATAGAGTACCTACTATATGCCAGGTTGTGTTCTGGGTATTAAGGTAACTGCAGTGATTAAAAATAGCAAAATCCATGCCCAAATGGAGATTATATTATGGTGGGGAGAAATAAAAGTGCCTTAAAGTATAAATAAAAAATAAAATACCAGATAAGGATAATTGTACTGGAGAGAATTAAAATCAGAGAATATGATAAAGACTAGGCGGAGATTGCTATGCAAATAAGAGTTTCAAGAGTGGTCCCACTGAGGAGATAAGATACATTGAGACCTGAATGATGAGAAGTAGACTATTATGTATAATTTTGGTGAAGAGGGAAATGAACTGGTATAAAATAAAACAAGGAAAGACTAAATTGGCTTGCTCTATGGACAGAAAGAAAACCAGTGTAACTGAAGCATAGGACGTAAGAAGAGACTATTAGGAATTGATCTTGGAGAGGAGGAGTGTCTAGTTTGTGTAGGGCTTTGTTTGTAAGTCAGGATAAACAATTCTAAGTAAAATAGAAAGCCATTGAAAAATTTTAAGTATGGCAGTGACATTATAAGAATTATCTTCTTTAAATATCATTCTGGCTACTGTGGGTAAGTGAGACGTTGTGGAATGAAAGCAAATAGATCATTTAGGAAAGAATTAGAGAAGCTAAGCACAAATGTAATGGTGATATAGACAGGACTGTTGGTAGGACAAATAGGAGAAAGGGGGGCATATTCAGAAGCTATTTTGGAAGCAGAGTCTAGAGGATATGTTGATGAATTAAATTCAAGGGGTTGAGGTAATGGGGGAAATCAAGGATTATTCTGAGGTCCTGGCTTAAACAATCAGATTATTTGTGATACTATTTCCTGAGATCTAAGAAAAACTAGGGGAAGTACAGACTTGGAGGGAAATCAGAAGGTATGGTTTTCATGTACTGGATTGGAGGTGTATATTTGGCATCCAAGTAGTGATACTGTGTAGGAGTGGTATATACAAGTATACTGAGTCAGAAACTCAGCAGAATAATCAGGGAAGAATACAAATTTGGGGTCTTTGGAATATATTTGTTATTTAAAATTAGGAGCAAAATGAAATCACCTAGGAATTGACTAAAGTAAGAACAGAAAAGTAGCCCAGGATTAAATTCTTGGGAAACTCCATTTTCTACAGGGCCAATAAAAGAGGAGAAGCCAATAAGTGAGACTGAAAAGGATCAGACAGTGAAGTACAAGAAAGCACACAAGTGCATGATGACATAGTAGACAGAAGAAAATGTTTCACTAAGTAGGAAGTAGTCAACTGAGTCAATGCTGCTGAGCAATTAAGAGGAAGATAATGAAGTGATCATTGGATCTCACAAGTAATGTCATTAGCAAAGTAATATATTTGACTTCCCTTTATGATCCTTATTAGTATATTCTGTAATTGCAAATTTTAAACACATTGTTGAAAAATGCAATTATATTTGTAATATTTATCAGCTTTGTAATTTGTTGTACTTTCTAAACCTAAATAAATATTCACATTCACACAGAGTGTGAATTTTATTTTTTTCCTAAATAAGTCCCCTAATTTGTAAAAACTTATAGCTGCAAAAATCCTGGATCTATACATGTTTAGGATAGATAGGTAGATAGATGATAGACAGATAGATAATAGATGATAGACAGATAGATAGATAATAGATGATAGACAGATAGATAGATGATAGATATATAGAAAAATATAAGACCAATGAAAAATTGGTACCTTCATCTAATTTAGAATTAACTCACATCCTTTGCCCTTAGCTCTACTATTGGTGATTTATTGTCTTTTTGGAGAAGACTAAACAGTCTAATCTTGTTCTTTTGTAGATAATTGTTATTAAAGTTAATACGTTTTTGTGTATGTGTGTGTTTTTTTTTTTTTTGTGGGCTATTCAGGTTTGACAACTAGGATTCTTTGTGACATTTAGCATTTTAACCTGGCATGAATGTTTTTATTAACTTTTCATAGAGTCCAGTGATTGCTCTTACTTTTTAGATTTATTTATTCTTGAAATCAGAAACATTTTTCCCATTATTTTTCTTCAATATTTCTTGTTTCATATGTTCTCAACTGTCTTTATTTGTAGCTCCTCTCTATTGAAACTTTCTACTGTATTTTCTATCATGAGTTTCATCTCTCTTTTTTATGTGTTCTAGGAGTGTCTCAAATTTGTCTTCTTGTTTATTAATTCAATTTTATGAAGTGTCAATACCATGTAGTATTTTTTTCACTGTGTGGTTCATTTCTGAGTAGTATTTCCTTCTCTGTACTTACAAAAAAATAACAAGGAAAATGTAATACAACCTTGAATTTGGTCAAAAAATATGACAGAGGTACTTGCCAGGTACATTTTATATTCCTTCTTATCCCAATATCCCCAAGGATAGAAGTCTTAAACTTTACCTCTAAAATTTATTCTGATGTTGACAACATATCAAGAAAACACAGAAAGAAGGTACTTTGGGCGGGGGGGGGGGAGGTTGAGTCCTGACTGATGCTGAATTAGGACTCAAGGGTTTAAGAAAGTCACCAAGGCTCTGGCAGGCCTTGGCATCCAATAAATAAGTAAAAAGAAAGGACTGTGACTACATAAACAGAAAGGAGGCTGTAGGGTGTGGCCAGCAAAATCAGGGTGGATAAACCTTTTGTCTTTAGACTGCCTGGAACTAAATATAGATTTTTTTTTTCTTCCTTCCCAGGGAGTGCTGAGAAGTGATGGTACCTAGAGGATCAAATCCATTCCCAATGGCAAAGGTGAGAGCTGTCCCCATTGTCAATCTGTGAAGCCAGGAAGAGACTTAAAAAGGTGGAAGCTCATGAAACAAATATCTAAAAACATTTCTTAACATAATCACAGTAGCACTTCAGCATTATTTGAGGATACAAAAGAGGAGAAGTCATCTTCCCTGCCTCCTCAATGACTTTAACGGGTGGACATCACCAGATGGCCCACTGAGAATCTCCAAACAAGCTAACCAATGAAGAGCCTGCTGAAGCCAGTCTTATAAAGACTGGGGAAAGGTGCTTACTTCCTTAAATGGGCAGACACAAATACAAGGCTACAAAGATCATGAATAATCAGCAAAACATGACACTACTAGAGGAGACTAATAAAACTCCCATTACTGATCCTGAAATTGAGTTCTATAAATTGTTTGACAAAGAATCATCATATCTAATAAAAGAGCAATATGCAAATTGACTGTGACTCCACAATATGAGATGACCGTCCCCATGTAGTCAAAGATGGTCACTGCCATGTGGACACAAGATGGCTGCCACAAGACGGACAGCAGGGGAGGGCAGTTGTGAGCAATAAGGCCAGCAGTAGAGGGCAGTTGGGAGGGACCAGGCCTGCAAGGGAGGGCAGTTGGGGGCGATCAAGCCTGCAGGGGAAGGCAGTTAAGGGTGACAGTGCTGGCAGAGGAGGAATGTTGGGGTGGGGGGGGGACCCACCGACCTAGAAAGAACTCTCCAAAACTTCATCTGGATTAAAAAAAAAAAAAAAAAGACCCCAAATAGCTGCAGCAATACTAGGAAAGAACAAAGTAGGTGGTATCTCAATACCAGATTTCAAGCTGTATTACAAAGCCACTGATCTCAAAACAGCCTAGTACTGGCACAAGAACAGACATATAGACCAATGGAATAGAACAGAAAACTCAGAATCGGCTCACACCACTATGCTCAATTAATATTTGACAAAGGAGACATGTACATACAATGGAGTCAAGACAGACTCTTCAATAAATGGCCTTGGGAAAATGGGACAGATATATCCAAAAAAATAAAACTAGACAACCAACTTACCCCTTACACAAAAATAAACTCAAAATTGATTAAGGACTTAAACATAAGATAGGAAAACATAAAAATACTAGAGAACCCTGACTGGTTTGACTTAGTGGATAGATCGTCAGCCTATGGACTGAAAGGTCCTGGGTATGATTCTGGTCAAGGGCATGTACCTTGGTTATGGGCACGTCCCCAGTGGGGGGCATGCAGGAGGCAGCTGATCAATGTTTCTCTCTCATAGATGTTTCTAACTCTCTATCCCTCTCCCTTCCTCTCTGTAAAAACTCAATAAAAATATTTAAAAAAAATACTAGAGTAATCCACAGGCAGCGAAATCTCAGACATATGCCAAAGCAATTTCTTCACCAATACCACTCGTAGGGAAATGGAAACTAAAGAGAAAATAAACAAACTGGCCTACATCAAAATAAAAAGCTTTTGCACAACACAAGAAACCAACAAAACAAGAAAGCCCACTGTATGTCAGAACATATTTGCCAAGGTTATTTACAGGGAACTCATGCAACTTAATAAAAGGAAGATAAATGATCCAATAAAAAAGGGCCACAGACCTAAATAGATACTTTTCAAAAGAAGGCAGAAGGAAGGCCAAGAGGCATATGAAAACATGCTCAAAGTCACTAATTATCCGAGAGATGAAAATCAAAATGACAATGCTGTACCATCTCACACCTGTCAGAATGGCTATCATCAACAAATCAACATTTGACAAGTGCTGGGGAGGATGCAGAGAAAAAGAAATCCTCATGCACTGCTGGTGGGAATGAAGACTGGTGCAGCTATTGTGGAGAACAGTATGGTGTTTCCTCAAAAAACTAAAAATGGAACTCCCATTTGACCGAGTTATCCCACTTCTAGGAATGTATCCCAAGAAACTAGAAACACCAATAAGAGAGGAATATGCATCCCTATGTTAATAGCAGCACAATTCACCATAGCTAATATTTGGAAACAGCCTTAATGCCCATCAGCAGATGAGTGGAATAGAAAACTATGGTACATCTACACAATGGAATACTACGCTGCTATAAAAAAGAAGGAAATCTAACTATTCGCAGCAGCATTGATGGAACTGGAGAGCATTATGCTAAGTGAAATAAGCCAGGCAGTGGAAGAAAAATACCACATGATCTCACTCATTTATGGTAAATAAAGAACCTTATAACCTGATGAACAAAAAGATAGGTACAGAGGCAGTAAAGCACCAAACAGACTGTCAAATTACAGTGGGAAGGGCTTGGGAGTGTTGGGGAAGGAGGGAAATAGATCAACTTGAATGTATGCATATAAGCACAACCAATGGACAGAAGACACTGGGAGGGGGTGGAATGAGGGCATGTGACAGGGGGTAGTGGAGGCTGGGAGAAGGCCATTGGGGGGAAAAGGAGATATAGGCACTACTATGTGTAAAATTTTAATTAATAAAATAAAATTTTAAAATTAAAATAAATTTAAAAAATAAAGTAGAGCTTTTGTATGTGATCAAAGCTTAAAGTAGACCGTTACATCTAGAAAATATATTAGTGAGAGACTAGTGTATGAGTTGAAGATGACTCTAGTGTTTCCAGATTTAATGATTTTAATTAAGAAGCAAGATTTCTGTCCAGTAAGCAGTTTCAGTCTTTTTATGTGCAGTCCTCTTATGCAAGTACAAATGTAGTTACATTGAGTGGAGACTTCATTGATTAATTTTAATTAATTATTGATATTTTCCAACATGTTATTTACATTCAGTAGCATAAGATTGTGTAAATAAAAAAAAATCCCATGGGTGCTTATGGCATAAGTAACTTCAAGTGGAAGGAAGAAATAGAAAAGAATACTTTATAAAATGTTGTAGAAATAGCTTTTTTTTGGATGGTGGGCAGAGTGGGGATAAAATTAGTTCGGCTTTATCTGTGTATCCAAAAATAATTGCTATTGTAAGGGAAAAGAGTGCTTTTTTTAATGGGGGATTTCAGCTCAACTTGCCTTTAAAATCTCCTTATTGACTTCAGTAACCATCAACGTTCCACACCTCTATGATCAATAGGACAATAACGAAGCAATGGTGAGAAAATTGATGGCTTCATGACATTTTGTATTCAAATTAAATACTGTACTTATAAATATGATATTTAGAAAAGACATCACCAAAGAGGACGGGGCAGAAATCACCACAGAAAGTTAAACAATCGGTATTTGGCATGAATGAGAAAGAAGTACCACAGAGCAGACATTGAGTTCCAAGAGAGGCTGACTGAAAGGCCATTAGCCGAGATGATGATTATGTCATCAGATAAGTTGGCTAATAATTTATGCAAAGTGCTTAAGATGGTCCTTAAACTACAATAGTTAACAAGGTTGACTTCTTTCTGTCTGAGATAAAACATGAAGTACTTTTCCACAAATAGATTATTTAAAATAGAAAAGAGAGAGAGAGAGAGAGAGGGGGGAGGGTGGGGGGGAGAGAGATATCTAGGCTTCATATTTTAAAAGATGAGTTGAACAGACATCTATTTATCTTCCCTCCCAAGGTCCTTTTGAAATTACTGAAAATATTTGGGGTGGGGAGGGGGAGGCTGTATGCTTTTGCAGTGCCAGAGAAATCAGAAAGGCAGCAGGTAGAAGACAAGAGATTTTTAATAAATCCAAGGTGATAGATAGTAAAATGCAGTTGAGATGGGATTGATTAAGGAAATAAAATTGAAAACCCTAGCCCAAATAGCATGGGGGAAAGAGGAAGTAACAATAATGATAATTATGGAAAGAAATGCATTTGGAATAGCTAAGCCAGTCTGCCACTTTCTTCTAGTCTCCAGAATTGTACCCAGTGTGCTGGTGTCCAGGCCTCAAGCTCTGAAAGTTCTGAGAATTTCTCTCAAAATGAGGTAGAAATGCCTGGAGAGGTGTCTTCCCATAGATGTTATGGCCTGAGAGAGGAGTTTTAGGTAACTCTGAATCTTCATATGAATCACTGGGGGACAAAAATAAGTTAAAAGACAAAACAAAACCCAGCAAAACAATAAAAAGCTCCATCCAAGAGTGCAATCCACTAATATCCTCCCTTCCCCCTGGAAGGAAGACTGTCCTTTTGACCCATGTGGGCCATTCTGAATGTTTGTCAAAAGCATCTTTGAAAACCAATCAAAGGTGATGGGCAGTATTAAAAGTATTGTTAGAATTGGGGTGCTGCAGAAAGTCTACTCTGGGCAGGAAAGATCATGAGCTATTTAACTAACGAGGAAGAGGCTGAGAAATGGCTGGGATAAGATTTAACCTGGAGAGTTTATCATATATTACTTTGCAGTACAAATCCATAACAAACAGCTAGGACATGTGGGTCAGGACCAAGTGATTGGCAACCTGAGTATTCATTATCTTTGGAATAGAGGGTCCCATTCTCCTCCTCCCTCTTTGCCATCAAGAAGCTCAAAAGTATGTTTTAAATATGTGATGTTATAAAGGAAAAATTGTTACTCTTGCTCAAAATTTAGTTTGAATAGCACCATGTTCAAGAATTCCTCCTACAATTTTCCTGATAATGAATATGATCCAATGACCTTCTTTTTCCTCCCCGAAGCACACTTTATTTCTGGAAATGCAGATAAAGTACAATACAATGTGGGGAAACTCAATTCTGACTTTTTTCTTTAAGATAAGGAGTTCAGTCAGTAACCAGGAGTTACCCATCATGACACATGCAAACATTGGCAGCTCAGGGTTAAAGAGTCAAAGGAGTGAATGTTAAGGCTTTCTCGTGTCCTTTTTCTGATTCATCTAGGGAGTTGACACTTCTCCTGGGGACACAGGGTTAGGACAAGTGTCAAGTTTTGATAGATAAGAAGACCTTGTGGTTATTTATAAAATCCACTTACAAAATAGCTTATGGAGTATCAGATGTATTTTCTGTGAGTTCTGCTTCTGCAGCTGCAGTTTTAGCATAAAGTTGGAGGGCTGCTGAATGTTTAGGTCAGCTAGCAGTGATTAGCCTTGCTTTCTCATGAAACCTTGCATACAAATAATCAAGTACCTTATAAGCAATCCACAGGGCCAAGGAAAGAAATATCACTTCTAGCAATGATTAAGGTCTGCTTTATGGGAGGGGAACTGGATTTAAACCGAATCATTCACAATGAGTAAATTCCAGTCTCCATCTCTCAAACATAATAGCCAGTTGAAAATGTCTACAGAAAAATAAAAGAAAATGTCTGCAGCATTCTTTATTAAAAAGCATCTATATATGTAAAACCCTAATATGCAAATAGACCAAGCAGCAGAACAACTGAACAACCCAACAACCAGTTGCTAAGACATACGTACACTGACCACCAGGGAGCGGGTATCAGCAGCAGGCAGCAAAACATGAAACATGGCGGGCATCAGTTGTGAAGGGATGATGGAGCAGGTGAGTGGAGGCACCAGACCAAAGCAGGGCACCAGTTGCTGTCATTCTTTGCTCCTGTGTGCCATGGTCCCAGGTTCACACCTGCTGCTAGTGCTGGAGCTGCTGCTCGCACCCACTGCCAGTGCCTGGTGCTGGCCCCAATTGCCCCATACTATCACTGGGTAAGAGTGGTGGCTGCTGGCCCAGATCACTCCTCAGGACTTACTCACCTCTTCCTGCTCCAGAGAGGTGATTGGGGCATGAAGCCAAGTCTCACATCTACTGCCAGTGATGCACCACTCGCATCCACTGCTGGAGCCAGAGCTGCCACTTGCACCCAATGCCGGTACTCAGCACCAGTTCCAATCACTTGGCACTGTCATCAGGTGTGAGCAGTTGCAGCAGGAGCGGGGCTGCAGGCAGATGGGGAAAAGGGGCCATGGCAGGAGGGGCCAAGACCCATTCCTGTGCCTACTGCAGCCTCACAGCCTACAGTTCCTTTCAAGGTACACGAATTCATGCATTGGGCCCCTACTTTATTAATAAAGTTATATAGGTTTCAGGTGTACTATTATATAATGCCGTATCAGTATTGTGTGTCCACCAACCCAAGTCAAGTTTCCTTCAATCACCATTTATTTCCCCTTTACTGTCTTCTACCTCACCCCAACACTACTTCCTACTGGTTATCCCATACTGTTGCCTGTGTCTATGAGTTGTTGTTTTTTTGTTTTGTTTTATTTTTGCTTAATCACTTCATTTTTCTGCAGCCCCTCAACTACCCTCCCTTCTGAGAGCTGTCAGTCTATTATCTGGATCTCTGAGTCTGTTTCTATTTACTTGCTAGATTTTTTTTCATTAGATTGAACACATAAGTGGAATCATATGACACTTGTCTTTATCTGACTGGTTTATTTTACTTAGCATAATGCTTTTCAAGTCTATCCATGCTGTCACAAAAGGTGACTTTCTTCCTTTTTACAACCAAGTAGTATTCCATTGTATGAATGTACCACAGCTATTTTATCCACTCATCTACTGGTGGACACTTGAGAGGCTTCTAAATCTTGACTAGTGTAAATAACACTTCCATGAACATAGGGTTGCATATATTATTTTGATTAGTATTTCAGATTTCTTCAGATGGTCCCAGAAGTGGAGTTACATGATCATAACACAGTTACATTGTTTTATTTTTTAAAGTAACCCCATACTGCTTTCCACAGTGGCTGCACCAATCTGCATTCCCACAAACAGTGCATGAGGCTTCCCTTTTCTCCACATCCTTGCCAACACTTGTTTGTTGATTTATTGATGGTTGCCATTCTGGCAGGTGTGTGATATTTCATTGTAGTTTTATGTTACATTTCTCTGGTGATTAGTGACATTCAGCATCTTTATTTATGTCTATTACCCATCTGTATATAATCTTTGGAGTAGTACCCGTATTTTCCTACTTATAAGACAACCCCCTAATTTTACAGTTAAAACATAGGTTTAGGTCTATATTCACTGTATAAGACTACCCCCCACTTCAAAGAAAAGACTTACTTTGCCATCAAAATCTGCAGGTAATTTTTATGCAATTTTGGTCTTTTGCCCCAGATTTTCGGTTGACTTTTTTTCGTTTCAAAAGTCATCTTATATGCCAGAAAATACGGTATCTCTTCATGTCCTTTGACCATTTTTTAATTGGATTGTTTAGTTTTTGGTGCTGAGTTGTATAAGTCCTTTATAAATTTTGGATACTATCCCTTATCAGATGTATTAATGATGAATATGTTCTCCCTTTCAGTGTTTTATTTTTTTTCCCCATTTTGTTGATGGTTTCCTTTGCTGTGAAAAAAACTTTTTAATTTGATTTAGTTCAATTTTTTTCTTTTGTTTCTCTCACTTTAAGAGATATATCAGAAAAAAATATTGCTATGAGAAATGTCTGAGAGTTTACTGTATACTTTTTTTTAACTTTTGTTCACTTCTAGGATTTTCATGGTTTCAAGTCTAACATTTAAGTCTTTAATCCATTATGAGTTTATTCTTGTGTATAATGTAAGAAGGTGGTCTAATTTCACTTTTTTGCATGTATCTGTCCAATTTTCCCAGCACCATTTATTGAATAGACTATCTTTACCCCATTGCATGTTCTTGCCTCCTTTGTCAAATATTAATTTACTATAGAATCATGGGTTTATATGCTGTTTATTCTGTTCCACAGACTCATATGTCTGCTTTTATGGCAATACCGTGCTGTTTTGATTACTATGGCCTTGTAATATAATTTTTAATCAGATAGCATAATTCCTCTAATTTTATAATTCTTAAGATCGCTGTTGCTATTAAGATTTTCTTGTGATTCTATATCAATTTTTGGAATATTTATACTCATTCTTTGAAGTTTGCCATTGGTATCTTCATGAGAATTGTGTTAGTTTTTTTTATAATAAATAGGTACTTGGCTTTGTCAAAAGTTTTTCTGAATCTATTGATATGATCACATTATTTTTATCTTTCTTTTATTTCTGTGGTATATCACATTAATTGATTTTCAGATATTGTACCAACTGTGCATCACCAGAATTAATCCCATATGACACTGGTGTATAATCTTTTCAATTTATTGCTGGATTAGGATTGCTAATATTTTGGTGAGGGTTTTTGCATCTATGTTCATCAGGGATATTGGCCTATACTTTTCTTTCTTTGTAGTGTCTCTATTTGGTTTTGAAATTATAATGCTGGCCTTGTAAAATGAGCTTCAGAGTCTTACCTCCTCTTGAACTTTTTGGAATAGTTTGAGAAACATAGGTGTTAGTTCATTGAATATTTAGTAAAATTCACCTGAAACCATCCAGTCATAGACTTTTGTTGGTTGGAAAAATTTTGATTACTGC
Organism: Pipistrellus hanaki; assembly: GCF_964339955.1. NCBI lineage: Eukaryota > Metazoa > Chordata > Mammalia > Chiroptera > Vespertilionidae > Pipistrellus > Pipistrellus hanaki. Next base: position 15,708,282 of record NC_140524.1, on the reverse strand, counting down.
TTGTTTAAATTTTATTAGTTATATAATTGGTTTATTGAGATTTTATGATTCATCCTGATTTAGTTTTGGAAAATTGTATATTTCTAGGAATTTATCCCTTTCATCCTCATTTTCCTACTTGTTGGCATATAGTTGTCATAATGTTTTCTTTCCATCTCTGTATTTGTTTCATATTTTCTTCTTTTTAATTTCTGTTTTTGTTTATTTGGGACCTCTCTTTTATCTTGATGAGTCTAGTTAAAGGTTTGCCATTCTTGTCCATCTTTTCAAAGAACCAGCTTTTTGTTTTATTGATCTTTTATATTTTTTAGACTCTATTTTGTTTATATCTGCTCTAATCTTTATTATTTCCTTTCTTCCACTCAATTCAAATTTTGTTTATAGTATTTTTCTAGTTTCTTTAAGTAGATTGTTAGATTGCTTGTTTATTTTTTTTAAGGTAGGCCTGTAATGCTATTAATTTCCCTTTCAGTACTGCTTTTACCATAGATTTTGGATTGTTATGTTCTCATTTTAATTTGGTTCAAAGAATTTTTTTTTATTTCTTCCATAATCTCATTGTTATGCCACTCATTGCTTAGTAACATATTATTTAGCCCTGATGTTTTTATGTGTTTTTCAGTTTTTCCCTGTTTGTTTTTTTTTCCTAGTTTCATACCCTTATAATCAGAGAAGATGTTTGATATAATTTTAATATTATTGAACTTTTTTTGTGTCCCAACATGTGGTCTATCCTAGAGAATGTTCTATGGGTACATCAAAAGAATGTATATTCTGTTGAAATGCTCTGAAGATATGAGTTAAATCCATCTGATTTGGTGTGTCTTTTAAAGCTGCTTTGTTCTTGTTGATTTCCTGTGAGCAAGATCTATTCATTGATGTCAATGAGGTCTTAAAATATTCTAATATGACTATATTACTCATGATCTCCTCCTTTTTGTCTATCAAGATTTGCTTTATATATTTAGGTGTTCCTATATTTGGTACATTATTATTTATAAGGATTATATCCTCTTGTTGGATGGATTCCTTTATCATTATGTAGTGTCATTCTTTCTCTTTTACTATAGCCTTTGCTTTAAAATCTATTTTGACAGATATAAATATTGTTGGACCAGCTTTTTTAAATTACCATTTGCATGAAATATCTTTTTATATCCTTTTACTTTTAGTTTTTATGCATATTTCTTTCTTAGATGAGTCTCTTATAGATAGTATATATATGGATTTTGCATTTTTATCCATTCAGCTACCCCATGTGATTTGATTGGAATATTTAAACCATTTACTGGTAAAGTAATTATTGATAGCTACATATTTATTGCCATTTTATTATTTTAACTATGTTCCTCTGCATTTGTTCCCCTTTTGAAACATTTCTTATATTACTGCTTTAAAAAAAAAAATCTGAGAAACTCTTTATTTCTCCTTCAATTTTAAATGACAGCCTTTCTGGGTAGAGCAGTCTGGGTAGAAAAGTCTGACTTTTCATCATTTTGAATATTTCATGCCAATGCCTTCTGGCCTGAAATGTTTCTGTGGAGAAATCAACTCACAGTCTTATCAGAGCTCCCTTTTAGGTAACTAAATGTCTTTCTCTTACTGCTTTAAAAGTATCATTGTCTTTAACCTTTGCCATCTTAATTATGATGTGTCTTGATGTGGGGTTCTTTGGGATAATCTTGTTTGAGACTCTTCATGTTTCCTATACTTGTGTGTCTTTTTGCATTCCCAGATTAGGAAAAAATTCAGTCATTATTTCTTCAAATAAGGATTTGATCCTGTATTCTCTTTATTTCCCTTCTGGGATCCTTTAGATGTGGATGTTGTTCCTTAAACCATTCACGTTTTTTAAAATTCTTATTTCTTTGTAATTCTCTGACTGTTTTCTGCTACCTTGTTTTCCAAGTTGCTGATTTGATCAACTGTTTCATCCATCCTACTGTGTATTCTTCACTTCCACTTTTTTGTGTGCTGTTTTTTTTTTTTTTTTTTTTTTTTTTTTTTTTTTTTTTTTTTTTTTTTTTTTATGGTTACTATGTGTCTTTCCATGTTGTCATAGTTCTTAGGCATGCCTATCACCACATTTTTTAAAACTCTATATTCAGTCAATTGCTTACCTTCATTTCATTTATTTCTTTTTCTAAAGGTTTCTCCTTTTCTTTTATGTGGGGAAGGTTCCTTTGTTTCCCCATTTTGACTACCTCTTTGTGTTTGTTTCTACATATTATATAGATCTGCTATGACTCTCAGTTTTAGTGGGGTGGCCTTATGTAATAGGTGTCTGGTGGGAGATAGTGGTGCACTCTCCTTTATCAACTGACCTGGATGTTCCAAGAATATCCCTTGTGTGGGTTATGTGAGCCCTCATGTTGTAATTGAGTCTTGATTATTCTTAACTTGTTCAAGCATGAGGTGGACTCTTGGGCTGGCTATCTATAAGGGTTAACGCTAGCTACAGTGGATGAGCTTCTATGTAGGTGCTTATCACACAAAGTGGAATTTGCCTCATCAAGGTCTGGTACCTATCAAGATTTCCCTTAGGATATGCTGCTTGTTAAGCTTTTTGGGTCCTATTCTGATGTTTTCTGAAGCTTCACCCTGGTTGTATTGGTTTTGAGGCCCATTGGGAGGATCTCTGGTATAGACCAATATCAGATACTTCCTGTGACTAGGAAACTTATTTGGAACTACAAAGTGATCCACAGTTGGTGGATGATACTCCTGGTTCTGGGTGTGCATGGGAAAGACACAGCTGCCTGCCAAGGCTGACTTTTATCAGTACCAGGTCCAGGGACAAGTCAGCAAATGTCCTAAGATACCTGAGGTCCATCTCCACCTATCTCCATCTGGTGACTGCCTATTAGGTTCATCTACTGAAAGTGCTGTGGCAGTATTTGAGTTGTATGAAGTACCTTCTCAATGAGTCATCTGGTAGGGGAGAGTAGTGTCCACCAGATTGAAACAGGTGCAAACTTGTTGCCAGTGCTGGTTCTGAATCCACTCAGTAAATGTCTCAGGTTGTACCAAGTCTATCTCCCCCCCCCCCCCCCAATGTCCACAGACCTTTATGCTGGGACAAGGTCTCAGGGAGTCATCAAGGTGAGAAGAGCAGAGTTTATCAGGCCCCATATGACTAAAATTTTACCTTGTGAAGGGAGGGCCTTACACTGGTCAGATATATGATGGAGAAATGTCCACCATAATAGAGCCACACAACTCAGTTTATCCCAGATTCTGACAGGAGCCCAATATTCTGCCAGGAGCTGGACAGTACCCCAGGAGACAGGAGTTTAAGGCCACCAGAATCTAAGAGAATTGAGCTAGCAGATCTCCCTTTTCAGAGAGGCACCTATCAGGTTATCACTATAGTGGGGGGAATACCCTCTACCACAAAGCCACACAAAGTTGTCTCGACACCCTTCCCCCCTCCCCCTCCCCCCCAGTCTGTCTAGGTCTCTACACCCTAGTCTAAGCAGGATATAAGCTCCACAGGTGGGGCAACAGATAGTCCAGATGGTGGGACTACTGCATTCCCCCAGGCTGTTGCCAAATGGAGAGGATTGACCCACCCAAGAAAAATGGTGTCTATAGTCTGGCAGAGGGACTCAGCACAGGAATCCTGGCGGCTGTTTCTTTAGCTCTGTCCCCAGAGTCACAAAGCCAGATCTGTCCTCTCACAACTGTAGTCCACTCTGCTGTTCCTGCTGCAGAGCTCAGGGTGAGTGGCTGTGAATGAGATTTTGTGTTTATCTTTTGAGAGGGTGGCTATGTCTTTAGCAATTTCCCATCTCTCCCTGGCAGAGAGAATTGTTGCTGATTTTCACAGCCAGATGTTATGTGGACTCGTCTTCCCATCTCTGGTGCTCTGGGTTGAGAAACCTGGCTTGGGGTTCAGAACCCACACCTCTCAGGGAGAACCTTTAAAGCTGAGATATCCCTCTGCGATCTGCTGCCCATAAGTGCAGAGCCAGCCATTTTCATGTCTCCACTCTTCCAATAAGTCTCAATATGTCTTCCATAAAAAGTTTTGGTTATAAGACTTCTCTTCAGCTAGTCTTCAATTGGTTATTTAGGTTGATTGCTCTGTATTTTCATTTCTGTCAATAGCCATTTGTGTCTTCCCAGAATGAAAGAAGGTGAAGAGATTAAGCAAAACAAAACACACACACACACACACACACACACACACACACACACACACAAACAAAGAAACAAACAAAAAAACAAAACCCATAGCTTAAACCGGTGTGGCTCAGTGGATAGAGCATCAGCTTGCAGACTGAAAGGTTCCAGGTTCGATTCTGGTTGCGGGCACATCCCCAGTAAGGGGTATGCAAGAGGCAGCTGATTGATATTTCTCTCTCATCAGTGTTTCTAACTCTCTATCCCTGTCCCTTCCTCTCTGTAAAAAAAAAAAATCAATAAAATATATTTAAAAACAATAACAACAACAAATATATATATCACATAGACACGGACAACAGTTTGGTGATAACCAGAGGGAAAGGGAGGTGGGGCTAGGTGGAGGTAGGCAAAAGGGGGAAAATGAAGATAGAAAGAGACTTTGCTTTGAGCAATGTTTGCATGATGCAGTGTGCAGATTATATTTTGTGTTGTCACTTAAAACCTGTATGGTTTTGTGAATGAATGCTACCCCAATAAATTCAAATTAAAAAAGGAAATGAATAAAATGCAAATGATGACAAGACCTATCCCACAGGGTAGTTGGCTATGAAGATTAAATGAGACATTGTAAATAAATTGCTTAGTACAATGCCTTGTAAGTTCTCAATCAAAGTGCAATATGGAGATAAAAAATGGCAGCAGAGTAGGTAGATGCTGTATCACATGCTACTAGGAATTACAAGCGAATTACAACTGAAATATGGAAAGACTTCCTGAATAATCAATGGAAAACTCACAGGAGAAACCCTGATGCCCAAGGACCAAAGGTGGAGACCATATAGAGACTGATAGGAGGTGCAGAGGCACAAAAGGGCAGGCCAGGCACCCACAGATAGCATCTGAAGTCCCAAAGAGATTTCTCAGCTGTGGGCGTGGTTCCACTGAGAACACTGGGATCTAATCTCCAAGCAGGGCTCCCCAGCAATGAACACCAAACCTGAGGAGGGTTTAATCACCAACATTTACAGGGAACTCATACAACATAACAAAAGGAAGATAAACAATCCAGTCAAAATATGGGCAAATAACCTAAAGACACTTTTCAAAAGAGGACATAAGGCCAAAAGACATATGAAAACATGCTCAAAGTCAGTAATCATCTGAGAGATGCAAATCAAAATGACAGTGAGGTACCATCTCACACCTCTTAGAATGACTATCACACCTGTTAGAATGACTATCATCAACAAGTCAACAAGGGACAAGTGCTGGTGAGGATTCCCTCCTTCTCTGCTGGTGGGAATGCAGAGTGGTGCAATCACTGTGGAAAACAGTATGGAGTTTCCTCAAAAAGTTATAAATGGAACTTCCATTTGACGCAGTAATAACACTTCTGGGAATATAGCCCAAATAATCAGAAACATCAATCAGACAGGATATATGCACCCCTATGTTCATAGCGGCATAATTTATAATAGCTAAGATTTGAAAACACCCTAAGTGCCCATCAGCAAATAAGTTGATTTAAAAACTGTAGTACATTTACACAATGGAAAACTACACTGCTGTAAAAAAGAAGGAACGCCTACCATTTGCAAAAGCATGGATGGACCTGGAGAGTATTATACTAAGCAAAAAAAAAAAAGCCAGTCAGAGAAAGATAAATATCGCCTTGTCTCACTCATTTGTAGAATATAATGAACAACTTAAACTGATGAAACAAAAATAGGGCCAGAGGGGGAAAAATATTTTAAAATATAATAGAAATAATCCTGTTATTTGCAGATTTTTAATATTTCCTACAACTTTTGTGATATAATATGTTAGTATAGTTTTGGTAATATTAAATTTAAAATCCTTTTTTTTTCTTGACATATTAATGTTTACTGAATGTAATATTATTATATTTGATTGTTTTTCTTGAATAATTTGTGTTTATTGCATGTGACATGATTATATTTAAGATTGCTTTTCTTGACAAAAATATATAAATAAAATAAAAAGTGCAATGTGGTCATTGTCATTAATTGGGACCCAGTACTACTTGATCATAAGTTGAAAGATTATATGTCCAGTTCGCATGCTATAAACTACTGTTTCCCCGAAAATAAGACATCCTCCGAAAATAAGACCTACTTACAGGTTTCCTTCTGAGTGAAATATAAGGCATCCCCCTGAAAATAAGTCTCCCCCCCCCCCCCCCAGGCTAAACATGAGAGATTTGGTCCACTGATTCTGAAAGAAATGGAGTCACAAGAAATTCACCAGGAAATTCAGGAATTGGATTGTTATGATGATGTTCCAGAAGATGATGACATGATTGTCATTGAATAAATGAGTAAATTCTTGATACTGTAGGATTCACAGTTTGTCTGGTTTGTGTTGACAACTACCGTACTACCATACCGTATACAGGTAATAAATTCCCTTTATTTTCATTTAACAATAAATGTGTACCGTATTCTTCTTCATGGAAAAATAAGACATCCCCTGAAAATAAGACCTAGCGCATCTTTGGGAGCAAAAATTAATATAAGACACTGTCTTATTTTCGGGGAAACAGTGTAGGCTTATATCTCTGTCCCCATATTAATTATTAACAGCACCTACTTTCACTCACATAAATGCCCCCCATTGACATCTTAATCATAAGTAACAAGGCAAGAAGTCAGTTGTTAGAGTTCAGTTATCATATCAATAGCAACAGGAAAACATCTGACTTAGGACTTTTTCAATATTTCCTAAGTAGCAGGATTGGTGCTAGAATCAGAGCTGGAACTGCATCCCTGAAACAGGCCAAAGGTTATGGATAGAAGATTTCAGATACATGTTATATTTTACTTCTTCTTGAACAATTTCTTCTTTATGCCCCCTAATCCGGGAAGAAAAAGGAATTAGAAAGCCATTTGATTTTTTCAAACAGGCATTTTTGTCTGTCTCCCTAGAAAAGAACAAAGTCAAATCCTTCTGATATCGAATTGCCTCAATGCTTTAAAGCCCCAGAACTGTGATTATGGTCTGAAAATAGTTCTTGACGTAAAACAAAGATTAAAGATTCAGGTGAGTTTAAAGATGGGTTCTCCTTAGTTAGTTCTAAGGAGGCTAAAATCAGGGTTAGACCAAAAATCAATTTATTATAGGCATAAGATAAGGAATTATACTGAGAATTTCATCTTTATAATACCTTTTCCTTTAGAAAGACCTCTTTCAATCTTTACATTCATGAATTCATATATATATATATATATATATATATATATATATATATATATGGAAATATATTGCATATGTATATACAGGGTGTCCCAAAAATATATATTCACTTTGAATTATTATAAAGTCAATGTTTATTAACATATAGTGCATTTTCAAAATTGAAAAGAATCTACAGAAGTAAATAATTTTCCTTTGTCAAGTAGGTAAATTTGGTATTTTACTGATAGCAAGATGACTTTGCTATAAGCTTCTGGAGTAGCTTCAAGACTCATTATAAATTAGTCCTGTTGGAATCTGTATCCTAATCCCAAAGTCTGCCTCCTAGCTTCTTCATTCCTGACTCATGCTCAGCATGACAGTCTCATATCTACTGATCCTGCCCAGTCTTTGGGATCATGCCTCAATCTGACAAATAATTTGAAAATGTTTCACCTCCATCTAAGAACAAAATTTTGGTTCAATTTCTACCAGGTCCTCTGTCCCAACCAACTTTCTGTATGACTGCACCTCTAGCTTTAGCTCTGTTTCCAAGCAGCCTGAGCACCACTGTCTCCTGCTTAAATCTTCATTGACTTGGAAGGCTACAGTGCTGTCTTACACTGGACATATAACTTCAGGAGCATCCTAAGAAACTATTTAATGGAAAGTTAGATTGGGGGAAGAAGAGTGATAAGAATACTATAGTTGCCCAGCAGCAGTGGCTCAGTGGTTGAGCGTTGACCTATGAACCAAGAGACCATGGTTCAATTCCCAGTTAGGACACATGCTCTGGTTGCAGGCTCAATCCCCAGTGTGTGTGGGGGGGAGTGCGGGGGGGAGTAGAGGAGGCAGCAGATCAATGATTCTCTCTCATCATTGATTTTTCTCTCTCTCTCTCCCTCCCCCTTCCTCTCTGAAATCACTAAAAATATATTTCAAAAAGAAATACTATAGCCATCCCTTTCTTAAATCATACCAAGTCACTAGCTCAACTATGTACCACTGTACATATGAAAAAGATCTCTCAAGGAGCTCACTTAAGCTTACACTCTACTCTATTTTGTAATCAACTAGCTCTGTTTTTTGAATGACTAAGTATTTTTCCTAATTTTAAGAAAGGCCAATCTTCCCTGGCTGGTGTAGCTCATTTGGTTGAGCGTCAACCCATGCACCAAGAGATTGCCAGTTCAATTCCTGGTCAGGGGTCACAGAACATTCCTGGGTTGCGGGCTTGAACCCTACTAGGGGTTCCTACTAGGAAGCATGCATAAGGCAGCCAATGCACAGTTTTCTCTTTCAAAAAATTTAATTATATTAATTAATTAAAAAATCAGTAAAAACATATTTTTTACAAAGCCAATCTACTTTTATTGCCAGGTGTTTCCACTTACACTTCAGGGCATTTCTTCATATAATATTCAACCATCTAATTTATTAAGGAAGAAAAAAGAATAAATATTAAACCCTCTATAGAAAAATACTATCAAAGTAATAAAAATAAATTTAAGAAAAGCAGCAGACTCAGCAAATGTAATATTGCTCATCATTAAGAGCTTCTCTGCCTTTATTATCCATTATTAATATAGCCTTTATTTTTTTGCTGCATTTATTTTTGCTGCATTAGGAAGTCTGCATAAAGTATAGCGTAATAGCAATAGTCACTCTACTCCTACTGGAATATGACAATAAAATTTAAATCATGTAGATCATTAGTAAATACAGTAACTATGTCATTTAATACTAGAGTATTAAACACAAAATTCTCATTGTTATTTTATATCATGATTCAAAACCAAATATACTATTATTTTTATAAAGTTCAGTTTACAAACTATAAAGACTCTTCCAATGTATATTTTAAGTATAATTATTGTGTTTTTAACTCTGGAATAGCAGAAATATTTCTATGTCCTTCCTGAAAATAAAACTACTGATGAATAATTCATGAAAGTTTTGTCATAATCCGACTACCAAAATGTCACCAGTTCATGTTAATTGAAAAAAGAGCCAGTGTGACTAGTGGCAGGGGAACATAAAGAAAAATACTTTTTTTTTTTTACAAGAACACAGAATATGACAAACTTCCAATCAAAATTTTTCTTAGCATTCACCTCTTTTGTTAATTAAGATAAAGCTGACTTTCAGGTGTTATGAGCAATAAATGAGATCATATTTATCAAGTGTCTTAAATAAAGAATAGAATAATATAGACACTCAACAGAAATATGAGTTATATTATTATGGAACCCTAATAACATTTTAGGAATCTACTTAATTGAATATGTAAGTGAAAGGACTTAAGATCTCACTATAGATGACCTTGATCAATATAGTCATCGTGTGTATTTCAAATTATTCCTGGGAAGTATAAATCTATCTCTCCTATTTTTTTCTGTTTGACATTTGGCTCCAAAATGTTTCCCCTAGTTTCTCTGGATTACTACGGACGTTGGTCCATTTAGTCACCTTTAAACAACAACCTACTCCAGTTCTCAAAGCTAACACCAATCTGAAACCAGGTTGTGATGGTTAACATATTTTGCTGAAAACTTGATCATTTTATCAGAATGTTACAATGAAGTATCAAATATTTTTGCTCCCCAAATTCATAAGACACACCCCAATATGGAGGGTCCCTTATAGGCCAGCTGCTAGAGTTTCTTCTGGCATCATCTCTTTCTCCCCAGGTCCAAGGCTTTCAAGCTTTGGTCCCAGAGCATGCCAGAAGAAATGAAAAATCCCTAGATAACATGAAGGCTTGGATTACAATCCTTCCAACCTAAATAAAAGTAAACTTCTGTAGTATTCAAAACAGTTAGGATTCTACTTGGAATTATTTACATTTAGATTACTTCCAATATCAGAGGACAAAAAATAAGTACTTAGCTTACTTCTGCAGGTCAATAAAGCTCACAATTAATCCCTGCCAGAACAAAGACTATCTAATCCCAAGGCACATTCCCACTTTCACTCTTTCAGCCCCAGGAAGCAATTTCCTTCATTTTTGTAAGTCAATTTTATCCTAGCTGCCAGTCATCAAGGAATCAGAAATATTAAGGTTCAGTCTTGGACCACCTCACTACACTAAGTAACAATAATAAGGTCTTGCCAGACTATTTTAGTAAATTGATTTTTTAAAAAAAACATTTAACATCAGTACATTAACTGTTTCGATGAATATAGGAAGCTGCCAACTTTCAATTAGAAAGCAATTGATTTCTAAAGTAAGATAACAATTACACTGCAGACTTGTTGGATTTTTTTAGATAGTACAAAGATAAACTTCAGTGTAGCCTACATTCAAATAATCCAAAAATTTCAGTTAATACCCTTTTGACAAACTAAAAACAGGCTTCATTTGTCACTTTACTAATGCTAGTTCAACATTCCAGAATGATTTTATTTGGGGCATGGATTTATGCACCAGTGGGGTCCCTCTGTGTTGCCTGAGAGGACTGGGTGGAAACCCGTAGTCCAACACTGCCTGCCACTCCTGCCTACTGCTCCCACTCACCCCAGCCCTGTTGCACCTGCCAAGGGCTTGGGCCCACTCAGTCCCAACCGGGAGTGGCTCCTGGTGCTACAGAGGTACTCCCCAGCAGTGAACCCTGCACTGTCCCCTGTCAGTCAGCTGAGTGGTGCTCCTGCTGTGGGAGCACACTGACCACCCGGGGGCAGCTCCTGCATTGAGTGTCTGCCCCCTGGTGGTCAGTGTGCATCATAGTAACCAGTCAACCAGTCGACTGGTCAACTGGTTGTTTGGTAGTTTGGTCTTTCATTCGTTTGGTCGTTGGGTCTCTTAGGCTTTGATAGATAGATAGATGATAGATAGATAGATAGATAGATAGATAGATAGATAGATAGATAGATAGATAGATAGATACAAAATTCCCAAGCAGACAAAAATTTTATCTGGTCTTTATTTTAAAACATATTTTAATATTTATTATTGAAAATAGTGCATATGACCCCATTTTCCCCATTGACCCTTTTCAGCCCACCCCCACCCCTGCTCTAGGATTTCACCACCCTATTTTCTATGTCCATGGGTTATGAATATATGCATATGTTTGGTTGATCTCTTCCCATCCACCCAATCTCCCCCCCCGCCCCAACTTCCCTCTGAGATTCAACAGCCTATTTCATGCTTCTATGTCTCTGGATCTATTTTGTTCACTAGATTCCACATGTGAGTGATATCATATGATACTGTCTTTCTCAGACAGGTTTATTTCCTTTTTTAAAGTATTATTGATTTCAGAGAGGAAGGGAGAGGGAGATAGAGATAGAAAGATGAGAAAGAATCATTGATCGGCTGCCTCCTGTACCTAACAAAAGGTACCAAATTAATTCTCACCAACCATGATCGCATCTACAATTTTCAAATAGATCCCTAAAGTTTCCTAATGTCTTAAGTGAAATCAAGAGTCTGAATCTGTGCCCAGTTCACAGATTTAAACATACTTCAAGATCTGTGTGTATTTTTTTTCAAAGTTTTGATAGAAAGTGACCTTGGACTTAACAGATAAAAAAGTTATTATTTAATATGATAAATCAGGTATACTGCCAAAGTAATGACAGGAGCACTATAATAGGGATTGAGCCCACAACTTGGGCATATGCCTTGACCAGGAATGGAACCATGACCTCCTGGTTGATAGGTGGACAATCATCCACTGAGCCATGCCAGCCTGGCTGACTGGCTTATTTCACTTTGCATAATACTCCCCAGGTCCCTCCATGCTGTCCCAAAGGGTAAGAGATCCTTCTTATTTTACAGCAGCATAGTATTCCATTGTATAAATGTACCACAGCTTTTTTATCCACTCATCTATTGATTGCCACTTGGGGTGTTTCTAAATCTTAGCTATTGTAAATTGGGCTGCTATGAACATAGGGGTTCATATATTCTTTCTGATTGGTGTTACAGGTTTCTTACTTTACAGACCAAGCTAAGGACACTAAAAAGAGAACAAGTTTTTTTCTTCAGCTACTAAATGTTAGGCACCATAGGAAACAATTTATATTTTTTGTCTATGTTTCTCACAACAACCCCCACGATTACCCAGATTTTACAAAGGGGGAAAGTGAGACTCAGAAAATTTAAGTAATTTGTCTCATACTCAAACTCTTAATTAGATGGTTGAGCTGGATTCAAACCTAACTCTATGATTCCAAAGCCCACATACTTTCTACTGTCCACATACCCATGAAATCACCCAATTTCCTGTTAAGATAATTGGTGCTTTTCAATCACATGCATTTGATGCAGTATTAGATCATATCAAATGAAATATCTCTTCACAAAAATTTATTGTTTAATTTTAAGTTAGTCCACCTTTAAAACTCTGAGAGGTCAAATCTCATTCTGTTTTGGGTGTGTACACATAGTGCCTATTAGGAATTAAAATGAGTTACAAATGTGTCAAGAAGAGATTCTGCTGCTGAAATCCAGGTCAGGTTACTTGAAATGGATATATATCTTTCTCTTCTAAATGTTAATTAGATGTTCTATTTTATCTTCAAAAGTTTATAGCAGAAATTTTCTTGAAGTTGACACTTATAGGTCAAGAGAGCTTCAAGATAACATCCTCATTCCCCCTATTCTGAAGGGTTTATATAATTTTACTAAAAATTTTGAAATGAAAAAGAAAGCCAAATTTTAAAAACTGCTATAACCTTGGTATCCCAGCAATATCTTCAAAATTATTCACTAAACCTAGTAAATGATAACATGAAATGTAAGCTACTTCGGATTCCACTGAACTTGATATTGTATCATCTATATGCCAATAATAAAGTAAATATTTTCAGACTCAATGCAGAGGTCTGTACTCATTATTTTGTCAATAAGTATTTATGAACGATTTTGTTATATTTTTTATCGTTTATCATTCAAAGCACAAATAAATAGCAATAAACTTTGTGCTAAAAGAGTTTGAAAGTACAATTTTAGAGGGCATGTGCCAGGTTGGGGGGTGGGGTAGAGGAGGTTGGGAGATCAATTTGGAAAAAAAAAAAAAAAAGGAGACATATGTACTACTATTTGTAATACTATAAACAATAAAAAAAAGAAAAAAACATAACTTTGAATAAAAGAAACCAGACACAAAATAGTACATGTAATCCGACTGCATTTATATATGGCACAAAAATTGGCAAAACCCTTCTAGGGAGTTAGAGGTCAAGATGGTGGTTACTCTTGGTGGGGAATGGCAGTAACTAGAAGAGGAACAAGGTGACTTCTGGGGACTGGTAATGTCCTGTGTCTTGATCTGGACACTTAATACACAGTTTGTGAAAATCCATCAGCTATATATTCATGTTTTGTGCTCTTTCATAAATAAATATCTATAATAATAAAAGTGTAATATGGTAATTAGACCAGGGGGAAAAAAAGAAAGTACAATTTTATCACTTCATGTGATTGACCAAGAAGCCATTTTTTTATGGGCATAATGTCACATGGTTCATAAGCAGAGTGTATTGCTCTGCATTAAATTTTAACACTGATTATCAATGAAAAAAATGCAATTCTAAAACTAAACTATCAAAACACCAATCAAGCAGTATCATTTACATAAGAGTTGGGAGATCTGCTTTTATTATTAGCTTTGCCTGTGTCATTTTCAATAAGTCACTTCACATTTCTGAGCCTTAGTTTCCCCTTTTATAAAATGAAGATGTTAGACTAGAATTGGCCCTGCAGTTAGCATCAGATTCCCTTGAGAGTCCTATAAAAATACCATGCCCAGAATCTACCTTCAGAAAATTCCACTCAGTGAATCAAGATGGAGCCCAGAAATCTGCCTGCTTACCAAGGTTCCAGGAAATATGGATGCTAGAGGTGCATACAAACTACATGGTAATGTGGGCTAAATCTAAATTCCTTTCCAGCTCTACCATTCCCCTAGTCCATGTAAAATTCAGTAAAAATAGCAATGAAGATGACATCTTTATTGCAGAAACTTGTATGTGGTGTTGGCCCATTTCAGGAGTCATTTTCTTAGGATATAGACTGCTGCCTGTAGTGTTTACAGTTTTCTTTGGGGGGGAAAAAACAAAAAACATTTAATAGTGGATGGAAAAAATTCTGAACCAACTTTAAAAGTAAAGAAGGAGAGAAGAAGGTATAAAAGAAAGTAGCAGGCCTATACACAAAACAGAGATTCTTAGGCAATCAAGTGCTTTTAGCCAACAACTATGCTCAAAATAATCACTAATATTTTGCAAGTAGAAAAATTCTCAAAGATAACTAATTACTTTGGTATCTCAATAAATGATAATTGAACATTAATGAAAGATTTATAATTATAGATCACTCTTCCTACTCCCGTGTATTTTTTTTATTTCTTTCTACATAGAATGCTTTGTTATATTAATATATCTTAGTAGATTTTTTTAATTAAGGTGCTATTGCATATTAATAGTAGAACTTGATAAAATTGTGTAATGTAACTCCATGTAGGTATTATGTTTCATTAGTGTTTTAGGACTCTTTTAAGTAAACCACTTAGTTAAAAACCAGTGAAGTATAATTTAATGAAGCAGTGTGGCCTGTGATCAATATCATCTCTACAGCTTAAGACAGTTTGGCTATTGGCCATAGCAGGAGTAATGAACACTTTCATTTTTGCCTATATACTCCAATATTGCCAATGTAAATCATAGTGGATCTGTTCAGACCCTTGAGTAAGGCCTATAGATTTGAATTCTGAGCAACTGGAATGTTTTAGTAGGGACTCAGGCTTATCCAAAATTGTTACATACTATTTATTTGCATTCAAGATAGGAGTTACTTAGGTTGAATGATTATATGTTATAAAAATTGTAAGCAGAACATTGATTCATTAATTTGACAATTGCCCTTTCTTGCTGCAACTAATAACTTACATTTGCCACTTAGTAATACTGCACATGTCTTCATAAATGTTAGTATTTCTATTGAAAAATGTACTTAAATGAAACAATTCAATATATTTAAATGTAAATAAGTTGTGTAATTCAAATGGTGTCATTTTCTGAGCTATATCAACTAGATCTATATATAAAGTGCGAAAGGATCGGCATACTGAATTCATTATTCTAGAGCACTGATGTGTAGGAAAAAAAACAGCTTGCTTTTGCTTCTTTTCAAAATATTAATAAAGTGATATTGACACTCCTACTGTAGTTGAGTTACTTTAATGCCTAGGGTGAGGGACAGATCTGGTGATGATTATGCCTCTAGTTTTGACATGGTTTCCTGCGATTTCCCCAAAGTGATGCATTAGAAAAACTTCATATGGTTCCTCCATCCCAAATAGACTTCAGGCTATTTTTCTGAGAGAATTTTGGGCAGATTTGCGTTATCAAAAGTATCATGAAATTTGAAGGTTTTTTGTTGTTGTTTTTTTGCCTAGGAACCACAGTACTACCACAAACAGATACAAAAGTTGTCTGATATTTGTCCTGGGGCCATTACATTTGATTTAGAGGTGGCTTCACCTGCAATCATCAGGTGAGTAGGGGTGTGTACCCAGTGTCATTGTAATGTCACTTGGGAATTTCCTAGGAGTTGAAAAATGGAAGGAAACAAAGAACTGAGATCACATATGAATAATAAATCATCAAGATTCAAGGTAAAAAAAATACATTCTCCTCATCGATTTGCAATGAGGGTTGAATGCTGCATCTATCTCTTCCTGGGAAATGATTTTATTTACTTTCTAGATTTTATGCACCTCCCCTCTGAAACCATACTTTCTAAACCCTGCTTCATTTTGTATACATCACAAATTCAGGGAAGATCTGGAATGTGTCATCCTTGATATTTTTAAATATTAATAGGCCAGTCTTCTTAATAAATGGTAACTTTTAAAAAAAAATCACAAATACTTAATGCAAATCCTTAGTAGTTGCCCTTTTGAATATAACCCTTTAGAACTGGGCATATTGTGTGCAGACACTTTTGAATGTTCCAGCAGAGTCAGCATTAAGCCCTCTACCACATCCCATAGTTTACCATATATTTATATGAGCTAAACATAAATACAGAACGAAAATCAACAGAACCTAGTCAAGAGCCTCAACTGCATTATATTATTCCAATGACATGCAATGTCAAACTAAATAAATTTGGTTTCTTCCTGAACGCATTAGCTTCTAACTCTAGACCAACTTTCAGTTGCAGTGAGATTAATAGGATGGAATGTGTCAAGATAAATGAAATACCTACTAATGCTGTCTTAAGCCTTATCTATAAAATCTATGGCTTTTGCCATGTATATTTGCTCCTAAGTGCAGTAAATTTAAATATGGTTCTTACTGATAAATCATTTGACTCAATCAACAAGGAGGGAGATCTGGAACCCTTAGGAAACAGGTGCCATAGCTATGTGATGCGTGATACAATTGGTTGAGAGCTATACCTTTTTCTATACCTTTGCACCACATATGCATTTAAAATTTTTTTAAATTTATATACTTCTCCTTTTACTTTACTGCCATTTTCTTGGTTTTGCCCCTTTTTCCTTCCTCCCTTGATAAATCCAGCATGCCAGTGGTTTTCAAACTGTGAGATACAATCTAATTGTAACTCATAAAATCAATTTTGTAGACCTCAGGCAGCCATTTTAAAAATTAACTACAATAGAATATTTCAGGGTGCATGGCTATGACAAGGGTAATATTGTTTCAGAAACTTGTTTCAGCCCATGACTGTGCCCTTGGTCATGATGGAAATATATTTCTTCATAAAAATCAACACCAGTGTATATTGTTTGTCTCCATTCATGGTACTTGGAACAAAAGAGGTCGAAGGCTGCCAGGCATTAGGAAGCCTGAGATCTTGCTCTGGTTCTGTCACTGAGTCAAAATGTACATTATATTCCTTCCATTTATTGAAGTGTTAAATAAGCATAAAATACTTATACACACATATACATATATATACATGTATTATATATGTACACACACAAATCATATGTATACATAGAACAGTTGTATAGATAGATATAGATGATAGATATATAGATATGGGTATATATATATATAGATATATACATATACATACCCTAATAAAATACTAATATGCAAATTAACCATCACTCTGCCACACCCACCAGCCAATCAGAAGCAATTATGCAAATAAACCCAAACAATATGGAAGGCTTGGGTTTCCTCGGCAATGGAGGAAGCCAAGCTTTCTGCCTGCCCTTGCCAGCCTAGGCCTCCACTCAAGGCTACAAAGTTTCAATGACAGAAGATACATAAATTCAAACAGAAATGGTGGCAGCCACGAAGCTGGAAAGAGCAGGAGGCTAGGGTTGCCCTGGCAATGGAGGAAGCCAAGCTTTCTGCACACCCTGGCTGGCCCATGCCTTCACTTAAGGCTACAAAGTTTCAATTATAGAAGATACATAAATCCCAATAGAAATGGCTGCCACCACAGACAAGCAGAAGGCTTGGCTCCTCTCCAGGCTACAAAGTTTCAATTGTAGAAGAAAAATAAACCCCAGTTACCAGGGCCTCTGCTTGGGTCACCAGGGTGTGTGGCTAGCCTGAAAACCACGATAGGCCCTTTGCACAGGCCACCCCACACCCCAAGGGAACCCCCAACCTGATCCAGGATACCCTTCAGGGCAAACCAGCTGGCCCCCACCCATTCACCAGGCTTCTAACCTATCTAATAAAAGAGTAATATGCAGATTGACAATCACTCCAACACACAAGATGGCTGCCCCCATGTGGTCAAAGATCCTGCCCCCATGTGGACACAAGATGATCACCACAAGATGGCCAGCAGAGGAAGGCAGTTGGGAGGGACCAGGCCTGCAGGGGAGGGTAGTTAGGGGTGACCAAGCCAGCAGAGGAGAGAAGTTGGTGCCTTCAGGGAAGGGCAGTTGGGAGGGACCAGGCCTGCAAGGAAGGGCAGTTGGGAGAGACCCAGGCCTACAGGGGAGAGCAGTTGGGGGGACCAGGCCTGCAGGGGAGGGCAGTTAGGGGTGACCAGGCCTGCAGGGGATGGCAGTAAGGGGCAAATAGGCTGACAAGGGAGCAGTTAGGCATAAATCAGGCTGGCAGGGGAGTGGTTAGAGGATGATCAGGCTGGCAGGCAGAAGCAGTTAGGGGCAATCAGAAAGGCAGGCAGACAAGCAGTTGTGAGCCAGCAGTCCTGGATTGTGAGAGGGTGAAAGCTGGGTTGAGGGGACCTCCCCCCCATGCAGAAATTTTGTGCACTAGGCCTTTAGTAGATATAATAAAAGCCTAAGCGACTGTTATGGTGGAGTGACCAGAATGACTGGTCGCTATGATGAGCATTGACCACCAGGGGGCAGGTGCTCAATGCAGGAGCTGCCCCCTGATAGTCAGTGCACTCCCACAGGCAGCATGCCACTCAGCCAGAAGCCAGGCTCATGGCTGGCAAGTGGTGGTGGGAGCCTCTTCTGCCTCCAGGGAAGCACTAAGGAGGAGCGAGCTGAGCGGTAAGGAACAAGGGATCCCAGATTTCCAGAGGGATGTACAACTGCCAGATCCCAGGATCTGGCCTAATCCTGCAGTCGGACATTTTCTGAGGCATCCTGGACTGAGAGAACGTTCAGGCTAGGCTGAGGGACACCCCTGCCCCACCCAGTGCACGAATTTCATGCACTGGGCCTCTAGTAGATATATAAATATAGATACTAGTGCTACTGGGTAGTGGTAGAGGCCAGGGGCTGCTAAACTTCCCATATTGCACATAAAATACCCTTGCAATAAATAATTATCTGGTCCAAAACATTAATAGTGCCAAGGTTGAGAAACCCTGATACATACACATATCCAACTATTTGGAAAAACCTAAGGAAAAGATGGAATGTTTTAAAGTTTCCACTTGAATGCTTATCAGCATACAACTCCAATCAGAATCATAAATAACTTTCTAATCCTGATTTTAGTATCCAATTTAGATTAAAATATTGCTTTATCACTAAAATCATTGTTTTGTAGAAGTTACTTATTTTAAGAAGTGGTATTAGGAATCCCTCATTTCTAGTTCTCCTCTCACATATGTATTCCACTTCACAATTTTCAAGGACTTTACTGATTGCACATGACAGGTTCTAGTATGCAGTCTGACACGTGGGGAAGCTGAGAGAGGTTCAGTGCCTGCTTGATATGCAGAGGTGGAATTGAACCCAGGTTGTTGGTTTCCAAGAGTTTAGACATGTATTTGATTAAAAGACAAACTACTCTGGGCCCTGGCCTAGCACTATTCCAACCAAGCTAACCTGCCTGCAAAATGACAATTAAAATGTAAATTAAATTAAAAATATCTACACTTTCAACAGCATCACAGAATCAAAGTCTACAGTATCCTTTAAACTATAATTATTGGTCTTAACAGTGTGCCCTCTGTATTGAATCTCCTTATTTAGAAATTTGTCCTCTTCTCTCTGAATTCTCCTTTGAAATGTTTGGTTGAAAACCGACAGTATTCTCTGAAAACACCTCACATCTGTCTTAGAATCTATGACTCTGCATGAGGTTCCTACTTCGTATATTTTTTGTTTATTTTTTAAAGCTTTCCAGGTCTGGCTAGGTATGGAAAGATGGAGAAACAACAGTCTTATACTAACTATGTAATACATAGTAATAGGACAACATTTCGATCATCCTAGAAATGTATGCACATGTCTTTTTTGTATTCATGTGAGGTGAAATATCTGATTTTCCCCTAATCTGAGAATAAAATTATAAAATAACAAGATAAATTTAATTTTATTTCCTTATATTCTCACTAGCATTGCTATCAGGAATCTTTAAGCCCTTTAGTGATATGAACTTATCAATAAAGAACAGGACAGAAATATATAGATACATTTACAATGCCACTACACCAACACATTAATCATGCCACTTTTATTAATTACCAAAAGTATATTAATATGCATGTCTTTGATATTCAATTATATCAGAAAATGCACAGAAACTTTTAGAAAAGTCAGTATATAACACCTTTCAAATAAATTGATACAGTGAAAACTCTCACAAGCTTCCAGCTCTCTTCTGCAATTATCTATGCAACAACCCTCATAGAAAGTTTTGTATTCCTCATCATTTTGCATATGTGTGCATTCAGGACACCCTTCAAAATAACCACCCACCTACTTTCACATTTGATGCTAACAAAAAGAAGTCTGCACTTTTTCCTTTTATCTAATATGAGTGCAATCCATTGTGGAAAAGCAGGTTTCTAAATGCTTTTATGAAGGCTGATAAATACATGGGGCTAAGTAAAATTGACACACGTTGTATTATACATTTTCGTACTGGATCAAAATAAAATACCAGTTTTTATCATTGATGCCATTTTTCTCATCTTATCTGTATACAAGTTATTGCTTTTGTGTGTGTTCCTTCCTGTTAGCCAGAGACATACCACCCTTCTCAGTAAACTGTCTTCTTTTCTTTAGCATGACTATCTCATTATTTCTGCCTGTGAATGGACTCATAGCTCTGTGTTTTGTGGTTGTTTATAGCACCCATTAAATAGCTACAGTAAAATATGGCATGGTCTGAAATAATGTAAAGACAGAGAGGATACAGTATTAAATGTCTGCAGTTAGTAATAATGTGCCCAGGCTACCGCTATAGTCTGTAGCAAACAGCACAGTGATATGTTTTACACAAATAAGGATATTAGTAAAATAGGACAATGTTTCTGAGTTTGTAACTGTAAATAGCCTGCCCATGTGCATATGTGAGAACTGTGTCCTGAAACTGCTTATCGGATTGGCAGGAAAAAATCTCAAAAAGTTTTTCTCAGGGATGAAGTCAAAGCAACACCAAATGATCCTTAAAACGTCTGAGGTATGATTACTATAAGAGATTTTCTTTGGAGTATTACTAAAGTAAACTCTGCACATATTCAAAATATAAAATTATCGGCAATTCCCTTTAAGAAGACCCAACAGGGTCTCCTTCCATTATGAAAAGAAAGCCAAGAAGAGGAGGAAGCATAAAAAATTCCCCTGGATAAGGATAAGAATGAGGTGGAAGTCAGTGCTTTGAGAACCTGGTTTAAATGTGTAAGAAGAAAATAATCTTGAAATGACACAAATCTCAACAGGAGTTAATTAGTAAGAGAGCTAAATTTTGCTGTAATTTTGCACCCCTCTCTTCCCATCATCCCTTCTATTGTCCACCATCAAGCTTGTGGATATTATCAAGGTTTGGGGAACTTCCAGACTCTGGAGGGGGTATGAGAAGGACATGGGATGGTGACAACTTTAAAGCCGCTATCCTGAAAGATTGAGGGGGAATATCTTGGTGTCATCAAATAAACTCCTTACTCTGGTTTAGGTTAATAAACTGTATCCTGGGAGGATTGAAGAGAGGCCCTGGGAAAGATATGTCTTGAAGGGAACTACACTAATCTTGGCAAAAAGCACTCCTACCTCTTGAACTACACTGATTATTTCGCTGAAAGTCTTCCTTGAGTCACAACCACGGAGTCTACTTTAAGTGGAAAAAGAAAGGAGAATCAGGAAGGAAAGATGGCCAAAAGTATAACAGATCCAGGCCATGTCATAAAGAAGAAAAAGGAATCAAAACAGGGACTGGAATAATGCTAAGGGTCGACTTTTGTTAACACATTGGCATAAGTCTAGCTCAGCAGCACATTCTATGGAAATTCCTTGTTTACCGTCCTCCAAAGAGGTCTTTAAATATCTGCCTGCAACCTCCAATAATTGGGCTCCTACTGGTTAGAATAGGCAGCCCGCCCAGAGGGCAGGTGCACTTGTCACAACTTCCTCCCAGTGGTCTTATTCTCCCCTTGGCTTTTGTACCGACCTAGTGCCATCCTTATTTCCCTTGACTGAATCTGAACTGCAGCCCATGGTAGAAGCTGCAAGGACTGGGCAGAATTCCAGGTGCAAGGGGCCGAGAGAGAGGCATGAACAGCGCTCCTTTGGGCTTGTCAGATAAATGGAGCAGCAGCTCCTCTGGGGGCTGGTTCATCTCCTCCCCACCTCCTCCGGGGTGCACAGCGGGGACTTTTGATCTGCAGAGTGATTGATCAGTGGGAGAGGGGCCACGGTCCCTTCCTCCCTCTTCCTCCTCCCGCTCCCTCCGGCTCTGCTTCACTCCTCCCCCTCAGCTCCCTCCCTCTTTCCTGCTGGAAGCCCTGCCCCACGGCGAGCCGCTCCAGTGGGAATCTGCCTGCCCGGGGGGCGCCGCTGGCGCTCGCAGCTTTGCCCTCTCTCGCTGGCCGCGCCGGTCCCAGGCTGTGTCGGCTCCCGCGCCTTCCCCGGTCGCAGATGCTGTGGGCGCCTCCCCCGGAGGCGCGCTCGCTGGGTAAGTTGTGGGGGACGTCGGGGCCCCGGGTAGGCTAGCGGGCTCGGATGGATCCCCTGCCCCCTTCGTGGCTGCTTCCCCTAGCGGAGGCAACGGCGTGGGAGGACGGAGCGCCTGCCGCCTGCGACTTAGCGCTGAGGCCGCCCTCACCTCCCAGCCCTACCGGGGCCGTTTGACTCCCGGACCCGTTCATGCGGGCGTGGTCAGGCTTGGGACATCGCCGCTGCTGCGGGTGGCCCGCGAGCCGGGGCAGGTCCCAAAGCACGGAAAGTGCGGGTGGCCTTCGCGGCAAAGGGCCCCAAGCCCGGCATCTGGCATCTGGGGGGAGCAGGTAGGAATGCGCTAGTGGTCCAGGCCCCGTGGCTGGGCGATGCGATACATACCTAGTCCCCCAGGTCGCCCTGAAGAGTCCCTGGGAAATGGTGTTTGTTGAGGATGGGGCTGGTGGGAAGGGAGGGAAAGGAGGCCGTGGGCAGACACTTGGATCTCCCCACACACCACTGCAGGCTTAGGGACGCCTCCTCTTTAGCCCCCGGTGGCCTGGCCAGCAGCAGGGTGGACGTGGGTTGCACACCCTCCGCACCTCCCGCACCCTCTGGAAGCATTGCTGACCTGTGCCAGACTACTTGGCTACATGAGAGCGAGACTGAGGCCACGGAGTCCCAGTTTCTGCCTCCCTCGCCTGAGGGAGGAGAGGGAGCCTTTGCCTTATTTTAGTGTCCGCCTCTGCCTCTCTAGGGCTCCCAGATCACCTCACCACCGCCTTAAAGCTCGCTTTACCTAGCGGGGTACTGAGGTCCTTCTTCCCTGAGACAAGGGGCCCAATGAAACTTACTTAAAGTGCTTTATCGGGGTTGTGGATAATTTGGTATCCATATCTATGTTTGGGAAAGCGGCTGGGGAGGCTCAGGGACAGGCAGGAGAGGGATGAGTGGTAAGAGGGTCCATGGAAGGAAAATCTGCACAATACCTCGGGGTCCTCCGTGTCCTTCCCAGCAGCTAGTGTTTATCAAGAATTTCTAGTGTCCCCAGCTCCCCCAATCTATTTACACACTCCTCTCTCTGAAATTCCTATGAAAAGAGTGTTTTCAAGAAGCATTGACATTATCATCGATGCCTTGAAGGAAGTTACTGTATTTGAGAACTAAAACTAATATTTAATATTTCAAATACAATTTTATAAAAAAAGAACACATTTAGGTAAAACACCACCACCGGCATTTAAATTTAGGTAGTTCTCTGATTCACTTAAGCAGCGGTGAGCTTTTTTGGCAAGCTGTTGGACTGGGATTTAGAATTCCTGGGTTCTGTTTCTAATTTTATAGATGCTTGTACTTTAGGCAAGTCAGCATTTTCCCTGGTTGAGGAATATCCTCATCTATAAAATGACTCTGATTTCAAAGATTTTTTTTGTCCAACGCTCATGCTGGCTTCTGCTTCAATGAAATATTAACCTAATTAATACATGTTTGTTAAATGAATGGCGAATGAGTACACCATATCTCTCTAGGAACTATGTATATCTGATCTTTGGAAATACGTAGAAACAAATGCCCCTTGGTTGTGAAAGGATGCTTAATCATGGTCGCACTGCATTGCTCTGTTTGCATCTAATGATGCAATTGCAGTCGAGTGTGAGGCCCCTTCCCCCTTCGAGGACAACTCTTCTCAATGTCGTCCTTTTTCACAGAGAAGGGCAATTTGAGGCCCCAAGAAGGAAAGGATCTTGCCCAAGACCAAGAATTACAGAATGGTGAGGAGGATTATGATATGTGCTTCAAAGCTCTTCCCCTAAGGAAAAGGAGGAGAAAAGGAAAAAGCCCTAGAAAAATTCCCAAGGTGACTGACAGAACTACCGAGCTACAGGTTGCCTTAGCTTATAAACTGTCCTGGAGCCCTTCTTGGGGAGGAAGAGCTTAAGCAGAACAATTCTAGGTTCTGAGCTTAATAGGGAAGAAAGAGGGGAGATGTGGGGAACGCTCCCTTCTCAGATGGCTTGGTTTACTTATGTGATCATCTCTCCGGAATTTGGCCCAGCAATGTCACCCTGTGTTGACTCCCTCTGCAGCAAGTTGGGACTGAAGACACAGGGAAATGCTTTGTGGGACAGGCACATGACTTGGTCAATTCCGTTATCCACTTTCTTTCATTCCTTCTTTTTTTCCCTTGAGAGAGAGAGAGAGAGAGAGAGAGAGAGAGAGAGAGAGAGAGAGAGAGCGCCCTTGGCAATTCCTGATAACAACAAACATTCACATGTTGCAAATGGACTGACTTCCATGGAGGACTCCTGAGTTCAGGGAACCTTAAAATAACAAAGAAGAAATGAGATGATGAAGGCAAAACCCAATGCCTGGCCATTAGTAATGCTATGGAAAGGTTATCTGAATTGCATTGAATGCCAGAGCTGGAAGGGCCCATACAGTCCACCCCTTTTGCCAATGGGGAACTGGAAGATTTAGAAATAAGTGACATACCTTGCAAAAGAGCTAGATTAGAAGCCAGGTCTCCTGGGTGTCAGGCAGGACTCCATCATCAAGCCTCTCTTTCTCAGGGGCCAATCTTCCTGCATTGTTGTCTTCTGTTCTCCTAGCTCCCTTGCCCCTGCCTACAGCCTGGAGGGCTTAGGCAACCTTCTGGGGTCTCCCACTCCTAGCTGAGGCTCAGCCTGGCAGTGTCTTTCTAACACCCATTCTTCTTCTCTCTCTTTTGGGAAACACACACACACACACACACACACACACACACACACATTTAAACTTCATTATTTGACTAAGTGTAAACCCCCGGAGGAGAAGGGTTTTGTTGTTTATCTCAGACCATAAGCTAGTGTTGAGTTGGCTTTCTGAATCCAGGCAAATATTTAGCCAGTCACGACCCTGAAGGTGATTCTTTAAGCACAGAAACAAAGCTCTGTATGTAAAGCTTACACTCCTTGGGAGAACTCCTCATCCTCCTACACAGACACACTGCTGCATGCACACACCCCACCCTCGCACCAAGAGCATCTGAGCTAGGAGGCTGGCAGGCGGGCCCCAATCCTGGAGCAAAAGAGGCACATCTACACACAAGGGGAGCGGGGTAGTGGAGAGAGACAGACTCCTGATCGGACATCTGGAATGAGAGCCCCTGGAGTGGCCACGAGGGAGGGGCAAGTGGAGCAAACCCCTAGGAGGCTCCGTCCCTCAGTGTGCTCCTGCTGGAGAGCCCCTCTCCAGGAGCCTGGTTAACTGCTAGCAGCCCGCGGGTTGGAGGTGGAGTAGTTCAGGATAAACTGACGCAACCCTGGTTTGAGCTTTGCAAAACCATTAGCTGAGAAGAGAAGCATTCGCCCCTCCCTCCCCCAGAGCGCGCTCTAGATCCTTCCCCCGTCCCCTGCCCCCTCCCCCCGTGACGTCACCCTAGCCCTGTCCCAGGGAGCCTGCAAAGCCTCTCAAATTCAAACTGCTAAGCGCACCGCTGCGGCTGCCACCGGATTGGAAGCGCGCACCTAGGCTGGGCTGTCCCCGCCGCCAACCCGGCGGGCTCCCCACCACCCCTACGCAAGCGCGCCCCGGGTCGGATCCGGCTCAGCTTCCCTGCACCCCAACCCTCCTCTTCCTCTCCTGCTGCCAGATTTCTTATTTCTGCTCACCCTCCCTCATCCACCCCCGGCCAAATTGAGTCAACCAACAGAAAGCAGGGCACCCCGTTCCCCCCTCCCTCCCTCCCTGGAAGCGGCGCCTCCTTTTACCTTGCTCTCCCTCTTTTCCTGAAGATGCTAAACTACTGGCGGACTGCAGAGGAGAGGAGTCCCGTCTTCTCCTGATGTGTGAGTAACCCCCACGCCACGCTATCTTTGCTCTGCTCTCCTCCCCCTCTCCCCTTGCCAGTCCCCAGATTTTCCAACCCCCTTTTTGCGCAGCTAAAAAAAAAAAAAAAAAAAAAAAAAAAAGTAAAGCAATTTCTGCTCGGAGCCCATTCTCTTAAATATGCCCCCAGGGGAGGAGGAGGTGGGGTGGATTTTGTAGGATAACTCCGTTACTAATAACTCCAGGGCTAACTGAAACCCGCAGGGAAATCAGGTGCAAGCACGTGTGTTGGAGGATGCGTGTGTGGGTGTGCTGGGGGTGGGGGTGGAGGGAGCACAGCACAGGAGGGGAGGCCTGGAGAAAAAGAAAGCGCTTTGAAAAACGCAGTGATTTCATTATGCCATGCGGTCCACTCCCTGGACTCTCCTTCCCTTCCTCCCATCCTGCCCCCCGTTTTGCCATTTTAATCAGGATTCCTTGTTTCTTTCTTCCTGAACCCTGCTCTCTCCTGCTCCCCCCGCCCCAAGGTTTGCCTGTAGGTACCTGAGCTGACACCCAAGGTGCCTAAAGATGCTGAGCAGCGTTTGGTTCCTCAGTGTGTTAACGGTGGCCGGGTTCTTCCAGACAGAGAGTCGCAAAACTGCCAAAGACATTTGCAAGATCCGCTGCCTGTGCGAAGAGAAGGAAAACGTTCTGAATATTAACTGCGAAAACAAAGGATTTACTACCGTCAGCCTGCTCCAGCCTCCCCAGTATAGAATCTACCAGCTTTTCCTCAATGGAAACCTCCTGACAAGACTGTACCCGAACGAGTTTGTCAATTACTCCAACGCAGTGACTCTCCACCTGGGGAACAACGGGCTGCAGGAGATCCGAACTGGAGCCTTCAGTGGCCTGAAAACACTCAAGAGGCTACACCTCAACAACAACAAGCTCGAGGTGCTGAGGGAGGACACTTTCCTGGGCCTGGAAAGCCTTGAGTACCTCCAGGCTGACTATAATTACATCAGTGCCATCGAAGCGGGGGCATTCAGCAAACTGAATAAGCTCAAAGTGCTCATACTGAATGACAACCTTTTGCTGTCCCTGCCCAGCAATGTGTTCCGGTTTGTCCTGCTGACCCACTTAGACCTGAGAGGAAACAGGCTGAAAGTGATGCCTTTTGCCGGTGTCCTTGAACATATCGGAGGGATCATGGAGATTCAGCTGGAGGAAAACCCGTGGAACTGCACTTGTGACTTACTTCCTCTCAAGGCTTGGCTGGACACCATAACTGTGTTTGTGGGAGAGATCGTCTGCGAGACTCCCTTTCGGTTGCACGGGAAAGATGTGACCCAACTGACCAGGCAAGACCTCTGTCCCAGAAAAAATTCGGGTGACTCCAGTCAGAGGGGCGGCCACGCGGACACGCACATCCAAAGGCTGTCGCCTACAATGAATCCTGCTCTCAACCCAACCAGGGCTCCAAAAGCCAGCAGACCACCCAAAACGAGAAACCGTCCAACGCCCCGGGTCACTGTTTCGAAGGAACGGCAGAGCTTTGGGCCGATCATGGTGTACCAGACCAAGTCCCCGGTGCCCCTCACCTGCCCCAGTAGCTGTGTGTGCACCTCTCAGAGCTCGGACAATGGCTTAAATGTCAACTGCCAAGAAAGGAAGTTCACTAATATATCCGACCTGCAGCCCAAACCTACCAGTCCAAAGAAACTCTACCTAACAGGGAACTATCTTCAAACTGTCTATAAGAATGACCTCTTAGACTATAGTTCTTTGGATTTGTTACATTTAGGCAACAACAGGATTGCAGTCATTCAGGAAGGTGCTTTCACAAACTTGACCAGTTTACGCAGACTCTATCTAAACGGCAATTACCTTGAAGTGCTGTATCCTTCTATGTTTGATGGACTGCACAGCTTGCAGTATCTCTATTTAGAGTATAATGTCATTAAGGAAATTAAGCCGCTAACCTTTGATGCTTTGATTAACCTGCAGCTACTGTTTCTGAATAACAACTTGCTGAGGTCCTTGCCTGATAACATATTTGGGGGCACCGCCCTCACCAGGCTGAATCTGAGAAACAACCATTTTTCTCACCTGCCTGTGAAAGGGGTTCTGGATCAGCTTCCAGCTTTTATCCAGATAGATCTGCAAGAGAACCCGTGGGACTGCACCTGTGATATCATGGGGTTAAAGGACTGGACGGAGCATGCCAATTCCCCTGTCATCATCAATGAGGTGACCTGTGAGTCTCCTGCGAAGCATGCAGGGGAGATTCTGAAGTTTCTGGGGCGGGAGGCCATCTGTCCAGACAGTCCCAACTTGTCAGACGGAACTATTCTGTCAATGAATCACAATACAAACACACCTCGGTCACTTAGTGTGTCTCCCAGCTCCTATCCTGAACTACACACTGAAGTCCCACTTTCTGTCTTAATCTTAGGATTGCTTGTTGTCTTTATTTTATCTGTCTGTTTTGGGGCTGGCTTATTCGTCTTTGTCCTGAAACGCCGAAAAGGGGTGCCAAGTGTTCCGAGGAATACAAACAACTTAGACGTAAGTTCCTTTCAGTTACAGTATGGGTCTTACAACAGTGAGACTCAAGATAAGACAGATGGCCATGTCTATAATTATATCCCCCCGCCTGTGGGGCAGATGTGCCAAAACCCCATCTACATGCAGAAGGAAGGGGACCCAGTGGCCTATTACCGAAACCTGCAAGAATTCAGCTACAGCAACCTGGAAGAGAAAAAAGATGAGCCAGCCACTGTTGCTTACACTATAAGTGCCACTGATTTGCTAGAGAAGCAGGCCACACCGAGGGAGCCTGAGCTGCTGTATCAGAATATTGCTGAGCGAGTCAAGGAACTCCCCAGTGCAGGACTAGTCCACTATAACTTTTGTACCTTACCTAAAAGGCAGTTCGCCCCTGCATATGAATCTCGACGCCAAAACCAAGACAGAATCAATAAAACCGTTTTATATGGAACTCCCAGGAAATGCTTTGTGGGGCAGTCAAAACCTGACCACCCTTTACTGCAAGCTAAGCCACAATCAGAACCAGACTACCTCGAAGTTCTGGAAAAACAAACTGCAATTAGTCAGCTGTGAAGGGAAATCATTTATTACCCGAAGGCATCAAAGAATGTTACTCCAAACTGTTGGAAGCTGGGCATTTGTTTTCCCATTGTGTTTTCCCTTTTCCCATTGTCAGTGGGGGACTTTGAAAATGTGTGGGGGGTGGGGTGAAGCAATGATACTGCTTTTTCAAGCTTTCCTTTAAATTATTTCTCTCTTACTGCTGTCCCCCTCCCCTCTTTCTTTCTCTTCTTAGGAATCATCATTGAACATGAATGTTTCTACAATGCATTTTTTCATATATTTTGTTTATGGTTTTGTTTCTCTTTGATTTTTTCCAGTGGGGGATGGGAAGAGGAGACTATAGTAAATGAAGAAAAAGTAAGCAAGCTTTTCAAATGAAATTAGCTACTTAGTGTATTTTGTAGAAGATCTCCAAAGATCTTTTAAGTCTATAAATTCTTCTGTAAATAATGATATATGGTATTTCCACCTTTAGTTACCAAGTATAGCCAATAGGCCTCACTTCTTTGTGTTAAAGTGCCTTTGCACTTTAAGTACATTACTTATATGTTGCTTTTAGCTTTGATGAGCTGAACATATTTTAATGTGTTGTATTTTTGAAATTAGAATACTGTAAAATAGATTAAAATGTCAGCTATATTAAGTCAATGTACAGTTTGCTTGAGTTATAGAAACCAGCTTGTCATCAAATGATTCTAGTTCTAGGACTTTATAGATTTAACTGTAAAATATTTCCTTTCCACTGGGTTTGTTCTAAGTGATTTTATTTAAGTCAACTAAGGGAATTTAACAGTGGACTAGAGGTAACAAACTGCCTCAGTCTGGATTAGTAATTCATTAATAAAATGTATTTAACCCAATATCAGAGTGAATTGAACAATCTGTAAATCATTATTTTACATTAACATGGTCAGTGTTTTAGATTATTTTCCTAATTAAGAATACATTACACAACGTGTGATATATTTTTTCTGCTTTCAATTAGATATTTTTGTATATTTCAATGATAGAGCCTGTATTTCTAACTTTTCAATTGAAATTAATATTTTTTCTGCCTATTGAAACATTTTCTGTAAACATACACCAGTAGAGGCCGCCACACACCTCATTTAATAAAGACATATGAGCCATTAAATACCTAGAAGGAAGACTTCAAAGGTGAGATTAAAACTTCCCAAGTAAATTCTCTATAAATTCAAGGCAGCAGAGACAAATGTAAGCATTACTTTTCTTTAGAATTAAAAATTGGACTTGGAATTCTTCTCAATTTTCACATGTTCAGAGAAAGCAGTGTTTTCCTCTTGAGTTCATTGAAGCATAGACCGGGTGCTATCAAATCATGTACTATTTGCACCTCCAAATATATTAATAAGTACCTAAGCCAAGAAAGTGAACATCTTTGTTTCTTCTGCCTTTTTTAGGCATGTGTTACTGGATTTTTTCTTTATGGGTTTGAGCAAGTCTTTTGTTTTGATTTTAGCATTAAAGTGATTTTTAACTAACCAAGTATATAAAACATTTATGAAGCCTTATTAGCCTGTAAATAATTTTAGATGCAAACATTATTGTGTAATTTAAACAAACAGCCCTTCTTTGCAACAAAAATAGTTTTGTTTTGTCTCTTGTAAATCCTTATGCAACTGGGATAGTGAGCTGCATATAAAGTAGTCCAGCTTTTCAAATCCTTATTAAAGCAATTGATGGAGTCTGAAAGAAGCACACTGTTTCCTTTTCATAAATAGGTTACTGCACATAATAATCCTTTATTATCCCAGGAAGATTGAAGTGGAACCTAATAATTTACTTTTAAAGCTTTAAAATGACTATTAGTATATTGTCTGTCACTATAAACAATTCATGTAATAGGCTTTCAATTAGAAATTACTTAAATACAAATTATTTGGATTAATAATGACTGGTGCAAAATAGTTTTTAAACAATAGAAGGTAATTGGATAGATAGATAGATAGATAGATAGATAGGGCATTCAGGAAAAACAATGCCTCTAACAACCTGGAACTTCTACATATCTACAGTGACAAGCTAACACGTTCATTCTTTGATTAGAGATCATAATTCCCATTTAAATCCATTAGATAGAAATTGAAAATGGTGGGCTGAAATGACCTAAGAGAAAGTTAATGTACAGAGATTTTACATTTCACAGAAGCTAGTTGAACTTTGAGACATCTCCTGGAAACCACTCTTCTTTGAGTGAAGTGTTTATATATAAAAGAGTTGCAAAAATCCTCTTGTTACTGCTTTCATTTGGTACAAAGATAAATACAGAATACAGATGTAGGTAATTTGGGAAATGATTGTGAATGCAAATTAGTATATGTATTCCATTAAGATAGTTTTTAGATTTAAATGATATGACTAGAACTACTGATGTATGATTCTACTTCAGCATTTGTTTTTATTATCCTGAAAGTAAAGTCATTACTGTAAAATCCCATTATTCATAGAAAAACAAATTCATTAATTTTAAATAAAGATAGTTTAATATCCATTTAGTCACATGATTTTAAAAAGGCCTCCTGGAAGAATTCAGATTTATAAACTCTCTTAATAATTATGGTTTAATTCTAGATTCTCACACTTTTTAGATCTGTGCTTTATTTATATTAGTTTTAAGATGAAATCATTCGTATTTGGCCCAGACTATTTTATTTAAAGGCATAATACATCATATACTTTGAAGCTGAATTTTCTAATGTAATCACAAACACTTCATGTTTATTAATTTATTAACATACTGCACTGATTATCTTGTTTTCCTTTATCCACTCAAGGGTTTTCAAACATCTTACTTTAGGATTTTCATTTTGATATTGTACAGCTGGATTTTGCGATTTCACTTTTACTTCACATGCAGCTTGTAATGGGTATGAACATCAGCAAAGTGAAATGGTTCCAGCCAATAGAATGTGATCTCCCCTGGCTCTGCCTGGAACAGATCTATGTGTCTGGCCTTACAAATGGCACATGGTAAATCCCTTTGCTTCTAGCTCTTAATTCATTGCTTTCACTGTTTCTGAATATACCTGTGGCTAAGTTTGTATTCAAACACTGGAAAGTATGTCTTCTCAGTCTGGACACAATTGCCAAGACTCTAATTTGGTTCTGTACTTTGGTCAATCTGTGTGCCTTGTTAGTTCACTCAAGCAGTTGGTGAGTAAGGAAATGACCCTTCAATTCCCTCTGCTTTGTCCTCTGACTTCTAAGATGATTTAATTTTCTAAGTATTTCTACATCAACAAAGACTCTATGTTTTATGGATTTTACTAAAGTCTATAAGGAACGAAAGAAAATTTTGTGATTTAAAAAAATATTTTTATTGATTTCAGAGAGGAAGGAAGAGGGAAGAGAGAGATAGAAACATCAATGATAAGAGATAATCATTCATCAACAACTGGCTCTTGCAAGCCCCCTACTGGGGACCCATCTGACAACCAGGGCATGTACCCTTGACCAGAATTGAACTTGGGACCCTTCAGTCTGCAGGCTGATGTTCTACCCACTGAGCCAAACTAGCTAGGGCGAGTTTTGTGATTTTTAAGATTCTGGAAATTCATTTTGACTTTAAACATTCCAGAAACATACCGGATTGCATGCTAAAGTGAAGAAAGCCTTCCAGACAATTCTAATCCAGTCATTTATTCATTCATTCAACGAATATTTATTAAGTGCTTGCTTCTTAGGTGCCAGGTTCTATGCTGCTTGCTGAGGGGGTACAGATATACAGTAAACAGGATCTCTGTCTCACCCCATCACTCCCATCCCCTGTAATGAGATTAGTGCTAATAAAGGATATGAATGGCAATCACTCTTATTAAACAGTGAGAACAGTATTGAAATGCAGGAAGTTGCATATTTTAAAGGTGATTCTGTGCAATGAAAAATAAACAGTTACATCATAAATAAACCAGCTACATGGTAACTACCATTAACATCTCTTGAGAGTTATAAGGCTAAAAAGGAAAAAAACAAAAAACAAAAAAACACTAAAATAAAATAAAACAAATTTCTGCAGAAACAACAGAACCGAATATTGTGGCCTGAAGATAGCTATATACATGTGCTATCTAAAGATCTCCATTATAAAGATGAATCTCAAAAATATAAATACAAAATTATAAACCTAATCAAAATTTCTGGAATATCCATGTTTTAGAGTCAATATTTACATTATGTATCAGTGGCTTAGAAGATAACATTTTGGCTTAAGTGTCTTTTACTAATACAATACAAAGGCACTTATCTAAATCTTGAAAGAGAAAATTAAGTACTGTATATAGATGTACTTTGCTTCTCACTATTGTTATGAAAAAGTCACATGTAAATTGACATTTTATAAATCAAATTGTATTTTAAATGCATTAAGGGAGCTGTCATTTAGAGGAAACTTGTAAATTTTTATAAAGCAGAAACCCATTTTATAATACAAATAATCAGTCACTCCTTAATTTAAGTTTTGTATATCTGGATTTTCAATATTAACTTTGCTTAAAACAGAGCCCGCTTGCACAATAAGAGTGTGTTTTGCCAATGCTGCTTGTGCTACCAGTTTCTTGGTTGCTAAGGGCTTATACTTGAAAATCTGTTGCAGTTTTGTGTGAACTGAACTATCAAGCAAACGGTGGGAAAACAGTCTTGAACAGTCTGAGTAACCAACCTATTTCAACACAATTGAACACAGAACTCTTCTGCTCAGCAGTGTCTCCTCTCAGATGTGGCTATGATTCATTAGAGTAGGGGTGTCGAACTCAATCAGAGAAGGGGCCAAAATCTAAAATCCAGCCTAAATCGCGGGCTGAATGGTTTACTGAACAGTCATAAACTGACAATGTCATAAACTGACAGCGGAGTGCAGTGATGACAGCGCGGTGCGGGCCACATTGCAAGGCCTGGCGGGCTGGATTTGGCCCGCGGGCCTTGTGTTTGACACATGTGCATTAGAGGGTAGAGTGATTCCTGTGTTCATATCCTATAAAGTTCATAGAGTCACAGATATTATAATAAATATGTAATTATGCCAACATATTTAATTACATGTGTTTGGGGATTTTTAGCAGTATGTTAGCTTGAAAGTACTTGTGCAAATACTGTTAGATTTAGTTGCAAATAATTGTTCTCAAGTTATTGGAATAAATGGCAAATGAAACAAGCCCTTGTGTAAATAGACTTCTGTGCCAAATATTGACATTGTTTCAAAAAATAAATGTCATAGTTTATGCTGTTAATTGGCAAACTGAAATATTGGGAATGTGATCAAATGATAATGTATTTTTTAGATAAACTGTTATTTTATACTGTAGTTAGCTTTTAGTGAATAAACATTCACTAAAAATGAACATTTGAAATAGAAAAAATCTTTAGAATCTTAAGAGAAATTAATGACAAAGTATTACTGGAACCACCCTCTTAGCCTTGATATACACTGTTTAAATGTTTACAAAAGAAGGTAATAATTTACATATTAAGGGGAAAATTAGTTCTTTTAAAAATATATTGATACTTTTCCATAAATATTCATTAGCATCAGACTAAGCAATCAACAAAAACAATTCAAATAGAGATATCTCCCTAGAAACTCTACTGATTTCCCACTCCCCCCACCATGCACACTCACCCACACCACAACCAACAACTTTTCATCATAAAGTTCTAATAGCATAACTGATTTAATAAATTTATATTTTATAAAATAAGAGACAAATTTACATGCAAATACAAAGAATAGAAATTTTGAATTCATTAATGGAATGCTATTGCTATTCAATATATTCCCAAAGTTTAGAGTTAAAACAAATAAGAATCAGGGAAAGGCTGTTCATTTGTTGCTGTTATCTAAATTCTCACACTTTTTAGATCTGTGCAAAATTACAGAAAAGTGACTTTTTTGGCTGTTTGCTTTTGGTTGAACAGCAGAATATACCTGTCATTCACAAATGTATAACAGACAAATGATTTGAAATTCATGTTGTGAACGTGAGGACTTCAAATAGGTTATCCTCGCTTGAGATTATTAATTTGTTATATGCATATTATATTCAGTTTATTCACATGGCAGTCACAAAATAGTCTCATTTTAAAGGGCTTTGTTAAGGAATGAGACTTGGTGCATAGTATAATAGATTATCTGATCATTTAGTTGAAATATTTCAGAATTTATGAGAAACACACACACACCATAAAGGTGGCAGAAAAATTATGGTAACACACAGCTAAGATCCAAAGTTTATTACATGCAGACAGGCCCAGTTTTAAGTGCTACTTGAGTCTGTCTATTGAACCCAATGATCTCATTCTAGAGTTAAAAGTAGCTTTACTGCTGAGCTGTGAGATTGCCTTGTTATTGACTTTTGGAATTGGGTGATTCTGAGTTGAGAAAAAATGCACTCCCTGACAAGCTTGAATGATGAATTCTTCCAGAACTTATCATTTAATTTTTCCCATGGCTCTGTGTATTTGATTGGTTTGTTCAAGTCTTCCAGATAGGAGAACTTCTTTGTGCTCAAAACTATATAAAATTATATTTATGTCAGAACATGGTTGTCTCATAAGTTCTGATTTATACAAAATAAAAACCTACAGATGATGTTTCACAGTGAAGAGTCCTAAGACCTGGGGTTCTAATCTTTACACTGCTAAAAGCTGTGAGAAGCCATAGCTCTCCTTGGGTCTCAGTTCTCCCATTTGGGAATAGCATTGACCTGGATGAACTCAATAGACATATCCAACTTTAGTACTCTATGATTCTTGACTCTTTGGAGAGTTGTTGATACTCACAAAACAAGGCATTGGGACAATTATTCAGGTGATCAAGCCTGAAAATCTCTTATCCCTCTTTTCCTTTCAGTTACTACAATAATTTGGACTTAGCTTTACTGTTACTTTCTTTTTGCAGGATTCAAATACGCCATATGTCTTGGGTTAATTTCTCTTCCTATATTTGACTTTAAATATTTAAACCACTTTCATTACTTGGTAAATCACAACATCCTACTGATTCTTTTGGTGTTGGAAATATCCATGTTTTAGAGTCAATATTTACATTATTTATCAGTAGCTTAGAAGATAACATTTTGGCTTAATGTTTGGGGTGGCAGTGGAGATGACAGATTTTTCTTTAGCTGTTTTCAGGGGAGTTGTCTAAGGGGTTTATAAGTTTAATTATTTTGTGTGATAATTAAGAAAGTTTAACTACGAATCTATAAAGATCCCATTATCACATTTCAGGTCATAGACCAGTTTGCCCATTTCATTGTCCATTATCCCACCCTTTTAAGCAACACTGTCAAGTTTCTTATAATCAGGGAAATTGATGGATCCTTGACCAAGTCAGTTGAACTTCAGAAAATAAATGATTTATTCCAGTGAGCAAAGCTCTTACCTGACAAGTGGTGTTTGGCCTTTTCCTGATCATAAACTTCAGCCATTGTTTTACTGCTGGACCAGTGTGTCTCTATCTCGTCAAATATATTTTAACTGGAAATAAGCAAAGAAATAAACCCCTCGGTCTTATAATATTCAGCTGACATGATCTTTGCAACAATGAAAAAGAGTAAAAAAACATCAATTCAAAATCTTCCTCTGCTTTTCAGAGATTTTGGGGGTTATTAAATGCATTAGTGACTGAAAAGAACATCCAGCTATACTTTGCTATGTGGTTTCTTCTGTCATGTTACAGAAGGGTATAAAAAAAGATATAAAGGTTATCCTTGTCTAAGACACCATCTTAAAAAAAATAGGATGCCATTGAGATATTAAAGACATAGAGCACAATTACATTTCAAATGTGTAACTTGAAATTTGGGAACAAAATATATATTTTAGTTACTAAATTGATCTCTGCAAAGCAAGCACATTTTTTTAAGGATATTTATTTTTTTTAAAAAAAAATATATTTTTATTGATTTCAGAGAAGAAAGAAGAGATAAAGAGAAATATCAATGATGAGAGAATCATTGCTCGGCTGCCTCTTGCACGCTCTCTACTGGGGATTAAGCCCTCAACCCAGGCCTGTGCCCTTGACCAGAATCAAACATGGAACCCTTCAGTCTACAGGCCCAAGCTCTATCCACTGAGCCAAATCAGCTAGGGCAAGTAAGCACTTTCAAAGCAATAATCTGGGTAATTTCAAAGAGGCGTTTGTTGAAGTTATTTTTAGATTTTTTATGTGTGAAAATTAATCAAAGTTTTTCAGTTATACTATGCAAATAGTTCAAATGTTCTGAAAATGTAAAATTAACTGATTTCTTCTACTCTTACAGATTAAAATAGGAAGGTTCTACCTGTGTTGATGTAGTTGGTTGTTTTTAAGTTGGAATTTTTGTGTTTCTCTCTAAAACAAAATCAAATATCCAAGGGTAGATATTTGTACAAAAACAAGGTATAATCTTAGGAAGAGAAGGGTAAATATACAATTTCTTGAATGATTTCTGAGGACCAGGGATAAGGTAGTTTCACAAAATCCTCTTCTCATCTTTCCAAGAGAAATCTTTTCTAAGTTTTGATCCTTGACCAGAAAATAAGCATTTTACTGTATGTGTAAGACATTGGATTTTACTGAATTCTGTGTGATTTTGGCATTCAATCACACTGATTCCTTCTGATTTACTGACTGAGCAGGATCAGACAACAGTGTCTGGACCATTCATTAAAGGACAAAGGGCCCTAAGATTTGGCTTCCGAGTGTCTGCCAACACACTGTGTGATATTGAACAAGTTCTTTCTTGTCTCTGAGCCTCAGTTTCCTTATCTGTTTTTAAAAAAGCAGCTAAACTTAGCCTTGTCAGTTAAGAGAATAATTAAATACAAATGAGCTCATTACTAGGGAATCTTAAAATCCCATTTCCATTTATACAAAAATAGTAAATCATTCACAAACTTGACATATTAACTATCATAAATAGCAAATTGTTTTCAACACACCTCACACCTGTTTTGTGACACACCAGTGAAAAAATTTGGATTAGAAGTTCTATTGTTCTTTTCATTTTAAAAAGAAGTGTCATGATTTTCTTTCCCTCATGTTTATTCCAGTTCCTAAACATTTAATTGTATAAATCCATTTACACGAAGGGTAAGCAATTTCTGGTAGTCTATATGTGGTAACAGATTGTCTCTAAAAATGCAATTTATGAAGTGCTCATTGTGTACTGCATACATGAACATATGATATGCACATCTAAGACAAACTCACAAATGTTCCTGAAGGCCCAGCCTGTACCCAGGACTGGGATGAGACTCTGGGGAGAACTCAAAACACCACTAATCACTGTCCTGTGGAAACAAAACATGTGCACTCAAAATGAGACATGGCTTCTACCCTCAGGGAATGAATAACAAAGTTGGAAAGATGTTCTTCTTTATCCATGAAAGGGGTATGAAGGGTCAGGGTCAGAACAGAAAAAGATCAGTGCAGACTAGACTGGCATTATCTGAAAAGTCTGCTTGGAGGAGGGAGGACACATAAAGTCCTTGAATTAGGGAAAGGTTTGAGGAATCATCAAGCTTGAAAATGTAAAGATAGAAATAAGCCTGTGGAAAAACAGTGAGAATAGAAGGACTGGCTTGAATTACCATTCAATAGCTTTGAAAGCTAGAGTAAGAAATTTGGACTTGATTTCAAAAATAATGGAAGATTCTTCAAGAAAAGTAAAAGTTATAGAACCGTTGATATATGCATAGAGTCTTCTTAAGTGTTTCACATGCATTTCTAATGTTAATCCTTACAATCATCATTTGAGATTATTATATCTGAGTTATAATGAGGAAACAAAGGTTTAGGGAAACTTTTTAAAATATATATTTTATTTTTTACAAAGAGGAAGGGAGAGGGATAGAGAGTTAGAAACACTGGTAAGAAAGAAACATCAATCAGCTGCTTCTTGCACATCCTCCACTGGGGATGTGCCCGCAACCAAGATACATGCTCTTGACTGGAATTGAACCTGGGACCCTTTAGTCTGCAAGCCAACACTCCATCCACTCAGCCAAAACTGTCAGGGCGGTTTAGGGAGATTTGATGCTTGATCCAATGACCCTGTGACTGGAGGGAGAGGCCACCTAGTTCAGTGAGTCAGCACAGAGAAGTGTTGAAGAGGAGGCATTCTGAATTACTTTAAACTCATGATCTATCTACTTCATCACCAGATTTCACTGTATAAACAGAGAAGCCATGATTTCTCCAGCATAAAGAGTGATCTGAGCATTTGGGCAGAGAGGATACTAGGGTTCAGGAAGCTGCTATGTTGGTTCAGGTTTAAGGAAATGATTAGGGAAATGGAGAGAAAATGAAGCCAAGAGACCCTGCTCTTATGTTCAACCACAGACTGTCCAAAAGCTGTGAGTACAGATTGATTTTTTAGAGAGCCGTATTTAGTAACACATCTTTTATCATCAGCAGATTCTTAATTTAAGAGTATTTGTATTCTCTAAGGAAAAAAGCATAAGTCAAAATGGGTACAGAGGGTGGGGGGAAGACTTTTCCTCATGGATTCTGAAGGAAGAGAAACTTGAAGGGGTTTGGTTATAAGGAGAGAAACCTGAGGCCACCTGGGGAAAAATTTCAGGCTTACCCAAGATTCATATAGTAAATCTGGGTCTTAGATCTATGCAGGGCCCACTTCATGGTGTGCAACCTGTGCAGTTGCCCAGGGACTCAAGCTTAGAAGTGACCCACACTTGGTTTAATGCTTTGCTGCTTTGATGGCTCTTGAAAATATGAATAACTTTTGAACAAGGGACTCTACATTGTACTTTCGCACTAGGCTTCATAGATGATCTAACCAGTCCTGTGTCAATTAACTTGCCACAAATTCCTCTTGCCTAAGGCAGATTTGTTTCTACTGGAACCACTGAAACATCCAGCAATCTCTATTTTCCTGGATACGTATGTCTTATTCCGCTGCCTTTCTTATGAAGTCTCACACTAAATGAAAGTGCAGATGCTTCTCTTTTTAAGCACTTATTCACATTTACAAGACTTTTTTTTTTTTAGCTAACTCATAATGTGTGTGTTTAACAAAAATAAAAACATTTACCATGTGATCCCATTTATACGCAGAATCCAATGAACAAAATAAACTGATGAACAAAACAGAACCAGAGGCATGGACACACAGAACAGACTGATAAATGTCAGAGGGGAGAGGGCTACAGGGATACTGGAAGAAAGAAGGTGAAGGGATTAGTAAAAGAACATATATGCCTAGGCCATTAACACAGACAATAGTGTGATGAGGGGTGAAGGAGGGGAAGAGGGGGCTGAGTGGAGGTGGGCAAAGGGGGAGAAAATGGGGGGGGGCATATGTAATATTGTCAAAAATAAAAATGTAAAAAGAAAAATAAAAGCATCCAATACTGAGGCAGTTGTGGTAGTGGTTGGAGGTGCCGTTTTTCTCTTCTGTGCTCAGTTTTTATCTCAATGGTACATAGCTGGTGAAAGCAGTCGAATAACAGCAGTATGGGAAAAGCAATTTGGGCTTTGTAAGGCAGGTAAGAAATGGCTCTAGATGATTTGGGTAAGCTTTGTAAGAAAGAAAATGTGTAGTTTTTAAAACTCTCCATTTACCTCTGTCATCTAAACTGTGACCATAAGAATACCTGCCAATGGACCCAGGTTTCATTCATCAGAACAGCCTTAAAAAGAAAGGAAAAAGCAGGGAGCAGAATTTTCTCCGTTTAATGTAAAGAAACAGAAGCATTTTGAGGGAAAGGAAACTTGGAAAAGTTAACACCTTGAGTTAGAGCAGGGTGGATTAAAGCCTGATTGACAGGATCAGGATATTTCTATTACTTTCTATTGCTTCATTGTAAATGAAATTGCTTCAACAGCCTTTGAGGATTTCCATTAAACAGCACCTGAATACATTTTCAGTTATTCTTAGCAAAACTCCTTAAACAGTAAATAAGAAAGGTCACATCATGACAGCATTGTACAAGCAAAAGCTCCTGGGGCTGCCCATGCAAAGATTTCTATCAAGCATTTGTCAGACACACAGGAGTGGTTTGTAGGCAAACCTCACAGCTGACTTTGAAGCCTGGAGTTTTAGGAAGCCTGAGATGTTGGGCCACATATTGGTCTTTTGTTTATATCTGACCCACAAACTGTGGGTCTTACTTAGAATGCAAATGAATGAGCCTGAAGGACAAAGGTGTCTTTGATTGATGTATTGGTCTTTCTGAAGGGCTGTGCTGGCATTGGTGTGATTTAAGAAGTGCAGCCTGTATGTTAAGCTCGAAGTTTAGGGTATATATTTAAAAATAAGAAATAAAAGCACTCAGCACATTGCCCATTGATTCCTTAGGCTGACAAAATCCCAATAGTGCCAAGTAGGACAGAGGCTTTGAGCCCTGAGCATTGAGGCTTGAGCCCAGAGGAAAGATAGGTTCTGCTGCTGGGCTGGCTGCTTTGCTTCCTCAAGCATGGAAATGTGCATTCAGGCCTCTCTCCTTGAGCTCCGGGACTGGTCAGATGGCCCCAGATTCAGAAAGCTTTGCTCTGCAACTGCTGAAAGTTGCTGAATCACACTATAGAGAGCTAGCTTGTGACTTAGAAAACTTCTGGCATTATTTGTTTTGCTTTGTTTTAGTCTAATAACTTTAATGTTATTGAATTCTATTCATGTCTCATACACAATCAAAATAAGATTCTAGAAATAAACCTTAAAGACTGAGTTGGTAAATTAGTCCATAGATCTCTGGCTTAATTCTTCATAGACAAACCAAGAATCGTTTGCATTTATTTTTGGTTATCCCTAAAACTGATAAATTAAAAACTGCTGTGTGGCATTTTAAAAAGCCTCTTATATTGTCAATGGCTATTTTTTTTTTTCTGTAAGTAGTCATTACATCAAAGTCTCCCAAAATCGGTCATCTACATTGGACAAAATGTGTCATAAGACCTCTTTTGATGTAAAAACATATGATTCTATGGCTTACTTTACAAATTATGCCATGATTTAAATTATATTAAAATCAACGTATGAATTAAATTTTGGGTTGAAGAATGCCCACAGTTTTGTAAATTGAAAAAATGATTTTCACCTACAGCAAACAACTTACTTTTTAAACGATGCTGCTACATTTATAAATCTTAGCTGACCTTCATAAAATTATGAAACTCAAGAACAATTAATATGAAAATATATCTTTTCACTTTTTAGAGACCAGAAATCTGGATGAAAGAACTCATTTTTTTTGTTTTGTTTTTCATGTGGTAAACACTGTAAGAACAGGTGCAGGGAGGGGGTTGAAATAAGGATTACCACCTTATTGTTCGAGGGATAAAGAAAATAACTTTTCACTCCTAGTTTTTATGAAACAACCCATTTTTTTCAACATTCTCATTCATAATGCTTTCCGGAGTGTAACTTCTGTCTTTAAAGGGCTTAAGCTAATGCCCACACATGCCTACTTAAAAATACTTTCCCATTTATTACATTTCCTTTCCCAGACTTCTGTTTAATTTAAGAGGCCTCATTATGCTATATGGAAATGAAGAGTTCCCCAATGGAAAAAGACTATTTTGAATGCTAACTAATGTCCATAGCAGTGGAAAATAATTAATTCATTAACTCATTCATTTATTCGTGTAACAAACATTTATTAAACACTATGCACAACTCGAGCTCTAATCCTCTAGTCACTAGAGTCTAGTGGTTCACAATCAAGTGGTGCAAAAAGCCATGCACAAACCGAATACTAATGCAGAAGTACCAATGACACAATAGAAGGATACACAGAGTGCATTGAGAATAGAGAGGAGGCAGCCATTGACTCAGTCTGGGTAGGAAGACATAGCAAGTTATACTAGAGCTGAACCTAGAGGGGTGAATAGAATTGTGTTGGCTGCAAAAGATAGGAAAGGAAACAGCAGATTCAAAAGCACAGATTTGTGCAAAGGCATAACATGATTTGGCCATGGTAAGATATCTGATGTAACTAACTACAGGATAAAGCACAAGGGGAAAATGGCAAGGATGAGACTTTGAAAATAGGCTGAAGTCTAATCATGAAGGACCTTGAATGTCATGCTTAGGAGACTAACAGCATTGTGAGTTCGAGCAGGGTAGTAACAATCAAATCTGTATTTAGCAAAATCACTTGGTGCCTTGAATAATGAATGGACTAGTGTATTGAGAAACCAGAGGTGAAAAAAAAAATCTGCAAGTCAAAACAGAAGCTGGAGCAGTTGAAACTGAGGGTATGGAAGTCCTAATGACAAAAGGAGGTAAAGAATTAGAGAACCTATTATTATCTGTGCAAGATGAGAAAAAGGGAGGGGTCAAATCCCTCTAGAATCTTATATGTTTATGAGAGGCCTGATGCATGAAATTCGTGCAAGAGTAGGCCTTCCTTCCCCTGGGTGCCTGCACCGGTTTCCCTCTAGCATCCAGGACCTGGGCTTCCCTCACAGCCCCA
This sequence comes from Pipistrellus hanaki, assembly GCF_964339955.1. Classification (NCBI taxonomy): domain Eukaryota; kingdom Metazoa; phylum Chordata; class Mammalia; order Chiroptera; family Vespertilionidae; genus Pipistrellus; species Pipistrellus hanaki. The sequence continues at coordinate 15,664,315 of NC_140524.1, read as the reverse complement.
GTGTTGTACAGAAGGACATCAATCTAATTAGCATATTATACTTTTATTATTATAGATACCATACAGAATGATCACATATACTTAACTAATGCTTTGTATAATTAATAAAGCCTTGGCAAAAAAGCATTTACTAAGTGTCTATCCCTGCTTATGTGGAATTCCAATAGGTATTTTCACTTCTTTATATGTACTAAAGGCTTTTTAAAAAATATTTTTATTGGTTTCAGAGAAGAAAAAAGAGGGAGAGAGATAGAGACATCAATAATGAGAGAGAATCATTGATGGGCACACTCTCCCACTGGGGACTGAGCCTGTAACCCAGGCATGTGCCACAACCAGGAATCTAGTTCTGACCTCCTAATTCATAGGTCAATGCTCAACCACTGAGCCACACTGGCCAGGCCCTGCCATGAAATTCCTGCACAGGTATAGTCCCTAAGCCTGGCCTGTGATGAGGAGCATCTTCCGTGGCTGCTGGCAACTAGTCCCATCCTCCACTGCCACCCACCTCAGTTACTTGTTCTCCATTGGGCAAAAGGAGCCTGCCAGCTGCCTCAGGGAAGGGACCAAGAGGTTGGTTGTTCCTGCCTGCTCGCTAACCCTGCTCCCCCACCCCAATCCCTGCCACAAGTCACCCTCTGTGTGTGGGGGCCTTGGCCTGGCACCACCTGTATCTGCCACCACCCACCCTTGGCTCCCCCTTTCCCATCGGGTGATTGGAGCCTGCTAGACAGGGGAAGGGACCAAGAGGTTGGTGGGCAGACCCCCATCAGGCGATCAGGGCCTGTGGGCTGGGGGCAGCTCCTGCGTTGAGCGTCAGCCCCCTGGTGGTCAGTGTGTATCATAGCAACCAGTCCTTCTTCAGTTCAGTCAATTTCCATATTACCCTTTGCAAGAGGTGGGGGTGTCCCTCAGCCCAGGCTGCACCCTGGGACCTTTTGGGGGATCAGGCCTAAACCAGCAGTCAGACATCCCTCTCACAATCTGAGACTGCTGGCTCCTAAATGCTCACCTGCCTGCCTGCCTGATTGACCCTAACTGCTTCTGCCTGCCAGCCTGATTGCCCCCAAATGCCCTCCCCTGCCAGCCTGATCACCCCCAACTTCCCTCCCCTGCTGGCCTGTTCACCCACAAGGACCCTCCCCTGCTGGCCATATTGAGCCAGCCATCTTGTGGCAGCCATCTTGTGATGACATCGCATGAGGGCATGATGCCACCTAGGCTTTTATTATATAGGATATCTTGCTTCAGACATATGGCTGTACTTTCAACAGAAATATCTACAAATGCTCTAATTAATGTGTATTAACAGTTCCTTTATATCATAAACATTAGCTGGTATTCACTGTTTAGTGTGGACATGTATATGGTGATTCTCTGAGCATATAAATTCTATATGGAATATAAGAACCCTGTAACATGTGAATTTATTGTAAAACTAGAATTACTTTTAGGTGGATGGCCAAATAGAATTTGGGTGTCATTTATGTCTTACACACAGTGATAGCTGGAAACCATTTAAGTATAGAATTGTAATAGAGTCATTACTTATATTTGATTCTTTCTCATTTTTGTCAAAGGGGCTTGTGTATTTTATATAAAAAGTGTCCACCATATAAGCTGCTAAGGTTGCTTCATTAAATTATTTCTATAATGTATTTTTATGCCATTATACCAATATTCAAGTGCTTTGTCCTGGAATCTTGCATATCTAAAGCAGACTGGCAATAACCTTTATAAAGATCAAGGGGGTGTGGGAAAACACTGCCTAATAATATATTCCTCTCAGTTTCATTTGAAATCACAGCCATATAGCTCTCTAAAGAAGTGGTGCAATTCGTTCATTCAATCAAATGGGCACCTCCTCTGTGTTGAGCACTATGAATAGTGCTAGGCACAAGTGGTAAATAACACAAAAGTTTCTGTCTTCATGGAGCTTACTATGTCATAAAGGGCACTCTCAGTGCAATCCACTGAATATGAAGGTAGGGTTAAGTAACTGAAAGTTCCAAGAATGCAATGGGAACTTGAGGTTTCTATGTATGAGACAGGGGGAGAGGTGATAGATATATAGATAGATAGATAGATAGATAGATAGATGATAGATAATATATAGATAGATGATAGATATGTGTTTAATCTAATTTTACCTAAATATAATCACATTATCTCAGTCATCTGTGGAAAGAAACAATAGAGAATGAAATGGGAAGAGGGGAAAGGAATGTGAAAGTTGCACCTTCTCTATGAAACCTACCTTGCTTCCTCTAAGAGGAAGTAACTCCTCAATAATTACAGTTCTCAATTCTGGACTATTTCTTTTCGTTTATGACCATATTCTTTTTGGACTGGAAATAAAGAATGTCACACAATATCAAATAATTTCTTATTCCCCACTTTTAAGTAACTCTAGAAATAATCATTAATGTTCTTCTTCTTAAATGTTTTTTTTTTCCAAAAACTGTTAATCATAATGCTGTGTAAAATGTGAAAAAAATGAGGAACTTGATTTTCTTTGATTATTTATTCTCCTTTTTTGTTCACCTTTGCCTTCCTTGTAGTAGCTAGAAAGATGCTGATTACATACAAGTCACCGGGTAATTTACCCTTTGGACCTTCTTTGAACTCATAAATATCACTGCTGGAAGGCCTCAGTTTTATCTTCCCTCAGCAACAAAGGGTTCTTGCTTTATAAGCTGTCTCACGCAGCACCAAAAAGAAAACACTGAAAACTGTGTGTGAGGCTGGCTTGGGGAAGAGATGGCTATGACTTTGGCCTTTCTGAGAATGTGGGGAAGAAGAACACTTCGAATTTTCCCAGTGTTAGCCCTAATCATGCCAGAAGCAACATTGATGACAAATTAGAATGTAAAATGAGGTTGGAATAGTTGATCTCAAAACCCCTTCTGGCTCTCTCATTCTAGTATTCTAAATATGTCTCATGCACGATAACCTAAAGAGAAAATTGAACAGAATGATGAATTAGGTTTACATGTGAGAAGCTTACGTGGATATGGCCATTCATAAATCACAGCTATAGACAGTTCTATTGAACCCAGATGATGAACAGGGAAGGTTCAGTCTAAGTTGTGTTACATAAACCCAGAGAGCCTGACCACCATACTAACTAACGCAGGGAGTTTCTGACCTCCAGTAGAAGGTAAGAAGATAGGAAAATAATTTCAGCTTTTGGGTTCCATAAGCCTGGGTGGATCCTTCCACCTCTGTAATTTCAAGGCTGCTCATAAGACCGCTGAAATTAAAAAATGTGGGGGTTCTGAAAGGTTTTCATAAGTCTACCTGATGATCATATATAGTGATCATATCTGCTTTTCTCTGGAATTCTGCTTAGGATAGTCTTCGAATTTTGTTTATTTTCTATGCTTAGTTACCCTGATCATAATTCTTCCCATTATTTTTTTCATTTCTCTTTCTGAATTGATTTTAAGGTACAAATGTGAGTCCTCTTACAACTGATCCATTCTTGTAGAGACTTCACTATGAAGCAAATATCTAGAGCAACTTGGTACATTTTATTTTTTTGAATGATCTAATATGGAAATAGGCCCATCATTTTTTTTTTACTATTTATTTTGAAATGATTATTGTTTTACTAGAGGCCCAGTGCATGAAATTTATGCATAGGTGCAGTCAGTCTCTAGGCCTGGCCGGCAATTGAAATGTGAGCATCTTGTGTCGAAGGACAGGTCCCACCTGAACTCTGGGCTCTAGGCAGCACACACCCCACCCCCCTGCCTGAGTCATGGGACCTGAATCTCCATGTGGATAGGTGGTGAGCATGGCTGGATATCATGGGCTGGAGCATAACATGGACCTCTGGGCCACCCAGTGGCAATGCACAGAAGCTGGGCGGGCAGCACACTCTCCCTGCTGGCCTTGCAGACTGGCTCCTGCACGAACCCACAGGGAGCCTGACCAGCCCTGTGGTCCCAGCAGCTATGGCCCAATTCATTCAGAAGAGGCCGTTCAGGTGTGGGGTGGACTCCTTGTAGGTGCCCGGCACCTAAGCATGGGGGCTTCCATAGCATGCAAGCCCTGGAGTTCTGGGAGAGGATAGCAGGAGGAGGGAGAGGCAGACATCCCACATTCTAACTACCTCTGTCCCCATCTCCCTGATCCCAGGTAGCTTGTGAGAGGTCACAGCCCCCTTCCCAGGCATCATGGAGATTGGTTGCCACCAACCCACAGCTCCCCATCCTATCCCACGGCCTGGCTCCAATCCAGTGATCAGGGCCTGCTGGCCTCTAGTCACCATCTGCAGGGTGATCCGTGGGGCATTCAGGCCCCTGCTTACACATGCCTTGGCATGGCACTGCCTACTCACCTGCTCCACCATCCTGCTGTGGTCCTGCTCTCATTGGGGCCCATTGGGGCCAGCAGTGCCTCCATTGTTGCCCACTGCCAGTTCCATGTTGCCAATGACTTCCATGTTCTGTGTTGCCCCCTGGTGGTCCGTGCAGTGCACATCCTAGCAAGCAGTCGAACTCCTGGTCAAACGACCACCCGAGGGCACAATTTGCATATTAGGCTTTTGTGATATAGTTTAGGAAGTTGCAAAAACAATAGAGAGGTCCTGTGGGCTTTTCACCCAATTTCTCTGATTGGTAATCTACACTAATAAAAGAGAAATATACAAATTGACCATACCTCCGAGACACCCAACAGTCAATTAACAGTGACTATGCAAACTAACCCAACAAAGATGGTGGGTTAATTTGCATATGCAGGAGTGGAGCGCAGACTGAAGGCTCTGGCCTGAGTGAAGTCTGAAGACTGAACACTGAAGATGACTGAAGACTGAAGACTGAAGCGGCTTGGCTTCTCTACTGTGGCTGGAGCAAAGGCCTGGATCCCTGGTGCTGGAAGAAAATCAGTGCCAGCAGCCAGGGGAAGGAAGTCCTATTGCACAAATCTTCATGCAACGGGCCTCTAGTGTCTTATATAACCAATAAGTTATACAAGCTCACACATATAATAGTGGACACAAAAGCCCATCTTAATATGAGTAATAATAATGATTATATAGCACTTAATTTGTGGCATAAAATATTTGTTGCACTCTGCATGTATTAATTGGAAGGTTCACACAAGCACCCTTTGAGAAAGTATGTGTATGTGCATGGTTGCAAGTGTTTCCCACTGTGCAGGTTTGCATTTGTAGTAGTTCATAGTGTCCATTGTTTTATTTTTAGTTTAGGGTTCTGAAAAAAGAAATTTCCTTTAATGTTTCTTTTTTTTCTTCTTGTCTTACTGTGGCACTCAGCCCTGGCCTGGCAGACTTTTGTGCCCAAGAAATATTTTGGCAGTACCCAGAGCCCAGATAGCGATGCTCTTGGGAGCATGAGTGGCAGTATCATATACCACTCAAAGCACCAGTTTGTATGATGTTCAATAATACCCAGTGGGTTTTTACAGACATAGGGCATTGGCTGTTCCTATTTTCATCCTGCTTAGGGAGAAGTATGACCTAGGGAGACACTCATTTCAGAGTAGACATGATCAGTTATTCTCCCCCAAGTCTCTGAGAGCAGGTTCTCCATGCCACTTCTCCAGATATTTACCTAAAGTGTGTGAAGGTGGCACTGTAGTGAACAGTGCTTAGGGCAGTCAGAGAGAATACATACTGTATAATTCTGGAAAATTTTCAGCCTTTTTTTTTTTTTTTTTTTTTTTTAGTTTTTTGGTAAGGGCATTTGGCAACCAGCATAATACCCTTGATATGGTCTTACTTATCAAGCACTTTCTAAAACCACTTGTATCAATGCAAGGCATATAAAAGCCCACATACTTGATGATGTTTGAGATTTGTGATCAGGCTATTAAGACCAGCCCTAAACAGTCACTAGGACAGTGAAAGGTAACTCAGAGTTATTTTGTGAGATGATCTCTTATCTTCTCAGGATTTAATGACCCTTTTGGAAGATCAGTTTACTACTTAATTTACTTTGGCAACCAGAGCATAGAGGTCTCCTCTTTCTACCTCATAGTAGCATGAAATGATAGTGATTGTTTGCTCTAATAAGTTTTTCTTTTTCAACAATTATTATTACATTCAACCCACCCTACCCTAAGCCTAAGCATGAATGACTTTGAGGGAAATGGCAGACTTCATATATGCCACTGCTATCCAAAGTCAAGAATGCAGTATATGAAATATGGACATTGCAAGATTGGGTCTGTCTTTATTTGAGTGGGAATGTCTTGGAGCCATTGTTTGTGTGAACATGTTTTTATTCTAAAATAAAGCTTTTCATTGACTGGCTACTAAACTTTGTTGATAAGTCACACTAGAAAGGGAAGCTGGCATGCAAATAATAGCATCTTGCAGGCCAATCATGTCCCAGTACCCCAGACCCTACCCCCACCCTGGACCTCACCCATGCATGAATTTATGCACCAGGCCCCTAGTAAGTTCTTTTTCTAAATTTCTTTATTGATTAAAGTATCACATATTTGTCCTCATCCACCCCTCCCATTCCCATCCCAACCCCCTATTGTCTGTGACCACTGGTTAGGCTTATATGCATGCATACAAGTCCTTTGGTTGATCTCTTCCCCTTTTCCTTACCCTCCCCTACCTTCCCTCTGAGGTTTGACAGTCTGATCTATGCTTCCTTGTCTCCAGGTCTGTTCTTGTTCATCAGTCTACATTGTTCATCATTTCCCCTAGAAGAGTGATATCATGTGCTACTAGAAACACACTTATAAGAACCAAAAATGAGAGAAGCAATAATGGTTATGCTGAGAGGCAAATGAATCAGACTTTAGTGAGTTTCTTTCTGGGCCAAAAGTTCCTCTAGTAAGTTCTTTGGTTAATCTTTTCCCACCCTTATCCCCTTATCCCTTCCTCCTGAAATTTGTCAGTCTGTTCCATGTTTCTATGCCTCTGATTATATTTTATTTATCAGTTTATTTTGTTCATTAGATTCATTCTTTATTGTTTTTTAGATTCACTTATTAGATATATATTTCCTGCCATTTTATCATTCATATTTTTTATCTTTTCTTTCTTCTTCCTCTTCTTAAAGAATACCCTTCAGCATTTCATGTAATTTTGGTTTGGTGGTAATGAACAACTTTAGCTTTTTCTTATCTGTGAAGCTCTTTATCTGACCTTCAATTCTAAATGATAGCTTTGCTGGGTAAAATAATCTTGGTTGTAGATACTTGCTTTTCTCCCTTCTGGACTTTAAAGTTTCTGCTGAGAAATCAGTTGGCAGTCCTATTGGCTCTCCCTTGTATGCAACTAAATGCTTTTTATCTTACTTCTTTTAAGATTATCTCTTTGTCTTTAGCCCTTGGCGTTTTAATTAAGATGTGTCTTGGTGCAGGTCTCTCTGGGTTTCTCTTATTTAGGACTCTCTGCATTCCCTGGATGTTTAAGGCTATTTTTTTTCACCAGATAAGGGATGCATTCTATCATTTTTTTCAAATAGATTTTCAAAGTATTGCTCCCTCTGTTCTTCTTCTTGCATGCCCACAATATGAACGTTGGTATGCTTGAAGTTGTCCCAGAGGCTCCTTACATGATTTTCATATTTGGGGATTCTTTTTTCTTTTTGCTCTTCTGATTGGGTGTTTTTTAAAACCTACTATTCCAAATTGATGATTTGATTCTCAGAGATTGGGTGTTGATGCGATGTAACTAAGTCTTCATTTCAGTTAGTGTATCCTTCATTTCTGACTGGTCCTTTTTATATTGTTGATATTCTCACTAATTTCCTTGAAATTCTCACTAAGTTCCTTGGCATTCTCACTAAATTCCTTGAAGCTCTCATTAAGTTCCATGAGCATCCTTATAACCATTGTTTTGAACTCTATCTAGTAGTTTGCTTGCTTCCATTTAATTTAGTTCTTTTTGTGGATATTTCTTCTGTTCTTTCATTTGTGACATGTTTCTTTGTCTCAGCATTTTGTCTGCTTCCCTATGCTTGTTTCTGTGTATTAAGTAAAGCTGCTGTCTCCTAGAATAAGTAGAGTGGCCTGGTGTAATAAGTATCCCGTAGAGCCTAGTGGCTCAGCCTCCCCAGTCACCTGAGGTAGGCAGTCTAAGTATACCCCTGTGTGGGTTGTGTGCACTATACTGTTGTAGTTGAGCCTTGATTGCTCTTGGCATCACTGGGGAGAAATTGATTCCCAGGCTAATTGGCTGTGAGCACCCGCTGTGACTACAGCAGAATTGTTGCTGTGCAGGAAACACCCTTATAGAACAGGACTTGCTTCAGTGGGGCTTCGGTGCTGAGTTCCCTTGAGTATGTTGCTCATGGATGTGACAGGGTTTTAATCTGTGGTCTGAAGCTGTCTACCAGTTGCACTGGCTCTGGGGCCTCCCAAGAAGTGCAAAGTTAGCCACTGCCTGTCTACTGACTAGAGCCACTTGGAACAAGCTATAGAGTGATCTGCAGATGGTTTGGAGATTCCTAGGGATGCCAAAATGTGAAGCAATTAAGCTACTACTAGCGCTGGGCCTGGGGCCACTTAGTAAGAGGTATGGGGCACACTGAGTCCAGCCACTACTTGTTAGAGAGATTTTAGGAAAGTCTGAAGCCTGAGCCAGGACAAGACATTCATATGGAAAAGCAACTGCAAATAGCTTGGGTGGGTCAGGATATCAAGAAATCACAGAGCAGGGTGTTCGCTATGAGCCAGGTTTATGGAGACTCACATATGGTGCCTGCCAGTCAGCTCTATGGTTGGGGAGGTCTCAGCATAGGAATAATGGCCTATGCTAGCACTTTTGTCTGGAAGAAAGCTGTCCCCAATTTCTAGTCCTGATGCCATATAATTTAGTTCCTCACCATATGTCCCTGGATCCTTTCAAGCTTCTACCCCAGCAGGAGTAATGGAATGAGTCCGAAAAGTCTATGCATGGGCCCTTGAAAAGGAACTGCCTGGGTCTTTGGCTATCTCTGCATCACTCAGCCACTATCCCTGCTGTTGTTGTTTTTTTACAGCCCAGAGTTACAGGGACTTCTCTTCTTGGCACTGGAACCCTGGACTGATGGTTCTCATTTGGGGCTGGGTCCCATTCCTCACAGGAATTTCCCTCAGCCAAGATAAACCACCCAATTTTAAACTGCCACATGAGGTTGTCAGACCAACCCATTCTGTGCTTCCACCCCTCCTACCAGTCTCAATGTGGTTTCTTCTTTAATTCTTTTATTGTAGGCCTTCCATTCAACCAAATTTCAGGTGATTCTGAATAATGGTTTATCTTTTTTTTACTTGTAACTTTGATGTGGTTGTGGGAGGATGCAAGTGCTACATTTACTTATGCTGCCATCTTCCTCCCCCTCCTCGTCATTGATATTTATATATCTCTCTCCCTCTCCCTTTTTCTCTGAAATAAAAATATATTTTAAAAAAATACTTCAATCATTCTTCCTACCATCTGCAAGAAGTACTTGCAGGCAAGTGCTCAAGTCTACATGGTTTGTACATAGTACATAGTATGTCATCTGGTTTGCTTTCCTCTCAGTCTTAAATGCAGCTAAAATAGGCATAGAGTAGTATGAAATTTTTGGTTATTTCATATAAAAGGGAATAAATATTTTAGTTTTCAAAAACAAAAGAGAACTATCTTCAACTTTGTCTTGCTAATTTCAAACCATTGTAAAGAAATGTTTGTTTGTGCTTGCTAATGTTCAGGATAGATAGAAACACACCATGCATGAAACTGGTTCCGCAGGAGTCATTAAAAGGCATACTGAGGAAACTCCATACTGTTTTCCACAATTGCTGCCACAGACTGAATTCCCACCAACAGTGCACAAGAGTTTCATTTTCTCCACATCCTTGCCAATACTTGATTTTGTTGATTTATTGATGGTAACCATTCTGGCAGTTGTATGGTGAAATCACATTGTGCTTCTAATTTCCATCTTTCTGCTCAAAAAAAATGAAAAATGGTACTGTCTTATGACACAGTGATTCCACTTCTGGGAATATATCCAAAGAAATTCAAAACACTAATTCAAAAGACAATATGCACTCCTATGTTTATTGCAACATTATTTACAATAGCCAAGGTTTGGAAGCAGCCCAAGTGCCCATCAGTAGATGAGTGGGTACAAAAGCTGTGGTACATTTACACAATGGAATCCTACTCAGCTGAAAAAAAGAAGGAATCTTTCCTTTTGTGATAGCCTGAATGGACCTGGATATGATGCTAAATGAAATAAATCAGACAAAGACAAATGCCTTATGATTTCACTTATATTTAGAATTTAATGAATAACATAAACTAACAAACAAAATAGAAACAGATTCATAGATACAGAGAACAAACTGACAGCTGTCAGAAAGGAGGGAGTTTGGGGTTTGGGCCAAAAAGATGAAGGGATTAAGAAAAAGAAAAAAACCCTCATAGACACAGACAATATTATGGTGACTACCAGAGGGAAAGAGGGTGGAAGAGATAGAAAAAGGTAAAGGAGTGATGGAAGGAGACTTAACTTGGGGAGGGAGGTGAACACACAATACAATACAATATATAGATTGCATATTATAAAATTGTATATCCAAAACTTATATAATTTCATTTACCAACTAGAGGCTCAGTGCACAGATTCATGCACTGGTGGGGGTCCCTTGGCCTGGCCTACAGATTGCGAGAGGGTGCAGGCCAAACCGAGGGACCCCACCGGTGCACAATCAGGGCAGGGGAGGGACTGCGGGAGGGCTCCAGGGTGTGTCTGGCCCATCTTGTCCAGTCCTGTTCAGCTGTACTCCAGAAGCAAGACAGCCTACTGGTCATAGCATCTGCCCCTGGTGGTCAGTGCACATCATAGCAACTGGTCAAATAGTCAAATTAAGTCTGACACTTAGCATATTAGGCTTTTATTATATAGAATATCACACTAATAAATTCGATGAATAAAATGCATGCTGAGAATATGTGCTAAGAATAAGACACAATTATTTGTGCCTGTTCTCTGGCTAAAATTATAAGTCATTTTAAAGTCATAAGAGTTTATGTTCATACCTCCCGAGAGGGTTGAATGTCAAATATCTGCTTTCCCCCTCCCCCCCTTTCATGACAGCACCTTTGATTGGTACGGCAAGACATACTAGAAGCAGGCATGGAAGATGAGAGTCAACAGAATCTGGTGGGTAGAGAATAGTCTAAAATGTTATCAACATTCTGACTGTACAATTTAAATTACACATGTCCTAATAGCACATGCTGTTTATTTTCTAAAAGGGCTTTTCCTTTGAAACAGATATGATGGAAAAGGGCTTTGTAGTCAGAAGGCATATTTAAATCCTGGTTCTGCTCTTCCTCTGTGATCTTGAGCAAATTTATCTCCTTGAGTTTTCATTTCCTCAATTGGGAAACAGGCATAATAATAACAGTGATGTAAGAGTTAAATGCACTCATATATATGAAAGTGCCTAGTATAGTATGTGTTACCCAATAGGTGATTCATTAATTTAAAAATCCTCTCAGTATAAGGAATAAGAAAAAAAACAATATTATGTAGTGTAACATGATCCACTCATGAGTGTGCTAAGCTATGAGCTATCCAGTTTAATATTTCACTTGTTCCTAAAGTCATTGCCTTTGCAACCATACTTTCTTTAACCTGCAACAGCAATTTCCTGCTAAGCCTTAGTGTTGTATGAGGTTATCTTATGTTATTACTGTTACAAGAACATACACTTACAGCATTGGTTACCAATTTTAGGGGCATACTACATCACTGTCCAGGCCCTACTGCAGTGATTCTCATTCACCTTGTCTAGGGTGGGTCCCTAGACATTTTAGGCATTAGCATTTTTAAGAGATTCTAACATCATCCCAGTATTTAGCTAGTCAAGGACTGCTGATTTACAAGGTTCCCCTTGCTTTCTCCTATTTTTGTGCATGTACCAGGCAGTTTTGAGAACAGTGGCTTTGTAATACAGCTTGATATCTGGTATTAAGATCCCACCTACTTTGTTCTTTCTCAGGATTGCTGCAGCTATTTGAGGTATTTTACTATTCTAGATAAATTTTTGGAAAGTTCATTCTATATCTGTGAAATATGCCATTGGTATTTTAATGGGGAATTCATTGATTTTATAGATTGCTTTGGGTAGTATGGATATTCTGGTGGTGTTGATTCTACCAATCCATCAACATGGTGTTTATGTCTTCCTCTATCTCTTTTTTCAGTGTCTGTAGAGATATTTCTTGAGCACTTACCATTTGTCAGGCACTCTGCAAAGTGCTGGGGCAAAAAAATAAATAAGAGGTTGTGTTTAGCTTTGGTAACCCATTATTGCTCTTAGTAGAAAATTCAGAGACACATAAACATCACTTTATCATGACTCAATTTTTATTTTAATTATAGCCAATATTTTGTTGATGTAAGATTCAGTCTCTGGGTAATTGGCCATTTCTCAGAAAACAGGCCTCTGGAGACACAGCAGATATTTGAGATCTCTGGCCTTTTGTATTCAGCTACTAGCTGTACAGGTAATGTGAAGTGATGACATCTCCATGGGCCCCCTTTTCTGGGACTGGATGAATTCGTCTCTTATTCTGATTCCTTCTCTTTTGATTATGGCTTTTTTGCTTCTGTCCCTTATTTTGATTCTTTCTTTTATTTTGACTTTGTTTCTTATTAAGCATATAATGACAGATGGATATTGTTGGCTTTCTTGTATTCTTAAGCTTTTTTCGAGTGAGTTACACATGTTTGAGACTTATTTCTTGAATGCCCTTGAAGAGGTCTTTTAGCCTCCATAGTTGTCTTTGGCATCTGGAAGGGCAATAGAGCATATGAGCCCAGTGGGGTATTAGTTTAGAGAAAGTGGAAGTGATGGGAAGGAGAACTAAAAGGGACATGGGCCAGTGAGGGATGTTGTGCCAGTCAAGTATAGTGAGACATCATGAGAGTAATGTTAATGAGGAAGAGGAGGAGCTTGGTAGGAGTCATCTTACCTTGACACCACTTCTGGATCTTGGCTGACAGGGGGGCTTCCTATTCTTATTTTTGATCCTTGGGTTTGTTTGTATAATAACTGTTGTAGGTTCCTGTGATTTCCTGGCTACTTTAGTCATGGTGCCAAGACCTAGTCTAATCCAGAGCCTCTTACCTCCCTGTATATATACCCTTCAAGGACAATGGGGAGCCACACCCTTAGTTTGGTCGGTCAGTTGGTAGCCCAGCCAATAGTTGCTAAGGAGGTTTATACATCACAAAGCACCACTTAGGACATCAACATGGGATGATAGATGCTGAGGAGGCTTTGAAATGGCTTTGGGGGTGATTTTTGGAAGGCATAAAAAGGCTTTATTCTACCACCCTCTAAGTATTCCAAAACTGACATGATAACTTTCCTCATGGTTCATGACCAATTCTGGAGGCTTATGTGGCAAGGAGATAATATTTTCTTCAAATCATTCCTTATGGCCACCCCTGTTTCATAGTTAATTCTATTCTCTCACACCCTTCACAATTACCTAGTATTTTGAATATATTACCTAAAATCCCTCTAAGCTAATGTGGCCTTATTTAAGTTTTAGTAGATATGTGAATTACCCTATTTCTCTCTTATAATGGATAAAATGAAAAGACAGACAATTCAAGTGTTTATAAAGATTCAGAGAAACTGGAAGTCATATGTAATTGTACAAAAAATATAAAATGATAGGCTGCTGTGGGGGTGTATGGTAGAGAGATTAACCAAAGAATTTATAAGCATAACCCATGGATACAGACAACGTTATAGTGAATGCCTAGGGGGTGCACAGGGAGGTGGGAATAATTGGGGGAGAATAAAAGTGGACATTTGTAATACTTTCTACAATAAAGATACAATTTAAATAAATGAATAAATAAATAAAATGACACAATCACTTTGCAAACCTGGTAGTTCTTCAAAAGTTGAACAAAGCTCCCATATGATGCAGCCATTAATCTCAAGTATTTATTCAAGGACAATGAAAACACATATATACAAAGACTTGAAGAATTCTCCAAAGCTTTATTTATAATAACTCCCAAACTGGAAACAATGCAAATACCTTGTGTGGGTGAACAAGGTATATCCATAATGGAATGCTACTTGGTAATAGAACATAGTGAAATCTGGCACTCCAACGACATCTACACTAATAAAAGAGAAACATGCATGTAAATTGACCATACCTCCACTATGCCCACAAGTGATGCCTACCAGCCAATCAGGAACGAGTATGCAAATCATCCCAACAAATATGGCTGCAGCGACTGAGTGAGCAGGAGGCTTGGGTTTCCCTGGCAATGGAGGAAGCCAAAGTTCTGGCCCACTCTGGCCTGCCCTGGCTTCCGCTCAAGGCTACAAAGTTTTAATTACAGAAGATAAATAAATTCCAGATACCAAGGCCTCTGTTTGGGTCACCAGGGGGCATGGCCAACCTGCAAACCACCACAGGCCCCTATTCCAGGCTGCCCCATGCCCCAAGAGAACCCCCACCCTCTTCTGGGACACCCTTCAGTACAAACCAGCAACCCCCAACCGTGCACCAGGCCTCTATCCTATCTAATAAAAGAGTAATATGCAAATTGACTGTCACTCCAACACACAAGATGGCTACCTCCATGGGGACACAAGATGGCCACCACAAGATGGCCAGCAGGGGAGAGCAGTTGGGAGGGACCCAGCCTGCAAGGGAGAGAAGTTGTGGGCAATCAGACCAGCAGGGGAGGGCAGTTGGGGGAGACCCAGGCCTGCAGGGGGTCTCAGATTGGAAAGGGTGAAGGTTGGGCTGAAGAACACCCCCCATGCGCAAATTTTGTGCAGTGGGCCTCTAATTGATAAATAAAACACACACACATTATAGTGAATGATAGAAGCCAGACAAAAAGAGTACATACTGTGAGATCCATTTATATAAAACTCAATAATGTAAACTAACTTATAGTGACAGAAAGCAGAGTATTAACTGCTCAGGGTGAGTGGGGGGTCAATAGGAGAAACAAGATTAATTATATTAATTATAGATTATAATAATGTTATTTATACATCAACATGCAAACAAATGAAGAGAGAATTGCCATGATGGTGAAGAGCTCTCACATTGGGCATTATTGCCTAGTAAGGGAACACACTTTGAGTGAAATGGGTCTGTCCTATCAGTCCAAAGTGACAGCATATGACTGACTGACCTTTCTTATAAGTCATAAGACTTTTAAAGTATAATGCCTATGTGAGCATTTTATTATTGGAGGTGAGCTTATGGGTCAATCCTAATGTATGTAAATAGCTCTGAATTGTGAAAGACTGAGAAAGGCTTTTTAATATTTATTTGCCCTTTTCACTTCCTCTCTTATATAGTGACATATTAAATATTGAAGGAAAACAAAAGTACATATAATATGGTTCAGTAACTTAAATTGAAAGAAGGGTTTAAAGATGAAAAAGGGAAATGTATAGAAACAGAGTGATGTAGATCTGAACTAAAATTGTTGGCTATGGTATTCTACACATCTGCCAAGGATATGGCCACAAAATTGTCTCCAAGCGGCCCAGCAGCCATTGTAGAAAGAATTTAGGATGTCAGAGTAATGGTGGTATGAGTGACCCCTTGTCATCTCCCCCAGAAATTTCAACAAGTTAACCAACTATAAATCAACAAATAAATCCCTGCTCAACACAGACACATGCTTGAGAGACCTGCATATTGAAATATCTAACAGTGAGCCACTCGGATAAATGGAGAAATGAGAAGGGAGGAGAGTACAGACAGACAGCTGACGCAGCCCTGCAGCCAGGAGTTGGTGCCAGGACACTCTGCCATGATCTTGCCGAAGGCCTTGGGGCTCTTGGTCCAGGTGTTGAGGTCCCACTGGAATTTCATCTTGCGGTGGGGTTCCACGGGGTCCATGATCATCTTGAGAGCCTGGTCCAGCTGGAAGTATATCAGCTTCTTGGAGAGCAGGAGGGCCATGTTGTCACTCTCCAGAGCACACGAGGGGGAGCACAGGATGTGCTCCTGGTGCTTCTGGATCTTGGTCATGGTCCAGTGCTGCTGCTCCAGGCGTTCCTGCTGCCCCTCCGTCACCTTCTGGACATCATTGACCAGCACACGGCCCTGCTTGTTCAGCTCCTTCATGATCTGCAGAATAGCAATCTTAACATCCACCTGTACACGTTTCTGCACGTCGGACACTTGGCGAATCGAGCAGCCAACGTCCTTGGTGTTCTGCAGTGTGGCATGCTTGTCCCAGAGGTGCTTCACCAGCGAGGCCAGGAGCTTGCACTGGTTCCTCACGGCATCCTCCAGGAACTGGTATTGGTGGTCCTTGAGGGCGTTGAGCTGGCAGTCCCTATAGGTGAGGGTGTCGCAGCTCTCACAAAACAGCACAAGTGGCTCGTGCTTGTGCACGGTGCAGTACACTGTGTGCTCCCCATCTCGGGACTTGGCTGGCCCAGTGGAGCACACAGTGTGGTCCTTGGTGTACTTGACCCACAGGTGCGCCTCCATGCAAATCTCACACAGGGACTTGGAGCACTCCACACAGTAGCTGGTGGCCGGGGCATTATCCTCGCAGCTGGTGCAGCACTGATTCACGTCCTGGGAGTCAGTGGGGGCCTTGCTGCCACTGTCACACACACAAAAAAATATTAGGTCTAGTAATAATTAATGTCGTTACAAAATTTAATCAACAATATAGTTGCTGTTGTTTTCTACTACTTGTGCCCAACGCTCAGGAAGCATTTTAATCCCTCTGTTGTAAAATTCTTGTGATTTTGATGCAAAAAATTCGGTCAATGCATTTTTGAGGCATTCTTCATTATTAAATTTTTTTCCAAGAAGAAAGTTTTGCAAAGAACGAAACAAATAGTAATCGGAAGGGGAAATATCAGAAGAATATGCAGGTTGAGGGAGAACTTCCCATTCCAACTGGCGCAGTTTTTCAGCAGTGATTCTTGCAGTATGCGGTCGTGCGTTATTGTGGTGAAGAATTACGCCCTTCCAATTAATCAGCGCAGGTTCTTTTTCTCTTAAAGCTTGGGCTAACCTTTCCAATTGGGCACTATACACTGCACTTGTAATGGTTTGGTTAGATGGTAAAAGTTCATAATGAAGAATTCCTTTAAAATTCCACCAAACACACAACATCACTTTTTTCGCATGCAAATCAGGTTTTGGCATGGGCTGCGGAGCCTCATTTTTGTCCAACCATTGAGGCCGCCTTTTCAAATTAACATACAGTACCCATTCTTCATCTCCGGTAACAATTTGCTCTAAAAACGGCAAACGGTTTTGACGAGAGAGGAGCGAACTGCAAATTGTGACTCTTTGATTACGGTTGTTGTCGGTCAACTCATGAGGAACCCATTTCCCAAACTTTTGGACTTTGCCAAGTGCACGCAATTGATTGGAAATTGTTTTTTGTGAACAATTTAAAGTTGTTGCAAGCTCTTGTTGGGTAATTTGAGGATTTTGCACCAAAAGAGCTTGAAGAGCTTCTTGATCAAAATTGGACACATGGCCTCGACCACTCTTGTCATCTAACGAAAAATTTCCCTCACGAAATTTCTCAAACCAACGCTGGCATTTTCTGGCACTAACTGCATCTTGACCAAGAGCACTACAGATGTTTTTTGCAGCCTCACTTGCTTTTCTTCCTAATTGGAACTCGTAAAGCATGCAGTGCCGAATATGCTCTTCATCTGCCATCTTCTTAGCCCTAGTTTTGCAACAAAAACCAAACCAAACACAAACTTTTTCAAGCAAAACTTGTTAATTGCACTTCACACGTTCTGTAGATACCACGTGTTTGAAGGTTATGTCAATACAAGTCAACGCCAAGCAAGATTTTAAACGAATGTTAAAAACGACATTAATTATTACTAGACCCAATAGTTCTCCACAATGTCTTTGAAGAAGCACCGCTGCTTGCACACAGGACAGTCTATGACTGTGGCTCCATCGCCCACCGCCCCAGCATCCCCCAAGCTGTTGGCAGCAGAAGGCGCTGGGGGTCTGAGGCAGGCGCTGCAGGCCAATTGCAGGCAGGGTAGCAGGCATGGCTCCTTCTAGGGCCACAGGTGCTCCTGGCACATGCCTCAGTGCTCCAGCAGCTCCAGCACTTCGCTGCTGCTCCCTATACTGCCCAGCACTGCCTGGGACACTGCCCACTGTGCGCAGAGCTCTGTGATTCCATTTCTTTGAAACACCACCACTTGGCCAACATGGGAGAATTGCACAGGGGAACCTAGTTCTCTGTTCTTTCCACTCTCGCTGAAGAGGGAAGCACCTGCTACCCTCAGCTTTCTTCCCTTTCCCAGCCAACCGAGCAGTGAGTTCCTGGCTGCAGGGCTTCATCAGCTATCTGTACTCTCCTCTCTTCACATCTCCCCATTTATCCCAAGTGGCTCACTGTTAGATATTTCAATATGCAGGTCTCTCAAGTATGTGTCTGTGTTGAGCAGGGATTTATTTGTTGATTTATAGTTGGTTAGCTTGTTGAAATTTCTGGGGGAGATGACAAGGGGTCACTCATACCACCATTAGTCTGACATCCTAAATTCTTTCTACAATGGCTGCTGGGCCGCTTGGAGACAATTTTGTGGCCATATCCTTGACAGATGTGTAGAATACCATAGCCAACAATTTTAGTTCAGATCTACATCACTCTGTTTCTATACATTTCCCCTTTTCATCTTTAAACCCTTCTTTCAATTTAAGTTACTGAACCATATTATATGTACTTTTGTTTTCCTTCAATATTTAATATGTGACTACATAAGAGAGGAAGTGAAAAGGGCAAATAAATATTAAAAAGCCTTTCTCAGTCTTTCACAATTCAGAGCTATTCACATACATTAGGATTGACCCATAAGCTCACCTCCAATAATAAAATGCTCACATAGGCATTATACTTTAAAAGTCTTATGACTTATAAGAAAGGTCAGTCAGTCATATGCTGTCACTTTGGACTGATAGGACAGACCCATTTCACTCAAAGTGTGTTTCCTTACTAGGCAATAATGCCCTTTGAAGACAATGTGAGAGCTCTTCACCATCATGGCAATTCTCCTTTCCAGTATCTAGAGCTTTCTATGCTTTCCAGTTTTTGTGATGAATGAAGGTTTGAGGAGGAGATAGCTTAGTACAACCCAGATTTCACTGCATTTCATTTGTTTAATGGTGCTTATGCTCAGAGATATTTTGAAAATAAAATTAGAAGTATGCCATGTCTTCCCAAACTGGTAGTTTAATATATCTGTTACAAATACTTATACCATTAATTTTTGTCTTCTTAGAAATCTATGGGTCATACTTGATGTAGCAAGTAAATAAGCATGCTTTTTCATTGGTTTGGGCTAGAAAGCTAAACATATATTTAGATGTGCTTTATTTTAAGGAGGGAGGTATCATAATCAACCATTTAAATAAAGCCTATCTGTTCAGAAATACAACATCCATATCATTCTTAAAAATAAATGAAATATTTTTCAAATAGCTTTATGTTGTGTTCAGTACATACTGATGTATGGCAAATTTAAAGTTAAATACATCTGCTATAGCTAAGTATAACAATTCATTTACACTTTACCTTGAAGATATTTATCTGTACAAAAAATCTAACCATTTCAATGGAATTCTCTAGGCTATGCTTGAAATCTTACAATGTAGAGTGGATTTTGTAGATGGCCATAAATGTTAACTATTAATGTCCTTGTTATAATGATAATCTATAATTTAGCAACCTAGCAATCAAATTGCTTCTTTAAAAGCTAGGTTAATAAAATCATATTTATTATGAAAGTGGTGTATTTTATTTCCAGGAAGTGATTTTTACAACATTCATCAAACTCTTTCCCAGAGTACAGGTCATTTTAAAAGGGAAGTAGCAATGTGGATAGTAGTGTCATGATTATTCATAGACTTTGAAACAAAGAATGTTAGAGTGAGAAGGGGTCTTAGAGGTAATTTAGTATTCATTTTACAGAGAGGGAGAAGGAAAGAAAGGGGAAAGAATATGTTTGCCCAAGTTTGCCCAGCTTCAGTGAAAAGATGCCGTGTGTGTGTGTGTGTGTGTGTGTGTGTGTGTGTGTGTTTCTCTCTATCTCTGTGTAGATAAAGACAGAGAAATAGAGAGACAGAAAGACAGATGAAATCCTGGCCACAATGGTCAGACAAGAAGAAGAAATAAAAATCATTCAAATTGGAAATGAGGAAGTAAAATTATTATTATTCCCAAATGACATGACATTGTACATAGAAAACCATGAAGGCCTCACCAAAAAAACCTACCAGATTTACTAAATGAATTTGGCAACTTAAGAAGTTACAGAATCAGCACCCAAAAATCAATGACATTTTTTTATATATCAACAATGAATTCTCAGAAGGAAAAACTAAAAAAAATCCCATTTACCATTGCAATAAAAACATTAAGAAATTTAGGAATAAACATAACCAAGGAGGTGAAAGACTTCTACTCAGAAAACTACAGGATGTTGAAGAAAGAGATAGAAAAAAATATAAACAAGTGGAAGAATATTCCATGTTCATGGACTGATAGAATAAACATCATTAAAATGTCCATACTACCAAGGGCAATCTACAGATTCAATGCAATCCCTATTAAAATACCAACAGCATATTTCACAGATCTAGAATAAATACTCCAAAGATTCATATGGAACCAAAAATGACACTGAATAACCACAGCTATCTTGAGAAAGAAGAACAAAGTAGGAGGTATCACAATAACAGATATCAAGTTATAATACAAAACTACTATACTCAAAACACCCTGTACTGGCACAAAAAGAGGCATATAGACCAATGGAATAGAACAGAGAACCCAGAAATCATCCCAAGTCGTTACACTCAATAATATTTGACAAAGTAGGCAAAAATATACTTTGGAATAAAGACAGTCTCTTCAATAAATGGTGTTGGAAAAATTAGAAAGGTACATGCAAAAAAAAAATAATGAAACTAGGCAACCAACTTATACCATACACAGGAATAAACTCAAAATGAATAAAATACTTAAATGTAAGTCATGTAACCCCACAAAAATCTTAGAAGAAACCACAGGCAGTAAAATCGCAGACATCTCTCACAGCAATATGTTTATTGATACATCTCCTTAGACAATGGAATGTAAGGAGAAAATAAACCAATGGGACTACACCAAAATAAAAAGCTTCTGCATGGCAAAAGAAAGCATCAACAAAATGACAAGATGACCCAATACATGGGAGAACATATTTGCCAATGATTCGTATATCTGATAAGGGCTTAATATCCAAAATATATAGGGAACTCATACAACTTAACAAAAGGAAGATAAACAATCCAATTTTAAAATGGGCAAAGGCCTTAACTAGATACTTCTCCAAAGTGGATATATAGAAGTCCAAGAAGAATATGCAAAAATGTTCAAAGTCACTAATCTTCTGAGAGAGCAAATCAAAATGACAATGAGGTATCATTTTACACCTGTTAGAATGGCTATCATAAAAAAATCAATCAAAGACAAGTGTTGGCAAGAAGGTGGAGAAAATGGAACCCTTGTTGTCTGCTGGTGGGAATGCAGACTGGTGCAGCCTCTTGGAAAATAGTATGAAGTTTCCTCAAAAAATTAAAAATGGAATTACCATTTGACCCAGTGATCCCATTTCTAGAAATATATCCTAAGAAACCAGAAACACACATCAGAAAAACACACCCCTATGTTCATAGCAGCAAAATTCACCATAGCTAATATTTGGAAACAGCCTAAGTGCCCATCAGCAGATGAGTGAATTAAAAAACTGTGTTACATCTACACAATGGAATACTACTTTGCGGTTAAAAAAATAAGGAGTACTTACCATTTGCAACAGCATGGATGAAGCTGGAAAGCATTATGCTAAGTGAAATAAGCCAGGCAGAGAAAGATAACTATCACATAATCTCACTCATATGTGGAATTTAATGAACAAAATACACTGATGAACAAAATAGATCTAGAGATATAGAAGGATGGAATAGATTGTCAAACCTCAGAGAGAGGGTAGGAAAGAGCAGGTGGGTGAGAAGAGATCAACCAAAGAACTTTTATGCATATGCATAATCCATGGACACACGCAATAGAGTGGTGAAGGCCTGGATTGGGGGGGTGGCAGGCTAGAAAGATCAATGGGAAAGGAAATGGGGCATATGTAATACTTTCAACAATAAAGTTTTTTAAAGAATAAAATATAAAATTAACATGTTAAAAAATTAACTGGGAAAGCAAGAAAAAATAACATTAAAAGTTAAAAATAATTAATTCCTTGCTTGACACACTTAAGGATTATTTAGATTAGACACAGCAATATGAGAAATATCTTTTTTTAATAATAAAATAAGCCTGCATACCAATATGCATCTTAAACAAACATGACAGAATGAGGGCATTATGATTTAGATACTTTGAGCATAGTTGGAATGATAAATTTAGTAGACTTGAAAAATGGCCTGAAGATCTCACATTCACACAGTGAATGTCATATGGAAGAGACAACAGGGGGTACCTGACTATGGAACTAAGTCTGAAGATTCAATAATGCAACTGGGCCCAATATAGACCTATAATATTTCTCTCTTAACAGTTTGCTACTTGTTCCTAAATATTTCACTTGGTCAGGATGGTTGATAACAATTATTATAAAACCGTGGCCTCCACTATTTTTAAGACATTTGTAATTTTAAATAAGAAAAATAGAATGTTATAGCTTTCTATAGCTGTATTTCCATTACAAATTAAAGTTATGTAGTTTTATACTGAAGCTGAGCAGGGTGTACTGTATTATGTTCATAAAAGTGAAACTATATAAATGTAGATTTTAATTTAGGCACAAGAGAGGCCAAATATTTTAGTTTCAAGTCCAGGCATTTAGAGAAGTGTTATTCTTTCATGTCACTAGGAATATTATTTAAAATATTAAAGCAAGAGAAAGATAAGTATCACATGATCTCACTCATATGTAGAATCTAATGAACAACATAAACTGATGAACAAAAATAGATCCACAAGCTTGAGAGAGAAACCAAGATGGCAGCATAGGTAAACACCTAACTGCAGCCTCACACAACAATTTCAATAAAATACAATGAAAATACAAAATGGACATTACCCAGAACTATAGGAAAGTTGACTGATGGAAATTCTACAACAAGAAGGAAAGAGAAAACCAGAAGGAAAATCAAAGGAGCTGTAAAAGCCTAAGGTACGGAGACATTGCTCATGTGCTCGCGGAGAGGACAGAGCCAGAGAAGAGGGAGAGGCTGAGTGCCTGGCTGGCGTTCCCTAGCGGGAAGGAGATAAAAGCTCTGGACTGTGCTGAACCCCACTTCCGATTACACTGAACCCCAATTCTGGGCGAGACCCTGGGGATCCAGACACATAAGGAGGGAGTCTGGGCTGTAAGGTGGAACCTCAAAGGAGCAGCAAAAGGCAGTCCCAGAGGTGTGCACATTGCGCGCAGAGGACTGACTGTTGACTCTGCTGCTAGATTGCCCTAGCATGAAGGAGACAAAAGCTTCGGACTGTGCTGAGCCCCATTTCTGACTGCACTGAACCCCAGTTCTAGGCCAGACCCTGGGGACCTAGGCTCATACAGAGGGAGCCTGGGCTGTAAGGCGGAAACTCAGGGGAGCAGCGAAAGGAAGTCCCAGAGGTGTGCACATTGCACGCAGAGAAAGGACGGTTGACTGTGCCACTGGATTGCCCTAATGGGAAGGAGACAAAAGCTCCAGACTGCTCTGAATCCCACTTCCAACCCCACTTCCAACTGAACTGAACCCCAATTCCGGGCTCATTGGGAGAGAGCCTAGACTGTTTGGTAGTGGGCGAAACTCGAGGGCACCTTTCTCTCAGAGGTGCTTGCAGCGAGTACCGAAGGACCTTGAGGAACACTGAGACTCAGGAGCCTCATAGGCGAGGGTGACAGAAGCCAAGGCTGTAAGCTCCACCCTGAAACTCCATCCAATCCAAGCTGAACACAGAGCCTTGTAAGGCTACCAACTCAGGGAAGCTGTGAAAATGTTGAGACAAGGAAAGAGATCATAAACAAAAGAAATGGAGGACAAAAAGCAACTGGATATAGAGTTCAAAACCATGCTTATAAGGTTTTTCAAGAATTTCCTAGAAAAGGCCGATAAAATAAACGAGACCTATGAGGATATGAAAAGGGATCAACTAGAAATAAAGAATACATTGTCTGAATTAAAAAATATTATACAGAGTCCTAAAAACAGAATGGAAGATCGCAAGAATCAAGTCAAAGATTTGGAACATAAAGAGCCAGAAGACACTCCTCTGCAAAAGCAAGAAGACAAGAGAATCCAGAAAGTGTAAGAAACCTATGGGACAATTTCAAGTGAACCAACATCAGAATTATGGGGGGTCCCAGAAGATGACAGAGAGCAAGATACCGAAAACATATTGAAAGAAATAGTGACAGAAAACTTCCCCCAGCTGATGAAATAATTAGACTTACAAGTCCAGGAAGCACACAGAACCCCAAACAAAAGGAATCTAAAGAGGAACACACCAAGGCACATCATAATTAACATTCCAAGAGCAAAAGACAAAGAGAGAATATTAAAAGCAGCAGGAGAAAAGCAGGTAGTTACCTATAAAGGAGCACCCATACGATTGTCAGCTGATTTCTCAACAGAAACCATGCAGGCCAGAAGTGAATGGCAAGAAATTTTCAAGGTGATGAATAGCAAGAACCTACAGCCAAAAATACTCTACCTAGCAAAGCTATCACTCAAAATCGAAGGCCAGATAAAGAGCTTCACTAATAAAAAAAAGCTAAAGGAGTTCATCACCGCCAAACCAGAATTATATGAATTGCTGAAAGGGATTCTTTAGGAAGAGGAATAAAGATAAAAATTATGAACAAGAAATATGTAACTATCAACAAGTGAATCTAAAAACCAAGGAAATTAAAAAATCTGATGAACAATATTAACTGGTGAATATAATATAATAGAATCAGAGGTATGGAAGGGGAGTGGACTGACAATTCTCAGGGAAAAGGGGAGTGGGGGGTATGGGAAGAGACTGAACATAAACTGTGCACCTATGGATGAAGACAATGGGGGGTCAGGAAAGGGCAGAGAGTGGGGTGGGAAGCTGGTGGAGGGGGGGGGGAATGAGGAACATTTGTAATAATATGAACAATAAAGATTTATTTAAAAAAAATAGATCCAGAGACAGAAACATGGAACAGACTATCAAACCTCAGAGTAAAGGCAGGGGAGGGTGGGGGTGAGATCAACCAATAAACTCATATGCACATATGTATAACCCATAGTCACAGACAATAGGGTGGTGATGGCTTGGGTAGGAGTGGAGGTAATTGAGGGGGGGGGAGGGCCATATGTAATGTTCTCAGCAATAAAGATTTATTTTTAAAAAAGATTAATGGAATGGTGATTTTCAAACTGATCCAAAGGAAAAGACATGAATTTTCAAAGTGCCAAACATCTTGAGACAGCTTTGGGTTACTACCATGAAACGACCTGGCACTGAGAGCTTTGTACATCTAGATCCTAGCATCCTTCTCTCTACATACCCTGTTTCCCCGAAAATAAGACAGTGTTTTATATTAATTTTTTCTCCCAAAGTTGCTCTAGGTCTTATTTTCAGGGGATGTCTTATCTTTCCATGCGCTAGGTCTTATTTTCGGAGGATGTCTTATTTTCGGGGAAACATGGGTAGTAAATGTAGGCCAGCACAGTTGTTTAGAAATCAAACCTCATATACAAATTCCATAAAGTCAGATACATTTTGCCATAGAAAACATTACAAATTATAAAGATAATATTTGGCAAAAATGGGATAGGATAGTGTCAGCTCTGCATCCCATATATTGCAGGGGTGTCAAAGCACTAATGGGTCTTCAACAATTCTCAGTGAAATGAACCCTTGTTTCCTGATCATAGAACCAGAACTTTGCATCTTTACCCACAAACACATAATCTTCCTCATCTTTTATTCTGGATTTTTATTTTTATATTTGTTTTTTAAATATAATTTTTATTGATTCAAGAGACAAAGGGAGAGGGATAGAGAGTAAGAAACATCAGTGATGAGAGAGAATACTTGATTGGCTGCCTCCTGCATGTCCCACACTGGGAATTGAGCCCACAACCTGGACATGTGCTCTGATTGGGTGTCCTCCTGGTTCATAGGTTGATGCTCAACCACTGAACCACACTGGATGGGCTTATTCTGGATTTTTAAATTAATGTTCAGTAGAATCACAAAAATGTTGGACCTGGGAATTATACATCCCAACATAGTGCAAGATCCTCATTTTGCAGATAACAACATATATGTTAGATGACATGACTTCCCTAAGACTGTATAACAAGTTAGAAGCAGAATCTATTTTCACTGTATCACAATTAATCAAGCTGTGCTAAAGTACTACTGTGTAATACAGTGAACTCCTTAAAAGTCACACATGAGAAGTGTTAACTAATAGACGATAAATTTACAAGGTTTTGGAGAAGATCCTGCTATATATTTTGTGTATGTCTTTCTTTTCAACTTTAAAAATAACAGTAACACATGAACGTAATCGCAAAAATTTTAACCCATACAGAAAGATTTAAAGTAAATCCAAATTCTTACCCCTAAATTAAACTATTTAAAACTTTTTAGATTGATTTTTCTATAGGTTAATATATATAGCCAAATTGTGAAATATATTTAAAATTGTACTTATTTTGAAGCCAATCAATGAAAGAGAAACACCACATGACCTCACTCATTTATGGATAATAAAGAACATTATAAACTGATGAACCAAAAGATAGATATAGAGACAGTAAAGCAACAAGCAGACTGTCAATTTACAGTGGGGAGGGGAGGGAGATCTGGGGGAGATAATAGATCAACCGAAGGACTTGTATACATGCATATAAGTACAACCAATGGACATAAAACTCTGGGGAGGGAGGGTATGAATGAGAGGGAGGGAGGGGGGCAAAAAAAATCAATAAAATATATTTTAAAATAAATAAATAAATAAATAAATAAAATTGTACATATTTTGTTGAAGAAATTAGTTTAAAACTACATAATATGGAAAAGGAGACTTCAATTTACTAGTACAAAGATAATGCACATCAGAAAACTTTTTAAACCTGAAATAATATGTTGATATAAATTATAATCCACTTTTAATTAGATAAGATAGAGAGATTAAGGGTTTTAGTTATTTTTTGTTTGTTTGCTTGCTTTTAAAGATAATTAATACATATTTGTTTTGGAAGATAGAAAATATAGATTATCAGTAATGGAATAAGGAATAAAGTTACTCTTTCCACCTCAGCCCACAGATAGTATCATCTTTTCTATACGTATGTATCTATATATTTTTGTAAAACCACAAATACATGTGGTGAGGTATTAAGTTAATTACTTTAGAAGCCAATACTAGGGATCTTTGTTGGGAAAGGAACTGTATGCAGTCTCTTGGACTGTGGGGCCGTGATGTGGAAGGGACAGTGCAACAATCTGAGAACTATTCCACTATACAGACAATGAAGTGGAAGGTCAGTGTGCATCACTTGCCTACTTTCTTCCCATCATGAGCGATGTGCTAAGAAGAGAGAGGGAAGTTCTGTAATAAGCTCAGAAAGACAATTTGGGAAGTGGGAAAGTCCTCAAATTAACTTCATGCCATCATCACAAAATTTTTCTTTCCAAAAATTGGGACTTTTTAAAAATGCTGTGGGATGCGGGACAAATTGTTAAAAATTGGGACTGTCACCTTAGGTTAGGGGCAATCAGGAAGGCAGAGAGGCGAGCAGTTGGGAGCCAGCAGTTCTGGATTGTGAGAGGGATGTCCCAGATTGGAGAGGGTGCAGGCTGGGCTGAGGGACACAGAGCCCCACGCACGAATTTCGTGCACCAGGCCTCTAGTTTACTTATAACCATATAGATCAACCTAGCAAAATAAAACTGAAAGTGTATAATCCCACTTTTTCTTGTAAGAAATAAACTGTTTGGCCAAAACTGGTTTGGCTCAGTGGATAGAGCATCGGCCTGTGGACTGAAAGGTTCCAGGTTTGATTCCGGTCAGGGGCATGTACATTGGTTGTGGGCACATGCCCAGTAGGGGGTGTGCAGGAGGCAGCTGGTCGATGTTTCTCTCTCATCAATGTTTCTAGCTCTCTATCTCTCTTCCTTCGTCTCTGTGGAAAATCAATAAAATATATATTTTTTTAAAAAAAGAAATAAACTGTTTGTATAGAAACCCATCCCAAATGGCAATTTAGTAGAGACCACGCTGTTAAGATGTGAAAATAGAACAACTTCTCAGACATTTGAAAAGAGTTGGTCATCCAAAAGAAAGGGGCTAGTCCAGAGGTTTTTAATTCATGCAAGCATTTTTAAAACATGCAATACTTAATATTTATTCAGGGGCACTGACCTATTTTCCCTTAGACTGTGAAATTTAAATATGACAACCAAAACAATATCTGTCCAGTGTGAATGAATCAAAATTGTACCTATTTTTTCCCAGATTGGCAAAAACTACAACATAGTTTTGGTGTGACACATAATTTTAGTAATTAGTTTATGTGTGCCATTAAATGAAAAAGATTGAAAATTACTGGGATAATCCAAGGAGTAGGGCAGATTTCTCCCAGTGGCAGAAATGGAATTTCTTCATGGATTTAGAGAAAATATTAGAAAAAATATTTTTATGGTCCAAGAGTTTTGAGAGAACATTTTATCAGTGAAGACAAAATAGTATGAAATCAGGCAAAACTGCTTTCAGATAAAAAATACAATTACAGAATTTTAAAAAATATGGTGGAGGCATTGCATAGTAGATAGATTCTTGCAGAAACCAAATCTATAAAGATGAATTCAAAAATTCTCACAGAACCTAGGAAAAAAAAGAGTTATATATAATCATGATATGCAAAAATAAAAAGGCCATAGAATTTTTAAATATGTAGGAGAGAAATTCTTGGAGGAGAAAAAGAAACAAATAAAGAAGAATCAATAAAAAATAGGAAAAAACCTCTCTGAGCTTAGGCTAATTAAGTTTTAGCTAGTTAAATATCCTGATTAGGGGGGAAATGCAGGATGTTCATTTATACTATTGAAAGGAATACTTAGTGCAGCTAGTCTTTTTCTTTTGACATTTTCCAAATAGCAAAGAGGAAATCAGCATTTTTCCCTTGGGCAGAGACAGGAAGCTGAAAATATCAGCTGGCACTCCAAAGGACAATTATAGTGATTCCTTGGGTGAGGTGTAAGGAGGAAGATAAAGAAATATCTGAAAGTAAGATGAAAACTTGCTGGTTTCCTGCTAAAGATAAATGTGTCTGAGAATCACCATTCACCTCCAAGCAGACTACTTAAATTGTAGGCTCCTCTTATGAAGTAAACAGTTCCACTGATGCCTTCTTGGCCAAATCAAAACAACGAAGTGACTCTCACAAAATCTCTCACTATCTATATATATAAAACCTTAATATGCAAATAGATAGAACAGCAGAACAACTGAACAACTGAACTGGTCACTATGATGTGCACTGACCACCAGGGGAGTGCACAGAACATAGCAGGCATTGGCAGTAGGAAGCAGAGTGTGGAACATGGTGGTGTCAACCACAGCAGGAGGGTGGAGCAGGTGAGTCGGGGGCACCAGACCAAGGTGGGGTGCCAGTCACTGCCATCGGGGCAAGTCTTTGGTGGCTACTGAAAATTCTTTGCTCTTGCTCACCGAGGTCCCACCCGGCACTTGCACCCACTGCCAGTACCCGGCACCAGCCCCAATTGCTAAGTGCCATCAGCACATGGGAACGGCAGCTGCAGGAGTGCAGTTGCCAGCAGACAGGGACCAGGGTCTGTGGCGGAAGGGTCTGAGTGGAGGTACAGAGGATGGGCTGAGACCCATACCTGTGCCCACTGCAGCGTTACAGCCCACAGTTCCTTTCAAGGTGCATGAATTTGTGCACTGGGTTTCTAGTATAAATATAATGTATGGATATAGATACATACATATGCTATATATCTATACACACATATATATGATAATCACAACTGATGAACCACACTCTCCTACATAAATATTTAATTTATGTCATGTACCTTTCTGTGTTATATACTATTTGTTGTGTCATAACATATAAATTTCAATTTAATTCAGCACATATTGACTATAAACTTACTATAAACTAAAAGTGTATGAATTCTGTCTTTCACACTCTTTTTTATGTAGAAATCATTGACAGGCTGATGTCAGGAGAGTATACAGAGTCTCATCAAATGGCAGTGTGAAATCAGATCATCTGGTTGTACTACTACAAAGGTTACACATTAGTTCCCATTCCTATGTAAGATATTTCAATAGTTACTCTTGATCTTTCCTTTTGAACACGATAAATAAGCATTTTTTAAATATTTCTTTTTAAGGATAATTTTGCAGAAAATCAACCATACACCTCACATGTCCAGTTAAGATCTCCTTTCACTGTAAGAGCAGGTTAAGATTGGCTTGAATCCCCTTTCAATATCCTGTTGAAGTTTAAGATTTTGCCAAGAATTTTTTGATTTTTCAGGGTTATGAGTCTTAGAAGCAGTGGGGGTGTCTCTTATTCCCATGGTATATAAAGGTTCCCCTGCTATATTTCACCAGTTGATGGCTTGTTTCACTCACCTAGGGAGACTGTCACCGCTTATACACAATGTCAACTTACAGGGACAACTTAGCCTTTCCTTTGAAAAGGATAAAAAAGACCCAGTCACAGAAAACTTTCTGCAGCAATTTTTTTCTTTCTTTTAAATTTAGTAAACCTTTATTGTTCAGATTATTACAATTGTTTCACACAGTGAGTGGCCAGATTATTATGTGTTCAGAGATCATAATAATCTGGCCAGTCATTAAATATTCCTAAGTATCGATAAGTATTAATATAGTTAAAGTAAAATGGGCAATCAGAAAAAAATAAGCAAAAATCAGGTTTCCCACTATACTATACCAGTAATAATAAGTTGGAAAATTATCCATTGATCACAGCAAGTATAAGCATAAAACATTTAGCTAGAAAATGATCAAGTGTTATTCTAGTAGTTATATGAAACACTCTATAAACCTTTCCTAATGGTATCAAAGGAGGCTTGAAAATCTGGGTACATATACTCTTCACTCTGGATAGAAGACTAGATATTACAAATTGGTTAGTATTTCTCAAATTACTTACATTTTGCCAAAGTAACAGTTTTATAAATTGGAAACCAGAAGCCAAATCTATGTATAAATTTGTTAATATGGAAAATTTCAAACATAAGTTAAAGTAGAGGTAATAGTTTACCCATCATCCACCTATAATGATTGTCAACTCATGGGTAAACATTTCCTTTATACTTTATCTACTGCTCTCCCTCTGCCCTCATCATCTACAGGATTACTTTGAAGTATATCATATTAGGATGGATCAGATCATATGTGACTATTTGATAATTTGAGAAATTGTTGTTATGTTTATTTTCAAAATAAAATGATTATAAAAGAAATATAGCATGCTAAAAAAATAAGGAGCATTCATCATGTCAGATTCTAGAAGGCACTGTAGCTATATATGTTTTAAAATAAACTGGGTATTGCCTAAAAAATTGACAAACATTTCACTGAAACAAAATTGTAACCTGGTAAGATTAGAGACCTGAACATTTTAAAAAGATAGAATTCTACTTCACATCATACAATCAAATGTCTTCCATGGGAATTAAAGAAGAATATTAAAACATAAAGGCAATACACGCAGCAGATCTTTATGGCTGGAGCAGCCTGAACCCTAAGACTCTCCTAATGGAGTTTTTCCAGTTCCCAACAAATCTTCTGACAAAAAAGGGCTCAAGGAAAGAGGTATGATCAGTCCCTTCCCACACTCACATATAGCCTACATCAAGTTTTCTAATATATGGTACAGATTGTATGCAAGTCATTTTCTATCACTCAGGACAATGTCCATCCATGAGCCACAAATTGGCTTTCAGCCCTTGTTGAGGATCTTGGAGTTTTCTCATTTTTCCTAAATGATAGAGGGCCTTTAAATGAAGATACCTCACCCTCTTTTCCAATCAAGAAATAATTGTGACAAAAATACCCAATAAGTATTGATATTTTTAGGAGTGGACAAACCGAATAATCTTTGCTTAAGTCAGATCAGACCAAGGGAAAACAACTGGTCTCTCCTCTACTTGTGCTGCACAGTAAAAACAATGCATGCATACACTTTGTCTCCGAGCTTCGTGATTATAGAATACCAAGAAAACTGTATGTAGGAGAATTACCCTACCAGAACAGTGGTGATTGCATTTTATATATTGTAAATACATAATCACCACCGCACTAGTATGCATTACATGTACAAAAATCCTAAGTTAAGGAGCAGCCTGAGTGCTTAGCATCCTCAAGTACAGCTTTCCAGGTCTCTCAACAAAAAGTAGTATTGTGACATAAAAGGGCACAAAGAAAATAGTAGGACCAAGCCTCCTACCACCAAAACATTAAGTTGTAATCATTTACCTAAAGACAAGTTGCTGAATGTATACAAGTCATTTTTCATAACTCGAAAGATTACATAATACTAACCAATTGTCATTCATCCCTTAGTGAGGATCCCCCTATAACATTTTCTTTAGCTAGATGATCTCGGGCCAATGAATAAATATATTTCTCTTTCTTTTGAAACAGGAAATAATAGTGAAGATCTAACCAAGTAGATGTTGGGATTCAGAAAAATGCAACGATGAAGTCATTTTTGGATGTCTGAGATAAGACGCATGGAGAAGAACATGGTCCTCCTCTGCTGAGGGTGGCCAGCCATTAATGTACTGTACCCAGCTTCACTGTCTTGAGTGCATTCCAATATAAAAGATGCTTACATGAGCATTACCTTACCAGAGCAGAAGTGATCACATTTTATGGAATTACATGATCACCACTACTATGGAAAGGGCCCTAAACACAGCAGATATTTATGGCTGGAGCAGCCAGTGCCCTAAGACTCTCCAAATAAAGTTTTCCCAGTTCCCACTATCTCATTCTGAAAAAAAAAATAGTTCAAGGAAAGAGATAGGATCAGTCCCCTCCCACGCTCATATGTAGTTTTCATCAAGTTTACTAACATATGGTGCAGATTATATACAAGTCATTTTCCATCACTCAGGACGATGTCCACCCATGAGCCACAAATTGGCTTTCGCCCCTTGTTGAGGATCTTGGAGTTTTCTCATTTATCCTGAATGATACAGGGCCTCTAAATGAACATACCTCACCCTCTTTTCCAATCAAGAAATAATTATGACAAACATACCCAGTAAATGTTGCTATTGTTAGTTATGGACCTATAAAATAATCTTGGCATAAATCAGATCAGATTAAGGAAAACAACTAGTCTCTCTTGTGCTTGTGCTGGGCAGTAAAAGAAATGCATGGATCCACTTCCTGACTGAGCATATTTCCCATAGACCACCAAAAAAGTTGTTTGCAGAAGCATTACCCTGCTAGAGCAGTGGCCATTACATTTTATGTAAGTACACAATCACTACCATACTAGTAGGGCTCAACACACACAAAAACCCAAACTTCTGGAGCAGCATGAGGGTTTAGCATCCTCAAGTACAGCTTTCCAGGTCTCTCCACACAAATTAATATTGTGACATAAAAAGGCACAAGGAAAATGGTAGGACCCGGCCTCTTTCCACCCAAGCATGTAGCTGTCATCATTTTCCCTAACACAATCTGTTGAAGGTACACAAGTCATTTTTCATATTTCAAAAGATTACAAACCGTTAAGCAATTGCCAATCATCCCTCAGTGAGAATCCCGCTATACCATCTTCTTTACCTAGATGATCTTGGGCCAATGAATAAAGCTCTTTCTTCTTGTTTTGTAATCAGGATATAATAGTGAAGAACTAACCAAGTAGATATTGGGATTGAGAGGAATGCAATGATGAAGACAACTTTCGATGCCAGAGACAAGACCAAAGGCGAACAATATGGCCCTCCTCTGCTCAGGAGGGAAGCCATTAGTGTACATTCTTCATCTTCACAGTCTTGAATGCATTCCGATATAAAAGTTGCATGCATGAGCATTACCTTACCAGAGCAGAGGTGATCACATTTCATGGAATTACATGATCATCCTATGCGCTGGAAAAGGCACTACACACAGCAGATCTTTATGGCCAGAGATGCCTGTGCCCTAGGGTTCTCCTAATGGAGTTTTTCCAGTTTCCAAGAAGTCTTTTGACAAAAAATGGCTCAAGGAAGGGGCATGATCGGCCCCTTCCCACACTCACTTGTACCCTCCATCAAGTTTACTGACATGTGGTACAGATGGTATACAAGTATTTTCCATCACTCAGGATAATGTCCACCCTTGAGCCACAAATTGGCTTTCAGCCCTTGTTGAGGATGTTGGAGTTTTCTCATTTTTCCTAAATGATAGAGGGCCTCTGAATGAAGATACCTCACCCTCTTTTCCAATCAAGTAATAATTGTGACAAACATTCCCCCAAAATATTGCTATTATTAGGAATGGACCTACCAAATCATGGCATAAGTCAGATTAGACCAGGGAGAACAACTTGTCTCTCCTCTGCTTGTGCTGCACAGTAAAAAAAAAAAAAAAAAAAAAAAAACATGCATCCTCTTCATCTCTGAGCTTCATGACCTTAGAACACCAAGAAAGTTGTCTGCAGGAGCATTACCCTACCAGAATGGTGGCGAGTACATTTTATATATATACGTAATCACCACCACACTAGTAGGGCACTACACACAAGAAAATCCTAAGGTCAGGAGGAGTCTGAGTGCTTAGCATCCTCAAGTTCACCTTTCTAGGTCTCTCAACACAAATATTGTGACAAAAAAAAGCCCAAGGAAAAGGGTAGGACCAGGCCTCCCACCAAAACAAGAAGTTGTTATCTCTTTCATAAAGACAAGGTACTGAATGTATACAAGTCATTTTTCATAACTCAAATGATTACACACTGCTAAGCAATTGTCAGTCATCCCTCAGTGAGGATTCTGATGTACCACCATCTTTAACTAGATGATATTGAGCCAATGAATAAAGGAATTTCTCTTTGTTTTGCAATCAGAAAATAATAATGACGATCTAACCAAGTAGATGTTAGGATTGAAAAAAATGTAACAATGAAGTCATTTTTGTATGTCTGAGACAAGAAGCAAGGAGCAGAACATGGCCCGCCTCTGCTGAGCATGGCCAGCCATTAATGCACTGTCCCCAACTTAACGGTCTTGAATACATTCCAATATAAAAGTTGTTTGCATGAGCATTACCTTACCAGAGCAGAAGTAATCACATTTCTTGGAATTACATGATCACCACTATGCTGGGAAGGGCACTACACAGCAGATCTTTATAGCTGGAGTTGCCATCTGCCGTAAGACTCTCCTAATGGAGCTTTCCTAGGTCCCAATATCTGTTTTGACAAAAAGATGGCTCAAGGAAAGAGGCATAAATAGTTTCCTCCCATTTAAAGATGTAACTTCCATCACGTTCACTAATACATGGGGCTGTTTGTATACAAGTAATTTTTTCATTATTCTAGACAATGTCCAACCATGGACCACCAAATGGTTTTCACACCTTGTTGAGATCCGGAGTTTTCTTATATTGCCTAAATGATAGAGGACCTCTCAATGAAGAAACCTCCCACTCTATTCCAATCAAGACAGAATTGCGACCATCATACCATTTAGATGTTTAGTATTAAACATTGTTAGTATTAAACCTATGGAATCATCTTGGCATTAGTAAGATCACACCAAGGAAAAAGAACAGGGCTCCCATCTGCTTGTGCTGTGCAGTACCAAAATGCATGCATCCATTTCTGCATTGAGCATACTGACCTACAGAAATCCAGGAAAGTTGTTTGCTGAAGCATTACTCTACCAGAACTTTGGTCATTACATTTTATATAAGTACATGATTACCACCTCAATAGTAGGGCACTAAACACTCACAACCCTTAGTTCAAAAGCAGCCTTAGTGCTTAGCATCATCAAGTACAGCTTTGCAAGTCTCTCAATGGAAATAATTATTGTGACATAAAAGGGCACAAGGAAAATGGTAGGACCAGGAGTCTTCCAACCTAAAATGGTAGTTCTTTTCATTTTCCCAGCACATCGTGATTAGTGTATACAAGTCATTTATCACAACTGGAATGATTACACATGGCTAACCAATTATCAATCATCTCTCAGTGAGGATCCCGCTATACCATCTTCATTAGCTACAGGATCTCTGGCCAATGAATAAAGCTATTTCTCTTTGTCTTGCAATCTGGAAATAATAGTGAAGATCTAACCAAGTTGATGTTGGGACTGAGAAAAATGCAACCATCAAGTCATTTTTGGATGCTTGGGAGAAGAGCATGGCCCTCCTCTGCTGAGGGTGTTCAGCCATTATTGCACTTTCCCCATCTTCACTGTCTTGAATGCATTCTAATTTAAAGTTGTATGCATAAGCATTACCTTATCAGAGCAGAATGGACCAACTTTCATGGAATTACACGATCACTACTAAGCTAGAAAGGGCAATAAACACAGTAGATATTAATGGCGGGAGCAGCCTGTGCCCTACGACTCTCCTAATGGAGCTTTCTCAGTTCCCAAATTCTCAATGGAAAAAAAAACTGGCTCAAGGAAAGAGGTGAGTCCCTTCCTATATTCACATGTAGCCTTCATCACGTTTACTAATACATGGTATGATTGTATACAAGTCATTTTCCATTACTTAGGACAATATCCACCCATGAGTCACAAATTGGCTTTCATACTTTGTGAGGACCTTGGAGATTTCTCATTTTTCGTAAATGATAGAGGGCCTCTGAATTAAGATACTTCACCCTCTATTCCAATCATGAAACAATTGTGACAAACATCCAATAAATGTTGATATTCTTAGTAATGGACCTACGGAATCATCTTGGCCTATGTCAGATCAGATCAAGGGAAAACAACTGATCTCCCCTCTGCTTGTGCTGCTAAAAAAAAATTTAAAAAAATAAAAAATAAAACAAATAAAAAAAAATGCATGCATCCACTTCGTCTCTGAGCTTCGTGATAATAGAACACCAAGAATGTTGTCTGCAGGAGCACTGCCCTACCAGACCAGTGGTGATTACATTTTATATCATTTTATATAAGTACATAATCACCACTGTGCTAGTAGGGCACTACACACAGGAAAACTCAAAGTTCAGGAGCAGCCAGAGTGCTTATCATCCTCTCGTACAGCTTTCCAGGTCACTCAACACAAATTATTATTATAACATAAAAGGGCACAAGGTAAATGGTAGGACCAGGCCTTCTCCCACCTAAACAAGAAGCTGTTATAATTTTCCTAAAGAAAAGGTGCTCAATGTATACAAGTAATTTTTCATAACTGGAATGATTATACACTGCTAACCAACTGTCAATCATCCCTCAGTGAGGATGCCACTATACTATCTTCTTTACCTAGATGATCTTGGTCCAATGAATAAAGTTATTTCTCTTGATTTTGCAATCAGAAAAAAATA
Organism: Pipistrellus hanaki; assembly: GCF_964339955.1. Taxonomy (NCBI): domain Eukaryota; kingdom Metazoa; phylum Chordata; class Mammalia; order Chiroptera; family Vespertilionidae; genus Pipistrellus; species Pipistrellus hanaki. The sequence goes on along the minus strand of NC_140524.1, from coordinate 15,626,724 downwards.
GTGAAGAACTAATCAAGCAGATTTTGGAATTGAGAAGAATGAAATGATGAAGTCATTTTTGGATATCTGAGACAAGACACATGGAGAAGAACATGGACTTCCTCTGCTGAGGGTGCCAGCCATTAATGAACTGTCCCCAGCTTCACTGTCTTGAGTGCATTCCAATATAAAAGTTGTTTGCATGAGCATCACCTTACCAGAGCAGAATTGACGACATTTCACGGAATTACACGATCACCACTACGCTGGGAAGGGCACTACACACAGCAGATCTTTATGGGCAGGAGCAGCATTTGCCATAAGACTCTCCTAATGGAGCTTTCCCAGTTCCCAACATCTCATTCTGAAAAAAAAAATGGCTCAAGGAAAGAGGTATGATCATATCCCTCCCACACTCAGATATAGCTTCCATCACTTTCACTAACACATGGTACTGATTGTACACAAGTCATTTTCCATCACTCTGGACAATGGCCACCCATAGGCCAACAAATGATTTTCACCATTGTTGAGGATCTAGGAGTTTTCTTGTTTTGCCTAAATGATAGATCGCCTCTGAATTAAAATACCTCCCCTCTTTTCTAAAGAAAAAATAATTGTGACAATCATACCTTATTGATGTTTTTTTCTTAGGAATGCACCTATGGAATCATCTTAGCATACGTCAGATCAGAACAAGGGAGAAGAACAAAACTCTCCTCTACTCGTGATGGGCACTAAAAAAATGCACGCATCCACTTTCACACTGAGCATACTGACCATAGAACACCAGGAAAGTTGTTTGCAGGAGCATTACCCTACCAAAATGATGGTGATTACTTTTTATGTAAGTACATAATCACCACCGCACTAGTAGGACACTACACACACTAGAACCTTTTGTTCCGGAACAGCCTGATAGCTTAGCATCCTAAAGTATAGCTTTCCAAGTCTCTCTATACAAATTACATCCTGACACAAAAGGGCTCATGCAAAATGGAAAGACCAGGAATCCTCCCACCCAAACAAGTAGCTCTTATCATTTTCCCTAACACATGGTGCTGAATGTATACAAGTCATTTTTCATAACTTGAATGATTACACACTACTAACCAATTGTTAATCATCCCTCTGTGAGGATCCCACTATACCAGTGGTTGGCAAACCATGGCTTGCGATCCACATCCGGCTGTTTGGCCACTTGAATATTGCTCTTCAACAAAATGCCACGTCCGGGCACCAACATACAGTGTGATTGCAACTTTGTGGCCTATGCGCAGAAGTCAATTTGGGGCTCTCAAAATAATTTTCAATCATTGTACTGTTGATATTTTACTCTGTTGACTAATGACTTTGCCACCACTGTGCTATATCATCTTGTTTACCTAGATGATCTCGGGCCAATGAATAAAGCTATTTCTCTTTCCTTTACAATCAGGAAATAATATTGAAGATCGAACCAAATAGAATTTGGGATTTTGAAGAATGCAAGTCATTTTCAGATACCTGAAACAGACCCAAGGAGAATAACATGGATCTCCTCTGCTCAGGTGGCCAGCCATTAATGCACTTTCCCCATCTTCACTATCTTGATGCACTTTCCCCATCTTCACTGTCTTGGATGCATTCCAATATAAAAGTTGTTTGCATGAGCATTACCTTACCAGAGCAGAAATGATCACATTTCATGGAATTACATGTTCATCACTATACTGTTAATGGCACTACACACAGTAGATCTTTAGGTGCAGGAGCAGCCTGTGCCCTAAGTCTCTCCTAGTGGAGCTTTTCCAGTTCCCACCATCTCATTCTTACATAAAATGGCTCAAAGAAAGGGGTTTGATTAATCCCCTCCTACTCTTACATGTAGCTTCCATCACTTTCACTAACACATGGTGCTGAATGTATACAAGTAATTTTTCATAACTCAGGACAATGTCTACTCACTGACAACCAATGGCATTCATCCCTATGGGAGGAACCTACTATGTTTTAATTTTTTACCTAGATTATCCTGGGCCACTAAAAAAATATATTTCTCCATTTTTAACAATCTCAAAATTATCTGATAAACTTACCCTGCAGAAATGGCATTTTTAGGATTGGACCAATGAAGTCATCTTAGGATGGCTAAAAACAGATGTACCTAACAGAATTGGACCTTCTCAACTCTAGGTGGCAGCCAAAATAATACCTGCATCCCCTTCCTGTCTGACTGTCTTGAACAAATGATCAATGGAAATGATGTTCAAAAGATCTTTCACCTACCAGGAGCAGTGGTGATCACATTTCAGGTATGCACATGATCACCACCACACTAGGTGGGTCAATACACACAGCAGATTTGTGTACTGTTGTGGTCTTTCCCTCAAGCACCCTCATATGTAACTTTCCAAAGTCCCCTCAACTCGTTCTTACATAAAAGGGAACAAGTAAAGTGGTATAACCAGGATCACTCCCAGTCTATCATGTGGCTTTCATCACTTTCCCTAACACATTGCAATGCGTTTATGCAAGTTCTTTTCCATAAATCTATACAACATCTACTCACTGTATGTACACAAGTAATTTTTCATAACTCAGGACAATGTCTACTTACTGACAACCATATGGTATTTAACCCCTCAGTGAGATTTCCGCTATGTTATATCATTTACCTCCATGATACTGGGCAGATGAATAAATGGACTTCTCCTTGGGCAATCAGGAAATAATCAAGACAAATGGTCCTGAAGGTGTTGACAATGCTAGGAATATTCCAATGAAATCATAGTATGATCCCTTATATGAAACTAGGGAGCAAAAGAAGGCTCAGGTTAGATATTGGTAGTTAGCAAAACAAATAATTCATTGAAGTCTTCACCCATTCTCTTGAGTACAGGACACCAGAAATGTTGTTCATATCAACATTACTCCACCAGAGTTGCCTTAATCACACATTTCATGTAATTCTATGGACATTGCTGAACTAGGTAGGTTACTACACACAGCAGATCTTTAGGTGCAGAAGCAGCCCATGTGACAAGCATGCTCAATTGTATCTTTCCAAGTACTTCTCCCTTATCATTATCACACAAAAATGCGTAAGGAAAATGCTACCTTACTTAGCTAGATGAACACAGGCCACTGAATGAAGATATTTCCACCTCTTTTATAATCAGGTAATTATATGATTAACTTATCGTGTAGATATTGGCAGTTTTAGGATTGGACTAAGGAAATCATCATATGATGACTGATAACAGACAAAGCAAGAAGAAATGGGCCCTCCTCAGGCCCAGGTGGCCAGCAAAACAAAGCCTGCATCCAATTCCCCACTGACTATCTTGAACTCAGTCCTCTGGAAATGTCATGTGCAAGCGCATTGCCCTACCAGAACACTGGGGATCACATTTCATGTATGCACATGATCATCACCGCACTAGGTAGGGCACTACACGCAGCAAATCTTTTTGAGCAGGAGTGATCTTATCCCCCACGCACCATCAAATGTAGCTTTTGAAAGTCCCTTCATCTCATTCTGACATAACAGTAGACAAGGAAAATGGTATGACCAGGCCCCCTCCAACAAGAACATGCTCATCTCCTCATTTCCCCTATCACATGACAATAAATTTTAGTTCTTTGCCATAATTCTGGACAATTCCTCTTCACTGGCCAAGAGATGACATACATCACCTCAGTAAGATTCCTGGTATGTGCCAAGACCGGTTTGGCTAAGTGGATAGAGCCTCGGTCTGCGGACTGAAAGGTCCCAGGATTGATTCAGGTCAAGGACATGTATATTGGTTGCGGGCACATCCCCAGTGAGGGGGGGGAGGGTGCAGGAGGCAGCTGGTCGATGTTTCTCTCTCATAGACGTTTCTATCTCTCTATCACTCTCTCTTCCTCTCTGTGGAAAATCAATAAAATATATTTTAAAAAAAGATTCCTGGTATGTTATATCATCTACCTCCAGGATATTGGGCTGCTGAATAAGTGGACTTCTAATTTTCCAATAAGAATATAATTGAGTTGACTATTCCTGTAGATGTAGACAATGTAAGAAATGTTCCAATGAAATCATCATAAGATTCCTGATATGAAACCCAGGGAGTAAAAGAAGGCTCAGGTTAGATATCCGTAGTCAGAGAAACAAATCATTCATTAAAGTCTTCACTGAGTCTCTTAACTAAAGGACACGAGCAATGTTGTTCTCATGAGAATTACTCTACCAGAGTGGCGGTAATCACATTCCATGTAAGGGAATGTTCACCACCACACTAGGTAGGGCACTATGCACAGCAGATCATTAGGTGCAGAAGCAGCCTGTCTTCTTAGCATCTTCAAATGAATATTTCCAAGTACCCCTTTCTTATCATTGTTACAAAAAGGGCTCAAGAAAACTGGTATGACCATTCCTCCACCCATTCTCACATGTAGGTTTCATCACATTCCCTAATACATGGTGATTAATGTTTACAGGATTTTTTTTTTTCTTTTCATTACTCTGGATAATGCAACAGAGTGGCCACCAAATTGCATTCATCCCTTAGTAAAGCATGGCAGTTTTATTTATGTACCTCAGTGATAGTGGGCCTCTGATTGAAAATGACACTTCCTCTTTTAAAATCAAGAAATAATTATGAATATCATACCATGTAGATATTAACTATTTTAGGAATGGACCTATGTAACAATCTACACATGCCTCAGATCAGACCCAGAGGGCAGAACAGAGTTCTCCTCTAACTATGCTGGCCAGTAAAAAAAAAAAAAAAAAAAAAAAAGCATGCATTATCTTCCTCACCGACTGTATTGAACACAGGCCACTAGGAAAGTGGATCACAAAAGTATTACCCTATCAAAATGGCAAGGATTACATTTCATGAAGGTACATAATCACTACACAACAGATCTTTACCTGCAGGAGCAGCCTGTCTGCTTAGCATCATCAAAAAGTTTCTTTCACACCAAAACTGGTTTGGCTCAGTGGATAGAGTATCGGTCTGCAGACTGAAGGGTCTCAGGTTCCATTCCGGACAAGGGCATGAATATTGCTTGTGGGCACATCCCCTGTGTGTGGGGGGGGAGCAGGAGGCAGCTGGTCTTTGTTTCTCTCTCATTGATGTTTCTAGGTCTCTATCCCTCTCCCTTCCTCTCTGTAAAACATCAATAAAATATATATTTTTTAAAAAGTTGCTTTCAATGTCTCATGCCCTTAACATTGTAACACAAAATGTATCACAAAATGGGATGACCAGCCCTCCACCCATTCTCACATTTAGCTTTCCTCACATTCCTTAACACATGCTGAGAAATGTATACAAGATATTCTTTTTCATCAGTTTGTACAATGTCCACATACTCACCACCAAAGGCAGTGATCACTTAGTGAGAATCCTGTAGTTTCCTTCATTTACCTCAATGAAACTGGGCCTCTGAATGAAGGTACCTCTCCCTCTTTTCCAATCAAGAAATAATTGTGGCCAAAACCGATTTGGCTCAGTGGAAAGAACATCGGCCAGCAGAATGAAAGTTCCCATGTTCCATTAAGGTTAGGGGCACATACCTTGGTAGAGGGCACATCCCCAGTAGGGGGTTTACAAGAGGCAGCTGATGGATGATTCTCTCTCATCAATGTTTCTAACTCTCTATGCATCTCTCTTCTTCTCTGTAAAAAAATCAATAAATTATATTTAAAAAAACAAAGAATTAATTGTGATGATCATACCCTATAGATATTGAGTTTGTAAGGAATGGACCTCAGAAAAATCATCTTCACATATCTCAGATCTAACCAGGGGAGCAGAACAGGGCTCTCCTATGCTCATGCTGGGAAGCAAAAAATGCAGGCATCCTCTTCCTCACTGGTTGTGTTGCCCACAGGTTACTAGAAAAGTTGTTCGCATGAGCATTACCCTACCAGTTGGTGGTGATTTCATTTCATATAAGTATATATTCAACACCGCACCAGTAGGGCACTCCACACACTAGATCTTTTTGTGAAGGAGCAGCCTAACTGCTTAGCATCCTCAATTGTACCTTTCCAAGACCCCTCCCTTATCACTGTTACAAAAAAGGTGCTCAAGGAAAATGGTATGACCAGCCCACCAAACATCCATATATTTAGGTTTAATCGTATTACCTAACACATGGTGATGTAGAAATACACGTGTCTTTTTTCATCACTCTGGAAAGTGTCCTCTCACTGGTCAGCAAATGACATTCATTCCTTAGTGAGATCCAACAGTTTTCTTCATTTACCTCAGTGATATTGGGCCTCTGAAAGAAGACACATCTCCCTCTTTTTCAAACAGGAAATAATAGTAACGATCATACCCTATAGATGTTGACTTTATTAGGAACAGACCTATGAAAACATCTTCCCATGGCTCTATTTAGACCAAGTAAGCAGAACAGGCCTCTCCTCTGCTCTTTTTGGGCAGCACAGAAACATATGAATCCTCTTCCTCACTGAATGCATTCACCACATGCCACCCAGTAAGTTCTTCACACTAGCATTACCCTACTAGAAACGTGGTGATTGCATTGCATATAAGTACATAATCACCACTGCACCAGTAGGAAACTACAAACACCAGATCTTTACATCCAGGAGCAGTCTGTGCACTTATCCTCAGGTATGGCTATCCAAGTCCCCCCACCAAAATTATCAATGTGACAAATAAGGGCTCAATGAAAATGGTGGGACCAGGCCTACTCCAATTCTCACAAGTTACTTTTCTAATCTCTAAAGCATGGTGCTGATTGTATATAAGTGATTTTTCTTAAGTCAGGAAATTTGGACACACGTGAACCAAATGGCATTCTTCCCACAGTGTGGACCAAGCTATGCTTCTTCTTTACCTAGATGATAATGGGCCTCTGAATGAAGCTATTTCTTCCTCTTTTGTAAGAAAGAAATAATAGTGAAGATCTTACCGTGTAGATGTTGATATTGTTAGATATGCAATGCTGAAGTCATCTTTGGATGCCTGACACAAGACACAAGGGAAAGAACATGGCTCTCCTCACCTCATGCTGGCCAGCCATCCGTGCATTTTCCCCTTCCTCAGTGTCTTGAAAGCAGGCCAACATAAAAGTTGTTTGCACGAGCATTATCTTACCAGAGCAGAAGTGATCACATTTCATGGAATTACATGATCACCACATACACTGGAAAAGGACTACACACAGGAGATCTTAATGGGCAGGAGCAGCCTGTGCCTTTAGCACCCTCACATGTAGCTTCCATCACTTTTGCAAATCCTTAAGTTGAATGTATGCGAGTCATATTCCATTATTCAGGAAAATATCTACTCAATGCCAATCAAATTGTATTTATCCAACAGTGAGGAAGCCGCTAAGCATTCTTATTTACCTAGATGATTAGGGGTGACTGAATGAAGATATTTCCCCCTTTTATAATCAGGTAATTAAATGATGAACTCATTGTGTAGATATTGGCACTTTTATGATTGGATTAAAGAAATCTTCATAGGATCACTTAGAATGGACTCAGCAAGCAGAAATTGGCCAGCCTCAGGTCCCGGTGGCCAGCAAAACAATACCTGCATCGCATTCCCTACTGACAGCCTTGATCACAGTCCACTGGATATGTCGTTCACAAGTGCATTACCCTGCCAGAGCAGTGGGGATCACATTTCATGTATGCACATGATCATCACCGCACTAGGTAGGGCACTACACACAGCAAATCTTTATGAGCAGGAGTGGTCTTATCCCCCATGCACCAGCAAATGTAGCTTTTGAAAGTCCCTCCATCTCCTTCTGACATAACAGTAGACACGGAAATTGGTATGACCAGGCACTCTACCAATCTACTATACGGGTCTCCTCACTACCACTAAAAAATAGCAGTAAATTTTAGATGTTCTTTATCATAATTCTGGACAATGCTTCCTCACTGGCCACCATATGGTAAGTCACCCCTCAGAGAGATTCCCACTATGTTATATCATTTGCCTCCATGATACTGTAGTGTTGAATAAATCGATTTCTCCTTTTCAAATCAGAAAGCAAATAAAGATCCATGATCTCATGAATGTTGACAATGTTAGAGAGGTTCCAATGAAATCTTCCTAAGATTCCTTATATGAAACTCAGAGAGCAGAAGAATGCTCAGGTTAGGTAGTGCTAGTCAGCAAAACAAATCATTAATGTCTTCACTGAGTATCCTGAATACAGGGCACCAGAAACGTTGTTCATATCAAAATGACTCTACCAGAGTTGCCTTAATCACACATTTCATGTATTTCTATGAATACTTCTACACTTGGGAGGTATATATACACAGCAGATCTTCAGATGCAGAAGCAGCCTGTGTGCCTAGCATGGTCAATTGTCCCTTTCCAAGCAACTCTCCATTATCATTGTCACAATAAGAAGGCTTAAAGAAAATTCTTTCTTATTTTCCTAGTTGATCCAGGCCACTGCATGAAGATATTTCCACCTCTTTTATAATCAGGTAATTATCTGATGAACTTACCTTGTAGATATTGGCAGTTTCAGCATTAGATTAAATGCAATGATCATAAGATGAATGATAATATACTCAGCAAGGAGAAATGGGCCCTCCTCAGGCCAAGGTAGCCAGCAAAACAAAGCTTGCATCATGTTCCCCGCTGACTATCTTGAACACAGTCCACTGGATATGTCGTTCACAAGTGCATTACCCTGCCAGATCAGTGGGGATCACATTTCATGTATGCACATGATCACCAGCGCACTGGCTTGGGCACTACACACAGCAAATCTTCGTGAGCAGGAGTGGTCTTATTCCCCACGCACCATCAAATGTAGCTTTTGAAAGTCCCTCCATCTCATTCTCACATAACAGTAGACAAGGAAAATAGTATGACCAGGCCCCCACCCACTCTATTATGCGGCTCCCCTCATTTCCCCTAAAATGGCAGTATATTGTATAAGTTCTTTTCCAAAATTCTGAACAATACCTCCTCACTGGCTTCCAGATGGCTTTTAAATCCTCACAGAGATTCCTGCTATGTTGTATTATTTTCCTCCATGATCATTAGATGTTGAATAAGTGGAATCCTTTTCAAATCAGAAAATAAATCAACATGGAATTTTGCTTAGATGTTGAAAATGTTAGGGATGATACAATGAAATCATCATAAGATTCCTGATATGGTAGCAAGAGAGCAAAAGAAGGCTCAGGTTAGATATTGGTATTTAGCAAAGCAAAGCATTCATTGAACTCTTCACCGAGTCTCTTGAACACAGGACACCAGAAATGTTCATATCAACATTACACTACCAGAGTTGGCTTTATCACATTTCATGTAATTCTATGAACACTTCTGCACTGGGTAGGTTACCACACACAGCAGATCTTTAGGTGCAGAAGCAGCCTATGTAACAAGCCTGCTCAATTGTATCTTTCCAAGCACATCTCCCTTATCAATATCACACAAAAATGCTTAAGGAAAATGCAGCCTTACTTACCTAGATGAACCCAGGCCACTGCATGAAGATATTCCACCTCTCTTATAGTAAGGTAATTATATGATGAACTTATTGTGTAAATATTGGCAGTTTTAGGACTGGACTAAGGAAATCATCATACGATGACTGATATGGGCCCTCCATAGGTCCAGCAGAAATGGGCCCTCCTCAGGTCCAGGTGGCCAGCAAAACAACACTTGCATTCAATTCCCCACTGACTTTCTTGAACTCAGTCCACTGGAAATGTCATGTGCAAGCGCAGTAGCCTACCAGAGCCTTAGTGACCATATTTTATATATGCACATGATCACCACCACACAAGTTAGAGACCTACACACAGCAGAATCTTATGTGAAGGAGTGATCTTATCTCCCATGTACCCTCAAATGTAGCCTTTGAAAGTGACTTCATATAATTCTGACATAATAGTAGACAAAGAAAATTGTATGTCCAGGCACCCTCCCACTCTACCATGATGATCTCCTCATTTTCCCTATCACATGACAGTAAATTTAAGTTCTTTTCCTTAATTCTGGACAATTTCTCCTCACTAGTCAAGAGTTGACATAAATCCCCTCAGTGAGATTCCTGGTATGTTATATCATTTACCTCCATGATATTGCGCTGCTGAATAAATGGACTTCTCCTTTCCCAATCAGAATATAATTGAGTTGAATGTTCCTGTAGATGTAGACAATGTTATAAATGTTCCAATGAAATCATCATAAGATTCCTGATATGAAACCCAGGGAGTAAAAGAAGGCTCAGGTTAGATATCCGTAGTCAGAGAAACAAATCATTCATTAAAGTCTTCACTGAGTCTCTTAACTAAAGGACACGAGCAATGTTGTTCTCATGAGAATTACTCTACCAGAGTGGCGGTAATCACATTCCATGTAAGGGAATGTTCACCACCACACTAGGTAGGGCACTATGCACAGCAGATCATTAGGTGCAGAAGCAGCCTGTCTTCTTAGCATCTTCAAATGAATATTTCCAAGTACCCCTTTCTTATCATTGTTACAAAAAGGGCTCAAGAAAACTGGTATGACCATTCCTCCACCCATTCTCACATGTAGGTTTCATCACATTCCCTAATACATGGTGATTAATGTTTACAGGATTTTTTTTTTCTTTTCATTACTCTGGATAATGCAACAGAGTGGCCACCAAATTGCATTCATCCCTTAGTAAAGCATGGCAGTTTTATTTATGTACCTCAGTGATAGTGGGCCTCTGATTGAAAATGACACTTCCTCTTTTAAAATCAAGAAATAATTATGAATATCATACCATGTAGATATTAACTATTTTAGGAATGGACCTATGTAACAATCTACACATGCCTCAGATCAGACCCAGAGGGCAGAACAGAGTTCTCCTCTAACTATGCTGGCCAGTAAAAAAAAAAAAAAAAAAAAAAAGCATGCATTATCTTCCTCACCGACTGTATTGAACACAGGCCACTAGGAAAGTGGATCACAAAAGTATTACCCTATCAAAATGGCAAGGATTACATTTCATGAAGGTACATAATCACTACACAACAGATCTTTACCTGCAGGAGCAGCCTGTCTGCTTAGCATCATCAAAAAGTTTCTTTCACACCAAAACTGGTTTGGCTCAGTGGATAGAGTATCGGTCTGCAGACTGAAGGGTCTCAGGTTCCATTCCGGACAAGGGCATGAATATTGCTTGTGGGCACATCCCCTGTGTGTGGGGGGGGAGCAGGAGGCAGCTGGTCTTTGTTTCTCTCTCATTGATGTTTCTAGGTCTCTATCCCTCTCCCTTCCTCTCTGTAAAACATCAATAAAATATATATTTTTTAAAAAGTTGCTTTCAATGTCTCATGCCCTTAACATTGTAACACAAAATGTATCACAAAATGGGATGACCAGCCCTCCACCCATTCTCACATTTAGCTTTCCTCACATTCCTTAACACATGCTGAGAAATGTATACAAGATATTCTTTTTCATCAGTTTGTACAATGTCCACATACTCACCACCAAAGGCAGTGATCACTTAGTGAGAATCCTGTAGTTTCCTTCATTTACCTCAATGAAACTGGGCCTCTGAATGAAGGTACCTCTCCCTCTTTTCCAATCAAGAAATAATTGTGGCCAAAACCGATTTGGCTCAGTGGAAAGAACATCGGCCAGCAGAATGAAAGTTCCCATGTTCCATTAAGGTTAGGGGCACATACCTTGGTAGAGGGCACATCCCCAGTAGGGGGTTTACAAGAGGCAGCTGATGGATGATTCTCTCTCATCAATGTTTCTAACTCTCTATGCATCTCTCTTCTTCTCTGTAAAAAAATCAATAAATTATATTTAAAAAAACAAAGAATTAATTGTGATGATCATACCCTATAGATATTGAGTTTGTAAGGAATGGACCTCAGAAAAATCATCTTCACATATCTCAGATCTAACCAGGGGAGCAGAACAGGGCTCTCCTATGCTCATGCTGGGAAGCAAAAAATGCAGGCATCCTCTTCCTCACTGGTTGTGTTGCCCACAGGTTACTAGAAAAGTTGTTCGCATGAGCATTACCCTACCAGTTGGTGGTGATTTCATTTCATATAAGTATATATTCAACACCGCACCAGTAGGGCACTCCACACACTAGATCTTTTTGTGAAGGAGCAGCCTAACTGCTTAGCATCCTCAATTGTACCTTTCCAAGACCCCTCCCTTATCACTGTTACAAAAAAGGTGCTCAAGGAAAATGGTATGACCAGCCCACCAAACATCCATATATTTAGGTTTAATCGTATTACCTAACACATGGTGATGTAGAAATACACGTGTCTTTTTTCATCACTCTGGAAAGTGTCCTCTCACTGGTCAGCAAATGACATTCATTCCTTAGTGAGATCCAACAGTTTTCTTCATTTACCTCAGTGATATTGGGCCTCTGAAAGAAGACACATCTCCCTCTTTTTCAAACAGGAAATAATAGTAACGATCATACCCTATAGATGTTGACTTTATTAGGAACAGACCTATGAAAACATCTTCCCATGGCTCTATTTAGACCAAGTAAGCAGAACAGGCCTCTCCTCTGCTCTTTTTGGGCAGCACAGAAACATATGAATCCTCTTCCTCACTGAATGCATTCACCACATGCCACCCAGTAAGTTCTTCACACTAGCATTACCCTACTAGAAACGTGGTGATTGCATTGCATATAAGTACATAATCACCACTGCACCAGTAGGAAACTACAAACACCAGATCTTTACATCCAGGAGCAGTCTGTGCACTTATCCTCAGGTATGGCTATCCAAGTCCCCCCACCAAAATTATCAATGTGACAAATAAGGGCTCAATGAAAATGGTGGGACCAGGCCTACTCCAATTCTCACAAGTTACTTTTCTAATCTCTAAAGCATGGTGCTGATTGTATATAAGTGATTTTTCTTAAGTCAGGAAATTTGGACACACGTGAACCAAATGGCATTCTTCCCACAGTGTGGACCAAGCTATGCTTCTTCTTTACCTAGATGATAATGGGCCTCTGAATGAAGCTATTTCTTCCTCTTTTGTAAGAAAGAAATAATAGTGAAGATCTTACCGTGTAGATGTTGATATTGTTAGATATGCAATGCTGAAGTCATCTTTGGATGCCTGACACAAGACACAAGGGAAAGAACATGGCTCTCCTCACCTCATGCTGGCCAGCCATCCGTGCATTTTCCCCTTCCTCAGTGTCTTGAAAGCAGGCCAACATAAAAGTTGTTTGCACGAGCATTATCTTACCAGAGCAGAAGTGATCACATTTCATGGAATTACATGATCACCACATACACTGGAAAAGGACTACACACAGGAGATCTTAATGGGCAGGAGCAGCCTGTGCCTTTAGCACCCTCACATGTAGCTTCCATCACTTTTGCAAATCCTTAAGTTGAATGTATGCGAGTCATATTCCATTATTCAGGAAAATATCTACTCAATGCCAATCAAATTGTATTTATCCAACAGTGAGGAAGCCGCTAAGCATTCTTATTTACCTAGATGATTAGGGGTGACTGAATGAAGATATTTCCCCCTTTTATAATCAGGTAATTAAATGATGAACTCATTGTGTAGATATTGGCACTTTTATGATTGGATTAAAGAAATCTTCATAGGATCACTTAGAATGGACTCAGCAAGCAGAAATTGGCCAGCCTCAGGTCCCGGTGGCCAGCAAAACAATACCTGCATCGCATTCCCTACTGACAGCCTTGATCACAGTCCACTGGATATGTCGTTCACAAGTGCATTACCCTGCCAGAGCAGTGGGGATCACATTTCATGTATGCACATGATCATCACCGCACTAGGTAGGGCACTACACACAGCAAATCTTTATGAGCAGGAGTGGTCTTATCCCCCACGCACCAGCAAATGTAGCTTTTGAAAGTCCCTCCATCTCCTTCTGACATAACAGTAGACACGGAAATTGGTATGACCAGGCACTCTACCAATCTACTATACGGGTCTCCTCACTACCACTAAAAAATAGCAGTAAATTTTAGATGTTCTTTATCATAATTCTGGACAATGCTTCCTCACTGGCCACCATATGGTAAGTCACCCCTCAGAGAGATTCCCACTATGTTATATCATTTGCCTCCATGATACTGTAGTGTTGAATAAATCGATTTCTCCTTTTCAAATCAGAAAGCAAATAAAGATCCATGATCTCATGAATGTTGACAATGTTAGAGAGGTTCCAATGAAATCTTCCTAAGATTCCTTATATGAAACTCAGAGAGCAGAAGAATGCTCAGGTTAGGTAGTGCTAGTCAGCAAAACAAATCATTAATGTCTTCACTGAGTATCCTGAATACAGGGCACCAGAAACGTTGTTCATATCAAAATGACTCTACCAGAGTTGCCTTAATCACACATTTCATGTATTTCTATGAATACTTCTACACTTGGGAGGTATATATACACAGCAGATCTTCAGATGCAGAAGCAGCCTGTGTGCCTAGCATGGTCAATTGTCCCTTTCCAAGCAACTCTCCATTATCATTGTCACAATAAGAAGGCTTAAAGAAAATGCTTTCTTATTTTCCTAGTTGATCCAGGCCACTGCATGAAGATATTTCCACCTCTTTTATAATCAGGTAATTATCTGATGAACTTACCTTGTAGATATTGGCAGTTTCAGCATTAGATTAAATGCAATGATCATAAGATGAATGATAATATACTCAGCAAGGAGAAATGGGCCCTCCTCAGGCCAAGGTAGCCAGCAAAACAAAGCTTGCATCATGTTCCCCGCTGACTATCTTGAACACAGTCCACTGGATATGTCGTTCACAAGTGCATTACCCTGCCAGATCAGTGGGGATCACATTTCATGTATGCACATGATCACCAGCGCACTGGCTTGGGCACTACACACAGCAAATCTTCGTGAGCAGGAGTGGTCTTATTCCCCACGCACCATCAAATGTAGCTTTTGAAAGTCCCTCCATCTCATTCTCACATAACAGTAGACAAGGAAAATAGTATGACCAGGCCCCCACCCACTCTATTATGCGGCTCCCCTCATTTCCCCTAAAATGGCAGTATATTGTATAAGTTCTTTTCCAAAATTCTGGACAATACCTCCTCACTGGCTTCCAGATGGCTTTTAAATCCTCACAGAGATTCCTGCTATGTTGTATTATTTTCCTCCATGATCATTAGATGTTGAATAAGTGGAATCCTTTTCAAATCAGAAAATAAATCAACATGGAATTTTGCTTAGATGTTGAAAATGTTAGGGATGATACAATGAAATCATCATAAGATTCCTGATATGGTAGCAAGAGAGCAAAAGAAGGCTCAGGTTAGATATTGGTATTTAGCAAAGCAAAGCATTCATTGAACTCTTCACCGAGTCTCTTGAACACAGGACACCAGAAATGTTCATATCAACATTACACTACCAGAGTTGGCTTTATCACATTTCATGTAATTCTATGAACACTTCTGCACTGGGTAGGTTACCACACACAGCAGATCTTTAGGTGCAGAAGCAGCCTATGTAACAAGCCTGCTCAATTGTATCTTTCCAAGCACATCTCCCTTATCAATATCACACAAAAATGCTTAAGGAAAATGCAGCCTTACTTACCTAGATGAACCCAGGCCACTGCATGAAGATATTCCACCTCTCTTATAGTAAGGTAATTATATGATGAACTTATTGTGTAAATATTGGCAGTTTTAGGACTGGACTAAGGAAATCATCATACGATGACTGATATGGGCCCTCCATAGGTCCAGCAGAAATGGGCCCTCCTCAGGTCCAGGTGGCCAGCAAAACAACACTTGCATTCAATTCCCCACTGACTTTCTTGAACTCAGTCCACTGGAAATGTCATGTGCAAGCGCAGTAGCCTACCAGAGCCTTAGTGACCATATTTTATATATGCACATGATCACCACCACACAAGTTAGAGACCTACACACAGCAGAATCTTATGTGAAGGAGTGATCTTATCTCCCATGTACCCTCAAATGTAGCCTTTGAAAGTGACTTCATATAATTCTGACATAATAGTAGACAAAGAAAATTGTATGTCCAGGCACCCTCCCACTCTACCATGATGATCTCCTCATTTTCCCTATCACATGACAGTAAATTTAAGTTCTTTTCCTTAATTCTGGACAATTTCTCCTCACTAGTCAAGAGTTGACATAAATCCCCTCAGTGAGATTCCTGGTATGTTATATCATTTACCTCCATGATATTGCGCTGCTGAATAAATGGACTTCTCCTTTCCCAATCAGAATATAATTGAGTTGAATGTTCCTGTAGATGTAGACAATGTTATAAATGTTCCAATGAAATCATCATAAGATTCCTGATATGAAACCCAGGGAGTAAAAGAAGGCTCAGGTTAGATATCGGCAGTCAGAGAAACAAATCATTCATTAAAGTCTTCACTGAATTTCTTAACTAAAGGATACCAGCAATGTTGTTCTCATGAGAATTACTCTACAGAGTGGCAGTAATCACATTCCATGTAAGGGAATGTACACCACCACACTAGGTAGGGCACTATGCACAGCAGATCATTAGGTGCAGAAGCAGCCTGTCTGCTTAGCATCTTCAAATGAATATTTCCAAGTACCCCTTTCTTATCATTGTTACAAAAAGGGCTCAAGAGAAATGGTATGACCAGTCCTAAACCCATTCTCACATGTAGCTTTCATCACATTCCCTAATACATGGTGATTAATGTTTACAGGATTTTTTTTTCTTTTCATTACTCTGGATAATGCAATGCACTGGTCACCAAATTGCATTCATCCCTCAGTGAAGAACTGGCAGTTTTATATATGTGTCTCAGTGATAGTGGCCCTCTGAATGAAAATGCCACTTCCTCTTTTAAAATCAAGAAATAATTATGAATATCATACCCTGTAGGTATTAACTATTTTAGGAATGGACCTATGTAACAATCTTTACATGCCTCAGATCAGACCAAGAGGGCAGAACAGAGTTCTCCTCTAACCATGCTGGTCAGTAAAAAAAAAAAAAAAAAAAAAAGCACACATTATCTTCCTCACCAACTGTATTGACCACAGGCCACCAGGATAGTGGATCGCACAAGTATTACCCTATCAGAATGGCAAGGATTACATTTCATGTAGGTACATGATCACTACACAACAGATCTTTACCTGCAGGAGCAGCCTGTCTGTTTAGCATCATCAAACAGTTTCTTTCATGCTGAAACTGGTTTGGCTCAGTGCATAGAGTATGGGTCTGCGGACCCAAGGGTCTCAGAGTCGATTCAGGTCAAGGGCATGTATATTCCTTGTGGGCACATCCCCTGTGTGAGGGGTGGGGAGCAGGAGGTAGCTGGTCATTGTTTTTTCTCATTGATGTTTCTTGGTATCTATCCCTCTCCCTTCCTCTCTGTAAAAAATGAATAAAATGTATATTTTTTAAAAAGTTGCTTTCAAAGTCCCATGCCCTTATCATTGTCACACAAAATGTATCACAAAATGGTATGACCAACCCTCCACCCATTCTCACATTTAACTTTCCTCACATTCCTTAAAACATGCTGAGAAATGTATACAAGATATTTTTTTCATCAGTTTAGACAATGTCCAAATACTGACCACCAAAGGCAGTGATCACTTAGTGAGAATCCTGTAGTTTCCTTCATTTACCTCAATGATAGTGGGCCTCTGAATGAAGATACCTCTCCCTCTTTTCCAATCAAGAAATAATTATGGCCAAAACCAATTTGGCTCAGTAGAAAGAATGTCGGCCAGCAGAATGAAAAGTCTCAGGTTCCATTCCGATTAGGGGCACATACCTTGGTAGAGGGCACATCCCCAGTAGGGGGTGTGCAAGAGGCAGCTGGTCAATGATTCTCTCTCATCAATGTTTGTAACTCTCTATCCATCTCTCTTCCTCTCTGTAAAAAATCAATAAATTATATATATATATATATATATATATATATATATATATATTTAAAATAATTGTGAGGATCATACCATGTAGATATTGAGTTTGTAAGGAATGGACCTCAGAAAAATCATCTTCACATATCTCAGATCTAACCAGGGGAGAAGAACAGGGCTATCCTATGCTCATGCTGGGAAGCAAAAAAGGCATGCATCCTCTTCCTCACAGACTGTGTTGCCCACAGGTTACTAGGAAAGTTGTTCGCATGAGCATTACCCTACCAGAATGGTGGTGATTTCATTTCATATAAGTATATATTCAACACCGCACCAGTAGGGCACTCCACACACTAGATCTTTTTGTGAAGGAGCAGCCTAGCTGCTTAGCATCCTCAATTGTAGCTTCCCAAGACCCCTCCCTTATCACTGTTACAAAAAAGTGCTCAAGGAAAATGGTATGACCAGCCCTCCAAACAATCTCATATTTAGGTTTAATCATATTACCTAACACATGGTGATGAATGAATACACGTGTCTTTTTTCATCACTCTGGAAAGGCTCCTCTCACTGGTCAGCAAATGGCATTCATTCCTTAGTGAGATCCAACAGTTTTCTTCATTTACCTCAGTGATATTGGGCCTCTGAAAGAAGACACATCTCCCACTTTTTCAGACAGAAAATAATACTAACGATCATACCCTATAGATGTTGACTGTATTAGGAACAGACCTATGAAAACATCTTCCCATGGCTCTATTTAAACCAAGTAAGCAGAACAGGCCTCTCCTCTGCTCTTTTTGGGCAGCACAGAAACATAAGAACCCTCTTCCTCACTGACTGCATTCACCACATGCCACCCAGAAAGTTCTTCACACTAGCATTACCCTACTAGAAACGTGGTGATTACATTCCATATAAGTACATAATCACCACTGCACCAGTAGGAAACTACAAACACCAGATCTTTACATCCAGGAGCAGTCTGTGCACTTATCCTCAGGTATGGATATCTAAATCCCCCCACCAAAATTATCACTGTGACACAAAAGGGCTCAATGAAAATGTTGGACCAGGCCTACTCCCATTCTCACAAGTCACTTTTCTAATCTCTAAAGCATGGTGCTGATTTTATATAGGTGATTTTTCATAGGTCAGGAAATTTGGACACACGTGAACCAAATGGCATTCATCCCACAGTGTGGACCGAGCTATGTTTCTTCTTTACCTAGATCACATGTGTCAAACACAAGGCCCGCAGGCCAAATTCAGCCCGCCAGGCCTTGCAATGTGGCCCGCACTGCGCTGTCATCACTGCACTCCGCTGTCAGTTTATGACATTGTCAGTTTATGACTGTTCAGTAAACCATTCGGCCCGCGATTTAGGCTGGATTTTAGATTTTGGACCCTTCTCTGATTGAGTTCGACACCCCTAACCTAGATGATAATGGGCCTCTGAATGAAGCTATTTCTTCCTCTTTTGTAAGAAAGAAATAATAGTGAAGATCTTACCGTGTAGATGTTGATATTGTTAGATATGCAATGCTGAAGTCATCTTTGGATGCCTGACACAAGACACAAGGGAAAGAACATGGCCCTCCTCACCTCATGCTGGCCAGCCATTTGTGCATTTTCCCCTTCCTCAGTGTCTTGAAAGCAGGCCAACATAAAAGTTGTTTGCATGAGCATTATCTTACCAGAGCAGAAGTGATCACATTTCATGGAATTACATGATCACCACATACATTGGAAAAGGCCCTACACACAGCACATCTTTATGGACAGGAGCAGCCTGTGCCTTTAGCACCCTCACATGTAGCTTCCATCACTTTTGCAAACCCTTAAGTTGAATGTATGCGAGTCATATTCCATCACTCAGAAAAATATCTACTCACTGCCAATCAAATTGTATTTATCCATTAGTCAGGAAGCCGTTAAGCATTCTTATTTACCTAGATGATTAGGGGAGACTGAATGAAGATATTTCCACCTTTTATAATCAGGTAATTCTATGATGAACTCATCGTGTAGATATTGGCACTTTTATGATTGGATCAAAGAAATCTTCCTAGGATCACTGAGAATGGGCCAGCCTCAGGTCCCAGTGGCCAGCAAAACAATACCTGCATCACATTCCCCACTGACAGCCTTGATCACAGTCCACTGGATATGTCGTTCACAAGTGCATTACCTTACCAGAGCAGTGGGGATCACATTTCATGTATGCATATGATCATCACCGCACTAGGTAGGGCACTACACACAGCAAATCCTTATGAGCAGGAGTGGTCTTATCCCCCACGCACCATAAATGTAGCTTTTGAAAGTCCCTCCATCTCATTCTCACATAACAGTACACAAGGAAATTGGTATGACCAGGCACTCTACCAATCTATTATAAGGCTCTCCTCACTATCACTAAAAAATAGCAGTCAATTTCAGACTTTCTTTATCATAATTCTGGACAATGCTTCTTCACTGGCCACCATATGGTAAGCCACCCCTCAGAGAGATTCCCACTATGTTATATAATTTGCCTCCATGATACTGTGGTGTTGAATAAATCAATTTCCCCTTTTCAAATCAGAAAGCAAATCAAGATCCATGATCTCATAAATGTTGACAATGTTAGAGATGTTCCAATGAAATCATCATAAGATTCCTTATATGAAACTCAGAGAGCAGAAGAATGCTCAGGTTAGGTAGCGCTAGTCAGCAAAACAAATCATTAAAGTCTTCACTGAGTCTCCTGAATACAGGACACCAGAAACGTTGTTTATATCAAAATGACTCTACCAGAGTTGCCTTAATCACACATTTCATCTAATTATATGAACACTTCTGCACTTAGGTGTATATGCACAGCACATCTTCAGATGCAGAAGCAGCCTGTGTGCCTAGTATGCTCAATTGTCCCTTTCCAAGCAACTCTCCATTATCATTGTCACAAAAAAGGCTTAAAGAAAATGCTTTCTTATTTACCTAGTTGATCCAGGGCACTGCATGAAGATATTTCCACCTCTTTTATAATCAGCTAATTGTCTGATGAAATTACTTTGTAGATATTGGCAGTGTCAGCATTGGATTAAATGCAATGATCATAAGATGAATGATAACAGACTCAGCAATATCTTGAACACAGTCCACTGAATATGTCGTTCACAAGTGCATTACCCTGCCAGAGTAGTGGGGATCACATTTCATGTACGCACATGATCACCACAGCACTAGCAAGGGCACTACACACAGCAAATCTTTATGAGCAGGAGTGTTCTTATCCCCCACGCACCATCAAATGTAGATTTTGAAAGTCCCTCCATCTCATTCTCTCATAACAGTAGACAGGGAAAGTGGTATGACCAGGCACCCTCCCACTCTATTATGCAGTTCTCCTCATTACCACTAACAAATGGCAGAAAGTTTTAGAAGTTCATGTCCACATTCTGGACAATGCCTCCTCACTGGCCACCAGATGGCAAGTCACCCCTCAGAGAGATTTCTGCTATGTTTTATCATTTACCTCCATGATACTGCAGCTTGCACAAATGGACTTCTCCTTTTCCAATCAGAAAGCAAATCAAGACCAATGTTTCCTTAGATTTTGAAAATGTTAGAGATGTTGCAATGAAATCATCATAATATCCCTGATATGAAACCCAGGGAGCAAAAGAAGGCTCAGGTTAGATAGTGGTAGTTACCAAAACAAATCATGCAATACTACCCTCAATGAATCTCCTGACTAAAGGACAAAAGCAAAGTTGTTCCCATGAGCATTACTCCACCAGAGTGATGGTATTCATATTTCATGTAAGACTATGATCACCACTGAAATAGGTAGAGCACTAAGCCTACGAGATTTTTAGTTGCAGAAGCTACCTCAGTGCTTAGCATCCATAATTGTGGAATTCCAATGATCCCTCACATATCATTGCCACCCAAAAGGGCTCAAGGAAACTGGTATGACCAACCCTCTACCGATTCTTATACTTTCATCACATTCCCTAAGATATGGTGCTGAATATATACAAAGCATTTTTCATAACTCAGTACAATATATATCCAGTGCCCACCAAATTGCATTCATCCCTCAGTGAGGATCCCACTATGCTTTCTTTCTTACCTAGATGATCCAGTGCCATGGAATAAAGCGATTCTCCCTGTTTTGGAAACAGGAAATAACACTGAAGATCTTACCATGTTGCTGTTGAGATTATTAGCATATCAACGAAGAAGTCATTGTTGGAAGCCTGAGATGAGACCCAAGGAGGTGAAAATGGCCCTGCTCACCTTGTGGTGGTAAGCCATCCCTGCATTTTCAATTCCTCTCTGCCTTGAATGCAGGCAAACATAAAAGTTGTTTGCATGAGCATTACCTTACCAGAGCAGAAGTGATCACATTTCATACAAGTACAGGATCATCACTACACTGGGAAGGGCCCTACACACAGCAAATCTTTATGGAGTGGAGTGGCCTGTACCCTTAGCATCCTCCTATGCAGCTTTCCAAGTTCCCACCATATCATTCTGATGCTAAACGGCTCTAGGAAAGGAGAATGATCAGGCTCCTCCCATACTCACATGCAGCTTACTATACTTTTGCAAACCCTTGGAGCTGAATGTATGCAAGTCATTTTCCATCACACAGGAAAATGTCTACTCACTGCCAATCAACTTGCATTCATCCCTCAATGAAGAAGCAGCTAAGCATTCTTATTTACGTAGATGATTAGGGGAGACTGAATGAAGATATTTCCCCCTTTTATAATCAGGTAATTATATGATGAACTCATCTTGTAGATATTGGCACTTTTATAATTGGACCAATGAAATCTTCATAGGATGACTGAGCATGGTCTCAGCAAGCAGAAATGGGCCCATCTCAGGTCCAAGTGGCCAGCAAAACAACACATGAATCCCATTCCCCACTGACAGCTTTGATCAAAATCCACTGGAAATGTCATTCACAAGTGCATTACCCAACCAGAGCAGTGGGGATCACATTTCATGTATGCACATGATCACCACCGCACTAGGTTGGGCACTATACACAGCAAAACTTTATTTGCAGGAATGGTCTTAAACTCAGGGCTCTGAAACATAGCTTTCCAAACTTCCCCATCTCATTCTGAAATAAGAGTGGTCAAGGAAATTGGTATGTCTAGGCCCCCTCCCACTCTATTATGTGGCTCTCCTCATTACCACTAACAAATGGCTGTAAATTTTAGAAGTTCTTTTCCTTAATTCTGGCCACCAGATGGCAAGTCACCCCTCAGAGATTCCTACTACCGTATTTCCCCGAAAATAAGACATCCTCCAAAAATAAGACCTACTTACAGGTTTCCTTCTGAGTGAAATATAAGGCATCCCCCCAAAATAAGGCCCCCCCTAGGCTCTGTCTCAGAATGCTATTGCTAAACATGAGAGATTTGGTCCACTGATTCTGAAAGAAATGGAGTCACAAGAAATTCACCAGGAAATTCAGGAATTGGATTGTTATGATGATGTTCCAGAAGATGATGACATGATTGTCATTGAATAAATGAGTAAATTCTTAATACTGTAGGATTCACAGTTTGTCTGGTTTGTGTTGACAACTACCATACTACTGTACCTTACACAGGTAATAAATTTCCTTTATTTTCATTTAACAATAAATGTGTACGGTATTCTGCCAAAACCGGTTTGGCTCAGTAGTAATGCATTAGTCTGCGGACTGAGAGGTCCCAGGTTCGATTCCGGTCAAGGGCATGTACAGTGGTTGCGGGCACATCCCCACTAGAGGGTGTGCAGTAGGTGGCTGGTCGATGTCTCTCTCACGTCGACGTTTCTGGCTCTCTATTTCTCTCCCTTCTTCTCTGTAAAAAAATCAATAAAATATATATATTTTAAAAATGTGTACCGTATTCTTCTTCATGGAAAAATAAGACACCCCCTGAAAATAAGACCTAGCGCATCTTTGGGAGCAAAGATTAATATAAGACACTGTCTTATTTTTGGGGAAACTGCAGCATTGATATGATACTGCAGCGTTGAATAAATGGACTTCTCCATTTCCAATCAGAAAGCAAATCAAGGTCAATGTTCTCATAGATAGAGATATTCCAATGAAATCATCATAAGATTCCTGCCGAAACTGGTTTGGCTCAGTGGTAGAGCGTCAATCTGCGGACTGAAAGGTCACAGGTTCGATTATGGTGAAGGGCATGTACCTGGGGTTGCTGGCACATCCCCAGTAGGGGGTGTGCAAGAGGCAGCTGGTCGATGTTTCTCTCTCATCGACGTTTCTAGGTCTCTATCTCTCTCCCTTCCTCTCTGTAAAAAAATCAATAAAATATATTTTTTAAAAATCATCATAAGATTCCTGATATGAAACTCGGAGAGTAAAAGAAGGGTCAGGTTAGGTAGTGCTAGTCAGCAAAACAAATCATTAAATCTTCACTGAGTCTCCTGAATACAGGATACCAGAAAGGTTGTTCATATCAAAATTATTCTACCGGAGTTGCCTTAATCACACATATCATGTAATTCTATGAACACTGCTGAACTTGGTAGGTATATGCGCACAGCAGATCTTTACGTGCAGAAGCAGCCTGTGTGCTTAGCATGCTCAATTGTCCCTTTACAAGTAACTCTCTGTTATCACTGTCACACAAAGAGCCTTAAAGGAAATGCTTCCTTATTTACCTAGATGATCCAAACCACTGCATGAAGATATTTCCACCTCTTTTATAATCAGCTAATTAATGAACTTACCTTGTAGATATTGACAGTTTCAGCACTGGACTAAATGCAATGCTCATAAGATGAGTGATAACAGACTCAGCAAGGAGAAATGGGCCCTTCTCAGGCCCAGGTAGCCAGCAAAACGAAGCCTGCATCATGTTCCCCGCTGACTATCTTGAACACAGTCCACTGGATATGTCGTTCACAAGTGCATTACCCTGCCAGAGCAGTGGGGATCACATTTCATGTATGCACATGATCACCAGCGCACTGGCTAGGGCACTACACACAGCAAATCCTTATGGGCAGGAGTGCTCTTATGCCCCACGCACCATCAAATGTAGCTTTTGAAAGTCCCTCCATCTCATTCTGACATAACAGTAGACAAGGGAAATTGTATGACCAGGCCCCCTCTGACTCTATTAGGCGGCTTTCCACATTTTCTCTATCAGGCAGTAAATTTTACAAGTTCTTTTCCAAAATTCTGGACAATGCCTCCTCACTGGCTCCCAGATTGCTTGTAAATGCTCACAGTGATTCCCGCTATGTTATATCATTTTCCTCCATAATATTGAGGCCTTGAATAAATGGACTCATTTTCAAGTCAGAAAATGAATCAAGATGAATGTTTTCTTAGATGTTGACAATGTTAGGGATGTTCCAATGAAATCATCGTAAGCTTCCTCATATGAGAGCAAGGGATCAAAAGAAGGCTCATTTTAGATAGTGGTAGTTAGCAAAACAAATCATGCATTATAGCCCTCACTGAATCTCCTGACTGAAGGACAAAAGCAAAGTTGTTCCCATGAGCATTACTTCACCAGAGTGATGGTAATCACATTTCATGTAAGTTTATGATCACCACTGGAATGTGTAGGGCACTAAGCCCAGGAGATCTTTAGCTACAAAAGCTGTCTCAGTGCTTAGCATCCACAATTGTGGAATTCCAATGATTCCTCCCATATCATTGTCACACAAAAGAGCTCAAAGAAAATGGTATGACCAGCCCTCCACTGATTCGCACATGTAGCTTTCACCACATTTCCTAACACATGATGCTGAATGTATACGAGTCATTTCTCATAACTCAGGACAATATGTATGTAGTGCCGACCAAATGACATTCATCCCACTATGCTTTCTTTCTTACCTAGATGATCCAGGGCCACTGAATAACGTGATTTCTCCATGTATTGGAAACACTAAATACTACTGAAGATCTTGCCATGTTGATGTTGAGATTATTATAATAGCAATGGTGAAGTCTTTTTGGAAGCCTAAGATGAGACCCAAGGAGATGAAAATGGCCCTGCTCAGGTTATGGTGGTAAGCCATGGATCCATTTTCAATTCCTCTCTGCCTTGAATGCAGACAAATATAAAAGTTGTTAGCATGAGAATAACCTTATCACAGCAGAAAAGATCACAGTTCATGGAAGTACATGATCACCACTGCACTGAAAAAGGCACTACACAAAGCAAATCTTTATGGGCCGGAGTGGCCTGTACCCTTAGCACCATCGTATGTAGCTTTCCAAGCTCCCACCATATCATTCTGACACAAAATCTCTCAAGGAAAGTTGTATGATCAGGCCCCTACCATACTCACATGCAGTTTCAATTACTTTCCCAAACCCTTGCTGCAGAATGTATACAAGTCATTTTCCATCACTCAACACATTATCTATTCACTGCCTACCAAATAGTATTTATCCCTCAGTGAGGAAGCCGCTAACTTTCTTATTTACCTAGATGATTATGGGCCACTACATGAATATATTTCTCCCTCTTTTATAATCAGGTAATTATATGATGAACTTGCCCTGCAGGTATTGGCACTTTTATGAAAGGACCAATGAAATCATCATTGGATGACTGAGAACAGAGTCAGTAAGGAGATTTGGGCCTGCTTCAGGTCCAGATGGCCAGCAAAACAATCCCTACATACAATTCCACACTGACTGTCTTGAACAGAGTCTACAAGTGCATTACCCAACCAGAGCAGTGGTGATCACATTTCATGTATGCACATGATCACAACTGCACCAGGTAGGGTACTACACACAGCAGAATTTATGTGCAGGAGTGGTTTTCAACTCAGGCATCGTGAAATGTAGCTTTCAAAACTCCCCCCATCTCATTCTGAAATAAGAGTGGACAAAGAAAATGATATGACCAGACCTCCTCCCACTCTATAATGTGGCTCTCTTCATTTCCCGCAACACATGTCTGTAAATTTTATAAGTGTTTTTCCATAATTCTAGATAATGCCTCCGCACTGGCCTCCAGATTGCATGTAACCCCCTTAGAGAGATTACTGCTATGTTATATCATTTACCTCAATTATACTTCGGCATTGAATAAATGAACTTCTCCTTTCCAATTAGAAAACAATCAAGATGTATGTTCCCATATATATTGACAGCGTTAGGAATGTTCTAATGAAATAAACATAAGATTCTTGATATGAAATCCAGGTAGAAAAAGAAGGCTCAGTTTAGAAAGTGGTAGTCAGCAAAACAAATCATACATTACAGCCTTCGCTGAATCTCTTGACTAAAGGACTCCTGCAAAGTTGTTTTCATGAGCATTACTCTACCAGAGTGGCAGTAATCACATTTCATGTAAGTCTATGATCACCACTCCAATAGTTGGGGAACTAAGCAGAGAAGATGGTTAGGTACAGATGCAGCCTGTGTGCATCACTCAATTGTAGAATTCCAAGGACTCTTCCCTTATTATCACACAAAAGGGCTCAAGAAAAATGGTCTGCGGACTGAAGGGTCTCAGGTTCGATTCCGGTCAAGGGCATGTATATTGCTTGTGGGCACATCCCCTGTGTGTAGGGGGGGGGGGGGGAAGCAGGAGGCAGCTGGTCATTGTTTCTCTCTCATCGATGTTTCTAGGTCTCTATCCTTCTCCCTTCCTCTCTGTAAAAAATCAATAAAATATATATTTTTTAAAAAGTTGCTTTCAAAGTCCCATGCCCTTATCATTGTCACACAAAATGTATCAAAAAATGGTATGACCAGCCCTCCACCCATTCTCACATTTAGCTTTCCTCACATTCCTTAAAACATGCTGAGAAATGTATACAAGATATTTTTTCCATCAGTTTAGACAATGTCCACATACTCACCACCAAAGGCAGTGATCACTTAGTGAGAATCCTGTAGTTTCCTTCATTTACCTCAATGATAGTGGGCCTCTGAATGAAGATACCTCTCCCTCTTTTCCAATCAAGAAATAATTGTGGCCAAAACCGATTTGGCTCAGTGGATAGAGTGTCGGCCTGCGGACTAAAAGGTCCCAGGTTCGATTCTGGTCAAGGGCATGTACCTTGGTTGCGGGTACATCCCCAGTAGGGGGTGTGCAAGAGGCAGCTGGTCGATGATTCTCTCTCATCAATGTTTCTAACTCTCTATCCCTCTCTCTTCCTCTCTGTAAAAAATCAATAAACTATATATTTTTTTTAAAAAAAGAATTTTATACCATCAAAACTTAATTTGTAAAAAAAAAAAAAAAAAAAAAAAAAAAAAAAAAAAAGTTGTTTGCATGAGCATTACCTTACCGGAGTAGAAGTGATCACATTTCATAGAAGTACATGATCACCACTACACCGGAAAAGGCCCTACACACAGCAGATCTTTATAGGCAGGAGTGGCCTGTATCCTTAGCACCCTCGTATATCGCTTCCCAAGCTCCCACCATCTCATTCTGTCACAAAATGACTCAGGGAATTAGTATGATCAGACCCCTCCCATACTCAAATATAGCTTCAATTATTTTCCCTTGCTGCAGAATGTATACAAGTCATTTTCCATCACTCAACACAATGTGTACTCTCTGCCAACCAAATAGTATTCATCCCTGAGTGAGGAAGCCACTAAGCTTTCTTATTTACCTAGATAATTATGGAATACTGCATGAAGATATTTCCCCCTCTTTTATAATCAGGTAATTATATGATGAACTTACCCTGTAGATATTGGAACTTTTATGATTGGATCAATGAAATTATATAGGATGACTGAGAATGGACTCAGCAAGCAGAAATGGGCCCGCCTCAGGTCCCTTCATCACGTTCCCCACTGACTGTCTGGATCACAGTCCACTGGAAATGTCATTCACAAGTGCATTACCCAACCAGAGCGGTGGTGATCACATTTCATGTATGCGTATGATCACCACCACACTATGTAGGACGCTTCACACAGCAGAACTTTATGTGCAGGAGTGGTCTCATACCCCAGGCACCCTCAAAGGTAGCTTTCCAAACTCCCTCCATCTCATTCTAAAGTAAAAGTGGTCAAGGAAAATTGTATGACCAGGTCCCTTCCCACTCTATCATGTGGCCCTCCACATTTCCCCTAACACAAGGCAGTAAATTTTAGAAATTGTTTTCCATAATTCTGGAAAATGTCTCTGCACTGGCCACCCAGATGGCATGTAACCCCTCGGAGAGATTCCCGCTGCTATACTATTTTCCTCCATGATACTGGGGCTCTGAATAAATGGACTTTTCCTTTTCCAATCAGAAAATAATTAAGAAGAATGTTCCCGTAGATGTTGATAATGTTAGAGTTGTTCTAACAAAACCATCATAAGATTCCTGATATGAAACTCAGAGAGCAAATGTAGCCTCAGGTTAGTGATAATCAGCAAAACGAATCATGCATTACTGTCCTCACCAACTCTCTTAACTAAAGGACATCAGCAAAGTTGTTCCCAAGAGCATTGCCCTACCAGAGTGGCAGTAATCACTTTTCATGTAAGTCTATGATCACCATTGCAATAAGTAGGGCACTAAGCACCAGAGATCTTTAGTGCAGAAGCAGCCTGTGTGCTTAGCATCCTCAATTGTAGAATTCCGAGGACCCCTCTTTTATCACTGTCACACAAAAGGGCTCAAGGAAAATGGTATGGCCTGCCCTCCACCAATTCTCACATGTAGCTTTCATCGCATTCCCTAACACATGGTGTGGAATGTATAGAAGTTATTTTTCATATCTCAGGACAATGTATATGCAGTGCCTACCAAATGGCATTTATCCCTCAGTGAGGAAGCCGCTATGCTTTCTTCTTTACCTAGATGATCCAGTGCCACTTAATAAAGTGATTTCTCCTTCTTTTGCAATTAGGAAATAATATGGCAGATCTTACCATGTAGATGTTGAGGTTGTTAGCACAGCAATCATGAAGTCACGTTTGGATGCTTGAGATGAAAACCAAGGAGAAGAACATGTTCCTGCTCAGTTCGTGGTGGTCAGCCATCAATGCATTTTGCCTTCCTCACTGTCTTGAATGCAGGCCAACATAAAAGTTGTTTGCATGAGCCTGATCTTATCAGAGCATAAGTGGTCATATTTCATAGAAGTACATGATCACCACTACACTGGAAAGGCACTACACACAGATCTTTATGGGGCAGAGTGGCCTGTACCCTTAGAACCTTCATATGTAGCTTCCCAAGTTCCCACCATCTCATTCTGCCACAAAACAGCTTATGGAAAGTAATATGATCAGGCCCCTCCCATACTTACATGTAGCTTCCATCACTTTTGCAAACCATTGGAGCTTAATGTAAACAAGTCATTTTCCATCACTCAGGACAATGTCTACTCACTGCCTACCAAATAGTATTCATCCCTCAGTGAGGACAACGCTAAGCTTTCTTATTTGCCTAGATCATTATGGGCCACAACATGAAGATATTTTGCCTTGTTTTATTATCAGGTAATCATCTGATGAGATTACCTAATAGATCTTGACATTTTTAGGATTGGATCAAAGAAGTCATCAGAATATAACTGAGTACAGACTCAGCAAGCAAAAATGGCCCCACCTCTGGTACAGGTGGCCAGCAAAACAATGCCTGCATCCGCTCCCTCACTGACTGTCTTGAATACAGCCCACTAGAAATGTCGTTCACTAGTGCATTACACTACCAGATTGGCAGTGTTCCCATCATGTATGCACATGATCACCACAGCACTAGTTAAGGCACTACACACAGATCTTTTTGTGCAGGGTTGGTCTTTAAACCAAGCATCCTCAAATGTAGCTTTCCAAACTCCCCCAATCTAAATCAGACATAAAAGTGGTCAAGGAATGTGGTATGACCAGTCCCCCTTCCACTCTATTATGTGGCTTTCCTCATTTCCCCTAACATATGGTGGTGAATTTTATAACTCCTTTTCTAAAGTTCTGTACAATGTCTACTCATTGGCTACTATATGGCGTTTAGCCCTTCTGTGAGATTCCCATTATGTTATATCATTTACCTCCATGGTAATGGGCCACTGAATAAATGGACTTCTTCTTTTCCAATCAGGAAATAATCCTGACAATTGCTTCTGTAGTTGTTGATAATGTTAGGAATTTTCCAATTAAGTCATCGTAAGATTTCTGATATGAAACCCAGGGAGCAAAAGAAGGCTAGGATTAGATAGTGATAGTCAGGAAACCATATCATGCATTACTGTCCTCATTGACTCTCTTGGCTACAGGACACCAGAAAAGTTGTTCCCATGAACATTACTCTACCAGATTGGTGGTAATCACATTTCATGTAAATCTATGATCACCATTGCACTAGGTAGGGGACTATTCACAGCAGCTCTTTAGTGCAGAAGCAGCTTGTTTGCTTAGCATCCTCAATTACAGCTTTCCAAGTACCTCTTCCTTATCATTGTCACAAAAAGGCCTCAAGGTTAATAGTATGACCAGCCCTCTACCCATTCCCACATCTTTCATTACATTCCCACATGGTTCTGAATATATACAAGTTTGTTGTTTTGTTGTTTGTGTGTTTTTTTCATTCCTCTGGAAAATGTCCACTCATTGACTGCCAAAAGGCATTCATCCCTTAGTGAGGAAATGGCAGTTTTCTTCATTTACCTCAGTGATACTGAGCCTCTGAATGAAGATCCCTCTCCCTCTTTTCCAATCAAAAAATAATTGTGACAATCATACCCTATATATGTTGACTTTGTTATGAATGGACCTATGAAATCATCTGGCATGCCTCAGATCAGACCAAGGGAGCAGAACAGAATTTTCTTATGTATATATACTTTAAGATATTTATATATGTATATATGTATATAGTAGCCCTCTGCATGAATCCGTGTGCCAGTAGCTCTATGCGGGGCCTGGACACTCTGAGTCCACTGCCCAGAAGCTCTCCACGGCTCAGAGGCCCATCTGCGGCCCAGAGGCCCATTTGTTTTATCTGGGTTATACAGTTTTGATTCTGGCATTTGCATGCTCAGTGTAGCAGGAACAGGAAGAAAACACCCCATTCACTTGTGAAGTACACAGAGTGGCTGTGCCTCCATGAGCCATTCTTTCGGATTTCCCCAAGTGGAGTTCTGCGCATTGCCTTGGGCCTCCAGCACTAGTAGCTTGCCCACCTCTTTCCCCACAATTAAAATGAGTAAGTCACAAGGATGATATGCTCCTGTCAGTACTCACTCAGGTAAATTGAGTGAGTGCTGACAGGAGCCCAATTGTGGCTAGCAGACAAACGTGTGCCTCGTCACCAGAGCAACAACGAAAGCATTCTGCACTCTGGCCTGGCCAGAGGCCCAACCATGGCTGGGTGCGGAATGCTTGCCTCATCACCATGGTGATGAAGCAGGCATTCTGCCAGGCCACTCACACTGCCCACTCTCAGCAGCCACCCTCCCGGGACTGAGAGACTCTGGCAGGGCTGAGAGCATGGGGCGCCGTCATCTTGTGGCTATGGGTGCAGTCATCTTTGTGACAAAATGATGGTTAATTTGCATATCACACATTTATTAGATAGGCTATGTTTCTTTTTTTTGTATTTAGTTTTTACTCTTCTTATACACTTACTAGAGGCCTAGTGCATGAAATTTGTGCACAGGGGGAGGGGTGTGTGTGTCCCTCAGCCCAGCCTGCACCCTGTCCAATCTGGGATCTCTCTCACAATCCAGGATGGCTGGCTCCCAACTGATTGCCTGCCTGCCTTTCTAACTGCCCCAAACTGCTTCTGCCTACCAGCCTGATCATCCCCTAACCACTCCACTGCCAGCCTGACCAATACCTAACTGCCCTCCCCTGCCAGCCTGGTCATCCCTAACTGTCCTCCCCTTCAGGCCTGGTCGCCCCAACTGACCTCCCCTGCTGGCCTGAACGCCCACAACTGCCCTCCCCTGCTGGCCATCTTGTGGTGGCCATTTTTGACCACATGGGGAAGCCATCTTGTGTGTTAGAATGATGGTCAATTTGCATATTACCTCTTTATTATATAGGATTCTCTTTCTACCTCCTCTATACTGAATTGTGGCTATTTCCCCATTCATTCAATTCCATAACCTTACCTTCTGAAAATCAGCTCTGCTTCCTCAGATTCATTTGGGTGTTTGTTGTGTGGGGGTTTGTAGTTTACATATTTTGGAATAGTTGTTGTTTGTAGTTTGCATTCATCTCTGGGTATTTGATGTTTGCATTTTTTGGATTAGTTATTGTTTTATTGGAGTTTTATTCCCATAAACATATATTCCCCCACACATTTTTCCTTTCTTTCTTTTCTCTCTTACATGTTTTCCTTTTCTCAATATCATTTTTGCATTATTTTCTACCCCCTCTCTTTTCTCTGGTGGTCACCTTTATTTGGGGTTATTAGTATTGTGAATACATTTGTGTTTGGTTCCCTGTATATTGTGTTTATTGTTTTGAATTTTGTGCCTTTAAGTTAACATAGGACAGAGATAGCTATGTAACCAGACATCCAGAGAAGAGCGATAATGGGGAGACAAAGAGACAGCCCACATATGAAAGGAAAGGAGGAATCACCAGAAAATGGAGGTAAGCAATATGTCAGAGAAAGAATTCAGAGCAATGGTCATAAAGTCGATGAAAAGGATGGAAGACAAATTCAACAACATGTGTAAGAACCAAGAGTAAATGAAGAAGAATTAAAAAAATGAAATATGACATTGCTGCAATAAAGAACTCAATAGAAAGCATCAACAGTAGACTAGAAGAAGCGGGGGACTACATCAGTGAGCTAGAAGACAAATTAGGAAAATACCCAAGCAGAGCAGCATCTAGAAAATAAAAACCTAAAAAACAGGAAACAGGAGGAGTACTTAAGAAAACTTGAGGACAACATGAAACAAACCAACATCTGCATAATACAGGTGCTAGAAGCAGGGGAAACTGAGCAAGGAATAAATAACCTGATTAAAGAAATAATGACAGAAAACTTCCCTGATATGGAGATGAAAAATATCACACAAGTACAAGAAACTCACATAGTCCCAAACAAGATGAACTCCAAAAGACTGATATCAAGGCACATTATAATTAAATTGACAAACACCAACTACAAAGTAAGAATCTTAAAGGCTGTCACAGAGACAGAAAGTTACCTACAAAGGATCCCCCATCAGACTAGCGACTGATTTACCAATAGAAACACATCAAGCCAGAAGGGAACAGAATGAAATATACAAAGTGATGCAAAGAAAGGGTATGAATTTGAGAATACTGTAAGGCTAACAATCAAAATTGAGGGTGAAATCAAGACCTTCAAAGATAAAAAAGGACTAAGAGAGTTTATTACCAGGATTGCAAGAAATGCTAAATGGTCTGCTGTAAAAAGAAGAAATAGGAAGGAAGAAGAAACACCAGTATAAAGAATAAAAACAGTGACAAACAAGTACCTATCAATAACAACTTTAAATGTAAATGGATTAAATGTCCCAATCAAAAGACAGGGTAGTTGGATGAAAAAGAAAACAAGATCAATATATCTGCTGTCTACAGGAAACCCACCTCAGAACAAATGACTCACACAGACTGACGGTGAAGGGATGGAAAAAGGGTTTTCAGGTAAATGGAAAAAAAAAAAAACTGGGGTAGTAATATTTATATCTGACAAATTACATCTCAAAATGAAGGCCATAGCAAGAGATAAGGAAGGCACGTCAGAATACTAAAGGGAGCAATTCAACAAGAAGATATAACTCTGATAAACATATATGCACTGAATACAGGAGCATCCAAATACATAAAAAACCTCCTGGAGGATATCAAGGGGGAGATTGACAGCAATACAGTCATAGTAGGGGACTTTAAAACCCAACTAACACTACTGGACTAATCCTCTAAACAAAAAATCAGCAAAGAAACATCAATCCTAAATGACTCACTCAATCAGATGGAATGAATTGACATCCTCAGAACATTTCACCCCAAAGCCACAGAATATAAGCTCTTCTCAAATGCACATGGGTCATTTTCAAAGAAAGACCACATAGTAGGACACAGGCAAAGTCTCTTCAAATTCAAGATGATAGAAATCATATCAAGCATCTTAGATCACAATGGCATAAAACTAGAAATCAACTACAATAAAAATCAAGCGTCTGGAGGATAAATGGCATGCTATTAAACAATGACCGGGTTACCAAAGAGATCAAAAAGAAATAAAAAGCATCATGGCAACAAATAACTATGTAAATGAAACAATCCAAAATCTATGGGACACAATGAAAGCAGTCTTGAGGGAAGAAGTTCATAGCTCTACAGGCCTATCTTAGAAAACAAGAAATAATGGTAATAAATTATCTAACCATACAACTCAAAGAGTTAGAAAGAGAGCAACAAGAAAAGCCCAGCGTAAGGAGAATGAATAAAATAATAATAAAAATCAGAGTAGAGATAAATGACAAAACAAACAAATAAACACACACACACACACACACACACACACACAAAAAAAAAAAAAAAAAAAGCGAAAGATCAACAAAACCAAGAGCTGGTTCTTTGAAAGGATAAACAACATTGATGAACATCTAGCCAGGCTCATCAAGAAGCAAAGAGAGCTGAAACCGGTTGGGCTCAATGGATAGAGTGTAGGCCTGCGGACTGAAAGGTCCCAGGTTTGATTCCAGTCAAGGGCATGTACCTTGGTTGCGGGCATATCCCCTGTAAGGATTGTGCAAGAGGCAGCTGATCGATGACTCTCTCTCATCGATATTTCTAACTCTCTATCCCTCTCTCTTCCTCTCTGTAAAAAATCAATAAAATATATATTTTTTAAAAAAGCAAACAGAGAGGGCCCAAATAAATAAAATCAGAAATGAGAAAGGTGAAGTAACAACTGATCCTGCAGAAATACAAACAATTATGAAAAAATACTATGAACAACTCTATTCCAAAATAATGAACAACCTAGATGAAATGGACATATTCTTAGAGAAATAAAAGCTCCCAAAACTAAATCAGGAAGCATAAATTAAAAAGCCTTAATAGGCCAATAATTACCAAATAAATTAAAGCAGAAATCAAAAATGTCCCAGCAAACAAAAGCCCCGGTCTGGATGGTTTTACAAAGGAGTTCTACCAAGCATTCAAAGATCTAAAACTTATTCTCCTCAGACTTTTCAAAAACAAACAAAAAACAAGAGGAAGACATACTGCCAAGGTCATTCTAATAAGGCCACATTACCCTAATCCCAAAACCAGATAAAGACACCACACACAAAAGAGAGAGAGAGAGAGAGAGAGAGAGAGAGAGAGAGAGAGAGAGAGAGAGAGAGAGAGAGAACACTAAAGGCCAATATCTTGATGAACATAGATGCTTAAATCCTCAACAAAAATCCAGCAAGTCGGGTACTGCATTACATTGGAAAGATCCTACACCATGACCAAGTAGGATTTATTTTGGGGATGCAAGGATGGTACAATATCCGCAAATCAATAAATGTGATACATCACATAAACAAACTTAGAGACAAAAAATATAGAATAACATCAATAGATACAGAAAAAGCATCTGATAAAATCCAATACTCTTTCCTCATAAAAACTCTCAGCAAAGTGGGAATAGAAGGATCATACCTTAACATAATAAAAGCCTTATATAACAAACCTACAGCCAATATCTTACTCAATGGGCAAAATCTAAACTCATTTCCCCTAAGAACATGAACAAGACAGGGATGTCCACTCTCACCACACCTGTTTGATATAGCACTGGAAGTGATAGCCATAGTAATCAGACAAGAAGAAGAAATAAAAGGCATCCAAATTGAAAAAGAAGAAGTAAAACTGTCCTTATTAGCAGATGACATGCTACTATATATACAATAGAAACTCCCAAAGAAAGACAGATACCACATGATCTCACTCATTTGTGGAATATAATGAACAACATAAACTGATGAACAAAAATAGATCCAGAGACAGAGAAGCATCGATCAGACCGTGAAACCTCAGAGGGAAGGTAAGGGAGGGTGGGGTAAGGGGGAGAGATCAACCAAAGGACTTGTATGCATGCATATAAACCTAACCAATGGACACAGACACTAGGGGAGTGAGGGCATGAGTGAGGGAGTGGGGGACAATGAGGGGATAAGGACACATATGTAATACCTTAATAAAGATAGAAAAACAAAAACAAAGAATAAAATTACTGGGCTATGCAATGCATGTATCTCCTACAAAAAAGAAAAGAAAAAAAAAAGAAAGAAGACAAGAGAAGACAAGAGAAGAGAAACCAATGAATGCACACATAAATGGAAAACGAAAAAACAAAAAACATCAAAAAAAGATGTCTAGCCGAAAACGGTTTGGCTCAGTGGTAGAGTGTCGGTCTGTGGACTGAAAGGTCCCTGGTTCGATTCTGGTCAAGGGCATGTACATTGGTTACAGGCACATCTCCCGTAGGGGGTGTGCAAGAGGCAGCTGGTCGATGTTTCTCTCTCATTGATGTTTCTAGCTCTCTCTCTCCCTTCCTCTCTGTAAAATATCAATAATTTATATATATATATATTTTTTTTTTTTTAATTTTTTTTTAAAGATGTCTACTGTAGGGAGCGGTTATAGGGTTAAGCCTCAGACTGACCTGATGGCAAAGTCGCAAACAAGTCCCTGCTTAGAGGGCACAGTCCTCTAAGCATAAAGCTTGATCTTGTGACTACTCCCTAGATGTTTCCTGGGTAGCTAATGGGCTGTGGGAGGGGCAGCAAGTGCTGCCAAAACAAGTGAAACTTACAAGAACATTGTAAATTACCTTGTTTGCCCCTGACTATAAATAAATCATCAGCTTTGCAGTCTGGATATGTTCTGTGGCCAGCAAGGCACAGAAGTTCCACCTAAACCCAGCTTATTCTTTGTCTTTATTCTTCATCCTTCACGGGCCCTCCCTCAGGCTCACTGAACCCTTGGCTAGGCACAGTCTACATTCTAATCCTTAAATCTTGTTATGTTACCTGGTGTTATGGGTTGAATTGTGTTCTTCTCAAACATATATCTTCACATTCTAATTCCAAGTTCCTCTGAAAATGGCCTTATTTGGAAATAGGGTTTTTACTGAGATAATCAAATTAAAATAAGGCCATAACCCAATATGACCAGTATCTTCATCAAAGGGGGAAATTTGGACAGAGACCGACTGAGAAAAAAAAAATGATGTAAAGACACATTGGGAGAAGACAGCTATGTGACTGAAGTGATACAACCTTGACAAGTACATACTAGAACCTGGTTGACAACTAGCTCAGAAGCAGGGCTTCAGTTTTACAAACACAAGGAATTGTTTTCAGCCAACAAACTAAATTTGAGTTTGGAAGCAATTAATCCCTGGAGTCTCCAGAATGGACACAGATCTGATGACACCTTGATTTTGGCCTGAGAGTCTAATCAGAGGACCCAGTTGTGCCACACTATACCTGACTTCTGATCTTCACCAGACTATAAAATCATTCATAGGAACTTAATATTTTTAAATATATATTTTTATTGAGTTCAGAAAGCAAGGTAGAAGGAGAGGGAGAGAGAAACATCAAAGATGATAAAGAACCAAGTAGCTGCCTCCTGCATGCTCCTCCTGGGTATCCAGCCCACAAGTGGACCATGTGCTCTGACTGGGAATTGAATTGTGACCTCCTGGTACATAGGTCAATGCTCAACCACTGAACAACACCTGCCAGGCAATAGGTACTTTTTATTGAGGTAAAATGTACGTAAGATTTACCATTTTAACAATTTTTAAGTATACAGTTAAGTGGCATTAGGTACATTCACATGGTTGTGCATCTGTCACCTTTATCCATTCCCAGGACTTTTTCATTAAATAATAACTCCCCATCCTCCCCTTTCCCTGGCCCTAGTAAGCTTTGTTCTAATTTATGTCTCTGTATATTTGACTAATCTAGGTACCTCATATAACTGGAATTATACAATGCTTGTTCTTTTGTGTCTGGCTTATTTCACTTAGCATGTCTTTAAGGTTAACTGGGTGTTTTATAAAGCCACCCAAATAACTCAAATTATTGGCAATTTGTCATAGCAGTGATAAAAAAAATGCAAGCATATGTTTATCAAACAAATAAAAATCTGTTTTCACTTGAAACAGCAAACATCTCCAATACTGTTAGTGTTTTATTTGTTTTAAAATGAAAATGTGTATTATTTTTGCATCTTTAGCAACCTCTTTCTCTAGCTCTTGCTGTAGCAAGCAGTCTTTTCAGCCACATTTTTATATGTCTAGCTCTTGGCCCCAGGTCTTTTAGATGCTGTTATTGTAGAAGCATATGTGGAAACCTGGACATTTGCACATGGTCAAACACATAGTTTCTATTAACTTAGCAGTGGAGCACTGGGAGCTGGTAGATAAATGCCCCCTTCATGCATGCTTCTAGAAGATAATTGTGCAATACTTTCTAAATGTCTCCTCAGAGGGTCCACAGACACCGAGTCTCTGTTGAGCATAGTGATAATTCCTTCCTTGTTGCACTCTAAGTCTTCCAATCCTATTATCTCAGACCACCTCCCCAAGAAACACTCTATTTGAGACCTTGT
This sequence comes from Pipistrellus hanaki, assembly GCF_964339955.1. NCBI lineage: Eukaryota > Metazoa > Chordata > Mammalia > Chiroptera > Vespertilionidae > Pipistrellus > Pipistrellus hanaki. Next base: position 15,587,297 of record NC_140524.1, on the reverse strand, counting down.
CTCAAGTTTTGAATTCTGGGGGAAATCCAGATGAGAATTATAGAAATAGTATTTCCTTATGGTGAATAATTTAGGAAGGACAGAAAAGTGAAAAGAAAAAATAATGTATAATCCCAGCACCCAGAAACAATCACTGTTAATACTTGAGTCCATGTGCTTCCAGATTATTTTATGAGAACTTAATGGATTTTCACAATAACTTACCTATTTGGACCCCCAGACTATGTTGACTATCTTAGTGAATAACATTAAATGCCATGCCTAATTTAAAGATGAACAATGGTTCTAGCTGGTTTGGCTCAGTGGATAGAGTGTCAGCAGGCAGAGTGAGGGGTCCCAGGTTAAATTATAATCAAAGGAATATACCTTGGTTTCAGGCTCAATCCCCATCCCTGGTCGGGACATGTGCCAGAGGCAACCAATCGATGTCTCTCTCTTACATCCATGTTCTTTCTCTCTGTCTCCCTCCCTTCCATTCTCCAAAAATATCAATGAAAAATATCTTTGGGTGAATATTAACAAAAAATAATTACTTAATTAAAGATGTCTAAAGGATGAAGTTCAATAAAGAATCCCTGACTCAAAAGAACCTGGAAGGAATGACTTCACATTTAGAATTCAGGTGGTATTACCACCTTTTATTTAAAAGGTATAGATTTAGTTGGTCCTTAGGAAAAAAGTTTCTACTTGTTATTATATTTCTTCCCTACTTCAGTTTTAATAATTTATGAAGAAGATAAAGGGCCTTTTCTAAAACACTTAACATGGTGTTCAGATATATCTGAAACCCAAAAGGAACATTTGCCAAACATTGTAACTTAAAAATACACATGTAACTCCCATGAATGCTCTGATATTAGGATATTTGAAAGAGTACATCCCTTGGGGTAATATTAAATTAAACTCTCAGTCATAATTATGGAATAATCCTTTTATTAAAGACTAAACTAGATGGGACCATTAAGGGGAAAAAAGATAGAAAACATGAGGAAAGCAGAGCACTTTTGAGGGAATAAAAGAACAGAACTTTACACATTTTTCCTTCTGGAAATCTCCCAGGTAATACAATAAAAAAATATTTTTAAAAGAAGATTTTATCCGGATGTGCAAACATATCAATGCCAGTGAATATAAAGCAGGAAGACTCTAGCTTAGAGGCTAAGGCCTAGTATTGGCTGTAAATGAGGGCTTGCTGGAAAGTCAGTATTTCAAATTCCCAGATGCCTAGCCCCATTTCACTGAGTGCAGGAGTTTACTCAAGTTCTGTTGTACAGGAAGTGGGAGAAATTTACAGCGTCCTTTGTGAGAATCCATGGCAGGAAAAATGGAGCATCCTCCTGGAATAAGAGGGTAAATATAGAGCTGCTGCCAGGAGACCATAGCTGTTTTCTCTTTCACAACAAAGTCAAAGTCATTCTCCTTTCAGTGAAAAATGTGTCCATGATGTTGACATATGGCTAATAGAGCGCAGCATTAATAATTCAAGATAATAAAATAAAACTCATTCTAGAGTGAAAAACTGTCCACTTCATAGGAATTGTGCAAAATAAATTGTAATGTTGTGAAAGACAAGAACAAATGGATAATAATTTATTCATAAGTCACCTCTGTGTGTTGTTTTTTATCCTTTTAGAAGTATATTTTGTTGTATATATTTTACAATGAAGATACTATTAGACTGAATTATACTTGTGTTTATTTGTTGGTATGCTTTCTGAAAGTTTTTCCTTGTATGTTTTGTGTCCCCAAAGTAGTTCCATTGCCTGTCATATTAATACTCACACCATTGCATAGTAAGAACAATTTCCAGTTTGTTTTTCTACTTGTTAATATGGTCCATAAGAGTTTATTTTAACAAGTAATAACCCAGCACTCTTCTCTACATATCTATTTCCAGAGAAAATTCAGTGGAGTTCCCTGACCCACTACCATTTCAGGGTTTATTCTATTCTATTATACACAAAGACAGTTCCATAACAACCAAAACATGCAGACTCTTCTGGTTCCTTTGCACCACTACCTTGGATCCTCTGTCATGGCAAAATGTTATGCTCAGAAAGTACTGTATATAAGACCTGGAGTCCACACAATGCTGGAAAGTCAATCTACTAAAGCCTTTTTTCATTCAGTGAACTGACCCAGTGCAACAGGGCTTACTTAGGCTCTTCACAGAAAAAAAAAAAAAGTGACAGCTATGCAAATATGGTTGTTGTACAAAATATCAAAGCTCAAGGATTGATATTAATGTCTATCACTGTCTACTAGAAGACTTCAAATCAAAATTAGAGGCTGTGAAAGAAGTAAGCCTTGAGGGAAGAGAAGAAATTTATAGAGGAGAGACTAAACACATTTGGAGGAAGGGTAGAGATAGGAAAAAGAAGATGGTAGGAAGGGGTTTGAGACAGAGGAGCAGAAGAGAGCAGGAGAAGACAAGGGGAGAGAAATGAGGAAAAGGAGTGATGGAATAGAGGAGAGGGGAAGAAGCAGAGACAGAGTTTAGCAGAATGCATTAAAGCTACTATATTAGTGAGCCAGAGTGAAAAGGCCACTTTATGGAATGAGAGAAAATATTTGCAAATTACATATCTGATGATGGTTTAATACCCAGAAAATATAAAAAATTTCTAAAACTCAAAGTAAACAAATAAGCAAACAAATATCCTATGAGAAGATATACTTTGTTCACTGATTGGAATAATATTGATCCAATATCCATCCAATATGTAGATTTCTTACCCAAAGAAATCTACATATTCAATGCAATCCCTATAAAAATATCGATGGCTTTTTTTTTTTACAGAACAAGAATAAAGAATCCTAAAATTTGTATGGAACTATAAAGGATCCTAAATAGCCAAAATATTCTGGAGAAAAATGAACAAAGCTGGATATATCACACTCACTGATTTCAAACTATGCCACAAAAATATAGTAGTAAAAAACTGTATGATACTGGTATGAAAACAGACACATAGATCAATGGAATATAATAGAACGCCCAGAAATAAACCCAAATATGACAAAGAAAAGCATGCACAATGGGGATTGTCACTTCAATAAATGGGGATAGGAAAACTGGACAGCAACATACAAAAGAATAAAACTGGAGCACTATCTTACACTATAAACAAAAATAAATTCAAAATAGATTAGACTTGAATGTAAGACTTGAAACCACAAAATTCTAGAAGAAAACATATCCAGTAAGCTCTTTAACATTAATCTTGGCACTATTTTCTTGAATCACTCTCTTTAGGTGAGGGTAACAAAAGCAAAAATAAGCAAATGGGACTACAGTAAACTAAAAAGATTTTGCACAGATAAGGAAATCATCAACAAAACAAAAAGGCAACCTACTGAATGGGAGAAGGCATTTGCTAATCATACATCCTATAATGGGTTAATAACCAAAATATATAAAGAACTTATACAACTTAATATGAAAAACCTGATTAGAAAAATGGGCAGAGGAACCAAAAAGACAATTTTCCAAAAAGACAGACAGATGACAAACAGGCCAATATCACTAATCATCAGGGAATGCAAATCAAAACCATGAGGGAATGTAAAATGGTGCAAACACTATGGAAAACAATATGGAGGTTCCTCAAAAACAGTAAAAATAGAAATAAAATTACCCTCTGACCCAGCAATTCCACTTCTGGGTATTTATCTTAAAAAGCTCAAAAACATTAATTCCAAGTGATATATGCATCCTTGTATTCATTGCAGCATCACTTACCAATATCCAAAATATGGAAGCAACCTAAGTGTCCACTGACAGATGAATGCACAAAGAATATGTGAGATATATCCACACACACACACACACACACACACACACACTAGAATATTAGCCATGAAAAGAATGAAATATTGGCATTTGTGATAACATCAATGGACCTATAGGGTATTATGCTAAGTGAAATTAGTTAGATAGAAAAAGACAAATACTGTATAGTTTCACTTATATGTGAAATCTAAAAAATAAAACAAGTGAACAAAAAACAGAAAGACTCATAGATACATAAAATAAAGCAGTGGTTATCAGAGAAGGTGGGAGTTCAGGGGGCAGGTGAAATAGGTGAAGTGATTTCAGAGGTACAAGTTTCCAGTTATAAAATAATTAAGTTATGGTGATGTAATATACAGCTAGGAAATATAAATAATACTGTAATAACTTTGTATGGTGACAAATATAACTAGACTTATGAGAATCATTTTGCAATATATATAAATATCAAATCACATGTCATACACCTGAAAACAATGGGATATTAAATATGTCAATTATAAGTCAATATAGAAAAACTGATCTTAAAATGGGTAAATTACTTGAATAGACACCTTTCCAAAGAAGATATATACAAATATCCAATAAGCACATGAAAATATACCTAACATCACTGATCACCAGAAAAATTCAAATCAAAATCATGATGAGATACCACTTAACACCCATTAGGGATGACTATTATTTAACAAACAAAAAAAATGGAACAACAGGTATTGGTGAAGAGTTGTAGAAATTGGAACCCATGTGCACTGCTGGTGGGAATGGAAAATGCAACTGTTAGCATGGAAAACAATATGGTATTTCCTCAAAAACTTAAAAAGGCTACTGCCTTTTTTTTTTTTTTTTTTAGAATATATTTTATTGGTTTTTTACAGAGAGGAAGGGAGAGGGATAGAGAGCTAGAAACGTCCATGAGAGAGAAACATCGACCAGCTGCCTCTTACACACCCCCTACCGGGAATGTGCCCGCAACCAAGGTACATGCCCTTGACCGGAATCGAACCCAGGACCTTTCAGTCCGCACACCGACGCTCTACCACTGAACCAAACCGGTTTCGGCAGGCTACTGCCTTTTGACTCAGCGATTACACTTCTGGGAATATATCCTAAGAATCCTGAAACACCAATTTCAAAGAATGTATGCATCCCTATGTTCATAGCAGCATTATTTACAATAGTCAAGATCTGGAAACAGTGCCCATCAGTAGATGAGTGAATAAAAAAGCTTTGGCACATTTATATAATGGAATACTATGCAGCTATAAAAAAGAAGGAAATCTTACCCTTTATGATTGCATGGATGGACTTGGAGGTTTTTATGCTAAGTGAAATAACCAATCAGAGAAAAACAAATAATGCGTGATCTCACTTACATGTAGAATCTAATGAACAAAATAAAATGATGAACTAAATAGAATCCAAGGCATGGATACATGAAACAGACAGCTGTCAGAAGGGAGAGGGTAGGGGGCACTGGATCAAAGAAGGTGAAGGGATAACCATAGACACAAGCAACAGTATGGTGACGGACATAGGGAAGTGGTGCTGGGGGCTGGGTGGAAGTGGGTAAAGGGGGAGGGGATGGGGCACTTGAAATAGTGTCAGCAATAAAAATAAAGCAAAAATGTAAATTATGGGAATTTTTTAAAAGGTTATTGCAGCCCTGGCCGACATGGCTCAGTGGTTAGAGAGTCAGCCTGCAAGCTGTGGGTCATGGCTTCGATTACCAGTCAAGGGCATGTATCTGGGTTGTAGGTTCAATCCCTAGCCCCTGTTATGGTGTGTGTGGGAGGTAATCAGTTCATGTGTCTATCTTACAGCAATGTTTTTCTCTCTCTTTCTCTCTCTCTCTCTCTCTCTCTCTCTCTCTCTCTCTCTCTCTCTCTTCCTTTTTCTCTCCCTCCCTCCCTCCCTCCCTCGCTTTACCTGCCTTGCTTCCACTCTCTAAAAATCAATGAAATATATATCCACACTCCTCAGGTGAAGATTTTTTTAAAAGACTATTGCAGTAGTACACAGCATGAATGGAACAAAAGAATACCCAAGATATCTAATAGGAAGATTCCACAGATCCCTGATGAATCCAGTAGTAACCCAATTGACCCATGCTGAAAGAATGTATAATTCTATGACAGTTTTGTGGATGTGTAAGCGTGGTGTTTTAACATGAGATAATTTCAAGAAATCATACAGTAACAGCAATCATCATCACATCAGAAATTCTGTTTCTGGTTCTGGCTCAGAAGGACTAGATTAAAAATGGAAAAAGTATCCTGCTCTGTTTAGTAGGTATTATATTTGGGAATACCTATTACAAAACCCATCCTAGATGGTGATTTTACCCCCAGCACATATCTTGCATGTATTATAGACACAGAATTATATTAACAAATCTAACCAACAAAATAGCAAAATTCAGCATTCTCTCGGTGGCTGGTAAGAGAAACTGGTGAATCTTAATTTTCCTCTCAAGGTAATGCCAAGAGTTCCCCTTCTGAATATGGTAACCATGCTTAGGATACTAAAAGTCGGGGAAAGATTTTCAACCTACTCCCTCAGTTCTGCTCCCTGCCAATCAGAAACCTCCTAGCCTTAAATTATGCTGGTTGACTTTAGTAGTATTTCTTCTCTACAATCAAAGCAATGAATTGCATGTACTAGTAAAGCCCTGTCCTATTTTATAATGTGAAAGTATTCTCCACTCCTTCCTCTTCCCCTCCCCAATTCTTCCCCTTCTTCCTCCTCCTCCTCCTCCTCCTCCTCTTCCTTCCCCATCCTTCTCCTTTTTCTCCCCCTCCCTCCCTCCCCATCTTTCTCTCTCTCTCTCCACACGCACACACACATATTCTTTTTTTCATTTGTTACTGGCCATAAAGTAACTTAAAATGACTAATGGGGCCACATTTAATTGAAGAATCTCCCAAAGAAGATCTCTCTGTCCAGTCTTCCAACCCCTCCCTCCCTACACCAGAGTAGCTCCTATAGAAAATCCATTTCAGAGTAGGTTGAAATCTTGACTTGCTGTGTGCAAAGGTAAGCCAATTTATTAACATGAGAGATAAGAATAGGAAATTTCTGATTGACACAGTGTTCTAAACATCTGAGCTTCTTGTACATACCCATGGTAATGAAGGAGTTATATAAATAATTGAGAGTTTTGAAATTAAGAGGGATGCCCTCGTGAATAGATACAGAAAATGTGGTATATACCACATTTTATATGGAATATTATTCTACCTTAAAAAAGAAGGAAATTGATTCTGGTGGGAGATTTATATTTTTTATCTAGAGCCTTAAGAGTATGGGAAAGATCCCACTGAATGTGTGATTACTCTTTCCCACTCTCAAGAAGCTTATTTTCAGGACAGCACTACAGAATGTGGTTCCTGGATCCACTAATTACAGAAAAAAAGTAGGTTAGGAGTTGGGATAATAAAAGCATGCATTTCCTGCAGATATCCTATATATCAGAAATACTGATGTTTTTATCTTATTAGTTTTATGTCTACAGCAAGATTGTTTTCCCTACTGCTGTTTATAGGCCATTTTATAAATCATAAAATGTACTACCTCCTACATATGTTTAATACCTGTGTAATTCCCATAACCAATTCATAATTTCCACTAAAGATCGAGCCATTTTTTTTCATTGAGGTCATATACAGGATACTCTGGGGGTTTCAGTTGTTGGACATATAAAGCCAAGAGATCCAGATTCCTGATTCAGACTCACTATTGAATGCCAAATGATGAGCTGAGAGAAATATTCACTCAACTAACTCTTTTCACCATTTACACAAAAGTTGAAGAGAAAAATGGAGATGATTTAGTTGGCAGCAATCAATGTCAATGGACATTCTATAGTTGTGGCTTGAAATTTGATGAATAAAAGTGTAATTATTTAATAACTCTGGAATCCATTCATTAGAAATATATTATATTCTTGAGAGCAGCATGGCTGAAGCCGTCTATTTGTTCCTGAAAGCATCCTTCTCAGGATTAGAAAAGACAAAACACCTTTTATCATCAAGTGCAAGGTCAAGTCTTACAGGTGGATACCTCTCTATGAATTCTCTTTATGAGACTGAGCATATTTCATCCGTGCATTTAACTTTCATCTACCTGGACCCCAGCCATAGACTCAAAGTACCTGGAGACTTGATTGAATAGGAGCAGCCATAGGAGAAGCATCGGTTGCTCCTATACCCAACCAGCCTATAGCCTTGCACCCGGCTCTGATAGCTCTGATAGCTCTTGTGGTTGATATGTGTTAAAAAGTAAACTTTATATAAACTAAAATGTAAAGCTTCTGTAAAAGATATCATTGAAATAGATCAGTATTTCATTACCCGACTGCCCATAAGAATAACTTGGGGGTTCTTTAAAAATAACAATGCCCAGGGCCTCACCCAGACTAAATAAATCAGAAAATCTGGGGGGGGGGGGGGGAGTCCCTGGTATCATTATTTTTTAAATGCTCCCCTTGTAATTTTAGCATGCAGCCAAAGCTGAGAACCACTGTTTTAAATGTTACTGAAAAGACTTATGATGGTAATAGGTCACTTGTGATCTAATTCTTAAAAGGTTGTCTGGGGAAACCAATATTTAAAGGTGCTTAGTAGAGGACATACAAAAAAAGCAGTAAATTTTTTCAAAGCTTGTGTTTTAAAGTTAGCCAAGTTTCCAATTAAGGGCAGTTGCTTTTAAAATCTTAGGCGTGACTTTCCGTTGACCTCTTAAGTTGCATATTTCATATGTAACTATAAAGCCTGCTCAAAGTCACTAATCATCTGAGAGATGCAAATAAAAACAACAATGCGGTACCATCTCACACCTGTCAGAATGCTATAATCAACAAATCAACAAATGACAAGTGCTGGCGAGGATGCACAGAAAAAGGAACTCTTTTGCACTGCTGGTGGGAATGCAGACTGGTGCAGCCACTGTGGAGAAAAATATGGAGTTGTCTCAAAATACTAAAAATGGAACTCTCATTTGACCCAGTGATCCCACTTCTAGGAATATATCCCAAGAAACTAGAATCACGAATCAGAAAGGATATATGCACCCCTATGAACATAGCAGCACAATTCACCATAGCTAAGATTTGGAAACAGCCTTAGTGCCCATCAGCAGATGAGTGGATTAAAAAACAGTGGTACATCTACACAACGGAATACTATGCTGCGGTGAAAAAGGAGTTCTTATCATTTGCAACAACATGGATAGAGCTAGAGAGCATTATGCTAAGTGAAATAAGCTAGTCAGAGAAAGATAAATATCACATGGTCTCACTCATTTATAGAATGTAATGAACGACATAAGCTGATGAACAAAAACAGATCCAGAGACAGAGAAACATCAATCAGAATGTCAAACCTCAGGGAAGGTGGGGGTAAGGGGGCGAGATCAACCAACCAAAGGACATATAAGTCTAATCAATGGACACAGACAACAGGGGGGTAAGGGCATGGATTGGGGGGTGAGGGGTAATGGGGGAATAAGAATACATATGTAATACCTTAATCAATAAAGAAATTAAAAGAATTTTGTAACCAGATACCCTAAAAAAATGGATTTCTCTTCCATGGTTTTCACACTGATAGTTATTTTATTAACGTAATATTGGATATCCACATCAGTTTTTCATGACTTTTTGGCTTTTCTCATATGGTGGTCTAGGCCCCCAATTATAAGTAAATAAGCAAATAAATAAATGCCTTAATTAATTAATATGAAATAAGATATAACAAAAACCAAAGTAAATGTGGTGAGACAGATTTCTCTCCAACTCCCATTACATCCCTTCTTCTGAATTAGCCTGGCCCTTTGATTCTAAACTGATTTCCTGGCCAATGAAATAAATAAGCTCTGGGAAAAAGGCACTCTGTATTTGGCAGTGATGACTTGGTTACACGAACAAAGCTGCATGTGCCCTATAAAACCACAGTAGAGCTGAAACCGGTTTGGCTCAGTGAATAGAGTGTCAGCCTGTGGACTCAAAGGTCCCAGGTTCGATTCCAGTCAAGGGCATGTACCTTGGTTGCTGGCACACCCCCAGTAGGGGGTGTGCAAGAGGCAGCTGATCGATGTTTCTCTCACATCAATGTTTCTAACTCTCTATCCCTCTCTCTTACTCTCTGTAAAAAATTAATAAAATATATTTTTAAAAAAACACAGTAGATACCACTGTGGCTTTCCCTGACAAATTAACACCATCCCATTTCATGGTGTTCTTAGAAGGTTCAGTGTATATAAGAAGATGAGGGAAAACACAGTAACGAAAGAGTTTTTAGTGGTAAAGACCTCTAAGTTAGGTCTTAAAAGGTAAGTGGTCAGAAGGTGGAGCAGAGTGGGAGTTTTAGGTGGGCACTGGGAGTGTTTATTCCAGGTCACTGGAATCAAAGCAGATATGAGAAATAAGATGGCATGTTCAAACTACAAGCATGGCTGGAAAATAATGTGCAAGAGAGATGAGGGAGGTCAGGTGAGAAAAGGGTGGAGAGTCTGTCAGGGAGCAGATGCAGATGACTGTAAAGGAGACCACAGAAATAGGAAGACCACTCAGTAAGCTACTATAAAGATCCAACCAGAAGCTGGTGAGGGCTGAACTTAGGGCAGTGGCATTAAGAATGAAGAGAAACTAATGATTTAGTTATATCAAGTACATACTATGGATTTGATATAGTAATGGAGAGCACTGACTGAAAGAGGAAATAATCTAGTCTCTAGTATTTCTTCTAAGTTTCTAGCTTGGGTGCCTGGAGAGAGGGGAAGAGCTTTGCACTATGTTACTAACTTCCAGTATTAGGAACATGACAAAGTAAACAGGTTAGGGCGGATTGCCAGATAAAATATAGGACCCTGAGATAAACATGAATTTCAGATAAGTAATGGATATTTTTTAGTATGCAATAATATGCGGGACATACTTCAATGAAAGGTTAGAGTAAAGGTGACTTGTAGTTAATGAAAAAACAAAAGAGATTAAAAAAGTGTGACTTTCTCTAGCCGGTTTGGCTCAGTGGATAGAGACCAAAGGGTCACAGGTTCGATTTTGGTCAAGGGCACATACCTTGGTTGCAGGCTCCTCCCAGGCCCTAGCCCAGATCGGGGCTCATGCAGGAGGCAACCATTGATGTGTTTCTCTCACATCAATGTTTCTCTGTCTTTCCCTCTCTCTTCTACTCTCCCTAAAAATCAATGGAAAAAAAATATCCTCAGGTGAAGATTAACAAAAAATAAAAATTAAAAAAATAAATACAGCTGAAACCGGTTTGGCTCAGTGGATAGAGCGTTGGCCTGCGGACTGAAAGGTCCCAGGTTTGATTCAGGTCAAGGACATGTACCTTGGTTGCGGGCACATCCCCAGTAGGGGGTGTGCAAGAGGCAGCTGGTCCATGATTCTCTCTCATCAATGTTTCTAACTATCCCTCTCTCTTCCTCTCTATAAAAATTCAATAAAATATATATTTTTAAAAATAAATAAATACAAATAAAAAAGGGATGACTAGCCTTGAACTGAGAGATTATTTTTGCAAGGACCAGAAACAATGAATAGCCAAAAGGGATCTTGCTCTTGAGCACTTATAGTGATATCTTTGCATACTGTGCCATATATATATGTTAGAATTTTTCCACTTCAGTTTGATACTGGGTAATTTACTTCATGTTGCCATAGTGAAACAGTCAACTTGGGCTTAAGAAACATACTGTGGAAGTGAGGAAAAAATAAAAGCTTACTGACAGCACATTTATGTACCAATTTGTTTTTCAAGATATTCTGGTCATATTTAGACATAGAAAATAATGCTTTCCTAAAAATGTACTCAATTGGATTGATGCTCTTTACTATGCATCTAATTCTGAAAATGTTAATGTTCATGGTTCATTTGATTTCCTTCATATTAAAATGGCATTTGCCTTCTTAGCAATTCTGACTTAAGTATCAACTAGGGGAATGACATTTTATAGAGGCAAGTGGAAGTTGCTAGGGTGACAAGAAAGACTTTTTCCTCACAATATGTTCTGATTTTCTAAAAAAAAGAAATAGCACGTAGTTATTATCACTAAAATATCTCCAAGTGAAAATAGACACATTTCTTTCATGCATTTAGAGCAGTGATAGCAGAGTAGATTGACTGATATATATGATTTATCATCAAGAGAAAACTCATAGATGTAAAGGAGAATGAGAGACTAACAAAAACCTTCACATCTGTAAGGTTAACAGAAGCCAACCTATATAATAAAAGGGTATTATGCAAATCTATTGAATGCACGCTGACCACCATGGCGCAGATGCTCAAAGCAGGAGCTGCCCCCTTGTGGTCTGTGCACTCCCACAGGGGGAGTGCCACTCAGCCACAAGCCAGGCTAATGCCAGGCAAGCGAAGAGGCAGTGGCAGGAGTCTCTCCTGCCTCCTTGGCAGCACTAAGGATATCTGACTGCGGCTAAAGCCAGCTCCCTGTGGACCTAAGCCTTCATTCCGACACCCACTGAGGGATCCCAGACTTCTAAGGGGCTGAGGGACCCCCAACCCTGAGTGCACAAACGTTGTGCACTAGGCCTTTAGTGCATTATAAGAATCGTCCTTAAAATTGATCAATTTCTGTATAAGCTGAGTTGCTAAGAAGAGGTATATACTGTGTTTCCCCGAAAATAAGACATCCTCCGAAAATAAGACCTAGCGCATGGAAAGATAAGACATCCCTTAAAAATAAAACCTAGCGCAACTTTGGGAGAAAAAATTAATATAAGACACTGTCTTATTTTCGGGGAAACAGGGTAGAAGTAAGGTTCTGGAGTTGGATCTTAGAGAATGGGTAAGATTTACATATGTCATGTAGAGATCAAAAAGGACATTCCAAGAGGGAAAGTAGCTTGGGATGATGCATACAGGAAGGACTTCACCATAATCTCTGTAGGTAATATTCATATTACTACCCTACTTGAACAAGCTGACTGTGTTAGAGAATCACGGGGAGCCAGTTTCAATAAAAGTATGACAACACAGTATATTTAAAATTAAACAGTGTTCTTGCAAAATGGAACCAAAAACCCAATATTTTTCTGAAATGATTCTGGCAGTATGATATGGGTGAAAGATTAGAAGCAAGATATAGCAGAGAGAAAGGGGGACTAGCTAGGATGAAACAGCTACATGAAACAATTATGATAGACTGAAGATCTATGCTTTCCTAGAACAGTTACTAAATTATCATGGCATTCTTATGTGAGGATTAATAAAAAAAATACAAAAAAAACCTCAGCCTAACTTTTATAATTACATTTATTGAACATGACTCAATAGCATGGATTACTGCACTGTCATTACCCCAATGTAAAGTTTCTAACAGTACCCAAAAGACTAAGACAAATGTGGGAAAAAATCTGGACATTTAAAAGATTCTTTGAAGTCATCAAATATCTATTGCAGGATTCTCAAGGTTTCTCAGATATAGTGGTATGACTTATCATACATTAGAGACCCAGTGCATGAAATTTGTGCACTGCCAGGGGGTCCCTCAGCCCAGCCTGCGCCCTCTCACAGTTTGAGACCCCTAAGGTAGGGGTGTCGAACTCAATCAGAGAAGGGGCCAAAATCTAAAATTCAGCCTAAATCGCGGGCCGAATGGTTTACTGAACAGTCATAAACTGACAATGTCATAAACTGACAGCGTAGTGCAGTGATGACAGCGCGGTGCGGGCCACATTGCAAGGCCTGGCGGGCTGGATTTGGCCCGCGGGCCTTGTGTTTGACACTTGTGCCCTAAGGAATGTCTGCCTGCCTGCTTAGGCCTAATATCTGGCAGTCAGACATCCCTCTCACAGTCTGGGGCTCTTGCAATACAGGGCTATCGTAGTCCAAGATCCTCGCTCCTTACTGCCCGCCTGCAACAGAGGTGAGAGAGGCTCCCTCTACTACTGCTACACTCACCAGCCACGAGCCTGGCTTCTGGCTGAGCAGAGCTCCCCCTGTGGGAGTGCACTGACCACTGAGGGGCAGCTCCTTTGTTGAGTGGCTGCCCCCTGGTGGTCATTGCACATCATAGCAACTGGTCGTTCTACTGGTCATTCCCCCCTGTTCGGTTGATTTGCATATAAGATTGAAATAATTAAGGTATCTTTGACCTTGCAGCATGTTTGTGATGGTCTTTGGAAAAGTAAAAATAGCATTTTAACAAATTTTTCATTTCCCATAGCATAAAAGTATATCTTTTTTTTATGGACATGCAAGGTAACTGAAGACAACCAACACCACCTACACCTCTATCTCCCAATGTTTCCTACAAAACAACAAACAAAAACAGAAATAACAAGAAGGAAAAAATAAACCTAAAAAAAAGCAAAAGAAAAGAGGAGAAATAGCAATAGAGCCTATGGTAAATATAAAGCCACTCTGAGGAAAAATAAACCCATTATCAGTCTGAAAATAACAAACAAACAAAACCCAGTATCTGAATATAGATAAAATGGGGAGGATTTTTAAAATACATGCAATCTGAAGAAGTAGTCCTCAAACCTTATAGCATCCAATAGAGAAATAAGTTTAAAAGATGGGAAGAACATCCTATGACAATTGGTTGGTGAAGTGTAAAAGAAACAAAAGAGAAAATTTTAGAGACCCATAAAATCATATGAATTACAACTTCTGCCCACCAACCAAAACAAGTAAACAAATCCACTATGGCAGTGGTTCTCAACCTTTATAATGCTGGGATTCTTTAATACAGTCCCTCATGTTGTGGTGACCCCCAATCATAAAATTATTTTATTTTTTAAAAATATATTTTATTGATTTTTTTACAGAGAGGAAGGGAGAGGGATAGAGAGTTAGAAACATCAATGAGAGAGAAACATCGATCAGCTGCCTCCTGCACAGCCCCTACTGGGGATGTGCCCGCAACCAAGGTACATGCCCTTGACCAGAATCGAACCTGGGACCCTTCAGGCCATAGGCTGATGCTCTATCCACTGAGCCAAACCGGTTTCGGCCATAAAATTATTTTTGTTGCTACTTCATAACTATAATTTTGCTACTGTTATGAATCATAATGTACATATCTGTGTTTTTTGATGGTCTCAAGCAACCCTGCTAGCGGTTCTCAACCCAGGTCATCTAAGACCATAAAAAACACACAGATATTTACATTATGATTCATAACAGTAGCAAAATGACAGTTATGAAGTAGCAACAAAAATAATTTTAAGATTTGGGATCACCACAACATGAGGAGCTGTATTAAAGGGTCGCGGCATTATAAAGGTTGAGATCCACTGCACTATAGCATCTGGACTTTGCTATATTGATTTAAGAGTGTGACACTAACCTAGGATCCTGTAAAACACACAAAGCCCAAAACAAAGAAGAACAATAAGGAACAATACGATTAACTAGACCATACAGAGGTTTGCAAAACATTAACAATCTAATACATATCAACAGAGGTAATCCCAATTCATGAAAAACAATCATGAAAAAAATAATGTAAGATAATACTCCAAATGGAATTAAATAGGCACAAATGAACATTTGGTGATATTTAAAAAATCATTTGAATCAGAAAACCAAAAGCTAAAAATACAAATAATAAAACACAGGGAGAAATGAAAAGAATTGATCGAATAATTTTAAGAATTAAAGAAAAAGATAAAGTTATTTTAGAAATGAAGAATAAATTACAAGTTGCTCAAGTGAGAACAGACCTTAGCAAATTTAATAGGAGACACTTAAGAATATCAGGGGGCAGGAAAACAACCAACAGAATGAAAATGAGCAATGTAAATAAAAGATAAGTCAATTAGGAATGACATATTACTGCTGTCCTTATGAAAAGATAAGAGAACAAAGCTATTACTAAAAATTATAATCCAAGAAAACTTTCCAAAAATGAGAAAAGACATATCTACCAACACATTGAAAATGCAAATTAACTCCAAGTTTTAGTCTGTTTTTACTATCAAATTTCAAAGATAAAGATAACATAGTCAAGGCCTCCAGGCAAAAAGATCAAGTAACATATAAAGGTAAAGAAATTGGACTGGTGTCGAAACCGGTTTGGCTCAGCGGATAGTGTGTCAGCCTGCGGACTGAAAGGTCCCAGGTTCAATTCCGGTCAAGGGCATGTACCTTGGTTGCGGGCACATCCCCAGTGCGGGGTGTGCAGGAGGCAGCTGATCGGTGTTTCTCTCTCATCGATGTTTCAAGCTTTCTATCCTTCTCTCTTCCTCTCTGTAAAAAACTCAATAAAATATATTTTAAAAAAAGAAATTGGACTGGAATCAGACATTTTTAAAAAATATATAAAACCAGGCAAAAATGAAGCACCTTTTAAACATACTCAACAAAAGAGAGTATGAACAAAAGTATGAAAAGCAACAACGCTGCCGTAAGCATCAAAACTATTTAAGAAATATCCATACAGTTTTTTATATTAGGGAATTCTGTATTAGGAATCAACTAGAACAAATGTTGGAAAACTATGCCTATGGACCATATCCAGCCTGGTTCATTTTTATATGGAGTCTGAGCTAAGAATGTTGTTTACATTTGGAAAGGCTGAAAGAAAAAAATATATATACACACACATAATTTTGTAACCTGTGAATTTATATGCAATCTGAATTTTAGTGTCTACAGATAAAGTTTATGGGAATACAAATATACTCATTTGTTTACTGTCTATATGTTTTGTTTGTTTGTTTGTTTTGTTTTCTTGTGCTAGTACAGCAGAGCTGAGTAATTTTGACAGAGGACCGTATGGCCTGCAAAGCCTAATGTACCTACTATCTGGCCTGTCAGAGAAAAAGTTTTGCCAAGTCCTATACTAGAATATAAGCTTCTTTCAACCAATAGATACCTGGAAAACTTCAGTAAAATGACTGATGATAAAGTGCTTTTGTAGGTATGTAGGTAAGTGGATGAATGCCTGATGATGCAGATGTAAAAAACAAAACAAACTTAGGAGGAATGAGAGTGAGAGACACACGTATAAAGTTATACATTTGACAAAGTAAAAGCAATGCAACCAATAAATGGGAGAAGGGAAAGTAAAAGAAGAAAATATAACAGAAAACAGTTGGAAGTTTTGATACTAATATAAAATGATAAATGGCATTAATAGGTTAAATAAGAAAATAAGAGACTACATATTTATGCTGAGGGCCAATTTAAGCTATATGCAGATTTTCGACTGGTGGGGAGGGGGTTGATATCTGTGACCCTTTCATTGTTCAAGGATCTAATGTATGTGTGTTTTAAAAAGTATAAATAGACCTTTTAGGACAGTTTTCTGGCCTGGGTTGCAGCAGGGCTACCCAGGGCTCTGGGTGCCTGCCTGCCACGCCCTTGCTTTGTGGGGGTGGGAAGGGGCGGGGAGCGGGGGGGGGGGGAGCAGGAAGGGGGAAGGAGCGGGAGGGGGGGAGGGGGGGGAGCAGGAGGGGGGAGGAGCGGGAGGGGGGAGGGGAGGGACAGGAGGGGCGTGAGGGGGGAGGGCCGGGAGCTGGTGGCCAAGGCCTTTGGGGCTGGGATGAGCAGCGCTCTTGGTGGGGGCAGGGGAGCCCAGCAGGAGCCATAGCCAGTACAGTGGTAGCAGTTGAATTGACCATTGCTGCTGCAGGATTTGCAGGCCATTATGTTTGGCAAGCCATGAAGCATTGGAGCCTCAAGTAAAACAAGTTTTTCAAAGTCTACCAAAATCTGCCTTCAGTGGTGGCTATTACAGAGGTGGGTTTGAACCCAAAATGACAAAACGAGAAGCAGCATTAATATGAGGTGTAAGCTAAGGTGACCAGATATCCCGCTTTTGGCGGGACAGTCCCGATTTTTAACCATTTGTCCCGCGTCCTGCGCCATTTTAAAAAGCCCTGATTAAAACACCGTGGGATGTGGACAAATGGTTAAAAATCGGGACTGTCCCGCCAAAAGCGGGACATCTAGTCACCTACTGCCAATAAAGGAAAAATAAGAAATGCTCACCGACAAATTATGCTGTTAAATCACCCAGACAAGGAAAGATCTCCTTATATAGCAGCCAAAATCAATCAAGCTAAAGATTTACTAGACGGTCAAGCTAAAAAATTAAGTAAATGTATGGTGAATTTTAAGTTGTTAGTCACTTATATAAAAACAGCTTTTTGTAATAAAATGTCCCAAAGCTACACATTTTAAAAAGTGATTTAGCACAAACCAAAAAATAAAATACAAAAGTATAAATACCATTACAACAAAAATGCAAACTTTCCTAAATACTCAGAAGTATATGTGGGTTTAATGAATTATAGTGAAACAACAAATATAAAATACATATTAATATTTTAAAATGTGAAAAAATTTAGAATAAACATGATTCATGATGTTAAATAGAAAAAGGTTTTACCTGATTTAGTAAAAACAAAACAAAACAATTTTCAATTCCAGTCAGAGAGAAAAATTCAACTCTCTTGTATACAAGAGGACACACCTCAGTGATTAAAAAGGCTAATCTAAAGGGATAAACAAAAAAATACTAGACAAATGGAAACAGGAAGAATGAAAATAAAAACAAAAAAAGAGAAGGATATTCTGGTATCAGTAAAGTAAAATCCAATTCCCAAAGCAAAAAGACATGACAAAAGGACAATTTTTAAAAAATTTGTTTTTATTGATTTCAGAGAGGAAGGAAGAGGGAGAGATAGAAACATCAATGATGAGAGGGAATCATTGATCAGCTGCCTCCTACACACCCCCTATTGGGTATTAATCCTGAAACCCGGGCAAGTGCCCTTGGCTGTAACTGAACCTGCGACCCTTCAGTTTGCATACTGACACTCTAACCACTGAGCCAAACCAGCTAGGGCAAAAAAGGACAATTTTTCAAAGCCACAATGTAGAATGATGATATAGCATTTAAGAATCTATAATAATTAAAGGGTAATATGCTAATTAGACTGGACATCCTTCCAGATGAAGCCAAGGCTGGAGGGAAGCCAGGTCCTGGGTGATAGAGGGAAGCTGGTGCCAGCAGCCGGGGAAGGAAAGCCTATTCTTGCACGAATTTTGTGTCTCTAGTGTCCTATATAATAAAAGGCTAATATGCAAATCGACCAAATAGCGGAACTACTGGTTGCTAGGATGCACACTGACCACCAGAAGGCAGACGCTCAATATCCTGGTGGTCAGTGTGTTACCACAGGGGAAGTGCCACTCAGCCAGAAGCCCTGAGCAGGACTCACTGCTGGTGAGCACAGCGGCAGTGGCAGGAGCCTCTCTCACCTTCGAGGCAGCACTAAGGATGTCCAACTGCCTGCTTACGCCTGCTCCCCACCGTGCTGAGGGACCCCCCTGAGTGCACGAATTTCGTGCACCAGGCCTCTAATCTGTAATAATAAAAGCATAAAATGCAAATTGACCGAAAAACTGAACAGCAGAACGACCATCCAGAAAACCTCCTGGATGACCATGCTATGACACCCACTAGTGCCAGGCCAGCTAAGGTGGGTGCAATGCAATTGGTCGGGGGCTCAGCTATTGCCCCATGATTGCCCTGTAGAGGGAGGCCCAGGCAACTGGCTGACAGGGAAATTGATCAATTGGGGGGTTCCATGACCGCCCCAAAGAGGGAGGCCCAGGCCACCAACCGTTGGGCTATGGTGGTTGGACGGAGTCTCCCTCTGCAGGGAAGATACATCACGGGGCTCCTGGACTGACTATGAGAGGCACAAGCCAGGCTGAGGAACCGCCACCCCCGAGTGCACAAATTTCATGCATTGGGCCTCTAGTTACCAAATAATAAGCAACAACCTTTACAAAATAAAAACTACAGAAATTCAAGGAGATGGAAAATATAGTAAGAGCAGTAGACTGTAGTACTCCACCCTCAGTATAAGATAATATAATTTTGATTTTAAAAAATTAGTAAGGAGACTTAAAAAACTTAATCAAGGTAGAATTTATGAATATATGAAAAATTTTAAAGTTTGATAATAGGAACTGTTCCTTCTTTTAATACCCCTGAGAATATTCACAAAAATTGACCATATATTACTTTATAAGAAAAGATCAATAAATTTCACGAAGGAGAAATTTTACAAACAACGCTCTCTGATCACAAAGCAGAGAAACTAGAAATTACTAATAAAAATGTATTCATTTTTGCTATGCAAAGAAAATTATTTGCAATCCTTCCACCATTAGCCATTATAATAATCACAGGCACCTACCATGTGCCAGGGATAGGGATTCGGAAATAATCAATCAGCTATGGTCCTTGCCCTCAAAACAAATAAATCTAGCAGGAAGAAAAGAAAGAGAAACAATTATAAAACAGTACAATGAGGCTTAGAATAGCAGGTATTAACTGCTGTAATTCTTACTCTTCACTATGAGATGGTACTATATAGATATAATCTCTATAAGAATATCCCTATTTTTAGGAAATATACAGTCTATTATTTAGCAGAAACAGGCCATTATTCTCAATTGGTTCAGAAGGATTGAGAGTAGATGAAGAAAATGTAGTAAAACCTAAAATACAAAAGCGAAATCTGGGTAAAGGGTATATTCCTTGTACTGTTTATGGCTTACAAGTGTTTTAAAGTATTAAATCATTTTAAAAGAAAAAAAAAACATAAAAGAGGAAATTATCTCTAACAAGGCATTTCTTCTTTTAAAATTGATATCTGTGATATGAAAGAAAAAATGCCTCAACTTTTTGAGTTTACCTTTATATAATTCAATCCAATTGCATCTTCCCTGGCTATGCTTTACTTCTCTTTACAATAATGCATATATTGTTAAAACACCTGCTTTCAGACCTTTTCTAAATATCTATAAGTAATTCCTTTCCATTACTTTCATATTCGCTATTGAACTTTTATTTAAGCTAATATTCCACAGTATGGACACAAAAATTATATACTTTAGGAAAATTTTTATTGATTTTTGAGAGAGAAATATTGATTTATTGTTTCATTTGTTTAAGCATTCATTAGTTAATTCCTTTATGGGCCCTGCCTCGGGACCTAGCTGGCAAAGTTGCGATACGGGAAACGCTCGAACCCACCAAACTACGCATCGCTCGGACCAACCGGACTACCCGTCCTGGGCCTAGGAAAACCTTTGAAATTACATGATTCGCTCTCCTAACCATGTAATGAGTTGTAGAACTGTATTTTAAAGAAGCACGAGTTCAGGGAAGAAAAAAACGTAAAGACAAAACAAACGGCATTCGCTTTAAAAACACATAGCAGGCTTACAAAGAAAAAAAACTTGTTTTCTCCTCACTTTTTGAACTTACCTAAGAGAAACTTCTTACGGTATGTGGCCTGAGACTGTTAGCGTTCCCCAGTAGCAATGGTGTTGTGACGCAGATGAAGGGTATTGTCAAGAGGAACAATGGCCTCCTTAGCAGCGCGGACAGTCCGCTTTTCCCTCATGCGCTTACAGGAAGCACTAACTATCCCCGCCTTCTTCTGACCTTAGATCAGGTCATGTGACTGCGTCCTGGCCAATGAAATGTGGAGGTATGAAAACCACTTCCGTGTGTTCCCTCTCCCCCCTCCCCACATCTCCTGCCCTCTGTTCCGCCATGCTTATGATAAAGTTTGCTTACTTTGTTACAAAATTGGGAACACGCTCTACCCTTTCTTAGGCATTGCTGAGCTTAAAGTGATCAGGGTTCTAAAATTCATGAAATGCTATTTAAAGTTTTATCTTCCCTCACTTGCAATCCAGATGCAAAGAATCCATATTCTGAGGCCGAAAAAGCTGGCGGACCCACATGATGGAAGAGACCTGACTGACTGACTCCATTAAACTGTGAAATGTGCAATAAATTAGACATTAGTTGTTATCCCTCCCCCACTAAGCAAGCTACACGTTAGAAAAGTTTTGCAGATTAAGTGAGGACAGAGCCTGGCACATATTGTTACAAAAGTGGTTACTATTATTATTATTTGCTTCGAGGAGATTGTTTTCAGCTGCAAAGACATTTACTAGTTATATAAACCAAAGAAAATTCTAATCATTATTTAAACATACTTCCTGATCTAAAAATAGAGAAAATGCACTTAACAAATGTTTCTTAATATATACCATATATATTTATTTTATATATGTGTGTGTATAAAAATATATAAAATACATATATGAATATAAATATATCCCCTAATACGTACCAAATGGTCATATAGGTTCAAAGAAGAGAAAATTGGACAAGGCCTCTAAGGTCCCTGCTTTTATAGTGCTTACATTCTAGTAGTGAGTTAGGTTGTAAACATAAAAACAAATACTTATCAAGAATCAAATAATACAAATGGTTATGAAGAATATGAATAAGGTGACTTGATAGTGAGGAATTTTTGGGTTAGGGCTCAATTAGATTAGATGACTTGAAAAGTTATTACTGAGTAGTTGGTATTTGACCTAAGACCTGAACAGCATAAAGAGTCAGTTGTGGATACAAAGTTCAAGGAGAAGAATGCTCCAGGCAGGAGAAAAAAAAAAAAGGAAAAACAAAACAAAACAGGGCACAGGCTTTGAGGAGGAAGTAAGCTTAACAAGTTCACAAACAGGCCAATGTGGTTGGTGATTATGGGAGAAAGCAGGACAAGAAGATGTTGAAGAATGAGGCAGATCAAGTCTTTCTTGTCATATCAAGTATTTTGGACTTAAATGTAAGACTGTTTCAGATTTTAAGCAGATGAGAGGCATGTTATGATTAAAAATTAGAAAGATAATTTTGGTTGCTGCAGGAAAATTGGATCTCAGGGCAGTCTACAAGGGAGAAGTCAAAAGACCAATTAAATGGTTATTATAATTATTTAGACAAGAGATAATGGTGATCTGGGATAGACTGGTAGCAGTGGAGTTGGAGAGAGTTGGTGGATTTGGAATATGTATTTTAATGGTTGACCCTATAAGATTTGGCAATGCATTAGACATAGAAGTGAGGATGAGGTAGGTGGCAACCTGAATCCCAAGTATTGGGCATATGCAATTAGGTAACTACATGGTGTCATTTACTAAGATAAAGATTAGAAAAAAGCATGTTTGCCTCATTCTTTCTCTCTTTCTCTTTCTCTCTCTCTCTCTTTCACACACACACACACACACACACACATTTTTGAGAGAAGGAATCTGCTGTGTATATGTTAATAACAATTAACTTATTCATAAAATCAATGATAGTAGCATTGATTTTAAAGGGTTGTTGAAGTAAGTGTGTATGTGTGTGCACATGTGTGTGCACATACGTGCACCTGTAATGCACAATCATTAGGTATGACTTGGCGATAGAGTAGTATGTAAGTGCTGCTTTGGAAAGGTAGGAGGTTCCAAAACCAGAGCACTGATCATTGATAACTATAGTTCTAATATTGGAGGGTGACAGAGTCTTTGGACCAGTGGAGCTAAACATAGGCAATAGCTAACGTAGGACCTCAGGATGGAGCATGGTCATCCTGTATTGTCTAGGGACCCAGATGTTCTGGAATTCCAGAGCAAATGAGGTTCCTCTGCTTCAAAGCTTCATGCATTCAGAGATGTTTTCCAGGGACCCTCTGGATCTCATGAAGTTAATGATAAACATCTTGACCACCATAGTACACCATGGCACTGAATTCCACCAGAAAATCTGTAAGAACAAAGCTCTAGTAATATGTGTACATTTATTATAATTTCCTTACTTTAGTTTTATTGTAAAAATAAAAAGGGCTTGGATTTCATTGTTCAACATTTACTTTATCAATCATTATTTCTATTCTTCAGAAAAGCACTTTTGCACATGTGTAACAAGGGCTGAAAGAGATTTTACAACTTGTCTCTGGTCACATAAAGAATAAGAGGTAAAGCAAAAGATTTCAACCAAGGTTTGTCTGAAACAAACATCAGTGTATTTTTGCCTATACTAGGTGGTCTTCAAGGCTCCCTATATGGCAGCTAGACATTATCTGTCTTGTATTTGACGAGGAATAGCTCATTATTAGGTATTCTATACAAATCAGTTAGGAAATGGTAGAGATTAGGGTCAGTCACTCCCAAAACTCATGAAGTAAGAGGGTAGTGTGATATTCAATGTAAAATTAAAGGGTCTATAATACACTGTATTTCAATATGGTCCCCAAGTTCCTTAACTTTGTGTACACACCCTGTAGAATTTCAACCCCTTGAGTGTTGGAAGAGCCTGTGACTATGATGTTATATTGCTTCCGTGATTATGTTACATTATATGGCAAAGATAATACGATTTCTCAGATGTAAAAAAGGTCTCTAATATTTTGACTGTGTCAATCAAAAGGGAGAGTGCACTTTGTGGGCCTGACCTAATCAGATGAATCCTTTAAAAAGGGGTTAGGCCTTCCCTAAAGTCAGAGTCTCAAAGCAGCAGAAATGCTCTCTTGCTACCCTTGAAGAAACCAGGCAGGAGGTTGTGCAATGTCTATAGTAAGGGGAAACCAAAGTCCTCTGTCCTGTTGCAGCAAGAAACTGAATTCTGTCAACAACCTCAATGATCTTGGAAGAGAATCCTGACACACAGGATTGCAGCCTTAGAGATCCTGATCAGAAAATGCGGTTTAGACTGCTGGCCCATGGAAACTGAGAGGTGGCAAAGCTGTGCTGTTTTAAGCTACTAATCTATCTATCTATCTATCTATCTATCTATCTATCTATATCTATATCTATATCTATATCTATATCTATATCTATATCTATATCTATATCTATATCTATATCATCTATCTCTCTCTCTATCTCTATCTCTATAAGCCAAAACAACTAAATGCGCAAACAACCAGTCGACCAGTCACTATGACACATACTAACCACCAGGGGACAGATGCTCAATGCAGAAGCTTTCGCCCAGTGGTCAGTGTGCTCCCACAGCAGGAGGAGCGCTGCTCAGCTGACCAACCTGTCTCAGCAGCCCACCAACCCAGTGGCTGCCACTCCCTCCCTCAGTAGTCCTGCATTTCCATTTTTAATATCTGGAGAAGGGCCAAACACCGACTGACTGGCACCACCAGCATGATCCCAGCAATACTCTTGGCCTCCTGGAAGTCAGCCTTGGGCACCATGGCCATTTCCCCTCCCTAGATGCTCCACAAGGAAGAAACAGTATAAAAGCGGCTGCCAGGTGGCTCCTGACAACTGGCACAAATGTGAGCAGGATGGATCAGGATCTCATGCCAGCAGGATCAGGGTCCCAGGCCAGCAAGGGCATCCTGATAGCGTCCTGGGCCCCCAACCTCCCTTGGGATGGATGCCAGACACAGGACTCATGGCTGGAGAGTGCTACTTGGGTTGAATGAGCCTCTCCGGATCAGGATTGACTGGGTGCAAGCCTGCAGCAGGGCCAGGATGAGCGGGAACAACAGGCAGGAGTGGCATTGGATTGCTGTTTTCAGCACAATCCCCATAGGCCACCCCTAGGGACCCCATTGATGCACAAATTCATGCACAAGGCCTCCAGTTTGTTATATAATTTTTTTTTTTTTAAATGCAAGGTCCTCTTGTTTGGAGTAAGCTAACATATCAAACATTCCCAACCAGACCCCTTGCCTATTGTAGGTATTCTGGGTGGTTGCCTAAAGGAGGTAATGTTGAACCTGAGATGGAAATTTAGAAGCAGTGATCTAGGGAAAAAGGAATATAAATGAGTTAGAAAGAGAAAAGCTTCCTCCACACTTAAGACATTATAAAATACTTTTCAGAAATGCTTACACTTACCATATTTGGGGAAAAAAAATCTTCTGCCATTACAGTTTCTTTGGCAGAACATCCAATTGAGAGTCTCCTAGAGAACATTTCATTGACCTGCCAGCTTTTAGGCTTTTCACAGATGGCAGTGAAATAATTCATCATCAACAGAACTTTCAAAACAGTTCATTCAGTCGGGGAGAGCAAAAATGTCTGTCAACTGGCTTGGAGAACAAACAACTAGATGACTGAATTTCTTTCTTTAGTAAGGACCGAGCTAACACTTTAATTGAGAGAAGTGCCATTTGCTTTTATCCCTAGAGAAGAAAAGAGTATCATTCTTACAGTTGATCTATATCCTCTGAATGGGGAGGCATTTCATCACTTTATTTCATGTTGTGATTTAATTTTATTTCTTTTAAACTAATTAACACTGCCTCCCTTCTGCTACCTGTCTCAGTGAGCAGTAAAAGGAAATTCTAGGTTGGTCTCTGATGCTTTTTTTGTTGTTGAGTTTATTGGGGTGACATCTACAATAATAAAACTGTGATATGCTAATTAGACCAGATGTCCTTCCAGATGACCTTCTAGAAGCCAGGGCTGCAAGGGAAATCTGGGTCCTGGGTGCCTGCCAGCAGCTGGAGGAAAGCCCAGATCCTGGATGCCAGAGTGAAGCCGGGGCCGTCAGCCAGGGGAAAGAAGGCCTACTATTGCACGAATTTTGTGCATCAGGCCTCTAGTTAGCTAATAAAATTATATGAGTTTCAAGTGTACAGTTCCATAATATATCATCTGTATATTGTATTGTGTGTTTATCACCCCTAGTCAAGTTTCTTTCCATCACCCTTTATCTCCCTATACACTCTTCTACCTTCCCCTATCCCAAACTAAATCCCTGTATTATTGTCTGTGTATATGAGGTTTTTTGTTTTGTTTTGTTTTGTTTTGTTTTTTCTTAATCCTTTCACCTTTTCCACCCAACCCCCAAACTCCTCATTCTATTCTCTATGAGTGTCTCCATTTGATTTGTTAGTGTGTGTGTGTGTGTGTGTGTGTGTGTTTTCAGGAACTGGTATTTATTATCAAAGTCATATTTGATGTCAACAAGATGCCACAACTACAAAAAAAATTGCACACATTGCAATCTCAATGCAAACAGTCAAATGGAACCCCAGTCATTAAAAAAGTAATTCAAATTACCCCAAAAAGCAACTGAATTTTTTAAACATCTTTATATATCCAGCCAACAAATTAAAATGGTTAACAAGAAAAAATACAAATTCAGAGGTCTGGTATCGATGTTTAAAGAAGGCAACTGCTTAAGCATTACTATCGATTCGAACATCAATCTCTCGGCCACTCAGCTTCATCCCATTCATCATCCGGCAGGCTCTCTTAGCCACCTCTGGAGATTAACCACACCGCACCCCTTGGACTTCCCATTCTCCATCTTGATGTCCGCATACAGCACCTGGCCACATTCGTTGAATTTGTCCTTTAGCATCTTCCATGTAAAATTAAATGGGAGATTTCTCACAAATATCTGGCAGGCCTTTCTGGCCACCCCAGGAGCAAGGCCTCCAGCTCCACCAAAGGAACCTGCGAAACTTCCTCCAAAGTTGCCATGCTCCATCTCGATGGCACGGTCAAAGTTGGCACTGCCACCGCCACCCATGGCCAGGCCCATGCGCTCAATGCCCGCGCCCAGGGCCGGGCCCATGGCTGGACCCATGTGCTCCAGGCTGTTGGCACCCATGTGCTCCAGACTGTTGGCGCCCATGCGCTCAAGGCCCATGCGCTCCAGGTTGTTGGCACCCAGGCGCTCCAGACCGGTGGCCATGTGATCCATCACAGGGCCCATCCGCTCCAGGCCAGCCCCCATGCCTGCGGGCACCATGCGATCCATGCTCAGGCCCATGAGCTCAATGGCAGGGCCCATAAGCTCTACACCTAGAGCCCATGCGCTCAATGGTCTGGCCCATGCGCTCGATGCTGGAGGCCATGTGGTCGAGGCCGAGTGGGCCCATGTGCTCAATGCCGGAGCCCATGCGCTTGACGGAACCCATGCGGTCCATGACCAGGCCCATGCGCTCAATTTCAGAGCCCACACGATCCATGCCATGGCCCAGGCCTGCGCCCATGTGCTTCATGCCAGCACCCCCAATGCGGTCAATGCCGGGGCCCATCCTCTCGATCACAGGGACACTGCCTCCACCTCCACCTCCTCCCTGCTTTGCAATGATCTCTCCTCTCTTCAGTGCATTACTTAGGATTTCCATTCCTCTGCCAAGGGGCTCTCCAAAGTTTTAAGTCATTCCCATCTCGTTTCTGGCAAAGTTTCTTTCAAATCCTCCACCCATGCCACGCTCCATCTCGTTTATTCTGCCCATGTTCATTCCAGATCCAAATCGACCCATGTTTTCCATACCACCACCAAAGGGACCTTCCATGCCTCCCATTTTATTTATTCCAAATCCTATGCCTTCCATTCCCATTCCTGCAGGTCCTATATTTCCCATGCCAATGCCTTTATTTAGGTGATTGGCATCGATAGGCTGCCCTCCTGGTCCTAACCCCATGCCAATACCACCAAGTCCATGGGGAAGTTGTTGTGGACGCTCAAGAGGGAAAAAATCTCCCTTTGGTAAGGCCCTCTCATCCATTTTCACGTGCAATGGTCTATTAAATAGCGGTTGTCCATTAAACATAGATATAGCTTGCACAGCTTCAATGGACTGTTCAAAAGTAACATTGCCTATTCCACGACTTTTTCCATCTTTATCCTCAAGAATGTCTGCCCGGACCACCACACCAGCCATACTAAAAACTTCCTTCAGTTTCTTCCAGCCAACTTTATAATCCAGATTTGCTACAAATACTGTGCTTCCAAGTCTTCCAGCCTGTAATGCATGGATAATCTCATTTGGGATGTTAGGATTATTTAGGATACTGGGTGGGATATTAATAATTCCTGGGCCACCTGGACCCATACTCATCCCATCAGTCGTAGCCATCACCTTTTGCATTGCTCTCCTGGCATGTTCACCATCAGGATCTTCTTTGACTTTCAGTGGCCTTCCACTCAGACTATGCTTGTTTAGAACTTCGGCAGCTTTTTTCATGATCTCTTCCATCTTGAATTCAACAAGGGCACATCCCCTTGACTTTCCTTCAGCGTCCATTAAGAGCTCCACGTATGTTACCTCACCAACTTTTTCTTTAACCAGGTCTTTAAGTGACTGCCATTTCACATCAAAAGCTATGTTTGTAATGAAGGCTCTATATCTTTTGGTTGGGTTGGCATATGGCTCAAAGCGATTGTCCCCTCTTTTTATATTTTTCTCCTTTCTCTTCTCATTTTGAGAACGTCGTTCTCCTTCCCCTTTCGGACCCGGAACCCCGTTGCCGCTTGGCGCGCCGGGAGCGCCGTTCTCCCCCTCCATTTTGGGCTCCGTCACTGCCACCTCGGCTGCCGCCTCGACCCCTGCCGCCATTTTTTCCGCGTCTGGGCTTTTGATTTATTAGTTTTTATATATTTTATTATTGAGGTATAGCTCACATAGCATTAAATTTACCATTTTAACATGTATAATACAGTGGGTTTCAATATATTGAGTATGTTGTATAAACATCACTACGATCTAATTCTAGATCTTTCTTATTACCACTCTTCCCATAAGCCCAAACCTATTAGCAGTTAATCCCAATTCTAATTTCCCCCTTTTCTTCATCACAGGGAAACCATTAATCAACTTTCTGTCTGTGTGAATTTGCATATACTGGAATCATTCAAAAGGTGGCCTTTTGTGTCTAACTATTTTCAGTTAGCATAATTTTTTAAGGTTCATCCATGTTTCAAAATGTATCAGCAGTTCATTGGTTTATTTTTATGGCTACTATATGCATATACCACTTTTTGTTTATCCATTCATGTATTAATGGACATATGTTGGCTATCATGGACAATGCTGCTATGAATATCTGTAAACATATTTTTGTATGAAATGTGTTTTCAAATATCTTGGGTATAGATATAGGAGTTTCTTTGCTGTGTCATATGGTAATTCTATGTTTAACATTTTGAAGAATTGTCAAATTACTTTCCACAGGACTGTACCATTTACATCCTCACCAGCAATGTGTGAGTATTCTAAATTCTCTTAATGTTCATCGACACTTGTTATTTCCTAGTTTATTCTTTATTATAACAGTCCTTGTGGATATAAAGTGGTATGCCATTGTAGTTTTGACTTGAAACTCCCTAATAACTAATATTGCTGAGCATATATTCATTGTTTTTTTTGGGTATTTGTATATCATCTTTGGAGCAATGTCTATTCAAGTTAGTTTTTCTTTTGTTGGCTGTAATTTTCATGTCATATTTAAAAAATTATTTTCAAATCCAAAAGTCATGCAGGCTTGCTTTTATGTGTACTTCTAAGAATTTTATACATTTAGGTCTTTGATCAATTTTCAGTTAATTTTTATTATAGAATGAAATAGGGATCCAAATTAATTCTCTTCCATATGGATATTCAATTATTTCAGTGTCATTTCTGAAAAGATTATTTCTTCCTGTTGGGTGATCTTAGCACTCATGTCAAAAAATTAATCCCACATAGATATATAGATTTATTTCTGTACTGTTCCATTGGTCTATATATCTATCCTTTTAAGCTGGTCTACACTTCTTTGATTACTGCAAGAAGATTTGAATTTGTAAAGTTTGAGCTCTCCAACTTTTGTTTTGGCTCTTCTGGGTCCTCTGCATTTCCATATGAATATTAGGATCAGCTTGACTGTAGTTTCTTGAAGTGACCTGAGCTTAGAGCCACAACCCCAGTCCATTGTTAATTAGTTAGACTTTTTTTTGAGGAGGTGGAATTGAGGTATGAGGCAGACAGCTGACAGAACTGCAGGACCAGATTTCTCTGAAAGAGTCTGGGCAGCAGGTTTCAAAAAGGGGGCAGCAAGGCTCTGAAGCAGCACTTCTCAAGCTTTAATAACTCATACCCTGATCTAGTTGAAAAGCAGATTCTTGGGTGAATTCTGAAATTTTATTTCTAAGAAGCTTCTAGGTGCTATGGATGCTGAAGTTTCTTGAGCCACACTTTGGGAAGCAAGACATAATTGCCATTAATATTTTTCCAGTAGTACAAAATAGGAATCTGGGACAGCACTTAGAATCATTCAGACTGCTTATTATACCAGAAAATAAAAGGAAAAGAAAATGATTTGGCAAAGTCTACAGGATTAGGTAAAAGCAGAGTCTAGGAATTCCGGTTTTTTACTTCAGTTAAGTTATTCCCTCAGTCTGTGGTTGCCTCCTATGTCAATTGCCTTTTATTCTGCCTGAAAGCACCTATCCTTATCACCACCTCCAGTTCATGTCTCTGTCTTTTGCAGCTTATTTTTAGCAGATTTCCTTAAAAGAAAAAACACTAGTATTAAAGGGGCGTTTGAGTGTGATAGGCATTCACACAAGTTATTTTCTATATTCCTCTAGGACTGTCTAACAGCATAGAATGAGGGGATAGACTATATTTATATATGCAAAGTGGTCAAATCCAATCTTTTCCAAAATATACAACATTATACATATTGTGTGTGGTAGGCAGAACTCTATGATGGTCCCCAAGATGTCCCACAGTCTGGTGTACACTTCTTGTATAATCCAAAGGGTGTGAATATAATAGATTCCATTCTCATTATTTCATTGTTATATGGCACCATTAATTTTAGGAAAGTTGATTCTCTGGGTGGTCCTGACATAATCACACCAGTTATTTAAATAGGAGGTTATAGGAGTTCCAAATGATGGTGGATTAAGTGGAAGCTACACTGACACTTTCCCAGGATCAAAGTGAATTACAACTAAAATATAGAAAAAAGTATCCTGAATAATCAACTGAAGACTGGATGGAGAGAACTATGAAAACCAACAACAAACAGCTGAGACTGCACAGAGACTGGTCGAAAGGGTAGATGTGTGAGAGGGCTGGCTAGGGTCCCATAGATAACAGCTGAAGTTCTGGAGGGATATCTCAGATGTGGGGGGGGGGGGTTCCCACTGACAACTCTGGGTTCTAAATCCCAAGCTGGGCTCCTCATCTGAGAGCACCTGAACTGAGAAAGTTGCCCACGGCACATCTGGCTGTGAAAAGCAGAATGGTTTCTGTCTGTCAGGGAGAAACAGCTGGAAATGCAGTCACCCTCTTAACTGGCCAATGTACCTTATGCTCTGGCAAAAGGAGGGGAGAGTGGACTGGAGCTGTGTGAAGAGAATCCAAATTTGGTGGTTCTGGGGTTAGAGCTTGGAAGGCATAAGGTTTCCTGTGCTGAGTCATTCTTCCATACAACAGAGTAAATCTTTTTCAGGCAGACTTTTGCTATCCAGGCAGCTTTTGCCTGAGGAGGAGGGACAATTTTACCTTCACTATTAGGGTATTTATAGTCAAATCTGAGGCAAAAATGTTAAGTTCTAGAAGTCTTTACAGTCTATACATCTATTTTCAATGTTTTTCTCTTAGTCGTAGCTTCTTTTTTTAAAAAATATGTATATATATTTTATTGATTTTTTACAGAGAGGAAGGGAGAGAGATAGTTAGAAACATCGATGAGAGAGAAAGACCAATCAGCTGCCTCCTGCACACCCCACACTGGGGATGTGCCCCCAACCAAGGTATATGCCCTTGACCGGAATTGAACTCAGGACCCTTCAGTCCACAGGCCGATGCTCCATCCACTGAGCCAAACCAGTTTTGGCAGTCATAGCTTCTTGAACACTTGTATATTATGCCTGATTTTTCTATTCTCAATTATGTTTTAACATTCAATTTTATGTGATTTTTTAGTTTCATTATAAAAACAATATGTGCTTATTATGGAAAATACAGTTACATATAAGAAGAAGAAAAAAATAAGCATTAGAATTCTATCACTTCACCTGGAGAAAACAACTGTTAATGTTTTGGTGTACTCTTTCCAGTCTTTTCTGTATGCCAATATGTATATTTTTAGATAAGAATTCATGCTGTATTATTATCCATACTCTTGTCATAAGCTATCTCTAAACATATGAGAAAAATAAGATAGAATTTAACATACTTTCAGTGGTTTGGAGGTATTTTTCTTTGAGCAGCTCATTGTTTAGGTTAGCTGATCTCACCATTTTGTTTCTTTTCTTCTAGTACTCCCTTGATACTTGGTATTCACCTATGTTAAAGGGCCTTAAAACCACCTCCAAGTTCAATGATTTGTAGGATTACTCACAGAACTCAGCATATAGCCTTACAGCTATGATTCATTACAATGAAAAGATATAAAACAAAACAAGT
The DNA here is from genome assembly GCF_964339955.1 of Pipistrellus hanaki. Taxonomy (NCBI): domain Eukaryota; kingdom Metazoa; phylum Chordata; class Mammalia; order Chiroptera; family Vespertilionidae; genus Pipistrellus; species Pipistrellus hanaki. Next base: position 15,554,484 of record NC_140524.1, on the reverse strand, counting down.
AAAGGGAAGTGTACTATGAGGGCCAAATCTGGAGGAAACTTGGCACACATTTCCAAGAGTTCTTTCCCAGTGAAGTCACAGACGATGCACTTAATTACTCTAGCATGAAATTGTGACAGCACCTTTGAAGTGTGATCTACAAGGGAAGCTCTTTAGAGAGTCAGTCTTCAAGGTTTTTAGTAGGGCTCATATTATAGACATGTTCTGCCTAGCATGTACCAGAATTACAGATTCTCAGAAGGAAAGCGTGAGCTTAGCATACATCACATTGTTTGTACAAACTGTTTAGGTACAGTGAGTCATTCTTTTCAGTTTGGGACTGATGGAAACCTTCCCCAAATCCAAGTTCCAAGAGCCTAGCCAAAAGCCAACTCTGCAAGCAAGCCTGCCTAAGGATAGCAGACTCTGGCCTTCTATGTTAAATGTTTCCTATACAACATCTAAGTACCACATTCACATGTCCTACTGCAGTTATATGTAATACTCAACACCCTATAGTTTTACATTTACTCTCAAATCCTATATAATAAAAGGGAAATATGCAAATCTACAGAACAGAAGAATGACCAGTCACTATGACATGCACTGACCACCAGGGGGCAGATGCTCAATGCAGAAGCTGCCCCCAGCCTGCAGGTTCTGATTGCCCAAAGGAAAATGGGGAACTGAGTGTGTGTGGTGGTGGACATGGGTGGTGCTAGACCAAAGCCCCCACCCCACCAGTTGCCCCACACAAAGGGCAATCAGTGGTGGAGGATAGGGCCAGTGAGTGGGCGGGAACTTGGCAGGCTCCAATTGCCGGGTGGCAAACAGGGAACTGGGGGTTGGTGGGGGGGGCAGTGAGCTTGCAGGAAAGGATAATCTTTTGGTCCCTCCCCGCAGCCAGCAGGCTCCAATCACCAGATGGTGAATGGGAAACCATGGGTAGGTGGAGGTGGGGGGTGGGGTCAGCAGTTAGCAGCCAGGAAAGATGGCTCTGGTCACAGGCCAGGCCTAGGGACCTTACCTATGCACAAATTTCATGTGTTGGGCCTCTAGTAGAGTACATTAGAATCTGAATGTCTTAGATACAGCTGCTATAACAAATTATCATAGAGTGGTTTAAACAACAAACATGTATTTCTCATGTTTCTGATACTAGATGATCATGGTACTACCAGGTCCAGTGTCTGGTAAAGGCCTGCTGCCTAGTTTGCAAGTGGCAGTTTTGTTGTATTATCAAATGGTGGAGGACAGAGAGAGGAAGCAAGATCTCTTCTTATGAAGGTACTAATCCTATCACAAGGGTTCTACTCCAGTGACCTAATTACTGCCCACAGGTCCCCGCCTTTTAATATCATCACAATGGAGCTTAGGACTTAAACATATGAAGTTTAGGGAGCTGCAAACACGGAGTCTATAACAATGAATAAGAATCACCTCTATTCTTATATTTTTAAAGTCCATCATAAGTAAGTAAATATTTGTTAAAGATATTATTAGGATAGATAAGAGCTGATTATGAAAAACAAACACCATGCTGAAAACTAATGCTTTGGTGTCTCTTCTAGAGAGCTGGATCTAGAGCACTATCTCTATTTCACCAAGGTATCTTTCTGCCTTTCCCCACCCCGTCAGAACCAAGATTCCTAAACAAAAGTCAGGCCCAAAGTCTCATGGTATGCTACCTGGGTAGGATAAAGGCTGAAATACAGCCTTTCACAAAGAGAGGCAGGATATAATCTCAGAGGAACTATCCCCTTTGATCTAGGCCTAGGCTGAGCAGTTCTAGGGGGTAATCAGAAGCAAAATACTGCCTTCTGCCTTTGTCTCTGCAATTAGGTTTTCAGTGATTTTGCTGGCTCCAAAATTAAGTCACTTGTGTTATAAAAAATTTGGAGGGGTGATACCTGATAGTAATGACCTACACAATAGTGTTGTTTGTTTTTCCTTGAGTAAGATTTTTTTACTCTGATTTTTTTCAACATGTGCCTTTGAAATAAGAGAGGGTCTACCTTTTCAAGGGCATCTTGAATCAATAAAAGTTATACCTCCTAAGCTTATGCAGCCCCCTTATGCAATGCTAAGGGCACAAGACTTGATGAGTATACATTGCCCTTTGGAAGATTGGCAGAAAAATGTTCTCTAGGAGGAAGTAGTTCCACTTCACTGTGCCCGGCTTGGAGGCTTTGGGAGCAGAGCTATGGCAAAGCTGTGGCACTATTTCAATCCTGATTAACTCCCTCCACTGGGCAACTTTTGTGCTAACATGATTGAGTACAATAGATATGATGGGAAAGTTATTGAGTACAATAGGTATGATGGGTGTGTAGTATTATATTCCTTTATCTTCTTCTTTAAAAAAAAAAAAATCCTTACCTGAAGGTATGTTTTCCATTGATGTTTTTTGTTGTTGTTGTTGTTGTTGTTGTTGTTGTTGTTTTTAGAGAAAGGATGGGAGAGAGAAACATTGAACACTGATTTGAGAAAAAAAAATCAATCGAATGCCTCCCATATGCACCCAACCAGGGATCAAACCTGCAACCTGGGTGTGTGCCCTGACTGGGAATCGAACCCGTGATCTTTCAGAGTATGGGGTGACATTCCAACCAACTGAGCCATACTGCACAGGGCCCTTTATCCTCTTCTTTAAGAATAAAAAGCCTGAGATCCAAGATGTCTGCTAATGGGATGGCAGGTTGCAAGATAGTGTGTGAGTGAAAGAATGAAAGGAGAGCATGTGGTCGTGCAAGGAGTATCTATATTTGTGGGTGAGGGACAGCTATATTCCAAGGGACTGTTGGGGACTGGTGGGCTGGCCCCCCTGACCAGGCAGCCTCTACTGCTGCTGAAATCTCTCCTGGAGTGGCCAGCTCTGCCTCAGAGGCTGTGCCATCTTGAAGGGGAAACCTGCTGTGATCGGAACCCAGCCTTACCTTCAACTGGGAAGACCTCAGATACCTCCTGGGACCTTACAACCACAATGCCCAGGGACCAGCTACCTCAGCTACGAACCCAATAGCACTGGAACTCCAGCCTCCCCGACTTTGAGCACCTAGGAGGTCTCGAACCTGTAGGTTCATGCTGAGGTAGCTGGTCCCTGGGTGTTGTGGTTGTAAGGTCCCTGGGGGTATCTGAGAACTGCTGCTGTAGAGCCTAAGACCATTGGAAAACACAGATATTTACATTACGATTCATAACAGTATTAAAATTAAAGTTACGGCCGAAACCGGTTTGGCTCAGTGGTAGAGCATCGGTCTGCGGACTGAACGGTCCCAGGTTTGATTCCGGTCAAGGGCATGTACATTGGTTGCGGGCACATCCCCGGTAGGGGGTGTGCAAGAGGCAGCTGGTCGATGTTCTCTCTCATCGACTTTTCTAGCTGTTTATCTTTCTCCCTTCCTCTATAAAAATAGATAAATAAATAAATAAAATTAAAGTTACGAAGTAGCAATGACAATAATTTTATGCTTGGGGGTCATCACAACATGAGGAACTGTATTAAAGGGTTACGACATTAGGAAGGCTGAGAACCACTGGCCTAGAGAAAGATGAGATTTGGGATCCAGGCTGGAGGGAGAAATGCATGCAGTGGAACTGGAGCCTCAGAGGAAGACTGCACCCCACAAAAACTGTGGCCATAGGGGTCAATGTAGCCCTTGAATGTGGAAGAGGGTCCACAGGGCTACTGGCAGAAGGGGACTCTAGATATTAACCCATAGCCAGACTTGGTGGGTGCAGAAAGGCAGCCTGAAGGTATATACCATCTGCGCAGAGCCAGGGGAAAAGGACTAGAGTCTGCACACCTCTTCTGGCTTTTTTTTTGAATCCTTACTTTTGCTAGCTAAGTCCAGTACATAGGATCTTCCAATTAAAAACACTCACTGAGACAGCAGGGGAAAGTTGTTTTTGTGGAAACTGGGGATCAGAGTGGGGATAGATGAACAGAAAACCAGCTCTGGGGCAGTCTGTCCCTCCAACCCAATATTAAGTATGGCAAGAAAAGCAAAACCTGAATACTAGGTAGAGAGGCCTTTTAGCCCCAGATATCTTATCTAATAAAGAGGGAATATGCTAATTGATCATCTCTCCATCACAAAGATGGCTGCACCCACAGCTGAGACCAAGTTCCCATAAGGATGAGCAATCAGCAGGGACCTGAGGCTACACCCTCCCAGTGGGGTTTGACAGGGGACCTCAAGGTACACCTCCAGTGCTGGGTCGGGGAAACTCAGGCAACACCCCTGTACACCGGGGTTTGACCAGGGATCTGAGACTACACTCCCCTCCTGGTGCTGGGTAGGGGGACCTGAGGCTGTGCGCGCGCGCACACACACATGCACACACACACACACACACACACACACACACACACACTGCCACCTGGCAGGGCTGCATGGAGGACCTCAAGGTGTGCTTCCCATCCTGGTGCTTGGCTAGGGGACCCACAGTTTATATGTGTCTCCACAGGACTTGGCTGTACGTGGGAGGGGAATCTATTGCTTCTTTTTGAGTGAGGTTTTGTTATGTCTAGCGTATAGGTTTGGAAATGAAGGCTCAGAGGTTAAGCAATACTATTAAAGTCACACAATCTTTTAAGGGGCAAAATATGTTTGGAATTGAAGTATGTCTGACTTCATAATACCTCCCTCTATTCATTCATTCATTTATTCATTCATTTAAAAGAGTATTTATTCAGCAGAAACCGGTTTGGCTCAGTGGATAGAATGTCGGCCTGCGGACTGAAGGGTCCCGGGTTCAATTCCGGTCAAGGGCATGTACCTTGGTTGCGGGCACATCCCCAGTAGGGGGTGTGCAAGAGGCAGCTGATCGATGATTCTCTCTCATCGATGTTTCTAACTCTCTATTCCTCTCTCTTCCTCTCTGTAAAAAATCAATAAAATATATATAAAAAATAGAGTATTTATTCAATACCTATAATATAATAGACCCTATCCTATGTACACTATATTATTTTTACTTCTACATGAAGGTCTTAGGCCAAGCTTCTAGAATTGCCATTGGTTGACTGGAAGTTAGAACTAAGGGCATGGTGTTTGACAACTTCCTTTTTGAGTGCATGTGCCATTAATGGGAAATTCTGTCATACAATGGAAATAAAATTATTCCGAAACTGTACACATAGGTGCGGAGGGAGAATTTGTGATGCTCCTCAAAAAGGTTTGGTCTACTTAATATTTTACAAGGAAATATTGATTCTTACTTTTAATATATAATTATAATTATATTTTATGCCTCTATGTTTATATCACCATTTTGGAGACTATTGCTCCTGTATGCATAACATGAGAATTTTTCTATTGATTTTATGCATGATACAGATAACTTAGGAGGAGTAACCTCTGGAAAGTCTAAACATCTAAAAAGACCGTCTTTGATCTCCACATGCATGTGTCGTCTTACTAAGCATTTTTTTTGGAAAATTCCAGCAATCACTGCATTGCTCTTCTCTGTTCCCATAGCCCCTGTGCAATCAAGACTGTGCAATCAGAAGAATGCTGTTTTTGCTCATTTCAAAAGCACAAAGCAAGTTCTGTGTCTTCAAAAAGAACTCAGATTTTAAATTGCAATATTCAGACCACTCTTCTTCCATGCATAAAGTTTCTAATGAACTTAGTCATTGTCACCCCTTCCTTTATTATTTCGCTGTTGTTATAATTGGAGAGGGAGATTCAGTAAGGCATAATTTGTGGACATACCTGTGGAGAGCTATAAGGGAAAAGTGTGTATTTTCTCAGTCTACTGAAACTGAGCTTGTTGACACTTTGACAACATTGGGCCCCTGTGGATCATCAGCTTCGGAAAGGACTGTTAAAATTCTGACTGGGGTTGAAGGAAAAAAGTTTTTATAACCTCAGTGGCCACTATTACCTTACCTTTAACTAGTGAGCAGATTTGGTCAGAAACTAGGGGTTTGGAGATTTGTCTGACTGGAAATCAACCAATATAATTGAATACAAAACCAAATCAAGTTATTCTTTTCATATGTAGTTCCCAATCTATGATGTGTTTATTTGGGGAGTTATCAAATATTCCCAAGAGAATAACTTCGTGTGATGACATGACCCTGAGTGCCCCCAATGATCCATGACCCTTGCTATTTACGACTGTATGTATATCATACCACTTGAGTATGGGCAAGACCTGTTACTGGCTTCAAAGCACCAGAAGATAGCAAGGTGAAGGGATTTTGCAGCTGTAACTAAGGTCCCTAATCAATTGGTTTTGATTTGATAAAAGTGGAGATTATCTTGGGTTAGCCTGAATGAATTAGGCAAAAGCCCTTAAAAGAGGGACAGGACTTTCTCTGAAGTCAGAGAAACTCTCTCTTCAGTGTTGTCCTTGTAGAAAAAAAGCTGCTGTGCTGTGAGAGGGGCCCATGTAGAAGGCCATGGGGCAAGAAACTACAGATGGCCTTCAGGAGCTGCATATTCACCATCCAACAGGCAGTCTTAATCCTCCAATAACAAGGAGCTGCCAACAACCTGAGGGAGGTTGGAGGGGCACCTTTCCCTAGTTGAGCATCTGCTGAGACCACAGATCTGGCTTGTCACCTGGATTGTAGTCTGGTGAGATCTGAAGCAGAGGGCCCAGCTGGGCTGTGTCTGTAGGACTTCCAACCTATAGAAATTGTAAGCTATTAAAAGTGTTTGTTTTGAACTACTAAGTTTTGCGTATTTGTTAGGCATCAAGAGAAAATAAATACAATTGGCTTCAAGGGAGTTCTGTGTCTTCAAAAAGAACTCAGACATTTCCTAGGTGTTTCTTCTAGGAAGTGGTTTGTTACCATAGAAAGAAGAAAAATCAGGGTTATGCATGAGAATCAGAGATTTCATATTTACTGTATTAGAAATTAACTGCAAATAGAAGTCATCTGAGTAATGTTTGATTCCTTGTTCAAAGGACCACTTATTCTATCTCTCTATACAATGCCCAATTTGAAACTGATATTCAATTGGTATTAATTGAACTAGTTAACTGTTGAAACTAAACTTTTTTTTTCTATATCATCTCCCAAGCTAACTTAGATATCTCAGAACTACTAAATCATTTCTATACTTAAAAATATTATTTCTAATTTGCTCTCTGCCCCAATTCTCACCAAGCTCATCCAGGCTCTCATGTATTTCCAAGGATATTCTGAGTTTTTCCCCAACTCTCCCTGTTCTTGGAGTTCTATTTGTTCCTCCATCCACCTTGCAGCTTGGGCTGCAAAATGCTTCTTCAACCCCCTTTTCTTCAACAGCTTCCCCAGAGTCTTTAGCCACACTGAAGTGCTCATTCTTCCTTACACATGCTCTGCTTTCTCATCTTTCCATGTACAAGTGGTTCCTTTTTCCCAAAATGTTCCCACTACCCATCCCTCTCCTTCACCTGGCAAATCTGTCCTAATTCTTCTGGACACAGTTCAAACATTCTCTCAGGTTTTTTATCCTCTCCTTTTTCCTCCTTTCTACCTTTCCCTCAAAGCTCTACCCCCATAGACAGGGTTAGTTATTACCTCCTCACAGCTCCCATGGCAGTCACCTTTCATTCCATTATAAACAGTTACTATACCAGTATTATAATTTTTCTATTTCTAAGTCAAAATCATCATGCCTTCCACCAACTGTGAATCCATCAACGTGAAATATTGTTCCTCTCTGGATTCCACGTATGTTAGCACAATGATGAACACAAAAAGCAGAATTCTCAATATGTCTGTGTGGCTGACTAAAGGAATGAGTGATGTGTAGAGTGATTAGCTCCAAGGTGCAGGAGATTTGACTGAATCCTAATAACTTTCATTATGGACCATGCTCTTTAAAATTTGGCATAGACTAGGAATCACTAGAAATAAGAATGATGAACTTTACCAGAAGCTTCCAGAAAGAATCATTATGTTATACCCTGTCTTACACCTTTATTTTTAGCAATAAAATATATGAAATGAGAGAAATCATGGTCATGAGGGTCAGTGCTTTAGATTTTGACAGGTTGATGGCAGCTCTACCTTAAATCTCGAACTCATTCCAAATTCCTGAAACCTAATATCCCCTGTTAACATGGATTTTTCTCTCTATTTTATGATTTCCCCTATGAGGTGCTGGGTAATTTTTATATACCGAAATAACCACAACAAATTCAGTTCTGCTACTGAGAAATTTAGTTATTTTCTTTGTTATTGATGGTAAAATACCATCTGAAGATGTGAGAAGCATAAGGGACATTACAGTTTATTATATAGTATCAGTTACATGCCAAGCACCATGCTAGGCACTAAGGATGTAGAAATAAATATGATATGGTCCATGGCTTTGGAGAATATACAGGGTGATGGGCAAGAAATGAAAAAATAAACATTGACAACTTGGAGTGCAAAGTGCTGTGGTGCAGTGAAGCCTATGAATCAGTCATAGCCATTCACTCACACTGGGTTGGGGTGGGAGGTCATGCTGTCATGCAATTGAAGCCCAAAGAAGAAAAGTGATTTATCAATGGTCCCATGGTAATGATAGCACCAACTCTCTTAGTAGCCATATTCGGGTACTTTTTGATATTCTGCATTAGCTGCATACTATGATTTTGTAGCTTCTATGGGAAAGCTTGGGAACTCTGACTAGGGAATTATATTCAAACTAGAGGCCTGGTGCATGAATTCATGTACAGGTGGGGTCTAGATGGCCCACCCCAATGGGGGCTGATTGAGCCTGACTGGAGGGGAGGGCCAGCAGTAGGTTGGCCGCTGGCCCTGTCCCTGATAAGGGCCTGATTAGAGTGGGGCCAGCTGGGGGAAGGGGCCACGGGCAGTTGGCTAGCCATCCCTGCTCCTGATTTGGCTGGGGCCCACCGGGGGGAGGGGCTGCCCCCCCCATTGGGTCTTTTGGATGGCCGCAGTATGCATCATAGCAACCAGTCATTTTAGTCATTTCAGAGTTGGGATATATATATATATATATATATATATATATATATATATATATATATAAATTCATGCATAAAGGGGAAGGTCCCTCAGCCTGGCCTGCACCATCTTACAATCTGGGACCCCTTGGCAGATGTCCTGATGCAAGATTGAGCCTAAACCAGCAGTTGGACATCCATCTCACACTCGGGGACCACTGGCTCCTAAATGGTCGGTCGCCTGCCTGCCTCCCTGATCGCCCCTAACTGCTCCCCCTTCTGGCCTGATCGCCCCTAACTGCTCTCCCTTGCCAGCCTGATCGCCCCTAATCACCTCTGCCTTGGCCTCAGCCACTGTAGTTTTGTCTGGAAGGATGTCCAGAAGACATCCAGTCTAATTAGCAAATTACCATTTTATAGTATAGTCTATAGACCCAGTGCATAAAATTTGTGCCTGGGTAGGGTTCTTAGGCCTGGCCAGTGATCAGGGCCAATCTGAGGGGTGACTGGCAGGGTGATTGGGGGTGGGGGGCTCAGATAGCACCTACCCTGGCTAGTCTGGGGCCTACAGGCTGGGGGCAGCTTCTACACTGAAACTCTGCCCCTGGTGATCAGTGCACATCATAGAGACTGGTCATTCCACCATTCAGCCAATTTGTATATTAGGCTTTTTTATTATATAGGATAAGTTACAATCATGGAGTTCCTGGCACATGGAAGCCATAGGAATTGATACTTATAGTACAAACAGTATGTCAAGGAGCTGCAGCTTTAAAGCTTGACCAAGTGCTGGTACAAGCAACTAAGAAACAAAGTTCCAACCTTGAGCCTGAGTGGATGAAATACCAATTTTCAGGAAACTCAGCAACTCAAAAGTGGAGTCCCAAGCAAAATCACAAAAAATAATTTTTACAACTTTCTACTAGTTTGGGGGACTAACAATGCCCTGTCTGCATTGTTAGTCCCCAGATCATTGAATATGGTGTGGGCATAGAGTGGAGAAACCATAGGCCTTGGAGTGGCCAGGACTTCATTAAAATTCTGGGTCTCACATTTCCGAGCAGTGTTGTTTTGGGTTACTTATTTAATTATTTAATTTCTCTGTGCTTCAATTTCTGTACTTACAAAATGGGAATAATAATAACACCTATTTAAGAAAATTTTGAAGATTTAATAAGATTAAGTTTATAAGACCCCTTAGTGTACAGTAGGCACTCAAGTTGTAGCTGTTTTTCGGTATTTATTATTATTAAAATTTAGACATGGGTCTGATACATGTGATTTTGGATAGGTATCTAACACGCATTCTCTTGTGCTTAGTTTCTTCATTTGTACAATGAGTTGGTTAAATTAGATGACTCCTAAGGAGTATTTTCATTTCCAGCATTCTATAATTCTGCTGTTTAAATAAATATGATCCTTCATTATGTGTGGTCTTATTTTCAGCCTTATACCCACTGAGGCAGATTGAGTGGATGCTACTTTGTAAGGAAACAAAAACTCTGCCTTACTCAGTGCACAGGAGTTAGGGCAAAGATTCAAATGCAGCTCCTCTCATTTCAATTCTATTTGGGATTCTCACTGCAGAAGGTCACAATCTGCTGAACTCACTGACTCAGAACAAAGCTGAGTGGTTGGAAGGAAAAAAAAAGGAAAAGTCTCTATTTGAATAGCATTAAGGACAATGACTGCTCCAGGGTGTACTACTTCCCATAAGCCTTCATAGGGCTGCCAATCATTGTTGTATAAATCATGAGAGCTAAGTTTGACTGACTTTTCATTCCAAATTAAGCCCTGTGCTAAGGGCTATATATGTGTTATTTCACGGACTCCTTACAGCAACCCTGTGGAGTATTGTTAGCCTCATTACACAGGTGAAGAAAGTTTGGCAAAGAGGTTAAGCGACTTATCATGGTAGCACAGCATAAGAGTAGCAGAATCCAAATTTGAATCAAAGTCTGCAGAAGCTGAGGCTCCTCATCACTACCTAAGCTACATACTGTGGCTGGCAGTCACAAGGAGACAGAAAAACTTTAAATAGTGCAGACTCAAATATGGATGGGGACACTGAATCATTAAGAAAAATTTCCATTGGCTTCAGATTTTTAATTTGCCAAGATAATGTGTAATAAAATCTAAAATAATTCCCTTAAAATAGTCAAATGTTATTTTTTTTTAAAGTTTGGAAATAAGAATAAAAAAGATAAATTTAAGAAAGGTAAAAAATTTGAGACCTAAGCTCTAATTCTGGCTCTGTTGTTTGATTTTTGTTTTTATAATCTTTATTGTTAAGATTATTACAGATGTTCCTCCTTTCCCCCCCCCTCCCCCATTGCTCTCTCCACCCCTTTCTTTCCCATCCCAGGACTTCACCACCCTATTGTCTGTGTCCATAGGTAACTCATATTCATATATTTGTTTAATCTCTTCCTGCCCTCCACCCGTCCCTCTGAGAACCATCCATCTGTTCCATTTCCATTCCTCTGATTTTATTTTATTCACCAGTTTAACCAGTTTATTCTGTTCATTAGATTTCTTATTCGTTCACTTTGATTTTTAGATTCAGTTGTTGATTTATATGTATTTGTTGGCATTTTGTTGTTCACATTTCTGATCTTTTTCTTCTTCCTCTTCTTAAAGAATTCCCTTCAACATTTCATATAATATTGGTTTGGTGGTGATGAACTCCTTTAGCTTTTTCTTGTCTGTGAAGCTCTTTATCTGACCTTTAATTTTAAATGCTGTCTTTGCTGGGTACAGTAATCTTGGTTGTAGGTCCTTGTTATTCGCCACTTTGAATATTTTTGTCACTCCCTTCTGGCCTGCATATCTGTTGAGAAATCCCTGACAGTTGTATTGGCATTCTCTTGTAGGTAACTATTTTTCTCTTGCTGCTTTTAAGATTCTCTTTTTGCCTTTAGCCCTTGACATTTTAATTATGTGTCTTGGTGTGATCCTCTTTGGGTTCCTCTTGTTTGGGACTCTGCACTTCCTGAACTTTTACTCTTATTTCTTTCACCAGGTAGGGTAAGTTTTCTGTCATTATTTCTTCAAATTGGTTTTTAATATCTTGCTCTCTCTCTTCTTCTGGAATCCCTGTAATGCTAATGTTGGTATGCTTGAACTTGTCCCAGAGGCTCCTCATACTATATTCATATTTTTGGATTTTTTTTTCTTTTTGCTCTTCTGGTTCAGTGTTTTTTTCTTCCTCATATTTCAAATCATTGATTTGATTTTCAGAATCCTCTATTCTACTGTTGAACCCCTGTATATTATTCTTTATTTTAGTCAGTGTATTTTTAATTTCTGACTGGTCCTTTCTCATTTTTTGGAGGTTTCTAGAAGATTCTTGAATAACCTTATAACCATGTTTTTGAACTCTATATCCAGTAGTTTGCTTTATTCCATTTCTTTCATTTGTGACATGTTTCTTGTCTCCACATTTTGGCTGCTTCCCTGTGTATGTTTCTATATATTGTGTAGAGCTTCTATGTCTCCTTAAGTTGGTAGAGTGGCCTCGTATAGTAGGTGTTCTATAGGTCCCAGTGGCTCAGCTTCCCTAGTCACCTGATCTGGGAGCTCTAGGTGCACCCCTTTGTGGGATGTGAACACAGTTTTGTTGTAGTTGAGACTTGATTGCTGTTGGTATCACTGGGAGGAATTGACCTCCAGGCCAATTGGCTGTGAAGATCACCTGCAACTATGGTGGGAAAGCTGCTGTGCAGGAGACACCCTATGGAGAAGGACTTGCTTCAGTGATGCTTTAATTAATCTGGCATGGTCTGAATACTGACCACTGGGTGCACTGGCTCTTGGGTCTCCAGGGAAGTGCAAAGTCAGTCACTGCCATGGGTCACCCAACAGGAGCTAAAGATGAATCTGAAGATTATTCCTCTTTGTATCAGTTTTGGAAATTCCCAGATGAGGCCCAGCAAGGCAGACTGATGCTAGTGCTAGGTCTTGGGCCTTTTATTGATATGTTTGGGGCTCCCAGAACCAGCTACAGCTTGTTTAGCATGTTTTATTTAGCCTAAGCAAGGACAGGCCATTCATATGCAAAAGCAGCTGCACACAGATTGGGTGGGAATGTAAATTGGATGAGGCTGGGTGTTAGGGAATCACCAGGGCTGAGAAAACACAATTGGCTTCCAGTCAGCCCTGTGACCAGGGAGGTCCTAGCATAGGAACAATGATCCCTGTGACCACTTCCTTCTGGGAAAAAGCTGCCCGGAATTCCTGCCCCAATGCCAGACCATCCACTTCCTCCTGGTATGTGTCTGTCTCTCCCAAAGCCTCGCCCTGGTGCTGGAGCTCAGAGGAAGCAGGATCTTGTAAGTTCAGTTCATGATGCTGGTCTTTTAAGAGAAATAGCTGGTTCTCCAGCAGCCTCTGTGTCACAGTCCACAATGGTTTTTACAGCCTGTGTTCTTACTGCCCATAAGGACTTATTTTCCCAGCTCTGGGACCCTGGGCTAGGGGTCTGATGTGGGGTTGGGACCCCTTCCTCTAGGAGGCCTCAGCCAAGATGATGTTCTAATAAAAAAAGCAGCACACGTGGGTCCCGGACCATTCTTGCCTCCAAACCTCCTAGTAGTCTTAGTGTGCTTTCTTCTTTACTTCTCTCATTTTAGGGTTTCCATTCTGTCTGCTTTCCAGCAGTTCTGGATAATGGTTGTCCTGTTTTAGTTGTAAATTTGATTTGGTTTTAGGAGTCGGGGAGTACAGGCATTTACCTCTGCCGCCATCTTCCTGTGTTTTTTTGTTTTGTTTTTTAACTGTCCTAGCAGACTTGAGCAGAGCCTTTTCCCTATCTGGGCCTCAGTTTTTCTACTTCCATCAGGAGAGGAATAAGTTGCTCAGTTCTTCTTTTGTTTTAATGTGCATGTGAATCACCTGAGTATCTTGTTAAAATGCAGATTCTGATTCAGCAGGTCTGGCGTAGGATCTAAGATTTATCATTTCTGTCATCTTCTCAGGTGATGACAACACTGCTGGTCTAGGGACTAGGCTTTGAGTAGTGAGAGGCTAGATCACCTCAGATTTAAGTTTAAATCCAAGGTATTATAGTAAGTTCCAAATTGCTAAGCAAACAAGGATTGTTAATTTCCTTTCTATGGGACAGTGAAATTTCTCCAGTTGTAGCTTGTATTCCTGCTTCTCATGCTTAACTTTTTCTGTCTCAAATACAGTTGAAGTCCCCTGAGTGTGGAGCTTATAGGCTTTGCCTACGTGAGGCTGTCCTAGGAGATGGAAAATGGCTAGCCAATCTTGCACGCCAACATGGTGAGTCTTCTGGAATCCCTGGTATGGACTATGTTCTCTCCTTTGCCTGCCAGCTTAAAATCCATCTTTTGCCATGGCACCATAAAGCACTTTTGGATGTGATATGGGCTGTGGCTCACCTACTGCTGTCAGGAAGGGTTTTTATAAGGAGAAGTCAGTTCCTGCTTTCCTTGTGGAAACCAAGCATGTCATTTCTGCCACTTGTTTAGTTAGCAGAGTCAGAGAGCATTGCTCAGACTCCATTTCCCCAGCACACTTGCAGTGGGCCAGGCAGCCTGTTCCCATCCTCCTCAGAGTGAGGTTTTTCTCTCCTTGTTAAAGAACTCTTTGGTAAGTAAAATATCTGCTAGAAAAATAGGACTCATTTCTACATAAACCTAAATTATTTTGGAAACCTGATACCATTCAAAGCTTAGGGATATTTTGATGCAATCAATTTCAAAATTCTATAATTCTATGAATAAATATTTAATGGATCTTAAATTGTCTTGTTCTTAATTGATTTTGATTTCTTTTATGTTTGGCACATTTTCTATTTTGATTTTCTCCCCTTTAACTAAGTATTCTAAATGAGGTCTTTGCTCAGTTTCCATAATTTCCCGTGTCTATTTCCTATGATGGAAATGTTCAGTGTTTAGCAGAATCCTCTTCATGAGTGATGTTGATTTGCAGAACTTTCTACTTTTTGAGCTAGTCTCATTAAAGTGCCCATGTGGTAGTCTTATTGCACTAAAGTCAAAATGTCCACAGAGTGATGGTCCCACTGGAGGCCCTAGGGGAGAATCCATTTCCTTAACTTTTATAGCATGGCTCATGGCTCCTTTCCTCCATCTTCAAAGCTAGCAAAGGAGAGAAGAGTCACAACCTCCTATTGCATCACTCTGACTTCTTTTTCCTCTCCCACTTTTAAGAACATTTTTGATTAAATTAGGCCAAACTGGATAATCCAGGATAAAATCTATCTTATTATTCTTTTTTATTTTTATATTATAATTATTATTATTAATTTAATCATACCTAAAAAATCCCCTTTTTCATGTAAGGTACCATATTCACATTTTCCAGGGATTAGGACATGAACATTTTAGAGAGGGAGGCATTGCTTACTCACATCTATACCTTCTCGAGGTGGAGTACTTTAGTTCAGTTGTATTGTTTGCCTCCACATGATCCATTCTTTCTTCTATCAGAAAGAGTTCTGAGTTTTGATTGTTGATTAAGTCTTTTGTTGTTAACCCTCACCCAAGGATATTTTTCCCATTGATTTTTATGGGGAGAAAAAAGGGGGCAGGAGAGACAGAGAGAGACATCAATGTGAGAGAGATATACCCTTTTTCCCCGAAAATAAGAGTGTCTTATATTAATTTTTGCTCCCAAAGATGTGCTAGGTCTTATTTTCAGGGGATGTCTTATTTTTTCATGAAGAAGAATACGGTACACATTTATTGTTAAATGAAAATAAAGGAAATTTATTACCTGTATACGGTACGGTAGTACGGTAGTTGTCAACACAAACCAGACAAACTGTGAATCCTACAGTATCAAGAATTTACTCATTTATTCAATGACAATCATGTCATCATCTTCTGGAACATCATCATAACAATCCAATTCCTGAATTTCCTGGTGAATTTCTTGTGACTCCATTTCTTTTAGAATCAGTGGACCAAATCTCTCATGTTTAGCAATAGCATTCTGAGACAGAGCCTGGGGGGGGGGGGGAGACTTATTTTTGGGAAGATGCCTTATATTTCACTCAGAAGGAAACCTGTAAATAGGTCTTATTTTAGGAGGATGTCTTATTTTCGGGGAAACACAGTATCTACTGGTTGCCTCCTGCATGCACCCTGACAGGGATAGGGATCAAACCTGCAACCAAGATGCATGGCTTTGACTGGAATAAAACCTTTTAGTCCAAGACTGCAGGCCAATGCTCTAACCACTTAGAAAAACCAGCTAGGACTGTTGATCTACTCTTAATCCGTGGAGTCTGAGGGGAGTTTTGCTGGAAATAAATCAGTTTAACTAAAAGAGAGATGTTGACAGGAAGCCAGGAAGGCTGGTCAACAACCTTAATTGCTCTAACCACTCACCCTTTAGTTGAGACATTGTTAGCTGAAGCAGCCTCCACCTTGTTTGTCCCATGTAAGTTTCTGTTATTTCTTGCCTAACATGTTTTCCCCAAAGCCTCAATCAAAGGGGATGGCAGGGCCAGAGCAGGGAGTAGTTCTCCCACTAGAGTTGGACTACCGCCTGGCCCCCCATATCGCCAAATTGAATTTCTTCAAGTCTCAAGTCCTTTCCTTTGTGTGCCACCATTCTCCAGAACCCGAACCCTGAAGAACCCTGAATTGGAACTCTTCCCACGTGGGACGTGAGTTTCCTATATCTGGCGACCATGGAGGGACTTTTGGAGGAGAAGGTATTTTTCGCCTAAGAGTGAAGGAGGGAAAAAAATTACAGTGAGAAAAGGTGTGGAAAATTCAGCAGAAAAAGGTGAGGGAAGTTCACCATACACAAAAGCCCACGGCCAGCTGCAGAGTCGCAAACTGTAAGTAGGGTAGGAATGTCTTTTTCAGCCAGGCTAATGGGGAAGAATTAGGTTATAAATATAAAGTAAACTTTATTATAGAATTTTGGTTTGTATGCTTAAAGAATGTGGTTTCTTGTTCAAATTAAAATCTTAGTTTGTATTTGGAATTTAAAATCTGTAATTAGAAATGAAACTCCACTGCTGAAACTGCCTTTGGTGCAGAGAAATTCAAAGTTGGCAGGAGAGGGCAGGGCTATCTGCTCTCCTGCAATGAGATTACTCAATGCTTTGTTTAAAAATTATAAAAGAACTTACAAAATGGGTATTATCTCGGCCAAATTGGGTGCTAGTTATTACTTCAGAAAGCGAAAAAGAAAGAAAAAAATTGAGATCTGTCTTTATTAAGCATGAAAAAAATGTGTGGCCAGATCTGTTGCTGAAACTTCTGAAGTAAGCAGGATATGGGGAAAGGGAGAGACAGGTGGCAATCCAATATGGAAGACCACTCTCCCAGTAAGCTAAGGAATGTGGTAATTTGCATTTGAATAGCTAATTATATAAATAAAAAAATAAAGTTTAAATTTACCTCATAAAAAAATCTAGAGGACAGAATTGAAGCTCTTAATTGATTATGTCTTGTATTTTTCTTAGAAATGTAAAGTGTTATTAATCTAGGACATGCAAAATATATTTGACTTGCCAGCTTTAATAGTTCAAAGTGCAAATTAAATGGGGAGAAATTACATAGTTAAAATGTGTTTTCTCTAATAATTTGGAGAATTGTTCATGTAACCCAGGCCTAGACTAATCAGCTCTCCGCCATACCATGACCATCTTTGCATTGGCTTTGCTCAGTGAATTCTTAAATTTTATTGATTTTGGTTTCAAAAATATAAGAAGTGAACTTTCTTGTCAAGAGATCATAAATAATAATGTTTAAGAGGCTCTGGAATTGGACAGATCTAAAAGGAAAGTGTACCTCTGCTGTGTAGCAGCTAAGTAACTTTGGACAAGTCACCTCAACTCAATGGGCCCCTGGTTCTTCATGTATAAAATGGAGATAATAATACCAGTATCTTGAGGTTGTTGTAATGATTAATTAAGACTATGTGCCTGGCACTTCCGGCCACACTACATAAATGGTAGCTGATGTTATTATTGGCTTACTTAAGCTGTCCCCCACATTAGCATATCATCCTTGTAAAGGCTTTCCAAACCCAGTGTGTGTACTGTCTTCTCATTGATGATATATGAGAGAAACAAGAATTTACTTTATTAGAAGATTATATTTGTTATGTGCATTTTTTAGCTCATATTGTAGGCTAAAAGCCAATCCTTAGTTAATAGTGCTTAGAAAACCCCCCAAAATATGCTAGTGCTGAGAGAATATAGTTGTCTAGGAAGATGCCTTGTGTCTGTTCACAGATCTTGGCATTTCTCTAGTTCTTATTAATCCTCCACTGAGACTTTTAAATCAGGTTTAATTTTTAAGATAAAAGTAGAAATAAATTCCTAGCATTGCGTGTAAATAACCAGGAAAATGCCTTATATCCTAATAGTTTAGCGCAATGAACAAAATTTATGAACCTGTCAGGAATCATATACTGGATTCCACAAATTTGTATCAGTCTACACTGTCCACAGGTCCTAAAATTCAATATGGTTTTGGAGAGTCTCAACATTTGGAAGTGCAGCAAAATCTAGTCCAAAGGAAGATCAGAGACCTCAGAGTACATGTGCGGAAAGCAGTATCTCTTGGCCACTGGAAAGGCACACAAATTCTCAAGTGCTTCTGTAGAAGAAAACTCTGGGGAAGAAATGTTACCCTAGAAACTCAGCTCTTCTCCTTGGAATAAGAATCCCAGAGCATTTTTATACCTAATGAATATTTTTGACACTATTTCTGTGAACTAGCTGTGGTGTCAGGTTTCCCTTAAATTTTCTGTAGTCTCATCTTATATATTTACATGAGTTGTGATGTCAGAAATAGAGGATTTTAGATGTATAATATGTGTCTTTTAAAGGCTTGGTCATAAAAATTGTTGAGAACTTAACAGTTACATGAGATATGGATGAATTCAGGAATTGGATAAGTGGTACCAGAAGATTGAGAACCTCTCAACATGGGACCTGAGCTGTAATATTCTTTGAACTTCCAACTCCAGCACACAAAACAGCAATTATAGATTGACACTGAAAATATATTTGTTGAATGGATGGATGAGCAGACAAATGGATTGAGAGATGAAAAAAGAATTATCTTCACTTGTTCCATACCTTTGCAATATATATATACTCCACCCCCAATATCCTAGAAACTTCTTGAGAGCACCTATGTATATCTAGCATGGGGCACAGAAGGACTAGATACAAATTGACACTACTGGGAGTCTGTCATGTACTCTTATTTGGGAGATGTGAAGGTTAGGATCTGACATTCTGGGCATGGGGGTCAGGGTCAGAAAAGGGCTCTACCCCTGAGCAGATGGGGTAGAAACTAAACAGTGTACCAGTAACAGTGTACCATTTAAACATTTTTATTTAAGAAATACTTGGCCTGTGTGTGTGTGTGTGTGTGTGTGTGTGTGTGTGTGTGTGTATATACTGTAAGGAGTTGCCTGTCAAATGAAAAGGTTAGTGTCCCCCCATGTTGTTCAAATCAGTGGTGCTATCTATTAAATATCACTGGAATCCAGTTCCCTGTTGCTCACTGGAATCCACCACTCCCTGCACTCTATTTAAGACCGTGCATCTTTGCTGAAAGTATTTTTTACTGCATTTGGGATGTAAGGCATTTTTTCCCCATAAAAAAAGATAAAATCATGGAAAATAAAAGGACATAACAGAAATTAAAAATACTTTATAACATTTAAAATGTGTGTAGATTCATGGAAATACTGTGCAGATAACTGATTTTATTTTGTGGATTTTATCTAAGTACTTGCCTTTGTCCTTTGGATAATATGGGTTTAACTCTGTGCCCTAAAAGAAGGCCCTCAGCTTCTCTTTCTCCTCCCAATGTAGTGTGTTTCAAAATAAGAAATCAATTCTTGGGGCAAATCATCATCATCAGAAAGAAATGCTATTTTGAAAAGTACCACTAGTAAGTCTCCTCCTCACTGTATAGGCTATTATGAGAGCTAACTAACATTTATATGGAATATAAAAATGGGAGTAACTGCATAAGTTTTATTAATGGAGGAATGAAACCAACAAAACTGCCGAAACCGGTTTGGCTCAGTGGTAGAGCGTCGGTCTGCAGACTGAAAGGTCCCGGGTTCGATTCCGGTCAAGGGCATGTACATTGGTTGCGGGCATATCCCTGGTAGGGGGTGTGCAAGAGGCAGCTGGTCGATGTTTCTCTCTCATCAACGTTTCTAGCTCTCTATCTCTCTCCCTTACTCTCTGTAAAAAATCAATAAAATATATATTTTTTTAAAAACTAACAAAACCAAATTGTCAACAAGCTATTTTATCTTTTTTTTCCCCAACAAAATGACTTTTTGACAAATTAGTCATTTGGCAAAAACTTTTATGAAAAAAATGCTTGCAGCAAAGATGTCTGTGCCAAAGATGATACAAGGAAAAACACCTGAAACCAATTAAGATCCTCTACAACCCTCTACCTGTGTCCATATTGCTCCTCTTCAATTCACAATCAGCAAGCAGTAATACTTTTAAAATATATATATTTTATTGAATTCAGAGAGGAAGATAGAGGGACAGCGAGATAGGAACATCAATGATGAGAGAGAAGCAATGATTGGCTGCCTCCTGCAGGCCCCACACTGGGGATCAAACCCACAACCTGGGCATGAGCCCTGACCTGGAATTGAACCATGACCTGGTTCATAGGTTGATGCACAACCACTGAGCCATGCCAGTAGGGCAAGCAGTAAGCTTTTAAAAAGAAATCAAGTTATTTCACTTACCTGTTTTAAAAGCCTTCAGTGATCCCCATTTGCTACTGGATAAAGCCCTAATGTGACTTACAATTTCCTTTCAGTTCTGGTCCTTGACTACCTCGATGCTGTCCACGTCATCCTTCTCCATCTCTACCTTTATCCTATATTCTAGTCGCAAAGAACTATATGCTATTCTGACACTTTGCTCTGCCACGTTGCTTTAGAAAATGCTGGGAGTTTAAACATGGATATAGAGTGGAGCCTCAGCTCTCATCCTGAACTTGCATACAGATATCCTGACCCCCAGATATACTCGTTGCTCTAGTTACATCCTACTACTCGCTGTTCACTGACCAGACTAAAGGTTTCCAAAAGCTCACAATCTAGCAGAGGAGGTTAAGACTTAAACAAATAATTAGACAATAATGAGGTAAATGTTTCAGTGGAGGTTGGAGCCAATTACTAAAGAATATAGGCAGGGTAGCTGTCAATTATGTCAGTGAAATCCACAGGGAATAGACAGCATTTGAATTCAGCCTTGAAGGATGACAAGGAAAAAGTTTGTTAAGCACATAGGTGTTTAGTGTTACTTCAAACCTGCTTTCAAAAAAATGTATTACAGACATTCTGCCTCTAATTGTGTTTCTACTGCTAATGTGCCCAATCTTTGAAGTAAGAGTTTGCTGAGTAATAGGTAATTTCAATTGAGCAGCTATCTAAATTATTATCGTTCCCAATTAGTGGCGATTGAATGAATGAGACTTTATTAGTGCAAATGGGAGGAGGACATAGGTGACCCAGGGAATGAATCAATGCTAAGAAGGAAATGCTCTGACCTGGCCTTCTATGCTTTTGTCTTGCCTTGTATTTTAGGTCACAGCAACAATAACTGCTTTTTTAAAAAAAAAAAATATGTCTAATAGGTTTTATTGTAGTTATTTCTGGTGAATTTATTTTCACTCCTGGTCATGTTATCTCCTTACTTTGAGGTACACTGCCTCCCTGGAAGTCAATTCCTTCATCTGAATAGTGAAAAGGACTAACTAAATCTGCTGTGTTCACCCAGTGTATCATGGATACAGTAGACCCACTCAAGGCCACTCTGTGCCTCCATTTCAGTCAGAACATATACAGTTTGTTTGTTTTTCCCCCTGTGGTAACTCATGTTTCCTTAGAAGGTGACTTTGATTTGTTGGCTTTTCAACTTCTATTGTGGTGTAAGCTGTAGACAGTAAACTTCACAAATCTCAAGTGTATAGCTTAGTGAATTTTTACAAAATGTACACACCCCTGTAGCTACTTCCCAGATCAAGATATAGAACATTTCCATCTCCTCAGAGATTCCTTTGTGCCTCTTCCTGGTCAAGCTCCAAAACTACCCTTCCACCTCCTGTCTGCCACCCGTAAGGTAGTCACTGTTGCAACTGGAATTACCAAAGTTTTGTTAGGCCTGTTCTTGAATTTAATATCCGTGGAATCAATTGACATGTATTTATTTGTTTCTTATTTCTTTTGCTCAACACAGCATCTGTGAGATTCATCCAAGGCATTTCCTGAAGAAGTAGTCCATTCTTTTTCAGTGTTGAGTACTATTTCAGTATTTTGTTGTACGGATATATCATAGTTTATTTAGTCACTTTGTTGTTGATGGGCATTTGGGTTGTTTAGAATGTGTGGCTATGATGCATAAAACTTCTATGAACATTCATGTACATGTATTTGGTGCACATACTTTCTGGAGAGTGATATAGATGATAATAAACCTTTTCATATCCTCTTGGTGTGTAGGTGATTTCATCCATCTTAAATTCAATCGAAATTTGGGAGTGAGGTCCATTGTACTTCTGAGCTGGCCACAGAATCTGTACTTTCTGGAGTATGATCATGTGGATGCATTAGGGAGCCTTTATAGGAGGGTTTGAGAAGCTCCCTGGAAAAGAACTCCTTTTAGGAAAAGTAATATTTTAGGGGAGATAGTTTATTCAAAGACAATAGGTTGCTGATTCCAGAGGATAATGACTTCAATAACAGTGTAGTATCTGCCATTCCAATTGTCTTCTGGCCGAGCTCCTATGAATTCTACATAATTCTTCTGGGAGGATAGAGTAGCCAAGAATCTAATGAGTTAAAAAGAGCTCTTTTTAAAAAAGAGCTTTTTTGCTTTAATGAGGGATATTGGAAAGTTTTCATCCAGCATGGTGACAGTGATGACAGCAGTAGTGTTTCATTACAGATGTTAAATGACCCAGAGAGTGACATGAACAGCGGTAGTCATGGCCTTCAGCCCATAACATTGGCATCAGATCTCTTTTCACAAACATTTACATCAGTGACCTTTAGCATAATCAGACTCTGTACAGTAGCAGAAATACCTATAGAGAGCAGAATGTTTGCTCTGAATTTAGCTTTGCTGAGTTAGAATCTTGACTCAACTACTTCCTATTAAGGGCAAGATTATTTATCAGAGCCTCAGTTTCCTTATATGGAAGAAGGAGAAAATAATAGTATCAGTAGTCACAGTATTTTTAAGGATTAAATAAGCTTTAAAGTTATAAATGTGAATCACTTAGTACAGTGACTAGTACATAGTATACACTTATTAAATGGTGGGTCTTACTATTAATTTCAACTTTATATTAATGTCACCACCACCTTTGGTCCTGTCAGAGACCAGAAGCATAGCTATTATAAGCCAAAGAACTGAAAAGAAAAAAAGTGGCATTTTGTTCATTCATCAGAGTATCTGTAAGAGAATGAGACTCTTCCTGGGGATTCCTCTAATTACTAGTATTTAAAAGGAATGAGAAGTTGTCTGGAACTATTTTGAGGCTGTCATTTTTCCTGTAGCCAGGGGAGGCCTAAGAAGCACTGGTTATAGTAAATGGGCTGGTGAGATCAAGGGCTGTGGGACACTTTCATTTGGAGGCTTGAAAGGTAGAATATTACCCCTTTTTTGTTTATTTAAGGGTTGTTTTATTTAGCTGATCTCAAATGGAACCTATGAGACCTAATGGTTTCAAGCTGCATTAATTTGTTTCTTTATTAAAATGAAGTGCTAATTTTCAGAGTTTTGACATTTGGTGAGTGCCTCCCCATTTTTTTTCTCCTTTCCAGACACTATCTATGGCCCTGCATTCCACCCTTGTTAGGCAGCCTGCTCTTTGAGTAGAGGGTCCCTGCTTCATACTTCTTTTTATCTTTAGAAGCTAACTCAATGATAAACACTTGTTTGGTACTTAAATATTTGTTGGATGAATGAATGCATTACATGGAGTACCAGGTTCATATCCATGAACAATGCCATGGAAAATAATAAAAAGTAAAAGGAGTTATTAATAAGTGGTTGGTCACTGACACTTCTCAGTATTCAGTGGCAGATGCATACAGAACCACCCTTATATTGATTGCTGTTATTCCTATCAGATTAATAATTTCAAATTACAGCATTAACTTGCTAGAGTGGCTCTTTTTCAATTCTAAAGAAACAAAAGGAGGACATCAGAATACTTTCTGGATATATAGCATTAAAGGCCCTCACTTGTAGGATATTTACCAGATCTGTGAATGTGGGCAGGGCTCACATGACCATTCATTGGCTACAAATGCTGTATTTCTCTAACATAATACAGAAAATGTATTTTCAGAAGGAATCAAAAACATTTCCTTACCAGAACGGACTTCTCATTTCAACCTCTGATAAGGGGCAAATTGCCAGTTTGAATTAGGGTGTGTACCTTCATGGTCAGGGAAACACTAGGCCTCTTTTACTTCCTTTCCCATTCTTTGTGTGTAACTGCAACTGAAGGAGTTTGTTTTGTCTTAGATTATTCTTGTCCTTGAGTTCAGAGGAAATTCCTTATGGGTTGGCTGCACTGATGTGTCAGAAAATGCCAGAGGGCATCTAAAATAGTTCTCTCTGGCCTCTTCCTCTCTGGGGACTGGTGAATTATCTGAATTTCCTACCAAGGCTCAAACAGGAGTGGGAGAAAGAAGACCCAAACAACTCCATCTTAGGGGATGGGCCAGAGACAGAGAAAGGAAATATGCCCAAGTCTGTACTTGAGCAACACTGATCCAGAGAATATCTCTGAGATCCAAGTTAATTGTGCATTAACAATGGTTTAAAGGCTTCCTGCTTCTGTTTAAGTGAACATTGTACGTTATCTGCTTTTCAAATTACTTTGGAAACAAACTCAAGTAGTAAGCATCATCATAGCTTGGGTCTGGTCTAGAGTGCATTAGCTTTGCCATTGCCCTGCTGATTTAATTGGCCCAGTAAGCATGCTTGAGGTGGTTGAGATAGTAATTAAAGTTGTGGCGCCTGGAAAATCCTCCGTCTGTTATTATAATTTTTCTAAAATAAACTGTCCTAGCTCTCTAAATTTGTGGGGCTAATTAGAGCCTAATTAAAGTTACTTGTTTCTATTTTAAAATCTGCCCACTGAGTGAGCCGAAAGGCAGGAGGGAACATATTTTTAAAGTGACAGTTCTAAAAATGCTTTCCACCCTGGTCCCTAAGCTGCATTGCTCTGATTCATGCACTGATTTATTACCAATGAAAATGATGGCCTGTCTCCTTCTTCACCGCAGCTCTGCTCCCAGGGCCCCTCCTATTTAGCTGTGTGAAAGGATTTGTTTAATGAACAAAGGACCCTTCTTTGTTATTTATCTTCCAGCTGGAGAAGCTGACCATGGCATTCAGAAGGGAAGTCTTCTAGAAAAAGGCATGTGACAAAATCTGGAGCAGAGACCAGGAATCTGTACAAGTTTGGTTTTTTTTTTGTTGTTGTTGTTGTTTTTTTTTTTTTTTTTTTTTTTTTTGTGTGTGTGTGTGTGTGTGTGTGTGTGTGTGGTGTGTGTTTTCCCCCCTATAGAGGTATATTTTTTTATTTGGGTGAGAATATTAAAGATATTACCAGAAAACAATTGTTATTTCACAGTTCATGATATTTAGATAGAAGAGAGAACATTTCCCAAAAAATGATGACTTTTTCTTAAGAACAAAACATCCAGCTGCTTTTATATTGATATAAATATATACATTTCTGAGTAATTAGGCATGTGTTTAAGAGTTAAAAAACTTTTTTTAAATTCTCAGTTAATGTAAAAATCCTCTATGATATCAGTACAGTTTTGAATCAAAAGAATTAAGGATAAGAGTATTTGTTGAGGACTTACTGTGTACTAGATCTGGTTCTGACCAGCTTGTACTCCCTTTCAAATTTGAGGCTCACTGCAACCCAATAAGCTAATTATTTGTATCATATACAATATTTTAATGGTGAAGAAACAGAAAGCAAACAAGGGTGAAATCAGTTACCTGTTTTTTTCACATCTGTAAACAAAGGAGGAGGGATATCTTTCAACAATAAAGATTTTTAAAAGGTAAGGACAAACTCTTGGCACTCTGATGTAATCTCTCCTTAAAAGTTGTGACTAAGGTAATAATACTGCCTCCCGACCCCCTGCTTCAGACTTTTGTAAAATAGATTTCTCCCTTCTTTGCTTATTTTGCTTAGCATAATGCTTTCCAGTTCCATCCTTGCTGTTGCA
Organism: Pipistrellus hanaki; assembly: GCF_964339955.1. NCBI lineage: Eukaryota > Metazoa > Chordata > Mammalia > Chiroptera > Vespertilionidae > Pipistrellus > Pipistrellus hanaki. The sequence continues at coordinate 15,528,327 of NC_140524.1, read as the reverse complement.
AATGGTAAGAATCCCTTCTTTTTTACAGAAGTGTAGTATTCCATTATGTAGATGTACCACAGTTTTTAATCCACTCATCTGCTGATGGGCACTTAGGCTGTTTCCAAATCTTAGCTATAATAAATTGTGTTGCTATTGAACATAGGGGTGCATATATCCTTTATGATTGGTGTTTCTAGTTTCTTTTTATTCTTTATTGATTAATGTATTACATATGTGTCCTTATCTCCCCAATGCTACCCCCACTCATGCCCTCACCCCCCTGGTGTCTGTGTCCATTGGTTAAATTTATATGCATGCATATAAGTCCTTTGGTTGATCTCTCTCCCTTACCCCTACCCTCCCTTACCTCCCCTCTGAGGTTTGACGATCTGATCTCATTTCTAGGAAACTAGGAACACCAATGATAAAGAATATATAGTATGTACCCCTATGTTTATAGCAACACAATTTACCATAGTTGAGATTTGGAAACAGCCTAAGGCCCATCAGCAGATGAGTGAATTAAAAAACTGTGGTACATCAACACAATGGAATACTACGCTGCTGTAAAAAAGAAGGAACTTTTACCATTGGCAACAGAGTGGATGGACCTAGAAGCATTATGCTAAGCAAAATAAGCCAGTCAGAGAAAGATAAATACAACATGATCTCACTCATATGTGGGAAATAATGAACAACATATACTGATGTCCAAAAACAGACCCAGAGACAGAGAAGCATTGATCAGACCATCCATTTCTTTTCTGTCATTTCATTGGTAGTATATAACAAAGCAGTGGAGTTTTGCACATTGGTTTTGTATCCTGCAACTTTCCTGTGTTTGTTTATTGTTTCTAATAGTTTTTGGTGGATTCTTTAGGGATTTTTGTATACAGCATCATGTCATCTGCAGAAAGTGACACTTTTACTTTTCCCTTCCCAGTTCAGGGCATCAATCTCAAGGTCATGTGAGTACAGGGTTGTCACCTGAAAGTGAGTGCCTCCTTAAATTGCACACTTGGTGCCTCATTTTCCTTACTCTAGTAAGGAAAGAAGTCACATATGCCCCAGTCACTAGTGCTACGTACACCTTAGCACATGTTTTTTAAAAACATTTTCTGAAGGTCTATTCCTCATCATAGATTCTAGTTGTGGCTTAATTTAAATTTTGATATTTGTTCATTGTCTAGACTTTGCTAGATTACCATAGTGGTTACCACCCAAGTAGAAATCTCAGCTTATAAGCAAAATAAAAATAGTTGCAATTTATTGATTGCCTACTGAAAGCTAGGTCTGTAATTAGCTACTTTGAATACATTATTTATAATCACTACAACATACCCTTCCTACTTAGGGGAACTGGTACTCAGAGAAGTACAAGTCAGTTAAACTCCAGATTCATTGCAGAACTAGAAAAGATTGTTTGTAATAGGAAGGAGTTTGGCTGGCCTATTGCCTTTGGCTGTTTGATTCATTTAGAAATATTTTAAGTGAAGAGAGGAATGAAAGACAGGAAATTTTCCCTGATCACTTGGTAAGAAATTACATTGAAGTGCTTGAGTAAGTTTACACTTAAGCAAATGTATGCTAAGTAGCTATATTATGAGTGTGCTATGAAATATATTAGTACTGTGGTCAGCAAACTGTGGCTTGCGAGCCACATGCAGCTCTTTGGCCCCTTGAGTGTGGCTCTTCCACAAAAATACCATGGCCTGAGCAAGTCTATTTTGAAGAAGTGGCATTAGAAGAAGTTTAAGTTGAAAAAATTTGGCTCTCAAAATAAATTTCAATTGTTGTACTGTTGATATTTGACTCTGTTGACTAATGAGTTTGCCGACCACTGTATTAGTAGAACTGACCCACCCATCCATCTCTTCTTAGATTAAATAGTCACTTTTGAAAGGTGTTTTGCTCGAGTTACAATATTATATATATAGCATAAGGGATTAACTTTTATAATTTATCCATTACTACCTATTATTTCCTAGCAATGATAGGAAAACTAAGAAAATGTGACAAAGTTTTAGTGAGCAAGGCATATATTGAAATGTACAATTTTGAGATGCTACTAAGAAAACATGGAAGAAGTAAAAGGGGAGGGGCCCTTAGTTGAAGTGAAGTTCTGCCCATTGTCATCGATTCATTTGTGTTTTTTTCTCTATCTATTGCCATAGTACAGTAAATTTACTGCTCATGCAATGGTCATGCATAGAGTTTTTAGAGGTCTGTAGCAGATTATAATGTGCTAAGTTCCAGTGTTAACAGTGTGATTGGACATGGAATTCCAAATAGAATTCTTAGGAGTGATGTACATACAAATATTTTTTCTGTCACTGTAAGGGCCAACTAAAAGTCACATAGTACTTGATTATTTTATTAGGAAAATAATATCATGACATCATGAAACACATTTTGTAAAGAGGAAAAAAAGTCAGCTATCATCCTACAACTGAATATATTCCTCTCTTTCAATATTTTCTAGGCTTTGGTCACAGGCATGTACTCATATTGCTTTATTAAGGCAAATATTATATATTCCAGTGAAAAAAATAAAGGGCACTATTCAGTGTGGAACAAAACCCTACATAGGTTATAGTTTTCCATGAGGGCAGAAATTTGCAGGCAATTTCTATGGACATTCCCAAGTATGAAGTAAGCAATAGCCATTCATATCTACCTGTGACTGTGAAGGTGGATAGCTCTGGATGGGGAACTCTCTGTGTTTGGTTTTATCCAGTTTCTCAAATCTTGTCACAGCAACTTATAGCATTGATGGCAGGTATGAATTTTCTCCTTTCCCTCTGTGCCAGTCAGTGCACAGACTGTATTTAATTGCCTACTTGACTAACTTTCCAGAGCCTGACTGCAAGACTTGCTCATAATGCAGCAACAGAAAAAATTCTGGATTCAAAGAAAATATTCAAGAACCATATTGTTATTGTCATTATACACAGCGTTACCACCTCACCTTGGTGTAATTATTAGAAAATATGTTTCTCCCTTAATTTCTATTATAGCTGCCTATTTAATACTAAGAGAGGGATTGGATCCTATAGATATGTTGTATAGATATAATTACTTTAAGCAGAAGGAAGAGCAAGTGAAAAGACCATGAGCATGATTACATTTGACATGTTTGAGGGGTAGCAGAAGTAAGTACCTGGAGTAAAGTGACTGTGGAAGGGTGCTAAGAATTGAGGTTCTAAAAACAAGGGGCTCTAGGGAAGTTCATACAGGGCTATGTAGGTCAGTGTACAGACCTTAGAATATAGGAAGGCAAGGTTGGAAACAGGGAGACGAGTGAGGAGGCAATTTCAATGATCAGATTAAGAATGATGTTAACTCAAAACACAGTATTATTGTCCACATCAAGCTGTCTTAAATTGGCCTCTCTGAGACATTTCCTATATTTAGCATTATGTATATATGTTAGACATGTGCATATGCATCTGTATATATATTATTTTGTATGGAGAAAGAATAAGAACATAAGTGGTTTCTACTTTTGACTCTCAAGTTGTCTGTCAACAGCAGACAAAAAATGTGTCTTCACCCTGAAACCAGGCAATAATGAAAGCTTAGAGGTGATCATCACAAGACAGTTAAACATGGCACATAAGAGAACAGAGCAAGCTCTCTCCATAAACAATTTGGCATGAAGACTCAAAGGTCTGACTTTAGCCATTGTTGGGCTTTTGAGAAAGTTTAAAAATCTAAATGTGGGATTTTTGTTGGTCAGGTTAGTAGGTGAATTGGATTATTGTCTCTCAAATTAATAAATAGACCTATGTAAAGTCTTTTTTTTTTTTTTTTTTACTAAGGAACCTAGACCTATGGATGTGTTTTATAAGCAATTTATCTATGTTATTTTGATTCAGTGCTTTTATCTATTGCCAACAAAGCTATGGAAACCCTTCTTTTCCCCTCAAAAGTATGAAACTCATTACTAAAATCTCTCTTTGATGTTTAAATTACTCTATGTCAAATGTGGAGATCAAGCTGTAGCTCTTTCATTTTTTAGAAACTTTGAGACTTTACTATTGATAATGAAGTCCATTTAAATATTCTCCACCAAGCCAAAACCGGTTTGGCTCAGTGGTAGAGCGTTGGTCTGCGGACTGAAGGGTCCCAGGTTCGATTCCGGTCAAGGGCATGTACATTGGTTGCGGGCACATCCCCGGTAGGGGGTGTGCAAGAGGCAGCTGATCGATGATTCTCTACTATCAATCAACTACCACATGCCCACTTAATATGTATTTTAAATGGAAACTTAACATTTAAATAATTATTTTAGAGTTGACTGATTTTCTTTTGTTAATCCTAACCTGAGACTATTTTTTTCATTTATTTTTAATTTTTATTTATTTTTTAAAGTATTACAAGTAGTAGTACATATTTCTCCTTTTTTCCTCATTGACCTCCCCCTGGCCTCTCCTACCCCCTGGGACATGCCTCACCCTCACCAGTGTCTTTTGTTCATTAGTTATGCTTATATGCATACATACAAATCCTTTGGTTGATCTTTTACTCCCCCAACTCTTCCCTGCCTTCCTGCTGTAGTTTGACAGTGTGTTCAATGCTTCTTTGCCTCTGTATCTATTTTTGTTTATCGGTTTATAATGTTCTTCACAGTCCACAAATGAGTGAGATCATGTGATATTTATCTTTCACTGACTGGCTGATTTCACTTAGCATGATGCTCTGTAGTTCCATCCATGCTGTTGCAAATGGTAAGAGTTCCTTTTTTTTTTTTTTTTTTTTTTTTTACCGCAGCGTAGTATTCCATTGTGTAGATCTACCACAGTTTTCTAATCCACTCATCTGCTGATGGGCATTTAGGCTGTTTCCAAATCTTAGCTATTGTAAATTGTGCTGCTATGAACATAGGGGTGCATATATCCTTTCTGACTGTTATTGCTGGTTTCTTGTGACGTAGTCCTACAAGTGGTATTACTGGGTCACATGACAGTTCCATTTTAATTTTTTGAGGAAATGCCTTATTGTTTTCCAAAGGGCTGCACCAGTCTGCATTCCCATCAGCAATAGAGTTCAAAAGATAACACACCGAAAACCAAGAGACATATGAAAACATGCTCAAAGTCACTAATCATCTGAGAGATGCAAATCAAAACAATAATGAGGTACCATTACACCTGCCAGATGGCTATCATCAACAAATCAACAAACGACAAGTGCTGGAGAGGATGCAGAGAAAAAGAAACCCTCCATTTATTTTTATAGAAAGGGGAAGGGAGGTTGGGAGACAGAGAGAGAGATAGAGAGAGAGAGAAAAAGAGAGAGAGAGAGAGAGAACATTGATGTAAGAGAGACACATCAATTGATTGCCTCCTTTATGCCTTTATGTACCCTGACTGGGGCTGGGTATCAAACTGTAACCCAGGTAAGTGCCCTTCACAGGGAATTGAACCTATGACTCTTCAGTGCACAGGCCAATGCCCTAATCAATGAGCAATGCCTTCCAGGGCAGATTTTTTAAAATAGAAATTGAAACATACACAATAACCACCATTACCACCTGAACACTCAGGACATGTTTGCAGATCTCTGAGTGTTTTATAAGAAACACTGATGAGCATGATTTCTCAGGACTCTCCTTGCTTTAATGTTTTATGTGTCCATGAGTTAAATTGCTAAAGGCTCCATAAAATGGAGAGGTGCAAATTACTCTACCATATAGGAATTCCGCAGTTATAGTTGTTATGAATATAAATACTAAATGTTTTAGAATCCTTAATTTCAGTTATCCTGAGAGTTAGTGTGCATTTTTATAATGCAGTGGTGTGCTTCCTCTCTCACTGACTCTCATTTTATTTAAATTATTACACTGTGTTGAGAAATTCTAGGAGGGAGCGAGGAGTGCTTTCAAAAGAAAGCAAGGAGGACATGCTGAACAAAGATGAAAAGATCATTTGACATTTCTAAAGGTAAATTAACTTATAAAATGTCAACAGAAAGTAATATTTTATCTCATGGTTATTTGATTTCTGTCTTTGATTCAAGGTTGCCTTTTTTATCCTCTTGGTATTATGAAAGCACAGCATTACATGGTACATTTCACAAGAAATTTTAATTTAGTGGTTATTCACATACGTTTTAACACAGATAGCTTTTGAGAAGTATAAAAAAATATTGGCTCTTTAGTTTGAAAACAAACTAAGTCAGATTGAAACAGATAGCAAATAAATAAGTAAATATAAAAAAAATTTTGCCTTCTGTATTTCCTTACCAGCCCTTCTATCTTTATAATAACTGAATTTTCTTAGATTCTGTATTTGTCTATTTGGTTTCCATTAATTGCAGCCAAAGTTGTTTATGTCTCCTTTGTGATCCAGCTTTGGTCTACACCAGAGGTTCCCAAACTTGTTTGTGCCGTAGACCCCTTGCCATGTTTTTCGGTTTTGGGTAGACCCCCTACTTACCTGATATTGATTTTTTTGTAAATTTCTAACTGTAGTGAAGTTTAGTGTTAAAATTTAATAAAAAATAATGTACCTACTTTTCTCCGGCATTCTCAAACAAAATAACACTGATTCACTATAATTTGTATGATAAACTACCAGTTTATACTTTTTAAAATATTTTCTCAGCACTTTCCTATTCAAGATTCAGGAAACGAATGAACGTATTTTTCTCACATTCATATATGTAGAGTGACGATTTGAACAAGTCGGTGCATGTTCGCGAAGCTTTGAGACAAAAATTGGCAAGAATGTTTACTGCGCGTATGCTTGTAACAAGATGATACTGGTATATCATTATGTGCAGGTTTTTATCCTACAACTTACACAATTTTATAAACATATATAATAAATTTTTTACTTCATAGGTACTTTTATAAATAATTTATATGTTTTTATATTATAAGATAATATGATGTAAGTAAATAGGTACTATCAGTGTATGTTGAGATCCACTATCGTGGACCCCCATTTTCATTTCATGGACCCCCAATTTTTTTTTTCGCTGACGTAGACCCCTTGCAGGTTGTCATAGACCCCTGGGGGTCGATATAGACCACTTTGGGAATCACTGGTCTACACAGACGTTATATTACAAACCCTTCAACCAATGCCAAGACCATACTCCCAATCACCTTTTTATCAACTCTCACTAAGCCAATATTTTTCCTGCCCTAAATCACTCAGAGCCAAGTACCAGACCACTAAAGACTACCCCTATAGCCCTTAACCCCTTGATATTATTCAATCTAGTCAATTTTAACCTGTTTCCCGTGTTCTGCCTTTCCTTTCCTGAGGGAAATATAATAAAGTGTCTAGGTCATGCTTTCCTGTCACTCCCGCGTCTGCAAGAATAGCCCTATGTGTGTGGAATGCTCCCTCCTCTTAAGAAATGTATGTAATAAAAATCTTTCAATGGCATTAGTCTTTCCTTATTGACACATAGTCACCTCCATAAATTAAAGTCCTACAGGTAAATTTTTAACAGTCCTGCCTAAATCCACTATAGTCAGGATTTTACCCCTAATACTTCACTGAAACTGTTGTCAAGGTCACCAGTGAGTCCCATGTTGTTAATCCCAATGGCCAATTTTCCATCCCCAGCTTATTGGACCATCCAAGCAGCATCTGGCCCAGTAGATTGCTCACTCTTCCTTATAAAGCTTTCTTGAATTGCAGACCTGAAATTACCTCAGATACAAAATTTAAAGGGTACATTAAAAACTCAGTAATCAATATAAATAATATTCCAATGTAATAGTTCAAAAAGGTAAAAAATCAAGTAAAAATCTATGTATTTGTGCATATACATTTTATGCATATATTTAATGTGATTTTCTAAAATATTGAAAAATGGAAAAGTAAATATAATAAAACATATTATTTTAAGTATACATATGTTTTATTCTCCCAATTTTAAAATAATTTTGCTTTCCTGGCCCTAATGGAAGCAAATTCATAAATAATGTTTTTAAACTTTATTTTTTTCTTCTACTTTAATACACTGGAAAAAATTTAAAAAGTCCACCCAAAATATGTACATGAGGGTGCATATATTTGCTGTCTCAGTCTCTACTATAGTTTGGCCTAATACTGTTCACTTACCTTCTAGGAACCCACACTTTCCTGTACTACCTCTTAGCCACTGGCAACTGCTTCTCAGTTCTGCTTTATTTCACTGACTGGCTTATTTTGCTTATCATAATGCCCTCAAAGTTCATTCAAATTGTCACACTGACAAGATTTCCTTGGGGAGGTGGAGAGAAAAACCAGACCAAACAAAAAATTACAAAAAAATTATCTGGGCTGTCATTTCAATCACCCCAATGGAATCCAAATACTCCCAAATATAATAGTTGGGTGATGCTGGCCACAATGTACTACAAGAACTAGACATGAAAGATGCAAGTGACACAGGAAGTAGGTGCTAAGGAACCTGTCCATGCTGTATAAGATGGGTACAAGAAAATCTAGATACATAGTGGGAGCTGGATTCTGGAGAATGTGCCCAAACTGGGGAAATTGTGGGTGTGAATGCTACCAGTACTGCAATAACCTAGCAAGAGTGCACACAGAAAGCAAGAAGCAAAATTCCTTTATCCAGCAAGGTCTCTACAGTACCCTCTATTGATTAAACTTAATATCATTCTAATTTGTAAGGAGATGTATTTAAAACACTCAGATGCATTTCCTAAAGCAAATAATTGTCAACTTTAAAAATGTATATAGCATATGATATATTTAAAAATAACAACATGTATATAGTAGTTCAGATGGTAATAAGTGGTATGGATACAAATAAAACAAGTTAAGATTGCAATGATTGACTGAGTGGTATCTACTTTAGTTTGGTTGAAGAGACAATATGAGCTGAAGTGAGGGTGACACAAAGAAGCAAGATGTGACCATATATAGATAGGATGGCTATCCCAGGCAGAAGAACCAGCAAGAATGAAAGCCCTGAGATAGATAGGACTCTAGAGTTAATTAAGAACATGAAAGAAATCTTTAGAATTGGTAGTGTGTTGTATACTGCAAGCTAGAGAAAACTGAAGCCATCAAACTAGATATAGGAGATCTCAATAACTTCTACTAGCCCCATGATGGAAAATTGTTCCATCCTAGTGCAGATAATAGGCAGTCTCTCTGAAACTGTAATTTCCAGATACCTCAGATTTTAACTATTTCTGCTCCTTAAAATGTTGAACATGTAGTTATATAACCCAGCAATACCAATCTCAGGTGTACTGAAGAGAAATGAAGACATATGTTCATGAAAATCTTATACATGAATGTTCATGGCCACATTACCCATAATAACCCAAAAGTAGAAGCAATCCAATGTCTACCAACTGATGAATGAATAAATAAAATATGGTGTACTAATATGTTGGAAAATCATCTGGCCACACAACTGAGAGAAATACTGCTGCAACATGAAAGACATGATATGAAATGGATGAATCTTGAAAATATTCTAAGTGAAATAAATTGGACACAAGAGACTAGGAGAATGGAATATAACTGCTGATGGATGCAAGGTTTCTTTTGGGGATGATGAAATAATCATAATGAAAATTGATTGTGGTAATAGTTGCACAACTCTGTGAATATATCTCAATAAAGCTGTTGCAATCAAATTCTACTGCTGACTCATTAAATGCAGGCTCAAGAATCCTTTGGAGTCGTTAGTACAGATTTAAATGACATATGTTGACATGTACCCTATCAGTGAACCAAGTACTATGTAATAGGATCTCAAAGAAAGCTCTGCATATAGTGTTACCAACTTTTACATCTGAAAATTGTCCTCTACAATTCCCGTCAGTTGTTAACATAGATTTTTTTGCCTCATTTTGCCGCTAGATGTATTTTTCTTTCTTTTTTAAAAATATATTTTATTGATTTTTTACAGAGAGGAAGGGAGAGAGAGAGCCAGAAACGTCGATGAGAGAGAAACATCGACCAGCTGCCCCCCCCACACCCCCCACCGGGGATGTGCCCGCAACCAAGGCACATGCCCTTGACCGGAATCGAACCCGGGACCCCCCGAGTCCATAGACCGATGCTCCACCACTGAGCCAAACCGGTCTCAGCGATGTATTTTTCTTAAGAGACATGGTAAAGTCATAGAGAAAACACTGAATTTGGAATCAGGAGATGTCAATTTGAAACATATTCCTGCCACACTTACTGGCTCTGCAAGCTTGAAGTAATTACTTAACCTTTGAGACTTAGTTTTCTCTTTTTTGAAAAAAGGACTGAGCTAGATGCTACTAGAGTCTGCTTATTTCTACCTAGCATTTCGGAGTCTCCTCTGGGCTAGATGGGACATTCTAACACCTACAAAACAGTTGAGGCTCTTTTGAGCCAATCCTTTATTTCTCCTTTCATACATATCAATACTGAAAGCTGTCTTTTTCTATTCCTCCCTCTCTTCCTCTTTATCTATCACAATAATTACTCCCAATCAAACTTGGATACTTCTAACTCTGTCTTAGTATTTCCTTTCTGGAGGACCTAAGCTGACACACTCTGGTGGAGCCAAGACTTTAGCATACATCTTCTAACTCCAAGGTCATTCCATAGAGTTGTCTATGACTAGAAGAGATGGACTGGATTAATTTGCTACCATTTAGATTTAGAATGCTTTAGTCCCTAGACTATATGGATAAAGTAAATTTTATAGAAAGAGCAGGTTCTTTATAGCTGAATCTAATATACTCAAAAGCATTCATTCATTTAGCAAGAGGAGAGAAATGAACCAAAAGTTAGTGTGCTGGTGAGGACAACTCTTAATCTCATTTATTATTTCACATTAAATATTTCCTGAGAGCTTCCAGTAGGTATGCACAAAGGTCTGTCCCAAAACTCATAAACCTGAAGGTATTACCTAAAAATAATTGTTTTTTTCCTTCATGCATAACTGAGATCAGCTACACTGAAAAATGGAGGTTTGGAATTCAATTTGTGGTGGCAGCAGGGAAGAGGTAATTTTAAAATATATATATATTTTATTGACTTTTTACAGAGAGGAAGAGGGAGGGATAGAGAGTTAGAAACATTGATAAGAGAGAATCATCAATCAGCTGCTTCTTGCACACACCCCACTGGGGATGTGCCCGCAACCAAGGTACATGCCCTTGACCGGAATCAAACCCGGGACCTTTCAATCTTCAGGCCGACACTCTATCCACTGAGCCAAACTGGTTTCGGCAAAAAGAGGTAATTTTTATAGTGTTCAGAGCATATTAGGCAATGTCGGATCTGTCATCATGAGGGTATGGATCGTAGAGGCAGGGAAATATGCAGAAAAGAAAAGTAATGGTCCTGTGTTGGCTGCTTTGCATTTTTACCTACACCACAAGATCATTTTTGCCTTATCCTCCACATATATCCTCAATTAAAATGCAAGCAAAGGAGAAAACAAGGATGGCGGCATAGGGTAGACACCCGAATGCAGCCTACCACAACAAGTTTGAATTTAGAACTGAAAAACAGGGGAAACATCACCCTAAAGCAACGGATGGCTGCTGAGAGGATGCTCTACCAACTGGGAAGGAGAGAGAAGGCAGCTGAACCTCAGGAACTGTGAAGGTGCGGAGAACTGTGCATGCGTAAAGGTGGCTGCCAGACTTCGCTGCTGGCTTGCTTGCGGAGCACCGAGAGAGAGCGGGCCGAGTTCTCTGCTGGCTTACTCCCTGCGTGTGGAGAGGGTGGACAGCTAATGCGCAGCTGGCTTTCTTGTTCAGGAGGAAAACAGAACCATCCTATTGCTCTGATAGACGGACCCAGACAGGGAGAGGCCAGACTGTCAGGTAGTGGGCAGAGATCTCTCGGAGGTGTGTGAAGCCAGCGGCCATTACTGCGGGACTCAGAAACCAGACCCTGCACCACCCTGAGACTCCTCCCCATTCAAGCAGAGCACAGAAGCCCTTCCAGTGGCTAGCTTTCTCATTCGCCGCGAATATGACTCTCCTAGGGAGGGACAGACGGCAATCCAAAGCTTGTCTGCACCTATACCAAAGAGGTGCGCGCCTGCAACCAATCGTGCGGGATTCACCAAAGTTTGGCTGTGCCACCCCGAGAGTCCACCCCATCCAAGCAGAATACAGAAACCTTCCTAGCTGAGACACTTCTGATCCTCATAGCCAATTGGCTTGGAGATCAACAGTTCCCAATGATAACAACAACAAGCAAGGCTTAACAACAAGACTGCACACACAGCCCACAAAGGGCTACACCAAGACTGTCCACCTCAGGTAACTGGGAGGCTGACCCACTGAACCATATAGGACACCTTAGCACACAAAGCCACCCTACCAACTCAGGGAAGCTGTGAAAATGCTGAGACAAGGAAAAAGATCACAAACAAAAGAAATGGAGGACAAGAAGCGACTGGATATAGAGTTCAAAACCACGCTTATAAGGTTTTTCAAGAGTTTCCTAGAAAAGACCGATAAAATAAACAAGACCTATGAGGATATGAAAAGGGATCAACTAAAAATAAAGAATACATTGTCTGAAATAAATATACAGAGTCCTAAATACAGAATGGAAGATCGCAAGAATCAAGTCAAAGATTAGGAACACAAAGAGCCAGAGGAGACTCCTCCACAGAAGCAAGAAGATAAGAGAATCCAGAAAGTTGAAGATAGTGTAAGAAACCTCTGGGACAATTTCAAATGAACCAACATCAGAATTATGGGGGTCCCAGAAGAAGAGAGAGAGCAAGATACCGAAAACATACTGAAAGAAATAGTGGCAGAAAACTTCCCCCACCTGGGGAAAGAATTAGACTTCTAAGTCCAGGAAGCGCACAGAACCCCAAACAAAAGGAATCCAAAGAGGAACACACCAAGACACATCATAATTAAAATTCCAAGAGCAAAAAAAAAAGAGAGAATATTAAAAGCAGCAAGAGAAAAGCAGGTAGTTACCTATAAAGGAACACCCATATGATTGTCAGCTGATTTCTCAACAGAAACCATGCAGGTCAGACGGGAATGGCAAGAAATATTCAAGGTGATGAATAGCAAGAACCTATAGCTATCACTCAGAATCGAAGGCCAGATAAAGAGCTTCACAAATTAAAAAAAGCTAAAGGAGTTCATCACCGCCAAACCAGAATTATATGAATTGCTGAAAGGGGTTCTTTAGGAAGAGGAAGAAGATATACCGTAGATAAAAGTTATGATCAAGAAATATGTAACTATCAACAAGTGAAACTAAAAGCCAAGGAAATTAAAAAACCTGATGAACAATATTAACTGATGAATATAATAGAATCAGAGTTAAGGAAGGGGAGTGAACTGACGATTCTTGGGGAAAAGGGGAGTGGAGGTGCGGGAAGAGACTGAACAAAAATGTGCACCTATGGATGAGGACAATGGGGGATGTGGAAAGGGCAGAGGGTGGGGTGGGAACCTGCTGGAGGGGAGCAATGGAGGGGGAAACAATGAGGAACATTTGTAATAATATGAACAATAAAGATTTATTTAAAAAAATAAAATAAAATGCAAGCAAAAATACTTTATTGAGCACTTACTGTATTCAAAGCTCCATGCTAAGAATCTTGGGGGTTCACATCACAAATTTACATTCAAGTGAGGGAACATATGTGAATATGACCTCTAAATTCGATGCAGGATATAACCAGGACTCTAATAATAGTGTAAGAGTGAGAGCAAATCAAGAGATTGGTTCCGATAGGGACTTTTCTAGGAAGGTTTAATTGAAGTAAGGGATTATTGGTCTGGGTATTCAATGAGTAATATTTGAGCAAAGCTTACATTCTAGACAGCAGTGACAGCATGAAAAAAGGCACCAAGGTGAGTGATGACATTGTATTTATTGGAACAAATAATAATTATTGAGTTGTTACAGAATCAAATTCATGGTAGGGAGGAGCAGACATGAGTACTGCCACAGAGGTAAAAGAGGACAAATTGCACATGTGTTGTGTGCAAAGCTAAGGAACACATATTTTGTCCCACAGACAATGGGAAGTTACTGTCACGTTAAGAGTGCGTGGGGAAGAGGTGGGGGGTTGTTATAAGATATTTTTACACCTTAATAAGTAACTCTGAAGTATGTAATGTTCTGAATACATTTCCAGAAATGCACACACGTGTACCATAATGCATTTATTGATATGTACTAGAAAGAACACTAGACCATGGTGGAGAAGCTGTCTCTTTATTATTTTAAATAATTTTTTCACTTTTAATTGCAGTTGGAATGCATTATTATATTAGACTTAGGTGTACCCCCAATTATTAGGTATTACCTAACTTACTAAGTGATCATTCCAATAAGTCTCACACCTATCTGACACCATATATATATATATATATATATATATATATATATATATATATATATATATATAATATATATATTTTATTGATTTTTTACAGAGAGGAAGAGAGAGGGAGAGTTAGAAACATCGATGAGAGAGAATCATCGATCAACTGCCTCTTGCACACCCCCTACTGGGGATGTGCCTGCAACCGAGGTACATGCCCTTGACCGGAATTGAACCCTGGACCTTTCAGTCCGCAGGCCAACGCTCTATCCCTTGAGCCAAACTGGTTTCGGCTGACACCATATATAGATATTAGAATATTATTGACTATATTTCCTATACTGTACTTTAGATCCTCATGACTGTTCTATAAAACACAATTTATACTTCTTAATCCTTTCACCTTTTTCAACCATCCCCCAATCCTCATCTCATCTGTCAAAATTCATGCATGGGTAGGTTCCCTAGTGGCTACTGGCCACGGGCCAGGGACTCCCTTGCCCTGACCACTTGCCACCCGCCACCTCTGCTGGCTGAGGTGGGGCCAGCTGGGGGCAGGGCCATGGCGGTTGGCTGGCTGAACTAGCCCCTGGTCAAACTCCGGGTCAAACTCCCAATCTAAGGGACAATTTGCATATTAGACTTTTATTATATAGGATTGTTGTTGATATGTATTTATTGATTTTTTATTGTTCATATTTCTGATCTTTTTCTTCTTCTTAAAGGAGACCCTAATGTTTCATATCATACTGGTTTTGTGCTGATGGATTTCTTTAGTTTTTTCTTGTCTGGAAGCTTTTTATCTGTCCTTAGATTCTAAATGATAACTTTAATGGGTAGATAAATCTTGGTTGTAGGTCCTTACTTTTCATCACTTGGAATATTTCTTAACAATCTCTTCTGGCCTGCAAAGTTTTTGTTAAGAAATTAGCTCACATTCTTATGGGATCTCCCTTATAGATAAATAACTGATTCTTTCTTTGCCTTTAACCTGTTGCATTTTAATTATAATTTGTCTTGGTGTGGGCCTCTTTGGGTTCATCTTGTTTGAAACACTCTGTGTTTCCTGAACTTGTATGTATATTTCCTTCCCAAGGTAAAGGAAATTTTCTGACATTCTTTTTTGTCAAATAGGTTTCCGGATTATTGCTCTCTTCTCCTTCTGGTACCCCCATGATGCAATTGTTGGTACTCTTGAAGTTGTCCCAGAGGTTCCTTCACTATCTTCATTTATTTGGATTCTTTTTCTTTTTATTCTGATTTTAGGTGTTTTGTTGTTGTTTTCTTTCTTATATTATAAATCACTTATTTGATTCTTGGTTTCATCTACTCTACTGTAGCTGGGGGCAGGGCCATGGTGGTTGGCTGGCTGAACTAGCCCCTGGTCAATTATTCTTCATTTCAATTAGTGTATCCTTCATTTCTGACTGATCATTTTTATGCTATTGATGTTGTTGCTAAGTTCACTGAGCATCCTTATAGCCATGCTTTTGAACTCTGCATCTTGTAGATTGCTTGTCTCTGTTTAGTTTAGTTATTTTCTGAAGTTTTGTTCTATTCTTTCATTTGGGGCATGTTTCTTTGTCTCCTTGTTGTGGCAGCCTCCCTGTGTTTGTTTCTTTGTATTAGGTAAGGCTGCTATGTCTCCCAGGCTTGGTAGACTGGCCTAATGTAGTTGGTGTCCTATATAGTACAGTGTCACAGCCTCCTAAATCACCCAAGCTGGGCACTTGATGTGCACTCCCCATTTGTGTACACCCTCTTCTAGTTGAGCCTTGATTGTTGATGGCACATTAATGGGAGGAATTTATCCCCAGGCTGATCAGCTGCAAGAACTGGCTGCAACCACTGATCACTGACCTCTGACCACCATGAAGGATCTGCTGTGCAGGGGCCCACCCCACATAACAGGACTTACTTCATCAGGGCTCTGGTGCCAGCTGAGTCTTCCCTATGGGTTTGTTGCTTATAAGATGGTTAAGTGATGGTACATTGATGCCTGCCTTCCTTCCTTCCTCCTTTCTTTTTTCTTCTTTCCTTCTTTCTTTTCTTTCTTTTCTTTTTCTTTTTCTTTTCTTTCTTTCTTTCTTTCTTTCTTTCTTTCTTTCTTTCTTTCTTTCTTCTCTCTCTCTCTCTCTCTCTCTCTCTCTCTCTCTCTCTCTCTCTCTCTCTCTCTCTCTTTCTCTCTTTCTATCTTATTTAAAGTATTACATATGTCTCCTTCACCCCCCCCACAACCCCTCCCCAGCCACTCCCACCTCCCAGGACAATACCCTACCACCCCTGTGTCCATGACCATTAGTTATGCTAAGATGCATGCATATAAGTCCTTTGGTTGATCTCTCCTCCCTCTACTCTCCTCTGTCTTCCCTCTGAGGCTTGACAACCTGTTCCATGCTTCTGTGTCTCTGGATCTATTTTTGCTCATCAGTTTATGTTGTTCATTATATCCCACAAATGAGTGAGATCATGTGATATTTATCTTTCTCTGACTGGCTTATTTCTCTTAGCATAATGCTCTCCAGGTCCATTCATACTGTTGAAAATGGTAAGAGTTTCTTCTTTTTTATAGAACCATTGTGTAGATGTACCACAGTTTTTTAATCCACTCATCTGCTGATGAGCATTTAGGTTGTTTCCAAATCTTAGCTATTTTAAATTGTGCTGCTATGAACATAGGGGTGCATATGTCCTTTCTGATTGGTGTTTCTGATTTACTGGGATATATTCTTAGAAGTGGGATTACTGGGTCAAATGGGAATTCCATTTTTAAGTTTTTTGAGGAAGGTGCTTTGATGTTTTGTTTTAATATATTTTATTGATTTTTCACAGAGAAGAAGGGAGAGGAATAGAGAGCCAAAAACATCAATGAGAGATAAACATCAATCAGCTGCGCGCACACACACACACACACACACACACACACACACACACACACACACACTGGGGATGCACCCACACCAAGGCACATGCCCCTGACCAGAATAGGACCTGGAACCCCTCAGTCCACAGGCCGATGCTCCATACACTGAGCCAAACCAGTTAGGCTTTGATGTTTTGACTGGTCTGAAGCTGTCCACCAGTTGTGCTTGCTTTTGGGTCACCCTGGAGGTTCAGGCGAAGGTCAGCCACAAACTGTGTTTGGCCTGGAGCCACTTGGTATGAGCTACAAAGTGATTTGCAAATGACTTCCATTTGTGCTGGGTTTGGAATTGCCCAGGCAAGGCCAAGCTATGAACCAAGTCCAGCTGCTGCTAGTGGAAGGCCTGTGACCACTTAGCAAGAGATATAGGGTGCACTGAGGCCAGATTTTGCTTATTTGGGAGATTTTAGGAAAATATGAAGCATGAGCCAAGATAGGCCATTCATATAGAAAAAAAAATGGAAACAGCCTGGATGAGCTGGAAAGTTGGGTGGGGTGGGCTAGAAGTCAGCTAAGCCTCTTTAGATTGTAGTTTTCTCATCTGTAAAATGAATCTGACCTCTGATTTTCCTCCTACTGTACACTTCTATAATTCTCTTTTTAATTGCTTATCTACACACATCTTCAATGATGATAGCTCTGCATTAAAATTTACTTGAATTTGGTCCATACCATTATTGTGAAGTAGTTAATTAAACAATTCACAATTTAATTTGACAGGGTAGTTGAGACTTTAAAGTAGATTTATTTGAATTGGGTCACTATCTGGATAAGACACTTCCACTGTTTGAAAGGCACACAGTATATGGTTTGTTTTGTTTTGTTTAGAACTAATGCTTTAGTTCTACATTTGAAATCTGATGCCTATTTTGCATCAAATTTGGCCCCAATGTCTCAAGAAGCAGTGGCCTTTCAGATTTGTTGATATTTAAATATGTGGAAAATGCCCCCAGCTAACCCTAATCATTAAATCTGAAGTCTTGTTGGGTCCAGGAAAGCAGCCCAGGCAGGCAGCTGCATAATTGAGTGCTATACTGGGGATTTTTGGTTGTTGCTATTTTTTTAAAAACATATTTTCAACCCAGTCTTTTCCAATTAACCCTCTCCTCAGGGAGGATGGAGGAGTTGATTTCTTCAGCAGATCACAATTGAAAAATTGCGAATCTGGGGCTGTAGAGGTTAAGTATTGTCTTGCCTGTTTCATGAATCATACAAAGAATTTGGGCTTTGAACAGCCCTTAGAACTTATCTCATCTAAATCTTTAATTTTAGAAATGAGGAAGTCATTGCTTTTTTCCAAATTCACATTTGAAATGTGATATTTGCATTCAAATGTTCTTTGGCCCCAATCCTTCTAAACATTAACCACAATTATAGACTTTTCATAAAAATGTGATTTCTTACCTGTTTAATGCTTTTGATGATATAGCTATGCGGTTAGCCAGAGAATGGAATCTTGCATGAATATATTGGCAAGTGATTCATTTAGTTATTCCTAAGGGGCCTCATTGCTCTTTAATACTGATCTTCTTGAACAGTTATGTAAATTTGTACAACATTCATTCATCAGCTTTTATTGAGCTGGTATTGTTCTCCTTTCAAAGGTGAGTAATACATGTTCTCTGCTTTGAAAATCTAATTTTTTTGTGGGGGGGAGGTTGGACACTCTAAAAAGCAACTGCAATTTAATGTGACAAATGCTATTAAAGGGAAATATATGTAGGGACAAAAATGAGGGAGCAATTAGTTCCATCTAATGTATGAGAGAACAAAACAGAGTAACATTTGAGCTCATTCTAGGAGGGTGATACGAGGTAGTTGAGGGACTTGATGAGGACATTCTAGACAGTATTATAACTCAAAGTCATACAAAAGTATGGCATATTAAGGAAGTATAAGTAGTATATCTGGAGCTTAGGGTGCAGAAATGTGGATGGCAGTCCAAAATTTCAAGTTGGAGCAATATGGTAGAGGATATTGGATGGCAGCTTAAGGCATATGGGGTTTGTCCTAAGGCTATTTTCCTTTGTGTTGCTCATGACAATTTGTGAGTGTGACACAGTTTAGAAAGACATCTTTACAACTTTAGTGTTCAGGCTGAACTGGATACAAGGAAATCAATGAGAAAACTCCTTAAATACATAGTAATCCATGACCACTTCATTTTTCTGTGTCTATTGGGCTTTATGCACGATTAATTCTTATCTAGAAGACACTGGGAAGTTGTGTTAGTCTGTGCTAGCTACCATAACAAAATGCCACAGAATAGGTGGCCTAAACAACATAAATTTATTTTCTCACATTTCTGGAGGCTAAAAGTGCAGATCAAGATACTCAAAGATTCTGTTCTGGTGACACAACTGTTGCTGGCTTGGTTTCTTCAGTATGCATGTACAGAGAGAGATGTCTCTTGTGCCTTTTCCTCTTATTAAAAAGATAACCATTTTATTTGATCAGGACTCCACTGTTATGAACCATTTAACCTTAATTACCTCCATAAAGCCATATCTCCGAATGCAATCACATTGGGGTTTGGGGCATCAAATATGAATTTAGAGGGGGATACAATTCATTTCATAATAGCAGCTGACCGTTCTTCTTGTCCTGCATATCAAACATCCACACAAAGATATAGAAAAAATATTAATGAACAGAAACTATGCAGCAACTGTCATTTCTGAAGACCACAAAGAGTCAAAAGTGCCATATGAAGGTCCCAGTATGTCCAATGTCTTCCACATTGTACCCTCTGATTTTTCTTCTGGTAGAGGAGGTGTTAGAGATTACTCCTTTTCTCAAGAGCCCAGAACACTAACATCACCTTCTATGCTAATGTCTGCTCTTGCACTTGGGAAATTTATCACTCAGCCCCAGGTAACCATAGCCTGGTGGTCTGACCAGCCTGCTCTTCCACAATTCTAGCATTGTTCTCCATGTTTTTCTCTCTTAATTCTCCCTACAACAATCTCTGACTTCTCCATTTCCCAATTCCATAATCCTTTTTCCTCTCCAATCTCCAGATTCTCCTGAAAGTGGAAAGCTAATTTTTCATCCAACTTATAGGCCCAGAGATTGGCACATTACTTGCAGCTACCTTTTCTGCAACCTGATAAGGCATGTGAACTGTGAATGCCACGCCAATCCCCAAAGTTTACACTTGAGTGACTAATTGATTAAATGCCTGCTGAATGAATGCCATGAAAAAAGGTTAATGTCATCAATGACTGATTGGCGCTAGACATAGTAGTTGTTTATAAACTTAGCATGTAAAGCACCACATAAAAGTACTATAAACATTTCAGTAGAATTTTAGGACCCTGGCTTTGCTTTGTAAAATATTAGCTTATATATAATTTTATTTAATACAAAATTAGTCATTGGATACTATTTATATATAGGAAAGGAATATATTGAGAGAATAGTGCTACTTTCAGTTGGAAAATAAGATAATGCATAGTCATGATAAAATATTGGGTTACAATGACATCAAAATGATGTTATATCCCTAGGGCCTATAACAGTGGCTTGGCATAGATAAACTGAATATTTTTAGAATAATTGAATGAATACAAAGTTGAAATAGTATATAACACAGATTGATTCAATAAAAATGTACTATGTACCAACTAAATGAAGCAATTTTCTAGGACCTGAAGGATCTCACACAAGTTACACCTACTTCTATGCCCATGATCAAAGAATGCCTCTCCTCTATGCCAAATGGTTACATTCTTTGAGGCCAGTGATTTGGGAGGGATCCCCAAGGAAGATTATCTAGATTAGTCTAATCCAGAGACAAAACTTTGACTACAAAGGGCCAGAGAGTAAATATTTTAGGCATTGTGTGCCATACAATCTCTATTGTGGCTACTCAACCTTGCCTTTGTAACATAAAAGAAAACAAAGACAATATACAAACAAATGTGCTTGGCTGTGTTGCAATAAAACTTTATTTAAAAAAATAGTCCAGCCGAAACTGGTTTGGCTCAATGGATAGAGTGTTGGTCTGCGGACTGAAAGGTCCCAGGTTTGATTCAGGTCAAGGGCATGTACATTGGTTGTGGACACATCCCCAGTAGGGGGTGAGCAAGAGGCAGCTGGTCGATGTTTCTCTCTCATCAATGTTTCTAGCTCTCTGTCCCTCTTTCTTTCCCTTCTCTGTAAAATAAATCAATAAATATATTTTTTAAAAATAAAATAAAAATAGTCCAGATTTGGGGCATTTTGTTGACCCTTGGAATCAATGTGGAAGCCACTGAGGTGAAAGATCACTTTTATACACATAAAATTGTAGAATTTTGTAACTGAATAGACTATGCAGACATTTCCCTCTGTTTTATTTAAATTACAAAATCCCAACCCTGGTAAATCCAATTATCCACTTACCTGCTGCAATAGATGAAAACGAATTGAGAAAATCACAGGATCATGCTGACACATTTCCATTTAATTAAATGACTACCATTTTCAAGTGAGTTTTTAGTATTACCCAAATATCTTACTTCATTTATCTAATGCACTCATTTATCCCTCACTTCTGGGAGACTTTTTATTCTGTATCTTTCTCATTTGACCACTGAGGCAGCAATTTTTTCCTATAAGAAAAATTTGCTGTTCACTTGCAAGGAATACAACTACCTAACAGCCTCCTATTGGTAGTTTCTCCAGGAAATATCTCAGCTTCCAAGCAAGGCCATATTCTTTCCAGGTAAGTCCTAGACAATGACTGAAAATGGCAGAGGTACATGGGCCTGGACATTGGCCAAAATGGAACTCTTTATCTCTTCTTCTTTGACCCAGAGCTCTGCTTTGGGTTGGCCAGTAATTTTCAGATTTCATCACTGTCTGCAGTTTTCCTCTCCTGATTCTGTTTTATCCACCCTTTTCACAGGTGTCCAAAACTATAGCCTAGTTAATCTCAAACAGAAATATCATATGCAACATGCAAAAACAGTCAAAACTAATTTTATTTTTTTCCAGTAGTAGCATTTAAAATGTGTGTTTAATAGCAAAAAGTTTTTTTTTTAATTAATGTTCCAGCTAGTTAAAGGAAAGCACTGAATCATGCTGCAAACTTCCCACTGCACCATAAGCATTGAACCTTTCTCCCAGGAGACTATAACAGTAGTTCAAATACCAAAGGGTATCACTGACCAAAAGATAACAAAGTGTGACAAGAACTGACAGCTACTTTTCCACAGCATTCAGATTAGTAAAGGAGTCTGTACTCTATGGGGCGTTGTCTGCCTAATGACTGTGCCTTGGAAATGAATTTATTGCATTTTATAGTTATGACTTGATTCTGTGATACAAGAAAAAATAAAAGAGAAGCACAGGACTTAAATAGGTATTTTGGCTTTCTGTTGATTGTATTTGTGCAGCATCGGCTGACTCATTTTCTTCTAATAGTCATACCTCCTGTGTACATAGTTGAGTTTGTAGTTGAGTTTACCCTCCAATATTTCATGTGAATATTCTTGCAATCTTGTGAGGGACCAAGGACAAGTTTATTATCTGTGTCTTATATAAGGAAAATTAGGTTCATGCAATTATGTGCTTTTTTAATGTCACAAAACAGGAAAATACAAAAGCTGTCACTAGATCCTAAGTTATTCAAGTCTGACTAAGACCTAGCCTATTATACTACATGGCTTGAGAGATATTACTCTGACAAAACACAATAAAACATCTGCTATTTTATCTAAAATTTGATCAAATATGACTTAGTGCATAATTACAAGTGAGGAACATTTGCTTCTTTATTCCATTTGCATAAGATGCAAAAGAAAATGAAATATTAATTAAAGAAACTCTCTTGAAGTATATATGATACTTGCATACCCTGATTAATAAAGTTCTTCATATTTGCTAAGATTCTATTTTTCCACAAAAATTAATTTGATTGTGACTCATAATGAGGGTTTGGTGGATACAGTGACTCAGGAATGGAAAAATAGTGAA
This sequence comes from Pipistrellus hanaki, assembly GCF_964339955.1. Classification (NCBI taxonomy): domain Eukaryota; kingdom Metazoa; phylum Chordata; class Mammalia; order Chiroptera; family Vespertilionidae; genus Pipistrellus; species Pipistrellus hanaki. Next base: position 15,505,175 of record NC_140524.1, on the reverse strand, counting down.
TTATTTGCCATTGGCATTTGGCTACCTACCAGCATTTTAGACTACTGGATTAGAATCTTGAACAAATCATTGGCCATAAGATGGCTTTTGAAAATATGTTCAACACATTTTTAGCCCAGGGAAACATGAAAACAGGCAGTTCGGCAAGGCTTTTTTTTTTTCTTTTTTTTTTTTTTCTTTTATATTTCTCCAACTCGGTGGAATAAATTCACTAGAATACAAAGCTAAATTTAGTTTAATTTAATGAAGCCAATGAAACTTTTAAATGATTAATCACACTGATCATGTTATAGGGAAATAAAAGATATGTAGTGAAGCTTATGGAAATACTAGGGCCCAATGAACAAATTTGTGCACCTGAAAGTAACTGTGAGCCCCAAGGCTGTGGTGGGCACAGGGGAGGGTCTCAGCCCATATTCCATACCCCTACCCGACCCCTCCTGCTGCAGCCCCCAGTCTGGTCCCCTGTCTGCTGGCAGCCCAGCTCCTGCCACCGCCATTCCCACTCCCACTCCCACTAACTGATGGCATGAGTGATTGGGGCCAGTGCTGGGTGCTGGCAGTGGGTGCGAGTGGGACCAGCGCTGTCAGCAGGTGTGAGTGCCTGGCAAGACCTTGCCTCATGGGAGCAAAAAAATTTCAGTAACTACCAGAGGCTCGCCCTGATGACAGTGACTAGCACCCCACCTTCGTCTGGTGCCCCAAACCTGCTCCAACATCCTGGGGGCTGTGTACAACACACATGTATATAGTTCTATCAGTTTTAACAATTTTAGCAGAAGTTCAAGTAGACCATGTGATGAGTAATAACACCACCTAGTTGAAAATTTGTAGCCATCTTTCTCTAGTATATATTCTAGGTCTTGTGCTAGGTACTTTATATAAATTTTCTCTAGTGCTCAAACACTAGTCCAATGTAAGTTCCATGTGGACATGGACAATAGGATATCTTTATCTGCTGTTATTTTCTAGTGCCTATCACAGCACCTGGCTGCTCAATAAATATTTGTTAAATGAAAATTCTACTAGATAAGTAGCTTTACTATTATTTAGCAGATGATGAAACCTTACCTCAGACAAGTTTATTGGCTTTATCTACATTTTATGTACTAGAGAGAGGATGCAAATTCAGATCCTAAGCTTGCTTTACATATTATAATAATGCTAGAGGCCCAGTGCACAAAATTTGTGCATGGAGGAGAGGGTCCCTCAGCTCAGCCTGCACCCTCTACAATCCGGGACCCCTCAGGAGATGTCCGACTGCCTGTTTAGGCCTGATCCCTCTCACAATCTGGGACCACTGGCTCCTAACTGCTCACCTGCCTGCCTGCCTGCCACTAATTGCCCACCCCTGCTGGCCTGGTCACCCCCAACTGTCCCCTTCCCACTGGCCTGGTCAACCTTATGGGCCTGTTCACCCCACACAGCCTGCTGCTCAGTCATTTGGTCGCTCCTCACTGACCCCCCCTGCTGACCTGGTTGCCCCATGTGCAGGCTGTTTGGTCATCAGTTTAGTTGTTATGGTTGCTTAGGCTTTTATATATACAAATAGATAAGGGGTTCTTTAAGTGAAACCTTACAAAGAAGAGATGAACAATTTTTCTAGATATGATCTGGGCCCTGTTTTTCTTTATATAATGAAGTTGTGTATCAAGATTTGACCTTGTGTGTGCTGCTAAATGGTAATATCTTCTTTAGGGCAATGGACACAGACTTTAGATGGGAAAGATAATGTGGTTTTAAAGCAGTTCATATTAATAAGGCCTGAGAATTTTCATTCATCACAGGTTCAAAGTGACCCTATATTGTGACATGATCAGTGCAGAAAGTTCACTTTAAGGTATATAAATGGAAATATGGCTCTGGAAAATTCTATTTATCTCTGAGAGATTGACAAACTATGACACATGTGGCATAGTAAAGTACATGCATATTTTATATTTGGCCCTGCTTATGTTTTCAGTTTATTCTCTCTTTGTATCCCCTGACACTGCCTTCATTCAAGACCTCATCTTTCTTTACCATTACAATTTACTGACATGTTTCCATGCCTACAGTCTTGCCAAACCTCAGATCCAACCTCAGTACAGTAGCCACGGTGATCTTTCAAAAACAAAACTGAGATCATAGCATACTTCTTATTAAGTCCTTTTAATGGCTCCCTAAAGGTCTAAAGATAAAATAGCATTAGAGGTGATGTCCTATTTGATTTTGTTACCGGGAAACCCCCAGGTGGGCTTGGGCTGCCTATCTCTGTGTCTAATAATGAAGGCAGGGTTGAATCATATAAGGCATTTACTGAGAAGGCTAGCCAATCAAGAAGACAGGGCACTTACAACTCTTCAAATCCTGTCTTCCAGCAAGGTTCAGGGGACAAGATTATAAAGGTAAAAGGGCCCTTGGATGCATGAAGTTGACTAGCAGTTAAGGGCCTGGGAAAACAGAATGCAGCTACATGAAACCCTGAAGTTCTACTGACATCACTTATTGTCCTTAGTCATCAGGTCATGAGATGATGTTGATGAGATGATGTTTTGACTCCTGGTAGGTCAGTCTGACCATGCTTATCGGGTCTACTTGCTGGATTCACAGCTGAGTCATCTTCTTGATGACTTCACACAGGCCTTGAAAAGAAAACTTAAAAATAACTTAACCTCCTATTCACATAAGTATATGTGTTCTGAGATTAAAATATGATTATTTTTCAGATTAATTCAGATGCTCTATCTATCAGATTATAAATACCCCTATCAATCTGGACCCTTCAACTCTCTCTGGCTTTATTATCACTTCCTTCGTTCATACTAGGGGAGGAGGTGATGATGAAGTGCAATTGAGGTAATTTAAACTGAGGCCCTGTGGTGTATATATTAAGTATGAATACTTTATATCCTCTAAACCTCTGTTTTATACATTAAGTGTCCAATCATTAGTTTGTGCTATGGATATTAAGGTATAGGTCTCTGAACCCAATTGGATAATTACAATAAATATGATTACTTGCAAATCCTTATTCATTAAGAGTAGCAAATTAACTAAACTCAATGAAATATAAATCACATTCTTCAGAGTTTTCTAAGTTACAGACATATTGGAGTTCATTGGCATATGGCAATGATTCTCAACCTTGTTCATCTCATGGTATACATCAACTAATTACTAAAATTCTGCAGTACAACTATTTTTTGCTAATCTGACTCAACAGAGGTATAATTTTGATTCATTCACACTGGGCAACTATTATTATATTGGGTTTTGTCGTTTTTTTAAATTTAACAATCTAGGGGAAAGGAGATCAGTGCCCCTGACTAATCAGGGTTTAAAAATTCTTGTGGCACACCAGGTGAAAATCACTGGTATAGGGATACAGTGGCTGAAGGCAGGCCAGAAAGTCCCTGCTCTAAATTATATAGAAGTGAAAGGACCCTTGGATGCATAAGGTTGACTGGTAGTTAAGGAAAAGGAGGTCAGATATGGCAAGTAGTGTCTCTGAAGATTGGGTAGATGTGTGAGAGTTGTCACCACAGCACCATTCAGTCATCCAATGCAAGAGAAAACCTCTGATTGTTCACTTTGAATTGGTCATGTCTTATTTGGGTTTCCTTGTCCCCTCTCTAGTTTGTTGTAGCAAGAAGGAATGCAGTGTCTTTCAGATGACTGTTATTCCTCATTTAACTGAAAACAATTAAATATAGTTATTCATTTATATATTCATTTTGTTTACTAAGAGACTATAATGTAACAGATCTTCTGTTAGGTGCTGAAGTGTATTAGTTAAAATGCTAATTCTATAACAAACAGCCCTTAAGCCTAGGTGCCTTAATCTTATAAAAGTTTAATTTTTGCCTGGCTGGCATGGTTTAGTGGTTGAGCATCAACCTATGAACCTGGAGGTCATGGTTCTGTTCCTTCTCAGGGCACATGCCAGATGCAGACTTGATCCCTAGTAAGGGATTTACAGGAGGCAGCCAATCAATGATTCTTTCTCTTCATTGATGTTTCTATCTCTCTCTCCCTCTCCCTGCCTCTCTGAAATCAATAAAAAATATACATATTTTAGAAAGTTTAACTTCTGTTCAGCTCACAGTTCTGAATAGGCCAGTTGGAAGAGACTTTTCTTCATGCAGTTATTTGGTGAACTGGGCCCCATTAATCTTGAGTCTTATCCACTTCTTGGTCTTTGGAGGCCTCTCATGTTTAGTGCACAGAGAGAGAATGAGAGACATTTGAGCCAGGTTTGGAGGTGGCACATATCACTTCTACTTATATCACTTTAGCTAAACTCAGTCATATGGTGGCTGCTCCTAAATATAATAGAAAGTGGGAGATCACTGTTCCTATGAATCTAGGAAGAAAAAGAGAACACAGATATTGGTGATCACTCTCAGTGTCTATGTATGGGGCTTAGAGAGATTTAGCTTTATAGTAATACTAGTGGGCTGGTGCACAAAATTTGTGCATATTAAAAGGGGATTAATTAGAGGAAATATTTTAATATTGCTATTTGCTCTTTCTCTATAATAGAAGTGTCAGAGATGAAAGGAAATTAGTAAAACATATATGAAAATCCTCCTCCTGTCAAAATCTGGGGCACATCTTGGGGCCCAGAGTCAAGTCTCTGCCCACCCACATGTGCCTCAAAATCACATGAGACCCAGACCCAGCCAGCCTGCCGCCCCCGCCCCCCCTCCCCCATAGGGCTATATCCAGACCTGGCCAGTCCCAACCTAGTCAAGCCCCGCCTGGTGGGGGATGCAGCTTCAGGTCCCCTGGCCTGGCACCAGGAAAGGGGTACAGCCTCAGCTCCCCCATCAAGCCCCACCAGGATGGGGGCACAGTCCCCTGTCAAGCTCCACTGGGCAGGGGGTATGGCCTGAGGTCCCCTGGCCTGGTTCTGGGGTGGGGCACAGCCTGAGGCCCCCATCAAGCCCCACCGTGCAGGGGCATGGCCTGAGGTCCCCTGGCCTGGTACCGGGGCAGAGGGTGCAGCCTGAGGTCTCCTGTCAAGCCCTGCAGGGTTGGAGGCATAGCCTGAGGTCCCTGGCCAGGCACCAAGGTGGGGGGCATGGCCTGAGGTCTCCCAGCCTGGCGCCAGGGTAGGGGGCACAGCCTGAGGTCCCTTTTCAAGCTCCACAGGAGTATGGGGGGGTCACAGCCTCAGGTCCCTGCTTATTGTTCATTAAGGCTCATTATGGGAACTCGGCCTCCATTGTGGGTGCAGCCATCGTGTGTTACAGAAATCCTGCCTCTGCTGTGGGTGCAACCATCTTTGTGGCAGAGTGATGGTCAATTTGCATAGTCCCTCTTTATTATATAGGATGTAAAAAAATTAAGATCTTAAAATATGACTGCCAAGGAAATGTAATTGAAAAACATATGGTAAGTGCATGAAAAGTATAGTTACAGAACTACTGAGGAAATACCCATATTTTTTTTGTGGGGGGAGAGAAAAGTAGCGTCAAATGTATAATTATTATTAAAGTCCTAGGATTTTTATTTTTTTTATTTTATTTTATTTTTTTTTCATATATTTTATTGATTTTTCACAGAGAGGAAGAGAGAGGGATAGAGAGCTAGAAACATCGATGAGAGAGAATCATCGATCAACTGCCTCCTGCACACCCCCCACTGGGGATGTGCCCGCAACCAAGGTACATGCCCTTGACCAGAATCGAACCTGAGACCTTTCAATCCGCAGGCTGATGCTCTACCACTGAGCCAAACCGGTCCCAGCAGTCCTTGGATTTTTAAATAGCTAGACAAGAGAATCTGTCATTTATACTTTTTTAAAAATATATATTTTATTGATATTTTACAGAGAGGAAGGGAGAGAGATAGAGAGCTAGGAACGTCGATGAGAGAGAAGCATCGACCAGCTGCCTCTTGCACACCTTCTACTGGGGATATGCCCGCAACCAAGGTACATGCCCTTGACAGGAATCAAACCCGGGACCTTTCAGTCCCCAAGCTGACGCTCTATCCATTGAGCCAAACCGGTTTCGGACATTTATACTTTTCAAATATGACTTAGCTGAACTAAAAGTTAGAAACCCAAATGAAACAAGTCACTTTTCAAGTCACTTCCACATTATCAGAGCAGCACTCTTTGCCAAATCCTGAGATATATGGGCACCAAGAATACAAAGAGGAATGAAACCAGCCCCACACTCATTTTTCAGCCCAATGATGAGGGATACACATAGGCAGCTAACCAATTACAACTCAGAGCATGCTGCTTGCACTTCTGATTCAGGGACACACTATTATGTGAGAGAGCAAGTGAGGAAACTGTTCCAGCTTGGGGGACCAAGGATAACAGAGAGCATGTATTTAGAATCTTGGATGATGTATGGTGTTATGACAGGAAAAGGTGGGTTTCACAAACAATTGAAGCAGAGACAAAAGCATGAACAAAGAAAGGGAGGTGAGAGTATGTGGCTTCTGTAAGGCATTTCTCAGGAGCTGGTGGTTTATTAAAACAAACAAAAGAACAACAACAACAACAAACACAACTCAGTGGTCCAGAAAAGACCTTATAAAGGACCAGGTTTGTCCTAATAGCAACGTTTATATCTATTAATACAGAGAGAAGATATTAAATATAAAACTGTGGTGGTAATTTTAGATATTTTTAGTTTCCTATTGGACAAAAATTGTTTTCTCATGTAAATAATAGAATGGGAGGAATATTTGCAACCATACTTATTCTATTTAATGTCTATTCATTTTTATTTAACCTTATCTAACATTTATAATTTGTCAGGCATTATTCTAAACATTTCACAAATATTCACCTATTTAATTCTCATAACAAGCATATGAGGTAAGTACTGTTATTATCTGCATTTTACATTTAGGAAAATTGAGGCACAGAAATGTGAAGTAAACTGCTCTAGATTACACAGCCAGTCAGTGACATTAGATTGGTTTCAGACTCAAGTAAACCAAGGCTTCAGTGCTCTTAATAGGTGGGTAATTTTTAATCTTTTACCCATATCAAGTAACACATATGAGATTTATTTTGAGATAGCAACCAACTTGGAGTTCACAGAAAGATAATACCTTTCAAGGAATGAGCAGGGTGAGCTGATCAAAATGTCAAATAAAAACAAAAATATAAAATAAAGCATGATTTCAGCAGAGGCCCTGAATTATTAGCTTCATGGAATGACTGAACCAGGGAAATCTGTGAGAAGAATGTGGTCACAGCCTGCTGAGGTGCTGGGGAATCGGTATGACAGAGAGAGGAAGAAAGAACTACAAACCAGACTGTGCAGAGAAAAAGCAGCAGGCTCTGACAGCAGGTGGGAAGGAGGAGTGAGAGGGAGGTAAGACTTCCAGGCAGTGTCCATCTGTTGACTTGTAGCTTGTCTGCCAGGTGAATTTAGTCCGGGAACTTATGAAAGCCAACTGCCCTTCACCTTAGAACAATAATAGTACTTACCAGTGAGGAAGTGAAGAGCTGGCTTGATCAATTAGTGGTCATTGGAGGAAATAGGGCAGAAAATTTACCATTCAGAAACTAAAAACATAGTCCAGCCATCATATTCACTAAAGGACCCCACTGGGCCCAAAGCTTTTTGTACTAATGATAAATCCCACCCTGCTGTGGCTTCTCAATCCAAAAATTATCAGAGGAGACAGGAGAGGAGAGAACCATTGCTTGACAAGCTCCCACTTAAAACAACTCCAGTGACCTCCAGGTTTGGGCATTGGGGTCCCCTATAGCCATGCACACAAGTTGGGTGCTGAAATGAATGGTTAACTGTTTTACAATCAGTTTTTTTGTATCTCAATTCAACGCATTGGACTCAGTTTTCAACTTGCTCTCTCACATAATAGTGTGTCCCTGAATCAGAAGTGTAGGACTTGTTTGTTTTTAACTTTTTCATTTAGTCTTCCTTTGACCAGTGCCTCTCCTGATATTCCAAGAGAAGCATGCTTTGTTGAGGGAATGTTGGCCTGGTGGTTAGGACAAAGAGGTCAGTTTCCCTCCTCTCTGGCATTATCAAAGCCAGGTTGATTAGCCTTGAGCAAGCCATTAAACTTACCAGGCCTCTCTGCTTTCCAAGCAGCTGCCTGAATGCCTGCAGGGTTTCTCCTTGAAAGATCCACTCAAGTACAAAGAGTCAAGTTGTGAAATTCCCCATGCCTGCTGTGCTTGGCCCTCTCTGCAAACCCTCAACTGTGCCCTTATTAGTTCACAAAATTGTGCAACCTTACAGACAGGAGCTTTTTAAGCCTTCTGGTGAGTTACAAGGTATTCTGGCCCTTGTCTGCACACACTCCTGTTCATAGGGCTTGACATAGAGATGGGGAAATGAGTATTGCATTTGCTATTGCTAGAACTGCATATCTCCAGCAACATTTTTCTCCCCTTTGTTTCACACCCAGGACACAACTTGTCAAATTGCTCATCTGATCTCTCTCAGTTACTTGCTATTTTGTCTCTTAAGGACTACAACCTTTGACAGGAACGGCATTTGTGATTCAGATGGGAAACTGCTTTCTCAATTTAATTATTTCATCCCTTTTTTTTTTCAAATGAGATATAATCCTATATAATAAAAGGCCAGAGGCATCATGACAGAAATGACCAGAGACCAGACCACCACAGCCCCTCGTGGGCTGGCCCCAACCCCAAGCAAGCAGTTAGGGGCAATCAGGCAGGCAGGCACAGTGGTTAGGGGTTATTAGGTAGGCAGGCTAGTAGTTAGGGGAGATCAGGTAGGCAGTAAGCTCCTTGCTGGGCTGGCTTTGTGCCCAAGCAAAGAAAGAGGGAGGCCCAGGCCACCCAAGCCATCACACCCCATACTGTCGCCTGTAGAGGGAGGCCACTGGTGGCAAGGGAATGGGGGCAGCGCTACACAGATGGCAAGCAGTGGCAGCAGCGGTTGGGGCCAGCTTCCTACAGCCCGGGGAAGGAAAGCCCCAATAGGCCCTGATCTCAGGCCAGGCCTAGGGACCCTACCTGAGGGGTCCCAGATAGTGAGATGGTGCAGGCTGGGCTGAGGGAGCTCCCCACCCAACCAGTGCATGAATTTTTGTGCCCTGGGCCTCCAGTTGACCTATAACATTGTGTAAATTTAAGTTGTACAAAGTGTTGATTTGATACATTTATATATTGCAACATGATTACCACTATAGTGTTAGCTGAAGCCTCCATCACATAACATAATTATCATTTCATTTTGTTTTCAGATAGGAATTCATAGGAGTGTTAAAGGTGGTTACAACATAAGCACCAGGCAAGAAGTATTGACAGGTACATGGGTTAATTGATTTCAGTAAGTTTTAAAGGTCAGCACACCTTCTTTCCTGTTTCAAATCTCCAGGTGAAAGCTCCTGTAAACTAATGATCAATTTTGGTTTTACCAGGTTTCCTTAATCCTCAGGCCAGATGTGTTAAATCTTCCCCAGGTTTTTCTTAACGAAGTGACAGCAGGTTTTAATCTTCCTGTATACACAGCAGCAGCTATGCAAACATTTCATTAACAAAAGAAAAGTGGGAAGCATTAAACCTGTGGGTAATTTGTGCCTATCACTTGATATTAGTAAATTTTAAGATGCCCCAAAGTAAGGATAAATCTGTTTGCCTTATATTCTACTTTATTTCAAAAAGCTTGAGTAGTCATAACAAAGAAATTAAACTCCATCTAGGTAATTAAAAATTTAAGAAGAATTTCTGAATTAGAATTCAGCTACATAGTTTAAAAATATATGTGGCAGAAATAATAAAACAAAGCCACCTCCAGGCAAAAAAAATCACATTCTAAATGGGGAAGCTATAAAACGTGAGGAAGGCAACGCTTTTAAATGAAAAATTGTTTAATATATTATTTACACGCTGTCCTTCATAAGTTTTTAGAATTATGTTGACATTTGTTCTCAATATACAAAATTGTTCAAAGTTAGCTAGGAAGTCAACACTGTAACTTTAATTTGTCTTGATTTTGTTACTATTAAAGTAATTTATTATATTTATTTCATAGTTCTTCTCCCTGAGAATTTTTAATGCATACCTGAAATTTTATTAGTTGGAAAAAATTTTATTTCCAAGAACCTGCCTATGGATTCTGTACTTACTGGTATAAAAATTAAGAACAAACATCTACTGCCTTTCTAGCTCATTTTTATTTGAACATAATTCATACTAGCTTCAAACGGAAATATTTATCACTTTTTTTTCTTAAAGGATATAGGCTACTGTAATTTTAAGGTGTATGCCCCTTGCTCCATGCAGTTCTCCTTAATCCAATAGTAGACAATCATTTTCCTCAATCCTTCTAAAGGGTTTTTTTATACCTCCCTCTTCATATTCATCACATGGTTCATTATATTATACTTCTTTGTGTATGTTAATCTTCCTACTCCATAGTGAGCTCCTCACGATCAGGTACCAGGGTTGATCCAAAGTTGTGTCTATCCACAACCAACACTTGGAAACAAATGAACCCTTGGGTGGAATGCAATGCTTGTGGTGGGAATCTTACTTTCCTCTTTCCAACTATTTGTCTTAGTGAGAATATACATTTATCCCCAGTTGGGAGGATACTTCAACTTGAAGTAATATCTATTAATTCAGAAAAATGCATCTTCCTAGTACATAGCTATAACTTAAATATATTATTCCCCACATACCAGAAACTGATCATTGTCTCACTAACAGAAAGATGTAAAAGGCTGGTCAACCTTGAAGCTCTGAAATGTCAGAGCCAACCACTCCCTATCTAATTGAGACAATGGTAACTGAGGCAACTTCCCCATCTTGTAATCATATAAATCCTTACTGATATGATAATCCGCTTATTACCTGCCTAAGGGCTATGGTTATATCCCAAACCTGCTTAAGGGTAATGGGTGTATCTCACAGTCTCAATAAAAGGGATAGCAAGGCCAGAGCCTGGAGATTGTCCTCCCCCTAGAGGTGGACTTCCGCCTGGCCCCCCTTTTCCCCCAAATTAACTCTTTTCCAGTCTTTTTTCATTTGTGTGTGGCCTTCTCCAGGAACCGGACTCTGAACAGGAATCCTGAACCACGTGGGACATGAAAAGGGATCCCACACCCATCCCAAACATAAAACTGTTAGCTAAGCCAAAACCTGTTTAGCTCAGTGAATAGAGCGTCGGCCTTTGGACTGAAGGGTTCCAGGTTAAGGGCATGTACCTTGGTTGCGGTCACATCCCCAGTGAGGGGTGTGCAGGACGCAGCTGATTGATGATTCTCTCTCACCGATGTTTCTAATTCTCTATCCCTCTCTCTTCTTCTCTGTTAAAAATCAATAAAATATATTTTTAAAAAACTGTTAGCTAAAATCAAAGCCTTAAGTACTCTATCAAATGAATTTTTTTTTGAGTATTATAGACTGTACTTGGTTCTTAGTAAGTGCTATCTACATGTTAACTAAAATAGGTAAAATATTTCAACCTTATAAGGAAGGGGGCCATGCTAAATGCTCAGTGTCTCCACCCCTCACCCCCTTTTAATTTCTTTATTCAAGGACATGCTTAGAGAGAGAGAGAAAGAAACATTGATCTGTTGCCTCCCATATGTGGTCCAAGCGGGAATCCAACCAGCAACCTTTAGGTACACAGGACAAACTCAACCAACTGAGCCACTCTGTCTGGGCTTTCTCCCCGCATCCCATCTCATCTCTACTTTAAGACTGCCCAGTGCAACCTGGTTTTTGTGAGTTCCTTTTTTTTCCAATTGATTATTCCAAAGTAGATGTCTTAGAGAAGTCTTTCCCAGCCCAATAATGGAATCATTGTGCAATTGAGTGAATTATTGGAACTAAGATGGGAAAAAAGAAGGGAAAAACCAGATATTAAAGAGTAAACATTTAATTGCTAGGATTCTTAGAAATATGCTTTACATAGAGGCTGCATGATGCAAATCTAGGTGTATTACTTTCCTCACCTGTTATCAAAGTCGGTAAAAGGTTGAAATTATTCTCCTATTTTATTCAGTACTCTTTGTTCCTATTTTGACTATTGAAAAGTATTGCAGGTGCGTATTTAAGGATCATACTACCACCCATTACACAGTAAAGCCCAGCATGTTGGCAGTTCACACATTGTCACTGAAGGAGGGAGAGATTGTTAGGCTATATTCATGTAAGTCTTATAGTTTCAGTAAATTCAAAAGTCCCTTTGAGGTTGTTCTAATTTATCTTCTCCCTGTCCAAGAAGCATTGGACATTTCCCTTTGGAAGATTACTATTACTCTCCTTTTCAGAAACTACTCCAAGAAGTTTCTGTTCCATTTTTGTGACTCCATAATTTTGTGTTTTCAATTATCTCTATGAGTATTTTAATTGATACTTTCAATAAAAATATGTAGACATACTTGTAGCCTAATGGGAGAGACAAGACATTAAAGAATAACTAAAGTAGCCGAAGCCGGTTTGGCTCAGTGGATAGAGCGTCGGCCTGGGGACTGAAGGGTTCTGGGTTCGATTCTGATCTGTACCTGGGTTGCGGCACGTCCCCAATAGGGGATGTGCAAGAGGCAGCTGATCGATGTTTCTCTCTCATCAATGTTTCTGACTCTCTATACCTCTCTCTTCCTCTCTGTAAAAAATCAATAAAATATATTTTTTTAAAAAGAATAACTAAAGTAATCATTTCAAATACAGTACTCATGAATACTTATTCTGGATCAGGCATTGTATTGAGTACTGTTCATGTAATAATCACCACAATAACCCTGTGAGGTAGATATTAGTATAATCCTCATTTTTAGATGACAAAATTGAGAGATTGGAGGAAATTATGTGGATATCAGAATACAACTTAATATTTGGTCCATTTGAGTCATCCTGGTTTTGCTTCAGTGATAATGAGAAGTAGAAATATCCTTGATATCAAGGCAATTCTTTGTGAATAAAACAGAATTCTTTTCAATGGCTCAGTGAAAATAAACTCTTCTAGAACCGGAGAGTCTCTCCACTCCTACAGAGTCAGAGGGTCAATAAACTCAGGCTAGAAGTCTTGTTTTGCCATTATGGGGAGCTCAGAAATAGATATTTTTTTTCCCAATTTCATACTCAAAGCTCTAGGTGCACCACAGATTTTTCTAATTCTTCTAGCATAGTGGTTAATTGCACAGATTCTGGAGACAGAGTGCATGAGTTTATAACACAACTCTGCCTTTTTTGTTGTTGTTGTATGTCCTTAGCAAAATTACCTACTTTCTCTGTGCCTCAATTTCTTCATATGTAAAATAGGATTTATAATGGTTCCTATCTTATTTGTTTGTTGCAGAAGTTAGGACATGCCTGGCTGAAAGTAAGCAATTGACAATGTTATCTGTTATTTTACATATCTTCCTAAGGAATGGTTCTCACTTTTTCTTAAACTTCTTTTCATTTCCAGACTCGATGATTTTATAGTGGTAACTAAGCTCCATGTGTAACTATGTGTTTTCTCTACAAACCACTAAAGCAACCATTGTCAGGAAGTAAAGTGGTCAAAAACAATGTTACCAGCAGCTAGTTCATTTATTAATTATTTCCGTTCACCTCAAGCTGTTTTGTAGAGAATGTTTGCCATTCTCACAATATTTTTTCTATTTTCTAGGTAATTTGTTTTTATAAAATTTGAGTAATTTATTTTTAGTCAGGGAGGCTTTCTTTACCTATTTAGTATTTTTAAACCATTGTAAATTATTTTTATTTTAAGCAGCTTTAATAGTCTTCCTAACAAAGAAAAACAAAAATAAATTTTCTAGTTGGAATAATAGTTTCAGTAACTTGGTTCTGGGGTAGTTTTGAAATAGGCATTGCATTCCTAAGTGTTGATTTAGCATTTGCATCAAAATATGAAATAAAGGTATGAGAAATTAGTTCTGTATATCTCTTTTTACTTGTTCATCCTTACAATAGCAGTAGGCATTTTATATCTTTGACTATACTTAATTAGATGCTCTACTCCCTTAGATTCACCAATCATAGTGAATAGAGATAATCTAGATAAAATCTCTTAAATACTGACCCAACTGCAACCTGGAAACATTCATTTTTCTGGCAATTCATTGTGTCAGCTAATCTGCCATTTTCAAATAAAAATTTATATATCTTTTCTACTATCCCTAGAGTTCACAACTTAAACCCTGTCACCAACATTATTTCTTACTCAAAAAAATCTGCTACCTCATTAGCAGAATAAATTCCAAATTTTTTGGCTTAGCATTCAGCATTGAGTGCATAAGAGATAATCAATTACTTTTGTTGATCATCCTATATAATAAAGAGATAATATGCAAATTGACCGTCACACCCTTCCACAAGATGACCGCTCCCAGGTGGTCACAAGATGGCTGGCAGGGGAGGGCAGTTGTGGGCAATCAGGCCATCAGGGGAGGACAGTTGAAGGGGAGTGTAGTTGGGGGTGACTGTACCAGCAGGAGAGAAATTAGGCATTGATCAGGCTGGCAGGGGAGTGGTTAGAGGGTGATCAGCCTGGAAGGCAGAGTGGTTAGGGGCAATCAGGCAGGCAGGCAGGTGAGTGGTTAGGAGCCAGCTGTCCCAGATTGTGAGAGAGATGTCTGAGTGCTAGTTTAGGCCCTAAATCTGCAGTTGGACATCCCCTAAAGGGTCCCAGATTGGAAAGGGTGCAGGCTGGGCTGAGGAACGACCCCCCCCACACACACCAAGGGCTCAAATTTAGTAAAATAATAGTTTTACTGTGCTTAACATATGGTAGTCACTGTACTAAGTACTTCTCATGGATCATGTTATTCAATCCAGCAGGTTCTATTATTACCCTCCCCTTTCAGATAAGGAAATGGGAACTCAAGGAGGCTAATAACCACCCCAAGGCTACCTTGAACAGGAACCCTCATCTGTTAAAGTTCCATTATTTACATTACTTTCTATTATATATCATCAATTAATGTAGCCTCTATTTTACTTTCTCTCTCTGTAAATTTGCCTATTCTAGGTACCTCACATATGTGGAATCATGTAATATGTGTTCTTGCATGTCTGATATATTTCAATTTCTTCCTTTTTAAGGCTGAATAATATTCTATTATATGTATAGACCACATTTTGTTTATTCATTCATCAATCGATGGACATTTTGATTGTTCCTACCTTTTGAATAATCCTATGAACATTGATACAAAAGTATCTGTTTGATTTCCTGCTTTTAATTCTTTTGGATATATAACTAAGAATGAAAATGTTCATTTATATTATAATTCCATTTTTAATTTTTTTAGGAACATCCATACTGTTTTCCACAGTAGCTGCACCATTTTACATTCCAACCACAATGCATAAAGGGTTCAATTTCTCTATATCCTCTCTGATATTTGTCATTTTCTCTTTTGTTTTTTGTTTTTTTAAATAGTAGCCATCCTAATTGGTGTGATATGGCATTTCATGATGTTTTTGACTTGCATTTCCATAATTATTAATGATGTTGAGCCTATTTACATGTGCTTATTGAACATTTATATATTACCTTTGAAAAACCTTTGTCCATTTGCTCATTTTACTTATTTATTTATTTAAAGTATTCTTTTTTTTTTAATATATATTGTATTGATTTTGTACAGAGAGGAAGGGAGAGAGATAGAGAGTTAGAAACATCGATGAGAGAGAGTCATCGATCAGCTGCCTCTTGCACACCCCCTACTGGGGATATGCCTGCAACCAAGGTACATGCCCTTGACCGGAATCGAACCCGGAACCCTTCAGTCCCCGAGCCGACGCTCTAACCATTGAGCCAAACCGGTCCCGGCCATTTGCTCATTTTAAATATGATCTCTGTGTTTTTGCTGTTGTTGGGTTTTAATACAAATATTTAAGGAGTGTAAGATACATAAATGGCACTGTGTTGGACACTGTGAGTGGTGAAAAGTAAAACAGTTCTCGCCCTTAAGGTATAGTAACAGTAAAGCGCCTAAGTTAAATATACAAAGAATAAATAGCTGAAAACAAGATGTGTCCAAAGAGATATTGGCACAGTAGAGAAGGAGAAAGAACATCTCTTTCGACTGTTTTCAGGAGTAGTCAAGTAAGCCTGCATGAAATCCATCAGACTGGAGATGAATTTTAATGGGTGGATTATATTTCAACAGGCACAGACAGGGGAGGGAGAACATTCAGGTATAACACGTGGCATGATAAAAACAAGGATATAGGAAAGCTCTTGTCAAATTTGTGCACCAATAACTATTTCAGTTTGTTCACAAAGTTGGGTAAGGCTTTACTGCAGAAGGAATTGAATATCACTGTAACAAATTTCTAACTACTTTAATAAGCAATAGGGAACTTATGACATTTTTTGAGAAAGAGAGATATGAAGAGGCTGGGTCTTGAATAATATTTCCTCCATTTGCATGCTTTTGTTTAGCTGGATGTCATTATCCTCTAACAGATACTTTACACATATCCAGCATCCAATAAAAGACTGATTGGTAGTACAGAACTTTATGTACCAGTCATTTTCTGATGTGTTATTTAGATAATAGAATTTTGAATAGTATGACTCTATACAATTACTCTGTCAAAGCTACCAATGCTTTTTTGGAATAATTAACGGGTTACCTAAGTATGTATTCTATTCCAGTGGATTTTATGGGAACTGCAGCTGTTTTATTAGTGTGTTTTTGTTGGGACAATTAAGAAAAAAAAAATGGAACCATTACAAATAGAACATAGGACTTCAAACCAGCTCTCAATCATTTTCTGGCAGGAGATATGAAATCCTAGTTAGTTCCAGCCTACATCTTATGATTCAGTCCTGTGCTGGTAAATGTGAATAGTGTGGTGTGTGTTTTTTTGTTTTGTTTGTTTGTTTGTTTCAAAATAAACACAATTCACACTGAAATCCACATAGAGAGAAGGATTTTTTTTTTTACAGTCATCAGATTGAATAGCATAATTTCTTCCTCCACATAAGAATAGTGTTTGTGGTTTCTAAGATCAACATAAAGTAAGGCATTGGTGAGCTTATTTAGTGCTCTAACAATGGCTTCAGCTTCATAGCATTCAGTAATAAAACACACAGTTATTTACACATATCTGTATCAAATTAAAACAACTCAGATTCACTCTAAAGTGTCAATATTTTTACCACATAAAGATGTTGTTTATAAAAAGAAGAAAAAAAAAGGAAACATATTCAGAAGTTGCAATACATTGTTGTAAATAACTAAGTGTGAAGAGTACTTAAAATGGCCAGGCATGGTGCTAGACATTTAACACATATATTTGTCTCCATATTCCCATGGGGTAGATTCTCCTCAAATTATAGGTGAGGCCTGTTAACGTAAAAAAACCATTGAAACCTGTAAAGAATTATTGTGAGTTTATTTGAGCCAAACTGTCAACATATACCAGGAAGCAGAACCTCAACAAATTGAGAGAATGGTGGGTTACATTTGTATTTATATATTGCAATCAAAGGAGGGACATAGGTGGGTTACATGAAATTCATTGGTGATAGATTAAGGAGACAGGAGACAGCAAAGTAGTGGGAAACCCCTGGGATTAGATAAAAAGTAAAATGATGGACACATAGATTAGTGCAAGAACAATTAACATGATAATGAAGGAATTTGTGGTATCTGTCCTGGCACCCACCACACTAGGTTGTGCCCCAGGGGCTCCAGAAAAAGGGAAGTTATAAATTACCCAGACATTTCAAGGGTATGTTATCATAGAGGCAAAAGGACAGATAGGCTCAGTTAAGGTAAAGGTTGACCTTGTCAGTGAAGATACTGGCCTAGGATGTAACTGCCCACCATAACTGCGTTTAGTTAAAGTTTAATTTCAGACCATCCTTTGTGGTTACTTTAGGTCTCTGAGTTTGAAAGACTATCATTCAGGCCTCCCCTGAGCTTGTCAGGTTAGCATGTGGCCCCTTTTGTCCACAGGCCACAGTTAGGTTATGTGGTAGTCAGTCTCAACTAATTGCTGATTCCCAAATCTATTGCTTAATAAAATGTTTACTAGTAATTTCTTATTCCTGTCACAGTTTAATTTTGTCAATAGGAAGACTCCAGACCACACAGTCATTGAGAAACTCTGAGTCCTTTCATTAAGAGCTTTTACCCTCTTACAGAGCCTTGGATTTCTCTTGATTTTTTTCACCCAACTGGCAGGTGTTGAAAGGGAAAATCATGGCAAATGGCTGGAGTTCTAGACATACATCTGCTTTAATATACATTCCATTATCCAAATCTCAATCATATGGATCCACCTAATTTTTAGTGGGCCAAGAATTGTGTATGATGATGTGTCAAGAAAGAGAAATAGCTAAAACCCCCATCAGCAGACCTGGATTCTTGATCTAATTCTACCTCAAAGAAAGTCATGTGCCTTCTCTAAGTATCTGTTTACTCATTTATAAATAAAATATATATTGATATATTGAACTGCTAGATCGTGCCATTTTATCTTGAGTGATATTATTGGTGATTTGTCTTCTTACTTCATAAAGCACAGAGCCAGGTGGAACCATGTCTGGACCTGAAGAAAAGAACTATCTCACCTCACCTGAGATTCATGCAATAAGTTGATGGGGGTTTTGACTATATCTACATGCAGAAGGAGTATACAGTTAATGTGTTGTACTAGTATGTGTGGGAAGAAAATTGAAAAGAAATTTGGTAATCAGAAGACTGGGCTGTAGTACAACATTTTTATAATTACTAGAATCTGATTTCTTTCTCTTTCTTGACACATCATCATACACAATTCTTGGCCTGAGATAGACAATAAACTGGAGAAGAGAAGACTCCAAGAGAATATGAATTCTATCTTTAAATATTTTAAGTGATGTTTGCCCTTTAATATATGCCCTTTCCTACCTTTCTTCACTCTCTTGCATTATGGATTCTGATAGGATTCATCCAATGAGAGGAACCAGCAAGAGATTGCTAGGGAGGAGTGGGGAAAGTCAGCATCCTATCTAATAAAAGAGTAATATGCAAATTAACCATCACTCTGTAACAAAATGGCAGCCCCCATAGCCACAAGATGATGGTGCACAGTCTCCTCAGCTCCACTGTTGGAGTGTCCAGGCCTGTCTGCCAGAGCAGCGAGGCTGGATCCACCTCCTCTCTGCTTCCTTCTTATGATGTATGTGATACCATTTAGGGACCATCTGGATATTCCAGGATAACCTGCCCATTGCAATATTTTTAACTTAATTACATCTTCAAGGAAACATTTTTTTATGAGGACATATTTAGATCCTAGAGATTGGGACCTGATGTATCTTGGTGAGCATTATTTGATTGAGCCGCCCTCCTATGGGGGAGGATTCAGCCTCCCTGCTCTGTGGCGGTTTGCGGGGACCAAGCAGCAAGGCTGGATCCACCCCCTTGGAAGATCCAGCCTCCCAACTCCAAGGGTGCTGCAGCATCTAGGCCCTTCAACCCTGTGGATGTTTGCGGGGACCAAGCTGAGAGGCTGGGTCCACCCCCAGATGCGGCAGACAGAGCCCGGACAGCAGGGCTTGGAGCAGGGGTCTTCAAACTACTGCCCGCGGGCCACATGCGGCCCGCAGAGGAGTCTGATCCTGCCCACCAGGTTTTTTGGGCAGTGAGCGCAGCCAAGGTGTTACAGTAGGAATTAGTAGTTCATATAGTCCGGCCCTCCAGCTCTCTGAGGGACCGTGATCTGGCCCCCACTTTAAAAAGTTTGAGGACCCCTGGAGCCTTGGAGGCTTCTTTAGTGCAGCAGAGGCAGGGAAGCCCCAGAACAAGCAGACAGAGTCCAGACAGCAGGACTTGGGGCCTTCTTTCGCAGGTTGATGGCAGGGAAGCCCCAGGCCCGGCAGACAGAACCCAGACAGCAGGGCTTGGGGGCTTCCTTAGCAAAGTGGTGGTGGGAACACCCCCCAAACCCCACAGACAGAGCCCGGATAACATGGCATGGAGGCTTCCTTAGTGTGTTAGTGTCGGTGAAGACCCCAGGCCTGGCAGACAGAGCACACTGCAAGCATTGGGGCTTCCTTCGCATGGCTCATGGTGGCAGCAGGCAGAGAGTGGACATCAGAGCATGGGGGCTTCATATCGATGGCTGCAGCAAAACCCCCAGATCTCACAGAGAGCAGAGAACCATGGGAGTGGGCCTAAGCCATCAGTAGGATATCTACTGAGAGTTCTTGGATTACAGGGGTACAGGTTGGGCTGAGGGACCCCAGTGCATAAATTTTATGCACCAGGCCTCTAGGGAAAAATGTTCTACTTACTGAGTTTGGCAGTGCTTATGTTCCTCTCCTAAAAGTCATAGCTCCTGTTGGGCTTCATTCTCTCTAGAATCCTTCCTCTTATCCCTTTAGCAACTTGTTAGCCCCAGGGTTCTTCAACTCAGTTTTAGTCTACCTCCTTAAAAATAGTCTGGTTATTAAACTTTTTAATTATATTTTTGAGTATGCCATCTGCTGCTTGCCAGTATCCTGATGAATATGTGTCTAAATGTAGAAAACAGACTAAACTGTGGTACCAGAGGAAAATGCTAACATTAAAAGATGGAACTTGTGAGGAGAAATATTTTGATTCAGCATTTCTACTACAAGAACTCTCTTAAAATGGAATGATTCCTTAAAAAAGCAGAGAGCCCCTATCAATAGAGGTGCTCAAGCAAAATACCAGAATTTTTGTGGGGAGGAAGAGAGTGAGCATAAATTGGAGTTTAAAATAGATAACCATTTTATTTTTGTTAATCCTCACCTGAGGATGTTTTTTTCTGAGGATAATTTTCCATTGATTTCTGGAGAGAGTGGAAAGGAGGGAGGGAAAGGAAGGGAGGCAAAACACTCTCTCTCTCTCTCTCTCTCTCTCTCTCTCTCTCTCTCTCTCTCACACACACACACACACACACACACACACACACGCACACGCACAAACATTAATTGGTTGTCTCCCACACATGCCCCAACCAGTGCCCTGGTTGAAACCTGCAGCACTGGTACTTGCCCTCCCCATTTTTATCCATCACTGTGGATGTGGGACCAGAACTTCTGTGTTTATGCCCTTCTTATCAGTCTTCATGCAGCTTCTTCAATTTTGTAGCTGTAGGACTTCCTTTCAGCTCAATTTCAGGTGGTTCTGAATGATGGTTGTTCTTTAGTAGTAATTTTGATGTGATTATGGGAGGAAGCATTTACCTATCACCATATTAACAGGAAGTCAGCATTGATTGATTCTTATGCCCTGATGGGGGATTGAACCCACAGTACCTTGGCATATTGGAATGTGCTCTAACCAACAGAGCTAACTGGCCTAACTATAGTCAATTAATTTATGACAAAGGAGGCAATAATACATAATCGGGAAAAGATGTTCTCTTCAACAAATGGTGCTGGGAAAACTGAATTTCCACTGCAGGGAAAAAAAAAAAAGGAAAGGAAACTAGACTTCTGTCTTACACCACTCAAAAATATTAACTCAAATTAAATTAAAGATTTAAAATATATTTTTATTGATTTCAGAGAGGAAGGAAGAGGGAGAAAGAGATAGAAATATCAATGATAAGAGAATCATTGATTGGCTGCCTTCTGCACACCCCCTGTTGGGGATCAAGCCTTAAACTCTGATAGGCTGGGGGTGGGGTGGACTACAAGGTATCAATGGAGGAAAAAAGAGGACATATGTGAACTGACCAGGAATCAAACCATGACCTCCTGTTTCAAGTCAATGCTCAACCACTGAGCCACATCAGCCAGGCAAATTAAGATATAAATGTAAGACTATTAACTATAAAACTTCTAAAAGAATACATAGGAGACAAAGAACTCTTTGACATACTTTTGGCAATAACTTTTGAATATAATATATATTTTATGAACATCAAGATGTACTGGTGAATATTCTCCCATCCAGTGGTTGTCTTTTCATTATGTTGATAGTTTACTTTTCTATGTTCTCTCTCCTTTTTTTAGACCACATATGTCAAACACAAGGCCCACGGGCCAAATCCAGCCCGCCAGGCCTTGCAATGTGGCCCGCACCGCGCTGTCATCACTGCACTCCGCTGTCAGTTTATGACATTGTCAGTTTATGACTGTTCAGCAAACCATTCGGCCCGCGATTTAGGCTGGATTTTAGATTTTGGCCCCTTCTCTGATTGAGTTCGACACCCCTATTTTAGACCTTTAGAAAAACACCCAGTCATAGGTGTATTTTATTACCAAATTTGAAAGAAGAAATAGGGCCTTTGTTCAGGGGGAGGAGAAAAGTGTTTTCATTGACCACTCTTCATAATTTTCTCCAAAAATGTAATAAATTAAGTTCATTAAGAATGTCCTTTGGGTGACTTTTGGTAATATTTATTGTAGATAAAACCATTAAGTACACTTTGTCTTTTGATGAATAATGACTGAAAAAAATTCACTTTTCATGAAGACCTTGTCTTATAATTTCAATAGGTTTTCATGAGGAATTGGTTTTCGAAGTTCACTTTTTGTAATTCTATTTTTAAATGTGTAGTGTAAAATACTTTAAGTCTATATATGCCATAAAAATAATAACTAAAGAAGCTCTTAAGAGAAACTCCATAATATTTGTATTGCTATTTTAGTGCATTCATAATTGAATGAGAAAGCAGAAGAGCCATGAGTTTGTGTTTCTTATTATACAAAATCTGCTGATAGAATGGAATATGTTACAGCTACCATATTTTATATCACCATATTGGTATGGTATTGTATGGTAATAATGGGAAAATTCTCTTTGCCTTATAGGTGTACAGATCTTTAGAAAATAAGCCTGGGAGATAAATGAGAGACAAAGCCTGTTTTTATTTGAAGAAGTTTTATCCTGAGAAAATAGCACTTTTATGTTTTGTGCTTGGTAATAAAAAATAAGGCTTGGGAAAACAGTAGGGAGTTTCCTCAAAAATTAAATATGGAACTGACATTTGACCCAGTGATTCCACTCCTAGGAATATATCCTAAGAATCCTGAAACACCAATCAGAAAGAACATGTGTACTTCTATGATCATACCAGAGCAAGTTACAATAGCTACCATGTTTCCCTGAAAATAAGACATCCTCCGAAAATAAGACCTAGCGCATGGAAAAATAAGACATCCCCTGAAAATTAGACCTAGCTCATCTTTGGGAGCAAAAATTAATATAAGACACTGTCTTATTTTCGGGGAAACAGGGTAGGATCTGGAAACAGCCCAAGTGCCCATCAGTAGATAAGAAATCAGTGGTACATTTATACCATGGAATACTATGTGGCAGAAAAAAAAATAAGATTCTCTTACCCATGAGACAGCAATGGAAGAACCTGGAAATTATTATGCTAAATAAAATAAGCCAGTCAGAGAAGGACAAGTATCACATGATTTCACTCATATGTGAAATCTAATGAACAAAATAAACTGATGAGCAAAATAGTTCCAGAGACATAGAAACTTGGAACAGACTGTAGAATCTCAGAGGGAAAGCAGAGATAGGTGGAGTGGGAAGAGATCAACCAAAGAACTTGTATGTATATATGCATAACCTATGGACACAGACAATAGGGGGAAGGAGGCCCGTGGCTGGGGGTGGGGTGGACTACAAGGTATCAATGGAGGAAAAAAGAGGACATATGTGATACTTTCAACAATAAAGTTTTTTTGTTGTTGTTGTTTAAGAAGGTTGCGTTGGTAATTGAAAGATAAAGGTCTAAACAAATTTTGTCACTGTGCTGTTTTACACATGTCATTTTCTCTCATCAGGCAAAAGAAGGAGTTGGAATAATTATCCTTCAAGATCTCTTTCTGTTGTGAAATTTAAACAATTTAAGGCAATGGAAACCAGGGAAGAATCCTTATTTTATTTATTTGTTTATTATTATTATTTAATAAATCTTTATTGTTCATATTATTACAAATGTTCCTCATTTTTCCCCCCTCCATTGCTCCCCTCCACCAGGTTCCCACCCCACCCTCTGCCCTTTCCCCACCCCCCATTGTCCTCATCCATAGGTACACAATTTATGTTCAGTCTCTTCCCACACCCCCCACTCTCCTTTTCCCAGAGAATCGTCAGTTCACTCCCCTTCCATACCTCTGATTCTATTATATTCACCAGTTAATATTATTTATCAGATTTTTTAATTCCCTTGGTTTTTAGTTTCACTTGTTGATAGTTATGTATTTGTTGTTCATAATTTTTTTAAATCAATCTTTATTGTTCATATCATTACAAAGGTTCCTCATTTCTTCCCCCCTCCACCAGGCTCCCACCCCACCCTCCGCCCCCTCCCCATCCCTCATTATCCTCATCCATAGGTGCAGTTCATGTTCAGTCTCTTCCTCCCTCCCTTTCCCCGACAGCAAATCCCTTTTCAGATAGTAAATCAGCTACCTAGCATTTTCTCATATCAATAATACCTCCACATGCCCAATGATACATTTCACCCAAAAGACATTTCCAAATAGGTCAACCAGCCTCATCCAGGCCCCACCCAAGGCACTCACAGATCAACACCCCAGCCCTATACTAACTCAACACATCCAGATCTAAGCCTTCATCACTTGATTCAGCAGACCCTCAAGTTCCCACAAAAGTTTCCAGCCATGTCTGAGAGGTAGCCGTGGGGCAGGGGCAGGCGAGGAGCTAGCTGTTCCGGGCCTGGCTGCTCCGGGCCTGGCTTCTGTTGCTCTGGTTCATTCCACAATCAGCTGCTCCAGGTCTGGTCACTGCCGCTCCCAACCTAGTTGCCCTGGACTTGGCTGCTGCTGCTCCGGGCCTGGCCGCTCCCAGCCTGGCAGCTGCTGCTCCGGGCCTGGCCACACCAGATCCGGCTGCTCCGGGCCTGGCTGCTCCCAGCCTGGCAACTGATGCTTCAGGCCTGGCCGCACCAGACCCGGCTGCTCCGGGCCTGGCCGCTCCCAGCCCGGCAGCCGCTGCTCCGGGCCTGGCCGCACCCGACCCGGCTGCTCCGGGCCTGGCCGCTCCCAGCCCGGCAGCCGCTGCTCCGGGCCTGGCCGCACCAGATCCGGCTGCTCCGGGCCTGGCCGCACTAGACCCGGCTGCTCCGGGCCTGGCCGCTCCCAGCCTGCCAGCTGTTGCTCCGGGCCTGGCCGCGCCCGACCCAGATGCTCTGGGCCTGGCTGCCCCGTGCCCGGCCGCTCCGAGTCTGGCCGCTCCCAGCCTGGATGCTCCGGGCTTGGCTACTGCTGTTCTGGGCCTGGCTGCTCCCAACCCGACTGCTCTGTGCCTGGCTTCTCCGGGCCCGGCCACTCCGGGTCTGGGTGTTCATGGACTGGCCTCCCTGGGCTTGGCTGCCTCCGCCTCAGGCCTGGCTGCCACTGCCCCAGGTCTGGCTGCTCCAGTGCTGGCTATTGTTGCTCTGGTTCTGGCTGCTGCTGCTCTGGGGCCTGGCCGTTGCTGCTCCGGGCCCGGTTGCCACTGCCTTGTGCCTGGGCACTCTAGGCCTGGCCGCCGCTGTTCCAACATTCTGTCTTTTTTTTTTTTTTTTTTTTAAACGCACATATGTTGCAATGTTGGCTGGTGAGTTGAGTTCTGACTTAGTCTTTGATTTTTCAAGATCTTCTTTGTATTCTTTCTTAAGTAATTTTACTATCTTTTGCTCTCACTTGATTTCTTCACATTGAGAACTTCTTTGGTTTCTTCCTCCTTGTCCTGGGAGCTCAGCAGGTTGGCCTGTGGCACCCCTTTGTTCTCCGCGGGCTCCCGCGCTGCTCCAGCCTGTTGCCGGGGTCGGCGCTGCCCAGGAAGCAGCCCAAGGCCTTGGCTCCGTTGTCCGCGCTCAGAGGTCGAAGGCTCAGGGGCACCCCCCCCTGGGGGCCCCGGCGCCCGGCTCCTGGCCAGCGCCCGGCTGGCCAGTGTCCGGCAGGGGCTCCTGCTCCCTGTCGCATTCCTCCAGTCTGGAGCTTTTTTTTCTCTTTCCCGCTAGGGGAGTCTAGGATCAGAGTCAAAGGACTGTCCTCTGCGCGCAGTGTGCGCGACTCTGGGGGCTCCGCTTTTCGCCACTCCCCTGGGATTCCGCCTCACAGCCCCATCTCCCCCTGCTCTAGCCTGGGTCCCCAGGGTCTGGTCCAGGACTGGGGTTCAGAGCAGTCGAAACTGGGGCCCAACACAGCCGGGGCTCCCGTTTCCTTCCCTCCAGGGCAATACAGCATCAGAGTCAACATTCCTTCCCTTGCAAGCAATGTGCGCGACTCCGGGGGCTCGGCCTTTGGCCGCTCTCTCAGGACTCCACCTCACAGTCCCGTCTCCCTCTACTTGAGCCTGGGTCCCCAGGGATTGGCCCAGAACTGGGGTTCAGAGCAGTCCGGACTGAGGCTCAGCGCCGCCAGAGGCCCTGTTCCTTCCTGCTAGGGTAATCCAGCATCAGAGTCAACATTCAGTCCTCTGCGCGCAATGTGCGCGCGACTCCGGGGGCCCTGCTTTTCGCTGCTCACCTGGGATTCCGCCTCACAGCCTCATCTCCCCCTGCCGGAGCCTGGGTCCCCAGGGTCTGGCCCATAACTTGGGGCTCAGCGCTGTCGATTCGGGGGTTCAGCCCAGGCTGGGGGTTTTATTTCCTTCCTGCTAGGGAACGCCAGGCAGCACCCAGCCCTCTTCTCCTCTCCGGCTGCGACCTCTCCGCGCGCGTGCATGCAAGCGCGCAGCATGTCTCCGTACCTTA
Source organism: Pipistrellus hanaki (assembly GCF_964339955.1). Lineage (NCBI taxonomy): Eukaryota > Metazoa > Chordata > Mammalia > Chiroptera > Vespertilionidae > Pipistrellus > Pipistrellus hanaki. The sequence continues at coordinate 15,478,558 of NC_140524.1, read as the reverse complement.
GGCTTTTTTTCAGCTCCTCTGATTTTCCTTCTGGTTTTCTCTTTCCTTCTTGTTGTAGAATTTTCAGTCAGTCGACTACCTGTAGCTCTGGGCGATGTCCACTCTACATTTTAGTTGTATTCCATTGAAATTGTTGTGTGCTGCTGCTGTTAGGTGTCTACCCGAGCAACCATCTTGGATTCTTCCTGTTGTTCATAATTTTTATCTTCATTTTATTCCTCTTTCTAAAGAACCCCCTTCAGCAATTCATATAATTCTGGTTTGGCGGTGATGAACTCCTTTAGCTTTTTTTTTTATTTGTGAAACTCTATCTGGCCTTCGATTCTGAGTGATAGCTTTGCTGGGTAGAGTATTTATGGCTGTAGGTTCTTGGTATTCATCACCTTGAATATTTCTTGCCATTCCCATCTGGCCTGCATGGTTTCTGTTGAGAAATCAGCTGACAATCGTATGGGTGTTCCTTTATAGGTAACTACCTGCTTTTCTCTTGCTGCTTTTAATATTCTCTATTTGTCTTTTGCTCTTGGAATTTTAATTATGATGTGTCTTGGTATGGTCCTCTTTAGATTCTTTTTGTTTGGGGTTCTGTGCACTTCCTGGACTTGTAAGTCTAATTCTTTCCCCATTTGGGGGAAGTTTTCTGTCACTATTTCTTTCAGTATGTTTTTGGTATCTTGCTCTCTCTCTTCTTCTGGGACCCCCCATAATTCTGATGTTGGTTCGCTTGAAGTTGTCCCAGAGGTTTCTTACATTATCTTCCACTTTCTGGATTCTCTTGTCTTCTTGCTTCTGCGGGAGAGTGTCTTCTGGCTCTTTATGTTCCAAATCTTTGACTTGATTCTTGCGATCTTCCATTCTGTTTTTAGGACTCTGTATAATATTTTTATTTCAGACAATGTATTCTTTATTTCTATTTGATCCCGTATTATTTCTAGTTGATCCCTTTTCATATCCTCATAGGTCTCATTTATTTTATCAGCCTTTTCTAGGAAGTTCTTGAAAAACCTTATAAGCGCGGTTTTGAACTCTATATCCAGTCACTTTTTTTCCTGCATTTCTTTCATTTGTGATCTGTTTCCTTGTCTCGGCATTTTCGCAGCTTCCCTGAGTTGGTAGCCTTAAAAGTCTGGGTTCAGCTTGGATGGGGCGGAGTTTCAGGGTGGAGCCTACAGCCTTGGCTTCTATCAGCCCCGCCCTATGAGGCTCCTGAGTCTCAGTGTACCTCAGTGTCCTTCGGTACTTGCTGCAAACACCTCTGAAAGAAAGGTGCCCTGGAGTTTCGCCCACTACCAAACAGTCTAGGCTCTCCCACAATGAGCCCAGAACTGGGGTTCAGTTCAGTTGGAAGTGGGGTTCAGAGCAGTCTGGAGCTTTTGTCTCCTTCCCGCTAGGGCAATCTAGCAGAAGAGTCAACAGTCCATCCTCTGCACACAATGTGTGCGTGCCTCTGGGACTGCCTTTCGCTGCTCCCCTGAGCTTCCACCTTACAACCCAGACTCCCTCCTTATGCGTCTGGGTCCCCAGGGTCTTGCCCAGAACTGGAGTTCAGTGCAGTCGGAACTGGAGTTCAGCACAGTCTGGAGCTTTTATCTCCTTCCCGCTAGGGAACGCCAGCCAGGCACTCAGCCTCCCCCTCTTCTCTGCCTCTGTCCTCTCCATGCGCACAACGTGTCTCCATACCTTAGGCTTTTACAGCTCCTCTGATTTCCCTTCTGGTTTTCGCTTTCCTTCTCGTTGTAGAATTTCCAGTCAGATGACTTTCCTATAGTACTGGGAAATGTCCATTTTGTATTTTAGTTGTATTTTATTGAAATTGTTGTGTGAGGTTGCAGATAGGTGTTTATCTATGCCGCCATCTTGGTTTCTCCAGAATCCTTATTTTTGATTCTAGTAAACCTCAAGACAAGATTAACCATAGAACAATGGAATTGCAATGAAAAATTAGTGGATTGTATAACTGAAAAATGTAATGAGTTGATAATGAAGATGCAAAATGAGCTATATTATAGGACATACTAAGAAATTGGTATGATGAATTAATTATGCAAGTGAAATGATATGTGTGATTGTTATCTTAAACTATCTTGGAGCTGCTAGTATTATTACAGTGCAATAATAATGATTCAGTGTATTTAAATAGAATTATAGTTTACAGATTTCTTTTATACATATAGCAGCATTCACTTTCCATCACAGTAAATGGAAAACAAAATTAAGGACTATCCAAATATTACTTAGAAGGTAAGAGTGGTAGACCGACAAATAAAGAGCTTGTGTGTTTGTGACTGGACAGCATGGCTCAGTGGTTGAGCATTGAAGTCATGGTTTGATTCCCAGTCAGGGCACATGCCCGAATTGTGAGCTCAATCCCCAGTGTGTGGATTGCAGGAGACAGCAGATCAATGATTCTCTCATCCTTGATGCTTCTAGCTCTCCCTCCCCCTTCCTCTCTGAAATCAATAATTTATATATATATATATATATATATATATATATATATATATATACATATATATTTAAAGAGTGTGCATTTATGTATACCCACATATACACTGAGTGTCCATATTACTACTATCTCTGAACGCATAATAATCTGGTCACTCGGTATATGTCATATATAATAAAAAGCTAATATGCAAATGGTCCCCTCGACTAAAAGTTCAACCAGTAGTCAGACTGGCCAACTGCCCTTGTCCCCTCCCCCTGGCCAGGCTGGCTGGACCCCACCCATGCACAAATTCATGCACCAGGCCTCTAATATATATACTGAGTGGCCAGATTATTATGCATTCAGAGATCATAATTATCTGGCCACACAGTGTATATGTTGGGTGAAAATAGTAGTTTTAAAATAAACCAAAAGTAATATTTTCCTTAGGAAAATAGTCAATAATTTTTAGGGGCTATAATACCTTCAATAATCAATTACTACTTGCAGATGAAGAAGCATATGTGAAGCACCTCCAAATTATCATCTAAAGATAAGGGGAACATAAGTGTCCTCAATAGTGATGTAGTAATGCTACATTTTAATAGAACATGTGATTGATAGAATCATTCTGAGTTTATTACCAATGTTATGGAAAAAGTGCTTGAAATTTTTTCATAAATTTTGTTTTGAAACTTGTAGAGAAGGATATCTAAATGTGTTTTTTCTCATTTATCAACAACAATAGGTCTTTTATGTTTGTCTATTTTTGATAATATTTTTCCCAATCTTTTCAAACAAGCAGGGATATTTTTTTTTTGCCTCTACCCACAGCCTCCCACCCACAGCCTCCCATCCACAGCCTCCACCCACAACCTCCCATTCACAGCCTCCTACCCACAGCCTCTCACTCACAGCTTCCCACTCACAGCCTCCCACCCACAGCCTCCCACAAGCAGGGATATTACCTCTACGTTAGCTCACTGTAGGTTCTGGAATTTCCAGTAAGGTCATGAATAATCTTGTTCTTTCTAATAAAATATAGATATAATAAAATTTTAGAAAGAATATCATACAAAAATGTTATTGGAAGAAAATAGTGCTGATGCTTATACCTAATTAAATCAGGGAAAATCATCCAGATATACTTTTTGGTGTAGGGGAAAGAACACTGGAATAAAAATCAGGAAAATAGTTTATAGCTTTAGTTCAGCCATTTACTGAGCCTCACATTTTTTTGTGTAAAAGTTCAGCCATCATTTTTTGTGTAAATAGCAATGATATCATCAGCACTGCCCAACTCATAGACAAACCAAAAGGAACAAATAATGAGCACAGACATAAATAAAAATATAATACATAAGACTGTAATGCACTAGAAACATTATATTCACAATATATAAGAAGATTAAAATGTATTAGTAGCTTTCAGTTGCTTGCTAACTTTAAAGATAAGTTTAACCTGTCAGTGGGGAACCACTATCTTCTAGTAGTCATTCACCAAAAGAACACAAAGGGAAAGAGAAGCACCAACTATATATATTTATAGGTCTTTTAGAAAACATGGACTTACTCTGTGGGATCCCTTAACATGACCCGGGTGGTTCAGGGCCCACTCAGGGTCCGGTTTCTGGAGAAGGCCGCACACTAAAATGAAGAGACCAGAAAAGATTTAATTTGGGGAAATGGGGGGCCAGGCAGGAATCCACCTCTGGTGGGAAGACTACCACTAGGCTCTGGCCTTGCTATCCCTTTTATTGAGACTATGGGATACACCCATTACCCTTAAGCAGGTTTGGGAGACACCCATAGCACTTAGGCAGGTAATAAGCAGATTATCATATCAATATTTATTTACATGATTACAAGATGAGGAAGTTGCCTCAGTTACCATTGTCTCAGATAGGGAGTGGTTGGCTCTGACCTTTCAGAGCTTCAAGGTTGACCAGCCTTTTATTAGTGAGACAATGATTGGTTTTCAGCATTGTTCCTTTGGCCCCATGCATGCAAATCTACAAGAAAGGTGATATTGTAGACATCAAGGGAATGGGCACCATTCAAAAAGAAATGCCCCACAAATGTTCCCATGGCAAAACTGGGAGAGCCTATAATGTCTCCCAGCATGCATGCACATTGCTATAAACAAATCAGTTAAGGGCAAGAAAATTAATGTACGTATTGAGCATATTAATCATTGTTGTTTCTAAGATCTGAGGTAGCTTCCTGAAATATGTGAAGGAAAATTATTAGAAAAAGAAGGAAGCCAAAGAGAAAGGTATTGGGTTCCTCTGAAGTGTCAGCCTGTTCCTCCCAGAGAAGCACACTTTGTGAGAACCAAGGGAAAAAGGCCTGAGCTTCTGGAACTCATTCCCTACAAATTCATGCATAATGAGTATGAAAAAAATAAAAGACCTCTGTACTGTGGGGGGAAAAAAACTTTAAAATGTAGAATAATGCATGGCATACTTTTTTTTCTGCAGTCATTAACCATACCCTTTATTATTTTCCCATTATATTTTTTCTACTTATTTTTTTTAATTTTGTTTTTTTGTTTGTTTTTAATTTATTTATTTTAAAAAAAATATTACATAGGTCTCCTTTTTCCCCGGCCATTCCTGCCACCCAGCACATGCCTTTCCCCCTCTCCTCCGCTGTCTGTGTCCATTGCTTATGCTTATATACAGGCATACAAGTCCTTTGGTTGATCTCTTACCCCCACTCCTTCCCCTGCCTTCCCTCCAAGGTTTGACAGTCTGTTCGATACTTCTGTGTCTCTGGATCTATTTTTGTTCTTTAGTTTATGTTGTTCATTATATTCCACAAATGAGTGAGATCATGTGATACTTACCTTTCTCCCACTGGTTTTTTAATCCTCTCATCTACTGGTGGGGACTTAGGTTGTTTCCAAATCTTAGCTTTTGTAAATTGTGCTTCTATGAACATAGGGGTGCATATATCCTTTCTGATTGGTGTTTCTGAATTCTTAGGATATATTCCTAGAAGTGGGATCACTGGGTCAAATGGGAGTTCCATTTTTAATTTTTTGAGGAAACTCCATACTGTTTCCCATAGTGACTGTACCAGTATGCATTCTCACCAGGAGTGCAAGAGGTTCTTTTTTCTCCACATCCTTGCCAGCACTTGTTGTTTGTTGATTTGCTGATGATAGCCATTCTGACAGGTGTGAGATAGTACTTCTTTGTCATTTTGATTTGCATCTCTCAGATGACTAGTGACTATGAGCATGTTTTCATATGTCTTGGCCTTCCATATGTCTGCTTTAGAAAAGTGTCTATATAGGTCCTTTGCCTATTTTTTTATTAGATTATTTATATTCCTTTTGTTAAATTGAATGAGTTCCCTATAAATTTTGAAGATTACACTCAGATGTAACATTGGCAAATATGTTCTCCCTTGCAGTGCACTCTCTTGTTTTTGTTGATGGTTTATTTTGCTGTGCAGAAGCTTTTTATTTCGATGTAGTCACATTTGTTTATTTTCTCCTTAGTTTCCATTGTCCTAGGGGTTGTATCAGTAAAGATATTGCTATGACATATATCTGATATTTTGCTGCACACATTTTAATTTTTTTAAAAAATTTTATCTTAGCCCTAAGGAGCTATGCAGGCTTGAGTAATTATATTCCCTAAATAGACCCATATTTCTAATCTGAAAAATGAGTGAGTTGAATCAGAACAATAATTTACAAGTTGTTATAATATGTGGAACAGTTTATTCACATGGGGCCTCATTAAGAAGCTTATTATTTAACAAAGATAAAAACCAAACTGCTCTTGTTAGAATAGGGATGAAATGCCTGGGTTATTGCCCCTGAATTCTACATCCATTTCCTAGCACTGATCCTAAGACAGCTCATTGAAACAGGACTAGATTTTTTGGGTTCCATTTGATTTTAAAATATTCTTTTCTGCTTCATGGCATTATAATATCAAACCTTGGTCTTAACTCCATAGATATGTTGATTGGATTGTGAAAGGAATGATGTGTGTCAACAGCAGTGTATCTTCAGGCTATAAAAATCTCCACTTGACTTTTTACAATACCATGTATGTTTTTTTTTTTTACAATACCATGTATGTTTTGATTTCACAAATATCTAGCTTTGGGGTTAGTTTTTCATCTTGAAGCTCAATTAGTCTATTCCAAGCAATAGAGGGAAGTTAGATTTTCTCTATCTGGAATGAATGAAATGTTTTCTGGGTGGATATCTAAAAAAAGAGAATGAGATACTAGAATTTTAATTCTGGTTTAAAACTAATACCCTCTTTCAATAGCTAAGATTTAGAAACAGCCTAAGTGTCCATCAGCAGATGAGCAGATTAAAAAACGGTGGTACATCTACACAATGAAATACTATGTTGTTATAAAAAGGAAGGAACTCATGCCATTTGCAACAGCATGGATGGACCTAGAGAGCATTATGCTAAGAGAAATAATCCAGTCAGAAAAAGATAAATATCACATGATCTCATTAATTTATAGAACATAATGAACAACATAAACCGATGAACAAAAACAGATCTAGAGACAGATCGATCAGACTGTCAAACCTCAGAGGGAAGGTGGGGGAGGGTGGGGTAAGGGGGAGAGATCAACCAAAGGACTTGTATGCATGCATATAAGCATATCCAATGGATACAGACACTAGGGGGGTGAGTGCACAAGTGGAGGGGGTGGGGACAATGGGGGATAAGGACACATATAATACTTTAATCAATAAAGAATAAAATAACAAAACTAATACTCTCATTTCCACTTGTTGCTACAATTGTGATTTAGAGACAAAAAATATTGGCAAGAGAATCTAGGATCCACAATGCAATCACTGTGTGACTATGGACAACTCATTGAAAATCTCTTAGCCTTATTTTCCCCATCGGTAAAATTACTCTGATTGTTGAGAGGATAAATGAGACAATACATTCAAAGCTTCATAACCAACAAGAGATGATAAATTAATGTTTAGCTTCTTTCCCCCCTCCTCTTTGAAAATAGGAGTGAATTTCTCTGCAAATAGCCCTCAATCCCTTGCCCAGGATGGTCACACCCCCATGGGGTGAGGGTCCCTACTGGGGTGTATGGCCAGCCTGGGTGTCTCTCAGCCCAGCCTACACCCTCTCCAATCAGGAACCCCTGGAAGGATGTCTGACTACTGGTTTAGGGATCAGGCCTAAACCGGTAGTTGGATATCCCTCTTGCAATCCCCCTGGCAACCCAATTAGCCAGCTCCTAATCACTCACCTACCTGCCTGCCTGATTGCCCCTAACTACTCTGCCTGCCTGCCTGCTTGCCTCCAACTGCCACCCTCACTGATCTGCTCGCCATGGGGTGAGGGTCCCTACTGGGGTGTGTGGCCAGCCTGGGTGAGGGGCTGAAGGCTGTTTACAGGCTGACCACACCTCCCAGCGGGGATCCTCACCCCATGAGGGTGTGACCATCCTGGGCAAGGGATTGAGGGCTATTTTCAGGCCCCCTCCCAGCAGCCAGCCTGGGAAATGGCTACCCATGCCTCCCATTCACTCAGGCTAGCTCTGTGGCCACTGCCCACAGGCCCCTGCTTCAGTGGTTAGCCACCCACCCACGTGCCCAGGTCAGCTCTGTGGCTGCCACCCTCAGGTCTTCCCTTCAGAGTTCACCCGCACTGGCTCCATGTCTGCCACACATAGGCACCTTCTTCAGGGGCCAGCCCAAAAGGGCAGGAAGCTTGGCTTCCTCCATTGCCAGGGGTGACCCAAGCCTCACTCGCTCTGACTGGCTCCGTGGCCACCACCATCTTTGTCCTGCTAATTTGCATACTCACTCCTGATTGGCTGGTGGGTGTTGTGAAATGGTGGTCAATTTACATATTTCTCTTTTATTAGTGTAGATATAAAATGACTGTGCTAGTAAGAAACTACTGGCCTAGTAGGAACAAATATAGTATTGATTTAAGAGAGAGGAAGGTAGGGAGAAAGAGAAACATTGTTGTGAGAGAGAAACTGATCAACTGCCTCCTACTGGAGACTGAGCCCACTCAGAACTGCCCAGGCACATGTTCTGATGAGGAATCAAACTGGTAACCTTTCAGTTCATGGGATAATGCTCACCCAACTAAGCCACTCCTATCCAGCAGTTCTACTTTTATATTTGAAAGTGGACAGGCAGTACAGATAAGTGAAAAGGTGCTCCACATTGAGACCTTGGTAGTGAAAATAAATCTAAGCTTTTTTGTATAATCCAGAACTCTGTAAAATCACCACTTCTTAATTAAAAGTATAGTCTCTTTTGTATTAAATGACCTCTAGGTTTATGGATATCCTTTCTATATATAAGTTCCAGTAATATCTATTTTTATTATAAAAATAAACAGAGAAAATGGAAAATAATTTGAATATTATTGAATTAAATGGTTTTGTTTATTTGTTTGTTTTTTTAATTTTTGTTTTTTTATATATATATATTTTATTGATTTTTTACAGAGAGGAAGGGAGAGAGATAGAGAGCTAGAAACATCGATGAGAGAAAAACATCGACCAGCTGCCTCTTGCATACCCCCTACCAGGGATGTGCCCGCAACCAATGTACATGCCCTTGCCCGGAATCGAACCTGGGACCTTTCAGTCCGCAGACCGACGCTCTACCGCTGAGCCAAACCGGCTTCGGCTATTTGTTTGTTTTTTAACCCAACAAGTAATGTATGTTTTTAGCAGGATTTCTTATTTGTTCATTCATTGGAACATTGTTATTTCAGCTATAGGTTTTTTTTATTGTTTAAAGTATTACATATAGTAGTACATATATTATATCTCCTTTTTCCCCCCATTGACTTTCCCCCAGCCTCCCCGACCCCCTATCGTACACCCTCATGCGCCCCAATGTCTTGTGTCCATTGGCAGTGCTTATTTGTATGCATACAAGTCCTTTGGTTACTATTCTCAAAGTAACACTATACCAATTGTTACTGTATTCATTCTGTTTCTTAGAGCATAACATAATATTATATCTGGGACAGAAAGCCATATGAAGATTGCAAGGAAATTTGAATTACATTTTCATATATCTACAACAGCATCATATGACAAAATGAAAAATATAAATACTATAGTTAGTTCTCAGAAAGATAGCCATTGGAGCCCATATTATTTTATTAAGTTATATCAACGTATCTGGGAGATAACTTTTATTTTTTTCTACCTGCTAAATCATTGTATGGCTTCTGTTGAAATATAAATGGATGGTTTAGCAATCCAAAATGTGATATGACTGCAATACCTCTCTAATGCAACTATTTGTTTCTTATTAAATTAATATCATCCAGGGGTGTTAAAGTGTCATTATTATTGGGTTCTTCAGTGCTGAGACTATGCCTTCTAGTCCTTTGTAAATCCCAAAGCACCTGGGGTGTTAATAGACACTTGAGGATGACATTTTTATATGTCAATAGTAGCACAGCAAAGGTGTTTATTAATACACAAGGAGAAAATATCTAAGTTACTACACTTCTTACATTTTAAGATTTCTTTCTTTATAACATAACTAGAGGCCCGGTGCACAAAATTTATGCATGGGGCAGGAGAGAGGGTTGTCCCTCAGCCCAGCCTACACCCTCTCCAATCTGGGAGCCCTCGAGGGATGTCCACATGCCTGTTTAGACCGGATCCTGGTGGGTCTTCCTGCCAGCCTGATCACCTCCTAACCATTCCCCTGCCAGCCTGATTGATGTCTAACTGCTCTCCTGCCAGCCTGTTTACCCCCAACTTCCCTTCTCTGCCAGCTTGGTAACCCCTAACTGCCCACCCCTGCAGGGTTGATTGCCCCCAACTGCCCTCCCTTGCAGGCCTGGTCCATCTCAACTTCCCTCCCGTGCAGGTCTGGTGCTTCCCAACTGCTCTCCACTGCTTGCCTGATCACCCACAATTGCTCTCCCTTGCAGTCCTAGTCCCAACTGCCCTCCCCTGCTGGCCATCTTGTAGTAGTCATCTTGTGTCTACATGGGGGCAGGATCTTTGAACACATGGGGGCAGTCATCTTGTGTGTTGGAGTGATGGTCAATCTGCATATTATTCTTTTATTAGATAGGATAGAGGCCTGGTGCATGGATGGGGTCCAGCTGGTTTGCCCTGAAGGGTGTCCTGGGTCAGGGTGGGGGTTCCCTTGAGGTGTGGGGTAGCCTGGGTGAGGGGTCTGTGGTGGTTTGCAGACCAGCCATGCCCCCTGGCAACCCAAGCAGAGGCCTTGGTATCTGAAATTCATTTATCTTCTACAATTGAAACTTTGTAGCCTGGAGTGGAGTCAAGCCTCCCGCTTGCTCTGTGATGGCAGCCATTTCTGTTGGAATTTATTTACTTTCTATAATTGAATCTTTGTACCCTTGAGTTGAGGCCTGGGCCTGCTAGGGTGTATGGAAAGCTTGGCTTCCTTCATTGCCAGGGAACCCAAGGCTCCCTCCTGCTCTCTGTGGCCACAGCCATCTTGGTTGGGGTTAATGTGGATACTGGCTCTGATTGGCTGGTGGGTATGGCTTATGGGTGTAGCGGAGCGATGGTTAATTTGCATATTAGTATTTTATTAGATAGGAGAGTGTAGGTTATATAATAAGGAAACTTTGCAAAATACACAGGGATTTGAGTAAGAACCAAACAGTTTTAATTTGGAATAATAGATTGTTTTATTATGAAATAGTTCAGATATATACAGAACACTAAAATAAGTTCTATAAACTTACATATACATTACACAAAATAATCAAAAGTGCTAATATATTGCATATTTGGTTAAAATATTTTTCTTAGACAAAATATTTCAGACACATTTAAATTTCTACCTTTTGAATCCCTTTTTATCCCTTCCTGGAGGCAACCATTAGACTAGACATGGCATATATAATTCCAGTCCATGTTTCTATTATTTTTACTCTGCATGTATATAGTTATAATCAATATATAGCATTGCTTTGTTCATTTGAAAATAGATTTCAATGGCACATTACTGTTTATATAATTTTGCCTCACTTTATATCATTTTGTGTTTCTGTTTGGCATATTGTCTGATTTATATTTATCTCCAGGCTTCCTAGTATTTAGAGTTGTGTTTATCTGCTCCAGCTCTATTTCCCCCCTCATCATACTTATTTGAAAATTATTTATTTGTACTGGTAAGAGTTCAATACACAAGGAAACACCCAAATTACACACCAAGAAGGGTTTATTGAAAAAGATTTAACCAGAAAATTGCATACAAAAGTATGGACAGGGTTAACAAACAAGAGGGATCATGGATAATCTTGGGGTTTGTACAATAGGCACTAAGAGAAAAAGAGAAACTATTATTAGTTCCAGGTCTGAGAGGCAGGAGGAGTGAGTCTTTTGCAGGACCCAGCAAAAACAGCAGCTTCAGAAGAGGGCCACCAAGTAGAAGGCTATGGCCTTCAGTAGGAACACAGCTATAGCCAAACCAAGAAGCCAGAAAGTAAAAGAGGATAGTTGATGAATTTGTTAAAGTCTCAAATGCATAGAGCAGGACATAGGAAGGTGAAGACTAATCGTAAGGGGCAATGTAAAAAATTCAGTATAGGCTTCTATTTCTATTCCTTAATGCAACCTTAACATTTTTTATACATATATTTAAACTCTAAAGATAATTAATCACTTTGTATCTTAAGCTTTAAGAAAGATTAAATTCAAACTCTCTCATTTTATCTTTCATTCTATGTATGTATGTCTACTATTTGGCCAGGCTTTTGACCCATCCAAGTTTACCATTGCTATTTTTTTCACTATTATTGTTATAACTAAAGATTCGTGCACCAGTGGGTCCCTTGGCCTGGCCTGTGTGATCGGGCCAAAACCAGCTCTCTGACATCCCCTGAGGGTCCAGGCCAAGCTGAAGGACCCCACTGGTGCACAATCAGGGATGGGGAGAGACACAAGAGGTTGTCCAGCTGGGGAGGGACCGTGGGAGGGCTTCAGAGCATGTCCAGACTGTCTCACTCAGTCCCGATCAGCCAGACTCCAGCAGCAAGCTAACCTACCAGTTGGAACATCTCCCCCCTAGTGGTCATTGCCCATCAGAGCGAATGGTTGAGTTGCCTTAGCATATCATTAGCATATTACCCTTTGATTAGTTAAACAGCCAACTGGACAACTGAACACTTAGCACAGGGGTCCTCAAACTTTTTAAAGTGGGGGCCAGATCACGGTCCCTCAGAGAGCTGGAGGGCCGGACTATATGAACTACTAATTCCTACTGTAACACCTTGGCTGCGCTCACTGCCCAAAAAACCTGGTGGACAGGATCAGACTCCTCTGCAGGCCGCATGTGGCCCGCGGGTCGTAGTTTGAAGACCCCTGACTTAGCATATTATGCTTTTACTAGAAGCACAGTGCATGAATTGATGCAAAGGTGGGGTTCAGCCAGCCCAGACCCAATCTGGGTGGATTGGGGCTGGGCCTGTTGTGACAAGGAGATGGTGGGAGATTGGCTGGCCAGACTGCCCCCATCTGAGCCCCCCAATTGGGGCTGGGCCAGCTGGGGGGAGGGGCCGCTGGCAATTGGCCTTCGGGCCCTGCCCCTGATTGGCGAGACCAATTGGGGGCCAGCGGCCTAGGAGAGGGGCCATGGGTGGTTGGCTGGCCAGCCCTGCCCTTGATCAGAGTGGGGGAGCTGATTGGGAACAGAGCTGGCTGGGGGGAGGGGCCATGGGCCTATTGCAGTGGTGGAGGCCCCTTGGGGAGGAAGAGGGAGGGCCTGCAGGAGGTTGGCTGGCTGGCCCCATCCCCCGATCAGGACGGTTCACTGGCATGTAGTGGGCATAATAGCAATCAGTCTTTATGGCATTTCAGTTGCTGGCTTTTTATATATATAGATTATAAAGGATTATATGTTGGGGGGGGGCAAGCCTCAGCTCGGCCTGAACCCTCTCCAATCTGGGACCCCTCAGGGGATGTCTGACTGCTGGTTTAGGCCCTATTCCACTAAACCAGCAGTCGGACATCACTCTCACAATCTGGGACCTCTGGCTCCTAACCACTCACCTGCCTACCTGCCTGATCACCCTTAACCACTCTGCCTGCCGGCCTGACTGCCCCTAATTGCCTTTGCCTGCCTGCTTGATTGGCCCTAACCCCTCTGCCTTCCTGTATGCCTGATGCCCCTAACCACTCTCCCCTGATGGCCTGATCACCTATAACCACTCTCTCCTGCTAGTCTGATTGCCCCTAACTGCTCTCCACTGCTCGTCTGATTGCCCCTAAGTGCTCTGCCTGCCTGCCTAATCACCCCTAACCACCTCTGCTTTGGCACCACCACAGTGGCTTTGTCTGGTTTAATTAGTATATTACCCTTTTATTAATATAGATTATATAGGGTTACATATTATTGATATTTATTTAGATTTAAAATATTTTTAAACTGTTTCCTTGTTTTTTCATTCTACCTCTCCGTTGTGGGTTCAATTTACTTTATTAACATAGAATAGTTAATATTGGAGGGCAATTGGAGGCTCTTAATGCCCTTAAAATGGGGGCATACCTCTGGTGGGGTTCTGCATTAACTGCTGCAGGATTTCCCAAGTTCTGTATTTGTGTTTTCAGTGTAGGTCTTTCAATATTCAAAGGGTGGTACGTTGTTGATTTCCATTTTATCAGTTTTATCAGAGCCACTATCCTCCCCTCCCCCCAGCATTGTAGGCATGAGGGTAGGTCAGGACAAGACAAGAAAGTTTCCCTGCCTTGGCTTAGGAACTGTGGGAATACTCCGTCCACTCCACCCAGTCCCTCCCCCACTCTGCTTTTTCAAATCCTCATCCAAGGATATTTTTTCCATTGATTTTCAGAGAGAGTGGAAAGGAGAGGGGGGAGAGAGAGAGAGAGAGAGAGAGAGAGAGAGAGAGAGAGAGAGAGAGAGAGAGAGAGAGAGAGAGAGGGAGAGAGAAAGGAGGAAGATAGAGAGTAACATACATGTGTATGTTAGAAAGGCACATGGATTGGTTGCCTCCTGCAAACTCCCTGACTGGGGGCCTGGGACCAAACCTGCAACCCAAGCACATGCCTTTGATCTGGAATCAAACCTTTGGCCCCTGGATGTACAGGCCGAGGCTCTAACCACTGAAACATACTGGCCAGGGCCCAGTTATACTTTGATAGATTTTATTTGATATAGACATTATTCAGGGAACTCAGTTCCAGCTCCTTAGCCGCACACATGCCTCAAGGCTTCTCTTAAGTTCGTAATCATCTTGCTCACCTTCTGGATTGGAGGTCCAGATTTATTTTTGTTACTAGGGGTTAGCCTTTCTTGCTTTTAGCCTTAGGTATACACATTTTAAAATAAAAATCCATTTCATTCACTACTTCTATATGCTTGAAGCCAGAGGGGGATGTTGTCTGTTAGCTTAATTAACCATAATGACTAGAAGTTCAATAATGGATTATTTGTAGCCCTATAATTATATGAAGCATATTTCAGCTTTGTGCTTTTTGTTCTGCTATTATTTTTTATCCACTTTTCCTGTTTCTGTCCTTTCCTTGATTGTTTTGATCTCTTTACCTTTCTTGGCTGATTTTTCTTTCTCTACATTTCTTAATACTCAATTCATATTAATATTTTGTACATCATAAAAAAATGAAAAGCTGCCATTCTACTTATTATGCTTTCAACTCTATTTTAAGCCTTACATTTTCTAGTTATCTCCAACATATTATTGGACTCTGTTGTCTCCACTCATTGGATGTATTCCCTCCACCATGCAAGTTCTTCAATTAGTCATATTTCACCATCTCTTCCAATGCTTAAGCATACATCTTGTCACTTGCTGATTTCATTTGCTCCTCAGTTTCCTGCATTTGGGTAGTTTCCTGGAGACATATTCTGAACTTTTTCACCCTTGTAGATATCCAGGATAGCAAAACTGAAACATTAAAACAAAACTGCTATAAAGTTACTTTTTAATGGAAATAACTTTTACCCCGTTTTAGTTAATTTTGTTCAACTTCCACAAGAAAGTAGAGTTATTTCAGGATGAAAAAAATAAAAGAAACATGTAACTTGAAAATGTAAATAAATATGTTTCCAGCTTGTTTTTACTTAATATTCGAACCTGGGAAATTTGTATGACATTGTCATTGTAACTGTAGGAGAAAATAGGCACTTGGATTCTCAGTGTTTATATTAAATAGTCTTTTGAAAGACTATTTAAAATATTATTTAAAATGATTTAAAAATATTATTAGCTTTGCACATTCAGTTTAGAACAAATGGGATAAACCCTTCCCACTTATAAAGCTTTCCATTTCTTCCTCTTTGTTTTTCTTTTTGGTTTTCTAATATCATATGTATCTTTTTTAAAAATCTTTATTGTTGAAAGAAATACATATATATATATTTTTACCCATTGACCTCTCTCCACCTCTCCCCCGCCCCCAGGCTTTCACCACACTATTGTCTGCTACTGTCTGTGTTTATGGGTTATGCGTATATGCATTATATGCATTTTAATTCATTGGTTGATCTCTTCCCCTCAGACCCACCCCTGCCTTCCCTCCTCTCTCTCAGGTTTGACAGTCTGTTTGATGTTTCTGTGTCTCTGGGTCTATTTTTGTTCACCAGTTTATGTTGTTCATTAGATTCCACTTATGAATGAGATCATGCTTAATGAATGAAGTTCCATATGTTCAACCTGTATTCTTTTCATTTTCTCTGATTTTTGTCCATTCTCTTTCTTTTATTTTTATTTTACTGAGGCTTCTAGAAGGACTGGTAACAATCGTGTATGTTTAATCCAACATTTTTAACGAGACACCTCCTCCTCTTTCCTCCCTTTAAAAAAAAATCTACTTCAACTACCCTCCTGTATCAACAGTACTTATTTGGAACTTATTAAGAGGTCACAAATAACACATCCATAAATAACTACACCAAATTCTCATTAGATTGTTATTCACACTACTTTTGGCCTAGGGTAATTTTATGGTTATATTTTGATGTTTATATTTTAAAATATAAACATATTACTAAATAAAAATATTACTTATTATAAAGTATATGTTCATTAAACTTTTAAAATCTGAATCAAAATTGTAGGGGTGTTGGAGAGTCTAAAGTGAAATGAGATTTATTGCTTTTTTATTTTATTTTTTTTACTCTACACACCAGAACGAAGATAGTTGGCATAAGATGAGCTCCACTAGGGTAGACATGGATCCAAAGGGGAAACAGACTTTTAAGTCTATTGAATGCAATCTGAGAAGTTTTGAGCTTTGTTTATGGGAAAATAGTGGAACATAAGTGAAAGAGTAAGAGGTTTGACCTTGGACTTTCCAACACTAGAATCTGACCTGCAGCACATATAGGTATCTGACTTTGAGCACTTCATTTTACTTTTCTGATTTTCATTTTTTGTACCTAAAATTAAGATAATTAAATATACCCAAGTCATGGTTTTGCTGTGTTGTTTAAATGAAATATTATATGTAAAAATAATAAGTCTAAGTATAAGCTTTCTGGAACAATTATAGAGATTTATCCCAAAGAAACATGCAAGCATATCTGTACTAGGATTCCACTGAAAAGTTTATAATAGCAAAAAGGAAAAAAAAATGTTCATTGATTACTGATTTGTTATACAAATTATGAGCCATTCATACAATGTAGTACTATCCAATTTATTTACTTAATTTTTAGTACCATGCCAATTTCAAAATGAAATTTAATTATTCTTTAAAACACATAGCATAGTGGTTAAAAGTATGAACTATAGAGACCAACTATCTGGCTTTGCATTCTGATGATCCACCTACTTAACTGCATGATTTTAGACAAGCCATTCAACCTGCATCAGTATTCTCTTTCATAAAAATGGTCAATATTATTAGTTAACTCTTTGGTTAAAGGACTGAAAATATCTCCTGGCATATAGTAAGTTCTTTTTTATTTATTTATTTTTAAATTTCTTTATTGATTAAGGTATTATGTATGTATCCTCCTCCCCCATTACCTTCCCAACCTCTCCTCACTCATGCCTGCATCCCCCTGTTGTCTGTGTGTCCATTGGTTAAGCTTATATTCACGCATACAAGTCCTTTGGTTGATCTCTTCTCATAACCCCACCCTCCCCTACCTTCCCTCTGAGGTTCGACAGTCTGATCAATGATTGCCTGTCTCTGGATCTGTTTTTGTTCAAAGTTTATGTTGTTCATTATTTCGCATAGATAAGTAAGATCATGTTATATTTATCTTTCTCCACCTGGCTTATTTCACTTAGTATAATGTTCTCCATCTCCATCCATGTTGTTGCAAATAGTAAGAACACCTTTTTTACTACAGCGTAGTATTCCATTATGTAGGTGTACCACAGTTTTTTAATCCACTCATCTGCTGATGGACACAGAGGCTGTTTCCAAATATTAGCTTTGGTACATTATGCTGCTATGAACATAGGGGTGCATATATCCTTTCTGATTGGTGTTTCTAGCTTCTTTGGATATATTCCTAGAAGTGGGATGACTGGGTCAAATGGGAGTTCCATTTTTAGTTGTTTGAGGAAACTCCATACTGTTCTCCACAGTGGCTGCAGCAGTCTGCATTCTCACCAGCAGTGCAAGAGTTCCTTTTTCTGTGCATCCTCACCAGCACTTGCCATTTGTTGATGTGTTGATGATAGGCATTCTGACAGGTGTGAGATAGTACCACATTGTCGTTTTGATTTGCATCTCTTGGATAATTGGTGACTTTGAGCATGTTTTCATATGTTTCTTGGCCTTTCTTCTGTCTTCTTTTGAAAAGTTTCTATTTAGGTTTGTTGCCCATTTTTTTTTATTGGATTATTTGTCTTCCTTTTGTTAAGTTGTATGAGTTCCCTGTAAATGTTAGAAATTAAACCCTTCTCGGTGATAACATTGGCAAATATGTTCTCCCATGTAGTGGGCTTTCTTGTTGTTTTGTTGATGGTTGCTTTTTTTTTTTGCTGTGAAAAAGGTTTTTATTTTGATGTAGTCCCATTTGTTTATTTTCTCTTTAGTTTCCATTGCCTTAGGAGCAGTATCAGTGAAGAAATTGCTTTGGCATATGTCTGAGATTTTGCTGCCTGTGGATTCCTCTAGTATTTTTATGGTTTTCTATCTTATGTTCAAGTCCTGAATCCATTTTGAGTTTATTTTTTGTATATGAGGCAAGTTGGTGGTCTAGTGTAATTTTTTTGCATGTATCTGTCTAATTTCCCTAACACCATTTATTGAAGAGACTGTCTTGACTTCATTGTATGTTCATGCCTCCTTTGTTTTCCATAATAATTTATTGGCTGTTTATAGCCAGATAATAACATATATGTTATTATGTTTTCAGAAATGCAGATAATAACATATATGTTATGTTTTCAGAAATGCTTTGGTTATTTCATCTTACAAATTGAATTCCTCAAGGTAGTTTTGAATATTACAATATGCCTTATGTGTCAGGTTAAGTACCAAGTTCAATAAGGCACAGACATTTGACAAAGGGCAGACAATAGGAAGCATGTTCTGGGAGCATTGTGTGGCTCCTTATCCTAGAACGCTGTTGACTCCATAAACATTTTCTAAGAGCAGATGTTCAGTAATATATCTGACCTTTGGGAAAAGAAAAATATGGAATTATGCAAAAGGCACGTTGCCAACATAGAAATTATTCATGAATAAATTCATGGGTAGGTTGATTGATTTTGTATTACCATAATGAAATATGGGAAAACAGAAAACCTACTGCAATGATCTGAATTACAGCTAGAAAAGCTAGGTAATATTTATTTATTCCAATGTTCTTAGAAGGGTCATTTAATGGCCTTGCCTTTGCATTTGCTGGGTCTCTCATCTGTAAATGTACTAGATAGACAGTGATACTAAAACATACATTTCCTTTATGCTCCAGGTTGCTGGTTTTCAAAAATATCTTCTGACCTAATTTTTACAAAAGACAACTAGCACTACCATGAATTAATTAAGTAGGATAGGTGGTTTATTCCCTTTTATACATGTAAAGGAATAGACACTCCTGTCTAAATCACTTCTGTAGAAGCACACAAGCTGATAAACAATAAAACTGAGACTTCAATATCCTGAGCTGTTGAATTTACATCCAGTGGTCTTTGCACTATACAACTCACTTATTCATCCATTCAACTAGTGCAATAAACTCTGTGAAGACCTGTACAAAGTGGGATTCAAAGAAGTAGAAGGCAATAGACAGTCCTTGAATCTTTAACTGTCAAACCCTGTTAATTGGATTGGGGATACAAAATGCAAAATGGCTCATAAAGGATACTATCAAATATAACTGTAGAAATTGTCATTTTGAGCTTATAATCTTTCATAAAGACCTACTGGAAGAGAATCTATAATAATAAAAGGGAAATATGCTAATTAGACTGGAAGGCTTCAGGACATCATTCTGGATGCCCTTCTTGAGGAAGCCAGCCCAGGTCCCAGGTGCCTGCAGGAAGCCAGAGGAGGGAAGCAACCTGGGCCCTGGGTGCTGGAAGGAAGCCGGTTTTGGCAGCAAGGGAAAGGAAGGCCTACTCTTGAACGAATTTTTGTGCTTCGGGCCTCTAGTGATTATATGCTCTCCTAGAAGTAATTATAACTGTTAGGGTAATTGTGAAGCTTGAGAAAAGGTGGCAGATAGCATTAAGTAGCAAAGGTCTGGAGTACAAAATAAACTTATTCACTGTGGAGAGGGACAAAAGGAGTAGAAGTAAGATGTGATGAGAAGACTCTTATTTTCAATTCTTCCCTCTCTTTCTTCTCCTTTCAGCAACCATATGATGTGAATTTCTGTATATTTGAAGCTGTCCCAGAGGATCCTTACACTATCCTCATTTTTTTGAATTCTTTCTTTTCTTTTTTTTCTTTTTCCCCCTCTTTTTTCTTTTCATTCATTCTTTCTTTCTTTTTTTCCTTCCTGTTCCAATTGGGTGTTTTCTGTTTCCTTATCTTCCAAATTTCTGATTTGATTCTCTGTTCATTTACTCCACTGTTGATTCCCTATAATGTATTCTTTATTTCAGTTCATGTGTTCTTCATTTCTGATTGGCTCTTTTTAATGTTTTCTAGTTCTATTTTGATGTTTATTATTTCTTTTTGAAGTTTTCAATAAGTTCATCTACTCTTCCTTAAGTTCTGAACACCCTTATAAGCAGTGTTTTAAAATGCATTTACTAGATTGCTTGTTTCTCTTTTGTTTTGTTACTTTTATGGAGTTTTGTTCTTTTTTTTCATTTGAGACATGTTTCTTTGTCTCCTCATTTTGGCAGCCTCCCTGTGTTTGTTTCTATGTATTAGGTAGAGCTTCTATGTCTCCCAGGTTTGATAGTAGCCTAATAAAGTAGATGTCTCATTAGGATCCAATGGCACAGCCTCCCCATTCACCAAGCTCTGCAGTCCAGTTGTGCCCCCTAGGTGGGCTGTGTACATCTTCCTAGTTGAGCCTTGATAACTATTGGCATGTCAGTGGGAATGATTTATCCACAAGCTTATTGGATACAAAGACTGACTTTAATTAGCATGGAGGATCGGCTGTGCAGGGGCCCACCTCCAAAATCAAGACTTAATTCATCAGATCTCTGGCGCCCGCTGAGTCTGCGCTTTGAGTGTGTCATTTGTGCATGTGGTTTAGGGGAATTTGACATGGTCTGAAGCTGCCCACCAAGTTGGAAATAGTTTTGAAATTTTGATTTCAACATATTAGGTTTAACTGTGCTTTGTCATTAAAACATAGATTTATTAGATTCATATTTTGTAATGCATCTTTGAGTCATTCTAGTACTGTAATCTATCAGAGTGATTACCTTAAACTGTCAAGAAAACAAATATCAGCAAATATATATTGATTTTTGATCATTATTTGAACTGAAAGGTCAAAGTTGACTTGCAGCTCAATAACATTCTAATCAAATTATATCTACTTTTTTTCTAAATCAAATTTTTCCTCATGTACCAAAGCTACAATTAGTAAGATAATAAATATTACCTTTGATATACCATGAAATAAATGTTCATAAGCTTGTCTTTAAGATATTTATCTATAGATTAAAATATTTGGTATTATGGAGTATAAATGCTAAATTTTACATAAGTAAATATTTTACATAAGAAACATTTTGCACTCTAGAAACACTATATAATATATTAATAAATGAAAAAGAAACCATTAGCTAAATTTTATACTATTATAAAATAGAAATGTTTTATATTAAAAAGAGTGGCTCCTCTAATGTTAAAGATGGTAATTATTGAGTATGGTTTAGGTATGAATATATATTTGTAGCAGGGAGATAAGAGAATTCCCATCTGATACCTTACATTTACATGTAAACTATCATGTATGATCATCTGTGAGTGGGAGTGAGTTAAGTGGTAAGGGAGTTGATTAATTGTGTTAATATTTATGAATAGTGGGAATGTTGATTAAAGGGAAGTGGTAGGCTTGCTAGGCAATGTTGAGGGCCCATTTACAACTGATGGTTATGAATTTACAATGGAACCAATTGGTGTTTTTGTATGTAATATGGTGTCCAATATTATACCCACAAACATTTTTTAATAAAGGTCCCAGCTTGAGCCAAGATGTGTTTACTATGGGAACCATTCATGTCCACAGGGCCAGTTAGAGAGACTTAGGGGTGTTAAGGGGTAAAGCATTCTTTCTGTAGTAGCATCTAAAATATAACAAGAATGAAACTGATGCATAGAATTGCAATGTCTGTGGTAATTCAACCTAGTAGAGATAACCATACAAGTGCCAAAAATACTTAGTTTCCATCCCTTTCTGGAGCTAAGAAAAAATGATGCATTTAACTTGGGTATTTCTGAAATGCAAGTTCAGGAAAACTTTCTTGGCAAATATGAGAAAGCAGAAATATGTTGCGGAGGCAGAAGAAGCTTATTGAAATTTTAAATCAGAAACATTCTAAAAATGAGAGAATGATAGACTCAAATATGGTAGTTGTCATGTGTTTGCTTATCTCCTCTATAACAGGGGCTTTCCAGTCTCTCTATTCCTGATTCCCAGGACGGATGATCTCTATCTGCCTTTTTCTGCACTCAACTGTCTATCAATGTCTTTTATGCAGAGTGAGCCAACATTAACATGCCTGCCTCCAAGAGTTTTCTGTGATGAATATGATTGAACCTTCTTCTTTAAACTCTATACTATCAAGACATATGGGGAAAAAATGATGCTAGGTGGGGCTTTCTGCAATTACTCTTAGTCCATGAGTCTGGGGGAAGGTTGGGTAAGCCAAAGAAGTCCTAAATAAAGGGTACATGTTCTCAGAAGTACTTATGAAACACATGGAGTTACACTTATTAATTAAAAATTATTTTGGTTTTAGCATTCCCATTAAAATGTCCATGATACTGCTTTTCCTGTGCACCTGTAAATTTGAGATGATGATAACTATGTAAGGTTCCCTTGAGATAATAGAACTGTGTAAGATGCCCTTGAGATAATGGACAATAAAGTGCTTTAAAACTACAATAAAACAACAAGCAAATAGAATTTCCTATTTGCTAACCCAAATTTTCTTTCAACCCATAGCTATTTTATGCCCCCAGGTTTGAAAGCAGCTATCAATTGTGTTCAGTTTTTCCTTGCTCAATCTCTAATTATTCTGGAAATAATTTTCTCTCAAATTAATTCATCACATACTTAGTTAAGCTTACCATGTATCAGGAAGTATGGGACACAGTGGTAACTATAACAAATATGGTCCCTGCTATTGTGCAGCTTTTATTCAGGTCATGTAAGCACCTCTCTTCCCACTACATACCAAAATACCTTGGGAGGATTTCCATTTGGTCTTCCAAATGGGCTGACCTCTATGAGCAATAAAGTTGGTAACCTTGTAATAGTGCCTTTAGGCTCCCATGCTTATTTGGCCTTTAGCATTCCTTAGAGAAATGTGTGCTTTTTCTTAAAGTGTGTTTTGTGTTGAGTTCATTATCATTATTGATAGTATCTTTATTGGCATTGCTGATAACTGAGTTATCAGCATTCCTTATGGAGTAAAAGGTGTGATAACTTTAAGCTGTTCTGAGCCAAGGTTAATGGAGGAAAATTTTTGAGAAGGATGTGATTTACTTGCTTTAGCTTGTTATCACTGGTAGAATCTGGACTTTTATTTACTGAATAGTGTGCAGATTTTCTCATTTTTATTTTACATAATACCTGGTTTTAGAGCATCAACAGAGTAGTTGCTAAGTAA
This sequence comes from Pipistrellus hanaki, assembly GCF_964339955.1. NCBI lineage: Eukaryota > Metazoa > Chordata > Mammalia > Chiroptera > Vespertilionidae > Pipistrellus > Pipistrellus hanaki. The sequence goes on along the minus strand of NC_140524.1, from coordinate 15,454,897 downwards.
CCATATTGCTCCACTGGCCCTAAGATTTTAATGTAAGAGATATAAATGTATACTGCTGTAGAAAGCATTTCATTTAGATAAATACTTTTTTTTTCTGTTATGCAATAGGATTCATTGTTTTTCTTCTAAGGCTTGTCTACAGAAGTGGAGAATTGAAGTGACCATTGCTTTCAAAATAAAAGCAGAAGTGTTGAGATAAATTAACCACTTGGCTGAACTTATTTATCAAATTCATCAATTAATTGCTGGAGTTTCTGCTTCATTGCCTGGCTATACTCAGGGCAGTTTTCAGGCTCAGCAATGGCATATTGATATGGAAGTCTTATGCAAATTAGCAGAATTCTTCTTTTGAGAAACATGTCAAGTGAAGGCAGGTTTATATACCCATTTACAAATGTATTTAGATGTATACTCAAGAGTGTCCTGAATTTTTGTTGATTTCTAAAAAATACTCTCCAAAACTTTCCCTGTTGGGGATAAAAAAAAAAAAAAAAAGCATGATAAAGGCAAAATTTGCGAAATATTGTCTTTTCAGATTGTGCATCATTCTAGCTCTAATTTTCAAACCCTACTAATAGGGTTTGAAAGTGCTGGGGAAAAGAATTCACAGCTTGTGTCTTTAAGGAATCCACAATCCAATGAGAAAAAAGAAAAAGAAAAAAAAAAGCAAAGCACAGGCAGGGATAATTGCAGGGGTGGGATTACACTATAATACAAATGTTGTGCTGCTATGAAAGCCTAGGGATAACAGCAAGCATATCTACTTGGTCAGGGAAGAATCAGGGAAGGCTTCAGACAGCATGATGTTTTGAAAACAAATGGGGCTCCAGAAGGACAAAGAAAATTTGGGCAGGTCTGTATCCCTTGACAAAAACATACATATTTTGTAATATACAGTGAGTGGCCAGATCATTTTGTTCTCTGAATGCATAATAATCTTGCCACTTAGTGCATATCCTATATAATAAAAGGCTAATATACAAATTGTCCCCTCAACCAGGAGTTTGACCAGTAGGCAGGCTGGCTAACTGCCCATGTCCCTTCCTCCTGGCCAGGCTGGCTGGACCCCACCCATGCATGAATTCATTCACTGGGCCTTTTATATATATAGATATATATATATTGAGTGGCCAGATTATTATGTATTTTGAGATCATAATAATCTGGCCACTCAGTGTATATATACTAGAGTCCCAGTGCCTGAAAATTCATGCTCTAGAGGGGTGTCCCTCAGCCTGGCCTGTCCCCTCTCATAGTCCAAAAGCCCTCAAGGGTGGGAGGCAACCCAGCGATCAGGGTAAGGTAATGCCCCATCACACCTCTGCTGCTGCCACTGCCAGGAGCTCAAGCCTCAGCTGGCCCTGGTTACCTGAGCCTCAGGCCAGCCCTGGACAGCTGGGCAGCAGCCATCTGAGGCTTGCCTGTGCCTGGGGCATCAGCTGTGCAACTGCCATCCAAGGCTTGCCTGTGCCTTGGGCTGGCTCTGGTCAGCTGGGGAGCTGAAGGGGACTGGAGGACTCTGGAGGAAGGCACGGAGAGGCTGAGGGAACTGGGTATTGCCATCCTGTGGCTATGGGTGCTGCCATCTTTGAGGGTGGGGTAATCAATTAGCATATTCCCTTCTTATTGGCTGTGGGCACCGCCATCTTTGTGATGGTGTGAGGGTTAATTAGCATATTCACTCTTTATTAGCTAGGATACAGAGAGAGAGAGAGAGAGAGAGAGAGAGAGAGAGAGAGAGAGAGAGAGAGAGAGAGACAGGGAGACCTTTCCTCAGACTAAGTTAACAGAAATGAGGAGGAAAGTTAAGGTCTGAGCTATGACTATAGCCTGCTGTTTCATAATATCCCATAGAAATAGGAATTCCCGTATTAGTATGGAGGAGGCCAGAAGACTAGAATTGAGCTGCTTGGGAAAACTAACCTATTCCTACCTACCTATAAAGCTAACATGTTTATAAAAATACACATTGCAAACTAGAAATTACCCTAATGACCTTTAACAGTGGAAAGGATAAATTGTATTATAGTCAGACAATTAAATACAATGTAGCAATGAGTACTGGTAAAATCCAATTGCATGCAACAGCATTGGGGATACTCAGAAACATAATGTCAGGAGAAAAAAAAAGACACAAAGTATTATATGACTCCATGAATATAAAGTTCAAAAACAGACAAAATTAATCTCTGTCATTAGAAGTCAGAATAGTGGTTAACCATGCTGGTGGCAAGATAGTAAATAGACAGGAACATTGAGGGCTTTTGGGATGTGCCACATGTTCTATTATTATTGTTATTATTATTATTATTATTTGGATGCTGATTACACATGTGAAAGTTGGTGAAAATTCTTTAAGTTGTATACCTGTAAGTATACAGTATTTTTTCCTTTTTTATATTATGCTTCAATAAAAGTTCTAGAAGGGAAGTGGAAAAATTTCATTGACAAGACTTGAAAGCAGCAAGGAAACTCTACCTCTATCTCCTTGCTCATATTGTGTGGAAAGAAATAGAAAAGTCACCCATACGTGTGCCACATACAAGCATAGGTTCTAATTTTATACTGCTTACATGGGTTAAATTCTACAAGTCTCAAAATAAAGTAAAAATGAGAGAATGGGCATTAAAATCTGTTTGGGAGCCCACTTACACAGGAAAAGAGAACTGCAATGTAAGGGCTTTTTTGCACCCTGAAGTGCTACTGTTGTAATTAACTTAACTACAATAGTTGTTAATAACAGGAAAGAAGAAAGGGAAGGGCAAATATTATATCATTTTGGCAGCTTTACCAAGAAACTAAAGAGTTATACTCATCAGAAAGCCACTGGTCACTGGACAGGGAGGAGACTAGATGGATGCCCAGTAAAGTTGGGGTAACGTCAGGAAGTTACTTTCTTGTCCATCACAATTGGGGAAAGGTCATTGGCCAGAATGGGCATCACCACTGCAAGGGCAAGAAATTTGGGATATATAATTCTCTAAACAAAGGAATTTGCTCTCTTGTGCATTCTTGCTTGCTCTCTGGGTTCCTCTTATGCTCTTGGGACTTTTGTTGCAGGAGACATGCTCCCTTGGCTCCCCTGCATTTACCAAGGGCCATGTGGACCCTACACTCAATGGACTGATGGAATATAACTAGCCTGATGCTCCAACATGAAAAGGAAACTCTATATCAGTGTTTTTCAACCTTTTTTGGGCAAAGGCACACTTGTTTCATGAAAAAAATCACGAGGCACACCACCATTAGAAAATGTTAAAAAATTTAACTCTGTGCCTATATTGACTATATATAAAGTAATTCTCTTAAATAGGAATCAAATAAACACAAAGAAAGTATTTTATAATTACTTTATTATGAAATATTAAGTAAACAAAATAGTGAAAAATTATAAAATTCTTGTCTTGTCTGCACCTACGGCACACCAGGAACAGCGGTTGAAAAACGCTGCTCTATATTTCCTAAACTCCTTACTTCTATTTTAATGAAACACCAGCTCTACTTCTTTCAGGACTAGAGTAAGAGAAATCGGACTTTAGGATCCCAGGGATGTAATTCCATGCAAATAAAAATCACTCAGTCTCCCATGCAAGTCTAAGAAAATTCCTTTTCTTATGATATTGTAAAGATATCACTCCAGCACCCAGTGAGGAGTAGGACATCCCAATTTCTCTGATAACAAAAGCACATAAGAGTCAATGAGAATTACAAAAGCAAATAAAGCAACTTTATGCTAGGGATTAGCCATATAAAAATGAAATACAAAGCACATGATGAAATTAGCCATGATGAGCAAGAGCCAATCAATATAAAATTATAGAATTAGTGAGGGTTAAAAAATTAATTTTCCTTTCAGCTTCTAAGTTCTTCTAACTGGGCTATTAACTAAATTAACAGAGACAAAATAACAGAAAAAAATGTCCAAAGCTTATTATACAAATGTACATTCAGGATTCCATAAGAATATGAAAACCCAAAGGGTCATTGGGCATGTCAACCTAAAATAATTCAAACCTGTAGATAATTTTTATGAGTTTATTTGGACTAAACTGACAACTGCAGGGAAGCAAAACCTCAAGGGATTGAGAAAATGCTCTGCAAAATGGCAGTTTTGCACCCTGCTTTATACATTACTGAAAAGTTAACATGGTATTGCATAGGCAGACTTAATAACCATCTCAAATGGTGGATAAAGAAAATTGAATTTATTTAAGGAAAGGAGATGGGGGATGGGATATCCAAAGGGGAAAGTTACACAACACCTATGAAAGGGATATTGGGTCAATGACAGTAGCTCCCAAGTGCTGGAGTTTCATCCTTAAATGAAGTCACTGGCAAGAAGCTCTTGTGATCAGTGGGTCTTGGGGCTTGATTGGTGGGCTTGGAATGTGGATGTGTGATCAGGTGTCTTTAGGACAGTTTTAATTCCTTATGTAGTCTGCTTCCTGATGTCCAACACAGTTTCCTGGTTTATGTCCTACTATTGGGAGAAGTTTGGTCAAATCTTCATGATCTTTTTCTCCTGTGGAAGGACGCTTACAAATGATTATAATCCTAACAATTACAATCAAAAGAGAAAAGCTGAGACCGGTTTGGCTCAATGGATAGAGCGTCGGCTTGGGGACTGAAGGGTCCCGGGTTCGATTCTGGTCAAGGGCATGTACCTTGGTTGCGGGCATATCCCCAGTAGGGGGTGTGCAAGAGGCAGCTGATCGATGACTCTCTCTCATCGATGTTTCTAACTCTCTACCTCTCTCCCTTCCTCTCTGTACAAAATCAATAAAATATATTTTTAAAAAAAGAGAGAGAAGATATAAGTGGGTTATATGAAATGCATTGGTGATAGACTTAGGAGGCAGGAGAAATCAAAGGGGGTGTCTAGGACTGGATAAAATGTAAAATGATAGTCATATTTATTTTATATAGGTGGGCAAATGATAGTTAACAGTCAACAATTAACATAATTATAATAACAACTAGAGGCCCTGGGCTTGAAATTCATGCATGGGGGGAGGGTTGTCCCTCAGCCCAGCCTGCACACTCTCCAATCTAGTACCCCTGGAGAGATGTCCGACTGCCCATTAAATGGGAAGTCGACATCCCTCTCACAATTCAGGACTGCTCGCTCCCAACTGCTCGCCTGCCTTCCTGATTACCCCTAACTGCTTCTGCCTGCCAGCCTGATTGCCTCTAACTTGCCCTCCTGCGCAGGCCTGGGTCCCCCCCCCCCCCAACTTCCCTCCTCTGCCGGCCTGATTCCTCTCAACTGCACTCCCCTGCTGGCCTTATCACACCCAACTGCCCTCCTTTGCAGTCCTGGTCCCTCCCAACTGTCCTCCCCTGCTGGCTATCTATGGTGGCCATCTTGTCTTTGACTACATGGGGGCAGCCATCTTGTGTGTTAGAGTGATGGTCAATTTGCATATTACTTTTATTAGATAGGATTATATAAAATAGAGGCCTGGTGCACAGGTGGGGGCCAGATGGTTTGCCCTGAAGATCAGGGTGGGGGTTAACTTGGGGCATGGAGTGGCCTTGGAAAAGGGTTTGTGGTGGTTTATAGGCTGGTCACACACACCCCAGTGATCCAAGCAGAGGCCATGGTATCTGGGATTTATTTATCTTCTATAATTGAAACTTTGTAGCCTTGAGTGGAGGCCAGGGCCAGCCAGGAAGCTTAGTTTCCTCCATCACTGGAGGCAAACCAAGCCTCCAGCTCTGTGGCTGCTGCCATTTCTGTTGGGATTTATTTATCTTCTATAATTGAAACTTTGTAGCCTTGTGTGGAGGCCAGGGCTGACTAGAGTGGGCGGGTAGCTTGGCTTCCTCCATTGCCAGGGAAACCTAAGCCTTCTGCTTGTTCTGTGGCCACAGCCATCTTGGTTGGGTTAATTCACATACTTGCTCCTGATTGGCTGGCAGGCATGGCTTGTGGGCTTAGTAGAGATATGGTCAATCTGCATGTTTCTCTTTTATTAGTGTAGATGCCAGAGTTTTTGGTCTGCTCTAGGTATATGCCAGTGCTTTGAGGGGTCTGGTAAAGGGAATTTACTTTACTTTGCAAAGGAATATTTATCAGATATATCATCCTAGATGCAAAAAGATAACAGAAAGGCTTAGTGAAGGTGAAGGTTGACTTTTGGTAAGGAATAATACTGCCTTAGGACTTGACTACCCACCATGAACTACCTTTAATTAAAAACTCTTCATTTCAGACCATCTATGTAGTTGCTTTAGGTCTCTGGGTTTATAAGCCTACCATACAGGCCTCCTCAGTGTTTGTTACGTTTTTTATGTGGCCCCTTTTTGTTCACAGGCACTTGAGGTTTATATGAAACTTTGGACAAAGGAAAAAGGGAGGGGGCATGGATCTTGGGATTTGAAAGGGAAATAGGCAATTTGCAGGTGGCTAAGACAGAGCAGAACATGTGATAAATTCCTGCTAGGCAACCCAGACACAATGGGAGGGGGGCAGGATCTAGTTAACAGGCTTCTGGTGGATTTCTTCCTATCTAATGCTAGCATGAATATGCTAAAATCCTTTCCTGTAGCAGGACTTGCCATCTAAATCTCTTAGGCAGGAAAGAAAGAAGGTCAAATTTCCTTTTTAAGTATTATTTTTTCTTAATAACAAGTTTAGAATAAATATCCCAAAGGCACATGTTGGGGTGGTAAGACTTTGTTCCCTTCATTAGCAAACCAAGAAATGCAAATAACAGAATAATCTGGAAAATATCTACAAAAACATTATGTTTTAAATTATATGAAAGGTAAAAAAATAAATCTAAGTCATAATGGATTTAAGTGTATCCTATCTGGGGCCGAAACCGGTTTGGCTCAGTGGATAGAGCTTCGGCCTGCAGACTGAAAGGTCCTGGGTTCGATTCCAGTCAAGGGCATGTACCTTGGTTGTGGGCCCATCCCCAGTAGGGGGTGTGCAAGAGGCAGCTGATCGATGACTCTCATTGATGTTTCTGACTCTCTGTCCCTCTCTCTTCCTCTCTGTAAAAAATCAATAAAATATTTTTAAAAAGGAGTATCCTATCTAATGAAAGAGTAATATGCAAATTGACTATATCTCTACCACACCCACAAGCCACACCCACCAGCCAATCAGAAGTGACTATGCAAATAAACCCAACCAAGTTGGCTATGGCCACAGAGAACAGGAGGAGGCTTGGGTTTCCTGGGCAATGGAGGAAGCCAAGCTTTTCGCTTGCCCTTGCCAGCCTAGGTCTCCACTCAAGGCTACAAAGTTTCAATGATAAAAGATACATAAATCCCAACAGAAATGGCTGCCACCACAGAGAAAGCAGGAGGCTTGGCTCCACTCTAGGCTACAAAGTTTCAATTGTAGAAGATAAATAAATTCCAGATACCAGGGCCTCCACTTGGGTTGCCAGGGGGCATGACCGGCCTGAAAACCACCACAGGCCCCTCACCCAGGCCGCTCCACACCCCAAGGGAACCCCCATCTTGATCTGGGACACCCTTCAGGGCAAACCAGCTGGCCCCTACCCATGCACCAGGCCTCTATCCTATCTAATAAAAGAGTAATATGCAGATTGACCATCACTCCAGCACACAAGATGGCTGTCCCCATGTAGTCAAAGGTCCTGCCCCCATTTGGACACAAGATGGCTACCATAAGATGGCCAGCAGGGGAGGGCAGTTGGGAGGGACCAGGACTGCAAGGGAGAGCAGTTGGGGGCGATCAAGCCTGCAGGGTAGGGCAGTTAGGAGTGACCAGGCCTACAGGGAAGGGCAGTTAGGGATGATGTCTGCAGAGGATGGCAGTTAGGGCCAAACAGGCTTGCAGAGGTGAAATTAGGCATCAATCAGGCTGTTAGGGGAGTGGTTATGGGGTGATCAGGCTGGCAGGCAGAAGCAGTTAAGAGCAATCAGGAAGGCAGGCAGGCAAGCAGTTGGGAGCCAGCAGTCCTGGATTGTGAGAGGTATGTCCATCTGCATGTTTAGGCCCTATCCCTACACGGGCAGTCGGGCATTCCTCAAGGGGTTCAAAATTGGGGAGGGTACAGGCTGGGCTGTGGGACACCCTCCTCTGTGCACAAATTTTGTGCACTGGGCCTCTAGTTTTTAAATAAAAGAACAAACAGAATGTGTATGCACATTATTTTTTTCAATAAATAAAATGAAAAAATAATGTGGATACACATAAACCAATAGACTCAATAAACATGCTTTGATTAATGGGCAGATATTGGGCATTTCACCTAACAAATAGAGAATATATATTTTTCAAGCACATTTTTTGAAATATTTACCAAAAAATTACATTGGACTAAGCTGCAAAAGAAGGTTAAATACTTACAAAAAGATTTATATCATGCAGATGACATTTTGTGATTACAACAAATTAAATAAATTTGAAAACTTAGATACAATGAGGTTTTGCTAGAAAATATTTTTTATATTGAGACAGTACGTGCACATCACTTGATTATACACAGTGCTTTTCTTTCTCAAATGATAGATAATAGTGAAATATTAATTTTTAAAAATTGATAACTTTGTCAGTTTGTATAGCTATTTTTCATGTTTATAAAATTATTATATTATTTCAAAGTAAACATGCTATATTTAATTTTTCTTCATATTCAGAATTAAACTCTATCTGAAGCAATTCTTAGCACATACATTTGAGTTTGCAGATATTATTTAGTGGTTTTACTTTTTGGCAACCATACTAAGCATTCTGCTCTACGCAGCATTTCCCAGCATCACTTCCTTAATAAGAGCTTAAAGGAGCAAAGACCCATATTTCAAGGCTTCTAGAAAATAATTGATTTCTTAGGGCATGATCCTGATAATATTCTAGGCTGGTATAGATTTAGACTTTTCCTTTGTCTTGCTAAAACTTACTGTATAATGCAAGAGTCATTTTATTGACCCACCTGATCCAATTAATCCATGACTATATTTTTAACCTTATTACCTCATTGTAACTATGGGAAAGTATTTCAGTTTGACATATTTCTTACTCATCGTAACCTCTTGATATAAAAAGACAGAATTTCTTAGCACTAGATATTGCCATAGAATATATACACCAGAAAGAACTGGCATAAGTGAGATGATTTAAATCAACCCTGATAGAAAGAAATGTTGGAAATATGAAAGAAATGTTGCATTTCATATCACATAATTTATAAGGCAGGTGCAAACATGATGCTACTGTGTACTTACTTATGTGGATGTACATCTACACACATCCATCTGCATACATACTGAGACAGGGGAGCTAGGCAATGCATACATTATCACCTCACCCCATTTCACAATTAAATAAACAGATTCAAAGTTTAAGAGAACCTTATCAATGTCATATAGTTTAATATGCAAATATTTGTGGCAGAGTTCACAAGTATTTTCTTTTTACTGCATATTACAGACTAATCTAAGTTGAGGGTAGTTACTCATTGGGAGTAAGGAATGTCACTCATTTTCTCTCTGCTTTTATTGCTTACTTAGTCACTATTTCTTAGTTGCCTACTATATGCCAAGAAACATAATTGAATCTTCAGTGCGTAACTGGACTCCCTTTTGTCTCATTGTCCTGTTTTTAATAGCTACATTGCCTTCCATGCTTCTTTGATTACTCTCTGACACTAACCATTTGATAATCTCAGCCACAAAGTAACCAAGTTCTATCAAAGCAAACCAGGGCTGGGTATTGTGAACTTCTATAACTGGAGGTGGATCTTGGTAAGTGGTCTGTACTTTTGTGCAGAGAAATAATGGCTATTTTCTGTGCAGAATGCTTCTAAGAATTGGGCCATAGATCACTTTCTTATGGAAAGGTAAGAGGGGGCACTTAAAATGGAGGGGGAAAAGTACCATCTACAAATTTGAATCCATATTGGGAAATTTTATCAAATATCCTAGACACATTTTTACTAGATATTGGGAATTTAGAAAAACTATTAATTGGATAGGGAATTTACATCTGCTCTGATTGTTTGACACAATAAGGGCATGTGGCTGAAATCTACAGCATCATTTGGCTACTATGTGTAAGGTGATTCCACATTATGGCTCCTGGCCAGTTCATTATTATTATAGATGTCCAACCTTTATCTCTGATTGTAATTCCTTGGAAGGACTTGAGTATGGTTGATTTTTAGACTGCCAAGAACCCTAATGAAAAGTTATAAAATATCCTATTACTTCACAAAAACCTAGTTAGAAAGAAGCTGCATGAATTTTACTTATTTTCAAAATATCCAGTTGTGTAACCAATTTTAAAGCTTTTTCTTAAAAAAAAAAAAAAAGTTCTGCATATGCATCCACATAACCAAGCATTGCTCATTGCTCATTCCCAAGATGGGAAGCAATTGCAATTGGAGTTCCTATACTGTAATGGTATGTGGCAGTTTTTCCTTATTAAAATACTAAAATTCATTGCAGTTTAGCCAAGGTGTCATAACAAAAGCATTTGTCTAGGTTCTTGAGAAAATACAATCAGAACTCACAGAGAGAGACTGTGCATGAATACTAAATGTTATTTTTATGTTTTGAGTCTTTTAAAATAAATACAAATATGTTTGAAAAAAATAAACAAATATTCAATCTTTTTGAGAATGACTTGCAGTAAACAATGTCTATATCCTGTGAAGGTTGCAGTGCTCATGGTTTATAGAACTGTCTGGGTGATGCTCCAGGCCCATGTTTATCTATTGTTAACTTGTTTAGTGTTTTCCAAGTCCATTGCAAGCAGTCAGCCTTGCCTTCTCATCCAGCCTGCTACATGTTAATATGCAGGACAAAACTTGCTGCAGATATTTAGGTCATTTAACTGCTGTAGTAAAATACAAATTATTAGGAACATTGCTGACATAATTAGTATAAAGCATTAATATCTGCAGGTTTCACCTGCCAAATGCATAATATCTGTTAATTATAGCTGTAATAGGAGACCACTTGGAGAATGAATCAGAATTTATGTAAACGTATTTCTATTTTCAAAAATATAGATCTCTATTTTTAAATTAATTAATAAAAATGAAGAAAATCTTATATGTAGGTAGGAATATAGGTGAATTAAATATTTTAAGTATATTTTTGTTGATTTCAGAGAGGAAGGGCGAGGGAGAGAGAGAGATAGGAACATCAATGATGAGAGAATCATGAATACTCTGCCTCCTACGGCCCCCTTTTGAGGGTCCAATCAGCAACCTGTGCATGTGCCCTGGACTAGAATTGAACCTGAGACCCTCTATCCACTAAGCCAAACCAGCTAGGGCTGAATTAAATAGTTTTGAGGATGAATCCAGTCTGTTAATTCTTATAGATTTTTCCCAAGAACGTTTGTTTAAGTTTAATATTGGAAATACAGAAACATAAACTTTTTGTTTAGGTTATACAGTGATTGTTTGGTTATAATAATTGACTTCTATGTTACCTTGTGTGACTTTCATTATTACATGTGACATAGTGATTCTTACTCCTCCCTACTGTTTTCAATGAACCTCCACATTTAAACATGAAATGTAGAAGTTTGGAAGATAGGAAAATCATCACTGTTATAAGTAGCTAATGACTCTCCCTCAATTTGATAGACTTTTTTTTCCCCCCTGAGTCCTGTCCTTGACAAAAGGAAATATCAGATAACATTAGGAATTTCTCTGCACAGAATTTTCCATGCAGTTAGTGATATATAGCCAGATTCCCCAAATGCCCTTTAAACAGGCCTGTTACTGATTATCAGCTTTTCTCTACCAGGCATATTTGCATTATTTTTCATAATTTTTATATTATCCCTTCCCTGGTTATACATACTCAAAAGAATTGATTAGATTAAAGTAACATTTGTACCCTGGAGGAAGTTTTCCTCAATAATTCAATGATAAATGGAAGGAATGCATTGGAAAAAGAACATACTAGAAGAACTGCAAATAGTGTGTGGATATTATGGAAAATGACCATATAAATGAATAAGGATTAGGAATTGGTGAACCAGAGATATGTTACTATAAAAATCCAATTAATATCTCAAAAGCTGCAGGGGTTAGATATAATTACAGGAAGTCAAAACATGACATTCTAGATGCAAGTTAATTTTAGTCCACAAACAAGGCATGTAACTACAACTTCATTTTCTAAAACAACTCACCTAAAAAAAAAATCTCAAAATATAGGGTAACAAAAAATTCCTGTCTATATAGGGTTCCTTCCTTTCCTTGGAGCTATGCTTGAATTCTGAAGAAGGTCACTTTTGCGAAGGTGTCAAAGAGACTAATTTTGTCTCTATGTCATATATGTCCACCCTGATACTTAATGAGATGTTCATCAGTCCATCCTATAAGGCAAACAAAAACAACAACAACAAAAAAGACACAAACAAACAAACAAAACAATGGCATACATGTCCCAGGGATGATTCCTACCATTGTTTACCTTCTGGTCCCTTTGGGTCTCTATGTCCTCTACATCTTCACATGTTGGGCATGTAGAAAGAATTATGCTGACTCTGCCTCATATTTGGGAGAAGGAAAATCTCTTAAGACTAAGAGTTAATTTTTTAAGGGAGTACTGGAGCCATCTCTACTTTACGATCTGCCCCTTCCCTGATCTGTGCCCTGACCACAGGGCAAGATAGGCTCACAAACCTCTAGGGTGAGTCTATCCTTGGACTTGGCCTTCTCTGTGGGACCCAACACTATCTACTATCTCCTGCTTCCTCTCTGATTCTCTCTTTCCCCCCTGGCCTATGAAATTCCATTCTATTTTGTGGAGTGGGGGTGTATTTATTTTACTCTCTGGCTTTTTCCCCCCAAAAAATTTATTTTCCAAAGAGTATATATAAAGTTTTGAGTTTTAGAAGTTAGGAGGACAATTCTGTTGCTTATGCTATCATATAGCTCTGTGAATGATAATTATCTGGTAGTTCAAATTGATGGAAGAAAGTATAGGAATGGGAATACCAAGAAATCACATTGGTTAATATTTCAGAAATATTATCAGTCCATATGGAAAGCAAAAATAGAAAAGCTAGAGAATAAATGAGCACAGTAATTATATCTGCTTCTCATATATATATATATATATATATATATATATATATATATATATATATATATATATATATATATATATACTGGCCAAGAGAGAACTAATGCATAGCTTTCTTCTCCTGGGATTGACCAGGAAAGTTCCTAGAGTCAAGTATATGAGATTTGAGGTTAGGGTCATAATGGTTTTGGGGTAAGAATGTACCAAGGGACTCTATGAAACCCCAAGAAAAGGTCAATTCCACTTGCCACTCCCCAGATTAGTATGCTTCATCTATCTGGTCCATGGCAGGCCCCAAAGGCACTGAACAGTAGCCTGGCTACTTCTGCATTGAGTCTGAAAGAGGAAGCTTTCTCCTGGTACTTCATTAGGGAACCTACTGTCTACCTGCTTCTTCCCCGCTTCTGCTCTGTCAGCTTCTTGCACATGCCAACCACCATATATAAATTAAAAAAAATCCAACAGAGAATAATAATTCATTTACAGGGTCTCACAGGTATGTTTAATCTGTATAAACAAACCAATGTGTCTTTTTTAATGACTGAAAAACGTTCTCTCTTTGAGAGAAGAATCCTCATAATGTATTTTAGGTGTCTCATTCACACTCTCTACTAAGTGGTCATATTTTTCACTGAAGGTTATTTGAGGATATTATCTTAAATCCCTTAACAGAAAAAGAGAACTATCAAACATAGAGACATCTGTAGATTGCACCACCTAATAGCATATTTATACACTATTTTATATTGCTGATGAAAATGCCAGGTTTGAACCTTTCAGAGTCTTACATGAATCATAGTTTGATCTCTTGAATTATATAGGAAAATTACACTGTTTCAGGGATCAAGCCTAGTTAATTTACTTTCAAAGACATTAGAATGTATTTTCCTATGTGTGTTATTTCTAATATGCATGTATTTTACCATTCCTTATCAATAAGTCTCAAGTATTATTCATCTGTTGTAGCTGTTTTGATATTTCTTTCCCTTAGCTTACAGTATAATCACCTTTGCTAATTTTATAATCACATTGCTAGCATACAGTTCCATTCTTGTCCAGGACACATATATGTGTACATGTGTACATGCACATACGTATACCATTTTACATTTTCTTTGTACTTATAATTTTTCTTTCCTAAAATCTACTGTACATCTATTTTAGAAAATGTCTAGTTTGCATCACTCATCAATCTGATAAAAATTTTAAAATAATCCTGGACCTTTGGGCAATGTATAAGACATATTTTTTCCCAAATGAGAATCTTGGATTTTTTATTAATTTATTTTTTATTACAGTTTACTATAATAAACTATTATATAAGTTTTAGGTGTAAGACACAGTGATTACACATGTATATATACCTTATAAAGTAATTACCACAGTGAGTCTAAAACCTATCTGATACAAAACATAGTTATCACAATATTATGGACTATATTCCCTATGCTGTACTTTACATCTGACAATTTCTCATTATCTCTTTCACCTTTCATCCTCCTATCTATGATCATTATTTTTTTCTCTTAATCTAAGACTCTGTTTTTGTTTGGTTTGCTCCTGTATTTTTTTCTTCCACATACTAATATAAGTGAAATCACATGGTTACTTTGCTTTCTCTATCTGACTCATTTCACTTAGCATAATACCCCTTATGTCCATCTATGTTGTTTCAAATGGTAAGATTTAATTTGTTATGACTGAGTAATATTCCATTTTATATATGTATCACATATTCTTTGTCCATTTATCTATCAATGGATGTTTAGGTTACTTCTATATCTTGGCTATTGTAAATAATGCTGCAATGCACATAGGAGTACATATACCTTTTGAATTAGTGTTTTCTTTTTCTTTAGATAAACCCCCAGAAGTGGAATTGCTGGGTCAAAGAGAGTTTTATTTTTACATTTTAAGGAAACTCCATACTGTTTTCCACAGTGTCTGCACCAGTCTGCATTCCCATCAACAGTGCACGAGGGTTCCATTTTGTCCACATCCTTGGCAGAACTTGTTTGTTGATTTCTTTATGACAGCCATTGTGACAGATGGGGGTGAGAATCTTGTTTCATTGGTGTCTTTTGCATTTTATAATTTTCTTCATAGCCAAGACAGTTCATATTGTATTTGTTCAATTTTATTGAGGTATAAACTTATGGACTTTAGTAACCACCACCACAATCTAGACATAAAACAACACCAAAAAATCAACAAATTCCTTGGTGCTTCTTTATAGGCCAATGCATTTCTCTCAACTCCAGTTACAGGCAACTACTTATCTGCTCTCTCTCACTATATTTTAGACTATTTAATATATCATATTAATGGAATATAATAGGTATTTTCCTAGCCTACTTCATTCATCTGGATTCTTTTGAAATTCAGTCACATTATTGCAGTTATCAATTATTTATTTATTTTTATTTTTTATCAGTATTCCACTATATGGATATAGCATGATTGATTTATTTATCTTTTAGTGTCATTTGATTTGTTTACAATTTTGGCTATTTTGAATAAAACGGCTGTGGACATTCATGAACAATTCTTTTGCTTGGACATATATTTTCACTTATCTTGGGTAAGTATCTTGGAGTGAACTTACCAGTATTGGGCTGTATGGTAAGTGCATGTTTAACTTCATATGAAACTGCCAAACTAGTTTCCATTCTCAAAATGTTTGAGTTCCATTTCCTCTCACCAACATTTAGAACTGCCAGTCTTTTTTAATTTTAGCCATTCTGGTAAGAGTGTAGAAGTGTCTCATTCACATACTTTGCCCATCTTATTGTTTTTCTTTTTATCTTCTTTTTATTGAATTATGTATTGTGGAAAAAAATTATCTGTCAAAAATACAATGTGCCCAGCTTCAGTGGTTCAGTGATTGAGCATATTTTAGACCAGCATTTTGTCATCAACAAAGACAAGATTTGATATTAAGGTATGAACTCATGGAAAAAAGAGTGCTCTAGTGGCCACCTCTAATTGGTGTGCATGTATGTATTTTTTTTTGTGTGTGATGAGGATTCTTAATATGAGATGTACCCTCTTAACAAATTATCACCAGAAGATCCTGGCTATCACCAAGTCCCCACTAACATACTGAGACATTTGCATTTTCAAGATAAGAATTTTGCTCTGTTGAGGAGTGATTTAAACTTGGGCAGACATCCCTATTCTATTTGCAAGAAAAGCAAGTTTGATTCTATAGCAATTATAAGGGAAGCTAAGTTCAGAATAAGACTTATGAGTAAACCATTCAGCAAACAGAAATGGCAAACATGCTTATCGTGTTTGCATAAGTACTGCCTGTCATGTTTGTATCACAGATGATGACTATAAAATACACATCACATGGAGTTAAAAAGAGCTATGGAGACAGAATGTGTTGCTAAGATTTAATAACTAGTGCAAATGAAATATTTTGTAGCATAAAGATGAAACTAATAACAGTCATTATATACCAATACTGCTGCACTTAGGGACCAATATTCCATTTGCTCTGGGAATTGAGAAATCTACCTCTATAATGGGTAATTTTGTAACTGTACAAAAATATTTTATGAATCCATATAACAATATTTAATATTTTAGAACCAATATTGTATTTATTTTTTTCTTCTAGGGCAAGTAAAGTTGCAACTGTTTTTCTTCTGAGTTTATCAAGGTTGTCAAGCAAAATTTTATGAGTATGATTCTATATCATTTCTTGGATTTCTGCAGTAATAACAATAAGGTGAGTCAAATAAATGTGTAGGGTTATCCCAGTGACTGACAGTCACCTCTGCTTTCACATTAAAATCACCTGGAAACTTTAGGAAAATATCTATGCCTGTGCCCAGCATATAGAAATTTTGATATAATTAGCATGTTATGGGTGTGAGCATTTTTAAAGAATCCCCAGGGAATTCTACCAGGAATGAGAACAACTGTTTCACATCTAAGAGCTAAATAGCAAAACTATCTATATATAAATGTGACTTGTTTATATAGCATAGTCCTAGTATTTGTTGCACAATGAAATTTCCAGTTACAAAGTCTCCCTAGAGAATGTCTCCAACTAACTCTTATTCATTGTATCCTTTATTCAGGCTTCTAATGGGCTGTGGGTTATGGTATAGCCTATGTGATATGAATGATAAGAGACAAAGATAAAAGTAAGGAACTCAGGAATTTCCTAATTTTCTCTCCAAATTGCCAAGAAAGTAACACTGATATTCACATGAGTCCATGCCATTTTATTTAAACAGATGTTAGTGATTGGGAGGAACTGCCTTATAGTAGTTAAGAGTACAGGGTTTGTAGGCAAACTGTCTGACTTCAGTTCCAGGTTCAGTTAATGGTTAGCTCTGCTGATTGTAATAAGTTACTTACCCTCTTATGTTCCCTAATTTTCTTATGTTACAAACAGTGCTAATTCACAAAATCATATAATTGCCATCAGGATTCAAAAGGAGGCTCCCATTTCTTGAGTGCCTTCTGTTTCCATTAGACTGTTTTCTTACGTTAAAAACAGTACTAACATTATTTATACCCCCATAATAAGTGTTTTCTTTATCAAATATTATAATAATAATTTTGTGAATATGAAAGGTTCAGTGAGGAGGAGGAGATTTATCTTTATGGGAAATCTATGGGCCCTGGTTCTAGGAATACTATAGTACCTTTCCTGAGTGGTCTCTCTCAATCCAATTAAAATCATTCTCATCTGTATGTAGGTGCTCTGAATCAATATCTTCAGCCCCAACTCTCTCTTTATTCAAGTTCTATACGTGTTTTTTTGTGTCATCTCCAACTGAACACTCCCTAAGGGCTTCCAATTCCTCAGGCGTAAACTCACATTTTATCTGTCATAGCCCAGTCCACTACTCCCCTTCCCTTTCTGAACATTGGATTAAAGCTTCAACATCCAACTCAGAAAAAACTCTCACCATTTACCCACACCTGTAATAAGCCATGGATTACCTAAGTCTGTTGATTTTTGCCTTCAAGTGTCTTTAAACCTAATCCCTCCTCCCCATTATTATTGCGTTGGTTGTGAACAAAAGGGGGTCACAGGCTCATCTGACTAACTTAGCGAAGGCCTGCACGGAAGCCTTGCAAACTCAGAGACCTAAAGTAACCACAAAGGATATCCTGAGATTAAAACTTTTTAACTAAAAGCAGTTTATGGTGGGCAGTCGTGTCCTAGTATGGTATCTTCCCTGACAAAGGTCAATCTTTACCTTAGCTGAATATGAAAACATATTCTTGGAATGTCAAAATAATCTTCCTTTTCCCAAAACACAGGCACTGCTCTGTGGAGGCCAAACATTCCTTCATTGTTATTGCATTAATTGTAGACTGTTAACTATCCTGCACTCACCTAAGTAAAAGAAGTGTGTGTCTATCATTTTACTTTTTATACTATCCCAGAGGTTTTCCCACTTTGCTTTCTCCTTCTTCCCTAATCTATCATAGTGGAGTTTATGTAACCCACTTACATATCCTCTTTTGATTATAATCCTATATAATAAAAGGCTAATATGCAAATCACCTAAACAGTGGAATGACTGGTTGTTATGACATGCACTGACCACCAGGGGGCAGACACTCAATGCAGGAGTTGCCTCTTGGTGGTCAGTGCACTCCCACAGGAGGAGCACAGCTCAGCCAGAAGCCCAGCTCATGGCTGCCGAGCACAGTAGCAGTGGCGGGACCCTCTCCCTAAGGATGTCCAATTGATGGCTTAGAAGTTCAAAAGACTAAGCCATCAGTTGGACATCCCCTGAGGGTTCCCAGACTGAGAAAGGGCACAGGCCAGGCTGAGGGACCACCCTCCCCCTGTGCACGAATTTCATGCACTTGGCCTCTAATGTATAAAATAAGGTGCAAAACTGCCTATCTACTGAGCATTATTTCAAATCCTTGAGATTCTGCTTCCAGGCATTCTGTCTGCAGCTTGACTCAAACTCACAAAAATTCTTCACAGGATTGAATGTTTCTTATGTTGACATTGTCTTACCCCAGGTTGGAGGGCATCATGACTGAGAAGAGAGTGATAAGTTACTTACCCAGTCACTTGTAAAATCATCTTGTAAAAACTACCTTTGGCAGCCTAGGAAACAAAAGTGAAATGACTGCAAGCCACAGAATCAGATTCCCACTCTGCTACTTGCTATGGTACGTTGGCAAGGTTATGAACCTTTTATCTTCAGTTTATTCATCTATAAAATGGTGATCCTAATACCTATCATGTGTGTGTAAAACCCAGTATAAAGGAGGCAGAAGGCATTCAAGAATCTGTTGATACACATCATCTGGTCTTATAAGCAGCAGCCAAAGGAAATTTTAAAATAATATTTTTTACTACCATCTCTTGCAAAGTGTTAATGTGAGGTCTAATTCCTAATCTATAGAGCTATACCTTAAAATTTCCTTCTTACATTTCTTCTATTCTCTTATACCTCCATCTGCTCCAGAGCCTTTCCCATGTCAAAATTATTTCTCCAACTCAAACTTTACTCAATATGGTTAAAAATAAACAAGCAAAGAAAAAAAAACATCTCTTGCATTATCAACTCCTGCTTTTTATAATATAGCTCTACTTGTCTTCTTCTCCCAGAAAGCAAGGCTCCTTCATCTTCAGAATGAGAAAGGAGGAAAGAAAATGAGTGTGGGGGGAGGAGCTAGAGTAAGAACAATCCAAGAGGGCAAAAGGAGGGTTCTCTGTTCCTTGCAGGGGGTAAGAGCCTGTAAAACCTCATAAGTCAGCAATATTTGTCCTGAAACAAGAGTTATTAGTCAAGACATTAACATCTTTTGCTTTGTCTATTGCAACCACTTCTTAACCCACTTTCCATCTCCCTCTAGTTTCTCCATGCCTCATGTTCCCTCTTTGGCCCCCATAAACCAATCCATCTTTCATACTGCCACAAGAGTAATATTTTTCAAGATACTAGCTCTCACTATAGCAGTCTTTCTCATCTATCCCTTATAAAGTGAGGCACAGTCTACCTCTCTAATATGTGTCCTGCCTCTTTTCCAGTTCTCCAATTACCTCCCCGATCTCTGCATTCATTCAGGGTACTAACTAGTAAGAACATATTATCCAATTTCAGGTCTCAATGAATCTGCACATATTGTTCCTTCTTCCTGAAATATTATTCTATCCTTTTGTTCACAGTATATTTGTATTTTCATACTTAAGAATACTGAGAATCACTATGATTTTCTTTTTCTTATAATTCAAAGGGACATCTATTTCTGATATTTTGTAAAATACATTTATTATAAAACACATAGTTATCAAGTGCCTCCACAAGCCAGGTCACACAGTTCTCCTAGAACAGATCTAGAAGTAGAAATCTTGCTTCTCTTTGTCTTTCCAGTTCTGTGTTCTTTCCACTAAATACACCATGTTGCATTCTAAGCGCCAGGTGCTATCTCAGGCATTAATGATTAAATTACATTGGAATTGCCATCTGTTATTAAATCTCCTTAGAAAATATAATGTCTGCTTGACCTGAGTTGTAACTAGACTTTTTTTTATGTTTCTTAGTGGCATTTAGGAGTCTAGTCCTAATGCTAGTGTCCTCTTATATTTTTTTATAATTGTATATCACCCTATTAGGCCACATAATTAACCAAGACCAATACGTAATTTTGAACTTTTTTTTTAGTGATGGTTACATGCATCTCTTTATATAACCACTGGAAATGCATCCATACTTTTACTAGCCCTTCCATGCAAGAAAAAAAACAGAATGACCTTGCACAGCCTCAGTGAGGGGAGGGTATGAAACACCAGCTGTAGCAAAGAATTTTAATTTACTGACACTCTGTTGATTGTATGCTTGTATATTTCCTAAAATAGTGAAAAGCTGCCCAGCCTATAAAACAAATGGAAGACAGACAAAATGGCTGATTCTGGGGGCTTTGTAATCTGGGTGAATATAGTAAATTAAGCTTTGGGTATTTGTATTGATGCTCTCAAAATGTATGAGGGATATTTATGCCACTTAGAAATCATTAAGGTATGATTTATTTTTAAAAAAATATATTTTATTGATTTTGTACAGAGAGGAAGGGAGAGAGATAGTAAGAAACGTCGACGAGAGAGAGAGTCATCGATCAGCCGCCTCCCGTACACCCCCCACTGGGGATGTGCCCGCAACCAAGGTACATGCCCTTGACCGGAATCGAACCCGGGACCCTTCAGTCCCCAAGCCGACGCTCTATCCATTGAGCCAAACCGGTTTCGGCTAAGGTATGATTTCTTTTTGAAGACTTCCTAATTCAAGGAAAAGAGGTAAATAGTCTGACACTACAGTAGCTACCAGAAATTAGACCCAAAAATGAGGTACTGTCACATCAAATATCACAGTATTTGGAAAGCCTGCCTGTAATTATGGCACTTATATTTACCATCCTTTTTAGCTTAGTGGTTTCTTTTATAAGTTATATATAATTTAACCTGAGAGACAACTTTCATGTAAAGATAGATATAATTATCATTATCATTCCCATGAGTTGACTGAGGCACAGAGTGGAGATGACTTGCCCAAAGTCATTCAGATTGTTAATAGTGGAACCCAGATAAGAATTCAGGTCTGTCATTTCACAGTATAGCAACTGCTGATTTTCTCTTTAATAATGAATTATTTTGGGAGATGTGAATTTTTGTCTTAGTATATTCATTAAAATATTATCAGACAGTGACAAAATCAGATGAATAGACAGATACTTTTTATAAATGCATAAGGTGGGGAAAATGACAACCAAAGTGAACTCATTCTAATGAATACCCATCAGTAAGAGGAAATGTTTAATTTTATACTACTCTTTAGAATATGCTGATTTCCTCAAAGCAATTGGTAAAACAGTTTTCCAATTTTCTATCTTCCTATATTTTTAGTAATGCATCCTTTATAGGACCAGAGTACTGACTGTGAAGAGGAGGAGACGGGAGCTACCAGTTTGGAACTTTTACTGTGAGCTAGATTATAAGCTTGATGCTTTTCATTTCATCTCATTTCAACCTTACAACTATCTATATAGTCCTTATCTTCCTGGGACCAATGGGGATTCCAGGATGCAGTACTTTCAGTGCCAAACTCAGAAAGATGTGCTCAACATACATGAGGTAAATAGTATAAGTTAAATTTCATTGAATGGATTTGACATCTGATGCTTGGTGTGACTGCATAATTGTCTCCAAGAGTGTGTGGTTCTTATGGGATGTTTGTACATGTAAACAAAATAATTTCCTCCTTGAAATGCATGATCTAAGTTTACGTTTGGTGGAAATTAAGATCTTGTATTGGAAACATGAAAATCTGAGTGTTAAATATAGACTTGGTTTAAAAATACACTTAATATGAGCTTTTATATAATTTAGAATCTGATTCCTAATTACAGTTTTATAATTTAAATATCAAGAGTAAAGGTGCAGCCCTAACTGGTTTGGCTCAGTGAATAGAGCATCGGCCTGTAGACTCAAGGGTCCCAGGTTCGATTTCGGTCAAGGGCATGTACCTTGGTTGCAGGCACATACCCAGTGGGGAGTGTGCAGGAGGCAGCTGCTGGACATTTCTCTCTCATCAATGTTTCTAACTCTCTATCCCTCTCCCTTCCTATCTGTAAAAAATCAATAAAATAAAATAAAAGAATAAGGGTGCAAAACTCATAGGAAAACATAATATGAAAATTAAACTTTAAAGGAAAAGGGCTAAAAGAGGGGAACACTGAAAGTGTATAAGGAAAGAAGGTAATTAAAAAAATAATGGTTTTTGCCGAAACCGGTTTGGCTCAGTGGATAGAATGTCAGCCTGTGGACTGAAAGGTCCCAGGTTCGATTCCGGTCAAGGGCATGTACCTTGGTTGTGGGCACATCCCCAGTGGGGGTTGTGCAAGAGGCAGCTGATTGATGATTCTCATCAATGTTTCTAACTCTCTATCCCTCTCTCTCCCTCTCTGTAAAAAATCAATAAAATATATTTAAAAAAAATAAAAATTAAAAAATAATGGCTTTTAAATTGCTGATTGAAGAAAAATTAAGAATATGTTTAATAAAGGAAACCTTATTAAACAGTCGCCTGCAAATATAAAACAAATTCTGGGACTAGTTACCTGGAAGGAGGAGCTTTGTGATTGAGGAGTGATTTGAAATGAGCTGTGATGCAGGAAGAAAAGCTGGCGTATAATAATAGTGATACTCTGGGACCCTGTGGCCAGTTTGAGGGTTTAAACAACCTGTAAGTATGGGTTTAGTGTTTTTTTTTCCACCAATAGAAGTTATAGTGACATGACTGTATTGTCACTGGTCATATATCTGGTTTTAACGAAATAGGTACAGAACTAAAAAATGTCATGATACATACAGCCTGAAATTCCTGACATGGAGGTCACAGCTATAACCCACTTTCTCATTCAGGAAGCTTGTGCATCAGTTTAAACCCTGATTAGTAACGTTTAACTAATGCTGCCATCAGGAGACTGCAAGTGTCTAGAACCTGAATAGCTCTGACAGAGCAGTATAGGCAATTGGGAAATTCACACAAAACCTATTTTCTGAAGCAATTCACATAAGTGACAGGAGGCTGTCAATTTATACCAGAAATCCAACTATTTATAAACTCAGAAATGTACTTAAGCCTAAGAATGGCTTCAATAATACATGAAATGATAAAAGAAGGCTTATAAATAAGAAGTCCTTTGTAGACATGTTTCAACATGTGGTAATCAAACATATAAAATAATAGTAAACTATATAATGTTCTCACATTTTTTTCCTTATTTCCTTTGGAATTGTTGATAAGGCTGTTACTCATCTCAACTTTATGTTAAATCTAAACCCCCATTTCTTTCTCCAAGGAGATTCTGGCAAAGGACTAATATAGTT
The DNA here is from genome assembly GCF_964339955.1 of Pipistrellus hanaki. Lineage (NCBI taxonomy): Eukaryota > Metazoa > Chordata > Mammalia > Chiroptera > Vespertilionidae > Pipistrellus > Pipistrellus hanaki. The sequence goes on along the minus strand of NC_140524.1, from coordinate 15,430,983 downwards.
GAACTTTTAAAATGTAGATGCTCCCTTCGCCTAATTAAGGATGCGTTAAGTTAATTGGGTTATGTATAATATCCTTTCGTTTACAATCAACCTCAAGCCTGGAGATTTCTACTCCTTCAGTAATGTTTCTGGCATTTCCTTTACCTGTCATCTCTCTAGAGAGCTGCTGTCAGTTTTCTTCATCCTCTGTCAGAAAATGGAGATAACATCCTCTCTTTTCTTTGTGTTCTCAACATAATCTTATACAAGATTATAAACACCTTTTGTTCTTGCTTTCAAACAATTACACCATAACTGACTAAATGTTCTTGTTATTACCCTTGTCATGGTGAAAGCACTCAATAAATATTTGTTGACTGTTTTCTTATTGAACATAAGAAGTGTTCTTCCTATAAAATGTACATTTGGCAGCCCAAGAAGCTTCTCCACCCGGCAATATAAAACTAATAAGGGATGTAGCTTTTCTGTTGGAGAATTAGATATATAAATACCCTGTCTGTAACACATTAATATCGCACCTTTAAGAAATATATGAAATGTTGCCGAGACCGGTTTGGCTCAATGGATAGAGCTTCGGCTTGGGGACTGAAGGGTTCCGGGTTCGATTCCGGTCAAGGGCATGTACCTTGGTTGCGGGCATATCCCCAGTAGGGGGTGTGCAAGAGGCAGCTGATCGATGACTCTCATCGATGTTTCTAACTCTCTATCTCTCTCCCTTCCTCTCTGTACAAAATCAATAAAATATATTTTAAAAAAAAGAAATATATGAAATGTTGAAAAAGTTGCATAAACAAGTGATCAAATTATGAATTGACTACTCTGTGAGTTTACACTTTTGCACTTATACTTAACTATCACATACATGTTTCTTCTAAAGTATGCCTTTCTTATTTTAATTCTCTCCTTCAAACTCAAAGAGGATAATTTAACATCACTACAGGCTCAGTGCACTAAATTCGTGCATGGGTAGAGTCCCTAGGCCGGGCCTGTAATCAAGGCCAATTGGGGCCTTCTGGCTGCTGGCTGGGGCTTCCCTCCCCAGCTGCAGGCTGCCAGCTGCCAGCCAGGGACTTCCTTTGTTTCGCACCACCCCCTGGTGGTCAGCACACATCATAGGGAGCTAGTGAACTCCCTGATCCCAGTGGAACTCCAGAGGAGACCCTTTGCATATTCACTATATATATATATATATATATATATATATATATATATATATATATATATGAGGCCTGGTGCATGAAATTAGTGCATAGGGGGGTATTCCTCAGCCCAGCCTGCACCCTCTCCAATTTGGGACCCTTGAGGAATTTCTAACCACCCATTTAGGCGGTCGGACACCCTTTTCACAATCCAGGACTGCTGACTCCCAACTGTCCTCCCCTGCAGGTCTGCCTCCCCCAACTGCCCTCCCCTGCTGGCCTAGTTCCTAACTGCTGTCCCCTACAGGCCTGGGTCCTCCCAACTGCCTTCCCCTGCAGGCCTGGTCCCCCCCATCTGCCCTTCCCTGCAGGCCTGGCCCCCCACCCCCAACTTCCCGCCCCTGCAGGCCTGGTCCCTCCCAACTGTCCTCTACGTCAGGCCTGGTTACCCCTAATTTCCCACAAATGCCCTCCCCTGCAGGCCATCTTGTGGTGGCCATCTTGTGTCCACATGAGGGCATTCATCTTTGACTACATGGGGGAGGCCATCTTGTGTCTTGGTGTGATAGTCGATTTGCATATTACTCCTTTATTAAATAGCATAGAATAGAGGCCTAGTGCACAAAATTCATGCATGGGGTGTCCCCTCAGCCCAACCTTCACCCTCTCCAATCCAGGATGCCTTGGGGGATGTCTGACTAGTGGTTTAGGCCCAATCCTGGATATTGGGCCTAAACTGGCAATCAGACATCCCTCTTACAATCCGAGACTGCTGGCTCCTACCTGCCTGTCTGCCTGATTACCCGTAACTTCCCTCCCTGCCAGCCTGATCACCCATAACCACCTCTGCCTGCTGGCCTGGTCGCCCCCAACGTCCCTCCCCCACCAGTCTTGTTGCCCCACACAACCTGCTGTTCAGTTGTACATCTGATTGTTTTGGTTGTGACAACCCCTGGCTTTTTATATATTAGGATTATACACTATATCTAGCACACCATTGGCTCAGTGACCAATTATTACTGGAAAGAAGTGTGTTTTTTATTAAATTACATCCTATATCCTTAATGAAATTGAGGAATTATATAAATGTATGCCAAGCACAAGGTGATCTGGTTTTTCTCTAAGCCATCAAGCCATATATATAAATATATATATTTCCTTTTTATTTGTTTATTTTTTATTTGTTTATTTTTTATTGATTAAGGTATTACATATATGTGCATATCCCTCAATTCACCCCCCCCACTCCTGTACATGCCCTCATCCCCCTGCTTTCTCTGCCCATTGGTTAGTCTTATATGCATGCATACAAATCTTTTGGTTGATTTCTCCCCCTTACCCCCATCCTCCCCTACCTTCCCTCTGAGGTTTGAGCATCTGATCAATGCTTATCTGTCTCTGTTGTTGAAAGTATTACATAATCTCCTCTCCTTTATCTCCCATTGACCTCTTCTAGCCATCTCCTGTTACCCTCCCCCCCATCCCAGGCCTTCACCACTCCATTGTCTGTGTCTATAGGTTACATATATATGATGCATACAAGTTCACTGGTTATTCTCTTCCCACCCACCCTCCCCATGCTTTCCCTCTGAGGTTGGACAGTCTGTTAATGCTTCTATGTCTCTGGGTCTATTTATTTTATCAGTTTATTTTGTTCATTAGATTCCATATAGGAGATCATGGTGTCTTTCTTAATGCAGCAACACATGAATACCACAGAAGATCTGTCTTGTTTATAGTATAATGTTCACAATGTTTTACAAGTAAAATTGTTCATAAAAAGATGATATACTAGAAACATACTAGGCATCATTTGCTCATATTACTGCTGGAATAAATGAAAAACCATTTAAAATAGAAAGAAAAAACATCTGCCTTAGCTGGTTTGGCTCAGTTGATAGAGCGTTGGCCTGTCGACTGAAGAGTCCCAGGTTTGAATCTGTTCAAGGGCACATGCCTGGGTTGCAGATTCAATCCCCAGTAGGCGCGGGGGGGGGGGAGTGCAGGAGGAAGCTGATCGATGATTCTCTCTCATCATTGATGTTTATATATCTCTCTCCCTTCCCCATATTCCCCGAAATCAATAAAATATATTAAAAAATAAAATCCTTTCCCAGTCTCAGACATCATTAATGAATCCATGCTGGTGACTCAATGAATGCTTTCATTTAGCTGGCCCTTCATTACTTGCCTTTACAATGTGATTTTCAACTCAACTATACAGGCAGTCCTTGGGTTACATAGGACTCAATGTATGTGGTTTCGTGGTTATGTCGCCATCTGCCACTTATTTATAATAAAAAGAAAAGTTCCATTATTTCAATGTATATCAATATGTGCTTTATGTTTTTATTATTTATTTACCACAAGTAAAGGTCAGGAATTGTTATATTTCTTCTATTTTTTTTTTTTTTTTTTTTTTTTTTTTTTTACTGTTTCACTTCATTATTGCTGTGTATGTGCTCCATGTGAGTGATATAGGTGCTTATGTAGGTGGGTTACCAAATATGGTGAAAATCATGTTATGTTGCACTGTAGGAATGGATCTCTAACATAACCCAATGACCTACTGTATAAGCAGTGGGGCAATTGTTATTCTTAATATTTATAAAAATCTTAAATTTAGTATCCATTGTTAGGTGCTTTTGGGATTTGGGTTTTCTGCATCCAAATTAGTTATATCTGGATTACAGGTTAGGTTAAATCTGAGAATCAATTCCTATTGGTTTTTAAAATTGTTGTTGATTAAGTTAGATTAGGTTTTTTAGGATATTATTGTAGATATTCTATTCATTAGCTGCTCATTGAATAATGGACTTTTCTTTTTAAATTTTATTTTATAATAGTAGTTGACATTCATTATTATTTTTTATTAACTTCTGGTGTACAGCATAGTGGTTAGACAATCATATACAACTTGTTCCCCCTGATATTTTTAGTACCTTTCTGGCACCATATATAGTTATTAAAACTTTATTGGCTATATTCCCTGTATTTTATATCCCATGACTATTTTGTAACTGCCAATTTGCACTTTTTAATCCCTTCACATTTTTTACCTAGTCACCTAACCACCATCCCCTGTGGCAACCATCAGTCTGTTCTCTGTTTCTATGAGTCTAGTTCAATTTTTTGTTTATTTTCTTCCTTAGATTTTACTTATAAGTGAAATCATATGGTATTTGTTTTTCTCTGATTGACTTATTTCACTTAGATTAATACCCTCTATGCCCATCCATACTGTTTCAAAAGGTAAGGTTTAATTCCTTTTTATGGCCAAGGAATCATTGTGTATATGTACCATGGCTTTTTTATCCACTTGCCTATTGATGGGCACCTGGGTTGCTTCCATAGTTTGGCTATTGTAAATAACACTACAATAAGCATAGGGGTGCATATATTTTTTTAATTACTGTTTTGAGTTTCTTCAGATATATTTCCAAAAGTGGAATCACTAGGTCATAAGGCAGTTCCGTTTCTAATTTTTTTAAGTAACTCCGTACTCTTTCCATAGTGGCTGCACCAATCTGCATTCCAACCATTACATGAGGGTTCATTTTTTTTCCAAATCCTGGACAACACTTGTTGTTTGTGGATTTATTAATGATAGCCATTTTTACAGGTGTGAGGTGATATATCATTGTGGTTTGAATTTGCATTTATCTGACATTGAGCATATTTTCATATGTTTATTGGTCATCTCTATGTCTTCTTTGCAGAGGTGTTTAATTAGGTCCTTTGTGACAGACTTTTCTTGGTTTACCTCTTTCTTTTTCTCCTCACTTGAAGTTTTACTTGCTTCTTGAAAAAACACACTATCCACCGATTTTAAAATTAGTTTTCCCACTCTATTAAGACATTAAAATTTCCAAATTTCCCCCAGCATTTTCTTCATTAAATTAAAATGTCCCACTTTCTCCTTACTCCTCTAGGAGAGCCAAACATTAGTTTATAATGTCCAACTTCTAGTTTTCATTTTCTAAGAGACTTTTCTTAATCTGCAAAATAATGTTGAATTAGATGTGGAATATGTATTAAATACTTTATTAATGTTTAAACCTCCTGTTTTTATTTTTATTTCTGTTATCTTTATCTTTATTATGATTATCAAATTTAGCATGTCTTCTAAGTTAGAAAGGTTATAAGAAGATTTTGAAAAGTCTATTTTACCTTATCTTTTTTCCTAAGAAACTACAAAAAACAGCAAACTTATCTTTGTTAGTTTATAAATGAGAAGGAACAGGAGACAGTTTTAAAAAATGATAGAGAAATTGAGAAATCAAAAGAACCAAGCAGGTGGGTATATTTCCTCTGAGAGGGAGAAGGAAAAAAGAACTTAGCATGCAATTAAATGGGGACAAGAAAGAAAAATAGCATATGCCAAATAATAAAATTAAAAGGAAAAGAAAAGAGACATCTGGAGCTCTGGTGGAGAAGTTTGTAGTCTAAGCTTGTTATCAATGCCTGTCATGGACATCTACAGGAGAGAGAAGGGGAAGAGAGAAAAGAGGAGATGTGGAAAGGTTGGGGAAAAGGAGAAAGGAAAGAGGGTGAACAGAGTGGGAGGAGGAGGGGGAGGAGAAGGAAGAGGAGGAGGAAGGGGGGGAGAGAGAAAGAGAGGGGTTAGAGAGAGAGGGGAGAGAGAGAGGGGAGAGAGAGAGAGAGAGAGAGAGAGAGAGAGAGAGAGAGAGAGAGAGAGAGAGAGGTTAGAGAGAGGTTAGAGAGAGAGAGAGAGAAAGAGAGGTTAGAGAGTGATGGAGGGCGAAATAGAGAAGAGAAAAGATGAATATAGGAGGAAGAAATGGATGGGAAGGAGGAGAGAAGAGTGAGAGAATGGAAGGTGGAAAGAAAGTTGGAGGGAAAGGAAGAGAGAAAACGAAAAGGAGGATAAGGGAGAAATAGAAAAAAGAAAGAGAGGGTAGAAGGAGGAAAAGGGAGAAAGAAGTAGAGAGAATATAGTTTTGGAAACTTGTGGTCTGAACAGATCTTGATTGCATTCGACAACCGTGTATCATTATCAACCAGCCAATGCAGGGCATAAACAAATGTTTAAAGTTCAGTTGAAGAAGCTCCCCATTAGTATTTAATTAGCCTAGTTGGAAGTTGACTGAATTTTTGATCAGAGAATGTTTCTGCACATAGTATACGGGAAGCCAAATCTGTTTGATGCAATCACATTTGAGAGAAAGATTGTATCTTCATCAATTGCTTTGGAAAATATTGTTCTTATGGTCCAGTGAAACCTCAAATCCAAAACTGACATTGCATATGTAAGGACATTATTTTCTATAAAGTTTTTAAATTCATACACACTCTTTATAATTGTTGATTTTTCCCCCCAGCTATTAATAATCAAAGCTTTTAGTAACATCATCATAATGTTAAGGACTTAGTGAGGTACTTCTTTCCATGGTGAAGCATTCCTGGGTTGAAATCACTGGGTTAGTTACTGTAAAGAGCATTATTTGATTTGGATCAAAATACAGTGTCATAACTGAGTGGCATGACCTGGGGACAAACTGCCTGGCTTGAAATCCCAGCTTCATAATTTGATGATTTATTGAATGAGAGTGACTTCACAAGATGGAAAAGGGAAGAACATTCTTAAAATGTGTGTACATGTTACTCATTGTGAATACACAGTATTTCCTTGGGTATATGTTTCCAAGCCACAGGAAACCTTTGCAGGTAGCACATCTGTCCCAAATGGCTTTCTGAAGGCAGGAGCCTAGGATCTTTTATAGTTATTAAAACATGTAATTTATTATCTTTTGATCCTCATGACAACACTGTTCATTAAACAAGACAAGTGTTTTATCCCACATTATCTACTTTATAGGTTTTTGTTGTTTTTAAAGATATTAGTACTTGCCTAAGTCTCAGCCAGGCTTTTTGACTTCTGTTTTATATTACTTTGGGGAAGCTTTTAATGTTAAGCTTGAATCCTCTTTTGTGCCTAAACAAGTTATTTTAACTTTTGGAATTTACAAAAGAGAAGATAATATGGTTTCACAGGGTTTCTGGGGAACGGAAGGGGATGACAGAAAGTGCCTAGTATCTTTGTCTAGTTCCTTTTAGGCAAGCAAAAACAGTAGATATTTTTATTTGTGGAGCATTACTCTGCCTTTAACTAAAAGTATCATTGCTAAATGATAAAATTTCTTGGTGTTTTCCTAATCATTCTAATAATATCACTTCATTGTTGAAGATATATACAATTCAAATGAGGAACAAAAAAAATTAAATCACCCTTAATTTTACCACTCTGAAATACCTATTAACATTTTGGCATTTGGGTTTACAACATTCTAATCTATGTATGTTGGCTGGCTTCATGGGTGTGCAGCCAGTGCAGCCACAAAGGGCTCCCACATTTGGAAGAGACATGTGCTTGGTTTAATGCTCTGCTGTTGCCATCTTGAAGTTCTTAAGTTTTGAACTCAGGGCCCTACATTTTTACTCTGCACTTGGCTTTAAAATTATGTAAGTAGCACCACATTTACATGAGAAGTAAAAAAAAAATAAATGATGCTTGTAATAAAAATTGGAACACATATATTTTTGGTAACCTAAATCTTGCATGTAAGAAATTATTGACCTTTTCCTATATGACAAATTATTATTCTATTACACGATTTGCATGACTACATGGGTTTTACTGCACAGGCCAATGGGACTACAATGTTTACAGTTTGGATTGTTCACACTACTATTAGCTTCAGTTTAGTAAAAATACATTTTAAGTCCAGAAGAGATGTAACTGCACATTCCTGAAAATAGAGAATTTCACTATACACTTATTATATACCATTTACTAGTAAACAGGTAGTTATATAAAACTAATTTTCATACTATTAATCCTCAAAATACTATGTCTTACAAACTGTGTCAAGGGTCCATTTTACCTATTAAAAGGGTAAGTAGTAGGAAACATTACCTTTTTATGTCAGTGGAATTTGTGGATGGACACCATTAAACAAAGCATTAGGGAATGTCAAAGAAAATCTTCCCTCCATGCTTTTATGGAGATAGGATTTTGCTTGCCTTTGAAAATTCATACTAATTGAGGGAGGTATGAAAATGTATCTCTGATTTAACACTAAAACATTACCTGAAGTATTCCATGAGGAGGATAGTGCAATACTTTATTCTGAATAAAAATTCTTAGGCTCGGTAATAAAATAAGATAAAGTAACTATTTTAACAAATAGTTAAAAAGTAGAAAAAATTTTCCAGTACCTAAGCAGTAAAAAATGATAAGAAAAAAAAAAACATTTTAAAATGAGCCGAATAAAAGATTCTCTAATTACATAAAAGAGTTTCAAAAGTGATTTTGCAAATCAAAGGGCATTTAGGATTAGACCTCAAAATGAAGACTGGCGTCCTACATCTTTATCACAGCAAGAATGATGAACCAAGCATGCTTAAAAGGTGGTCACGTAAAAGAGGGAAGAGAATGGATTCTTGATTGTAGGAAGTTTAAAATTGGCTTGACTAGAAATGATAAGTTTAGCAGAAAGGCAATGGAAATTACACTGAAAGGTGGCATAGCTCAGAATACAGATTCAATGAATAATAGCAGTCACAATTTCATGGCTTTAAGAGCTCTTAGAATTATCAATATACAAGCATATTTTCTCTAGAAAGCCTTGCTTTCCATACATCTTTGATTTGGAGAATGTCCTTATAGATTCAGTTATGCCAGTTGTATTAATCTATTACAAATTTGATTAATTTTAAATAATGTGAGCTCTAGTCTCTTCAAGAATCTGGCTAAACTGAAGCCTGTAATAGTGTCAAGTGTCCAAACTGTGAGATGTGGTGAATGGATCAGAAGTATCTTCATCATCTGGAAGCTTGTTATAAAGGCAGAATCCCAGGTCCTACCACACATCAACTGTATCAGAATCTGTGTTTTAATAAAATCCATAGGTGATTCCATATTAAAGAATGATGAATGTTGGTTCAGAACACTGAATCATGGTACAATATGAATGTCATTAGAAAAGTTCTATGGTTGTTGTGTAGCCTTGAATCTGTGTGTCCCTTCCAGTTTGGGAGACAAAACAATAACTTTCATTAGCAAATTCCATTAACCTCGTATGACAACCAATTAGCTCAGTATATATCAGAGTATAATATATAATTGACTCTTGAATGCCCCCCACTGGGGATAAAGCCTACAACCTGGTCATGTGCCCTGACTAGGAATTGAACTAACAACCACTTGGTGCATGAGACAATACCCAACCAACTGAGCCACACCAGCAAGGGCTGAATAATCTTATAAGTAGTTTAGAAAGCTATCTCTGGTTAGTTTCTACTTATTATGTTGATTTCCATGGAATTAATGTAGTGTAATTCATTCAACATTTAGTTATCATTTACCTACCACCCCAAGTTTAGACAGTTGAGCTGGAGTTGATACTTTATGATCCAAAGGAGGAACCACAGTGAATAAGGGATTGGGAATAATTAACCCACATGGACTCTGTGCAAGAAATCCAAAAAGTGAAAAGGATAGTTTTTTCAATAAATGAAATTAGAAAAACTGAATATTCACATGCAAAAGGATAACCTTGGGCCCCTATTATATACCACTCACAAAAATTAACTAAATTGGATTAAAGATTTAGAAATATGACCTGAAATTATAAAACTCTTAGAAGAAAACATAGGAAAAAATCTCCTTGATATCAATTTTGGCAATGTTTTTTGGATATAACACCAAAATTTCAAGTTGTTATAACAAAAATCAATAAGTGGGACTACATCAAACTAAAAAAAATTTCTTCATAGTAATATGAACAATCAACAAAATGTTTATTGCAATATGGTTCACTGATTGAGCGTCTACATATGAACCAGGAGGTCACAGTTTGATTCCTGATCAGGGCACATACACAGGTTGCAGGCTCCATTCCCCAGTATGGGGTGTGCAGGAGAGAATCAATGATCCTCTCTCATCATTGATATTTCTATCTATCTTATCTATCTCTCCTTCCTCTCTGAAATAAAAAATATATTAAAAAATTTTTAATCGGCAAAATATTGAATGGGAGAAAATATTTGTACATGGTGGTCGCTCAAAAAACTAAAAATAGAACTACCTACCATATGATCCATCAATTCCATATCTGGATATGTACCAAATGGAAATTAAATCAATGCCTGAAAGTGAATCTGCATTTCCACGTTTTTATCCCACACACATAGGTTTAGACTAGATTGTTTTGCATCTCTGCCCCTCCTACCTATCTCACTATGTCTTATTCTTTATATCCTTATTTGTAGGATTTCTGGTTACCTGGATTTTAGGTGGTTCTAAGTGATGGTTGTTCTGCAGTTTAATTGTAATTTTGATGTGGTTGTGGGAGGATTTGAGTACCACATTTACCTATACTGCCATCTTAACCAGAAGTTCACTTTTACTTCCTCTGAATGTTTCAACTATCTTTTGGGAATTCTAGGACAAATGGGACATAGAAATCATTTGATCAGAAGATTTTTAGGTGGTTTTATTTATCTATGACACCTGTTATGCCATGGCTAAGCCATATTTAAGAGAGGGAAACTTTCACAAAGAGTTTGTTGTTGTTGTTTAAAACTGAAATACTATAGTATCTTATTCAGTTTAGTCTCTCTACTCCCATTATAATGGCAAAATGGCAGAAAAATAGAATCCCATTTCTATCCTGCCCTACCAACTTTGTTTAATCCTTTAAAATACCAGGATTTAAACTACCACCAATCAGTCTACGGCCATACCACCCTGAACGCGCCCGATCTCGTCTAAACTACCACCAATCAATTGTCATTATATCTTAAAAATACCATATAACCTAAATTAATATGTAAAAGGAGATACCTATTAGCTATATTTGATAAATGGCAAATTGAATTAAACACAATTCTCTGCAAATAAAATGAGCAGGTAAGTCAATTTGTACATTTGTGGCTAGTGTCAATTATTTTGCCTCGAGGAAATAATGGTGGTAGAGAACAAATGCAAAAGTGTTCTGCCTTTTAGATCTCCTTGATTGATATTAGGCTTTGCCAATCTTAAATATTCATATTATTAGTCATTTTGGTAGGTTAAATATTCATTTATATTTTATTCAGAGTTTTCATGTCTTCTGCATTTTTACTTAGCTATTTAATATATCTGAAATTTACTTTGGCATTTTATTTAGGATGAGCATTTACTTAAGTGGTTTCCAAGTGGTTATCTTCTTTCCCTGACACTTTGAAGCGATATTTTTCCTTTAGTTTGTAGTAATTGAATTTTATTGTGCTGAGTTTGTTTTTATAATAAAGTCTATTTCAGGGAAATTTTGTCTGTTCAAGTAATCTATCTGTTGTTTCTTGCTCCAGTACCAAACTCAATTGATGCCTGTGACTTATAGTTTATTTTAATATTTGGTTGAGTAAAATTTCATGCAATATCATTTAACATGTTCTTAACTATTACAGGTATCAGCTATGTATTTTTTCAGATGAATATTATAATATAATTTTAATTCAGTTTTTCCTATGTTTTGATTTGAACTGTTTTAAAACTATTAACTAATTTTACAGAATTGATATAACATTTAATATCCTTGGAGGTATTTCTAGATACTTCAGGGATTTTTTATTTCTATTTTGAATGTAATTTTCTAATTAGTTATCTTTCCATTTTATTTTCTAAGTGATTATTTTCTGGTACCCTTACAAAACTAAGAAAACTTTAAAAATTGATTTTTATTTTATTTTATTATGTATTATTTCAGGTAGACCATTAGAGCATCTTGCATTTTTAACATTATTTTTGCCAGTTCTGTTATTCAGAGTATGAAATTTCATGGCTGTTACTTCTACATGGTGGGATGTAACTTTTATCCATGAATGTTATCTTGGCTTGGTAAAGAAAGCTGAGGTAACAACCCTTTTCCATCAGAATTCTGTAGACATTGCTTCACTTTCTTCTGGTGCCCAAGATTGCAGAGCAAAAGTCTGAGACCAGACTAGATTTTGTTCCTTTGCAAGTTACCTGCTTTTTCTGCTGAGCTGTATGTAGGATATTCTTTTTGTCCTTTTAATTAAAAAATATTTCCAGGATAAATCTAGACGTTGTCCTATTTTTATTAACTTTAAGTGAAACACAATGGACCTTTTTTGATCAGAAGACTCTTTATAGCTCAGGAAAATTTTCTTCTATTATACTGTTGATTATTGTTTCACTTCCATTTATTTTGTCCCCTCCCCCTCAGAATAGCCAATTATCTACAAATTTCTATTTCTCTTCTCCTATTCCTCATATTCTCTCATCATTTCCATTTTTTTTTTGTCCTTGTCATGAGGGAGAGGGGAAAACACCTGCTTAGAGAATTTAGAGTCAGGAGAAGAGTAAGAAGATCTAGAAATGTATAACTATTATTATATTATCAGCCTTTCTTTATTCAAATTTTATTTAGTGAACGGAGTTGTTAATACTAGCAAGTTCCAATGATGTGGAACTTTAAGATTTATAGAACATTTTGTAGTCATTCTTTCAGTTGACCCAAAAACAATGGTTGGATGTGATAATATTATCATCCCTATTTTTCAAATGGAAAAACTGATGTTCAGAAAAGTTGGGTAATTCATCTCAGATTACTCAGCTGGGTAGAGGTGGTTCTAAGAACAGAGACCTCATTCTGGGGTGAATGCCCAGGTCACTCTTCCTGGTTACTGACCCCTTTAGAATACAAAACCCTCCAAAGAAAGCATTACTTGTGGAATTTCAGTTTGCAGTATTTGTACTCTCTAGAAGCAACATTTTATTATTTGCCACTTATTTCTTTGTTTAGCCAGATGTCATGACATTTTCTTTTCGTCAAAAAGATAGTCTAATCACTTGAATCCCTTTAAGCAATATAAAGTAATTGTAATCACATATGTCCTTGATCCTTCCTGATGGTTTCATTGCCAAAAATAGAATCCTTGATCAGGATTCCTCATAAAACAGTACAGTTGAGTCTTTGTGTTTTAAAAGACTTCTTATTTGAAAATAGATTTATTTGAAAACTGTAGTAACAAAAGAAAAAGAAAAAGGAGAAACCTTACTGCAGATTTTTTTATATATATCTAAGCTTTTATAAAAACTTTCTTCAGACCTAAATGGCAGCTGAATATTTAACTGTGAAATTAAGTATTTCATACTTATAGATATTAATGTGATTATAAATTTAAGGTCTAAAACATTCTCTTCATTGCTTGTAAAGAATTGAGACATTGAATTTCTGAAATATGTTACATTGATTTTGTGTGATGAATTTATATATGAAATTTGTCTATTGATATGGCTCTCGATCTACCTATACCTCAGTTGCATTTAAGCTCCTGTTATTGGACTGGTAGTGGGCCCTACTGCTAGGTCCGTTATGTTCCCTATTTTCTTATCCTTGGGCTGTGAGTCTTGTTCACGAAGACATATATGCATAACGCACGCGCTAGCACACACACACGCACAAATGAGCGCGCATGTGCAACTTTTTAGGGTCCTGGAGTAACTGAGACAATACAAATACTCATCTTGTATGGTAGATTGTATTACTCATTTAAAGGCAGATGACAGACTTGAGAGAGCTTTGTGAAGCATCCAGGTAATCTGGAGTATATTTTATTCTCTTCCTCTATACTGAACAATGTGAGCAGAGTTCTACTCTCTGTCCCTCACAAGGCAATATAATTTGTCTCATGCCTTGTGTTTTCCAATACCACCAAGTACGTTATTCCCATTTTGCACTCACATCGTTCTGGTATTAAGTTCAGATTAGAGTATTTGAAGATACCAAAGTGTCTAAATTTTAGGTACTAGAGGTGCTGTGACTTTCTCAAAAGATCCATAAATGCCTAGAGGTGGGAAAGAGATAAATCTAGGCTAAAGTATTCTGAAACAATATTACATCCCACAAAAGGAACAGAAGCCAACCCGCCAGGCAAATATCAGGCCATTCAAGGAAGTTCTACATGAAGGAGATAAAGCCACCTGCTTGATTCAGGCTAAAAGGGAGGACCTAGAAATTTTCAAGCCCTGTGTTTTTCTGTTCATTGCAATCCCAGCCTAGCTTTTATTTAGGTTAATAGGAATTCTCAACTCCTTCTATATCAATACACAATAAATAACGTGTAAATATGCAAGTATGTGTATATATATTTTTCAAATGAATATTTTAAATTTCTGCTATGTGTCAGGCTCTAAATTCATGTTACCTTTTAATAAGATGCATGCACTGTTTTATTTTAAAGGGGAGCACACTGTGCCACCCCCAAATATGCCACTTTGGCATAAGGATTATTTTGAGTTGAAGGCAATCAAACTGAGCAGACTCAGGAAAACCTTTTACCTCTCACTTAACTGTCTAAAAAGGGACCTGTACAAGAAAGAGAGCTATTACCAGACATCACTTTTACATCTGAGACTTATCTTCATGACAGAGCAAATTTTTTTTTTTTTTTTTTTTTTTTTTTTTTTTTTTTTTTACCAAACATGCTCTTCATTATCTTCCTATGAATTGTATTCCTAAGCTTTAAAGCCACAGATACTTACCCCATTCTCTTTAGCTCAGAATATATAAGCTTGAGGGCCTGGATTCCTTTGAGTATTTTTGTAGGGCTTATATAGTACTTAATTAAATTTGTTTTTCTCTTGTTAATGTGTCTTTTTATGCATTTTATTTTTATTACAATAGGGTCTCAGCCAAGAACCTAGAAGGGTAAAGTGAACAATATTTTTTTTCTTATGATGTTTTGTGTTTTCTTTTATTCATTTCCTGCTAGGTATTTCCTTACAGTAAACTTTATTTGAAAACCACTGCCTGCATTTTTTTAAATTTATCTATTTATTTATTTATTTATTTATTTATTTATTTATTTATTACCATATCCCTAAAGCCTAGAAAAGTACTTGGTATATAGTAAGGACTGAATAATTTATACAGTGGAATGCTATATTAATTAGGATATAGAGTTGCTTTATTCCTGCTGCAATATAAACCCAAAGTAACAGTGGCTTAAGTAAGATAGTTTATTTTTCTCTAACATAAGAGCCTGAGTATGAAAACTTGACAGCAGCCATTATGGCTTTGAGGGTCAAGAACTCAGGTTCTTTCTCTGCCATTGTTTTCCTATTGATAAGGTGCTGTGAAGTGTGAAACAAAGGAGACAGGGAGAGGGGGTTCCTCTTCCCCTCACATCCTTTTACCTACAACTTAGTTATACTGAGCCTTGAAGGAGCCTTGGGCATACAGCCTTTACTGTAGGAAGCCTGTATGCAGCTAAATCAAGAGTTTTATATTACAGAAAAAGGCAAGAAGAGTTATTTGGGAGCAACAAACAGTCTCTGGGTCTCTGATATTGCATTCCAATAAGAATCTGAGGTAAACAACCAAAGGGTTAATTAACATTTGTTCAATTTAGGTGGGTACACGATTGTTTAATTTTCTTCTCTTTTCCATATCATTGGAACATTCCAAAATGACAACTATTTTAAAGGATAAAAGACACCTCTGTTAGTGCATTAAACATTATTATCTACCTTAGCACAGAAGAGATTCCTGTCCACATGGCCCATGACTAGTGGCTTTAGGCTGATGTCAATGCCACACACGGCATTTCTAATCTCTAGTAACAAGCAATGGCTTACCTCCAGTCTTCATACCTATGCTTTGACTTTCTCTTCCGGCCTTCCACAAACACTAACACCCTCCCTCCTCAAGTATCCCATCACAAATTATTCTTTTAAAGCAGACTTTGTTTGTCTCCCAGAAGGAGCCTGACCTGTCTTTCTCTGCTCCTAGAGCACATAGGAAATTGGGCAGCATTTGCCCTCACAAGTTGATCTGACGATCATCTACTTTTCTTTCATCTCTCTCTTTGAAATCTCTGTTTTGATAAAGGCATTTTTATTTTCTGGTTTCTGAGAAGTAAATACTTGAATGGTTCAACTTCAATCTGTTCCCAGTTAATTGATGTAATCTTTCAAATATGAGCAAGTTTTTAAAAAGTATGTATGTGTGTAGGAGGGATTGAAGTCCGCAGTTTAAAATAGCTACACTAATCAGAGACATGGTGTTATATTAAATTCAAATGGAACAAATTGTCCCTGCACAGCTAAAATTCTGAAGAGATTAAAATAATTTCATAAAGCATATGATGGCAGCTGCACTAGTTTACTCCTGCTAACACACATCTCAAAGGAAACGGTTTTCATGTGCACATATTTAACATATTCATTATTTTTAAAAGTTATCTTTATTGTTGAAGGTATTACAGATATCCTCTTATTTGCCCCCATTGAACACCTCCTCCCCATTCCTGCCCCTTCCCCAGGACTTCACCACACTATTATCTGTGTCCATGGGTTATACCTACATGCCATTTCAATTTAATTTGGATGGCGGGGAGAGGTGCCTGTGTGGTAGTGAATATGGAATGCTCAAAACAAGTCATACATGCCGAAACTAGTTTGGCTCAGTGGATAGAGCGTCGGTGGTCTGCGGACTGAGGGGTCCCGGGTTCAATTCCAGTCAAGGGCATATACCTTGGTTGCGGGCACATCCCCAGTAGAAAGAAGTAGTGGGTGTGCAGGAGGCAGCTGGTCGATGATTCTCTCTCATTGAGGTTTCTAGCTATCTATCCCTCTCCCTTCCTCTCTGTGAAAAATCAATATAATATATTAAAAAAAACACACACAAGTAATCAGCAATGTCCAAGCAGTGTGTTATTAACCAGAATGTCAGGTTACTCTGGTAGTTTTATTTTACTTTATGCCTATAATTGAAGGACTCCAAGAGCAAATCTGCAAAGATTTCTAACATCAACTCTCACCAAGCCCTGTCCTCCTTACCTGGTTTAACAAACCAGTAAAATTTCCTTTAATGGTTTAATATAGTTTTAATTAATATGTCATTTACTACCAAAATAATATTGACTACTGAATCACTTTACCTACATTCAAAAGCAACAATAGAGAAATGATTGATGTTATGTTTCAGTAATAAATGGAGCACATGGAAATTTCCAATCTTAGGCAGGATGTAAATATAAATAAATTTCAATGTTTTGTCATGCATGATATGCATGGCCTTAAATGTGAATTAATCGTGGAGAAATGCATTTGAAAAAAATAATTATTTGAATCATCTTTTAAAAATACTTAATTTTCTTCTTTTAATCTTGCTCACTGAGGTACTGACTAGTAGTCCTCCCTCCTACATCCTCCTGACACTGCTGCTGCTTTCGCTCTTTCATATATCTCCTGCTCCTCTGGCCTTGTTCTGTCTGCTAGGGTATGCATTCACATGTGTGCATGTAAGAAGGAAGGAGTGGCCTGCAGGGCATTTCTCAGATTTACCTGCTGAACCCCATGTGGTCCTGGCTCCTTTCTGAGTCTTAACATATAGCCCTGTCCTTGAGGAAAGAAGTAGATTTTTGGGGGGTGGGGTCTAAAGTAACTTAATCCCTAGTGAATGAGGGAGGTTTCATCTTTATAGTTTTCCCATAATATTAGTTGCCTGAAATGTAATTAGCTTATCATTTTACAGAGATGCAGCCTATATGCAAATAAACAGTAAACAGTTATCCATAATATCTTCAAGCACTTCTTTCAGCTAAACCCCACCCTATACCTAAAGTCATTATGTGAAATACTAGTAGAAGCAAAAGGTCCCAAAAGAAAGGGTAAATGATACAGCAAGGAAAATAAAATTGGCAGTTTAGCCATACTGGTACATCCTCACCAGAATATACTCCTTCCAGAGTCAAATGTGGAGCTTTGAGTTTTTGGTCCAGAAACTTCTGCTTCTAATCCAGATTTGAAGATGAATTTGGTCTTTGAATCTATCATCAAATTATTTTATTCTCACTCAGGCTTTTTCAGTGAAAATTAGAAAAGCTCCTAATAACGATTTGTGACTTGAAGATAGTAATGACATATCAAGTGAGACTCATAATCCATGATGCAGTCACTAAATCTACAATTTCTTTAGTGAAAAGTATCATCAATTGACAGAAATGTTTCTATGCAGAGGCTTTAGATAAACTGGAATAAAGTGATATCAGGACAGTAATTCCATTTATTTAATACCTATCAGTAGTTTGTGTGTGTGTGTGTGTGTGTGTGTGTGTGCGTGTGTGTACATTTATTTTTGTTATTGTTTCAAATATTGCATATGTCTCTTTTTCCCACAATTGACTCCCCCACCCCGCCATTCCCTCCACACAGGGCAAGCCCCATTGCTTTGTATATTTCATTATATTTTTTTCTGTCTTGGTGTATTTTTTGTTGAGAAATCATTTGATAATCTAATGGAAGATCCTTTATAGGTAACTTTCTGTCTCTCTCTGTCCACCTATAAGATTTTTACTTTGTCATTGGTGTTTGCCAAATTAATTATAATCTGTTTTTGTGTAGACTTTTTTTTTTTTTTTTTTTTTTTTTTTTTTTTGGTTCATCTTGTTTGGGACTCTGTGAGCTTCTTGAACTTGTGTGAGTATTTTCTTCCCAATATCAGGGATGTTTTCCATAATTATTTCTTCAAACAGGTTTTCTATTCCTTGCTCAGTTTCCTCTTCTTCTGGCACCTTTGTTATGCAGATGCTGTTTTATTCCATGTTGTACCAAAATTCCCTTAGGCTCTCCTGCTTTTTAAGTTGTTTTTTTTTCTTTTTCTTTTTTCAGTTGCTGCTGTGCTTGGGTTTTTGCTTTGTTTTTTCCTTACCTTGTCTTCTAGCTCAATCATGTGGTCCTCAGCTTAGTTTTGTCTACTTTTGATGCTTTCTTTTGTGTTCTTTATTGCAGCTATGTCATTCTCCATTTCCTTCTGGTTCTTCTTCATCTCCTCTTGGTTCTTACACATGTTGAATCTGCCTTCCATCCTTTTCAGCATCTTTATAGTCATTGCTCTAAATTCTTTCTCTAACAAATTGCTTGCCTCTATTTTGCTTACTTCCTTTTCTGGTGATTCCACCTTTTCTTTCATATGCAGGCTGTTTCTTTGTCTCCTGATGTTCACTCCTCTCAGGGTATCTGGTTATGTAGATCTCTCTCTACCATGTTGACTTAAAGGCACAAAATATAACACAAGAAGACAAAACACAGAAGACACCAAACAAAATTGATTCAATATATCAATAACCCCAAATAAAGGTGATTACCAGAGAAAAGAGAATTAGTGGAGAGAAAGGAGCCAAAAATGATATTGAAAAAAAGGGGGAAAAAGGTAAGAGAGAGAAATAAAAAGAAAAAAAGGAGAAAATATACATATATGGGGAGAAAACTCCACAAAACAAATACATAAACCAAACAATGTGAACAAAAGAAAACCAGTGAAATGGGGGGAACTGAATCTGAAGAGGGAGAGCATATTTTCAGAAGGTAAGGTAATCCAATGAATTTCGAAATGGCTACAGTTAAGTATAGAGGAGGTAGAAAGAGAATGAGTGGATAATAAGAAATGTAAAAATCAAAATAGTCAATAAAAAATTTCCCCTTTTCTTTAATCTATCTATCTGTCTATATATTCTTTTTTTAGGAAAAGGAGAATAGAGTAAAGAGCAAATAGGCTTGAGTTTCGTGATTGAAACTAATTAAGCAATTAGGAGAAAAAGAGTGAGGAGAGAAAAAGCAAAAGCATAAAATAAATTGGATTGTATAGAAACAGAAAGGAGAAGGGTGCATGGACTTGGAACAGGGGAGTGGAAATTAGATATATGAGTAAGCCAACAGAGACTACATATCAATAAATAGAAAAAAGATGAATTTTTAACGAGTAAAAAGAAAGGAGAGAGAAAATTAAAGCAGGCATAGAACAGGCATAGAACAAGAGAAACAGGATGAAAAAAGGAAAAGTGAGGAAGAAAAGGTTGGCAAAAAGGAAAAAGTGAGATAAAGTAAAATAATGATTAAAAATAAAATGTATAGCACTAATCAAAAATAAAAGGTTAAAAATAATAATACATAAAAATAAAATAAATTTTTCTTTCCCTTTGTTTCTTAAGTAAAAGATAAAAAATAAAAATGTGAAAAGGTGAAGTGTCATTTGCTTCAGCTGAGTTTAAATATCCTATGGGGCTGGATTAAGACCCCTCTCTACTGTTCTGTCTGCCACTTCTCAGTTTCCTATTAGGTAGTCAGGACTTTGTTGAAGTTCCAAGTGATCTACTGCTCCTCTGTGTCTGTCTCCAGAGGTTTGGATTTAGGCATGTGGGACCAGTCTGGCTTTGTTTGTCTGCCTGCTTTCAGTCATATTTACACAAGTGTCTATTTCTGACATGGGCTCTAGGTGGCGGTGTTGCTGTATTAGTTTCCTGGGTCCACTAGGAGGGGCTAGCGCTTCAGGAAAAAAACAAACAAAAAAAAATGGCTGTTTGGGGTTGGAAGGACCTGACTGTCCCAGAGCTGGATTCCTGGCCACCTCTCCCTGCTTTGCACACCATCCTCCACCAAACTACTTCCACCTACACGGAGGTCTCGGTGAGTGTTAGTAATTGAAAGATCCTATGTACTGGGGTTTAGCGAGTGAAAGTAAGGAAAATATACAGAGCAACTGCGCTCTACGCTATTCTCTCTCTCTGGCACTGTGAGGCCAGTGCAGAACTTTAGGCTGCTTCTCTGGGTGATGCCTACCATTTTTGTGGTCTTAGATCTAGAGTCCCCCACTGCCAGCAGCCCTGTGGACCCCCTTTCCACACTCCAGTGTTACGCGTGTCCCCAAAAGACTTGGACTTGGTGCAGTCCAGTTTCCTTTTGACCCTCTTGTCCTAGTGGTCACGAATTTCTCTCTCCAGCCCAGATCCCCAATCCTACTGTTCTCTAGGCATCCCCCATCCTTTCTGGCCATGGATTGTCTCTCCATCTGTGTTTAATTTGCGAATTCCAGGTGGATGTTATTCAATTTAGTTGTTTCTTCTATCTGCTCCGTGAGAAAGTACAGGATACGTCTGCCTATTTGGCCGCCATTTTGTGACCTCCCCCCCCCCCCCCACACACACACACAAACACACACATACTTTTTGGGAGCCTGAGGCAGGGGAGGCTGAAGTCTGGTGTTCCTGGGTTTGCAGCCGAGGCAGTAGCTCCCTTAGCTCCCTGGCCGGTGTGGGTGTGGGTCCCAGGTGGTGTCTGAGGGCTCCCTGGGTGGAGGTGAGGCTGGACTCCCAGTCACAGCAGTTCTCCCCTTCAAGAATAATACTTGATTTTGTCCTTGAATTTGAAAATAACTATTGATCCCTAGAGAAAATAGATGCTGTGTTCAGTGTTTTGATGTTTCCTATGATTAATTCTACCAATATTTACTATGACACTTGATACACTATGCAGCTGCCTGAAAAGTGTCTGATAATTTGGCTAGAGTTAGGGGTGGTAAGTGAGCAAAAAATGGCATAAAATTAGAAAGCTTAGCTTGTGGGAAACATAAGAAACAATGAAATTAAAATTCCTGTAAACTCAACTAGCAAATACAATTTAAGCATCCACTCTACGTTAAAAAATGTGAAAAGTCATGAGATGATTTTCAAACAAAATAGACAAGATATCATTCCAAATGGAAGTAGGGAGGCATCCACATATTTATACATATCCTGGTGAAACAGCTTTCAGCATCTAGCAAATTGCAGTGTAGACATTCAGAAGTTAGTATAAAGAGTGCAGTGTTTCCCAAAGTATGGTACGCGTACCCCCAGGGGTACAGGAAGAGTTTGGTGGGGGTACCCATTGCACCGGAGTTTGGTGGGGATATGCACTGCACCATGCTTAGCTGCTCCTAATTCTACGTTTTCATAAGTACGAGGGGTACTCAGAGTTAACGAAAATTATAGAAGCAGTACACATATGTCAAAAGTTAGGGAAACACTGAGTTAAAGGATTGCATCATCAGTGTTGTTCCTAGATCTCTTTCTTTCACAGGCCTCTGAAGGTCATGCCTTTCTCTGTAGTCCTTTGTGTTTTTCTATATCTCTAATATAAAAGTGATGCTTATGAGTGTAAGCAGTGCTCCAGTTCAGTAAATTGATAAATCTTCTGTACCATCTGTCCATGTTAAATTTCGTTTTACCCAACACACATGACAGTGATCTAGGAGGAGGAAAATTTAGTGGACATAGTAGCCCTGTAGTCACAAGAAGTGATGACAGAAGGAAGAGCCATTAAATGGCCAATACTCACAAAAATAAGTTTTCCTCATCTTGGGCTGTGCATTTCTCTGGTGGTAAAATCAACAAGGTAAAGAGCTACTGTGAGATATATTAGCCCTAAGCAGCCAGAGAGGTGGAGAATAGCTTGTTGGAAAAGGTGACATTTTTACTGAAGTATTCAAAGGAACAGGCCTTGCAAGTGCCAAGTCTGAGACCAAGTATAGGTGCCCTGAGAAAGCCAGGTATCTAAATATAAGAACAAGAAAACCCAGAATCCAGTTCTTTGAATATGGTTAAGACACAACATATTTGAGTCTCCATTTCTTCATATGTGTATAATAGGTACTTTGCAGGATTTGTATGATAATTAGAAATGATGTAGGTAAAGCTCTTTGCATAGTGTCTAGTATAAACAATACTCTCATGAAAGGGTAGTTATTATTTTGGTGCGTGCCAAAGCCTCTATCAAAAGCAATAGAAATCAAGCAACATGGGAGATATTAAAAATCCATTCCAAGAGATTTGGAGGTAGGGTATGGTATTAAAAACAAAGGTTAAAATTTCTAACTAAAATAAATGTCACTGCTACCAGACAACATAAAGTCTGTATCTGGGAGTCCTCTATTTTCTGAAATGTTTATTTTGGCTATCTGATTTACTAGTAATCCACACAGCAGTTCATTGTTTGAATCTTCTTTATGTTTTCTTCTGGTGAAGAAATAATATAAACTGTCCTTCAAGCCTAAGCCTTTAGGCTAGGCTCACCAATCAGAGCATAAAAGTACCTGGAGTTGCCTCAGTCACTGCACCCATTGTTTATGGCTGATGCAGTGTATCTGATTTAGTTTTCAAGATCTACACCAATCCATGAGGCTTGACAATTAAAGGTTAACATGATGTGAACCTTTAGTATTTATGTCCTCTTCACTCATATGGCTTATTTGATCTCTTGCACAAACCCAAGTTACTTTCCACTCCTTTCAAGTCCATTACTGCCTACAACCCAGAATGACATTGAGGCATCAAATTCATCCTACTGACTTTAAACTCCTGAGTCATGAATTTTTTTTTCAACCTCCAGAATTCAATGCAAATAAAAAGACTAAGAGGGGATGACTTATTATTAGACCAGTGGTAAACAGAATTTACAAGCTTTGGTTTTGTAAAACAGTTCTATTATCACTCAAGCAAATTATGGGGCTTTTCTGTGCTGAACAAAAATGATTTATTCTCATTTAGACATTTTTATTTTTAACTACAAATCTAGCTCAAAATAGCCTCTTAAAAAAGCTTATTTGGACTATTTATGAAAAAGACAGACTTAAGAATATCTTAATATATACTTATCTCTCCCTACTTCCATTATTCTACACAGGAGCCAATTGGAAACATTTTTGATAATTTAAGAGCATAGGCTTTGCTTGTCACCACTAACAAATTTATTCTCTAACAGAGAATTGCTTTTTATCTTTTAATTATTCTATTAACTACCTTTGTCTTCAGATAACATATCTGTTGACCCAGAGAAATGGGGGCTCGGTTAACATGAGAAAGAGAAGAGCTGACATCCAGAAGCTAGACTGACATGATCACTATGTCTTTCTGTATCCATGAGATATCCTGACACTCACTGCTAGGACTTGATATTTTTCTTGTGAACAAAATAAAGAATATAATAGAAAACCAATGCCCAATAAGGTCACTCTGTGTGTATGATGGATCAGGTTAAAGAGAAGACAAAATATGAACATTGTCAATGGCATAGAATATCAAATAGTCCACCATCCTGGCTGATAGAAGGGACTAATGTTTCTTAACCAATTAATGCTTTAGACCAATTATAGTCTTCCCTCTCCATGCATAAGATTTATTAAAATAGCCAATCATATAATTATCCCATTTCTTGATAGCATCCAATCCAGAACAAAGCCATGCATCCTTAAGTCTTCTCCAACATCACCTAATACAAGTCCAAATCCTTTCTATAGAAGTCGTTTCTATAATAAGTTTTTTTTTTCCTGATCTCTTTCCATAAATGTCCCATGGTTCCTCATTACATAGTCTTCCTCTTTGCAGTGAGTAATATACACATTTGTTTAAACAATGGTATGTTCCTAAAGGGCACTGACAGAAATGAAGGTTCTACTGAGATCCAGCTGATGCATTTCCTATCTTCTTTGGATTAGGACTCAATACATTAAAAGTGGGCATATCTGAGATTCCTTGTGCTTCTCTCTGTTTAGTATGCTACACTGCCCATGGCTGAAAAGTAAATTCATGCTGAATTAACTACAATATTTCAGTGAAGCACTTCTGAATTGTATTTTTCCCCCTTAGGAGTAAGAACTCTTGGGATATCTTTGTACCCCCTCAGGTTTGCATTATTCATTGGTAAAATTGTTTCAGAGCCTTAGACTACCTCCTCTGGCCAAACACCAGAGACATCAAGTTACATAAGCACCATTTTTACACATTGTTCAGTTCTTACTGGGGTATTCCCCTTTTATAACTATACCTTTTATGAGCCGAACACCTGCTTTCATCATGTTTTCACAATATAGAGATAAATTGCATGTTTTGTTTCTCTAACTGGAACAATTTCAACAGGGATGATTTGGAATAGCAGTGGCCTCTTTGGGGAACTTTTGACATGAACAGCATTGTTCATTTGAGGAGCTCTTAGAACAAAAAGCAAAGAACACTTAGGAGAAGATTGTCTTGTCTCAAGAATGATAATTTTTAATATTTTTTATTGATTTTTTACAGAGAGGAAGAGAAAGGGATAGATAGTTAGAAACATCGATGAGAGAGAATCATCGATCAGTTGCCTCTTGCATACCCCCTACTGGGGATGTGCCCGCAACCAAGGTACATGCCCTTGACCGGAATGAATCCAACCCGGGACCTTTCAGTCTGTAGGCCAACGCTCTATTCACCGAGCCAAACCGGTTTCAGCAAGAATGATAATTTTTAAATGTGAAAGACATTTTCTCCTCTTTTCTGCACTTTGAGGATTAATAAATACTGGTTTCATTATTTTTTGTTTTAAAATTTTTATTGGGGTGACATTAGTCAACATGAACATACGGATTTCATGTGTGGATTATTAATTTACAAAATCTAAATATAGGACCATGTGCCCACCACCCAAAGTCAAATCTTCTTCTGTCACCTCATATTAGGACCCCTTTCTTCCCCCAACCTCCTCCCTCTGGCAACCATCACACTGCTATTTGTGTTCATAAGTTTCAGTTTTATATCTCACATATGAATGAAATCATATGGTTCTTAGCGTTTTCTGTTTGACTTATTTCATTTCATATAATGTTGTCAGGGTCTTTCCATGTTGTTGTAAATGAGGCTATTTCATCCTTACTTATGGCCATGTGGTACTCCATTGTGTATATATACCACATCTTCTTTATCCAGTCATCTGTCATAGGGCACTTTGGCTATTTCTATGTCTTAGCCACCGTGAATAATGCTACAATGAACATAGGGGTGCATATATCTTTGTGTATAAATGATTTCAAGTTTTTTGGGTATATACCTAGGAGTGAGATTAGAAGGTTCTGTTATATTTAGCAAGGATATTCTTCTGCTGTAATGTGGCAAAGTAAAGAAGAAAAGGGTAGAAGTAGGGAAGCTAGTATGTATCCCTTTGTGATAACCGAGGAAAGACATATAGGTAGATAGGCCATGTTGGTAGCAAGAAGTCATTAAATCATATATATATATATATATATATATATATATATATATATATATATATATATATTTTTTTTTTTTTTTTTTTTTTTTTTTTTTTTTTCAAAGAAGAGCCAATAAGATTTCCTGACAGTTTGGATATGAGGTGTGAGAGAAAGAGGAGTAAAAAAATGACAAGTTTTTTATCTGAGGAATTGGAAGGAAGAACTTGTTATTAGCAGATGTATTGAAGACTGCAAGGTAGTATAAGTTTAATTTCTGACATGGAAATTCTTCTGAATAGGAAGAAAACTACAAGTTTGGTGTCCTCGTAGTCAATGGAGAATGTATATTAAGTAAAAAGAAGTAACAACTGGCCTTGACCAGTTTGGCTGTTGGTTGAGCATAGTCCTGTGCATTGAAGGGTCGCAGATTCTATTTCTGGTCAGGGCACATCCCAGGTTGCATGTTTGATCCCCAGTTGGGCTGGAGGCAACCAATTGATGTCTCTCACATAGATGTTTCTCTCTCTCTCTCTCTAAAATAAAATTTAAAAAGTAGCAACTGAATCTAATGATGAGTCAGTGAGATTGAAGACAAAAGTGTGCATGGCATTTAGCAACATGGAGGTCATTGCTGACCTGGAAAGGAGCTGTTTCAAAGAAGAGCTGTTTCAATGCAATTTGAAATTGATGAATCACAACTCTTTTCTGGAGATTAATTGTAATGGAAAGAGGAGAAGTGGGTCAGTAGCTGAAGAGAGAGATGTGAACAAGAGAACTTTTGTTAAGATGGGAGAGTTAATAAAACATTTGTATCTTTATGGGAATTACACAATATGAGAGATATATTGATTATGCAAGAGAGAGAAAGAAATTAATTGCTGGTTTGGTATCCTTGAATAGGTGAGAGGAGATAGAATCTAATGCACAGGTGGAAGTGTTAGCCTTCTCTAGAAAAGTTTATCTTCAACAACAGAAGAGACAACACCATATATAGGAAAACAATTCAGGCAGATGGGAGAATAGTAGAAACTCATAGACTTTCTTTCCTAATTGTTTCTCTTTTGTGTGAAATAAGATGAAAAGTCATCAGTTAAGAGTAAAGTTGCCCAGCCAGACAGGCTCAGGTGGTTGAGCGTCATACTGTGCACTGAAAGATTGCCAATTCAATTCAGGATCAGGTGCATACCTGGATTCTAGGTTCGATCCCAGGTTGGGGCACATACAGAAGGCAACTGATAGATATTTCTCTCTCATGTTGATGTTTCTCTCTTTTTTTCCCCTTCCTCTCTCTCAAATAAGTAAAAATATACATCATAAGAGAGTAAGGTTGAGGGAGGCTTTGGAGGTTTAAGGTGAGATGAATGTGTGAAATAGATATTTAGGAAGGTGAAAGATTTGATGAAATGGTGACCTACACATTATTTCTCTGGCAGCAATAAGTCATCTGTTCAGGTACATGGCCATAAAAATTAAGTTGTCAGTATAAATTTTGTGTTTTTCTCCATCAATGTTCAGGTGTACAAATGCAAGTACAAAATGAGCAGAAGGTTGAATTTAACCAAAATTGCAGTTTTTTCAGCAAATGAAGATAAAAGAGAGACAAGTGTGTTGGAGGGGTATGCAACTTAATCGTGGACTTCAAAGTTGATAAGGAGGGAAGTGAAGGAATCAAGGGAATGAAGAAGATACCAAGGTTCTAGGACTAATGGATTATAGATTCTTGTGTGGTCAAGAACTGTTGGATTTAGAGGTTCTGGAGAGAGTGAGTCAGAAAGAATAGAGGTGGTAATGAGGTTGGAATTCTCAAAATTATAATTAGAAAGGATTCAAGTTAGTAGAATTAATACAATTTAAGGAGCATGGCTATGGAAATGAATAAATGAGATTTGGTGGAAGATGCAGTTATTTGAGAGAGAGGAGGCCAAGGAACGAAAATCCAGTGTATTGAAAATATCATCCATGTGAGACTGAAATCACCAACAGTTATGACAGAAATAATATATCTCTCCCTCTCCCTTCTTCTATGAAATCAATAAAAATATGTTTTAAAAAAATAAATAGTGAAAGGAATGTGTAAGTTAAACTCTTCAATGATTATGTTATCTGGAGGAGAGATATCTATTCCTCTTGTTCCTAATTGCCCCTCCAACCTTCCCTCTTTCCCAATTACTCTCTTCCCAACCCAGCTTTAAACCCCATACTATCAGATTTTCATCTCATTCACAGTCACCTATAGAGTAAGCCCAATGGTATGAGGGAAAAAGAATAGGCACTATTTGAGAATTTTTCTGGGAAAGAAGTGTCTAGGTTTCAGTTAGACTCTAAAGCAGGAAGGTAAAGAAATATTGAAAGAAGAGATATTGAAGAGGATATTGAAGATTTTGCTGATAAGTTCTAGAAGGCAGTAGAGGTTTCAAATATTAGAGAATAGTAAGGGATAATGTAAAATAAAGGGATGTCTGGGGAAGGGAGGGAGCCTCTGGGAGTTCTGAGCATCTTATAGTGATAGATATAATCTGGGATAGTAATATGTAAAAATATGATGCTCAGTGTGTTCATACCTTTCTCCAAGCCTTTCTTTCCTAAAATGTATGTGTGGAACATTATTGAATGAGCTGAGTATAAAATTATTATGTAAACTCTAAAGCACACTATAAAATTAAAGGATTGCTATTATGGAGATTATTATTATTTCATGATACATCTGGAATCCTACAAAGCAGAATATTCATAAAACACTGGAACATTTTAGCCAAAGGAATTTGAATTAAAAACCGCTAATGTTGAAAGTCTGTGGATGTATGGTTGCTTAGATGAGTGCAACCTAAATCATGAATAATCAGAGGTAGAGAAGCTTTCAGAATGCCACTTTGCAAAAACTGCTATGTGTGTAAAGATAGCAAGGGGTTGACTGTAGGTTGTGGACTTCATATTGTTTAAGTGTCCTATGAATAGTTTTTGAATAGTCTTCAGAATTTAACTTCCTTTTCCTTTTTAATATCTGACCCACAGGCATAAAACTATGAATCACTGGGCAACTGGTTCTAGAACACTTGCATTGGATGTTCAAACTCTGTTTATTTACCTCTTTATGATATGACCAGAGGCCCAGTGCATGAAAATTCATGCACTGAAGTGGCGGTACCTCAGCCCAGGCTTCCCTCTCACAATCCAGGAGCCCTCAGAGGTGGGAGGCGACTGACAATCAGGGGAAGGTGATGCTCCATCACACCTCTGATGCTGCCACTACCAGCAGCACAACCCTCAGCCAGCCCTGGTTACCTGAGCCTCAGGTGGCCCTGAGAGGCTGGGCAGCTGCCATCTGAGGCTTGCCTGCACCTCAGGCTGGCCCTGGGTGGCTGGAAAGCTGACATCTCAGACTTGCCTGTACCTCAGGCCTGCCCTGGGTAGCTGGGGGGCTGAGGGGACTGGGGTCTCTGGAAACAGGCTGGCAGGCTATGTGCCTGCCACCCCAGCAGGGCTGAGGGGACTGGGCATCGCCATCTTGTGGCTGTGGGTGCTGCCATATTTGAGGGTGTGACAGTCAATTAGCATATTCCCTCCTTATTGACTGTGGGTGCCGCCATCTTTGCAATGGCAAGAGGGTCAATTAGCATATTTCCTCTTTATTAGATAGGATTTCCCATCCTATAACAGCTTGTGTATGTCCTGCTACTTCTTCAAAGACCAGCTAAATGTCATCTTCTCCCCAGAAAGGGATATCATATTTGCACTGTACACATAGGGTGTTTCATTTAATCCTTTCTTTACAGGTGAGGAAATCAAAGATGCCGAGGTTAAGTGACTTGGGCAGTGATTAACACATAATAAACTTTTCATAAAATTTCTTTTTTTAAAAAAAATTTATTGATTTTTCACAGAGAGGAAGAGAGAGGGATAGAGAGTTAGAAATATCGATGAGAGAGAATCAACAATCAGCTGCCTCTTACACACCCCCTGCTGGGGATGTGCCTGCAACCCAGGCACATGCCCTTGACCCTTCAGTCCGCAGGCCGATGCTCTATCCACTGAGCCAAACCGGTTTCGGCTTTTCATAAAATTTCTGATGGATAGAATTAATTATGCTTTTCCTCACAGAGGAAGGGATATATCATAATTCTTAAAATCATTAGTTTTGAAATTAAGTTATTCCCTTATATTCTTGGAATTTCAATGACTTTTGCTATATAAAGGAAATGATACCAGCTTCATAGGATTGTGGAGATTAAATGTGATACTGTGATAAATCTGCTTAGCACAATGCCTGTCACATAGTAGGTACTCCATGAATATTAACTATGGTTGTTATAACAGAATGTGTTTTTAGAAAAATTTAAAATTAATTTTTGTTCATATAAAACTCAAATTTAACTGAAAATTCCATATTTTTATTTGCTAAATATATCCACATGACACTAGTTCCTTTTGTGAGCTCTCATTTTCTTGGTGAATACCTTGAGAAATATATTAGAAAACAGATGCAGTTGAGCCGTAGCTTGTTCCTTGAATGTGAGCCACTTGCTTTTGAGAAGTTCACTAGGCTGTCATCTTGCAGTGATAAAGCAGAAATATTCTGGCATTGTCATCTAGAAAAAGAAGAATATGAATTATTTTTAAGTGTTTCCTCTGTCCTTTAATATTATCAACATTTTACTACTACTACTACCACCCCTAATAGCCTTGTGTGAACACTGCTAATGATATTGCCATTTTAAGGATGAGAAAACTGAGGTTCAGAGAGTTTGACATTTGAAACTTATACTTGAACCCCAGTAGACTAAATTGTACTCCTACCCTCTTATGTACTATGCTACATTGTGTGCAATGATATCTACAACCATAGCAGATAACTGCATACAGAATACTGTGGAAAGTGGTTAGATTCACTTAGATATCATATTTGTAAGGAGCCAATTATCCTGCCTGCCTTGGATTCAAGGCCTGGTTAAGCTCCTTTATATGGGCACCAGTCTGCTAGCTCAGTACTCTCCCTTATATCAAGGTCTGTGCATTTACCAGGTAATTTTTTTCTAGGCCGTTGGTTTCTACTCATGAAATTCAAATTTCAGAAGCAGACACTATATAGCCTTTTGTTATCTCTCAACTTTACTAGGTTTATTAGTTCACATGAAACAAACACAGCAACATAAAATACGATTCCAGCATGTGTTTGAGTTCCATTGATAATCAGGAATATAAACCATATTTTTTTCTAGATAGTTATTTTTTAAAGCCAGGATAGAAACCTTTCACCATAACAATCCAAGTAAGAGTTCTGACCAGTCTCAGACTCTTCAGGGAGGCTCCAAAGAAGGCATTTTTAACTCAGTTTTCATGGTAAAGGCCATATTCAATTGCTATTCAAAATTATGTGACAGTGGGTTAATCCAGCCCTTGCTGCTATCCATCTTTCATTTTTACAGCATTCTATACTCCTTGCGAAGAGGTGATATATCAGGAAGCAGTGAAGTAGGCAAGGGAGACACAGGCACTCAATAGCCCCTTATTAGAACCAAAGGTACTCAACCAAAGCCCTCTTTTATATGCTGACTTCTGAAATTAGAAGATGATAAAACCACAAGACAAACATTCAGCCATACTACCTTCTGTTAGACAATATTCTGCCCACCTTCTCTATTTTCCCCCTCTCCTGGCTTGCATATCAATGATCTATTCCTGTTCCCTTTTCATCATTCAAATGTCAGGCCCCATAAATCCTTGCCTGGATGGATTATACAATCTTTGTCCTACTCACTGTCAGAAACAAGTATCTTTAATTTGTGTTAAGAGAATGCTTTGTTCTCAGATTATTGGTCTGAGCAAAGTGAGCATGATTAGTTTGCATTGCACACCATACAATCTGACAACAGTTCTCACAAGGATTTTTAATAAGGCTTTTCTGGCTTAGCTCCAAAATCCAAAGTGTTCTCAATTGCATGCTCCTAACCACTTCACATACTCTGAAATGTAAGCTGTAGTTATGGACTTGAGCTCTAGGAGAGATGCCAGACCGCAGCTCATGTGTAGGGACACAAGGACTAAGGCCTAAGTGATTCAGTTGAGTTCAGACATAGACCCAGTTATGCTGCACTGTGAAATGCATCAGCTGGGGCTGAGAAATTTTCAGAGAGGTTTCCCATGAATCTCCCTAAAGTGTTCTACACTAACCATGCAGCTTTTAAGTTTGTGAAAATTTGTTGTTGATTCAGCAATAAGCAATATATAAGTCATAGTTTTACTTGCCCAAACAAAATAAATCTTTGGAATTTAAATTCTCCCCAGTATACGCATAAGAAGCAAATTCAATGGAAGCATTCAGGACTGGTGGGTATTGCTACTAAATCTTTTAGAACATAAATCTTACATACTTTTAGAATAAATGTGGTTTCTTCTGATTAATGGTACCTTTTTCTTACATTCTTTAATATTTACCCTGTGGAAAAATGTTAGTCTAAAATTGAACTATTTGTGGTGCCCTCTTTAACATTACCTATGTAAACCCTCAACTGGCCTACAAAATACAATGGGTATTTCAGTCTTTTTTTTTTCTTCCCAAAGAGCCATGGATTACTAAATAGCTCTATACATTCAAGGATTTAGAGTTTCCTGTGAGTTCTTTGTGTTTACAAAAGGACATTGAGCACAAGTATTCCTCTGAATTGGTAATTCATCTCTATTTTCTTTGGGGTGTTTTTGATGATATTCATCAATTGAAATGATACCTTACAAAACAGATCACAACTTACATTTTCCCAATACTATAGTTTTATAACTTACGTTAAAGCAATCTTACCATTAGATGTCCTTTGTGTATACCACTGGTCGATAAAATCTTACTATGAAAAACATCTCCCCCAGTTTCATTACACATAAGAAATTACCAAAGATTGCTTTAAACTCCTAACACAGCTCTGTGTGAACTTTCCTAGAACAACTCAGACACCTCTTCCTGCCACTTTATGCATAAATTATTCTATCAAAGAACTGGTATTTATTCTGAGCTCTTTGAAATTCTAATCACTTGTATACACCTCCCCAAGCCAGTTGTCTTTTGAAATTTGGGTTACTTACAATTGGCTATTCATAAGTAGTGAAATATACAATGTGGAGTGCCACCCATTTAGGAACCTTTAAAGATTCATTGTTCCATTTTCTTTAATGGAAATTTAAATGTTTGATAATGATTTAAAAATAACTCTGCCACTTTCTTTATTTTAATATTAACATCCTTTGTAATATCTTCTGTACATTTTGAATAGCTCATCCGATTTTCTTCACCTGCCCCAATGCTAGTAACCAATATTTTACTCTCTGATTCTATGTGTTTGACTTTTGAGTTCCAAATATAAGTGAAATCATATAGTTTTTGTCTTTCTCAGTCTAGCTTACTTTACTTGGTGTAATGTCTTTGAGCTCTATCCAAGTAATAGCATCTGGCAGGATTTTCTTCTATTTATAACTGAGTAATATTCCATTGTGTGTATATATCATTTCCTTTATTCATTCATCTGTAATTGGATATATAGGTTATTTCCATATTTGGCTATTATTCATAATGCTGCAATGAACATGGGAGTACAAATAGCTCTTAAAAATACTGATTTCACATCCTTTGGATATATACCCAGTAGTGAGATTACTGGATCATATAGTTGTTCAATTTTTAATTTTTTGAGGAACCTCCATACTGTTTTTCATGACTGTAACAATTTAAATTCTCATCAACAGTGTACAAATGTTTCCTTTTCTCCACCCTGTCCCCAGATCTTATTAACTGTCATTTTTTTTATAATAGCCATCATTACAGGTGTGAAGTGAAATCTTATTGTTGTTTTGATTTGCATTTTCATGATGGTTAATGATGTTGAGCACCCTTTCATGCATCTTTTGGCTATTTGTATATTTTCTTTGGAAAAATATATGTTCAGGTCTTTTGCCCATTTTAAATCAGGTTATTTATTTATATGCTCTTGATTTGTATTAGTGACATATATTTTGCAATTAATGCCTTATCAATTATATAGTTTGCAAATATGTTCTCCCATCTGTAGATTGGTTTTCCTGTTTTTATTGTTTTATGTGTTGTGAAGAAACTTTTCAGTTTAATGTAGTCCGATTTGCTAATTTTTGCTTTTGTTGCTTGTGCTTTTGGTGTCACATCCAAATAATCATTGCCAAGATCAATGTGAAAGAGATTTTGTCCCTATTTTTTTCCTAGTGATTTTGATGTTTCATGTCTTACATTTAAGTTCTTAATATATTTAAAGTTAATTTTCACATATCATATAATATAAGGTTCAATTTTTTTTCTTTTGTGTATGGATATCCAGTTTTCCTATCAATATTTATTTGCACCATGCTCTTACCAACTGAGCTAACCAGCCAACTGACATGAACAATTATTTAAGAGACTATTCTTTCGGCATTGTATATTTTTGGCTCCATTGCCAAATATTGGTTAACCAAAAAGCATGAATTTATTTCAGGCTCTTAATTTTGATATATGCAAAGATGTTCACCTTCGAAATGCAAATCAAATCTATAATGAGATACCACCTCACACCTATTAGAATGGCCATTATCAACAAGACAAGAAATAACAAGTGTTGGAGAGGTTGTGTAAAAAAAGGTACCCTAATCCACTGCTAGTGGTAATATAGACTGATAAAACCACTATGGAAAGCAGTCTGGCGATCCCTCAAAAAATGAAGAATAGAGCTATCATATGACCCAGAAATTCCTCTCTTGTGTACAATCCCAAACATTTAAAATCACATATTTGCAAAGATATATGCACCCCTACATTAATTGTAGCATTATTTATGTTGGCAAGACATGGAAACAACCAAAGTGTCCTGTGATAGAGGACTGGATAAAGATGTAGTACCTATTCACTATGGAATATTACTCATCCATAAGAAAAGATGAAATAGTGTCATTTGCAACAACATAGATGGACCTTGAGAACAGCCCCTTCCTCCAGTTTTCAGGCAACCAACGCAGCTACACCCAGATCCCACCCTGAATGTATTTTAAAAAATCTAAATAGTCCCTGAGAGCCCAAAGGGACTGGACTAAAGACCGTATAGAAGACTGGGATCTTAAGCCAGCCAAAGGAACACCACTTCACTTTTTCATTTTATTTTTTTAATTATTATTATTTTTTAAAATATATTTTGTTGAATTTTTATAGAGAGGAAGAGAGAGGGATAGAGAGTTAGAAACATCAATGAGAGGGAATCGCACACCCCTCTACTGGGGACGTGCCCGCAACCAAGGTACATGCCCTTGACCAGAATCGAACCTGGGACCTTTCAATCCGCAGACTGACATTCTATCCACTGAGCCAAACCAGTTTTGGCTTAATTATTATTTTAATTTATTTTTTTCTTTTATCTTTGTTTCCCTGTGTTTATTTGTTGCTTTATTTTCTATTTCTTTTCACATTATTTTTCCATCACTCTATTTCATTTTATTTTCAATTACTATTTTTTATTTTTTATACCATTTTAAATCAATTTTTGTAAATTTATTATTATTATTATTATTATTATTATTAATATTATTTTCTTCTTGTTCTCTTTCTTCTTATCCACCCATCCCCTTTCTACTTCCTCTACACTGAACTGAGGACCTCCCCATATCCATCCAACTCTTAACCTTATATTTTGTACAGAAGCTCAGCTTATACAGATTCTTCCCCCACCCTCTTTGCTGGGTGTTTGGTGTTTGTAATTTTTTTCATTTATCTATTGGTTCTGTGGTGTTTTCCATATATATATATTTTCTCATTTGTCTTCCTTTTTCCCCCTCTCTAATCTTTTTTCTCTCTTTGATATCATTTGTCCTCTCTTTTCTCTCCCCTAATTCTCTTTTCTCAGGTGGTTACTTATAGTGTGGTCATTGGTGTCATGAATATATTTGTGCTTTGTTCCCTTTGCATTGTGTTTTGTTCAGGTGAATTTTATCCTGTCTGGCCAGGAGTTAGAGAGTGAGCCATATTAACCAGACAACTGGAGAGGAAATTCCATCCACGAACTAGTCAAAAGCACCCCAGACACAACTACAGAGGCAGGAAGAAGGTGGCAGTGAGGGAGAGTGTGAGTGAGGGAGTAAAAGAAGAATGTGAGGTTGTGTGTGTGTGTGTGTGTGTGTGTGTGTGTGGTACAAGTAGATCCCACAGAACCTTCAGGGACAGGCTAACCAGGCTCACCTAACTAGGCAGCTTCTGCTCCCATTGCAAACAGTACTGGGAGGCTGGCTTGTCCTCAGAGGCCTAGACATTTTGGAGGGGAGAGCTGTTGTAACTGGGAGCCCAGCCTCACCTCCACCCAGGATACCCTCAGAAAACACCTGGGACTCTACAGCTACCCCTACCAGGGACATGCTACCTCAGCTATGGTCCCATGGTCAATGAATCTCCAACTACCCTGGGCATAGGTTCCTGTGAGTTCTCTATGACTGGCCCTATGCTTTAGCTCAGGGCACTGCAACCATGCAAGCAGCAGACACATGAGCAGCCTGCTCCTGTCCAAGGAGCAGCAGCCCCACAAACAGACCGCCCCAGGCCTAAGAACAGCAACCTCATGTGACCTGCCCCTGTCCAAGGAGCAGCAGCTGTATAAGTGGCCCACTCCCTCGTTGGAGGATCAGTAACGATGTGAGCAGCCTGCCTCATCTGAGGAGCAGCAGCCACAAGAGCAGCCGGCCCACAATTGAGGAGCAACAGCCCCACACAGCCCACCCCCATCTGAGGAGGAGCAGCTGTGCACAGCCCACACCCTGCCCCTGTCCGAGGAGCAGCAGCCACAGGAGAAGCCTGCCCCCATCTAGGGAGCACTAGCTTTGTGAGCAGCCTAACCCCATACCAGGAACAGCAATGCTGCAAGCAGCCCACCTCCACTCCAGAAGCAGCTGACGCCTGAACAGCCCACCCTGGACTGAGGAGCAGCAGCCACACAATCATAACACTCATGTCCAAAGAGTGGCAGCCCTGTAAAACCCGCACTGGTCCAAGGAGCAACAGCCACATGCATCCTGCAACTGTCCGATGAGCAGCAGCTGTGTGAGCAGCCCACCTCCATATGAGGAACAGCAGTGTCATGAGCAGACTGTCCCCATTCAATGAACAGCAGCCGCCCGAGCAGCCCTCTTTAGTCCAAGGAGCAGCAGCCACACGAACAGATTGCCCACATCTGAGGAGCAGTAGCCTCGTGCAGCCCACTCTGGTCTGAGGAGTAGGAGCCACATGCAGCCTGCACCTGTCTGATGAGCAGCATCTGGATGAGTGTCCAGGCCCCATACAAGGAGCAGCAGCCGCACATACAGCTCACTCGCACCTGAGGAACAGCAGCCATGCAAGCAGCCCATCCCCCATCTGAGGAGCAGCAGCTGCCTGAACAGCCCACCCCAAACTGAGGAGCAGCAGCCATACAAGCAGACCGCCCTCGTTCAATCAGTTGCAACTCTGTGCAGCCTTCACTGGTCCGAGGAAGAGCAGAAGCCACACTCAGACTGCACCTGTATAATAAGCAGCAGCTGGATAAGCAGCCCGCACTCGCCCAAGGGGCAGCAGCCACATGTGCAGCTTATTCCTGCCTGAGGAGCAGCAGCCACACAAGTAGCCCGTCCCCTGTTTGAGAAACAGCAGCTGCATGAGGAGCCTGCACCCATATGAGGAGCACCAGTCTGGCAAGCAATATGCCCCCCTTCTAAGAAGCAGAAGCCTCATGACCAGCCCACCCCACTGAGGAACAGCAGCAGTATGCAGACAGCCCTGATCCAAGGAGCAGCAGCCATGTGAGTAGCCCATCCCCATCCAAGGAACAGCAGCTGTGCAAGCAGCATCCCCCAACAGCCAGAGAAGACACCACTGCTGTGAACAGCACCCACCAAAGGAACCACAGCTAACTAAAGAGCAGCTACTTCAGCAACCTTAGATGCCTGAGGAGCAACTGCAGCCTGAGGAGCCACTGCTGCCCAAGGAGCAGCCCCTACATGACTCAACATGTTAGTGAGATCAGTTAGTGAGACCAAAAATGGGTGGACAAAAGAACTAGCCAAAAAAGTACCTAATTAGGTGAAACAGAGGCAAGCAATATGTCAGAAAAATAATTTAGAATAAGGGTCCTACAGTTCATAAACCAGATGGAGGAAACAATCAACAACTTATGTAAGAATCAAGAAGAAATGAGTGGAAAATATCAATAACTGCTGCGACTAGTTTGGCTCAGTGGATAGAGAATTGGCCTGCAGACTGAAGGGCCCTGAGTTCGATTCCAGTCAAGGGCCTGTACCATGGTTGTGGGTACATCCCCAGTAGGGGGTGTGCAGGAGGAAGCTGATCAATGTTTCTCTCTCATTGATGTTTCTAACTCTCTATCACTATTCCTTCTTCTCTGTAAAAAATCAATAAAATCTATTTTTAAAAATAAATTAAGTAAAAACCAAGAAGAAATGAAGAGTGATATAGCTGCAATAAAAACACCATGGAAAGTTTAATCAGTAGACTAGGAGAAGCAGAGGACCAAATTAGAAAATTAGAAGACGAAAGCAAAACACACCCAAACTGAAATGCAATTGGAGAAAAAAATTAAAAGACAGGAGGAGAGCCCAAGGGAGCTATGAGACAACATTAAATGAAGCAACATATGAATAATAGGGGTTCCAGAACAACAGGAAGAGGAACAAGTGTTAGAAAACCTATTTGAAGAAATAATGTCAGAAAACTTCCCTGAAGTGGGGAAGAAAAAAGTCACACAAGCACAGATAGTCCCAAACGAGATAAACCTGAAAAGACCCACACCAAGACACATAATTACAATGGCAAATGTTCAGAACAAAGAGCGAATCTTAAAAGCTGGAAGAGAGACATAGAAAGTTACATACAAGGGATTTCCCATTAAATTATCAAATGATTTCTCAACAGAAACACATCAGGTCGGAAAGAATGGAAGGAAATTTACAAAGTGATGCGAAGCAAGAATACTCTATGCAGCAGGCTATCATTCAAAATTGAAGGGGAAATAAGGAGCTTCACTGACAAAAAAAGACTAAGGGAATTTATCACTACCAAGCAAGCCATGCAAGAAATACTAAAGGGACTGGTGTAAAAAGAAGAAATAAAAAGGTAAGAAAAAAACACAGGCTCAAAAAAAATAAATATTGCTACAAACAATTACCTTTAAATATAACTTTAAATGTAAATATACTACCGTACTTTCCGGCGTATAAGATGACCCCTAATTTTACAGTTAAAACATAGGTTTAGGCCTATATTCGCTGTATAAGACTACCCTCCACTTCCGAGGCAACACCAGTTCTTTTTTTAATAAACTGCCTCTCTGACTCTGGCCAATCTGAGCAGGTTTTTTACTATATAGAACACAGTGTAGCTTCGGGTACAGAACATGTATAATTTGCATGCATAAAAAGCCTGCTTGGATTGGCTGAGTTAGAGAGGCGGTCTATTAAAAAAAGAACTGGTGTTGCCTCGGAAGTGGGGGGTAGTTTTATACAGCGAATATAGGCCTAAACCTATGTTTTAACTGTAAAATTAGGGGTCGTCTTATTCACTGGAAAATACGGTAAATGCTCCAAACAAAATACATTGAGTGGCTGAATGGATAAAAAGGATGAGCCATATATATGCTCTTTACAAGAGACCCACCTCAGAACAAGGGACTCACACAGACTGAAAGTGATGGGATGGAAAAATACCTTTCAGGCAAATGGAAATGAAAAAAAGGCTGGGATAGCAATACTTATATCTTACAAAATAGACCGCAAAGTTAAGGCTATAATAAGAAATACAGAAGGCCATTTCATAATACTAAAGGGATTGATACAACAAGAGGATATAATCCTGATAAACATATAATAGATGCACCTAATGAAGGAGCACCCAAACACATAAAAAATAAATAAATAACTCCTGGAAGATATTAAGAGAGAGATCAACATCAATACAATCATAGTAGAAGACTTTAATACATCACTGACATCACTGGATAAATCCTCTAGAAAAAAAATCAGCAAAGAAACAGCAATCCTAAATGACTCACTAGATGAGATGTACTTAATTGACATCTTCAGATATCTTCACCCCAAAGACATGGAATATTCATACTTCTCAAGTGCACATGGAACATTTTAAAAAATAGATCACATATTGAGTCACAAGCAAAGTATCCCCAAATTTAAGAATTTTCTCAGTCCACAATGGCATAATACTAGAAATAAACTATAATAAAAAAACAGCTCCCAAAATTCAAACACTTGGAATCTGAATAGCATGCTATTAAACAGTGATTGAGTTATCAATGAGATCAAAGAATAAATTAAAAATATCCTGTAAACTAATGACAATAAAAACAAATCAATTCAAATATATGGGTCACAATGAAAGCAGTCCTGAGAAGGAAGTTTATAGCACTACAGGCCTACGTAAAATAAAAAAATAAAATAAAAAAATAAAAAAGAATAAATCATCCAACACTACCACTCAAAGAATTAGAAAGAGAGCAAAAAGAAAAACCCAGAATTAGCAGAAGGAAGGAGATAATAAATATGAGAGCAGAAATAAATGACATAGAAACAAACAAAAATACAAAAGATCAATGAAAGCAAGAGCTGGTTCTTTAAAAGGGTAAACAAGATTGATGAGTCTCAAGCCAAGTTCACCAAGAAGCAAAGAGAGAGGATCCAAATAAACAAAATTAGAAATGAAAGAGGCAAAATAACAACAGATGCCACAGAAATACAAAGAATTGTTTAAAAATACTATGAACAACTCTATTCTAACAAACTAGACAACCTGGAGGAAATGGACATATTCCTTGAAAAATACAATCTTCCAAAACTCAATCAGGATGATTCAAAAAACCTCAATGGTTAATAACTATGGAAGAAATTGAAATAGTCATCAAAAAGCTTCCAGCAAACAAAAGCCCAGGGCCAGACAACTTCAAAGGGCAGTTTTATCAAACATTCAAGGAAGAACTAAAACCTATCCTCCTAAGAATATTCCAAAAATTTCAAGAGGAAGGAACACTTCCAAGCTCATTCTATGAAGCCAGGATCACCCTAATACCAAAACCAGATAAAGATAACACATCCAAGAGAATTTCAGGCCAATATTCCTCATGAATCTAGATTCCAAAATCCTCAAAAAAATTCTAGCAAATTGGATCCAACAGGACATCAGAAAGATCATATACCATGACCAAGTAGGATTTATCCCAGGGATGCAAGTATGGTACAATATTTGCAAGTAAATAAATGTGATACATCACATAAACAATTTGAGAGATGAAAATCACAGTCATATCAATTTACACAGAAAAAGCATTTGACAAAACCCAACACCCTTTCTTGATAAAAATTCTCAGCAAAGTGGGAATAGAAGGATCATATCTCAACATAATAAAAGCCATATATGACAAACCCACAGCCAACATCATACTCAATGAGCAAAACTAAAACCATTTTCCCTAAGAACAGGAACAAAACAGGGATGCCCACTCTCATCATTCCTTTTCAACATAGTACTGGGAGCACTAGCCATTGCATCCAGACAAGAAGAATAAATAAAATACATCCAAATTGGAAAAGAAGAAATAAAACTGTTCTTATTTGCAGATGACAAGATACTGTACATAGAAAACCCTAAAGACTCCATCAAAAAAATTATTAGACTTAATAAATGAATTTGGCAATGTAGCCAGATACAAAATTAATGCCAAGTAATTTATGGCATTTCTATACATCAATAGTGAATTTACAGAAAGTGAGACTAAAAAAGCAATCCCATTTACCATTGCACCAAAAATATTAAGATATCTAGGAATAAAATTAACTAAGGAGGTAAAAAAAAAAACATATACATGAAAAACTACAGGACACTGAAAATAGAGATAGAGGAAGACATAAATAGATGGAAGTACATACCATATTCATGGATTGGTAGAACCAACACCATCAAACTGTGCACACTACCAAAAGCAATCCATAGATACAATGGACTCCTCATTTAAATACCTACAGCATATTTCGCAGACCTAGAACGAACTTTCCAAAAATTCATCTGGAATAAAAAAAAGACCCAGAATAGCCACAGCAATCCTGAGAAAGAACAAAGTTGGTGGGATCTCTATACCAGATATCAAGGTGTATTACAAAGCCACTGTTCTCAAAACAGCCTGGTACTGGCACAAGAACAGACATGAAGATCAATGGAATAGAATAGAGAACCCAGAAATTGACCCTAACCACTTAAAATTTGACAAAGGAGTCATGAACATACAATAGAGTCAAGCCAGTCTCTTCAATAAATGGTGTTGGGAAAATGGGACAAATACATGCAAAAAAAAAAATGAAACTAGACCACCAACTTACACCACACACAAAAATAAACTCAAAATGGATAGAGGACTTAAACATCAGACATCATAAAAATACTAGAGGAATCCACAGGTAACAAAATCTTAGACATATGCCGAAGCAACTTCTTCACTGATACTGCTCCTAGGGCAATAGAAACTAAAGGGAAAATAAACAAATGGGACTACATCAAAATAAAAAAAAACTTTTTCACAGCAAAAGAAACCATCAAAAAAATAAGAAAACCCACTCCATGGGAGAACATATTTGTTATCACAGATCAGAGTTTAATCTCCAACATTTACATGGAACTCATACAATTTAACAAAAAGAAGATAAACAAACCAATCAAAAAATTGGCAATGGACCAAAATAGATATTTTCCAAAAGAGGACATAAGGAAGGCCAAGAGACATAAGAAACCATGCTTACAGCCACTAATCATTTGATAGATGTAAATCAAAACGACATTGAGATACCATCTCACACATGTCAGAATGGCTATCATCAACAAATCAACAAATGACAAGTGCTGGTAAGAATGTGGAGAAAAATGAACTCTCATGTACTGCTGGTGGGAAGGCAGACTGGTGAAGCCACTGTGGAGAACAGTATGGAGTTTATTCAAAAAACTAAGAATGGAACTGCCATTTGACCCAGTGAACCCACTTCTAGTAATGTATCCCAAGAAACTAGAAACACCAATCAGAAAGGATATATGTATCCCTATTTTCATAGCAGCAAAATTTACTATAGCTAAGATTTGTAAACATCCAAAGTGCCCATCAGCAGATGAGTGGATTAACAATCTGTGTTATATCTATACAATAGAATACTAGGCTGTGGTAAAAAAGAAACAATTCCAGCCATTGGTTCTTCACAGTACCCTCATTTGATTCTGATTGGTCAGTTCCTATGCCAGTCAATGTCTCTGGGCATATCAGTGGGGGCCTGATCAGAAAGGCAGGGCTGATCATCAGCCCCGGTGGAGGCCTGGAGAGAAATGGAGGCATATCTGCTGGTCAGACTGGGAGAAAAGAGAGAGGCAAGTGCTGATCAAAAGCTGTCACAGAGGCAATGGATTGGTCCCTACTTCTCTCTTCAGGCTTCTCTCTGGTCCTGATTCAAAGTCCCCTCAGCAGTCTGGGCTGGTGCACTGCACCTGCAGCAGAAACAGCCAGACTGGGTTGCCACAGCAACCGAACGCTGACTGCAGGACTTCTGGTTGATGGAGCCTCAGTTGTTACTGGTCGTTATGACCCAGGGTTTTTATATATTAGGATCAGAGATGTGCAATCATCATAATAATATAAAAATCAAATATATTTGTCACACTCAAAATAATGTCTGCATTTGGCAACATTCACTCCTTATTTCTCTTATACTCTGCCCTGGCAAGCAATCACTAATATGGTTGGTCTCTATGAATTTGCTGGAAAGTTCATGTAAATGTAACCATGCAATGTGTAGCCTTTATGCCCACCCACTTCCAAGCATGAAGTTTCAACCACCTTATAACATGTATCATTATTTCATTTTTTATGGCTAAATAACATTCCATATTATGGATATATGACATTTTGTTTATCTATTGATGTAATAAATTGTAATATTCTTAATTTGTAAGATGAATTAATATTAGATTATTAGAAAAGGAAAACTGTAATATTAAATGACCTCAATCTGTCAAATATATGGTCCAAAATCAAGTAAGACATTTTGAATAATTTAACATGTATTGTGAATAGAAGTTCATATAGTTATTAAATATGTAACTTAAGCAGAATTTTTGTGTCTGGAAAATTTTTGAATTAAGAAACCCTCCTTCATAATGCATGTATTCCATCTAATGTAGAAATGGTTCCATCTTTGTACTGTGTCTGTTGGTAATAATTGCTGAGAATTCTTTGAATGCTCAGAGTTTTCATGTTTGTGTTTCCTTAGCTCTATATTTTGTCTTTAATTGCATAGAATGAAAGACATGATCCTGTCTTTCAAAATGCTCTGCAAAATATCTTTCAAAAGATTTTACCCTGACCCCTCCCAGCTCTGTTGCATTCTGTTTGAGGGGGTATTGCCACTTTTGTCAGCCCTGGCTATGTTTCATAATGAGAGAATAGATACTTCTAAATTGACTCTTCCCTGGCAAATGTCCGCAATATTGTGTAATTTAACAAATTCTCTGTAACAGTCACTACTTTTTAGGCACCTATTCATTTCTCATAACAACTCTTAAGAGTACAATTTGAGGCATTACTATTATTATCCACATTTTACAAAATATGCTAATTTGTTAAAGAATAGAGTGCTGAGAATTGTCAAAGCTGGACCTAGAACTGGTGAAATCTGGCTTTAGACTTCACACCATTAACAATTCTAATCTATGAGGAAAAGCGAGGCAAAGAAAGGTGAAACGAATTGGACAAAACTCTCTAAGGGGAGCTGGACTTTTACTTCTCTTGACTCCTCTGGTGCTTCCAGAGCTTTGCCCAAACCCCTTACCATTAGTTTTTCACTACATTGGAAGGGGCTGTATAAGATGTTGGATTCTTTCTGGAT
This sequence comes from Pipistrellus hanaki, assembly GCF_964339955.1. Lineage (NCBI taxonomy): Eukaryota > Metazoa > Chordata > Mammalia > Chiroptera > Vespertilionidae > Pipistrellus > Pipistrellus hanaki. Next base: position 15,386,057 of record NC_140524.1, on the reverse strand, counting down.
GGCCTCCAGTGGACATCTACTTAACAGCATAAAGCTAGAGGGACGTTTGTGTGAATTGGTTCCCAGGGTCTTAAGCTTTATGTATTCTGCCACTACTGCTATTGCTTCCAAATCCAGCTGGCTCCTCCACCCCTCTTAGATGGCTGCCTTCATTCACCTAACCACTGAAGAATCACAGCTGTGCCCTCTTTTCATAATCCTCAAAGCTCCCAGACCAATATTCACTTGAATGAGTTTCTATCACTCTGTACACATACACACCAGAAGCTATTCCTGGGTGGGATGAATGAAATCGTTCTTTGTTGCTATGACAAGTTCACAGGCAGCCAAGATTTCCCTATCCCATTTAGAAATAGAGACAGGGAGTTACTAACATCTATATAAGTACTGAAAATTAACTGATTTCCAGTTAGATGCCCTTGAGGTACCCAGGCCTCCAGCCAGCTTAATTCCTATTCCCTCCCTCAGCCATAATACCTTACACTTTTTGCCAAAGCTGCTTCCTCAGCTGTAAGACCTCATGCTGTGACAAAGATAACTGACTGTATAAATTAGAAGTGGAACCCATAGCAGGCACAATGAGAGCTATATAATCTCACAATCTAAGGGAATGTTTCACACCTATCTTGCCAAAGTTTGTATATGTTAATAAATGAGGGCACTCTGACAGTAAAAATCCCTCCTTCTGCATTACCATATTATATTTATTTTTGTCTTCAAAAGGGTTATTACCTTCTCAAATATTTCCCAGAAGAAAATATGGAGCCAGCAAATACTATAAATGTCCAAATTTTATCTTGGTGAAATTCATATTATAGCATCTCACCTATAAAACTATCAAATCTTGGAATGTGTTCATCCTAATAAGTTGGCCCCTTCCTTATAAACCTGGATAGAGAGTTCACTGGGATTTTGCCCTAATTTCCTGTGCCCTGAAATATCCAACACTGCTCACCTGATGTTTTACATATGTGTGTAAAATATGATATGAAATCTTTGCATTCATTTTTGCCTGTGAAATGTTTGGTTTTACTAATTTTAAAAAAATATACCAGGCTCTGAAAGATCTGGGCATTAGTATTTCAATAAGGTAACAGATACAGTGCCCAACGCAATGCTTGGCATATAGTAGGCACTCAGTACTTCATTCTTTCTTACTCAGCAAATGTTTATTGATCATTTCCTGCGGGCTAAGCACTGTGATGGACACTAGGGATGCAATGATACTAGTAAATAAGATAAAAATAAGCTTTCCCTTATTCCATAGAGACCATAGTTTTGTAGAGCATACAGATAAATAAGTAGACCATTGTACTTTGGGTGGTAACCACACAACACAATTATACTATAGAATTCTATACTTGAAATCTATATTATTTTATTAACCAATATTGCCCAAATAAATTTAATACATAAATTACAAGTAAATAATATATGCTATGCTTGTTATGGTAGGAAAAGGCAGGATGCTCAGGAAGCACAAAACAGAGCCCCAGAGCTGGTAGATTATGACAAGCAATCCAGAGGAGTGGTGTTTTTGCTGAGCCCAGAAGGGTGCCTGCTGTATGAGGAGGGTATGGGATATTTTATACATAAAATGGAGCTTATAGAATAGTTTCATAAGAAAGAAAGAGCAGGAAGCCCTGGTTGGGCTTTAGCATTATTCATTTTTCAGATTTCTCTTGATTCCCTGCCTAATATTTCTTGTTTTGTACCTCAAGAAGTTCAGCATTCTATTAACTCATTCCTAGCAATGAAAGGTCCCAAGACTATGCCTGGAACTGAACCTATGCTGCCAATCATCTTATTTAATAGCATTAGTAATTATATTTGTTAAGTCTTCAAATAATTTGAAACTTCTATAAAAACTGACACTACACTCACCCCTACATGTGTGGAAATTCCTCCTTTCTCCTTGACACAGGGACAAGGTTATACAGTGCTTTAGTATTCTTGCAGAATTTTCAGGCAAAACTAATTTAGCACCATATATCTTTAAAGTCATTACAGCAGCATTTTTGAGAAGAGAAATTTCAAGAGGATTTTATAAGGAAGCATAAAGACCCAAGATTTATTTGCCAGTGATAGGTAATAAGTGCTGCTCATAGACTTGGATAAATCTTGTTACAAAAGGAACTGATTACCTCACTTACCCTTTCATTCACCAGAGTCTTGAAAGCAATATTGTAACAATACCTTAAATTACTTTGCAATGTAATGGAAGACTATGTAATGGATGAATGTATAAAATGGAATACTATACATATGTATGATATATATCCCCCAAAATGTACACACATACTTTGAATAATTATAAAGGCAGTGTTTATTAAAATACGTTTAATTTTCAAAATTGGGCTATTAGCTGTTTCAGTGTATATACATTTTTTCTCGACCAGGATTTTAACCACCTATGTCCCCTCCCCCTGGTCAAACTGGCTGGACCCCACCCATGCACCAATTCATGCCCTGAGCACCTCTAATATATAATATGCATTCAGAGATCATAATAGTCTGGCAACTCAGTGTATATATATGTGAAACACATATATTCGTTCTCTCTTTCTCTCTCTCTCTCTCTCTCTCTCTCTCTCTCTCTCTCACACACACACACACACACACACACACACACACACTCACATAATTCTAGTCTGGGTCCAACCTGTGGTTGTTTTTGTTGTGTTGCCTACCAATTTTTTTGTGTGTCTCATGCTAATCTGTACTTTATACCATTTGCATTGGTATGACTGTCTCTATCAGCTTTATATCTGTGTTAGTGGCAGGAATACTTTGTCATTCTGCATACAGTTAACTGAGATCATACATTGATTTTAGAGTCTTTATCATTTTTATTTTTATTTCTAAAGTTTTCCTCCAATAGACACTCTGAAATTCCAGTTGTCAATTTTGAACCCTCTTTGATATTAATTGTCTCCATTTTTACTGTGTAAATGAGATGGTTTTATTAGTCCATGAATTATTTTAAGGAAGATAATTCTTAGCAGTTTTGGTATAACCTGGGAGGGAAAAAAAAGAAAATCTTCCATTGCAAAGAAAGTATGAAAATGAAGATCCTTCATCTTTCACCATATTATACTCCTGACTACAAACATCTGATGGTTTCCACTTTAGCTTTTGTGATGACCATGCTACATATACTTGGCAGGCAAATTTATGAACCAGAAGGATGACAGGACGTATTTGTTTGGTTCAGTCTCTAAAAGTCATCTGATAGCCCTATTCTCCTCAAGTCACCCTAGAGATACACTACAGAAGTACCTCTTAAATTAATGGCCAGTATAAGTATATTTTTCACTATTAATTTATTGCAGCAAAAATAAATAAATAAGCAATATAAAGGAGGTGAAAACTTTTAACAATATGTTAAAACTATATATATATATATATATATATATATATATATATATATATATATATATATAATGCAAATTAGGCCTAACAGTCACAACCAGCTCAGAAGAAGGCTGTGCTTGCAGATCGGTGGAGGGGAGGGAGAAGAGGAAGGGGTAAGGACTGTTGCACAATGAGGCAAGCCATGGATGGCAGAGGCAATGAACAGATCCAAAGACAGCAGGGAGGAGAAGGCTCCCACAGAGAGCAGGGAGCAAATGGTCTCCACAGTCACCAGCAGGTCCAAAAGATAGCAGGACGAAGTGGGGAGAAGGGTCTGCCAGTAGCCACAGTGACGAGCAGGTCCAAAGACAGCAGGGCTCAGCAGGCCCCCACAGAGAGTGGAGAGCAAATGGTCACTGCAGCAACCAGCAGGTCCAAAGACAGCAGGGAAAAGCAGACCCTGCAGAGAGCAGGGAGCTAATGGTCACCTGGTGAACAACACAAGTGATTTTGAGCATTGCACAGGTGTGTGAGGACTTGACTCTGGATCCTCCTGGAACTCTGACAGGAAGGAGGAGGGACCCTGATACCCACACCCACGACCCACACAGCACAGCACCTGCACCCAGGACTCACACAGCAGGGCGGCGAGAGCCCCATCCCTCATGGAACTGGCCATTGGTCAGCTTGTTGGCAGCGGCTTAACAGCCAGGAATGTCATTCACCCACATGCAGGACCCACACAGCAGGGCAGGAGAAGCCCCATCCTTCATAGAATCACCCATTGGTCAGCTTGCTGTCAGTAGTCTGACAGCCAGAATCTATTTACTTGCACCCCAGACCCTGACAGCAGGGAGATGGGAATATGTCTAAAGACCAACTATTGGCACAAAGTACCTCTGAAGCTGAAAGAAGCCATTGTTGATGACACAATGTATCTGAAGGCCAACTATTGGCACAAGGTATCTCAGAAGCCAAAAGAAAGCATCATTTTCAACAGAATATGTCTGAAGACCAATTATTGGCACAACGTACCTCTGCAGCTGAAAGAAAGCATCAGCGTCAACAGAATATGTCTGAGGATCAGCTATTGGCATGATGTACCTCCGAAGCTGAAAGAAGCCGGCATCGGTGACAGAATGTATCTGAAGAGCAACTATTGGCACAATATAGGTCTGCCATCGAAAGAAGACTGCATTATAGATAGAAAATGTCTGAAAACCAACATATCTCTGAAGCTGAAGTAAGGCAGTGTCAGCTACAGAATGTATCTGAAGACCAACTATTGGCACAACGTAGTTCTGCAGCTAAAAGAAACTGGTGTCATAGACAGAAACACAACTATAAAGGGCAAGATTGTGCAAATATTCAAATTTCAGAAAAGAAAAACATTATCAATCATGACAAAGTGTAGGACTTAATTGACTCCAGGTATGTGAGCACTCCTGAGACTGTTTGGAGACTTATTGCAATGTGAATGCATGACCAACCTCATGCAATCACAAGATTAACTATTCATTTGCCAAAATGAACAAAATTCGTGTTTTAATATTGATGATTTGGCTGAATTTTAGAAAAGGCTAAAAGGTAGAGGTTTTGATACATTCTCTGAATGATTAACACTTGGCAGCCTTTCAGACTATAACTTCAGCCATTAAAGATCAAACTGTACACCTCAAATGCTTTTTCTTGGATGGTCCAGGTGGTAGTGGAAAACATATCTTTATAAAGTTTTAATACATTTCATTAGAGGTCGTGGTGGAACTGTTTTACCCACAGGAATTGCTGCAAATTTATTTCTTGGTGGAAGAAACTTTCATTCCCAATGTAAATGACCAAATCCATTAAATGAAACTTCAATTTCTATACTACATATAAAGAGTGAAGTTGCCAAAACCATTAAAAAAAAGGCCCAACTTCTCATTATTGATGAATGCACCATGGCATCCAGTCATGTTATAAACACCATAGAGAGGTTATTAAGAGAAATTATGAATTTGAATGTTGCATTTGGTGAGAAAGTTCTCCTTCTCAGAGGGGATTTTCTTTTTTTTTCTTTTTTTTTTCTTTTTTTCTTTTTTTTTTCTTTTTTTCTTTTATTTATTTTTTACATATTTTATTGATTTTTCCCCCCTCCCTCCCTCCCACACATCCCCTCCCTCCCCAGAGTTCCATGTCCATTGGTTGTACTTATATGCATGCATACAAGTCCTTCAGTTGATCTGTTATCTCCCCCAGATCCTCCTCCCCTCAGAGGGGATTTTCAACAATGTCTCAGTGTTGTACCACATGCTATGTGATCTGCCATAATACAAACCAGTTTAAAGTACATTGGGGATATTTCAGAAAGTTATCTCTTAAAACAAATATGAGATCAGAGGATTCTGATTATAGTGAATGGTTAGTAAAACTTGGATTCCTCTGGCAATGGAGGAAGCCAAGCTTTCTGCCCACTCTGGCCTGCACTGGACTCTGCTCCAGGCTACAATATTTCAATTATAGAAAATAAATAAATTGCAGATACTAGGACCTCCACTTGGGTTGCCAGGGGGCATGGATGGCCTGCAAACCAACACAAGCCCCTCACCCAGACCACCTCCCACCCCCAAGCCCCAAGGGAACCCCCACTCTGATCTGGGACACCCTTCAGGGCAAACTAGCTGGCCCCCACCCATACACTAGGCCTCTATCCTATCTAATAAAAGAATAATATGCAAATTGACCATCACTCAACACACAAGATAGCTGCCCCCATGTAGTCAAAGATGACTGCTCCCATGTGGATACAAGATGGTTGCCATAAGATGTCCAGCAGGGGAGGGCAGTTGGGAGGGACCAGGCTTGCAAGGGAGGGCAGTTGAGGGCAATCAAGCCTGCAGTGGAGGTGTGACCAGGCCAGCAGAGGAGAGAAATTGGGGGTGACAGGGCCTGCAGGGCAGTGCAGTTGGGGGTGGACCCAGGCCTGCAGGGGAGATCAGTTGGGGGGGGGCAGGCCTGCAGAGAAGAGCAGTTAGGGGTGAGCAGGCCAGCAGTGGAGGACAGTTAAGGGCAAACAGGCTGGCAGGGGAGCAGTTACGCATCAATCGGGCCGGCAGGCAGAAGTGGTTAAAGACAATCAGGAAGGCAGGCAGGTGAGCAGTTGGGAGCCAGCAGTCCTGGATTGTGAGAGGGATGTCTGACTGCTCTTTTATGCCCAATACCAATGGGCAATTAGACATCCCTTGAGGGATCCCAGATTAGAGAGGGTGCAGGCTGGGCTGAGGGACTCACCCCTCATGCACAAATTTTGTGTATTGGGCCTCTAGTACCATACATTAAGCCATATTATTGTACAAAGCCACTGTCCTAAAAAATGCCTGCTAACTGGCACAAGAACAGACATATAGACCAATGGAACAGAACAGAGAACCCAGAAGTTAACCCAATACATTATACTCAATTGATATTTGGCAAAGAAGACAAGAACATAAGCTGTGTTTTAACTCCATAACATTTATAAACACTGTCTTATAATATATTTAGATAAATTGATTTTTTTCTCTTCTCACCAGACTATGGGATCTTTAAAAGCAATTGACATTTCCTATTGATCTTTTTATGCCCAACAGTTAAAAACTATTTTAATAATGCAGAGTCTGTGTGTTGAAGTGTTGAAGCAGAGAGCTCTCTGGTCAAGTAGAATAAAAGGATTCCATGTTCCCCCTCCCCCTTTGTTTACATGCATTTAAAAAATATTTTTAAAATTAATTTTACAGAGGAAGGGAGAGGGAGTGAGAATTAGAAACATCAATGATGAGAGAGGATCATTGATCGGCTGCCTTCTGCATGCCACCTACTGGGGAATGAGCCCACAACCCTGGCATGTGCCCTTGATGGGAATCAAACCTGGACTCTTAAATCCACAAGATGGAACTCTAGCCACTTGAGTCAGACTATTTAGAGCTACAAGCATTTTGGTTTGCTACCGCTGATTCAGAAATGGCATCTTCCTGTATTTGTGATGGTAGACAGTGTTAAGATAATAAGGATCTTCATCTGTGCTGAAAATTTCCAGAGCTGCTGTGTCACAAAATAACATGATCCTGGTAGTTGCTATGGTAGAGAACGATTTCCTGCTGCAGAGCTTGTTTTTGAAACTATTTTTTTTTTTTTGCAGATGAATCAGAAACCAAAATGAAATATTTATAAACCATTCATTGTATTGCAGAACTAAAAGGGTCTATATATACTATATTGTCTAACTGTTTAATATTTTATAATTTGAAACTGAGTCCAAAAGAGGTTTTAAAAATTACCTGATTTCACACCGTTAGAGATATAGTTAGGACCAAAACCCAGGAGTCCTAACATTCTGTCCATTGGTTAAGTTCCACATAAAGCATTATATTTCTCCACTTTTTATTTTGGGGGGGTGGAAGGAAACCCTTGCCACTTTATCACTGTATTTCTCTGGCCAAGTGGCTCAGTTATTTGGACCCTCATCATGTACATCAAAAGACTGCAGGTTTGATTCCAGGTCAGGTTATATACCAAGGTTGCAGGTTCCATCCGTGGTAGGGGCACATAGATGAGACAACTGATCAATGTTTCTCTTGCTCTCTGTCTCTATCCCCCCCCCCCCTTTATCTCTCTCTAAAATCAATAAAAACATATCTTCAGGTGAGGATAAAAAAAAAAAACAAGAAAAAATGTAACAGTCCTAGTATTTCTTTACCCAGTGAAACAAAATTCCAAAGAGCACAGTCTTTTATAATTGGCTGAATGAAGGTCACTTTGTATTTTGTAACCTTTGCCCTTGATTTTATCAAAATAAATGAAAATATCTATAAGTAGGGATTCATATTATTCAGAAAAATATATAAACTTGTACTATCTATGTAAAGTTATGTGTGTACATACATGAGTATGATTTTATATTAGTTTCTCCTACTTAAAATTAAAAATGTTAAATAATTTTATCTTATGCTCCTATTAAAAAAAAATGTTTCACTGCATGGAAAGTGAAACTGCTTGAAAAGAAATAATAAAAATAAATTGCCTGATTTAAAACTAGAGAACTAAATTCTATTTTAAATTATTATTTTATTTTTATTATAGTTGGCATATAATAGCATATTAGTTTCTGGACTACAACAGCGATTTGACATTTATTTTTTCAGGCATTTTTTTTATTAAGGCTCAAAGGAAGAAAGAACAAGGTGTTGAAGGATGGTAGTAGGGATATTAGATTTGGGGAACAGGAACATACATAAAATTTATTTTAATAAGTATTTCTTAAGCAGTAACTGAGGGCCAGTAGTGATGCTAGATTATTACAATATATTGTAAAGAAGAACATTGCCAGCGTGGCACCAGCATACATGAAGTCTTCAAGGCAAGAATAAGACTGGTGCATTTTATTGGTCAAATAAAGGTCAATATCACTGAAGGCTATGAAACTGTGAGAAGAATGATTTGAGATGAACTATATACAGTAGACAGGGTTAGAAGTTTGATGATATGCAGGGGTCCTCAAACTTTTTAAAGTGGGGGCCAGATCACGGTCCCTCAGAGAGCTGGAGGGCCAGACTATATGAACTACTAATTCCTACTGTAACACCTCGGCTGCGCTCACTGCCCAAAAAACCTGGCGGGCCGGATCAGACGCCTCTGCGGGCCACATGTGGCCCGCGGGCCATAGTTTGAAGACCCCTGAATAAGGGTTCTAACTACATAATTTTTTACCTCAGAGGAGAAGGTAACTTTATGAATGAACTAGAAGCCTGGTGCATGAAAATTCATGCACTTGGGGGGTCCCTCAGCCTGGCCTGCACCCTCTCACAATCCAGGACCTCTCGGGTAAGGTCCTTAGGACTGGCTTGAGATCAGGGCCTATCGTGGATTTCCTTCCCTGGGCTGTAGGAAGCTGGCCCCATCCCCACTGCTGCCACTGCTTGCCATCTGTGCAGTGCTGCCCCCCACCCCTGCCACCAGTGGACTCCCACTGCAGGCAACAGGCCTGGGCCTCCCTCTTTCTTTGCTGGGGGGCAGGGCCAGCCCTGCGAGGGGCCATCTGCCTACCTGATCACCCCTAACCACTAGCCTGCCTACCTGATCACCCCTAATCGCTCTGCCTGTCTGCCTGATTGCCCCTAAATGCTTTCTTGGGGGCAGGGCCAGCCCAGTGAGGAGCTGTCTGCCTACCTGATCTCTCCTAACCGCTTGCCTGCCCACTTGATCACTGGCCTGCCTACTTGATCTCCCCTAACCACTTGATTGCCTACCTGATCACTCCTAACTACTCTGCCTGCCTACCTGATTGCCCCTAAGGCTTGCTTGTGAACGGGGCCAGCCCACCAAGGGGCCATCTGCCTACCTAATCTCCCCTAATCACTTGCCTGCCTCCCTGATCACCCTTCACCATTGGTCTGTCTACCTGATCACCCTCAGCTGATCACCCCTGACCACTCTGCCTGCCTGCCCAATTGCCCCTATCTGCTTGCTTAGGGCCAGGGCCAGCACTGACTTCCAGTTGGTCAGCCTCCGGTCGTTACTGGTCGTTACAACCCAGGGTTTTATATAGTAGAATGATTGGTTGGTCTTATAATGTCACTAGAAAGAAAGATGTTCTCACTTTCCCACTCAGAGTCAGAGAAAATAAGTGGGAACGTTTTGAGAGGCCTGGAGATAAAGTAGAATCCTTTGGGAAAGTTTCACTTTAAGGTTGGAGGTATAGAATGTTAGGGAAGATTACTAATTGTGATGTCAGCTATAGAAGGGTAGACATATGGATGGTTACACAGAAAAGGAAGTTCAGAGCAGTGTGAAGACACATGAAGAGAGAAGATCTTTTATTGAGTTTGGATCATGATCAAAACCAATGGATGGGTGAGAAATGATAGAAAAAAATTCTAAATTAGGTCAGACCTCAGAAAGTTTGAGAACTGGCAAAAATGATTTGAATTTGACTTGTTATACTACAAAACCTGAAAACAGAATATGGATATCAGTGAGGTCCAGGATGCCTAGTGTAAATGACTCTTACTTTATCACAGAAAATTGCCCAGAGTTTGGAGTTTGGTAGTCTCATTACCTGAGTGCAGTAACCACCATGGTGAAAAGCAGATTTCAAAGCATTACCAAAGTATAATAAAAAATAAATATCACTTTAAAGTTAATTAATTATGTTTTGTCATTTTAACTGCTTCAGCATTTATAGATCTGGGTAGAATAATGAAAGGCTTGTGAAAATAGGACATCAATGTCCAATGATCTTTCAAAATATATTAGTTATGTAGTCATTTTATTTACTATTCTCATTCAATAACATAGTGCCCTGTGAGCTAAACATCTATTCCATGGTAATAACAACATGGCATGCTACATGATTTAAAGGAGAAATTTGATTTTGTTAGAACTTAATTCAGTTTATTACTGCCACCCACTTAATCAATCAGAAAGTTAAGATAGTATTCAATAATTTGATCAATTAACTTTTTCTTAAAATACTATGCTAACAAATAACTATCAGTGCTAGTTAGGCCACAATTGTGGTAATGTCTTATGTTTCTCCAAACAGAGGAATTTAGTATTATTCCTTAAGCTTTCTTTATATTGATAACAATTTGGGGACTTGATGAGATAAAACTTGAGTGCATGTTATACATAACTGGAGGCCTGATGCATGACATTCATGCATGAGTAGGGTTCCTAGGCCTGGCCAGCGATCAGGGCCTTCCAGGAGCCAGCCAGCCTTCTTTGTTCTGAGCTGCCCCCTGGTGGTCAGCACATATCATAGCGAGAGATTTTACTCCCAGTCTCCCGGTCAACTCTCAAGGGGACACTGCAAATATAATTTTTATCCAACAAAATATTTTTACATGTAATTATTGCCATTACACTTGAGTTTCAAGTCTTGTTGTCTTAGGGTTTTATTTTTACCTCTTTGACACATTTGCAATTCAATCTATAATATGCTATGGAGATTTTATTTTTATATTTTTGCTAAAATGTTTACAATGTGTCTTAAGCGATGTTCATGTAATGATCTATCCTTTTATGTTGATTATTGATGGTCTTTTTAATCAATTATTAAATTCCTAGGCTCTGTATCACAGATATATGTTCATTTTACAATAATTTTTTATCTCTGCTTATGCTAGTTCACTCTGTTAATTATTATAGTTTTATGTTACAATATAATGTGGGAATAATTTCCTGCTGTTAGTCTCATTGTAAAATTATTTTATCTCTTCCTACAGTTGAAATTTAGAATAGTTTTGACATATTTAAAGAAAAAAATCTTACTCAAGTTTTTATTGTAATTTTACTAAATATATGTGGCAATTTGGAAATGTTTGGTATCCTTGCAATTAGTTTTGTTTCAGAAATAATATTTTTATGTTTTTAAGTCTTATTTTATGTCTATCAATACTATTTTGTACTTTTTATCATAATATACCACCTTCCCAGGCTCTTGCTAAGGAATACCTTGTTGTTGTTATTTGTACCTAGAATAGGACTATTCTAGAAACATTTTTTTTTTTTTACTATACTAAAGATTGCAGAGTTAAAGATATGAAGGGTATATTATTTATTCCTGTTTCTACTAGAGGTCTCAGAAAGAATCAAACAACGCATTTGTGCCTACATTAGAATGTTATATTGCTGATTATACTACAGTGGTTCATTGGTTTTCTGAGGAAGTATTTTACATTTTTTTCTGCAGCAGTGATTTCATTTTAAAAAATATAAATATTGCCGAAACCGGTTTGGCTCAGTGGATAGAGCGTCGGCCTGCAGACTGAGAGGTCCCGGGTTCAATTCCGGTCAAGGGCATGTACATTCGTTGCGGGCACATCCCCAGTGGGGGGTGTGCAGGAGGCAGCTGGTTGATGTTTCTTTCTCATCAATGTTTCTAGCTCTCTATTCCTCTCCCTTTCTCTCTGTGGAAAATCAATAAATGCCCTGACCCTCGGGGCAACAACGGAGGTACGCAGGAACCACCTAAGAGAATGAAACAAACAAGGAACGCGGAAGAACGGAGGCAAGACAGGTTCTGATCAAGCCTCAAACTTTATTTTTTGAAATGGCTGTATATATACAGCAGAAACAAAGGGGGGCAGGGTTGCCTATGCAGAGGGGTCTTTGGCAGTGCATAATTGGTTTAGGCACTGAGTGACAAGGTGGTAAGGTATCTGGCAACACAGGATTGGCTAACTGCCAGGGCGGCGTAACATTCCAAGGTGTAACATTCCAAGGCTGGGCTAGCTATGGGTGAGGATCAGGAAGGGGAAATTGCAAAAATGCTAAGTGGCAGGTTAATCTTAGCTTCTGGCCAAACCCTCAGGGCACCAAATAACTTCTGCTAGAAGGAACTTAATTCTATTTCCTTAAGGCGGAGTTGCTTGTCTCAACTCTGATGGCTCCCAACAAATAAAATATATTAAAAATAAATAAATAAATATATAAATGTACTCTAAAGTTAATGGGAAGATGAAAAAAATTCTTAAAGAGGAACAGAACATGTCTTTGACACTAATTGACTGGATATAATTTCTTGATGTGATAGTAATATATCTTGTACTATGTCCTGGCTACATTTAGAGTAAGGTACTGGAGACAAAAAGAGGGTCATACCAATTGAGTAGAATGTAGTTGCCATAAATGTAGCGATCAGTCTAGTGGAAAACACAAATAGACACAGTGTACAGTGTTTTTCATAGCAGTAATACAAATTGCTCTGGGATTATAAAGGGAAGTGTTATTTTTCTGCAAGAGAGTTATCTTTCATATGATTTAATATTTTAACTGGGTTTTTAAGGTTGAGTTGAAATGTAACTGGCTGAACCCAACACAAATGAGAATTAAAAGTAGACAGCATTAAAGTATTCATTTGTTCAATAAATATGTATTGAGTGCTTACTATGTCTTCTAGGCACTATTATAAGCATTGGAGGTATAGCAGTGCCAAATACTGGCAAAACCCAAGCCCAAATTAAGCTCATATTATGGTAATGGTGACTTACAGTAAAAAAAATGAATATATCTACATTAATAAAAGAGAAAAATGCAAATTGACCATACCTCCAATAAGCCCACAAACCATGCCCACTTGATGGCCTGCAACCATCACAGGCCCCTCACCCAGGTCGACCCATGCCTCAAGAGAACCCCCACCCTGATCCAGAACACCCTTCAGGGCAAACCAGCAGGACCCCACCCATGCACCAGGCCTCTATCCTATCTAATAAAAGAGTAATATACAGATTGACCATCACTCCAACACACAAGATGGCTGCCCCCATGTGGTCAAAGATCCTGCCCCCCATGTGGACACAAGATAGCAACCACAAGATGGCCAGCAGGGAGGGCAGTTGGGAGGGACCAGGTATGCAATGGAGGGAGTTGTGGGTGATCAGGCCAGCACGGGATGGCAGTTAGGAGTGACCAGGCCAGCGGAGGAGGGAAGTTGGAGGTGACCAGGCCTGCAGAGAAGGGCAGTGGGGAGGACCCAGGCCTGCAGGGGAGAGCAGTTTGGAGGGACCAGGCCTGCAGGGGGAGGGCAGTTGGAGGTGACCAGGCCTACACGAGAGCAGTTAGGCATCAATCAGGCTGGCAGGCAGAAGTGGTTAGGGGCAATCAGGAAGGCAGGCAGGTGAGGAGTTGGGAGCCAGCAGTCCTGGATTGTGAGAGAGATGTCCGACTGCCCATTTAGGCCCGATCCCAATAGGAATATGAAGGAAAGGCTGACACAGGAGCAAGCTTAGGGGCATATTCACAGAATAGTCAACAAATCAATGTAGCCTTTAAATACACCAGTAGCACTCCTCTTGCAAGATTTCTTTCAGCATGGGCAATTTTACCTAAAAAAAATCTGTGATTCGCTAAGTTTCTACTGAAGGAGGAGTGCAAAGCAGCAGAATAATAGATGTAAGTGGCTAGCTAAGGTGAAAATTCTTTCCAGTCATTGGTGATGGTTAGAAAGTTGAGAAAGAAAAATGAGCATTTCTAAGATATTGGCTTTTACCGATTATTACTATAAAAGTGTGTTCAGCTACCAAATGAAAGCCCCTGTTGATAGGCCAGACTTTAATCCTAAGAAGGACTCAACAGCTTACTTGCATATCAGTATAAATATAATGAGGACTTAATGCTAATATGTTAAGTGGAAGCTTTCTCTAGTTTCCATAAGCTTGTGGCACCTGTTAATCCCATCACCAAGTACCTCCACTTGATGTTGGATCTACAAAGAGGAGATGACATTTATGCACTGAACTCAAGGAATAGTTTAGCACTTTCCACTTCGAGTTAACAGTTCCTCCTAAAGAGAAACTAAAAATATGAAAGGAAAAACAATGGAAACTGATTAGATCTTACAGCATACTTTAGCACCCAGGCTCTGTATCAAACAGATTTTTTTTCCTTTGCTCCATTGGAAAAATATTTAAGAATTACATTGTTACAAGTAGAAATATAAGATACATTTTTTGCCATAGTCATTCTTTTCTCTTTTTTTACTGTTTAACTTTGATATTTACAGATCTGATTGTATGGAAGCCTCTGGAATCAGAGCAATGTAAGAAGCAGTATACAGTGAAGGAGAGGTGTCAGTACAGGAGGTAGACAGTTCAGAGCCAAGGCTAGACAATGTCACTGTGCTGCCCATGTAGCTTACCAGGTCTGCAATATATACAATTGACTCTTATCAGAACCATGACATCACAGCACCCCTTCAAGTTTCTCTTCAGTTCCAATGACTCCAAAGACTTATCAATATCCCCCCAAATAATTCACCCACTGACGTATACAACTTTAACTTTCAGTTGTCAGATATGAATAATGAAAACCAGGAAGACCATTCTCAACAAACTGTCTCAAGTTATAGTCTTCAGAGCTCACTTGCATGCATGATGAAATGGTGTGTAGTGTGGGATCCCTTAACACGACCCGCGTGGTTCAGGGCCTACTCAGGGTCCTGTTTCTGGAGAAGGCCACACACTAAAATGAAGAGAGAGACTGGAAAAGAGTTAATTTGGGAGCATGGGGGCCAGGCGGGAAGTCTACCTCTAGTGGGAAGACTAACCCCTGCTCCGGCCTTTTACCATTCCTTTTATTGAGATTCTGAGACAAAGACATCTCTTAGGCAGGGAAGTTCCAACAACAGAAAATCAACAAGAATTTACATATGATTAATAAATTAAAGTTGCCTCAACCACCACTGTCTCAACTAGACAATGAGTTAATAGCTCCGACCATTCAGAGCCATCAAGGTTGGCCAGCTCTTTTTGCATTTTATTACCAGTGACAATGTTAGGTTTTGGTTCCCCGCAGTGTAGAACAGCCAACTCCTATCCAATGACACAAGTAAGAAGGGCCCAGAAAGAGGAGAAATTTTGCAAGAAATGGATAAAAATTAGACCACGTGTAGGGAAAAGAATACCAATTTGAAAAGCACCACAAATGATTTCAGATCCAATGCCTGAGATAAAAAGAACAACTTCCATTAACCTGCATATACAATTTGAAAACCATGGGTTACCAACAGTGTCCATCTGCGGCCATATAGGACAGGGTTATTCACTTATTGGCACTGAAGGACTACAAGAAACCTGAACTCCTTGTTCGACTTCAGAAAGATGGAATCCAAAAAAGGGACAGAACTCCCTTGGAAAAATTCTGCACCAAGTAGCCAATCTGAATACACAGGATTTTTCATACACCTTAAAGGATAATATTTTTAAAGAGCTCTAAGGAGACTGGCCTAGGTACAATGAAATAGAAAGGAAGTTCTTAGAGTCAGTGCTTTCCAAAAAAGTAGGTCTATTTCAGAATGTCCCAGGCACCAATTACCCAGATTCTTCTATAAGTTCTAGTACAGATGAAATGTCATCTTCTCAGGAACAGCTTTACAATTCAGCTGTTATTAATCCTTTTAGGAAAAAGAAAGTTAGAATAGCTCACATGAAATCTGCACTACAGTCATCATTTAATGGTTATTTCAATAATAGCAGTAAAAAATTTGCTGTGGATCTCCCATCACCCTCTGAAGCTACTGTCAATCCCATTATTTCACCACTATCTGTAATCCACTTTCCTAGTTCAAATCCTTCTCAGCCTATGCATTCCAACAGCAAGTCCTGCAACACTGCAGATCAAGGGAGTCAAGATCCATATGTTGTCAGCTTTAGTCAAAATAAGATCTGTGAGAACCAGTGCGATAAACATACTTTTTGGAAAACATTAGCCACTATTTCAATTCAAATAGAGTTTCCAAACTTCATGGAAAATAAACATTTGATGTCTAATAAGTTTGAATATAAAATTATGGAACACAAAGTAAAAAACTGTGAAAGAAAAAAGCCACATGCTAACAGGTTAACAAGCTCAGGGAAGGCCTGCGTGGCAGTCTTGTAAACCTAGAGACCTAAGATAACCACAAAAGATGGTTTGAAAATTAAATATCTAACAGGTTATAGTAGGTAGTCATGTCCCAGATATTTTCCCAGACAAAGATCAACTTTTATCTTTTTACTGAGCCCATTTGCCTTTTTGCCTCTAAGATAACTTATCTGTGAGATGTCTGGGTAACTTGAAACTTCCCTTTTTCTGGAGCCCCTGGGGAACAACCAAATGTGGTGGGAGCCAGGCCAGATGCCTCAAATTCCTTCTTTATCATGTTAATTGTTCCTGCACTCACCTGAGTACACCTCCATCATTTTACTTTTTATCCAATCCCAGGACTTTCCCATCGCTTTGCTTTCTCCCGCCTCCTTACTCCATCACCAATGAATTTCATGTAACCCACCTATATCCCTCCTTTGATTTAAGTGTATAAATAGAGAAATGTAACCCGCCATTCTTCGGAGCATTATCTCAATCCATTGAGGTTCTGCTTCCCGGCAATTGTCGACAGTAAGGCTCAAATAAACTCTTTAAAAAATTCTTTATAGGTTTCAATGGCTTTTTTCGTTAACATAACCGAAAGTATGATATTGAGGTGATGGAGAAACAGAAGACAGATTCTGAAAGACAAGGTGAAGGTGCAAATCCATACTCCTGTGAAGAAGTTGAACAGGTTAACACTGACTCTGGGAACACTTGTTCAACATCTGGGCTACAGGACTATTTGATGAACTATGTCACTATAGTTTCCTCTGAGCAATGTCAACATTATAAACAGGAATTTAAAGCAGAATATGATGAATACCAGGCCTTATATGACAAGATGCAGGCTTTATCTAGCATATTTACTAACCTTAATTCAAAAAGGAAGTACCTTCCTCCAGATTCAAAAGAATATGAGGAAATTACGAAAAAAAAAAAGTCACTAGAATATCATAAAATGAGACAGATTAATCCCAATTATTATGCAGAAAAATGTAGATATCAATATCATTATAAAAGCTGGCTCATATTAAGATATTAATAAAGGATTATGATGAGCAACAAGTACAGTAATAGACCAAGAACAGTATGAGACCAGAATAAATAAATATATTTATTTAAATTTCCAAATTACTTGATATAAGATTCTAAAGGGATGAAACCTATTTATTGAAACACTAAAAATTTATATTTTAAATTTTTTTCTTTTCTTATGTATATTTTTATTTTTATTTATGGTTATTTATATTTTATGTTTATGTATATTTATTTCTATTATTATTTACTTGTATTTAATTTTAACTTTATTGGACTTAAAAAAAAATCCTCACCTGAGGATATACTATATTTCTTAAATTTATTTTAGAGAGAGAGGGATAGCAAGAGAGAAAAATGTCTAAGAGAGAAACATCCATTGGTTGCCTCCTGTACACCCCCAAGCAGGGAATGAACCTGCAACCTAGGTATGTGCCCTGACAGGGAATTGAACATGCAATCTTTTATTTTATTTATTTTTTAAAAAAATATATTTTATTGATTTTTTTTACAGAGAGGAAGAGAGAGGGATAGAGAGTTAGAAACATCGATGAGAGAGAATCATCGATCAGCTGCCTCTTGCACACCACTTACTGGGGATGTGCCCGCAACCAAGGTACATGCCTTTGACCGGAATCGAACCCTGGACGTTTCAGTCTGCAGGCCGATGCTCCATCCACTGAGCCAAACTGGTTTTGGCGAACAGGCAATCTTTTAGTGTACAGGAAGTCATTCCAGTCAAATGAGCCACCATGCTAGCTAGGGTGCTTTTCTGTACTTTTTAAAATATATATATATATATATATATATATATATATATATATATATATATATATATATATTATTGATTTTTTTTTTACAGAGAGGAAGGGAGAGAGATAGAGAGCTAGAAACATCCACGAGAGAGAAATATCAACCAGCTGCCTCTTGCACACCCGCCACTGGGGTTGTGCCCACAACCAAGGTACATGCCCTTGACCAGAATTGAACCTGGGAGGCCAACACTCTATCCACTGAGCCAAACTGTTAGGGCCTTTTCTGTACTTTTGAAGCTGTTTTACCTGATGTTGTTTACTCCTCATCCCCTGAAATTTGTGTTTCACTTCCTTTTTAAAAAATATTGCAGCTACCATGTCGTTGAATCAAAATTGCTCTCATTGAAAAAAAAAACCACACCTATTATATAATAAGTGTTATGAAATATGTTTGGATAAACATAACCTCTTTCTTTTTACCTTTAATTCAAGCTCATCCTTAAAACTTAGGTATTTTTCTAAATACTATGATTCTTCAAATAGTACACATTTTCACTTAATCAAATTTGTTAAACTTGCATTAAACTATTATTTGTTTTTATTATAGGGTACCCAAGTTATATGTCAAACATACAAAAACTTTGTGGTAGTTTTCAAATTGTATTGTCTTCTTAAGGGCTGGTGTTTGAAACAGAAGCATTATTTTACAAATCTAAGTTTTTAAATGTTTCCCAAAGTTTGAGTACTGTTTTTAATAAACAGTTGTTTCCATCATTTTAAAGAAAAGTGGTGCATACCTAAGAATAACACTTATGTACTAAAAAAAAAAAAAAAAGGAAGCCTAATAATAATATGAACACTTATGAACTTACCAACTAATTTAGTAATTAAAAGATTCTCAGTACCATTGCAGCTACCTTTGTTTTCCTCTCTGTGCTATGCGGTTGCCTCACCTAAGGTGGTAAACAGGCCCCCAAATTTATTTGTATTCTTTCCTTGCTTTTTTTTTTTAAGTCAATCAATCATTTTATTTTTTCAATTTTATCTTTCAATTACAGTTGACATTCAATATTATTTTGCAGAAGTTTCAGGTGTATACATAGTGGTTACACAATCATATACTTTACAAACTAATACCAGCAATATTTTAAGTACCCATCTGGCACCATACAAAGTTATTATGTCCCTAGCCAGTTTGCCTCAGTGAATAGAGGGTAGATCTGCAGACAGAGGGGTCCTGGGCTCAAATCCAGTCAAGGGCATATGCCCAGGTTGTGGGCTCGATCCCCAGTGGGGAGCATGCAGGAGGCAGCTAATCGACAATTCTCTCTCCTCATTGATATTCCTTTCTCTCTCTCCCTCTCCCTCTCTGAAGTCAATAAAAATACATATCTTTAAATAACAAAGTTATTACAAGATTATTCACTTTATTCCCTATGGTGTACTTTATATCCCCATGACTATCTTGTAATTGTCAATTTGTATTTCTAAATCTAAATCTCTACACATTTTCCACCTAGTTCCCTAACATCCCTCCCCTCTGGCAACCATCAAACTGTCCCCTGTGTCTACAACTGTAAATTTTGTTCATTCCTTTATTTTCTTCTTTTGATTCCACATATAAGTGAAATAACACAGTATTTGTCTTTTTCTGCCTACCTTATCTCACATAGCACAATAACCTCTAGATCCATCCATGTTGTTGCAAATGGTAGGATTTCATCCTTTTATATGGCTGAGTAATATTCTGTTGTATATTTGTACCACAACTTTTAAAATCTACTCATATCTGAAGAAGCCCAAAACACTAATTTGAAAGGATACATGTATCTCTATGCTTATTGCAGCATTAACTACCCTAGGCAAGATATGGAAATAAGCCATTGTCCCTTGCTTTTTAAAAATACTTTGACTCTCTATATATGCATAATTGAACAGTTCCATTTTTAGTCTTTATAAAAATGAAGTTATAGTTGGATCATTATTTTGCTTTTTTTTGGTCAATCTTATACTTTATGATTTAGTTATGCTGATATGTAAAGTTGTACATGTGCATTTTCTCACTTACATATTGGGTTATCAGATGACCTCAACATAATTTAGTTATCCATTGTCTTGTTTTTAGAGATTGTTTTTTTTCTCTCTCTCTCTTTTTAATTATTACAATGTTTCTGTGAACATTTCATACAATTTATCCCTTTCCATCATTTGTGCTCTTATTTTCATGATTTTTTTTATTCTTTATTTTAAACCCCACAGGAATTTATTGTTTTGTATTGTCAATATTTACTTATATTTGCATGCATTTTCTATTGCTTTTAAGACTTTAATCAATGTTGTTATTTCTGACTGAGATGATTTTTATTTTCTTGAAAAGTTCCCTTTTTTCTTTTATCTGAATCCTCTCAGTTTTTTTAGTGTGCATATGCTCTTAATTGATCTTTACTTTTTAAGAACATGTTAACTAGATACAGATTTTTAAGTTGATGGTTATTTTCATTGGCTATCTATCTATCTATCTATCTATCTATCTATCTATCTATCTAAAAGGTTAATATGCTAAGTGTCTGACTGTCAAACCTGTCATTATGACGTGTGCTGACCCCCAAGGGTCAGATGCTCAAAGTAGGAGCTGCCAAGCTGCACTGACTTGGCAGCGGCCATTCTTGGGTGATACACCCCAATACCAGAGAGGAGGGAGCCTGACTCCTCATGGGGCCACACAATTCCACCTTCAGCCATGGGTTATGTTGTTGCTGGGGCACTGTGGGCCCCAAATCTGGTTTACTGCACACTTGCATTTGCATTTCACACCCTGTAAGACAGCAAATTTGCAGAGTACCCTCTCACACTCCGGAAACCCTGGAGGGATGTCGGAGAGCTGGTTTCAGCCAGATCCTTAGAGGCCAGGCCAAGGGACCCCACCTGCTGGAGGGATTTCGTTCACTCTGCAGATGCCAGGGAGAGACCATGGGAGGTTGGCTCCAGGGCATGTCTGGCTCCTCTCACCCAGTTCTGCCCCACTGGCCACCTTCAAATTAATTTCCTTTCAATGTGCATGAATCCATGCACTAGGTCACTAGTATAAAAATATAATTCCACTTTGCTTGGTGATTTCATTCTTGTTGAGGCATTAACTGTCAGTCTTATTGTTCCTCCTTTGAGGAACCCCCAGTGCATGAGTTTTCATGCATAAAACTGGACAGGGGTTGGCGGGCACACTCTGCAGCCAGACCACCGCTTTCATGTGTCCTTTTTATCTGTTTTAGGTTTTTTTTTTCTTGTTATCTTTGCTTTTCAGTAGAGTTATTGAAATATACCTAGTTGTGGTTTGAGGTAGCCCATTAGGCTTGCAAAATGACCTGCTAATATTTCTGTTAATATTGTTTCTCCCTTATTCTTTCCCATTTTGTTTTCATTTGTCTTATGTCTCTTATGAATATTTCTGTAATCTCTTTTTTCACTCCATGTTTCAATCTGTGTATTTTCTGACCATATTTGGTCAGAGGAAATATTTTAAAATAAATTAATTATGCTGTAATAATTCAGACTACAGGTGTATAGACTTAAAATGAGAGATGGATATGTTGGAATAAAAATACAACTAGGAAATGTTCACAGATGATATTACACCAAAGAAATGGAATTAAAATTCACTGGCCTTTATCTCTGTTACTTTTATAAATACTATTTTTGAAATGTGAAGAACATTAAACTAAAATTAAGTAATAAAGACTAATACCTACATGAAGAAATATTAGATTCTGCACAGGGAAATTAATAGATATAATTTTCTGTAACTTACAGAATTATTGGATTTGTTCCAACTTAGTAATTAGCTCAGTCTCTTCTATATTGCTTTTAAATTAATTCAATTCATTATTTTAATGCTAGATATTGACTAATATAGTGTAGAGAAGAGACCATCTGTATGGACTGTGAACAAAAGCACTTATGTAACCTCAGATAAGAAATTAAAAATTTTGTCCCTAGGTTTTTCATTTGTATGAGAATAATAGTCTCTATCTCATAGAGTCATTCTCAGGGTTTAGTAATAATGAATCTATCTATTTTCTATTTATCACCTATCTATCTATCATCTATCATCATCTATCTTTCAATCATATAGGTAACTTGCTAGTTACCTGTATTATTACATAGACAAGTGCTTGATGTTTAATGTTCACTTACTGAATTGTAATTATTTACTTTTATTAATCTACTAGAGTCCCAATGCATGAAAACTCATGCACTGGGGGTTCCCTCAGCCCCACCTGCCCCCTCTCACAGTCTGGGAGCCCTCAGGGGTGTGAGACAACCCAGTGATCAGGGGAAGATTATCCCCATCACACCTCTGCTGGTTACCTGATGCTTGCCTGCCCCTTGGGTTAAGGCTGGGCAGCCTCTATCCAAGGTTTGCCTGCGCCTCAGGCTGGCCCTGGGCAGTTGGGGGGCTGAGGGCAGGTCTGGCCACACTATGCACCTGCCGTGCCCCTGGCTGGGCTGAAAGGACTGTGGGACTCCAGCAGCAGGCACAAGGAGCGGTGGTCTGGCTGCAGAGTGTACCCGCCAACCCCTGTCCAGGGGCTGAAAGCACTGGGGGTTTCCAGCAGAGCTGAGGGGGCTGGTTGCCACCATCTTGTGGCTATGGGTGCCACCAGAGACAAACATTCTGTTTCTTTACTAAATTTTCTCAGGTAAGTCACATGCCCTGTCTCTTATCATACTCTTCTGAAATTGGTTTTAAATATATATATTTTTAATAAATAATTTTTAAAAATATATATTTTATTGATTTTGTACAGAGAGGAAGGGAGAGAGATAGAGAGTTAGAATCATCGATGAGAGAGAGTCATCGATTAGCTGCCTCTTGCACACTCCCTACTGGGGATATGCCTGCAACCAAGGTACATGCCCTTGACCAGAATCGAACCCGGGACCTTCCAGTCCCCAAGCCAACGCTCTATCCATTAAGCCAAACCGGCCTCGGCTATTTTTAATAAATAATTTTGAACTGCATTGAATACCTTGATACTCTTCCATGAATGAAGTTCATTATATTGAGCTTATTGGTAAAGAGTATTTGAGATTAAAATCTTTTATAGATGAGAAGACTAAAACCTAAAGAAATAAAGTGATTTGTTTAACTTAAGGTTTCTTAATCTCAACACTATTGACATTTTGAGCTGGGCAATTCTGTGTCGTGAGGGAGGGGTTGTCCTGCACATTGTGAAATGCTTAGCAGCATCTCTGGCCTCTATTCATGAGATCCCGATACCAAACCCACAGGCATGACTATGAAAAATGTTTCCAGCTATTTGCTTTCATCACTCATTGAAAGTGTCCCCTAGGGGTCAAAATAAGCACCAGTTGAGAACCACTAGCCTAAGTCTCATAGGAAGATAGTGGCAAGAGTTAGAAATGGAGTCTAGACCTCCTAACTCATACTCTGGTGGTATTCTTATTCAGATATACTGCTTTGTACATTAATCGGTACTTTGAGTGAGGGTAGATATCAGGTTAGCACTGTTAGGTTGCCAAGAGAAAGTCTTCTCTGGAGTTTAGTCTATTGCATTCCTGTGTTATATTTCTCACAATACCATAATTAAAACATGTAAATAGAAAGAGGCCAAGTTGACAAATATGAGTGATTTATTGAAAAGATACTGATTATCACAATTACTAAAGGGTTGTGTGGTGTCTCATTAATAATTAATATAATTAGCACTATGTCTGAAAAAATTAGGCATTATAACAAATACTTATTTCAGTAATCAGAATTCAAATTCAATAACTACTTCATGAATACCTTCAAGTGATAAAATTGACATCAATAGTCAAATACCTTCATAAAACATACACAAACAAATATGTAATACCTTAATCAATAAAGAAAAAACATACACAAATATATATTCTAATGATATAAAGACAAGTTTTACAGAGGACCTGTGTATCCAGGAGATGAGACTATGACACTATATACAGTATGACAACTATAAGCTGAGACATTATATACCATAATTTATAAAGACTGAATGATGTGTTAAATTAATATTTATTCAAATGGAAATACTTTTGTTACATAATAATTTAAAAGTAAGCATTAATACAGTATTTATGATATAATTCATTTTTATAAAATGCAAGCAGAATGAGAGTGGTAAGGATATGTTAAGGATAATGGCTTTTCTTTAAAATTTTCTTCCCTCTGCTATGTTTTCTAAGTTATTTATAATATATTAATTTTTATTAAAAACATAAGGTGTTTTTTTAAAGAGAAATGAAATGTGCCAGTCAGGAGGATGGAATTCCAATTTCAAATATAGTGGTCATAGAAAAGCTCACTGAAAAGTTGGCATTTAAGTAAGACTTAAAAAAGACAAGTGAGTATGTCATGCAGATATATGTAGAAGTGACATTCTTGGGCATAGGAAAAGCAAATATAACAACTGCAAAAAAAAAAAAATAAGTTTCTGAAATACTTGAATAGCACCAAACCGGTTAGGGCAGGAATCACTTTTAGCATTCATTCCAGTGGTGCCTTTCAGGAGGTTAGTATGCAGCATCTTCACTTTTTCACATTTCACTGCTTCTGAAATGCTGTCAAATGCTGTCACAGGCTAACTGCTTTTTTTTTTTTTTTTTTTAAATCCAAATCAACAGTAGTTTTTCTACCTCTTCAATTGCCCGTGATCATTGTTCCTTTCATGCCCTTAGCAACAATAGCACTCTTGATTTCAAAATTGTGCTAATCATCCATTTTGCCAACAACAAAAGCAAAAAATTAAATTTAAAAAAACCACAAAAATATTCACAGCACAATTTTCTGAGATGTTAGCAACTCCATATTTATCAGTAAACTGACTGACATTCTCTCCTTTATTTGTGACCTGAGAATCTTTTTGCCATGCTAATGTAACAAAATGAAAAGGTTTTCAGGTCAAAAATTGAAGTTTTGTTCAAAGACCTAGACATTTTTTCCTTGAACAACTTGGTTGAGAACCAAATTGTTCCAGTTGGGAGACATTGGAGAACTGAGTTTTGACTGTATTTAGAGTAATGTTATTAACATATATAGATTTTATTGATAACCAAGGACAATTAGTGTGCCTCAGCCAACATATATTTCATATTGAGCCTTTCCCTGCCTGATTTCTTTCCATGACAGATCCTTTGGTTCCACAGCTATTCAAATTATTTCTAAAGGACTTAACACATCATTAGAGATTACAATTCTCTCTTGAGCAAAATCCATTTAACTAAGGAATGATTTGCTCCCAGATTAGCACAACATTAATATTTTTAAATATTGACTAAAAATGTCAGCCGTTTACATTTTAAAAGAACATATTCACAATTACCAAAATGATGAGGTGATAAACCAAGCTGTGGTTGGTCTCTTGTTATTTTACACAAAGAAAATAGAATTTTAAAAAATAGAAATGGAAAACATTTTCTTGCTATTAGTTTACTTAATATGCTCTACTTAATTTGAATTGGGATTAATCAGTTATCAGACATCATTTTTCTAACATCCTCCTACAATTTCAATCTTTAAAGATATGAACTAACATTTTAGTTTCTGAAGATGCTTATAAAATTAGTCATTTATAAGACAATATGTCAGATAACACAATATTCAAATATTAATAGTTAAAAAACCTTTATAAAATAAATTAAAACCTGAATTGTCCAGTGATATTGTTAAGCTTAGAAATTGTGTGTTTTTTAAAAAAAAATTTTTACTTTTTTTCCCAAGCCGCAACCCATTCCCTCTGGTAACCAACATGCTATTATTTGTATCTATGAATTTCAGTTTTGTGTCCCACATGAGTGAAATCTAGCTTTTTGTGAATAATTTCCCTTGGCATAATATTCTCAAGGTCTATTCATTACAGTTTGTCAACATGTAAAAAATTAATTCAAAATGAATCAAAGACCTAACTATAAGACCCAAAAGAAGTTACACAGAAGAAAATATAGGTACCAAACTTATGGACCTTGGTTGTGGAGAACTTTTTATATAACTTGACCCCAAAGACAAGGGAAGTAAAGGCAAACATGAATGAATGGGCCTAGTTGGCATAGCTCAGTGGTTGAGCATTAATCTGTAAACCAGGATGTTATGGTTCAATTTCTGGTCAGGGTACATGGCAGATTTGCAGGCTTGATCCCTGGTGGGGAGCATGAAGGAGGCAACCAATCAATGATTCTCTTCATCATTGATTTTTCTATCTCCATCTCTCTTCCTCTCTGAAATCAATAAAAATATATTTTATAAAAACTTGAATGGGCCCTTACTGGTTTGGCTCAGTGGCTAGAGTGTCAGCCTGCAGACTCAAGGGTCCCAGGTTAGATTCCAGTCAAGGACATGTACTTTGATTGCGGGAACATACCCAGTAGGGACTGTGCAGGAGGCAGCTGATTGATGTTTCTCTCTCATGATGTTTCTAACTCTATCCCTCTCCCTTCCTCTCTATAAAAAAATCAATAAAATATATTCTTAAAAAATTTGAATGGGACTATATCAATCTAAAAAGCTTCTGCATGGCAAAGAAATGTACAAGAAAACAAAGAGGCAGCCAAACAGATGGGTGATGATATTTACAAACAGTATCTCCAACAAAAGTTTTATTTCCAAAATGTATAAAGAACTCATAAAACTCAACACCAAACAAACAACCCTATCAAAAATGGGCAAAGGACCTGAAAATATACCTTTCCCAAAGAAGACATAAGAACAGCCAATAGATATATGCAAAGATGTTCAGCTTTATTGGCAAATAGGGAAATGCAAATCAAAACTACAATGAGATAACACCTCCCACCTCTCAGAGTGACCATTATCAACAATATAAGCAATAAGTGTTGGAAAGGTTGTGGGAAAAAGGAAACCCTCATTCACTGCTAGTGGGAATATAGACTGATATAACCACTATGGAAAGTAGTCTTGTGATTCCTCAAAAATTAAGAAGAGAGCTCCCGCATGACCCAGCAATTCATCTCCTGGGAAGATATCTAAAAAACTAGAAATCATGTATTCACAAAAATATATGTAGCCCTATGTTCATTGCAGCATTATTTGTGGTGGCTGAGACATGGAAACAATTGAAGTATCCTTTAATAGAGGACTACATAAAGAAGTGTTACCTATATACAAGGTACCCATTCCTCTATTGTTAGACTTTTTAGATTATTCCCTCATTTGAATGTATAACAGATGTGGAATAAAATACTTGGAAATGTCTTATATGTATTTGTAAAAGTTTCTGTGTGCCATATATCCTGGAATGTAATTGCCAGAAGGAGGATATGTGCTTCTTCACTATTACTAGGTATCAGCAAATTGTTCTCTAGAGTAGTTTCAATATATAGCCTCATTAAAACATGAATTACAATTTCCTTACATTTGTACTTTAAATTATTATTGTGAGATGCTGTACTTTTTGCCAATCCAACAGATATGAATATATCTCTCAGTATTGTTTCAATCTGTATTTTTTAATAATAAACTTTGAGCATGTTTTTATTTTTAATGGCAATTCAGGATTTCTCTGTGACTTTCCTATCTCCCACTTTGCTCTTCTTTCTCAATATTTCTGGGGATATCTGGTATATTTTGTGGTTCCATATATATTTTTGGAATATTTCTTCTAGTTCTATGTAATATACCACTGGCATATTGATAAGAATTGCAGTTGACTCCTCAGCAGGGCATGAGATCATCAGGACCTGGTGTCACGGAGTCCAGAAGATGGGGCTATTGCATCCCCCAGGCTGATGCTATAAGGAGGAGAGTGCTCCACCTAAGAAAGATGATGTCTGTGATATGGGAGTGTCTCAGCACAAGAACTGTATTAGC
Source organism: Pipistrellus hanaki (assembly GCF_964339955.1). Taxonomy (NCBI): domain Eukaryota; kingdom Metazoa; phylum Chordata; class Mammalia; order Chiroptera; family Vespertilionidae; genus Pipistrellus; species Pipistrellus hanaki. The sequence continues at coordinate 15,357,683 of NC_140524.1, read as the reverse complement.
TATCCTATCAGCTCTCTTCCCAGAGATACAAGAAAACCTAGTCTCTCACCACAGTACTCTCATCCACTGTGCCCTCCCTCTGCCAGAGCCCATAGTGAGGAGATTTTGTTTGCTAGATGATGTCTTGGTTTCTAACAGACTCATGTCTCTCCCTGGTGGTCAGGATTCCCAATGGTTTTCACAGTTAGATGTTATGGGGACTCCTTTTCCCAACTCTGTTTCTGGCTTTTGGAGGCCAGGATGTGGTTAAGATCCCACACTCCTCAGGGGTAATCTTTATAGCTGAGTTGTCTCTGGTATCTTATTGAGCCACTCATGAAAGTATGTCCAGCCCTTTTCATGCCTTTGCCTTTCTAGTAGTTTCAATGTGGCTTCTTCTGTAAATCTTTGGTTAAAAGACTGTTCAGCTAATCTTCATTTGGTTTTCCAGGTTGATGTTATATGCTTTATCTGTAATTCCAGTTTTTCACTGTGAGGAGGTAAGTGTAACTTCTACCTATTTCACTGACAGCTTGGATCTCTCTATGTGTGTATATTTAGGTAGTAATATATTGTTGTTCTTATTATTTGCAAATATGATCTCCTACTCTGTGATTTATTACTTTATAATAACATCAACTGATAAAAATACTCTAAAATTCTAATGCAATGTAATATAATGTATTAATATTTCCTTTTATGATTGTATATTTAGTATATTATCTAAAATTATTCTCTACTGTGAAACAATAAATATCAAGATATTACCCTATATTTTCTTCTAAGTGTCTCATAGTTTATGTTCATATTTATCTTTAATTATTTATAATTTATCTTCTATTTGATGTGAAGTAGTAATTTGATCTTATCTTCTCCCATATAGTCAATTATCCAAAACTCATTGAATAGTCCTTGCTTTTACTATTGATTTGAATGTTATTACAATGAACAAATTATCAAGTGTACATGAAGATTTCATTATTCTATTCCATGTTTTTGTTTTAATTCATTGAATAGATTTTCAACTGAAAGTATTAGAAAAGATAAATGTATATGATATAAACAAATTTTTCACATATAATAAGAATTCTGAATGTAGGTAACTGCTGGCATTGTTTCAACAATTCAACAATATTAGGGCTGGTGTCTCTATGATTTAGTTGTTCTTTTTCTCAGAGGTGGATAATGTCAGCCTTCAGATCCCAGTATCACTTTCAAAGCAGAGAGAAGTGGGAAAGGGTGGCCTCTGCCATATATTTCCTTAGGAAATATAAAGCCTAACCAGAAACCTTTGGCAGACTTCTCCTTATACTATTCTAGAGGCCTGGTGCATGAAATTCATGCATTGGTGTGGAGGGTGTCCCTTAGCCCAGCCTGTGCCCTTTCACAGTCTGGGATCCCTTAGGGAATGTTCAACTGTCAAATGGGGATTGGGCCTAAGGCAGCAGGTAGAGATCCCCTTGTAGTCTGTGACCCCCTACTCCTTACTTCCCACTTGCTTGCTCCTTACTGCTCAGATCACTGCTCCTAAGCAGCAGGCTCCATATCACTAAACTTGCTGCTCCTTAGCACTGCCGCGGATGCGGGAGAGGCTCCCACCACCACTGTTGCACTTGTCAGCAGTGAACCTGGCTTCTGGCTGAGCAGTTCTCCCTCTGTGGGAATGCAATGACCACCAGGGGATAGCTCTGCATTGAGTATCTGCCCCTGGTGATCAGTGTGTATTATAGCAACCAGTTATTCCAGTTATTCTGCCATAAAGGTTGTTTAGGTTTTTATTATATAGACTAGAGACCCGGTGCATGAAATTCATGCATGGAAGAGGGTTCCTTCTGCCCAACCTGCACCCTCTCCAGTTGAGGACCCCTTGGGATTGGCCCTAAACTGGCAGTCGGACATCCCTCTTGCAATCTGGGACCACTGGCTCCTAACTACTCACCTGCCTGCCTGCTCGATCACCCCTAACTTCCTCTGCCTGCAAGCTGGATCACCCCTAACTGCCCTTCCCTGCCGGCCTGGTTGTCCCCAACTGCCCTTCTCTGATGGCCTGATCTTGCCTACAATGGCCCTCCCCTGCCAGCCTGATCTCAACCCCAATTGCCTTCCCCTGCCAGCCTGATCTCACCCCCAACTAACCTCCCCTGCAGGCCAATTTGGCTCTGATTAGTCAGTTTCTATGCCAGTGAGCATCAAAAGCTCTGCCTGCTTGGCAGCCATTGGCTCCCCACAGCACCCAGATTTGGTTCTGATTGGTCAGTTCCTCTGCCAGTCAGTGTCTCTGGGCCTATCAATGGGACCTGATCAGAAAGGAGGGGCTAATCAGAAGCCCCATGGAGGCCTGGAGAGAAATGGAGGTGTGGCTGCTGGCCTGACTGAGAGAAAGAGAGAAGCATGTGCTGATCAAAAGCTGTCTCAGAGGCAATAGATCAGTCCCTACTTCTCTCTTCAGGCCTCTCTCTGATCTTGATTCACAGCCCCCCTCAGCAGTCAGTGACTGCAGGACTGACTTCAAGTTGGTTGAGCCTTGGTTATTACTGGTCGTTACAACCCAGGGTTCTATATATTAGGATTATTGACTAAAACAGAATTACATGTTTAACCCATGCTGTAATAAGGCAATCTGGGAAAGAGTATATTTGAATTTTCTAATCCAATGTCTACTGAGAAAACATGACTGAGCATACAAGTATGTAATGCCATGTTAAATCTGTCCCATTTTTCCACATGCATGATTCAAACAGACTGACCAAGTTCAAAGAGAAGACTAGGGTGGAGTGGGGTGGAGTGATTAACTGAGTAATTTATATGCATACATGCATAACCCATGACACAGACAAAAGTGTGGTGAAGTCCTGGGAGGGGCAGATGAAGGGTGAATAGGGTCAATTGGGAAAAAACAAAAGGGACATCTGTAATACTCTCAATAATAAAGATACATTAAAAAATTAAATAAACTGGCCGGGACCGGTTTGGCTCAATGGATAGAGCGTCGGCTTGGGGACTAAAGGGTCCCGGGTTCGATTCCGGTCAAGGGCATGTACCTTGGTTGCGGGCAGATCCCCGGTAGGGGGTGTGCAAGAGGCAGCTGATCGATGACTCTCTCTCATTGATGTTTCTAACTCTCTATCTGTCTCCCTTCCTCTCTGTACAAATCAATAAAATATATTTTTTTAAAAAAAAAATTAAATAAACTGGATAGTCTCATATCATGCATGAAAAGCAAAGAATAACTTTGCAGACTCGGTCATAAATGAAATTTTTTACATATCCTGTTAATAATTATTATTGAAACTGAGTGGGCTGTGAATATGACATGGTTGCATTTATATAAGAATTTTGTTTGAGTAATTGAGGATGAAGAACTCATGAAGGAAAAAAATAATTAATAGTGATTGTACAAAATGTTAAATTAGCAAACTAATGAAATAAAATTAAAATGTCACCCTTCTTAATAATTATTTTTGATAGAGGGAATTCAAGATGCAGATTGTCATCCTTTGATTGAAGACTTAATCAAGACAATAATTCATGTCAAAACAAATTAATAGAATGTCAAGGATTCTCATAAGTGAAACTCAATTATCACATATATGCTGTCAACCATAAAATAAAATAAAAAAACATTGACAAGGTATTTCATCAGCAAAAGAATTTTTTCAGAAAAAAAGAAAATATTGCAATCTTGTACATGCAATATGGCCAGCCAAGTGCAAGGTTTTTTGCTTATTTGTTTATTTTTATACCTGGAAGAAGAAAGTTCTTTAAGAGGAGAAGAGTAAGTCAAGGGAAGCGGCTAATAACCATAGAGCTGTGCTGTAACCATAGAGTTCTTTCTATAGAGTTTTCACGAGTGAAAGTATGAGAGCATTATCTATAGGCCCTTTAATTTTCTGACTTAATTAGAAGCTCTCATAAATTTTGACTTTGCAATATATTTACTATTATCAAATGAATATTTTATATCCGTAAGAATATATAGAACAGAGATATTTAAAGGTTACCAGCACTTATAGACATTCTAAATTCCAGGGTCAAATATAATTTGGGATTTTATTGGAACTACAGTTGCAACTAGTGATATATTACATGTTTTAGAAATTACTGAATGTTTCTAAGGGATTCCTTCTCGTTTCCATAAAATGAAAGTGATGAATGTGATTGTTCCTCCTTATAATGTAGGTTGCACTAAATAGGAGTCTCATGCATGGGCACTCTTTTCTCTATAGAGCTGTCATATTTCTTAGGCAGCAAAGACATACAGCAGTAGCCATATTAGAGGAGATATTGAAGTCCATCAAACATAGAAAGCAAAATTAAGTAAAAATTGAAATCAATTTGAAAATTAAATAATATAAATTCATTTATAATTAGCAAATAGAACATAATATACATTTATGGTTTATTAGGATACTGTATGATGCTTTAGTTTTCTACTAAATGCCCAGTACACAAAATTCATGCATGTGGGGAGTCCCTAGGCCTGGCTGGCCATCAGGGCATATTGGGTCTGTCTCACTCAGTCTTGATTGGGGCCTGGCTGGCTAGGGCCTTCCAGCTAATGGCTGATGGCTACCAGATGGGGCCTGCCAGACAGGGGGAAGGACAGTGGGAGGTTTACTAGCAGGGGGGAAGGACTGGGGGAAGTTGGCTGGCCATGGGAGGTTGGTTGTGGGATTGCAATGACCAGGAGGGTTCAGCTCCTATGTTGAGCAGCTGCCCCCTGGTGGTCAGTGCACATCATAGAGACTTGAAATTCATGTATGGAGATGTTTCTTCAGCCCAGCCTGCACCCTCTCCAATCAGGGACCCCTTGGGGGATGTCCCTCTCACAACCTGGACCACTGGCTCCTAACTGCTCACCTGCCTGCCTGCCTGATCACCCCTAACCTCTCTTTCTGCCAGCCTAATCATCCCTAACTGCCTCTGCCTCAGCCCCCACCACCATGGCTTTGTCTGGAAGGAAGTCAGACATTTGGAAGATGGCCAGTCAACTCGTGTAATTAGCATATTACCTTTTTATTAGTATAGATAGATTATATAGAATGGGATTGCTTAAATGCGGGGGGTGGGGGGATTTTTTAGCAGGAAGAGATGCTCTTGGCAGACAAAAATATATAATCCCTATATCTGGACTGTTAGCCAGCCATATGCACTATACTGCCAAACTGGTCATTAAAAAATTGAATTGTGTGGGGCTTCCCTTCCCTCTGACAATAAAGTTATCTCTGTAAAAAAAGAAAAAGAAAGAAAAAAAGAACCACTTTTTTACACCTTACACCAAACAGATGTTGCCCTTAAAACCCCTCCTCAGCCCCCATTGTAAGTTCTGCCTTCGCAGTTTACCCAGATTATGTTCTGATTGGTTGGTTTCTATGCCAGTCAGCATTAAAAGCTCTGCCTCCTAAGCAACTATTGGCTCCTTGCAGTTCACCTAGATTTGGTTTTGATTGATTGGTTTATATGCCAGTCAGCATCTCTGGGCCTATCTTCAGGCCTGATCAGCGAGGCAGGGATGATCAGCAGCCCAAGGCTGCTGGCAAGCAGGCTGAATTGCTTACCTCTTGGAGAGAGATATAGAGAAATAGAGAAATAGAGAGAGAGAGAGAGAGAGAGAGAGAGAGAGAGAGAGAGAGAGAGAGAAGAAGAAGAAGAAGAAGAAGAAGAAGAAGAAGAAGAAGAAGAAGAAGAAGAAGAAGGGAAGAGACTGCTGGTAAGGCCCAGTGAGAGAGAGAGAGGCTTCTGATCAGCCCGTCTCTCTCTCCAATATGTCAGCAGTTCAGCCTGCTCACCAGTGAATGCCCACCTGAGCCTGCTGCTCATACAGCCTGGCATTTGGTCATCCTCCTTTAGGATGTTATGGATCCTGGCTCCATATATATATATATGCTATCTTGCAATTAAGTTTATATAACAGCTCAGGTTTTAACTTCAGAAAATTTAAATAATTCAATATCTATTCCTTTTTGTATTACGTCAAATATTTTTCTGATTCCCCAAATCTCTCTAATCCTAAAAAATTCTGTTTCAATTGTTTTGCAGCTTAATCTCCTATATAAATTAAGATAATTAAAATATTCCTCAGTTATAAGTTTAAATTGGTGGAATCAATAGAAATATATACTTTGAATTAACTAGTAAGGAATTTAAACATAATCATAACTCAAGTCTCATGAAAATGAGGTAATTTTTATTAAAAACAATATCACAGTTTAATTAAAGCCAGTTTGAAATGTAATTTCCATAATTTATTTTGAAATGGAAAGTTTCCTATTCCATTAAAAATGCATTTAAGAACAAGTCATTAAATAATCATAATATGAGAATAGTTTGATGCTTGAGAATTATAGCAGCAAAAGTAACATTGTGTTTGTTAATTTAAGTAAAACACTTAATAGGAGATTATGGACAACTGTCTAATTAATACAATGTGGCCATATTGCAGATACACAAAATATTTCAGTCTGTATAGTTAACTTAATTCAACAAAGTAGACATGCATTTATATTGGTTAGGTCACAGTACAGATTTTTCAGGGCTGAAATGAATCCTGATTTTTTTTGGCAGCTGATTAAATAACAAGCTATCCTAAAGTATATACCACTAGAAAAGCCCTTTTTTTGAGAAATTAACTCAAGTCTGTGATTTTACAGGAAAGCACGGATTCAGATAACAAAGAGTCTGCCCTTCTGAATAAGTCACATGACAGCAGTGGTCACAGCTGTGCAGTTGGTTGGAGAGAGGTAAAGCCTATCAGAGTGTACTTGTCATTTACACTTGAACATTTAATGTTCAAGCTTGTAATAAAAAAATATAAATATAAAAAAATATATTGTTTAAGTTGTCAGTTGTCTTTCCTCTGGTTTGATGTAATGTGGGTAATCAGTTGGTTTTGAATACAGACCTGGATTCCTGTCATCATTCTTGCATTTATTAACCATGTAACATTGAGCAACCATGACCCACTGGGTCTCATATTTCCTATCTGTACAACAAGAATAAAACCTAACTTACATTAAAGGAGATAAAGCATATAAAATATTTAATGTAGTGCCAACATATACAAAATACTCAAAAATGTTAATAATCTGACATTGGTGAGTTTCCTGGAATATTTTTTTTGCCTCTGGGCAACTTGGATCCTCCTTCTCATTCTTCTTTGCATCACCCAGAAAGTGACTTTCCAAGATTACTTGCCTCTGTGATTCTGGATTATATTCTCCTTCTTTGAAATACTCACATAAGATTTGGGAGATGGATGAGAAAGAGAAGCTATTATTCTCTAGTGGTATGTGTGGGTAGAGATTTAGATATCGGTAGCCTATGAATCATCTTCTTTTGTAATTAAAGGCAGCTAAAGTTATTAATGCAAGGACCTTATACCACCATATTTCTCCAGATTTCCTGAAAATTAGCTATGGCTCTCTTCTTTTCTCCCCAGGCTTCCAATACTTGTATAAGCCTCTAATTCCCTATATTAAAGTATTTTTATTCATAATGTTATAGTAGGTGGTTAGTTAGTTATTAGCAAAGGAAGGGAGCAAATGGAATCAGACATTAAGCTGAATTAACTAGAAAGGGACAACTTCACAGTCACTCTGGGCATCCAAATAGACAAGAAAGACTAACTTTCTATTCTCCCAGGGAACAACCAGCTCTTTCCCATTGATTAAAATGGTTGAGGGGAGGGAGAACCAGCAAGGGGAAAATTCATCTGCTGAGACATGTGCAGTAGAAGCTAGATGATGAGGTAAAACTACTAGTATGAGGCATGCACAGAAGCCAAAATCACCACCATAAAGGGAGGAGTCTAGCTTGGGAAAATCTGGGAAAAGAATAGGATAGGATAGGAGGATAAGGGCACAAAACCCGATCCAGAAAAGAGATTGGGTGAGGCAGGGCCCAGTACAAGCTCCTGAGTAATTAGAAAGAAAATAGGATAGTTTGAAAGTAAACCTGCTCTCTCCCACGCCCAAGGAAATAAAATTGAAGACTAATAAAGGCCTGAATTGCATACTCGTTCTGTGGTACTGCACTACTAAGAGCCTCAGATATCAGAGTACTGGCATGGCAGGTATGGTCCTAGCCCTCCTAGGCTTGGTGGGGGGCAAGTACAGATATGCAGCCCCAGAGGATGGACTTATTTCACAGGATGAGGCAGTGCGGCAGCATCTCCAGGGGCATCTATGACCTGCATGGCCCTCCAATAAATCTTGTCACTACACCTGAAATCCTCCTCCATGTGTCAATAAATAAATAAATAAATAAATAAAAACGCTTTTCTTGTGAATTTGCAAGGACCCATTTCCAGATTAGAGTGGCAGATCCACTTTGATTCCAGTTCATGCTCAGCAACAAGAATACCTAGAGTAGCTGCTGTTTTCATGACTGAACTCTGGCAGACTATTCAAAGACACAATTGTCCTTCTAGTTGTGACTCCTGGTGGATAGTATCTCACTTAAACTCTGTTATCTTGATAGTGTTATTATTTGGTTTATTTTATTTGTTCCTGTCACTGCTTAGAATGAACTTGTGCAGATTCCTTTTCCTTTATTCTCTTCTTAAATCTGCATTAATATGGAGCAAAGACTTTGGATAGTGGCTTTAATTCTAACCCTTTGGTAGACACACCACTGGACTTTTTCCATGGCAGTACAGAGAGAAATGGGACCTTGGAATCCCAGGAGTATAATTCCACAGAAATAAAGCTTTCCATGATACCTCATCCTCCTGTGGGGTCTTCAGGAATTTCCTTTCCCAAATGGCACCCCAAGAGCTCCACTTCACCAATTACAAGTAGGGACACAGAGGACCCACCAATAACAATTCCACATTTTTTTAAATAAACTACATTTGAAAAAGTAAAAGAAAATGGGAGAAATTATTTAATACTAGAGGCCCAGTGCATGAATTTGTGCACCAGTGGAGTCCCGTGGTCTGACCTGCAGGAGAGAGCCAAAACCGGCTCTTCAACATCCCCTAGGGGGTCCCAGATTGTGATAGGGCACAGGCAAGGCTGCAGGATCCCACCAGTGCACAATTTGGGCCCAAGAAGGTTGTGGGAGGTTGGCCAGCTGGCGAGGGACCACAAGAGGGCTCCAGGGTGTGTCCAGCCCATCTCACTCAGAACCTATCAGCTGGACCCCAGCAGCAAGCTAAGCTACTGGTTGGAGCATCTGCCCCCAATGGTCAGTGCACATCATAGCAACTGGTCAGTGTGTTGACTGTCTGCCCCCTGGTGGTCATTGCACATCATAGTGAGCAGTTGAACAACCTTAGCATATCATTAGCATATTAGGGGCCCAGTGCACAAATTCATGCACCTTGAATGAAACTGTGGGTCATGAGGCTGCAGTAGGCACAGGGGCAGGACTCAGATCATCCTCTGCACCACTGACTTGCCCCTCCCACTGTGGCCCCCAGTACCCTGTCTGCCAGTAGTCCCGCTTCTGCTACCACTTATGCACTGACAACACCTGCTCCACTCACACCCACTGATGGTGCAGAGCAATTGGGGCCGGCACCAGCAGTGGGTATGAACAGTGGCTGCTGCAACCACTTTCCTTCAGGAGCAGGGGTATCTGGAAAAGCCCTCAGGGTGATCAGGGCCAGCAGCCACCACTTGCACCCGCTGATGGCACCAAGTGATCAGGACCGGTGCCAGGCATTGGCAGTAAGTGAGAGCAATAGCTTTAGTGCTGCTGTGGGTGCTAAGGGGCCAGTGATGGCAGTGGGTGTGAGTGGAGACTCTGGTGCCAGCAATTGGTGTGAGCAGGACTGGCACAGGCAGCAGGTGTGAGCGCCAGGCAGGACCGCATTGCATGGGAGCAAAGAATTTTCAGTAACCACCAGAGGCTCACCTCAATGACAATGACCAGTGCCTGCCTTGGTCTAGTATCCCCACTCACCTGCTCCTCCATCCCACCGTGGCTGAAGTCCACCATGTTTGCACACATCCCCTGGTTGTCAGTGCATGTCATAGTGACCAGTTGTTGGGTTGTTCTGGTTGTTCTGCTGATCAGTCTATTTGCATACTAGCCTTTTATTATATAGGATTACGCTTTGATTGGTTGAATGGATGACCAGATTACTGCACACCAGTAATAATAGGATATTGTAATCTGGATGACCAGATTACATTATCCTATATAATAAAAGCATATTAGGCTTTTATTATATAGGATATTTTTATCTAACTCAATATATTTAAAATAGTATCATTTAAAACATGTACCCAATTTAAAAATATGAGATTTTGTACATTCACTTTTCATGTTTTTTCTTCAAAATATATTGTTTATATTTTACATTTATGGCATATCTCAATATAGACTGGCCACATTTTAAATACTCAGTAGCTATATGTCATCACTGGTAACTATTGTACTGACAGCAAAGACTAGATTGTTTTACAAGCTATATAATGCAATATCTTCCCATTTAACATCAATAATTATATATGCTTCTTTGGTCAGTGTTTGCTCTATGGTGTTTGTTGGTGTTGCAAGGGTTCAGGAAGCCCCAGTTCGAGACACCATTAATGCTGGGGTTCTTGTTCCAGCATTAAGAAGGGTACAGCAATCTGGATAAAGGATCCATGTGTAACTGAAGTAAGAGTCCAGAGATGAAAGATAATTTTGAAAGGCATTGAGGGTCAAAGGAGCTTTAGTTAAAGGAGCTAAGTTTCCTTGTCTCAGAACCCCTTGCTTTTTATTAACACAAATTGTCCTAAGGCAAGGTGGAGATATATACTTCAAAGGGTAGGGTTTCATACAGAATCATTGTCAGATTGGGGAACAGCGTACAGCTGTTCAAGTGTTTGGCCAGTAGGAGGAAATAACATGTAGATTAAGATGTCCTGAACTGTCTGGCAGCAAACCACCGTCATATTCAAGTTTGGGAGAAATGCCTTTAGCCATTCCCAACAGGTGATAACATATGTGACTCAGCCCTTGTTGAGTCCCCAAGTTCCATCAACCTTTTGATGAACCTCTTGCAATTATAACATGCTGGAATTGGCTTCCAGCAGGTGCTGAAGAGAATATGTTGGAGGGTATATGATTTCAAATAGTACTTTTTTGCATTGATACTATTGGGTAGTTGACTTGAATATGAAAGTAGTTCTTTTTTTTCTGACTCAACACTTTAAATGTTTCCAGATGAAATGATTAAAGACAGGCTGTTTTAAGGAGATTATATTCTTTCATGTTTAGTTGAGCTAAGGCTGAGTATCCTAACTAATCAGTGAAATGACAAGGGACACAATTTATTGAGAAGTCTTATTATTGTTACTTTTTAAAAATTAGGTCTTTATACAAAAGATTCTTGGTAGTCATAGCCTTCTGAAGGTGGAGATGCTATATATGTCTTCCCTCGCTCCCCTTTTTAATGTTTTCTTAGGTTGCCCATTTATATCAATGTACATAATACTTGAGTCCAGGGCATTGTTGTGGTTGACCAGAGGTATCCTGAGGAAGGATAAGTCCTAAGTAAGGTGAATCATCAGAAACACAGGGTTAGAGATCAGGCAAATTATTGGCAGTGTTGAATTTTTGAGTTTATGGTCAAGCATACTGGAACCTGAGTAGATTTAGGATTTGACAAGATTACTTAGTCAAGATGGTTGTTAGGCTGCTAAAAATCAGATTTGGGGGCCTAGGAAGCATGCTGGGCATAAATGGTTTGGAAAATTGTTTGGGAACTGAGAGATCATAGACCCCATTGTACCTCATTACTTAAGACTGAAATCTAAATGTCACCTTTAACTTTTCCTTCCTCACATGCACATTACCCCACTCCCAAGATTGTTCATTCTTTCACTGAACTAGCTTTAATCTACCTCCTTCTTTAATGTCTCATAGTTCCTATTTTGATTTGGTCATTCATCACCTCTCTAAGATAATTTTTCCCAAAGACCTCCATAAAAGTCTGTGTCTTCCTTCATAATTCTTAATAGAAATATACTGGATCTGAATTTTAGGAAGGAGTTTGTTTTCCATGTTGATATGGAAAATATGGCTATATTTGGGCTGTATTGAAATACAGTTATGGGGGATTGATTACTGATTGAATGAATACATAGAATGACTAATGTTATTGATGTGGAAGGTAACATAGTCTATATTGTCTAACCTAGGCCTAGTATTAAGCAGAAGGAAAAACAATTTTACTGGAAAAGAAAAATGTATAGGTTCAATAACTATATGTACTGCATATATTTAGAGGATCTTGATGGTGAGAAACTGGTATAATCATGAGGTCAAATCTGCTTGAATATATTTTTTGTGTTAATAAAATATATACTACATCAGTGGAATTAGATAAGTAGGCATTTATTAATAAAACTAGAGGCCCAGTGCATGAGAATTCATGCACTGGAGGAAGGTCCCTCAGCCCAGCCTGTCCCCTCTCACAGTCTGGGAGCCCTCAAGGATGGAAGGCGACCTGGCGATCAGGGGAAGGTGACACCCCATCACACCTCTGTTGGTGCCACTGCAGGCAGCACAAGCCTTGGTTGACCTTAGTTACCAGACCCTGGGCAGCTGGGCAGCAGCCATCTGAAGCTTGCCTGCACCTCTGGCTGGCTCTGGATGACTGGGAGGCTGAGGGGACTGGAGGACTCCGGAGACAAAGTAGAAAGGAGGTTTTGAGCATGGTTAAACTCTGCGTGTGCTACCTCAGGTTTCCCCAGTTACTGCTTCCCTTCATTCTGATGACATCATAATGGACAAAGCTATGGGCCTAGTAAGTAGTAATGTGATGTAAAGCCATACCCATTTCTTATAATTCTTACAAGCTCTCACCAAGAGACAGGACTAGGGTTAAAGTCAAGTGAAATATAGTTTTATTTTTCTTTCTGCTAGAATCTACAACTGTATTCATGGAAGATGATCTAGATTTTGACACAATAGAACTACTATTTATCATGCTTATGAATAGCTGGATTATGTTATTTATTATGTTGTTAGTTTATAGCCTAAAATTGTGTTCTCCTATCTTGTTTTCATAGAAGACCAAGCCCTTCTCATTTTCACTAAAGAGAATATGACAACAAACTCTAAATATTGGATGAGATCAGATTGTTCCAAGGGGGGAAGCAAGTAAGTATCTATTTGAATTATTAATAGTCCAAGAAAGTATTATATTTTACAGAGGTTATAGGGAGGCAGTGCCTAATATATAAAAGTAGAATTATCTTTATGAAAGGAATAAATAGAGAACTTAGTGCCTTGGTCCAGTTGAATTATGGGAGAAGGTCAGAATCTGAGGAAAAAATGTGAGTGGATGCAGAGTTGGAAGACACTTCAAGCAATTAAAGTGCATTTAAGGTCATTTAAAGTCGCATGGAAGACTGAAGCAGAGGGACAGAGAAAGAGTATAATACTACACTCTTGGCTTTGAAGCTAGAGGAAGGCTCTAGGAGTAATAGATGTAGGGAGCCTCTGGAGACTGGAAAGGAAGGATACCTGATTCTCTCTAGAGCAAGCATGTCAAAAAGGCTAACACAGGCCAAATAAATAAGATTTAGGTTTATGTAGGCCGCAAAAAAAAACCTTTAATTTTCATAGAAATGTAGGTTTATTTCAAAAGAGACATGCTGAATACAAAGGACTGAAATAAATGAGTCATCGTTCAAATAATAGAACATTTTAATAAAAATAATATTTTTTCTGGATCATTAACTTATCAGACACTGAATAACTGTCCAAATTAATAAGCGTCACACAAATAAACCTATTTTTCTTGTTCTCTGAAAGCGAAATATTTCCTGTTGTGCACACCAAACAAGTCAGTACAAAACTGATGATGTGGCAATCTGCTGCTAAAATATTTGCTGCTGGTATTAGTGGAGAGAAATGGTACACCTGCACATAAGGCGTGTAAGGGAAATGAACGCAACACAATTATAGTAATTAGTCATTAGCAAACGCCATAGTTCATTATTAATAATTGTGTATAACAGGATTTTGTAAAAATTAAGTTACAAAAATTTTATTAAAACATTTCTTATATACCGTTATATTGGCTGGGCCACATAAATCTTCATTGTGGGCCACATGCAGCCTGCGGCCTGCGAGTTTGACATGCTTGCTCTAGAGGCTCCAGAAGGAGCTGGCCCTTTGACACCATTTTGCCTGGTGAAACTGATTTTGAACTGTTGGCTCCCAGAATTTTGTCTCATGCATCTCTGAAGATAACCAGTCAGAGAAATGACCAAATGCCTCAAGCAGACAAATAGCATTCCTCCCCTTGTACAAGAATGCACTGTCCTGTTTTGAGATAGTTGTATCTTCACTGCTTGTCCAAGTTTATGCCCTGGTCCACAAATTGTGAAGCAACCAGAATTAGATAGTGACAGCTCACAGGAAGAATCAGGAAGAAAGAAGAGTGCCAGGGTACTGATCTGTACCCTCTGGTGGAAACAGAAGTATGTCTTTGTGATGTATTTATATCTCAACCTTATGGAAATTAGTAAGATTGCATTCTTCCTGAAAACAGAAGGGAGCATCAGTGAGAATAATGGGGACAAGGAGACAGCAAATGATGTGGAGAGGGCATGCACTTTCAACTAATAGCCTGCTCCAGTAAAAATGGAAAACCTCTTGACCTGTCCCACAGCAGCAGCTCTCATTATATTCAAGGAAATGAGTCATCCCCTGCTCATTTGATTGCAAGTGAAGTGATTGGACCAGCTGGGGGGGTCTTTCAGTTCACCTTGTAGGATTAGAATGAGAATTCAATCAAATGGCTAAAAGAAAAACCTTACATGTTCCAAACTGGATCTCAAGAATCAGGGCTTTTCCAGGGCAAGGGCTGCCTTTCTACTTTTGTAATGCATTCCAGCCCCTATTGGATTGTCATATTGTATTCATTGGATGCTTCACTTTAAAAGAAGCCTTTTCTCTGGATTTGTGATTAGATAGTTCCATAGGAAGACAAAGTATATTCAAACTCTTGTCTCTTTTGCTGTGATTTTTTGTTCAAATTCTCAAAAATATGAGCTCTTCTAGAGGAAAGGAACAAGAGCCTCCAAAATATTATTGCCCAGTTTTTCAAGACTTGCCTGTAAAATCCTCAATGTTTAGATCCCTATTGAAATCTAACTCAGTGATATAAATGGAAAGATTGGTATTATGTAACATGTACACGCTCATACACTGTTCTGAACCTGTTAGTGAAAACAATATTTATAATCTCTCATAAAATGTCTCCTTTTTAAGTTAAAATCTATCAACATGATAGCTCTTTCTCTAGAAGTGCCAATATGACAGCAATGCTTGAGCAGCTTTCTGCTAAGTATATTTGTGTTGCTAAATATCTTGAGTGTGCAGCTTACCCAAAACTCTCATCTAAGTGGAAAACTTCTTATAAATAGTTTAGTAGATTTTCAGATCAGTTGGTTGATGCCTTGACACTACTGTGCATCATAAAATACATAATGCATTTTAATTTATTACAGTCTATAATGTGTTGGGAGGATTTAGTGCATTTGTAATATATATCTTTGTGATATATTTTTTTTTAAATTCTGCTTAATAGAAGATTAAGTATTGGGGACATTAAAGCTTCATTGGAATTACATTTATTTTATGAGTTCTTCACACAATTAAAGGCAGAAGAGTTCTAGGAAAATATCCTGTGTTTATATATCACAAATCTTGCCGAAACTGGTTTGGCTCAGTGGTAGAGCGTCAGTCTGTGGACTAAAGCGTCCCAGGTTCGATTCCTGTCAGGGGCATGTACTTTGGTTGCGGGCACATCCCTGGTGGGGGGTGTGCAAGAGGCAGCTGGTCGAAGTTTCTCTCTTGTTGACGTTTCTAGCTCTCTATCTCTCTCCCTTCCTCTCTGTAAAAAAATCAATAAAATATATTTAAAAAATAAAAAATAAAAATATTTGTCACAAATCTTATTTTCATAGTTTGCTTGAATAAAAATTTCAGACTGAGAAAAAAATCACATCCTATTTTACCAGTAATTCCACTCTCAAGAAAAAGTGGGGGGAGTTAGGGGGATTTGTAGTGTTCTAGGGATTCTTGAGGCTAAAGGCATCTTATGATAATATTTTGAAGTTTTATCATCAGACACCCAAAGAGCAAAAATGTTGAGGCCAATCTCTTCAAGAGAAGGGAATCATAATTGGCAGGGTAGTTCTCCAATGATTATCCTTAGAAAAGTGGTTAAAGGGAGGAAGAAGTTTAAGAGTAAATTATAGAAAATATTGAATAAAATTAGTTCCTGAATTGGTCATACATTTTTTTTTTTTAATTTCAGAAACTATTTTAAAACTGTTGTATTTCCTCTTCACTTGCAGGAAAACATCTATGGAACCTAAATAAAAAATCTGATCATGAAACTCTAACTTGGACAATTTATTGAGTGTTAATTGGTTTTAAAGATGTGTTTAGAGATTTCAGGTTTTCAAAAGATAATTGCCATCCTTGGAAATTCTATTTCAACAATTAAAATTACTTAATTGGGAACATAATATTTCCATTGATAAAATTTTAAGAAACTATATCATAACTAGAGGCCTGATGCATGAAATTCATGCAAAGGGCTTGTTCCTCACAGCCCCTCACAGCCTCAGCTGGCCCTCACAGGCCCTCGCAGCGTAGGCTGGCCCACGCAGCTCCTGGTAGCCTTGGCTGGCCCTCGCAGCCTGGCTTCATCCAGAAGATCAGCAGGAAGGTCATTCTGCTCTTTGGTCTAATTAGCATATTAGCTCTTCATTATATAGGACATAATTTTTTTGTTAATCCTTACTCAAGGATATTTTTCCCCCATTGATTTTTAGGGAGAGTGGAAGAGAGAGGGAAAGACAAAGCGAAACATTGATGTGAGAGAAACTCATTGATTGGTTGCCTCCGGCACAAGCCTTGGAGACTTGATCAGGGCCCAGTCCAGGGAGGATCCTGCAACCAAAGTATGTGCCCTTAACTGGAATTGAACAGGGAACCCTTTTGTCCACAGGCCTATGCTCTATCTGCTGAGCCAAACTGGCTAGGCTCAAAATATACTTTTAAAAACATTTGAATGTCTTGCACAAGTTAAATGCATAGATCCTGTGTCAGAATAGTTAAATGACTATATATTCTGCCTTGACCAGTGTGGTTCAGTTGGTTGGAGCATCCTTCCATGCCCCAAAAGGTTGTGGGTTCAATTCCCAGTCAAGGTACATAACCTAGTTAGGGGATTAATCCCTGGTAGAGAGAATAGGATCATGTAACACAACTATAGCTATGTGGCCAGTGGTCCTGGATTGTGAGAGGATGTCCTACTTCAGGTTTAGGCCCGCAACTTCAGATTTAGGCTCGATCCACCCCGCCTGCCCGGTTACTGATGGGGGCCTTGACCCAGGGTATGGTGTCAGGTGCAGCCTGCCTGGCCTGCAGGACCCAGATGATTGCCTGGACCCCATGGGTGGCATCTGGCACTGCCCTCCTGGGCTGCTCAGTCCCTGATAGCAGCCTGGACCCCACAAGTAGAGTCAGGCGCTGCCCACCAGGCCTGCTTTGTCCCTGATGGTGGACTGGACCATACAGGTTGTGACAGGCACTGACCAACAGGTCTGCTTGGTCCTCAATGGTGGACTGGACCCTGCAGCCGCATCAGGCACAGCCCACCCCTCCTGCATATGCAAATTTACCCTCCATATTTGTTGGCTTAATTTGCATCTCATTCCTGATTGTCTGTGGTTGTAGCGGAGGTACAGTCAATTAGCATTTTTCTCATATTAGTATAGATAAGCCTTTAAATCTGTAATTTGTCCAATGATTATTGCTTTGGCTGCATTCCACATATTTTGATGTGTCAGATTTCTATTATCATTTCTGGTAAATATTATCTAAATGCAATTTTTCGTTTTTTATAATGTTATTTATATATACACTTAATATTATTTATTTATTTATTTTCATTTTTTTATTAAGGTATTATATGTGTACATATCTTACCATTGCCCCCTCCACTCCCATACATGCCCTCCCTCTCCAGAGTTTTGTGTCCATTGGTTATGCTTATATGCATGCATACAAGTTCTTTGGTTGATCTCTTATCTCCCCCATATCTCCCTACCCTCCCCGATGTAATTTAGCAGTCTGTTTGTTGCTTTACATTCTCTGTATCTATCTTTCTGTTCATCAGTTTATAACGTTATTTATTATCCATAAATGAGTGAGATCATGTGGTATTTTTCTTTCATTGACTGGCTTATTTTACTCAGCATAATATTCTCCAATTCCATCCAGGTTGCTGCAAATGATAAGAATCCCTTCTTTTTTATGGCAGCATAGTATTCCATTGCATAGATGTACCATAATTTTCTAATCTAATCATCTGCTGAAGGGCATCTGGGCTGTTTCCAGATCTTAGCTATTGTAAATTGTGCTGCTATGAACATAGGGGTGCATATATCCTTTCTGATTGGTGTTTCTAGTTTCTTAGGATATATTGCTAGGAGTGGGATCACTGGGTCAAATGGGATTTCCATTTTCAGTTTTTTGAGGAAACTCCATACTGTTCTCCACAGTGGTTGCACCAGTCTGCATTCCCACCAGCAGTGCATGAGGGTTGCTTTTCTCCGCATCCTAGCCAACACTTGTTGTTTGTTGATTTGTTGATGATAGCCATTCTGAGAGGTGTGAGATGGTACTGCACTATCATTCTGATTTGCATCTCTCAGATAATTAATGACTTTGAGTATGTTTTCATGTGTCTCTTGGCCTTCCTTTTTGTCTTCTTTTGAAAAGATTCTATTTAGGTCCATTGCCCATTTTTTAATTGGATCACTTTCTTCCTTTTATTAAGTTGTATAAGCTGTCTGTAGATGTTGGAGATTAAACCTTTACCAGTGATAACATCAGCAGGCTTGTCTCTGCTCCAGGCTACAAAGTTTTTTGTTTTTTTTTAATTGATATTCTACAGAGAGGAAGGGAGAGAGATAGAGAGATAGAAACGTCGATGAGAGAGAAACATCGACCAGCTGTCTCTTGCACACCCCCTACCGGGGATGTGCCCCCAAACAATGTACATGCCCTTGACCGGAATCGAACCTGGGACCCCCAGTCCACAGACCGATGCTCTACCACTGAGCCAAACCGGTTTCGGCAGGCTACGAAGTTTTAATTGTAGAAGATACATAAACCCCAGATGCCAGGGCCTTCATTTGGATGGCCGGGGTAGTGGCTGGCCTGCAAACCACCACAGGCCCCTTGCCCAAGCCACCCCACACCCCAAGGGAACCCCCACCTTGATCCAGGACACCATTCAGGACAAACCAGACTGATCCCCACCCATGCACTATGCCTCTATCCTATCTAATAAAATAGTAATATGCAAATTGATCATCACTCCAACACACAAGATAGCTGCCCCCATGTGGTCAAAGGTCCTGCCCCCATGTGGACACAAGATGGCAACCACAAGGTCCTGCCCCCATGTGGACACAAGATGGCCAGCAGGGGAGGGCAGTTGAGAGGGACCAGACTTGCAAAGGAGGGCAGTTGTGAGCAATCAGGCAAACAGGGGAGGGCAGTTGGGAGGGATCAGGCCTGCAACTAAGGGCAGTTAGGGGCAATCAAACCTGCAGCAGAGGGCAGTTAGTGGTGACCAGGCTGGCAGAGGAGGGAAGTTGGGGTTGACCAGGCCTGCAGGGAAGGGCAATTGGGGAGGCCCAGGCCTGCAGGGTAGGGCAGTTGGGGGTGACCAGGCCTGCATGGGAGGGTAATTTGGGGTGACCAGGCCTGAAGGGGAGGGCAGTAATGGGCAAACAGGCTGGCAGGGGAGCAGTTAGGCATCAATCAGGCTGGCAGGGAAGTGGTTAGGGGGTGATCAGGCTGGCAGGCAGTAGCAGTTAGTGGCAATCAGGAAGGCGAGCAGTTGGGAGCCAGCAGTGCTGGATTGTGAGAGGGATTTCCAACTGCCATTTAGGCCTGATCTTGCTGGGCAATCAGGCAAGCAGGGGAGGGCAGCCGGACATCCCTCAAGGGGTCCCAGATTGGAGAGTGTACAGGCTGGGCTGAGGCACAACCTCCCTCCGTGCATGAATTTTGTGCACTGGGCCTCTAGTATATATATAATTCTTCAGTGATTCTGAAGCTATCCATCTTTGTGTGTATGTATAAATATATATACATACACACATAAATTCTAAATATCATAAAAACATAAGTTCATAGTCATGTTTTCACTTTTAATGTACTACCACAATGTTCATTTAAGTCTTTCTTTCTTATTTATTATTGACTTCCCTCTAACAGTGAAAAACCAGACTGCCACTGTCTACTATCCATTTACTTATTTGTTCAATCACAATATACATGTAAAGCAATTTTGGAATGGTTGAAATATACTCCCACAATATACAACTTTACCAAGTAGAGTACAGTATTCACACACAGTCTCATTTTTCCTTAGCTCTACAATGTCTGGTTAAATCATCATACCAAAAGATACTTTAAGTCAGCTATTTCCCCCTTATTCTTCCTTCAGTGTGATAATTTACTTGTAATTTAATTAGATTCATTCATCACAGTCTAGATCTTATCCTAGAATCCCCAAGATCCTTATTTCTTGGTTGACTGTTCTCCTCCATTTGCATGCATTCACGTTTTCTCCTTGAACTATATGTTTATATGGGCTTCAATAAAGGCAGTGTCATAAATCCATACAACAGTACTGTAAAGGACTATTTTTTTTTAATCATAAATATTTATCTGTGAATTTCCTCTGTAGACTACAACTTTTCTGTCTTCCAACCCCTGGGAACCACTAATTTGTTTTCCATTGCTATAATTTTGCATTTGCCACAATGTTGTATAAGTGAAATAATAAAATACATAGGTTTTCAGTCTTGCGTCTTTCATTTAGCAAAATGCACTTAAGATTTATTCATACTGCTACATGAATCAATAGTTTTTGTCCTTTGTATTCCTGAATAATATTTTATTGCATGGCTGTATCACAGTTTTGTGTTTTGTTTTTTTTTTATCCATTCCTGTGTTGATGGGTACCTTGTTTATTTCTAGTTTTTAGCAATTATGAATGAAGCTACTATGAATATTCCCAAACCAATTAATATGTACACATAAGTTTGCAAATTACTTGGATAGATATCTAGAAGAAGACAATTGATGGATCATATCATCACTTCATATGTAAGTTTTGAAGAAACTGCCAAACTGTCTTCCAAAACTATTATACTATTTTGTGTTGCCATCATAAACCAAGGAGTTGGAAGCTTAGGACATTGCAGCAGAAATTTCTTTGTTAAAATATGCATTTAATGGGAGGTTGAAGAGGGTAAAGGGATTATAAATGATAATGGAAGAAGACTTGACTTGGAGTGGCAAATACAAAATAAAATATACAGGTGATGAGCCTCTCTGACCCTGGGTACCTAGAAAGTCTGGCCAGGAGGAGACAAAGTGGCATGAATACTCATATGAGCCCTGTGCCTTCTTACAGAACAGATAGAAGAAACAGCTGAATCCATTACATTGATTACACCCACCCAGAATTGGTGAATTAAAATAGCTTTTGAGGCAATCTGTGGAAAGAAAGGTCAGATATTGCCTTGGAAGAGAACACAGAGAGATACATAACCAGACATCCAGAGGGAAGTGATCATGGGGAGACAAAGAAACAGACTGCATATGAAAGAAAAGGAGGAATCACCAGAAAAGGAAATAACTGAAAAGGAGGCAAGCAATATGTCAGAGAAAGAATTAAGAGCAATGGTCATAAGGTCACTGAAAAGGATGGAAGACAAATTCAACAACATGTGTAAGAACCAAGAGGAAATGAAGAAGAACCAAGAAGAAATGAAAAATGGCATTGCTGCAATTAAAAAGAAACATAATAGAAAACATCAACAGTAAACTAGAAGAAGCAGAGGGCCGCATCAGTGAGCTAGAAAACAGGGTAGGAAAAAATAACACAAGCAGAGCAGCATCTAGAAAACAAACAAACAAACAAACACCTTAAAAAATAGGAGGACAGCCTAAGGGAACTTTAGGACAACGCAACATGAAACTATATCCACATCAAGGGGTGCCAGAAGGAGAGGAAACTAAGCAAGGAATAGAAAACCTGTTTAAAGAAATAATGACAGAAAACTTCCCTGATATTGGGAAGTAAACACTCACACAAGTCCAAGAAGCTCACAGAGTCCCAAACAAGATGAACCCCAAAATATCAACACCAAGACACATTATACTTAAATTGGCAAATACCAATGAAAAAGTAAGAATCTTAAAGAGAGAGACAGAAAGTTACCTACAAAGGATCTGCCATCAGAGGAGTGACTGATTTCTCAACAGAAACACATCAGGCCAGAAGGGAATGGGATGAAATATACAAAGTTATGCAAAGGAAGATTATGCATACTAATACTGTACCCAGCAAAGCTATCAGTCAAAATTGAGGGTGAAATCAGGAACTTCACAGACAAAGAAGGACTAAGGGAGTTCATTACGACCAAATCAGCAATGCAGGGAGGTCTCCTAACTGGATGCTTATAAAATGAAACTGGAGCCCTTCCTCCTTGAGCCTTTTGTCTTTGGTTCAAAGGGACATACAAAAGCCTCAGCAGCCTTACTGGGACATCTTTAAATGAAGATATTATTTTTTTTTCAGTGAAAATAAGTTTATGGTATAATCAATATTGTTTAATTATTGTGATTATAATCAATAAATTGTAAAATATTTGAGTTGGATGGGAGCTTTGAGATCATTCAGTTTAACTTCAGTATGTTAACATGACTCCAAATTTGCCAATGAAATACTCTGATCTAAGTGCAGTGTCTCAGAAAATCTATTGTACCAAGAATTCCAAAAGGTAGGAAAGAAAAATAGCCCTGGAGCCCCATTTCTGCCTCACTCTGAAGACATCTCAACAGAACAAGAGCTGCATTTAATAAACCTCGGAAGAGAGGATAGTATGATGATAATTTTCAGTAGTATAACCTGGACTACAGAAAGTTCGAGTTACCCAGCAAAGACTGAAACCAAACGTATTGCAAAGAACCAAATGTTCCTTATTCTCAGTCAATGACAATTGCTTAATATATGGAATACCTTTGTCTCCTCAATGATCTGTAGCTTTGGTTTAGCATGAAAGTAAAAGACTAATGGAACTATTAATCTTCATTACCAGAATAGTCTTCAAAGTCCTATTAGGATAATGAAGGTAGAAACTATTCCAGCTTATGGACATCATTATAGTCATCAACATTCTGAGAAGCAATATCAGCCACTCTCCACAACAGTGTTTTCTTATTTACAACTTAAAAATGAAGAGGATTTTCTGAAGGCAGTGGGTGATGGCTTTGAAATTAAGACTGATATTTACTGGAGATTTGACACTCTAGCCTAAAATTTGCAGCAGAAACATGTCTCTCGTTATTCAAAACACACACCAAAATACCTAATGGACATGTCTCAAAGAGAATACATATTTAATGCATATTTTGAAAGATACACCTTGGTAAATGTTCAAAATATATTTAGAAATATCAATTTATGAGAAATATCCATTTATGAAATATCAGTTTAGAAATATCTAATTTATATTAGGTTTATACTTAAATCTAATTATAAGCAAAGTCCAGGCATATAACTCAAAAACAGAGATCAACAAAAATTTGAGCAATAGATAAGAAAAAGAATAATCAGCTCCCAGAATCAATAGTATTATTAGGGCATAGCATATCTGAATCTTCTGGAAACAATGATCCCTACCTTCATTTCCATGCCTACCAAATTTGGTTATAAAATATGTTTCTTCACTGAAACCCTTAGAATCTATTCACTTGATTATTCATATCCATAATAATCTGTTTCCTAAGCCCTTCAGAATGAGACACAGATGGCCACTGAGTAATGAAAGTCACAGTGGTTTTCAAGTTTGGTTACATATTATAGTATCATCTGAGGAGCTTTAAAAACCTCAATGACTCAGCTCTATCCCAGACCAATTAAATGAAAAGCTAAGGGTAGGACCCAAGCAAAGTTATTTTTAGAAATTCTTCAAGTGATTGTAATGTGTAGGCAGGGTTGAGAATTTCTTTGATAGTATACCAGTCTGTCTGAATGGCCATTTCCTAGATCATAAGACTCTGGTGTTCTGGATTTACATGTCCACTTTTTCCTCCAGTCTCTTTTCCTTCATCTACTGTGTTTCAGAACTAATAAGATATTTTCATTAAGTATTGATCATTACTTTTTCCTGGGTTCCAAGAGCAATTTGAATAATGAGTTCAATCCATCCTCTGGGATCATGTTAGGTTTCCTATGTCCTAGTAAATGTCCTCAAGTTAACAAATTATTGCCTATCCAATCATACATTCTGGTCCCCATGGTCAAGTACCTTCAAAATCCAGTCCTAGATCCCCAGCTAGTACTTACAAGCTAATTATTATAATTGTACACGTATAACATATTCTCTTCTTTATAAGCCTAGCATATCCCCAATCAGGTTATACTTGGATTTAATTCTAGTTATGGGACTGGCAGCCAAAAGAGGAAGTGGGAGAATATTCTCAGAAAGGAACCTTGTACCTCTTGTGTGCTGTAAATGCTAGCACTTTTTAGGAACAGATGAGCTACATTTTTAAGCATAAATGTTATAGAGATCACGCAATTGCAGAGCCAACTTCCTCAGGGGATACATATATCCCATGTATCAGGACTTCAGGACTGTGGACTTTGAATAACTGACCTCCCTTGGATAAACATTGAAAATTCTTTGGATCTTTGGTACTCTCACACTTAGGTCTTCAACCAGCTGTTGATAGATCCTCCCTTCCTCCAACTGATGGACGGAGAATGACGTAAACTCCACCTGCAGCCGGACATTCCTGAGCACTGAACCACCAATCAGCACCTGCCAAATACCCTAAGCCCCCAATTCCTAAGTCCCTAGGTCCCTAATCATAGGCCTTATATGAAACCACCAATCAGCATGTGCTGAGTGCCCTAAGCCCTGTCCCCTCTTTTTCATCCCCCTAAAAGGTGCATGAACCCCAGCCCTCGCTCTCTTCCGCTCTTTCTCTGGAAGTAGCAGGCAGTGGTACTCTTCTCTTCAATAAAGCCTGTGTCCTGGCATCCCCGTCTCTGGCCCCCTCTATTTCATATTTTAGCTGTTAAGCTCTTGCACTGTAAGTGATAAGGGCTGCTTTATATGCTACCACATATGCATGGGGGCCTATGGCTGTCACACTAAGCTATTAACTTCTTGTTAACATCTTTAGTATCTTTTATTTTTCTGCAGTGTATGGATACAAGTTAGCATTAACAAATCAACTGGTGTTTTGAGGGCATCATACTGCCCATATTCCTCAAATTTCTACATAATTATTCCTGACACAAGTCTCCTACACTGGGAGATTTTCCTGGATAAATTCCCTCATAAATCTTTAGCAATTAAACCATCAGCATGTGCTGGGACTATCTGTAACTTACCTTCCAAACAGGCCCCACCTTTTCCATCTGCAGGACAATTGATGAGCCTGTACCAAATCTCCATCTTACTGCCTGTTTTCTCAGACCATTCTATTTTTCTAAATTAAATTTTATTGGCGTGACATTGGTCAATATGAACATATATGTTTCATGTGTGGTACCATGTATTCACCACACAAAGTCAAATCTTCTCCTGTTACCTCATATTAGAACCCCCTTTTCCTCCCACCCCCAGCAACCAACACACTGCTGTTTATGTTTGTAAGATTCAATTTTATAGACCTACAGACCACTCTATTTTTGGTACAAATTTTGTAAATCTGAATCCTGTAAAAGTCAGACTCCCAGATGGTATTAAATACACATGGATTTTATTAGCATAAGCAATTGTGAGAGAAGGTGTGGAGGGAACTAGGAAAGGTTGGGAGAGTCATCAGTTACCAGTGCGTAAATTTAACCTGGAGCAGAGGAAAGAATGAAGGAAGGAAGTTTAAGTGGAAGCATATCAGGTAGTGCAGTCTAGGGAAAGTTCAGCAAGGTCATCAGGAAGTCCTTAAGCCATTGTCAGCTGTCAGTTCCCCATAACCATTATATTTCCCATAACCATTCCCGCCTTAGTATTCCTGCTGTGCTCAGTCACTGACTGACAGCATAATGTGGGAAGTTTGACTCTGTGTGGGTGGATTTCAGAGCCCAAAGACTAAGGACTTGGTCAATTACACTCCCTGTAATTAGAGGTCTGTGAGGAGTCTCTCATAGCTGATATTATTGAGAAGATTGTGGTGAGGGAGGAAAGACTTGTGAGGATGAAAAGGAATAAGGAATTCCATGTTAATTGTGAATGTTACTTTTGAGCTAAATATCAGATATTTAATTGAATATATAGGTAGACAATGAATCTGGAATTCAGAAAAGTGATGTGGGCTATACTTCTACCTTTCCATTTTGTGAATGTATTTAATGCTTAAAGCCATAAGAATAAATAAGATCACTTATGGAAAATAACATGCTAAAGAGAATGTGACCCAAGATAGAGTTGAGAGAAATTCTAACCTTTATAAGGAGGAGAAAGATAATAATGGCACTGAAAAGGAGTAACTAGTGAGGTAGGGGAAAAAGACAGGAAACTGTCAAAGATGAGAGAGGAAAGTGTTTCAAAAAGTGGATGTGATTCTGTGTGTCTTGTTCTGAAAGATCAAGAATAGGTAGAAACAGGATAGGTAGATACAGGTCCTCAAATTTTATGGCTCCTTTCTTCCCTCCACAGTAAAAAAAAAATGTGGTGCCCATTTCTGTACCCAATTAGAACTTCAAGCCACCTTTTACTAAGTATGTACTCTATTTCAAGCATTTAGCAAAGTCTATTGAGCAGTCATAGAATGAGCAGCATCTTGTCTATGGCCATACCACCCTGAACGCGCCCGATCTCATCTGATCTCAGAAGCTAAGCATGGTCGGGCCTGGTTAGTACTTGGATGGGAGAATGAGTAGCATCTTTGAAGCTGAAGTCCATTTATACTACCGGATGTCTCCAAACTTCAGTAGGACAGAGAAAAGCATGGGGTCTTATGGCATGATTAAGACCAAGAAAGAGGCACCTAACATATTTAAGAGCAGAAAGAGACCAGGGTAAGGGAAGACTTACTAAGAGGCAAAACTTGAAATGAGTATTGAGATTCTCTCTGTTTTATACTTGTCTAAATTTGCACTATTTAGTTGTAAATAAACCTTAAATCATTTTGAAAGTAATCGTGGCAAACATTTTATCTATTGAATAAAACAATCACTTTGATGCCTTTTGAGTATTTCCAGTTAGAAAGCATGTTCTCTAAGTACATGGTTTCCTAAATTGGCAGAAGGATGTGTGGTGCTGACCTATATATTGTTTACATGAGCTATTTCTTTTTCATAAAAAGAAATACACAAATGTATTTTAATGCAGACTGGTCAATGTCATAATAGTCACTCCTACTGTTTCCTTTAAGAGCCTTTCACTTAGCACCACTGTGATATGTCCCCTTACCCCAAGCTGTTCCTCCTAAGGGAAGTAAAAAAGAAAAGTGATGATTGAACAAGGTTTCATTTTAGGAGAAAAAATAGGATCCCAATAGAGTGAACTGTGTAACACTGGGCACTGCAGTAGTTCCTACAGATGATGAATACTTAGATGCATGCCCACAGATCATAGAAAAATGACTTGTTTGGTTTGTAAAATGGAATGTTACCTAACCCTCAATTTCTTCTTTTGTTTCAACAGTTAAAATAAGAAACATATTATCAACAACTCTTGTCATATTATTTCTCAGTGAAATTTTCAAAGTTATTGCTTATGAAACACAAATGTTTATATTGAATAATAATAATAATAATAATAATAAAACACACACACAGAAATAATAATAATAATAAAACACACACACAGGCCTGGCCAGGATGGCTCAGTGATTGAGCGTCGAACTATAAACCAGTAGGTCACAGTTTGATTCCAGGCCAGCTGAAACCAGAGTTGGGTACGTTTTGCTATTGAAACACCTATGTTCAAGTGAACCTTTTAATGTTACCTGGAAGAACTATCTCCTTTCCATATTCCACTTTATTCTGTTTCTCTTTTCTTAGTAAGGTAGATAGATTTAATCAGAAGACAACTTCTACCAGCCCCCAACATTATATATTGAACAACAAGCATCTTAGATCATATACTCTATCTTCTCTTCTACTTTTATAGTTGAACCTCTCTAATATATAGGAAGTCACATCCCTTTATATCCCTTCACCTATTAAGGACATAACTTCCAGAAATTCTTCCCTCTCTCTGAATCATCACCTATTTTTCTTATTACCATATTCTTCCCATCAGCATAAAACATGCTACAATATATGGCATGTTTATAAAATCGTCCCTGAGACCTTATATCCTCCTCTAGGTATTCCAGCATTACTCTGTTCTCACCCCTCATAGTAAAACTTACAATTGCTGTCAACAATTTATCTTCTTATCGCTCCTCAACTCACTTCATTCATATTCAATCATATTATCAGTTGAAATTGCTCTTATTTATGGAGATCAATAGTACACATTATTTTCTTCTTATAATTTTTATTATGAAAGTTCTTAAACTTATAGAAAAGGTCAAAGAATAACATAACAAAAATACATCTGACCAACCTGACATTGAACAATTCTTAATATTTGCAATTTTTGCTTTGGATTTTTACTTATTAGCGAAGGAGTTATGCATTTGAAATCTCATTTATTACTCTCCCTTATTTCTTTATTTTATCTCTATCCAGATTAGCTACGCTACTGAAGTTGGTAACTTTTAATATACGTTTTTTATGCATACATATTATAGGTATTTATACATAAACAAATATAGGAGTATTTTTTTTATCTCCAATGTTCTGTGTATTCTCTAAATCTGTGATCTGTACTTTTAAATTCTACCTATTTAAATAATTTATCTATCTTTAAAATGTTAATTAAAAAGAAACTGATGCTTTGTTGTGTATAGAATTTTAACACTAATTAACATTTTCAGTGATTATAGGTCTCACTATTTCTATTTCTCCTTGAAATAGTATTTGAAATTCATGTTTTTCTAGAAAACAGACTGTTCTCTTGCTAACTTTCCTAAATGTCTTCTTTTTTTAAGGACAAACTATCACAGCTGAGAACACTTTACACAAGCTTTTTCTCTTTCCACTTTCTGCCTACATTCTCATCACTAAAAGGCATTTTTAGCTTTGCTTTTATACTTAATTTTTAAAAATTGCCTTTGTGTGTTTATTTGAAATTTTTACTTCCCATTATTACTTATTTTATAGAAAGTTATTTAAGTTAACACTTCTTATTGTGATTATCACTGGTTAATGGGAAAATGTCCTATCAGACATAACATGGCTAGAACTTCTGTGTTAATAGTTAATAATACTTGTACATAAATTATTTTTGATATATAGAGATACTATGTAGGTTAGGGAGTAACATTTAGATTTTTAAACAAAATGATGTGCATGTATATATAAGCCATAAACACATAGGAAAATTTTAGCATTACTATATATTTGTATAACAGGGATTAAAATATAACCAATTTATCTTTTCATGATTGAAGTATGAAAAATAGATATATTATGGAAATCTAGGTAAACAATCACATATATTTATTGCAATGTACATTCATACAGTCATTTTAGAAGGCAATTTATAGTTACTAAAACATTTGCTCCAAAAATGTACTTTCCACATTATTACAAGAGAATAATTGAAAAGCTAGACCAGGGGTCTGCAACCTTTAAGACATAAAGAGCCACTTGGACCCGTTTCCGAAGGAAAAAAAAAATCTGGGAGCCGCAAAACCATTGCAACATTTAAAACAAATATAACACTGCATATATTGTTTCTTACCTTAATGCTATATACGGGATCATGCAGTTAGCTGTCAATCTGAAGAAAAAAAGGACTTTTTCACTTAACAATGTAAAATATATTTTTGCAAATTAATAGCTAATTAAAATATTTAATTTACCTGGTTAATGGGATTTTTGCTTCTGAACCTCAGTGCACAGTGTCTGCACATCAGGGCTGTAAGACGTTACCTTCATTTTCACACAGGCTTGCAAGTTGTCATCTGTGAGGCATGATCGATGTTTGTTTTTAATATAGTTCATGTTGGAGAAGACCTGCTCACATACATATGTGGAGCCGAAGATCGACAGGACTCCAAATGCATACTTTTTCTATGTTTATATAAGTGTTGGGGATGGCATTCCATGTTTTGAATACAAGTTTGTCCTGTTTGGGAAGGTTTTCAAGATTCTGAGCCAGAATGGCCTTCTGACGGGCAACATCCTCAACAGTAGCGGTAAAGCATTTGAACTTGGACACCCATATATCTTTGTCGGTTATATCGGCCAGTTCCATCTCAAGATCAGGTTGACTTACACCTGCAAATGCAGTCATATTCAATAGGGATGGATCGATCGCCAGGGGAGTGACAGGAAAGGATAATGTGGTTTTTTTCCTCTCTGAACTCACAGAATCGTTTCCCAAACGAACTTTGCATTGTGGTGATTGCAGACTTCAAATATTCCAAATTTATCGTATCATGACTTTGTTTGAACTCTCTCAAAGAGGGAAAGTGAGACAGTGTACCTCTCTGTAAATCTTTGACAAACACTGTCAACTTGCGCTCGAATGCCAAAACCTCCTCCAGCATGTGCAGGGCTGTGCCTCCTTTCCCCTGAAGGGGTGTATTTAGTGTGTTTAGATGTGCTGTCATGTCTACCATAAAATGTAATTTTTCCAGCCACTCTGGTTGTTCCAGCTCAGCAAAGGTGAGCTCTTTGCTGGCCAGGAAAGTTTTTACTTCTTCCAAACATGCGACGGAGCGTTTTAGCACCTCGCCTCTGGACAGCCACTGGACCTTGTTGTGGAGCAGGAGGTCAGAATATATGCTTTCCACCTCATCCAACAGCAAACCGAACTGGCAGTGGTTTAAACCCTTTGCCATTATCTTATTAACAATCTGAATGACCACATCCATCACTTTTTAAATTATCCACATTTGTAGATATGGCATTAATTTATTTTCCATTGATTTTTCGTGAGAGTGGAAGAAGGCTGGGCCAGGACAGGGACTCTGTGGTTGCTTAGCGACGCTAAGTCGCCCGCAACCTGCCACACAGAGCGCTGGGAGCACTGGAGGCGGGTGGAGGTAAGTGATACAGCTCCCCGCCCGCCCCCTCCCGCTATCAGCCCTGCTAGTGTCGGCCCTGCTGGGAGCCGCGGCAATGCTTCAAAAGAGCCCCATGCGGCTCTGGAGCCTTAGGTTGCCGACACCTGAGCTAGACTAAACTCTGTACTGTTTATACAATAAAAACCTGAAAATTAAATATACAACAATATTGATTTTAGAGAGGAAGGGAGAAGAAGAGAGAGTTAGAAAATCAATGTTGAGAGAAAATCATTGATTGCTGCCACCTTCAGAGCCTGAGGATCAAGCCTGCAATCCAGGCATGTGTCCTGACCAAGAATCAAACCATGACCTCCTGGTTCATAGGCCAACACTCAACCACTGAGCAATACTGGCTAGGCAACAATATTAAATTTTAAAATCATAACATATCCACTCCAGAATTATTTAAGAACTGTTAAATTACTCATTAATTTTATATTAAAAAACAGGAAAGTGCTCATGAAATAATGTTATGAACATACTTATTTTATCTTTTTACATTGGCTTGCAACTCTGTAAAATATAGATATAGTATATGTGTGAAAAATAGATATAAACCCAAACAAATAAAATTTGAGGAGCAATTATAAGTACTTCAGTGAGGGATTTCCTGTTTAATATTAAAGATTGTCTTAATGAAGTTTGGTCTATCAGCCAACCAAAATTTAGGTTTGGACTCAATCTTCCTTGAGCCTCTTAGAGGTTTAACTTCAGATAAAACCTGTTTCTATTTTTAAATTATTCTATACTTATAGTAAAACTCATTCTGTACTCTTTTCAATTATAAAAATATGTCAGTTTATTACTAAGCTAGTAACATTCTGGATTAATTGCTGTAGCTTTATATTAAATTTTAATATATAGTAGGGCAGAAACATCTGGTCACTCTCCTTTCTCAGAATTTTCCTGGATAATCTCTAATGTTAATTTTCCACATAAATTATACCTCATTTTGTCAAGTTCCCAAATGTTTTAAATTTTAAGTGCTAGTGCATAAAATATATAGTTTAATTAGGAAAAATAAGCACTATTACTATTTTGTAGTAGTCAAAAGCAAAATATACTTACTTACTTACTCATGTCATCTTTATGTCCCTTACCTGAATTTTATAGTTTTCTTCATATAGGACCTTTACATTTTATGTTGAACTTATTTATATTTTACATTTTGTGACTGTTAGAAATTGAAAGTTTCTTTAATTATACTTTTGAGCTGCTTATTTCTTGTCTGTGAAAAGCTATTGATATCTGTGTATTGGCTAAGAAGCCAGTCACCTCAGTGAACACTTTTGTTAGTTTTAGTATATTTTCAGTTTATTCTTTGGTTTTGCTGAAAAACAAGTCTTATTATCCTTCAGAACATTATGCTAAGTGAAATGAGTCACTCACAAAAGGGAAAATATTGTATGCCTCCACCTCTTTGAGGTTTCTAATGTAATAAAATTCTTAGAACAAAAATAGAACGGTGATTGATAAGGGCTAGAGCTGAGGAGGAGATATGGGTAATTATTGTTTAATGGGTGTAGAGTTCCTCATGCAGCATGAAACAATTATTGACCTGTTTTAAAACAACATTCATATAGCTAATTTTAAGTGTACAATACCGAATTGTTTAGTGATAACAATTTATCACTTAAATGGTAAATTTATTATGTGTTTTTGCCACAGTGAAAGAAGCCATTTTTATGAAGGAATGTAAGTTTTTCTCTATATCACTCAACTCTACTCTGAAATCTTTGGTGGGCCCTATTTTTTGCTTCTTTAATCAATAGACAAATGGAACCCATGAGAAAGAGAGCTAGCCAACTGCACTGGCAAAAACAAAACAAAACAAAACAACCCCCCCCACACACACACACAACAACAGCAACAACCCACAAAAAGAGCAAAAAAGAAGAAGAAAAAAGCTCGTGGATACAGACAAGAGTGTGGTGAGTGTATCGGGGAGGGGAAGGTAGACGAAAGTATAGGGAGGATAAAGGTGATGGACAGAGACTTGAGTTGGAGTGGTAAACACACAAGGCAGTGTACAGATGAAGTGTTGCAGAATTGTGCACCTAAACCTCTATAAATTTTTTTAACCAGTATCATCCCAATAATTAAATAAAAAGGAGGGAAAAAGACTCCTCAATGTCCAAAGTGAGAAAAAATTTTGGAAAAATAAAGTAGTATTGGTTTATAAACAAAATTATAAAATATGTCCATGACCCTGTAATATAAACATTTATTTAATTTTAGACATTGAGACTGCAAATAATATCATATTATATTTAAGTATTGTATTAATAATGTAAACATATGTAAGCGTCCTATAGTAAATAACTGGTCATAATTTTTATTTTGGGAATAAAGATGAGAACTGTTCACATTAAATTAACAGGCATAGTTCAAGACTTTTATTTTCCTCTCATATTGCCATATTACCTCCCTCCTAAAATGCTATACTACTTTGAAACTTTATTGACAGTATTTTAAAATAAATATTTATTAATAATGTTATGATAATTTATCAGATTTGAATGTTATTCATATTTGAATGTTACATCACTGTTTTGACACTCTCTATAGGATCATTTATAGGCATTGTATGCAAATTTTTATTCCCACATTTCTATTTGACTTACTTATATTTTTCTGATATTTAGAAATTTCCTTTGAGACTCTGTACATTGAAGTAAGTGACCTTTCCACTTTAGTCTCTGATGATTTTATTTAATTTTTAGTTGCTTATCTAAGTTTCTTTTCTCCTGATTTAAGTGATTATAAAAAGCAGGTGACAGCAATCCACATGGTCTCAGAGTTGTTTTCTGAAAATATACAAACATATTCTTGACCAAAAGAACATTTACTTTCTATTGTAGGTTAAGATATTTCCTTAGTTCCTGATTTTGGAATTCTCCTTAGTTAAATTCAAATAGCACCATTCTCTGTCAAAGTATATCTGAATTCTAAAACAATTTTGCAAACTAAAAAAAGATGAGCTTAGTTGTTCTGTCTACTATGGTAACTATGTTTTAGAGACATCTACAGCATTTTTATTTTAAATCATAGTATAAACCAAATCCTAGATTTCACTCAGGACATTTTAATAAACACATGCTGGGTTTATAAGTGTAGTACCATTTTACATTAGAGTTTTATAAACACTGTGTTCACTCTGTGAACATTTTCAAAATCTATAGAGGGGCAACTAATTCACTTTCTCAAATCTGACTAAGTACTTCAGGTTAGAAACAGATGTCCACTCATTAAACTTGAAATGCTGGTATCAGAGAATAACTTGCACATGTACATAAAAAGTATAACTGGTGTATATTTCCACAAGTGAGTGTTATTATACTCTAAGGACCTTAGTGATGCTGCTAGTTTCTCAAGGCAAGTAATTGGAGCTATAAAAATAATGTTTGGGTGTTTTGTTTTGTTTTTGGTTTTTTTTTAATAGTTGGTACCAGTGGCTACCTACATATGTCAATAAATGCAAAAACTCCATGGGTTATAATCCATTTTTGTCATTATTTATAGATCCTTTATTTAGCCAATGTCTCCTTAACTTTACACTTGACAGGTCTTTTTTATATATATATATATGTTCATACTTTCAATGGTATGCTGCTTGAGACTGCCCAAGGGATGAATCCTCTGCATTCTAAATAGAATTAGTTATAACCCCTGAGTTGTGCCAACTCATGCTACTTTTTATAGGCTGAGAGATTCACCTCCTGACAGAATTCCTACCATTTGAGAGTGTATATGTAGTAAATTTTCATACTCCTTGGGGCTATAACCATGCTCACATGCACATTTAGAACTTGCTCAAATCATGCAGCACTTTAGCACCTCATTCCAACTGAGATACTTTTTCCTCCATTCTTTGCAAGGCTATACCACACTTGTCTTTCACCAGAATTTGTCAAAAGAAGTATTCATTGAACCCTATATCTAAAATAGTATTTGACATTATATTCATATTTTATATGGTCTTTATGCAAATTATAATTGTTATTTATTTATGTCATTTGTTTATTTTTATTTTTTTAATATATTTTGTTAATTTTTTACAGAGAGAAAGAGAGAAGGATAGAGAGCTAGAAACATCGATGAGAGAGAAACATCGACCAGCTGCCTCCTGCACACCCCATACTGGGGATGTGCCCGCAAGCAAGGTACTTGTCCTTGACCTGAATCGAACCTGGACCCTTGAGTCTGCAGGCTGACGCTCTATCCACTGAGCCAAACCGGTTTTGGCATTTGTTTATTTTTTATTTCCCAAACTGTACTATATGTTGTTACTGAATTGACTGTGTTCATTTCTGTATCTCTATACACACAGTAGGCCCTCAAATACTTATTAAGTGAATAAAATTTGTCATTTGAGAACAATAACTCTCAGTTAAATAGTTTTCTTAACTGGAAGGTTTATTTAAAAAATATTATATTCCAATTTATCCTGGGTAGCTACTCTCTGCAGCATTACTTAGTAAAAACACCCACTTAAATATTGACTTAATTATCAAGTCCTTAAACCATTGCCACTATATCAGGTTTAGAGCTTCTCTAAGGCTAGGGTTATTTAAATAATCTCATTGTATCCATATTAAAGACATGCTCAAGAACTCTAAATACTTTTGTTTGTACAGATGCATTAGTTTTCTAGGAGTGTCACATAAAAACACCACTAACTGGCGTGTTAAACAATAAAATTGATCCTAGTTCTGAAGGCTGGAAATCTAAGATCAAGGTGTCAGCAGGTTTGGATTTTTCCTGAGGCTTTGCTGTCTAGATTGCTGATGGCCATCTTCTTATTGCAGTCTCACATGGATTTTTCTGTATGTGTGTGCTTCCTCTGGTAAATCTTCCCCTCCTTATAAAGGACACCAATTATATTGGATTATGTTCTCACACTTATGACCTCATTTAACCTTAATTGTTTCTAGGAAGGCTGTGTCTCTAGATATAGTCACATTGGGGTTAAGGCTTCAACATGTACATTTTGGGAAACACAGTTCATAATAGTGACTGCCTTGTTTTATTCTGTTTTCAACACATGCCTATGCAGGGAATCATATTGATTTCCCCCATTCTAATGTCAGATAACACTCCACAACACTCAGGTAGAGATGAAGGAGCATTTAAATTTATTCAATATCCTGTAATTGGCTCTTTTTCCTGTTGCTGATGAAAGAGGAGACTTCTTCTACATTCTCAATAAGTTTTTTAAGCATCTTCAAATATAATTTAAGGTTTTTTTTTCTATTAGATTATTCATTAAAAAACATTTGACAAAAGTTCACAGGAAGTGCTAGCTAGTATGATTTTCTATAAGCTGATCAGATTATTTTTAAAAAATTACTAAATCAATTAACTCAGCAATTTATTTGTATGATATACATTGATAAAGTACATAGTTGACACTCTGAGTCCTTGCAAAATATTTAGGAAGGTAATATTCAAGTGACTAATATGTAAGGGAGTCCTGTATTGTTAAAAATGTTCTCAACTTATATTTTGGTCATGATTGCACAGCTTTATCAATATGGTAAAAAACATTGAAGTGTGCACTTTAAAAATGAGTTCTGTAGTGCAAATGGTCTCAATAAATACTTTTAAAAGGGGTAGTTTTAAACTTTTGTTAATCTATTTCTTAGAAAGCATTATCAACTAGTGACATTTAACTAGTATACTGAATTCAAATTAGAATTATCTCTTTTTAATTGAATTAATTTCCCATTATTTTGGGTCTTAAGTTCCTCATTTATTCTATATTCAGTCCATATCATTTTGTGGATAGAATCCAATAAGACTCCTTTTAAATTTTTCTTTACTTTAATAGGGAAAGGTAAAATGCAGATTAATAACCACATCAAAATTTGGAATACTACCCCTAAGTATATGAAAATCCAGAGGAATAAAAGGTTAACATATGAAGGATTTGACAACATCTTGTTACCCATGGACACAGACATTAGGGTGGAGAAGGTCTAGCATAAGGGGGGGAGGGAATCTAGGTGGAGGAGGGCAAGGTGGACAGGAGAGGGGGACACAGTAATGCTCTCAATAATAATGAAAACTGGTTTTCTAGGCTCAAAGGATTTGAACCAAATTCCTAAGGTTTAGTAATGTCATCAGAAAGCCTCTTTTTCTGTCAGACACCCCCATGTCAGAAAATGTACTATGAAATAAAAGTAACTTTCTCATAATGAAAAACATAGTTTCTAATATCCTTAAATCTACAATAGATTTAAATGACTGGCTTATTGCTCATATTTATAATTCAGTATGTGGGTATTTAGTGTTCTTTTTAGAAGACAAAAATAATGTGCTTACCTCAGGATGACAGTTAAATATTAAAATGCAGAGAATAATGGATTTCTAGTCAGTTTTATAGAATGCCTTTCATTACATTAATTATTTTGTCCTGATCAAGAAAAACATGTTCTGACATAAGTATTGCACTTTACTATCAAGTTGTGTTTAATTTTTTTAGTTATAGATGATCTTTGAAAAAACATTTTAAATAAAACTAATAGAAAGTAATATTTGCCAACTGAAAAAGCTGGCTAATGTCTGCTCTTAGTATAGGGAAAAACTCCAAATCTGTAACTTATGCTCAGCCTTTCTGTTGAGCAGAGTAGTAAACAAAACTCGGGTCTATTCTTCAAATCCAATAGATAGAAGGCTTTAAAAAATGATGTTTTAGCCGAAGCCGGTTTGGCTCAGTGGTAGACCATTGGTCTGCGGACTGAAAGGTCCCAGGTTTGATTCCGGTCAAGGGCATGTATAATACCTTGGTTGCAGGCACATCCCCGGTAGGGGGTGTGCAAGAGGCAGCTGGTCGATGTTTCTCTCTCATCGACGTTTCTAGCTCTCTATCTCTCTCCTTTTCTCTCTGTTAAAAACAATAAAATATATTTAAAAAAATAAAAATAAATAAAAAATTATATTTTATCATAACCTAATTATTCCAAAATATGTACATTTCCTCCTCTTGCTTCATGCAAATAGTCTCTAATTTGCCATCCAAGAAGGGTTTGGCCATTTTGAATGACCTTTTATAACAAACTCAAATTGTACTAGTAAGCAATTCCTCTTTGTTTTCTCTCTGAATGATACATAAACTTGGGAAAATGTGGCTGGATTACTCTGAGGATAAAAATGCAGAGACTCACAGAGCTCTCAGAGCTTGGTAACAATGCTTATTTAGCCTGGCACTGTGCCCAAGGTTACTAAAGGCTCAAGGCTGCCTTTGAAAGTAAGGACCTAAAGAAGCTAAGGAAGAAAAGAGTCTGCCTATAATTTAAATGGGGTTCGAGTTTGATAAGTTACACTAGCCCTCATCTCTACATATGGTCACAGAATCTACTGAAAAGCTGATTAATCTGAAATAATCATTTGATTTTGCCTGGCCAATCACATTAGCTCCGAAATAGATCTCATTAAGTCACTATTAAAATGAATCTAATTCAAACCCACTACAGGTTATCATGAAAAAAAAAATGGCATCTGAAATTAGGTTCTTCAAGCTGCCTTCTATATATGTATTGTTTCACATTATTTTTTCCACAACTAATTAATTTTTGATGCAAATAATAGCTTCACCTCTAAATTTTGTTCCTTAGAGAACCCAACCTAAAGGCAGGCCCTGAATATGCAGTATTTCTTGGTAAAAAATATTTTTAATGCTAACTTGGGGCTAGCAGCTTAAAGGATAAACGAAACTCTCTTCAGATTAGCTTGTATCAGTTGGGTAGATAGTTTGCCATCTCTATTGACTGGTAATACATCCCTGATTTGTATTTAAAGCTTGCTACTATATCCTGACACACAGATATTTCTGGAAGTTCAAAAAATAGGGTTTTGTCATGTCTCTCAAGCGCAAATCAGTGTCAGAGCTGGAACTTTCTCTTAATAACCATTTCCTTTAGCAAATCAGTGTCAGAGCTGGAACTTTCTCCTAATAACCATTTCCTTTAGCAAATCAGTGTCAGAGCTGGAACTTTCTCTTAATAACCATCTAGCTACTCCTATCCCAGTGTTATACAGAAAAAAAGAGAGAAATATTCATAGAAAAGGATGGAAAGTTAAATTGAATCAAGATATGAAGATTTCTTCCTCCAGCTGGTT
The DNA here is from genome assembly GCF_964339955.1 of Pipistrellus hanaki. Taxonomy (NCBI): domain Eukaryota; kingdom Metazoa; phylum Chordata; class Mammalia; order Chiroptera; family Vespertilionidae; genus Pipistrellus; species Pipistrellus hanaki. Next base: position 15,318,386 of record NC_140524.1, on the reverse strand, counting down.
TGGCTCAGTAGATAGAGTATTGTCCTGTGGACTGAAGACTCCCAAGTTCAATTCTGGTCAGGGGTACATGTCCGGGTTACAGGCTCAATCCCCAGTGGGGAACGTGCAGGAGGTAGACAATCGATGATTCTCTTGCATCATTGATGTTTCCATCTTTCTCTTCCTCTCCCTTTTTCTCTGAAATCAATAAAAATATATTATAAAAAATAGGAAGATTTCCTTTTGATCTTATGGAATTTGTACATTGTCCTAAGAGAAATTAAAGGTGGTTGAGTGTTGTATATTTGTTTTATGGGGAGTGCATCAAGTTCAGAAAGATAACTCTGGAGAAGTTTTAAAGGCAGTTGGGAAGGGATAAAACTAGAGGCTGAGGGGAGAAGGTAAAGGTCTGTTTTACTGTTCCTGGTGAAAGGTAATGAAGGACTACTGAACTAGGTCATTGAGTGTCAGGATGAAGATAAGAACATTGATAAATGCTATTGAAAAGACAGATTTGGCAGGACTTCATGAATGATTTAATGTGCCGGGTGAAGGGAAAAGAGGAGCCAAGTACTATAGATTAGTGGTCCAGCCAGGTAGTCATACCATTAATGTGATAAGGACCGCAGGCTGGAGTGTTATGAAAATATTTGGCTATTTGGGTAATAATATTAAAAACAGTAATGCTAATAATGGTAATATTAAGTTGTGGAGATCTATGAGATACTACTGGGAAATATCTAATAGAAATGAAATTCACAGACGTCATCAATAACATAATGTTTGAAGTCTTCTAATCCCACAAATTATCAAATATATTGGTCTTCAAATACTTGCCTTTTTTTATGTGCAACATTGACCTCAGTCCTGAAGCCGGTTTGGCTCAGTGGTAGAGCATCAGTCTGCGGACTGAAAGGTCCCAGGTTTGATTCTGGTCAAGGGCATGTTCATTGATTGTGGGCACATCCCCAGTTGGGGGGGTGCAAGAGGCAGCTGGTTGATGCTTCTCTCTCATTGATGTTTTTATTGTAACTTTCTATCTCTCTCCCTTACTCTCTGTAAAAAATCAATAAAATATATTTAAAAGAATATATATATATATATATATATATATATATATATATATATATATATATATATATATATTGGTCTTCTCACAGTATGTCCTTTCAATGTTTTAAAAGAGAGAAAATAGTCTTAAACAATTTAGTGCCATTTCTGCCACAAAAATTAGTAAGTCTTTTAATCTCTGAACCCAAGTATGTCATCTAAACATCCTATACAATAAAAGCCTAATATGCTAAGTGTCTGACCACTTGTTTGACCATTTGTCCAGTTGCTATGACATGCACTGACCACCAGGAGGCAGACACTCCAACCAGTAGGTTAGCTTGCTGCTGGGGCCTGGCCAATAGGGACTGGCCAAGAAAGGCCAGACATACCCTGGAGCCCTCCCATGGTCACTTCCTGGCCCAATCATGCACTGGTGGGATCCCTTGGCCTGGCCTGTGCCCTCTTGCAATCCAGACCCTCAGGGAATGTTGGAGATTTGGTTTTGGCCAATCTCTGCAGGCCTGACCCAGGGGTTCCCATCAGTGCATGAATACGTGCACCAGGTCTCTAGTATGGATAATAAGACAGTGTAATCTTACTTTAACTAGTGTTTGGATTATTGTGAACTGATATGGAAAGTATTTTTAAAACCTAAAAAGTTAATATACATATAATAAATTATTTTTATTAAAAGAGTGAAGTATGAAGGACATGTGTATTCCAGAAATTTTACTCTAAGGGACCTCCCCCCTTGTGTATTCTTTGTGCATTATGAAAATCTTCAGAAATATATTCAAAATTCTGATGAAACATTGATATTCTTATGTACTGTCATCTGGTTGTCAGTGTGTCTCAGGCAAAGCATCCACACTTTTTCACTAGAGTATTCTGTTATCATTGAGTAAACCACTGGGAGTCCTTTGACATCCAGGACTTTCCTTGATTGATCTATATGTCAGGAAAGATATTTGTTCTGGGATAGGGAAGAGGCATGAAATCTGTAATTTTATGGAGAAATTTCTTGCAACTATAAATGTATTTTTGGTACAATTAAAACACCTCTATTACAAGTTAATAGGCTTGACTGGTATAATTACTAACTACTAGTGTAAATTTCTGAGAAAAATCTTTCTAGTTTTGTTAGCTCTCATTTTGATCTGCAATAAGATTTAGAGGAACATTTGGAAGATGCATTCAGATATTATGTTGTATACGTTTGCTATGTATTGGTTTCTGTTCCAATGGATTTTAAAGTGGTCACCTATAAGAAAGTCTTTTTAAAAAAATTAATTCTTTATTGTTGAAAGTGTTATATGTCTGCTTTTACCTCCATTGACCCCTTCTAACCCGCCCCTGAGCCCTGCTCCAGGCCTTCACCACTTCATTGTCTGTGTCCATGTGTTATGTATATATGCATGCAAGTTTATAATAGGAACATGTGTACAGAAAAGTAGGTCCCTAAGAAGTCTTCATAAATTAGAAGCCTTTTTAAATTTTTATTTGAGTTATTTAAATAGCATTCCTAAAACTTGGATAAAAGGGTCACTCTACAAAAACTATAATTGGAAACAGTGCTGGCCTCTGTGCAACAAACTTGGTCTCTTGTCCTGTCTCAGACACTCTCATGTAAATAGGCAAAATATATTTACCACTCTGAGCCTCTAGGTGAAATATGAGGAAGAAGTTGATTATATTTGAGATTCCATGTGGCTCTAAAATTCTTCTCAGAATTCTTAAAATTCTCTCCCATTTGATTTTATGAAGAAAATACAACAAAGTGGACAATTTTCTATAATAAAGAGAGGTTCATCCTTCAATAAAAAATATATATTTGTGTGTTGCATAAAACAATGAACCTAAAACATTTAAAGAGAGAATTCGTTTCCTGCTAAGGACAGGCATTTTCAGTAACTACATATTTGGCTATTATTGCTTTCTATATCTTTTGACTAGTATTAGGACAAAATAATTTGTTTTATTTTTGTTTTCAGATGGCTATGCAGGCATTATAGATATTCAAATGAACAATTTGGGTGGGAAAATTACAACCATGTAATATTAAAGATGCCTTGAGCAGTATTATCATATTGTATTTTGGGGCCAAAGATAAAGAGAAATAGTGACAGGCCTATAATGGCACAGTTTGTTTCTCTATTCTGTACTTCTATTTAATTAAAGCAATGATTCATTAGCTGAAAGAACAAAATATATTAATCAACACATTTATTCTGTGTGTTTTTCTATTATATTATTCTAGTCAGTACTCAGTGCTACTGCCTATGTGCATTTTGCATACACATGTCTCATTTTGACAGCTAATTCTACAGAAATTTAGCTGAAAATTTTCCTATTTATTAGCTTTTTTTTATGTGCAACATTGACCTCAGTCCTGTGGCTATAATATTACAGCTCAGGAGTGCCAGTTAAAAATAGGAAAGGATGGTAAGAAAACAATGTGTATGATATCTAATGACCCAGAAGCAGCAATTATACCAGTGTCAGCAGTAAGTGGTTAACTGTCCAGACACAAAATTACAAAGTGATTTAATGTAGTATAAACAAGGAGAAAGGCATTGTCTTAGACTTTTCAAAGGATACCAAGAGATTTAAAGTATATTCTGGGTTTCCCTAGAATTTACAATCTAACAGAAATAATACAGACAACTATAATATTGATACAAGAACAGGATGTATGACATTTGCTTTGATATGGATCACATCATTCTTCTTCTATGCTGATTTGACAGATGTCCTTTATGTCTCACCTAAAGCTTTCCCAAGGTAGAGGAAATCCACTTCCAATCAAGGAAGTGTGTGAAGCTCCTATATTGTCCAGGCCCACTCTGCAGTTTCATCGGTACTGTAGTACAAGGTAGACTGACACAACACAGTCACATAAGCTCCAATAAAAGATAAATTTAAAAACTTTTAAGACAAATATTGATAGGATTTTGATAAGCACAGATAATGACAAAGGGAGGAAAAGATGAATTGGTAAGAACAAATAGGATTAAGAAATGGAGGGTGGCCAGAAATTCAAGAATAAGGGGAGGGTTCTCAGAAGTGCAAATGATATAATTTGGCTGTAGCAGTGGGAGATGAGCTTTGTAGCTAGGGAGTTACATAATCAGTGAATGCTTAAACGTGAAAGCTTACACATGAATTTTGGCAACAGTATAGAAGATAGATTAAGAGTGGGGAGAGCCTAAAGGCATATAGAGTGGGGGCAATAATCAAAAGAAAAGAAATCAAGCCTGAACTGAAGCAGGAGCTCTGGAAACAGGGAAAAGGGATAAAGGTATGGTGAAAGATCTATGATAATTAATTTGATCAAGGATGCCTTGAAAGAGAATGTCAAGACACAGCTGATTTATTTTAATGAATTATTTCATAGCCACGATTGTTTTGTTTGTTAGTTCACTTATCAATGTATTTTTCCATTGTTATGAAAATTACCCATATATTTAGAGGTTATATGATGAATTTATGCATGTTAATGTATATTAGAAATCCGGTGCACGAAAATTTGTGCACTTGGGGGAGTCCCTCAGCATGGCCTGTGCCCTCTCGCAGTCCAGGACTCCTCCTTGGATTGGGCCAGGGGTCTTCAAACCACAGCCCGCGGGCCACATGCGGCCCGCAGAGGAGTCTGATCCGGCCCGCCAGGTTTTTTGGGCAGTGAGCGCAGCCGAGGTGTTACAGTAGGAATTAGTAGTTCATATAGTCCGGCCCTCCAGCTCTCTGAGGGACCGTGATCTGGCCCCCACTTTAAAAAGTTTGAGGACCCCTGGATTGGGCTTAAACTGGCAGTCAGACATCCCTCTGTCAGCCTGGAAGCCCTCAGGGGAGCAGGCCTAAGCCACAGGTGGACATCCTTAGCACTGCCGAGGAGGCAAGAGAAGCTCCTGCCACGCAGTTGTGCTCACAACCATCAGCCTGGCTTGTGGCTGAGCAGCACTCCCCCTGTGGGAGCCCACTGACCACCAGAGGGCAGCTCCTGCATTGAGCATCTGCTCCCTGGTGGTCCGTGCACATCATAGCAATTGCTTATTCCTGGTTGTTCAGGAATGGGCCAATTTGCATATTACCCTTTTATTATATAGGATATCTCATAGCTTAATCATTAAATATTTAATATATATAAGTGTAAAATATTATTAGTAAAATCTATAATAATAAAAGGTTAATATGCTAATTAAACTGGACATCTTTGGGAAGTCACTCTTGAAGTCCTTCCTGATGAAGCCAGGACCGAAGGGAAGCCAGCCCAGATCCCGGGTACCTGCAGGCAGCCAGAGGAGGGAAGCAGCCTGGGTCCTGGGTGCCTGTGGGTGGCTGGAGGAGGGAAACATGGGTTCCAGATGCCAGAGGGAAGATGGTGCTGGCAGCTGGGGGCAGGAAGGCCTACTCTTGAATGAATTTTCGTGCATCAGACCTCTAGTACAGATATAAGACTTTTCAGTTAATAAATAATTCACCTCTTGTCCAACTTTGATTTTCACTTGACAGCTGAATCAGAAGACTTTATAAGGGAAATTGTTTTAAAGAGATAAAAACTGGTGGGATGCTTTGCTCTTATCTTGGTAAATACCAAAATTGCCCTCTTTTCTCTGTATTTCCTAAAGACACGTATATTATTGTAAATTAACCCAATATTGTGTATGTTCAAAACTCTTTAAAGGAGTCATCTTATATGAAATGCAATATAAGGGTACAAATAGTCCTGTTTAATTCAACAAGACCCAAGTAATGCATTGTTATCAGAACACTTGGAAAATGTGATTGATGCAGAGTCTCTAAAACAAGCACTTAGAGAAATCCTTCAATCTGTACTCATCATCTATTTCTTTGTCTATATTTTTCATTTACAGTAAATGATACTACTATCCACCCAGTACACAAGTCAAAATCAATGCATTATTTCCACATTCCTCACAGCTAATGAGTCAACAATTTCTATTGTAAAACTTTCTTAATATCTCTAAAATATATTAATTGTTTCTTACTTCTGAATATCACTTTCTGCACAATATTGGCATCTATAATTATCTTGTCCTATTTCTCCCCCCCCATATTATATTGATTTAATTAAAAAACACATTATTTAAAATAAAATGTAGCCTGGCAGGTATGACTCAGTTGTTGAACACTGATCCATGAACCAGGAGGACACAGTTACGTTCTTAGTAGGACACATATCCAGATTGCTGGCTCAATCGCAAAAGGGAGGCATACAGGAGGCAGACAATTGATCAATGATTTTCTCACATCATTGATGTTTCTAACCTTCACTCCCTCTCACTTCCTCACATTGAAATAAATAAGAATCAAACAAACATTAAAATGCTTATTATATAAGAAATATGTAATTGCTTATGAGAATTTAGAAAATGCATCAACCTTTCTCAGTGAATTCAATGAAAGAAGCACAATGAAAAATTATTTTAATAATTTTCTCAGTTTTCCAAGGACAGTACATGCTTACTACCATTTATTTAAGTTTTTTTTTAATTGTTTAAAGTATTACATGTAATATATATATATATATATATTTTTTTTTTCCCCATTGACCTTCCCCCAGCCTTCCCTACAAACTGTCACATGCCCTAATCCCACCCCCCAGTGGCTTGTGTCCATTGGTTGTGCATATATGCATGCATATAAGTACTTTGGTTGATCTCTTGCGCCTCCCCAACTCCCCCCTCAAAATTCCTCAGCCTTCCCACTATAATTTAACAGTCTGTTCAGTGCTCTACTTATTCTGTATCTATCTTTTCGTTCATAAGGTTATAATGTGCTTAATTCCCATAAATGAGTAAGATCATGTGGTATTTTTCCTTCATTGCCTGGCTTATTTCACTTAACATAATGCTTTCCATTTCCATCCAGGTTCCTGCAAATGGTAAGAATTCCTTTTTTTTTTTTATAGCAGTGTAGTATTCCATTGTGTAGATGTACCATAGTTTTCTAATCCATTCATCTGCTGATGGGCCCTTAGGCTGTTTTCAAACCTTAGCTATGGTAAATTGTGCTGCTATGAACATAGAGGTGCATATATCCTTTCTGATTGGTGTTTCTAGTTTCTTGGGATATATTCCTATATATCCCAAATGGGTCTTCCATTTTTAGTTTTTTGAGGAAACTCCATACTGTTCTCCACAGTGGATTCACCAGTCTGCATTCCCACCAGCAGTGCACGAGGGTTCCTTTTTCTCCACAACCTCGCCAACACTTGTCATTTGTTGATTTGTTGATGATGGCCATTCTGTCAGGTGTGAGATGATACCACATTATTATTTTGATTTGAATCTCTTGGATAATTAGTGACTTTGAGCATGTTTTCATATGACTCTTGGCCTTCCTTATGTCTTCTTTTGAAAAGATTCTATTTAGTTCCATTGCCCATTTTTTTTATTTGATCATTTATCTTCCTTTTATTATGTTGTATAAGTTCTCTGTAGATGTTGAAGATTGAACTTTTATCAGTAATAACATTTGCAAATATGTTCTCCCAAACAGTGGGGTTTCTTGTTGTTTTATTGATGGTTTCCTTTGCTTTGAAAAAGCTTTTTATTTTTATGTAGTCTCATTTGTTTATTTTCTCTTTAGCTTCCATTTCCCTAGAAACAGTATCAGTGAAGAAATTGCTTTGGCACATGTCTGAGATTTCACTGCCTATGGATTCCTCTAGTATTTTTATGGTTTCCTATCTTATGTTTAAGTACTTTATCCATTTTGAGTTTATTTTTGTGTATGGTGTAAGTGGGTGGTGCTCTAGTTTCATTTTTTTTTTCATGTATTTTGCATCCAATTTTCCCAACACCATTTACTGAAGAGACTGTCTTGACTTCATTGTGTGCTCATGCCTCTTTTGTCAAGTATTAATTGAGCATAGTGGTTTGGATCCATATCTGAGTTCTCTATTCTATTCCATTGGTCTATATGTCTGTTTTTGTGCCAGTATCAAGCTGTTTTGAGAACAGTGACCTTGTAATACAGCTTGAAATCTGCTATTGAGATCCCACCTACTTTGTTCTTCTTTCTCAGGATTGCTGTGGCTATTCGGGGTCTTTTTTCATTTTTTATTCCAGATGAATTTTGGGAGAGTTCTTTCTAGGTCTGTGAAATATACTGTTGGTATTTTAATGGGGAGTGCATTAAATCTATAGATTGCTTTGAGTAGTATGGACATTTTAATTATGTTGATTCTACCAATCCATGAACATGGTATATTCTTCCATCTGTTTATGTCTTCCTCTATCTCTTTTTTCAGTGTCCTGTAGTTTTCTGCGTATAGGTCTTTTACTTCCTTAGTTAAGTTTATTCCTAGGTATCTTAAATTTTTTTTTCATGCAATGGCAAATGGGATGGCTTTTTTAGTCTCTCTTTCCATAAGTTCACTATTGGTGTATATCAATGCCATAGATTTCTTGGCATGTATATTTTGTAGCTTTTGGGTGAAATGTTCTGAATGTGTCAATTAAGTCTATCTGATCTAGTGAGTGATTTAGAATTGCTGTTTCTTTGCTGATATTTTTATCTAGAGGATTTATTCAGTGATGTAAGTGGTGTATTAATATCTCCTACTATGATTCTATTCTTGTCTATCTCTCCCTTGATATCTTCCAGGAGTTTTTTTTTAATTTTTTTTAATGTATTTAGGTGTTCTTGCATTGGGTGATTATATGTTTATCATGGTTATATCATCTTGTTTTATCGATCCCTTTAGTATTTTGAAGTGGCCCTCATTATCTCTTGTTATAGCTTTCACTTTGAGGTCTATTTTGTCAGATATAAGTATTGGTATTCCAGGTTTTTTTCCCCCATTTCCTTTTCCCATCCCTTCACTTTCAGTCTGTGTGAGTCCCTTGTTCTGTGGTGGGCTCTCATAGACAGCATATGTATGGGTTGTGGATTTTCATCCATTTAGCCACTTGATGTCTTTTGATCAGAACATTTAGTTCATTTCCATTTAAAGTTATTATTTAAAGGTCCTTGTTTCTAGCCATTTTTATTTTTTGAGCCTTTGTTCCTTCTTACCTTTTTATTTCTTCTTTTTACAGCATTCTCTTTAGCATTTCTTGCATTGCTAGCTTGATAGTGATAAATTCCCTTAGTTGTTATTTTTGTTTGTTTGTTTTGTTTTTTCTTTTTTGTCTGCAAAGCTTCTGATTTCCCCTTCAATTTTGATTGATAGTCTTGATGGATAGATTATTCTTGGATTCAGTCCCTTGCTTTGCATCACTTTGTATATCTCCTTCCATTCCTTCTATCTTGATGTGTTTCTGTTGAGAAATCATTTGATAATATGATTGTGGATCCTTTATAGGTAACTCTCTGTCTCTCTCTTGCAGCCTTTAAGATTCTCTCTTTGTCATGAACATTTGCCATTGTAATTATGATGTATTTTGGTGTTGGTCTTCTAGGATTCCTCTTGCTGGGGACTCTCTGTACTTGTGTAACTTTTTTCTTCCCCATATCTGGAAAGTTTTCTGTCATTATTTCTTCAAATAAATTTTCTGATCCTTGCTGCTCTTCTTGTCCTTCTGTAAGCCCTATTATATGTATGTTCCTTCATTTTGTATTGTCCCACAGCTCCCTTAGGCTCTCCTCCTGCTGTTTAATTTTTTCCTCTAGTTGTTGTTTAGATTTGACTTGTCTCTGTACTTTATTTTCTAACTCACAAATTCTGTCCTCTGTTTCTTCTAATCTACTGTTGAAGCCTTCCATGGTGTTTTTGATTGTAGCTATATCATTTTTTTATTTCTTCCTGATTTTTGCATATGTTGTTCAATTTCTTGTTCATCAGGTATATGACCATTACTCTGAATTATTTTTCTGTCATGTTGCATGCTTCCGTTTCACTTATTTCCATTCTTGGCAATTCCTCCTTTTTCTTCTTCTGAGGATTATTTTGTTGTCTCCCCATTCTGACTATCACCAGAAGGTTCAAATGTCAAGTTGCAGGGTCCTGGGCCTTGTGCAGAGGGAGTTTTGCACCCCCCACATGTCATTGAAGAGCTGTGACACCAATATGTGTGGCTGCTGTGTGTTAGTGAGAGTTATGCTTACCCTACGTCAGAGTAACAGGCGCTTAGTGTGGCCTTGTGTGTGCAACTAGAATCAGGAACCCTTGCCTGCGCCATGCTGAAACAGAGAATTCGCTGACATATGCCAAAAATCAAAATCCCCTAGTGCGTGTCAGGAATCAGAAGCTCCCTGTGTCCACACCAAGAATTGAGTATCAGAGTCTCTGTTGCTTGGTGTGGCCTCGCACCAAGAATCCAGGTCCCTGTGTGCACATGCACCAAGAATTGGAGTCACTGGCTCTTAGTGTGAATGTACTGGGAATCAGAGATCCCAGGTGCACACAATGAGAAACAAAGTCTAGTCACTGGTTCTCATTGCTGCCTCTTGCATGGAGATTCAGGTTCCCTGATCTGCTTGAGAGACCGGGTTGCAGAATCGCACTGTGTCGGCAGGAGTTTCACTCTTGCCCTGCAGAAAACAGGCATCTGTGTGTGCTTGCCCTGAATCAAAGTCAGGTGACACTGCCAGCCAGTGTGGGTGTAGAGTCTGGACACACAGATGTGTACTGCAGGAAACAAACTCCCCGTGTCCATGCATGTACCCATGCTTGAATTCAGCACTGCCCCCTTGTGTGGGCACGGGGTCTGATCATGAGCAGCTCCCTGAGTTCGCACATTCAGGTTCAAATTCAGCACAGTCTCCCTGCTTGGGTGCAGGTTCTGATCATGGGAACCAAACTTTCCAGGTTCACGCCCCCAGGCTCAAATTCAGCACTTTGTCCCCACATGGGTGTGGGATCTGATTATGGGAAAACAATCTCCCAAAGGTTGCACACCTATGCTCAAATTCAGCACAGCCTCCCTGCCTGGGTGTAGAGTCTGGTTGTGGGAAATAAACTCCCTGGGTTTGCTTCCCCAAGCTCAAATTCAGTGCTGTTTCCCTGCATTGGTGTGGGATCTGGTCATGGAAAAAAAATATCCTTAAGGTCGCACACCTTGGTTCAAATTCAGCACAACCTCTCTGCTTGGGCGTGTAGTCTAGTCATGGGAAACAAACTCCCAAAGTTTGCAAGTCCAGGTTCAAATTCAGCGCTGTCATCCTGCATGGGCAGGGGATCTGGTCGCAGATAACAATCTCCCCAAGGTCATGCACCTATGCTCAAATTCAGCACAGCCTTCCTGCCTGGGTGTGAAGCCTAGTCAAGGGAAACAAATACTATGAGTTTGCATGCCCAGGCTCAAATTCAGTGCTGTTTGCCTGCCCTGTGTGGGTGCAGGATCTGTTCGCAGAAAACAATCTCCCCAAGGTTGCACACCTAGGCTCAAATTCAGCACAGCCTCTCTGCTTGGGCGCAGAGCCTGGTTGCAGGAAACAAACTTCCCATGTCCGCACACCAAGGCTCAAATTCAGGTAGAGCTGCCACTGCTATGTGTGGACAGAAAACCTGATTGTGCGCCATGGTCTGGCAGTTCCTATGCCACTGCTGCTGGGCTGATGGGGAGGGGGATTGGCTTTGTGACTCACAGAAATCTGTGGCCAGGGTGCCTGGAGTCTTGATGACCCTGTGTCTGCAGCTGTGGTCACAGGTCTTTTACCATAGTGGCTATAGGGTCCCAGTTTGCTATGGAGACCAGACTGTGTGGTAGCGAGGCTAGGATTCTAGTCTCAAGCAGTTCTGTTCTTCAAGATGGCATGGTCTCTGTCCTGCAGGTGTCCTCCCTGGAGTGTTTGCGGTGGCAGCGAGGTTTTGCAGTCTAAGACTGCCCAGATTGGCAGCCCCTTGGAAGAACTGCAGCATCTAACTGTCCTTATTTCACTCACATACACACCCACACACATCCACACACTGCTCTATTGCTCCCTCACTCTCACATACTCTCCCTCCCTCCCTTCTTGCCGGTTGCCATCTTTTTTTCTCCCTCTACCTTTAGATCTTAAAAAGGTTACAATCATTAAAATATTAAAAAAAAATCTTTTTATGTTTTTAAATTACCTATGGGAAATTGTATTTTCATTGAAATTGCCATATCAACCACAGAAGCTAAGCTCTGTCACTGAATTTCTTTTGCATTTGGGAAAATTTAACCTACCCCGCAGCTGCCCTAAGACATGCTGCCCAGCTGATTACCTTTGTCTCACCACTGTCAGTAGCAAATATTATTTTTTTAGATTAAACAGTACCCTTCAAAAAGACTTACTATTACTCTCTCTACAGTTTTTCTCTTTTGATGGGAAGGAAGATAAATGCAAGAAAAAAGTGAGATCCTTATACAAAACAATACCTTAGCTTTTTCTCATTTTTATTTTTCTCTGAGATGTATATACAGTTTGCATTTCTGGAAAACCCTTTTAATCATATGATACATAAACATGAAGAATGTATAGTGATATACATGATGTTTATGGTTGGTTTGCTCTTTATGCTTATATTTTCTTGCCCTTGGAGAAAAATAAAGTGATTTTGAAGTTTTCTTCACTGCCTTTATATGAGTATAAAAAGTACTTGCTCTTCATATTTTTCATAGATCTTTAGTAATGCAGTTGTTGAAAACTTCCATCTCTAGGTTGTTGATTTTATGGTCACAACCAGAAGGTGTGTAATTTTAATCACTTGACACCATGTAGAATTAAAGTAAAAAGTATCCTTGCATGATTTCCAGTGTATATTGTACACTAAATAAAGCAGAAGGGATGCAAGCCTTGAAGAATTCCTGGTGTTTCTTTTTCATTGTAAGGGAAAAAAAATAATATTTTCTCTACTCTTATAGTACTTGCCTGAGACAGCCCTATAATCAAGGACATATTAACAGGAAAAATAAATTTTTTAACTTTTTTGTTTAAAATATTACATATATTAGTACATATATCTCCTTTTCCCCCCCATTGACCTTCCACCAGCCTCCCCTACCTCCTGTTGCATGCCCTCATCCCACGCCCCCAGTGTCTTGTGTCCATTGGTGTGCATGCATACAAGTCCTTTGGTTGATCTATTTCCCTCCCTCCCCAACATTCCCCAGCCTTCCTGCTGTAATTTGACAGTCTGTTTGGTGCTTTAGAAAAATCAAATTTAATTTCTAAATATGGGAACCCTAGACAGATGACATTTATAATACTGAGATTTATATGCCATCCTGAGCTCAGGATAAGGAGTTAAGTGTCTGGGACTTCAAAGGGGAGGAAGACAATTCACAGGGAGATGTGTAGAGCATATGTTTAGTCAACAAATCTGGGCATGCCATGCAAAGACAAAGGGTCACCTACAGGAATGTGAACAGACAGGCCTTATTAAATAAGTTTTCCCTTAACTATGCCTAATTCATTCTGTAGTTAACTCTTATGGTAGTTATCTTCCTGAAACTGGCCCTCTAAATTCTTTTAGGTAATTAAAGGAGAGGAAAAGGAAAACTTTCTGAGTCTACTGTTTCTTACAAATAATATGCCAAAAGGACATATTTTGGGGTGGCTCCTAAACACGACCAGAGAGTTAAAAGAAATCTAGGCACAAAGGCTATTTCCCCCCCACACAGTATAGACAGCCCAAAGCAAATGCCAAGCATTTCATTGGCTTATTTTTCTTGATTTCTTATTGCATCAGGTCTTATTCATTGCACTAGATGTCAGCTGATACAGACAGATAAAGGGAGATAATTGAAACACATGATTTCAAATGGCAAAGACAGAGGCTATCTGAAAGCATTTTGTGTTCGTATTTGTTTCCTGAAGTTTAATGAACACAAAAGTCAGCAAGGATTGACATAAAACATGCTCCAATGTGGGTTGCTAGGGAGTACTTACTACTCTGTTTTATTAGTATCAAGTGGCAGAATCAGCAGCAAGACAGTGTCCATCTTTGTAACAAGTTGATATATAATTATTTAAGCACCTTCTGCTGCTATATATTACTTTTTTACTATCTTGCATTCTGTTTGGATCCTCATCTTCATTTATGGGATCAGAATTCAGTCACTCACTATTCTTCTAACTCTGCAATTCAGTGGTTACCATCCACCTCAAGTTAGGGGATGCAAAACAGAGAAGGATGATGAGTAGTCTATAGTATATAGAGGCAAGAATATATCAGAGTCATGCTATAGATCAGTGATTTTCAGCCAGTGTGCCAAGGTAGGCACACTGATGTGCTGCAAGAGGCACACTGGCATGCCACAATAATTTTTAAAACATGCAATACATGACTATTTAGTCAAGGGCACTTACCTCTTTTCAAATTAGATTTTCAAATAAAAAATGACAACATCTAACACAACAATATCCATTCAGTGTAAATGATTCAAAATTATACCTATTTTTTTCTTGTCAGATCAGCAAAAACATATTTTTGGTGCATGGCAGAATTTTAGTAATTACCTTATCTGCCATGAGATGGAAAAGATTGAAAATCACTTTTATAGATGATAGAATTGTCTACGTATACATGGGGAGTTAGAAGTGAAGTAGAAAAACGGAAGTCCTGGGAAAGATAGAAATAATGATCCTTTAGCTTTATGGATGAGGTAGACATCCAGTGGTTATATTCTTGGTGAATCAGTGTTATGTTCTAGGATCCATTTGAAAATTCTCCAGGGACATTTGGCATGTGTTTCCAATGTTTAATCCAAATTTTATTTAGATACTTTTGTGGGTTAGAGGAAATGTATTGGGTATATTTCACATTATCCTGGAAATTTTGGAGAAAGATTGAAGAATTGGCTCTACAGCAGCAGCTCTCAACATGTAGGTTGTGACATATATGTTGAGAACCATCTAATACCATTGGAAAACACAGATATTTACATTATGATTCACAACAGTAGCAAAATTACAGTTATGAAGAAGCAATGAAAAATTTTTATGGTTGGGGGTCACCACAACATGAGGAACTGTATTAAAGGGTTGTGGCATTAGAAAGGTTGAGAACCACTGATATATATAGATGTGCTAAGTGGACCCAAACAAACCTATAGTATGAACAGTGATGGCAGAACAATAGTCATCACATTCTCGGCTCAATGAGAGGAAGGTTGAAATCTCTATGATGTTGAGTATTAATATTAAGTATAGAGCTACGAGTTCAACTCTAACATTTTACTGGCTATTTAGAGTCATACAAAGTAAAAAAGAAAAGATCTGTCCCTATTAAGAACTGAATCTCTATCTCAGAAATGTGTTATAGGACTGTAGAAGGTACAATTATACAGGAAAATGAAAATCTACCTCCACTGTTGAAAAAATGAACCTGGGAACGACTCTTATTAGGAAACAGAAACTTTGGCTATTCTTTGCCATTTATATAATAGAAACTACCATTGGAAGATAGTGGTGAATATTCAGAAAGCACAAAGCTTCAGGTGAGCTTCTTTTAACATAAAACATTACAAAACAGAACAAAACAAACAAAAAATGGTAAGTATGTGAGGTGGTGGAGGTGTTAATTAACTAGATTGTGATAATCATATAGATATAGATATCTCAAATAATCATGTTGTTCAGCTTAAATATACATTTTTTGAGACATGAATTAGTAGATTGGATGGGAGTTTGTGCATATTTATCTGAGGGTTCAGCATATCTCATATATTTTCTTTATATCTTTATTTTCAACCATTTTATGCATTTATATTAAATTATCTTTTAAAAAGCAGGATATTGTTGGGTTTTTTTGTTTATTCAATATGAGAGACTATCTTTTGATTGCCCCGCATTCATACAGCTGTTACAGATCCATGTATATAGGCTTAATGAGTTGTGCTTTTCCTTATTTCATTGTGTGTATTTTTTTTCATATATCTGTTTTATGAAGGCTCTGTGTGCTCTGAGACTAGTACCAGGGTAATAAGTAGACACCTAGATTTGTATATGCAATTAGGAGGTACCACCCAGTTTCATGCTTGACTTAGCCCACTTTAGTAACATATCTATTTACCTTGTGGCTCTTCAGGACAATGTGAAGGAAATTAATGAATATAAATAGAATCACCTACCACAACTTACCCCCTGCTTTGGTGTTCTTTACCCTCTCCAGTTTTAATTAGGCATTTCTCCTCCATGCTTGTACCAAAACTTTCTATATGTTTCTGAAAAGATTTCTCACACATTTATTTCAGGTATAAAATGTAGGATTGTGTTCTGTAACCTTAACTTCTTTGTTGCATCTTTGGTTTCCTTTAAAGAGGAAGTCCATGTTAGTTTGACTTCTTGTTTCAAAATCATTGGTTTACTAAAACAATATCCATCTGATTTTTTATACACACACACACACACACACACACACACACACACACACAATGATATATTATGTATTTTCTCTTAAGCTTGGGAAATCTAGTCACTATATATGAAGGCAAATCTCTCTTACTTATACACAGTATTTTAGATTTTATAGCATCAGATGCATTGTTACTATGCTTAGAACAACAATACTATCCTATCTAATAAAAGAGTAATATGCAAAGTGATTGTCACTCCAACACACAAGATGGCTGGCCCCATGTGGTCAAAGATGGCTGCCACCATGTGGACAATAGATGGCTGCCACAAGGTGGCCAGCAGGGGAGGGCAGAAGGCAGTTGGGGAGATAAAGCCTATAGGGGAGGGCAGTTAAGGGTGACCAGGCTGGCAGAGGAGGGCAATTGGGGGCAACTGGGCCTGCAGGGAAGGACAGTTGAGGGGGTCCCAGGCCTGCAGGGGAGAGCACTTGGGGGGACCAGTCCTGCAGGGGAAGGCAGTTGGGTGGGACCAGGCCTGCAGGAGAGGGAAGTTGGGAGGGGGGGGACCTAGGCCTTCAAGGGAGGGCAGTTGTGGGGACCAGACCAGCAGGGGAGAGCAGTTAGGGATGATGAGGCTGGCAGGGGAAGGCAGTCAAGGGTGACCAGGTTGTCAGGGGAGGGCAGTTGGGGGGACCATATCTGCAGGGGTGGGCAGTTCAGGGTGACCAGGCTGGCAGGGCAGGGCAGTTAGGGGTGATCAGGCCAGCAAGGAAGGGCAGTTAGGGGCAATGCAATCAGGCTGGTAGGGGAGTGGTTAGGGGGTGATCAGGCTGGCAGGCAGAAGCAGTTAGGAGCAATCAGGAAGGCAGGCAGGTGAGCAGTTGGAAGTCAGGAGTCCTGGATTGTGAAAGGGATGTCTGACTGCCTGTGTAGGCCCAATCTTACTGGGATAAGGTCTAAACGAGCAGTCAGACATCCATCGAGGGGTCCCAGAATAGAGAAGGTGCAGGCTGGACTGAGGGACACACCCCTCATGCATGAATTTCATGCACCAGGCCTCTAGTATAATTATAAATTAATAAACTGGCAAGTTAAGTGGCATGTCTATAAATGCAGCTACTAATAAGAAACATAGATGGAGCTCAAGTTCAGAGCCTCTAACTCCCCATATTTTTTTATGCTATACCTTCTTAGAGCAAAGTTTTAACACACTGATCTAAGTCACAAAACCAGAGCCACAGATAGAATGCATGTTAAGTGAAAACATTTGAACAATGAGACTTTTAAAATATTTTATATATGTATAACTATTGTGAGCAAATGAAAAGAACAGTTCAAAGCGATGAATCTACTATATAGTTTAGAAACATTCATCTGGTGCATATATTTATTTTTAGATTTAGTTTTTTATATGTTTTTTATTGATTTCAGAGAGAGGAAGAGGGAGGGTGAGATAGAAACATCAATGATGAGATAGAACCATTGATCAGCTGCCTCCTGCATGCCCCCTACTGGGGACTGAGCCCACACCCAGACATGTGCCCTGACTGGAATCTATGGTAACTGTGATGTCCTAATTCATTGATTGTTGCTCAACTACTGAGCCATACCAGTCAGGCTAAATTTAGATTTTTAATAAATTTTATTAGATGAAATTTCGAATTTATGGAAAGTTGCAAATATAGTACTAGGAAATTCCTTTATTAACCAACAGATTCACTAATATTTTAACAACTTTTATTTCTCTTTTATTCCTCTTTTTTTTTTTTTTTTTTTTTTTACTCCCAGGCTTGCTCTATCTATCTATCTGTCTATCTATCTATCTATCTATCTCTAATCATCTATCTATCTAGTCATCTATCTATCTAGTCATCTATCATCTACCTATAGCTATACTTCCCTTGCCCCAAAGCCAATTAATAATTAAGTCACACATGGTATGAATCTTTACCCTATATACCTCAGGATATATATATATGTATGTATATATATATATATATATATATATATATATATATATATATATATATATATATAAACAAGAAAGACATTAAAGCACAGTACAATTACCAATATCAGGAAATTTAACATTGATATTATTCTCTAATTTAGAGATATGCAAGCTTTAGCCCTAATATGGACCACTGCTGCTTATTGTTGTTAATTAAATTTTCCTGGAACACAACTACATTTTATCTATGACTGATTTTGAGCTAAAACAACACAGTTGACTAGTTGCAACAGAGTATATGACTCACAAGGTTGAAAATATTTATCATTTCACACTTTACAGAAAAAAGCTTCCTTATAGTTTCTAACTCAAAGTCCATATTCAAATATGACCATGTCTAAATAATAACCTTCATAGTTCTATTTCCTCATTCAGAACCCACCTGAAATCACTCATTGCATTTAGTTAGTTGTTACTTTTCATTAATCTTCAATATGCAACAGGTCCTCATTCTTTCTTTGTACTTAATGACAATGCAATATTTGAAGAATAAAGCCCACTTATTTTGTAGAATGTCTCTTGATATGGGTTTATCTGATATGTCCTTAATAGATTCAGGTTATGCATTTTTGGCAGGAATAACACTGAAAAGACACTGCTCTTTACAGTGCATTCTACCAGTAGGTGCATGATATCAGTTTCTCCATTTGTTAATAACATTGATTTTAATCACTTAGTTAAGTTGACATTTGCTGTTCTTCCAACAAGAAGTTATTATTTTGTCTGTGATATTAACATATAAGGTAGATAAGCTGACTATATAATTATCTTGTTCTGAATAAAGTATCACTATGATGGTTAAATTTAGTGATTTTCTATAGCCTCCTATTCATACTTTAATATCTAGGCAGGATGTTGAAAGTCAGGCTTATGTATACAAAGTGCAGGATAGATGTTAAAGGCCAGGACTTTCTGGAAACTAGTATTCATACAGAATGCTCAGCATTATCATCAGTGTGAATAATGAATGTAGAATTTGGAAATAGAAATGTTTGGCTGACAGAATATTTATAACATTAAATACCACAGAAATGCTAAGAGTAAGTTCTAAATAATATTCTTTCAGAAAATGCTGTATAAAGATTCAAGTGCAGCACTATCAGATAAATAGGAAAGTTCCATCAATTCAAAATGTTTTAATATAAGGCGTAACTATCTACATGCCAGAAAGAAACAGACCACAAATACAGGTTTGGGTAACATTTTTCCAGCATTTTTAGATGGGCAAATATATCACTTGTCATATTGGATTGTGAAAAGCAAGCCTATTAGGCTGATATAAGACACATTCTACATGCCCTTGGTTATGGGCAATCTCTTACACTGATCCTCTCAAGCTTACTTTCTTAAGTTAATGGGCATTGATTTACCAAATGTAAGAAACTTTAAATTTTACTCAAAATAAAGTCAAAGTGAAGGTTACTAATGGTATTTGAATTCAGACTTAGTCCAGGAAATAATTAGAAGAAAGATAATTGGGGAATCAGGAAACAGAACATTTTCTTCTGTTATTGACTTAGCTTTGATTGATGTTTTAATTCTGTCTACTCTCTGATATTAAAAAAGAAGATGAGTTGAAGGGCTAATTTTAGTACACTCATTTTCAATTTCCATTTAATTTTGGCTTAGAATAAAGCAAGCAGTGAAATAACAATGATAAAGACAAAGCAGGTAGCAGGTGCTTTCCAAGATGGTTATCAGAGGGATTTCTTGATGCAGCACAAAATAATAGAAAAGAAAACTCACAACATATTTTAGGTGGTTGGAGTATCATTCTCCAGGTGTCTCCATTTAGATATTTGGCGAAAACATTGCAAAGAAGCTTGTAAGTACTGGTTTATAAGGCAATACTATGTAGTTTTAAGATTATTTATATAACATATGGGGAAGGTGTAATTCTATAACAAGTTGGCCTCAGTTATAGCATCCTAAAAGACACAGAATAGTCAAACTTTCCTTGTAATTTACAAATAAAAGCCTTCTAAGAAAACAAAGATTCAGAGGATTAAAGGTACAAATTATACTAGTATTACACCTCAACATATCTTGGCATACACATATGAAGATAAGTGCTAATATTTGCTGAGTTTTATTAGTATTCAACTGAGTACCCTGTGAATTGACTTATAAATCTGTATATTCAAGTGTAGGTTCTTTTCTACTTGCAGAAGAAAAATGTTTTTGATATGATTGATTAAAAAAAAATCTTCATTTGGAAAGTGGTTGATTTTTGAAGGATATAGATCGTTAGTTTTATAATTTTCTGAGAGAGGTTTTATAAGCATTAATTTTAAGAGACAAAATGTCACCAAAACTGGTTTGGCTCAGTGAATAAAGCGTCTGCCTGTGGACTGAGAGGTCCCGGGTTTGATTCCGGTCAAGGGCATGTACCTTGGTTGCGGGCACATCCCCAATAGGGAATGTGCAAGAGGCAGCTGATCGATGTTTCTCTCTCATCAATGTTTCTAACTATCTATCCCTCTCTTTCCCTTCCTCTCTGTAAAAAATCAATAAAATATAAAAAAGAGACAAAATGTCCAAATTGTTTAAGATTAGAAATACCTTTTCATTTTCAATCATTAAAATTTTACTTCTGAAAATTCAATTATATATTCATTCAAAATATTTATGAGAGCCTACTATGGAACAGAAAATTTTCCATAAGCTTGGTAAAGGCATGTAAAAGCATAGTGTATTTATTTGAGATATTTCTGCATCTATTGGGGAGAGTTCAACCAAAGGACTTGTGTGCATGCATATAAGCCTAACCAATGGACACAAACAACAGGGGGATGAGAGCATGAGTATGTGGGGAGGTGGGAGGTAATGGGGTGATAAGGACATATATGTAATACCTTAATAAATTAAAAAAGTAAATAAAAAAGAAAAGATAGCTCTGTGGTGGGATATTATTCAATGTTTTATTATAAACCACTACCATATTTCAATATACAAGGTATGAAATATCTATCTACATGTACAAAGAGGTATTATGATAATTGATCCTAAGGGTTTTCTAGTCACAAAGGGTCAAAAGGCAGGAACTGATGGGCAGAGACGGGGACTTCTGCCCCAGTGCAGGTGCATGCAGGCCTGCCCAGCGCTAATGTCCCACTGCCTCGAAAGTGGAGGCTGCTCCTGATAGAGGCACATGCAGGCAGGATCTGCTGGGTGAGGATTGAGGCAGGGACTTGCTCCACTGGGACATGAGGCTGCTGCCAGGGGCAGCTCCCTGGCAGTAGTGCGTGCAGACCTGCTGCGCTGTCTGGCCCAGAGGGGGTTGTCAGGACGGGCTGCTGCACCGAATGGACCAGAGGGGGGCATCAGGATGGGCCGTGGCAGGGGCCCCCCTTCCCCCAGTGGAAGCATGGGCAGGACTGAAGCACTGCCCAACCCGGAGGGGGGCATTATGATGGAGGTGGGGCCTTGGCAGAGAGCTCTCAGCACTCCTGCACTGGGGTCTTAAGGAATGGAGAGGAAGGGAGAGCTCATAGGCAGTTAGGGGGTTTAGGCTAGGAGGGGAGAGCAGATAGGCAGGGGATCAGACCAGGAGGGGAGAGCAGTTAGGGTCATCAGGCAGTTAGGGGAGCAGTTAGGGGCATCAGGTAGGCAGGATTTAGGAGCAAGTGGTTCTGGATTATGAGAGGGATCCCAGATTAGAGAGGGTGCAAGCCAG
The DNA here is from genome assembly GCF_964339955.1 of Pipistrellus hanaki. Classification (NCBI taxonomy): domain Eukaryota; kingdom Metazoa; phylum Chordata; class Mammalia; order Chiroptera; family Vespertilionidae; genus Pipistrellus; species Pipistrellus hanaki. Next base: position 15,296,434 of record NC_140524.1, on the reverse strand, counting down.
GCTAGATGCACCCCCTCCTGTACACGAATTTTGTGCACTGGGCCACTAGTGTAAATATATGCCTAAACGACCGGCCAACTGGCTGACCAGCTGGTAGATACGATGTGCACTGACCACCTGACCACAAGAGGGCAGATGCACAACCAGGAGCAGAAACTTCAAGCATGGAAACATGGAATAGACTGATGAATCTCAGAGGAAAGGGGTGAGCAGTGAGGGAGGGAAGAGATTTACCAAAGGTCTTTATATGCATACTAGAATCCTGGTGCATGGATTCGTGCACCTATGGTGTACCTCAGCCTACCCTGTGGGGATTGGGCCGAAACTGGTCTGGTACATGGATTCATGGCCTGTGGGGATCAGGCTATAACTGGCTCTCCAAAATCCCCTGCAGGGTCATAGATTGGGAGAGGGTGCAGGCCAGACCGAGGGACCCCACAGGTGCATGATTCCATGTACAGGGTCTCTAGTTACTTATAAAATAAAAAAATTTAAATAGAAAAATATATTTGTCTTAGCATAATGCTCTCCAGTTCCATCCAGGCTATTGCAAATGGTAAAATAAGGCAGTAAGAGAAAGACAAATATCACATGATCTCACTCATTTATGGAATATAATGAACAACATAAACTGATAAACAAAAACACATCCAGAGACAGAGAAACATTGATCAGACTGTCAAATCTCAGAGGGAAGGTAGGGGAGTGGGCAGGCGGGGGGCAGGGGGGTAAGGGGGAGAGATCAACCAAAGGACTTGTATGCATGCATGCATATAGGTCTAACCAATGAACACAGACAACAGGGGGGTGAGAGCATGAGTGGGGGGGTTGGGGGGTAATGGGGGGATAAGGACACATATATAATAACTTAATTAATAAAGAAATTAATATATTTGTCTAAATCACTTTCTATGGAATATTAGCATGCCTTTTACCATCTACAAATACTAAAATTCCTCACCCTGGAAATGTGGTAATTAGAATCTAGTCTTATCTTTGATTATAGTAATGCTAGACTTTTTTGAAATTTTCTTTCTCCTCTGTTGTCTATTTATTCCAATATCTGTTACTTTGTGTCTGATATTCTTCAGTTTCCTTGCTCAGAGTTTTTATCAGATGGTTGATAATCCTCATGATTAAGGATTGGGAGTAAAATGATGTTCAAAAGTTCTGCATGTGTGAGTCTGATTGGTCGACCTTGAATTTTACTGTAAGATTATCTAGATGTTATTTTTTTATATTAAAGATTGTCATGTTTTTATATCTTTATATAATTCTTTTTTTCTGACTGATACAATTTCACTGAGAATAAATTTCTAATCTGTCTTGATAGTAACAATCTGACTGGCTGCCAGATATTTAGGAAAAACAATGAAAGCTGATGGAGAACTAGGGATTCTTAGCATTGTATATGCACATATTCATGGTCACTTAACTTCCCCATTGTTTTAGTATGTACATGTCCTCCACTGTGTATTTCCAGAGAACAATCCTCCAGGTATCTGCTGGCAGAAGAAACAGACAGGGACTCAGACTGCAAAAGGGGATATAGAAATTTGAAGGTTTCCTAACAGTTTTTACCCTACTCCTTATTTTAGCCTTTCCCTTTTATGTCCAATTCCATAAGTAACCACAGCTAATACTTCCTGGATCTTTGAAGATTCAGTAAGGTGAATATGGTTGGCTCTCAGCTTTTCCTAAGGCCTGCTTGCAATTTAGTTTTCTTAGTTCTGCTATTAGTAAGTCAGTTATCATTGGTTATTTGCTTTCCAACTTTCAAAATTTTGTTGCTATTTTATTTGCTCCTGTTCTCTCTAGAATCCCATGGATCCTAGTGCATTTTTCAAAGGAAGGAAAATTACTAGTAGATGTGTATATTCAATCTACCTCTTATTATCTTATGCTGCTAAAGTAAGGCATGAGGGATTTAGACATTGAGGAAACCCAGAGTAGTCTTTATGGCAGGGATTCAAATACATAAACTTCATTTAATTTGGAAATGAGATACATCTGAATTACTCAAGAAATCAAATCAAACTATGTACACAATGAAATAAAATAGTTTTTATTGCTCCCACTTTGTCATTTAGCCTTTAATGAATTTGTGAAGACTAAAAACGTTTATTTTAGATAGTTTCTATTCTCCTAATGTCAAGTAGAGTTTTGTCTCCTATTCATTAGGTTAGTAAAAGTATTAGAAAAACTTTTATTTCTCTTCTGGCAATATGCTTGTTGCTGCAGACAATTCTAAGTGAGACAGGTATGATGATTACTTGGTATTAATTGCATATTGTTGCATAAATAGAGGTTATTGTCATTGTTGGAGAACAAAAGAGGAATGAAGTTAAAGGATCCTGGGTATATGGCGTGACTGAACAGGACAAGGAGGACAAATGTATAGCACCAAAAGAAAATTGTTTTCTGTTGGAATGCAATGAAATGGAAAATGCATTATGAACTCTAAAGAAGTAAATAGAAAATTTTTGTTCAACCAGTGTGCTTATTCCCCCACCCAGTAACTCACTATTCTTTGAATATTGTTCATATTTTAGGTATCAAAATGATATTTCAACTTGTCATATGCTTTAAATAAATTATAGTTAATACAACATTAGAAATAAGTTAAATTAGTTGCCAGTATGATAAGTCCATCCCTAAAGTCCATAAAACATGTGTGGCTGCTGTGTGTGGGAAATACTTTTCAAAGAAATACAAATTATAAAATTGGGGATATTTTATATATATATATATATCCCAGTGCACAAAATTCATGCACGGGGGTGGGGGAGGGTGTCCCCCAGTCCTGCCTGCATCCTCTCCAATCTGGGACCCCTAGGAGGATGTCCAACTGCCAGTTTAGGCCCGATCCCACACTAAACCAGTGGTCAGACATCCTTCTCACAATCTGAGACTGCAGGCTCCTAATCACTTCTTGCCTGTCTGATCACTGCCTAACCACTCCCCTGCTGGCCCAATCGACCCCAACTGCTCTCCCCTGCCAGCCCAATTGCCCCCAATTTCCCTCCCCTGCTGGCCTGATTGCCCACAACTGCCCTCCCCTGCTGGCCATTTTGTGGTTACCATCTTGTGGTGGCCATCTTGTTATGATGTCACACAACGCCACCTAGGCTTTTGTTATATAGGAGACTATATATATATATATATATATATATATATATATATATATATATAGAGAGAGAGAGAGAGAGAGAGAGAGAGAGAGAGAGAGAGAGAAACCATGAGGAAAAGTATAAGAAAATTAATAGAAGAAAATTGTAGAACAATTTAGATTATAACTGAGGTCTAAATTGGCCTTATTTTTTGCAATTTCATTCATTAAGTTAACCAACATTTGAGGGAGTACCTTGTTTGCAAAATTGTGTGCCTATAGAGTATAGAAATGAAAATAATAAAAATCATAACTACTCTTGACTGAATGCGTATTCTGCAACAGGATTTGTGGTAGACATACTATTAATATTCCCTTTCTTATTTATTCATCACAATAACTTTTAGTGGCATTCATTATTATTCCTGATCACTTTTCTAATATTTATCAGTTAGGGTCTCCAAAAGAAATAGAGAAATCCCCCAAATTAGAATAAATTGTGGAGGTGGGTAGGTTTTTATAAAGAAACTATGTATAAAGTTGTGAGATAGAACCTCAAAGGACACTGAAGAAAATTCAGTTAGTGGTGGAAAAATTGTCACCACCCTTAGTTTCAAAGGACCTAGAAGGGGAGTATAATTGTGTTAAGCTAGAATCCTTAGTTTAGAGGAAAAGCGGTAGTCTGTTTAGGGATACAATAAGCCTGGCATTGCTCACCCACAAAGAGGTAATTAGGATGTATATGTTTGGATCTCATTTTTCTCCCTTTGTGGTATTTCCTGGGGTTTTCCATTGACCAAACTCAACCCAAAGCCAAATGAACCCGATTATATATTTCATACCAGTCAGATAACTGGGGCAGTCAGTAGAATGGAGAGGATGGAGAAGGGATAGATGGAGCTACATATCCAGCACAAAAATCCACACCAATAAATGACAGCTGTAGAATTTGAACTCAGGTGTAAATTGTTACAATGTCCATGGATATTTCATGAATCATTTCAATATTACATAGTTATGCTTTAATAAGTTCATACTTGTGAATAACTACAATCTCCTAAAATTGAAATAAGCAAGGTTAAAATAAATTGGTGATTTTGAGACATGTTTACATCTGGCTTATTAACTTCCAAAGGCTTAGTTCTTGCTGTGACTTTAGATCTTAACCAGTATTCTATAGTCCACTTCAGTCTGAAGCTTCTAGAGTGCTAAAACCCCAAGATAAATTAAAGATCTCCAGGAGCTCACAATCCAAAAAGACATATATGTATATATATATATATATATATATATGTATGGGTATATGCACAATCATATGTATATGTACAATATGTGTAAAGAGCTAACTGTAACAAAAGTGGCTAAATATCTAATATTGCAAGATCAATGCCCTGTGGTATCACAGAAGAGAAAATTATTAGAATACTAGAGAACTGATGCATGGATTTGTGCACCATTGGGGTCCTTTGGCATGACCTACAGGGATTAGGCTGAAAGCTGCAGTCCAACGCTGCCTACCACTCTTGCCTGCTGCTTCTGCTTATCTAAGCACTACTGTGCCTTCTGCTGCCACCACTCAGTAGGGTCATTGTAACTCCACTGTAGTCTCTGGGCTGCAGTGGCCAGCCATGAGCCCTGCCTCTGGTGCGTGCCTTCAGGCAGCTGAGCAGTGCTCCCACTGTGGGAGCACACTGACCACCAGGGGCAGCTCCTGTGTTGAGCATCTGCCACTGGTGGTCAGTGCATGTCATAGGGACCAATCAACCAGTGGAATGGTCAACCAGATTCTGGGTCGCTTAGGCTTTTATATATCTGGATGACTGATGTCTGAAGAAATAAGGAAATATTTCATAGAAGTGGCATTAAAATGGAAATAAGATCATCAGAAAATATACTCAGGGCTAACAGAATCTGAAATTCTCGAAACTTTATCAGGAAAATGTCAACTACCAGGGCATGACTAACCTACATTTTACATTGCAAATCTGGGACCAAAGTCTGATCTCCAAGAAGTTGGCCTTTAGAGGGACACAAATAGACTAATTCAGAGAATTGACAAAGTATTAGGTCTCATCTAAATTAAAAACAAAATATTAGTGGGGAACTTTAATTTTGACAACATTTTCTCATCTTTAATTGAAATAATTAATGTTTTCTTCTGTCAAAGACCATGTGTCTTTAATAAGTTTTTGTTCCTCAAAGTACATTTTAGTGAGTTTTGTGCAACTAAAATGAAAGTGGAAGTGGAAATGCAATCCTCATTCAAGACAGAGTATAATTTTTATCACAAAATTTCATAAAACCTCATTTTAATTGTTTTTCAATGCACTCTAGTAATTCCAAAAGGTGAGATTTTAGCAGCATCACTACTTATAAATCAAATGAAAAAGAAACTCTGCTTCTGACTCACTTGTAAATCTTTGGCAAACTTATTAGCATCTCTTAATTATGGCAGAGCAAATCCAAAAGCATATAAGCAAAATTCATGCTGAAAACTCAAAAATCTATCACTCAATGAATATTTTATTTAATTGCTCTCTGAGGATAGGTTTTTCAATAATGTTTCCTTCCCATTCCTCTCCAGGGAATTCTAATAGTTGACAGTAGGAGAAACTGATCTGTAGTTTTCATAATAGCATTTAATAAAATATCAATACAAAAACTCCTAGAAATGCACTATAAGCAGGTATGCCACCTGCATACCAAAATGGGTTCGTTCACATAAAAAATATACTTTAAATTCAGACATGCAACAAATGTCTTCCCATCTGTCAATTTTCTAGTACAAACTATCATCTCTTTTACACAGTTTTTATTGATCCCTTTCAGCTACCAGGAAAATTATCACCCTGAAAATTTTAACAAAAATATTTTTAAAAGATATAAGATAAAATACAAGCATCTTATTAACTTTATCTCACCTCGCAATAGAACCACCCAATCTACCTAAATGTCCAACTCTCTAGCAACATGTGGTTCAAAATGGACAACTTAAATGAAAGGGACATATTCATAGAAAAATACAAGCTCCCAAAACTCAACCAAGAAGAATAAAAAAACCTGAATAGGCTGATATCTACCAAAGAAATTGAAACATTGATCAAACATCTTCCAACAAACAGAAGTCCTGGTCCGGCTTTACAGGGGAGTTCTACCAAGCATTTAAAGAAGAACTAAAAGCCATATTCTCCGGACTATTCAAAAAAACTCAAGAGGAAGGTGCACTTCCAAGCACTTTATATGAATCCAGCATTACCTTAATCCCAAAACCAGATAAAGACAACACAAAAAGAGAGAACAGGCCAATATCCTTAATAATATAGATACTAAAATCCTCAACAAAATTCTAGCAAATTAGAATCAGCAATATATTAGAAAGATCATACACCATGACCTAGTGGGATTTATTCCAGGGATGCAAAGATAGTACAATATCTGCAAATCAATGTGACACATCATATAAACAAATTTAGAACAAAAATCACATAATCATATCAATTGATGCAGAAAAAGCATTGGACAAAATCCAATGCCCTTTCTTGATAAACACTCTCAGCAAATTGGGAATAGAGGTATCATACCTCAACATAATAAAAGCCTTATATGACAAACATGTAGCCAACATCATACTCAATGGACAAAAACTAAACTCATTTCCCCTAAGAATAAGAACAGGACAAGTATGACCACTTTCACCACTTCTGTTCAACATAATATTAGAACTACTAGCCATAGTGATCAGACAAGAAGAAGAAATAAAAGACATCCAAATTAGAAAAGAAGTAAAACCATCCTTATTTGCAGATGACATGATATTGATACTATACATAGAAAACCACAAAGACTCCATAAAAAAACTACTAGACCTAATAAATGACTTTGGCAATGTAGCAGGATACAAAATTAATACCCAGAAATCTATGTCCTTTTTACAAACCAATAATGAACTCACAGAAAGAGAAATGAAAAAAAAATATCATTTACTATTACACCAAAAAAATTAAGATACCTAGGAATAAACATAACCAAGGATGGAGAAGACCTGTACTCAGAAAACTACATGGAATTGAAAAAAGAGATAGAGGAAGACAAACAAATGGAAGAACATACCATGTTCATGGATTGGTAGAATCAACATCATTAAAATGTCTATACTACCTAAAGCAATCTATAGATTCAATGCAATACCTATTAAAATGCCAATGGCATATTTCAAAGATATAGAACAAACTTGCCAAAAATTTATCTGGAACAAATAAAGACTCCGAATAGCCACAGCTATCCTGAGAAGAAGAACAAAGTTGGGGGAATCACAATATCAGAAACCAAACTATATTAACAAGCCACGGTTTTCAAAACTGCTTGGCACTGGCACAAGAACAGACATATAGACCAATGGAACAGAATAGAGGACCCAGAAATGGACCAAAGCCATTATAATCAATCAATATTTGACACGGCATGCAACAGCATACAATGGAATCAAAATAGCTTTTTCAATATATGGTGCTGGGAAATTTGGTCAGATAAATGCAAAAAAAAAAAAAATGAAACTAAATCACCAACTTACACTACACACAAAAACAAACTCAAAAGGGCTAAAAATCCTACAAGATTCCATAGGCAGCAAAATTGCAGAATATGTCATAGCAATATCTTTACAAACACAAATTCTAGGGCAAGGGAGTCTAAGGAGAAAATAAACAAATAGGACTACATCAAAATAAAAGGCTTCTTCACAGTAAGAGAAACAATCAACAAAACAACAAGATAGCACACTGATTGGGAGAACATATTTGCCAATGTTATCTCTGATAAGGGTTTAATCTCCAAAATTTAGAGGGAACTCATACAACTTAACATAAGATAAACAACCAAACCAAAAAATGGGCAAAGGATCTAAATAGACACTTTTGAAAGAAAACATTCAGAAAGCCAAGAAACACATGAAAACATGCTCAAAGTCACTAATCATGTGAGAGATGCAAATCAAAATGACAATGAGGGCCGAAACCAGTTTGGCTCAGTGGTAGAGTGTTGGACTGCGGACTGAAAAGTCCCGGGTTCGATTCTGGTCAAGGGCATGTACCTTGGTTGCGGGCACATCCCCAGTAGGGGGTGTGCAGGAGGCAGCTGGTCGATGTTTCTCTCTCATAGACGTTTCTAGCTCTCTATCCCTCTCTCCTCCTTTCTGTAAAAAATCAATAAAATATATTTTTAAAATTTTTAAATAACATTCATTCTTTAAAAAAAAAAAATGGCAATGAGGTACCACCTCACACCTGTCAGAATTGTTATCAACAACAAAAAAAAAATCAAATGACCAGTGCTAGAGAGGATGCAAAGAAAAAGGAACCCTCCTTCACTGTTGGTTGGAATGCAGACTGGTGAATCCACTGTGGAGTACAGTATGGTGTTTCCTCAAAAAATTAAAAATGTAAATGCCATTTGATCCAGTAATACCACTTCTAAGAATATATACCAAGAAAACAGAAACACCAATCAGAAAGGATATATGCCCCCTGATGGTCATAGCAGCACAATTTACAATAGCTAAGATTTGGAAACAGCCTAAATGCCCATCAGCAGATAAGTGGATTAGAAAACTATGGTACATCTACACAATGGAATACTACACTGATATAAAAAAAAAAAAAAAGGAATTCTTACCATTTGAAGCAGCATGGATGGAACAGGAGAGCATTATGCTAAATGAAATAAGCTAGGTAGAGAAAGAAAAATATCACATGATCTCACTCATTTATGGATAATAAATAACATTATAACCCAGTAAATGAAAAGATAGATACAGAGGCAGAGAAGCATCGAACAGACTATTAAATTATAGCGGGAAGGCTGGGAAGTGTTGGGATAATAAGAGATCAACTGAAGGATTTGTATGCATGCATATAATCATAACCAATGAACACAAGACATTGGAGTGGGTGCAGTGAGGGCGTGTGCTGGGGGTAGGGGAGGCTGGGGGAAGGTCAATGTGGGGGAAAAAGGAGACATGTGTACTACTATTTGTAATACTTATACAATAATAAAAAAAAGATGACTAGAAGCCAAGTGCATGAAATTCATGCATGTGGGAGAGATCCCTTCAGCCCAGGCTGCACCATCTCCAATCCAAGACCCCTGATACCAGGGATCAGGCCTAACCCAGTAGTTGAACATCCATGTCACAATTCTGGATCACTGGCTTCTAATTGCTCATCTGCCTGCCTGTCTTGGTCACCCCTCACTGCCTCTGTGTGCCAGCCTGATGGCCCCTAACTGCCCCCATGCCAGCCTGTTTGTCCCCCAACTGCCCCCTCCCTGCTGGCCTGACCACCTCTCCCTGCCTCTGTGTGCCAGCCTGATTGCCCTTCACTGTCCCCATGCCAGCATTATCACCCACTATAGTCCTCCCCACTGTCCTAATTGCCCCCAACTGCACCAGGCCACTAGCCTGGCTGCGCCTAACTGCCACCCCTGCTGGCCTGGTCATCCCCAACTGCCCCCTCTGTTTGTCTGGTGGCCCCTAACTGCCCCCCCCCCCACAGTCCTGAAAAACCCCAACTACCCACCCTGCTGACCTGGTCACCCCTCAAGGCCCCCCTGCCAGCTGTGTCTTCCCACACAACCTGCTGTTCAGTTGTTTGGTTGTCCTTCACCAACCCCCCTGAGGGCCTGGTCGTAGGCAACCATCTTGTAAGGGCATGATGGTCAATTTGCATATTACCTCTTTGTTATATTGGATTGTACACAATTCAACATGAATAACAAATAAGAATTTTAGTTCTAAAACATATTGATTAAGAAAAGTATATATATATATATATATATATATATATATATATATATATATATATATAATATATGAGAGTTTTATGAAGAGTTGAAAATGGTTCTCATATCTTTAAAAATAGAAGGCAGAATGACCCTGAACTTGTCAAAAATTTCTAATTCATATCTATTACTTGAAATGTACCTGAGAAATTACTTCTGTGGTTTCATGGTTAATTAGCAAATACTGAATGGGGTTCCAATGAGCACTCAAATATGATCACATTATCTTTAGCCTTCTTTTATGTTTTAGTCCACTGATTGGCAAAAAGTGACTCTTGAGCCACATGCAGCTCTTTGGTCCCTTGAGTGTGCCTCTTCCACAAAATACCACAGCCTGGTTGAGTCTGTTTTGAAGAAATGGCATTAGAAGAAGTTTAAGTTTAGAAAATTTGGCTATCAAAAGAATTTCAATTATACTGTTGATATTTGGCTCTGTTGATTAATGAGTTTACCGACCACTGTTCTAGACTAAACAAATAAATGTCATGGCCTGTTATACAGTGGAACGATCTAATGATATGAACATAAGTAAGTGACAAGATTTAGAAATATACAAAATATAAAAACATACTTTGGATCCACCTAATTTTAAACATGAAGAAACTGCCCAGAAGTTTGAAGATGGTTTGCTCAAGGTCATTCAGTGGGTTAGTGTAAAATCTTTGCGAATTCATGTTTACTGACTCTCCAAATTGGAATCTTGCCAAGAACATTTGCGCTGCTTCAAGTGATGTTTTAGTGGCCTGTGTTTCCCAGTTGCTTGCTGCAATGCTCTTTGTTTTTTTATTCAGATTTTAGACATTCACCTTGATAAGGTGCCTAAACTTTCTTACCATGCAATCAGCAAACAGTGGTCCACAGCCTGAATATGAATCCACAATATTGCTTGTACACAGGGAGTCTCATCTTGGCATTAAGAAATAATTTCCCCATAATTATGCATAATGTTAACCTTTGCAGTTTGGCTCAATGCACAGCAAACCATTTTCCTAATGCCATTTCCCCACTCCAGACATGCTGGCTGACTTTACAGTTCCTGGACTTGTCATGCACTTTTATCTCATTTTGCCATTTCTCTGGTTAGTTCACAATTCTGGAATGTCTTCTCCAAAATTACTTTTCTGTCTTCTAAAATTCTTCTCACTGAAATAAATAAAAACAACACAAATAATCCAGCAATAAAATGTAGAGAGAAAATAAATAATCCATTAATAGAAGATAAGATGTAATTTATTAATAAACATATAAAACTGTTCAACCTCATTAATACAAAAGTGCATATTAAAATGAAATGTCATTCAACACACGGGCCAGGCAGCCTGTCTAAACCATGGTCACTTGTGCCCATGACTCGGCTAGCTCCGCTGGAAGGAGCAGCCAGTGGGCCAACGTCCTCTCGGAGGGGTGCGATGTTGACTTGCAGAGTGGCTACTTCTTTCTTGTGCCTGGGCCGCCCAGAAGAACCTGGGCTGTGGCATGGTGGGATGACCAGCCCCAGGAACCAAGACCCAGTGACACAGGCAGAGGTGCACTCCAGTGGGCTCTCAGCATGAAGGAGGAGGCTGAGGGGACGATGTCCAGGAGGAACTTCTGCCTCTTCACCACTGAACATGTCATCAAAGCTTCTCTAGGGGGGGAAAATGGTGGCAGAATGGAAAGATGGGTTCTGAGCCTTGTCCTGGAACAGAAAGAAGGGGCAACGAAAAGTCACATGGGGAGTATTTGATGTCAAGTTAAAGGACAGCTAAATCTAGGAGAAGGTAGGGGACTGTAGGATGGGGTTCCCTTGACTGGGCAGCCACCACTACAGCTGGGTTCCTTCTCAGAGCGACTGGCTTGGATGCAGAAACCACGCCATCTTGAAGGGGAAAGTGGATGTTTTTTTTGTGTGTTTTGTTTTGGTTTTGTTTTTTTGTTTTTTGTTATAAATATATTTTATTGATTTTTTACAGAGAGGAAGGGAGAGAGATAGAGAGCCTGAAATGTCGATGAGAGAAACATCTACCAGCTGCCTCCTGCATACCCCCACCGGGGATGTGCCCACAACCAATGTACATGCCCTTGACCGGAATCGAACCTGGGACCGTTCAGTCCACAGACTGACGCTCTACCACTGAGCCAAACCGGTTTTAGCGGAAAGTGGATGTTATTGGAAGCTTGAAAAGTTGCAACTGTGGCAAAGACTGAACAGCTGTGAGCCCCAGAGCACGGATCCCTGATTGGCACAAACGCGGTTTAGAGAAGGTGTACACTCCACCACGGGAAGGTCAGATTTCACCTGTGATAAGGAGAGAGAGAACTACATAGCCAGACATCCAGAGAAGAGAGACCATGTGGAGACAAAGGAAAGCCCGCATATGAAAAAAAAGGCATCATCAAAAAAGGAAGTAAACGAAATAGAGGCTAACAAAATGTCAGAGAAAGCATTCAGAAAAAAATGGTCATAAGGTGGATGAAAAGAATGGAAGAAAATTCAACAATATGAGTAAGAACCAAGAGGAAATGAAAAACCACGAAGAAATGAAAAATGACATCGCTGCTGTAAAGAACTCAATAGAAAGCATCAAGAGTAGACTAGAATAAGCAGAGGACTGCATCAGTGAGCTAGAAGAGAAGGTAGAAAAAAAATGCCCAAGTAGAGAAGCATCTAGAAAAAACAAAAACAAACAAACAAACAAAAACACAAACAAAAAAAAAAAAACTTAAGAAACAGGAGGAGAGCCTAAGGGAACTTTTGGGACAACATGAAACAAAACAATATGTGCATAGCAGTGGTGCCAGAAGGAGAGGAAACTGATCAAGGAATAGAAAACCTGTTTGAAGAAATAATGACAGAAAACTTCCTGGATATAGGGAAGAAAAAACCCACACAAATCTAAGAAGCTAACAGAATCCCAAGCAATATGAACTCCAAAACGCCAATGCCAAGGCACCGCTGCCCCTCCTGGGGCCTGTGATGAACCTGGACATCTCCCATGGCGTCAGGTGCTGCCCAGCCAGCCTCCCCAGCTGATGGACTGGTATCTTGAAGGTGGTGTCTGGCGCTGCCTGCAGGGCCTCCTCAGCTCCAGAGGGACCTGTCCCCCCAGAAGTAAGCCATGGTGCTTCCTGCCCTGCTTGTTTATGCCATCTTTGGTGAGTTAATTTGCATACCCACTCTGATTGACTGGTGGGCATAGCGGAATGATGGTTAATTTGCATATTACTCTTTTATTAGATAGCATAACAATTTTTTTGCATTTAGGTGATGCTTTGTATAGAGTCCAAAACACATTCTTATTTATTTTCTCATTGGAAACTCAGGAATTGGCATTATCTAAGAATTTATAAAGCAAAGCAAGTTATATGTATTCTATTACATTTAAGTGAAGCTATTTATTCAAGGAAAGGGAGCTTGTTCAGAGGACCCAAAGAAAGAATGCATGTGCAACACTCCACATGGGTTGTGGTAAGGGAGAAAAGGAAGAGGATGCAAGACTTCAGTGAACTAGAGAAAACAGGCTCTGAATAAACAAAGAGAGAAAATGGCCAAATGCAGTATTTTGGGAACACCCCCTTCTTTACCAGACATTTTCTCTAATTCATAAAGGAATTTCCCATATGTATGTTTGATTATTTTTTTTAAAAACACTATTTTTTTTCCTGTTTATTTTAGTGAGAGCGGAAGAGTGAGGGAGAGAGGCAGAGACGGAGAGAGAGAGAGAGAAAGAGAGAGAGAGAGAGAGAGAGAGAGAGAGAGAGAGAGAGAGAGAGAGAGAGAGGGAAATGATGGGAACACAGAAATCAAAATTAAGTCAGAGCTGGTTAATCTTCAAATAAACTTCCCTGCTGGAGTTAGTTGGTTATTGCCCTTACTCATCTCTGTATCCTAAGTTTCATCTTATCCTCTTCTTCCCCCACAAAACATTGTCTCTAGCCACTTATAATGAATATATCTTGCTGTATCTCACCTCTAAATTTTCAAACATGTTAGTTTTTCTGCTTGCCTTCTCTTCCCTCCTTGTCCCCTCTTCCATAAAATTTATGTTTGTCCTTCTGGACTAAGTTCTTAGTAAATTTTTTTCCTGAAGGCCTTCTATTTCCATTCTTCCTATACTTCCTTCATTTACTCTCTGGGATTACCACTATCACAGGCCTTGACACAGTGAACTATTATGTCAGCTGACTCTTCTAAAGTTGTTGGTAACATGAATTATATGTGATCCATTTTTTATTCTGAAGCTTACCATCTACTTAGTATTCATTAAATATTGGTTGAATTAATGGATGGCATAAATTATTTTAAAATGTTTTTGATATTTTCCTACATTTACAATGCTTCTCTAGCATTGATATTAAGTAAAATATGTCCTTCACCATAATGCTGGACTAACTCTAAGTGATTTCAAGTTGAACATGCAGATGGAAAGAACACAATGTAGAATTTTCTTCTATAATTTAATACTTATAGCAAAATATTCTAGTGGTATATAAAATTCTCTTTATTTTTCACAGAGCCCAAAGGGATTCTATGGGTGAATTAATTTATGGTTACAGTGTTGTGCCCGGTCAATTCTGGAACCCACAAGACCACCAGGGAACCGAGTCTGATGTAAATACAGAAAGTCTTTATTAAGCTAACCCGGGTTAGGGTCAGAGCCGGGGCACCAGCGCAGTGGCACTCACTCGTTCCAAACTCGGACCCCACACTAAGTTTCTTTCTCAGTTTTATGCTCTAGCCCAGCTATGCAAGCAAGCACCTTTTCCCTCTCCCCTCCCCGTTCCCTTGCGTAAGTCCTCTTTCGCTGTTTTGGCATCTCCGTGGTGGTCATCTCTAGTAATTACAGGTAAGGCTGGTCTATTCCCGGGAGGTGCATTCCTCGGCGGTCAGCTCAGTTCCCGGGAGGAGAATGCCACAGCGGTCAGGTCTGTCGTCATAAGATGAGTATCATGAGATGTTGTACCTAAAGGATGAAAACCTCCCTCGGAACCTAGCTCTGCTTTAATGTTTGTCATAAAATATTGCATTCTGGCTTTACTCAATTTTACATTTCTTGCTGTATTCTGGTTTTTGTCAACCTTACAATAGATTGGAGAAGGGTGACCTAATTAAAGGTTAACATATATGTATTAATTCATTTATAGTGCTTTAAGAAGGCTGGACATTTTATAGGAAATTGGTAGATCCAGTACAGTTGGAAGAGTACCTGACATTAGCCTACTAGAACCCACAGTGGATCTAACTAAGTGATTAAAGCAGTCTTTCACACAGACCCTATGTGTTCCCTCAGAATCTTTCCTACAATAAATCATTAAAAATTATACTCAGCCTATAGAATACAAGCTCTTTGATACATCTGAGACAGATGAGAGATTAAAGGGTTTGGGAATCAAGATAATTATTAACCTGTATATATGAATGTTAATATCTATAGCTTGGAACACTTAAGAATGTAAGAATGAACTGTAATGAGACAAGGTAGACCACTGATTGGTCTTGAGAGGTATTAATAGAAAAGCTTTTCTGTGTCCTCTAAAAGCATCTGTTTTAAGACTTGAGTGTGGAACACAATCATTGGCAGGGCTAATTAAACCACAGATTTCTGTTCCACCCCTAGGTTTTTTTTTTTATCCAATTGGTAGAGTCTAAGAATTTGCATTTCTGAAAAATTCTCAGTGATCAACAATCCTGTTTCTATAGGAAACACACTTTGAGTATCACTGCCATGAATATTTGAGTTAAGGTGATTCCACCCAATATTTGGAAAAAGTTGAGAAGATTAAAAAAAAATAAACATTAAACCTGAAACACCAATCAGAAACAATGTATGTACCCTTATGTTTATAGCATTGCAATTTACTTACAATAGCTAAGATCTGGAAATAGCCCAAGTGCTCATCAGTAGATGAGTGGATAAAAAAGCTTTGGTACATTTACACCATGGAATACTATGCAGCAATAAAAAGAAGAATATTTTATCCTTTGCAATAGCATGGAGGGACCTGGAGAGTATTATGCTAAATAAATAAGCCACTCAGAAAAAGACAAGTGTCAGATTATCTCACTCATATATAGAATCTAATGAACAAAATAAACTGATAAACAAAATAGATCCAGAGATATAGAAGCATGGAACAGACAGATGAATCACAGAGGGAATACAGGGGTGGGTGGTTAGGAAGAGATCAACCAAAGAACTTGTATGCATATATATGTATTCATAATTCAAGGACACAGATAATAGCGTGGTGAAGGCCTGGGGGTAGGCAGGTGCAGGATAGAAGGGGTCAGTGAAGGAAACAAGGGAAATATGAAATACTTTCAACAGTAAAGATTTTTTTAAAATAACTAAATATTCATTGAGGGTAAACTATGTGCAAGGTGTAGGGAAAATGCAAATAAATGTTTTCCTTCAAAAAATAAACAATGCCTCTTGACACTTAAGCAGCCTCTCCCTAGGTCATTGGTCAGCAAACCATGGCTCATGAACCACATGCAGCTCTTTGGCCCCTTGAGTGTGGCTCTTCCACAAAATACCACGTGCAGGCCGTGGCCCATGCACAGAAGTCGGTTTTTCAGCCTGGACGAGTCTATTTTGAAGAAGTGGTTCTAATACCCTAGCCACACTCAAGGGGCCAAAGAGCCACATGTGGCTCTCGAGCCACGGTTTTCCAACCACTGCCCTAAGTGATCTCATTACCTCCCATAGCTAACTGCCATTTCTGCATTGAATATTGGTAAATATATATTTCCACCTTTGTTTATGCTCCTGAAAATCAAACGCATGTATCTAAATGCT
Source organism: Pipistrellus hanaki (assembly GCF_964339955.1). Lineage (NCBI taxonomy): Eukaryota > Metazoa > Chordata > Mammalia > Chiroptera > Vespertilionidae > Pipistrellus > Pipistrellus hanaki. The sequence goes on along the minus strand of NC_140524.1, from coordinate 15,279,712 downwards.
CGCTAATTTTATCATCAGGATTTCCAATATACTGTATATCTTCCAGACCAGAGGTGGCAAATAGGTTTACTTCCTCTGCCAACTAGAATGTATAGTAGCTGAAGCCAGGACCAAGTTCAAGATGGGGGGAAAAAAAAAGAAAACACTGATCAATTTGTCAGGAACATAGCAGCATTTGTGTTGCCACCTGAGTAGAAAACTATAAATGTCTTTTGACCCAAGCCATCTCCTCTTCCTCTTCTTTCTCTTCCATCAGCAAATTCATTGAAGAGATTAGAAGGTATTTGTTGTTCCTTTCAGTGCTAAAACCACAACAAATATAACCCATAGAAAACAAATCCACTCTTACATAATTATTTAATGCAAATTATCTTGCTTTAGAAGTCCTCACTCAACTATTTGAATATCTTCTATATATCATTCTGTAATTTATTTGTAGTTTAATTTTGCCCTGGTCAGAGAAGTTTTGTACTTTTCAGTTCTAAATGTGTTAATGTTTGTGTTAAGTACAATGACTGCCTTAAAGATTTCTGTATCTTTTTTTTCTTCTTCTTCTTTTTTTTTTAAATTAGCTGTTTAATACATATTGCTGTGATTGATTTTGGTATTTATCTTGCTTGGTTTTCTTTAAGCTTCTTGGATACATGGCTTGGATTCTTTCACTACTTTTGGAAACTTCTTAGCCATTTCCCCTTCACATACTTCTTCTGCCCCATACTATCTGTGGAAGTATTTACCCCTTGAATCCTGGTCCACTCTTCCAACTGTTGGGCCCAAGTCCCTTGGCCAGGGATTGGATCTCCTTGGACGCTGAGTAGTAGAAGATGGAGAAAACATATTACAGTCTTTATTGCAGCCCAAGTAGCCATTGCTAACAAGGAGCCATTAGACAAAGCACTCTAGTAAAGCAGTCCTTGATAATACAGTAGCAAACAAAGGCGACATCCTACCAAAAATAGCCAGCACCAGCTGGTCAATAATACATCTTCCCCACAATGCAGTCCCCAACACAGGACCTATACAAGAGCCAGCCACACTGGCAGCCTCAGCCACTGCTGGTCAGTGGCAACTTACTAGTATATACAAACTCAAACAAAAGAGGCTTTATGCCAAATAGTGACCTCAGTCTTTTGGGTTATAGAAGGGTACACTTGTGCAGTGTATAGCTTGCTGTGTCCTTGCTTTTGCACCTGCCTATAGCAAATTAGCCTTGAACACCCTGATTAGGATTCCAATGCTCAGAGTGGCCTTGAACATCTGGCATACACTGACTGATTAGGATTCCCACACTATCTTTTCTTTTTTTCCTCCATGATTCTAATAGCACATATATCAAAGCATTTGATATTATCCCACAGTTTTGGGGATACTTTTTTCTGTTTTACCCTCACCCAATCTTTATTTCCTCTTTGTGTTTACCTTTTGTTTATTTCTAGTGACCTATTTTCAAGTTCATTGATTCTGTCTTAGCTTCAAGTCTACTGATGAGCCTGGAAAAAAGTTTTTCATTTATTTTATTGTTTTTATTTTTCACATTTCCACTTGATCATTTTTTATAGTTCCAATATTTCTATTGAAATTTTCCATATGATCATGCATATAGTTCACCTTTTCAACTAGTGACTGTAACAGACTATATAAAGTTTATTTTTAACTTCCCATTCTGATAGACCCAACAACTGTAACATATCTGTGGCTAGTTCTGTTGATTGTTTGATTAATTATATTGCTTTTACTTGATTCTTTGTGTGGCTAATACGTTTTGGTTAAATGCTGTGTGTTTTGTTTAAGACGGAAGGAATGAAAGTTTATGGCATGTATGCCCAGAAATGGGGGTGTCTCTCTTTTGCTTGGTCTTCAGTGTGGGAAACTGAGACTATCTGCCAACTAAGTAGATGAATTAAGTTGGGCTTTATTTTTTTCTGTGATTCCTTCAGTGTACTATAGTCTTCAGCTTCCTCTAGTGTCCCTTAGAGTATACAATTGGGTTTTCCAAAAGAGTTTCCTTATGTCTGAGCCACTTTCAGTTGTAGATCTTCCCTTTTACTATGCCTTAAAGAACGTTTCTTTTGTCCCTGTCTCAGGAGAATATTGTTCTTACTTGTTACTCAGAGAAGGATTTCTTATCTTCTGACGACTGTCTTCCTCTTGAGAAATCTGAGAGAAGAATCTGTAAGTGGGTGTGAACTCCCCTTTGTATGTGGTTCCCAAGGGTTCTATGTAATAATTTTAGGTCTCTTAAAGTCAAAAGACAATTCTTAGATATTACATTTTTTCTAATGTACACATTTAAGCTATAAATTATTCTCTGAACACTGTAAATTTGATATTTTTTATTAAAGTTCACTTCAAACTATTTTCTAATTCCTTTGTGACTCCTTTGACCTGCTTGTTTAGGATTATGATGTTTAATTTCCAAATATTTTGGATTTTCTAGATATATTATTATAATTGATTTCTACTTCAATTCTGTTGTGGTCAGAGAGCACATTGTATGATTTCAAAACTTCAAATTTATTTAGACTCAATAACATTATGGTCAGAGTTTGTATTCTACATAAAGTTGATACTGTGACATTTATTAAAATAGTTTTATATCCCAGAAAATGCTCTATCTTGGTGGATGTTCCATGTCCACATGAGAAGAATGTGTGTTCTGCTTTTGTCATGATTACTGTTCTATAATGTAAAGGGTTGTTAATACTGTTATTACACTTTTATAAGCTTTTTAAAATTTCATTCTCTATTTTTAAATAAATTACTAAGAGCTAAGTTTTAAAATCTCCAACTATAATTGTGGATTTTATGTTTTTCTTTGTTTCTGTCAGTTTTTTATTTATGTATTTTAAACCTATGTCCTTAGATTGCATTTAGTATTGTTATGTGTTCTTTATGAATAGATACATTTTATCACTATGAAATGTCCCTCTTAATATTTTAAAACCATCTTTATCTTGAAATCTACTTTGCTATTAACATAGCCATAGCATCTTATGATTAGTATTTGCATGGTATAACTATACCATTTACTTTCATCTCGTATTTAAATATGAGTATTCTTGTAATTTAATTGGTTAAATATTTTTATAATTTTATTTTTAATTACAGTTTGCATGCATTATTATATTAGTTTCAGGTGTACATCCCAGTGATTAGACATTACATAACTTAATAAGTGATCCTCCCAATAAATCTTGCACACATCTGGCTAAATCCTTTTAATTGAGTCTGACAACCTCTGCAAATAAGTTCAATTATATTTACTAAAATTACTGAAATGCTTTGATTTACATTGTGCCATTTATTGGTATTCATTTTCAAATTACACAAACTTTTGTTTGTTCCTTTCTCCCTTCTTTTAGATGATCTGATTATTTTTGGCATTGCATTTTATCTTCTCTGAGAATGTTTAAGGGATTTCTCATTTTGTTTTTCTATTAGTGGTTCTAAAATTTTCCATGAGTATTTTTATGACATCATAATTGGTCTCCAAAAAAGTATATAATTTCAGGAACAACACAACAAATTTAATATAATGTAGTTCCATTTACCTCTCCTCTTATCTTTTGTGATTTTGTTTATATAATACTTGTTCATATACTATGACATTTATAGTATTGTTTATATTTTGCTTTATATAATTAATATAGAAAATATAGTTTACTTGGTATTGCTTCTTAGTCCTTCCTCAGAACTATATTCCATTTAACATCATTTTGCTTTACCCTAAATTTATTTTTCAATTTCTTGAGATGCTAGTTTGCTCAGAATGAATTATCTGAGATTTTGTCCTTCTGAAGATGTTTTTTCTTTGTCTTCACTTATGAAGCGTATATTTGCTAGAGTCTAGGCTAAGTTTATTTACCTTTTACTTTAAAGGTATTTACCCATTGTCTCTTGTCCTCCATTATTTATGCAAAAAGTCAATTGTCATTTGTATCCCTGCTCCTGTGTCTGTAACATATCCATTTTCTCTGGATGCTCTTTAAATGTTGCAATTTATTATTATTCTTTTTCAGAAGTAATAATTAATGTCGTTTTTAACATTCGTTTAAAATCTTGCTTGGCGTTGACTTGTATTGACATAACCTTCAAACACGTGGTATCTACAGAACGTGTGAAGTGCAATTAACAAGTTTTGCTTGAAAAAGTTTGTGTTTGGTTTGGGTTTTGTTGCAAAACTAGGGCTAAGAAGATGGCGGATGAAGAGCATATTCGGCACTGCATGCTTTACGAGTTCCAATTAGGAAGAAAAGCAAGTGAGGCTGCAAAAAACATCTGTAGTGCTCTTGGTCAAGATGCAGTTAGCACCAGAAAATGCCAGCGTTGGTTTGAGAAATTTCACGAGGGAAATTTTTCGTTAGATGACAAGAGTGGTTGAGGCCGTGTGTCCAATTTTGATCAAGAAGCTCTTCAAGCTCTTTTGGTGCAAAATCCTCAAATTACCCAACAAGAGCTTGAGACAACTTTAAATTGTTCACAAAAAACAATTTCCAATCAATTGCGTGCACTTGGCAAAGTCCAAAAGTTTGGGAAATGGGTTCCTCATGAGTTGACCGACAACAACCGTAATCAAAGAGTCACAATTTGCAGTTCGCTCCTCTCTCGTCAAAACCGTTTGCCGTTTTTAGAGCAAATTGTTACCAGAGATGAAGAATGGGTGCTGTATGTTAATTTGAAAAGGCGGCCTCAATGGTTGGACAAAAATGAGGCTCCGCAGCCCACGCCAAAACCTGACTTGCATGCGAAAAAAGTGATGTTGTGTGTTTGGTGGAATTTTAAAGGAATTCTTCATTATGAACTTTTACCATCTAACCAAACCATTACAAGTGCAGTGTATAGTGCCCAATTGGAAAGGTTAGCCCAAGCTTTAAGAGAAAAAGAACCCGAGCTGGTTAATCGGAAGGGCGTAATTCTTCACCACAATAATGCACGACCGCATACTGCAAGAATCACTGCTGAAAAACTGCGCCAGTTAGAATCGGAAGTTCTCCCTCAACCTGCATATTCACCTGATATTGCCCCTTCCGATTACCATTTGTTTCGTTCTTTGCAAAACTTTCTTCTTGGAAAAAAATTTAATAATGAAGAATGCCTCAAAAATGCATTGACCGAATTTTTTGCATCAAAATCACAAGAATTTTACAACAGAGGGATTAAAATGCTTCTTGAGCGTTGGGCACAAGTAGTAGAAAACAACGGCAACTATATTGTTGATTAAATTCTGTTGTATTGTTTAAATAAATTCGATTTAAAAAAGTATTAGAAAACGACATTAATTATTACTAGACCTAATACTTTGGGGAAAATCTTGTCCATGTCAATAATTATAGGAAAGAAAAGATAAGATTGGAATGTAGCAATAAACTGCAATTCCCAAACTCTTTGTGATGATAATGGGGGATCTTTCACCTATGTGATGACAGGGTCTTCTGAGGATGATTACTATTTCCCCTCACAAAAGATCCCCTATATCTGAGAGATGGATTCAATAGCTGAGAGCAGTATGCCTTGTGCCTTGTGATCCAGTAGATTTCACTATCTCTAACCTTTACTACCCATGCATGTCTGCCCTCTGTCTAAACAAAGAAGACGTGCTATCTTGTACTTTTCAATCAGGGTCAATTTCAGAGAATTTGAAAGCTCAAACATCAATCTGCAACATACATCATCAGAGTTAATTCTATCAAAATATTAACCACAGATCACACTTAAAAACCAGGACAGGACAAGTTTATGTTATATTTTTAAAAATAATGTTTGACCCTACCTATTTGGCTCAGTAGATAGAGCATTGCCCTGCAGACTGAAGAGCCCCAGGCTCGATTCTGATTAAGGGTACATGCCAGGGATCCCTGGTAGGGGGCATGCAGGAGGCAGTTGATCAATTATTCTCTTTCATCATTGATGTTTCTATCTCTCTCCCCCTCTCCCTTCCTCTTTGAAATCAGTAAAATATATATTTTAAAAAATAATAATGATGTTTGGAAATACCAATTTTGATTTGCCTAAGCTTTGTAGTAACTTAACATTTATACTGGAAAAACATGGGCAACATTTTTACTCCCCCAATAAACTCACACTTACCTGAATAGCACTAACTCCATGACCTCCGAAATGGCTGCAATTAGCATCAAGCCCACAGCTGCATTTTAGCACTGCATCATCCCTCAGCCTGCTAGTCTCAGAGGAGAAGCAGCCCACTCCAGGGTGCCTAGAGCCTCATGCTTGACACATCAGAATGAAACTCTCATTTTGCCTTTCATCTTCCTCTATGAAAGTTGCAGGGTACAACATGTTGACATCTGATTTGAGGGGAGTCAAAAATAGAATCTTCTCAGTGAAAGGCATCTGAGGACAAAATAAACACAAAAAAGTGTACAGCAGTAAACTAGGGCCAGAGGCCCTACGGCATTCTAGTTGACAAACTCTTAAATTAAATGTCTTTGTTGGATTATGTAACTGCATTAATTTATGACTTTGTCTTAAAATGAGTTCATTTTTGGTGAAAGATTCATGAATGGATTAAATAGAAGTGACAACACAAAACTAAGCAAAGCTTGAAGTTTAAATTGCAGTGCTTAAAACCAAGCCAAAGGGGAAAACATCATGTATTTAATACCATATAAAGGCTCCCTTAATTGAGCAGAGGTCTTTGAAAAAGCAAGTTTCTGTGTTGAGCTAGATGTTAATATTTTATTTTTCCCTCTTAGAAGATTTAGGAGGACAAGAATAAGAATTAGGGCCTTAGCACATTTTAAACATATTAGGAGCCATCTTCTACCCATGGCACAGTCTGGAACAATCAGGAACCAATAAGTTAAAATGTGTTTATCAGAATTTTTTTCATCATCCCTCTTGCATATTATCTTAAAATGTGTCTTTATTAAATTACTGTTAAGGCAAGGTGCTTTTTTTCCACTCACTGAGCAAGATGGATATGACAGAAATTAAGAGCAGGGGAAAGCATCTAGCTCCAAAATATAAGAAGAAAACTGGCCAAGGATTTTGGTAAATGCTTAAAAATAGTTATTCCATTAGAGCTGTAATTTAAGTGGAATTTCAAATTGACCCACATTTTTGGTGGAACTTTTAGAGACTAATAGTCCTAGCAGCAGAAAAATTTTTAAGAAGGGTTGGCAACAGTATCCTCTGCTGCCATAAACCTTTATGTGCACTTCAGTCAACAGAAAAAAAGCAGTGTGAATAATCAATATTTTTTACTTTTGGCCACTCTTACTTGAGTACTTGTGACCTAATGTACCTATATTTTTCATCAATACTTGTGATCTTCATATATTTTACTACTAACAAAATGTTGTCAGGAACCTATTATGGAATACTTTATAAATTAAAAACGAAAAGTCTCTTAAAACATTTTTTAAAAAGTATTACATTCTAAACATTACTTGGTCTGATTCTTATTCTGTGCTATAAATCAAGGCTTTACCCAGGGAACAAAATGCAAATATGAGTTTGTGATTTTTGAGATGGTTTAAAAGTGATGGAATTCAGGATAAGTTTAAAAGAATCTGAGTATATTTAGGTTCTAAAATGCTGAGGTCAAGTAGCAGTTTTCTGAGTTAAATCCAAATTCCATTCTGGGGTCCTTTCCAAGCTGCAGGCCTTCGTCCTGCTTCCCACATTCCCATTACAATCAATTCATTGCTTTCTGTTCTGTGAAGTAATTCCTTCCAACATCTTCCCAGGACAGAACATCCTTTCAGTGTATGAAGCCCTTGTCAGGAAGCATTCCCAAGTTAACCCCATTACTGCCATTCATATCTTTCTTCTGAAATTACTCAATATGCTCCAAAATGGTTTCCTGTAACAGCAATTTACTTGGTGCCAAATATGTGCAAAGCTTTTATAACTTGACTCTGAGATCATAAGAAATAATCCTATCTCTCCACTATATTTAAGTGCCACATCCTCAAAAAATCTTTCTATCCTCATTTATTTGGAATTATAGCTGCATTTTTATCATTCTCATAGTTACTTTGCACTTCTTTCTAATGTATATTTAATTCTGCTCTTTTGAGGTTATTTGTCTGCATGTATGACCCATGGGTTTCTGGTTCTATACTTAAACTTGAGGCTTGTTGCATGAAGAATCATGAAATAGGCCTTCCTTCCCCTGGCTGCCAGCAGCACTTGCTTTCTTCTAGCACCCAGGACCCAGGCCTTCGCTCTGGCTCCAGTGGAGAAGCCAAGCTCTTCAGTCTTCAGTCTTCAGTCTTCACTCAGGCCAGAGCCCTCAGTCTTCTTTCCATGCCTGCATATGCAAATTAACCCTCTATCTTTGTTGGGTTTATTTGCATACTCACTCCTGATTGGCTGGTGGGCATTTTGGCGGTACAGTCAATTTGCGTATTTTTCTTTTATTAGTGTAGATGGGATCAAAACAATAAAAGTAAACTACATTTTGCTAATTTTTTCTTTTTTAAAAAAATACTGAATTCCAAATACAGACATCTACAAACATCCTGCCCTTGTTTATATCTGAAAGTACCAGAGGAATAGTTCATGAATTCTTCTAAATGACCACTGCTACTATATAATCACTATCATGTGACTTCTACTTCTTCTTTGTTTTTTCTCTAATCAATCACCACTTTTGCTGACATGTTAGAGGCTGCTCCATATTTTCCAGAATCCTCAATTTTATTTTATTTTATTATCATTATTATTTTTTTTTTTTGCAGGGGGAGGTGTTCTTGTGTTAATAATGTCTTCCTTTTTTTTTTTTTTTTTTTTTTTTTTCTTAAAGCCTCCTCTAACTTACCAAAATCAATGTAGCGAAATAGGCTAGTTAATTTAGAACTGAGACACAAGAACTACTATTTTCCAGGACTTATCACACATTCACAGATTTAGTATCATTGTATGTATACACAACACAATTCTGTTTCAGCTAGACCAAAATCCAAGCTCAGACATGTTATATTCAGGGTGCGAATATTCTTTATATGGAATCTAGAACCTCTGATACACAACCCTATCTCCATCAGCCTTTGAAAAATGTGAGTTAGGATACCGTCTTCTACATCTCCGTATTCACCAATAACCATTATAGTATTTATGATATAATGCATGTTCAATAAATCTAGGTTGAATAAATTCATTCTCTCCTTAACACCTTATATGCATAATAAATTCTCACTACATTAGTTTATACATAGATACAAGAGTCACATTATACAATATAATGCCTTTCAGTTAGAAAATTAATATCTTAAAATAGGAAATTATAATGATATTTATAGATACTAGAGAAATGGTCTCCATACTGCAATTTTAAAACCCATATCACTCTCAAGTTATTATATTTTTTCTTTGCTTTTCAGTCAAAACTCTTAAAAAGCGATCTACATTTTTTCTCTTTTGTCCTCAAAACCTAGCCACTCCAAAAAAACCCACAATACCAAAATTATGCTTGTCAAAGTCATCAGAAAGATTTTAGTTGCTAAATTTAATGGGCCGGATTCCTTCTTTTTGCCTTAATTTGAACCCTTTACAGAAATTAACTGGATTAACAATGATTCTTTCTTGAAAACATTTTTTTTCTTGGCATACATGAATATACATTCTCCAATGTGTTTCCTATTCTTCTAGTGCCTCTATTGACTTTGGAAGTTTCCTTCTCTGCCCATATTTAAATTGGGCAGTTGATAACTTTTGTCTTAGGTCTTTTTCCTCTTTCCAAATATTCTCATAGTTCCTATTACCATGTATATATTGAAAAAATACAAAATATCCAACCTAATTCTCTCCTGTATTTCAGACATTGTTGTTCAAATGCTACTAGCACTTCAGGCATACCACATTTGTTTAAGCAACTCAAACTTAATATATACTATCTCCTATTAATTTTTTACATTTTTACCTGAGATATGCTTACCCAGGTAACTTTCTACCTTCTCGCTCGCTCTCTTAGTTGGCTACCAAATTTCAGCTTTTAGTTTAGATAACACTTTACTCATAAGATTCTTAATTACCTTCATTTCACAACATACGCCATTTTCTTCTTTGCTTTTGAATCTTATAATATATATGAGATATGACATGAATTATACCTACAATTTTGATAAAAAATAAATTGAATTATTTTACTTCTTTAATTCAAATTAAATCTGGTTTAAACACCAATCCTGGCTACTGGGAAATTCAGTCTCAGCCTTTATTTGAGTCCCTTTCCTTTGGTTTAAAATAATCTGCCAAAACCGAACATTGTCACTGATAAAGAAATGTGAAAAGGAAATCTGGAAGGCTGGTCAATCTTAATTGCTCTGAATGATCAGAGCTAATCACTCATTGTTTAGTTGAGACGTTGGTAGTTAAAGCAACCTCCACTTGTTAATCATATGTAAATTCTTGCTGATTGTCTATTATTGGAATTTCCTGCCTAAAGGATATGGGTGTTTCCCCGTAGCCTCAATAAAAGGGATAGCATAGCGAGGCCAGAGCAGTGGTAGTCCTCCCCCTAGAGGTGGAATCCTGCTTGGCCCCCATTTTCCCAAATTAACTCTTTTCTAGTCTCTTTCATTTGAGTGGGGCCCTCTCTGGAAACCGAACCCTGAACTGGAACCCTGAGCTACGCAGGACATGGAAAGTGTTCTCACAATAATCCCAGGTTTACATTGTGCTGTAAACACCACAATGGCATGTTACTTAAATTACTTTAATGTAGATTTGATAATGAAGCCCCTAGAAATGTTCATTATCCAAATTCATATGGTCAGTCCATTTATTATAACATGGAAAGCACCAATATGTCTATGCTGAGAATGTGCAAAGGGATCTTCATTTTAACTCTCAAGGCTAGGGGACTTAGTGTTTCTTCCTGACCACATATTCTGTCTCCCTCACTACATCCATATATCAGTTATTCAGAGGTGCTATCCCTCTCAGGTGTGCAACATTATAGTGAAATATCAGTCCCCTAGTGTTCATATAAACCCCAATCTCTTGTTCTCTCCAATGTCTCTAAGAAAAGTCACTATCTCCCTAGAAGTTTAAGGACATTTATTTTCCCTTTACTCAAAGAACTACTCTCCACTTTCTCCTGTTACTTCATCATGACACTTGTTAAAGGACTTGGCACATAGAATTGTCTTACTTTCCTCCAAAAGTGTGACTCCATTTTTGGGTAGAGATGCTGTGAGCTAACTTGTATAGGAATCAATATGAGCCCTGCTCTTCCTGGGCTTTGGGAAGGAAGTGCTATATTTTTCATTTATCCTAGTATGTCACCAGGAACTAAGAGATCAATATGCCAATCACTCCTCACCCCCATACACATACCCAGTTATTCACTCTGTTAGACTGACTGACTTCTACTCATCTTTTGGGCCCCAGTTTAAATGTTTCTTCTTTCAATAATCCTTCTGTTGTCTATTACAAATTTTGTTTTCCTTTTTGTGAGCTTCTATAACTTTATGTGCATCCTATATTGTATACCATACACAGAACTTTGTATTGAAACTGTCTGTTTGAATATCTACCCCATTATAGCATGAGATCCACAAAAATAAGAACTTATCTTTTGTTCTTTAATTATACTCAGCACTACCAAAACACCTAACATACTAATCAAACATTTGACACATCTTTCAGATGGCATTTTATTTTATTTTTTATTTATTTATTTATTTTTTTAATATATTTTATTGATTTTTTTTTTTTTGCCCCCCACCCTCCCTCCCACACATCCCCTCCCTCCCCAGAGTTTTGTGTCCATTGGTTATACTTATATGCATGTATAAAAGTCCTTCGGTTGATCTATTATCTCCCCCAGATCTTCCTCCCCTCCCCGCTGTAATTTGACAGTCTACTTGTTGATTTACTGTCTCTATATCTATCTTTTGGTTCATCAGTTTATAATGCTCTTTGTTATCCACAAATGAGTGAGGTCATGTGGTGTTTCTCTTTCATTGATTGGCTTATTTCACTCAGCATGATGTTCTCCAGTTCCATCCAGTTTGCTGCAAATGATGAGAATTCCTTATTTTTTATGGCCGCATAGTATTCCATTGTGTAGATGTACCATAGTTTTTGGATCCAATCATCTGCTGACGGACACTTAGGCTGTTTCCAAATTCTGGCTATTGTAGATTGTGCTGCTATGAACATAGGGGTGCATATATCCTTTCTGATTGGTGTTTCTAGTTTCTTGGGATATATTCCTAGAAGTGGGATTACTGGGTCAAATGGGAGTTCCATTTTCAGTTTTTTGAGGAAACTCCACACTGTTCTCCACAGTGGTTGCACCAGTCTACATTCCCACCAGCAGTGCACGAGGGTTCCTTTTTCTCCGCAACCTCGCCAACACTTGTCGTTTGTTGATTTGTTGATGTTGGCCATTCTGACAGGTGTGAGATGGTACCGCATTGTTGTTTTGATTTGCATCTCTCGGACAATTAGTGACTTTGAGCATGTTTTCATGTGCCTTTTGGCCTTCCTTCTGTCTTCTTTTGAAAATGTTCTATTTAGGTCCATTGCCCATTTTTTAATTGGATTATTTATCTTCCTTTTATTTAGTTGTATAAGCTGTTTGTAGATGTTGGAGATTAAACCTTTATCAGTGGTATCATTTGCAAATATGTTCTCCCACACTGTGGGCTTTCTTGTTGTTTTGTTGATGGTTTCTTTTGCTGTAAAAAAGCTTTTTATTTTGATGTAGTCCCATTTGTTTATTTTCTCTTTAGCTTCCATTGCCCTAGGGGTAGTATCAGTGAAGAAGTTCTTTTGGCATACGTCTGAGATTTTGCTGCCTGTGGATGCTTCTAGTATTTTTATGGTTTCCCGTCTGATGTTTAAGTCCTGTATCAATTTTGAGTTTATTTTTGTGAATGGTGTAAGTTGGTGATCTAGTTTCATTCTTTTGCATGTGTCTGTCCAATTTTCCCAACACCATTTATTGAAGAAACTGTCTTGACTCCATTGTATATTCGTGCCTCCTTTGTCAAATATTAGTTGAGCATAGTGATTTGGGTTGATATCTGGGTTCTCAATTCGATTCCATTGATCTATATATCTGTTCTTGTGCCAGTACCAGGCTGTTTTGAGAACAGTGGCTTTGTAATATAGTTTGAAGTCTGGTATTGAGATCCCTCCTACTTTACTCTTCTTTCTCAGGATTGCTGTGGCTATTCGGGGTCTTTTATTGTTCCAAATGAACTTTTGGAGAGTTCTTTCTAGGTCGGTGAAATATGTTGTTGGTATTTTAATGGGGAGTGCATTGAACCTATAGATTGCTTTAGGAAGTATGGACATTTTGATGATGTTGATCCTACCAATCCATGAACATGGTATGTTCTTCCATCTCCTTACATCTTCCTCTATTTCTTTTTTCAGTGTCGTGTAGTTTTCCCCATATAGGTCCTTTACTTCCTTAGTTAAAGTTATTCCTAGGTATCTTAATTTTTTTGGTGCGATGGTAAATGGAATTGCTTTTTTAGTTTCTGTTTCTGCAGTTTCTCTGTTGGTGTATAGAAAAGCCATGGATTTCTTGGCATTAATTTTGTATCCTGCTACATTACCAAATTCATTTATTAAGTCAATTAGTTTTTTAATGGAGTCTTTTGGGTTTTTTATGTACAATATCATGTCATCGGCAAATAAGGATAACTTTACTTCTTCTTTTCCAATTTGGATGCCTTTTATTTCCTCCTCTTGTCTAATTGCAATGGCTAGTACTTCCAGTACTATGTCAAACAGGAGTGGCGAGAGTGGGCATCCCTGTCTTGTTCCTGTTCTTAGAGGGAATGGTTTTAGTTTTTGCCCATTGAGTATAATGTTGGCTGTGGGTTTATCATATATAGCTTTTATTATGTTGAGGTATGATCCTTGTACTCCCACCTTGTTAAGAGTTTTTATCAGAAAAGGGTGTTGGATTTTATCGAATGCTTTTTCTGCATCAATTGATATGACTATATGATTTTTATCTTTCAATTTGTTTATGTGATGTATCACGTTTATTGATTTGCGGATATTGTACCATCCTTGCATTCCTGGAATAAATCCTACTTGGTCGTGGTGTATGATCTTTGTGATGCTCTTCTGGAGTCGATTTGCTAGAATTTTGTTGAGGATTTTAGCATCTATGTTCATGAGGGATATTGGTCTGTAATTCTCTTTCATTGAGTTGTCTTTATCTGGTTTTGGTTTTAGGGTGATGCTGGCTTCATAGAAGGAATTTGGAAGTGTTCCTTCCTCTTGGATTTTTTGGAATAGTCTGAGGAGGATAGTTTTTAGTTCTTCCTTGAATGTTTGGTAAAACTCTCCTGTGAAGCCATCTGGCCCTGGGCTTTTGTTTGCTGGAAGCTTTTTGATGACGGTTTCGATTTCTTCCCAAGTCACTGGTTTATTGAGATTTTTAGATTCTTCCTGATTGAGTTTTGGAAGATTATATTTTTCTAGGAATATGTCCATTTCCTCCAGGTTGTTCAGTTTGTTGGAGTAGAGTTGTTCATAGTATTTTGTAACAATCCGTTGTATTTCGGTGGGGTCTGTTGTTATTTCACCTCTTTCATTTCTGATTTTGTTTATTTGGGTCCTCTCTCTTTGTTTCTTGGTTAGTCTGGCTAGAGGTCCATCTATCTTGTTTATCCTTTCAAAGAACCAGCTCTTGGTTTTGTTGATCTTATGTATTGTTTCCTTGGTCTCTATGTCGTTTATCTGTGCTCTGATTTTTGTTATTTCCTTCCTTCTACTTACACTGGGCTTTTCTTGTTGCTCTTTTTCTAACTCTTTGAGTTGTAGAGTTAGATCATTTGTTACACTTTTTTCTAGTTTTTTGCAATAGGCTTGTAAGGATATGAACTTCCCTCTCAAAACTGCTTTTGCTGTGTCCCATAGATTTTGGATTGTTGTGTTTTCATTGTCATTTGTTTCCAGGATGTTTTTAATTTCTTCCTTGATTTCTCTGGTAACCCAGTCCTTGTTTAATAGCATGCTGTTTAGTCTCCATGTGTTTGATTTCTTTGGATTATTTTTATTGTAGTTAATTTCCAGTTTTATGCCATTATGGTCTGAGAAGATGCTTGATATGATTTCTATCTTCTTGAATTTGAAGAGACTTTGCCTATGTCCCAAAATGTGGTCTATCTTTGAGAATGTCCCATGTGCATTTGAGAAGAATGTATATTCTGTGGCTTTGGGGTGGAATGTTCTGAAGATGTCAATTAATTCCATCTGGTCTAGTGAGTCATTTAGGATTGATATTTCTTTGCTGATTTTTTGTTTGGATGATTTGTCGAAGGGTGACAGTGGGGTATTAAAATCTCCTACTATGATTGTATTGCTGTTAATCTCTCCCTTAATGTCCTCCAGCAGTTTTTTTATGTATTTGGGTGCTCCCGTATTGGGTGCATATATATTTACCAGGGTTATTTCTTCTTGTTTGATTGCTCCCGTTAGTATTATGAAGTGGCCTTCATTGTCTCTTGTTATGTCCTTCACTCTGAGATCTAATTTGTCAGATATAAGTATTGCTACCCCAGCTTTCTTTTCATTTCCATTTGCCTGGAAAACCTTTTTCCATCCCTTCACCCTCAGTCTGTGTGCATCTCTTTTTCTGAGGTGGGTTTCTTGTAGACAGCAGATGTATGGGTCTTGTTTTCTTATCCAATCTGTTACCCTATGTCTTTTGATTGGAGCATTTAAGCCATTTACATTTAATGTTATTAATGATAGGTACTCATTTGATGCCATTTTTATTCTATACCCCTGTGTTCCTTCTTCGCTTCCTATTTATTTATTTTTACAGTAGACCTTTGAGCATTTCTTGCATTGCTGGTTTGGTGGAGATAAATTCCTTTAGTCTTTTTTTGTCTGTGAAGCTCCTGATTTCCCCTTCAATTTTGATTGATAGTCTTGCTGGGTACAGTATTCTTGGATTCAGACCCTTTCTTTGCATGACTTTGTATATTTCATCCCATTCCCTTCTGGCCTGATAAGTTTCTGTTGAGAAATCAGTTGTTAGTCTGATGGGGGTTCCTTTATATGTAACTTTCTGTCTCTCTCTGGCTGCTTTTAAGATTCTAACTTTGTCATTGGTGTTTGCCAATTTAATTATAATATGTCTTGGCGTCGGTCTTCTGGGATCCATTTTGCTTGGGACTCTGCGAGCATCTTGGATTTGTGTGGGTTTTTTCTTCTCTATCTCAGGAAAATTTTCTGTCATTATTTCTTGAAATACATTTTCCATGTCTACCTCGGTTTTCTTTCCTTCCGGAACCCCTATTATTCGAATATTGTTTTGTTTTGCATTGTCCCAAAGCTCCCGTAGGCTCTCCTCCTGCTTTTTAATTTTTTTTTCTAGAAGCTGCTCTAATTGGGTATTTTTTTCCATCTTGTCTTCTAGCTCACTGATGCGATCCTCTGCTTCTTCTAGTCTGCTCTTGATGCTATCTATTGAGTTTTTCATAGTAGCGATGTCATTTTTCATTTCATCTTGAGTCATCTTCATTTCCTCTTGGGTTTTTTTCATTTCCTCTTCGGTCTTACTCAAATTGTCAAATTTGTCTTCCATTCTTTTTAGCCATCTTAAGATCGTTACTCTGAATTCTTGCTCTGGTAGGTTGCTTGCCTCTATATCGTTTACTTCCTTTTCTGGTGAAGCCTGCTTTTCTTTCATATGCGGGCTGTTTTTTGGTCTCCCCATGATCTATGATGTCTGGTTGTGTAGTTCTCTCTCTCCTGCTTTGATTTAAAGGCACAAAATACAACACAACCAGGTACAACACACAAGGCACTGAATCGAAATGTGTTTGCGATATTAATAACCACCAATAAGGGTGACTAGAACCCAGCTAACAAAAACATGCAATCAAACAAAAAGCATAGGCAAATCAATCTTATAAAAGAAAAGCATACAACTTCAGTAAAGTTAACATTCAACATACAACTTCAGAGTTAGAGAGTAAGACTGTTTTGTTTTTTTTGTTTTTTTTTTTGTTTTTAGGACAACTGCGAGGGAGGTGTGAATGGGTTTGGAGCAGGTAGTTGGAAATTAGATATATACAAGTAGGGTGAAATTTTAGGAGGGGGTAGACAGATGGAATGGGGGAAATCTAGAGCAGGAAAGGGTTAAGATAAACAGGGTATCAAAGGAAAAGATTGGAAAGAGGGTGAGGGCATAAAGGTAGGGTTGAGATAGAATAAAGCGTTGGAGAAAGAAGGATAGATAAAGACTGTAGAACAGTAATCCTGAAATTAAAAAAAAAATAAAAAAAATAAAATATATATATATATATATATATATATATATATATATATATATAATCAAATGGAATAAAAATAATAAAAATAAACAAAAGAAAATAAGATGAAAAAGGTAAATTAGTAGTAGTAATAATGTTGATTACATATACAATGTAATAATTATCAAGATAAAATCAAGTGAGGAAAAAGAAAAAAAATAGTTTCTTGAGTAAACGTTGCAAATAATGAAAACAAAAGTAAAAAACAAAAATTTAAAAATTAAAAAAAATAATAAAATTTTAAAAATTTAATTAAAATTAGCAGTAATGAAGGTCATTCGCTTCCTCTATTGTTATGATCCAGTCCTGATTTTTAGGCAGGTTTTGCTTTGTTTTTATTACACTAGAGTCAATTTGTGAATTAGCCTCTGGGGGCAGTGTTTCTAGGTTGACTCCCCAGACTCTAAAGCCTCTCCAGCTTTTTTTTTTTTTCTGTCCTCTCTGAAGCTGGAACTATGGAGGGGGGGAGGGGGCAGGTCCGAGCAACTGCAATCTCCCGCAACTCTCCGATATCCCTCCGAGCCGGATCCAAATGTGTTGCTCTTTAGATATCTCCCCTGTTAGGAGCCCTGTCCACTTTCAAGGGTGACAACCGCCCAACAGCAGGGGCTTCTACTTGTAATCACCACCCCTGTCCTCCAGCTTCCGGGAGCGCGCTCTGTGCGCACAGGCTTTTTGTTTTCGCCTCGAGTGCTCTCCACCCTCTCCCCGCGAAATCTGACCTTTTCGCTGAGCAGTGGGGCAATCCTGTGAGGGCAAGTGTTCGCGCCGCTTGGGATCCGCGTTCTGGGGGTCACAGATGCTTGGTGGTCGCTGTGGCTGTGGATATTCAGGCCTCTGACACGATCCTATCTTCCTCTCAAGATGGCGAGGTTTCCCCGTCCAAGCCGGTAGGTAGCTCCGGGCAGGGACACAGCCCGCGTGGGTGCTTCCCTGTGAGGGGCACCTCTGTCAGCAGCCCCCCAGCAGTTTCTTCTGGTGTTCGCTGTCTCCCAGCTTGCCAATAAACACTCACAGCACAAGACCCTCAGTTGCTCTCTCTTTCTGCTTCGGGAGAGGGCTCAGAATCCACCCATCTATTCTTCCGCCATCTTACCTCCTCTATGAGATGGCATTTTATTGAATGACTTTAATGTAGATGTAATAATGAAGTCCATATCAATAACTTTTGACAAAGTCCAATTTTAGATTTATATAAATGGAGAGGATCCACCTTTCATTTGCCTGTCTACTGTCTCCACTTATCTATTAATATCATTTTTTCCACTCTCTGCTACGTTCTGATTCTGAATATCCAAATTTCCCCTGTTTTTCCTTAGACAATAAGAACCCTGGGTTTTGTACCAAATTTGTAGAGGAATTTGGAGAAGTTCTAGGGTAGGTTGTGTGTCTGACCCCCTTTTACACCTCCACTTCACTTATTTTTTACTATGATTCAGAGGGAAAGCATTTTTTAGCTCAGTATCTTTCATAAGTCTCAAACCCCATAATTCTCCAATTTCATGTCCTCATTCCACATAATTCTTAGAGAAATGTAACCTTTAGTATGCCTTCCATAGTCCTTTCAAGAATTTATAGAATTGTTACAAATCAAATCAAGCCACTAAGAACCTTGTGCTCAACCATTTTCCTGGGATCAAATACTTGTTCTACCCATCATAAACTACTAACAAGCTGTGACTTTTTGCACAGTTCATTCAATTCTTTGATCTTAAGTTATCTATTCTGTGAAATAGGAATGATAATACTACATACTCCAATGGGTTGCTATGAGGATTAAATGACATGGTGACTAAAATTAAGCACTTAGAATAGTCTTGACATCTCAATCCCCTTAAGCAAATGGTCAGGTTTAAAGGATGATGCAGCTGACTAAGGGTGCTTTGCAGCAAATTGTTTGGGGAGTCTGACCAAGAGAGAGTCTGCCAGGCTTCTAATCTCTGTATATCAATGGAAGAAATAGTCTTTCAATCTTGGTAATCAAGTGACATCTCAATACCTGCTTCAAATATTCTAAAGGCAATTTATATGAGAACTTATTATACAATACAAACAAATGTTCCCTGGCTTAATCAGAATAGCTGATTTTGGGAGGAATGACATGGGACTAGATATCTTATTCTAGGTATTCTCAGCTTCATTGTCAATCTATCAGAGAGGCCAACCCTGAATTACACACATCCCTCATTTAAAACAGTCTTCTCTTCCTTTAGTATCCATTACATCAACTGGTGTCATTTTCATAAAAGAACTACTATCAGATTATTTTGTTTCAATTAATTTTACTTTTACTTTATGTTGCTTGGTCCTGCCTAATGAAACACTACCTCCATAAGAGAAATGCCTTAGTTTTATGGTTATTCACTACCTTTCTAGTATCTAATAAGTTTCTGGAACAAAATAGGAGCTCAAGAAACCAGTGTTGATGGAATAGATTTCTGCAGAATTACAGAATGTGTGCTATAAGGAAGAGAGTGGAGGAGCTGGGTATGGCATTCTTGAGTTGAACAGTTCTCAAGATCTTCATTCCAGAAAGACTTAATCTAAGCCAAAAACAGTAGAAGTGTAAAGATTTGCAGAGCTGAGTGAAAAATGTGAAGGGAGTAAGAGAAAAAACACCACAAACTCATAGACACAGACAATAGCATGGTGACCACCAGAAGGGAAAAGGGGTGAGAGGAAGAGGGAAATGGTAAAGGCAGAATATATGGTGATGGAAGGAGACTTGACTTGGGGTGGTGAACAAATAATATAATATACAGATGATAAATAATAGAACTGTACACCTAAACCTATATAATTTTATTAACCAATGCTATATCCATAAATTCAATTTAAAAACCCCACAAAACAATATAGCCCTCGCTAGTTTGGCTCAGTGGATAAAGTGTAGGCCTGTGGACTTCAAAGGGTCCTGGTTTCAATTCCAGTTAAGGGCATGTACCTCGTTTGTAGGCTCCTCCCTGGCCTGAGCCCTGGTTGGGGCATGTACAGGAGGCAACCGATTGATGTGTTTCTCTCACATCAATATTTCTCTCTGCCTTTCCCTCTCTCTTCCACTCTTTCTGAATATTAATGGAAAAATATTCTTTGATGAAGATTCGAAAATAAATAAAATACACAAACCTGTATGTACTGGCTCCTTCCTACCTCTCTGAACTGAACTCCAAGGATACCTCTTTACTCATTGTAGTCCATATATGTGGGCTTTCTTGTTAATTATTGAATACACCATGGTCTTCACCAATATAAGAAAGTTGTACATGTTTTTCCCTATACCTGGAAAGTTCTTCCCTCATCTATACCCAACACCATTCAAATTTTTATATTGCTGACTCCTCCATAATTCAGATCTCTGTTCAAACTTCACCTAACTATAATGTGGTACAATTTAACAACTCAATGTTAAGCAGACATCTAATAATTCTCTATTATATTACAATTTTTTATTTCTCTGCAAAATATGTTGCTGTTTATATATTTACTTTTTGTCATACTTCCCTACTAGAATGTGAGCTCTGTGAGAGAATGGACTTTGTGTTAGGGAAGAAAGGATTTCCCTTCTTTCATTCTAAGTTCTTTGGATGACCTGATAATTAAATTGATCTAATATAGATTAACATTAACAGAAGAAATAAAGCAAATTTAACTTTATACATAACGGAGATAATAAAAATATCAGAATAAATGATGTGACCAAAGATGACAGCTTTTATATGTTTACAAAGAAACAACTGTTTGTGAAGAATTGATAAAACAAAGGTATTTGGGCTTGAGATAGTGAATTATTGAAGAAGTATATACAAAGTTTGTATATACAGACCTCTTGGCCTTGAATTCCTTATCTCTAGAGATAAGGATACTTTCTACTCTCCTGGTATGGTGATAATATTTTTTCTTGGAAGATATGTTTCCTGCTTTGAGGTACAAAAATCAATGTCAGAGTGTCCTTGCATCAGCTATTTCTTAAGTAATTTTGATTCAAAATAATCAATATGCCAAAGTGACACATTTTTTGAGTGGCCATCCAGTTTGCTAGGCTCTTTTCTGACTTGTTTCCTGATATATTTTCAATATCTAAAATAGAACTTGATACATAGTAGGTTCTCAACATACATTTGTTAAATGGAGAATGAAAAGACATTGATAAATAATAAACCAATGGATATATAATTAAAAGTGTGTTGATAAGTGATATGAAGGATAAATGCAGGGGTTGATATAAAGATATATACTGGTAGGATGGGAAATGGAAGAAAGCTACATTAGATAGAGGCATTAGTCAAGTGCTCTCAAAGGATGTAGTAAGTTGAGAACTAATTGATGAGGAGGAGTCAAGCATGTGAAATGTGATGGAAAGTGTTTTCCCATTTATTTTTCTATTATTTATTTTATTTTTTGGTGTCTTATTAATTATAGATAAACAGAAATTCCAGAGATGTCATATGTAACCTTTATCCAGTTTTCCCCAATTGGTACATGGGTAAGCCATAATTAACTAGAAAATTTACAATGATATAACGTTTACATATAGTCCCATGTCATTTTATTACATATAACCACTACCACAATCAAAATACAGAACTATTTCATCATCACAAAAGGTCTTTCTTTATGTTTGTTTCAGTCACTTAGATTTCATATAGTTGTATGTTGAGGGGATTTAGAATAACTTCAGTACAACATTGTTTCTGGCCCATGAAGAAATATTTGTAGAGAAAGTATCCACCCATCCCTTGGTCTATTTCCAACAAGTCAGGATTTTCCAGGGGATTTTGAAAGCAAATTATTCCCTAGGGTCAGACAAACTGTGGCCTGAATAATCTGCAAGATGTTCAAAATAGCTTGGGTTGGAGTAAAAATTTTATGGCTCACATTCAGTTCTTGCTGCCCTAAAATCAGCAGTATTTCCTCACTTGAAAGTCAGATGCAAAATGTTTCACCTCTGTGCAAAAAATATAGATTTTCATAAAACGTCATCTGAACCTGTACTAAGATTATTAATTCCATTTGGAGTACTAGCTTCTGCCTTCAGATCACCTGGACTTTTACATCTGTTTTATATTTTCTTCTTTTTTTCTAACATAGTCACATTTGGGAATTAAATTCAAAAAGATTTTGGATAAACCGGGTTTTCCTTTTTTTTTATTTACATTGACTACCTCATTACCAAATTTTTCTCTCACTAAAAATGCTTGTAACTAGCAAAGGAGCATTTACATGAGACAGCTATTAACCTGACAATTTTCACCAATTGTCACACTACTGAGCCTTTGTACCTAGAGAAAATGTAAGCAAAATTCCCCCATATACAATGCTTCTAAAGCTCTGAGCAGCTGCTCTCATTCAATGACTCTAAAAAATATCATGAAATTATGTCACCAAAAGCAGTTTGATTGCCAGTGTACCAGCTGCTATTTTGTGTAGACAGATTTATCACAGGGTTGAAAGCTGAGAATAACCTCAAGCATGGGGACACTGTAATTATGGATTTCAAATGAGAGAATTTACAACTGAAGATATTGTCACAATAGAATGCATCTGAATCTGTATCCTCTGCTCCCGTAGGATTAAATATCACTGAAATACGCAACTTATCTTCAATGTCAGCCTTTAAAAATTGTATTGAGTATCCTTGATTTTTCCCAAAATAAAAACCAGGAAAACACACACACACACACACACACACACACACACACACACACACACATTTGCTCATTCACTTTTAGAATTTTAAGACAGATACAAAATAAATACTAGCAAAACTTTTTCAAAATGATTCAATTATCACTGCTGTGACCATTTTATTTTTGATATTACAAATTATGAGTAGTGTTCTCAAATTCTAGGTATTGGTGAAATTTCTACTTGTTATTCAAAAGGCTGCATTAAATATGGATTAGCTCACCAAACATCAACAGTGATATCATCAAAGTTGCTGTATAAAGGTCCAATATTCTACCACATTTGGGGAAGAATCAATTATCTTTATATATGACTCTAAAAATTCATAAGCTCTGAAAGTTCAACAAATTATTTGATAATTTAAAGCTGTCTGTTGCATATGAGGTCTGGTGCCCTCAGCCCAGCCTGCACCCACACCAATTGGACACCCCTGTGAGATCATGCCTAAATCAGTGGTTGGACACCCCTCTCACAATCTGGGACCACTGGCTCCTAACCACTCACTTGCCTGCCTGCCTGATAGTCCCTAACCCCTCTGCCTGCCTGCCTGCCTGCCTGATGACCCCTAACTGCCTCTTCCTGCTTGCCTGATCACCCCTATCTGCCCTCCCTTGCTGGCCTGATCTTATTTCTAACTGCCCTAACCTGACATCCTGATATTGCCCCCAACTACCCTCCCCTGCCAGCCTGGTTGCCCCCAACTTCCCTTCTCTGCCAGTCTGATCTTGCCCTCAATGACCCTCCCCTGCTGGCCTGATCTTGCCCCTAACTGTTCTCCCCTGCTGACCTGATTACTCCTAACTGCCCCTGCCTGCCTGATCATCCCTAACTGCCCTCTCCTGCTGGTCTAATCTCCCCACAACTGCCCTCCTCTACAGACAATTTGGTTCTGATTGATCAATTTCTATGCCAGTCAGCATCAAAAGCTTCACCACTTAGGCAGCCATGACTCCTCACAGTTGACCCAGATTTGGTTCTGATTGGTCAGTTTATATGCCAGTCAGCATCAAAAGCTCCGCCTCCTAGGCAGCCATTGGCTCCTTACATTCACCCAGATTTGGTTCTGATTGGTCAGTTTTTATGCCAGTCAGTGTCTCTGAGCCTATCAACAGGCCTGATCAAAAAGTCAGAGCTGATTAGTAGCCCCAGTGGAGAGAAATGGAGGCAGTGTTGTTGGCCAGGCTGAGAGAGAAAGAGTGGCAAGTTCTGATTAATGGCTGCCACACAGGCTATGGATCAGACACTGCCTCTCTCTCTGCAGGCCTCTCTCTGGGCCTGATCTGAAGCCCCCCCCCCCGCCCCCAGGCCAGTGGGGGGCAAACCACTGCTCGCGAGCCACATGTGGCTCTTTGGCCCCTTGAGTGTGGCTCTTCCACAAAATACCACTTACCATATGTAAGTTAATAACAATTTACCTACCTATATAGTTTAAGTTTTAAAAATTTGGCTCTCAAAAGAAATTTCAATCGTTGTACTGTTAATATTTGGCTCTGTTGACTAATGAGTTTGCTGAGCACTGACTTCCAGTTTGGTTGAGCCTTTGGTAGTAAAGGTTGTTATGACCCTGGCTCTTTATTATATATATTTCTAAGAATAGTAAGAAGTTTTCATTGAAACTCAAGCCATATATTTCAGCTGCATTTTGCTCTTCTCTTTCTTATTGGTATACTCTCTGGTAGACCTTTGTTTTTCTGCTTCTTTTTTATATAAACTTCCACCAATATGCAGTTATTAGTCATATCTTTTTTCTCATCTTTGGGCAATTTCATCCATTGTTGTTTGTTTCTTTGTTTGTTTATTTATTTATTTATTTTAAGTATCATGTAGGTCCTGATGATTCCCAAATATTCATTTGTATGCCCGTCCATTCCCCTGAATTCTAGACCAACCACCCAATCATCATAATTTGTCTCCAAATCATAATTTGTCTCCAAACCAAAATTTGTCTCCAACCACCTGAACTTTTTCCACCTATTAAGCTCCTTAGTGTCATATATAATGTTACTATCAAAACAAATTATAAATTTCTCATCTTACACACTACATACTCATGCAGTTACCAAACACCTATGGTGGGTCCTTTTAATCTGCACCTCTTTCTATTCTCTCCAAAGCCACTTCTCAAGTTCAGAGTCTAATCCTCTATAGGAATCTTGCAATAGATCTCTAATTTTCTACTTCCAGTCTCAATGCCATAATTCTTTACAATTTTTTTAATTCACCTTCTTAAAACACACATCTGATCAGGCTGCAGCTTTTTCCTTTTTAAAAAAATGTTCCTTAGTGCAGTGGTCACCAACCAGTGATCTGTGAAGTCTGAAAGGTTGGTGACTGCTGCTTTAGTGCACATACTTTAATGTTAAGCTTTATTTAATACTAGGGGCCCAGTGCATGAATTTATGCACATTGAAAGGAACTGTGGGCCAAGAGGCATCCGTGGGCACAGGGGCAGGTCCTGGCCCATCCTCAGCACCACCGCCCAGCCCCTCCCACCTGTCTGCCTGCAGCCTTGTTCTGGCCACTCCCATATGCTGATAGCACCGGCCCTGCTCACAGTAAACATTAATTAGATAAATCTACCAAAAAGAAGCCAGAAATCTAGGTGAAAAACCAGATTATAAGAAGCTAAGAGAAAAGTTTCAACAAGGAGGGAGTTAAAAACTGCCCAATTCTATTGAAAGGTCATCTAACAGAAGATCTGAAAAATATCTACTCAGATTCTACTGGGTTGTGTATAAATTGGAAAGTAATTGGTAAAGCTTAGAGAAATCAGTTTTGGTGGAGTGATAGAGACAAAAGAGAAACTAGAATGAGTTAAGGAAAAATAGGAGGTAATGAAGTAGAGACCTGATTTATAGACATTTCTTCCAGGAGATTGTCTGTAAGCAGTGGTAGATAATTGGCAATTAGAGTAGCCTTAAAGTGATCCCAACATCATTAGGTTAGTTATTGATTTAAACTTATTTTTTTCCTTTTCTTAATTATATATTATTAGATTTTCACCTTAATTTTTATTTTTAACCACTATAAAACAAGTAGGTTAAGCTAAAGAATTTTTAATGACCTCAAGTTACTACTCAAAATTCAAACAGGTTAGAAATAGCAGAGCTGAAACTGAAGGTATATTCTGGTCAAGAGCATGTACCTTGGTTGCAGGCACATCCCCAGTAGGGGGTGTCCAAGAAGCAGCTGATTGATGTTTATCTCTCATAAATGTTTCTAACTCTACTACTCTCCTTTCCTCTCTGTAAAATATCAATGAAATATATATTTTTAAAAAATATATATATAGACATGGACATATATATATATATATATATATGTATCCTACATAATAAAAGAGTAATATGCAAATTAACCATCACTCTGCTACATCCACAAGCCATGCCCACCAGCCGCATCCACCAGCCAATCAGAGCAAGTATACAAATAAACCCAACCAAGATGGCTACAGCCACAGAGAGCAGGAGGAAGGCTTGGGTTTTCCAGGCAATGGAAGAAGCCAAGCTTTCCGTCTGCTCTTGCAGGCCTAGGCCTCCAGTCAAGGTAACAAAGTTTCAATTATAGAAGGTAAATAAATCCAAACAGAAATGCTGCCGGCCACGAAGCGAGCAGGAGGCTTGGCTCTGCTCCAGGCTACAAAGTTTCAATTGTAGAAGATAAATAAATTCCAGATACCAGGGCCTCTGCTTGGGTCACCAGGGGGCATGGCCAGCCTGAAAACCACCACAGGCCCCTAACCCAGGCCACTCCACACCCAAAGGGAAGCCCCATCTTGATCCAGGACATCATTCAGGGCAAACCAGCTGGCCCCCACCCATGCACCAGGCCTCTATCCTATCTAATAAAAGAGTAATATGCAGATTGGCTCACTCCAACACACAATAGCTGCCCCCATGTGGACACAAGATGGCCACCACAAGATGGCCAGCAGGGAAGGGCAATTGGGAGGGACCAGACTTGCAAGGGAGGGCAGTTGGAGGGAATCAACCGTGCAAGGTAGGGCAGTTAGGGGTGACCAGACAGGCAGAAGAGGGAAGTTGGGGGCAAACAGGCTGGCGGGGAGCAGTTAGACATCAATCAGGCTGGCATGGGAGTGGTTAGGGGGTGATCAGGTTGGCAGGCAGAAGCAGTTAGGGGCAATCAGGAAGGCAGGCAGGCGAGCGGTTGGGAGCCAGCAATCCTGGATTGTGAGAGGAATGTCCGACTGCCAGCTTAGGTCTGATCCCACCGGGATCTGGTCTAAAAGGGCATTTGGACATCCCTTGAGGGGTCCCAGATTGGACAGTGTGCAGGCTGGGCTGAGGGACACCCTCCTCCCCCCTCCCCAGCCCCATGCACTAATTTCATGCATATATATATGTTTGTGTATAGATACAGATATATATATATATATATATATATATATATATATATATATATATATATGTGTGTGTGTGTGTGTGTGTGTGTGTGTGTGTGTGTGTGTGTATGGCTTACTGTGGGCTATGGCTATGTACTTGAATTACTATATATGTAAGCATCTATATATATATATATATATATATATATATATGTAAGCGTCTTCCACTATGTTCTTACCACTGAATTTCCTTTCTGTTAAAAATAAGTAAGTTTGGCCTGAGCAAGGAGATAGGGTTTATAGAAGAAAAAACTCTTGAGAAGAGTTGGAAGCCCTATCCTTTAGTCCTTGACCTGCACTTTATATGTGTGAAAGAGACTTGGAAACTTCACCTCTCTTGAGTGTTGGTTTCCTTATGAATAAAGTAGGAAAGTTAGAATTTTATGCAAGGCTGATGTGAAGGTCTGTGAGGAGACATACTTCAACAAATTTTAAGCTGTAAAATACTGCATAATTTTAAAACAAGTAAAAAAGGGGGAGATTAACCACTGTAATCAAACTTCTTGTCACAACTCTACATTTAGACATCTCACTTGGATCCCTGGATGCTGATCTCTGATTCATCTTAATTGGGAATAGTAAGCCAGTACTATTCCTCACTCCTTTGATTGGGAAAAGTAAAATTTCTGCTTTCAGAGAACCAGAAGTAGGATTACTTTATAAATTCTATTAGCTGACAGCACCTCTCATTAACCTCCAGATTAGGACTGGTGTAGATCTCATGCTTTGTGTTAATTTCTTCAACTAATTCACTTATGCTTTCTTGAAAACATATATATATTTCATATATATATGTCAAATATATATATATATTGACGTTTTCACATTTTTTCTGAAATATATATATATATGTATATATATATATTCTGAAATATATATATATTTCAGAAAAAAAAATGTCAAAATAGGAGATAGAATGCACAAGAAAAACATTAATAATGGCATTTCCAAAGCCCTCCTTATCCATTTCGTACCTCAATTGTAGGCAATAGAAGATGCTATCATTTTTATCTTAAATTTACTGTAAACAAAGCATTTCAAATATTAGGATTTGAACAGACAGTATGGTACTAATATGTTTTTCTTTATCCATGCCCTTGAGTTGTAATTTATATAATATATTATACCCATATTTTAAGTATACATTGTGATAAGAATTATCAAATACACATGCATAATCCCTACTATAATCAAGTTAAAGGACATTTCCATCAGTCTAACCAATTCCCTCCTGAGCTTTTGTGATCAATTTTCTTTCCTGACACATGGCTCAAGTGACCAGTGAGCTGCTTTCTGTCACTATCAATTAATTTTTCCTTTTAGAATTTCATATAGACTCATAACATCTCACATTCTTTAACTGGTTTTCTATACTTAGCATAACATTTTTGAAAGTCATTTATATTGTTGCATCTGTAGTTTCTACTACTATAGTCCATTGTTTTTGTACATCACAAGTAGTGTTTCTATTAATCTGTTAATGGTTCTTGAGTTGTTTCCATTTATTAGCTATCATGACTAAAGCTGACATGAACATTTATTTACAAGGCTCTGAATGGACCTAAGTTTCATGACACTTGGATAAATTGCTGGTTCACAGGGAATTGTGTGTGTAGTCTTTTATGAAAATGCCAGCCATTTTACTATTATTTTATTTTTTAAAATATATTTTATTGATTTTTTTACAGAGAGGAAGAGAGATGGATAGAGAGTTAGAAACTTTGATGAGAGAATTATCAATCAGCTGCCTCTTGCACACCCCCTGCTGGGAATGTGCCTGCAACCAAGGTGCATGCCCTTGACCAGAATCGAACCCGGGACCTTTCAGTCCACAGGCCGACGCTTTATCCACTGAGCCAAACCGGTTTTGGCACCATTTTATTCTTTATCTTTATTGTTGAAAGTATTATAGATATGACTTTTTTTCCCCTCACCATTAACCCCCTCCACCGTATTCCCGCATCCTCCAGGCCTTCGCTGCACTATTGTCTGTGTCCATGGGTTATACAATATGCAGGTTTACCTCTTCCCATTCCCCTTTCCCCTGTCCCTCTGAGATTTGCCCAACTGTTCCATCCATCCATTCCTCTGGCCCTATTTTGTTTGTAAGTTTATTTTGTTCATTAGATTCCACCTACAAGTGATATCATGTGATAACTGTATTTTTCTCACCGTATTATTTCTCTTAGCATAATACTTTATAGGTCCCTATATGAGTTTTTATATGCATTTATTTGTATGTGTGTACTGTGTATATACACACATATATAGGATGGGCCTAAAGTAGGTTTACAGTTGTGAGTATGCAAAACAGAGTTTATTCTTCCATCATTTATTATTGTATTATTTTCCATAACAGTTACTGTAAACCTGTTTTGCACCATACTATATATAAGATGTTAGTAAGAGAGAAAAAGTGAATATTTATTATTTCAAAGTGTGCATTTGAATATGTTGCTGAAAGACTAATATTGTAGAATTCCTACCAGTGAAAAAAGGGCCCACAGAAAATCTACTTAAATGTTGGACATTTGACAGAGAATGAAATTGTTATGTCTTTGGGCCAAATCTGTATTTAAAGTTTTCTGTGCTTCATTCTTTGTGAAAAATCTTAACTTATAAATTTTTCTTGAAGGAGCATTAAAACTAAAATAAATCCTGTCATCTTAATTGAATATATTATTTCACAGGTTCTGATTTTGTTACATGTTCTTTATGTATATACTAGAGGCCTGGTGCATGAAATTTGTGCATGAGAGGAGGGTCCCCTCAGCCCAGCCTGCATCCTCTCCAATCCAGGAACCCTCAGAGGATGTCCAACTGCCGGTCTGGGCCTAAACTGATGTTGTACATCCCTCTCACAATCCTGGACTTCTGGCTCCTAACCACTCACCTGCCTGCCTGCATGCTTGCCCCTATCTGCCACCCCCTCTGACAGCTTGGTCTCCCAATGCAGCCTGCTGCTTGTTCATTTGGTCACTGGTCACGAACCCTCCTGCCAGCCTGGTAGCCCCACACAGCCTGCTGTTTGGTTGTTTGGTTCCCCTCATTAACCCCCCTGCTGGCCAGATCACCCCACACAACCTGTTTGATCATCCATTCAGTTGTGATGGTTGGTTGCTTAGGCTTTATAGATCACTAGTATTTTTAGAGTTTAGCTTTAAGTATACACTGTTACATGTCTTTATTATCTCTCCTACTGGACACCTCCACTGACAAATTAGTTAAGAAAAGTTCAATATGTATTTTTTATGGTTCAAGTTCTGTCAGGATATGCCATAGTACCCTATTAGATGTTAGTAGTGAGAGTGACAGGAAAGATAAAGAGTTTCTGCTCTGTGCTTTGAATGCTAGTCTTTTTATTAAAAATGTGACAGTTCAATGGACTTTAGAAACATGAAAAGCCACATCTAAAATCCTTGGCTGACCCATTGTCTCAGATATAAGATATGTGCATATTGTTTTGGCTTTGAGCCAAAAGACTTACCTCCGAATCACAAAGTAAGGTGCTATTTCCATAACCATCAACCTTTTAAAATGTATCCATATAAATTTTTAATTGAACCATCTATGACCCTATTTATCCTATCATTCCATAGAAGAGTTTGTTTTTAAAGAGTGAGGTTAAGTTCCACACAGTAGATGGAGCTCAGAAGTTCATATACAAAGTTGCTTCAATAAGAACCAAGGCTAGGTTAAGTCACTACTAGATTATGTGAAATTGGCTATAGATAAACTAGGATGAATGCAGGGACCATCACATTGTTGGAGGCCTGAGTGCTGTTTGATGAAGGACTATAGAGGTAACTGGGGACATTTAGCATGGAGTAGACTTGTAGACAACATGTGATGATGATGTTTACAAAAACTGTATGTATTTCTATTATAAAACAATGATTTGAAAATAAAGAGAGTTTATTTTCAGATACAACTAAGAAATATTTTTTGGGTAATAATAAGAATTGTGGGAAGGGCTATTTTATGGAGTAATTATTGGCCTGGTGCACAAAATTTGTGCATGGGGGAGGGTGGGATGTCCCTCCGCCCAGCCTGCACCCTCTCAAATCTGGGACCCCTTGGGGGATGTCCAACTCCCAGTTTAGGCCCGATCCCTGTGGATAGTCAGACTTCCCTCTTGCAATCCGTGACCACTGATTCCTAACAGCATATTGTCCTCATCTGCCTGCCTGCCTGATCACCCCCAACTGCCCTCCCCTCCTGGCCTGATCACTGCTAACCACCTCTGCCTTGGCCCTGCCAACATGGTTTGTCCAGAAGGATGTCCAAAAGGTTTTCCAGAAGGTATCCTGGTCTAATTAGCATATTACCCTTTTACTAGTATAGATAAGTTAGAATGCCATTATTAACAGAATGTCTTTAAAGTCAGGTAAAGAATAAGTATTATATCTGGGTTCTATCAGTTAATAACTTTGTGACTTCTAAAAATTAATTTTATTATATTTTATTTTTCCAGCACCATTCATCCACCTCTATGCCCTCTTTCATTTCCACCCTCTGCACCCCTTGCAATCACCACACTGTTGTCCATGTCCATGAGTGTTCTCCCTCTCTCTCTCTCTCTCTCTCTCTCTCTCTCTCTCTCTGTCCCTCTCCACCCATCCCACCAAAGCTGTCTGCCTGCTTTGTGTCTATGAGTCTATCTCTATTCTGCTCAGTAGTTCAGTTTATTCATTAAAGTCCACCAAAAGTGAAATCATGTAGTACCTGACTTTCTCTGATGGTTTATTTTACAAAGAATAATATTCTCCAGGTCCATCCATACTGTTGCAAAGGGTAAACTTTTCATCCTCTATGGAGCAAAGTAGTATTCCATTGTGCATATATACTGCAGCTTTTTTATCCACACATGTACTGATAGACATGTACAGATGCTTCCAAATCTTAGTTACTGTAAATAATGCTGCATTCCCACCAAAAGTGCACAAGGTTTCCCTTTTCTCTACATCCTCACCCACACTTGTGGTTTATTGATTTATTGATGATATCCATCCTGACAGGTGCGAGGTGATATTTCATTGTCTGGTGTTTTTTTAATCTTTATTGTTGAAAGTATTACATAAGTCCCCCCCCCCCCAATTAACCTCTTTCAGGCCATTCCTGTCCCCCACCCAGGCCCTCACCACCACATTGTCTGAGTCCATGGATTATGCATATATGCATACAATTTAATCCCTTGATATCTTCCTACCCACCCTCCCCTGCCTTCTCTCAGAGGTTCAACAATCTGCTCATGCTTCTATATCTCTGGGTCTGTTTTTATTTATCTGATGATTAGTGACTTTGAGCATCTTTTCATGTCTATTGGCCATCTGTATGTCCTCTTTGGAGAAGTGTCCATATAGGTATTCTGCTCATTTAAAAAATTGGATTTTTTTTTGTTTTGACTAGTATGATTTTTTAAATAAATTTTGGATACTAACCCCTTTCAGATATATCATTGGAGAATTTGTTCTCCTATTTAGTGTTTTTTTTTTTTTTTCATTTTGTTGAAGATTTCCCTTTTCTGTGCAAAACTTACTTTGATGTAGTCCCATTTGCTTATTTTATCTTTTGTTTTCCTTGCCTGATGAGATATTAAGAAAATATATTGCTATGAGAAAAGTCTAAGATTTTGCTGCCTATCTTTTGTTCTAGGATTTTTATAGTTTTGAGTCTAACATTTAAGATTTTAATCATTTGAGGTTAGTCTATTATATGTTTTTACCTCTTTTGTCAAATTTACTTGAATATAAAATTATGGATTTATTTCTGGGCTCTCTAGTCTGATCTGTATGTCTGTTTTTGTCTCAGTATTGTGTTGTTTTGAATACAATGGCCCTGTAGTACAGTTTGATATCAGGTAGCATTATTCCTTCAACTTTGTTCTTCTTTCTCAGGATCACTGTTGCTATTCAGGGTCCTTATGGTTTCATATAAATTTTTGAAACATTTGTTCTAGTTCTGTGAAATATGTCATTGGTATCTTAATCGGAATTTTATTAAATCTATTGATGGCTTTCAGTAGTATGGACATTTTAATGATGTTAATTCTTCCTATCCATTAACACAGCATATGTCCTCACTTATTTATATCTCCCCCAATTTATTTCCTCAGGCCAGCCAGGGGGCCTGGACTTCCACTGCAGGACAGTGTCTGTGCCTTGAGCTTCCCTTTGTGGATGTAAAGCCTTCAGCAGTCCTTAGCCTCATGTGGTGCAGCACCAGTGATCCATGTCTGCCTGAATGGCTGTTTTTGGCAGAAGAAATAAATAACCCTAAAGACAAAAAATAAATTATTTCCTCAGTATCTTACTATATTCCAAGTACAGGTATTTTACACTGAGTGGCCAGATTATTATGATCTATGAACACATACTAATCTGGCCACTCAGTGTATAGCCTATATAATAAAAGGCTAATATGCAAATTGTCCCCTCAACCAGGAGTTTGACCAGCAGGCAGACTGCCAACCACCCATGTCCTCTCCCCCTGGCCAGGCTGGACAGACCCCACCCAAGCATGAATTCACCGGGCTCCTCTAATATATACAATATATATATACTGAGTGGCCAGATTATTATGCATTCAGAGATCATAATAATCTGGCCACACAGTGTAAATCCTTGGTTAAATTTATTCCTAGGTATTTTTTCTTTTTGAAGCAATTGTGAATGGGATTAAATTTTTTCCCCTTTTTGATACTTTATTATTGGTGTATAAAAATGCAATGATTGACCTGGCCTGTGTGGTTCAGTGGCTGGGCATTGATCAATGAACCAAAAGATCATGGTTCTATTCCCAGTCAGGGCACATGCCTGAGTTATAGGCTTGATCCCCAGTGTGGGGCATGCTGAAGGCAGCCAATCAATGATTCTAGCTCATCATTGATGTTTCTAGCTCACTCCCTATCTCTTCCTCTCTAAAATAAATAATTAAAAAAACACACACAATGATTTTAACATTAATTTACATACTGCTATATTACTGAATTCATTTTTCAGTTGCAGTAGTTTTTTGGTGGACCATTTAGGGTTCTCTATGTGCAATATTATGTCATCTGCAAATAATGACAGTTTTACTTTTACTACTTCTTTCCCTTCCTTTTTGGATGCTTTCTATTTATTCTTCTTGTCTGATCACTATGGCTAGGAATTTCAATACTATGTTGAATAAAAGTGGTAGAAGTGAACATTCCTGTCTTGTTCCTGATTTTTAGGGGAATTTTTGTATTTTTTGCAGTAGAACACACTCAAATTGAACTGAAATTGGAGGAAAAAAGTTAAAAGAGAAGAGAAAAGCCTAAGGGATCTTTGGCACAATGTCAAACAAAGCATCATACAAATGATAGGGCTGCCAGAATGACAAGAAGAGGAACAAGCAGTAGAAAACCTATTTGAAGAAATAATGTTCAGAAAACATCCCTGATTTGGGGAAACAAAAAAGTCACATAAGCACAGAGTCTCAACCAAGATGAACCAGAAAAAAAAGAAAAAAAGAAAAAGAAAAAAAAAACCATACCAAGATACATTGTAATTATTATGGCAAAAATAATCTTAAAGGCTGTAAGAGAGAGACAGAAAGTTATATATTAGGAATTATTTCTCAAAAAAAAAAAAAAAAACACACATCAGGCAAGAAATTAATGGAAGGAAGTTTACAAAGTGATGCAAAGCAAGGGATTAAATCCAAGATTACATTATCCAGCAATGCTATCATTCCAAATTGAAGAGAAAATAATAAGATTCATAGATTTTTTTTTAAAATTCAGAAAGTTTATCACTACCACACCAGAAATATAAGAAATGCTAAAGGGACTGGTGTAAGAAGAAGGAATAAAAAGGGAAAAAGGAACACAGGCACAAAGAATAAAGATGACTACAAACAAGTACTTATCAATAATAACTTTAAATGTAAATGGATTAATGTTCCAGTCGGAAGAAATTGAGAGGCTGAATGTATAAGAAAACATGACCCATATATATGCTGTCCACAATGGATCCACCACAGAACAAGGGGCTCACACAGACTGAAAGTAAAGGGATGGAAAACTATATATTCAGGCAAATGGAAATGAGAAAAAAAGATGGGGTAATAATACTTATCTGACAAAATAGACCTCAAAGTGAAGGCCATTAAAAAAAAGATAAGGAAGGCCATTTCATAATATTAAAGGGATCAATACAACAAGAAGATATAACCCTGGTTAAAAAAAGAAAAAATGAACCCAATACAGGAGCACCCAAATATATTTAAAAAAAAAATTCCTGAAAGATAGCAAGGTAGGAATTGACAGCAATACAATTATACCCCACTGACATCACTGGATAAATCCTCTGGACAAAAATATCAGCAAAGAAACAGAAATCCTAAATAACTCACTATATCAGATGCACTTAATTGACATCTTCAGAACATTTCATCCCAAAGCCACAGAATATACATTCTTCTCAAGTGCACATGATACATTTTCAAAAATAGACCACATATTGGAACACAGGCAAAGTATCTCCAATTTCAAGAAGATTAAAATCATAACAAGCATCTTCTTATGCTGAAATGGCATAATATTAGAAATAACATACAATAAAAACAATTAAAAAATTTCAAACAATTTGAAGCTGAATAGCATGATATTAAATGATAATTGGGTTGCAAAGGAGATCAAAGAAGAATTTAAAAACACCCTAGAAACAAATGAAAATGAAAACAAAATAATCTAAAATCTATGGGACACAATGAAAGCAGTCCTGAGAGGGAAGTTTATGGCTCTACAGGCCTACCTCAAAAAAAAAAAAAAAAAAAAAAAAAGAAAATGAAAAAATGGTAATAAATTATCTAACCTTACAACTTAAAAAAATGAGAAAGAGAATAAAGCAACAAGAAAATCCCAGAGTGAGCAGAAAGAAAATGGTAATAAAGAACAGAGAAACAGAGCACAAATGAAAGACATAGAGACAAACAAACAAACAAACAAACAAAAAACAGTACAAAAGATCAATGAAACCAAGAGCTGGTTATTTGAAAGGATAAATAAAATTAATGAACCTCTAGCTAGGCTCACCAAGAAGGAAAGAGAGAGGACCCAAATAAACAAAATCAGAAATAAAAGAGGTGAAATAACAAGAGACACCACAGAAATATCAAGGATTGTAAAAAAAAAAAAAAAAAAAAAAAAATACTATGAACAACTCAATTCCAACAAACTAGACAAACAAGAGGAAATGGACATATTCTTAGAAAAATACAACCTTCCAACATTCAATCAAGAATAATCTAAAAATTTCAAAAGGCTGATAATTGTGGAGGAAATTGAAGCAGTCATCAAAAAGCTTATAGTAAACAAAAGCTTGGGACCAGGCAGCTTCACAGGGGAATTTTAGCAAACATTCAAGGAAGAACTAAAACCTATTATCCTCAGACTATTGCATGAAATTCAACAGGAAAGAACACTTCTAAGCTCATTCTATGAAGCCAGTATTACCCTAATAACAAAACCAGATAAAGACAACACAAAGAAAGAGAACTACAGGCCAATATCCTTGATAAACATAGATGCTAAAATCCTCAACAAAATTCTAGCAAATTGGATCCAGCAATGCATTAGAAAGATCATACACCATGACCAATTGGGACTTATTCCAGGGATGCAACAATGGTACAATATCTGCACATCAATAAATGTGATAAATCACATAAACAAATTGAAAGATAAAAATCACATTGAAATATAAATTGATGCAGAAAAAGCATTTGACAAAATCCAACACCCTTTCCTGATAAAAACCCTCAGCAAAGTGAGAATAGAGGGGGCATACCTCAAAATGATAAAAGCTTTGTGTGACAAAAGTACAGTCAACATCATACTCAATGAGCAAGAACTAAAACCATTTCACCTAAGAATAGGAACAAGACAGGATGACCACTTTCACCACTCCTATTCAACATAGTACTGGAAGAGATAGTCATAGTTATTAGAGAATAAGAAGAAATAAATGCTATATAAATTGTAAAAGAACAAGTAAAATTTTCAATGTTCACTGATGACATGATATTGTACACTGGAGGCCCAGTGCACAAAATTCTTGCATGGGGGGGGGGGGTATCCCTCAGCCCAGCCTGCAACCTCTCTAATCTGGGACCCCTAGGGGACTGTGCCTAAACTGGTAGTCAGACATCCCTCTAACAATCTGGGACTGCTGGCTCCCAACTGCTCACCTGCCTGCCTACCTGATTGCCACTAACTGTTTCAGCCTTCCAGCCTGATAACCCCCTAACCACACCACTGCCAGCCTGATAGATGCTAACTGATCCCCTGCTGGCACAATCACTCCCAACTTCCTTGCCCTGCCAGCCCAGTCACCTTCAACTGCCCTCCCCTGCCAGCCTTGTCCCCGCCAACTGCTCTCCCTTGCAGTTGGTCTCACTTAACTACTCTCCCCTGCCATTCTGGTCTCCCCTAACTTCCCTCCCATGCAGGCCCTGTTGCCCCTAACTTCCCTCTCATGTCAGCCCATTCACTCGAAACTTCCCTCCCTTCCTGTCCATTTTTGGTGAGTATCTTGTGACCAATGGGGGCGTCCATCTTTTGACCACATAGGGGTGGCTATCTTGTGTGAGGCTGTGACAGTCAATTTGCATATTGTCTCTTTATTATATAGGATAGAAAACACTAAAGACTCGATAAAAAATTATGACTTAATAAATGAATTTAGCAATGTAGCAGAATACAAAATTAACACCAATAAATCTATCACATTTTTATACTCTAATAGTGAACTTACCAAGAGAGATTTTTAAAAAAATTTAATTTAACATTGCACCAAAAAATTTAAGATACCTAGGAATAAACATAACTAAGGAAAAAAAGGCCAATAATCAGAAAACTACAAGACACTGAAAATGGAGACAGAGAAAGACATGAACAGATGGAAGAACATATCATGTTCATGGATTGGTAAAATTGATATCATTAAAATGTCCATACTACCTAAAGCAATCTATGGGCTTCATGCACTCCCCATTAAAATAACAATAGTATATTTTACAGATCTAGAATGAACTCTCCAAAAATTCATCTGGAAGAAAAAATGACCCCCGAGAGCCACAACAATCCTGAAAAAGGAGAACAAAGTAGGAGGGATCTCAATACCAGATATCAAGCTGTTTACAAAGCCACTGTTCTCAAAACTGCCTGATGCTGGCATAAAAACAAAGATATAGTCCAATTGAATAAAATAGAGAACCCAGAAATCAACCCAAATCATTATGCTCAATTAATATTTGACAAAGTAGGTAACAGCATACAATGGAGTGAAGACAGTCTCTTCAATAATTGGTGTTGGGAAAATTGGTCAGATACATGATAAAAATAAAGCCCACCAACTTACACCATATGCACAAATAAACTCAAAATGTATATAGGACTAAAACATAAGACAGGAAACCATAAAAATCTTAGAGAAATCCATAGGCAACAAAATCTCAAACATATGCTCAAACAATATTTTCACTGATACAGCTCCTAGGGCAATGGAAACAAAAGAGAAAATAAACAAATGGGATTACATTAAAAAAAAATACACACAAAAAAACAAAACAAAACTATGCACAACAAAAGAAACCATCGTGAAAACAAGAGAGCCTACTGCATGGGAGAACATATTTGCCAATGTTATATCTGATAAGGAGAGAATCTCAAAAGCAGCAAAAGAAAAACAGTTACCTACAAGGGAGAACCCATAAGACTGTCAGCTGATTTCTCAGCAGAAACTATGCAGGCCAGAAGGGAGTGATAAGAAATATTCAAAGTAATGAATATCAAGAACCTACAACAAAGATTACTCTACCCAGCAAAGCTATAATTTAGAATTGAAGGTCAGATAAAGAGATTCACAGACAAGAAAAAGCTAAAAGAGTTCTTGACCACCAAACCAATATTATATGAAATGCTGAAAGGTATTCTTTAAGAGGAAGAAGAAGAAAAAGGTAAAGATAAAAATCATGAACAACAAAGTGACAACAAATACATATCTATCAACAAGTGAATCTAAAAATCAAGTGAATAAAAAATCTGATGAATAGAATAAACTGGTCAATATAATTAGGGGCATAGAAAGGGAGTGGACTGACAATTCTTGGGGGAAATGAGGTGTGGGGGTGTGGAAAGAGATTGTACAAAAACCTTACACCTATGGATGAGGACAGTTTGGGAAAGTAAGAGGGGAAAAAAGAAGAACAACTGTAATAATCTGAACAATGAAGATTTATTTAAAAAAATGAATGCTAGATTCCATCTGTATTTAGCTTTTTTAGCCAATGTCTAGCTTTAGAAAGTTATAGAGTACTCGAGGCCTGGTGCATGAAATTTGTGCACTTGGGGAGCTCCCTCAGCCCAGCCTGCCTCCTCTCACAGTCTGGGAGCCCCCATAGGGATATCCTACTGAAGGCTCACAGGGAGCGGGCCTAAGCCACAGTCTGGCCTCCCTCTGCAGGAGGTGACCAGGCTGATCAGGGGAAGGCACCGCCCCATCTCCCTGCTGCTGCTGCCACTGCTGGCTGCCTCAGCTGCCAAGGTGTTTTCATCAGCATAGACTCCAGTCCCTTCACCATGAAAAAATGACAACTTTCTTTAGGCATTTTCAAGATGTGTCTTTCATAGGCTGACATTTCTTTCTTTCTTTCTTTTTTAAAATTTTATCCTCACCTGAAGATATGTTTCCATTGATGTTTAGAGAGTGATGAAGAGAGAAAGACAGAGAAAGACAGAGAAACATCAATGTGAGAGGGAGATTGGTTACCTCCTGCATGAGCCCTGACCTGGGCCCCAGCCAGGATGAAGCCTGCAACCTAGGTACATGCTTTATCAAAATCAAACCCTGACTCTGCAGTCGGCAGGCTGAGGCTGTATCCACTAAGTCAAACTGGCATAGGGCAGGATATGACATTTCTTAGGCCCTCTAGCAGCAGATCTTCATTTTTTTTCCTCTAGGAGTGAGGTGAAAAAACACTAGATCACCTTCTTGGATTCTTATTACCCAAGTTACCAAGAACACTGTGAGTGGCGGTGTACAGGGAGCTTAACCAATAGCAGTCAGAAAAGGTGTTTCCTCTACAACTCACACACAGAGGGCCTTCAAATGTGTGTCTGCTGGAGTGGGGATGTGCTCTAAGCTGTGCTGTAGCTGCTGGGAGCAGGCCCCAACCCCTGTATATGTCTGCTGGGGGCCTGCTCCCAGCCGAGCTACAGAGGCTCAGAGCAGGCACCTTTGTGTGTTGTGTCTCTGCTCTGGCCCACCCCTAGCCACAGTCTCCCCATGGCTGCTGGGGCTAGAGGGGCACAAAATCCCCTCCTACCCATCTTTGTGTGCAGTTCCTCCTGAAGCAGTTGTGATATCTTAAGATGTCCTGGCTAATTTACATATTACTTCTTTATATAATAGATAAGGTGTGCTGTATTAGGTCTGCTCAGTTGTCCATCTGACTATTCTGACAGCCACAAAATTATTTGATCTATGAAGAAAATGTAAGCTGGCCTCATAAGGTTATGAACCAAGTTTGAGTCACCTTATTCAATTATTTTTATATCTTACATCAGTGAATGGATCTAAACATTTGCTGAAATATTTTACATTTTTAGACTGTAAACCATCTTCATGACCAATGCCTGCAGTACAAAGTAGTACTTTCCTTTTTATCTACAAAAATGACCTGCTTTCAAATGTTCCTCGTGCTGATATTAGAGTATTCTGTAGATTTTACTGGGAAAGACCTTCACTTTTTAAATATATTTTTATTTATCTCAGAGAGGAAGGAAGAGGGAGAGAGACAGAAACATCCACAATGAGAAACAATCATGGATTGGTTGCCTCCTTCAAGTCTCCCACTGGGGATTGAGCCCACAACCTGGGCATGTGCCGCTGACCAGAACCAAACCTGGGAACCCCCATTTCGCAGGCCGACACTCCATCCACTGAGTCAAACCGGCCAGAGCAGACCTCCACTGTTTTATCCTATTAAACCTGTCATGGTTTCACTTTCCAGATAAAGATTCCAAACCATTTTCAGTCAGGCTATGATTTTTGCATCTTCACTCAGCATATGCCGTGTGGTTAGTTCATGATTTTTGCAAGATTCAATTTCCCTTTTCTTTTTAGCCTCTGGATTTCCTGGCTCTGCTCAGTATTTTTTGTGGCTTTTTTGACGGCCTCTATTTTCAATCACACACTGAAATCTCTGTGTCCTTTAGGAATCTAAAAGATCAAATTCACCATGCCAAAACTGAATTCTACATCTGTGTGATCTTCCCTAACATGCTTCTCCCCAAGTATTCATTTATCATTTGTACTCATGAAAGAATCCTGAGAGCCATCTTAGCCTATTCCACATATTTATCCCCATTTTTTTCCATTTATTCTACTTTTCATTTCTCTCTATGGATTCAAATTGCCACCCAGTGTCATTTCATATTATGTATAAGGTATGTATAATAACAATGAACTCAAATGTTTCTTCAGCCATCTCAGATATGCAGTTAAGACCACATGATGGATTTTACTTTTCTGTTTTTGTACTCCTTTCAACTATGTCTCCTATTTTGAGCTTGTTTTATTGATTGTTTTTAATTAAGATCATTATTAGCTAATGTATTTTTAAAATAACTGTTGTTGGTTCATGTGTTCTTGCTTTATTTTAATGGCTGTCATTATTTCCCTTATCCCTTTAGACTTTCTAAAAATACTTCAGATAATTTTGAGATTTTTATATTATTTGCACCCTGTTGGTAGTAAATTTATTGACTATTAAATGTGTTGGCGATATTTCTTAGACTGTTCTTTGGAATTTTTGTTTTTAGATGCATCTCCAGTTGTTTTTCTTTTACCTTCACCCCCTTCTCTCCCATCCATACCTAGTAGCTTTCTGGTTGCCTTCACCTGGACAATGAGAAACCAGGGGTCATAGTTCTTACATCTCAGAGAAATAATGGGGAATAGACTGATAACCTCACTAAATCATTGGAACATTTGGTCCCCTTTTTATACTCAGATGACTTATTTGGTTCTTCTAACCAAATATGTACAAGCTTTGTATAAAATCAAGGACTTAGCCAATGGTTATATCCTTTTTCAGCCTCATATCACAGGAAGCTCAGTCTGCCAGGGACCCTGATTGCATTCAGTGAACTTGACTGAGATTTCCAGCAGCATATTCAATGTTTTACTTCCTGTTACCCTGTAGTCACATAACTCACAGCTTAATAGGAGGACCTGTAGCTTAGCAGGGCAAGGATTTCAGGAATTCTTAGCATTATATGATCCACAGATACTTTTATCTTATTGTTAAATGAGCAATTTTTAAATTCCACTTATTTATATTTTTAATTTAACATTAGCTTGGACTGAAGTTATAAAGTGGTAGTACCACAGAGTTATTGTTCATGTCTGATCCTTTATCTCCATATCTACTTCTAATCATGTCTCAACAGTGCTATTGTAGCAGCCTGTTAACTGGTCTCCTTGTATGTAAATTTCTTCTGTTCCCATTTAACTCTCAAGGACTACTTGGAGTAGTCTTTCTAATACACATGTTGCTGCCTTAAACATACTTGTCAAAAAATCCAAGTGTATTAATTAGTATGGATCACAATTCCCTTCACTTTCTTGCCTTGGTTATTTATATATCTTAACTTCCAATAAAACTTTCCTGTACCTCCATAAAATATTTGCTGCTCACACTGAAATTTTATTATCAGACAACTCTTATATAATCCTACTAGAGGCCTGGTGCATGAAATTTGTGCATTGGAAGGGTGTCCCTCAGCCCATCCTGCACCCTCTCCAATCTGGGACTCCTCATGGAATGTCTAAATGGGCAGTCAGACATCTCTCTCACAATCCAGGACTGCTGGCTCCCAACTGCTCACCTACCTGCCTTTCTAATTGCCCCTAACCACTTCTGCCTTCCAGCCTGATCACCCCCTAACCACTCCCATGCCAGCCTGATTGATGTCTAAATGCTCCCCTGCCAGCCTGTTTGCCCCCAACTTCCCTCTTCTGCTGGCCTGGTCACCCCTAACTGCTCTCCCCTGCAGA
Source organism: Pipistrellus hanaki (assembly GCF_964339955.1). Lineage (NCBI taxonomy): Eukaryota > Metazoa > Chordata > Mammalia > Chiroptera > Vespertilionidae > Pipistrellus > Pipistrellus hanaki. The sequence continues at coordinate 15,236,273 of NC_140524.1, read as the reverse complement.
ATTGATCATCCCCCAACTGCCCTCCCTTGCAAGCCTGGTTCCTTTCAACTGCCCTCCCTTGCAGGCGTGGTGCCTCCCAAATGCCCTCCCCTGTTGGCCATCTTGTGGTGGCCATCTTGTGTCCACATGGGGGCAGGATCCTTGACCACCTGGGGGCAGCCATCTTGTGTGTTGGAGTGATGGTTAATCTGCATATTACTTTTTATTAGATAGGATAGAGACCTGGTGCATGGGTGGTGGCCAGCTGGTTTGCCCTGAAGGGTGTCCTGGATCAGGGGAGGGGAGGGGCCTGTAGTGGTTTGCAGGCCAGCCATGCCCCTTGGAGACCCAAGCAGAGGCCCTGGTATCTGGAATTTATTTATCTTCTACAATTGAAACTTTTAGCCTGCAGTGGAGCCAAGCCTCCTGCTTGCTCTGTGGCAGCAACCATTTCTGTTGGGATTTATTCATCTTCTATAATTGGAACTTTGTAGCGTGGAGTGGAGGCCTAGGGCAGCCAGGACTGCAGAAGCTTGTCTTCCTCCATTGTCCGGGGCAACCTTAGCCTCCTGCTCTTCCAGCTCAGTGGCTGCTGCCATTTCTGTTGGAATTTATTTACCTTCTATAATTGAAACTTTGTACCCTTTAGTGGAGACCTGGGCCTGCCAAGGTGTGTGGAAAGCTTGGCTTCCACTATTGCCAGGGAAACCCAAGCCTCTCTCCTGCTCTCTGTAGCCACAGCCATCTTTGTTGCTGTTAATTTGCATACTTGCTCTGATTGGCTGGTGGGCATGGCTGGTGGGTGTAGTGGAGTGATGGTTAATTTGCATATTACTCTTTAATTAGATAGGATTACCCTTGTGATGTCCTGTCTATCTGAAACACTTCTCTGTACCCCTACCTCACATAGTCATATGAAAAGAATGACTCATCCTAGCTCAAATATAACTTATTTTATAAAATTTTACCTAACCACTTCAAACAAAGTCTTTCTATTTATAATATATTTTTCATACCTTTAATATGATATTTGGCACACTGAATTTTAATTTTCTACTCACATATTTTTCTCCTGTAACATTTTTTGCAAAGTTAATATGTCTTTTGTAATGTGACCATTTAAAAATTAACAAAAAATGTCCTCATAAATTTGATAAGAAAATAATTTTAATCTCTGTGTTTATGTAAAAAGCATTATAAATAGAAATATATTGAAAAAGATCATACTTTACCTTTGAATGATGTTATGCTTGAAGGTTGCTTGCATGATCAAGACTTTGGCACCCTGTAGTCAGAAAAATGACTATCATTATGTGGGGAATGTAAAAGCACAACTATCAGCCTTTATGTGCATTTCAAATAGTAAAGTCACACTCTAAGTTTTATTAAATGGGCATCAGCATGCTGTTAATGTTGGCTATACAAGGAGTCCCAGTATAACACAAAGGTGAATTCAATACATAAAATTTATAACTCTATTTATGTCATTTATTTGAATAATATTTATGGGTAACCTATGATAAGCCTAAGCTAGGCATTTAATTAAGAATTATATTACTTTCTGCCTTGGAATTTAAAAGTTATCCAATGATAATTTGCATTAATTAACTCTCTTTAACCAGATCATTGATTTTTATAGAATGTCTAAATGTCTTCTGTCTCCACAGTTAAACTTACCAGAACCTAAAAAATAAAATAAAATAAAGTCATTCAATTTTTGAAGCAATATCCCAAGTAGTTGGTAAGATAAGGTGTCCTCATAATGATGATAATGGTAATTCATTATCATCATTGATAATTTGTTTTCAGTGATGCTAAAATAATTAATTCATTTTTTTCAACAAATATCTATTGCCTAGTGCATTCCAGGTAGTATCCTAGATTCTGGAATACAGTGGTACACAGAAAAGTTAAAAATAAATTCCTTTCATCATGGAGTTGATACTTTAGTGGGGGAGCCATATAATAAATGAGTAAATTGATATATAAATACACAATAAAAATAAGATGGCAGTAAGGTATACAGAAAATATATAGAGAGTGAAGAAGTGGGTGAGGTAACTCACATAAGGTAGAGGAAAGCAGTTGGGATTTTTAAATAAGGATGCTAAGGAGATCCTGACTGAGAAGGTAAGATTATAGCAAAAATTGAAGTGTTTAAGTGAGCCAGTCGTAACTTCTGCAGTAAGAGCATCCAACAAAGATAAGGGCAGTGAAAAGACCTGCTCTATTTTAATTTTTGAACAATTAGTATGACCTAGTATGCTATAATTGCTTATTAATTTTGCTTATTTCCCCCTTCTTCCACTAGAATAAAATTACATTAAGGCAGATAACTGAATCTGTTATTTCTTTCTTCACTGCTGCATTCCTATGATCTAAAACAGTGCCTGGCACATGGTAGGTACATATTAGACACATAATAAATATGTGTTAAACAAATAAATACATGTTTCTTGTCATTTTCCATAAAGTGCAATATGTATTATAATATAGTCTATATTTGATAACAATGTAAAGTTTTATCATTTTCTTTTGATGGATCACACTGAATTCATGAAGAGACCAGTCCTTGAACTCCTTTTATTCTTTGCACCTACTCCTTAAGTGATGTCACTCAGGCCCAATATCTTTGTTGCCATGTATATATTCTTGGCTCCCAATATACATTTTCAGCTTCCACCTTTCCCTCAAACTCCTAATTTATATGTTAGTCAAATACTTCATATATTCATTTGGATGTCTAACAACATCTCAAAATAAACTGTCTATAAGCAAACTACTGATTCTTCAGAAACTTCATTTTCTCCCAATAGATAGGATCTCCCTTTCTTTTTTTTTCTTTTTTAATATATTTTATTGATTTTTTTTTTTTTTTTTTACAGAGAGGAAGAGAGAGGGATACAGAGTTAGAAACATCGATGACAAAGAATCATCGATCAGCTGCCTCGTGCACATCCCCAACTGGGAATGTGCCCACAACCAAGGTACATGCCCTTGACCAGAATCGAACCTGGGACCTTTCAGTCCTCAGGCTGACGCTCTATCTACCGAGCCAAACCGGTTTTGGCGGATCTCCTTTTCTTAGTAGCCCCTTCCAATTTGGCATCCTCTTTGACTTCTCTTTTTCCCCTCTAATTTTAATCTGACCTAGCAACACATAATATTGCCTCTAGTTTAAAAAATATTCTAAATCTGATCACTTTCTAGTATGTCAGCCTCTACCATTACAGTCCAAGCAACCAACATCAAGCTCCTAGATTACCCTAAAAATATCTTAACTGATGCTTGACTTTCACAATTGAGCCATTAGTGTTCATCTCCTCACAAGAACTCGAGTAAACATTTTAAAACATAAAATAGGTCATGTAACTCCCATGCTGAAAACTAAACAATGGCTTTCCATATCCCTTAAAATAAAATTGAAACTCATTACCATAGTCTACAAAGACCTTGCAGGATCTGGCCTTTGTCTTGCTTGACCCCTTTCTTATCCCTTTTGCCTTTGTTCCTGTTTCAGTCATTCTCTTGTTCTAACTGATCCTGATACACACAAAGTATGTTATTATTATCTTAAGGGAACATTCAGTTCCTTCTGCCTTGAATGAGCCTCCATAATGGATGTTCGTGACTTCTGTATAGGGGTATTTCCTACATACCACATAGTATATTCATTATTCCTCTCCAATTCCTGACCATCAGTCACTATCTCTTTTGTCCTACTTATTTTATTTTATTGTACATATTAACATCTGGATAATGTGATTGTTTACTCACTTATTGTCTGTATCCCCCTTTTAGAATGTCATTTTATAAAAACAGTTATTTTTTGTTTTGGTCATTATTTTGTCCCTAAAATCTGAGTCTTTGATGCATATTTACAATAATATTTAATGAACATGTGACTATCATATATCTATGTCTTGGGAATAAAAAAAACCTGTAACATAAATCTTTGAGTCTGATCATCTTGTGCCAGTTACCGAGAATACAAAGATGAGCTGAAGGGTTCACATCCTTTAATAGTTCATAGCTCATTGAGAAGGAAAACACATAGGCACATTATGACTCATATGTACACAGCTTTCTAGAGCCAAGTCCTCTTTTGGCTATATGTCTTTGGGTCATGGATTGTAACTATTTTTCATCTACATGCTACAACCTTACCAGTCAGCATGTGCTAAGCATTCTAATCCAGGAAGTCACAATGCATTGGGAGGGCAAGGGAAGAAATAGCCCATTTGAAAGAAATCAGGGAAAATAAAGGGAAGGTCAAAGTGCATTTCTTTTAAATGCATCTGTAAATTTTTGCTAAGATTAAAAGATATCCAAGCAGAAGACAAATACTAAGCAAAAACTTGTGAAGGATGGCTGTAAAGTATGTCTAATACCAAGGACTGGAGCCCTGGATCACGGATATGTTGCTTGTTTACATTCGTTAGGCATTCTGTACTTGCACTGAATTTGTATCTGAAACATGTATTGAATCCTGTATCAGAACTATGCCCTGGATCATAATTCTACCATTTCTATATTAAGTACCCAGACCAGGACATCTTTCCTTTATGTTAATCTTCCCACCCATCTATTAAATCGTCTATTCACCCACCCATTCATCCATCCATCCATCCTCTATCTGGCTACTATTTAGTTAATGTTTACTAGTGCAATCAGATGCAGAGGAGCTCAGTGTGGTGAGGACACAAATACACAGACAGTTATTTACTAGGTCTTGGAGATACCAAAATAAATGGGGCATAGAGTTAGAGCATAAAATAGACATTCTTCTTATACTCAGGGCACTCAGAGTCTAAAGGAGAAATCAGACTAATAAACAGGAATTTATAGTTCAATGTGTTAAGTGGTAATATGATAAACTTAAGGTGTTATGGGAAAGCAAAATCAGATCACCTGACCCAGCATGGAATTACAGTAGAGGCTTTTCAGAAGTAGGATGGCTAGAAAGTGGAGGTTAGCCAATATAAGGATAAGTATTTCATGTAGTAGAAGAGTTAACGGAAAATAGCATACTAAGGAAATAAAAATAGTCCACTGGAGAGAATGGTGACACCTCCTTTGTTATGGGTGTAGGGTTTGTAAAAAAAAATTAAAAACATAGGCAAAAGAGTAAGAATTGAAAGTTACCTGGACAGTTACTGTGAGTGGAATTCTGCTACAAAGACTTTGAAGGCAGTTGCTGTGTTCAATTATTCAACTTCTTTCAACAGTTTCTTATGAGCTATTTTCAAATAAATTCATACTTCATATTTATTAAACATTTGAGGCCATGCTTATATTTTATCCTTTGCTCAAAGCAGTAAGTACTTAGAGGAACTTAGCACTCAAGATAGAAAATGAAAAGCACTGTAGAAGAAATTAAATTTATATTTCTCATATGTTTACTTTCAGTCAAAATATTGTTTAATAAAAGCTATTTAATTTCTCCAGAATAATGAAAAAAGCCACTGGTAAACTTTTTAGAGTAGTCTCACTAATTTTGTGGGATCATGCAAGATTGAGTCAGGAATTTTCCTGATTATTCCTGATCCTACCACTGACTCATTTCAGGCCTATTAAACCTTCTTCCTGTAAATAATCAAATTTTTTTTCTTACAAAAATAACCAAATTTGAAGCTTATAGAGCAACTTCTTTTTTGATATAAGTATGCCTGACTTATTTTTAAAAATTGGACATTCAAATTGCTCATAAATAGGACAAAAGACTTTCAGAGTATGAGTTCTAACCTAGAAAATTGAGCCAATAATAAAGGAACTCTCAAAAAAATTGACTATTCTTAGATCTTTATGTAAAAATCTGATAAACTCAGATAAATATTTAGACAGTAGCTGGCATGTGGAATTTCCAATTGTTTGGGAAGTTTTGACACCTAAGGGATTAAACCATGGTCAAGAGTCTTCAAATATTGGATTGGGGAACAGGCCAAAGCCCAGTCTTGAAATCACAACAAAGGAACAAAGACCAAATAAAATTGCAAGCTTAAAGGATGAGGTAAAATTGGTAATGAGGAAATTTGGTGAGAACAGAGATTTGATAACAAGATGGACATACACTGAAGTTTCTGTAAAGAAATCAGATCCAAATTTTCGAGAGCAAAATGAGAAATTAGTTATTATAATTTGGTAACCAGTTCCCATGTCCACTAATTTCTGAGTCTGGAGCACAGTGTTAATCAGGGGTCAGGATTTTCCAGAGAAAGAGAAACAAAGGGATATCTACTGATCAATAGATATGGATCAATAGATCACGTATATAATATTAGAGAGAGAAATTGATTTTTAAGGCTTAGAAAACCCCAAATCTGAAGGGTAGACCAACAGGCTGGAGACCCAGGAAATAGTTGGAGGTCAAGTCCAAACAGAATTCCCTCTTTATTTGGAGAAGTGAGTCTTTTTCTCCTATAGCTGTCAATGGATTGGTTGAGGCCCATCCATATTATGGAGGGTAATCTACTTTACTAAAATTATGTTGATTTTAATGTTAGTCTTCTCAAAAACAAACAAACAAAAAAATAAAACTAAAAAACCTTCACAAAAAATCCAGGATAATGGTTAACTATTTGAACACAAAGTTAACACATAAATTATCCATCACAGGCAGTGACATATTTTAAGGCCCTTTCACATAAAGAGTTAACCAGGAACAGGATAAAAACTTTAAAATTGCTAAGCACTGAAAATATTATTATGCCTTCACCGTATCTAATTTATTTAAGGAAGAGTTTTATCATTTTGGTTGATGTAGTTTTGTTGTAAATAGACATACCACTATTTATCTTGAAAGATTCTTAATGTGTATCACTCCCTAGCACTACTCAACCACTAATCCTCTTTCTGTCTCTATAAATTTTCCCATTGTGGATTTCCCAATGAATTTAATCTTATAGCATGTAGTCATTTGTGACCAGCTTCTTTCATTTTGCATTATGTTTTCAAGGTCCATTAAAGTTGTAGCATATATTCATTTCTTTTTATGGTCAAATAATGTGTTGTATGGATATAGCACTCTTCTTTATCTGTTGTCTGTTGATGGACACTTGGGTTGTTTCCAACTTTGGCTCTTTTGAACAATTCTTCTACAAACATTTGTGTATTGTGTAATTTTTTCCATGGATAGGTTTTCATTTTTCTTGGGTGTATTTTAGGAGTAGAATTGCTGGGTTATATGGTAACTCTGTTTAATCATTTCAGGGATTGCCAGACTGCTTTCCAACGTTCTTGCACAATTTTACTTTTCCACCTGCAGTGTATGAGACCTGCAATTCCTCCACATCCTCACTAACATAACATCACTATACTTATTAGTTTTCTATTTGTTATTATTTTCTTAGCTCATTATAGCTTTATTCCTATAGACTTAATTTTGAGATGGTTTTGATAAACATAGTACACATATATTGCATTTCTATATTTGATGGGCTGAACAATATGATATATGGATATTATTTTATATTATTGCTTTAAAAATAAATTAAGAAAAGGAAAATAATAGACATTTATATGGTCATTTATACTTAAATTATTATCTTTATCAATGTGTTTTGTTTGTTCATGTGAATTTGAATTGTTGCCTGGGATCACTTGTTTACAAATTAAATAAATATCTTTAAATTATTTGTAAGACAACTCTGCTAGCAACATATTCTTTCAGTTTTTACTTTATTTTGTTTCATCTTTAATCAATAACTTTTTTGGCATTAGGATTCTTGGTTGGAATATTCCTTTTCTCTAAGTCCTTTAAATACATTATTATTCCACTGGTTGTTTACCTACATTGTTTCTGCTAAGAATTAAGCTTTTAATCTTATTGTGGCTCCTTGTAAGTACCATATCATGTATTGCCTGTTACATTCAAGATTTTCTCCTTGACTTTGATTTTAATCTTTTTTACAATGATATGTCTAGGGTTCCCTTTGTGTTTATACTACCTAGAGTTTAAATTTTCTTCATGTGTACTTTATGGTTTTTCAGTGAAATTGGGACATATTCAGCCATCAATTGTTCTAATATTTCTTTTCCTCTCCTTTTGGCACTCTGATTATGTATATTCTGGTGTGTTTAATGATGTCACACATTTATCTAGGGTCTGTCAATTTTTTCCATCCATTTTTTCATCCCTATTTTTTGGCTTGCATGATATTTATCTTCCTTTATATTTGATAATTCTTCTGCCAGTTCAATATATGGCTGAAACCCTCTAGTGAATTATTATTTCAATTGTTATTCTTTTCAACTCCAAAATGTCCATTGTTTTTATTTTTAAATTTCTCTCTTTATTAATAGTCTCTATTTGATTTGCTATTTCATCATACCTTCCTTTATCTTTAGTTCTGTGAGCATGATGCATTGAAATATTTTTGTTTAATCTGATATCTGGTTACTCACACAGTTTCTGTTGCCTCCTTTTTTCCAGTGTCTGTATTATACTTTACTGCTTCTTTGAATGCCTCCTAAATTTTGTTGGAAACTGGACATTTTAGACAATATATTGTTGCAAGACTAGATAATGGGCCCCTATTCTAGGGCTTACTAGTTGTTTATTTAGTTATTTGCTTACTTAGTTGTTTAGTGATGGGTTATATTATTTTAGAGAGGTCTATCACTGCCCCTCCACCCAACTCACACAGTGTTAAGTCTCTGTGTTACTTCTCTGATTGGCACAGCTTTGTTTATGCCCATAGTAACCCTGTGATGGCAACCAACGGTATGGGTGGGGCCCTCATTCACTCTTTCTTCAAACACATTTAGCAGTTCAATTTCACTAATTAAAGGCCAAGCTTCATTGTTCTCCACAATGCCCTGAATCATAAATTTTCTTTTTTAATTGTATATACTTAAAGTTTACACTTTGATAATTTGCTACACATATTCATTGTGAACTAACCACAATCAAGCTAATTCATATCCTACACCATTGAATCTGTCAAAGGAGAAGATGGAAAGCACATGTAGTATAGAAACTTATTTACTATATAATGAGTAACAACTTCTTGTTTGTCTCCCTCCAGGGTTTAACAATTACTATACTTTACTTCTTATTTCACTGTTACTATTCTTAATGACCAATCAATACTTCTTCTGGTGACCTATATGCTGCATCCTGTTCCCTAGCTACCTTTTCTGTTATTTAGAAACTGGATAACATTATATGTAAGTGATGTTTTACCCAGGAGAACACCATGGCCATTTCATTACCTTACATCATTATGTATATAACTTGAAGGAGGGTTCATGGGAATCTATATTTCAAATTCAAAATACTTTGAAACAGAACAGAAAATTTTACCAGCAAATGTTAGTTAATCTCTAACTGATCCTATTATAGGATTGTAGGTGATGGTGCCATATGCAGCTGTTTTTCATGTATTCCTTCATCCTAGCTTATGTTCCAGGCATATCTTCAGCTTTTTTTATCTCTTGATTAACCAAAGATAGTTTGTTCTATCTTGTTGTCTCTATTTGTTGCCCCATTACTTCCTATTGGCTTATTTTCATCATTTGTTTGAATTTACTGGCCCTCAACAATTGTTTTGCACGTACCTTCAAAGTATTAGTATCATCCTCTGATAATATTGGTAACAAAAACTAACATTTATTAAACTCTTAGATTATCCAACTGAATCCTGTTTCCAACATCATGGAGTACATACTATTTTTTACCTCACTTTTATATAAGGAAATGGAGGCTGTTATAGGTTCAGGTTCAGTCACTTCTCCAGTTTCATAGGCCATCAAGTGATAAAGAAGAAATTTAAAGACAGATCTATAGCTCTAGCCTAGCCAGTTTGGCTCAGGGGTAAAAGGGTCAGCCTGTGGACTGAAGGTTCTTGGTTCTATTCTGTCAAGGGCACGTACCTTGGTTGTAGGCTCAATCTATGGCCCCAGCCAGGGTGTGAGCTGGAGGCAGCCAACATATGCAGCCCTCTCACATGGATATTTTTCTCTCTGTGTCTTTCCCTTTTCCTTCCCCTCTCTGGAGTGAGTGCATGTGCAGGTAGATAGGGGAGGCTTGGGGAAGCTCAATTGGGAAAAAAGGGAGACATATGTATTACTACTTGTAATACTTTAAACAATAAAATATAAAATAAAATAAAAATCAGAAAATGAGTTTAGAGTAGATTCAAGAAGTTGGCACTGCCCTCTGTACCATAGCAAAGAAATGTTACTGAGGAAAATGGAGTGATGCAAAGATTACATCTATAGTTGACTTGTTGAGTCCTTCGTCTAGGAATAATTGTCAAAGCACTACCATGTGAAAACCATATAGAAACAATTTTAACAAGTTTTGCTTTCTTTGAATGACCGAAAATTAAATGTGAAAGTGAGAGGGAAATAAAACTCAAAACATAGGATCAGCAAATATGTTCAGTATTTTCATTGAATAGATTGGGCTTTCTGTCAACCTTGAAAAATATATTCAGGCTTTTATCATATATAAATTTAAGTTCAACTTTAACTATAATGTATTTGCAAATAAATTACAAAGACCAAAAAATAAAAATCAATGGAAAAAAATCTTCAGGTGTGAATTAACAAAAGATATAAATAAAGACAGATCTATATAACCCTGAGATCCCCATTCTCTTAACAATGGTTAAATCCTAATATAGATTTATTCTACTCTCTCACCTGTTCCGGCTATTAGATCTTTTTTTTTTGTTGTTGTTGTTGTTGTTAATCATCACCAAAGGATATTTTCCATTGCTTTTCAGAGAGAGAATGGAATGAAAGGAGGAAAGAGGAGGGAGGGATGAAGGGAAAGAAGAGAGAGAGAGAGAGAGAGAGAGAGAGAGAGAGAGAGAGAGAGAGAGGGAGAGAGAGAGAGAGAGAGATGGGGGAGAGACACAACAATGGGTTGCCTCTGTCACATGCTCTGACCAGAGGGCAGGGAGCAAACCCACAACCCAGGTACATGCCCTTGACTGGGGAGCAAACCCAAGACCCTTTGTTGTGTGGAGCAATACTCTCACTACTGAGCTACACCACCCAGGTCTGCTCTTAGGTCTTAAAGCTTCAGTGTAGGCTGCAATTCCCAACATACCTCTCTCCCCACTTATTTATAACTGGCACTCAGAAGAATACTTTTCAATCAATTTGAATATGGATAAAATGAAGGGAATATATCATGGTTGAAGGCAGAAGTCGAGTTTAGAAGAATTCTCTTTAAATGGTTAAGATATGAATATGTTTTTAAGCTAAGGAAAGGATGCAAGATAAGAGGAGAGATATTGAAGATACAGGAAGGATAATTAATGGAGCAAGTTACTTCTTCCTATGAAAATTATGTTTCTGTGTTTCTGGAAATGACTAGAGAGCTCTTGTTAGAGCAATTCCAATAGGAAACAAGCAGCAGGCCCATTAACATAGCATTTTGATGAAACAAGTTTATAAGAAAAGTATATAAAGTAAACTATTTAAAGATGGCTTATTTGAAATGATGCCAACATTAGCTATTTTAAATACTAAAAAAACAAAGTTTTTAAGAATTTTTAGAACTATAATTGTACTTTCATTTCCTTGTAAAAAATATTCTTAAAACTAAGCAATTTAAGAACCTATTTTGGAAACTAATTGCAAAGATTTTCCATTAAGACATTTTCATTTTCTTTCTTTTTTTTCCTCATTAAATTCTCAAGTAAATACAGAACCATTCATAGAATATTATTTATCATAAGACACACTTCATAGTATAATAAAACCTTAGATGATTCCTCAGCACACAAAGTGAATTTGATTCCATTATTGAGGATTTTTTCATGTATTTCTTTAAAGTAAGATATTAAATTTTATTCATTTTGTGGATAATATTCAACTTATTGCCACAAAGCTGTCCATTCACTGGACTAACAAATCAGATATTTCGCTTTGGCCATTCAAATGAGTCAAGTAGCTAGTTAATTCATGCATGGATAGGGTCCAGAGACTTGGCCAATGATCAGGGCTGATCAGGCCCTCCGGGTGCTAGCTGTGGCCTTCCTTCATTCCACGCCTCCTCCTGGTGGTCAGTGCACATCATAGTGTGCGATCTGTCACCTGATAGAACTGCTGCAGGGACAATTTGCATATTAGGCTTTTATCTATATACTAGAGCCTCTGTGCATGAAATTCGTGCATGAGGGGTGTGTCCCTCAGCCCAGCCTGCACCCTCTCAAATCTGGGACCCCTTAAGGGATGTTCAACTGCCCATTTACAGAGATCAGGTCATAGGGGTGTGGCCAACCTGAGTAAGGGGCTGAGGGCTGTTTTCAGTCTGGCCACATCCCCTTCAGGGTGGGGGTCCCCACTGGGGTGCCTGGCCAGCCTGGGTGAGAACTGATGGCTGTTTGCAGGCTGGCCAATCTCCCCAGGAGGGACCCTTACCCTATGGTAGGGGTGTCGAACTCAATCAGAGAAGGGGCCAAAATCTAAAATCCAGCCTAAATCGCGGGCCGAATGGTTTACTGAACAGTCATAAACTGACAATGTCATAAACTGACAGCGGAGTGCAGTGATGACAGCGTGGTGCTGGCCACATTGCAAGGCCTGGCGGGCTGGATTTGGCCCACGAGCCTTGTGTTTGACACATGTGCCCTATGGGGTGTGGCCAGTCGGGGTAAGGGGGTTTTCTTTTTTCAGTGCCTCCTTGAGTGGAGGCCAGGACTGGCTGAAAGCAGATATCTGGGATTTATTTATCTTCTAAATTAAAACTTTGTAGCCTTGAGCAGAGGCCAGGGCCAGCTGAAATCCTGCATTGTCCTTAAAATCCCAGGCTCCCAGTCCCTCCTTGAGCAGAGTCCAAGGCCAGCTGGAAGCAGATATCTGGGATTTATTTATCTTCTATAATTTAAACTTTGTAGCCTTGAGTGGAGGCCAGAGCCAGCCAGGGTGGCAGGAAGCTTGGCTTCCTCCATCGCCAGGGGAAACCCAAGCCTCCTGCTTGTTCCAGATCCGTGGGTTAATTTGCATATTCACTCCTGATTGGCTGGTGGGTGTAGCAGAGTGATGTTTAATTTGCATGTTTCTCTTTTATTAGTGTAGATCACATGTGCCAAACACAAGGCCCGCGGGCCAAATCCAGCCCGCCAGGCCTTGCAATGTGGCCCGCACCACGCTGTCATCACTGCACTCCACTGTCAGTTTATGACATTGTCAGTTTATGACTGTTCAGTAAACCATTCGGCCCGCGATTTAGGCTGGATTTTAGATTTTGGCCCCTTCTCTGATTGAGTTCGACACCCCTAGTGTAGATAATTACTATCACACTAACTATTCCTGTTCCCTTACTCTTTCTATCTCCATTTAACTTAACTACTTGAGAAAAAAACACTCACCTATCTGTTCACTATCATTTTAGTTAATAGTTACTCAAATTAAGCAATGACTTTTAGTTCTGTTAAAAATACCTTTTAGAAATTTTAAACACTTCATTAAAATAAAATGACTTATTCTTTGAGAACTTAAATTTAGCTAAAATATGAAGAGGGAAGTTAATCTATATGACTTGGAAATGTGTTGTGGTTTTACTGAAAGGAAGAAGAGTTGGATTCTCAAAACAAATTTATCAAGGTTGGAAAGGAGTCTCCCTATATATAGTGTAATATAAAACCCATTTCTTTCAGCAGAGGCCTTAGCTGTTTTTTACTCCACTCTGTTGACCATCACAAGGAAATAATTTCATTTGCTGCTTGATGACATTGCAATTTTATAGATCTGTGGGAAATTGAAATCTACACAGTAGGATACAAAATTGCCAGAATCAAACTGATAGATGGTAAACATCAAAAGCCTGAAAAATCAAGCAGGATCTACAAAAAAGTTCTAATAGGCCTTAGATGATGTAAGTTATATACTAGTAAATGTCTAACTACTATACAGTATACCTAAAACTAATATAATATTATATATCTACTGTAATTGAAAATAAAAAAGTATTATCTCTTTCTTTTCAAAAACAAACAGTGGATACACAGCTTGACATTTATTTGATATTTCAAAATATCTTTTTTTCTTTTAAAATGTTTAACTTAATTTGTGGTTTGGAATAAAGGAGAGGAATGCTGTAAGGGAGTAACCATTTTACAATAGCATACTTTGGTCTGAGTATTCCAATGATAAAAATCATGGATTGTACTATTCTTTACCTTGCCAAAATGCTATGGAATTCAGAATTTAAAGTCCCAAAATTTCATTTAAAAACTTGTTTTTGAGAACGCGGGGTCTTAGAAATGTCCTAGAAGAATACTATTCTTATTAATAAAAAAAAAATGATTCCACTAATTAAAACATAAAAACATTGGTTTTAAGTGCCCATGGCTAAAAATGTTGTTTTAAAAAAAATTAGTCTATGTCTACTCAATTATAATATTTGACTTTGGTCTATATAAAAGCAATCAATGTCTGATATTTGGAGAACAATGAGCACATATATGAAAAATATTACTATTCCAAATTATTGGTAGTATTAAATGAAACCCTGTGTCTTGAGTAATGGACCTTGTATATAAGAAATATAAACAAATCTTGTACAATTAAGGTATTTTATGTTGAAAATAGATACACTTCTTTACATTAAGGTAAAAAAAGGAGAATGATTATGATTATATTTGGTGGATCATAGATCCCAAAGTGCAGGAATACAGCTAAGTTTCAAAAACTAGAAATTGAAATGCTCATTAGACTCACCAAATCTTTCTATGCCTATCTTTTTGTCTGGTCCATCTATATCTGTATCTATATCTATAACTATATATCTATATATCTATATATCTATATATCTATATATCTATATATCTATATATCTATATATCTATATATCTATATATCTATATATCTATATATCTATATATCTATATATCTATATATCTATATATCTATATATCTATATATCTATATATCTATATAATCTCTATATATCTATATATCTATATCTATATCTATATCTATACCTATATCTATATCTATACCTATATCTATCATCTATATCTATAGAAACAGAAACAATAGGATAGATGATTGAATATAGATATATAGGGTATCCCCAAAATGTATGCACATGCTATGAATAATTAAAAGGCAGTGTTTTTCAAAATACATTTCATTTTCAAAGTTGAGCTATCAGCTATTAAAGTGTGTATACATTTTTTGGAGGACACCTGTATTTTATTCTAGCTATAACCAGGTCATTTCTACTTTTGAAGACACTAGACATAATATATGGTCATAGACTACTCGCATAGGCTACTTGAGAGAGACTAAATTTTTGATGAAATGCCAAGTTCACAGCAATCTGATAACTGCTTATATTTTGTCTTATCAATTTTGGCAGGGATATGACTCACATGGTATACATTTACTTGTTTACATGTAAACATGACAAAGAAAGGTTTCAAGCAAAGATAAATATAAAAAGTTGTACAGAAATCTAATAAATGCTGAATGCAATATGAAACTTTGATGCAAAGTCTGTTTACTGAGAAAGGTAGAATGAGTACTGAGTAGGGCACATGACTGTAGTACCATCCAAGAGGAATCAACCAAGCAGGCCATAGTATAGTGTCCATAAAACTGGGTGGTGGCCTTGGGAATGAGCATACATTTAACTTTAATAGCTACAACACTACCATGAAATAGGTATTATTATACCAGTTATACAAGTAAATAAAATGAGAATCAATTTTATAGGTTCTTTATCATTAATAGTGAATGAAAGAAAAAGAACATCAATTTTTGTTGATACCAATGCTGTTCATACTTTCCTACTTAGAAGGGATGGAAGCTAGATGAGATTCAGTGAAGAGCTGGCACAAAATAATCCATCAAGAAAGAGCTCCTGGTGAGAGAATCTAAGAATGGTGGTCAAAGAGTCTGATGGAACTAAACTTTAGTTATGTATATTCTCATAGACCATTTAGCTAGTGCTTATGAATAAAGGAAGCAGAATCCTGACTCAAGGGCTAAACATATTGTCAAGCATAATTGTAATGCTAATTAAAGTCAGTTATCTTCCATTTTGTAAGAACCATTAGTGACCATAACATATATATTAGGAACCTATTATAAGTCATGCCAAAGCCTGATCTTAGATAGGGGCTGTAGAGTAAGACAGAGTAACAGTAGCATTAGATTCCTTAGTTTGATCTATAAGGCTCCACACAGTCTAGTCCCAATCTTTCTTATTGCATCTATGTATAGTTTTAAAAATACAAAGGCACTTAAGTTTCAACAGAAAGAGACTTATCACCATTTGCTGAACATACCATGTTCTTTTAATGGTTTAAACACAACCATGTCTTTAATTACTTCTTCCTGCTTTTATAAATAGAACAGAATACTGCTGGCTCCATTTCCACTGGGTAAGTTCTATTGTCTTTTAATATCTACATCACTTCCTCTGTCAAGTCTTATCTGAAATCCACGTCTCCAGAGAAGACATACAGCTGGCCAATAAACCTATGAAAATATAGGCAATGTCACTAATCATCAGAGAAATGCAAATTAAAACCACAAAAAAGTATTACCTCATACCTGTCAGAATGGCTATCATCAATAAATCCATAAACATAAAAAAATTCACTTATATGTGGAATCTAATGAACAAACTAAAGTGACAAACAAAATAGAACTAGAGGTATAGATACATGGAACAAACTGACAGAGGTCAGAGGGGAGGGGAATGGAGGAACTGGATAAAAGGAGGTGAAAAGATTAACCAAAGAAAATATATGCATATCCAACTGACATAAACAACCGTGTGGTGATGGCCAGAGGGATGGGGTGCAGAAGCTGGGTGAAGTTGAGTAAAAGGGGGAATAGAGGACATCTGTAATAGTGTTAACAATAGATAAAAATGAGCATTTCATAGATGGGTGTAAACATTTATCTATAGTCTTTAGTCCAGTATTTATAGCTGAGCTATTTTCTATTTAAATGCAATTCATCAAAATTTAGTGCTTAATCATATGTACAACACTTCTGGTTTCTTTAATTTTCTATCTTTGTACATCAGAAAGTTTAGTTATACCACTGATAATTTATGTCAAAAGCAAAGAATGTGGAAATGGAAAAGTGGCTCAATGACCTTCTGTAACTTCCAGTTTAAAAAGATAAAACAATACTTCAACCACAGATTTGCCTAAATTTTATATTTCTGATTGTTTGAAATTCTAGCACCTCTTATGAAAGTTTTTTTTTCATTTAATGAATATTCATATATGTTCCTAAATTTAAAAATAATAAATAAATCCACAAATAACAAATGTTGGTGTGGATATGGAAAAGGGGAACCTTTATGGTACTTTTTTATAACTGTTGGTGGGAATGCAGAGTCATGCAGCCACCATGGAAAACAATATAGAATTTTCTCAAAAAATACAAAATAGAATTGCCTTATGACTAAGCAATTCCACTCTGAGTACATATCCAAAGAAACCCAAAATACTAATTAAAAATATATATATGTGCTTGAAGCAAATTCCAGTAATTAGTGTAATAAATGCAAGAAGTTCATCAGAAGGCTGATGGACAGCTGCAGGTATTATTGCCTACTGCTGGAACAGCCAAAGGCAGTTCCCCCAACCTGATAATCTTTTTTATTGTTTACCAAACTTACCTTTGATATGTATATCTTCTTTGCTAGAGGGAAAAATAAGTGAATAAAAAGCCCTGTGTGCGGAGATTTGGGGGAACTTAGTAACTAGACCTAAGTTTCCTCTGGCTCTGCCAAAATGCCTTCCAAATTCATATCTATTGTCTAGTTTATTAAGTTACTCACAGTCCCTTCTCCATATTCTGGAACCCTAGTAGATGCTGAGTAAGACCCCAGCATATATGCACCCCTATGTTCATTACAGCATTACTTATGATATCCAACCTTTAAAAGCAACCCAAGTATCTATCAACAGATGAGTGGATAAAGAAAAAGTGGTACATATATACAAGGAAATATTACCTAGCCATAAGAAAGAATTAAATCTTACCATTTGCAACAGCATGGATGGATTAACCTAGAGGGCATTATGCTAAGTGAAATAAGTCAGTCAGAAAAAAAGCAAATACTATATTATTTTACTCATATATGGAATCTAAAGACAAATATAAATGAACACACAGACACACACACACACACACACAAATAACAATAATAAAAAAACACACACAGATACAGACTTAGAAAGAGAAAACTTATGGTTGCCAGGAGATAGGGAGGTGGATGAGTGGGTGAAAAAGGTCTAGAATTAATAAGTAAAAATTTGTAGTTACAAAATAGTCACAGGGATGTAAAGTACAGCATATGGAATATAGTTAACAATATTGCAATATCTATGTATGGTGTCTTGTGGGTACTGTAAATATTGGTGGGGACACATTGTAAAGTACATGATTATATAACCATTATGCTGTACACTTAAAAATAATACAAAATTATATTAAATGTATTATAATACAAAATTTGAACTAAAAATAAAATTAAAAATAAAAACATTCTGAAAGCCTAAAAGAAACCCACTTACCTGAAATCACTTCCTTGTTAGTTAAAGGTGAATGCAACTCATAATAAAATCCTAATATATAAAAAGCCAGGGGCCATCACAACCAAAACAACCAGATAGACAACCAAATAGCCTGCTGTGTGGGGTGACAAGGCTAGCTGGGAGGTTAATGAGGAACAAACAAACAACTGAACAGCAGGTTGCGTGGGGTGGCCAGGCCAGCAGAGGGGGGAAGTTGGGGCAATCAGGCTGGCAGGCAGAGATGGTTAGGGATGATCAGGCTGGCAGGGGGGCAGTTGGAGCAATCAGGCAGGCAGGCAGGTGAACAGTTAGGAGCCAGAGATCCTGGATTGTGAGAGGGATATCCGACTGCCAGGGATCGGGCCTAAACCAGCAGTCAGACATATCTGGATTGGAGAGGATGCAGGATGGGCTGAGGGCACCCTCCCATGCACGAATTTCATCCACCAGATCTCTAGTATTTATAATAATCCAGACAAGTCTGTAAACTCAAATTAACTGTGAGAACCTTGAGGGCACAGAGAAAGCATTCATTTTTTTCTCTTTCCATTGGTAGAGCGCAGTTATTACTATTACCTGGTCAAACACCATCAACAGAATATCCCCTCACTCCCCAAAGCTTTCTTTTACACATCATGCTATTTCAACTTGGGACATTTTGAAAATCTGGTCTACAATGGTTCCTCATAATTTCAGCCTTTTTATTCACATACAATAATCACAGACACTTTGCCTTTGTCTGAACAAAATATACCCAAAAATATGGTTTAACTTGAATTATGATATTTGTGGAAATAAAAGCATTTTTATAGTATGATTGTGACTGCTTACTATTACTGGCTTCACATACGGTATTTGTTTTCTCCTACTTTCATTGTTGCAAATCTGTTGCTTACAGTTAGATAAAAAACAACCCTTGGCTTAAGGTACTTTTTTATAACATTATTTTGAAATTTAGCTAAGAAACACGAAGCCCATTTACTAATAAATTCAGGAAAGCCTGAAATCATGATTTAGTTAGGTATTAGCAACTTGTCTTTTTTTCTGTCAACTCCAAAACACCACAGCAACTTCTTCAGAAGGTCATGATATTTTTGCCTTGGTATATTTTGGGTGTATGTTTTGTTGATCCTGCCTTCACCAAGCATTTTAAAGTGTGGGACTTTGTGCTTAATTGGATTAAATGGCACTTCACATTAGCACAAGGGCTGTAATGTAAGGGGGAAAAACACACACACACACTAGGTGTACAGGTTAATAATGCAAATATTTATATGTTTATATGCAATTTAATATGTATGTTATTTTGTTGTATTGAAAACAAGCTTCAACACTTCATATGTCAAATTTTCTGAAGGTGTTAACATCATAGATATTTTTACTCTTGATTATTTTTTGTCAGAATTTCAACATTTTAAAGTGATCTCTGAATGCATAATAATCTGGCCACTCAGTGTATATTGTATACAATAAAAGGCTAATATGCAAATATACATATTATCCCCTCAACCAGGAGTTTGACCAGCAGGCAGGCCAGCCAACTGCCATATCCCCTCCCACTGGCTAGGCTGTCCAAACCCCATCCGTACACGAATTCATGCACCAGGCTTCTAATCTTCTAATATATATATATATATATATATATATATATATATATATATATATATATCCTATCTAATAAAAGAGTAATATTCAAATTAACTATCACTCCACCATGCCCACCAGCCAATCAGGAGTGAGTATGCAAGTTAAGCCCAACCAAGATGGCTGTAGCCATGAAGTGAGCAGGAGGGAGGCTTGCATTTCCCTGGTGATGGAGGAAGCCATGCTTTCCACACATCTTGGCAAGCCCAGGAGTCCACACAAGGCTACAAAGTTTCACTTATAGATGATACTTAAGTCCCAACAGAAATGGCTGCAGCCAAGGAGCAAGCAGGAGGCTTGGCTTCACTCCAGGCTACAAAGTTTCAATTGTAGAAGATAAATAAATCCCAGATACCAGGGCCTCTGCTTGGGTCACCAAGGGGCATGGCTGGTCTGCAAACCACCACAAGCCCCTCTCTCAGGATGGCCCATGCCCCAAGGGAACCCCACCCTGGTCTGGCACACCCTTCAGGGCAAAGCAGCTGGCCCCCACCCCTGCATCAGGCCTCTATCCTATCTAATAAAAGAATAATATGCAGATTGACTCACTCCAACCCACAAGATGGCTGCCCCTATGTGGTCAAAGATCCGTCCTCCATGTGGACACAAGATGGCCACCAAAATATGGCCAGCAGGGGAGGGCAGTTGAGAGGAACAAGGCTTGCAAGAGAGGATATTTGGGGGCAATCAAGTCTGCAGGGGAGGGTAGTTAGGGGTGACCAGGCCAGCAGAGGAGGGAAGTTGGGGGTGACCGTGCCTTCAGGGAAGGGCAGTTGGTGGGGAACCCAGGCCTACAGGGATGAGCAGTTGGGTGGGACCTGGCCTGCAGGGAGGGTAGTTAGGGGTAACCAGGTCTGCAGGGGAGAACAGTTAGGGGAGACTAGGCCTGCAGGGGAGGACAGTTGGGGTGACCAGGCCTGCAGGGGAGGGCAGTGAGAGTCAAATAGGCTGGCAGGGGAGTGGTTATGGAGTGATCAGGCTGGCAGGCAGAAGCAGTTAGGGGCAATCAGGAAGGCAGGCAGGCAAGCAGTTGGGAGACAGCAGTCCTGGATTGTAAGAATGATGTCCAACTGCCCGTTTAGACCTGATCCCAACAGGATTGGGCCTAAATCAGCAGTCGGACATCTCTTGAGGGGTTCCAGATTGGAGAGGGTGCAGGCTGGGCTGAGGGACACCCCCCTGTGCATGAATTTTGTGCACCAGGCCTCGATTTTATATATATATTCTGAGTGGCCTGATTATTATGTGTTCAGATATCATAATAATCTGACCACTCAGTGTGTATGTGTGTGTGTGTGTGTCTGTGTGTGTGTTTGTGTGTGTGTATGTTTGTGTGTGTGTGTGTGTGTGTGTATAGTTTAAAGAGAAATTAGTATTATTTATATTTTGTGGGAGATCCACAAATGTTACTCTTCTGTTTAATTTGAGGACAGAGTTACACATTGCTTTTGACTTATGATCAGTTAATTATCTAGATATATTAAAGGCTAATATGCTCAGTGTATGACTGTTTGACCATTCTACCAGTAGCTATGATGTGCACTGACCACCAAGGGGCAGGCACTCAATGCACAGGCATGAAAACATGAAATAAATTGATGAATCTCAGAGGAAAGGGAGGAAAAGAGAGGATGAGAAAGATGAACCAAACATCTTGTATGTATACTTGAGGCCTGGTGCCCAGATTTATGCACTGGTGGGGTCCCTCTGCTGGCCTGCAGGGATGGAACCAAAACCAGCTCTCAGACATCCCGAGTTGTCCCGGATTGCAAGAGGGTACAGGCCAGGCCTAGGGAACCCATCAGTGCATGAATCTGTGCACTGGGCCTCTAGTATTTTCAGATTAACTTATCTAATAACTAGAGGCCCAATGCATGACATTTGTGCAAGAGTAGGCCTGCCTTCCTCTGGCTCCCTGCACCAGCTTCCCTCTAGCTGCCAGCAGGCACCCGGGACCTTGCAGACCCAGCTTCCTCTTGAAGGATATCCAGTCTAATTAGGATATTATGCTTTAATTATATTGTCAGAAGTAGATAGTGGCTTAAAAATATATTAATGGAAATAAACCACAGTTTATACAGAGTTGTGATGACTAAAGCACAAATGAAAACAACAACCTCTGCCACTTCTCCTTCACTAGCCTATCTGAATCTCCAAAGTAAAGGTGACAGACAATATTTAATTATGAGTAAAAAGTAAAAGCTTTTTGATAAGTGTTATGCTAATGACAAAACATTTCAAAGATGAATATTTAAAATGTTGTCATCATGTGATTTTTGTCTCCTTTTTGCCAAAACAATGTAAAATGTTGCTTCTGAAACCCCTCTTATTTGTACACATTAAAATAAAAATTTATTTTTATTTTAGGCATAAGTCTTTATTTTTTAGGTTTCTATTACACTTCTTCAGCACTTTAGCTATCCTATCTAATAAAGAGGGAATATGTTAATTCATTCTCACAAGATGGCAGCACCCACAGCCAATAAGGAGGGAATATGCTAATTGTCTGCCATGCCCTCAAAGATGGTGGTGCCCACAGCCACAAGATGGCAGTACCAAGTCCCCTCAACCCTGTCAGGGCAGCACGTGCACTGCATGGTTGGGTCAATCTCAGGCGGGTCCAGCCACTCCACACACCTGCCTCTGGAGTCCCCCAGTTCCTTCAGTCCCCCAGCTGCCCAGGGCCTGCCTTAGGTGCAGACAAGCCTCGGATGGTGGCTGTCCAGATGAGGCCCAAGGCACAGGCAAACCTCAGATGGCAGCTGCCCAGATTCCTAGGGACACCTGAGGTTCAGGTAACCAGGGACAGCCGAGGCTTGCAGTGCTGTCAGTGGCAGGAGCAGAGGTATGATGGGGGCATCAACTTCCCCTGATTACCAGGTCGCCTCCTATCCCTGAGGGCTCCCAGACTGTGAGAAGGTGCAGGCCGGGCTGAGGGACCCCCCCTCCAGTGTATTAATTTTCATGCATCGAGCCACTAGTTGTGGCTATAAAATAGTACTAAGCATATTTTCTTTATAGTTTCTTAGATAACATCTTTCTTTTCTCAATGGAAGGGAATACGTCTTAAACCGTATTTCTAGTGGTTTCTTTAGGATAGAATTCCATATATTAATTTCTTGATCAAAAACTATAAAAAATTTTAAGGTAATATTTTCCCAGATAATTTATTATGAGGGTGACCTTTTATCTCATGTCACCAGCATCTTTAAAGTCTTAATAGTCTTGATGAGTCAACTCTTATATAATTTTTAAAATCCTTATTTCTTTTATTTAAATAAGTTAACATATTTTGCATGTTCACCAACCATATGTTTTTCCTCATTTGCAAACTGTTAATCCTTTGCCCACATTTTTGAAACCAAAACTTAATGTTTTCCCTATTAAATTCTATGAGGGTAAGCAGGGGTGGATGGGTGATAAAAGATCAAACAAAGAACTTAAATGCACATATGCATAACCTGTGGAAACAGACAATGGGGTGGTGAGGGCCTAGGGGGGCGGGAGTGGGCTGAAAGAGGGCAATGGGGGGAAAGGGAGCACTTATATGTTTTTTTTTTAATTTATTTTATTGTTTTTAATTCTTTAATTTTTAATCTTTATTGTTGAAAGTATTACATAAGTGCTCCCTTTTCCCCCATTGCCCTCTTTAAGCCCACTCCCACCCCCGTAGGCCCTCACCACCCCATTGTTTCCACAGGTTATGCATATGTGCATTTAAGTTCTTTGTTTGATCTTTTATCACCCACCCACCCCTGCTTCCCCTTTGAGTTTCCACAGTCTGTTCCATGTTTCTGTGCCTCCTGATCTATTTTGTTCACCAGTTTATTTTGTTCATTTGATTCCACATATGAGTGAGATCATGAGATACTTGTCTTTCTCAGACTGCCTTATTTCACTTAGTACAATACTCTCCAGGTCCATCCATGTTGTTGCAAATAATAAGAGTTCTTTCATTTTTTTACAGCTACGTGGTAGTCCATTGTATAAATGTACCACAGGTGTTCCTCTTGAAGAGCCTGAGAATTTACATGGTTCTGCCTCCTCTTAGCTCCAGGGTAGTGGCTTTGTGGGACTCCAGGGACATATAGGGAGGACCTGGACTATGGCACTGGAGCAAGAACTTGGTGGGGGCATTCTCTTTCCACCAGGAATCAAACCTGCAACCCAGGCACATGGCATTGACTAGGAATCTAACCCATGACCCTTCGATGTGTGGGTCCACACTCTAACCACTGAGCCTTACTGGCACTGGCCAGGGCATATCTTCTATTTTTAGGAAGGACATGAAGGCGATTGTTATAGAAGAGTTAAAATTAAGTAAAAAGATGTGCAATCCCTCTATTCTTCTGCCCAAGCTTACCTATTTAATTATATCTCCCCTTCCATACCTTTAGTCACCCTATATCGCTTGTGTAATCCCATACTCCTGTCTCTGCATCCGTGTTTGGTTTATTTTACTGTTCTCTCACCAATGAATGTTCTTTATTTTTTTAATTTTTTAATTTTATTTTTAAAATATATTTTATTGATTTTTCACAGAGAGGAAGGGAGAGGGACAGAGAGTTAGAAACATCGATGAGAGGGAATCATCGACCAGCCGCCTTCTGCACACCCCCAATTGGGGATGTGCCCGCAACCAATGTACATGCCCTTGACCAGAATTGAACCTGGGACCTTTCAGTCCGCAGACCGACGCTCTACCAATGAGCCAAACCGGTTTCGGTGAATGTTCATTTTCACTATCATATCAAAATCCTACTCAGACCTCAAAAGCAAGCTCATGATCTTTTGTCACATCTTCCTTCTTTATTCTTCCATATAACTTTTTATACCTCCATTATAGCTTTGATTATAGTTATCCCTGTGAGAGCTTCCATAAATGGCTCTCTTCTCTTATGAGTTTCTCAAGGTCAAGGATCATATCTTATTCATGTGTTTTCCCAGTTCCTAGCATAGTGACTATTGATAAATAGGTTGGAGTCTATTTCCTCACAGGAAAAGAGAAATTAAATAAATGGCTGCACTATGATTAGAACAAGTTTGAGATGCCACAAATGCTTGCCTCCAGCAGCTACTGTAATAATATGTTGCTTACATATCACTTTTCATTTTAATCTTTATGTTCTAGTCTTAGAAATAAATTTTTACAAGGATTCTGGGGAATGCTGCACACTGCAATTGGAAGCATTCCAAATATTTTATTGAAATAAAGAGGAAGCACAAGAATTGACCAAATGTTCCATGAACATGTACCTTGGGTATCTCATTTTAATTCTGGTGAAATATGGACACGGGAGTAATTTTTCCAAATTGCAAGTGGGATTCACATGCACAAAGCCCATTATTTTCCCGCATGTACCTAAAATAATAGTGTATGGACAGCTCTGCTTCTCATTCTCTACACATATCTAAATAATGAAGAGACCACAGGGACTCATGAGAAATGCTCAATGGATTTTCAGTGTTTTGTAATTCTTTCCTCAACAAATAATGTCATTCTCAGCATGAAAATACTGGTTAACATGTGTAGTGAGGATAGAAAGTAAGCAATGAGAGTTCAAATAGGAAACTTAAATACATCTCTTTTCCTTTTATGTATTTAGTATAACTTGGTATTTAAGGAAATATGATATAAAATATAATATTTGTCCTAACTAGGACAAATAGAGCATCGGTCTGTGGACTGAAGGGTCCCCACTTCAATTCCAGTCAAGGGCATGTACCTTGGTTGTGAGTACATACCCAGTAGGGCTGTTCAGGAGGCAGCTGATCAATGTTTCTTACTCATGGATGTTTCTAACTATCCTACTCCCTTCCTCTCTGTAAAAACATCAATAAAACATATTTTAAAATAATAAAAATAAAATATAATACTTATCAAAAAAAGAGTAAATTAGGAGACACTGGCTTAATGATGCTTCATTCCATGGTCTGTGTGGGATGGAGAATGTCCTGAGATATCCATTTCTAACTGAACCTTGAACTCCTGGTGTGTAAGACATACCAACTTTACCCACCCAGAAGGAGGGAACAATATACTGATGATCCATGACTTGTCTCTACTCTGTCCTTGGAGGAAGAAGACAAAAACAAAAAAACAAACCTGATTAGGTTACCCAAGTGGAACTGGACAACTAAAGAGAGACAATGAGTTTATTTCACCTTGAAACATTAGAAACATGAAATATACAATAACCAAAAAATAAATAATAAAAACTTAATGCAAGTTATCACAGTATATTATGGATGACAGATAAAATAACCAGAGAACCTAAAGCTAGATCAACAGAATTTACAAATATGAGAATTAAAGAGAAAATATGTTAACATATGTTCTTTTCTTTACATTTATCTTTATTATTGGAAGTATTACAGATGTCTCCTTAATCCCCCTCCCATTGACCCCATCCACCCTACTCCTGCCCCCTCTCCAGGCCTATTGTCGATCCATGGGCCATGCATATCTTACCTAATAATAGAGAAGCATATAAATTGACCGTACCTCTGCTACACCTACAGTCAATCAGAGTGAGTATGCAAATTAACCCCCCCAAAAAAGATGGTGGCTAATTTACATACATACCTGGATCCTGGGAACTTCCTTGGCACCCAGATCACTCCTAGCCAGCCATGGGGTGGAGGCTTTAGGCTTGGGAATGGGCCTAGCCTGGGATTGTAGGGAAGGGGAAAATATCAATGGAAACATATCCTCAAGTGAGGATAAAAAGAAAAATAAAGAAATGTCATATCCTGTAAAAGGCACATCTTAAAAATGCTTAAAGAAAGTTGTCATTTTTTCATGGTGAAGGGACTGGAGTCCGTGTTGATGAAAATACTTTGGTGGCTGTGGTGACTGGCAGTGGCTACAGAAGCGGGGTGATGGGGCTGGTGCTTCCCCTGATCAGCCCATTTGCCTAGCGCAAAGGGAGGCCAGATTGCAGCTTAGGTCCACTCCCAATGGAGAGCAGGCCTAAGCCATCAATAGGACATCCCCTGAAGGCTCCCAGTATGTGAGAGTGGGCAGGCTTGGCTGAGGGACCCCTCCCCTGTGCATAAATTTCATGTACAGAGCCCCTAGTATGCATATAAGTGTTTTGGTAAATCTCTTCCTGCCCCCCACTCCTTCCCTCAGAAATACTTTGATCTGTTCCATGCTTCAATGATGGTGGATCTATTTTGTTTGTCAGTTTATTTTGTTCATTTGATTCCTCATATAAGTGAGATCATGTGATATTTATCTTTCTCTGACCAACTTATTTTACTTAGCATAATACTCTGTAGGTCCCTCCAGGCTGTCTCAAATGGTAAATCATTCTTTTTTACAGCTGCATAATATTCCATGGTATAAATGTACCACACATTTTTTAAAGGTAAATTTGACAAATAACTATAGGTTCCATATAGGATTTACCCAAAACTTTAAAAATTCATAAGAATACATAACTTTTAAAGAGGATACCTAGTTAATATTATCTACTGAAATGCAGCTATCTCCATCGAATTTTTATAACATGATCATATATTCCATGTCCTACATCAAACCAGACATATACAGATGGCTTGACTATATATTGAGAAAACAATCCCAAAGGAGACTCACTTATAGTTCCTATCATAAATTTGGCACACTTTGGTGTTATTAAAATTTGTAAAAGTTCATTTTCTACTAATGAGTCATCTCTCAAGTGTAGCAAATATTTTTTATGATTATATAATTAGAATTTACTGAGCAAATAAAAAGTGAGGCAAGGAGAGATCTTATGTGTATTTGATAGATAAAATAGATATAAATTCAGGAACCTGTTTCCTAAATCTGAATTCTTTTCAAATAAGATGTATTTTTTATGGAAATTATAATATGCAAGAATCTGTCACTCTGGGATTTCTCATTTATTTTTAATGAGGATTATTATTCTAGAAGATTATTGTTAGTATCTTTGGAGCCAAATTCAAATATCCTGGCAATGTGCAAGTACTTCAATTAAAATATAGATTACAATTAATTTAATGAAAAGATTAATTACTAAATACTCAATTTTGAAAGAAATGTCAGATTTTAAGAATGGCTTCCTGCCAAAACTGGTTTGGCTCAGTGGATAGAGCGTCAGCCTGTAGACTGAAGGGGCCCAGGTTCGATTCTGGTCAAGGGCATGTACCTTGGTTGCAGGCACATCCCCAGTAAGGGGTGTGCAAGAGTCAGCTGATCGATCACTCTCTCTCATCGATGTTTCTAACTATCTCTCTCCCTTCTTCTCTGTAAAAAAATCAAATATATATATATATATATATATATATATATATATATATATATATATATAAAGAATGGCTTCCTTCCTGGAGTTTGGATTGAGTGTCATCTTTTGGCAACTGTTTGGGGCTTCTGGCCAATTAGTTGTTTGTCTTAGGTTCTAGTTGGATCCGAATCACTTTAAATTATTATATGGCAACCTCAGCCCCCTGTAATACTAAGATAACTGTTTTAAATCCTTACCCTAAGGATTAAATTACAACATCCTAATATATATAAAGAGCTAGGTGGTGTCACGACAGAATAGGTGACTGGTCACCATAAAGTGCATGGAATGCCTCTTGGTCCCGTCTTCCCCAGCAACTGAGCTGTTCACCATGAGGGGAGGCTGGCGGCGGGGTGGGACTGGGGACTATTGAATGATGGTGGTGGGCTGCTTCGTGGGGTGGCCATGAGCTTACCAAAGCAGTCATCCAGGTGGCAGCGAGTTTTGTGAAGTAGCAGCGGGGTGGGGGGCAGTTTCACAGAGCATCCAGCAGCAAGCTTTGTGGGGTGTCAACAAGCTTCACCAAGCAGTAGAAGGGTTGGGGGAGTCTAGCCAAGCAGTCGAGGGGCCTCGAACATCAGGGAGCATCTGGGGGCAGGGACCTTCACGCAGCATCACAGGGCAGCAGAGGCCATGCAACACAGGCTAGGCTAGGCCTAGAGACCCTAACCATGCATGATTTCATGAACACTGGGCCTCTAGTTCTATAATAAAAGTTATTAAATACTCAGTATGTGCTAATCACTGTTTCACATGCATTATATAATATATCCTGTATAAGCCTATAAGTTTGGTAATATAATACACTAGAGGCCCAGTACACAAAATTTGTGCAGTGGGGTGGGGGCTGTCCCTCACCCTGGCCCTCGCCCTCTCCAATCTCAGACCCCTCGGGTGATGTCCAACTGCTGATTTAGGCCCCACCCTGTATCGGGCCTAAACTGGCAGTTGGATATCCCTCTCACAATTCTGGACTGCTAGCTCCTAACTTCTTGCCTGCCTACCAGCCTGATCACCCCCTAACCACTCCCTGCCAGCCTGACTGTTGCCTAACTGTTCCCCTGCCAACCAAATTGCCCCCAACTGCCCTCCCGTGCTGGCCCAGTAACCCCCAACTGCCCTCCCCTGCAGGTCTGCTCACCCCAACTGTCCTCCCCTGCTGGCCTGGTCACCCCTAACTGCCCTCCCCTGCAGGCCTGATCTCTCACAACTACCCTCCCCTACCAGCCATCTTATGGTGGCCATCTTTAACCACATGGGAGTGGCCATCTTTGACCACCTGGGGACAACCATCTTGTGCAAGGGAGTGAGGGTCAATTTGAATATTACCTTTTTATTATATAGGATTTTAAAGATCATCATGAAGAAATGGTATCACAGAATTAGATTGACCAAAGTCATAAAGATTGTGACAGACATCAAGACTATTTGATTCCAAAAGCTATGCCCTTATATATGTTATTTTGTTTGTCTTTTAACAACTAAATATGACTTCTAAAAATAGACTTACCCTGCCAGCATAGCTCAATGGTTGAGCACAGACTTATGAACCTATGAACAGGGAGGACAGGGTTTGATTCTTAGTTGGAACACATGCCAAGTTTTCAGTCTGGATCCTCATTGCAGGAGGCAGCCGACAAATGACTCTCTCTCACTGATGTTTCTATCTGTCTCTCCATCTACATTCCTCTATGAAATCAATAAAACTATATTTTTAAAAAACAGATTTTATTTTTTAGAGCAGATTTAGATTCATAGCAAAATTGAGAGAGGAAGATATTGGAATTTAACATATACACCCTGCCCTCAAACAGGCAGAGCCTCCTCCATTATCAAAATCCCCCACCAAAGTGGTATATTTATTACCATTGATAAACTTCCACTGACACATCATAATCACCCAAAGTCCATAGTTTATATCAGGCTTCACTCTTAATGTTTTACATTCTGTTTGAACAAAAGTATAATGATATATATTTATCATTATGATATAATACAGAATCATTTCAATGACCCACAAAATCCTCTGGGCTCCACCTATTCAACCTTTGAGTTTTATCTCTTACTTCATTAGATTTTTCTATTATTTTTAACCAGGGGCCCAGTGCACAAATTTTGTGCACGGAAGGTGTTTCTCTCAGCCCAGCCTGCACCCTCTCCAATCGGGGACCCCCTGTGAGATCAGTCCTAAACCAACAGTCAGACATCCTTCTCCCATTCTGGGACCGCTGGCTCCTAATCATTCACCTGCCTGCTTGCCTGATCACCCTAACTATTTCTGCCTGCCTGCTTGATTGCCCCTAACTCCTCTGCCTGCCTTTGCCTCTGCCTCCAGGCCTCTCTCTGGGCTTGATCTGCAGCCACCGAGGCAGTGGTGTGGTTGTTAGGTCTCTTCCCTTCCCCGGGCTGGGGGCTAACGACTTCATTGCTCCCCCTTGCCCCAACCTGCCCCATCCTCTGCCCCTCCCCACCCCCCCACTTGGTGACTGGTCCTCTGTCTGGTTATTTAGGTTGTGATGGCCCCTTGTCTTTTATAATGTAAATGAGTTGTTTTTCCATATTAATTGGCATATGTATAACCTTTCCCAACCTTTGGAAATCATTGTTGTTGTTTTTTTACTATCTCCATTGTTTTGCTTTTTCTATAATGTCATGCACTTAGACTCATACAGTATATATCCTTGTTCAGACTGGCTTTTTTCATTTAGCAGTATGCATTTAAGTTTCCTCCTTTTCTTTTTATGGCTTGATAGCTAATTTATTTTTAGCACTGAGTAATAGTCCACTATCTGGATGTATCATAGTGTATTTATCCATTCACCTACTGAAGGACATCTTGGTTGTTTCCAAGGTTTTGGCAAGTATTAATAAGTCCATTATGAACATGTGTGCACAAGTTTCTGTGTACATATACATTTTCAACTCCTTTGGGTAAATATCAAGGAATATGATTGTTGAATCATATGGTAAGAGTATTTTAGTTTTGTACGAGATCACCAAACTGTCTTCCAAAATGGACTGTACCATTTTGCATTCTTATCAGCAATGAATGAAAGTTTCTGTTGCTTCACATCCTCACCAGTGTATGATGTCAGCATTCTGGATTTTGGCCAGACTAATAAGTGTGAGATTAAGAGCTCATAGAGAACTCAGAGGTAGTTAACTGTGTAAGGTTACAGAGATCAGCCAGTGTGCTGGACAGGAGAGAGGCTGGAGAAGCTGCTGGATCCAGAGAGCTTAGGTACTGCTACAACATGAGATGGTGAGTCTAGGAGGCAGGATGTGGCTGCTCAGATAATAGCTGTAGGTACAGAGAATGATACTGCTTTTGTGAGAAAGATGTATCTGTTCATCAGCCAGTGTATGTCTGTATATGGGACTTTTCTTTGAAGGACTGTTTTGCCTGTATGGACGATGTGACCACTGGTTTCTGCAATAAATACTCATTCTTATACATCCACAACCTCTCATGGCTTCTCAATCTGCCCTGACACCATGAATTGACCTGTGTCTATGACACTTGGACTCTGGAGGTCCAGCCCCAGGCAGAGGGGCTTGGACCTAACACTAGTAAGCAGAGGATAAAAGAGGAGTTTGGACTAAGTTCCCAACAGTTAGTACAGTAGGCAGGGTTCAAGCAGGAACCCTGTGCCTGGTGCAGTTGGGAAGAATTATGGAGAATGTATGGACTCAGAACAACTCAGAGCAGCAGTGCTTCTGCAGGGATCCTGCTGTGTCTCTGACAGAATCAAATAAGTAAAATTCAATTCAACATTCTGAATTTCTGAGACAGGCCAGTAAGCCAGGAGAAATGAAATGGTGAAACCTGGACAGATAGCTGAAAAAACTGGCCATGAAATTTATAGAAGATACAGAAGGTCACCTCCCTAGAGATAAAATTCAGAACTCAGTTGTATTTCACCTCCAGTCCCAGAAAAACAGCAAAACCAGGTCAACCAAGCCAAGACCAGCTGCAATGATTAAGGATCCCCTCCTCTGACACTGATCAATCAGTAAAGACCATGACCCTAAAATAATACACCTGGATAACAGATGAATATTCTGCTGAAAGTCCCCCCTGAAACCTCCCCTAAGATTCCCTTCTTCAAGAGAGAGATAAAAGCATCAAGACAAAGGTTGTATCCTGTGCTCTCCCTCTGGGGAGCAGCCAGCACCATTGCCCTCCCCGTCTTCTTCTCACACAGGAATACATCTCCTAAACTCTAAGGGCCCCCGTAAGACTTTCAATCAGGGGAGCAATGGGCAGCAGCAGCTCGTCCCAGACTAATTCCTGAATCTATCCCTAAGGATCCCTTTATTCTGACTTCTCAGTGAGCTAAGGCAGACCAGCCTAGGCACTCCTGTTGCTTCTTCTATGCTAACCCATTTCTTGTTTGACTGTCCACAGCTTTAATAAATATGCCCTCATAGTCTTTGGGACTTGTGTTGTGAATTTTTTCCTACACGAAGTAAATAACCCACACACTATCAGTTGGTCCTAGGAAGACCAACTGTCAGGTAAGATTTTGAATACATGTACTGCCCTTATTCAAGAGAAGAAGCAAATTATATTTTAGTTCACAGAGTCAAAATAAAATTGTGACATCTGACTACTTTTATCTAGGTAATATTTTTAAAGATAGATCAATAAACAGGTTACCTTAAAATTATTTAGAATATTACAAAATATTGCACATGAACATAAGAGAGTGATGTTCAAAGAAATGAACAGATGGACTTCTTTATGAATTATTATTTTTCTTTTCATTCTTTTTGTTTGTATATTTTAAGTTTGGACATATGAATAAGCTACAAGGAAAGAAACCTGAGAAAAAAATCAGAAAAAAATAGAGTGGAAGAGAGTCCTCTGTCAATTCTACTACTTTCAACAATTACACTTGATTAAAATTAAATTAACACAAACACATCAATTGAAATTTTGAGAAATTTTATAGCGGTGTGCAATTAGTCACAAAATCAGGTACAATATATTTTTCTATTAAATAGAAAATTATTTTGCACACATTTAAAGCTTATAGCTTACGCTTGGGTTTGAGACATTTTTCAGCAGATTTTACTTGAAATGAAGACAGCCAAAAACAAATAAAAAAAAAACTTGTCAGCATTTTCTTGCTCTTCCTCTAATTCTTAGTAGCAGTAGGATGAAGTAAATTTAGAATGTCAATGAGGCACTTTTGATGGTCTATTTTGGGTTAAAGAGTTTCAGTGCATGTAAAAATCATGGTGGCAACAAATATTACTTTGAATCAGAGTCATACGGCTAAGCTTGGGTTATATTTTGATGCTCCAGTATTTTGGGGGAAATAAAATGTTCAGATCCTTAATATGCCCTGAAATATTTGTATGCAGCTTCAAAGGTCCAGGGAGTTAACTATATATATATATATATATATATATATATATATATATATATATATATATATATATATATATATATATATATATTTAATTAATTTTTTTTTTGCAGGAGAGGAAAAAATTTCCCCTTCTTCCCTTCTAGGATCTTTGGCTGGGCTAATAATTAAGTTGGCATAAGGCAGATTAACAAGAGAAAAACAAACTTTGTACATAGAGGGGCCCCCAAAGCAGCCAGGCACTTGAGGCTTATAAACTATCCTGAGGCAAGGAGAAATGGGTAGATGTCTGGGGCTTCAAAAGGGAGGGAGACAATACACAGGGAGATGGGAAGAACAAATGTGTGGTAAACAAATGCTTGTCTTGCCAGGCAGATAAGTCTTCTGGAAATAAAAAAGTTGTTTTTGGTATTTGCTTTCTTCCTGGTGTAAGTCCTCTATATAAAGTGTTTAAGCATTTTAAAAAGAAGCAAAAACAGAAGAATAAGGAAGGGAAGAAGCAGGGAGATAAGTGGAGAGAAGAGGAAGAAAAGGGAAATAGGAGGTGAAGGAGGTGTGGAATGGGAATAAAGAGGAGGAGGGGGAAAAAACACAAAAACACCAGCCTTCTTAATTGCCTTCAGCTCTACACAGTCCACGTGCCAAAATGACACATTTTGGGATCAAGTATTCTGCTCCCACTCAACATCAACAGATTTTTTTATGAGTTGCACCAAAATGTCAACTTCATATGGATTAAGTTGACTTGTAGAAAACAAGTCTTATATTTCTGTTCAAACAATGCACTGTAAATCCTTTCCATGCAATCTAAAAGAAGGATTACCACAAATGAGAAAACTTTGTACAAAGACTCTGTGGATATATAAAAAAGAAAACATTCCAGTGTGCCAAAAGTTATAATAAACATAACGTTAGTGTAATTCAGAACAATAAAATAAAAGGGAAGTGTTTGAATATCATAAAAGGACTCTGGTACCTAAGAGGATATTCTAAAAAAATCACATTTGTTAATGTTATTTCTCTTTCATTTACTTGTATGAGGAAGAAAAGTAACTATTATTCACTGAGTATCTTCTAGGTTCCAGACACTGTGTTGAATAATTTAATACATTATTTTACTTATCTCATGAACTTATTACATTCAAATGAACTTGCTAATAACACTAAAATTCAATATCTTATTCTTACTACAATTAGGAAAACTAGACATGAAAAATAATCAGTACATATTTTCATAAAGCTTCATTCATAGAGTGCATATTTGACCTTGCAGTTCTATTTGGAAGATGCTTTCCAAAATTTCCCCATCATTTTGCCATGTTTTAGAGAGAAAACTTCACAAGTGTCTATATTATTTTGCTTGGGCATCAGAACCAAGTGTGATTAAGACAGTGTTTCTTGAACATTTATTATTATGCTACTGTTCAGGCAAATATAAAAGACAAACTGGGTATAAACTTTGATTTTATATACTGAGAATAGATAACACTAATATGGGCTAACTGCAAAGTGACTAATATTGGATAATATTTAAATAAGTACTTATATATAATGCAATATAAAAAGTGTTTTAGAAAAAGTTTGTGGGTTGATCAGGAGGGACCATGGGAGGTCTGCAGAGCATGTCTGGCCTGTCTTGCTCAGTCCTGATCAGCCAGACCTCAGCAGCAAGCTAACCTACTGGTCAGAGCATCTGCCCCCTGGTCGTCAGTGCATGCCATAGAGATTGGTCGTTCCACCTGTCATTCCACTGTTTGGTTGATTTGCATATTAGGCTTTTATTATATAGGATTATTGACTATATTTCCTGTAATACTTTACATTCTCATGCCTATTTTGTAATGACCAATCTGTACTTCTTAATCCCTTCACTTTCTCCATCCAGTTTAAATTACTATCTTGAAGAGAAAGATGCATCCCTATGTTCAATGCACCCATTATTCACAATTGCCAATATATGGAAACATCAGAAAGAGTACACAGAGAGAATATGCCCTCTTTCATGATGTATCCTCACAATGTAATTAAATATGAATCATAAAAGAAATATGTCTAGAAAAATCACTGAATATTAAAAAATAAAGAACATAATTATAAATAAGCCATGATTCAAAAAGGAAATCAAAACTGAAATTTAAATGTATTTTGTCTCTTCCCGTAAGTGGTCTGAGGAGATCTCTGAAAATGGTCTGCTAGTCACTTGGCCCAGAAAACCCCACAAAATCATGCAAACCAGAAGTTTAAATCTTCTTGTCTATTTTAAAAACACTTGTGAAACTTCCCAGGCCATCATGTGTAGGCATATCTAGAAAGTCACCAAATAGCCAGAGGATATTACTTAAAAGAAGCAATGTGTGCCATTCTGCCATTGCAATGGTGGAGTTGGTAGATGAGCCCAGGTGAAAAAGTTGACCTAAAAAGAGTGCTGAGTTTTTTGATGCACATGCTTAAAAATGCAGAGAATAATGCTGAACTTCAGAGTTTAGATATAGATTCTATGGTCACTGAGAACATCCAGGTAAACAAAGTTCCAGAGATCTGGGACAGAATTTACCGAGCTCATGGGCATATTAACTCATATATGAGCTCTCTTTGCCACATGGAGATGACTCAGTGAAAAAGAGCATATTGTTCCTAAACCAGAAAAAGTACTTGCACAGGAGAAAAAGGTA
The DNA here is from genome assembly GCF_964339955.1 of Pipistrellus hanaki. NCBI lineage: Eukaryota > Metazoa > Chordata > Mammalia > Chiroptera > Vespertilionidae > Pipistrellus > Pipistrellus hanaki. The sequence continues at coordinate 15,199,800 of NC_140524.1, read as the reverse complement.
TCCCAGAAGAAACTGAAGAAACAAAACTTATGGCCTTGGAATAAAATCAACTTAGAATAAATACTGAGTAAAAAAAAAAATGTATTCAGGAAAAAACACACCAAACTTTTTCAGTTTGTAGAATGCTGCTAAAGCAGTAGTTAGAACAAAATTTATAGCACTAAATTCTGATATTAGAAATGCAAGGCCTAAAATTAAGGTCCATAACTTCACCTTCAAAAATAAAAATGAGCTGAGACCGGTTTGGCTCAATGGATAGAGCTTCGGCTTGGGGACTGAAGGGGCCCGGGTTCGATTCTGGTCAAGGGCATGTACCTGGGTTGCGGACATATTTCCAGTAGGGGTGTGCAAGAGGCAACTCTCTCTCATCGATGTTTCTAGCTCTCTATCTCTCTCCCTTCCTCTCTGTACAATATCAATAAAATATATTTTTTTAAAAATAAAAATGAGGAGCAAATTGAACCCAAAGTGAGTAGATGAAAGAAAACAGTAACAATCAAAACAAACAAAAACAATGAAATATAAAACAGAAAATCAGTAGAGACAATCAATAAAATAAAAAGCTAATTCTTAGAGAAGTATATATATATATATATATATATATATATATATATATATATATATATATATATACCTAAGTGACCCAATGACCAAACGACCAGTTGACTGGTTGACAGGTTGCTATGCTGCACACTGACCACAGGGGGTGGGGGAAGAAACTCAATGCAGGAGCTGCCCCCTGTTGGACAATGTGTTCCCACAACCAACCTTCCGTGACAGTCAACCTCCTCTGCTAGCTGTCCAACCTCTTGTGGTCCCTCCCCATGCCAGGCCAGCCCCCTGCTTGGCCCAATAGTTGGCCAGGCCGAGGGACCCCATCTGTGCACGAATTCATGCACTAGGCCTCTAGAATATTTTATAAACCTTTAAGAAGAATAAGAATGTTTGGCAGAGCTAAATAATAGACATCCTGATTTTACATACACACAAAAAAAAACTTGGGTAAGTTTTCTGATTGACTTTGGGGAAAATATATTTCTCATGCATGATTTAAAACCATCCAAACCATTAAAGAATATTTTTCAACATTAGATACAATGCCATTTGTGAAAAATGTATAATGACAAGCAGCATTTTATCAGCTGCCAGAATTTAACTTGTCTATTAGTATGAATACAGAGAGAAATTGTGATGACAGACATAGCTGCTTGGTAGATGATGGGAAATCTATCAGAGAAAAGGTTACCTGTGAGGTCTTCTCAGTACATCATGAATCATGATTTCAGAATGGATATTGGGAAATAAACAGGCTTTAGGGAATAGCACTAAAAGTAATTATCTTGACATTTTTATAAGATTTCACCAAAAGCTATAGAACAAAGATGGGAATCATAACTTGAGCTTGGATTAATTTAAGGCTGACAAAAGGCACATTATTTATTTTTATTTCCTAATAGTTTAAAGTCAAAAGGAAACATTTGAGACAAAACCAGATCTAGGATGTATTACCAATTCTCAGTGAACCAGGATCTTCTTTTCTTTGTCAACACTCAACACCGCTCAATGTATGAAGCAGGTGCTTTGAGGAGAGCACAGTGCAAGGGACCACATTTGAACCTATATTTCTAATTAAGGAAAATGACTTCATTTTTGTTAGATAATGGTATAAGGAACAACTTTTTTATGTTAATGTAAAGGTCTAACCCTAGCCAGTTTTGCTCAGTGGATAGAGTATTGGCCTGCTGACTTAAGGGTCCTGAGTATGATTCAGGTCAAAGGCATACTAGTATACCTTGGTTGCAGGCTCCTTTCCTACCCTGGCCCTGGTCAGGGCAAGTGCAGGAGACAATCAATTGATGTGTTTATATGACATCAATATTTCTCTCTGTCTTTCCCTCTCTCTTCCACTTCTCTCTAAATATCAATGAAAAAAAATATCCTTGGATAACTAACTTTTTGTCTACATTAGAGTGTTCTCCCTCATTTTCAAAATTTTATCTACTTCAAAATTTCCAATATTTATATCTCCCCATCCAAGTGAGATATAACAAAAAGCTAACAGTGTGTAAGTTTAAGCTGTACAATGTAGTGATTTAATACACTTATATACTGCAAAATGATCACCACAGTAAGGTTTAGTCAACACCTCCAGCACCTCATATAATTAACATTTGTGTGTGTGTGTGGTGAGAACATTTAAAATTTACTATCATAGTAACTTCAAGTACATATAATACAGTACTATTAACTAGAGTCACATGCTGTATATTTCATCCCTAGAACTTATCTTACAACCAAAAATTTTACCCTTGACCAACATCCCGATTCCCCTGTCCTTGAGCAACCACCATTCCACTCTCTGTTTCTATGAATTTGGCCATTTTAGTCTGCACATATAAGTGATACCTTACATTATATTTTTATCTTGCTAAGTTATTACTCTTAGCCCACCAGGTCCATCTGTGTTGTCACAAATGGCAGGATTTCCTTATTTCTCATTGCTGAACAATATTTTATTGTAGGTGAACATTTTGATTGTTTCCATATCTTGACTATTGTAAATAATGCTGCAATGAACATAGGAGTGCACGTATATCTTTGATATCCTATTTTAATTTCCTTTGCATATACTCAGATATGGGATTTCTGAATCATATAGTAGGTCTATTTTTAACTTTTTGAGGAACTTCCATTCTGTTTTTCATACCATATAATGGATGACTTGGTAAGACAACAATTCTACCCAAGTTGACTAATTAATTCCATGAAAGCTCAATCACAATAGTAACAGAATGTCTTGAAGAAACTGACACTTTGATTTTAAAATTTATATTTAAAGGTAAAAGACCAAGAACAGCTAAACAATCTTAAAAAGAATGAAATTAGTAAACTTACACTCTCTGGTTGTAGATTTATTATAAAGCTATTCTAGTGTGATATTGGGATAAGGAAATAAATATGCATCAATGGACCTGGAGAGATATCCCAGAAAGAAGCTCATGTGTATGCAGTCAATGTTCAACAAAGGCACAGAGGCATTTGAATGCAGAAAGAAAGCTTTCACAACACATTTGGCAGGAATTTTACTTATGTTTTTATCCACATGGGGCCAGTTTATTGAAGTAAAATAGCTCTCTCTGCATACATGTATTTTTGCATATTTATCCATAAAGAAAATACAAAAACATACACATACACACATACTTATATATACAGGGAAGCAAGAATCCAGAAAGAAGAGTTTGAGCCAGCCATTTCTCTTTTAATTGTATCTCCTGGATATTCTGTCAGATGTATATTCTCTGGCACATGTTTCATATTTTATTAGTACACCAACATTTCCTTTCTCTGAAAAGTCTTTGCATATTAATTTCAGCATTACAGTTGACCCTAAACAACATGGGTTTGAACTGTGTGGGTTCACTTATACAAGGATTTTTTTCAACAAAAACAGGGTATCGCCCCAAATAGTGTACACGTTTTAACAGCTGATATCTCAACTTTGAAAATGAAATGTATTTTAATAAACATTGCCTTTATAATTATTCACAGTGTGTATATACATTTTTAGGGACACTCTATATATAATTGCCCCTACCTATCCCTGAGTTTTGTATCTATGAATCCAAACAATTATAGATTGAAAACAGTATTTTATTTTTTAAAATTAATCATCAACCAAGGATATGTGTTTTGTTTTATTTTGTTTTGTTTTGTTTTATTTTGTTTTTTTTGCTTTTAGTGGGAGAAGAAGGAGGAGAGAGGGATGGATAAATTGAGAGAGAAGAGAAAGAGAGAGAGAGAGAGAGAGAGAGAGAGAGAGAGAGAGAGAGAGAGAGAGAGAGAGAGAGAGAGAATCAGTTGCCTCCCATATGCACCCCAACTGGGAATCAAACCCACAACATTGAGAGAAAAACATTAATCACCTGTCTCCTTCACACTCCCTACTGGGGATGTGGCTGCAACCAAGGTAAATGCCCTTGACTAAAATCAAACCTGGGACCCTTCAGTCCACAGGCTGACAATTTATCTACTGAGACAAACTGTTTAGGGCAAGTTTTAGTCTTTTTAAAATTAATTTAAAAAAATATTTTTTTTTGATATCTGAGAGGAAAGGAGAAGGAAAGAGAGATAGAAACATCAATGATGAGAGAGAATCATTGCTTGGCTGCCTCCTTCACTTCCCCTACTGCATGCCTAATTGATGCCTAAATGCTCTCCTGCCAGCCTGATTGTCCCCAACTGCCCTCCCTTGCTGGCCTGGTCAACCGAAGGCTTTTATTAGTATAGATATGACTCTTCACACAAAAATTCAATAACCCTGTTTTGCAATAAAGGCTTGATGATTGAATTATTGGGGCCAAGACTTTCTTTGAATAGTGGAGAGAATAATTATTTTGTCTTTAAGTTGCCCAGAAATTAAAATGAGATAATGACTTAGAAAAGTATAAAAGCATCATATAAAGACAACTGTCTTTTTCATGTACTGAAAAGATAATAAAGTGGTAAAATGAAAAACACTATTTTAATTCTCCCCTTCCTGCCTTTACAGCCTTTATTTAAACTGTGAAATTTATAAAAAAAAATTCACTCCGATTTTCATTTCTTTACATTCAATATTATTTTGTATTCGTTTCAGGTTTTATATTAGTTACAGAATAGTGGTTAGACAATCATATACTTTACAAAGAGTTTCTCAATATTTCCAGTACCCACAGGCTCATGTCTCAGCAGCAGGCCCCCTGCCGAGCAGTGGTGACCATTATAGATTCCTGGCCTAATTTGCATACCCCTTTCTTATTATATAGCATATATCTATCTATCTATTTAAAGGAAACCAAAAGTTTGACCTTTTAGGATATTGATTATAAGCTATTTATTAAGAAAAGAATCAGGAATAACCTTTGACCCTTTCCCTTTCCTGTCTAAGAGATTCAGAGGGAAAGGCCAACTCCAGGAAGGAAATCTTAGGATGCTGGCATTAGTCAGAATCAAATTAAGTACTGTAAATAGGAAGATGCCAAGTAGGGCCCGTTTAAAAGATCATCCCTTGTGTCTTATTGTTTTCTGTATAGCTTAGTAAAAATTTCTTTGCTATGTGTGTTCTGCTTTGTTGTAGGCTAATTCCAGCAGGTCATAAATGCAAGAAGTTCATCAAAAGGTTGATGAACCTAGGGGCTTCAGCAGGACTGAATCATATTACCTACTTCTGGAATAGCTGAAAGCATTTCTCCAAATCTGAAGATCTGCATATATTATTGCCTGCTGCCAGACATCTGAGGGCAGTTCCCCCAACCTGATAATCTTACTGTTTCCAAAACCTTACCTTTGATATGTATATCTGCTTTGCAATAGGGAAAAATCCTATCTAATAAAGAGGGAATATGCTAAATGACTGCCACACCTTCAAAGATGGTGGCACCCACAGCCACAAGATGGTGGCACCCAGTCCTCTCAGCCTCTCAGGAGAGTCCATCTGCTCAGCGTGCCTTCCTCCCGAGTCCCCCAGTCAACTCAGCCCCCCAGCCGCCCAGGGTAGGCCCAAGGTGCAGGCAAGCCTTGGATGTTGGCTGCCCAGCTATCCAGGGTGGGCCTGAGGCTCAGGCAAGCCTGGGATGGCAGCTGTCCAGCTGCCTAAGGCTGGCCCAATGTGCAGGCAAACCTCGGATGGCAACTGCCCAGCTGCCCAGGGTTGCCTGGGCTCAGGTAACCAGAGCCATCCAAGGCTTGTGCTGCCGGTAGTGGCAGCAGCAGTTGTGTTGGGGGCATCACCTTCCAATGATGGCTGGGTCACCTCCCACCTCTTAGGGCCCCTAAACTGTGAGAGGGAGCAGGCTGGGTTGAGGGTCCCTCCCTCCTGGGCCTCTAGTATTCATATAAATCAGGTGCTCTTCCATAACATACCCCTGCATTTTGCTTTTTCTTTTTAGCAAGTAAAACAACTCTTATTTTTTCTTGATGCAATATTTACTTGAAAGTCTTTCTCTGTCACTATACTGTATTCTTCAAGAGTGTATGGTTTTGTCTATAAAGGGTCAATGCTGCCTACAGTAAATTAATGACACACTTTCTGAAAATAACCTGAATGTTGTTTGTGAATGGCAGCTCTGCTACAAGTATCAATATTTATATTTACCCCAGTTTACCAGTACTTTACATTACACTGGGCTAGTATCTGAATGGGTTAATAATGCAATCTATTTAGTATTTAATAGGCTCTGGGTTTAATAGTCACAAGAAGCTTTTTTGTTATTATTAGCCCCACTATTTTATATCAATTATTAGCTCTAAAGAATTCTTATAAAATATACACTGAGTGGCCAGATTATTATGATCTCTGAAAGTATAATAATCTGGCCTCTCTCTCTCTCTCTCTCTCTCTCTCTCTCTCTCTCTCTCTATATATATATATATATATATATATATATACATATACATATATATATATATATATATATATATATATATATATATATATACTGGGCCTCATATATATATATATATATATATATATATATATATATATATGAGGCCCAGTGCATGAATTCGTGCATGGGTTGGGTCCGGCCAGTTTGGACATTTTCATATTAGCCTTTTATTATATAAGATACACACTGAGTGGCCAGATTATTATGTCTTGAGAGATCATAATAATCTGCCCAGTCAGTGTATTTCCTGGCTAAAACACATAAGTATAAACATTTTTTTCCACTTTATCTTCTACTAATTAGAGCAAAATCTCTACCTACCTCATTATACATGTAGATGACAGCAAATAAAGAAGATTTATGAAAGCATTTGGAAAGACATATGTTTGGAAAGTCTCCCAAGGCATAATTTAAATAGAAATGAGAAAAAAATAAATGAAAGTCATATTAGTAAGTATAAAATGCATGCTGCTTAAATTTCACATCAAGGTGCCCTTTATCACAAATAAAAAATATTAAAATGTTGAAATTTCTCACTATTTTTGTGCAGATAAAACAAGTACATGCAAAAATAATAGATACTACACTTAGCTCACTTTATTTTTTAAAATATTTTATTGACTTTTTACAGAGAGGAAGAGAGAGGGATAGAGAGAAACATCGATGAGAGAGAATCATCGATCAGCTGCCTCTTGCACACCCCCTTACTGGGGATCTGCCCGCAACCAAGGTACATGCCCTTGACCGGAATTGAACCTGGGACCTTTCAGTCCACAGGCCGACACTCTATCCACTCAGCCAAACCAGTCTCGGTTACACTTAGCTCACTTTAGCAACTCAATGAGAAAAGTTATTTTTACTGTTGATGGTTTTATTATTATTTGAACCTAATCAGGCAGACATTATTCAAAATAAAAAATTGTTTATATGATTTCTGGATTTGCTAACATCTTGTGTATCCTTCACATTGATGCAGGTAAAGTTCAGTAGTTACTGATTGTTAACTGTGTGCTAACCACTCTTCCAACCACTTGGGATTAAAAGAAAAATTAGTTATTGTTCCAAAGTAAGTCCCAGTCAATTGGGAAAGTTGGTCATATGAAACGGATTATTTTGAAACAGATATATGTGTATATAGATAGCTGTGCTATGAGAGCAGAGATGACTATCACTAAATATGTACAAAGAGGCTTCTTAGATGTGGTGATGTGCATACTACATCTTCAGAGATGAAGAGACATTATCCAGGTGCAAAGAAATTCCAGGTAGATGGAATAGCAAGAGCAAAAGCATAAAGGCCCAATGCAATTTAATACATTTTAGAACTTAAAAAGGAAAACACTGAAGTAAATGTGGGATAGGGTGCAAATTGTACACACGTCCACACACATAGACCCCCACTATCCACACTTATTCCTGTGTTTTCCTTTATAATTACAGTACTCATATATGTTAAATAAATGAATACCAAGAACACTTTTGTACAACAACATGCATAATGTAAGTGAAATGGACAAATTCCTATAAAGATGCAAAGTAGCAAACCTGAGGAAATTGATAGATTATTTGAATATACTTTATTTTTAAAGAATACTATTGATTTTTAGAGAGAAGGGGAGGATAGAGGGAGACAGAGAGAAACATTGATGTGACTATATAATATCAATCAGTTGCCTCCTGCATCCGCCCTACCAGGGATGAAGCCTGCAACTCGGGCATATGTACTTGACTGGGAATTGAACCAGCGACCTTTTGGTGCATGGAACAATGACCAACTAACTGAGCCACACTGACCAGGGCTTAATAGACTTTTAATCATATACATGTTTGTACACCCTAGCTCCACAGGCACTCTGTGAATGTCCATGCTTTAACACAGGAGCTACTGTCACAGTAAACATGTCTATACCCTGTACCCCTGAATTGTGCTTACTCTTCAGACTCTACCTCCATTGCCACTCCATAAACACTTGGCTTAGGTGCTTGAGTCACCACCACAGCATGATCACCAGTATCACAAATGAAGCCACTGTCACTACATGAACGCCTTCATGCTGAACCCAGGAACTATGACTACTCCACAAGGACCTGTGTTTCACACACCATTAACAATGGTGTAGTGAAGGGATCTGATCCCCATGCACTAGAAATGTTGACACCCTGAACTCTGGAGCCACAGGCCCTCCATATATGCCTGTTCTCCAGACTCTGGTTCCATATGCCTTCCATGAGCACCTACATATAAGACACTGGTGCCACTGCCACCAAAAGCAAAACATGAGCTGGACCAGGTGCCAAGAAATATCTCCTCAGCCACAACTTCTCCCACAGGGGAAAAAGAGAACAGAATGATAGCAGCCTTTAATATAGAAAATCACAACAGCCCACACTGCCCCTGCAGGCACCAGTAACCTTGGTGGCAGAGGCCCTGTGCAGTCTTCACCATGCTAGCCTCAGCTGATGAAGCTGCATGGCAACTATGCTGCTATCTTTTCCCTAGAATCACAACTGCCACATACTACTGAGCAGACTACTCAAATTCACTTACAGGTAAAGACATTTTCTCATCAAAACAAGTCTGTAAAGTCTGTTAAAATGTCTATACTTTCCAAAGCAATATAAAGATTCCCTGCAATCTCTAATGAAATTCCACTAGCATTTTCAGAAAAATAGAAAAATCAATTCTAAAATTCCCATGAGCTACAAAGACCTAAACAACCAGAGCAACCTTAAATAAAAACAAAGCTGAAGTCATTACTTTCTGATTTTTAATCTGTATACTTTGAAGGCTAAGGGACTGTTCAACGTCTGACCAGCCAGTAGGTATGATACACATTAACCACCAGGGGGCAGACACTCACCGCAGGAGCTGCTGAGCTGCAGTGTTAGAACATAAAGTATTCTAGATGATGTTTCTCTTTTCCTTCACTCTTATAATTCCTTCTAGTGAGTCTATTCTATTAATGATATACTATATTCCACTTTTATTTTTGTATTGGTTACCCTTATCCTATAAAGAACTAGATTTGTGTTTATTTTTATTATGTGTCTCCAGCTTATAAAATACCTATGTCTTGATCCAAACAAAACTTTAGTTCTTCCAGTAATATTTTCCTTCCCCTCCTCCTTTCCTATTGAACTCACCATATCAAAGACTTCCCCCATTGATTGATAATATATTTTTTTATGTTTTCATCTTGATCTATATTTTTCCTTTAATTCCTTTTATCTTCCTCAGCACCCTCCTCTTCATCATTTTTCTTTATTATTTACTCTATTCTGACACTGCTAGTGTCCAGGGGCATGTGTACAATAGAAATAATAACGAACATTCAACTCCCCTACTTGCCCCCTCTTCTCTCCTCCCATAATATACAAATGTTATAGGTTACATCAGTCATTATTGCTATTAGCATGTAAGATTGGGTTCCAGTACTTTCCATGAGCTTAGCCATATGCCCTCTGTGAAATCCGATAACTCAAATTTCACCTTCTCTGGGAAGCTTACCATATATCATTAATTGTAATCCTAACAGAAATTAATTTATAAATTAAAATGCAAGTCAATATGCAAGGCTAGCAGTGTGAGAAAAATAATTTATTTTTAAATTACATTGTAAAATAAAAATAAATGAAAATACTTCAGAACAAAATCTAATATTGCTTCAGAAGACAACCTATATTAAATATCATGAAAGTCAATTAATAGCAATAATGAGGACAATGAAATTAGTATTTTTATATTTGCAAGCAATTGAGATATATGTTTTTAACTATTCATAGTTATGATTATAATTGAATTGAATAGATGAAACAGATTAATTTTAACTGAAAATAATAGAATAATAGAAGGAAGGAGAGATTATAGGTGCGACCCATTCATAATAAATATTATTTGTTATTTGGCAGATATAATGAAAGTAAGGCTAAATGTATTTTTTCAGGGGCAGTTTTAAGAAATTGAATCTGAAACAATGAACATTATACAAATCTCCATTTCATATTCAAGATATTTTCAAAATGAAATTTTTATACTAAATCTTTAAAACCTAGCACCTCATCTAAAAGAAAATATCTATTATATTAGCAACAAATAACTGAGAATGAATTTACTGAGTTTTGAATAATACTATTTAATAAGCTTCTTGTGTTACAGTTAAACATAGTAGTTTGAAATTTTAACAATTAAGCTTTGTTTTGTTTCATATTAAAAATGTGTGATTCCTCAATCCAATTCAAACAAATTATTTTCCAGAATGATTATTTTGCCATGAATACAATGAATGCTTACTTAACCATCCTTAGCCTGTTAACCAAGCGGGACGTATGAATACGTCAAATGTAAACGATATCGGGTACTGGTAGGACATATGAATACGTCCTTGAAGTATATGTTGCGCCCTGAAATGGGCGGGACATATATTTCCGAACAACAAAGGTATTAGTCATCCATACATGTCTCGACATGAATTTAAGACACGGTGGGAATCAGTATAATTTCGCTATTGCGAGTGGTGGATGTGTTCTGTGTGAGCAGTGACGGGTACGTACTTACACTTACCTACCTATTTTCATATTATATATTATTTACTTATATTTTTTATATATCTCCAACCTTTATATAATAGAAAAACATAAAATTGATCCAATCATCAATAATTTGTCAGAAAAGTTTAAAAGTTTTTATGTATGTGAACGAGAAATATGCGTAGATGAATCTCTTTTATTATGGAAAGGGAATTTATTTTGGAAACAATATATATCTACAAAAAGAGCTAGATTTGGAATGAAGTTGTTTATTTTGAGTGAAAGTCAATCTGGATATGTACAAAATATAATTTTATACACAGGCAAGGACACAAATTATGGTTCGAATTACCCACAAGAAAAACAATCAACAAGAATTGTTTTGGAGTTAACACATGACTTACTGAATAAAGGGTATAGGATTTACTTAGATAATTTCTATACGTCAATTCATTTGGCTGAACTCTTGTGTCAAAACAATACAGACATTGTTGGAACAATGAGGATAAACAGAGTCGGAATCCCCAGTGAAATAAAAACAAAAAAATTACAGAAAAATGAACATATAGTAAGAATCAAAGACAAACTTATGGTTTTAAAATGGAAGGATAAAAAAGACGTATTGATGCTCAGTTCTATTCATAATGACAAAAAGACAATGATTGAAAAGAGAGGAAGAAGGCAAGAAAAACCGAATGTTGTCCTGGATTATAACAAGAATATGGGTGGCGTTGATTTAGGAGATGGAGTTATGGTGGCCTACACGGCTGCCCGTAATAGAGTAAAAAAATTAAAAATTTTTTTCTACAATTAATTGATATGTGCTGCTTCAATGCATATATTATATATAAAAAAAGATAAAGGTCATTGGGATCGATTATACTTTTTGATAGAGTGTGTAGAGAAATTGGTAGATAACAACATAGTGAAAACCCACCCAAAGACATCAACAAGCAGCTCTACATCTAAACCATCAAGCTTAGTTGAAAGGCATTTTCCAGAACAAATGAAAAGCAATATAGGAAAAACTAAATTCAGGAAATGCCAACTTTGCTACAAAAAAGGTGTTAGGAAAGAATCTACATATTGGTGTCTGGATTGTAAGGTAGCACCATGTATCAACAATTGTTTTAAAATATATCACACGGAAGTTGAGTTTTGAATTTTTACATCTATATTTCAATTTTTTAAACCCAATATTTCTATTTATTTGTGTGCTTTTGTTTATTGTTCTGTAATTGTTAACTTTTTTATATTTTTTATTGTGTATAGAAATAAAATATATATTTTTTGTAATCTTTATAATTATAAAATTTATAATTTTTTAATTTGATGTTTCCATTTTTTTGTTGGTATTCTTTTCTATTTGTTTGTAATTTTGTATTTTTCTTTGTGCTTTATATATAAATAAACAAAAATATATATTTCATTTATTTTAATTAAGTATAAATAAAAAAAATAATAATATAAAATTACGTCCACTGGGCGTGACATACTGACACGTCCTAGTGAAAGAGTATGCGCCCGTTGTACATTGCGTAATTAAAAAGGGAACTCCCCGGTTAACAGGTTAGTGATTATATCTTTGTGAATATAGTTAAATAAGATAAAAGTAATGATGGTTGATATACTTTATTTTGTGCCTTTTATATGCAAGGCACTAAACAAAGTGAACCATTTTCATGCATCCTGTTTAGTAGTAATGTAGTAATTGTATGCCTTTTGGGAATAATGATTCTATTTATATATGCAAAATATGGGGTTCACTGCACTCTCCTCAGAGGACTGACTTTGGGATCCAAACTGTAGAATCTGATATTTTGTTTGAGAAAACCTCCCAATAGGACATGCTCACTCACATCTCACTAGATGGTAGTATGACCCTGAAGCCCATGACCTGAACACAATGCTGATTTCCAAGATCTTTTCTGGAATACTCATGGGTTACAGAAAAATCATATATTATGTCATATATAAAATATAACTGTAAGTGATAAAATATCTAAATGTAAGAACTAATACTGTAAAATTAGACGAACACACAAATATAAACCTTTTGGGCTTTGCATTGGATAGCAATTTTTTAGATCTGACACAAAAAGCAGAAACATCCAAGGTAAAATAGATTATACATCATTAAAATTAAAAACTTTTGTGCATCAAAAGGGACTATTGAGGAAGTTAAAATACAACTTACAGAATGGAAAAAGTATAGCAGATCGCATATATGTTAAGGTTCTAATGCACAGAATTGATTTTAAAAAAACAACACAAACACACACCTTAAAATTCAACAATAAAAAGGCTAATTACTCAATTCAAAAATTTCCAAAATATATGAATAGATATTGCTTAAAAGAAGATATATAAACAGATAACAAGCATATGAAATATTCAACCTCATCAGTCATTAGGAAAATACAAGTCAATATCATCTCACGTTCACTAGCGTAGCTATATATTTTTTAAATATTAGAAAGCAACAAATGTTGGCGAATATATGGAGAAATGGAGCATTCATACATTGAAGGTGGGAAAGTAAAATGAAACATCCACTCTGGAAAACAGTTTGGCAGCTCCTCACAATGTGAACATAAAGTTACCATAAGACCCAGTAATTCAATTTCTACATATATACTTAAGAGAATTGAAAACATATTTCCACACAAAATATTTTTTTCACAAATGTTTACAGAATTTTTACTAATACGCAAATTTCTATCAGATGATGAATAAACAAAATGTGATACATAGATATAATGGAATATTATTCAGCCATGAAAAGAAATGAAGTAATGAAGTACCAATACATATTAATTACAGTGAAGATTAACCTTGAAGATATTATGCCAGGTAACAGAATCTAGATCCCCTCCCCCCCCAAAAAAGAGAAAATAATAAATAAATAAATAAATAAAATAATATACCATATTTTGTATGACTCTGTTACATGAAATTTTTAGAATAAGATAATATAAAGAAAGAGAAAAGAGATTACTAGTTGCCTAGAGCTGGGTGAGATGCAAAGACAGGGGATAGCAACTAAAGAGTATGCAGTTTCTTTTTCGTTGATAAAATTGTGAAATTAGATGTTTGTGATAGTTACATAACCTTATGAATATAAAACATATTGAACCATGCACTTTGAAATAGTGAAATCATGGTATATGAATTATAACTCATTAAAAAGAAAGGTAAAGTAAATGCATTCCCAGATTTTTTTTAAAAAAACTGAGAAAATGTGTTTCTACAATAGAAAATCTACCTACAACAAACATTAAGGGAACTTCTTCTGTCTAAATGTAAGTGACTCACTTGAAAGCAAGATGATCTTTACAATCCAGAGTAAGTAACACAAATAACTGTTAAAGTAATTATACAGAGTTACTCCTTAATACCTTTGTTCACTCTTTCCCTTTTCTGTGACACTAATGTTATACATATTATTTTTATTAATTTAAACCTCACGATTATTTTTATTTATACAATACTAGAGGCCTGGTGCATGGATTCATGCACATTGAAAGGAAATTAATTATTATAAAGTGGCTGGTGGGGTGGGACTGGATGAAACAGGCAAACACACCCTGGAGCCAACTTTCTGAGTTCCCTTCCTGGCTGACTGCACCTGGGGAGTGCCGAAACTCAAAGGGCATCTTTGGAGTGAGCAGGGTCCTTCTTTCAGGTGAGTCCCTAGGCCTGGCCTGTGGGGATGGGCCAAAATAGGCAGTCCAACATCCCCCAAGGGGTCCCAGAGTGTGAGAGGGCACTCTGAAAAATCACTGTCATTCAGCATCTCCTGCAATGAGTGTCTGCCCCCAGGTGGTCAATGTGCATCATAGCTATAGGCCAGCTGGTTGGCTGGTCACTTAGTCTTTTATATATATACTAGTGGCCCAGAGGGGTGTGTACCTCAGCCCAGCCTGTACTCTCTTCAATCTGGGACCTCTTGGAGGAAGTGCAGGATTGGGCCTAAACTGGCAGTTGGACATTCCTCTCACAATCTGGTACTGCTGGCTCCTAATGGCTTGCGTGCCTGCTTGCCTGATTGCCCCTAACCACTTCTGCCTGTCAGCCTGATCACCCCCTAACTGCTCTCCTACCAGCCTGATTGACTCCTAACTGCTCCCCTACTGACCCATCGCCCCCAACTGTCCTTCCCTGCCAGCCCTATCGCCCCCAACTGCCCTCCCCTGCCATGACCTGCTTTCTCCGCTGAGACCACACCCCCACCTTACACAGAATGCCAGGATCCCCAGGCCTCAAAGCATGAAGTGAATGCTGGGCCCCACCTTCTCTGTGCATATGGCCATCTTGTGGTAGCTATCTTATGGTGACATAGTGAGTGAAGGCCACCTAGGCTTTTATTAATACTAGAGGCCCAGTGCACAAAATTCGTGCATAGGGGTGGGGGGAGGGTGTCCCTCAACCCAGCTTGCACCCTTCTTCAATCTGGGACTCCTCGTGGGATGTCTAAATGGGCAGTCAGACATCTCTCTCATAATCCAGGACTGCTGGCTCCCAACTGCTCGCCTGCCTGCCTTCCTAATTGCCCTACCAGCTTTTTCCTGCCAGCCTGATCACCCCATAACCACTCCCATGACAGCCTGATTGATGTCTAACTGCTCCTTTGCCAGCCTGCTTGCCCCCAACTTCCCTCCTCTGCTGGCCTGATCATCCCTAACTGCCTTCCCCTGCAGGGTTGATTGCCTCCAACTGCCCTCCCTTGCAGTCCTGGTCCCTCTCAACTACCCTCCCCTGCTGGCCATCTTGTGGTGGCCATCTTGTGTCCACATGGGGGCAGGATCCTTGACCACATGGGGGCAGCCATCTTCTGTGTTGGAGTGATGGTCAATCTGCATATTACTCTTTTATTAGATGGGATAGAGGCCTGGTGCATGGGTGGGGGCCAGCTGGTTTTCCCTGAAGGTTGTCCTGGATCAGGGTGGGGATTCTCTTGGGGCATGGGGAAGCCTGAGTGAGGGGCCTGTGGTGGTTTGCAGACCAGCCACGTCCCCTGGTGACCCAAGCAAAGGCCCTGGTATCTGGAATTTATTTACCTTCTATAATTGAAACTTTGTAGCCTTGAGTGGAGGCTTATGCTGGCAAGGGCAGGTGGAAAGCTTGGCTTCTTCCATTGCCGGGGAAACCCATGCCTCCCTCCTGCTCTCTGTGGCTGTAGCCCTCTTAGTTAGGTTTATTTACATACTTGCTCTGATTGCCTGATGAGTGTGGCTGGTGAGCGTGGCTGGTGGGTGTAGTGGAGGTATGGTCAATTTGCATATTACTCTTTTATTAGGTAGAATGCTGGCTTAATAGGGACATGGCCCATCTCAGTGAAATTTGCTGGTTTTGTGTTCTCTACTCACTGTAGGCAGAATTTTCAACCAAAAGCACCTTTTGAGGATTATGAAGCAGATATGTTGGCATGATGCCGATTCTGAGAGCAGGTAAATGGCAGTTACTTCTAAGGGCAGAAGTATGGAGTTAGAAGCATGTCGGATTTGTATGAATGCCATCCCTTCTGGCACCCACAGATATTTTATAGTCTTAATAAGTAACATGGCTAAAGATTCTCTACACAAAAGTCACTGATTTTCAATAATATTTCATGTAATTTTGTGCTATTAGAATTGTTTCACTTCTCCATGAGAGAATTTTTTTTTTTTTTTTGATTTTGTGGCAATCTACCCTCTGGAC
The DNA here is from genome assembly GCF_964339955.1 of Pipistrellus hanaki. Lineage (NCBI taxonomy): Eukaryota > Metazoa > Chordata > Mammalia > Chiroptera > Vespertilionidae > Pipistrellus > Pipistrellus hanaki. Next base: position 15,183,145 of record NC_140524.1, on the reverse strand, counting down.
ATATTTAAATCCTTCCTTTTGTGTATTTAGGTATAACTTTCCACAGAGGCTGTACAAGTATTTGGAATCCTGGTAATCCCTATGGGCTTTATTTACACTTCCGGTGTGAATATGGAAGGCCTTACCTAGGGGAACTCTAGACCCTGTGCCAGTGCGTTTATACATCCCAAAAGTTCCACCAGATTTATAGGGTACATCAGAGCTCAGTATCCAGTTATAGTCAGTAAGTGAGGGGTATCTGTGTTCCTTTATTGCATTTACTCATTCAAAGTAATTAGATTCAGGCCTATAACTTGCCATAATTGAGGTCATGATTCCAATGGAAATCTGATGCACAGCTGGATCCAAATTTCAACACACTTCCAGTCAAGTAGGTAAGAGGCCAGTACACAACCAGTTGAAATGAAAGAAGATAATGCCAGAGATGGAGGTAAGAGTCACCTCTTTCCTCACTAATCAGGACACATGAGAATGAGGACCCTAGACTTTATATTGTGAAATGAAACCCTCATCTCTCTGTACTCAGTTGCCCAGCTCCACTTGGACAACATAATCAAGTGTTTTCTTATCTCATTCCTTTTAGGACACAGTAGACACAGGGCACGAATCATCAGTATAATGTTCCCTCATTCTTGTTGAAAAACATGGTACATCTTGCAGACCATGTGTTTGAGTTGCTGTGAGAAATGGATATCCTGGGGCCAATGTGGGAGGGACATGACCCATACCATCCAGGCATGGGAAAGGTACCACTAGAAGAATGAATACAGGTAAGAGAGAGTGATGGGGACCCTATACCAACAGATGGAAGAATAGCTGGGAGGAAAAAGGGCTTTTCACAAAGGAATTGGATGACTGGTGATGGGCTCTGATGGGCCAGTTTTCTTCTGATGCCTATTACATCTGCTCCAGGTTCCAAAAGTAACCTTGGAAACCTATGAGGTATGACAGAGCATTTCCATGGTGATGGCAGTAATTCTGAATCCCCATCTTCCCAGTTGATTTTCTAAGGTCACTAGTGAGAGTGGGATAAGAGGTGAAATAAGAATGAACATAGGAAACTTGCCAACCTTTGTCTTCTTGTGCTCCTACTGAGAGGGACAGGTCAGGGGTGAGAATGGGAGTTATGTGAGTTGAGGTAGGGGCTGAAGGTAGGTATTGTACCTTTTGTGGCCTGTGTTCTCATTTCTCATGACCAGTATGACAGCACCTTATCTTGATTTTTCACTCCTGATTTTTTTTTTTTTCATTTTCTTCCTTCCATTCCCGTAAGTCTCTTCTCTCAAACATTTTCTTCTGATGCAGGCTGCAGAGAAATATTTAAAAATTACTAAGCAGTTGCTGTGGTGTTCAAACCAGTCAGCTCAAGCTCCTGTCCTTAAAACCATCCTAACTGCAAATATTGTCAAAACAAGGAAACCTGTCATTTGTGTTCAATTAGGTGAGCTGTAGTTGCTTTGCTATCTCTACCAATAATAGTCACTGAATGTGTAGGACTGGATGATTTATAGAACAAATAACTTCCTGCCTTAGCCAAAAATGGGGACATATGAACTAACTCAGTGTTTTCAAGTAGAAAAATTGTTGAGAATCTAGCAATATTTAGTCACCAAACTACCTAGACTCCTTCCAACTGCAAGCAAAAATTGTGATTCTAAAGTGAAACATATGACTTATGTCAGTAATTATGAAGATATTAAAAGTACTCCATTCCAGATGAAAACATCTTAATGATCTTTGATGTTGATTAGAGAGCCACCACCTTTTAACATCGTCACCTGTGAGGTTTCACTTTAATAACAAAGGTACAAAAGAAACATATTGAATTGCTCTATAGTTGTTTAGTGGATTGTTATAATAACAATGCCCAATGAATCATGTGTCCCTGTGAGCATACCCTTTACAATGGGATGTTTTCTTTTCTTCCCTTCAGGGTTTGAATTTATTACTCTATGTAGTAATACTGGGCTGGGTTATAACTTGTTTCTATCAACAGTATGTTTCAGAGGTGGCATTGCTCATTTCCTTAGGTTAAGCCTGAAGATACTTTGTGGTTTCTGCCTTTGCACTGTTAGAATTTTAAGTTCACCATCCACTGAATAACTCAGGAAGGAACAACCAGTGAAGGAAAAAGGCCAGCCAGCCTAACTGGCCTGCTATTCCAGCCAGGACCAACTGAAAGGATATCTTAGATCACCCAAACTCATCTGACTGAGAGCCCAGTAGAAAAAACTCCCAATAAATATATGGAATCATAGGAAATAAGAAATGATTGTAGTTTAAGTCACTGAGATTCATGATGTCTTTTATTGCAGCCATAGGTTGAGTGATGGTCTTGGTATCCTGACTATTATTTAGTTCATTGCTTTAAGCAATTTATTTAATTGCTCCAAGCTTTATTCTTTGTCTACAAATGTGTGATAAAGATGTGTACTATCTTCTCAGGGTTTTCAGTTGATTAAATGAGATGCTTCATGTGTTTCTAACCAATTCACTATACTGTCACTATGGAACAAAGCCTAAAGGAAAAGAGATGCTGGAAATGATTATGTAAAATTGAAAATTTTATTATACCTAATTTAATTTTTATAAAAAATCTTAGAAAATACTTTGAAACTATTTAAAATATTTGCTAGACCAAGAGGGTCAAAAGTATGAATATCTAAAAGGATCTCAAAATCAATCAGAAAAATATATCATTGTATAAAACATTGGGAATAAGATCATGCTTCCATAGTATTCACTAGGCTACTTAATGTCATTGAGAGTTTAACCTGGAAGAAATATTTATTCTTTTACAAACTGTTTTCTAAGAATACAGTTAAATGCCAGGTTGTTTCATGTGCTAGGAATAAAGTAAAAACTAAACAGACTCAAAACAAGTGCTCATAACCTGGCTGGAATGACTCAGAAGTTGAGCATCGACCTATAGAACCAGGAGGTGAGGGTTTGATTCTGATCAGGGTATATGCCCAGATTGCAGGCTTGATACCCAGTGTGGGGCTTGCAGGAGGCAGCCAATCAATGATTCTCTCTCATCATTGATGTTTCTATCTCTCTCTTCTTCTCCCTTCCTCTATGAAATCAATAAAAACATATTAAATAAGTAAGTAAACAAGTGCTCATAAAACTGACATTTTTTTGAAGACAGATAGTAAAAATTAATAAGGAAAATATTTTGTACACACAGAAGTGATAAATGATATGAGGAAAATATAAGCCTTGAATTAAGGAGTGTTGTAAGGACAGGTGTTAAATTTTAGATGTCTTTAATTAGGTTGAGGAGTTTTACTTCTATTCCTAGGTTAAGATTTTATTTTTATCATGAAAGTGTTCAATTTTTATCAGCTAACTTAAATACATCCTTTAAAATGTTCATTTTTTCTCTTTTTTTAAAAAAATATTTTATTGATTTTACACAGAGAGGAATTGAGAGGGACAGAGAGTTAGAAACGTCAATGATAGAGAAACACCGACCAGCTGCCTCTTGCACACCCCTCACTGGGGATGTGCCCGCAACCAAGGTACATGCCCTTGACCGGAATCGAACCCGGGACCTTTCAGTCCGCAGGCCGACGCTCTACCGCTGAGCCAAACCGGTCCCGGCTTTTTCTCATTTTTTACAGAGCAATACATTGTTTGATTTTTGTATGTTAATCCAACCTTGCATTCCTGAGGTAAACTCCAACTGTCATGAAACATGAAAACCTTCATAAATTGCCATATGTGATAATGATAATATTTCCATAAATTTTTTTAATCTGTATTTAAGAGAAACATTGGTCTACAGCTCCCTTTTGTAATGATATATTTGCCTAATTTTTTAATTAGAGCGGTATAAGATTTATAAAATTATTTATGATGCATTTTTTATGATTATTGTGATTAACTGATTTCTTTAATGGATGTGAAGTTGTTCATGTTTAAACTTTTTCTTGGTCAGTTTTAGTTACCTGTAAATTTCAAGAATTTTCTTAATTACATTGAGTTTATTAAAATTAATGAAAATTTTAAGAGTAATCTCTAATTATACTTTTGATGTCTCTGTGATTGGTATTGATACCCATTCTTAAAATGTCTATGTAGCCGAAGCTGATTTGGCTCAGTGGTAGAGCGTCGGTCTGCGGACTGAAGGGTCCCAGGTTCGATTCCAGTCAAGGGCATGTACATTGATTGCAGGCACATCCCTGGTAGGGGGTATGCAAGAGGCGGCTGGTCGATGTTTCTCTCTCATCTACGTTTCTAGCTCTCTATCTCTCTCCCTTCCTCCCTGTAAAAAAATCAATAAAATATATTTTTAAACTGTCTGTGTATTCTCTTTATTTCTCTCTCCCTTCCCCCCATTCTCTCATTAATACTTGGTATTATTAATGGGCTTATTAGTCACCCATAGATCTTTTCTGAAGAGTCTGTTTATTCTTTTGTCCATATGTATTATTTTCATTGTTTGAGTTTTTGGTTGGTTTTTCTTTCAAGTATATACACAAACTTCTTAATTTTTATTTCCCAATTACAGTTTACATTCAATATTATTTTGTACTAGTTTCAGCTCTACAACATAAAGGCTAGACAATTATATATATTTTTTACAAAGTGTTCCCCCAATACTTCTAGTACCTACCCCACATCATACATAGTTATTACAATATTATTGCCTATATTTTCTATGCTGTACTTTATATCCTCATGACTGTTTTGTAACTACCAATCTTTACTTCTCAATCCCTTCACCTTTTTCACTCAGTCTTCCAACCCCCTTCCCTCTGACAACCATAAGTCTGTTCTTTGTATCTATGAATCTATTTCTGTTTTGTTTGTTAGTTTATGTGATTCTTCAGATTCCACATATAAATTAAATCACATGGTATTTGTCTTCCTCTGTCTCACTTATTTCACTTAGCACAATACCCTCTAGCTCCATCCATGCTATCACAAATGTAAAATTTTATTATTTTTTTATGGCTACAAGATATTGTCTGGTATATATTAATATCAGCATCACTTTTTTATTTACTTGTCAATTGATAGTCACTTGGGTTGCTTTCATATCTTGGCTGTAATATGGCAATGAACATAGTGGTGCATATATTCTTCCAAATTAGTGTTTCAGGTGTCTTCAGATATATACCCAGAAGTGGAATTGCTGGGTAATAAAACAGTTCCACTTTTTATTTTTTTGAGGAAACTCTATAGTGTTTTCCATAGTGGCTGTACCAATCATTCCCTCCAACAGTGAACAAGGGTCCCCTTTTCTTCACAAGATGTACCACACTCACACAAGCATACTTGCACATATACACCTAAAACCAGATACAAATATAGGGTATCCCAAAAATGTATACACATGTTTTGAATAATTATAAAGGTGGTATTTATTAAAACACATTTCATTTTCCAAATTTAGCTACCTGCTGTTACAGTGTGTGTATTTTTTGGGGGGATATCCTGTATACATGAACTCACAAATATAGACAAACAAAATAAATACAGTAGTTCCCAATGAAGTTTCTCACACATAAAAAACAAATTTCAAATTAAGCATGAGCATAAGGGCATACCAATCACTAAAAAACATACAATATCTAAAACACAGTGCAGAAAATAAAACATAGAAATGCATTGCTATGCACTGAAGTGTGGCCCCCCACCACCCAATTCATATGCTGAAACTCTAATTCCCAACACGATGGTATATGGAGATGGTGCTTTTGGGAGATAATTTAGTTTTAGAGGAGCTCAGGAGGGTGGGGCCTTCAGAATGAGATTACTATCAATTCTCTTTGTAAGAAGTGACATCAGTGAGCTTTCTCACTCACTCTCTATCCAAGTGCACACACCAAAGAAAGGCCATGTAAGCACACAGTGAGAGTCTGCATGATAAAGATTTCTCCAAAAACTAATAACACAGGCAGCTTGATCTTGAACTACTAGATTCCAAAACCGTGAAAAAATAAATTTCTGTTGTTTAAACCAAGCAATCTATGGTATTTTGTTATGGTAGCCTGAGGTGTTTTGTTATGGTAGCCATAAATTTTGTGATGGTAGCCTGAGGTATTTTGTTATGGTAGCCATAAATTCAGAAATACAATAATTCCAAATAAAAAATAGGAACAACTATGGAAGTGGCAAAAATTATACTTGAATTTATCAGAAAACAGAAAGGAACATCAAATTCAAATGAAGAAAATTCCCTCTAAACAAACTCAATTATTTAATAAACAGAAATAAATTATCAGGACAAATTCCAAATGAGTTAAATCACAATGTAATATATATTATAGGTAGTGAGGATCCAGTGCCCCAGAAAAAACTCAGTGAGCAGAAAGAAGGTAAGTGAACACCATGAGCAGGAGACTCAGGTTGTACACTGTCAAACATGTTAAGACGTAAAAACAAAGTATTTCCACCTTCTTTAAAAACCTAAATTCTCCCAACTTCTGGGGTAAGTGAGGCATGTACTTCTGGGAAATCAGCCACGAAACTGCACAAATAGATTATCCATAACACCCTGATATTATTAAAGGGAGATCACCTATGAATGGGTATAAAGATATTTGGCATTTCCCAAAACAGAAATATAAAAAATGGAACCTGCTTTCCAAGCACACATAGCTGTATAAATAGTGAAATAAGCCAGATAAGGGTGCTCAGTGGTTGAGAATCAACCAATGAACTAGGAGATCATGGTTAGATTCCCTGTCAGGGCATGTCTGGGTTGTGAGCTCCATCCCCAGTAGGGGGCATGCAGGAGACAGTCGATTAATCAATCAATGATCTTTTTCTCTCATTATTGATATTTTATTTCTCTCTCCCTCTCCTTTCCTCTCTAAAATGAATAAAAATATATTTTTTAAAAATAGTGAAATAAGCCATATAGAAAAAGAAAAATACTCTATGATTTAAATTGTAATGTGGAATCTAAAATATTGAAATCATAGAAATAGAGTACAGTGGTGGTAGCTGGGGCTGGGTGTGGAGAAAATGGGGAGATGTTGTCAAAGGGTACAAACTTCCCGTTATAACTGGAGATGTAATGTACAGAGTGGTGATTACAGTTAACAATATTGTATTATACACTTAAAAGTTGTTAATATAGTACATCTTTTTAAAAATTTTCTTTATTGATTAAGGTGTCACATATTTGTCCTCATCCCTCCATTCCCATCCTCAACCCCTCCCCACTCATGCCCCCACTTCCCTGTTGTCCTTGACCACTGTTTAGGCTCATATGTATGCATACAAGTCCTTTGGTTGATCTCTCCCTTTTATCCTCCCCCGCAACCTTAAGTCCAACAGTTTGATCCATGCCCCCTTGTCTCTGGGTCTGTTCTTATTCATCAATTTATGTTGTTCATCATTTCTAGATGAGTGAGATTATGACCTACTGGAAATATAAGAACCGAAATGAGACAAGCATAATGGTTATGGTGAAAGGCAAATGACTCAGTATGTAATGAGTTTCTTTCTGGGCCAACAGTTCTTTTGAGACCCAATTTCAATGTCAAACAGTTCCTTATGTGTATATGTCAGCAATGGTATTTCAGTTTTGGATGGTGGACAAATGGTGGTAATGCAGGTCCAGCCCTCTCTGGTTTGGTCCTGGGCAACCTGCAGTGATGCACAGTTGCTGACTGCTATTACGGCAAGGCGTCGTCAGCATCTTCCATCTCTGGACTGCTTCTCTTCTGTCTTCATGGTTGGAGTAGTCCTGTCAATTCCTCTCTGTTGCCGGAATTCACATGGTCTCGGAGTTGTTTTCTGAAAATATACAAACATATTCTCAACCAAAAGTTAATAAAGGAATTTTTCTATAAATTTGATTTGAGATCCTTTTTCATTGTCTGCCTTTTTTTTTTTTTTTGCCTTTTTTAAAAATCATAAGTGTTCTTATTACAAAAAGGCTATGTGAGTTGATGGATGTGTTAATTAACTTGGTTGTAGTAATCATTTTACAATGTATAATAAAGAATCACAATTCAAAGCTTAAAAAAACACATCCAACCCAGATATAGACATGTTTTATTTTTCAATCATACCTCAATAAAGCTGGCAAAAAAAAATAAAAATGTTCCCAAGAGGGAAATGGAATCTAGGGTTAAGCAATGGAGAAATCTGAGCGACAGGAGAGTATTTTGTGATCTCTAAAAGAAAAGTCTTACAAATTATGATTAGTCGATATGTGAAAAAAAGTTTAAGGGATTTGGCAATATAGAGAAAGATGTCTTAGCTGAAAAAGAAGGAGGGCTGTGTTCTTAATATAATGTTTTCCCCACTTTAGTCAAGCCTCATGTGGCAAAAATATATGAATTCTCAATGAACCTTAGTGGAAGTGTGCTACCAGGAGCCCACAAGTTCCTATGAATATTCTCTTAGAAGGCAAGAAATATTCCTTGAGGTAGGTGTCCCAGCACTGCAGATTGGGTGCTTTGGCTCCAAAAACTGCTTCTCTGTGTTTGTAGCCACAATACCATCCACAGTGCCACCACTTATACCCTACAAGTTGTACATTACTCTTCACAAAATTGTGCCGTTCATATTTTAGCCCACATGAATGGCACCTTCTTGTGAAAAGCACTGCACACTGAATGGGTAACTGTGGCAGCCCAATCCGATTACTCCCTCTCTTCGTTGTCATTCAGGCCTTCACAGGTTTCTGCCTTTGTATGTCGAGATAACTGTAGACCTATCAAAGAAAATGTTTATTTCTGAAAGTAGTTTGTTGAGTTTTTTTGTTCCCTATCTATAGTAGCATTTTCATTTAACTTTTCATATTTTCTATCTCTGTACCAAAACTCCTCATCTTCTTATGCAAGATGCCTATTTTTTCCACTAGATAATTAAATAGGTCAATCATTGTTATGGTAAAGTCCATATCTAATAGTTCCAATATCTGTACTAACTCTGAATCTGGTTTTATTTCTTTGTATTTTGGTACTAGATTTCCTTGTCTTCTTTTGTGTGTGTGTTAAATTTTGTATTTGATGCTGAACATTATGTATAGACTAGTAGAGGATGAGGTAAATGATATCTGTACCTGAAAATGAACCCACTACTTCTACTTATGTAATAGGGATAGTTAAGTAATTCTTGTCAGTTATTAACCTAGGATTGGGTCTATATTGCTATGGTAGTTAGCTTAAATGCAATCAGGCTTTAAAGTCTTCTAGCATGTTTTTGTTCTTAGGGTGATATCTAGATTTCAGAGGATTTTTCTCAGTGCTCCTGCTTTACACACTGATCTCTGACATCCATCAAATTTAAGCCACATAGGGATCTCTCTCCAGTCCCCTGCCTATTTCCTAGTGGGAGACTGATTTTGTTTGTTCCTTTGGTGGTTGCTAGGCCAGTACAGATACTTCATGCTCAGTCACTGGTAAGCCAAGCTCCACATCCCACTTCTTATTGGAGGCACTATCTTTCCTTAAAATAAAGCTACTTAATATAATAGATCTGTAAACTTTTATCTCAAATGTGTTCAAGAAAAATCCAGTTTGTTTTTTATCTGGCTTTCATTGTTCTATATACCAGGCAGAAGTAGACCTGGATGTATACTTTTTTAGTTGTTGTTTCTTTTTTTTTCTTACATTGACTTTGGAATAATTTTAGATTTATGCAAAAGGTATAAATCTAGTATAGAGAATTCTCATATAACTATCACCAGCTCCCGAAAAGGATACCATCACTGAGAAATTAACAATGACACAGTAACATCAATAATACTATAGACATTATTTGGAATTCATCACTTTTTTCACTAATTTCCTTTTTCTATTCCTCTTATCAGTAAAATGTCTTAGTTCTTTGTTATGCCCTTTATAGTTTGGCCTTTTTTAGAATTCCCTTAAATTGAGTTTTTCTGATTTAAAAAAAAAAGTTATACTAGGGTTCTTGAGTTTGGGGAAGCATACCATAGAGATGAAGTGCCTTTCTCATTGCATTATATTAGGTATATTCACTGGTAGTATTAACCTTTATGTCTTTGTTTAAGGTTGTATTTGTTTGCCAAATTTCTGTACTATAAAGTAACTGCTTTTCACTTTCCATATGGTATGTTTTAGAAATGTGTCACTAAGCCCAGTTCACACTCAAATAAGAAGCATTAAGCACCTCTTGTAGACAAGAATATCTCCACATATTATTTAGAATTCTTTTTTAAGGAAAGTTTGTACCTTCTCCCATATATGTTTACTTGCTCAATAATGTATATCAATATGGAATCATATATATTGATTTATTATTTAAGTTTTAACGAAATTCTATTGTTATTGATTTTGCTGGTCAAACATAAAAATTGGTAAGCTGTGGCAAATGGAAGTTCTATCAAATTGTGTCATTTATCATGTTCAATCCCTTTTTGGGTATACTTTTTAAATTTCTGGTATTTCAAACTGTTCAAGGCTAATCTTGGATTGAATCCCTTGCCCTAAAATCAACCATTTCTCTAAGGACTCCAGGTCCCTGTTATTAGAGAATGAGATATTAAAAAACAAGCTCTGGAGTATAATTGTGAGATAATATTTTCCTATCTTTACATTCTGAGAAATATTTTTCAGGGGCTATTTACCTGGACCACCTAACACTGGTACATTGTGTAAGAATATGCAAAGGGAAGATTTGTAGACATAAAGGATGCTATTAAAATGTTGTTTTAAGCTACCACTTCTCCTACCATCAATTTGTTTTGTTTTGTCCAAGAAAGGCTCAATGACAGTCAATCCAATGGCCTTATAAGTGTCTTGACACAACCTAAAAAGAAAGAAGAATAACATCTTGTTAAAATAAACATATGGGTTGGCCAAAATCAGGCTGCTAAGATGAAAAGAATGCATAGAAAGATGTTATATAATATGAAGGTCTATGATGGTCCACAAGAGAGCTAAAGTTATAGTCCATGAGAAACCAGAACCTAAAAGGTGGAGCAGCTTTATGGAAGAGTGTATTAAATAGCCATTTGGTGGAGTTCCATTTATGGCTTGCATTTATGTTATAAGGATAATACATTTAATTTTTTAGGAGTATCACCAGAAAAATCAATAGATAAAGTTTTCCTGATGAGTTACTCTACATTGTAATTATAGAAGTAAGAAAGCACACATACACATAAACACACACACAAGGTCAGAACAAGAAAAAATGTACTGAGGTAATCTATGAACTTTATGTGCTAATTATGTATAAATAGGGTCATCAGTTGTAAGAAATGTAATACTCTGCTGAGTGATGTTGAAAATATGGAGTTTATGCATGGGAGGGGGCAGACGGTATATATGAAATTCCTTTATCTTCCTCTTAATTTTGATGAGGACCTAAACCACTCTAAAAAATAAAATCTTTAAAAATTAAAAATAATAAAAATCTGCATACACTAAGAGCATATAGATAAAAATAATGTGCAGTAAAATTGAAATTTTGTGTATATATTTGGTCCTATGATTTTAACACATGTATAGATTTCATGAAATGTCACAACTATCAAGATAACAAATAGCTGCATCACCTTGGATGCATTCCTTGGGTTATCATTTTGTAGTTTCACATTCTTCCACTTCAAAACCCTGGAATAATTCATGTACTTTTCATTAACATAAGTTTATCTTTTGAAGAATATCATATAAATGGAATCATGGTGTATGTAATATTTCTTTTTTAAACAAATTTTTAAATGTTATAAATTTATGTAGAAAAAACCTAATAGAAATGTGTATATTTTACCAAATAAGTTTATTTTGTTAAATTTATGGGAGTGACATTGGTTAATATGATCATATAGGTTTTAGGTGTGTGTTTCTGTGTTATATGATCTGTACATTGCATTGTATTGCCCCACCCGAAGTCAAATCTTCTCCTATCACCATATATTAAGACATCTTTCATGCCCCACACCCTTACCTCTGTTCAGAAGTTTCAGTTTCATAACCCACATATAAGTGAAATCATGTGGTTCTTAGTTTTTTCGGACAGATTTATTCCACTTAGCACAATATTCTCTAGATCCAGTTATGTTGTCACAAATGGTAAGATTTCATTCTTTTTATGGCTTAATATTCCATTTTATATATGAATTTCCTCTTTATCCACTATATCGATAGGCACTTGGGTTGCTCCAAATAAAGTCGGCCACTTCAGGCAAGAGTTCAGAAATGACAGTCTCATTGTCCTACATTACTTTTCTTTGTGTAGAACTTCTGTGCCACAAAGCTGGATTTAACTATAAATCCTGTGGTTCACAACATGGGTTACACACTCCACAAGGGAGCAATTTGATTTTTAAGGATGAGTTAATAACAATGATTTTTTTTTTGCATTTCAAATAGTTCTAGAGGCCTCATATACAGCATATAAATATATATTGTGACATATATATGCATTTCAGTTCTCTATTATATGTTTTGAAACTTTATTTGGTATTTTTTCATATCACTTCACATTATTATTATTTTTTTTAACAATTTCTTAGTGAATTCTTCCTCAGTACTTCAACTACCCTTTTATTCTTTTATCTTTCTCTTTCATGGATGCCACATGAATAGAATTCACTTTTTAAATAATAAGAATTATATGTCACAGGGCAGGCATCAGATTTTAGGTGGGGCATGGCCAAAAAAGGTTGGGAATCACTGATTTACAGGGTGTGGAGAGTGTGATGTCAGTCTTTAAAGCCTAATGGCTGTACCACAGATCTGAGGTGGGTGATGGGAACCACCCCTGGCTATCTTATATAATAAAAGCCTAATTTGCTAAGTGCTCAACCATTGGACCATTCAACCAGTCGCTATGACATGCACTTGACCACCAGGGAGCAGATGCTCCAAGTGGTAGGTTAGCTTGCTGCTGAAATCTGCCTATTGGGACTGGGCAATATGGGGTGGGCATGCCCTGGAGCCCTCTTTCAGTCCCTCCCTGGCCGAACAACATCCTGTGGTCCCTCTCCAGCAGTCAGCCCCAATCTGCCCCTATCAGGACTGGGCAAGATGGCCCTGACCAGCCCTAATTAGGACTGGGCCAAACAGGCTGGGCACACCCTGGAGCCCTTTCTAGGTTCCTCCCAGCCCTGATCGTGCACTGGTAGGGTCCTTAGACCTGGCCTGCACCTTCTCACAATCCAGGACCCCTTGGGGGATGTTGGAGAACCAGTTTTGGCCCAATTCCCACAGGCCAGGCTAAAGGACCCCACCGATGCACAAATCCATGCGCCAGGCCTTTAGTAATGTCATAAAAGCCCAAAATACAGAAAAAGAAAAGCCAACACAATATTTCCTAATCATGTAAAGTTCTGAGAGGGAAGTTAATGTGCTTTTAGGGTGATAGATCCAGACTACCAAAGAGGAATTGAACTACTACTCACAATAGAGGTAAGGAAGAGTATGTCTAGAACATAGGAGATTCCTTAGGGTTTCTTTTACTATTACCATGCCCTGTGATTAAGGTCAGTGGAAACTACAACAATGCAATCAATACAGGCAAAGGTACTAATGGCCCAAACCCTTCAGGGAAGAAGGTTTGGGTCACCCTAAAATGTAAAGAACCATGACCAATTGATGTGCTCCCTGCAAACAAAGGAAATACAGAATGAATAGTAGAAGAAAGTGGTTATAAATAACAGCTGAAACCATGTAACCATTTACAAAAATGTAAAATTGTGATATTTCCTCCTTATTTTGTTATGAATATATTTGTGGATATTGTACAACAAATATGTTTGTTTTCTTCCATTTCTTATTCCTCAATCTTGTAAAGTAAGATGTACTAACTTTAATAATAAAATATTTTAAACTTTACATCATAGTATTTCAGTTACAGAATATCTAGGAGAAGAGTAAACATTAATCCTCTTCTGGGGAAGGATTTAGTGTATATTCAGTTGTATGGATGTTAGGCAAAGTTATGACCTTATTGTTATCTTTATTTGGAGGTTAAGTATAATTATGAAGATGCATATGGATTTCCAGTTGACAAGGGGTGAACTTGTGACAGCTATGTTTATGTATCAACTTGACTGGGCCATATTGTGATCAGATATTTGGTCTGGGTGAAGATTGGCCTCCTTAATGTTGGTGGACCTCAGCAAATCAGTTAAAGACCCAAATGGAATAGAAAGAGTCACTCTATTCTGAGTGCAAGATAGTCCATCCTGTCTGACTACCTTAAAGCTAAGACATTAGTTTTATCCTACCTTTATGGTTGACCTGAAACATTGACTCTTCCCAAGTCTCAAGCCTGCCAGCTTTCATACTGGAACTAACCATTGGTTCCCCTGGATCTCCAGCTTGCTCACCCTGCAGATCTGGGGACTTGACATCTTACTATTTAACAGTCTCTTTAATAATGTGAGCCATTTTTTTTAATAATAAATCAATATCAATCTATGTAGATAGCAGTGTGAGTATATATATATATATATATATATATATATATATATATATATATATAAAATAAAAGTGTAATATGCTATTTAGACTGGACATCCTTCCAGACAAAGCCAGGGCTGCGAGGGAAGCCGTGGCACCAGGCTTCTAATGTGTGTATATAATATATATCTACACTAGTAAGAGAGAAAGATGGAAATTGACCATACCACAGCAATGCCCACCAGCCAATCAGGAGTGAGTATGCAAATTAACCCACCAAAGATAGCAGGTTAATTTGCTTATGCAGGCTCCCAGTGGCGCCCGGGATAGGGCAGCCACTCCAGCACCAAGTGGCCTGTTCCTAGCTCTGAGTGGCTGGGGTCCAGAATGCCCTGGTTGCTCTGGGCCTACCCATGCAGCCTACCCAAGCGACCTGGGGCCTGAGGATGGTTGACAATACAGCCCATCTAACCCTGCCCCCCACTCTCCATAGATTCAAGCCCAAAAGCCCAAGAAAGGGTGACCCAGCAGACAAAGGCTCTTTGAGCTCCTTGGAAAGGAGCCATGGGTCAATGGAAGGGATCCAGGCAACCCTTCTTCCCACTTGCACTAATTAGACATTTTCCCAATGGCCACAGAGCACCGCTGAGATGGCAAATGCACTAGATTCATTTCTAAAGTGTTTACATAAGTTTGCATCTGTTTGTGACTCTTCAGGGAGGACAATAAGCACTTCAATAGCTTTCAGGGAACCAAAGGGAGTCCTTGAGGGACAGCTTGCAGCTGCATAACTTCATTCCCTCCTGGTACCCAGTTCGGCTCCCCACCTGCGAGGAGGAGGAGGCTGCAGGGGGCTGCCAGGCGCAATCCTGTCCGGCCACACTGGCTTCTCTTCCTCTCTGAGCAGGACACACAGATTTGGGGGATTCATACCTGTGGGCTAGCAGCACTCTGAGAAATGAACCCCACTTTGCACCTTTTAAGGACAGGCAGTAAATTCCTCAGCAACAGAGCAGAGTCCAGCAGTGCTCTGGACTGTCCCCGCGGCAGCCGGGCCCTCTGACTGTGGCTGGAGCAATGAGAAGCTGAGTGTGAGAGGACCCAGGAGTACACCCTGGAACCCCTTGGTTCTGCACAGTCAGAGGAACAGAAAGAGAAAGAAAACAACACAAGCCCAGCTCGCAGTCCAAGGGGCAGCCTGGGAAAGGCATGCTGTCTGCAGGGAACCTGGCCCGGCTCTGTTTGTCTGGCTCTGAAGCCATGACCAACCTGCTGTCGAAGGAAACACAACAATATAGCCTTACCTGGAATGGTGACCAGGCTGGGGGAGCGTTATCAGGGGCAGCTAAGTGCTGTGGGTTTGATCCCCGGTTGGGCACTTACCTAGGTGTGGGTTCATTCCCAGTTGGGGCACCTTTCTCTCCTCTGCAGCTGATGGGGGAGCTGGCTGGCCAGGCCCTCAGGTCCCTGCTGAGCAATGGGGTTAAATCCATATTCAGGAGGTGAGGGCACTGGGTACCTGTGGCTCAGGCCCCCAGATACATTGACCGTACGCACCCACACATGCACACAGGCACCGCTCCCTTTGTGGTGGAGATTGGGGTCTGATGGAGTTTGAGGCACAAGGGAGTTCCAGGGCTGGGAGGCTGAGTCAGGCAGCGAAGGAATTAAACTTCACAATAAGGTTTCCATTCACAGTGATTGGGAACATGCTAATGAGCCTTCCAAAGGGCTTTGGTGGGACCTTGGCTAGGAATAGTATGTGTGCCACACTCATGGCTGCCCACTCCTCCTTTCCTCGCACCTTCAGCCCTGGTGCATCCCGGCTTTGGCTCAGAGCCCAAGGTACTCACACCAGTGACAATGGCTGCTGATGGAGTTGGGTGGGGGCCTGAAAGACTAGGACTGACTCATTAGGCATTGCCGTTCATTCAGGGGGCCCAGGAAAGGGAACCTATGGCTGGGGAGCAAACTGGGGTGAGGGTTGGGGGGGCGGTATGTACCAAGGTGAGGATCAGCAGAATAAACAAGTGAGAAGTACTGACACCTGCATCTCTATGCACCAGCTGTGACTGCTGAGGACCACTCAGGGTCACCTGGGATCCTGGTTTGTGCACCTGCTGACCTGGGAGGAGACAGAGAATCAGGGAACTGCCCCAGTTGGGGGCCCAGGACCTGTTAGGTTTCCCTGGTTCCTCCTCCCTTCCCCAACGCAGCTCACAGACAGCTCCTTTGGAAAACAGTTATAGTCACCTCTATCTCAGGGTCGAAAGATGACACTTTGAGTCCAGCTGATGTAGCTCAGCAGTTGAGCATCAGCCTGTGAACCAGGAGGTCACGGTTCAATTCCAGTCAGGGCACATGCCTGGGTTGCAGATCCCAAGTGTGGGGTGTGCAGGAAACAGTCGATCCATGATCCTCTCTCATCATTGATGTTTCTCTTCCCCTCTCCCTTCCTCTCTGAAATCAATACATATCTATACTAATAAAAGGATAATATGGTAATTAGAATGGGTGACCGGATGTACTTCCAGACAAAGCCATGATGGCAGAGCCAAGGCAGAGGTGGTTAGGGAAGAGCAGGCCATTCGGGGGGGGGGGCAGTTGGGGGCAACTAGGCTAGCAGGGGGTTAGTGAAGGACAACCAAACAACTGAACAGCAGGCTACATGGGGCAACCAGGTTTGCAAGAGAGGACAGTTAGGGGTGATCAGGCTGGTGGGGGGGGGCAGTTAGAGGTGATCAGGTAGGCAGGCAAGTGAGCAGTTAGGAGGCAGCCATCCTGGATTATGAGGGGGATGTCTGACTGTCAGTTTAGGCCCAATTCCAGGGCTTGGGCCTAAACCAGTAGTCAGACATCCTCCAAGGGGTCCCGGATTGGAGAGGGTACAGGCTAGGTTGAGGGGACCCTCCCACCTTTGCACAAATTTTGTGCACCGGGCTTCTAGTATATATATAAAATTCATGCATTTGGTGGGGGCTGTCCCCTCAGTCCAGCCTATACCCTCTCCAATCCAGGATCTCTCAGGAGATGTCCAACTGCAGGTTTAGGCCCCATCCCAGATCACGCCTAAACCAGCAGTTGAACACCCTCTCACAATCTGGGGCCACAGGCTCCTAACTGTTCACCTGCCTGCTTGCCTGATCACCCCTAACCACCTCTGCTTGCCTGCCTGCCTGGTCACCCCTAGCTGCCTCTGCCTACCCGCCTGCCTGATCACCCCTAACAGCTTCTTCTTGCCAGCCTGATCACCTCCTAACTGCTGCTCCCTTGCTGGCCTGAGGGCCACCTAACTGCTCTCCCCTGTTGGCCTGATTGCCCTCTAACTGCTTGCTCCCGCACACTGGCCTACTTGATAGCCCCTGACTGCTTGCTCCCCTCTAGCCTGATCACCCCTAATTGCCTCTGCCTCGGCCCCCACCACTGTGGCTTTATCCGGAAGGAAGTCAGATGTCCAGAAGATATCCGGTCGACCTGGTTTAATTAGCATATTTTACATATACTAGAGGCCCGATACATGAAATTCATAAAAGGAGCTCAGCCCTCGCAGCCCTGGCTTCGTCTGGAAGGTTGTCAGGATGGTCGTTCTGCTGCCTGGTATAATTAACATATTAGTGCTTTACATAGGATACATACATATATATTGATATGATGACATCATCAAGGATACACAATAATATTCAGAGGAACTGAGGCTCATCCAAACCTTAAGGAAGGAAACAACAAGACTTCATAAATGAATTTGGGGTTCAGCCAGGGTAGGGCAGGAGGGTGTTTTGGCTATTGAAAAAGAAGTTTTGTATACTGTAAATAAACTAACAGGTATAAACATTTATAAATTTTGAAGGTAGGAAGTGAATTTATATAGTGACTAAAGCTCCATCATTACCAATGCCACCACAAATGTTGTCCACGTTGCACATTGCGCTACTCGGAAGGTGCCATTCAATATTAATTTATGTGAACGATGCCTTCCTGAGTAGGGCACTGAACACAGTGTAGCTGAAGGTTAACAACGTTGATATAAAGTCCTGAAAAATCTACAGATGAGGCTTTTCCTGGGACCCTTCTTCACTAGGTTTTAAAAGGCTCCTTAAAATGTCCAATGCCTCTGGAGGGGATGGGAGAGAGGAGAGGGGTAAGTTGGGAGGGAAGGATGAACATCTGTAATATTCTTAACAATAAAAATAAATTTAAAAAGTAAAAGGTCCAATGAATTGAACCAGTGAGTATTAAGTGGATGATTCCAAGTTTCAAGAAATAACAACTGTGTGCAAGTAACACTATATCCTATCCCAGGGCCAGACCCAATGTTGTATATGTTGTGCATTACCTCACTTTAAGAGATGCCAATCATACTCTTAGCTACATGAATGGCACCTCCTGAAGTGAAGCACTGCACACAGCATAGTTGAAGATGGTGATCCTGCCCAAACCCCAACAACCTTTCCTCAGTATGTCAGTTCTATCAATGCCACAACACTCTCAGTCAATAAAAAATCAACAGAATATCCCCAAAAGACCTGGAAAACAATCACTATGTTTTGTTTTGTTTTTTCCCCTTTTCCCGAGTGCCTATGCCTCAACCACAGCACATTTAATAGGACAGATTTGAGAACTGAGAGGCAATAAACCTTTCTCCTTTCCTTTCCCCGTTTCATTTTAAACTCAGAGTACTTGTCTACATTGCTCTGCTTTTTTTCAATTTAATATAGTTAGAGCATTAACAACTACTTTTGTATTTCCCAAAAATCAGTTTTTAAGTAGAAAGGACCACACAACTCAATCACCATATCTAGACATTGCAGACCTGATACAGCTCGGTTGGAAGGGTGCTGGGTAGAACTATCTTTTTCTTCACATCTTGATTCCTCCTTACACCACTTTATGGGTTTTGTCTTGGCATCTTCTGGTCAGAGTTGGAGGTCTATAACAACAGAAGAATCAGCAATATTATATACCTGAAAATCAAAATGCAGACAAAGCAACACATACAAATAAAAATTCAGATAATGAAATAAACCAAAGATAATCTTCACAAAACAGTGCAGTGCAAGCAATAAAAATTTAAAAATACTACTGAAAATTCTAAACAATGCACATTTAAAAACCATCAGTTAATAGAGCACAATAGATGCACAATATATAACAAATTCAAACATACAAATCCCCATAGAACACAAACCCAAAACAGCAAGCAAGCAAAGAAAACAATAAATAAAATAATGCAGAAAAACATTTAAAGATAATGAACAAAACAATAATTAATACTATATATAAAAAGTTAAAAATAAACAAATTCAAAGAGCCATAAAATTTCTCCCACACAAAAATAGAAAAACATCAAATCATACACACTAAAAATGACCAAACTCCTTAATAAAGACAAACAAAACCTGAAAACAAACTTCAAAGGAGTTTCTGTTGCAACCACCCACTTATTAGGTATAGATGATACTCACTGCTTGTGCTGCAGTCCAGGGGTTGGTACATACTTATTTTTATGTGAGAGCTATGGGTTAAAAGTGATATCACAAAGATGAGCAAGAGAACTGGTATAAAAACAGGCACATACATTAAAAGAACAGAAGAAACCCAAGAAATAATCCCATATACACAGTTAATCTTTGGCAAGATTGGAAAGAACACACAATGATGAAAGAAATTATAGTTTCTTCACTAAATGGTGCTGGGAGAACTGGATATTCACATGCAAAATAAATTGAACCCATACCTTACACCCCCCTCAAAAATTAAAATGGATAAAAACTTAAATGTAAGACTTGAAACATAAAACTCCTAGGATTAAAAAAAAAAAAAAAAAAAAAACAGGGAAAAGTTCCTTTACATTAGTTTTGGCAATTATTTTTAAAGATATATATATATATTTTTTTTGACTTTTTATAGGGAGGAAGGGAGAAAGAGAGAGTGTGTGTTAGAAACATCGATGAGAAAGAATCATCGATAGCTGCCTCCTACATACCCACCACTGAGGATGTGCCCATAACCAAGATACATGCCCTTGACCGGAATCAAACCTGGGACCTTTCAGTCTGCAGGCCAATGCTCTATCCACTGAGCCAACCAGTTTCGGAGGCAATGATTTTTTAAATAAAGTATCAAAAGCATAGGCAACAAAAGTTAAAATAAATAAGTGGGAATACATCAAACTAAAAAGATTCTATATAGCATAGGAAAAATAAATTTAAAAGGCGACCTATAGAATGAAAGAAAATACTTGCAAACCACATAGCTGGTGAGGGATTAATATCATAAACATATAAGGAACTTAAACAACCCAATACCCCTCCCCAAAAAAACACCGAAAAATAAAACAACAATAACAACAATAGCAACAAAAACATATAACAAAACCATACAACAAACAAAGCACAAATAATCCAATTTAATGGGTATAGAGTCTAAATTGACATTTTCAAAAAAAAAAATAGACACACTAATGGTCAATAGGTACATCATCATGGAAATTCAAATAAAAATCTCAATGAGATATCAATTCACATCTGTTAGAATGGCTTTATTGGAAAGATATCTCACAAGTGTGTTAAGAATGTGCACTGTTGGTGGGGAAGTAAATTCCTGCAGACACTATGTAAAAAGGATGGACTTTCATAGAAAATTTCAAAATAGATCTACCACATGTTCCAGCAATCTCACTTCTGGGTTTTTATTCACAGAAAATAAAACATTAACTTCAGAAGATATTCTGAGCACCAAAGTTAATTGCATCATTATTTACAATAGCTAAGACATGAAAACCAACTAAGTGCTTATCATTAGATAAACTGATGTAGAATATGTGATGTATAATACAATAGATCATTATTCAGCCATAAAAATAAGAAAATCTTGCCACTTGCAACAATATGTATGGAACTTGAGGGCATGATGCTAAATTAAGTCACACAGGTCCCTCTCCAATTTTGGGTTAGGTAAATTTTTTTAGATGTGATATAGTATCTTATCCATAAAAGAACAAACTGAAAACTTGGCCCTCATCCAAATAAAATTATTTTGCTCTTTGAAAGATATTTTTGAAGAAAATGAAAAGAAACCCTACATGGTACAGAATCACATATCTGATAAAGGACTTATATACAAATTTATAAAGAACTCTCAATACTTATTAATTAGAAATCAAACACAATTAAAAATAGGCACAATATTTTGAATATGCTTTTCAGCAAAATTGATATAGGGAATGGAGATTAATCACACAAAAATATATAATTTGCAAATAGGGAAATGCAAATTAAGAAAACACCAGGACACATATGTAAAACCTTAATCAATAAAGAAAAAAGAAAGAAAACACCAGAACACAACTATTTGAATGGCTAAAATTTAAAAAAAGATAGTCAATATAAAGTACCAGCAAAGATGTAGAGAAACTGGAACTCTCATAAACTGGTAGATGGAATGTAAAACAGTACAATATTTTTAAAAAGGTAGACATGTGTCTACTATATTATATATAAAACTCAGGTTTTTGAAGAGAATTAAAGTATTTTCCATACAAATATTTTACACCAAGGCTCATAGCTAAAATCACTTCAAACTGAATACAAATGCACATTCGGAGGTGATGTATTAAAAAACAAATGTGGGGTATTCACACAATGAAATAATTAATATTCAGCCATAAAAATAAATGAACTATTGATTCACAGAAAAATATGAATGAATTTCAAAAAATATGCTGTGTAAAATAAACTCATATACTCTATGATTCCATTTGATTAAAATCTGGAAAATAAAATCTAATTTCTACTGACTCAAAGTAGATCAGTGGTTGCCTGGTTATACAGTGTTAGAGGGAGGGAAAAGAATGAGGGATCATTAAGGGGCAGGAGAAATCTTTTGAAAATGATGGGTAATGTTACCTATTTTTATTGTAGTAATGATTTCATAGGTGTGTAAATATGCCAGAATGTAATAAATTATACACTTCATCCTTATATTTAATTGAAAACTTTATTTTTCAATTACAGTTTACACTCAATATTATTTTGTTTTAGTTTCCGGTTATAACATAGTGGTTGAATAATCATGTACTTTACAAAGTGGTCCCTGATATTTCCATCACTCCCTGGCACCATACATAGTTATTATATTATTGACTATTTCTTATGCTTTAATTTCTATCCCTGGGACTATTTTATAACTATCAATTTATACTTCTCAATCACTTCACTTTTATAGCTCAGCCTCCCAATACTCCAACCTCTGTCAACCATCACTCTGTTCTCTAAGTCTGTTTCTATTTTGTTTATTAATTTACATTATAAATAAGATCATATAATATTTGTCTTTCTCTGATTGACTTATTTCACTTAGCATTATACCTCCTAGGTCCATCCATGCTGTCACAAATGGTAAGATATCATTTTTTATGGCTGAGTAATATTCCATTATATCTATACCACCTTTTTATCCACTAGTTTATTGGTTGATACTGGGTTGCTTCCATATCTTGGCTATTGTAAATAGTGCTGCAATGGACACAGGAGTGCATATATTCTTTTAAATTATTGTTTTTGATTTCTTCAGATTATACACCCAGAAATGGAATCACTGGGTCATAAGGCAGTTCCATTTTTTCAGGACCCTCCTAACTGTTATTCATGGTGGCTGTACTAATATACATTCCTTCCAACAGTGCACAAGTGTTTCCTATTCTTACCAACACTTATTATGTATTGATTTATTGATGATAACCATTCTTACAGTTGTGAGGTGATATCTCATTGGGGTCTTAATCTGCATTTATCTGATGAATAGTGGCATTGAGCATTTTTACACATGTCTACTGGCCAGCTGAATGTCCTGCTTAGAGAACTGTCTATTCATGTCTTCTTCCTATTTTTTAATTGAATTGTGTGTTTTTTAATTAATTTTTTGTAAATTTTAGATATTAACTTCTTTTCTCGTTCATATGTTTATCTTTTTGTTAACAAGATGTAGACATTAAATTATGTCTTAAATAGAGGCCTGGTTAAATCCGTGCATGGGGATTGGGTTGTCCCGCAGCCCAGCCTATACACTTTCAAAACTAGGACCCCTTAAGGGATGTCCGACTGCCCATTTAGGCCCAATCCTAAACGGGCAGTCAGACATCTCTCTCACAATCCAGGACTGCTGGTCCCCAACCTCTTGCCTGCCTGCCTGCATTATTACCCCTAACTGCTTCTTCCTGCCAGCCTGATCACCCCCTAACCACTCCCCTGCCAGCCTGATCAAAGCCTAACTGCTCCCCTGCTGGGCCGATTGCTCCTAACTGCCCTCCCCTGCTGGCCTGGTTTCCCCCAACTGCCCTCCTTTGCAGGCTTGGAACCTCCCAATTTCCCTCCCCTGCTGGTCTGTTTTTCTCTCTTCTAGAATCACTTTGAATGAGTTTGTTTAAGAAAATACTCCTTAAGAATGGAGAGGAAAGTCTACATACAATCTTTAGTTTTAAAGGTCTGAAAATTGAAATCTCTCACTTTTTCACTTTTCAGACTTTTCACGTAAAACAATAAAGACTGGCTCAGTGGTTGAGCAACAACCTATGAATCAGGAGATTGCGGTTTGATTTCTGGAGGGCATGGTGCCCATTGTGGGCTTGATCTCCAGCTGGGGGTATGCAGAAGGCAGCCAAATCACTGATTCTCTCTTACTATTGATGTTTCTATCTCTCTCTATCCTTCTCTCATAAATCAATAAAAATATTTAAAAAAAAAACACAAACACAAAAATTGTGCAAACAGACTGAATGAAAAGTCTGGTCATCACTTGAACTAGTGCTGATATAGTGATAGAGAGAGGATATTAAAGAAAGAAAGAGTATTTTGGTTTCTAAGAAGTGGTGTTAATGTACAAGAGGGAAAAGGGTTAAAGAGGTTGATAGACCCTACCCAAATCTTGCTCCAAGGCACCCATGCCCTTTTGGATAAAGGTATGTGAATCCTTGAAGAATCTGAATAGTAAGATTTCCAAAAATCCCTCAGATCCTAATTCTCGATAAGGTCTTTACAGAGGCAATTAGAAGAATTTAGGAAGGATGGTAATTTGCCCAAATTGAGTGAAACTGTGCCCAGAAAACTACACCACCTTCCCTTTAAGGCCACCAGAAGTGTTGTAAGTATTGTGAATTACCACACTCAAAAAAGTGCCAATCATATATTATTGTACCTGAATGGCACCCTTTGGAGTGGGGCACTGCACAAAGCATGATTAAATGTGGTGACTCTGCCCAAATGTTCCCCAGCCATGTTGCTTTCATAATCACCCAATGCTTCCAGCCCATGTGTGGCCCCCAGAATTTATACCACAAAAATAAATTAACACATACTCTAATGCCCTTCCATTTCCATCTCTCCCTGCATTAGTATCTTCTAACCTGCTTCATGTTTGACCTAAAGGTTTTCAAATGGAGAGACACTGATCCTTTCTTCTTTCACTCAGATAAAATGTATCTTCATTTGTGTTAATTAATCTGTTGAAGTTCAAGTCTTTAGAAGTGGTGCTTTATATATGACTAGAAGCCGATGCACAAAGATTCATGAAAGAATGGTCCTTCCTTCCCCTGGCTGCCAATACCACCTTTGCTCTGGCATGGAGCCACCTTTCTGTCTTCCCATGCTGCCTACAGGTCCCAAGCAGCTGGGGCAGTGCAGAACCCTTGCATCATCACCATGGCAATGATGCAAGCATCCCACCCCCAGCTGATTGGTGCTTGCATATGCAAATTAATCTGCAATCTTTGTTGGGTTAATCTGCATAATCACTCCTGATGGGCTGGTGGGTGTGGCAAAGGTGCAGTCAATTTGCATATGTTTTATTAGTGTTAATAAAGAGAGTTAATATTCCTATCAGCACATCCACAACATCCTTCTCCATCCTAAATTTCAATCTCAAATTTCCAAGTCCCTTAGGGAAAGGCAGAATCCTATCTAATAAAAGAGTAATAATCAAATTGACCACCACTCCAGCACACAAGATGGCCGCCCCCATGTGGTCAAAGATGGCTGCCCCCATATGAACACAAGATGGCTGCCACAATTATGGCCTTCAGGTAAGGCAGTTATGGGCAATCAGGCCAGCAGGGGAGGGCAGTTAGGGGGGACCAGGCCAGCAGAAGAGGGCAGTTGGGAGTGACCAGGCCTGCAGAGGAGGGCAGTTGGGGGAGGCCAGGCCAGCAGGGGAGGGCAGGTGGGGGGACCCAGGCTTGCAGGGGAGAGGAATTGGGGGCTATCAGGCCAGCAGGGAGGAAAGATAGGGGTGACGAGGCCTACATGGGAGGGAAGTTAGGGGTGATCGGGATGGCAGAGGAGGGCAGTTGGGGGAGACCAGGCCATAAGGGGACCAAGACTGCAAGGGAGGACAGGTGAGGGGGGAACCCAAGCCTGCAGGGGAGAGCAGTTGAGGGAGACCAGGCCTGTAAGGGAGGGGAGTTGGGGGTGATCAGGCCAGCAGAGGAGGGCAGTTGGGGGTGACCAGGCTGGCAGGGGAGCAGTTAGGTGTCGATCAGGTTGGCAGGGGAGTGGTTAGGGGGTGATCATGCTGGCAGGCAGAAGCATTTAGGGGCAATCAGGCAGGCAGACAGGTGAATGGTTGGGAGCCAGCAGTCTTGGATTATGAGAGGAATGTCTGACTGTCCGTTTAGGCCTGATCCCACCAGGATCTGGTCTAAACAGGCAGTCGGACATCCCACAAGGTGTCCCAGATTAAAGAGGGTGGAGGCTGGGCTGAAGGACCGCCCCCCTCCATGCATGAATTTCATGCACCAGGCCTCTAGTTCTAAGATAATCTTGAAAATGAGTACCTATGTACATGCTCTGCATAATTTTCACCCTTTAAAGTGAGACACACTTGAATTTTACAGGATAACATTTTCATGATTGTGTTCTATTTTATAGCCAAAGAGATGTTTCAGATATAATCAAGGCCACTAATACCTTGAATTTAATTTAATCAAAGATAGATTATCCTGAGTGGGCCTGATCTTATTAGGCAGCAAACTGACATATTGCTGACAGTCACACGGTAAGGAAGAACATAAAGTTTCTAGAAATGAAAGCCTCAGTCCTATAACTGAAATGAAATGCATTTTGTCAATTTTGGACGAGTACCTTGAGCTTCAGGTAAAATCACAATTATAGTCAAGACTGTCATTTCAGTCTTATGAGACCTTGAGCCAAGGACCTAGTTAAGCTGTGTACAGATGCCTGACACACAGAAACTAGGACAATAAATGTGTATTGCTATGAAGCAATTGAAATTTAATGCAGCATTCTTTGAAGTTCCAAACCATAATGACAAAACCACAAGAGGAGCAGAGAAAACATGCATAAATCTCAAGGGAGACAAGGAGAGCATAACTGGTCTTTGCCAAGTAGAAAGCAGCAATCCTTTTTCCTCTTCCTTCCCCAGAGAATAAATACAATATAAAATTTACCTGGATGTTTCTTGAGACTATCATCCTAAGCAAAATAAGTCAGACAGAGAAAAAGTCAAGAATCATGTGATTTCATTCATATGTAGGATATAAAACTTAAAGCAACAAATAGGCCAATAAGACAAACAAATAAAAACTCATATACATAGACAACAGAATGGCAGTTACCAGAAGGAAAGGATGTTGGGGAAGGTAGTAAAGGGTAAAGAGGTTTAAATATATGATGACAGAAGGGGATTTGGTCAATAAACACAATGTAATATACAAGTGATGTATTGTACATTTGAAACACGTTTACTTATCCAATGATACCCCAATAATCTTAATAAGAAAAAAAAATTACCTGGATTGATTTCCAAAGAAAACAGTGAGCTTAGAACCTAGAAATGCTCAGTTTCTCCTCTCATCCCTGACACTTTCAGCCTTTTATCAAAGGTCTAGTTTCAGAAAGGGCTTTTTTAAACCAAACTTTCTATTCTCAGCCATAGGCCTCTATGAGTATGTATTTTTATGGCCTGGATAATGGTACAGAAAAATATTGTAATATAGATAACAACATGCTAATTCTCAACATTTGTATGATGAGTTAAAAGATGTACAATAGCCAAAACAATTCTGAAAAGTAGAAACAATTTTAAGGACTCACACTTCCCAATTTCAATACTTATAAAAGTAGTCATGGTAGTTTCTTACTGGCAAAGGAGTATACTAACCCACAGAAAAGAGTCCCAAAATAAACTGACAGAAATATAGTTGACTGATTTTCAGTAAAGATGGGAGGACAATGCAATGGAGAAATATTAGCCTTTTAACAAACAATGCAGAAGAATTGTATGATCATATGCAAAGAAATTCATTTTGAAAAATACATCACACTTTATACAACATATAAATCAAAATGCACCAATATATCCATGTGAAAAGTAAAATATAACATTCATAGAAGAAAAGAAAAGAAAATCTTTGTGATTGGATAAGGCAAAATGCTCTTAGATATGGCATGAAAATCATAGTCCACAAATTTTAAATAAAGATAAGTTACACTTTATCATAGTTGAACACTTTTCTGCTGTGAAAGATACTCTTGAAACAATGAAAATAACAAACCTTAGATGGATATTGAGAGAAAATATTTGTAAACCACATTTATGTCAAGGGACTTGTAATTAGAATATATAAAAACCTCTGAAAATCTAGCAATAAGAACCAAAAAAAATATTGAAATGAGAAAAAGACCTCAACAAATGCCTCATCAAAATACATATCTTGACATTCCCTGGAAAAACAAAACCTGAGATATCATATTATAGGTATATAAATATGGTGTATGAATGCCAGAGGCTGGGGTTTATATAGTTAAGGTGACTATGGCCTTAAAAAAAAAGAAATTCTCTCTTTCTCTAGCTCCCATTCAAGAACTTTGTTATACTTATTGAGGTTTCAATCCCTCCAGTATTTCTCATGTACTCCATAAACCCAGCTTAATGCTTCAGGGACTAAACACTGGGTGCATGCAAGAAGAGCTCAGGTGTATTGTACCATCTCTCTGCCTATTATCATGGAGCGAAGGCTTTATTTCAGGTGCAGCATCTAAGAATACACATCATTAATTTACTTTTATTTACCTCAGTCATTGGGTGGAGGTTGTACACTAGGTGGGGTGTACAGAAAGAACAGGATCTACTGCCACTGATAAGCACCTTACTCTGAGACAAGTAAGCCACTGTCTTTTGTACCAGCTCCAGATTAGTAATTATATTATTTTGGTCCAGCCTCTGGCATCCATACACAATTTTTGTGTGTCTATAATATGAGAATCTGGCTTAAATAACAGAGAAAATTAAAGCTCTCCCCAAAGAAAATGATTTTATTTATAACAGAGTGCAGAGAAAATCTAACACAACACATTCTCAAAAAAATGTATATTCCAGTGATTAGTAAATACAATGAGGCTGTAGCACACCTAGAGTAATAAGCTAAAAACTAGTAAGGCTTATTTACCAGAGAGAAACAGGGGAAGCAATAGGTAACAAGAGCCCCCATGGTATCTGAACAAACCTCAAAGACTTGCCTTGGAACTATTATACCTCTGCAAAAGGGTCTGAATTATTTAGATCAAACTCCAGAGACATTTTTTCCTATAGCATTTTGAAAACTAACAATCTGCCTGCAATTAGGAAAGCTGGGGGCTGGATGTGTTACACACAGAGGCAGACAGATTGACAAGGAGATCAGGAAAAGAAAGGGTCAAAGAGAAGTTCACAAAAATCTGTCCTCTCAGAATGATTGTGTGCATGCTTAAGGTTGTGCCTAGTATGAAAAACACAAGCCAATTCACATTGTAGACAAACTTCGCTAATGTATAGTAGTAGGAAAAAGTAGGTTTACAGTTATTCATATAGAAATAATACAGGGATTAAATAATAAATATATAGAAATAAACTCACAACTATAAACCTACTTCTGCCTACCCCTGTAGT
Organism: Pipistrellus hanaki; assembly: GCF_964339955.1. Classification (NCBI taxonomy): domain Eukaryota; kingdom Metazoa; phylum Chordata; class Mammalia; order Chiroptera; family Vespertilionidae; genus Pipistrellus; species Pipistrellus hanaki. The sequence continues at coordinate 15,153,860 of NC_140524.1, read as the reverse complement.
ATTGCAAAGTCAATAACAAATAAAGAAGGCAATAACAACAATAAAACAATCCCAAGGAGGGGGGAAATTATTATCCTGAGCTGCTATAATTATTTAAAATGTCTAACTTTCAATTGAAATTATGACATATACAAAGGAATGGAAAATGTATCCCATACATAGGAGAAAAACTAATAACAAAAATTTCCTGTAAGAGGTTCCAAATATCACACTAACAAATGATGAGTTTAAAGTACACATTACAAATATTTTAAAATAAATAAATAAGTCATTATTGGAAAAGTAAAGAAAGTTATGATGGCATGTATGTCAAGATGTACATCTCATCAAACATGTATACAAAAATAAGTGTACATTATATTTAAAAATAATAATCTAGAATTTAAAAATAAAATATCTGAAATGAAAAAAATCAATTCAGGGACTCAATATTAGATCTGAATTAGCAATAGAAAAAAATAGTAACTTTAAAGTAGCTTAATAGTGATAATACTTTATAAAGACTCGAGAGTAAAATGAATACAAAAAATTATAGAGCCGTAGAGAAAAATGCAACATCACAAGCACAACAAAATACGCATAATGGGAATCTCAGGAGCGGATACAGGAAAAGAATTTGGAAAAAATCTTCAAAGAAATATGGCTGAAACTTCCAAAATATGATGACAAACATTCATCTATAAACATAAAAAATATGTGAAAAAGCAAGCTAACATAAGACAAATTAAAGGGTTACAGACCACTGATAGGCTTTTGGAAAAAGTTATCCTCAGGAACTTTAACCACCACAAATGTTGGACTTGTTGAACATTACTCTACTCAGGAAGGCGCACTTCATAATATAGTATTATGTGAATGGTGCCTTCCTAAATAGGGCACTGCACACAGTAGGACTGCAGGTAGCTTCTCTGTTTGATCCAAACCAATTCCCACCAGCACAGCATGAAATTCATCATTTTTCTATTATGAACTTGACATTTCCCATTTACTGCCCTCCCTCTTCCATCTTCCCTTACCTGCTCTATGTATACTTAGTTTTCATGCCCAAGAGAGAATAAGCCTCTTCCTGTTTTGTTTCTTCCTCACTTAAGAAGTATTACTATAATCCATTGTTTTTCAAGTTGTTAGGAACAAACTATTGAAAATATTTTTTCTCCCAAAGTAAACTGATCAACCCCCCAAAGAAAACAACGCAATACATACAATATCCTCACACTTTTGGTATCCCCAAATTCCTTTATTCCAAATCCACATAACATTAGTGAAAATACTCTAAAACCCTTAGGAAGTAAACTGCAGAACAGTCCAGAGGTGCAAATATTGAGAGTAAAGAAATCCCATTTTTGCATCTTTTGAGAGAAAAACTAACCATTTAAATTAACACTGTTAGCCCTGGCTGGGTAGTTCAGTTGGTTAGAGTGTTGTCCAGCTGTGCCAAGGTTATGGGTTTGATGCTCTGTCAGGACACATACAAAGTCAACCAATGACTGCATAAATAAATGGAACAACAAATCTCTCTCTCTCTCTCTCTCTCTCTCTCTCTCTCTCTCTCTCTCTCTCTCTCTCTCTCTCTCTCTCTCCTTTCTCCATCTGTCTAAAAATCAATAAACCAATAAAAATAAATTATCACTGTTAAATTCTAAGAGAGATATGAGCTTATATTGCAGAGATGTCATCTTTTCCTCCTCTCAGCTCTAGATTATGTTGGCTCTTAATCAATAGCATTATTGTTCAGCATTTTCCCACTTTTCAATTATTTGACACAGGTGCACAGCACTTTAACTTTCCAATGACCAACTGAATCTGATAGAAGATGATAAAGAGCATGTGAATGTGATAGGAGACCAGAAACAAGTCATAGTCTAAGAGAAAGGGAACAATGTTATACAAATCCCACAGGGAAAGAGGAAAGAGGATTTGGAAACACATCTCTGGCTACGTTATTTGCCACAGAGAGAGATAGAAAATAAAGACCCAGGGAAAGGACATTTAAACGGAACTTTCCCCTGTCTATTTTTCTTTCAATAGACTAAAATGATAAATATCCCATGATCTCACTCATTTGTGGATTATAATGAACAACATAAACTGATGGGGGAAAAACAGATTCAGAGACAGAGAAGCATGGATTAGATGCTCAAATCTCAGAGGGAAGGTAGGGCAGGGTGGGGGGGGATTAACCAAAAGACTTGTATGCATGCATATAAGCATGACCAATGGACAGAGACAGCAGGGGAGTAAGGGCATGTACGGGAGTGAGGTGGAGGGGTAATGGGGGATATGTAATACCCTAATCAATAAAAAATCAATTAAAAATAAATAAAACCTAAAAAAGTAAGTCAAATCCCCATTTTAAAAAAAACTTAGAGTTTTCACATCTTCAGTAAACACATCTAAGCCACCTGTGACCCAAGTTTCCCTTCTGTGATAAGAAGTTTGTCATGGGCAAAATTCAATGGCCTCTTTCAGTATGTCTTTTTTGATGTTATTTATTTTTACCTCAGCTGTACCATGCAGCCAATTATCACTATATAGGAACTGTAATGGGGCAGAGAGGATGCTGCTCCTGGGGAACAAAGAAAAGACAGCTGCATCTCTTTGTGTTTGTCTTTAGGCAGAATAATAAATATTCAGAAAATTATTTGAAGTGGACAGTTCAGTACTGAACTTGACTGTATAGTAAACTTGAGTGTGTTTTTTTTTCCTGCTAGAGAGCTAGGAAGAAAGAATAAAATAATATATTCCTAGGTTTCCAAGTCCCTAGGCTAAATGGTCCCCTTTTCTTTGTGAGATAAGAAACATCTACTCTGATCTCCCAAACCCATTGCTGACCCTAGCATTCATCTTTGACCTTTCTGAAATGGTGTCTACAAGAACCAGGCCTATATCTATTATACCTCTCATTTGTGTAAGGAAATAAAATTCTCCTGAACACACAGTTGAATTTGTTCACTTATGAGAAGTCCATTCCCTTTCCCTTCCCTCTATGCGTATTCACTTTTTCCTCTCAAATGTTCCCTCAGTGGCCACTAAATGCTTTTGTAATTCAAATGTTGAATCACAGAATTTATTATAGAGATCCGAGTCTCTAAATATTACTTTGAATATTTGAAATAGGTTCCTTTGTGCAATGAGTCCTTTGCAATGAATTATTTACTTCACCAACTTTATTTTTATTTTTAGAGAGATTTGTTGTTCCACTTATTTATGCATTCATTGGTTGATTCTTATATGTTCCCTGACCATAGATTGAACCCACAACCTTGGTGTATCATGCTCTAACCAACCGAGTTACTCGGTCAGGGCACTGACTTCCAATCAAGCTGAGAAAAGGCATCTTGATCCATGGTAAAGTGCAAAAACAATGCACAACAGTAATATTTTCATATTCATTGAACTATTACTTCTATTTAGAAGCTGTTTTATAACCAAGTATGGAATAGGTGTAATATTTGTGTCACCTTTCTCTACATATCTTCCTCTTATAAACCACCCAGGGTCACTCCAGCATCAAACAAGGGTCCCTACATATTACAAAGCAATTACACACAAACACACTCACACCTCCTCAAAAACAAAATCACAATTAAACCTGAGAACAATCTTCAATGGTGTCAGTCACTGGCTGTACATAACTAGAAGAGTTGGATTTTCTGTGAATGGAAAGCTTTAAATCATATGAATTAAGAGAGAAGATACCATAAGCAGTAGACAGAGGTTGTACATAGGTAATAATGTTAGGAAACAAAAAAGAGAGATTTAATTCCTTTTGATTGCAATCTAAATTTATGCCAAAGTTTGAAGTGGGAGTGAAACCTGTGGCTATTGGAGATATAAGAATACCAAAAATCCTTGTTTTCCATAACCATTAATTTGGCTAAAGAGGGCTTACCTTCACAGAGGCATCAGGTTCTGTCTGTATACCTAGACAAGAATGTAAGGTTTATAACTTGTGTCACGTTCACTGCTCCAATTATGCAAATTCTCCAAGTACTAGCTATCTTCTTTCTCTCCTTCACTACAAAGGGTTAAAAACAGAAATCCAAAGGTAAATAAGAGCAAAAAGACAATACCCATTATTACCAAGAGTTCTGAATTGTGGTTCCTCCTTGTCCACCCATCTTTCACATAAGAACTAAAATATAAGTGAAAAAACAAGCATACACATGATACCTTAATAAATAAGAATTGAAGACTATATAATAAACTGAGAAAGCTTCATCTAGCTTAACCATGTTTAAATTCTAATACTTCGGTGACTTCAAATATGATTAAAGGTGAATCCAAATAAGAGGAAATTTTGGTTCACGGACAGGAAAAATTATGAAGACAGAAGGACATCGTAACTACACTTTATGTTGTGTTCTCATATGTACCTATTCCTATTTTTAACAAACTTCTAAATCCCACAAGAATATACAGATGAAGATTTTCCTATGGGCTTTCATCCTTTAAGATTCTCAGATGCAACCCACCACTGAAAGGATGGTGTTTTGGCTCATGGAAGAACTCCGATAACCACAACCTCTCCTCTAAGACCACCACCTATGTTGTACATGTTGTGTATTACTCCATTCAAAGAGGTGCCAAACATATTTTTAGCTACATGGATGACACATCTTGGAATAGAGTCCTACACATAGAATGGTGATTCTAGCCATCCTTAAAAACCCCTCACCAAGCAATTTTAATTAATACTCCAACACTCTCAGTCCCTAAGGGATAAGAAGAATATACTCTGCAGAAACCGGTTTGGCTCAGTGGTAGAGCATCGGTCTGCGGACTGAAAGGTCCCAGATTCGATTCCGGTCAAGGGCATGTACATTGGTTTCGGGCACATACCCGATAGCGGGTGTGCAAGAGGCAGCTGGTCAATGTCTCTCTCTCATCGACATTTCTAGCTCTCTATCTCTCTCCCTTCCTCTCTGTAAAAAAAAAAAATCAATAAAATATATATTTTTTTAAAGAAGAAGAATATACTCTGTAACATGGATAACTACCCCACTTTCTTCTATCTTTATCTTTTATTGTTATTTGAGTGTATATACCTTCAACTACTGTGTTTTTAAGGGAACAAATTTTAAGACTGGGAGAGAATAAGCCTTCTTCCCTTTCCCTCTTTCCCCATGACTTAGAGTATTTGTCTGCATTATTCTATTGTGTTTGCATGGGACTTTACATAGTAACCAACCTTCAAATAATAAAGTATTGAAAGGGAAACTATATTAAGATTTCATGAAGATATCTGACAAATACTAACATAACAAATGATCAAGGCTAACATCAATAGTGACATTATGTATATGTAATAGACCATTTGATGGGAAGGGCACTTCAAATCTGTATTTGCTTGTCTCTCCAATCATGGCGGAAGTCATTTGCTCTGCATCCTCTGCACTTTTAGAAATTGAAGATGTGTTGATTCTGCAGTCTGTTCAGCTTTTTACTAATTATAAGATGATGTGGTGATTTCCAATTAGAAACAGCTCTTGACACAGGTAGGTGTTTGAGAAATTGCACGGGTCAGCCTATTAAGTTAAACCCATAGGTTCTTTTATCTACTGTAAAAATGTATTTATCATTGGTGAATTCACTATAACCACTGTATTTGAAAAATGATTTAAAAAAGCATAAAATGTAATGGGAAAGAAAGAGGAAGATAATAGACATGAACACGAATGCCAACACGTTTTGACTAGAAAACCAAATTTTACTTAACATGCCAATCACTTCAAATATTTTTCTATTTAAAATTTTAAATATTCTAAACAAATATGCCAACTACTTAAGCCTAATCCAATATAATTTTATACGGTTTTTGTGATTATGACTGTGGAAACAATTACATTAGGTCATTGTGTACATTCCACTATACAAGGGTCCAAACAAACCTTTTCTCTAATTCTTCCATTAAACATCTATTTAGTAAACTAGTAAGTGGCTAAAGAACATTATGGCTACTGTAGAAGCTAAAGGAAAATTAACAGTCCCTAACCAGCCTATCAACATTTGATTTGTGAGATTCTTACTCCCAAGCCTATATAACCCTATCTGGTTCTTATTCTGATTCAAATAGCTTTGAATCTCTTTTTGATGATTAATAATCACCATCTAATTGGTAAGTTTTATTTAGTGTGAAATTATATGATGATAAACAGGAATGTATCTTTTTAAGTCTGTGGTATCTCATTGGTAACTGAAGAAGTATATTAGTAGGCCAGCACCACCACTGAAATTATTCATTCTTGGAGATCAAGCTTTGATATATCCCTAAAAATCTAAAAATTAAATTAATATTTCTCACACAGATTTTATCAAATTTACGTCACAGTAAATTAAGAAATTGCAAACTCCAGTTCAAAAATTATAAAAACAGGAATGTACTTCCCAAATCTGTCAATAACCTTTTATGAAATTTCATTCCATGGAAAAATTTCTGGGATAGATATGAAAGGCATTGACTCTAGCTAACACAAGGATCGCATGATTTTTTGTTGTAGTTACAAATATACACCTGCTGGCAAAAAGTACTCATTATTTAGCTAATTGAAAAGTAGTGATTGCAATTGCAACAGGGGTGCTAAATTTCATTTACTATTGATAGATGCCATTTAAGAAAAACCTTTTATACATGTTTTTTTCTTGTTGTGTAGCATCAATACTATCACATTTTCATCATTTTTAAATTTGAAGATGGTTGCTTTAATTCTATATTTCTACATAAAATCTAAACTGAAATACAAGAAGCAAAATAAAATTATCAAATGAAGGTATGTTATTTGTACATGCAGTTGTGTGTTTGTGTCTATACATTTATGTGTGCATACATGTATGAGATGAACATGGGCATATGGCATGATGTGGTGTGTGTGTGTATGTGTGTGTGTGTGTGTGTGTGTGTGTGTGTGTGTGTGTGTATAAGTGAAAGGGATATATTTAAACTTGACAATGGTTTCATAACATGTTTTCTCAAAATTGTAATTAATGTACCATTGGTGGTATACAGATTATTTCAACTGGCATATGGACAAACATTGTGTAACCTAACTTATGTTTTATTTAAATACATATTCAAATAAATAAATTATACCTTTGATTTTAAGAACATCATTTTCACAAAGAAGCCAAATACAAAAAAATGATTTAATATAAAGAATATAAGAAGTAAATAATGGTAGAGGTAAAATCTGAATGTGGCCAAAATCAGTTTGGCTCATTGGATAGAGCATCAGCCTGCAGACTGAAAGGCCCCAGGTTCCATTTGGGTCAGGGGCTTGTACTTGGTTGAGGGCACATCCCCAGTTGGGGGTGTGCAAGAGGTAGCTGATCAATGTTCTCTCTCATCGATGTTTCTAGCTCTATCCCTCTCCCTTCCTCTCTGTGAAAAAAATCGATAAAATATATATATTTTTAAATCTGAATGTGACAAAATTGTAAATTTGTTACACAGGCCATGAACTTTAGGATACAATGATTTAAGTCGTATTGTAAAAAATATGAATGGAACATAAAAATATGTAGCTTTCTATTTTAGATTTGTATTTAGCCACTAGATCAAGTTGTCTGCTTGAGGTAGTAATTAATTATTACAAAAACACTATTTTATAATGTAACTAGTAGCCCTGCATAAGAATTTGTGTGCCAGTGGCTCTCTGTGGAGCCTGGCTGCTCCATGCCTGCTGCTTAGAGGCTTTACTCAGCCCAGAGGCCCATCTGTGGCCTGGTGCTGAATGCTCTTAGAGGTCACCTTCCTGGGACTGGGGGACTCTGGTGGAGCTGAGAGGACTAGGCCCTGCCATCTTGTGGCTATGGGCACCACCATCTTTGTGAAGGTTAATTTGCATATTACCCTTTTATTAGATAGGATTGGCATTATGTTCACACCTATGTTGTAAACAATGATGCCCAATGATATATTGTGAGCATAAGAATTATCATATAAACAAGTTTAGTCAGCTATACAGTAAATTACATGAAAAACAGTCACTTAATATAAACTGGACAAAGAAACGGTGATGTTGCAGCTCTTAAATCATAGTGTTTGTACACAACTGCTCAACATAAGAATTGAAATGGATCATTTGATATCTCATTGGGAATGAAGATGCACATGACAAGCTTTATTACATTAAATCACTCACCACTTTTCTTGGTTATACTATTTTTATAGACAATTTGAGGTCAGGAGGTTTTATAGAACTCACTGAATCTGAATCACTAAGCTGGATTTTGTTGTTGTTGCTGTTGTTTAAAGTATTACAAATAATAGTACATATGTCTCATTTTTCCCCCATTGAGCTGGATTTTTAATTGTGTATAATGAGCTAGAAAATATGTTGGAAATTGGTAAGGATGAAATGAACTAACATAAGCAGAATAAAAAATAAGACAAAAGATGGCCTAGCATATTTGGCAGTATTCACTTATATTATCTACAGATAATACATAAGGTAGACAAAAGATTTTTATAATTTCACTTGAAAATTATCTTAGTATCAGCTAAATTTGATCTCATGAGCTATATAAATAAATATAGTAATTTACTCCTTAATCATATTATAAACTCTTACATCCATGAAAGACTAATACTACCATGATTCTTGGACTGCTAAGACTTAGTGTACCTTTTGGTCATTGATGACCTTAGTAAGAACTGTATTAGGGTAAAGAGAAGATTCTTGCAGTACCATAAAGAGGAAGGGGAGCTACAGAATCAATGAGTGCAAAACCCTCCCAGAAGGGAAGAAAAGGAGGTGATTTGGTAGTAGGAAAAGGAAATACACAGAAGACCATGTTTGATCCATCTCTAGTCACTGCCTCTCAATTAAGAGGAGGGCTCAGGACAAATTCCACAATATCAAGTGGCATAAGTTAAGAAATATACTTTACTGGGGAGAAAGAAAAATTGTAAGAACTGAACCAACAAGAAACAAGAAGGTACAGGTCCTCTATTAATCACTCCATAGAAAGAGGGGTTGGTGTCTGAATCTGTTGGAAGCACAGTATAAACTAAGTTAAAATAGAGAGGATTCCCATTGCTATACCTTCTCTTAGGCATATGGACAAATGTGACCTTGACAGATGGAATACAAATAGATTCCTGGCACAAGGCAGTCTGTTTATTTTTTTTTTTTTAAGCGTAAGCTTTACATAGAAGCTACATAGGAAATATGGCTATCCCAAGTCAGAAGAATTTCAGCTCCAGGGGGATACAGTTTCCCTTCCCCATTAAGCACAGAACTTGGATGCAACCATTCCAGCTGAGAAGAAGAATCCTGAAGTTATGAAGAGGTTATTGTTCATGTGACTTAGAATAAGACACTGGTTTATGTTAAACTTACTAAGTCCTTCCTTCATTCTTCCCTCCCTTCCTTCCTCCCTTCCTTCCTCCCTTCCTTCCTTCCTTCCTTCCTTCCTTCCTTCCTTCCTTCCTTCCTTCCTTCCTCCCTCCCTCCCTCCCTCCCTCCCTCCCTCCCTCCCTCCCTCCCTCCCTCCCTTCCTTCCTTCCTTCCTTCCTTCCTTCCTTCCTTCCTTCCTTCCTTCCTTCCTTGTCCCTTCCTTCCTTCATCCCTTCCTTCTTTCCCTCCTTATGTGTGTCACAATTTTATTTTTTATTCATTCTTTTTCAATTTCATTTAGCCATGTATATAAACAAACTATAAATATAAGGGTTATTCACCTTGATAAAGAGCAACTATAAAAAACAACAATAAAAACTACACAGATATTATAATATTTTGTGGTATTTTCTCTCTTGCTCAATCCCAATACTGTCACAGCTGTCCAGACTAGATCTAGATTATACGCTCATGTTCTGGTTCTTCTCATCCGCCTATCTTGGCACTAGAATTGTCTGTTTTTCCCTTTGGCTTATCTGTATATGTTTATGGGTAAATACCAGTTTTGTTAATTTACAGATTTTATGAGTCTGTTCCTAATAAGATTATATTAAGACGATGCTGATAAAGACTCGTTATCTGCTTAAAATGGGTTCTTGTTTTGATCATGAAACTACTCATTGAAAATTATTCATTAGTTCATCAAATATAACTGAGTACATATCATATGCCAATCACTGTCCTGGAAACTGACATATGTCAGATTTCACGTACACCATACCCTTAGACATGGTACAGTTTATGGACATAAAGGAGATTATAAACAATAGTGTAAATGAAACTATTTCTTTCTCAGCATCACAGTACCATAAATTACCTTATGATACCCTGCTTTATTTTATTATTGAAACAAAATCTTCATATTCAAACTCAGCAGACCATACGTTGCAAAGCTCAGATGTTTATGATTTTGTTATGTGAAACTGATTTCTGTTATAATTCATTGACACAAATAGATGCATAGACAGTGTCAGTGTATATAGGCAGAAAAAACTATACTGACAATGTGAATGTAGAAACTATTCTCTAAATATTACTACTTTGAATATTGTCATTTGAAATTAGGTTATTTGTATCTGCAGTTATTCTTGTTTGGTTATATACTTTATGCAGATATATAGTAGCCATACAAATTATACTTAGATATCTGGTTTATACCACATATTATGTGGCAAACTATTTTCTCTAAATTCACAGCTGGAGAGTTTTTCTGCACTATTATGAAAATCAAAAGGCTTTTTCTGATCATGTTTTGCTGTATAGTCTCATGACAGTGCTGTAGGCTTTGGAACAAAACTGAAAAGAGGAAATACACATTCTGGATTTACTGTATAGGACAGTAGATTCATTTATTATAAGTGGCTGTTAAGGATGTTTAAGCAAAGTCAAAGCAAAGTTTGAAAATATTCATTCTTGGGTTGTATAGAGGCTCAAATTTGCATATAGGCCTTCTCAAAAGACTGATGTAATTATTTTGAACACTGCTCTTTTCTCTTTCTTTTTCTAAAAAAAAAAAAAATATATATTTTTGCCGAAACCAGTTTGGCTCAGTGGATAGATCCTGTGGACTGAAATGTCCCAGGTTCGATTCCGGTCAAAGGCATGTACCTTGAATGGGGGCACATCCCCAGTAGGGGGTGTGCAGGAGGCAGCTGATCTATGTTTTTCTCTCATGGATGTTTCTAACTCTCTCTTTCCCTTCCTCTCAGTAAAAAATCATAAAATATATTAAAAATATATATTTATTGATTTTGAAGAGGAGAGAGAGAGAGAGAGAGAGAGAGAGAGAGAGAGAGAGAGAGAGAGAGAGAGAGAGAGATCAGTGATAACAAAGAATAATTGATTGCCTGCTTCCTGCATGCCCCACACTGGGGATTGAGCCTGCAACCTTGGCATGTGCCCTGACTGGGAATGGAACCAGATCTCCTGGTTCATAGATCATCGCTCAACCACTGAGTCATGCTGGCCCTGTAATCACTGCTCTTTTTAACCACCATACCATAAGGCTTGAGTTGACGGCTTATAGTTTATCTAGTATTAAATGCTTTAATACATACCTGTAGACATTCAGTGAAACTAGTGACAAATGGCATGCACTGAACAAAGCTATGGTTAGAATTTTTTTCTGGCTTTAACATGCTTATGGGCTCCCTTACCTATATTTTCCTCTCTCCTACAAAATTCAAGAACTATGAATATCTAAAGGATCTTCATTTCCTTTGACACTCAACTACAACAATTCAAAATAAAGTATTATTATGATGATAGCTATAATTTCATACATATATATTGATTTCAGAGAGGAAGGGAGGAGAGAAATATAGAAACATCAATGATGAGAATCATTGATCAGCTGCCTCCTGCACCGCCCTCTACTAAGGATCGATCCCACAACCCAGGCATGTGCCTTGGTCAGAATCAAACCTGGGACTCTTCAGTCCGCTGGCTGACACTCCATCCACTGAGCCAAGCCTGCTAGGACATGATAACTATAATTTCTTAATGAGTACTTGTCAAGCTCTAGACTCATTAAACAGTAATTATACAATGAATTTATTTCATTTGTGAAGATGATATTAAAAATTAAATTGAAGGTTTTATGGGACTGAAAAATAGTGGGAGCTAATTTACTCTGAGAGGTTAAAAAAAAAAAAAAGCTTTCCTTTAAAAGTGGCATTTAACCAAGAACTAAAGAGAATTAAATGAGTAGTTAAGCAATCATGGATGTAATAAGAGTAAATAAAAATTTCTAGGCAGAGCAAAATCATCTGTAAAGGTTCAAAAGTCAGAAAGAATCATTGAACATTTACTGAAGTTAAGGAGTCTAGACACAAAATGGAAGAGTAGCAAGAGAAGAACCTGATACACCAGGAGGAACCACGTGATGCAGAGAATTGTAAGTCAATGTAAAACTTGTGAATATTTTATAAAATGTAACAAAATAAATTGCATGTGTGCTGTGAAACTAGATTGTAAAGAGGGGTTAGGTAAGGATAAACAAAGACCAGGTAGAAGTCTACTAAAAATTTGCAAGTCAGAGAGATATCAGTTCTACAGGGTGGTCAGATTCTAGCTATTTTTTGAGATAAAGCAAACCAGTCATTGTGATGGATAATACCTGGGGATTGGATCAGGGATTACCTTCAAGTGTGTGATTTATGGAGCTAGATAGATAGTGGTCATAATTGCAGAAATTGACATTTGGTGGAAAGATTGGTTCAATTTTAGAAATGTTTAGGTTGAGCTGTTTGTGAGATATCTAAATTAAAATAAGCATCTACATATGGATTTTGAGCTCAGAGAAGAGGTCTGGCCTAGAATTAAATATTTTAAGGTATATTTTCAAGAGTGAAATTTTTGGAGAGTTTACTTATGGAGCAAGTGAAGTAAAAGGCCTGAAAGAGAGCTCCAAGGAATTTTAACATTTAAATATAGGGAATGTATGAACACCTCTGTCTATAGCAGCACAGTTTACAATAGCTAAGTTTTGGAAACCACCCAAGTGCCCATCAGTAGATGAGTGGGTAAAAAAGCTGTGGTGCATGTGCACCATGATATACTATACAGCAGTAAAAATGAAGGACCTCTTACACTTTGAGACAGCATGGAGGGACCTGGAGAGTATTATGCTAACAGAAATAAGCCAGTTAAAGAAAGGCAAGTATCACATGCTCTCACTCATAAATAAAATCTAATGAACTAAATAAACTGATAAACAAAACAGATCCAGAGACACAGAAGCATGGAACAGATTGTTAAATCTCAGAAAGAAGGTGGAAATGGGTGGGTGGGTGGAAAGAGATCAACCAAAGAACTTGTATGCAAATTTGCATCACCCATGGACACAAACAATAGAGCGGTGAAGGCCTGGGGTAGGGGGTAAGGGAGGGCTAGAAGGGGTCAATGGGGGGAAAAGAGGGACAAATGTAATACTTTCAACAATAAAGATTTTTAAAAATAAAATAAATAAATAATGGGAGCGAAGGATGATACTAAAAGAATAGCATAAAGGGGGAGGGAGGGGAAAACAAACACCAAGAAAAACAAAAACAAAAAAATGTCACCAGTTTCAATAGTGAAACTTAGTTACATTTTACTCCCCCTCCAAAAACAACCCTCAAACAATGAGTGATAGGAACCTACATCTAAATGCTTCTTCCTGCCAATCCTGGGGCAGATGATTTTGAGGAGCAGCTTTATATTTTTCTCTGGATGCCCTAATGGTATAGTCTTTTGTTTTCCTGTGATTTTTGACAATGTTTTTCTTTGTCCTCAAATTTTTCAATGTAAATTTGGCTTTAAAAGTCTGATGAGAATCTGACTTTCCTTCTCTTAAAAGAAAATAAAATTTCCCTGGATGCCTGGAGATTATTTATATTTTTCCTCTTTAGAGTTCAATAGTGTTATTGACTATACTTTTATGTTTATTGTTCTCAGTTACTTTTCGCAGGTCTATGGAGAACTATTCCTAATACAGTATTAAGATATTTTTATTTAATAAAATTTTATTAGATTACATTTTAAGATTTTTTATTCTTAATTGTTTTAATATTTCCTTTAAGAATTTTATTATATGAATATTGTCAGTAGCAGTGTTTTATTCCATAAGACAATGGAAATTATTTTTTAAAAATTCAAGAGAAGAAATATAAGACAATAATTTTATACCAAGCTAAGAGGAAACAGAAGAAATTGAGGGGCTCTTTTGCTAAGAAAAGCTAATAATATGTAAAAATAGGCAAATCATAAAATTTCATGGAAAATATTCAAGTCCTATTTGTAAATAGCTCTAAAACTGGAATGGATTTCTGCATAATTCATTTTCATGGTTGGATGCAAGGACCATGATGTAAGATATTTAAAAAAAAAAGTCTGGGTCCTGTGAAATCTCAAAACAAACCAACTAGATTTTCCTTGAATTCTTATGTTTTTCATCACTTCCTTTTTAAGCTCATCACTTTCATATTTTACTTCCTTTTAATAGCATAATCTGTCATGTTTGCTTGCTCATAATCCTTCTAATTTAATATTTATTTCTGAAATAACATGTATTTATAATTATTTTATGAGCATAATCACATCATTTTGAATTTAACTAACTCAAATTTACAATCTTTCATATTATCTTTTTGATCTTCTAATTGTTAATTCCTTTTAACTTGTTTTGAAATATTAAATAACACATTTTATTTGTTTTTTGCATGTCTTTCTACAAATTCTTTCATTGCCTATAGTGATATTATTCTGCTCCTATTCTATTTTAAAAATTATACATTGGTATAGTAGTATCTTTCATGATACTTTTCTGATCATTTTTAAATTTTCCTAAACTTTTAGAAGGGTGGGGTGGGTTAGAATAGATTTTCTTGTTTCATGGCTATAAAGTTCCCATTCTTTGATTTTTACAAAGTGTTCAAACTAAATGATCATAAATTTTCAATAATATCCCAGCTCTCTTTCCCATTGTTATATCAACTATCTCTTTTGTTCCTAATATGCTTGTTGCATTGGAATTCTGCTTTCATGAATTGCTCCTCAGGGTAGTGCTTTGAACCAGTAGATATATTATGGATGTATTTTCAAGTTAGAGCCAACAAGAATCGCTAATCATTGGGTATAAGATATGAGTGAGAGAGAGGATTGAAGAGTACTCCAAAATATTTTTTTGTCCTGAGCATTAGAATGATGGATGTTCTTTAATGGGTATAGAGAAAATGGACTGAATTGCAGATTTAAGTGCAGGAGGGATGGATATTGAGAGTTCAGATTTAGGCAATTTTAAGCAATACATTAGACATAAAAGTGGAAATATGGGTCTGGGATTCAGGACGGCTCTCAAGACTGAATATGGGCATTGTCAATAAATATCTTTTAAAACCATGACAGTGGATGCCACCAACAAGGGGGTGAGTGGAGTATATACTATGTAAATAGTTAAGAGATTCAAGGACTAAACTTGGGTTTCTCCAAACAAATGAGACTAAAAAGAAGGGGCCAGTGAAACAAGGAAAACTAAGAGTGTGGTGCCTTAGATGTTACAGGGAAGAGAGTATTTCCTGGTAGAGAAAGTGATCACAAGCGACAAATACTGCTGATATATACATCAAATAGAATGTACTTATAGGCTAAATTATGCTCACTTTATGTCAACTTTTGATCTCTCAGACCATCCCTGTCAATATATAGACACAGAAATTGAAGTCTAGACTAGAGAAATAATTATATCAAAATCTTAGAGGTGGTTAGATGCAGGCCTAGTGTTAACACTCAAGTTACCTTGCAACCAATCTAGTGGTATGGTTTTTAACTAACTTAGAGGTAAATCATCCAGGATTTTTCCTGAGAAGTCTTAAATTTTATTGATTAGTTGACATTTCCAAAATCTTTAGTGAATAGTAAGCATTATGCTTAGGTTTTACACAGTTCATTTAAATCTAGTGAGGGCTCTCACAAAAGGCCTTCCTTAAAAGCTCAAGTATAAAGGTCCTGGATCATCTGGAATCTCACACAACCACATATCCAGAAGACCAGAGTGGAGTGAATTACAGTAATCTATTATATTCTAAAAATAATGAAGAGACAGTAATTAACTGCATCACATCTTTTTTGAGCAGGGTTTATTATCTGGTAACACTGTGAAGATGGCAAAGACATGTCAGTGTCAGCTATAAAGTAGTTATCAACCTACAGAAACAAAGGTGATAGGTAGCAACATGGATTTGGAATTTTGAAGTGGGTGGAAAATATTAGTGAAAACTACTGCCTTTAATGCAACCCTTCCTGATAATGCAAGGGTTAATCAATGTTTCATGAAAATAAAGATTTAAAAATCTCTTTGGACCCATTTAAAACATTTCACTCTTCTGTCAATGTAATTAGCTTTTCAATTGCATGTGAATTTCCTTTACACACTAATATATTTCTTTACCTTGGCTATCTTATGCAATTCACATATCTCTCTGAACTAAAATATATATATATTTTTTACAATTTAGAAGCATAAATGTTAACGATGCAAAAATTACAGAGACCGTTATAGCAAACATCTATTTACCCATTGCCTAGAATATGAATATTGTTTTGCTATACTCATGCTATATTTTAAAAATATAACTAAACTTCTGTGACAATTTTTGTTCCTAGAATTTCCTCCTCAATCCTATGTTCCTATCTCATAGCCCAGGAGTCGGCAACCTTTAAGACATAAAGAGCCACTTGGACCTGTTTTCGAAGGAAAAAAAAAAAACCTGGGAGCCGCAAAACCACTGCGACATTTAAAACAAATATAACACTGCATATATTGTTTCTTACCTTAATGCTATATACCGGATCGTGCAGAAAAAGGATTTTTTCACTTAACAAAAAGCCGCATGCGGCTCCGGAGCTGCAGGTTGCCGACACCTGTCATAGCCCCTCTACAGGAAACCATAAATTATGTCTATGTCCTACCAATCCATATTTTTAAATATATATTTATCTCCACAAATACTATATTCTATTGTTATAACAATAGCATGCTTGCAGTTTTTTGGCATGTGTTTTTTGCTAATATTCACTAGCAGATATATTTCTCAATGATTTTTAAAGAAAGTAGAAGAAAAAGAGAGGGAGAGGAAGGAGGAGAGGGAGAGGGGGAAAAAAAAAAGAGAAGGAGAGGAAGAGAAAGAGGGAGATTCAGAAGGAGAGGGAAAGAAAAACATCAATGAGAGAGAGACACATCAATTGGTAGCCTCCCACACATGCTCTGATCAGGGCCAGGGATTGAAACCACAACTCAGGTACATGCCCTTGACTGGAAATCGGACCCTCCACCCGCCCCTTTGGTTTGGGGACTGACACTAACCATTTAAAAACACCAGCCATGACTACTATTATGTGTTTTAAAATTACAGAATTAGCATCCATACTATGTGTATCTTCTTACAAATTATTTATTTCCCTCCACATTAGATTTGGGGAATTGTGTTAATTCCTGAAAATCTAGTTCATTAATTTTAACCATCAGAAAGTATTATACTCCATGACTATACCAAACTTTATTTGTCCATTCTTTTACTGGTGGACATTTCTTTCCAATATTCATCAGTCACAGACTGCACTTCATTAACTTAATTCTGCATGCCTCTTTGTACTCAAACAGAAGAGTTTCCCTATGAATTATGTCTAAAAATACAATTTCTGTGTTGTGCATGCACTTATGCATATTTTCTAGTGATTTCTGAATTGCCCTTTACAAATTGGTTGGACTAATTTATATATTGGCCAGAAATATATACTTATTACTGCCAGATTTTATAGTTTTTGCCGGTCTAAAGAGTATGAAATGGCATTTCACTGATTTTTCCCCCCACTGATGTTTTAATTTACATTCACCTCATTACTATATAAATATAGCATTTTTTCCTATATTAATTTTTATTCGATTTTCTCCACTCTGAATCATCTATTTGTTATGTATTTATTACCTATTTTTCTCCTGGATTGTTCACACTATATTCATTTGTGGAATGTCTTCATATATATTTGGATTCTAATAATTTCTCCATTTTGCATGTTGGAAACATCTTCTCCTAATCTTTCCTTTGTCTTTTAATTTTTTATGATATTATTTTTGTCACATGAATGTTTTTAAATTTTGATGTAATCATTTATATTTTTAGTAAATTTTTAAAAACTAAATCTTTTAAAAGAAATCCTCCCGCTTTGTTGAGAAAGTTCTAATATGTAAGAATTCCAGGAACTGAAACAAAGCAGTGGACTTAACATCAAATGCTGTCCACAGCAGCATTTCTGCAAGATAAATGTGTGAAAATGCAGTTTTTCAAAGTCAGAATCCATTCTTAATCCTTAGGATATACAGAAGAATGCTGGATTACCAATGGTTTTCAAATTTTATCATTCATCAAAGTCCACTGAAATGCTTCATAAAAACAGCTGCTGGACCACACCCTCAGAGTTCTGTAGGTCTAGGTGGAGATCTTGGAATTTGAATCTCAATAACCAGTTCCAAGAGATGCTGGTGCTGCTAGTCCAGGGGACCAAATTTTGAGAATCACTGCTGTTATGTCACTGCCATTAAATACTTCCTGGTATTGGTTATCTTTGAAATATACTCTACTGGAGAAATTTTGTTACAATATACCATACAATGACCATTTCCATAAATCTAGAGATGATTTCAGGAGAATGTATTGTATGATAATTATTTGAAGACAATTTGTAGAAAGATAGCTATTTAAAATTATGGAGGAAATACACTTTTGAGTTTCCAACTGGGTAGAAAATTTAAATCGTCATAACACTACATTTGTTCAATTCATTTACTCGAAGAAACCACAATGACACATTAAATGTGCTATATATTTTCCTTATAACAATCTTATTGATATTCTATCACCAGTGGAATCATACAAGCAAAACAACTGGCTTAGATAAAGCACCTGCTGGGACTAGTTTTAGAAAATGGAAAACAACAGAAAATCTGCTTCTGGTAAAACATAAAATGCTGAGATCTAATCAGTCCAAGAAGAGCTTAGGCATAATAAAATAACATTGCATATGGAATCAAAGACTAGTTCTCATTATCTAACATGCCACTAACCAACCATATAAACTTGCACAAGAATCCTAATCAGTCTGATTTTCAGCTTTCTAATCTTAAAAGTTGGGGTAAAAATTCTGAATTTTGAAGCTCCTTGTAAAAATCATGCTCAATATATAAACCCACTTTCTATACTATAAATTGCCAGCAATATTTAAATACATATCAGTATTTTAAATAAATATTGCTGGGAAATCTGGACAGGCACATGCAAAAGAAATAGACCACTCACTTAAACCACACATAAGAATAAACTAAAAATAAATAAAATACTTAAATGTAAGTCCCAAAACCAAATATATTCCAGAAGAAAACATAGGTAACAAAATCTTAGACATCTTGTATAGCGATATTTTTACTGATATATCACCTATGACAAAGTAAACAAAATAAAAATGAGATTATATAAAAATAAAAAAGTTTCTTTACAGCAAAATAAACCAACAAAATGAAAATGGAACTCACTATACAGAACGCATTTTCCAATAAAACATCTAATAAGGGGTTAATCTCTAAAATACAAGAAGAACTTACACAAACCAACACCAGGAAAACAATAATCTAATTACAAATGGACAAAGGACCTGAATAGGCACTTCTCTAACATAGACATACAGACAGCCAGCAGACATATTAAAAAATGCTCAGCATCACGAATATTCAAAGATGCAAATTAATACTACTATGTGGTATCACCTACATCTGTCAGAATAGCTTCCATCAACAAATGACAAGTGCTGGTGAAAATGAGGAGACAAGGAAACCCTAATACACTGCTGTTGGGAATGCAAATTGGTGCAGCCACTCTGGAAAACAGTGTGAAGTTTCCTCAATACATTAAAATGGAACTGCCATTTGACTCATGATCCCAATTCTAGGAATATATCTTAAGAAGCCTAAAACACCAATCACAAAGAATATATGCACCCCTATGCTCATGGTAGCATTATTTACAGTAGTCAAAATCTGGAAATAGCCCAAATGCCCATTAGTAAATGAATGGATGAAAACATGTGGTACATTTACACAATGGAGTACTACTTGGCAAAATAAAAATAATAATAATAATAATAAATTCTTACCTTTTTCAACAGCATGGATGGACCTGGAGGTTATTATGCAAAGCAAAATAAGGCAGCCAGAGAAAGACAACTTTCTTATGATCTTAGTTATATGTGGATTCTAACAAGCAAAATAAATGGATGAATAAAATGGAACCAGAGGCAGAGATATATGGAACAGACTGACAGAAGTCAGAGGAGATGGGGTGTAGAGTGGTCTAGATAAAAGAAGGTGAAGAGAGTACTCAAAGAACATATACACACAGGCCATGGACACAGACAATAAAGTGGTAAAGACCAGGGGAGGGGTGATGGGGGTTACTTGTAGGTGTACAAAGAAGAGTATCTGGGGACATCTGTAACAGTGTCAACAATAAAAAAATTCAAAAAATTATAAAGTACATATCATCTATCAATAAACAATATCTTGAGGCAGGTAGTAACTAACTGATACCTGAAATATTCTCACAATAATGAATGAAGTAGCAAAGCAGATAACCCCAAGATCCTGAAGACTAGGGTTGCTATATTTAGCAAATAAAAATATAGGACACACAGTCAAATCTAAATTTTAGATAATCATATTATTTTTAATGTAAGTATTTCTCATATAACATTTGGGACTCACATATACTAAAACTTTGGTTCATAACAAATTAAAATTAACTATGTATCTATTAGAGGATGTCATTGAGAGGATAGAACTGCCAGTTGATCCTTGAGCTAGATCAGAAAAATTGGAGGCTCCTCCCCATCACCCCTGCTCTTGGAAATCCACCCACTGTTCATACAGGCTTGGCAGAGTAATGTGATATCAATACCATCTAGACTATTATACATGACTAAACCCCCTTTATGCCCCTATATAAACACTAACAATTCTGGTGGACAGGTGTGGAGCCACCCAAGAAAAGCCTCAAATTCCCTTGCTTATTAAACCTGGCACTTACCAATCTGGAGTGATCTACCTTTTACTTCAGTCTCTCCTTGCAGGCCATGTACAGGGTCCAGTTTCAAGTTTCATCCAGGGAGACTCCTAAGGTTGAAAATAAATAGTATTTTGTATTTCATCTGGTAACCCTACCAAAAAGCTTTACAATCCTAGAAATCAGGGAAAGATGTTCCAGTTTCCTCAACTCGCCAGTTCCTTCTTCAACCCATGGCCCTTAACTCCTCCAAGTAAATGTCTTCTTTTACGTCATTGAAAAAAAAATGCACTTTATCTCAAATCAGTTCCTATTGCTCTTACATTACCTCAAAGGGCATGTCTAATTCCAGGAATTCTTTACTTGCTCCTACTGCTGCCATTAGTCTTTCATTTCAGGTATCTTACAGAAGATGACATACTAAACTAATGTGATTCTCACAGCAGCTCTCTGAGAATTTAAGCCAGGTATTATAATATGCTCTTTGGAACAATAAGGAAGCTAAGTATGTAAAAATTAAGTGAAACATGCAATACTGGGCAAAGCAAAAACTAAACGCCTTTTTCTTGAATACTTATCTAGGGCTCTTTTGACTCTAATCACATTCCCATTCCAATTATAGATAGCTTACCCACTGCCACCATCAGAAAGAAGAAAAAAAAAAGGAAAGTATTTGATCATCTATATACTGTATAAAAGCCTAAGTGACCTGCCAGTAGCTATGATGTGCACTGACCACCAGGGAGCAGCAACTCAACACAGGAGCAGAAACCACAGGCATGGAACAGACTGATGAATCTCAGAGGGAAGGGGGAAGGGTGGGGAATGGGAAGAGATTAACCAAAGATCTTATATGTGTACTAGAGGCACAATACACAGATTCATGAACCAGTGAGTCCCTAGGCCTGGCCTGTGGGGATTGGGCCAAAACCAGCTCTCCAACATCCCTCAAGGGGTTCCAGATTGCGAGAGGGTGAAGGCCAGGCCAAGGGACCCCATTAGTGCATGAATCCGTGCACCGAGTCTCTAGTTTATATATATAAAAGACTAAGTGACTATCTGGCCATCTGACCAGCCAGTAGGTATGATATGCACTGACCACCAGGGGGCAGAAGCTCAATGCAGGTGCTGCCAAGCTTCGGTGACTTGGCAGTGATGATTCTTGGGTGATGCACCTGGAACCAGAGAGGAGAGAGCCAGATTCTGGGGTGCATCACCTGAGAACTGCCCTCTCACAATCCAGGACCTCTTGGGGGATGTCAGACCACTGGTTTCAGCCCAATCCCCACGGGCCAGGCCAAGGGACCCCACCTGCCTGAGGGACCCCACTCACTCTGCAGACACCCTTCAAGCCATGGCACTGCCCCAGGTGTGGCCAGCTGGGAAGGGACCACAGGCGGTGGGCTCCAGGGTGTATCTGGCCTGTCTCACTCAGTCCTACCCCACCGGCCACATTGTAATTAATTTCCTTTCAATGTGCATGAATCCGTGCACTGGGACACTATATAAGCAGAATTTAATTAAGAATCTATGGACAGCCAAAACTGGTCTGGCTCAGTGGATAGAGCGTCGGCCTGCAGACTGAAAGATCCCAGGTTCCACTCAGGTCAAGGGCATGTACCTTGGTTGCGGGCATATCCCCAGTAGGGGGTGTGCAAGAGGCAGCTGATCGATGTTTCTCTCTCATTGATGTTTCTAGCTTTCTATCCCTCTCCCTTCCTCTCTGTAAAACTCAATAAAATATATTATTTTTTAAAAAAGAATCTAGGGACATTAATATGTATAAATGACACAAATTGATGGGAATTGACATAATGTCTCAAGTAAAACAAATCCATTCATTTTCAACTGATGCACCTTAAAGATTCCTAAGACTTACTTAGGGCTTCCACAATTTTCCATAGTCCATAAAGCACACCAGACTTGTTCATATGGCAAGTTCAGCCATGCATGCAATGGAGAAAACAACTAACATCAGGGATTTTAGTACTCAACATAGTAGTACATTTTTATATTTGTGCTTTCAAACCTTTTTCTTGTTCAATTTAGATTTTTTAACTATCTGGTGCAGAAAAATGTACTACCCCTGTTTCCCTGAAAATAAGACAGTGTCTTATATTAATTTTTTCTCCCAAAGTTGCACTAGGTCTTATTTTCAGGGTATGTCTTTCCATGTGCTAGGTCTTATTTTCGGAGGATGTCTTATTTTCGGGGAAACAGGGTATATATAACATCTGTTTATAGAATCCACATGGATTGGAAACTATGGCTGAACATTCCACCAGCAAGTTTCCAACATTCCATGGATTGGAAACTATGGCTGAACAATCCACATGGATTGGAAACTATGGCTGAACATTCCACCAGCAAGTCTCAAGAACATGTTTGATTATTTCCATTGCCTTTTCAATTATCTTTATTTTTTCATATAATAATCATGTAATAATCACATAGGAGACACTTCACTCAAATAACCAATATTTCCATTACATCCTATAACTATATTTTCTTAAATTTATCTTAAGTTCTAATATGACAAATATTTAAAATCTAGTTCATAGCTGAGTAGAGATATATATAAAATGTACACAAACCCTATACAATAGTGGTTCTATGAATTGGCTGTACATTGAAATACATTTTTAAAGCTTTTATAACACTGCTCTGAGTCTCAATTTCTCTACCTTTTTAAATTATTGTTCTGGGGTATGGTCTGGTCAGGTACTTATTTAAAGGTTCCCTAGGCCAGTGTTTCCCAACCTTCTCTCATGATGAGAATCACCTGGTGGAGTTGTTAAAACACAGATTCCTGAATCCCAACTAAGAAGTGCTAAACTAGAATTTTTGAGAACATATAGGTAAAATTGCATACCTAACTTAGTGCTCTGTATATAAAATCTGTCTTAGAGCACTAGTTAAGTATACAATTTTACCTATATGTTCCCAAAAATTCTAGTTTAGCACTTCTTAGTTGGGATTCAGGAATCTGTGGTTTAACAACTCCACCAGGTGATTCTCATCATGAGAGAAGGTTGGGAAACACTGCCCTAGGCCATTACATGTGCAAACAAGCTCGAGAACCACTAATTTAGGAAATCTTGGCTGAAAATTAGAAGCATTTGAAGGTGCTTCCAAACCCCAGCCCCCAATGCCCAGGATAGACCTCAGACCAATTAAATAGGAATATCTGAGGTGGGACACAGATATGCAACTTAAATCTATCCAGGTGATTCCAATGTGAAGCTGAAGTTGGGAATCACTCTTTTAAATCTAATGCCTTTTCATGTCCTTTTGTTGGCATTTAATTCATTGGAATGGGACAGATGATAATTATTTGTAAATATATTTAAACTCACATTAGATTGAACACAGTGAATTCTGACTCATCCAGATTCATAGGGAATTATTTATTTGATGCATGACCATATTTAAATATCTTAATACACTGAAGACACTGTCAGTTTAATACATCATTGAATATACTATCCTGATAATATTACTGAGAAAAATATATAATGTGTATCATATATACATATACATATGTGACATGTATATATGATATATATACATACATATATATGTGTGCGCATATATATACTATATATATATATATATATATATATATATATATATATATATATATATATATATATATATTTTAAAGGCCCAGCACGTGAAATCACGCAGGACCCCAGACTGACCCTGGACAAGCCACAGGCCCCACCTCTGCTGCGGGAGCCGTGGGCCCTGCCTCTGCAGTGCCAGCCCCGCACAAGCCCTACCTCGCTGCATGAGTAGCAAGACCCAGCCTGTGAGAGGTACTCCATGCACCTCCTAGTAACTGGTTGTTTGGTTTTTCTGTCATTATGGCATCAAGACTACAGGCCTTTTATAGATATACTAGAATAAGGTGACCAGACGTACCACTTTTGGCAGGACAGTCCCAATTTTTAACAATTTGTCCTGCGTCCCGTGGTGTTTTAAAAAAGTCCAAAAAATTTAAAGGATTCTTTCCAAAAATTGGGACTTTTTTAAAATGCCGTGGGACACGGGAAAAAATGTTAAAAATCGGGACTGCCCCGCCAAAAGCAGGACGTCTGGTCACCTTATACTAGAGGCCTGATGCACAAAAATTTGTTAAAGTGTAGGCCTTCCTTCCCCCCAGCTGCGGGCACTGGCTTCCCTCTGGCACCAGGGACCTAGGCTGGTTTTCCTCCTGCCACCCATAGGCATCTGGACCTGGGCTGGCTTCTCTCTAGACCTGGAAGGATGTTCAGAATGACCTCTGGTCTAATTAGAATATTACCCTTTTATTATTATAGATTATTATAGATACTAAAGGCCCAGTGCATGAAATTCATGCACTGGGGGTGTCCCTCAGCCCAACCTGCACCCTCCCCAATTTGGAAACCCTCGGGGAATGTCCAACTGCCAGTTTAGACCCGATCCTGCAATCAGACATTTCTCTCACAATCCAGGACTGCTGGCTCCTAACCACTCACCTGCCTGCCTGATCACCCCTAACCGCTTTTGCCTGCCAGCCTGATCACCCCCTAACTGCTCCCCTGCCAGCCTGATTGACACCTAACTGCCCCCTGCCAGCCCAATCACTCCCAACTGCCCTCCTCTGCAGGCTTGGTCCTTCCCAACTGCCTTCCCCTGCAGGCCTGGTCACCCCCAACTACCCTCCCCTGCTTGCCATTTTGTGACAATGTGGGGGTGGCCATCTTGTGATGACATGGTCATATTTTGATGACATGGGGGCAGCCATCTTATGATGACATGGGGGCTGCCATCTTGTGACAATATGGGGCAGCCATCTTGTGACAACATGGAAGTGGCCATCTTGTGACAAGAGGGTGTATTTGATGTTAATACAAAGCACTTATTTGAAATTTCTGAATTTTACTTCTTATATAACTGCTAAGATGAAATGGAAGATATTACTATTATAAATGCTCCCTATAGTTTTACCCAATAGTCAAAACAAAACTACATGTAAGTGATGTTCTCTCTTTGTGGTTAATCTAAGGCTATCAGATTTAGCAAGAAAAAGAAAAGGACTCCCAGTTAAACTTGAATTTCAAATGAGCATAAAGTAATTACTCTTAGTATAAGTATGTTTCATGCACTATTTGGGACATACTTATATTAAAATTATGTATCCTTTGTCTCTCTGTAATTCAGATTTAACTGGGTGTTCTGCATTTTATCTAGTACCCTGGAGCAGTCCAGATGGCTGAGTATGCAGTTCTTTTTAAAATAAAAAATAACTGTGGAAACAGTGTAAAGTTTCCTCAAAAAATTAAAAATGGGACTCCCATTACGGATAGATATAACTTGTAAAATAAAAAAGTATTTAAAAATAATTGATGAGGCTTACTTTAACATAAAGTGGTATATACCTCTTTCAATGGGCTTGATACATATACGTTAAGTTTTCTCTGTTATATATTATGTATTTAATGAAAAAATCTAAACATATAAAGACAGTTTAAAATTTAAAACTATAAGATATTATAACTAGTGTATGCTAAAATGATAAGGAGAGATGAAGAAGAGTATTTTAAGTTTTAATTTTATCATAATATCTCATTTTACCAAGGTACTCATTAACAAACAAACAAACAAACAAAAACACATCCTAAAAGCCCCCAAATATCATGGAACTTAGTAAAAGAACTTTTGTTTATGCATTAGCTACAGAAATACTTAGAAGTGGAGTGCTGAAACCAGCTTGCATAGGCATGCAAGAACAAACATTTCACATTTCTTCCCATTTCCACAGTCAGTGGCATCATGTTGTTAGACTGAAATTAGACATGGTGGGAGTTTTCTCACCAAGGAAATTGGAAAACTACAGGAAACAGGATACTCCCCCCCCCAAAAAAAAAGTCACCACCATGCCACAGGTTATTGACCAAAATTACTTATGATTACAGAAGGAGGAAATGTATTGGCTGAAGTAACAGACCCCTACTGGATCTGAGATTTTGCCAAAAACTTCTAAACTTTGAAAACACTTTGGCTATTAGAAACAACAGAGAGGGGGGAGTTTGGGAGGGAAGGAAGGGAGGGAGGGAGGGAGAGAGTGAGGGAAGGAGTGAGGGAGAGAAGGTGGGAAGGAGACAGAGAGACAGAGACAGAAAGAGAGAAGAGAAAAGAGAGAAGGAGATTAGGGGACATGGATCTGTCCTCAAAAGCACGTGAGAAAATGACCACAACCTTAATCTAGAAATTCTGAAACAAGCCTATAAAACAATATAAAATATAAAGCAAAACAAGGGAGAAGATTCAGACTTAAGGTACCTCTTTATACATTTAGAAATATTCAGAGTTCCTTAAAATTAATAATTGCTATCCTTAGTGTTCTATTCAATAATCTTTTTTAGTAACTAGATTTAGAAAGATGGGCAGACAAATACAGAAAGAGAATTCCTCTACTGAAACTCAGATTGTCATTGAAGAATTGCATGGCATGTGGACTTGAAGAAACCATAGTGATAAAAATGTTTATCTATGATCTAAACTTATATGCATCTGGGATTGCCAGAGGTAAAATAGAATGAATGATAGAAGAGAAACAATCATCACTACAGCATACAACAGAGAATCCACAGTTTGAGAGATTTGCTGTGAAAGATCACTTGAATGCCATTAACTGAGAGCAAGCATGCTACTTGGGAAAAAGGGAAGACATTTGTGGTGGTGAAAAGTTGGCCTAGGAAATATATCAAATATATTGGCATTCTCACATCATTATCTATGCCAACACTCCTAAAATATAGTTGACCCATTAAAAGATAACTAATAATTTTTAAAAATAAACATTAAACTAGCCAAAGAAATAGAATTTTTTTTTAATTAAAAAAGAATTAGACACAAACAACAGGCCAGAAAATAAGGTATGTCATAGGAAAAATTATCCAAGGAATCAGAAGTCAGGTTATATAATTATTTATTTGCAGTGTCAAAAAACAAAACAAAATTAGAAATAACATGAAGTGTACACAGAAAATAGAACTCTAATAAAAACAACAACAGACGTTCAAAACTTACATTTTATGATGATGGAGATGAAAAGCTAGTCTTTCCCAGCAAATAAATGGGAAAAATATCTAAAAAGTATAGATATAAGATCATATTAGAAACAACATAATTATACAGAAACCATTGAAAATATAGAGAGGCATAATGGAAATATATGAATAAGTTACAATAAATAGAAGCAAAAAGCAAAAGAGATTTTTAAATATGAAAAGCAATACCTAAAAGCCAGACAAAAGATTTCCAACTCACTCAGAACTGGTGTTCCTGAAGAATGATGAAAGACACAAAAAGGCTAAGAAAGACCATATGAAAAGGATATATTGTATCTCAGGAGAGAAAAATGGTACAGAACATTCTGAGTGAGAACCTGTCTGGAAGAAGTTACTATATCTCAAAAATAAAGATACATTTGGGCATTCAGAAAGAAATGACAAGTGTATTACAAAGAGGGTTCTATTCTCTATTTGCTGTGACAGATTAACTGATACTGGACTTTCTCGCCTGTGTGAAACTAGAAACCTGAACAAAATACACTGTGTGGCCAGATTATTATGCTCTCTGAATGTATAATAATCTGGCCACTCAGTATATATATATATATTGGAGGCCCCGTGCATGAATTCGTGCATAAGTGGGGTCGGTCAGCCTGGCCAGGGGGAGGGGACTTGGGCAGTTGGCCAGCCTGCCTCCTGGTTGAACTCCTGGTTGAGGGGACAATTTTCATATTAACTTTTTATTATATAGGATATACACTGAGTGGCCAGATTATTATGCATTCAGATATTATAATAATCTGGTCACTCAGTGTATATGACACAATTGTTTCCAGACAGTGGTCAACAATCAGTTTAGGGTTGTGATACCCAAAATAAGGAAAATGAACTGAGCACCAAGGCCACCACAGGTACAGGCCTGGAGGCTTGTTTGGGGCACAGAACAGGAATGGAGAAATGAAGCAAGAATAGTGGTCTTAATGATCTTTGCTTAAGGAAGAAAAGTTCAGAGTTTGGGGAGAATGAAACATCTAGAAGAGTGTTAACTAGAGAGGCAGGATATATACAAAATAAGAACTGAAGATTTCTGCATAGATATCCCTTGAGTTTTCAGGGGAACATTAAGCTATGCAATGTATAGAATAAAACTTAAAGAGGAAAAATAACATACCCTAGAGACTGATAAGTTTACACAGGATATGGCAACTTCTGAGTTCTAACAAGGCAGAATGGAGAAACTATGTTGAATATCCAGAGCATTAAATAGAGACCCCAAAAGGATTTCGCTTTAGGAGTAGATATAGAATAGTCCTGGAGTAAGGTTTACTTATAAATATGATGGGAGAAAGCCTAAACATCAGCCTTTGAAGGATCAAGCAGGTCTGCAAGCATCACTGCCAAAATATAAATTCAAATCAACACTCTTTTAGGAAGATGTAAAAATCCAGAAACTCAATGATGTAAAATTATAATGTCTAGTACAGTAATAGAGCTCCTAGACATGCTAAGAAGCAGAAGTATATACTCGTGACTGGGAGAAAAATAAATCAATAGACACAGACTGAGATATGAAATAGATGAAGAAAACTGCAGAAAAATGAATTAAAGTAGCTAATTTAACAATGTAAGAGTGCTTAAAGAAAGATACAAACATAAGATATAGAAGATATTAAAAGAAATAAAATTGAATTTTTATAACATTTAAAATGAAAAAAAAATCACTGCATGGAATAGTTAAGAAAAAAAATTAAAAAAACATTGCTGAGTCACTTAATAGAATCAGGAGGCTATCAGGGAAGTGGGTGCAATGCACATCTTGTGCCTCTGTTCTCAGAGCTGCTATTAAGTTGCTAAATCTGTTTAAGTTAGGTCAAGGCTGAGTATGGACTTAACCTCTTCTTTGAAGATCTTGCCTTGCTTGTTTTTACATTGGAATTAACCAATACTTGTTAACCTAACCAGCAATCCTGCATTTACATAAAATAATTATATTTTGTGGAGTTTGCCTAAATAAACCCCATCCTTCTTTATTTTCTCAAGTGTACAATTTTGGTTGATACTTCAATTTGTGTCTCCTGGGCTGCAGCTTCTTTTGCTTAAATAAAAGCTTTTTATTCTTTAGTATGATCTAAATTCAATTTTGACTCAAAGATTCAATGACAGATAAGACATTACCAAAAAAAGTAACTAAACCAGAAGACATGACAAAGAGAATTTTTGAAGCTAAACCACACAGAGAAAAAAAAACCTGTAAAAATGTGAACAGTGCCTCAGAGATGTATATGGAAATACATAACAGTCTAATAAATGTGTGTTTATAGGTGGAGAAAGATCAGGGGCAAAAAACATGTTTAAATTAAAGGCTAAGTTTTAAGCAAAATTAGTAGATTAATTACCTACAAAAATAAATTCTCTCCTCCATAAAATCAATGAAAGACCTGGGGGGTAAAAAGCCAAAATCAACAATTTCAGAATTCTGGAAACGGATAAAAAGGCTTGCAGCAATTCAAAGAGCAGTTATTCAACAAAAATGGATGAAACTCTACAAGATCAATTCTCCATAGGAGCAATAAGTACACTGGCAGTAAAACTGACAAAAACAACTCTAAATAACCCTAGAAAATTAACCAAAGGCTTGCAACACTGTGAGGATCATTTGTTTTTCAAAAAGCAGAGTGGAATATTGGTAAGAAGAGCAAGCTTTGGAATTTTTACTTACTCTATTCCCATACAAAATAACATATGCATATACTTATGTTATTAATACTCATCAGAAAACCAGGAGAAAAACCAAATGTTTATCAAATGATGAATAGATAAATTGTGATAGAAGTTTATCTTCCCATATAAAATGAAACATACTATTCCAGTCTCTAATGTACAATATTAAGAATAAAGAATAAAAAAACAGAAAAGCAAAACTTCCCTCATTGGCTTAATTTCCCTAACTAGTAGTATCATATCTTTGTCTTCTCCTTTATTGACAACTTTTCAAGATCTGTGTATAGTGGTTGTCTTTTCTTCTTTCTTTCTGTTCATTCCTCAACCCACCGAGCCTGATTTCTGCCCACTCACTCTACTGAAATGCTTCATGTTAACTAATGGCCTTTGTGTTCTTAAAGTCAATAGAAACTATTGAAATGTGGTGGGATCTCAAGTTCTCACCAGCATGCCATATGTTAATTCAAACATTGCTAGTTGTTATTAGGATTCTTTAGTATTGAACTAAATATATAGAATATTATCAATATAATCTATACTAATAAAAGAGAAACATGCAAATTAAACATCACTTTGCTACACCTAGCAGTCAATCAGGAGTGAGTATGCAAATTAACCCAAACATAGATGGTGGCAGTCACAGAGCTGGAGCGAGCAGGGGACTTGGGGTGCCCCCGGCGATGGAGGAAGCCAAGCTTTCCACCCGTCCTGGCTATCCCTGGCCTCTGCTCAAGGCTACAAAGTTTCAATTATAGAAGATAAATAAAGCCCAGATACCTGCTTCCAGCCAGCCCTGGACTCCACTCAAGGAGGTGCTGAAATAAAAAGTAAAAAATGAGGGACTGGGAGCTTGGGTAACCAGGGGGCATGGACAGCCTGAATATGGCCATCAGCCCCTCATCCAGGCTGGCCAGGCACCCCAGCAGGACCCCCCCACTCTGAAGGGGCTGTGGCCAGCCTGAAAACAGCCCTCAGCCCCTCATCCAGACTGGCCAGTCACCCCAGTGGGGACCCCCACCCTAAAAGGAGTGTGGCCAGCCTGAGTACAGCTCTCAGCTCCTCACCCAGGTTGGCCACAGCCCATGGGGTAAGGATCTCCACTGGGGGGCTTGACCAGCCTGTAAACAGCCATCAGAGCCTCACCCAGGCTGGCCAGGCACCCCTGTGGGACCCTAACCTGATCTGGGACACCCTTCAGGGCAAACCAGCCAGTCCCCACTCATGCATCAGGCCTCTACCTATACTAAAAAATGGCAATATGCTAATTAGACTGGAGACCTTCCAGGAGACTTTCCAGATGTTCTTCTGGACAAAGCCATGGTGGCATGGCTGAGGTAGAGGTGGTTAGAGGCCAAGAGAGAAGGGCAATTGTGGGTGATCAGGCCAAGATGGGATAGTAGTTGTGAGTGATCAGGCTGCTGGGGGCTGGGGCCATTGGGGGAAAGCAGACCAGCAGCAGGGTCAGTTGTGGGTGAGCAGGCCATCAGTTTGGGTCAGTTGGAGGTGATCAGGACGTGGGGGGGCAGTTTGGAGTGAGCAGGCCAGCAGGGGGGTAGTTGGAGGACAGCAGGCCAGTGGGGAGGGAAGGTGGGACAAGCAGGCTAGAAGAGGGGGCAGTTGGGGGCAAGAATACTGGCACGGGGGGGGCAGTTGGGAATGATCAGGCTAGCAGGAGAGCATTTGGG
Organism: Pipistrellus hanaki; assembly: GCF_964339955.1. Lineage (NCBI taxonomy): Eukaryota > Metazoa > Chordata > Mammalia > Chiroptera > Vespertilionidae > Pipistrellus > Pipistrellus hanaki. The sequence goes on along the minus strand of NC_140524.1, from coordinate 15,121,425 downwards.
GGTGAACAGGCTAGTGGTGGGGGTAGTTGGGGGGCGAGCAGGCCAGCAGGCAAAGTGGTTAGGGGCAATCAGGTAGGCAGGCAGCCAGATGAGTGGTTAGGAGCCAACAGTCCCTAATTTCGAGAGGGATGTCCAACTGCTGGTTTAGGCCTAATCCCTGTAAACTGGCATTAGGACATACTTTGAGGAGTCCCAGATTAAGAGGGTGCAGGCCGGGCTGAGGGACACTCCCCTTCCGTGCACTAATTTTGTGCACCAGGCCACTAGGATATTCATAAATATACAATATATCAAGTTCTACTGTGAACATTCCTTTCAGGTAATATGAATTATATTTCTAAAATTTAAAATGAGTAGGTCTGATATATTTAATCCTAAAGTACTATAGCAACTTTCTTGATATAATCTCATTGTGCTATAATTAGATGTATTTTGCATTTATTATATTCAGTGACTGAGGGAATAGAAAAAAAGATTAAATATGTTTACATTCCTCTAAAAAAACAAACAAACAAAAAAAACTTGATGGTGTTTTTTGGCACACTTTTAGAATGTAAATAACCTGAAGCTTTTTTAAAATTAAGGTTTGCCATATTCATACTGAAACTTTTCTGTATAAATTGCATTAGTGTTTGTTTTTTTTTTGCCAGTAATACCTTTAAGAATAAACTGTCTTCTTTATAAATACAGTTAATGCTGTGAAAATACTTGTTTTATTTAATAAATTATAATTATGATGATGATTATGTTTTGTAAAGCTGAAGACCTCACAAGACATTTTGCACTAAACGGCCATGAGGAAGTCCTATAATGTAGTAGATCTGCTGTGCTTCAGCTCACTTCTATTCATGCTTGGTAGCAATATAATATTTATAATTATTTATTATAACCAGTTCATATTTCTCTCCTGGAGCAATATTTGAAGTTTATTGTTTGTTTCCCTTTGGGGAGATTATAAAGACAACAATAAAGATTAGCTGAAAAAACTGAATCACTGGAGAAATGTGAAATATTCTTGATTTTTAAAAATTCATTAAATTTTTTATTTTTTAAATAGCACTATCTCATGAGGGTTTCATATATGAACTAGAGGCCCAATGCATGTATTAATGCACTGGTGCGGTCCCTCAGGGTGGCCTGCAGAGATTGGGCCTCAGCTTGTGCCCTCAGCCTCACAGCCCCACAGCCCCATAGCCCCATAGCCCCACAGCCCCACAGCCCCACAGCCCCACAGCCCCGCAACCCCACCTGGCACCCCGCCTTGGCATGACACTGCCTCTTCACTTGCTCCATCATCCCACTGAGGTCCTCTTCTCGTCGGGGCCCATCAAGGCTGACAGCACTTCCACTGCCATCTGCAGCCAGCTCTGCATTGCCAATGCTTACTATATTCTGTGCCGCCCCATGGTCAGTGCATGTTATAGCAAGGTGTCGTACTCCTGGTAGAGGGACAATTTGCACATTAGGTTTTTTTTTTTTTAATAAAAATCTAGAGACCTGGTACATGAAATTTGTGCATGGGGATGTGTGTCCCTCAGCCTGGCCTGCACCCTCTCTAATCTGGGACCCCTCAAGGGATGTTTGACTGCCCATCTAGGCCCAATCGGGCCTAACCGGGCAGTCGGACATCCCTCTCACAATCCAGAACTGCTTACCTGCTTACCTTCCTGATTGCCCCTAACCGCTTCTGCCTGCCAGCCTGATCACCCCCTAACCACTCCCCTGCCAGCCTGATTGCCCCTAACTGCCTCCCCTGCAGGCCTGGTCACCCTAATTGCCCTCTCCTGCAGGCTTGGTCCCCCAAAACTGCTCTCCCTTGCAGGCCTGGGTCCCCCACAACTGCCCTTTGCTGCAGGCCCAGTCGCCCCCAACTTTCCTCCTCTGCCAGCCTGATCACCCCTAACTGCCCTCCCCTGCAGGCTTGATCACCCCCAACTGCCCTCCCTTGCAGGCCTGGTGCCTTCCAACTGCCCTCCCCTGCTGACCATCTTGCCATGGCCATCTTGTGTCCACATGGGGGCAGCTGTCTTTGACCACATGAGGGCAGCCATCTTGTGTGTTGGAATGATGGTCAATTTGCATATTATTCTATTATTAGATAGGATAGAGGCCTGGTGCATGGGTGGGAGCCAGTTGGTTTGCCGTGAAAGGTGTCCTGGATGAGGGTGGGGATTCCCTTGGGGTGTTTGGTAGCCTGGGTGAGGGGCATGTGGTGGTTTGCAGGCTGGCCATGCCCCTCAGGGATCCAAGTTGAGGCTCTGGTATCTGGGGTTTATTTATCTTCTATAACTAATTGCTATAAGTATTGTAAATTAATGAAATAAAGCTATCTTAAGAAGAATCCTAGATTTGGAGAACACACTTGAGATTGGGTAGCTAGACTATTTCTTGGTGAGTCCGTGATAGTAAATTGAGATTTGTATAATGACTAGAGGCCCAGTGCACAAAATTCATGCATGGGGGGGTGTCCCTCAGCCCAGCCTGCATCCTCTCCAATCTGAGACCCCTGGGAGATGTCTGACTGCCACTTTAGGCCCAATCCTGCTAAACTGACAGCTGGACATCCCTCTCATAATCTGGGCCTGCTGACTCCTAACCACTCATCAGCCTGCCTGACTGATTGCCCCTAACAACTCTGCCTGCCAGCCTGATAGCCCCCTAACTGCTACCCTGCTGGCATGATCATTCCCAACTGCCCTCCTCTGCTGGTCCATTGCCCCCAGCTGCATTCTCCTGCAGGGCTGAGGGGACTGGGGGACTGAGGCTGGATGAGGCAGGGCTGAGGGGACTGGGCATCACTATCTTGTGGCTGTTGGCACTGCCATCTTGTGAGGGTGTGAAAGTCAGTTAGCATATTACCTCTTTATTAGATAGGATTAAGAGTTGCAAAGTAACAGTGGAAGAAAGAGTACTCTAGTTAGTTAGAATAGCACAGGAAGAGTCTGTAGTTGGAAAACAACTTGGTTTTCTCAAAGAGCTGAAAAGAGTCATAAAGTCTCACAATGCACAAATATAAGTAAAAGAGTGTGTTATATCAGACTGGAGTGATAGGCAAGGGGTAAACTTCAATGCTTTCCTCTCCCTACCTCTGAACTAGAGTTTCTGATGCTGGTTCAAGCCCTCTTTCCTGAACTTTGGCAGGCAGTAAGAAGTCAAAGGAGTACACTCCAGGGAAATTATATTTAAGCTGAACACTCAAAATAATTACCCTACCTAATAAAAGAGTAATATTCAAATTAAACATCACTCTGCTACACCAAGCCACGCCCACCAGCCAATCAGAGAGAGCATGCAAATTAATCCCAACCAAGATGGCTGCTGCCACAGAGAGCAGGAAGGAATCTTGGGTTTCCCTGGAAATAGAGGAAGCCAAGCTTTACACACATCCTGGCTAGCCTAGGCCTCCACTCAAGGATACAAAGTTTCAATTATAAAAGATAGATCCCAAGAAAAATGGCGGTAGCCACAGAGCTGAAGAGAACAGACTAGGGTTGCCCTCGGCAACAGATGAAGTCAAGCTTTCCACCTGGCCTGGCTGGCCTAGGCCTCCACTCAAGGATACAAAGTTTCAATTTTAGAAGGTAAAAAATTCAAACAGAAATGACAGCAGCCATGGAGCAAGCAGGAGGCTTGGCTCCACTCCAGGCTACAAAGTTTCAATTGTTGAAGGTAAATAAATTTCAGATACCAGGGTCTCTGCTTGGGTCGCCAGGGGACATGGCCAGCCTGCAAACCACCACCGGCCCCTCGCCCAGACCACCCCACACCTCAAGGGAATCCCCACCCTGCTCCAGGACACCCTTCACGGCAAACCAGCTGGCCCCCACCCATGCAACAGGCCTCTATCCTATCTAATAAAAGAGTAATATGCAGATTGACCATCACTCCAACACACAAGATCAAGATAGCTGCCCCTATGTGGTCAAAGATCCTGCACCCATGTATACACAAGATGGCCACCACAAGATGGCCAGCAAGGGAGGGCAGTTAGGAGGCACCAGGCCTACAAGGGAGGGCAGTTGAGAGGGACCAGGTCTGCAAGGGAGGGCAGTTGGAGGCGATCAACCCTACAGGGGAGGGCAATTAGGGGTGACGAGGCTGGCAGAGGAGGGAAGTTGGGGGCAAACAGGCTGGCAGGGGAGCAGTTAGACATCAATCAGGCTGGCATGGGAGTGGTTAGGGGGTGATCAGGCTGGCAGGCAGAAGCAGTTAGGGGCAATCAGGAAGGCAGGCAGGTAAGCAGTTGGGAGCCAGCAGTCCTGAATTTTGAGAGGGATGTCTGACTTCCCATTTAGACCCGATCCCTGAGATCCCATGGGATCTGGTCTAAATGGGCAGTTGAACATCCCTCGAGGGGTCCCAGATTGGAGAGGGTGCAGGCTGGGCTGAGGGACACCCCTCCATACCGTGCACAAATTTAAGTATATATATACTGATTGTATCTTAAGAGATCCTAACATTTCAAGGGTAATATTAAAATTAGAAGAAAACTTAATGTCATATCCTATATTAACAATAAATGGAGAAAAGTCAAATAATCACAACAATTTAAAAAACCTAGGATTCTTACTTCGTACTAAGTGTTTTACTATCTGAATCCATAATCTGGCTCCATCATTAATATTAAATTTGAGCTAATTACTGATGCTAACAATTTAGCAATATAAAAATAATAGTTTATAAATTAGTGAATTGAAAATTTTATGAATAATACTCACCTTGGTCTCATATATAAAACCAACCTGTTTGCTTTGTGAGGTAGAAAAGCATACAATATAAAATGGGTGGGGACCGGGTGGAGGGGAGCCTTGGGGGGAAAAAAAGGAGAAACAAATGTAATAATCTGAACAATAAAGATTTATTAAATTAAACAAAAAAAATAAAATGTAACATTTCATTTTCTTGCTGACAAAATATATTCTTTGCAGAACATTAAATTCTTTCTAATAAAAATGTTTTCTTTTTCATTCTTGGGCTGCAAGGGACTTTATTTAAATTTTTTTAAAAAAAATGTAAACATATATCTCTAAGCAAAATATATTTGATTAATGCATTGTTGAAACAACTGATAAACATATATTTCCCAGAAAACACAGAGCAGTTTACTGAGCAACAGCTACCTGTTACTCTACTGTCACCAACGGTTCACTGCCTACTTGCTCAGGAGTTTGAGTTTCCACTTTATATAAAACTGTTAAACGAATTAAACTTTTGAAAATATAAATAAAAGTTATTTAATCTGAATATTAAAAATTGATTTCATTCTTTGAAATAGATGTATAGATTCCTTGCTGAAATAAAAAAAGTAATTTCTCTTTTTAGCCGGTCTTCTAGTAGATATCATCTTTAAAACCAAGCATCTGCTGGTTTTGTCATAATGATCATGTGTCTTGAAATTTTTTTTAAATTTCAGCTCCATACAGGCAGACTGTAATAAACTTTCCTGAGGTGGGGAATGAATCTCAGGACTATACAGGTTAGAAGGCACATAATTTAAGGCTGAAATGGATAAATACTTATATGTCCAAGGACACAGTTGATGACTTTGGGCTTTGGAGCTATAATTAAATCATATCATGTAAGATTTGATTTTCTTTAACTTCAGTTAATTTCAACAAACCAAATATGTATATATTCCTGATATTAGAAGACAAGGCTATTAGTTGTGATAAAAGTTTTCAAGGTGACTATATTCAGAAAGCACATGGTTTTGGGGCTCTCTGGAAAATGGAATTATCTTCTACAACAAAATGTTATAGAAATTAATATTTTCCTTATAATTTCCTTATGTCATAAATCAAAACCATAGATAAAAACAATTCCTACAGAGACACAAGAAAGGGGTTAATTAAAGGTTACAATCTTACTTATATAAATGGCACTTAAGAGCTGAAAAATACTTTCCTTCCTATGTAATCCCCATTTTACGTATGAAGAAAACTGAGGTTCAGTAACATAATTATAATAATATGATTAGTATTACTCTGATACCTAGCTAACATTTATTTAGTGAGTCCTTACAATGTGCCACAGTTTCATTGATTTTTACCAGTAAGAAGACAAGTAGAAAAGGATTCACTTTTTGACTTACATAGAAAGCAAAAGTAAAAATCAGCATGGTGCCACCTTCACATGTCCTTGGACCCTCAAGATGACACTGAATCAGATGGGCTGGATAACAGATGACTCAAGTGGTGGTTCACTTTGTTGAGAGGAGTCAAACAATTTTATAGATTTACAAAGAAGCTTGAGGCTGTACCCTCATGGGCAGGGCAAAGTAGAAAGTCCTATGCTTCAGCAGAAAAAGAGAAATAGATGATAAACTGCCTTATAGAAGCCTTCTACAAGATAGGGTGCCTCCCACTAGAAAGGAAGGAGGGAGAGAAACGGATTTGTGACAATTTCCACAAGACTCCTATCTTGCCATATTCCTGGGAGAATCACAGAATGTTCTGCCAAGATTCTGATCAGACATTGTTTGAGCTGTGCCTAAATGGTCTATGTGGAAACATGCAAGGTCACCAGAGCCCTATGGTGGAGTCATTCCTCTATACATACATTACATAAATTAATATGAATATTTAGTTAATATAATTATCTCTATTTTAACAAGAAAAAAATATTAGGGTAAAGTGGATAAATACTTATATGTCCAAGGCCACAATTTATGACTTTGGACTCTAGGAGCTACAATTAACAAAATAGAGGCTTAACAATGGAACCATTTAATTTTCTTAGCAAAAGGCCTGAGAGTTGGTGATTCCAGAGTTAGTCTGTCAGCTCAATTGTTATTAAGAACCCCATTATTTTTCACAATTCTACTCTGTCCCATTTAGTGTGAAACCTTTTTGTACTCACACTTTTTGCTTCATGGTCACGAGATAGCTGCTGAAGTTCCAAATATCACATTATGAGAGGATAGTGATCAAAGCAGGAAAGCCAGCAATAACACAGAGAATGAGGGAAGATGCTGTCCTAACAAAGTCAGGTTCCTACTAGTGAGGAAGGGAAAATGGTCATTGGGCTTGCATCCAACAGTGTCTGCTACACACAAGGAATTAGTATTGGAATTAAAACTAGAGGAGGAACTAATATTTTTATAATTTAAGTCTACCAGTCCCAAATATGACACTTGTTTCCTACATGCCTATTTGTAAAAGCAATGTCTGATTTCTTCTTTCAGTGGCAGTCACTAAAATGGATAAAATAGATTCTATTATCAATATACCGCATCTTTTATTTTTCTGTAAAGAATCAGATAGTTGACATTTTTGCTTTCTGTGCCACATACAATTTGTCAAATATGCTCACCTCTGCCCTTGTCATGCAAAATCAAAAGCAGACAATACATAGATGGACTAGTGTAGCTGTGTTCTAATAGAACAGATGGTTGGGAAGATTTGGCCCACAGGCCATAGGTGCCAAAGTGATCATGAATGAATCATAATGTTGGCCAGGATGCAAAGCAATATCATAAATAGTGAAGTGTCCATCATCTTGCATTCTTCATTGAGGATGATGTGGAGCTGAACACCCAGTAAATCCAAGATGGATGTTTTACAGGGGCAAGAAATAAAGTTTGTTTTTAGATCACTGAGATATTTATTTGTTACCATATCATGAAGTAGCCCCCCTTGACTAATACAACATATTTATTTCTTGTTTAATAGATACCTCAGGGAAGGAACAACCTAAGACAGACACAGTCGAAGAGGGGCCATCAGGAGGGAACTTGGGGGTCAACGGAAGTGAGGTACAGACCCTCACCACCCCCAACTTTGCAGGGGCCTGAACCCTCACTCTTTCTGAGGGAGGTCTCCTGCCCCCATGGCTGCTTCGTTTCCCATGCCCAGCTCAAATCAGGACCCAGGTAACACACAGAGACATGGCCGACAGCAGCTGCCCCCTTACTGCAACAAGACTTGTTTGAGTTGTCTTGTACCCATGGTATGGGGAAGTGGGTTTTTGATATCTAAATCCAGCCTAGCACCAGAAATGCTTAGGGCCTACTCAAGAAGGCAAATAATCTTTTCCACTAATATTTCCACTGATAAATTAAGATTGTTGTTAGAGTATAAAATTTGACTAGTCAAGTTTTCAGAATAATTTAAATTGGCTAATTGAAATAAGCAAATATTCTAGAAAATATAGTAATTGTACTGGAAAAAAAGCTGTTCCTAAAGTGTTAACTAAAACTTTTATTGGTAGTTCATCTCATGGTAAAATTGTGTAACATGTAATGAACCTAAAGCAGTCATATTTTAGTGCAAAAAAAAATTAAAAGTAAAAGCTATCAAGACTACATTATAAAGTTTCTAAAAGCCTCCTAATATTTAAATAAAAAAGGGGGGAATAGTAGAAGAATATCATGTAAGAAAAAATATCCTATAAGTAAATTACATCTAAAAAATGTTTACTTTAGAAAATTAACTTTCATTTGTAATGCTAACAGCAAGACACCCCTGAAAAACACACATGGTGTCAAAACAAGCCAAAGGAAAATCGTTTGGGCAAAAAACAAAAAATAATCTCAAGTCAAATTTATAAAAAAGATTCCTTTATTAACTTTTAGTAGAGAATATGTTTGTATATTTTCATAAAGCAACTTCAAGACCATGTGGATTTCTACAACAGAGAGGAATTGACAGGACTGCTCCAGCCATGAAGACAGAAGAGGAACAGTCCAGAGATGGAAGATGCTGATGACACCTTTCCATACTAGCATTCAGCAGCTGTGAGTTACTGTGTGTTGCTCAGGACCAAACCAGTGACGGTTGGACCTGCATTACCATCTTTTATCCACCATCCAGAAATAAAATATCATTGCTGACATGTACACATAAGAAACTGTTTGACATTGGAATTGGGACTCAAAAGAACGGTTGGCCCAGAAAGAAACTCACTACAGATGATTCACTTGCCTCTCAGCATAACCATTATTGCTTGTCTCATTTTTGGTTCTTACAAATGTATTTCTAGTATCACATGATCTCACTCATCTAGGAGAAATAATGAACAACGTAAACTGATGAACAAAAATAGACCCAGAAACAGGGAAGCATCAATCAGACTGTCGGACCTCAGGGGAAAGTAATGGAGAGTGGTGGTAAGGGGGAGAGATCAACCAAAGGACTTATATTCATGCATATAAGCCTAACCAGTGGTCATAGACAAGAGGGGGGTGGGAGCATGCATGGGGAGGGGTTTGGGATGGGAATTGGGGGATGAGGACAAATATGTGATACCTTAATCAATCAATCAATCAATCAATCAATAAACAGTTGGATGTAAACCCTTTAAAAGCAAAACAAAATTAATTGAATTATATTATTTAAGTAACAAAGAAAATATTAAAAATGAAATATTTTAGAGTAAGAGAATTAGGAAAGCTTCTTAGTTGCCAATATCCAATGTTAAACCTTTACCAGTCTTGCAAAAGGATATGATTAGTTAATTAGAGTTTTGGCCTGACCCAGATTTTCCATTTTATTTTCAAATTCCTGTTTTTAGTACATTATTCACATGTACAATCCCATTTAAAATTTATAACTTTATGGTAGATAGTCAAATGTCTCTGATCACAGAGATAATCTGTAAGGAAGAAGAGAATGTTGAAGAAACAGATCTTGAAATCAGCAATAAGCATAGTTGATGCTGGAAACTTTAGTAACCATATTAGCATATTTTATTCATAACATTCTCTTATTTTCTATAATCTTCATAATAACTGCAAATTAAGTAGTATTCCCTTAAGCTATAGATATTGTATCTCAGAGAAGTCAATTAAGCTACTGAAGAACATATGACCAGTAAATGGCAGACTGGCTTCTTAATTCCAAAATCTGGGTCATAAAATTATTTTATTCCATACCTTATACCATGGTTCTATGTTAGGGGGTACTTTTGTGTCTCGGGGGACATTTAGCAATGTGTAGAGAGACATTTTTGTTGTGAACAAATGGTAGTGTGAGGGTTGCTACTGGCACTCCCTGGGAAGGGATTATGAATGTTATTAAATGTCTTACAATGCTCAGGACAGTACCCAATAAAATATCTCAGCCAAAAATGTTAGTAATATGTAGAATGAGAAACCTTGCTCTATACCTTATTTCCCTTAGCACAAATACAAGAACAACAGGTGTTGATTGATTGTTGAATTGAAAAGAGTGGCTCCTGCCCTGGCCATTGTGTCGCTTAGTTGGTTAAGCGTTGTCCCATGTTCTGTAAGGTCACAGGTTTGATTCCTGGTCAGGGACCATACCTAGGTTGGGGGTACAGCCCAAAGCTTCTTTGGTTGGGGTGTATACCAGAGACAACTGATCATTTATTTCTCACATCTATATTTCTTTCTCCCCCTTTCCCATCTTCTCTCTAAAAATCAATAAAGCCATATACTTTTTTTTTTTTTAAAGAGTGGTTTCTGTTTCACAGAATAATTTTTATTTAAAGAAGACCTTGAGAATTGCCTTTCCATGCCAGGTTTACTGAAGATGATCTTCAAGTACTACTTGGTAGCACCATTGTTGGATAACATCCAATTTTTCTGGTAATACATAAACAAATACAGCAGCTTGATATAACTCCCATAAATCATAGTATGGGCATCAAATTGGGCATATATTTTATTTACCTTTTCTTGCCAATGCTCTCCAGGCACTGTAATATTCAGTATTAAGCATTACAAGACAGTTAAAACATTTACATGTAGCAACAGACCAATATTTTTAAACTTAATTTTATATGTTTCAGCAAACTGAGTATTAAAAATATCAATAGCTTGATCATGCTGCAGTAGATTCCCATAGATGCAATGTGTTCTGACCCTTGCTAACAAAGGATAATTAGCATTTTCAGGATGTGTCTTTCATAGGATATGACATTTCTTTCTTCTTTTTTTTTTTTTTTATCCTCACCTGAGGATATGTTTCCATTGATTTTTAGAGAATGTGGAAGAGAAAGGGAAAGACAGAGAGAAATACCAAAGTAAGAACACTTTGATTGGTTGCCTCCTGCAGGAACCCTAACCTGAGCCCCAGCCAGGGAGGAGCCTAAAACTTAGGTACATGTCCTTGATCAGAATCTAACCCTGGACCATGCAGTTGGCAAACATAGGCATTATCCACTGAGCAAAACTGTCTAGGGCAGGATATGACATTTCTTAGCCCTTCAGCAGCGGACTTTCCTTTTTTTCTCCAGGAGTGTGTTGGAAAAGTCCTAGATTACCTTTTTGGATTTTTATGCCCAAGTTACTAAGAATATTACCAGTGGCAATCAGGGAGTTTAGCCAATGAGCGGGCAAAAAAGGTGTTTCCCCTGTAGTTCACACCTATCTCCTCTGATCTCCGACTCTACCACTGCCAAAGCCTAAAGCCTCAGGGACTGGGCTGGGCCCCCCCCACCCCAGATCCCTCCAATCACCAGTTCTGCCCCTGCCAAGGCCTAAAGCCTCCAGCCCTGGGCAGAGGACCCCCAGCTGGCTCCAATCGCCTAGCTCCTCCCCTGGCCAATACCAGCAAGGGCTGGTGGAAAGTTTGGCTTCCTCCATTGCTGGGGAAACCCAAGCCTCCCTCCTGCTCTCTATGGCCACAGCCATCTTGGTTGGGTTTATTTGCATATTCGCTCCTGGTTGGCTTGTGGGTATGACTTGTCAGTGTAGCAGAAGTATGGTTAATTTATATATTACTCTTTTATTAGATAGGATATTAATCCATCCATTTAACAAATACTTATTGAGCACCTACTATGTGTCAGGTCTTGTCCTGGTTATGAATATATAATGTTGAAAAAAGTGGACAAAGTCCCTGCTATCCCATGGCTCATATTATAGTTCATGATTTAATACATTCCCTTCCTCCTGCCTCTAAAGTGAGGTGCAAAATTTCCTGTAGAAACCAACTAACTTCAAATTATTTCTTTAGTTTGGTTTACTTAGAAGAGGTTTACTGGTTTGTGTGTGAATGTTCTTTTTTTTTTTTTTACTTTTCAATCCTTTGTTATTATTTTTAAAATGTTTTTGAAATTGGTTAATAGGCTCATATAGATTTCAGGTGTGTATTTCTAAGTTTCAAGATCTGCATATAGCACTATGTGCCCACCAACCAAAGTCAAATCATCTTAACATGAAGTTTTAAGTAAGATGGATAACTTAAAACTAAAATGTGTCCTAAAATATTATAAAATATTTTAAAAGAAAATAGTACTAAATAAATACTTTAAAAAAATCTAGACTTTCTTTATGAAAGCCTTATCAAGTGAAGTCAGGTTATATTACATCATTGGTTATTTGAGTTACATTGTTATTGATTAAAATATACAGGACTGGCAAAAGAAGGTTTAAAGCGGTGAGTACATGAAAAATACAGATTATTTTTATATTACCATTATTATTCTATTATTTTCTATATGAGTAACTGTAAACATACATTTGCCCCACCCTGTATATTTTATTTTATGATAGTAACACTGCTAAATATACATGTATATCTATATATATAAAAAGCTAGTGACCTTAACAGCCATAGCAACCATAATAACCAGTCGCTATGATACCCACTGTGGCCAGCTAACAGGCCTGATGAGGGGGTAGGGCCAGCCAGACAACCTCATGCCCCCCACCCCTGCTGGCCTGCCCCTGATTGGGACTCTCCCACCCCAATCCAGAGTGGGCCAGTGACCAAATGTCGACTCCTTCCCCCTCCCTCTGCCAGCCTCACCCCCTATTAGCCCTCCCCACCAAGATAGGCCCACAGTCCCTTCCACCAGCCGGCCCACCCCTGATCACACACCCCCACCACAATAGGGGGTGGGGCTGGAAAGCCAACCTTCTACAGCCCCTCCCCCTGGCCATCCCACCAGTGATCGTATCCCCCAACCCAATAGGAGGTGGGGCTAGCCAGCCAACCTCCTGCAGCCCCTCCCCCTGGCTGGCCATGCCTCCGATGGGATCTCACCACTCTGATCAGCCCCCAGTCCCTCCCCCGCCTGGCTGGCCAAGCCCCTGATCACACCCCTCCCCAATAGGGGGTGTGGCTGACCACCCACCTCCTGCAGCCCCTCCACCCACTCAGCCCCACCCCAGATTGGACCCCCCTCACCAACAGGGGCAGAGGCAACCAGCCAACCACCCATGGCCCTTTCCCCAGGCCACTGGCCTCCGATCAGCATCCCTTACCCCATTAGGGGGCAGGGCAGGCCCACTTCCCACAGCTCCTCCCCAAGGCCAGCTCCACCCCCAATCTCTCCCCAACCCCAATCAGGGGTGGGGCCCACTGGCCAACTGTCCACAGCCCCTTCCCTCAGGCATCCCAGCTCTGACTGGTCCCCAATTGGGGCAGGCTGGCTGACCAACCTCCTGCCATTTTCTCCTCCTGACAGGCCCAGACCCAATCTGCCCCAATTGGGGCCAGATGGCCAGACCCCACCCATGCACAAATTCGTGCACTGGACGTCTAGTTTTACTATATTAGACAGAACAAAATTCTGGGGATTCTTAAACATACCACACCCAACTTTTTTGTAATAGTGTTTTACATCAACAAGCCAGGAAACATTTTTAAAGACAGCTGTAACTGTCAAATAATTTGCAGATATTTCTAACACTTTGAAAAATGTAGACAAGGATAGAACAAAGACAGCCTGTGAAGATCTAAAAACATCTCTCAGGCAAGTTATATTCTTTGGAAAGCTGGAGTTTGCTTTGCTGTAAAAACCTATATTCAAGGCAAGGACAAATAATACAAAAATATAATTCTCTGAGTAATATTATGAAGAATATATAATTACATTCTTATTAATATATAGTATAATTACATTATTTATAATATTAATTTTAATGTGTAGTGTAATTACAGTCTTCATAATATTGGTTTTTCAGCAAGACATTCTTAAAAAATTTTTTTTGAAAGTGAAAACAGGATTCTACTTGATTTTTAAAAATCCATGGTGTCTTCCAGTATACACTGTTAACCTGCAATTGTCTATGTGTACATATATATGTAAAGAAAAATACTGCAGAGAATTCAAAGGAAATATTTCCCATTATATTTTAGCAGTTAAGATAATTTTTGGTTATGCTATGACTGTTATGTTAAGAAATATGAGGTCATTTACAAATTCATAAAAGAAATCTACACAGTAATTTTGCAAGGTTAAATTATAAAGCTACATTCACAAGATAAATTATAAAATTATGATCCTGGGAGTAAGATGGAAGATGAGGAGGTCGCTGAGAGCTGGGAGGAGGCTGCAGACAGCGGGGTCTGGACAGAACACCCATGATGGTTCTGTGTTTGCTGTAATTTGAACCAAGGCCTATTTATTTCTCTCCTTTGCCTTTCTTATCTCCTCTCCCCTTCTTACCTTTTTTTCCTCCCTTTATCCATCTCTTGCTATTACAGGAGAGACCCTGTCATTGTAATCTGCCTGCACTTGCAGATACATTCCTATTCCCCGTCTCCTTTGTTCCTCTTGAAGATTGTGGTTATGTTACAAATTAGGCTGTTTGAGGTGTCCCCTACCTTGCTCTTCCCCTGTTATGCTTCCATCTCCTAACTTTCTTCCAGAGGCTCACACAAGCATCATCACTGCAAGTCTAAGGTCATCAGCAGCCAGTGAAGCTGTACGTTTTCCTCAGGAAACAGACAGATGGTTGGGGAAGAAACTGAAGATCACACAAAAAAATCTCCTCCCAAAGTGCCCATTGTGATTCAGGATGATAGCCTTCCCACAGCGCCCCCCCCCCATGCCACTTTCCCCCTCTCCCCCCCCCTCCACACGCCACCCCTCAGATCTGAATCCTCAAGAGGCTCACCAGCATCCGTGTGGTCAGCAGCCCCAACTCCACCAGCAGGCCAGCCCTTCCTGTCAAGTCCCTAGCACAGTGGGAGACAGAGTATGCAGAAGCCTGAAAGCGGATTCTGGGCAGTGCCAGCCATGAGGAGGAACAAGATAAACCCATCCTCAACAGGACAACCAGGATCTCCCAACCTGAAAACAGCAGGCAACCCAATAATGTGATCAGACAGACTTTGGGTCCTGATGGGTCACAAGGCTTCAAACAGTGCAGATAAATGGGCAAGAAAGAATGCTGTCGCCATCACCACAGACAACAACTGGACTTGAGCAGAGGAAAGGACCTGATTAACTTGCACTGTGATCCCCTTTGCTCCTCCCACTGTGACCTTGAACCCCATGCACTGTGACCCTCTCTCCCTTTTCCTCTTCCCACTATGATTGGCATGTCTACAAGGGCTGTCCCAAGTCAATGGAAAGTGAAAGGATGGGAGTTTGGAGACTTAAGAGTAGAGAGTCAGAGTGCCACTTGGCCACTTGGGGTAAAGCCAGTGCCAGCAATAACAGTTTATCATACTCATTAATTTGGGATTTCAAAATAAATGAGAACTCTCATCCACCCATCCCCAAGTGCATGTCAACATCACTTATAAGCAAGTTCCATTTGAAGAAAAAATAAAATTATAATCCTGAATGTTTTTATTTGCTGATAACATATTAGACCATTCTGTGTGTAATGTATATTGCCCAATTTTAAACAATTATGTTATATCTAAAATTCATTGCACTTTATTTTAATCTATTATATTTCTTGTCATATATGTTTTCTTCATTTATTCTTAATAATTAAAAAGATAAACAGAGATAGGTTTAGTCACCAAAGATTAGATATTGAATTTTTAAAAATTTGAAAAGTATAGAAGGTCCATTCCCCTTCCTCAGAAAGGTGTGGATGAATGGCAGCTCTAGCTGAAGTATTAACTGCACTGCCATTTTTCTTAGATTTCTTACATAGAGCTGATACAGAAATCTTTTTAAATAATGTATCTGATAACTGCTTCTCAGCTTCACATAGCATCATCCTAAACAAGTAGCATAAACTGTTAGAAGCCAAGTCTCCAAACATTTTTCCCAATACTTTTTGATTGCTAAGAATTCTCTTTGGTTCTTTTTCAAAATTGTGGCAATTTTGCATGCTCTCTCATTGGTTGCTAATTTTATGGCTTTCCTTTTTTATTGCTTTAAACATTTCCTAAATAGTGACTTTACATTATATAATATCTGTAAAGTTCATCATTTTTCTTTCTATACGTACATACTGTCCAGGTTTTTCACTGTTCTGTTTTTTCACTTTTCACTCATGATCACTTGCTTCCTCATATTTTTGGTGATGCTTTATTGTGACTGAACTTAATTCTTTAGAATACTGAGGATCTACATTGGATTGTTTTCATAGAGAAGTGATGACTCCTTCTACCAGATGACAAGTTTTAGTGAATGGAAACAAATGATTGAAAGCTGCTAGGTAATTGATTAGAGTTATACCCTCCAATACAGCAACCACTAATCACATGTGGCTATTGAGTGCTTGAAAAGTTTCCAAGTTACTGTGGGAAATAAAATTTTTAAAGTAATTTAAACTATTTTATTTTCACTTGTTTTATGTATGTACTATATGGTTAGCATGTATAGTTCAGATTATTATTATATTTTTCTTCATTTTTTATATATTTATTATTGACCATATTATAGATGTTCTCCATTCTTTCCCCATGTCAGAACACATAGCAGGAGCCCTGCACAAGCTCTGGTGCTCTGAGTTGTTCTGAGTGACTGTGAGTACATGTGTTCTCCTAAATTCTCCTATCCGACTATGCCAGGGCTGGTTCCTGTTTGAACCCTGCCCCCTGTACTAACTGTTGGGAACTTAGTCCAAGTTCCTCCTTTATCCTCTGCTCACTAGTAACAGGTGTTGGGTCTGAGCTCCTCTACCTGGGGCTGGACCTCCTAAGACACTGGGTCTTAGATGGAGAATCCATGGAAGATTGTGGGTGTATAATAACGAGTCTTTATTGCTGAAGCCAGTGGCCATATAGCCATCAGACAAGAGCAATCCTCACAGCAAATTCCATTCAGGCAGGCAGTGGACAACAGCTGGTGAATATATATCTTTCCCATAAAGTAGCATCAGTCTCTGCACCTACAGCTATTAACTGAGTAGTCACAGTACCTTCTAGACTCACTGCCTCACATCCTGGTGATACCTGAGTTCTCTGGCTTAGCAGCTTCTCCTGTCTCTCCTGCCCAGGTTCTCTCTCTAGAAGACTTCTCCTCACTCCTGCCTCAGCCTACGCCAGCTAACTAGCTCGTCAATAACCTACTTTTCCACTATTTAGACAAAGAAGGCTTCATGCCAATAGTGACATCAATCATATTTGCTACAGAAGGGCACAGTGTGCCTTGTGTCCTTGCACCCGCTCATGGTATCTTGGCCTGATTAGGATTCCCAGGCTCAGAGTCCTTGAACATCCCATTTAGGCACAAGGCCAGAGCGGCCTTTGGCCATTATGGTGTATTGATAACAAGGCCACTGACCTTGACTATCCGGGGGGACCTGGAATGGTTCCCACCCACTCCAACCCCACCCTACAGACCTCCACCCAGGACCCATATCCCTCCCTCTGGCCATCACTACACTGTTGTCTGTGTCCATGAGCTATGCATATATGTCCTTTGGCTAATCTCTTCACCTTCTTGCATCCAATCCACCATATCCTCCAAACCTCTGAGATCTCTCTGTCTGTTCCATATATCCATGACTCTATTTCTATTTTGTCATGATTTTATTTCATTAGATTCCACATATTAGTGGAATGATATGGTATTGTCTTTCTCTAGCTTATTTTGCTTAGCAGAATACTCTCTAGGTCTATCCATGTTGCCACAAAAGGGAAATTTCCTTCATTGTATAAAATTACCACAGTTTTTTATCCACTCATCTACTGATGGGCACTTGGGCTGTTTCCAGATCTTGGCTATTATAAATAACACTGCTTTGAACATAGGAGTGTCTATTTGTTTCTGATTGCTATTTCAGGATTCTTAGGATATATTACCAGAAGTGGAATGACTAAGTCAAAAGGCAGTTCCCTTTTTAATATTTTTAGAAAACACTAGAAAATATTGTTTTCCACAGTGGCTGCACCAGTCTGCATTCCCACAAACAGGGCATTAGGGTTCGCTTTTCTCTACATCCTCACCAGCACTTGTTATTGGTTGATTTAATTGATGATAATAATTCTGTCAGGTGTGAGGTGGTACCTCATTGTCATTTTAATTTGCATCTCTCTGATGCTTAGTGACACTTGGCATTTTTTTCATATTTCTATTGGCCAGCTGTATGTCCTCTTTAGAGAAGTATCTATTTAAGTCCTTTGCCCATTTCTTCAATTAGATGGCTTGTCTTCCTGGTGTTGAGTTGTATAAATTTTTTTTATATGCAGAGTGTCTCAAAATGTATAACTTTAATAGCTAACAGATCAATTTTAAAAATGAAATTCATTTTAATAAATACTTCCTTTATAATTGTTCAAAGTATCTATACAGTTTTGGGACACCATATATTTTGGAAATTAACCCCTTTCAGATTTATCATTGGCTAAGATGTTCTCCCAAACAGTGGGTTCCCTTTTCATTTTGTCCTTTGCTATACAGAATATTTTTTTAGTTTGATGTAGTCCCATTTGTTCATTCCCCCCCCCCCTTTGTTTCTCTTTCCCTTATGAGCTATATTGGCAAAAATATTTCTTGAAGATATGTCTGAGATTTTAGTACCTATGTTTTCTTCCAGGATTTTTATGGTTTCATGACTTAAATTTAAGTCTTTTATCCATTTTTAGTTTATTCTTACGTATGGTGTAAGTCAGTGGTCTAGTTTCATTTTTTTTTTTTTATTGAACAGTACCTGATAAAGAAACAGAATTCTCTGGCAGAAGAAAATGAAGCCTAAGGAACTGGGAATATTTTATATATTACAAAGCAATAACTCTTGATGCAATTACCTAAATATGTCGCTTTCATGTGCCTTTATTACATCACAAACGAGTAGAAATGAAAGTGCTAATACTAGTCTTAGTACAATTGTGACAAAATTGACATATTTACCTACATCCAAACAGTTTAATCCTTTAAATTAAATTGGATTCTCACTAACTGTATTTAAACACACAGATAAACAGTTTCCACTAGGAGAGGTCTGAATACAGTTTCTGGGAGGAACCTAATGTTCTCTGTAGCTCTGACTGTCACTTCTTTACCCTCAATATGGATGAGTGAGCTGAGGACTGCCCTTTCTTTACATTTGAGTACTAAAAATCTGTCTACAATTGCATGTAAGGAGAGTAGACAAAACTAGTTACATAACTCATATAAAGGAGTTCTCCATTCTCTTTAGTAATTTTCTAACTTTCTCTGTTTCGTGAATGGGAGATAAGCAATGTAGCCACAGCCAATAAGAAGCTATCATTTTCCTTTGATTTTCAACACGGCCCATTTTACTAATAAGGAACTTGAGACCCAGAAAATTCTTAGTGACCTTCCCAAGGTCACAGAACCAATTTACAGTGGCAGACTCAAACTCCCTACATACTTAGGGCTACATTCCCAAGGATTCCATACTGCCTTTCTCACCCTACTTTTTGTACTCACCTCTACTAATCAAGTCTATATTTTCCCTAATATTTTTTATAGTCTTTTCAAACTGATTCTTCATGCTGAGCTAGAAATTTATAGAAGAAACATTGAGATTCAGAGTGGTAAGTGATCATCATAATATTTTCCTTCAACAGGTCTCTTGAATAAGTTCTGTCTACAACATCTTTTTCAAATGATCATCTTTCCTCTGCTTTAGCACCCCCAGTGATGGTGAGTTCACTACTTCTCATGGCAACCTGTTACCAACTTTACTGAACTCTGGTCATTCAAATGCATTTTCTATTTGTTGTTGGCAGAAGAAAATGATGCCTAAGGAGCTGGGGATATTTATATATTGCATAGCAATAACTCTATCAATCTATTTTCCTGAAACTTCCACCTATTCTTTTTATATCCTAAAAAAATCACACAGAATAAGTCACTCCTTCACCCATGATATTCCTTTGCTATCTGAAGATAGTTTTCAAATTTAATAATCCTTTTTCTACTGTCCACAAAACAGCCTTCTCTTCTACAGTCTAAAAATTTACTTTTTCCAAATATTCTTAATGAGTTTACAGAATCTTTCAAATAAATGTCACACATGGTGACCCACAGAACAATTTTGTTTTACCTGCTTTGTGTTTTAAAAATTATGGTTCAGCATTTAACCATCAGTAGATCACACACCAATATTTATTTTGTCTTATTTCTGAAAAATATAAGACAATGGGACCTGCATCCCTGTGCTCTTTCAATAGAACACATGCTCACCAATCCACCAGCCCCCCTACTCACAGAGTGTTAGCCTGTGCCTTCACACCTGGTATAGTTCTCTCATCCATTACTTCTCTGGCCCCTGAAAGCATGGGAGTTTGCCACTCATGTTTTACCCTATATACTCCCATTTTTAGCTAAATTATCTTTTTTTCCTAAACCACCCCTTCATACCCATACAGGACTATATACCTTGTGTATATAAAGTTGATTATTATTGTCTGAAATGCAAATCTCCATGAAAAGCTAGTGAACATATTATGTATGATTATATTGTGTTACATGTTGAGTTTTAAATAAGGTATGTATTTAACTCATATCTAAATATTTATTATTTCAAAAATGCTTG
Organism: Pipistrellus hanaki; assembly: GCF_964339955.1. NCBI lineage: Eukaryota > Metazoa > Chordata > Mammalia > Chiroptera > Vespertilionidae > Pipistrellus > Pipistrellus hanaki. The sequence continues at coordinate 15,100,817 of NC_140524.1, read as the reverse complement.
CATATCATATTCAAATGGGAATAGATTCTATGAAGCCATACCTATTTTCCTGAGATCAAAGTACATTTGATCTAAATGAAAAAGAAATTATCTTAAAATTAAGTTATTGGAAACCATCACAGAAAATTAATTACCTGTAAATTAAATGATCCAGAAAAAGGTATAAAACAATTATGAATGAATTTGAAAAATTAACCAATTATGGATATGTGAAGAAATGTAGCTAGTAGACCTGAAACCACATGATAGGTTCCCATATTCAGAGATCATTCTTAAAAATGAAAAAAAAATGACTGTCCTTTGCAAATTATAAATGTTAGGCCTTCTCTGATTAAAAATTTAAGTATTTAACAGCCCTATTGGGAGAATTCCTTTCTTAAATTGGAATATTCCTTCCTCTTTTCGCACTGGTAGAAATGTAGGCATATGGAATTTGAAGACATAAAATACCACACACAACTGAATTAATTTAAATAGAGTCCTTTAGAAATAGCATGATATAGTGGTCAGTGCATGGGACTAGGAGTCAGGATTTGGATTCTAGTTCCAGCACTGTATTTACTACTAGGATAGTAAACTCTCTTACACTCCACATTTCTCAAATTATTTCCACAAATTAAGTAAAACTATAATGTGGAAATATCAGTACTTATAAGTGGGCCTTCATACTGCAAATAATGAGTTATTTCCATTATATCATAATGCTTATATAGATTAATTTTTTCTTCATATATTTTTAATTATATAATGCATGTATTTGATATTAAATGAATAGGCTATATATAGACACCAGCAATTTCTGGGCAACTTTACTCTCCAACATCAACTCATATCATCTTCTTGCAGAATTTGGAGTTTGCACATTAAATATTTCCTGAAGATTTGTATCTCTTCCTAACTTATGAACTTATTCAGCTCTTCTTCTGGGTATTTGTGCTTTGGCCAAGTTACTTATGAACTTTCAGGATTTGATAACTCATGCTTATTTCAGGTTGCTTCTATGTGTTTTTCTTCAACTTGCAGCCAACTATCAATGAATTCTAAATTGCCCAGCAGGAGTGGCAAGGATCAAATCCACTTTGCAAATGGTTGCTATATTGCTTTCTTTCTTTAAATCCTTTTTGCTTGTGGAAAGTTACTGGCTATGCCCATATGCTTTTCCGTGAGGTACTCTGTCTTTGGTTCTCTAGTCCCCTCACTGGTACATTTTTAGAAAAAGTCATGTAACTCTCAAATGAATAACTATGAAAATTTAAACTGTCTATGCCTAGATGTACACTCACCTAAAATTAGTCGAATCACAAGAAAATGATTCAGGATGCTTATAAACATCATTTTTGTGTGTGTGTGCTATTTCAGTTTTGTTTCACATCTGTTAAACCACTAGAGCCTCTGGCTTCCCTAACATCTGCATTGGCCTGCATATTTTCCAAGCACCCTGACAATGATGTGAAGACATCTGAAAGAATCCCTCTCCTATAGGGATATTGTTGTTTGTGAGTGATAAACTAGAAGAAACACTTCAGTAAGATCCTATTTTATCTAATTTAAATATCCACAGCTATCCAAGGAGGCAGGAAACCCAGGATCTATTCCCAGTGCTGTCCTGAGTCCTAGTATGACTATGGACAAGCCAATGAATCTCTGTACACCACAGGTTCCTCCTTTGTATACTTTTGAGAAAGGGGAGAGTTCAGATTACAAAGTAGAAGCAACTGAAGATGATTAAGACCCAGAAGACCTGGACCTGATTCCAACATTTCCATTTACTAAGTTTTGTGTCCTCGGTGACCATTCTGAGTCCAGATTTTCTCATTTGGTAAATGGTGATACCACTTACACCACAGGGTGATTTTGAAAATAAATGGTGCCTCATCCTGGCTGATTGTGTGGTTGATATTAATGTAAACTACAATAGTGGCTCTAAAATTACTTTCAAAGATTTTAATTTGTTTGTACATTAGCCTTGCTCTAAATTTGTTTCATTCCAACCATCTGGTACTAACAAAAGATGGAATATTTAGTCTCTCATCAATGACAAATTTGCAAATTTAAATGTAAGTAGGTTGGATTAGTGATCTCAAATGTCCACTTGTATAGAAAGTAATTTTGTCACTGTTATAAATTAAATGATTCCAGTCTTAAGTTAGAATGCCAGGGGTATAAATTCAAAGAGTACCACTTTGTTTCATTTGTCCCCAAAGAATACTTTGGTGTCTGAACTATAAAATTGGATACAGACAACTATGTACTGTGATTTAAAATATTTCTGTAAGTGATTGCTGGGGAAATATTTAACAGTTCTGGAATTCAGAAACATGTGTTTGTATATAGATTTATAGCTTATTTCATTATTACATGAGCTAATTCAAATACTATAACAACAATCCAGCTCTATTTCCCTGTTAAATGATAAACTTTGAAATATCAGACATTTTATCATACTTGCAAATTAACAAATTAGTCTATCTATATATGATACAAAACCTCTGTGTTGGACATAAAGCCCATTTATTACTCACAGCAGAGCAAGATTCAGAGTAATGTCTTAGCACCAGTTTCCTGGGCCCAAATCTTTATAGTGTGACACAGTGAGGGTCAAATGGTACGTCCATATGCAATGGGTTGCATCAAAGGAGAAGCCCAACTTAGTACATTCTAGTTTTATATAGGACTGCTGGTGAGCCTCTGTTTCTGGTCAGAGAGAAACATTATCTTAATGCTCTGAAGAAAGGAGGAAGAGGTCTTTGTCTTTGTTAACTTTGACTGTCTCCAAAGGAGGTGTCACTAAGCTTTACTGTCCTGCCGTTTATCCTTACAAAAACATTCTTAATTTTACTGCACATGATCAGAGGATAGGAACCATGGAAAACCATGAAATAGTCCTGGAGAACTTTTTCTCAACACTTCTTTCTATCCACCCACTGTTATCCAAAAATAATTAAAATGTAAAATCTCAAAAGAGTATATTCTAACTATTTTTTCTTAGGTTGTGTATATACAACATCAAAACAAAGAAATGCTAATTAAGACAATTAAGAGGAAAAAATATAACTATGGAGACAGCTTAGCACAATAAAAAACACAGTGGCCTGAAAGCCAGAAAATCAGAGATCTATCTCTGACTCTGGATCTTTTTTTTTTTTTTTTAGAGAGAGAGTAGAAGGGGGAAAGAGAAGGGAACATCAATATGAGAGATACATCCATTGGTTGCTTCTGTACATGCCCCAACCAGGGCCATGGATCTAACCTGCAACCCAGGTACATGCCTTTGATCAGTAATCAATCAAGCCTGTAACTCTTATGCTCTCGGGCTGATGCTCTAACCACTGAGCTACTGAGCAGGGCCTGATTGTATTTTACTGTATGATCTGGGATAAGTTACTTCTCTTTGGTCATCAGGGTCCTCATCTTTCAAAACGAAATATGGAAGAGGTTTAGACTAGCTAGGTTCTAAGATTCTTTCCTGCCTTCACATTCTATTCTCCTACTAATAAATCAAATCAGTTCATTCAAAGGCATTGTGTATACTGATGTCTCTCAATTTTATGCATTAGGATCATGAGCAGATTTAATGTACATGTTAAATAGCTGGTGATTGTAGCTAACATACTGCCAAACATGATACACTTTATGAGAATATTATAAATAAATATTTATTAAATAGATAAATAAAAATAAATGAAATATACTTCATAAATTCTTATGACTTAATAATTCTTATTATCTTGTCTCTTTGAATACTTGAAATATTAAGTATTCTGGGTAAGTGAATATTTTAAATGAAAATTTCTATGTATCACATATAGATTAGACAGTTTTAAAAATGTTAAAGTGCTATAAACATACTGGGCATTAATATTATGTTGAGCATAATAATTTATCAAAAGATGTTTAATGACCATAATAATAAAGCCAATGATCAATGTGCTGTATAAACATTGTGACATGGAATTATTTTATATGACAGTTTTGTGTCCACTTGTCATTCGTTCCTCTATAAATAAGTTCCTATCTATGCCCAACTCTTCATCCATAGTTTCACATGAGCTTGTCATTATGAAAGTTGAACTAGCACATATTGAACATTCAATAAGTAAAGTTAAAAAATAAAAACTATTTTATCCCCAACTATATTATATGCTTCCTGAAAATAGGTACTTTTGAATGTACTGACTAAGTAGTTTACAGGACAGGTAGCATAATTCTGTGACTTTGAAAAGCATTCATTACAACATAGCACACATTTACAGAATTTCCACACTTTGCTGAAAGTACAAAGATGTCTAAAATACACTTTATAAGAACTAACAATTTATATGTTGATAGATTACTTAGAAATTTTATTTTATTTATTTTTTAAAATATATTTTATTGATTTTTTACAGAGAGGAAGAAAGAGGGATAGAAAGTAAGAAACATCAATGAGAGAGAATCATCCATCAGCTGCCTCTTGCACACCCCCTACTGGAGATGTGCCTGCAACCAAGGTACATGCCCTTGACCAGAATCGAACCTGGGACCTTTCAATCTGCAGTCCGACGCTCTATGCACTGAGCCAAACCGGTTTCAGCAGATTACTTAGAAATTTTAGAAAAAGGCACTACTAAAGTGCATATATCATATGTATATACCCTGTAGTTACATTTTTAATCTTAATTAAATATTCTCTTTATTGATTTTTTCATACATAATAACATGTATCTAAAATTAAAATATATATTGAAGTAGAATCTGCTGATTGCAATATTTGAAGTCTGCTCATGATCCTAATGCATAAAAAACACAGTGGCCTGAAGTAGAATCTGCTGATTGCAATATTTGAAATCTGCTCATGATCCTAATGCATAAAACTAAGAATGAGTGTCAGATGATTAATATTTCAGGGTAAAAATCAAGATAACAAAAGATGATGTTCTTTTAATGTTATCCAGCTTCCAATGTGTATGGGTTGATTTCTTTAAAGAAAACTCATTGTATTTATGTGGCTCAAAATATAAAATACAAACATTTTTAATTTCATGGCTAGCACTGGGATTTAAAGAATAAAACTATTTCACTGAAATAATCAATTTTATAGTATTCCTTTGGGATCACATCATTAATTTATTATTGTATATAAACTTTGGGTAGCAAGGTTTTGGGGATATATTGCTGCAGAAATTAATTTAATATCTTATCTACTTATCAGAAGTAGTGACCTATCAAATTTATTTTACCTATGCAAAATAAAGAAATAAAATATGAGAAGTAGCTTTCTTTTCTTATACCAAATGCTTTCCTGTGCCAAAAATGTCAAGGTCAATGTTAGATATTGTGATTAATACTCACACCTACGACCTTTTTTTAAATGACTGAACTAAATCCTGTATAGTTGATAGACTATGAATATATTGGATTCAGAAGAGTTTGAAATATTTTTTACAGATAGGGAACCTGAGGCCAAGTGAAGGGAAGGGATTTGTATAAGATTTCTGTGACAGTAGCATGATGATACCCAATTTTGTTTTATTTTTTTATTTTTCCAATTCAATTCTGTGTCTGTCATGGAATACTACTGTCAATGTTTCATTTTTTACAGAGTCCAATGCATATATAGTAGTTTTGCGGCTTAGTTTCAAAGATAAATTATTAATGTAATTATATTGTGTTAAAGTTTCCTAATGATTTAAGTTCAAGAAAACTGCTATACAAGCTGATCTCCCTCAGATAGCTTGTATTAGTTTCATTAGTTTATTATTGCTATTACAATAAATTATGACATAGTGGTTTTTTGTTTTAATAACAGGAATTTATCTTAGAGATCTGTTCAGAAATCTAAAATGAATCTTATGGAGCAAAAATCAAGATGTCAATAGAACTGTCCCATATCTGAAGACTCCAGGAAATAATTCATTCCTTGCAATTTCCACCTTTCAAAGTATGTCTGCATTCCTTGGCTGACTGCCCTGCATCATTCCAGTCTCTGCTTTTGTTGTCACATCTCTGTCTCTGACTTGAATCCTTGTCTGTTTCTCTTATAAGAACCTCTTATACTAGACCATCTCAGATAATCCAAGATGACCTCCTTGTCTCAAATTCCTTAACTTAATCACAACTGCAAAAGTCATGTTGCCCTGAAGCAACATATTCACAGATTTTGGAAATTAGGATGTGGCCATCTCTGGGGGACATTATTCAGCCTACATAGTTCTAATATAAGGACCTGGCACAAGCCATGGAGATAGGCATAGTGAGACATGTTGTGAGGGGCCTTGTAGGTGATGCTTCAGTATTTCAAATTTGTTTCACAAGCAAGGCGTACTTAGTCAACAGTTTTAAAAAGAAGAGTTATGGTTCAATAGATATTTTTTTGAAAGATACTGGATTAAGTGTAATAGATGAGAGTATAAGAAAATATTTCTGAGAAGGATTAGTGAATTTGATGAACACCTGCATTTAGAGTGCAAGAGAGAAGGAAGTGTAAATTATGGAGGGAAGGAGCTATTAATTAAGGTAGAAATAAAGAAGGAATAAATTGGGGATGTGTTAGAGATAATCACTTAGTGTTGATGTTTGTAAATATTTTCATAATCCATTAAAAGAAACCTAAACAGCTGAAACTGGTTTGGCTCAGTGGATAGATCGTCGGTCTGAGGACTGAAAGGTCCCAGGTTCGATTCCCGTCAAGGGCATGTACATTGGTTGCAGGCACATCCCGGTAGGGGGTGTGCAGGAGGCAACTGGTCGATGGTTCTCTCTCATCGATGTTTCTAGCTCTCTATTCCTTTCTGTAAAAAAAAACTAAACATAGGCCCTAACTGGTTTGGCTCAGTGGAATTTCAAAAGGAGTTTGGAAAGAAGTAACAAGTGAGTCTGGTGTTAGGGACTAAATAAACTGAAAACTTAAATAGAGAAATACAACAGGAATATAATTTGTCCAATACTAAACACAAAGTGATGTTAATAAATAAAGATCTGATAAGAACAATACAAAGAAGTAGAACATATATGTTCTGATTCCAGAAGAAATGAGAGAAATAAGGCATACAAATAAACAAAAATGACAGCAAAGTTTGTCATTAGTCACTAGTTGACTCTTAGAAGTAGGCTATTAGTTAAAACTCTGTAAAATTTTTCGTGAAAATCAAATTTGGATTCTACTTAGACTATCCCTAAAATATTACTGTAGATAAGATGCAAAGCATGAGATAGTCATTTATTAGCTCCTGAAAAACATACAAGTTTCCACCAAAATCCAAATACATCAGCCAAAAAGGCTTGGATACTGCTATTAAATAATATCAAAGATATTTGGGAAAATATAAGATAAATGGAGTATTAACTCCTGAGGAAACATATAGAGTGATGAAAGTTGTTGTCAAATAAATGAAGAGAAAAGATCACAGGATCCCAAAATACCTGCAATACGTATTCTTTCTGATGTGTTTGTGTACAGGAACTCAGGGAGCATGTGAAAAGAATTTCATGTAAATGTATCATTAAAATGGCAGATAGCTTATATTTTTTAAAATTATCCATGATTTACAGAACTGCAAACATGCACAAGCCAAACTTTCTTTCTGTGCTGGGCTACAAGCTAAAATTAGAAATTTATTGCACTTTTATTATCCCTTGCCCATATTAATAGCATAAATAAAAAAATGTTGCTTTCTTGTTCATTGAGGTCAATAAAACACTGTGCCCTACTTATGTCAATATTTAGCATATTATAACTGAAACCATGGAAGTAGTGGCAATAGGGTTCCTTGCATAATTATCACTGCTTTCATCCTTTTATCAGAGATAATCTAGAAGCAGATATTTTGGCTCTGTTAAAACCAAGTCCTGGAAACAGTCCAGAGATACAAGATGAGATTAATGCCAGCCAAGGAGCTAAGCAACAAATGCTCATGTTCTGATAAGTATAAAATTTATAAGATAACAGTATCTAGTAATTATAATGCTTCCTCGAGTGTTTTATCTCTTTTCATTAATACTTGTGTTGTGAAAATTAATTATCAAAGAGTGTCTTCCTAATCTCTATTAGCCAGAGGAAAGTTAACAAAACATTGATAGAATGATAAAGAGAAAACCATTCCCTTTGAGAGGGACCAATTGTCCTCCTCATGTACCTCTTCTGGCTTTTGGAGGGTTAACCTATATGTATGACATTATTTCCACCTGTGTATGGAAAGTTTTTCCAAAATCTATTCCTCCAAATTTCAGAGAATTGTATTCTCATTGAATATCTAAAACTGCTCCAGCTTTAATATCATATTTAAAAGTTCTTCAAAGAATAAGTTTCATCTTCACCCCAAAATCTGCTTCCTTAATATAAGACATTCACCCTAAATAAATGAAATATTATTTTAAAAATACAAAAGATCAATGAAAACAAGAGATGGTTATTTGAAAAGATAAGCAACATTGCTAACCTTTAAGTAGACATATCAAGGGAAAAAATACAGCCCAATCAAGTAAAATCAAAAGTGGAAAAGGAGAAGTAATAACTGACACCACAGAAATTCAAAGTATTACAAGAAAAATATTGTGAATGACTGTATGCCAACAAATTGGATAATGTAAAAGAAATGGATAAATTCATATAAATATGCAAGCTTCCAAAAGTGAATCAAGAAGAAACAGAAAATCTGAACAAAATCATTACAACTAATGAAATAAAAGTAGTAATAAGATTGAAAAAACTCCCAACTCCTTCTTGGTCTGGACAGCTTTGAAGGTGAATTTTACCAAACATTCAAAGAATAATTAACAACTATATCCTCAAATTATTTCAAAAAATTCAAGAGGAGGGAAGACTATCAAATTCATTTATGAGGTCAGCATTATCCTAATTCCAAACCCAGATAAAGACACTACAAAGAAAGAAAATTATAAGCAAATATCCCTGGTGAACATAGCTGCAAAAATCCTCAACAAAATATTAACTAGCCGAAACCAGTTTGGCTCAGTGGATAGAGCATAGGCCTTTGGACTGAGAGGTCCCAGGTTCAATTCCGGTCAAGGGCATGTACCTTGGTTGTGGGCACATCCCCAGTGGGGGGGTGGGGGGGGCCAGAAGGCAGCTGATCGATGTCTCTCTCTCATCAATGTTTCTAGCTCTCTATCTCTCTACCTTCCTCACTGTAAAAAAATCAATAAAATATACTATATTAACTAAACAAATTCAGCAATATACTTAAAAGATCAAAGATCATATACTATTATCAAGTTGGATTTATTCCTGGAATGCAAGGTTGACACAATATCTACAAATCAATTAATGTGGTATACTACAAAAATAAAATGAAGAAAAAATTATATGATCATGTAAGTAGATGAAGAGAAGCATTTGATGAAATCACACATCCATTTATGATGAAACCCTCAGCAAAGTGGGAATAACAGCAATCATACCTCAACATGAAAAAGGCTATATATGAAAAACCCACAGCCAATATCACACTCAATGGTTAGAAACAAAAGTGTTCCTGTTAAGATCAAAAGTAAGAAAGGGTTGTCTACTTTTACCACTCTTATTCAACATATTAGTAGAAATCCTATCCACAGAAATCAGATAAGAATAAATAAAAGGCATCCTATCTAGTTGCAAAGGAAGATGTTAAATTGTCATTATTTGTAAATAATATAATATGGTATGTAGAGAACCCTAAAGATTCTACCAAAACAAAAATATCTACTAGAAAATAAAGGATTTAATAAAGTAGCAGGATAGAAAATACTCAGAAATTGGTTAAATTTTTATACAATGCTAATAAACTATCAAAAAGAGAAACTAATAAAACAATTTCATTTACAATCACAACAAAAATACATAGGAATAAAATTTATCAAGGAGGTAAACAACATGAACTCAGAAAATTATAAGACATCGAAGAAAATAAAAATAAATGAAAGTATATACCATGCTCATGTTTAGGAAGAATTAACTTCATTAAAATGCCCATACCACCAAAATAAATCTACATATTTAACACATTTCCTATGAAAATACCAATGACATATTTCACAGTAGAACAAATAATCCAAAAACTTATATGGAACCAAAAAAGACCATGAATAGTCACAGAAATCTTGAGAAAGAACAAAGTTGGAGGTATCACATAGCATGATATGAAATTATATACTACAATGCCATAGTAATCAAAACAGCATGATACTGAGAGAGAGAGAGAGAGAGAGAGAGAGAGAGAGAGAGAGAGAGAGAGAGAGAAAGCCTAGAAATAAGCCTGCATATATATATTAATGATATTTGACAAAAAAAAAGCAAGAGCAAACAATGAAGATAGTCTATTCAACAAATGGTATTGGGAAAATTGAACAGATACGTGCAAAAAAATTGAAACTAGACAGCCTTCTTATAGCATATATAAGAAAAAACTCAAGCCCAGCCCACATGGCTTAGTGGTTGAGTGTCGACCTATGAACCAAGAGGTCACAGTTCAATTCCCAGTCAGGGCACATGCCCAGGTTGCAGGTTTGATCCCCAGTGAGGGGCATGCAAGAGGCAGCTGATCAATGATTCTCTCTCATTATTGATGTTTTTATCTCCTTCTCCCTCTCCCTCCCTCTCTGAAATCAATAAAAATATATTTTAAAATATAAATTCAAAATGAATTTGACCTAAATATAAGACTTGAAAACTTAAAAGAACTAGAAGAAAACAGGCAGTAAACTCTCTGACATTCCTCATAGCAATATTTTTATGATATGTCTCTTCTGGCAAGGGAAAGAAAAGAAAAATTAAGTGACTAGAACTACATCAGACTAAAAAGGTTTTGCACAGCAAAGGAAACCATCCACAAAACAAATATACTGAATGGAAGAAGATATTCACCAATAATAAATCAGGTAAGGGGTTAATATCCAATATTAATAAAGAAATCATACAACTCAACACCAAGAAAACAAACAGTCCAATTAAAAATGGGCATAGAATCTAAATAGACAATTCTCCAAAGAGAACATACAGCTGGCAATAAATATATGGAAAGATGCTCAACATTACTAATTAACAAAGAAATGTAAATTAAAACTACAATGAGATATCACTTCACAACTGTCAGAATGGCTATCATCAATGAATCAACAAACAACAAGTGTTTGTATGATGTAGAGTAAAGGGAACCCTGGTATACCATTGGTGGAAATACAGATTGGTGCTGCTACTATGTAAGACAGTATAAAGTTTCTTCAAAAAATTTTAAAATGGAACTGCCTATGGCCCAGTGATTTCACTTCTGGGTATATATCTGAAGAAATTCAAAACACTAATTCAAAAGAAAATATGCACTCCTACGTTCTTTGCAGCATTATTTATAACTAGAGGCCCAGTGCATGAAATTCGTGCATGGGGGTGTGTGTCCCTCAGCCCAGCCTACACCCTCTCCAATCTGGGACCCCCTCTGGAACCCTCCTGTAGGATCGGGCCTAAACGGGCAATCAGACATCCCTCTCAGAATCCAGAACTGCTGGCTCCCAAATGCTCACCTACCTGCCTTCCTGATTGCCCTTGATAGCTTCTGCCTGTCAGTCTGATCATCCCCTAACCACTCCCCTGCCAGCCTGATTGATGCCTAACTTCTCCCCTGCCAGCCTGTTTGCCCTTAAATACCCTCTCCTGCAGACTTGGTCACCCCTAACTGCCCTCCCCTGCTGGCCATCTTGTAGTGGCCATCTTGTGACCACATGGGGGCAGTCATCTTGTGTGTTGGAGTGATGGTCAATTTGCATATTATTCTTTTATTAGAGAGGATTAGATAGGATAGAGGCCTGGTGCATGGGTGAGGGCTGGCTGGTTTGTCCTGAAGGGTGTCCTGGATTAGGGAGGGGGTTCCCTGGAGGTGTGGGGCAGCCTGGGTGAGGGGCCTGTGGTGGTTTATAGGCTGACCACACCCCCCAGCAACCCAAGCAGAGGCCCTGGTATCTGGGATTTATTTATCTTCTATAATTGAAACTTTGTAGCTTTAAGCGGAGGCCAAGGCAGTCCAAGGCAGATAGAAAACTTGGCTTCCTCCATTGCTGGGGAAACCCAAACCTCCTGCTTTTTCCATGGTTGCAGCCATCTTGTTTGGTTTAATTTGCATACTTGCTCCTGATTGGCTGGTGAGCATGGCAGAGGTAAATTCAATTTGCATATTATTCTTTTATTCTATAGAATATCCAAATATGGCAGCAGCCCAAGTGTTCACCAATAGATGAGTGCATAAAAAGCTTTTGTACAAAGATACAGTAAAATACTATTTGGCCATAAAAAAGGAATGAAAGCTTACAATTTCCAACAGCTTTGATGGACTTAGAGGGTATTATGGTAAGTGAAATATGTCAAGATAGAATGAAGTCCAAGTAGAGGTCTACTGTAATGTTACAAGTAAAATATTGTTTTTCAGTAAGGATGCTGGCAATGGAAATGGGGGGAAAAAAAGGTACGTTAAAAATATATCCTGGAAATATAAAATATATCTATGATTTGTTTGAGTGGTGTTGAATCCAGGAAGTGTATTTAATAGTGCCCTATTTTGAGAAGGATAATACAAGTTGGTAAGGGTGGAGATGAACTGATTTGTGCTGGCAAGAACTGAACAATCCACTTTTAGAAGTCTAAGAGTTCTGTGATATAGCTAAGTGGAGATGTCAAGAGTTCAACTGGATATGTGTAAGTCTGGTTATCAGAGGAGGTTCCTGGTCTGAAAACATATCTTTATTATATGAAGAGGATTGCATTGGTTTGCTTGGGCTGCCATAACAAAATACCACCGACTGGGTGGCTTACACAACAGAAGCTTATTTTCTCATAGTTCTGGAAACTGAAAGTCAGACCAAGGTGTCAACAAGTTTAGTGTCTTCTGAGGCATCTTTCCTTGCCTTGCAGATATCCACTTCTCTCTGTGTCCTCATGTAATTGTTCCCTCTATGCATGCATCCTGTTGTCCAAATTTCCCCCTCTTATAAGGACAATAGTCAGATTAAATTAGGTCATATCTTAATTGCCTGAATTTTATTGCCTCTTAAAAAAAGGTCTACCTCCAAAAACAGTTACATATTGAGGGTTAGGACTCCAAGGTATGACTCTTTCAGACCACAATTCAGCCATTTGAAGATAAATGGGAAGGGGGCAGGAGCAGGTTGGAGGGAGTAATGGGGGGGGGGATTGGATCATATCTGTAATACTTTCAACAATAAAGATAAATTTTAAAAAGAGGGGTATTTATGGCCATTGTAATTCAAGAAATCACTTTAAGAATGTAAAGGGAGCCCAGGCAGCATGGCTCAGTGGTTGAGCATGAACCTATGAACCAAGAAGTCACCGTTCCATTCCTGATCAGGGCATATGCCTGAGTTGCAGGCTTGATCCCCAGTGTGGGGCATGTAGGAGTCAGCGAATTAATGATTTTCTCTCATCATTGATGTTTCTATCTCTCTCTATCCCTCTCTCTTTCTCTCTGAAATCAATAAAAATATTTTAAAAAATAATGTAAAGTTAAAGAAGAGATTGCAGCACTGAACCTGATGAAGCACAATATTAAAAGAGAATTTGCCATCTAAAAGATTAACATTACACACCCAGTGAGACAATCAGAAAAGTATGGCATTATAAAATTATAAAAGCCAAGAATAAATAATGTTTCAAGTAGGGGATGGTCAGCAATGACATATGTGTCTCAAAGATTGAGTACTTTGGGATTGAGATGTGTCCTTTGGATTTAGTGACAAGGAATGTTTTGTGATTTTGACTAAATGTGTTTTAATGAAGTAGTGTTGACGGAAAAATGATGGCATTTTGGTGAAATATGGAATATGAGAATAAAATCAAAGCAAGAAATTTGTCTATTTACATTTAAATGTTTATTATAAAATATATAATTTATCCTAATAAAAGCCTAGGTGGTCCTCGTACCCTTGTGCAATGTCCTCACGTCATCACAAGATGGCCACCACAAGATGGCTGCCACAAGATGACTGGCAGGGGAGGGCAATTATGGGCGATCAGGCCAGAAGGAGAGGGCAGTTGGGGGCAACCAGGCCTGCAGGAGAGAGCAGTTATGGGGGACTAGGCCAGCAGGGGAGGGAAGTTAGGGGCAGCCAGGCTGGCAGGGAAGGGCAGTTAGTGATGATCAGGCCAGCAGGGGAGGGCAGTTGGAGATAATTGGGCCAGCAGGGGATCAGGCTGTCAGGGGAAAGGCTGGTGGGCATAAGCAATTAGGGGCAATCAGGCAGGCAGGCAATCAGTTATGAGCCAGTGGTCCCAGATTGTGAGAGCGATGTCCCAGATTGGAGAGGGTGCAGGCCAGGCTTAGGAATGCACCCCTGTTTACAAATTTTGTGCACCCAGCCTCTAGTTTATATAATAATTAAAATAATAAAGCACAAAAGAAGGTTTGATAATTGACTCAATAAAGCCTTAAGATAGCAAGTGAGGATGGGATCCAAAGTACAATTGGAGGAGTTGGCCTTTGATAAAAGAAAGTCATCTTTTTCTGTTTTAATGGAAGGAAGAGAAAAAGGAAATAGCTACAGATAGTACTTTTTTATATGCTTAATGCAGGTAAAGGGAGGCATGAGTCTAGTAAAATTTAATACAATGCAATTAGCTAAGTGAGGTTAGGGAAAGTATAGATGAGAATTGAGGAGAAAGGAGAGTACCTAAGTAGAGAGAAAAGCTTGATTGAGAACCTTTACAACAAGTAAGATAATAAAAGGAAAAAAATAAAGAAAAACTTTTATTACATTCAAAAACAGTAACAACAAAAGCAATTTAATTGAAAACCACATTTATTGAGTTAACAAATCATGAGTTAAAAACAATTTAATTTTTAAAGACTTTCATTGAGTTCAAACAATAGTGAAACTACTTTATTAATTTAATTGTTTTGAAGTCAGTGTTTTGGAACTCAATAAAAAAGTTTTTATTACTTTCATTTCCCTAAGCTTTCTTCCATAGTCATTTAGGTCCCCCTTGCCAACAGAGCTAACTCAGTTTCAAACAGGGAAGATTCTACATGTGAGGATAACATTTATCATGTCTTTTTCCTACTTTTAAACTTTCTTTGCTCTCCTCCAAAAGTCTTGTTTGCTGGTCAGTTAATTTTGATCACTAGCGCGCGCGCGCGCGCGCGCGCGCGCGTGTATGTGTGTGTGTGTGTGTGTATTTCTATGCCAGTCATTAAATATATTGGTCAGTACTCATTCAGGTGACATACAGAAACCACATTAGTACTTTGATTAAGAAAAGTGTAATGAAAATAGTTAAGTAGTTAAACATGGCTAGTGTTGAGATGCAACAAGGAGGAAACTCAAATTTAAAAGAACCCCTCCATAAGAGTATATTTACACTTCTAAAGGGAGGGATATGACAACTACAGGAACACAAAACATGCCTATGGGCAGAAATTTGGTAGATGCCAAAAGATACTGTGTAGAGTAGAAACTGCTGGAAAGCATGGGCGATGGCTGAACTCTGAGAACTGCCACTGTGGTGGCAAAGAACCTTGCCAGAGTGTTTCACTGCTGAAGTAAAGGATACTAAGGTTAAGCTATCAGCATCCCTGAAACAAAAACCTATGGATGTAACTGGAGAGCATTATACTAAGCTAAATAAGTCAATCAGAGAAAGATAAATATCACATGTTCTCACTCATTTGTGGAATGTAATGAACAACATAAACTGATGAACAAAAACAAAAACAGATCCAGAGACAGAGAAGCATCAATCAAACTGTGCAATCTATGAAGGAAGGCGGGGTGGGGGGGGTGGGGGGGGAGTGAGAGAGTAAGAGACCAACCAAAGGACTTATTTGCATGCATATGGGCATAACCAATGGACACAGGGGGTTGGAAGTGAGGGCATGTGCTGGGGGGTGGGAGCATCTGGGGAGTGGTCAATGGTGAGAAAATAATATTTATGTAATACTTTAAACAATAAAGAATTTAAATTTAAAAGATAGATCTAAAAAAAAAAAAAAAAAACAGTGGAAAATAGCATGCAAAAAGAAGGTCCCTTCCTCCTTCTCTGGTTTGCAGTTTGTCTTCAGTGTCCTCTATTGGTATAGCCTAAAAACAACCAACTAGCAAAAAACTATCTGCACAAAGAAGGGCAAAGATGTGTGAATTATGAAATGAGATATAATAAATTAGTAACTATCACACTATTGTGTCTTAGTCCCAAATCCATCCACTCATCTATACTCATCATTTGGGGGCTGGGGCAGTGATTCTCCTCTGGTTTCAGTCCCCCCATTTCCATTTAAATATGGAGGAAATTGATATTTAGGTAGTGCCATGTCTATTATCTCATGGTCTGTTATCACAGCAGATTTTCTCATCCCCAACACTGAGGTCTTTCCAATGATTCTCTTCCTACCCTAGGAAGTCAACATTTAAAAATATTTTTAAATACATTTTTATTGATATCAGAGAGGAAAAGAGGAGAGACAGAAATATCAATGATGAGAGAGAATAACTGATCAACTGCCTCCTGTATGCCTCACTCTGGTATTGAACTTTCAACCCAGGCATATGCCCCTACTATGAATCAAACCATGACCTCCTAGCCCTGCCAGCCAGGCTAGGAAGTCAACATTTTTTAAATGCCATCTAATCTGTTTATGCTTTTTTGACAATATTTGTAGTTTTTATTTTATTTATTTATTTTAATATATTTTCATTGATTTCAGAGAAGAAGGGAGAGATAGAAACATCAATGATGAGAGAGAATCATTGGCTGCCTCCTGCACACCCACACTGGGGTTTGATCCCCCAACCCAGGAATTAATCTTGGCTGGTAATGGAGCTATGACTTCCTGGATCATACATTGACAATCAACCATTGAGCCACACTAATTGATCAATATTAGTAGTTTTTTAGGTCCATCGATTTAAGGGTGTAAATTTAACATTTATAAACAGAGGTATAAAACACACTGTAAATATTTTAGGAAGTTTCTAATAACTGCAAGTAAAAGCTGTTATTATGCTATATCCAAACATATTTTTTTAAACTTTGGAAGGGAGAAATAAACCAGGCTTCCGTAAGAAGAGACTTAAGTAAATAGATGAAGGTTGGTTGCTAGCCTAGTTAAGAAGTAATCTTAAATGGTTTTATGTAAATTATTTTCTACTTACAAGGAGCTTCAAGAATGAGTTACATAGCAGCTAGCAATGGTTGCTATGGTTTCAAAAGTAACTTTATCCTGGTTGGTGAATATGAGCTAATGTTGGATATTGGCCACTGTGTTCTTCCTATAGGGAATTTAAACTGTTTAAAATAATCAGGAGAGAAAAGAAGAAGGACAAGATGCAAGGCTTCAGCGGGTCTATTTGTAAAAGGAAACAGAATTTGCTGAGGAAAGCTACTTTCAGTGCTCACTAGTAGAGAGACAAAAGTGATACATTGCCTTGATAAACCAGCCAGAATGAAAGTCTATGTACAGTGGTTTTTAAATACCCAGAAGCAGCTGATCTGAGCCAAACTAGAAATATTGAAGCAAGCCAAGGTGACAGCATTTCACTCAAAATCTGCTCTGTCCCAATCTGATTATATCCTTGTGTCAGCTAAGCTGGGAAAGGTCTTTGGTTTACACAGTCACTAGAACCAAATGTCTGGTTGGGATGGGAGTATTCTCTTTCAATAAGAATTATTGGGTCGGCAGCTAAGTAATTGCGGGTTTCACACATATATGGCTTCAGTTGAATTTTTAGGTTTGCAGACGTAGTACAAATGTAAAACACATTTTGTTATTTGATAGTTGGCTATTCAGCTGTTAATCAGTAAAAAAAGTTTTTTGATCTGTTTTGTAGTTTTCGTTTGGCGTTCGTTGAAAAATGGAAAATCAAAAGGAACATTTTCGTCATATTTTGCTTTTTTATTTCTGCAAAGGGAAAAACGCATCGCAAGCTCATAAAAAGTTATGTGCTGTTTATGGTGACGAAGCCTTAAAAGAACGGCAGTGTCAAAATTGGTTTGCCAAATTTCGTTCTGGTGATTTTTCACTCAAAGATGAAAAACGCTCTGGTCGTCCAGTTGAAGTTGATGACGCCCTAATCAAAGCAATAATCAATTCGGACTGTCACAGTACAACACGTGAGATTGCAGAGAAGCTTCATGTATCACATACATGCATTGAGAATCACTTAAAACAACTTGGCTATGTTCAAAAACTCGATACATGGGTTCCTCACGAACTGAAAGAATCACAGTTAACGCAACGCATTAGTAGCTGCGATTTGCTAAAGAAACGTAATGAAAATGATCCATTTTTAAAACGACTGATAACTGGCGATGAAAAATGGGTTTTTACAACAGTATCAAGCGGAAAAGATCGTGGAGCAGGCCAGGTGAACCAACTCAAAGAACATCAAAAGCTGATATTCATCAAAAGAAGGTTTTGTTATCAGTTTGGTGGGATTACAAAGGAATTGTCTACTTTGAACTCTTACCACCCAACCGAACGATCAATTCTGATGTCTACATTGAACAACTAACGAAATTAAACAATGCAGTTGAAGAAAAGCGGCCCGAATTGACAAATCAAAAAGGTGTTGTATTCCATCATGACAATGCAAGGCCACACACATCTTTGGTCACTCGGCAAAAATTAATGGAGCTTGGTTGGGATGTTTTGCCACATCCACCATATAGTCCTGACCTTGCACCATCTGATTACTTTTTGTTTTGATCTTTACAAAACTCCTTGAATGGTAAAAATTTCAATAATGATGATGATGTCAAATCGTACCTGATTCAGTTTTTTGCTAATAAATACCAGAAGTTTTTTGAACGTGGGATTATGATGCTGCCTGAAAGATGGCAAAAGGTCATTGATCAAAATGGGCAATACATTACAGAATAAAGTTATTTAGTTCCATGAAAAAATTGTCTTTGATTTTCTTTAAAAAATCCGCAATTACTTAGTTGCCGACCCAATAGATGAATTCAGGTGGAAGGGGAGAATCCTTGAGAAGTCTTCCCTCTCCCCATGCTCATAGAGAATCCTGTTTTCCCCTAGGTATGTGTATTCAGGGAGCATTTGCAGAAAAAGCAAGGTTGTGTGTTTTTTTAATTTAGACAGATCTGGATTCAAATCCAGACTCTATAAATAATTTAACCTCTCAGACTTAAATTTATTTGTGAATAAAATGAAACTACCAGTGTCCACTTGTAGAATTATGGGAAGATTAAATAAGATATAGAAGTATAGGGCCTAATTTCATGTCTGATATATTGATGCTTGGCAAATGGCAGTTGCTACTACTGTTGTTACTGCTGCTGTTGCTGCTGTATCATTACTACTACTACTACTACTCTCAAACAAAACAAAAATACTGAACAAACAAGTTTTTTAGTACATTTTTTTAAATGGAGAAATATAAAGAAACAGCTTATGAACTAGATCTCTAATATTTGGCATTCCATCTCTCCTTCTTAGGGAACACACCAGACTGAGCACAAACACTCCCATAAACCTCCATCATACTCTCATCTCATACCCATTTCCATGGGCACCTCTTACTCCTTAGACATAAAATATACAGAGATTGTGCTGTGATTGAAATAACATAGTCTTTCATGACAACAACAAAAAACAAGTGTAAACTATAAAAACTTAAAAGTTATAATAACTAAAAATAATACTCAAACATGAAATGCTAAGTGAAAATAGTGATCTTAAGTTGACTTTATTTGTATAGCGTCTACCAAGAGATTAAATTAAATAATGTAGTTAAAGAGTAAAATGATAACATATCTTATAAAACAATTACTATAATAATAGAAACAAAACAATAAAACCTAGAAAGTTAAAGAATAAACAGTTAAAATGTATTATTAGTTTAAAGGATACACTACAGATATTGCCTAGTAAAATAAAATATTTAAAATTAAAAAAAATGTGACAAAACCACATGATGTTAAAATATACAGGAATCATCTTAAGATTAAACCTGTTTGAACAGAGTCTTTTTTACATGAAAGACTAAGGTAAATATCTATTACCAAAGGATAGATTACAAGAGATGAAAGAGGCATGTATCTAACCCAAAGATGATGGGCTAGTCATCAAAGGAACATATAATAATATACACTACGTCCCTCAGCTCTCATATGACAGTGGGAATATAAGTTAATACACTTTTATAGAATTGCCTATTAAGGCTTGAGTTTGAGTTCTGGTGAGAGAGAGACTTGGGTTATGCCTTAGCTCTTCCACTTAAAAGCTATGTAAATTGGGACAAGTTATACAATCCCTCTATGTATCAATGCTATAATATTATGTAAAATATTTTTATATCTCCTTTGAAAACAACCTTGTAAATACAATTATTTTTTACATATATTTTTATTGATTTCAGAGAGAAAGATATGGAAACATCAATGATGAGAGAGAGAGAGAGAAAAATCATTGATCGGCTGCCTCCTGCATGCCCCCCACTAGGGATCGAGCCCACAACCCAGGCATGTGTCCTTGACTAGAATTGAGCCTGGGACCTTTTAGTCTGCAGGGTGACCCTCTATCCCCCTAGCCAGTTGGCTAGGGCTATAAATATATTTCTTAATCTTACCTTTGTTATCCTTTATTGAAAACATACCTGATAGCAGGAGAGCACACTACTCATTTTAATCCTCACTTCCATTCATGAATCTCCCAAAAGCTGACTGGGGGAATAATCAGGACAAAGGACCACTATAGTTCTTGATTTCTTGCCCCATGTCTCCTTGTAAAAATGCAGGGTGGTTCCAACAGTGGAAAGAGCATGTGATTTGAAATGAGGTAACCAAGGTTTAAGTCTCTGATTCATTGATTGCTTATTTTATGATCTCGGCTAACATAGCTCTCTGAAACAGGGGCTCTGAATATAGAAAATTGAATTACTGTATATTCTTATGTAACTCACAGGATTCTTACAGAGATAAAATAAAATGAAAATGCTGTGTGAAATGTATCCGAAAATTGAAACATGCTATTTATTTCTTAGTTATTAGCATATATATCACAGATTACATCCCTGAACATGAAACAAATGACACAGTAATTCTCATTTGCAGCCCTAGATATAAAGCACAAAAGTAATCGACAAAAATCTGAAGAGTTTCTAGATTCTTCAATTACCATCATATGACCTGATTGTATACCAAGAAGCAAATTTCTGCTAGACTCTCAGTGCTTACTCATCATTCCACCAGACTCCAACAGCAGAAGTTAGAATGACATTCATTGATTTGCCATTATCACTCACAAAACTTCACAAGAGAATTATCTATTTTCTTAAAAGCAATGTTCCATTCCTCATATGTCTATAGGCTTGGTGTGTCAAACTGGGGAGTATATTATATAAAGTCAGGACCCCATGGTACCTAATACATCATGGCCACTGACATCAGAAGCTGCTCCAATACAAGTGAAATCTATACCACCTACACACATGCAGAAAATAAGTGGCTCTGCCTCTAGACACTGCCTATATCTCCACCATACTCAATGATGATCAGTCTGCATCTGCACATGATGGATATCTGGGTTATAAACAGTAACACTGAAGCAACACTATGCAAAAAACAAACAAACAAACAAACAAACAAACAAAAAACCTGTGGTTTGAGGGGGAGGGGAAGTTGGAGCAACCCAGCCACCTTTGTGCTGATCAAACACCATGCTAGCCAATAAAGAATTCATCTAGCCCTGGACAGTGTGGCTAAGTTGATTGGAGCATTGTCTTGTGCACTGAAAGGTAGTGTGTTCAATTCCAGATCAAGGCACATACCCAGATTACTGGTAAGACCCCAGGTCAGGGTGTGTACAGGAGGCATCTCTCTCTCTCTCTCTCTCTCTCTCTCTCTCTCTCTCTCTCTCTCTCTCTCTCTCTCTCTCTTTTCTCTTATCTCCCATTATCTACACCCTTTCCCCTCCTCTCACTCTAAATTTCTACAACCAATAAAAATATGTCCTCAGATGAGGATTAAGGGGGGAAAAGGATTCATCTATACAGAATAGATTTTTTTTACAAGTTTTGCGAATTTACTCCCATAAACCCAATATTATCTGTTAAAAAATATCTCCTATTATTTTTTCCAAGATATGTGCAATGAAAGGAGATTGCTCAGAATGTAACAAATTCAATAAATAAGTATTTTCTGTTGATTGAGATCCAGGAGTATTCAGTGTCTCTAATCGACTCAATTAGAACAGCCAGCTATATTAATACAAACTATCTTTCTTTCTTTTTTCTTTATATATATATATATATATATATATATATATATATATATATATATATATATATTATTAAGTTATTATTTTTGTACATATACATATATTAATACAAACTATCTTTCAGAGGCTTTTTTAGAAATTGTCTTTAAAGTGCTGAGTAATGGGTGTAGCAGTTTTTATTTGATATCCAGCATCTATTTCCTCTCCTTCATGGTAACAGGATCCTGAACACTCCCTATTAAGTGATTTGTATAAGAATAACTTTACTCCCAACCTGTGGAAGTGAATTCTGAATGGCTTAAGTAAATTAGCATTTTTCCAAACACCCTAATACAATATTATAACTGGGAATGGTAAGACAATTTCATTCTCTCCTGAACTAGTATGTTACTAAGGAGCTGCTCAAGTTGGTCCGAAGGTTGTGGGTTATTGTTAAGCTGATTAACTAAGGAGCTGCTCACAACCATCTATGATCACAAGAATAAAATAACGGACCTTAAGATGAAGTTAACTTCATGGAAAACTGAAATAAACCAGGTCCTTTTTTGATACTGTCTGGCCACTAAATGAGACTACCTGAAACTCAGACTTTCTATGAATTTTTCAGTTGCATGAGTCTACAAATTCCCTTTGTTATCTTACCAATTTTGAGTTGGGTTATATATTATTATGGCTCAAAGCCTTCTCATATATACTCCAGTAAATGTGAAATGGAATTGAGACTGGTACTTAGGCTATGATTTATTTTCTGAATGACATAACTAGAGCGACTCTTGAAAATAAAAAATAAACATAAATAAAATGATAAAAGTTTTGCATAAATACTTGTAAACTCGTTGGATAATCTCTGAAACCTTATTTTAGCTCCAGAGGGACAAAAAGTCCTTTTTCTACCCTCTGGTGAAATATTTATTCAACTACTAGAGGTATGGTGCACGAATTCATGCACAGGTGGGGTCCAGCTGGCCTGCCATGATGGGGGCCCATTGGGCCAGGTTGGCAGGGGGTAGGGACCTTAGGTGTTTGGCTGGCCAGCCCTGCCCCTAATCAGGGGTTTGGGGTGTGGTTAGGGGCCAGAAGGCCAAGGGGCGGGGACAATCAGGGCCTGGATCAGGCTGGTTGGCTGCCGCCGTGTGTGTCATAGCCACTGGTCATTCTGGTCATTTTGGTCATTCTGGTCATTTTGGTCATTCTGTCATTCCAATCCCTGGGGATGGATAGATCGATAGATAGATAGATGATAGATAGATAGATAGATAGATAGATAGATAGATAGATAGATACCCTGTTCCCCCCAAATGAGACAGTGTCTTATATTAATTTTTGCTCCCAAAGATGTGCCAGGTCTTATTTTCAGAGGATGTCTTATTTTTCCATAAAGAAGAGTACGGTACACATTTATTGTTAAATGAAAATAAAGGAAATTTATTACCTGTATACGGTACGGTAGTACGGTAGTTGTCAACACAAACCAGACAAACTGTGAATACTACAGTATCAAGAATTTACTCATTTATTCAATGACAATCATGTCATCATCTTCTGGAACATTATCATAACAATCCAACTCCTGAATTTCCTGCTGAATTTCTTGTGACTCCATTTCTTTCAGAATCAGTGGACCAAATCTCTCATGTTTAGCTTAGGGGGGGGCCTTATTTTTGGGGGGATGCCCTATTTTTCACTCAGAAGGAAACCTGTAAGTAGGTCTTATTTTTGGAGGATGTCTTATTTTCGGGGAAACACGGTAGATAGATGATAGAGCAACTCTGGGAGCTTGAGAAATATTCTATTGCATGTAAAGAACTGACATGAAATGTACTTCATTCACATCACTAGTTTCCCTACAAGACTCCTCTACAAATATTACAACACTGTAAAAATATAAATTTGGGTCAATATTAAAATTACAGATCTATGGAGGGGAATTACTAAACACCAAAAGCTGTTCCAAGAGGCTTGTATAACCCTAAGCTAATTCGCTAAGAGGATCAAGGAAGTTGTGGGATGAAACTGGATGTAAAAGTTGGGTGTAGTAAAGATGACGAGAAGTCCAGCAAGCACAGGAAACTAAGTGTCCAGAGATAGAGGTCATTCTTAAAACCCACTTGATATATAGAGTGGGAAAATAACTTACTGATTTTGGCTGAAGCAGAAAATATGTGTAATAATAATATATTTATAAGTTGCAAAATCATGTGTATGGATTATC
Organism: Pipistrellus hanaki; assembly: GCF_964339955.1. Classification (NCBI taxonomy): domain Eukaryota; kingdom Metazoa; phylum Chordata; class Mammalia; order Chiroptera; family Vespertilionidae; genus Pipistrellus; species Pipistrellus hanaki. Next base: position 15,076,397 of record NC_140524.1, on the reverse strand, counting down.
TATTCTAATATTCACAGCAACATTGAGAAGTTGGTATGATCATATATAATTTACAGATATAAAAACTGAGGCTTAGAAAGGTTTAGGACTTTTATGGGAGTCACATTAAAAGGAAGTGGTAGATCTGTGATTTTATTCAGGGCTGCCTAATTCCAGATCCTAAACCCTTCCATATCATTCAGCAATACTAGGTCAGAGAGACTGAAAGGCATCAGAACAGGAAAGACATCTTCAATGGGCTTTTTCTTTAACCAAAATATAATAAGCATGTGTTTAGTGAGTACATGATGGTACTAGTTGAAAATCTGAAAATTCTTATCAACAAATATCTTATTTTTATTTTTATTCAATAAAGACCTGTCAGTGTTTCTCTTATTATAGGACTACTGACTATTTTGCTTCTTTGTCTTACTTTTTCCTGATTTCCCCATTATTCTCAAATTTAAGTTTTAGAAACAATGGGTTAAATTTTAGTTCATAAATACTTTTGTCCCTTGTTTGTAGCAAGGTAAAGAAAACAGAGAGAAGCTTCAAAATGACAATGGCATTTTCAAAACGACAAGAGGGCATTCATTCAGCAATCTGTGGTATAGTAAATTGAATGGAATGGCTCTCCTCAGGGGGAATAAGAAAATAAAAGGGGACCACTAAGTCTGAACTAAACGGGGAGTCTGATTAACATCTGTAATAATAAGCAGCCAGGTTTGTTTACCTACAGTTGAAAACTGGAGCTATAGAAGACATGAGGCAATTACAGGTGCAGAACTAGACCATACTAGATAGCACTTTCACTCACCCTAGAATCCTAAAGAAGAAAGTCTTTCAAAAAATATTTTAATCAGTAAGTGTTAAGCAATTAAATGCCCATCATTATCAGCTTTATACATTTGCAATTTAATGTATATTTATGAATGTTGAGATCTTTAGAGAAAAGGGAATGGAAGTCATATCAAAACTAACAAGGCATCAGGACTGCAACATAATTATGCAATTATATTGAAGTAGTAAAATTGTCCAGGTTGTAACATAAATTACAGCAATTCAAATAGAGATAAGAGACTAGAACTAGTTCATCCCTACATGCTAGCAAGACAACATACTGAGTGGTTCACTTTGTCAACAAGAGTGAGTTGTTTGCTGCAAATGTATTTCCCCTCACATATGTATGTCCCCTTTGCTAAATTATACCTGTTAACTGGTTTGAGGATCCAACCAAATATAAAGCCTTCTACATATGCTTATAGTTTTTCTGAAAAAAGAAAAAACACTTTACCTCAACAAACTTTTCCTTCACTCCTCTTGTTTATTAGAAACCAAGTTCTGTAAATTATATGAAGCAAGACAAAATAACATCATTGTCCTTGTTTATCTGTGATCCTTTCCATGAACTAAAACTAGCACCTATACCTTACACTTATTGGTGAGTGTATTGATATCCTGTGGTCTTGCATCTTTCCCATCCTACACATTGCTGATCAAATGCATTCAATAATTATTGAGTGCCTAGTATGTGTCAGACACTGTGCTAATTATTTGGGATCCTTTAGTAATTAAAACCATGATTCTTGACTGTATAGAACTGCTACTCAAGCAGTAAGAGATAGGCAATGAAAATGTGGATAATAGATGATGTCATACTGTGTGTTATACTGATGACAAGTGATGAATATTAGTTTAAAAAAAGAAGAAAAAGAGAAAGTACAGATGACATTCCCTAAGTAGCATTTTTTATTATGCTATACCCCACTCAATCCATCTGTCTGCTTTCAATGTTTTGTTTAAATGGAAACTCTGGAGCCTGTCAGTGGCTCCTATTATTTGCCCAACACTCAGGATTCTCCCACCACTTCTTTTCTATCTTTATCCTCTATCATTTCCCACTCACAATTTTTGTTCTAAAAAAGCTAGTGTGGTTCCAATGAGAAGCTCATCACAACATCCTATCTAATAAAAATATAATATGCAAATTGACCATACATACATTATACCCACAAGCCACACCCACAAGCCAATCAGGAGTGGGCATGCAAATTAACCCAACCAAGATGGCTGTGGACACTGAGCGAGCAAGAGGCTTGGGTTTCCCCAGCAATGGAGGAAACCAAGTTTCCGCCTGCCCTGGACACAGCTCAAGGCTACAAAGTATAAATTATAAAAGATAAATAAATCCCAGATACCAGGGCCTCCACTTAGGGTCATGGGGAGCATGGTCGGCCTGCAAGCCACCACAAGCCCCTCATCCTGGCCACCCCATTCCCCAAAGGAACCCCCCATACTGATCTAGGACATCCTTCAGGGCAAATCAGCTGGTCCCAACCTCTGAACCAGGCCTCCATCCTATCTAATAAAAGAGTAATATGCAAATTGACTGTCATTCCAATGCACAAGATGGCTGCCCCATGTGGATACAAGATGGCCACCACAAGATGGGCAGTTGGGAGGGACCAGGCCTGCAAGTAGGGCAGTTGTGGGTGATCAGGCTAGCAGGGGAGGTCAGTTGGGAGGGAATAGGCCTGCAAGGGAGGGCAGTTGGGGGGTGACCAGGCCTACAGGGGAGGACAGTTAGGGGCAATCAGACTGGCAAGGGAGTAGTTAGGCATCAATCTAGCTGGCAGGGGAGTGGTGAGGGGGTGATCAGGCTGGCAGGCAGAAGTGGTTATGGGGCAATCAGGAAGGCAGGCAAGCGAGCAGTTGGGGGCCAGCAATCCTGGATTGTGAGAGGGATATCCAAGTGCCTGGTAGGACTGAGCCTAAATGGGCACTCAGACATCCCTCAAGGGGTCTCAGATTGAAGAGGGTGCAGGCTGGGCTGCGGGACACCCCCCCCCCATGCAAGAATTTCATGCACTGGGCCTCTAGTCAATAATAATATTACTAAAATAAATGAGTATTTACCATGTACAAGACATTATGCTAAACTCTTTGCATGAGCTACCTCATTTTATCCTCACATCCTCATAGTATCAGTGAGGTAGGTATTATTATTATCCTCAATTTGTTGATGAGAAAATTGAAGTGCAGGGAATAACATGTTCAAAAATCATACCGTTAAGTAAGTGGCTAGAGAGGTATTTGAACTCAGATCTATCTAACACCAAAGCCAGTGCTCTTTATCAGTATGTGTTGGATTTTAATGATGAACTGAAATCACTGTACTAGGACAGGAGTTAGTAATCTTTTTCTGCAAAGGGCAAGTTGTAAATGTTTTAAGCTTTGCAGGCCATTCAGTTGTCTAGGACAATGACTCAACTCTGCCACTGTAGCTTGGAAAACAAGTATAAATAATATCTAAACAAATCAGAATGACTGTGTACCAATAAAACTGTATATACAAAAAGAAGCAGTGAGCAGGATTTGGTAAATGGTCACATAGTTTGCTGAACCCTGCACTAAACTGAACACTTTTACTAGTCTGTGAGTTACATGAGGTTAAGTCTTGGTAAGATTTAACGTGAGGTTAAATCTTGTTAATTCTAGTGCAATTTATTAATATAGTCCTTGGAAACTGAGTCATGGAGTCCACACAATTTATAAGTGATGGATCTAGGATGCTGATCCAGTTTGACTCTATAGCTTATATCCTTAACCAATATACTAGCCTGCCTTTCAATTTTTAAATAATATCATACACATATAGTTCTTACAGGGTATTTGGCACATAGTCAGTCCTCAAAAATAATAGTGGTTATCATCATCATATTTTATTGAAAGCACTTAAGTATAGAATAGTGTGTGCCATTATAGCCAGTTTCAAAACAAAATGTATTTTTTTACTTTATTGAAGCATAATTAAATAAAACTGTATTTATTTACAGTGTACAATGTGATTTATGTATGCACTATAAATGATTACCATTATCAAGTTTATTAACACATTCATCACCTTATATACTTTTCCTTTTGTGTGTGTGATGAGAATGCTTAAAATCTACTCATAGCAAATTTTAAGTATATCCTATATAATAAAAGCCTAATATGTAAATTATCCCCTCAACCTGGAGTTCAACAAGGAAGTGGGGCCAGCAGTGGTGGCAGCAGGTGATGGGGGAAAGAAGGCCCTTCTCCATGGCCAGTAGTGACTGCCAGGGAAGGGAGGCACCCCTGGCCAGTAGCCACTAGGGACCCTACCCATGCATGAATTTAATGCACTGGGCCACTAGTAGTACAATTTAATTAACTGTAGTTACCATGCTGTACCAAACCCCAGAACTTATTTTTTTTTTAAATATTTAATTCCAGAAAGGATCAAATGAAATTCAGTTAGCATTGATACATGATACATTCATGAACAGTTCCCAAAAGATTAAGAGAATGTAATAGAAGAGTCCATCCTTACCAGCACTTCAGAATGATTAACCTCATCCATAAATAACAAGTTTCTTGTGGGTGTGTTCTAATGGACACTAAGCCAGGGTTAGGTCAAGGTCTTGTCATCTTAGAAAAAAAGAAGAGCAAGACCCAGAAACCAGGCCAGAGCCTTCAAAAATTATCTTTGCTGCATGATGCAGCATGAATAGTTAGCAGAGTAAAGTGCCTCCTATATACTTCTGTGGTGCCTGGCTGCTACCTGATAAGCCATGACCTGCCTGGATATGTATTTCAGCTTTGCCTTGAGTTACCATTTTTTTTTTGGTTGGGCACACAAGCAGCATCAATATCACTTCAGTATGCTGCTTTATTCTATAAGAATGCTGCCTGTCTTATCTCCACTATAAAATCTCTCCCAAAGGATATCCTACCACTAATAAGCATACACAATAAGGCTGCCTCTTTCCTACTGAACTGTGCTGTCATCCACCTGCTACATTCAATTTTCAATACCAACTTTGTAGGCCTCAGCTGAATTGTGGGAGATAACATCTCTGGAACAAAGCACTACAGGATATTGCAAAAATACATGCATACACACATACATATGTATAGAAATATATATTTTTTTAATTGGCAGAGAAAAAGTATAATTTGCATGTGAGATGGATCTGGAATCAGAGGACTTCCTCAGATGTGACTTTCTGTTATTATAAAGTATCTAGTCAGGAGCCAAATCTTTTTTTTCAGACTTCCTGTAGGATAATATGTATGTTCAAATACTGTTAAAATTTGTAGGAAAACAAATTATTCTTTTTGTGATCAAGATAATAAAGTTCTCATTTCTGAATTATTTATATTAGCCCAGTTCCTAAGGGTTCATTGGAGGTTATAATGATTATATTATTTTTTAATATATTTTTACTGATTTCAGAGAGGTAGAGGGAGAGAGAGATAGAAATATCAACGATAAAAGAGAATAATTGATTGGTTGCCTCCTGCATGACTCACACTGGGATCAAGCTAGCAATCCGGGCATGTGCCCTAATTGGGAATTGAACTGTGACCTCCTGGTTCATAGGTTGGTGCTCAACTACTGAGCCATGTTGGCAGGGCATGATTGTATTCTTAATGTACATATTTTCTTAAAGATAAGGAATAGATATTAAATAAAACAATGTATGGAAACTATGACTTTTTAAGTTTTGTGTAATATTTTTATAACTCAAAAAACCAAAATATCTAAATACTTTATGTTCAAAATTTTAGTTTCCTAGTTTTTAGTAAAATTAAATATCTCATGATAGATAGATGATGATGATAGATAGATGGTAGATAGATAGATAAATAGATAGATGATAGATAGATAGCTAATAGATCAATAGATTTAAGCAATGATATGATCCAGAGTATTTTAAATCCTACTAGAGAAGAATAATACTTACATAGAACCATTTCAGAACATGTGGTAAATGCCAAAATAATGAGTGATTCAAGGCACTAGAAAGAACAGACCAGATGGGCTTGGTGAAAGGGAAATGATTAGGAAATTCTGCCTGGAGGAAGCAACACCTAATATGAGTATTGAAGGATAAATTACTATAAATTAGCCAGGTGAATAAGAGGTTTCCAAGCAGAAGAAATTTCAATGATGAAAAGCTAGAAGGTTGGAATGAGTGCGTTGATTATAAGAAAAAACAAGAGTCTCTGAACCACTATATGATATAACTTGAGAAACAAACAAAGAGGGAAGAAAATATTGAAGGTGTGCTAAGAGTCCAGATGATTTGTCTATGCACTCCTTTATTCATTAAACAAACTTTTGTTTATTTCTAAAATATATCTTATTTTTCATATTGTTCAAAGATCATTTCCTATATATAGAAAATTTTTCCCCAAACCTTAACATGACAGGCTCCACTTCATTATCTTCAGTTCAAATATTACTTCCTCAATTACCCCTTACAAAGAAGTCACTTTACCCTACTTCCTATGCTTTTCCTTTTCATGTGTTCTTTTACTACTTAGCAAACTTTTAAAATGTTAGACCAATTATGTGAAATTGCCATTTTATAGGTCAAATGGTCAAATATTAGCAATTTCTTGTGATGTAACCTAATATATATATATTTTTTTCTGCACAATACATTTTTATTTATGTATTCACTTGTTTTTATTGCCCTTTATCTCTTTGACAGCAAAGACTATATTTTTACTCACCATTACATTCTCAGTATGCAGCACAGAGTCAGGTAGAGTGTGAATATTCCAACAAATGTTAATTATTAATACTAATTTGTTATCATCATCAACATGATAGTTCTAAAAACAGTTTTTGATCAATATGTGTTAAAATGATAAAACTCAGATAACATAAGCACACATATTAGGGGACATCTAACTTAGAATTTTCTATGGTATCTATAGTAAGAGAAAAATAATTATTTAAATTGAGGCCCCCAAAATGACTAGTAGTCGGGCAAAGAAGGGAGTTATAGTAGTGTGTGTTCTAGGAGAAAATGTCAGCATGCATAAAGGTTCCCAGATGAGAATGACTACAGCCTGCAATTCAAGGAACTGGGAGGCCTATGTAGCTTGAGTTAAGGGCATGAGAAAAGCAGGGGATAAATTCAGAATAGTGGGCAGGTGTCAAATGACCAATGTTCTTTCAGGGTATTATAAGGAATTTGGGTTGTACTGCAAGGGAGGTAGAAAGACAGTGAAGAGATAGAAGAGCAAAAGAGACATATTAAGGATAGTGCTGAAGATCTGTGTATGAAATTAATAGAAAAGGTGAAAGGATAAACAAAGTGAGATGATTTACATATCTAATGAATAATCCAGAAAAGATATTAGGAGAATCTAAATTAAAGAAAGGAGAATACAACTGAAAAGGTGGTGCTTATTTAAGAGTTATTTAGGGCTTTGTGAATGGTTTAGGAGTAGGATAGAAAGGTTTGAGACTTAAGGACTTGGCAGATGGTAGTGCTATTTGCTGAGATGAACAGCACTTGAGAAAGAATAGATCAGGGTAAGAGTTTTGGAGATAAGCTTTGAAAATATTGAGATTCTGGAGTTACATTCATGGCTAAGAAGGAAACCACATACTTGCAGAAAGGACCAGCTGTGGTTTCTGTTAAACTGTTATTCCTACAAAAACTGTGTAACATACTTTGTAACAACTATGTTTATTATGATATAGAATTAGTACTTTGGAGTAGAATTCTACCATAACAAAATTTAAAAATATGTGGCATTGGTTTAGTGTGTGGACAGAAGGCAACAGGTTGTAAGGAAATAGATTTGGAAAGCTTAAAAACTACAGCTCAGTGTAATGCCATAATAAAGCATTTTGTAAAACTATTGCCTTTGATAATTTGGGAAGCAAACTATGTACCTCCTGAATTGATAACTCTTGGACAGCAATTTTTGAAAAAGTGACTGTTAGTATGTGTTGATGGTTGTTTCTTACATTAAGCAAGGTGATAATAAGTTGATACGTTTAGGTAAGGAATACAAGAAAAATAGGATATTGGGAAAGAATACTCAGGCTGGCAAGTAGTAATCTTACCTAATAATAGACAAACATGTAAATTGACTGTACGTCTGCTACACCAACAGCCAATCAGGAGTGATATGCAAATTATCCTAACAAAGATGGTGGTTAATTGCATACACAGGCGCTGAGTGACAGGGGCGGTACACTTGTGTTGTCTCCATGGCTATGACGCAGGTGTTCTACCCCACCCCTGATCTCTCAGGGTCTCTGGGCAGCATGGGAAGGTGGGTCTTGAGCAGAAGGGGGCTGGGTCTGGTGTAGAAAGGTGGTGCCGGCCCTGGGGAAAGGAAAACCCATTCTAGCAAGAATCTTCATGCATAGGGCTTCTAGTAAAAAAATAATAGAGTCTAGAACTTTGGAATTTTCATGGGATTAGAAAGGATTACTGCTTTCAGAACCCAAAAAGCATTAAATAAGACTGCCAAAGGCTTTGACCAACAAATACGCATAAAATCTTTGCAGGTAAACAAAGTGAACTCTGTTTAAGGGTATTCCCTTCCTACAAGTCTATAATCACAGACATTCTCATTAAGAGAGGAAGCCAAAAAACAAAGGAAACCTAATGATGCCTAACAAAGAGCTTTAGGTATCATTACTGGTACACTGACCTGCCTGAGAGCAAATAAACATAAACCTACAGGGTTTTTTTTTTCTTTTATAAACAGTAATAATTTCTAAAGGAATATATATTTTCTGTAAATATATATATAATATATTGAGCCCCAAATTGGCACCAGCAAGAACATGTCGTGAGACCTGTACATTTCCCAAAGAGAGAATGTCTTATCTACATCCATGATAAAGTCCAATACCAAACACCACCAGGGAATCTCCTGTAGTCAAAATTAGTTGTTTTATTTTTATTTTGTTTTGTGTTTTGTTTTCTTTTGGTTTTATTTTACTACATCAAGGATGACTACGCACCAGGAATCTGAGGGTGCCTCAATAAGAGTGAGTTAAGATAATGTATTAGTTTTCCAGGGCTATCATAACAAATACCACAGACTGGGTGGCTTAACATTTATTTTTCACAAAAACTTCTGGAAGGTAGAAGTTTGAGATTGAGGTGTCAGCAGTTTGGTTTCTTCTAATGTCTCTCTCCTTGGCTTGCAAGTGTCTATCTTCTCCCTGTGTCCTCACATAGTCTTTGTGCTCACCCTCCTCTGATGCCTGAGTCTTCATCTATTTCTATAAGGATACAAGTCAGATTAGCTTGGGTTCACTCTAAATGTCTCATTTTAACTTAATCACCTCTCTAAATATACTATCTCCAAATATGGTTACATTCTGAGATACTAGGGGTTAGGATTTGAACATGATTTTTTTGGGGGGGTGTAGGGACACAATTAAGCCCTTTGCAGATGGGAATGTTTGGACTTGTGTTGAATAATTTTAGGAAGGATTTAAAGGAATGGGCTTCTGTTATGGAATAAATGCTATAAAGAAATAGGGCCAATTCTTTAATTTATTGTCATAAATTTTATCTAGGAAGTAGAAGGGAAAATATGGGCTAAACTTGTCATTGGTAAAGTAGTTACATTACTAGGAGGTCTTTAGATGTTTCTTTGTGATTGTTTTTTAGCTATGTTTTGTCATGATCACTGAGCAATCTTATTTTTTCTTTTATTCCATCAAGGTCATGGAGTGATCTCTTTTGAAAGTTTGTTGATATTCTATGGAATTGTTTATTTGAGCAGGGAACACGATGGCTTAGCTATTTAGCAGTAAACACCATGACCTAAATTTAGTTGCCAAGCCTGCTACCAGCTGTCAGCTGTCAGGGCTGTTTATTTCTTTTTACCCACTTTAGTAGTGGCGATGAAGAATTATGAACAATAAAGAACAGCTCAGAATGTGTAGCCAGGGGCCACTGAGAATAACAGAAAAAGAATTCCTCCAAGAAGGCAGAATTATGTTTTTATCATGGAAGATTCTTCATTGCCATGGCAGGGAAATCTCAAAATATCCCTTTCCAAATGGGATTTCTTATTGTGTACACCTTTTCCTATTTCAACATTCTATATTGCATATGGTGAGTTGGAGATGGTGATAATCCAGCTTGTCTTTTTAAGTCATGCATAATCAGAAATAAAGAATCATATCAGTATCTGGTTGGGCTAGATTTAATGAGTGCATGAGATTTTTTGGGCATCTCACTTGAGGTATCTAGTATCTTCCAAGTATGGTAAGGAAACAAAGCAATTTTTTAACCAAAATGGTGAATATGAGAGAGATTGCTATCAATTTACATAATGGTAGACCACATTTCCCAGACTCACTTGCATCAAATGTGTATATCAATGCGATCTGACCAACAAAATGTGAGAGAAAGTAATGTATTCCATATTAATCCCTTATGCATTAGAATCTCAAATAATTCATGCTGCTCCCCCCCTCCCATTCCAGCTGATTTGGGTGGGGATTATCATGAAGACCAAGGAGGTCAAGTAATTGGATGATAGCAAAGTCTTTGTCAGCCTGGGCCACTGAATGATAGAGAACAAACCTCACCAACCAGAAGCATCCATCTTACACTTTTAAATTAATAAGAAATAAATCTATATTTTTATCGGGCCATTGTACCTTTGGCTATATATTATAATAATTACAACATCTGGTGATTCCCTAATGTCAGCCCTGATTAGCATAATTGTTGCTTGATGAATGGTCAGATAGTTGTTGGATGACTGTAATACTAGGAAAAATTATATAAACCCTTAGAAGCATATAATTCTTGAGAAAGTTACATTTTTGCTTGTGTATTTAACCATAACTGGGTGCTACATCCCTGTGGCACCTAAAAAGTCACAATTTTAGAACTAAAAAATGCCTTTGCCCTTGGATTTTCTAAGTATAATATATGTCACTGCACAGGGGATTGCCATAAATGGTAGCACTACTAACAGTCCTCTTAGAAACTCTTTTGACAAATTCCTTCTAGATCTTGTGGAAAGAAAAATGTCATTTACCTTATGAACTCATATACTTACTCAGACTAAAACAAGTATAACTGCATGATACATTTTTCCTACTTGTTGTAGATCTTTAAAAAATTATATCTGAGTTTCATAATTGCTATCTTCATATAGTGTTTTTTTTAATGTAAAAATATTACCTTTGTTTCACTACTTGGTTTATGTATTTTATCCAAAGTTAATATCTTTCCTCTTAGAAAAAGCATACTTGTATGTATGTTGCCTTCCATATTTCTTAGAAGCAGACATTGGATATTCATATACATGCATATTTGCCTTCAATTATTCTCAATGCTCTGCATGATCCCTGAAGTTTTCAGAAGAAATAAAAATTTCCCCCAATAATTCTAAACATTCCTATTCTATGTTAATTTTACTTTCTTGCAGTAATCCAAAGTTATTAGTAGAAGGTTTTGAATTCAACAATCACATGAGCTAGAGAAGTTTTGAGTGGGATGCATGAGAAAAAGTGTCTCATTCTGCCTTCTATTTATATTGGTCAGTGAGAAGTAGCTAGATATTCTTTGCTTCTTCTACTGTTTAAATTGGCACATATTCTTCTCTGTCTATATTCCACACCTAGAAGTGTGATACACCTAGAAGTGTGATAGATAGTAATATCATAGGAAATAGTAAATAGAAGATCCTTCATTTACCTTTATCTTTTAATTTATTCTAATGCTCTACAAAGTTACTATCAATAACACTCGGGATATAGAATTTCAAACTTATAATAACCAGAAGGAACATTAGAAGTACCTTAGTTTACTATTTCCCTTCTTTTATCTTCTCTTTAGTTAATACATAAAAAAGAACATTAAGTTTGTTGTGTGTTAAATATTTTTGTATTTTTATAAATGTTTTATGTTTATTATCAGGTGCAATTAAGTTACTTGACAATAGTTTTATCTTACCAGGCATTGTTTTTAAAGGTTTGCTAAGCAGAACAAAATCAATGTTTTTTCTATGGCTAATTATTCCCCATTACTCAGGCAAGACTTTTCTGAGTATTCAACTGTTCTGTCAATTTTGAGTACTTCCCATGTGGATGTTGGGAATAGACCCTATTACTAGCCCTATGTGAACTTCTTGCACTATTATCTCTCATGCTTTTGGGATGTTCTTTCCCTGGCCTTAGGTAATTTCACACACAAGTGTCAATCAGTAGCATACTGAGTAGTCAGTGGAGACTCTTCACAAAACTTCAGAATTCTCTGTGTAGCTCTGAGAATAATATACCCTTATTGCGATTTCTTTTTTTACTCCTGTATAAATGTGATCTATGGCTTAAAGGCACTTGCTGTTGAAGGAAGTTTTGATAACTACTTCAGAGAAATTCAATTTCTTTTTTAAAAAACAAATACATTACCTAATAGATATATTTAGTAAATAAAGCAAATGCTGACTTAACTGTTCAGATTCTGAGTATTTTAATGTAATTGCTGTATTGTAGATATTAATCTAATAAATACAAAATTCTCAAAGTTTTTAGTATTTCTCTAACATACTCTAGTCATCTCTCTTATGTCCAACATTTCCTACACTGTTAATCTGAAAAAATAATTAATTTTTCCTATTATGAATAAGACTCTTATAAGGGAAAAAGGAAATATTCAATAACTTTAATACTTGTGTATTTGAGTGTTTGTAGGAAAAATTGGGTGCATTATAGTATATGTGGGCTTAAGTGTGTATGTATGGAACAGTTTGTGTATCTTTATATGTGTATCCAACTGTGGCATTGCCATGTATCTGAAGAGCCTTTTGTATAGTTATATATCTGAGAGAATGTAATTTAGTACAGCTGTATATTTATGGGGTCTTCTGTGTGGTTATGTGTCTTGTTTGAGGAAACAAGATTTCTGGGAAATTATATAAGATGATGAACTAGGGTACCATGAGATATCTGTGTGGAAATAGCAGGTGAGGAGGGGTGGAAATAGGGTGCATAGTAAAAATTAACAGCAGAATTTCAGATTCTAAATTTCAATAGCAATGAAATTCCATTCTATCTAATATAAATTCAGTTATCATATTTTCAAAGCCCTTTGTTCTAGGACAAATTATGAAAAATAAATAAAGACCCTAAATGGCAACCAGCAGGAAGGTAGGGAGGGAGAGATAGTGAGGGAGCTATACAGGAGTGTGTGGATGTGTGCGGTGTGTGTGTGTGTGTGTGTGTGTGTGTGTGTGTGTGTGTAAGCTAGGGATAGTTAGATCCTGCAGGTATTCCATGGGGCTGCAAAACAGGGCAGTCTTAGATGGCAAAACCCTGCTGCCACCACAAACACTCCAGGGACGGCCAATGCGGGCACAAAGACCACGCCATCTTGAAGAAATTAGCTGCTTGAGACTAGGATCCTAACCTCACCACTACACAATCTTGTCTCAGATGCAAACCTAGATGATAAAGCCACTTGGGTAAAAGACCTGTGACTACAGGTGCAGACCCATAAACACCAAGAACCCAGGCACCCCAGCCTCAGATTTCTGTAAGGCACAGAGCCCCACTGGCCCGGATGGCAGTGGAATAGGAAGTGCCAGACCCTCTCCTCTCAAAAAGGCTTACTGCCCACACACAGCAGCAGCAGCTCTACCTGAATTTGAGCCTGAGTGTGCAGACATGGGAAGTTTGTTTCCCATGGCCAGACTCCAGAACCAATCAGGAAAGCTGCACTGAATTTGAGCCTCAGTACAGGGACACAGGGAGTTTGTTTCCCACAGTGCACACCTGTGGGACCAGACCCCATGCCCACAGAGAGCCACCTGACCTTGATTCATGGAAAGCACACACAGAAGGCTGTTTTCCGCAGGACAGGAGTGGACCTCCTGCGAACACAGTGCATCTGTGCAACCTGGTCCCCCTGTGCGAGAGGCAGCATTGCTGCGCACCAGTGACCTCACTTTGTTTCTCATCACGCCTGCCTGGTATCCATGATTTCCAGTGAATTCACACTAAGAGCCAGCAACTCCAATTCTTGGTGCATGCACACACAAGGACCTTGATTCTCAGTGCGAGGCCATCGATCCCAAGCAAGAGAGACTCTGATACTCGATTCGAAGTGCAGGCACAGGAAGTGTCTGACTCCTGACACACGTTAGGGAACTCTGATTTTTGGCAAATGCCAACAGGGTCTCTGTTTCAATGTGACCCAGATGGGGTCCCTGATTCTTGGGTACACATAAAAGGCCACACTAAGTGCCTGTGACTCTGGTGTGTAGGTCAGTTGCTAGAGTTAATAACAGACAAAAACACTAAGACTTTCTGTTTCATAAGAGCAAGTAGACATGGGTTACAGAAAATAAAATATTGAAAAGATAATAAGAATTAAGAACAAACTCTCCAAAAATTTACATGGAATAAAAAAAGACCCCAATAACCACAGCAATCATGAACAAGAAGAACAAAGTTGGAGGGATCATAATACCATATATCAAATTATATTACAAAGTCACAGTTCTCAAAACAGCCTGGCACTGGCCTAACAACATACATATATGTAAACCAATGGAACAGAACAAAGTAGCCAAAAGTTGACTCAAGCCATTTTGCTCAATTAATACTTAACAAAAGAGGCAAGAACATAAAATGGAGTCAAGACAATCTCTTCAATAAATGATATTGGGAAAATTGAACAGATGCATGCAAAAAATAAAACTAGACCACACACAAAAATAAAACTCAAAATGGATAAAACAATCCTATAAAATAAAGAGGTAATATGAAAATTGACTTTCATGCTGCCACACAAGATGGGCATCCCTATGTGTCAAAGATGGCCACCACAAGATGGTTGGTAGGGGAGGGTAGTTGTGGGTGATCAGGCCTACAGGGGAGGGCAGTTAGGGGTGATTGATCCTGCAGAAAAGGGCAGTTGGAGGTGACCAGGCATACAGGGGAGGGCAATTAGGAGTGACCAGGCTGGCAGGAGAGGACAGTTGGGGGCGATCAGACCAGCAGGGGAGGGCAGTTAGCAGTGACCAGGCCAGCAGGGGAGAGTAGTTAGGGGCAACTGGGCTGCCAGGGGAGGGCAATTGGACATTACCAGGCTAGTAGGGGAGGGAAGTTGGGGGCAATCAGGCCAGCAGGGGAGCAGTTAAGTATTGATCAGGCTGGCAGGGGAGTGGTTAGGGGGTGATCAGGCTAGCAGGCAGGCAAGCGCTTGAGAGCCAGCATTCCTGGATTGTGAGAGGGATGTCCACCTGATGTTTTAGGCCTCACATCCCCCAAGGGGTTCCAGATTGGAAAGGTTAAAGGCTGGCCTGAGGGACACCCCCCCCCCCCCGCACACACAGTGCATAAATTTCATGCACTGGTCCTCTAGTTAAATGTAAGATGGGAAACCATTAAAATCTTAGACTACATAGGCATCAAAATATCATACATACCTTGTAACAATATGTTTACTGATATATCTCCTAGTCTATGTTTCCCAAACTTTTGACATATGTGTACCCCTTCTATAATTTTCGTAACGCTGAGTACCCCTCATACTCATGAGAACATAGAATTAGGCGCAGCTAAGCACGGTGCAGTGCATATCCCCACCAAACTCCGGTGCAATGCGTACCCCCACCAAACACTTCCCATAGCCCTGGGGGTACGCATACCACACTTTGGGAAACACTGTAATAGAAACTGAGGAGAAAATAAACAAATGGGACTACATAAAAATAAAAAGCTTCTGCACAGCAAAAGAAACCATTAACAAAAACAAAATGAGAGTCCACTGCATGGTAGAACATATTTACCAATGTTACATCTGATAAGGTTTTAATCTCCAAAATTTACAGGGAACTCATACAATTTAACAAAAGGAAGATAAACAATTCAATTAAAAATGGGCACAGGACTTAAACATTTCTCAAAAGTTGACATACAGAAGGCCAGGAGACATATGAAAAAATGATCAAAGTCATTAATCATCAAAGAGATACAAATCAAAATGACAATGAGGTACCATCTCATACCTTGCAGAATGGCTATCATCAACAAACCAACAAATAACAAGTGCTCCTGTGGATGTGGAGAAAAAGGAACCATTGTACACTGCTGGTGGGAATGCAGACTGGTGCAGCCAGCCACTATGGAAAACAGTATGGAGTTTCCTCAAAAAAATTAAAAATGGAACTCAATTTTACTCAGTAATCCCAATTCTAGGAATATATCTCAAGACATCAGAAACATCATAGAGAATATATGCACCTCTATGTCCATAGCAGCACAATTTACAATAGCTAATATTTGGAAACAACCTAAGTACCCATCAGCTGATAGGTGAATTAAAAACCCATGTTATAGCTATACAACTGAATACTACACAGCTGTAAAAAAAATAACTCTTACCATTTGCCAATGCTTGGATGGACCTGGAGAACATTATGCTAAGAAAAATTAGCAAGTCCGAATTAGGTAATATCACATAATTTCATTCATTTGTGGAATATAATAAATAACACAAGCTAATGAACAAAAATAGATCCAGAGACATAGAAGCATCAAACAGACTATCAAACCTCAGAGGAAGGCAGGGGAAGGTGGAGGTGGGTAAGAGATCAACCAAAAGACTTGTATGCATGCATATAAGCAAAACCAAAGGACACAGACAATAGTGGGGGGGTTGAAGACTTGTGCTGTGGGGCAGAGACAGGCTGGGAGTGGTCAATGGGGGAAAAGGGAACATATATAATACTTTCAATAATAAAGAATTTTTAAAAATATTTAAATGGCAATATAATGGACTGGGACTGGATAAGTGGTTTCTATCACTATAGCTATACCTCTATGAATCTATCCATTTCCTTATTTGATACTCTCAAAAAGTATTTTACACTATGAGGAGATTAAGGCTTTGTTGTATTAAAAATCCTGGGGAAGGTAGAGGAGGGTGGGGGGAAAGGGGAAAGATCAACCAAATGACTGTATACATGCATATAAGCCTAACCAGTGGTCACAGACAACAGGGGGATGGGGGCATATGTGGGGAGGGGTTCAGGATGAGAATGGGGGGATGAGGACAATTATCTGATACCATAATAAATAAATAAATAAATAAATAAATAAATAAATAATCCTGCCTATGCATATAAGCATAACCAATGGACAGAGACAACAGGGGTGTGAGGGCATGAGCAGGGGGGCGGGGGGAATGGAGGGTAAGGACACATATATAATACCTTAATCAATAAAGATTTACAAGACTAGGATTTGGAGCCAGTGTTCATCACAATATGCTGCCTGGGTCACTGTAAAGAGTTCATGCAAAGGCATTGCCTTTGTGCTACTTTACTTTTTCCCTTTATCACTCTCCCTCCTCTTACCCACAAAGACAACTACAATATTTTTACATATGTCTATATATATACTAGTAGCCTGGCACAGGAATTCATGCACAATGAAAGGAAATTAATTATAATAAATATTTTAATATCGCTATTCACCCTTTCTCCATAATAGAAGTGTAAACCAAATTCATAATCAACAATGATAGATCAAAGCACACCCAGACGATTGGTGCCAGTGAAATATTTATATGTATAGCACATGTGCGAGTCAACTTAGTCTTTTATATAGAGAGAATAAAGTTGCTTAATTAGACCTACTTTCTGATTTAGCTAAACTTTTTTCCAGCCCAGTGAAGCACGCCAACTTCTCTTTCAAGTAATTGTCAGCAACACAACAGTAAATAGCAAGATGGAGCAGTTTATTATTTTAGATCACTCAGGGAGAAAAAAGGGTAAAATATTTTAACTGAAGCAGTGTTTGACTATATTCTGCACAGTGAGAAAACATGAAATCATCTTCAAGGTCCAGCATTTCTTACTTCTTTTCAATCAGGTCAAGTTTTTAAGCTTTCTAAATCTTCGTTTTTCCGGCTAATGAAAAGAAAATAGGATTCCACTGAGTCTCCTATCTACCTACTCCAGGACTTCTGTGAGGATCAAATCAGATGAGGCACAGGAAAACTCTTCAAAGACATTTGGTTACTGTGTAAAGTGTTTCCACCTGGCTATAAAGCCAGTTGTCATAGCAACCAGTTGGAAGGTGGGAAAGACACTTAGCATATTAGCCATATACAGTATATATAATGGGGGCCCGGTGCATGAAATTAGTCCACAAGGGGGGCGGGATCCCCTCAGCCAAGCTTGCACCCTCTCTAATCAGGGACCTAAACCAGTAGTTGGACATCCCTCTTACAATCTGGGATTGCTGGCTTCTAACTGCTCACCTGCCTGGCTGCCTGATCGCTTTCAACTGCCTCTGCCTGCCTAATCACCCCTAACTGCCCTCCTCTGCTGGCCTGATCACTCCTAACTGCCTCTGCCTGCCTTATAGCCCCTAACTGCCCTTCCCTGCCAGCCTGATCTCGCCCCCAACTCCCCTCTCCTGCTGGCCTAATTGCCCATAATTGCCTCTGCCTTGGCCTCCACCACCATGGCTTTGTCTGGGAAGAAGTTGGATATCTGAAAGATGGCTGGCTGGCCCAGTCTAAGTAGCATATTGCCCTTATAGTAGTATAGATAGATTATATGGAATAGGATTTTTTTTTTTAATTTTTAAAAATTATATTTTATTGATTTTTTACAGAGAGGAAGGGAGAGATAGAGAGCCAGAAACGTCGATGAGAGAGAAACATCGACCAGCCGCGTCCTGCAACACCCCTCACTGGGGATGTGCCCGCAACCAAGGTACATGCCCTTGACTGGAATCAAACCCGGGACCTTTCAGTCCGCAGACCAAAGCTCTACCACTGAACCAAACCGGCTTCGGCTGGAATAGGATTTCTTAAATGGGGGAGGAGATTGCTTTTTTAGCAGGAGGAGATGCTCTTGGCAGACAAAAACACATAATCCCTATATCTGGACTGATAGCTAGCCATATGCACTATACTACCAAACTGGTCATGAAAAAATTGTCTAGTAACAAATAGGGTAAAAAGCAAATAGAGTCTCTCCACTTGGACATTAGGTGTATAGCTTCTACAGGGAAGGAATTAAGTTCAGTATTCATAGGGTATAGTGAGAGTTCATTCTTCACCAAGGATATAGGAAGTAATCAATCAAATAGTTGGGAAAAGTAGACACTAAAAGACTAATAGAACTCAGATTCTTATGAAACAAGAAGTACAGCCCTTTGCTTAGTATTAGTAAAGGAGGCAATTGAGATCAAGAGGCAGGGGCTGGGTGGAGATAGGCAAATGGAGGAAATGGAGACGTCTGTAATAGTGTCAAAAATAAAAAATAAAGTAAAAAAAAAACACACAAAAAAACACCTTGTCCAAGGTCACAAGAATCAATTGAGGTGCTGGGAAAAAGATTCAATCCAGGATTCTTTCAAACATACACAAATTCAAAATCCCATTTATTAGAAGTTCACACACCATATTTTTTTCAAGTTATTCAAAGGAGATAAATTGGAGGAGATTGTTCGTTTTGAAATAAAAAGACTTTGCATTTAAAAAAAAAAAAACTTGCAGCAGGGTTCCTTTAAATAGCAGCTCTCTTCCTGCATTTTAAATTAGACCTTACTCTTCCTAAAAATGAGAGGCCTCTGTAGTAGCACACAGTCCTAGTTCCCCAATCACTAAATAAAGACTATGATGAAGTTTGAAATTAATTTCATTTGCATAAATAATCATAGTCATGACTCACAAGCATATAAATCAGAGACGTTCTGGAGATGAGCATATGTTATTTTTATGGATACAGAAAAATTGCAGTTAGAGGAGCCTTGGGGAAGGACACATTTGGGTTTGACTTGGTGAGTGAATCTTTTCATAGTTTGTTATGAACAGCCCTTTCTTGTTTGTCACTCACACAGCCATGTGTCACTCCCTCTGGGAAAAATGAAACTAGTATCTTTCTCCATGATTAGACTGATTTCCTCAAGGGCATGGACAAAGTTCTTCATGTTCTCATCTTTATATCCCTACTGTTAAGCATGTCACACAGAAAATAAGGTATTCAATGACAGTTGGTTGAAAAAAAAAATTGAGGTAATCAAATAATATTTCTTCAAATCAAGAATTTTATATATATAAAACTCTACACAAGTTTTTGTGGTAGAAACTATGTAAAAATAAATTATATAGTTAATAAGATAATGAAAAAATCTGTGGGGAAAAAAGCAGGGCAGGGTTATAGAGAGTGCTAGGGAGGTAGAAGGGAGTTTGAATATTTAAACTGGGAGATCAGGAAAGCCCTAACTGTGAAAGTGGTACGTGGACAACAATTTGAAGAAAATAGACTAAACTATGATGTTGAATGGGAGAAAAGCACCGAAATAGAGGCAAGGATCAGTGCAAAGATCTCATTATGAGAGTCTTCCTGTTTGAGGAACAGCAAGAAGACTGTATAGCTGAGGGAGAGTGAGTAGAATGAAATTTGGTATGACTTAAAGTCAGAATAGTAACTGTGGTACAATATCCTGAAGGATCTGGTAGGCCATTGTGAGAAAAGCCAGTGGAAGGTTCAAAGCAGGAAACTGACAGGATCTGACTTATTTACCCTTTATTACCCTTTATTTAAAATAAGAACATAGTCTTATTAGACTAGAGCTACCTTAATGATGATTATATTTTAACTTGATTCCATCTGTAAAGACTATATAAATATTTATGCCTAAGCGACCAGCTGACCGTTCAAAAGAGACAGATTATTCTCACTGGGAACAGAAGACACTCAACACAGGAACTGCAGAGCTGTAGTGACTTGGCAGCTGTGGTTCTCATGTGATGTACCCAGAGGAGGGAGCCCAATTCTGGAGTGTGTCACCTGAGAACCACCCTCTCGCAATCCAAGACCCCTTGAGGGATGTGGGAGGGATGGTTTTGGCCCAATCCCCATAGGCCAGGACAAGAGACCTCACTGGTGCACAAATCCAAGCACCTGGCCTCTAGTCTTCATATAAGGTCATATTCTGAGGTATCATGGGCTTAGACTTTAATGTAAGAATTTGTGTGTGTGGGGGGAAACTAGTATTGGTTTTATTAAATAATTTTAATTTGCCATTCATATGCCTCTGACCACAATGTGCCAAAGAGAACAAGGGATGATGCAGGGAGACCTATCAAGAGGCTATCTTCAATAATTTAAGTGGAAGTGGATAGTTATTTGGATCAGACAGGTAGCATAGGATATAGTGAGAAGTGGTCAGATTCTGGATGCATTTTGAATATGGAACAGAGAGCATTTGTGAAAATATTATTATTATGCACTTATAGCAGCTCTTATGAGTTAGGTGACTTTAATTAATACATTAAAATCATAATCTAAATATAAAAAATGCATTCTATCTTTCCAACTACAATAAAGTACAATGAACCTAATTGGCTAGAAGGAGGCTTATTATTATCTCTGGCAAGTCCCTTTGCCAAAGTTTCCTCAATTTTAAATTAGAAATTATAGCAGCACTTCCCACATAGGTTTGTTTTGAGGATGAAACCAGATAATGTACATAAGGCACTTCACACAGTGCCTGGCACATAGGAAATGCTCAAAGTAAGCTTTTGTGACCATTATTGTTATCGGTAGCATTATTAACACATTCCCAGTAGGGGGTATGCAGGAGGCAGCTGATTGATGTTTCTCTCTCATTGATGTTTCTAACTCTCTATCCCTCTCCCTTCCTCTCTGTAAAAAATCAATAAAATATCTTTTAAAAAGTTAAATATGGAACTGCTATTTGACTCAGTGTTCCCACTTCTAGAAATATATTCTAAGAAACCTTAAACACCAATCACAATTAATATATGCAGCCCTATGTTCATAGAAGCCCAATTGACAATAACTAAAATCTGAAAACAGCCCAAATGGCCAGCAGTAGATGAGTGGATTAAAAAGCTGTGGTACATCTACACCATGGAATGCTATGCAACTGTAAAAAAAGAAGGATCTCTTTCCCTTTAAGACAGCATGGAAGCACCCGGAGAATAAGCAAAATAAACTGATGAACAAAATAGATCCAGAGACATTGAATAAGCATGCAACAGACTGATGAATTTCAGAAGGGGGTGGGGAGAAAGAGATTAACCAAAGAACTTGTATGCATATATGCATAACCCATAATTGTGTGGTGAAGGCATTGGGAGGGGGCAGGAGAGGGGTAGAGGAGGTCATGGAGGAAAAAGAGTTATATCTATAATATTTTCAACAATAAAGATAATTTTTTTAAAAAGGAACCAATACGTCACTGAAGAGAATATAGAGATAGCAAGTAAGCTCATGAAAAGATGTTTAACATCAGATAAATGCATATTTAAATCACCATGAGATGTCACTAAATAGTTTCAGAATTGTTAAAATAAAATATAGTGACAACACCAAATGCCAGCAAGAATGTAAAGACACCACCAGATTACTCACCCATTGCTGGTGAGAATGTAAAATGCTACAGCCACTAAGAAAAACATTTTAGCAGTCCCTTATAAAACTAATGATATATTTGCCATATGACCCAGCTATTTCAGGCCAGGAAAATTGCCATAGAGAACTGACAACTTAGGCCCACATAAAAATGTATACATAAATATTTTTAACAGCAGAAAAGTGGAATCAAAGCCCAGACGTCCTTCAACAGGTGAATGGTTAAACAAAATATGGTACACTCATACCACTAAAAACCACTGAGCTATAAAATGTAACAGAATACTAATGCACACAAAACTTGGATGTACCTGAAAGATATTCAACCGAATGCAAAAGCCAATCTCAAAGGTCACATACTGTATGATTTCCTTTTACATGGAATTCTCAAAATGACAAAAGAATAGAGATGGAGAAGACATTAGTGCTTGCCAATCAGTGGAGGGATATGGTATAAATATAAAGGGTTAACATAAAGGAAATCTTTGTGAGGATAGAACATTGATATCTTGACTGTCATGGCAGTTGCATGAATCTATACATGTGATAAAATTGCATAAAACTACATACATATATTCAAATGGATGCATGTAAAACTGGTGAAATCTGGATAAGCTTTTTGAATAGATTAATGTCAAGTTTTTGGTTTTGATATTATACTATCATTATACAAGGTATTAACATTGGGAAAAGTTGAGTGAAATATATATTCAATTTACTGAGAATCCATAACTATGTCAAAATTATTTTTTAAGTAAATGAATGGGACCTTTGAATACTTCTGAACAAGATGAATCACTGTGGAAGAAAAAAAACAACAGAATACAACAGTATGGCACAGTGGGAAGAAGAATGGGACCAAGAATGAGAATATTTTGAGTTAATATTTAACCTCTGTGATCTCTATAGTTTTGTCTTCTCTGCAGTTCAGCTTCCAGTTATAGACCTTGCTCCCCTGACCATATATATGCCTAACTAACATAGGCCAGATTAATTGCAATTCTGTATCTACCTGAGTGCAGATTTTGATCCAAGAAATTACATGTAGCCCAAGCCATGTCACCCAGAATCTTTCTGTGGGATTTCCAGAGTTGGTACTAAGCAGGATGTGGATACGGTTTCTCTTCTCCACTGTATTTCAACAAAGCAAAGATATGTCAGTAACCATATCTCTAGTTAATTGAAAGAACCTGAGAGAAAAATGCTAACATGCAGATCAAAGCAGGAACTGAGAAAGGATCAAGAAAGAGACCAAAGATCAAAAGAGTCTAATTGCTACATGAACTCTTGGATCTACTAGATGCTGAGGCCAGGTCTTTGATATTATTTTAGACTTGCATCTGAAAGTATTATGAACAGT
The DNA here is from genome assembly GCF_964339955.1 of Pipistrellus hanaki. Lineage (NCBI taxonomy): Eukaryota > Metazoa > Chordata > Mammalia > Chiroptera > Vespertilionidae > Pipistrellus > Pipistrellus hanaki. Next base: position 15,052,831 of record NC_140524.1, on the reverse strand, counting down.
GCAATCTTGTATAATCTCAACTTTCACAACTATAAAATGAAAATAAGAATATCTGATGTACTAGCCTCACAATTTTACAGTAATAATAAAAAGAGACACCATACATGAATGTTCTTTATAGCACTATATAAATGTAAGGGACTGATATTTACTATTATAGATGGAAGAAAATCTAAAAAATTCAGCTCTTTCCTGGGGATTTTAAAAAAATATTGTTATTGATTTCAGAGAGGAAGAAAGAGGGGGATATAGTTAGAAACATTAATGTGATGATATAGTATCATTGATTGGATACCTTCTGCACACCCCCTACTGGGGATCCAGCCTGCAACCCAGGCATGTGCCTGACCAGGAATCAAACCATGACCTCCTGGTTCATAGGTCAATGCTCAACCACTGAGCAACATGGGTCAAGCTGGGGATAATTTTATTCCAGCAATTTCCAAAGCAACATTGAAAGTAAGAAAAAACAAAAAAACACAAAATGTCGCCATAAAAAAGAAACATATTATGATTCATGTTCAATGTTTCATTTATGACTCAGAAGAAACAACCAAAAATCAGCATTTAAATATGGTATATATTTTTAAAATATTCTCTAAAATATAAAAATCTAAGAAAAGTTTAGATAAGTTTGTGAAAAGAAGTTCCTGTGTCAATTTTTTTAATTGAGCTACACTTCCATTTTGAAACATCCTGTTTTTATTACTATATGAAGCCAAGTTTATACATTACACTTTATGGCCAGATTGATTCTCTAATTCATAAGTGGAGTAAAATCTCAAGTTGCTTATTTATTTCTTTTCACCTTAAAGGTGTCAAATTTCAATTGCGTTTAAGATGGCTCAATTTTCCTAAATTTTAAAAGCCCAATCAGAGTCCTATATTTATATCAATTAAATTTGATTTAAAGCTAGACATTTATTTTAAGTTGGTAAGACCATGAGTCACCATGTGGGTAAATATACGCTCAGCCCTATATCTGCCTGGATTGCAGGAGTTATATGTAGTACAGACAAGAAGAATATTACTCCTAAAAGCTACATTTAGCTTGTACAAGAAGGATATGTGTACTGAGTAAATGTGGGGAATCAAGAGCACCGAAGCCAGGAGAGAAAGTGAGAAATGGGTATTAGCTACCCTTCTAGCCTCTGAAATGTCTGGAAACATAAAATTCTTAGCACCCACCATGATGCTACATAATACTTCAAAGTGTGAGGGGGAAAGGAACCAATGGAAAGGGTGGGTTTTTGTTTTTTGTTTTTAGAATGAGAGCTCTTGTTAGATTTACTCTTAGCAAGTGGATTATTTCCCTTCTAGCAACTGCCACTGTGCAACAAGTAAAGTCCTATTTACCAAGCTACACTTCTGATATTTCCTGAAATGGAAAGGAATGGGCAAACTTTTACTCTACCACCAAACATTCACTCTGAACCAAGCCAATTCCCCTTTGCACACTGCAGAGCCAAAGCAATGATCCTAATGTTAACTACCATTTAGCATTTTCATTCTCTTACAGTAAAGAATGGTGGTTGAAGGACACAGAATTACAGTGAAGTGTAAACTACCTTGTTTCTAACCCCAAATCTGATCTACTAGATAAGTAAATATTAACATGTAACTTCCGTAACTACTTCCTTGCTTCAGGGTGCCAGATATTCCAATTGATCTCCCTTCCACTTCAGAGTTGTCATTTGCCTACTTGATTCTGTGGGTTTCTGGTCTCTAAGACAACCTAAAGAGAAGATAGAGTCTTCCATATTACATAGTTCTTTTTATTTTCTTTTGTCTTGAGAGGCCTGCCATTACTCTACTCTCTGGAATAATAAAGAGGGTACCAGTTCACAGGAATCATTGAAAAAAAGGTAGTTACAAATAACACAGTAGAAACATACATCTGGCACCAGACATTTGAGGGCATTTTGATTTCAGAGCAGAATTAAAATGATTAAAAATATTAAAATATTAAAAATGTTGACAATCCTATCTAATAAAACAGTAATATGCAAATTGACCATCACTCCAACACACAAGTTGGCTGCCCCCATGTGGTTAAAGATAGCCACCCCCATGTGGACACAAGATGGCTGCCACAAGATGGCCCCCAGGGCAGGACAGTAAAGGGGGACCGAGGCCTGCAGGAGAGTGTAGTTAGGGGGACCAGACCTGGAGGTGAGGGCAGTTGGAGGGGACCAGGCCAGCAGTAAGGGCAGTTGCGGGTGACCAGGCTGTTAGAGGAGGGCAGTTGAGGGCAATCAGGCTGTTAGGGGAGGGCAGTTAGGGGCAATCAAGCTAGCAAGGGAGCAGTTAAGCATCAATAAGTCTGAGGGGAGCAGTTATAGGATGATCAGGCTGTTAGTCAGAAGCAGTTAGGGGCAATCAGGCAGGTAGGCAGTCAAGTAGTTGGGAGCCAGTAGACCTGGATTGTGAGAGAAAGAAAAAAAGAAAAAGAAATTAAAGAAAAAAAGTTTAAAATTATTTGAAGTTTCTCAGTGTATAAAGCTTTTTATATCATAAATAATGTCTTTATATCACTATTCCCACATAAAGTATGACTTTATAGATGCGAACATCTTTACTATTAATAATATCACTTTTAGCAAATAAAACAAATTGTCATTTATGTGTTTCCATTTGAGAAAAGATGTAATTTACATTTGAGTCCTAACCACAAACATGAACATGCCTTAACCATACTTCAAATATATCACTAGAGAATAGAACACTGCTGTTCACAAATTTCAAAGTGATCATATTGTGAAAAACAGGACTGACACTTTCACATGAAGTCATAATAAGAAATCAAATGATGCTTTATCTAATTGCTTTTATTTTTCATTCCTCCACTAAATCCTTCCACTGCTCATAAAGTCATTTCCCAAAGAAATTATATTTTTAATTATTTAATTTTCAACTGACTGTATTATCTAAAATGTGATGATATTTTTCATATTTTTCCTCGTGAATTAGGTAATTTTTAAAAATTTTACAAGTAAAGGTGAAAGGCTTATAGGAACTACCCATAGTCTTAGTAAGAATAACATCAAATAATTACTAAAATGTAATAACAAAAGTAGCCTTATCTATACTAATAAAAGGGTAATATACAAATTGATTACAACACCCTCACAGTAATAATGGAACAGAGGGCTGTGTGGGGCAACAAGGCTGGCAGAGGAGTTAGTGAGGGATGACCAAACAACTGACCAACAGGCTTTGTGGGACAACCAGGCTGGCAGAGGGGGGCAGTGAGGGGAAGCTAGGCCAGCAGGGGGCAGTTGGGGGTGACCAGTCTGGTGGGGTGGCAGTTGGGGGCAAGCAGGCTGGCAGGGGGTCAGTTAGGGGCTATCAGTCTGGCAGCATGGCATTGAGGGGCTACCAGGCCAGCAGGGGGGCAGTGAGGGGTGATCAGATAAGCGGGGGGCAATTGGAGGTGGTCATAATAATCTAGCCACTCAGTGTATAACCAATCTGTTTTTTAAAACATAACTATAATGTTTAAAAATAAAAAAGATATTACATAATATAATTTAACTAGAGGCTTGATGCATGAAAATCCTTGCACTAGAGGGGGTCCTTCAGCTCAGCATGCCCTCTGTCACAGTTCAGGAGCCCTCAAATGTGGGAGGCAACCAGCCAATCAGGGGAAGGCGACAACCCCATCATATCTCTCCTGCTGCCACTGCCGGCAGCCCAAGCCTTGTCTTGCCCTGGTTACCTGAGCCTCAGGTAACCCCGGGCAGCTGGGCAGCCACCATATGAGGCTTGCCTGCACCTCAAGTTCACCCTGGACAGCTGGGCAGCCAAAATTCAAGGCTTGCCTGTGCCTAGGGCTGGCCCTAGGAGGCTGGGAAGCCGCCATCTGAGACTTGCCTGTACCTTGGGCCAGCCCTGGGTGGCTGAGGGTCTGAAGGGATTAGGGGACTCCGGAGGAAGGCACATGGAGTGGCTGGACCCACCTTGGGGCAGACTCGGTAGTGCAGTGCGCCTGCTGCACTGGTGGGGCTGAGCGGACTGGGTGTCACCATCTGTGGCTAAGGGAGCTGCCATCTTTGAGGGTGTGGCAGTCAATTAGCATATTCCCTCTTTATCAGATAGGATAGCACCTTGGTTAAAAAAAAAAAGCTGAAAATCCAAAATGGTCTTCATCAACAGCATACTATGTATAATGATGCATTCTGACACTAGATGAGTTCACAGCCATTTTAAATTAAAATGTAAAGGGGCCCTTGGTAGCCATCTGGTCCCACATCCCATATGATATTCTCAACAATCTTCTGAAAAGCCACACAGACTTAATTTGCTTGCTCCTAAAGACATAAAATTAATTACTACCAAAGGTAGGACATTTTACTTTTAGACATTTTTAGATGTATTAAAATATAAAGTCTCATTTTGAACCAAATTTGTCATTCATTTAACTTTTACCAATTAATATTGCCAATTGACATAACCGAGTACTTGGTCCTTCTGCATGACCATGCTTCCAGTGTAATCCCCTCTCCCCATCTGTTAGTCACCTCTATTCCAGTTTGCTATTTTATGGTTTCAGCCTTTCCTAGTTGAAAGTTGAAGCTTTCTCATCCATCTTACCCTCCTTTGGAGGCATCCTAATTTGGCACTATTCCCTTTAAATTTGAATACAATATCCCTACATTTTTGAATCAATACAACATTAGTAACCTATTTATTCTGTGATCTGGACATTGTATTGCTGGTATTACAAAAACTGCATCCTTTTTTAAAAGTCACATCAAACTCTTAGCTTATAAAAAGCATACAATTTATTTAACATAAACCATTTATCTTGTGATAGTATTCTTAAAATTAAATTTGAAATTAAATATTTTTAAATTTCTTCTAATTAATTTCAGCCCAGCATTCTCATTTAGGTCATATTACAAGAGTTTGACTCTTTCCCTACTTTTGAACTCATATCTCATGCTAAACCAAACACACAAAAAAACACTGCTTAAATCTGACATTTGCCTTCTCAGAGAGCCTAGGGAGTACTAATTTGATCCTTTTTAAGCAATGAGATAGAGGAAAGGACATAAAGGTTTTTAAGTCAGAAGGTAATGTGATCAGATCAATGTTTTGGAAAGATTCTCTGGTGGTCATGTGAGGAAAGGTAGAGTGTCATGGGAAAAGATTGATGGCATAGAAGGTCAGGGAGGAGACTATAACAATAATGTAAGTTACACATAATAAGGGCTTTAATTAGGGAATGGCAGTGAGAAATAAGAGCGGGAAGCTTTGAATGTTTGGGCCAAGGGAGAGGGCAATAATATTTCAAGTGTGGGTAACTGAGTTGATCTAATAAGAATGGTAGGTTTAGAGAGAAATATAGTGGGAATTATTGATATGGATGCGGATGTGTTGTGGATGTGTTGAATTTGAAACGTCTATGACATACCACGATAGAAATAGCCAGTAGAAAGTGTAAAGTATTGCTCTGGACTTCAAGAAAAGAATCATATTTGAAAATTAAAATAGCTGAAGTCTTTGATGACAGATGCAGAATCCAAAATGAACTTGCTCCCCAGACTGGAGTAATACTTGAGTACTAATGGAGCTCTCTGTGAAGCAGACTCTGAGCTAGAAATTAGCATGCAGGAGGTTTATTAGGGAGGGTTCTTGGAGTCAACACCTGTGAAAAAAGGAAAGACAGCATGGAGAAGCAGAGGGAGAGACTAGTTTATGATGCAATTCCAATGAAGGACCAGCTTTCATTAGGCCGGATATTGCCCTGAAAAATTATACTAAAATGTGGAGGGAGAACCTGAGTTGATCAGTCAGAGATGGAGGCTGCCCCCAAAAGTAACTGCGACCTTAGTGCCAAGGGAGTTTTCTTTAGCTGAGGCAAGGTCCAAAGATTGTTGACAGCTGAGGATTATTGAGAACAGCATTTCCAGAGCAGAAAAAAATAAGTTCTTCATTTCTGAAGAAGGATATGGCAATGTATCATAGTATCCACCATATGCACCAAAATTATCAAGATTTAATATAAAGTTCTGCACTTGATCACACAAATACAACTGCTCCATATTGGAGAGTTGTGGCTTAAACTTGTGAGGGGAAAAACTATGACCCTTTAGCTGACTGTAAAATCCATATGAATATTGGTGTGTCTCTGACTTAAAAAAACAACAGTGAAAGTAATTTTTAATTTCTTCAATAAAGGATCAGTAATTACAACTCAAGGAGTGAGAATCCTGGTAAATTCTGTTACTGATAAAATCAAACCTGAAGTTTCAGTTTCAGCTTTGGGTACCTCAAGTGTATTATTGACAAACTGACATATGTCTAGAGCAAAATAACCAGGAGAGCACACAAAGGAAACTTGAAAATCTGCCATAAAGAAATTAATTGGAAACATTCAAAAAATTCTATGTTAAAAAAAAAGTTTTAGTAAATGGGTATGCAGATGTGGGGGAAAATGGTGGTGGAGTAAGTGGAAGCTACACTGACAAACTCCCAGAACTAAACTGGAATTACAACTAAAATACAGAAAAATCATCGTCAATAATCAACTAAAAAATAACCAAGTACCCAGTTTGCTAATATTTTGTTGAGGATTTTTGTATCTATGATCATCAGGAATATTGGCTTATACTTTTCTTTCTTTGCAGTATCTTTATTTCATTTAGGAATTAGGACAATACTGCCCTCATAAAATGATCTGAGAAGTTTTCCTATTGAATTTTTTTGAATAGTGTGAGAAAGACAGGTTTTAGTTCTTCTCTGAATGTTTGGTAGAATTCACTGGAAAAAGAAAAATAAGAATAAGAAAATTAATAACAGGATAAAAGTTAGTTAAGAGAAAGGGACAAAAAAGAAATAAATGGAAAAAATAATGAAAAATATAAAAATAAAAAGTGGGTATTAGCCTCAGTAGAGTTTAGTGCCTGCTGTGATCTTCGTTTGGATATGTTGTTTGTGAAGTTTGTTGCATCATGCTTCCATGTTTACTGATTCTGGTGTCTTCAGGTGTTGGTTGTAGAACTTTTGGGAGGGATTCTGTTGTAGGCCAATGTCAGATGCTGCTTGAACCTGTCCCTGGGTAACTTTTTTTAATCTACAAGAGAATTTTACACCCTGGCCAATGCTGCTGACCCCTCAGCTGGGCTTAAGATTTGTAGCATTTGGGTGAGAGTAATTCCAGAGGGTAAGGTAATTACTTTCTCCCAGGCTAATGCCACTTGGGGGGGCGGGGGTTGCTCTGCCCAAAAAAGATGGTGACTGTGATATTGAAGGAAGACTCAGTACAGGGATCCTAGTATCTATTACCCAAGCCTTCTTCCCAATGCCTTAAACCACAGACTATCTTGAGGCAACTCTAGTCCACACCACTTTCCCTTCACTCAAGTCCAGGGTGAATGGCTGTGAATGAAATTTTGTATGTAGTCTCTTTAAGAGGATGCTTTTGACTCTATCTCTTCTTGGCGGACAGAAAACCTGGTGCTTTTCACAGCAAGATATTATGTAAGTGCCTTTCTCTGGCTCTTATGCTCAGAGCTTGGGAGCCTGACCTGGGTTTTAGGCCCCATGCTTCCCAGGGGGAACTGTCACAGCCAAGGTATGTATCCCTCTGGAATCTCAACTGCTGACCATGGCAGCAGCACCAGCCCTTTATGTGTTTCCACTCTTCTTCCCAGTGATGATGTGAGTTCTTTTCTAAATACTTGCTTATAAGTCTTCTCTATAGCCAGGCTTTGGTTTGTTCTTCAGGATGATTGTCTTTTAATTTTGTTGTATTTCTAATTTGGTCCTATGAGCAGATGACTGTATGATTCACCTATTCTGCTACCACCTTGAAAGGAGCTATAACCTGGTTTTTGGATTTCCCCTATGCTGCATTAATGAATCAGTATGGTTTGTGGAACTGTGCCCATATATTTACCCACTTACATACCAACCATATATCAATTTCAAGATATAGAACTTTGTAACTTCATTTGATCTTTATAGATCCCTTATGAACTCTTTTTTAATCTACATAAATTATTCTACTGCTTGATTCCCTGTCTGATGTTACCAAGATCCTATATAATAAAAGCCTAGGTGGTGCCATGTGCTCTTGTCATAAGATGGCCACCACAAGATGGCTGGCAGGGGAGGGCAGTTGGGGGTGACTGGGCTGGCAGGGGAGGGCAATTGGGGGCAATTGGGCCAGCAGGGGAGGGGAGTTGATGGCTATATGGCCAACAGGGAAGGCAACCAGGCCAACAGGGGAACAGTTAGGTGTCAATCAGGCTGGCAGCGGAGCAGTTAGGGGCCAATCAGGCTGGCAGGCAGACAAGCAATTAGGAGTCCAGATTGTGAGAGGGCTAGACAGCTGTCAATCCCTGTGGGCCTAAACTGGCAGTCAGACAACCCCCGAGGGGTCCCAGATTGGAGAGGGTGCGGGCCGGGCTGAGGTACACCCACCCCGTAAACAAATTTCATGCACCAGGCCTCTAGTTCTTTTATAATAATGAAAGAAATCAATATACAAAAATTTTCAGTATCAAATCCTCAATTTTCTGTGTTCCTTACATTTTTCTCATACATTTCTGCATAAAGACCCACTTTTTATATAGTGTACTCTCCTCTAAGCCTTTAAATATACTTTATTCCAATGCAGCCGCAAAAAGATGACTGCCAGCTAAATTGTACTTTCCATTTAAAAACATTAAGTAGCTTTTATAAGAGAGGAAGATGACATATTTCAGTCCAGCCAATGGATTTACTGCAGAAATTTTTAAAAAGTCACTGTAGAATTTTAAGACTATATGTATGGCTTGCTCATGGGTTTTAGGGCACACTCTGCAGGCTTCAGCAAGGTGATTCTATAAAAATCTACACTCATTAATGACTCCAAGTTTCATGAAATCGTTAACTGGAGTCAGTGAGAAAATATGTGGTGTTACTTTTTACAATTGTTGGAAATCACAGCAGGGGAAACTCCTGGAGATTGGAAAGGGAAGTATATACAAGATAGCAACAGTCATTCTTTTTTGTTTCACTTCTTGTTAACCTTGAGTACTGCCCCCATAGGACTCTAAGGTAACACCACTTGTGGGAAATTTCACTGGAGTGAATTTGAAGCTGTACAAAAATAATGCAAGCAATTTCTACTTAATTCTGACATACTTCAGACTGCTCCAAAGTTGTGCATACACTTGGATAACTAATTTATACTTATCATTTTAAGAACGAATAAAAGCATATACAGAGGTTAGGAGAATGGTGTTTCAATACTGAAATTTTCATAAACTAGAGAAGGAAAAGTCAGTTTTCCTTTTTCAGGAGAAATTTCCTTCTTTGTAAATGGGACATAGATCCATATTTGGCCTATCTTCTTGTGTTTGTGAGAGTCAAATGAAATAGCATCCTTTTTGGAAAAGGCAGTTCACTACCCATCCTCAGCATCCCAGCATGTCCTTGCTGATTGTGCCAAACTACGGTTTGTCAGTCTCTTGATACTAAGTTGTTTCTGTGGTTAGTAACATAGGCAACAAAGTAGGTCAAGGCAACCACAGCATGACTACTATGTTAATTCTTACTCTCTTGGGAAAAGTTATTGGCTTGGCTTGTTTGCTTCTTGCTATAATGCTTGCTTCTTCCTCAAACGTGTTGCTGAGACCTTGATCCTTGTTTCCTCAGCAATGGTGCAATGCCACCCACCATGTGTTTACCATGGTGATTTTTAACCTTTTTCATCTTATGGCTGAAACTAATTACTAAACTTCTGAGGCAAACAAAACAAAACAAAACAAAACAAAACAAACAAACAAAACTATATCTAGCAAAAAAAATACATATAATTTTGATTCATTCACACTAGATGGTTATTGTTTAGTAGACTGTTGTCATTTTTTAACTTGACAAACTAAGGGGAAATAGGTCAGTGCTCTGGAGTATACAGTCAAATATTGCATGTTTTAAAAATTCTTGTGGGACACAGCTGAAAATCACTGGCCTAGCATCTATCTGGGCTGATCACATTGTCCAATGAGACTTGAAAGCAGGGAAACTGTACAACTATGCTGATGTTTACCTTTGTTGTGCCATGAAAAACAAACTGTTTTGCTTTAATTCATTAAACCCCATTATGTACTTCCAGCACTTCTGCGATTGTAACAGGCTTAGTACTTGCCATCCTCTATGAACTTGGGATTCTAATCTTAAAGTTCTAGACCCACAAGTCTTTTTGCTTCAGTTATCATCTATATGCTAAGGATCAAAAGTTTATGACTTTAAAAATAAAAGCAACATAAAAATATGTCTTCAGCTCTTCTCTCCTATATCTCTAGATCTCCTATCCATCTGTCTATTGAATGGTTACTATGAATGACCCACATGTCTTCAAGTCCACCTATCCACACTTGAGCTCATTATTTCCTTCAAATTCTACTCAGATCTGTTCTCTCCCTTTTGCCTTTTGTGGTTAATGGAACCACTAACTGCCTAATGTTCCCAGTTTGAAAACATGCATCATTTTCAATCACTCCTTTCCTCTTATCAATCCCTGAAATTACACACATTCAATTCATCAACAAATTCCTTCATTTCTATCCACTTTCTATGTGTTCATTATATTCCTTCTTATCCATCCCGATTGTTACTGCTCTAATTTCACAACCTTCTGCATACATACACATTCTTTCTTTTCCCAAAACATAAAAAGTTATTCCTATTTTGGGAATTTATAGTTGATTATCCTTCTATACTTGTTCAAACTATATAACATTATCACCAGCACCATCTACTTATATCACCATATTTTGCCATCAGCCTAATATGAACACATTATACTCCAGAAATTTAAAAAATACTGATTTTTAAAATAGACAAGCTATATTACTCTTCCTTGGCATTTATAATGCACCACACAGATCCCTTTTCAAGGAAAACCTTCTTGCCTCAGCTGCTGGGAATTTGATCAGTGGACATCTCTTAACAGGTAGCTTCAGTTGCAGAGAGCTACCTTGTTTAAGGTCACACCCCTTCCCAGAGGCAACTGAATCTAATGGCCAATGTAGGAGCAGAAAGACATAGACATTTTGACACAAGGAGAGCCAACTCACAACCATGTGAGGCCATCTCACTAAGATTTTTGTGATAACCTCCTAAACCTGTATTACAATTAGACTTCTCCTTCTGATCAGTTTCTTCTCTTCCCTTCCCTAAGTATCAAACCAAAGGGCATTCCTTTATAAATAGTCTGCAAACTAAATTCTAATTCAAAGTTCTCTTCCAAGGAAATAAAAACTATGACACCTATTTCTTCTTTGGGACAGCCTGATCCACTACTTACCCTCATGGTTAATACCCAATAACCCTTTAAAAATCAAAATCAAATCACTTAAGTCCTGTGTGCCTTTCTCCCAGACTAAGCAGTTGCTAACATTTTCTAGGGTTTTTCTCTGTCTAATGGTATAATAAAAATATTTCATGCTATTGTTATCACTGAGAAATATCAAATCAAGCATCACTTCTTAAGTGAAATATTTTTTACTTGTGGGGAAAAGTACAATGACAGAGAACCAAAAAGAAGGCAATAAAAATTTTCCAGAAGTTCCAAATCTTCCTAATGAACAAAATGAATTGATCAACACAATAATACCTGAAGCACAGAGGCATGAAACAGATTGTGGCATACATAGATGGGGGGGGGGGGATGAGAAGAGATAAACCAAAGAGCCCATATACTCATATGCAAAGCCTATGAACACCGGCAATAGGGTAGTGAAGACCTGGGAGTGAGTGGGTAGATGCTGTGACATCTTTCTTGAATTTTCACCTCAACTGCCACTCCACCAATAACGTTCATAATTATATAATCCTGTATTTATGTTACTATTACATTTTGTAGAAAATTCTATCAATGCACGCATCACAGAGTATCATGTTATTCATTGACTTGCTTTTATATCTTCATTAGATCTTGTACCCCTTCATGTGAGGATCTATATCTTGTCTGCCTTTATATCTCCACCACCTAGTACAGCAACTCGCACATGAGTGGGGTATAATAAATACTCATAGGATTGCAATATTTCAGTGAAGGATTGGGAAATAACATTTCAGGTAAATTGGATATGAATTTATATGGATATCATATATAAATTCACAAAGTAGTAAAAGTAAGTCACAAGACCATAGATATGCTAGAGAAAAACATAGGCAGTAAAATTTCAGACATTTCTCATAACAATATTTTTGGAAGTATATATCCTTGGGCAAGGGAAACAAATACAAAATAAACAAATGAGACTGCATCAAACTAAAATGCTTTTGTACAGCAAAAGAAACCATCAACAAAATGAAAAGAAAAACACTGAATGAGAGAACACATTTGCCAATGATACATATGTTAAGGGGTTAATTTCCAAAATATATAAATAACATACAAATCAACAGCAAGAAGACAAATCACCTAATTTAAAAAGGAGCAAAGGATCTGAATAGACACTTCTCAAAGGGGACATAAAAATAACCAATAGAATATGATATAATGATAAAAATCACTAATCATCAGAGCGTTTCAAGTTGAAACCATAATGAGATCTCACCTCATGCCTGTCAGAGTGGCTATCATCAATAAATCAACAAACTAGTGAAGATGTGGGGAATAGGGAACCCTAGTATACTGCTGGTGGGAATGCAGACTGGTGCAGCCACTGTGGAAAACTCTATGGAGTTACCTCAAAATATTAAAAATGGAACTGCCTTTTGACCCAGCAATCTTACTTTGAGAATATATCTGAAGAAACCAGAAACACTAATTTGAAAGAATATATGCACCCCTATATTCATTGTGGCATTATTTATAATAGCCATGATCTGGAAACAGATCAAGTTTCCATCAGTGTATGAATGGATAAAAAATATGTGATAGGCCGAAACCGGTTTGGCTCAGTGGTAGAGCGTTGGTCTGCGGACTGAAAGGTCCCAGGTTCGATTCCTGTCAAGGGCATGTACATTGGTTGCGGGTACATCCCCCGTGGGGGGTGTGCAGGAGGCAGCTGGTCGATGTTTCTCTCTCATCGACATTTCTGGCTCTCTATCTCTCTTCCTTCCTTCCTCTCTGTAAAAAATCAATAAAACATATTTTTTTTAAAAAAATATGTGATACATTTACACAATAAATACTACTCTGCTTAAAATAAAGGAAATATTACCCTTTGCATGGATGAACCTGGATATTACTGTGCTAAGTAGAATAAGCCAGCCAGAGAAAGATAAGTACCATATGATCTTACTTACTAGTATACATGGAATCTAATGAACAAAATAATCTGAGTAACAAAATAAAAACAGAAACATGGATACATGGGACAGAATGAAAGCTGTCAGAGGTGAGGGGGTTGTGTGGCTAAATAAAAGAAGGCAAAGGGATTTTACATATATGTTTTTTTCCTATATAATAAAGAGGTAATATGCAAATTGACCATCACTCCAACACAAAGATGGCCACCCCCATGTGGTCAAAGATGGCCACCACAAGATGACCAGCAGGGGAGGGCAGTTGTGGGAGATCAGGCCTGCAGGGGAAGACAGTTGGGGGGACCCATGCTTGAAAGAGAGGACAGTTAGGGGTGACCAGGTCAGCAGGGGAAGATAGTTAGGGGTGACCTGGCCAGCAGGGAGGACAGTTAAGGGCAATCAGGCCACCAGGGTAGCAGTTAGGCATTAATAAAGCTGGCAGGGGAGTGGTTAAAGGGTGATCAGGTTGGCAGGCAAAGCGGTTAGGGGCAATCAGGCAGGCAGGCAAGCGGTTGGGAGCCAGCAGTCTGACATCCCTCAAGAGGTCCAGATTGGACAGGGTGCAGGCTGGACTGAGGGACACACAAACCCCCATGCACGAATTTTGTGTACCAGACCTCCAGTATTATATGACTATATCAAACTATATATATGGCACATAGACACAGACAACAATGTATTAATAACCAGAGTAAATGGGGATAGAGTTTAGGTGGGCAAAGCATGGGAAATGGGAATGGAAGGAGACTTTGTTATGGGTGGTGAGTCCATGATGCAGTGCGCAGGTGATGTTTAAATGAATAGTACATTTGGAACATGCATGATTTTGCAAACCAATGTCACCCCAATTATTCAATTTAAAAATGTAAAAAAAAAAAAATTCACCCATTCATTAGAAGTATATGATGTGTTTATATATCAGTTACCATTAATTCATTCAACAAATATGTTTTCAGTACCTACTATTTGCCAATCACCACATTTTTACAGGTACACAGAGATGGCCAAAACAGATTTTACAATTGAGCAAAGAAGATATATAATGAGTAAGTTACTGGAAGAGTTATAGTGTTCAAAGGAGGAGTGGTGAACATTATAGGATACAATAGCAGGATGGTCTAATCTAGCCTAAAGGGATAAAATTAAGGCTTAACAGAGGAAGTAGTTTTTAAATGAAACCTTAATAGCAATAGTTAGCTAGTGGAGTAAGGAGGGAAAGAGTAATCAAAGAAGATGAAATAGCATGTTTCAGGACTCTGATGTGGCTAAGAGTATGACATGTTCAAAGACAGGAAAAGGACTGGAAAGAACTGCCAAGAACTGTCACTAGAGAGATAACTTGGATCCAGACTATTAAAAAAATATTAACTAATGTTAACATGTTAGAATTATGTGCTATAAATCTGCATCTACTGAAAAATAATTGTGTCAAATGTCAACATGATTGTGTGGTGCATTAATGATATATTAGGAGAAAGAGACCAGAGGCAGAAAGACATTAAAATGTTTATTAATTTATTTACATTTAAAAATACATATTTAGCTGAGAAATTATGACTGTCTTACTAAGGCAATGGAAGATAAGATAAAGAGAAAGTTTTACATAGTAGAGATATTTCTGAAGAGGTATTGGAGGGCTTCATGACTTGTTAAATATAGGAGGAATAAATTGAAAAATGCCTTACACTGTCTTGCAGAATATCTGAGGAGGAGAAATTAAGAGTTCTTCTCTATAAGACAAGAACTAAAATACTATGAAAAAGAAAATTGGATTTATATGGCTATGTCCAATCAGGTGTTTATTGATGATAAACATGATTTTCATTTTCTATAGTAAATACCACAGCAGTAGGACCTGATATTTCCTCTCACCAAGCTTACATTATTTATTCATGCAGCTAATACATATTTATTTAAGCCTTGCCTTCCATGTGCCAGTCAGTGGGCTAGGCAAAAAGGTTGAAAAAGTCAGATTAATTCCCTACCATCAAATAATTTAATTTTACCAAATGAATAATCTGATAAATTTACATTCCAATGGTTCCCTGTTCTATGTATTTTCTTTAATTTTGCAAAATTTCCATCAGTGTAGATGGTAAATATTTGTCATTTTGTTAAATTGTAAAACTACTAGAAGATATATATATATATATATATATATATATATATATATATATATATATATATATATCAATAAACACCTAATTGGACATAGCCATATAAATCCAATTTTCTTTTTTATAGTATTTTAGTTCTTATCTTATAGAGAAGAACTCTTAATTTCTCCTCCTCAGATATTCTGCAAGACAGTGTAAGACATTTTTCAATTTATTCCTCTTCTCTATCTCCTATATTTAACAAGTCACGAAGCCCTCCAATACCTCTTCAGAAATATCTCTACTATGTAAAACTTTCTCTTTATCTTATCTTCCATTGCCTTAGTAAAATAGTCATAATTTCTCAGCTAAATATATATTTATTAGAGATCTAGTGCACGAAATTTGTGCATGGGGGGCGGGGTGTGACCCTCAGCCCAGCCTGCACCCTCTCCAATCTGGGACATACCTCTCACAATCCAGAACTGCTGGCTCCCAACTGTTCACCTGCCTGCCTGCCTGCCTGATTGCCCCTAACTGCTTCTGCCTGCCAGCCTGACCACTCCCTAACTGCTCCCCTGCTGGCCTGATTGCCCCTAACTGCCCTCCCCTGCCAGCCTGGTTGTCCTTAACTATTTTCCCCTTCCTTTTATGGCTGCATAATATTCCATTGTGTAAATGTAACTCAACTTTTTTATCCATTCATCTACTGATGGGCACTGTAAATTGTTTTTATTTTTTGCATTCAAATACAATAATGGCAATGAATACAATGTCTGGGAGCAGGGATTTTCCTAACAATACGCACACAGAAATACACACATTTTAACTGAAAAAAATATCAACATATAAATGGTAAAAAACACACACAAAGCATGTTTAATAAAACACAAACAATGAAAAAGGATGCATGGTGAAACCTAGTTTTCTTCTTGCCTCTTCCCCAATCCAACTCTCCCAGTTATACTTCCCAGAGATAACTGATAAATTTCTCCTGCACCTTCCAGCAATTTTCTACACACAAATCAAGGCTAAACTGAAGCTTACATTACACATTTTTCACCTTGAATTTTTCCCTTAAAATTATCTCAGATATAATAATTCCACATCAGAAGTCCCTATTCTCCTTTTAGTGGCTGCATGCCATTATATGGATCTACTGTCTTTGACAACTGCCCTATAAATTGACATTTAGATTGCTTCTAGCCTTTTGCTTTTATAGACAATGCTATCGTGCTAAGAACGTGGCAAGCATGGGATGAGAGACAATAGGAAGAATCTTCCTTGACAGGCAGGATTTTAACACAGTTTAGAATTACCTGCACATGATGATAATAAAAAGCAGATGAATAACAGTTAGTTACTTTTTTTATGTTCTTAAGTTCACTACCTACAAGGTATTCCCTTATTGTTTCTACTTCCTTAGTAAGCAACTGTTTTAGGAGTAACCTTGCACATACTGCTTTGTGCATATAGGCAAGTTTATATGCACCACAATTCTGATAGATGTTAACAAATTGATTCCCAAAGTGGTTACAACAATATACATATTCATCAAGAAGAAATAAGAATACTGGTTTTCCTATACTTCCAACAACAATGTATAATGTGGCCGAAACCGGTTTGGCTCAGTGGATAGAGCCTGTGGACTGAAAGGTCCCAGGTTCGATTATGGTCAAGGGCATGTAACTGGATTGGGGGTACATCCCCAGTAGGGGATGTGCAAGAGGCAGCTTGTCGATATTTCTCTCTCATCGACGTTTCTAGCTCTCTATATCTCTCCATTCCTCTCTGTAAAAAATCAATAAAATATATTTTTAAAAAACAATATATAATGTGATTTGTTGTACCTTTCTATTTATATAGGTAGAAACATTCTCCTGTTTTAATTTACATTTATTTAATATGCATAGGGCTTAGTATAATTTCACATGTTTATAAACTAGTCTCCCTGTGAATTGCTTTTTCATGTGTTTGTGGCTAATTCTAGTCTTTATTTCTAGTTCAATCTTGCTAAAGCTTTGTGCATTTTAATGATCTTTTCAAATAACTTTTTTTTAATCTCATTGTTCTATTGTTTTTCTATTCTTTATTCCTAATCTTTATTATTCATCTCTTCTGATTGCTGGGTGAACAGTTTGTTCTTTTTCTAATTTATAACAGATGAGCATTAAGTCATTGATTGGAGATCTTTCTTTTTTAAAATAAGGGCATTTACAAATGTAAATTTCCCTCTAAACATTGTTTTAGCTTCACACCATAAGTTTTAGGATATGTTTCCTGTTTCATTCATCTTAAAGTACTTACTATTTTTCTTTGTGATTTCTTCTTTGAAACATTGGCTATTTAGGAGTGTGTTATTTAATTTTCACAAATCTGTCAATTTCCCAGATTTTCTCTTTTTAATTTCTACCTTTATTACCCTGTTATTGGAAAATATATGTTAAACATTTCCACATTTAAATTTATTAAAGTTTGTTTAAAGTCTAATGTATAACCTATCCTAGAGAACATTTCATATGCACTTGAGAAGAATGTGTATTCTGCACTTGTTGGGTGAAGTGCTCTAGAGATATCCGTTATGTCTAGTTTGTTTACACAGGGATGTTCATATCTTCTACTTCCTTATTCAACTTTAGTTGTTTTATCCATTATTGAAAGTGAAGTATGGAAGTCTCCAATTATTATTAAATTGCCTATTTCTCCCTTGAATTCTATCAGTTTGTAGCACATTTTGGTCTAGAAATTTATTCTGATAATTATTGCATAATCATCCATATGAAATTTAGAATCAGTTTATCCAGTTTAAGAAAAAAATCTTGTTTCCATTTGAGATTATAATACATTTGCACATAAGTATATAGAGAATTTTTATCTTTAAAAAATTGTGCTTTCCTATCCAAGCTAATTATAGTCTTTTCACTTATTCTTACCTATATCAATACCCTCAATAGATTTTTACTGTTTTAACATTTTCTTCCTTTTGAAATATGCATTTCTCCTTGTTTGATGCCATATATGTTACCCTTTAAAGTAAATAAATATATTTTTCTTTTTTAAAATATATTTTATTGATTTTTTTTATGGAGAGAAAGGGAGAGGGATAGAGAGTTAGAAACATCAATGAGAGAGAAGCATCGGTCAGCTGCCTCCTACACACCTCCTACTGAGGCTGTGCCCCCAACCAAGGTACATGTTCTTGACTAGACTCAAACCTGGTACCCTTGAGTCCGCAGGCTGACACTCAATACACTGAACCAAACTGGTTAGGGCAATAAACGTATTTTTAAATTGTTCTTTCTTATGCATCCCTGTGTATATAAAGGGAAGTTACTATTTTGTTTCTAAAATAGTGTAAACACTCTCTTGGTAAAATCTCTGTCTAACAATTTCTTAGTTGATTCCCTTATTGCTTACAAACACACTGCCATAATGTCTTAAAATCTTAATAATTTTGACATTTGTTTTACACTTATTATAATGCTTACCTAATAATACTTACAGGCGCTTTAACAAATTGTATAATATCTGGAGTTCCAAAATGGTGGCTGATTAGTGGAAGCTATACTGACACTCTCCCAGGACCAAGCTGACATTCTAACTAAAATACAGAAGAACCACCCTGAATAATTAACTAAAGCCTAGCTGGAGAAGATGCTGATAATCAAGGACTGAAAGTAAAGACTGCATAGAGACTAGTAGGAAGTTCTCTTGCCTCCTCTATCCAATATGAATTGAGCGTAATAGCTTGGGTTGATTTCTGGGT
This sequence comes from Pipistrellus hanaki, assembly GCF_964339955.1. Classification (NCBI taxonomy): domain Eukaryota; kingdom Metazoa; phylum Chordata; class Mammalia; order Chiroptera; family Vespertilionidae; genus Pipistrellus; species Pipistrellus hanaki. The sequence goes on along the minus strand of NC_140524.1, from coordinate 15,033,715 downwards.
TCTCCATTCTGTTCCATTAATCTATATGTCTTTTCTTTTGCCAGTACCAGGCTGTTTTGATTACAGTGGCTTTGTAGTATAACTTGATAGCTGGTATTATAATTCCTCTATCTTTGTTCTCCTTTCTCAAGATTGCTGCAGCTATTTGAGGTTTATTTTTTTATTTTTTTATTTTTTTGGTTCCATATAATTTTTGGAGTATTTGTTCTAGGTCTTTAAAATATGACATTGGTATTCTAATGGGAATTGCATTGAATCTATAGATTGCTTTGGGTAGTGTGGACATTTTAATTATGTTAATTCCACTAACCCATGGACACAGTATATTCTTCCACTTGTATATATCTTCTATATTTTTTTCCATTTGAGTTTATAATACATTTGCACATAAGTTCTATATTTTTCTGAGTACAGGTCTTTTAACTCCTTTGTTAAGTTTATTCCTAAGTATTTTAATTTTTTGTTGCAACGGTGTATAAAAATGCCATTGATTTCTGGGTACCTAAGATCTGTAAATAGCCCATGTGCCCATCAGTAGATGAGAGAATAAAAAAAGATGTGGTACATTTACACTATGAAATACTATGCAGCAGTAAAAAGGGATCTATTACCCTTTGAGACAGCATGGAGGCCCTGGAGAGTATTGTGCTAAGTGAAATAAGCCAGTCAGAGAAAGACAAGTATCACATAACCTCACTTGTGTGTGGAATCAAATGAACAAAATAAATCCAGAGACATAGAAGTATGGAACAGACTGTCAAATCTCAGAAGGAAGGCAAGATAAGTGGGAAGAGATCAACCAAAGAACTTGTATTCATATATGCATAACCCATGGATACAAACAATAGGGTGGTGAAGACCTGGGGCAGAGGTGGGGGAGAGGGAGAGACAGTTTGAAAAGGGTCAATAGGGGGAAGAGGAGACATATGCAATACTTTGAATAATAATTTTAAAGGATTAAAAAAGAGTTTTCTCTTCAGAGACTTGTGTCACTAATACAATAAAATAAAATCACATGTACTTGTGTTATCCCATAAGTAAAACAAAACAAACAAAAAAACAGCTGAAAACCAATTCTGTTACATCAGGAGAAACTTTTAAATATGGAAGTCAACCACCAGTGGAATGGTTAGCCTTATGAAGTAGAAAGTATTTCCTGTCACTGAAACTTCTAGAAGAGGTTGAGTAGCCAATAGTAGGGAAAGAAGTGAGGAGAGAAAATAGCAAGAAGCAAACCAGAATTCTATTAGAGGTTATGCTAGATTTCTTCATGACCCACTGCAGGTCTCAAATATGTTGATCTTTCTTATCTGATGAGTGATTTTTTTACAAAGTAATAAATGAGATATCAGTCATCAGAAGTTGGTAAATTAAAACTATCTCCTCCTTCTGCTTACTTTTCTTTCTCAAGTATGTATTCTCAGTGACATGAGAATGATTTGTTCATACCAAATTATTCATTTAGTAGAAGGAAATTAAGTGTATTTAATCAAATCTATGTAAATGTCACACTGAATAAAATTTGCATATCTTCCAAAACAGCCCATGTTATAACACTTTAAGCATTAGGACAGATTTGTTGAACAAACATGGTAAATAGGAATGTATAAGTAGTAAAGAAAATAGACTAATAAACTCAGAAGCACTAGCAATAGGGAAGGTTGGTTATGCAAAAAATCTCCAGCCTTGCAGCGTTCATATGAAAAGAATGTAAACCTCAGAGGTAAGGTAGAGGAGGGTGGGGGTAAGGGTGAGAGTACCAAAGGACTTGTATGCATGCATATAAGCCTAACCAATGGACACAAACAACAAGGGGGTGAGGTTATAAGTGGGGGGGCAATGGAGGGATAAGAACACATATGTAATACCTTAATCAATAAAGAATTTTTTTTTAATTATTAACAACAAAATGACCACAAAAAAAATAATGAGAGGAGCTCAACATTGCAATCAAAGAGTCGCTCACTCTAGAGTCCAATTCTCAAAATCTTAGCTGCTAAATACCACAGACACTAGCCACTTGTTAGTATTTAAATTACAATAAAAATTAGTCCCTCAGCCGGGACCGGTTTGGCTCAGTGGATAGAGCGTTGGCCTGCAGACTGAAAGGTCCCGGGTTCGATTCTGGTCAAGGGCATGTACCTTGGTTGCGGGAGCATCCCCAGTAGGGGATGTGCAAGAGACAGCTGATCGATGATTCTCTCTCATCGATGTTTCTAACTCTCTATCCCTCTCTCTTCCTCTCTGTGAAAAATCAATAAAATATATTTTTTTAAAAATTAGTTCCTCAGTCACACTATCAGCATTCCAAGCTACATACTGCACAACACAGACATAGAACACTTACACAACTGCAAAAATTTGCATTGGATAGCACTGCCTCAAACCTCTCCTCTGGAGTTAACATAATTACACAAATACTACAAATAAGGTCTTGATTCTCATTTACTTTTTTCTATGTTTTTTGTTTGTTTGTTTGTTTTTGCTTAACTCTCAGAGTTCAGAAATGACTTCTGTATACCAACTTCTATGATAAAGAGTCCTCCTCCTTCAGATGTCATCTTAGGCTCATCCCTAACTATCCTTAAGGATTTGAAAAAAAAACAGGTTCAGTGTGTAGCAGATGGCTCAACCCAACATGAAATCATGGATTTCTAGCCATTATGCATTATTTAAATACAATGTATTTGCATATTTATTGTCAATAAAATAAATAGTACTGGAAAGATCAAGAATACTCTTTGCCAGTAGCAGATTTCCTCCTTCCCAAGTTGCCCACCCTTGCTGTGAGTCTCTAAAGGAAAAGTAGCTTTCATAAGAAGAGAGTAAAAATCAAAGTAAAAATATTGCATGCTTTTCTCATACAGCATCTAGAAGCCAAAGGCATTTTGGCATTTTGCTAAAATATAAATATACATAGAAAATATATTACAACCTATGGGTCTTATGAGGAAAACAGTTTAAGAATAAAAAATAGTGCTAGTCAGTTTGGCTCAGTTAGTTGGTCATGGTGCCAGGTACCTAAAGGTTGCCAGTTTGATTCCAAGTCACATACAGCTGATAGATGTCTTGCTCTCACATTGATGTTTCTCTATCTCTCTCCCTGTCCCTTCCTTTTTCTCTAAAAAAATCAAAGAAATATTTAAAATAAAATAAAATATACATGCGCCAAGGGAAAAAATCACTGAGGAGAGATTTATGTGTATTCACATTTTAATGTCAACATTTCCATATTCCAGACCAAGGAAAAAAACACTAATTTGGTGGTGAATGGTAGTAGCTGGGAACAAAGAGACAAAGGTTCCATTTTGTCTGTCTGTAAGATAATAGGATAAATCTTCAGTGTCAGACCTGCAGATAGTAGAGGATATTCCCTACAACTGAAAGTTAATTTAAAGGATCTAAATCCAATAGAAAACCAAAGATCTAAAATGGTTGAACCAGATAATAAAATGTTTCCTGAAGGTCAATGAGCATAGCAAGCTCAAGACTGGTATGCTTAAGGAGCTTTGGTTAACAGAGGTTATCCCAAGTAAGCCAGGCCATGTAGTCCTTTCCTGATAATATGTAGGGAGTTCAGAAAGACTCAGGTTTGATGGTATTAATACATCTGACAAAGTGAGGAAAGGCTGATAACAGGCATAAATGAGTGAGATACAAAGAAACCAGGGGCTGCCTCCTCTATCTGATGGGTTGCATCAAACTCTATCATAATACTGTCATGCAGGCATTAGCCAACTTTTCAGTTTGCAGACAGGTAGAGGAATTGGGACAAAAGCAGGGGATTCATGAAGCTGTTTATGCAATGACACCCCACAGTGCAGGGGCAGTATTAACTAGAAACCTGTTTACACACAGCAGTATATCAGCCAAAAGGCCAGAGTGGAGAAGGCAGTATCCATTTTTGAGGAAAGGGAGTGCCAAAAACCAAATCACTCCCTAATAGAACCAAGCCATGAAGGGCAGGATGTATATGATTCAGAGTTTTGCCTGGCCAAACTTTCATTGGTTGCATTGGGTAACATAGAGAGGTAGTAGAGAGGACATAAATCCACTGTTGTTTGGATCCCCAACCCCATTTTGGGGAAACAACCTTTATTCCTCAGACTTTGTGAACAGAGAAGATGTGTACGTGAAGGCTATTGAGAATTATAAATTAATTTCTTGTCTTAAGAATTGTGATGGATCTAAAAGTACTGGGAAATCTAGGGAGAAAGGAGAGATGGGAGAGGAGAAGCGAGGAGAGGAGAGGAGAGGAGAGGAGAGGAGAGGAGAGGAGAGGAGAGGAGAGGAGAGGAGAGGAGAGGAGAGGAGAGGAGAGGAGAGGAGAGGAGAGGAGAGACAAGGAGGAGGAGGAGGAGGAGGAGGAGGAGGAGGAGGAGGAGGAGGAGGAGGAGGAGGAGGAGAAGGAGGAGGAGGAATAGAGAGAGAGAATTAGTTGGTGGTGGTGATGATAAACACAAGGAAACAAGGAAGCCAGGTTGACATTCCACAACTGTAATAAAGTATCCTGATAAACCACCCTCGTTTTTCACTCGTTCTGCTTTCTATCTCCTCTCCCTCAGTACTCAGATTTTTTTTTTTTTACCAATAATATTCCCATTAGGTATTTCCTGAGCAAAACATGGTGCAAATATAGCAAAAGAAGCCAAACTAGATTTCCAATTACCCTGCCTGAGCCCCATTTTCTTCATGGATCAAGGAAAAAAAGTAATCTTAGGTTAAATTGTTTCCACGAAAATATTTGAAGAAAAACATACACAGCTATGACACACTGCAGTTTCAACTTGTGGTAGTGTGGTGTTCTTTAGACATCCCCAGGAAGGTATAATTCTCAAAAGCAAACTCAAAACATCCAGGAAATAGGAAGACACAATATTCAACTTGACAAGTACTTTTTTTCCCCTAAATTTCATGCCACCCCCACCCAATTGTAATTGCTATTATGCTTGGAATAAAAAGCAGTAAAAATTGAAGAGGCTCAGCTAGAACTCATTAAGATCACAGCTGAGCTTAGAAAAACATTAATGGAACCATACTGGCTGCAGTGGAGCTTCCATGGTGAGAGCCAGACTCTTCATGCTATCCAGACATGTAACCCACAGAAAACTAGTCAACTGATGCAACCCACTGAAAACTCATGCTGCTCAGTCTGGCACACAGGATCTCCACCTGCAATCCTATCTAATAAAAGAGTAATATGCAAATTGACTGTTACTCCAACACACAAGATGGCCATCCCCATGTGGTCATAGATGTCTGCCCCCATGTGAATACAAGATGGCCACCACAAGAGGGCTGGCAGGGGAGGGCAGTTGAGGGCGATCAGGCCTGCAGGGGAGGGCAGTTGGGGGTGACCAGGCCTTCAGGGGATAGCAATCAAGCAGTATCTTTTATTGACAAGACTGTCTTGTCTCCATTGTATGCTCTTGCCTCCTTTGTCAAATATTAATTGAGTGTCAATCTCTGTTCTGTTCCACTCGTCTATATGTCTGTTCTTGTGCTAGTACAAGGCAGTTTTGAGAACAGTGGCTTTGTAGTATAGCTTGATATTTGGTAATGTGACCCCTCCAACTTTGTTCTTCTTTCTCAAGATTGCTGAAGCTATTTGGGGTCTATTTTTATTCCAGATGAATTTTTGGAGAATTTGTTCTAGGCATTTGAAGTATGTCGTTGACATTTTAATAGGGATTGTGTTGAATTTAGAGATTGCTTTGGGTAGTATGGACATTTTAATTATTTGATTCTACCAATCCATGAACATGGCATATTCTTCCATTTGTTCATGTTTTCCTCTATCTCCTTTTTAGCATCCTGATATTTTCTGAGAACAGGTCCTTTGTCTCCTTGGTAAAGTGTATTCCTAGGTATCTTAATTTTTTGTTGCAATGGTAAATGGGATAGCTTTCTTAATTTCTCTTTCTGTGAGTTCATTATTGGTGTATCAAAAAGCCATAGACTTCTGGGTGTTAATGTTGTATCCTGCTACATTGCCAAATTAATTTTTTAAGTCCAGTAGTTTTTTTTATGTAATCTTTGGGGTTTTCTATATACAATATCATGTCATCTGCGAATAAGGACAGTTTTAATTCTTTTACAATTTAGATGCTTTTTATTTCTTCTTGTTGTTGATCTCAATACCTAGCACTTCCAGTGCTATATTGAAAAGGAGTGGTGAGAGTGGGCATCCCTGTCTTGTTCCTGTTCTTAGGGGAAATGATTTTAGTTTTAGCCCATTGAGTATGATGTTGGCTGTGGGTTTGTCATATATGGCTTTTATTATGTTGAGGTATAATCCTTCTATTCCCCCCTTGCTGAGAGTTTTTATTAAGAAAGGGTGTTGGATTTTGTCAAATGTTCTTTCTGCATCAATATATATGATTATATGGTTTTGATCTCTCAGTTTGTTTATGTGATGTGTCACATTTATTAATTTGTGGGTATTTTCCATCCTTGCGTCCCCAGGATAAATCCCACTTGCTCATAGTGTATAATCTTTCTAATTTAATGCTGGATTTGATTTGCTAGAATTTTTTTGAGGATTTCGGTGTCTATGTTCATGAGGGATATTGTCCTGTAATTCTATTTCTTTGTATGGTCTTTACCTGGTTTTGGTATTAGGGTAATGCTGGCTTTGTAGAAAGAGCTTAGAAATACTCCTTCCTCTTGAATTTTTTTTTAATAGTCTGAGGAAGATATGTTTTATTTCTTATTTAAAAGTTAGATAAAACTCACCTTTGAAGCTGCCTGATCCAGGTTGCTTGTTGGAAATTTTTTGATTATTGCTTCAATTTCCTCCATAGTTATCAGCCTATTCAGATTTTTGGATTTCTCCTGGTTCTGTTTGGAAGGTAGTATTTTCTTAGGAGTATGTCTATTTCTTCTAGGTTGATGGAGTAGAGTTGCTCATAGTATTTTTTTATGATTCTTCATATTTCTGTGGGGGTTGTTGTTATTTCACCTCTTTCATTTCTGATTTTATTTATTTGGGTCCTCTCTTTTTGCTTCTTGGTGAGCCTGGTTAGAGTGTCATCAATCTTGTTTATCCTTTCAAAAAACTAGCTCTTGGCTTTATTGATCTTTTGTATTGTTGTTGTTTTTTTGTCTCTATGTCATTTATTTCCACTCTGATTTTTATTATTTCCTTCTTTCTGCTCACACTGGGTTTCTCTTGTTGCTCTTTTCCTAATTCTTCAAGTTGCAGAATTAGATGGTTTATTACCAATTTTTCTTGTTTTTTGAGGTAGGCTTATAGAACTATGAACTTCTCTCTGGGGACTGCTACTACTGTGTACCAAAGATTTTGCATTATTGTGTTTTAATTATTGCTTGTTTCCAAGTTGTGTTTTATTTCTTTTTTTATCTCTTATAATTCACGCATAGTTTAATAGTGTGCTATTGAACCTCCAAGTGTTTGAATTTTTGTGATTGTTTTCACTGTAGTTGATTTCTAATTTTATGCCATTGTGACCTGATAAGATATTTTATATGATTTCAATCCTCTTGAATTTGGAAAGACAGCCTGTGACCCAATATGTGGTCTATCTTTGAAAATGTTCCATGTGCACTTGAGAAGAACATATATTCTGTAGGTTTGGGGTGGAATGTTCTAAAGATGTCAATTAAGTCCAACTGATCTAGTGTATCATTTAAGATTGATGTTTCTTTGCTAATTTTTGTCTAGAGGATTTATTCAGTGATGTTAATGAGGTATCAAAGCCTACTATGATTGTGTTCCTGTCAATCTCTCCCCTGATATCTTTCAAAAGCTTTTTAATGTATTTGGGTGCTCCTGCATTGGGTGCATAATTGTTTACCAGAGTTATATTCTCTTGTTGTATTGATCCCTTTAGAATTTGAAGTGGGCTTTCTTGTCTCTTGTTATGGTCTTCACTTTGAGGTCTATTTTGTCAGATAGAAGTATTGCTACCCCAACATATTTTCATTTCCAATTGCCTGTCAGATATTTTCCCATCCCTTCACTTTCAGCTTGTGTGAGTCCCTTCTTCTGAAGTGGGTCTCCTGTAGACAGCATATATATGGGTCATGTTTTCTTATACATTCACTCACTGGATGTCTTTTGATTAGAGCATTTCATCCATTTATGTTTAATGTTATTATTGATAGGTACTTGTTTGTAGCCATTTCTGTACTTTGGGCCTATGTTCCTTCTTCCCTTTCTATTTCTTCTTTTTACAGCATTCCCTTTAGTATTTCTTGCATGGCTGGCTTGGTAGTGATAAACTCCCTTAGCATTTTTTTGTCTGTAAAGCTTCTGATTTCCTCCTTCTATTTTGATTGATATTCTCGCTTGATAGATTATTCTGGGATTCAATCATTTGCTTTGCATCACTTTATATACCTCATTCCATTCCCTTCTAGCTTGATGTGTTTCTGTTGAGAAATCATTTGATAGTCTGATTTTCTTTCCTCTGGGGATTGTGCAGTCTCCCCATTCTATCACCAGAAGGTTCAAAAGTCAAGTTGCATGGGCCTAGGTCATGTGCAGTGGAATCTTTGCACCACTCAAGTGTTACTGAAGATCTTCAACACCAAGAAGTTTGGCTGCCATGGGTTGGTGGGAGCCACGCATGGCCAGGATCAGAATCACTGGAGCTCATTCTGGACTTGGATTAATTTTTTTTTGCATGTATCTGTCCTATTTTCCCAACACCATTTATTGAAGAGACTGTCTTTACTCCATTGTATGCTCTTGTCTCCTTTGTCAAATATTAATTGAGCATAATGGCTTGGGTTGCTCCCTTTTTTTATAAACCGAAAATTGAAGAAAGAATGAAGTCAATCTAACTTCAGCCTGTGTTTACAACAAAACCTCTTTCTGTTTAGTTAAAAGCAGATCTCCTTTTTTAAAAAGGAATCTTGTTCTTATTAAAAGAGCAAATATATTTCCAAATGTTGTGACCATTATTAAAATCAGTAGGTGCGCCGAAACCGGTTTGGCTCAGTGGATAGAGCGTCAGCCTGTGGACTGGAAGGTCCCAGGTTTGATTCCGGTAAAGGGCATGTACCTTGGTTGCGGGCATATCCCCAGTAGGGTGTGTGCAAGAGGCAGCTGGACGATGATTCTCTCTCATCGATGTTTCTAACTCTTTATCCCTCTCTCTTCCTTTCTGTAAAAAATCAATAAAATATATTTTTTTAAAAATAATAAAATAAAATAAAATCAGTAGGTGCAAAAAAGCAAAAAGAATGTTTATTCTTAAAAAACAAAGCTCGCCCTTCTAGCTGAGAAAATCAGAATCCTTTGATTCAATCTAAAATTTATATTCTATGTATGGTTATGTACTTTTAAAGAAATAAAAATAGAAACTATTCAATGTGTTTTCTTATTTTTATTTAAATATTTTTAAATATATTTTTTGATTGAGAGGAATGAAGAGGGATAGAAACATTCATGTGAGAGAGAATATCATTCTGCTGGCTCTTGCATGCCCCCTACTGGGGACCAAGCCCTCAACCCTGGAATGTGTCCTGATTGGGAATTGAACCAGCAACCTTTCATTGCAAAGGATGATTCTTAACCAACTGAGCCATCCTAGCCAGGGATCAATGCTTTTGAATACCACAGTTCTCTCATTTTATTTTCTTATTATTAACTAGTGACCCGGTGCATGGATTTATGCACATTAAAAGGAAATTAATTAGAAGTTGACTGTTTAGGCATGACTGCGCAAGATGGACCAGACAAGACCTGGAGCCAACCTCCTGTAGTCCCTCCCCAGCATCTGCAGAGTGAGCAGGACCCCTCCAGCAGGTGGGGTCCCTAGGCCTGGCCTGCATGAATTAGGCTGAAATTGGCTCTTCAACATCACCCAAGGGGTCCTGGAGTGGGAGAGGGCACTCTGCAAAGTTTCTGTCATATAGGTTGTGGAATGCAAATGCAAGTGTGTACTAAAACAGATTTGGGGGTCAACAGTGCCCGAGCAACATAACCCAAAGCCAAATGTGGAATCGCAGGGCCCGGCAAGGGATCAGTCTCCCTCCTCTCTGGTTTCAGGGTGAGTCACCAGAGAACAACTGCTGCCAAATCACTGCAGCTCAGCAGCTCCTTCATTGAGCATCTGTCCCCTGGTGGTCAGTACACGTAATAGCGACCAGTCAGTTGGTTGGACACTTAGCATATATTATATATATGAATGGATTCTTGCTTTGACATGCATTTTTTTTTAAATTGTGGATAATGTTACCATAGCAATGATTTTTCACTCTAAAACCACTTAATCTTAAAGCAATATGAGACTTTAAATATCAAGGTGATCCATATTTAGAATTAATGCTGTGCTTGACTATACCAATAATTGTTGGATGTGATAGAAAGAAATGGAGGTTTAGTGTTTGTTTTTTGCTTTTTATTTTCTTCCAGTGTTTCTCACCTGTCAGGCATTGTCAGCATGGGGGAAACTATTTTCATGATATGTCAGCATAGATGCTTATGCTGCTGGCAACACATGAAAGTGATTAGCTGTGTGCAATTCACATTTGTTTGCACACTGGGGATCTATGGAAGAACACAGAGATTCCCATGTTCCACATTCTAATGCAAATATGTACCAAGAAATAGATCAGCGAGTATGGCAAAATATGCCCCTGGGTAAATCATTTCTCCTCTGGTTTGTTAGGCTCTGAATCCAGCATCTGATAAAGGACTATCTTTCAGTACCAATACTATTGTACTGTTTGGATATGGCTTTTGGGGAGTAATCACTATTGTTAGAAGCAGTTAATGCAGGTGTTGTTTAGGTTCAGAGCCAGCTTAGGTGCTTTTTCTTGTATGACCTGCTTTTGACTTGGTGTTCATTTACTAGAATCCAGTTACCTGTACTGAAACACAAATGTATATATTAGAGTCCCGGTGTAAGAAATGCATGCATCTGTGTGGCCCCTTCCCTCTGCCACCCAATATTCATGTATTTATGTATAGGTGTGTATGTATGCATATTTTTGTTAATCCTCACCTGAGGATATTTTTCATTGATTTTTAGAGTACAAGGGAAGGTGAGAGACAGAGATAGAAGCATGGATGTGAGAAAGACACATGAATTTGTTGCCTCCTACAAATGCCCTGACTGGATTGGGCTGAAACAGCACCACCGACAAGGCCTACTGCTTGCAGCCCACTCGGGCTCAGGCATTGAGCATATGGTGATTTTCTGTTTCTGATTCCACTTCTGGTAGAGGTCCCACTGTAGAAGCTGATGATGTAGCCACCACTTTCTGTCTTGATCTTCTTCTTGTCCTACTGTCCTGACTGTTCCACAAACTGCTTCTTCCTACAGTCCCATCCCACTTGAGCTGCTGTCAGCCCCTGGTCAGGATCTAGACCTCATCCCCCATCAGGTCTAGGGCAGCACTAGCCACCTGCTGCTCAAAGGTACCCCTGTCCCCTCCAATGCTCAGGCCCCATTCACTGTTGAAGTCCTTGGACTGATAGGGGACATAGAAATCCTGGTCCAGTGGCCCGGCTACCTCTTTCCACCTCTTGGCTTCCTGCTCAGGTCGTGGCTGCCAGTCCATACCCTCTGTGAAGACATCCTCCATGCTCTCTCCTGCCTCCTCCTCCTCCTCCTCCTCCTCCTCCTCCTCCTATTCTTTCCCAGGCTGCTCTACCTCCCTGCTGGGAAGCTTAGGGATTGGCCAGCCAGGCCATCCTGCTGCTCCTTCTGGCCCTACTGAAAGCTGGCAATGACATTGCAGTCCTTCTGATGCTTGGCCCACATCACCTGGCTGCTCAGGTACCAACTGGAGGTGTTGATCTCAAAGATGGTCGCCCACAAGCGGTACTGCTTGATGCTGTCCACCAGCCTCAGCTGCTGCAGCTTCTCTTCCCTGAAACTCGAACTGAAGAGGGGATGCAGGCCCAGCCCCTTTAGGTCCAGCTTCTTATCCAACTTGTTGGACTTTGGCGAGGGTGCCGGCCACCAGCATGCATACTGCTGCTGGGCATTGTCAGTTGTGATGGCCAAGCTGGCAGCTCCAATGATGCCTCCAAGATATTCTGAAGACCACACTCCTCACCATCCACTATGCTCTGTGGCACCCAGACCAGCACACTGTCCATGCTGACTGTAACTGAGGGCTCCCTATGGTGGCCGGCGAGGTGAGAGCACAGCCCAGGAACAGGTGCAAGTGCAGCAAGTAGGGGGCCTCATCTGGGGCTACCAAGTAGTAAGCTGTGCCACTTCGGCCAGTCTGGGCTACATGACCCATGCACTATAGAAGGAGCTTGCCCTTGCCGGAAAGCTGAAGTTGACATTGTCCAGCAGCGGGATGTGGAAGTCCCGGGCCCCCTGGTCAGGCACTATGAGGTTGGAACACTTGCCGTGGGTGACCTTGGCCAGGTCGATTTTGTGGGCTATCTGTTCCAGGGCACTGTAGTTGTGGGGAGACCAAGTGGCCCAGTGGGACTCAAATGCTGAGCCCAGTGTGGGGGTAATCGGGGGTGGGGCCAGCTGTGGGGAAAGGCTGCTGGAAGTTGGGAGGGGGGGAAATTGGGGTCGGATAGGGCCAGTTGGCTTCTGAAGTGTGTGTCATAGTGACCAGCAGTTCTGCCATTCAGTTGATTTGCATATTAGCCTTTTATTATATAGGATTTGTTGGTATATGCTAAAATGAGAACCACAACAGAAATACAAGTTAAGTTAAATTAATAATCCTTATATATAAAATCCCAGGGTCCATAATAACTGAAAGCTTGACCGAACACTGGAAGTCAGTCTTGCAATCAGTGCTGGGTTGCTGTGGCAACCCAACACTGACTGCCACCACTGTGGATGTGGCAACCCAGCACTGACTGCCAAGGGGCTATGGATCAGGCCTGGAGAGAGGCCCAGAGAGAGAGGCAGGGTCTGATCCACAGCTGTTATTCAGCCCCTGCCACTCTCTTTCTCTCTGGGCTTTGCTAGCAGCTGCACCTCTTTTTCTCTAAAGGCCTCTGCAGGGACTGCTGATCAGCTCCATCTCTCCGATCAAATCCAGAGATAGGCCCAGAGATGCTGACTGCCATAGAAACCAACCAATTAAAACCAAATCTGGGTGAACTGTGAGGAGCCAATGGCTGCATAGAAGGTGGGGCTTTTGATGCTGACTGGCATAGAAACCGACCAATCAGAACCTAATTTGGGTGAACTGTGAAGGCAGAACCTAAGTTGGGGGCTGAGGAGGGGTTTTAAAGGCAACAGCTGTTTGGTGTAAGGTGTAAGAAAACAGTTCAATTTTTTCATGACCAGTTTGGTATTATAGTGCATATGGCTGGCTATCAGTCCAGATATAGGGATTATGAGTTTTTGTCTGCCAAGAGCATCTCCTCCTGCTGAAAAAGGCTCCCCCCATTTAAGCAATCATATTCTATATAATCTATAGTAATAAAAGACTAATAGGTTAATTAGACCAGGTCGACAGGCCATCTTCCAGACATCCAACTTCCTCTCAGACAAAGCCATGGTGGTGAGGACCAAGTCAGAGGCAGCTAAAGGCAATCAGGCTGGCAGGAGAGGGCAGTTGGTGGTGAGATCAGGCTGGCAGGGGAGGGCAGATGAGGGTGATCAGGCAGGCAGGCAGAGGCAATTAGGTGTGAGATCAGGCCAGGCCAGCAGGGAAGAGCAGTTGGGGGTTAGATCAGGCAGGTAGGGGAGGGCCATTTGGGGTGAGATCAGGCCTGCAGGGGAGGGCAGTTGGGGGCAAGATCAGGCTGGCAGGGGCGGGCAGTTAGGGTCAATCAGGCAAGCAGAGACAGGGGTGATCAGGCTGGCAGGGTAGAGAAGTTAGGGGCAAGATTAGGCTGGCAGGGGAGGGCAGTTGGGGGTGAGATTAGGCAGGCAGGGGAGGGCCATTGGGGGAGAGATCAGGTCAGCAGTGGAGGGCAGTTGGGGGCAAGATCAGGCCAGCAGGGGAGGGAAGTTAGGGGCAATCAGGCAGGCAGGCAGGCAGAGGCAGTTAGGGGTGATCAGGCAGGCAGAGAAGTAAGGGGTTCCCAGACAGGCAGGCAGAAGGGTTAGGGGTTATCAGGCAGACAGGCAGGTGAGTGGTAAGGAGCCAGCAATCCCACATTGTGTGAGGGATGCCTGCCGGTTTAGGCCCAATCCAACAGGGGTTCCTGATTGGAGAGAGTGCAGGCTGGGCTGAGGAACCCTGTCCACCCCCCCCCCTCCCATGCACGAATTTTGTGCACCACTAGTAGAATCATAAATCTGGGTTACTTTCTTCCTGTTTACTTGACAGATCCTGAGAAATGCTCCTAACATTAGCTATAGGCACATGAGGATCTGATCATCTCCTATGACCCACCTCCCTTTCCCCCTCTTACTCTCTGCTCTAGCTGCACTGAAAATACTTAAGTCCTAAAACAGTCATTTTCTCTCTCTCTCTTTTTAAAAAATATATTTTATTGATTTTTTAAAATTGATTATGGTCTCACATAATTGTCCTTATTCCCCCATTCCCATTCCAAACCCCTGCCTAGATATGCCGCCCCCCCACCCCCATTGTCCATGGGCACTGGCTAGGCCCATATGTATGCACACAAGTCCTTTGGTTGATCTCTTCCCCTTACCCCCATCCTCCCTTACTTTACCTCTGAGCTTTGAGTCTGATCGCTGGTTCTCTTTCTCTGGGTCTGTTTATGTTGTTCATTATTTCCTCTAGATGTCATTTTCTCTCTTGCTTTAGGGCCTTTATACACACTGACTCTTTGCCTAAAATCTAACCCACTTATTCCTTCTGTGCTGATATTTTTACTCAGCCAATTCCTATTTATTACTTAGATCTCAGTTCAAGGTAATTTCCTCTGAGAAAGTTTCCCTAAACCCATATTAGGTAATAATCCTTGTTATATTTCCTCATGGCACCCTGTGTTCTCCGTAACATAAACTCTTGATTACTGAAATTGTTCAATGTCTATATCCTTTGCTAGACTACAAAATCATGGTTGTCAGGAATCTATTGTTGACTGTGTTGTTTTCAGTGCCTGACTCTTAAAAGATTGGGGTCTGAAATGTTTCTTGGATTAGGGAATGAATTACAGACAGCTTTGCTGGTAGAAAATTAAGGCTGTTTTATTGGGTTGAAAAGCCTTCTTTAAGATAAGCCACCTCTGGAACCTGCAGAATCCATTTAAAATGTGTCACTGAGTATTTTTTTCCATTGTGAGTTTTATTTCTGTTTATGGTGTAAGTTGGTGGTCAAGTTTCATTTTTTTTTTACATGTATCAGTTCAATTTTCCCAACATCATTTATTGAAGAGACTGTCTTGACTCCATTGTATGCTCTTGCCTCCTTTGTCAAATATCAATTGAGCATAATGGTTTGGGTTGATTTCTGGGTTCTTTGTTTTGTTCCATTGATCTATATGTCTGTTTTTGCACCAGTATCATGCTGTTTTGAGATCAGCAGCTTTGTAACATAACTTGATGTCTACTATTTTAATCCCTCCAATTTTCTTCTTATGATTGCTGCAACTATTTGGGGTCTTTTTTAATTCCATATAAATTTTTGGAGGTTTGTGAAATATATCATTGGCATTTTAATGGGATTACATTGAATCTATAGATTGCTTTAGGTAGTTTGGACATTTTAATGAAGTTGATTCTACCAATGCATGAATATGGTACATTCTTCCACTTGTTTACATCTTATTCTATTTCTTTTTTCAACATCTTGTAGCTTTCCGAGTACAAGTATTTACCTCCTTAATTTTTTTTGGTGCAATGGTAAATGGGATTGCTTGTTTTCATTTCTCTTTCTGTGAGTTCATTATTGGTGTATAAAAATGCCATAGATTTCTGGGTGTTAATTTTGTATCTTGCTGCTTTGCTGAATTCATTAATTAAATCAGGTAGTTTCTTTTTAATGGAGTCTTTAGGGTTTTCTATGTACAATATCATTTCACCAGTGAATAAGACAGTTTTACTTCTTTTCCAATTTGGATGCCTTTTATTTCTTCTTCTTGTCTGGTCTTTATGGATAGCACTTCCAGTACTATGTTGAACAGGAGTGGTGAAAGTGGGAATCCCTGTCATGTTCCGTTCTTATGAGAAATGGATAAAAAACTTAAATGTAAGACTGGAAACCATAAGATACTTTAAAAAATCCATAGGCAGCAGTGTATCACATATAATTTGTAGCAATATGCTTACCAACATATCTCCTAGGACAAAATAAAGATAAAATAAACAAATAGTACTACCTTAAAAAAGAACTTCTGCACAGAAAAAAAAAATCAACAAAGTAACAAGGAAGTCCACTCACAGGAGAACATATTTGCCAATGTGACATTTGATAAGGGTTTAATCTCCAAAATTTATAGGGTACTCACACAACTTAACAAAAGGAAGATAAACAATACAATAAAAAAAATGGGCAGAGGACCTAAATAGACACTTCTCAAAAGCAGACATAAAAAAACCAAAAGGTATATGAAAAAAATACTCAAAATCACTAATCATCAAAGAGATGCAAATCAAAACAACAATGAGGTACCACCTCACACAAGTAAGAATGGCTATCATGAAAAAAAAAATCAACAAATGGCAAGTGCTGGTAAAGATGTGGAGACAAGGGAACCCCATACACTGCAGGCTGGTGCAGACAATGTGGAAAATAGTAGTGGAGTTTCCTCAAAAAACTAAATATTGAACTGCTATATTACCCAGTAATCCAACTCCTAGGAATAAATCCCAATAAATGAGAAACACCAACCAGAAAGAACATATGTACCTCTATGATCATAGCAGTACAATTTACAATAGCTAAGATTTAGAAACAGCCTAAGTGCTCATCTGAAGATGAGTGGATTAAAAAAACTGTGGTTCAGGCTATCATCAACAAATCAACAAACAACAAGTACTGGCAAAGATGCAGAGAAAAAGGAACCCTCGTGCACTGCTGGTAGAAATGCAGACTGGTGCAGCCACTGTGGAGAACAGTATGGAGATTCCTCAAAAAACTAAAAATGGAACTTCCATTTGACCCAGTGATCCCACTTCTATGAATATATCCCAAGAAACTAGAAACACCAATTAGAAAGGATATATGCACCCCTATGTTCATAGCAGCACAATTCACCATAACTAAGATTTGGAAACAGCCTAAGTGCCCATCAGTAGATGAGTTGATTAAAAAACTGTAGTACAGTCTCTAGGAGATTCTTGATGGCGAATGGCAGGATGGAGGTGAGGGAGAGCAAATCAGTGAGTGAGGGGATGAAAGGAGAGTATGTGGATGTGTGTGGTGAGTGTAGGGGTGAGTGAATGACAGTTAAATCCCCGCAAGAGCAGCAGGGGCTGGCAGACCAGACTCTCTGGACTGAGAGAGACTATCACTGCTGTGGGAACTCCTCGGACTATGGGACTCAGGCATGGAGACCACACCATCTACCCAATCTCAATAGCAAAGGGTAGACTTAGGATGAGGGACTCTCCTCAGTCTTAATAAGATAAACTGAAATTTGTCTTGGATATAAGCTAAATTCTGAATATGACTCAGAATCACTACACAATGGGCATGTATTATTCAATATTGAACAGAAAAGTGGTCATAATAGAAGTGATTGTTTTACCAGAACTGAATATTGACAACTGAGTATTGACAAATTTCTCAGAGGTCTTTGTGCACAAATAGCTAGGCTTACCTGTAAATAGTTATTTGGGGGGATAACAGTCTAGGGAGAAATGGCCTGAGCGCCATCTAGTGTAAATGCTGTTAGAGTAAATGTTCTTGAAATGAGAAGAACTCACAAGTGCCTTCTAGTGACAAAGGGGAAAAGTACTCCCAGGATTGGGTTGCCTGAAGTCTTTTGTGAACTAAAGCTATTCTGGTGACAAATACCACAGGATTTCATTTATATGTGGAATCTAAAGAACAATATAAATGAACAAATAAAACAGAAACAGACTCTCAGATACAGAGAACAAACTGATGGTTGTCAGAAAGAAGAAGGTGTTGGGGTCTGGGTGAAAAAAGGTGAAGGAATTGAGAAATATAGATTGGTAGTTATAAAATAGTCATAGGGAGTTAAAGTACAGCATAGAGAATATAATCAATAATATTGTAATAACTGTGTACGGTATCAGGTGGGTACGAGAAATAACAGGGGGAAGAGTTTGTAAAGTATATCATTGTCTAACCACTATGCTGTAAACCTGAAACTAATATAAAATAATATTGAATGCAAACTGTAATTGAAAAAATAAATAAAAATAAAGCTAACCTGGTGCTGATAAAATCAGTTAATTACAATATCCTATATATAGGATTTAAGTTGCCTTCCCAATTGTGAGTATATTATAAGGTATCCCCTTTGGGTTGAGCTATGAGAAACCTTAGCCTCCTCTGACTCTCCTCTTTAAATTGAGCTATGAAAATAATTTGCCTTCTCTGACTCTCCATCCATCTTCCATTCCTTAAAATATGACCTTGTCCATTGAACTCCAAAACTTTGCACATGTTTCTCATACCCTTCTCTCAACATAAATAGCAGATTGGATAAGATTAGATTTTTTTAAATATATAGGCCATATCATGTCATTCCTCTGCTCAAAACCATCCCATACTTCCTCATTTCACTCGAAGCACAAGTTTCTTCATCTGAGAAATGGGGATGATAATAAAACCCTTTTTAGAAGGTTGTGGCAAGAACTGTCTGATAAAATACTTATTCCCAAAAGAGGCCAGGCATATGGTAAAAGTTCCATAAATATTGCCTTGTTACTATTATTAAGATGGAGAAATGTAGGCTGATGATGGCTTGGTCAAATGGTTCTAAAGAACTAAATAAAAATTGTACTGCTTGAAGAAGGTAGCCAAAGCAGCTCAAGCCTATGCCCACACCTTTACCAAATGAATACATAATTAATTGGCTTAAACAGTAAAATCAGAGATGATATGTAGGAATAGCAGCAAATGGGAGAGTCAAGGTGCTCAAAGTTCTCACCAATCAGGAATGATGGGAGGGATACATATAATGATTAAATATAGAATTTCAAAAGACACCAGAATAAGAGAGATATGGTTTAGTAACAGCATGTACAAAGATGACAGGAGATTTCATTCTCTACAAGTTCAGTAGAAATGAGAAATGCTGTGTGATGGCTAGAAGGGCAAATCTGAGTTCAACTGCATTAATAAAAGTGTTCATTCATAATAATAGATGGTCCAGATCCACCTCCTGTATGCCACTGAAGCAGTGGGCTCATCTCTGGGCAGAACCCTTTAAGAGACACATGCCTAGAGAGTAGACACTCAGATGGTGAAGGGATGAAACATATGAGAAGCCATATAAAGGCCTTAGGATGTTTAACCTGAAAGTGTGAAGATATGAAAGCATTGTCTTCAAATCCCTGAAAGGCTGTCATGTGAGAGAAGGAACAAACTTATTCTGTTCCTTGTTTTGGATGGTGTCATTCAGCAAATACGGAGGACTTAAAAAAGTCTCAGGGAGACAGATTTAGTTTTGAACAAGGAAATCTTCTCCGATTTGAAATTGTTCCCCTATGTTAAGTGCTGCTTTGTGATGTAGTCAACGCCTTTATCACCAGACTGTCTAGTAGAGACAGGTAAGGAGAATATTGCAAATGCTATTCAAGACTTCTGGAGAAGTTCAGCTAATTGCAAAGCTTCCAGTCCTGAAAATCTATGAGACAGCTGACAAAGGATAAAATAATCTTGAACTAGAGATGACATAGATATAGTTAGAATGCAATAGATACAGAAAAGTTAAAGACAGATACAGCAAGAAAATGAAAGAAGTTTGAGGTGCAAAGGGTTTGTTGCTAATCAGACTAGGAGACAAGACATCAATGTCAGCCCTGTCTGAGTCTTTAAGCCACCTCCTTACTAGTAAGGCTCAGGGCCCAGAACCTTTCCAAGGGTGAAACTCTGGGTGGCCAGGGAGACACCCTGAGGCAGAGTTTTCTCTATTCCACACTCACTCTATTACTAAGTTGGTAAATTTATAAGCTACAATTCTATTTCGGTTTGTATTCTTCAGTTTTGGTTAGTTGCTCAGCCTGGAATCCTAGCCTATTGGCAATACCTTAGTTCAGTGGTCAGCAAACTCATTAGTCAACAGGACCAAATATCAACAGTACAACAATTGAAATTCCTTTTGAGAGTAGCAAACCAACTTCTGCTCGTGGGCCAATAAGTTCCAATCACAGTGTATGTGGGAGCCCTTAGGTGGTATTTTGTGGAAGAGCCACACTCAAGGGGCCAAAGAGCTGCATGTGGCTCGCAAGCCACAGTTTGCCGACCACTGCCATAGTTTTTGGGGCCTTGACCCTGATTAACCAACAGATAAGCTACACAGAAGATGAAAGTAAGGGTAGCTAAGGAAGGGTCAAAGCAGGATTTCCATTGCAAATATTTGTTTATATATTGCTTGTGTTCATAATACAATAAAGTAGACAGGGCATCTATTATACATTGTAAGGGAAGAATATGATTCTTATCTATGTCCACTCAAAGTAGAGATTTATCTTCTTGGGTTGAGTCAGTGTATTCATTTAGAAATGTGCCATATTTTTCATTTCGGTGAAATCGAATTTATCAGAATTGCTGCATAACTTGACTATATATGAACTGCTGTCTGTGAACTTTCAAATTTGATACATCCAATTATCAATAGTAAAATCAAGTTTTGATGAACCATGTTACAAGAAAGACTGACTTATTTTATTTTAATAGATTTTTAGAGTAGTATTTTAACTAAAAATTGATCAGAAAGTACAGGATTCCTATATACTCCCTCTCCCCATCGCAGCTCAGTTTCTTCTATTATTGTTTTCATTAGGTTCACCCTTTATGTTGTATGTTATATGTACTTTGCCAATTGCATCATTTCATGTGTTCACCATTACAGAATCATTTGGGTTATTTCATCTTCTCATTGTAAGTCAACATTCATGTTCATTTCTAAATTTATGATCTTATTAAGAAAGAGATACCAAAAATTGTATAATCTTCAGGCCCCAAAGAACCTAGTTCTGGCCCTGAGACCCAGCTCAGGACAGCCAAGGGGCCTTGAACTCCAGAGTCATCTACACGTCCTTGACTAGAAATTAGAGGACAATCTAGATTTCATGGTTGGCACACATAGTTATGAAGTTACTAAAAAACAGGCCAGAGGGTGGCACCATAGTCAGAGGCCAGGTTCTTGGGCCAAGGAGGTCAACTTCTGGCAGTCCAAGTGATGTCCCCACCAAGGATTACTCAAAACTGAACAAACAGTCAAAAAATCAGTTTCTCTGTTTTCTTTTAACCCAATAGCTCAAGCCAAACAGTAAGGCATCCTGATGGAAAGCCTCCTTTCTTTTCAACCTTATCAATCAGCAAGTTCTGTCAATTCTGCGCCATAAATATCTATTGAATCTATGCAATTCTCCCTGTTCTCCATTGTCACCATGTCAGTCAAGTTCTATCTTCTTGCACAACTTCAGTATTCTCTTGACATGTCCACTAGCATCTCACCTTCTAATCTTTATCAATACAGCAGCAATTATGAGAACAGCCTGATCATGTCACTTCTGTGCTTAAAACTCCTAAGCGGCTCCCACTATTAATAATAATTAAATTCAAGCTTAACATGACATAAGGGCCCCTTGTAACATGGTAATCTAGCACCAATTGACCTCTCTATCTTAATTTAACTCTCACCTTTCCCCTCCAGTGAGAACTAGGTCTTAGTAACTCCATCCAGTCAAGTTCTCTTTTCTCTCAGCCTCCATATCTACAGTTTCCCGTTGCTTAGAATGCTCCTCTCACTCCACCCCCAGCCCACAAGCTAACTCCCACTCAACTTTCAGGAGTAAACACAGATATTACATCCTCCAGAAAACCTCTCTAGATGTGTTACAACTGGGATAGGTGCCTCGTCCTGTGAATTCCCACAGCATTTGATTGGCTCCTATTATAACAATAATATGTGCTATAATTACCAAGTTTTTATAGTATAATAAGTCAACCAGTATAGAGATATATAAGAAAAAATAAGCTTCTAGAGATTTAATTTGTTGCTGTTAATAGTTCCATTATACCATAGTAAAATCTACTATAATTTATTGAACCATTCCTCTATGGATAGACATCCAGGGTGCTTATGCAGATATTTTGCTGCTATAAACATCTTTGTACATGCAAAGACTTTTATTTTTGTCAATTATATTCCAGAAAACTGAAGGTTATGCATTTTTAAATAGGTATTGCCAGATTAATTTTCTAAAAAAGAAGCAATTCACTTTATCACCAGCAATGTATGAGAGTACCTATGCCCCATAGCCTTTTCAGGATTGATGTTACTCTTTATTTTTGATCTGATGGGGGAAATGGCATTTCATTGTTTTATTAATTTGCATTTCCCTGATTATTTGAGAATGTTTTTATATATTTATTGGCAATATATTATTTTCTTTAAATTAAAAAATAAATGTCATGGGCCTATTTTTCCATTAGATCCTTTTTTTTTAAATCCTCACTCAAGGATATTTTTCCATTGATTTTTAGGAAGAGTGGATTAGAAAGAGGGAAAGACAGAGAGAAATATCAATGTAAGAGAAACACATAGATTGATCGCCTCCTGCATAATTACTGACTAGGGCTCAGTCAGGAAAGGTGCCCGTGACTGGAATCAAACCCAAGATCCTTTGGTCTGCAAGCCAACGCTCTATCCACTGAGCTAAGCCAGCTAGGGCTCTACTATATTCTTTATCTCTATTTTAGTAATTTGTAGAAATTTGTCAATCATTGGGATTATTAATGATTTAGCATGTATCACATGCAAATTTTCCTAGTCTATAAAGGTTTATGTGCTTTTTTAAAACTTTTATTATGATGCATTTTACAATGCATTTAGTTTCAAATACGTATGCAATCAAATACATTCATATCTTTTCTTCATAGTTTTTCAGATTTTCAGTCTTGCGTAAGGTCTCTCCCACACTCCTATGCTTACAAATATTCTCCAATTACTTTTAATTTATTCCACCAATATTTTATATCTTTGATGTATTGTGATATTAAATCTGTAGGAATTTATTTTTCTGTAAATTTCTTGAGGCCAAGGATTGTGCCTGGCTTACTCATTTATTTGCAGAGCTTAGACTAGGGTCTGGAATATAGCAGATTCTCAGGAACATTTGTTGTGCTAATGAGTAACTTAATAAAGTCATATGTGTTTTCTTTGAATGCATCAACTTATTTTATTCCCAGTACCTAAGTGACGTTACAACCAGTTGACCAGTTGCTATGACAATGCACTGACAACCAGGGGACAGATAATCAATGCAAGAGCTGCCCCCTGCTGGTCAGTGCACTCCAAGAGCCAACCTCCCACAGCCAGCCAACCTCTTGTGGTCACTCTCCCCTGGCCCGCCCTGATTGCCTGAAATGTATGCACTGGGCCTCTAGTATACACTGAGTGGCCAGATTATTATGATCTCTGAATGCATAATAATCTGGCCACTCAGTGTATATCCTATATAAAAAAGTCTAATATGCAAATTGTCCCCTCAACCAGGAGTTTGACCAGCAGGCAGGCCGGCCAAGCCCCCATGTTGCCTCCCCCTGGCCAGGCTGGCTGGACCCCACCCATGCAGATGCACTGGGCCTCTAATATATATCCAGTATAATAAGCACTATGCAAGGGGCTAGTGACACAGTTATTCCATTTGAGCAAGTTATATATTAATAAAGGAGGAAAACATGTGATACTAACATTTTGATATATTTAGAGTTTATTGTTATATTTCTTGCCACTCTATTACCAAAAACATTAGCTATGCCAGTAGATATGCAGCACTCATTGTCTCAGGGAAGAGATCACAAGGAAGACAGACAATAGAACCACATTTTGGCCTCTGAATTCCAATGTAACATTTTAAAATTTTTATTTTTTAATTACAGTTTATATTCAATATCACTATATAGGATATAAACTTGGATGTGGAAAGACGACCTTTTCAGAAGATGGAAAGGGCATCAGTTCAAACACACCTAGCTGTATAACTTTGCACAGATATTCAACCTCCCTAATCCTGTTTCCTCATTTGAAAAATGGGGATGATGATAAAACCTTTTTTATAAAGTTGTGGCAAGAATTGCCTGATAAAATGCCTATTCCCAGAAGAGGCCAGGCATATAATAAAAGTTCCACAAGTATTGCTTTGTTATTTTTATTAAGATGGAGAAATGCAGGCTGATGATGGCTTGGTCAGATGGTGCTAAAGGATAAAATAAAAATTGTACCACTTAAAGAAGGTAGCCAAAGCAACTCAAGCCTATAACTCAAGCCAATCACACCTATAACTCAATGCAGAAACCTTTACCAAATGAATACATAATTAGCCTAAACAGCAAAATCAGAGGTGGCTTGAAGAAATAGCAGAAAATAGTATGCAGAAAGCCAGTCCCAAATTCTACCACCTTTATAGTCTACAGAAAATCTTCTTAATGGGGGAAGGGGAGAGAAGGAGAAATAATAGCTCAAGGAGATGTTCAGTAAAGACCAGGGGCATAATTGCATTGTTTCCACTTAACCCCATTAAACAAGGGGACATTATGGCATGATTTCCAAATATGAGTTTCAAGATATGTTAGGACTCAGTCATCAATTTACAGTGAGACACCCTAATCCCAAAGCATCCATCAGGAAAGGGTTTGTGTGAGCTCCGTACACAGCTATGCAGGAAGTTCAGGCTCTCTCTCTCTCTGTTTTTGACCTATTTCTCAGGGTCTCATCTAACCACCAACTCCTTTTTATCTCTGATCATTGTGGGTGATAACAACCAAGGCAAGAAGCTAAGTGCTTTAGACACAAGTGAATAAGGATATAGGGGAAAATAAATGGTGATTGAAGGAGACTTGACTCGGGGTGGTGCACACACAACACAATATACAGATTATGTATTGTAGAATTGTGAACTTGAAACCTATATAATTTTATTAGCCAATGTCACCCTAATAAGTTCAATAAATATATTTTTAAAATATCCAAAGAACTCATAGAACTCTGAAAACTATGACCATCATTAGGGGTAATTGATATAAGGGAATGATTAGAAATCATTTATTACACTGCATTTTGGTAAATGAACAAAAATAGTTTGTATTGTATATATTACACATAAATACCCCAATGGGTGGCTCACACTTTGTTCTTCAGAAAGTTAACAAAATTCAGTTAGTGAATGGTTAGGCCGTCACTTTATTTCAAATCAATGCAACACATCTTTGAGCAATTATTATGTCAGACACTGCTGAGATACAATCTACTATAGCACTTAAAACATAGATAAAATAAGTAGTAAGTCAATAACACCTATAACTCAATGCAGAATGGGATAATACTGAAATAGAATCACCATATAATATATGCATAGATTATCTAATTTAATCTTCCTGACAACCTTTAAGGAACACATATCATTATCCCTACTCTTATGGATGGGAATAGTGAGGCCCAGGGATCCTGGCTAGCTCACTAAAAAGCACATAGCTGGTAAATGGCAAAGCCAGGATTTAAAATTAGTTTTCACAATTCCAAAATTCTTATTCCATCCTGTAGAGAGCCACCTGAGAAGACACATGGACATTCTTTTAATTCTTATCAGCTGAGCCCGAGGGCACTGGCAGAGTCCTGTTATCAGTACTGATTTCTTATCTTTATCCATGTGCTTGGAATGAGGAACAAATAGGACCTTGACTTACCCAGGTCTTGATATGATAAATCTCGTCCTTGTACCAAAAAATGAGGAACTTACCCAGGTCTTGATGAATAGGACCTGGGCACACCCAAAACTCCTTTTGACCTTAAACTTCCCCTTTGGCAATCAATGTGTGTGTTGTCTGTGGTGGCTGTGACTGCCTCTCCATCAGAGAGGTGGCGCCCACCTAGCGCCCAGATTGATGAGTCTATTTCTGCCTCCATTTCTCTTTCTTTCTCTAATTTCTTAATCCCCAGCTCCTCCACTCAGGAACCTGTCATTTTCCATGCGGGACTCAGAAAACAGAGAAAATGCCAACCGCACATCCACTATGTTTAGGCACCTTATGTACGTAGGCTGAATATAGCCCAATAGGTGGGTCAGAACTAGACTGATATTTGGAATGCTATAGTAAGGAGTTTTCACTTTATGCCATGAACATTAAGCACACACTAATGTTCTTTAAGCAGAACAGTGACAACATCTAATTTTCATTTTATAAAGATCTCCTCAGTGTGGATAATGGGCTGTAGAAATAGCAAGAATATAAATATGGAGACCTATTAAAAGGCTGTTGTAGTAGTCACAGGAACAACAGTGGTCTAGACCAGTACAATGGATATGGGAAGGAAAAATCAAAAAAAGCTCATGATATTCTGAATGCAAAATCAACCTGATCTTGATTCAGAAGACAACTAAGCATTAAAAAGATTTCTTATATTAGCACTAGGGCAGCTGGGAGAATGGGGTAGATATTAAGAGACATTGAAATAGAGGAATATAAATTTAGAATCCAGCAGAAGGTGATAAGAGGACTTATGAATGTTTCTATGGATTTTTCCATGGAATATGTTTATTATACACTAAATTTTCATGATGTTAAATAAGCAAGATGTTTACTCAGTTAAACTTCTGCTCAGTTTAGTGGAAACAAATCAGCAGTGATGATTATTTGGAATATGCAAAGTAGCACAATTGGTCTAAAAGAGTATTCTGAGAAAAATGGCTATTATTCTAGTCAATGTCCTCTGACATTTAGGAATCTAAATGGGAACTGGTTCAGAGCTCAGTAAACTAATAGATTCAGCCCATGGCAGCTTTCCAGAAAAGTTTCGGAAGATACTTTAACAGAAACACTTAGTAATTTCCTTTCACAGTAGCTGAAGTATTATCTTATACAGAAAAGCATACCAGATGATAACATTATCTCTAAACCTTGCCAGTTTCTGAACAGTATTGGAAAGGGAAAAGCTTTTGAATACTGGGTCTTTAAAACACTGTTCTCATCACCCTTCCACACCTCTGCTTCCTCAGAAAGCCTATTAAAGGCCATCTCCACATTTAAATGAAAAACATTCCTAAACACTGCATGCTGAGTTTATCAGAAAACAAAATTCTGAATGTTGGTTTTTTTAATCTTAATATCAATTTGGGAAGAGACTTGTATATGTGAGAAAAGGTTTCAGCAAATGGTAATTAAGTAACTTCAAAATAGTGAAGTGATAGAGTATGAATCCATTTATTCTTTCACTAGAGGCCTGGTGCACAAAATTTGTGCACGGTGGGGGGAGTGTCACTCAGCCCATCCTGCACCTTCTCCAATATGGGACCCCTTGAGAGATGTCCAACTACCTGTTTAGGCCTGATTCCATGGGCCTCCCCTGCTGGCCTGATTGCCCACAACTGCCCTCCCCTCCCAGCCATCTTGTGGTAGCCATATTGTGTCCATATAGGAGTGGCCATCTTTGACCACATTGGGGTGGCCATCTTGTGTGTTGCAGTGATGGTCAATTTGCATATTACCTCTTTATTATATAGGATAATTTCATCTGAAACAGCAGTCTATCCTAGTGATCACAGGCTTTGGAACCAGACAGACATTGGTTTGACTAGTTTTATAGCATCAGACAAGATACTTAATTGTACCTCCATTTTCTCATCTGTTAAAATGGGAGTGAGACAATATGTAAGATTAAATGAGATAATGGAAGTAAACTGTTTAATGCAGTACCTGGCACAGAGTAGACAACCAATGAGTAGTGGGCTTAACTCTCATTCAATAAATATTTACAAAGTGCCTGCCACATGCAAGACAATGCAGAGCATGGCATGGATTCCAAAAGCCTCTATCTGGAAACTTGAATCAGAATGAGGAAGTCCCATGGGCCTTTTTTATTAAGGTAGACATCTTACCTAATAATAGTCAAACATGTAAATTGACTATACCTCCACTATGCCCACGGCTAATCAGAGTGAGTATACAAATTAGAAGGTCAAATGTAGTGGCTGCCCAGGTGCTCCAGGTGCAGAGTGGCCAAGCAGAGCAGGACACCTGTTATGAGAGAGAGAGTGGAGACAAAGGGATCTACAGGAGGGGTGTGCCACAGCAAAGACAAGACTACAGATGCTGGCCCAAGTCTGCAGCAAAGACGAAGATGGCAGACTGATGGAGTCTGCAGCAAAGGCGAAGATAGCATACTCCAGCCTGAGTCTGAAGCAAAGCAGCAAAGACAAAGGTGACAGACTCCAGCCCAAGTCTGCAGTGTAGACGAAGATGGTAGACTCTGGCCATAGTCTGCAGCACAGACAAAGATGGCAGATTTCAGCTGGAGTCTGCAGCAAAGATGAAGAAGGCAGACTCTGGCTGGAGCGAAGGCCTGGGTCCTGGGTGCCAAAGGAAAATTGGTGTTGGAAGCCAAGAGAAAAAAGGCCTATTGCATGAATCTCTTTATGCAACAGGCCTCTAGTATTTCAATAAGGCAGACATATTTATGCCAATGCTGTTTTCTTTCAATGCTGAGCACATTATTCCTTCTCTAGGACTGGAAGTTTTTGTTTTGTTTCATTTTGTTTTGTTTTTATACTCTAACCACTACAGCATGATGAAGGGCAAAATAGATTTTAAAATAAAAAATATCGGTGACTTAGTCATCTTATTCTACTTAAGAAATAGCATGATACATTTCTATGCTTTCAAATACAAGATTCAAGTCATTAATCTTGAGTGCATTTTGAGAAACATTCTTCTATGAGCAATTACTGCAGCAGTTGTAGAATTACTATAATGTTTAATTTATTAAAACAACTGTGCGTGTCTCCAAATGAGTAAAAGAAATACAAGCAATCTCAAAAGTGAGATTAGATTCAAGAAAATTTTTGAAGCATGAGTTTATAATTTTTTATCTTCCAGTATCCAAAATAAACATTCTAAGGTAAGCACTTCTTACACTTTCTTTATTTATGAAATAAAGAGATATTTAGAGGAGTGAGAACTCTTTATTTTTAGGCACAACAATCTAATTAAAAAATAAAAAACAAAGAAACAAACAACAATAAAACTCATTTCTTTAAAGCAAATGTTGTCAAATAACTTTGTTTAAATCTTTAAACTTTTCAAAATAAAATCAGTTTATTGATGGAGATACCATAATGACTTCATACTTTTAAAATCAAATTTCTATATGCTATTTCTCCAAAACATTTAGAGAAAAATACAATAATTGAAAACTAAAGAAACTTTCTACTATAATTTGATGGTGTATTCTTATAGATGAGAGGGTTTGGTGGTGGTGGTGTTCAGGTTTTAGGGTGTTTTTTTGTTTGTTTGTTTGTTTTTCCAGGTAAAAAAAAGCTTTATTTCATTTTTTTATTATTAAATTATTATCTGTGTACATGTTTTAACATTGCTCCCCTCTCCCATACATACCCTCCCTCCCCAGAGTTTTGTGTCCATTGGTTGTACTTATATGCATGTATACAAGTCCTTCGGTTGATCTCTTATCTCCCCCAGGTCTCCCTACCCTCCCTGCTGTAATTTGACAGTCTGCTTTTGTATGTGGTGGAAATCTGTGTTTTCTAATCAAGTTATTCTATAGTCAGATAGATGTTTATAGATCTCTCCCATATTACCCATCATTAAAATAATAAATTATTTCACTCCTAAGACTATCATGACACATATAATCCTATCTAATAAAAGAGTAATATTCAAATTTACTATCACTCCAAGACATAATATGGCTGCCCCCGTGTGGTCAAAGATGGCTGCCCCCATGTGGACACAAGATGGCCACCACAAGATGGCCAGCAGGAGAGGGTAATTGTGGGCAATATGGCCAGCAGGGGAGAGCAGTTAGGGGTGACCGGGCTGGGAGAGGAGGGCAATTGGGGGGACCAGGTCTGCAGGAGAGAGCAGTTGGGAGGATCCAGGCCTGAAAGGAAGGACATTTGGGGGTTATCAGTTCTCCAAGGGAGGGCAGTTAGGGGTAACTGGGTCAGTAGAGGAGGGAAGTTGGGGGCGATCAGGCTGGCAAGGGAGGGCAGTTAGGGGCAATCAGGACAGCAGCAGAGCAGTTATGCATCTATCAGGCTGGAAGGGGAGTAGTTAGGGGGTGATCAGGCTAGCAGGCAGAAGTGGTTCGGGGTGATCAGGCAGGCAGGCAAGTGAGCAGTTGGGAGCCAGTAGTCCTAGATAGTGAGAGGAATGTCCGACTGCCCATTTAGGCAGTCGGACATCCCTCAAGGGGTTCCAGATTGGAGAGGGTGCAGGCTGGGCTGAGGGACATCCCCGTGCATAAATTTCATGCACTGGGTCTCTAGTTTTAAATATAATCTTTAATTAATAGATTTATAGTTTCATTGTAACAGAAGCACCCATCAGGGAGAAGGTCCGAATTGATATGAGAGAATCAGTAGAAAAAAAGAGCAGACTCACAGAGACAGGAATTGAGTCCTCATAACAAACTACAATTACTAGCAGGAATGTTCATTCTCCAAAATACCTCCTAAACTTCTAAGAGCTTGACAAAAACAATACTGAACTTGAAAGTTTCCCATCCAATGGGTTAACCAAACAGGCTTATTTCATGCTTTAAACCATTTTCCCCCCCTGTATTTTATAACGCATTTTTAAACCAGGCTCCAATGAGTCCATGTCAGCACTCATTACTAGAATTATACATTCTACAGTGAGACTGACTACAGATTAAATGCTTTGTGCTGTTTGCAGAACAATATTTTCTCTTGTACTTTCAAATGCTATCTTAGCTAATAAAGAGGAGATATGTTAATTGACCCTCGGGCCATTGCAAAGATGGAGGCACCCACAGCCAATAAGGAGGGAATATATTAATTGACTGCTATGTCTTCAAAGATGGTGGCACCCACAGCCCCAAGATTGCAGCTCCCAATCCCCTCAGCCCCACCCGGGCAGTAGGCACATGGCAAGGCCTGGCCTACCTGTGAGCTCGGCCACTCCGTGCGCCTGCTTTCAGTCTCCCAGTCCCCTCAGCCCCCCAGCCACCCAGGATCAGCTTGAAGCATGGCCAAGCCTCAGATGTCAGCTTCCCAGATACCCAAGTCCAGCCTGAGGCACAGGCAAGCCTCGGATGGTGGCTACCCAAGGCTCAGGTAACCAGGGCCATCTGAGGCTTGTGCTGCCAGCTGTGGCAGCAGCAGAGGTATGATGGGGCATCACCTTCCCCTGATCACCGGTCACCTCCTAACCTGAGGGCTCCCAGATTGTGAGAGGAGGCAGGCTGGGCTGAGGGACATCCCCCACTTCAGTGCATGAATTTTCATACACCAGGCTTCTAGTAAAATAGTAATCCCTAGTGACATATTTAGTGATAACAACTATGTTCTTTTTCCAGCATGTATTTCCGAAGAGACTGCTTTGAATTAGCTCCACAAATTCAAATGTACAGGCAGGCCCCTTTTATGGCAACACTCAAAAAGTTATATTTTTCTCATGATCCTAAGTATTTTCTTCTACCCCTGTGCCAGACAACAAAGAAATGTAATTCATGCTCTGAACTAACATGTCTCCCACAAAATAAAATGTTGAAATTCAGGTGATGCATTCATACTACCAGATCTCTCTTTCTCTGAGACAGCTACTCTGCTTATAGCTTCTTTTTTATAATTTTATTTTTATTTATGACATTATTATAGATGTCTCCCATTTTCTCTCTTTTGCCTCCATTCACCCATATACCACCTCCCCCTCACTCTGTCTATCACTACATTGTTGTCAGTGTCCATGGGCTATGCATATATGTCCCTTGGTCATTCTCTTAACCTTCTTTTATCCTATGTACCCCACCCACTTCCTCTCTGACATCTGTGTATCCATGTCTCTGGTTATATTTTATTTATCAATTTATTTTGTTTATTAGATTCCACAGATAAGTAAAATTGTATGGTATTTGTCTTTCTTTGAATGGCTTATTTCACTTAGCATTATAATATTTATGTTTTTGCAAGAGGTAATAGTTCCTTCCTTTTTACAGCAGTGCAGTATTCCATTCTGTAAATGTACCACAACTTTTTATCCATTTATCTACCAATGGGCACTTGGGCTGTTTCCAGATCTTGGCTATTGTAAACAGTACTACTATGAACATAGGGGTGCACATACTCTTTTTGATTAGTGATTTGGGATTCTCAGGATATATTATAAGAAGTAGGATCAGTGCACCAAATAGAAGTTCCATTTTTAATTTTATGAGGAAACTCCATACTTTTATCCACAGCGGTGGCACCACTGTGCATTCCCATCAATAATGGACCAGGATTCCCTTTTCTCTACATCTTGGCCAGCACTTGCTATTTGTTAATTTATTGATGATAGCCATTCTGGCAGGTGTGAGGTGATAACTCAATGGGGTTTTATTTTGCATCTCTCTGATGATTAGTGATGTTAAGAATTTTTATATTTCTCTTGGCTATAAGTATATCCTTTTCTGGAACAAAAACCATCCAGTTGTTTATGTAATGCCCATAGCACTTTCATACCACAACAGAAGAATTGAGTAGTTGTGACAGAGATGTGTAGTTATGACCCACAAAGCTGAAAATATTTCTTTTACTGTATGACCATTTACAGGAAAAGTTTGCAGATCCCTACTTTAAAAATATTAATAGCCTTAGCCAGTTTGGCTCAGTTGATAGAGCATTGGCCTGTGGACTAAAGAGTCCCAGGTTCAATTCCACTCAAGTGTATATGACCAGCTCAATCTCCAGTAGGGGTGTGCAGGAGGCAGGTAATCAATTATTCTCTCTCACCATTGATGTTTCTTTCTCTCTCTCCCCCTCCCTTCCTCTCTAAATCAATAATATATATATATATATATATATATATATATATATATATATATATATTTAAATCCCTTTAAAAACAAAAAACACTAGTAAATATTAACAAGAAATACTTATAATACTAATGAAATGAGCTCGAAACACCCAAAATCCAGATGAAGAGGAAGGCATTTTCACTTAAATATTTAACATTATCAATACTTTAACAGATATATGAGTGCCTCCCCTATTATATCCTACTCCTATACATTGTTTGATTTGAAAAGTCAAGTATGAACCATAAACCTAGCTCTGAAAAGCAGGCAATGCTGCCAGTGTTTTATGAAAAAATTAAAAAAAAAAGTTAAGTTGAATTGAGTGTAACTCTTATTTTATAAGAGTTTATAAGAGATTTCTTTTCTGGGCTAAAAATGAACACGGTTATGAGTGAGAGTTAGGAAACAAAAAGTTTATGACAGTTGAGACAACTGGTATGGCTATAATGTGTCCTGGTAATAGATAATTTGTCAGAGATATGATCAGAAAAGTAGGGTGCTCTAGTTTTTTATATTGGGCTCCTCCTGGGGAGAGAAAAGAATACCTCTAAAGGGTGAAATGGTGTCCTTGGTTAATCAAGGCAGAAAGACCTGAACAGAAGAGCAATGATTTTTCCATCAAATGGTGGAGGCAAGAACATATCAGGTTCACCTGAGCACTCTGTCCTTGAGTTAGAAAAGAAGATATAATGATGACAGGATATTTTTATTAAAATGCTATAGTTTAATTGGGGCCAGTTACATCAGGGCACAGCTATCCTTCTGGGGCTCTAATCACCACTCTCCTTGAATTTTCCTCACCATTTTCTAATGCTGTTTTCTCCAGCCCATCTCTCTCTCTCTCTCTCTCTCTCTCTCTCTCTCTCTCTCTCTCTCATTTTTGCTCTCATTTGGTGGATAATAACATCCAATAGTTTCTTAAGAAAGGATATATAAGAAGTAGAAGAGATTGATATCCACAATTTCTGAAATATTTATATTGTACCACATATTCAATTGATGATTAAGATGGTACAGAATTTTGGTTGGAAACTATTGGCACTTAACACACACACACAGAGAGAGAGAGAGAGAGAGAGAGAGAGAGAGAGAGAGAGAGAGAGAGAGCAAGCTATGATTTCCTCACTTATTTGGTCACACATATGGAATTTAATGGAAACAAAGAGGCCACACAGAACAAGAACAGATGTGGCGCATCTTGGCATAGTCTCTACTGCACCCCACCCACCCAGGATGCTTAGGGAAGAATTTGATGACACTATCCTCACAATTAGTGGCCTCTAAAGAGTTGAGAAAACAGCTGAATTATTCCTTGCCACTCCCTGTTTAAATGCTAGGATTATTCCACTAAAGAAAATTACATACAAACAATCCATCATTTTCTATTTTGAAATGATTGCAAACAATTATCTGTTTTGCTTCGTGAACTGAATTGAGCAGCTGCAAAGCCACATACATCACTAGTAATGGGAGTCCATACAGTTGATATAACATGGCTGACAATAACAGCTCAATCATTAATAGTATTTCACTCTTTCATATACTTTTATCTTATAAAGGCAAGTTCATATTCATGTGTTTAGAAGAATCCAGTCAGCTCTATTATTTATGTTTTCATTAACAATAGTGGAGAGTTCTTAAAATTTAAATCTATAAAAATTTCACTTTTATCACTATCCTAGAGCTATCTTTATATCAAGCTGATTAAATATCATTGTTCCTAGACAACGAGAGCTGAAAGTATATGATTATACATGCATATACACCTTAATACATTTTGGTCTCCTGGGAAAATACAGAATCTCACTTCAAAGTGTTCAAATAGATGACAGTACAGCAAAGGGGCTTTCAAATTATATAATCACTGAAACAAATAACTTAAATACTTAGTGGTAAAATGTCATGTCAGAACTGTGGCATGTTATCAGCCCCAATAATTACATATGTGGACTATCTAGTACCAATGGCATAACATTAAAGTGAAAATGGATATTATCTCCAATAAATACAAGTTTACTCAGAATAAGTAATTGAGTTATTAATAAATTCTAACCACCTTCTGCCTTAGGCAAATTTTTTTGTGTCCCTCTCTGCATCAGAATGTCCAACTATAAGAATAAACCATGGCCCTGGATGGTGTGGTTCAGTTGTTTGGGTGTCATCCCAAGTACTAAAAGGTTGCCAGTTTGATTATTGGCCAGCACATGTTTGTCCAGGTTTTGAGCTCAATCCCCAGTAGAGGGCATGGAGAAGCTAATTGATGTTCACTCTCACATCAATGTTTTTCTATCTTTCCCTATCCCTTCCCCTGCCGCTCTCTCTCAGTTTGGTTTAGTGGACAGAGCATCAGCCCTCAGACTGAATGGTCCCCAGTTTAATTTCAGTCAAGGTCATGTACCTTGATTGCAGGCTCGATCCCTGACCCTGGTTGGGCATGTGCAGGAGGCAACCAATCAATGTCACTCTGACGCATTGCTGTTTCTCTCTATGTGTCTCTTCCACTCTCTCTAAAAATCAATGGAAAAATATCCTTGAGTGAGGATTAACAAACAACAACAACAAAAAGAATTAGCCATGACTCATAAATGGATTTTTAAAAAGCCAACACCAATGGGGTCCCTGAGCCTTGCCTATGGGGATTGGGCCAAAACCAGCAATCGGACATCCCCCAAGGGATCCCAGATTGAGAGAGGGTACAGGTCAGACTGAGGGACCCCACTGGTGTATGAATCCATGCATGAATTCATGCACAGGGCCTCTAGTAATTAATAAAATAATATTGTATACTTGAAATTTTCTGAGAGCAGATCTTAAGTGTTCTCACTATACACACAAAATGGTATCTATATGAGTTGATGGATGTGTTCATTATGACTTTGTTGTCATAATCATTTTGCATGTACATGTATATAAAATAATCACCTTATACACTTTAAATATGTTATTTTATTTGTTAATTATGGCTCAATAAAGTTGAAAAACTGTATGATATACTGTTAAATACTACAACATATACAAAAGTTGAAAACATTATGCTAACTGAAAGATGCCAGGCAAATAGGGCACATATTGCATGACTTCATTAATCTAAAATCTCCAGAACAGGCAAATCTATAGAAACAGAGAAATGATTAGTAATTGTCAGGAACTGGTAGGAGAAAGAACATGGGATGATTACTAAATTAGTACAGGATTCCTTTTTGTAATGATGACAATGTACTGGAATTAGATAGTAGTAATAATTGCACAACTCCATACATACACTAACAAACTACTAGAATTTATACACTCATGTGACATTTAGTTGCAGGGATATGTTCTGAGAAATACATACGTAGTTAGTTGGTTCCATCATTGTGAAAATACCAGAGTGTACTTACACAAACCTGGATGGTGTATAACCTGCTACTGTAATTGTACGTGCCAGTTAGGCACTGGTGAGGTGTCCTAGGAAAATCAAGAGCAGAAGGTGCTGGAGTTTCTAGATAAATTTTGGAACCAAGAATTAGAAGACTCTACAACCTACTTCTAACTTTGGCTCTGGGTAGCAGAAAGACTCACAGAGATATCTTCCAACCATCATGGCTTGGGAGAGAAAACAATTCAGCAGGCAGCAGCAAAGGGGTGAGGGTGACTGAAAACAAGAAAGGAATAAGTACATTTCATGGCAGAGCCTCATGGGCAGATGCTATCATAGGGCCTGGCATCCAGCCCAATATGTGTCTTAGCTCAAGTTCTCAGGAAGGTAAGTCTGACAAATTTTCCCAGGAATCAGGATGAAATACATGGGAGAAAAGCAGGGATGACATAATCAAAATAGGAATGTGTTATTTTGATCACTGTGAAAGGTAAATGGATGCTTGATCTAATGTAAATTGAGGAGCAATTATTAACTAGCCACCATACCACATGGGTCAAAGTTTTGTCACACTGGACATTCACCCCTCCCCATTCCCATACTGTGTATTCACAGGCTCTGGGTAATTTTTGAAACATCTTACATTTCAGCACCAATATGGCAAGAGATGCTAAAGCTGGTGACAAACTGGTCTCCTCTTTAGTGGCTGAAATAGCAAGATTAGAAATGCATATAAAATGTCCAATACAATTAAGTGAGCACATCCAACCTTGGTACCATTGTAGAGAGAAAGGTGGGAAAATGACTCTAAATTGACTATCTCCATTCCAAATCAACTGTGGAAAGCTAAGGTTACAAAATTGACCTTGATTTGGCAAAATTAAGTTTTCCTATTTGAAGCTGAGAGTAAGTTAAAAATAGAGACAAAATTGGGTTATACAAGTTGTTACACTACTTCAATGCTGAGTCTAGTGGTCTATAAAATTCATCTTTACTAGGTATTCATTTAATGATATTCAACAAATATTTATAGAGTGTCTACTGTGACACATAAAGTGTCGCAAGGAATATAACGTAAAAGTTAATACTTGTCACCAAAGTGCTTACCATCTAGTGAGGAGAAAGACAGCCATACCCCCAACTACAATCCAGGAGGAAGAGCTAGAAGCCAAGCCCTTATCATGTCTGTCCCTTGGGACCCTCATAAGTAAAATAAAGTTAGAATAACCAACTTCTAAGATCCCTTAGCTCATTGTCATTCTGTGAATCTCTAAGTGTCACACAAAACCAGATAACCTCAATACAAAAGCTATACTGTTGAGTCCAAATCATACTTCCTGACTTCCTTTTTCAGAGGAAATTGTTTCAGAGAAAGCAGGATGGAAGCCTGGTAATAATCTTTCTCACTTGTCCAAAACAAAGCCTGCATTGGCTTTAAAACAGCAGGCCTACAAGTGAAAAGTTCCAGCAAACGTATTTCCTGATCTCATGCAAGGGGAGATAAAGAAAGCTTTTAAAAGAAATCCAACTTTGTTTACATAATACTGTCATAAGCAACTGTGAAATATATTTTACTAGAGGCCTGTTGCATGAAATTCATGCATGGGAGTGGGGGAAGTATGTCCCACAGCCCAGACTGCACCCTCTCCTATCTGGGACCCCTCTCACAATCTGGGACCCCTGGTAGCCCCCACTGCCCTCCCTTGCAGGACTGGCCCCCCCAACTCTCCTTCCCTGCAGGCCTGATAGCACCTAACTGCCCTCCCTGCAGGCCTGGTCACCCCCAACTGCCCTCTCCTGTTGGCCCAGTCACCCCTAACTTCCCTCCTCTGCTAGCCTGATCACCCCCAACTGCCCTCCCCTGCTGGCCTTGTCCCCTAAAACTGTACTCCCCTGCAGGCTTGGTCCCCCCTAACTGCCCTCCCCTGCAAGCCTGCCCCCCCAACTTCCCTCCCTGCAGTCCTTGTCCCCCCCAACTGCCTTCCCCTGCAGGCCTGGTCACTCCCCACTGCCCTCCCCTGCAGGCCTGCATCCCCCCAACTGCCTTCCCTCATAGACTTGGTTCTCTACAACTGTCCTTCCCTGCAGGCCTGGGACCCCTCCTAACTGTCCTCCTCTGCAGGCCTGGTTGCCCCCATCTGCCCTCCCTTGCAGGCCTGGTCCCTCCCAACTGCCCTCCCTTGCTGTCCTGATCACCCACAACTTCCCTCTCCTGCTGGCCATCTTGTGGTGGCCATCCTGTGTCCACATGGGGAGAGGCCATCTTTGACCACATGGGGGCTGCCATCTTGTATGTTGGAGTGATGGTCAATTTGCACATTACCTCTTTATTAGATATGGTAGTTCAAAAGTCAAGAAGCAAAATGGGTTACTAACTACAGTATTTATTAACTGCTTGCCTAACATACCGGTATCTTATTCATTTGCTATTCCAATTAACTTCTCTGTTCATTCAAATGCTCTCCTTCCTGCTCTCCAATTCCAATTCTACTCTTTTTTTCCTCTTAAATCCCACCTACACTAACCATCATTTTATGACTCTCCAAGTCACATTGTTTGGTAAAATATTTTTCTGAATGTATTACATACTAAATATTATAACTGGAAAAATGCCAATAATGTGGTTGAGTAGAAGCTGATATGCCAATGGATTAACAATAGAAAGCCTCCAAATTAGGGGAAGGCTGCGCCATCTTACCAGGAAAGGAGGATCTTCTCTGAGGCCTGGAAAACCCACAGCAGAGGAGACCATCGAGCAGCTGTGACGCTCCAATCAGCGCAAGCACGTGGATTCAAGGGAGTTCTTCGATCACCCACGGAAAGGAGAAGGAACACCACATAACCAGACATCCTGAAAAGAGAGACCATGGGGAGACAAAGAAAGCCTCCAAATTAAGTGTAATTATGACCCACAAAATTTTATTAAAATCTCTTAAGTAATACCAGTTATTTTTCTTTTCTTTTGTAAAATAATGATGTTTATTATTTAAAATAATCTTATAGTCCCCGAAGGAGGAACACACAGGGCCAAAAAGGGTTAAAGAACTATGAATTTATTAGGTCATCCGGAACCCAGGTTGGCAGAGCCCCAAATGGCGCCGGCACTCAGGGACAGGGAGTCAGAGATTTTAAAGGACTCTGGAAAGGCTTTTTTTGGCAGGGAACTCTCTGGGTGAGTCCAGATCCTAAGAAGGTCTAGTTAGGAAGGATAATGGTCTTAGCAAGTGGAATGTGGTCTAAGCAAAAGGAAATGTCTGTTGTGAAGTGGGCTAAAGGTCAGTTCCCTGGGGAAGTGTATTGATTCAATTATTTGATCAGACCTAACAAATAACTTTGGGACATTTTGGGTTAACTAAAATACATTATTAAAATCCATTTCTCCTGTTTAAAAAAAAAAAACAACTTTTTTTTTTTTTACTATTTTTATTGTTGACATTATTATAGATGCCCCCCAGTTGCACCCACCAGCCAGAGCCAGTTATTTTTAAGCAAAAGTTTAATAGTAGAAAATACTGGAACTGAGTAAAATTTCTGACACAGACTCCTAACTTTTGAGGGTCAGGCAGATTAAATATTTTTGCATGTATCAACAAATAATCAGCCATACTTTTACAAATATAGTTGAATTCTCTCATACAAGATTAAATTTATCTAGATTTAAGATATATCTTCAGTTCTTATAATAAAGGCACCTTTATACAATATTTTAGACTTTGCAACCAGATGTGTATTTCCAACACACTCTTCTTCTTACAAATGTTATCTTTTTTCATTTAATACAGGATAAAGGAAAGGAAATGTACAGCAACATGTCTACCTTTGTACAATATAGAACATTTAGAACTAGAAAAGGAATGTTTCTGTGTCAGTTGTTCTTTTTAAAGTCTACTGATTCCATAGAATCACTACATTATGGTATAAATTATGTAGGAAGTGAAAAATGGTGAATTTCCTTTGCATGGAGAATACAGGGGCTGCTTTGTAATTTACTTGTAGCCTGAACTATCTGCTACAGTAAAGATAGTTTCTCTCTCAAGTTGCCTTGATAACAGCATTCTGCATACAGTTCTATAACAGCTGAGGGTATATGATGTTAGGTTCCTAGTAGAGAAAATATATAGACATCAATCTATGTAAGCACATAACTGGTTTAATTTTTTAATAGTTAGGCACCCTTCAGGGTACAAAGATCAAGATCAGTTGTTTAAATCAAATGTGTACAATGTCACATCAATGTTAATATTTGGTAAATTAATACTGGAAACCCTAAGTAAAAAGCATAAATAAATGCCAGTGTTTTGTTATGAAAGTGTAAAATGTCACTTCATCTTTAGTTTTAGAATGATTTTAATTCTCCATGACCTTGTGTACATGTATATTCACAAAGAAGTAGGGACAATATTAATACTTTTTAGATGGTAATGACAAAATCTCTGGGATTACATACCATTTAAAAAAAAAAAAATCCCAAATGTCCAAACTCTTAGCATATTCTCATGAGATATAATGGATGCTTAATATAATGCTAATGTCATCTAATGAATTACAATAAATATGGAATAAAACCATGCTTCTGTTATTAAATATTGTTTCTTACAAAATGCCAATGATAACTTACCAAGAAGCTATTGTGCAATGTACCGCTAAGTATATACACATACTATATTTTCAATAAACATAATTTACTTTTTAAATTTACTACTACTACCTGTGCCAAGATGGAATAGAATATATTTTTCTAAGATAAATTACTCAAATTGGAATAAACTGTCATATAGCTGAGGAAAAGCAGAATTTAATGAGGTCATTATTGAAAAGATTGCTGCTTAACTGTTCAAAGTCGTTTATGTTTAAAAAGACTTTGTACTAAAGAAAAAATATTTAAAACAGTGCCAGCAGAAGACTTGCTTTAACAGAAGATTAAGGGTTTGCTAAACCCATCTTTTATTGAGAGAATGATTTAGAAGCCCAGGCAGAGGGGTAGGGGGAGGGAGAGAGGACTGGGGAAGCTAGCCAGGGCAGATGTTGTGGGCTTAATGCAGACCAGCAGTCCCACATTTCCACTTCCTCATCAGGTCCTTTTGCTGAGGTAGAAAAAGTACAGGGTGGGTTGTTCTGCCTTCTGAATTTAGTCTAAATTGAATCAGGTGATGAGAAGGCACAAGGAAGAACTCATGACTGCTACAGCAGGAAATACCATCCTTCAAATAAATGAAGTAGTCGGTGAAATAAAAAGGCAGCTGCAGTTCCTAAGAGACTTAAAACTCAGCAGCTTGGGGAAGTGGGGGCAGAGGTGCAGGGCAAAGGAATGTTGGAAAGCTTATGATTAGAAGAGGAGGTTTCAAAGATATTAATAAATGTGCTATAACTTAGAATTCAGAAGTGAAAAGCTATATGTATATCTAGGAATCACTTATCCTTGATTTAAAGCCTAGTAACTTATCTATCATATCCTTTACTAATTAACTAGCAGCCAGGTGCATGAAATTCATGCATGGGGGGGTCCCCATCAGGCCAGCCTGCACCCTCTCCAATCCAGGACCCCATGGGGGATGTCCAACTGCCAGTTTAGGCCCGATCTCTGGTGACACTCAACTGTCCCCCTGGCCTGGCTGCCCCTAACTGCCCCCCCCCCGCCAGGGATCAGGCCTAAACTGACAGTCAGACATTCCTTTCACAATCCTAGACCACTAGCTCCTAATGGCTCACCTGCCTGCCTGCCTGGTCATCCCTAACTGCCCCCCCAACCCCCGTGCCAGTCTGATTGTCCCTCGCTGCCTCTGCATGCAGGCCTGATTGCTTCTAACTGTACCCCACCCCGCTGGCCTGGTCACCCCCAACTCCCCCCCCCTCCTCGCCAGCCTAGTTGCCCCTCACTGCCCCCCTGCCAGCCTAATTGCCCCCAACTTCCCCTCCCTGCCAGCCTGGTCACCTCCAGCTGCCCCCCCCCGGTCTAGTTGCCTAGTTGCCTCACACTGCCCCCCCCCTGCCAACCTAATCATCTTCAACTGCCCCCCTTGCTGGCCTGGTCACCCTTCACAGCCCCCCCACCGACCTAGTTACCCTACACATCCTGCTGTTCAGTCATTTGGTCATCCTTCACTAACAGCCCTGCCAGCCTGTTCACCCCATGCAGCCCAGGTTGCAGTTTCAATTTCAGTGGGGGGGGGGGAGGGTGTACAGGAGGCAACAGATCAATGATTCTTTCTCATCATTGATGTTTCTATCTCTCTCTCCCTCTCCCTTTCTGAAATCAATAAAGACATATATATATATATAAAGAAAAAAAACACAAAAAGTGGAACCACCCTAAAGCCCTCAATAGTAACAAATTGTGGTACACCCATACAAGTGAATACTACTCAACAATAAAATGGAATGAGTCACAGTGAAGATGGTGAAAGAATAATCTTTTTAATAAATGGTGCTGGAGTAATTGTGTATCCACATGGAAAAAGAGAAATTAAATCTCTACTTCACTCCTTATATAATAGAGAAAACTATGAATAATGTAACCATCTACCATTGGGGAGATAAATTTTGGTATATATATATATATGTGTATGTGTGTGTGTGTGTGTGTGTGTATATATATATATATATATATATATATATATATATATATATATATATGTATGTATGTATACACACACACACACACATGTAGCTAATATGCTAAGTGCCCGACCATCTGACTGGTCGCTATGGCACACACTGATCACCAGAGGGAAGACATTCAATGCAGGAACTCTGTGATGTGTTGCACCCCAAAATCAGAGAGGAGAGAGACTGATTCCTAGTGGGGCTGCACGATTCCACTCACTGTGTCTTCTCACTCTCTGCGATCCCTAGGAGGATGTCAGAGAGCTGGTTTTGGCCCCATCCCCACAAGCCACACTGAGGGACCCCACCTGCTGCAGAAACCCCACTCGCTCTGCAGATGCTGGGGAGGGACTGGGGGAGCTGGGCTCCACGGTGTGTCTGGCCCATCTCGCCAGTCCCACCCCACAGGCCACCTTCTAATTAATTTCCTTTCAATGTGCATGAATAGAATACTATCCAGTTATTAACATAATGCAGAAGAAAATATAATGACATAAGACAATCTCCAGGTTTTAAAGAGGTTTGAAGAACTTTAAACAAGTTTTATAATAAAACATGTGATTCTATTTTCTGTGTATATGTATAAAAAAATACTAGAACAATGTGCATTAAAATGTTAGTAGCAATCCTCTCTAGGTGGTAGGATTGCTGATGATTTTTATCTTTTCCCTTCTGCTCGTGTACATTTTGTAACTATACTAATAAAATGGTAATATGCTAATTAGACCGGGTTGACCAGATATCTTCCAGACATCCTACTTCCTTCTGGACAAAGCCACAGTGGTGGGGGCCCAGGCACAGGCCGTTAAGGGCAATCAGGCCAGCATGGGGGAGCAAGCAGTTAGGGGTAAGATCAGGCTGGCACGGGGCGGGGAGGGGAGGAGCGATCAGGCCAGCAGGGGAGGGCAGTTTGGGGTGATCAGGCAGGCAGGCAGAGACAGTTAGAGGCAATCAGGCAGGCAGGCAGGTGACCAGTTAGGAGACAGAAGTCCCAGATTGTGAGATGGATATCTGACTACAAGTTTAGGCCCAATCTAGCAGTTGGACATCCCCTAGGGTCGCAGATTGGGACCTTGAGCCGTTGCTAAGGATGGAGTGGGAAGGAGAGGGTAGTGGTCCATGTACTATTACACAATATATTGTAGAAAGGTGCTCACAACTTATTTGACAAGGATAACAGTAGTGAGGAAAAGGATAAAAGGAGTTGGAGGACATAGAGAGAGCCTCCCAGCATGATGCAGTTATGATCCTTCTGAAGAGAAAAGGGAGGAAGTTAAGTAGGAAGAGTCTCAGAATGCAACACAGAACTAGAAAAATTGTGACTAGACCAATGAGGAGTCCTCAAGCCAAAGCTCTTCGTCACAGGAATACTAACTACATCTTCTAGGAATGAACTTGCCTTATTATCCTAGTCATACTAGTCATTGGCTTAGAGAACCCATGGGAAGAATGGTGTTGGCAAAAATCTTACCAGTAGATTTCAGAGCACAGCAGCTGGGACTGTCTGTCAATTCTTCTGTCAGCAGCAGGAAATCTCAGAAGCAAATTTTCATGAGTGTCAAAGTGGTGGTATATAGGAACAGAAAGGTAAGGGGGCCAGATCAAATAGGTTGATGTAGGCCATCACAATGACTTTGGTTTTTACTCTCAGTGACATGGGAACTGTTGGAGAGTTTTAAGCAGGGAAGTTATGTGATTTAAGTTAACTAGGAATTAATATAATGTAGTGGAGTTATATTATAAAAATCAACAGGAATATCCTGTTATGTTGAGAAGAGTTAAAGGGAATAGATGGTAAAAGCAAAGAGAGTAGTCAAAGGCTATTTCATTAATTTAGGTGAGAGTAATGGCAGTGACTTGGACT
Organism: Pipistrellus hanaki; assembly: GCF_964339955.1. Taxonomy (NCBI): domain Eukaryota; kingdom Metazoa; phylum Chordata; class Mammalia; order Chiroptera; family Vespertilionidae; genus Pipistrellus; species Pipistrellus hanaki. The sequence goes on along the minus strand of NC_140524.1, from coordinate 14,989,048 downwards.
GTGACTTTAGCAAGAGAGGTGTTGAGAAATATATGCTTATGTATTGGATATGGAGTGTGAGCAGGGAGAGCTAAAGATAAGCAAATGGGTTTTGGTCTGAGCAACTGCAAAAATGGAGTTTCCGTCAACAGAAATGGGTAAGACTATGTGAGGAACAGTTTGAGAGGGATTATGAGATTTTGCATTTGGACAGATTAAACTGTAGATGTCTAAGTAGAAAAGCCAAATTAGATTTATGGGCCAAGGGAGAGAGCCTGGCTGGAGACAGAAATTTAGAAGTCATCCTTACATAGATGGTAATTAATGTTATAAAATAAGATGGAATCACCAAAGGGATGATAATAAGAGAAGAAAACCAAGAACTGAACCATGAAGCACATAATACTAAGAGGCCAATAAGATGAGTAGGGATCAGCAATGTATGCTGAGAAAAATCAACCAGTGAAGCTAGAAGAAATGTAGTAACTCAGAAGACAAAACAAGAAAATACTGCAGCTATTCCCAATGTGTCAGATGATGCTGCCTAGTCAAATATATGAGAACTGAAAATGTTACCATTGATTTCACAACACAGGTAATCTTAACAGAGCAATTTCAATGAACATAAAAGCTTTAGTGGATTTTTTAATGTGAGGAAGGAATAAGACAGTATAGAAACTGTTTTGAGAAGTTTTTCTTCAATTGGTGGCAAATACATTTCCTGGAAGGGTAATGTCATGTCAAATAACATTGCCTTTTGCCTACTGCTATGAGATAACTTTCTTTAAATTATGCTTTATATCAGGGGTCAAAAAATGTTCCTATAAAGAGCCAGATGGTAAATATTTTTATCTTTGTAAGCCATATAGTCTCTGTCACAATTATAGTCATGTGGTAGATGTTTGTGGTATCAGAGATACAATCAATGAGAGTCTGGAATGTTGGTTGGTTCATGTTACAGCTGCCTGATGAATCAAGAAGTCACTACCACAGCTGCTGTTTCCAAAACCATGTGTTGCTCCAATTTTCACCAGCCAAAATAGATGTCTAACACACTCCTCTTTCTCCCTTACTGAAATTTCTAGTTTCATATGAGTATATTTGATTCGCAGAACCTAAATAACATCCAGAACCTTGGGAACAGGAGAAGATGTAGCCTCTTCAGTACATATAAACATACTCCACAGAGTTTAGAATGGCTGGTAAATGACATCACCCCTTGGTGTAATGCCTTTGGATATATTATACTACATGGCAAAAAGAACTATACCAGTCACTTCAAGGTAAGAAGATAATATGATTGGGTACAATGTAATGAAATGAGCCCTTAAAAGCAGTGGAGGAAGTAGAAAGATGCTGCCAAAGAGGAAATTAGAGATTTAAAGTTAGAGTAGCACTCACCCCACCATTGTTGACTAGAAGATAGAAAAGATCATGTGAAAATAGTTAAGAACGAACTGAATTCTTGCCAACAGCTTGAATAAGCTTTAAAGCTGATTCTCCCCACCCAAGCACCTCAAGAAAAGATCTTAGGCCAACCACCATCTTGATTCTGCCCTTATGAACAAAATACTTACTTGAGACTGCCTATACTTCTGAATATATAGAATTGTGATAATAATAAATGCATGTTGTTTTAAGTTGCTAAATGTGTTGTGGGAACAATAGAAAACTGATACATTATCCATTCCATTACTGAGATTAACCCTTTAGCATCACTTCTTACTATTCTTTCTTCCTCACTCCCATACAATAAATTTATCATCAAGTCCATTTCATGCACTGGGCCTCTAGTAAAAAAAATAAAAACCTGTTCATTTATTCACTTAGCACACATTATTGAGTGTCTATTAAGTGTTAGGCCTCAGAAATACAATGAATTAATGGTTGAAACTGTCCAGTTATTCAGTGAACCCATTTCTTCTACTGTTGGACACACAGACTACATTTCCCAGCTTCCCTTATAGTTAGGTGTGGCTCTATGAGCACATCATAATCAATGGGATGAGAGCAAAAGTGCTGTATGTTATTTCCAGATGTGTCCCTCAACATCTTCCCACAAGCCATTTTCCTTGCTCTTTCCCCTTTTGCCAGGTTGCTACTGAAAATTACATCAACAATGGAGGCCATGTGTTAAATATTATGGGTCACAAATAACCCAAACGTGGCAAATGGTCCACTGAGTCTTTTTGACTTCCAAAGTAGTTTTCTGACCTCTTAGTTGCCTTTAAGGAATATGAAGCACTATCATTGATTATAAGGTATTTGTATTTCTTAACTTCAAATGGCATTTAAAACACAGACACACACACACACACACACACACACACACACACACACACACACACTCTCCCTAGCCACAAGATGTGTGAATGCATGAGTAAGTAGTTCCTAACTATTGCTAGTTCTATTCACTGGAAGGTTTTGTGTATTAGCACTAGTCTTGAAATCAACTAGTACGGAGTTGTAAAATATTAAGCCTGAACTCCTGGAAAGTCCATTCATGGAATTAATATAAATAAAACAAATACTCTGTGCCTGGCCTGACCACTGTCCTGGCCCATGTGTAGTGAATATGAAATTAACCTGGGAGAAGTAACAAATAGAGACAGAAACAAAGAGAACCAAAGAAACAGAAGGGAAAAAAAAGAGAGAAATTGGGCATATTTTCATGAGACCCAGAAAAGAAAAAAGAGAAAAACTGTACAGGGCCATAGATCCTAATGACAGAGCAAAAGGTATCAAAGAGATTACATGGCCAAAATATCTTAGTAGTTACAGATTTTAAAGTCTCTTTATAGATGAATATTTTAATATAGGGTTGCTATGATCATGATTGTTAAGTGAATAAACACTATATAATCACAGATTCTAAAAACTAGCAAGCATCTTAGAGATTACCTAAAATTGTAACTCTCACCACCCCCACCTCTGCCAGCAGTTCAAAGGACCTTCACCTGACTGTTTTCTTTTCCATGGCATTTATCACCTTCTAACAAAATATAAACATATCAATTATTATGTTTATATACCATTTATTATGTTTATTATTTGTTTGCCCTTCCATCTCCAACTAGAATGGTAACTCCATGAAGACAGGGATCTTTATCTGTTTTGTTTAGCCCAAGCTCCTACAACAGTAACTGACATGTAGCAACTACTCAATAGATATTTGCTGAGTAAATCAAACCTAACTAATAGCTCTTCTCTTTATAGTTGAGGAAACTAATTTTTTGACAAGTTCAGTTCTTTTCTTGAAGTCACAAAGCTTGTCAGCAACAAAGCTAAGGCACTAATAAAAGTCTAGTCCACTTTGACACTGTAGTTCTAAATAAAGAAATAAAAATCAGTTTAAATGACCCTCATTTTGCCCCCTCCTCCTCTTCCCGCACACACACTTTAACTTTGACAGGTAATAGAAAAAATGCTTTTTCCTCCTAAACAGGATCTATACATCAGAAAGACTTGAATAGTGCTACCATGCATCAAACAATAAAAGTGCATCCACATGGTACAAAATGAAAAGCTTTTTAGTGTGGTAAATGACATTTTCAGAAAAATATATTCTCTCCCTTTAAAGCATACCAAGTAGCATATCATTATGCAAGCTGTCTTACCCAGCTATAGTCAGTCACTCTCATGGGTCAGGTAGAAAAGCAACTTGTTCACCAGGTTACATTCGAAATACATTTGCTCATTTTGTTGTGCTGCACTCAGATTCCCTAAGGAATCTGTGCTTTCTTTTAAGGTGAAAAACAAAAGAGTTTGCTTGACAATTTTTGCTAAGGATTTGTAGAAAAATATCCTGTAAACCACAGAGCTGGAACATCTTCTAATCCAATTGTCAACAGGGATAATATCACAAATTCCTTTGTTAAATCAATTTCTTTACTCGTTCTAGTATAATTAGCTTTCAGTCTTATAACGGTGTTTAGTGTTCTAATTGTCAAAATTCTAAGTATATCAAAATGCATTCCCACCTGGGGTTTACTGTCATTCCTTAGTTGTTTTTACATCTGTTATATAGAAATAAAGTCACATAATTCCTTCACATATTAGGCAAAGAGAAAGTGATATATCTAGAAGACAAGCAATAGAAATAATTCAGCTCTAAATTTTATTCTTTGCATTTGAGTGAGCAGTATAATCTCTGAGCAAAGAGAGAATTACATCTTCTGAAATACTGCTATATATATGTTGGGTAAGGGGAGGGTGGAGAATTTGGGAAAGAAGAAATGGAACAGAAGAGAGGCACTAAGAAAACAGAAATTCAGGCAGAGGCAAAATCCTTATTGATGACGTCAACCTAGAAGCTTCTCCAGAATACATGTGACATTGTCATGTCTTTTTAATGATGCAAGGTGAGAGAAAACACTCACACTTGAGATAACACTGGTTTTGTATCTGCCAATGAGTAAAGGCAGGAAAATCCTATCCCAGTGTGCAGACACAGTTTTAGGGAAATTTAAAAATAATATATGCCAGGTCCACTTGGAGAATGGGGAGAGAAGGAATTTTTTTCCATGCTGATATTTCTGGGTTGCTGGGTTAGGTCTGGCCATAGACAATCCGAGGAAACAACACTGTCAAATCATGTTTATTTGAATTTTCATCAAAAAAAAGGTTTGTGTGCAGTTTCATTAATGGCCTGAGAAATCCTACTCTTCAGCCTTGGCAATGGGAGCTTTCCTGTTCCCTCAAGATTCTTAGGCCTTATTTATCCTCCTGGCCAAAACAATGTCCCAACCCTGATAAAATTCATTTACTTGTGTGTGGTGCCTTACATTCATACACATCATTACTCTACTTGGTCCATAAAACCAATCTTCAAATATCCAAAATCTTGCCATTTCCTACCACCTCCAATGTTGCTACCTGGGCCAAGTCTACATCATTTCTTACTTAGATTATTGCAAGTGTTTCCTAATGAGTTTCCCAACTTCTACCTTTGCCCCTTCAATTCATTCTCAAAACAGAAGCCCTGGTAATCCCTCTTAAAACTAAGATTTTTAACCCTTCTGATCAAAACCTTCTAATTTCTTCCTACTTATGGCATACAAAACCATGCATTGTCTGCCCCTCTTTTCTTGAACTCAACTCCTATTCCTCATCCTCACTTGACCTTCATTCTACAAACATTTACTTCCTTATTGTACCTTGATCTTGCAAGTTATATTCCTTTGTTTTAATTATTTTTAGAAATAATTATCAATTCTCTTCCTCTGTGGGAAGTTCCTCAACCTCTTCCTTAAGTTCCATGATTCACTAGAAAGAATCAACTTAATAGCAAGTTATACAAATGGCTAAGATTTATCACAGTAAAATATACAGAGCAAAAAGCCTCCGGAGTCTAGAGGTGTCCACCAAAACCTTCTGATGTCCTTCCTAAGCCAAGGCCATTTTTCTCTGGCAGCAAACTACAGGAACAAGTGTGAAATATCTCTGCCAAGTAAATCCATTTGAACCTCAGGGCCTGAGGCTTTTATAGGAAATTGATTACATAGGCATAACTTGCTAGCAATCAGCCATGAGAACTGAAACTCAAGACCAAGACAATGAAACCAGGTGCACATCATTAATCTGGATGTTTGTGCAAAGCAATCCTGACACAAAGCTACAATGACACAAAGTATTCCACAGTTTGAGGCTGCTTCTGCTGAACCTGGGTGTGCAAAAGAAGGACCACGCTGCAAACCAAGTCCATCTTTTACAAACCCTGGGCTATGGGCAGGTCAGCAAAATTGCCAAGTTACCCCAAGATTTGCCTCTACTTGTATCTTCCTGTTGGCTGATTTTTACCTTAAACTCAGTCTCTGAAAGAGCCTCTAGTGGTACAAGAGTTGCATGAGGTAAGTTCTCAGTGAGTCACCAGGACTTGATGAGTGGTGTTCACCAGATGAATATAGGTTCAAACTTGGTGCCAGTGCTGGGTCTGAGGCCACTCAGTAAATGTCCCAGGTATACTATGTCTAACTGCCACCTGCATGTCTATGTCTAACTCACACACCTTTGGTGGGTCAGGGACTCAGGGAGTTGTCAGGGTGAGGCCAGCAGAGTCCATCAGGCCCAAATATTATATCATAAAAGGCTAATATGCAAATGGTCCCTACAGGCAGGAGATTGACAGACCAGGAGTTAGAGGTGTGCTGAACACCAGGTGGTGGTGCAGAACAAGGTGGGCATTAGCAACACTGCACTGGCAGTGGGTGGCAGTGGAGGCCCTGCCAGTCTGATGGGCCCCAATGAAAGTGAGACCACAGAGGGATGGTGGAGCAGTGCAGTGCCAAGCCAAGGCAGGTGTGAAGGGAGGCCACAGCAGGCAGCCGGGGGAAGGGAGGCCCTAGCTAGCAGCCAACAGCCTCTAGGGACCCTACCCATGCATGAATTTCATGCACTGGGCCTCTAGTAGACCAAGATTTGGCCATGAGAAGGGAGGGCTCTGCACTGTCTTCATCCTACAGCCATACAGCTCAGTCTGTCCCAAATTCTGCCAGAAACCTGATCTCAATAGTTCAAGACATCTGATAGTTGGGAGAATGGTGTCTGTGGAACTCTCATGAAGGGAAGATGCTAGTCACACTTAGGGGAAGGTTTGGGGTGTGGTCCCCACCCCAGAATCACACAACTCTGTCCACCCTAGATTCTGCCCAAACTTCAACAGGGTGGAACCACCAGGAGTCATGAGGGTGGGGCTGCCAGAAGCCCAGAGTGTGAGATTACCTAATGTCTCATAGGGGAGGAGGTGGGTGTCAGTTAGGTTCACAGGAAAGTGGAGAAATTGCCTCCATTCCTAAATATACAACTCAGTCCTTGACATCTCCTAAGTCTGTCCAGACCGCTACATCTCAGCCAAGGTAGCTGACTTCTCAGTAGGGTGCAAAGCTCTGCTGAGTGGAGCTACAGGGAGTCCAGAGCATGGAACAATAGCTTTCCACCCAAGAAAGATGGCGATACATGTGTGGGAGAGTGACTCAACACAGGTATCCTGTCAGCTGTCCAAGCCACAAATCACATTTTCTCCACTCAAGACTCTAGTCTGCTTCACCTTCTCTTTACAGGAGCCCATGTTGAGAGGCTGCAAATGAGATTTTTAGCATTGGCCCTATAAGATGGCACCTTGTCTCTAATTGATTACCATCTCTCCTTTGCAGACAGAATCAGACAGAATCCTGGCTGATTTCTGCAGCCAGATATTATATGGACACCTCTTCATGGACCTAGTACTCTGGGCTGGGAGTTCAGCATGCGGTGAGACCTCACACTTCTCAAGAGGAACCTTTACAGCTGAGCTATCCCTCAGGAGTACCAGGCACCAACTGTGGGAACAGGGCCAGCCCATTCTGTGTCTCTGCCCTTCCTATCAGTCTCAATGTGGCTTCTTCTGTAAATCTTTGTTTATAAGACTTCTCTTTAACTAATCTTAATATGGTTATTTGGGTTGATTACTCCATATTTTAGTTGTAATTCCAGTTAGGTTCTGGGATGATGTGAGTTTAATATCCACCTACTCCGCCTCCATCTTGGATCTCCTCTGATTCCTCCTAACTTGTTATATTGTTATTGTTATTAATTCTCACCTGAGGATATTTTTCCATTTATTTTTAGAGAGTGAAAGGAAGAGAGGGAAGGAAAAAAAAAAATATATATATATATATATATATATATATATATATATATATATATATATAGAGAGAGAGAGAGAGAGAGAGAGAGAGAGAGAGAGAGAGAGAGAGAGAGACATCTATGTGAGAGAGACATATTGATTGGTTGCCTCCTGCACATGCCCATCAGGGCCAGGGATTGGACCTGAAACCCAGGTATGTGCCCTTGACTGAGAATCAAACCTGCAACCCTTCAGTGTGTGGGCAGATGTTCCAACCACTGAGAATCACTGACCAGGGTTTAACCTATTGTATTTTTTCCTTAGCATTTATCACCTCATAATATACCATATAATTTACACATTCATTATGTCTCCTCTCCCCACAACTATTTCCCTGTCACTGTCTACTGGCTAGAACATAAGCTCCAAGTATACAGGCATATATACCTCCTTTGTTCACTAATTTATTCAAAGAACCTAGAATAGTGTTTGGGAAATAATGGGTGCTCAATAAATACTTATTATTGGTTGAATAAGGTAGATAAAGCATGTCAATGATTATTATCCCCATTTTTCAGATAAGGAAACTGAGGCACAGAGAGGTAAAGTGACTCAGGCAAGTCATTTATTAAGTGCATGTAACCTGAGTCTAAAATAATTCAGTAGAGTGACTTGATAATCTGTGACCACAGAAAGGACAAATCCAAAGTAATATACAAAATTAAATTGGATATAATTTTAATATCTAAGGAAAATAAATTATTCTATAATTACAAAATATCCCAAGATTCTATCAACTTCAAAAGTGTTAAAATTAAATGGAAAAGACATTTATATCTTAGCACACCTACAGTTCAAAAATCTTTAAATTTGGAAGTAAAATACATATAATGATGATAACTCATAAGCATATTACACAAAGACAGGGACTATTCAAATAATTTTACATATATTAACATACTTAATTCTCATAAAAACCTATGAAGTAGTTTCTGCTATTATCTACATTTTACAGATTAAGAAACTGAGGCACAGATTGTTTAAGCTCCTGGTTCTAGAGTCCATGACTAGGCACTAATCAATGTAACATATTTTAAGAAGCATGGACAAAGGACTTAAACATAAAATGGGAAACCATAAAAATATTAGAGAAATCCACAGGCAGCAAAATCTTAGACATATGAAGAAGCAATATCTTCACCAATACAGCTCCTATGGCAATGTAAACTAAAGATAAAATAAACAAATGGGAATACATCAAAATAAAAAGTTTTTGCACAGCAAAAGAAAACATCAACAAAACAAAAAGAAAGCCCACTGCATGAGAAAACATTTGCCAATGTTATCTCTGATAAGGGTTTAATCTCCAATATTTAGAGGGAACTCATACAACTTAACAAAAGGAAGATAAACAACCCAATCATCAAATTGGCAATGGACCTAAATAGATATTTTTTTGAAAGAGGACATAAGGAAAGCCAAGAGACATATGAAAACATGCTCAAGTCACTAATCATCCGAGAGATGCAAATCAAAACGACAATGCAGTACCATCTCACACCTGTCAGAATGGCTACCATCAACAAATCAACAAATGACAAGTGTTGGCAAGGATGCAGAGAAAAAGGAACCCTCGTGCACTACTGGTGGGAATGCAAACTGGTACAGCCACTGTGGAGAACAGTATGGAGTTTTTAAAAAAAAAAAAAACAAAACTGAAAATTGGAAATCCCATTTGACCCAGTGATCCCGCTAAGATTTGGAAAAAACCTAAGTGTGCATCAGCAGATGAGTGGATTAAAAAACTGTGGTACATCTACACAATGGAATAATATACTGCAGTAAAAAAGAAGGAAATCTTACAATTTGCCACAGCATGGATGGAGCTGGAGAGCATTATGCTAAGCTAAATAAGCCAGTCAGAGAAAGATAAATATCATATGATCTCACTCATATCCTAATATTAAAAAACAAAACAAAAAACCTGGGTCTGTCAAATCCACAATGTCCTGGGCTTGACCAACCAGAAGTCAGTCCTGCAGTCAGCTGTGGGTTGTCGTGGTGACCCAGCACTGACTGCTATTGCTACAGGCCTGATGACCCAGCACTGACTGCTGAGGGAATTGTGAATCAGGCCCAGAGAGAGGCCTGAAGAGAGAAGCAGGGTCTGATCCATAGCCTCTGTGGCAGCTGTTGATCAGCACTTGCCTCTCTCTTTTGCCTGGCTAGCAGCCAGTCTCAATTTCTCTCCAGGCCTCCACTGGGGCTGCCAATCAGCCCTGCCTTTCTGATCAGACCCTGTTGATAGGCCCAGAGATGCTGACTGTTATAGAAACCGACCAATCAGAACCAAATCTGGATGAACTATGAGGATCCCATGGCTGCCTAGGAGGAGGAGTTTTTGACTTGGACTGCCATAGAAAATGACCAATCAGAACCAATTCTGGGTGAGCTCTGAGGAGCCAATGGCTGCCTAGGAGGCAGAGTTTTTGACACTAACTGGCATAGAAACTGACCAATCAGAACCAAATTGGCCATTAGAGGAGGACAGTTGTGGGCGAGAATAGGCCAGCAGGGGAGGGTAATTGGGGGTGACCACAGGACTTTGGAATGGTAACTATATTATTTGTGAGTACTAATATTTTAAATGTGTAAAGATTTAGAATAAAGAAAATAAATGCTTGAGTGGATCAAACTATATTATGTTTCTGTACATATTTGATATTTATATACTTGCTATTTTAAGAGAATTGGCCCTTTAGAGTGACAGCTTTGTAACTCCAATTCAAAATGTGGAGCTAAAAAACTAATTAACCTATGATTTTAAGTAGACTTTTACTGCATTCTTTAATACTATTAGAGCATCTAAAAGACCTTTTGGCTCAATATATATAGATACATATAAATACTATATATATATATATATATATATATATATATATATACACACACACACACACACACACACACATATATGTAAATTCAAGTTATTGTAACAATTATTTAATTGTCTAGAGACTTTATTTATCAGACACTTAAAATACTTAAGGAAAATGAACACTATATATTAAATGTATAAATGCAGTTTAAAATATTTGAAGGTATTTAAATTGGTAAATGCACTATTCAGCATTTTAAAGCCCTTAGAAGGATTGTTAAAGTCTATTAGATTTCTAAAGAGAATAATAAGATTTGTATGCAGAACACAAAAGGGAAGAAAAAACTAGGTTTGGGGATTTATAACTTTAATAAATTGAATATAAATATTTAAAACCCAAAGAAAACTTCTAAATGATCTGCTTCAAGAAGACCAATAATTCAATTCCAAAACAACTAGGGTCTCTAAACTGGTTCCAATGTACTCAAGCTGTCCCCATGTTCCCAGAAATCACATATCACAGCTCTAAATTTTCTATGAGATAGAGAAGGAAAACTTTCTTCACTGCCCAAGCTATTTCCTTATAAAATTAAGATGGATGCATTTCTCCTCCCTTCCCACCCCCCCACACAGACACACCAGGAAAACTGGTTATAACCAGTTTTTTTTTCAATCCTAGGCCAGACTGAGCAGATCTATCTTATGGATCAAAGTGGCATTTTTAGAAAAACATCTGGGAAGTTTTGAGAAATTTCAACAAAATCCAAGTATTTTTAAGGCTAACGAGGGAGTATTTGTATTTCTTTCCTCTTCCTTTTCTCAAACCCCAGTTTACACTGCCAATAAATTACCTTCATTATTTAGCCAAATTAAAGATTTTTAAATGCTGTAATACAGCTATTTTTGCCGCCCATTTTTTCTCTGGGGATAAAGTTATTCAAATAGTGACCTTGGCTCTGATAATTTATATCTTCAACAATCAACATTTAGTAACTCAGTATAGATTTGCTCGAATCTTCTAATTGTTTTTAATGCCACAATCCCAGGAGAGTGACATATATCAGATAAATCTACTGCCATTAAAACTCTATGTATCAATCCAATAAAATAATTTTCTTTTAGATGGAATTGAAGGAGAATTTTTTTCTAAGTCTTTTCAAATTGAATCATAAATCTGATGAATAACTGTCTGAAAGCCATGAAGAATATTTCCTATGTAAAGTATATGCCATTTTTCAACCATGAATCTTATAAATCAGAATATCTCATTATCTAATGTATAATAAGGTTGTTTAAATAAGGTTATTTAAATTCAGAAAGATATGGCTATATTGCACATATCATAAGATAAATTTAGTTGTGAATCTATATGTAAGAGTACAGAATTTGGTATTTAATAGAATTTGTAACTCATTTCAAAGCCAAAGTATATGTTTGGTATGAGGTGAAACTCAACAACTGAAGAAAATTGAAATATGTGTCATGGGAAAACCTGAACCTGATATTGAGTGTTTAACTCCTCTTGGAATTTCATATTTTTCATCTAGATAAAAATGATGTAGGGATCTCTAATCTGTCTAACTCCCAAAGTTGTTATGAAATTCACATATTCTCTCTGCCCTTACTAAATTAAGAAAAATATTGCTTTCTCTTCTCTGTAAAATATTGTGCAGCACTGATGAAGTTGTTCACATAAAACCAAAGCTGGATATCCAGCTAAATGAATGAAATGATATACACATCATTAATGTTCCCAATAATAATGTTTGAATCTTTCAGGGACTTATTGGCCCTAATTTAACTTTCTACAATGATTCTGGTTTGAAATATCATTAAGCCCATTATGATGGATGAAATATTCCATTGATTAATCTTCTGTTAGATCACAAAATGACAACATGATGAAAAATAATAGATTACATGCTTGATTCCATTATCACTTTTCTGGATAATAGAAATGAATCTTCTCAGGTTTCAATTTTCTCCATTTTTACCTGACCAGTTTTTTTTAAAAAAAAAAACTATCTTTTCTAATTACTCTCTATATGAGAGGAATCAATAATTGTGGTATAGCCCACAATTTTGCAGGAGTCAAAAAGATTTGTTAGCACACAAAAACTAATTACACGGAGCTTATAAAAGGGTCTAATTCTTCATAAAGGCAAAACTATTATTTCCCCAGTTACTTTCTAATTGCACTCTTTATTATTGTTGACAGATTCAGAGGCTAAAGACTCCATTATGAAGACTGCTTAATGACTGCAACTCTTGTCCCTATTCATAGTTCCTATTATAAAGAATTAGAAAAACTTTCAGATCCTATCTCTAATTCATAAGAAATAGTTGTCTTGATGAACTAGAACTTGAAGTATCTGACTAATGGCCTCTTGGAAATATATTCTCTTAAAATTATTTTCAAGTTACAAACAGGCAATTTTTTCTGTATTTGTAATTACAATCAATGCAATTCTTTTATTTTTATATCTGACTTCTGTCACTGTGATTGAATTACAGGTTGGTTATGACTTTTTGCATATACTGTAAGACATTGTGCTGTTACAGAAAAGAATCAATAAAAATTGGTTTACACTTTATATCCTTACATTATGATCTCTACATGTCTGAAAATTACTATGATTTGGTAAAAGAGCAGTAAGGGGTGCCATACAGAAAGAAGTCTTAGTGTACTATGTGTTGGGGAGGTAGACGAGGTCTTACCTTTTGAGCCTTGTGATTATTTTCTCACCATTTTTACCAGGAATTTTTACTCAGACATTTTAACCTTGATTTCTTCTATTGAGTGAGAAGTTGGGACTAAGTGATTACAAAGGTACCTCCAGATCTATAATTTCATAATTGTATACATTTTTATTTAATTTTATTGAGACAATGTTGGTTAATTACATTATATATATTTCAGTTATACAATAGTATAATCCAACATATGTATAATATATTGAGTGCTCACCATCAAAAGTCTGGTTTCCATCTGTTACCATATATTTAATCTCCTTCACCCATTTTGCCCACCCCTCCCATTCTGTTGTCTGTATTGATGAGTTTGTTTTTGTTTTGTTTGTTAATTTATTTCTTTCGTTTTATATTGTACATGAGTGAAATCATTTGGTTTTGTGTCCTTTTCCATCTGATTTGTTTCACATAGTTGCTGGATGGATTAAACTATATGTTGCCTTCAGAAGACTCAACTCAGCTCCAAAGACAAACATAGGATAGGATCAAAGTGAAGGAGTGGCAGATGATATTCCAAGTAAATGGCATCCAGAGAAAAGTGGGTGTAGCCATACTTATATTAGACAAAATAGACATCAAGATAATAAAGGGAATAAGAGAAAAAGATGGACACTTTATAACGATAAAGGGGACAATCAGTCAAGAAGACAGACTATTTTCATATATATATATATATATATATATATATATATATATATATATATATATATATGTGTGTGTGTGTGTGTGTGTGTGTGTGTGTGTGTGTGTGTATTCAATTTAGGAACAACAAAATATATAACAGTGCTAAAAGAAGAAAGCAACACAATGATAGCAGGAGGTTTTAACAGCCCATTTACACAAAAAAGTCAACAAAGAAATATAGAAAGTCAATAAAGAAATATAGACCTTAAATGACACATTAGACTAGATGGGCATAATAGAGTTTAAATACATAATAAAAACAAAGGTGCTACTGCTACAAGGAGGTGTTCTTTATCCTTTGCATTACAAGTTTCCAGTTTGTGATTTCTCCTCAAAAGAGATCTACCGTATGTCTTGTAGTCAATATTCCTACTTTAATAATTTCTCATTTCCCCCAAAAGTCACCAACAGATATTTATCACACATACTAGAAGGATGCACTTAGATTAATAATAGTAAAAAATAACCACATTGGACTAATTTCCCCATATATATACAGTTTTTTCATCTGTATCTTTCCTAATTATTAATAGTGACATATACAAATCACATCAACAAGTCTTATAGAAGAGAGAATTTATCTTTCTTACCACATGCAATATAAAAAATTGAGAGAGTTATTTAAATAATTCAAGTTTGAACAAAACAGACTCAAAGTTATGTTAAATCTTCTTTCACAAATTAGAAGAATGCTGAAGAGGAGATTCAAATACTTAGGTAGAAATAGTGCCAAAATTCAAACATTTCTCAGGCAGTTCTAGAGTAGTGGAAAGCACAATGGGTAAAGAACCAGAAATCTTTAGTTAAGTCCAAGGTCTGTGTCCTACTAGGTATGCAAAGCTCTTTGCCACATTAAGTTATAATTTATAAAAAGAGGGTGGTAATTATTTCATCCTCACAGACTCACTCTCAAAGATTGTGAGAGCACTATGGACTACAAAAGTGCTATTCAGTATGATTCCAAACCTAAAAAGCTAGACTTTCCTACCCTTAATGCTAAGCAATGTGGTTGAGGGGGAGGACTCTGAACACATTGTAGAAGACCTAGATTTCATGTCCCTCATGGTTCCTCACTCACATTTCCTTAGGTTTCCTGAATATGAAGCCAGAAGTCTGGTTACACTCCCATTCAACTTATCCCTTAACCACTAAGAGAAATCCAGAACCAAATAGCAATAACTGGAAACCCAGCAGGAAGAAACTCATAGAGTGGCTAAAGCAAGTTCTAGGCTATTATATTGAATTTAAAGGTGTACAAATAATATTTAATGGAATAACAAATGTGAATAATTTTTTATATATGTTCAGAGCCTGATCAAACAGGAATTAATCATCTATTATGTTAATTGTACAAAGTGTGGTGCCCCCTTGATATTGCATGTGATAGTGACTGGCTGACATTGCATGTCTTACTTATAATCATGATGCCACCATTTTATATGTGAATATATAAGGTTGTGCTAGTTTACATAATAACCCCCTAAATTATCTATACCATAATCCTGGTGCTTTTTTACAATAACAAAAAAATAAATTCTCCTTTTTGAATACTAAGTAAAATGTTATTTCCCAGGATCTTTAGCATATCTTTCTGGATACATATGTAAATAGACCAACAGTGCAATACAAAAGTTATCAAATGCTAGATCAATCTCTGTACTAATTCTAAAATTAGAAAAACAAATAAAAAATCTGAAGCCTACATAATACTGATTAAAACATTCCTATTTTTTTCATCCTCAAATTCAGGAAAAATACAGTGCTATTTGTTATGAAGTCATATAGACCAAACTAAAGAAGTGTGCCTCATCAGACTCCAGACTATGTGCTGGCAATTTGAGTAAGCTGTGGTGAAGGCATGTGGTATTTAGATTCAGCTGTTTTGAGTAAGAAATTTTTTTGTCTTCTGTTTTAATACAGCAATTTTGATGGCTAGAAAAAAAAATCATTAAACTCACAATTTAAATCTCTAAATGTGTGAAGCAATATCATTCCTTTTCACTTCACATTACCTTCTGGCCACCTCCATCCTAGAGTGTGAATGGAGGATAAGGAGTGAATGCATAACAGATTTATCTGAGATGGGGTGAGGTAGGGTGAATAGAAATGGGACTGGGGTAGACATCATCTGGTAGATGACCTACTTATCATCTTAACAATTTATCAGAATTCAATAATTTCTTGATTGGTCTATTTCTCACATTCTAAGATTCTGACTTTGAAGTTACAATGATTACATGAAGTCACTTTCTAGATATATATGGATGGGCATAATAGATGGACATAGATGTACTATACAGACAGAGTCAATGATATATGATCTGGTTGTCTTAATGGGACTCTTTACTTGAATATGTTATTGAATAGGAATTTTATTGATAACAGCTCATGTAAGGCATTGGGATGGAGGTGGAATAAATGATGAAAGCTATTTGGATCACAATATGATTGCTAATTATCTGCTCCTGAGGGCACAGAAAACTCTAATATTAAATGTTTAACGTTTTTGCCCTGGCCAGTGTGGCTCAGTTGGTTGGGTGTTGTCTCATGCACAGAAAGGTTGCCAGTTCACTTCCCAGTCAACACATGCCCAGGTTGTGGGCTCAATTCCCAGTAGAGGGCCCCAGTGTGGGAGGCAGCTGGTATATGCTTAATTCTCACATTGATGTTTTTCTCTCCCTCTCCCTTCATATCTCTCTCTCTCTCTTTCTCTCTCTCTCTCTCTCTGAAAATCAATTTTAAAAATACTATCTAATAAAAGGGTAATATGCAAATTAACTATCACTACATCACAATGATGGCGGCTCCCATAGCCACAAATTGGCAGTGTTCAGTCCTCTCAGCCCTGCTGGAGCCCCCAGTGCTGGGGGTGGGGGGGAAGGGGAGGGGCAGCCACTGAGAGCTGGCAGCGTGAGCAACCAGGTGGAATGCTTGCTATAAGGCCCAGAGCGGAGCTGGGGGCCCCTGCCTAAGCCATTGCAGAAGCTTGAGCAAGCCTGGAGGGAACTGGTGGAGGGCTTGCCCAAGTCTCAGCCGAGGCTTGAGCAGAGCGGGGGGCCCTGTCCAAGCCTCAGTGGAAGCTTGAGCATGCCCGGAGTGGAGCTGGGGGAGCCCTGGCCAAGCCCCAGCAGAGGCTTTAGCAGGCCAGGAGCAGAGCCAAGGGTCTCTGCCCAAGCCGAGGCAGAGGCTTGAGCAGGAGCCTAGAGTGGAGCCAAGTGGGGGCCCTGCCCATGTCTCAGAAGAGGCTTGAGCAGAGCTCGGAGGCCCTGCCCAAGCCACAGCGGAGACTTGAGCAGAGCCCTGGGGCCCTGCCCAAGCCACAGCAGAGGCTTCAGCAGGCCCGGAGCAGAGCCAGAGGAGCTCTGCCCAAGCCATGGCAGAGGCTTGAGTTGAGCTGGGGGCCCTGCCCAAGCCACAGCAGAGGTTTGAGCAGGGCTGGAGCAGAGCTGGGGGAGGGAGGGCTGCCCAAGCCACATCAGAGGCTACAGCAGGCCCATACAGGGGGGGCAGGGAAGAAACACGTGAGCTGCAGAGGAAACACTTTTTCTGACTGCTCCTTGGCTAAGCTCCCTGTATGCCACTGGCAGTGTTCTTGGTAACTTGGGTAATAAGAATCCAAAAAAGTGATCTAGGGTTTTTCCACTACACTCCTGGAGGAAAAAATGAAGGTCCACTGCTGGAGGGCTAAGAAATGTCATATCCTGCCCTAGCCGGTTTGGCTCAGTAGATAATGCCTCAGCCTGCAGACCACAAGGTCTGGGTTCAATTCTGACCAAGGACATGAACTTAGGTTGCAGGCTCCTCCCTGGCTGGGGCCCAGGTCAGGGCTCATGCAGGAGGCAACCAATCAAAGTGTCCCTTTCATATTGATGTTTCTGTCTTCCCCTCTCCCACACACTCTAACAATCAACAGAAACGTATGCTCAGATAAGGATAAAAAAAGAAAAAAGAAAGAAATGTCATATCCTATGAAAGACACATCTTGAAAATGCCTAAAGAAAGTTGTCATTTTTTCATGGTGAAGGGACTAGAATCCATGTAGAATCCATGTTGATGTAAACACCTTGGCAGCTACGGAGGCCAGCAATGGCAGCAGCAGCAAGGTAATGGGGTGGTGCCTTCCCCTGATCAGCTGGTCACCTCCCACAGAGAGAGACCAGACTGCAACTTAGGCCTGCTCCCTATGTGGGCCTAAGCCATTGGTAGGACATCCCCTGAGGGCTCCCAGACTATGAGAGGGGGCAGGCTGGGCTAAGGGATCCCCCCTCCAGTGCATGGATTTAATGCACTAGGCCTCAAGTATTAAAATAAATAAAATAATCATCTAATATTACTGTAAATTGCAAATCTCAGCCACAAATTGGTTTAAGGGAAATAAAATTTTACTTTTCTGCAACTCAATTTGATTTCTACTTTGAGACTTCCTTCTTCCCAGTAGACAGACATTTAATCTCAGTCAGTTCATGCTTCCACCTCCTTTCACCCCTATTGGATGGATATAAGTTATTTAGGGACCTCTATTTCCCCTCTGCTATACTAGGAGGGATTTCTAGTTTTACAAACGCCCTCCCAACAAACACCCCCCAAAAACACTTTATTTGTGCCAGGAATCTCCTATTCCTCTAAGACTTTTGAATACCAGACCAGTAAGCCTCATTTGTTTCCATTGTCCACCATGTCAAATCCCTTCCCAGAGACAACTGATTCATTCAACAAATATTTACTAAGGTTTCACTATATTCCAAGCACCAAAAGAATTCTTACTCATATAGAGGGGGAGGGGGAACAACAACAGAAAAGATGTAAGAAACTATGTAAAATGATAGTGTTTCAGTTGCAGATGTGTGCTATGAAGAAAAATTAAGCAGGAGAGGATGTAGGAAGGGAGGTAGCCATTTTATAATTTTAGATTAGCTAGAAGATTTCACTATCAGTGTGACATTTTAATAAGAATATGAAGGCAGGAAGGGAGTGTTACCCATGTGAATATCTGGTAGAACTGAATTCCAGGTCCGAGGAAAAACAAAGTAAAATCCCATAACATAGGAACAACAAAGAGGAAAATAGCAGATGAGATCAGAGAGGCTGGAGAGGACTAGGTGGGAAAGGCCATCAACACAGAATGGTCTTGCTCAGCCCTGTCTAACAGAAGCATGTGAATCACATGTGAAAATTATAATTTTTTGGTAGCCACATTTTTCAAAAACGGGGAAAAAAGAAACAGGTGAAATTGATTTTAATCTATTTTACTTTGTTATATTCAAAATATTTCAACATATAAACTATATAAAATTTAATGAACTACTGTACTCTTTTATACTAAAGCTTTAAAATTCAGTATATATTTCATATTTGTGGCACACCTCAATTTGGACTAACCACATTTCAAGTTCCCTTATGGCCATATGTGGCTTCTGATAATAATATTTGACAGTACAATTCTAGCTACTTGAACGAGGGAAAGGGCAAGGAAGGGAAGTATAAGGAAAAATCAATTTATATATCATTAACATCATCCTGTCATACATACTACATTCTATTTCCTACTAGAAGCCCAGTGCACAAAATTTGTGCATGGAGTGGGGGTGGCCCTCAGCCTGGCTTGCACCCTCTCGCAATCTGGGGCCCCTTGGAGGATGTCCGACTGCCAGCTTAGAGGTTAGGGAAAAAAAAAAAAAACCTTGAGAGAGAGAGAGAGAGAGAGAGAGAGAGAGAGAGAGAGAGAGAGAGAGAGAGAGAAAAGGCCATTCCAGCAAGGGTGGGTTCTGAGGAGCTAGGTTTAACTTTCTGTGTGAAGATTCACCAGGCCAGGGAAGAGGGGAGGAAGGATTTAGTGTGTGCGCGCGCGCGCGCGCGTGTGTGTGTGTGTGTGTGTGTGTGTGTGTGTGTGTGTATGTGTGTGTGTGTGGTGTAAGAGAGAGAGGAGAGAGAGAGAGAGAGAGAGAGAGAGAGAGAGAGAGAGAGAGAGAGAGAGATTTTAACCTTAAGATGCATATTAGCAATTCATGTGAAGATGTCAAGAAAGTAATTGGACATACTGTATTTTCCGGTGTATAAGACGACCCCCTAATTTTACAGTTAAAACATAGGTTTAGGCCTATATTCGCTGTATAAGACTACCTCCCACTTCAAAGAAAAGACTTACTTTGCCATCAAGATCTTCGGGTAATTTTTGTGCAATTTTGGTCTTTTGCTCCCAATTTTTGGTTGACTTTTTTTCGTTTCAAAAGTCGTCTTATACGCTGGAAAACACTGGTAAGTCTAGCAAGTAGGAAAGTAGTTCTAGGCTATAGATAAAGATTTGGAAATTATCAGCATGCAGGTGGTATTCTAAGGCATGGAACTAGATAAAGAACAAAGGAATAAGTATACAAGGTGTTCCCCCCAAAAAATGTACACACATTTTAACAGATGATAGCTCAATTTTGAAAATTAAATGTATTTTAATAAACATTGCCTTTATAATTAAAGTTTGTGTATACATTTTTGGGGATGCCCTATAGATTTTTTTAAGAAAAATAAAACTGATTTAGGAGGGAATGTAAAGAATAAAGAGAGTGAGCACGAGCAACTTTATCCCAATAAGTTTTGCTATACAATAGAACAGAAAAATCTCACAGTGAGTGGAAATGAATGTGGAATAAATGTTTTTTGTTTTATTTATAAGAATGGATAAATTACATGTTTTTATGCTCACAAGAATAATCCAGTTGAGAGTGAAAAATCTAATGATAAAAATAAGAAAGGGAAAAAAGCTAGAGTGCTGTCTTTAAATAGACATGAAAAGGGGTAAAATTGCACAAATGGAGGGTTTGGCTTTAGTTAAGAGCTTATCTGGGTCATCCATAGTACCAGAAGAAAGTTGAATATATGGTTAGAGCTATAGAGGTTGGTGGTGGCTGTTTTGCCAGTCCCTTAAGGTTAAATCTCTCTCTCTCTCTCTCTCTCTCTCTCTCTCTCTCTCTCTCTCTCTCTCTCACACACACACACACACACACACACACACACACACACACTAACTCCTTATCCCCTCTTCCCTGGCCTGGTGAAACTTCACACAGAAAGTTAAACCTAGCTCCTCAGAACCCACCCTTGCTGGAATGGCCTTCTCTCTCTCTCATTCTCTCTCTCTCTCTCTCTCTCTCTCTCTCTCTCTCTCATTCTCTCTCTCTCTCTCTCTCTCTCTCTCTCTCTCTCTCTCATTCTCTCTCTCTCTCTCTCTCTCTCTCTCTTTCTCTCTCTCTCTCTCTCTCTCTCTCTCTCTCTCTCTCTCTCTCTCTCGGTTTTTTGGTGTTTTTATTCCAAACCTCTAAGCTGTCAGTCGGACATCCTCCAAGAGGCCCTTCTGGTAATAGGAAAAATGAAAAGCTAAGACTGAAAAAGTAGCAGAGCCCAGTTAACAAGAGTTGTGAATTGAAGATCTTCGAAGAGTTTCAGTGAGGCGTGTGTGACAAGAAAACCCAATACTTGGAGAAGCTTCCTTAGCTATTTGTTGGTTCATGAAGGTTACTCCTAGTCAATATTCTTAGAAAAAACACCAATTAATGTATCCTGAGTGCTTCTTAGTTTCTCAAAATCAAGGCAGTGTACACACCTAAAGAAAACTTAGTACCACATGTGATATCTGAGCCTGCTAATTCTCCACTCAGCAGGATCTGAAATTGCATGTATCCTAGTCCAGTTTACAGTGGAAACTTGGTTCTCAAACTTAATTTGTGCCAGAGGCTGTTCAAGAAACATTTTTTTTTCCAAAAACTGAAACATTTTCCCCATTAGAAATAATATAAATGATCATTTAACAAAAAGAAAATGAAATGTACAGTAAATAAAATAAAATAAAATAAAATAAAATAAAATAAAATAAAATAAAATAAAAGCCCTAGCCAGTTTGTCTCAGTAGATAGAGTGTTAGTCTGCAGACCAAAGGGTCCAGGGTTTGATTTCAGTCAAGGGAATGTACCTCCATTGCAGGCTCATACCCTTACCAAGCCCTGGTCAGGGCTCCTGCAGGAGGCAATGTGTTTCTCTCACATCAATGTTTCTCTCTGTCTTTCCTCTCTCTACACTCTCTCTAAAATTCAATAGAAAAATATTCTCTGTGATGATTTTTAGAAAAATGAAAATTTATGTACACACTAGAATGTACTTTTAATGTTGAGAGCTATTGATGGCAGAATATGGAGGGGAGGGATATTATTGTTTGTGAAGTGGAGTCCCTTCCACAAAAATATCAGGTAGCAGTTCTTCTGGGGTTTTTTTCTCTTTTGTCTCTTTACTCCACTAGAACTTGTTTTTCAGGCTCATCGGGCCACTATCTCACTAAAACCTATCTAATGATGTGTATTTTTGCCTGAAGTGAAACTGTATTGTCATTGAACAAGTTTATCTCAGTTTTTTACTTCTTTGGCAAAGTGATATTTCCCAATAAAATTTTGCATTTCTCCCCATTTCCCAAACATGGCCTTAGCAAAGTAGCAATATCCTCCCTTCCCTTCTCCTCCTCTGAAGAGACCTCCTCAGCTTCTGTCTGTTGCTGGTCCCTCTGAAGGTCTTGGAGTTCCACAGTAGTCATCTCAGTAGTGTGATCATCCACTAACTCCTCCACATCATCATCATCCACCTAGAAGTCCATGGATTTGCCCGGAGACAACTGAATATTTGTTGATAAACAAATCCCTGGGCTTCTATGTGCTTTGAAATTCTGTTGTGAAATTTTCAGCAGCTACTTTGTTAGAACTGATAGCCTCCCATGCCTCACTATATTATGAATGCCACTCTTTACTTTCTTTTTCTTAATCCTCACCCAATGATATTTTTTCATTGATTTTTTTTTTTAGAGAAAGTGGAAGGAAGGGAGGGAAGGAGGGAGAGGGAGAGAGAGGGGAGAGAGAGAGAGAGAGAGAGAGAGAGAGAGAGAGAGAGAACATCAATGTGACAAAACATCAATTGGTTGCCTTCTACATGTGCTCCAACTGAGGCTGCATATCAATCCTGCATCATGAGTACCTGCCCTTGGCCAGGAATTGAACCCACAACCCTTTGATGCATAGGCCAACACTCCAACCACTGAGCAACACTGGTCACTTTAAATTTATCAAACCACCCTCTATTAGGTACTTAAATTAATAACTTCCAGGAGTGTCTTTCAGGAAATCATTATGCAACACTTTTGCTTTTTCACATATCATTGCTTCTGAAATGCTACCCTTGGCTAACTGATTGTCATTTATCCAAATCAACAACAAATTTTCTACCTCTTCAACTACCTGTGATTATTATTTCATAAGCACTTTCACACCTTCAGCAACATTAGCATCTTGATGGCTTCTTTATATTTTAAAATTTTGCTAATCTTCAATTTCAGCATGCCATACTCAGCAGCCATATCAGACACATGAACACCTCTATCATACTTCATAATTTTTTATTTTTCAAGCTCTATCAGTGTTCTAACAACTTTCCTTTTCAGTAACCTTCTTAGGATCCATGGTGACTTACTGTACAATAACAACAACAACAAAACCACAAAAATATTCATAGCACAATTTCGTAAAATGTTAACAACATGAGGTTTAGTGGTAAACTGACTCATACTTAAGCATTATCTCCTTTTTTACCTGAGAGACTTATGACTGATTATACATGTATCAGAAAAAAAGAATAGTCGGGTAGAGAACCAAAATTTTGTTTAACAATGGAGACATTATTTTCTGTGAACAACTTGATCAAGACCAAATTGTTCAAGATGGAAGATAATTAATAACCAAGGTTTGACTGTATAATGGTTTTAACACCAGAACAAATGCATAGTTAATGACTTTTTGGCTCCTCCCAACCCTGTGAGATTTTGATAGCAGGAACACCTGGCATTATGGCAGGTAAATGATGAATTTGAGTCTGTGATTGTGGCTGACACTAGCTATTTTGAATGCCACTGTGCTTTTCTATTACCATCTTTGCGTGTCCATTATACTTTCTCCCTAACTTTTCATCCATGCAAAATCATCTTTAAATGATAAAAAATGCTATACTCAAAATTTGATGGCGGTTAACTTCCCATAAATTGGGTGTTTGTAATAACAATTTTACACTAACATGGAGCTCTTTTAGTACACTGCAATGTCTGATATCCTTTGTGCAACACGTCAGTGATTTTCATACAAATTAATAGTGCATTAACAATAATTGCATTAACAGTACAAATATTGACTATAAATAAAAGGGAAGGATTAATTGGTTGTGAGCATAAATTAATAAGAAATTTATTTAATCAACAGAGACATCTGTTGCATAACCTCTATGAGTTAAATATTTGAAACTTTATGATCTGCATTTTGGTGCCACACCAAATTAGATGTGAAAACTTTGATATTTGGCATCCTTATACTTAGCATGACAATCAGTGCCTCCATCAAATACCATATGTAAGTCCCTAGAGGATGAGAGAGCCATAGATTAAATGAGCCTAGGCACTTCCATGATTGCATGGAGGAAAGCACTCATCTTGCACTATTATTGGAACAAAAATTAAACATGTTGTGTTAACCTCCAGAATGGTGTTTCCAAAAAAAAGTAAAAATGGAACTGCCTTTTGACCCAGCAATCCTACTTTTTTGTATATAGCCCAAGAATCCCAAAACACCAATCAGAAAGAACATATGCACCCCAATATTCATAGCAGCATTATTTATAATAGCCAAAATCTGAAAACAGCCCAAGTGCCTATCAGTAGATGAGTGGATAAAAAAGCCATGGTACATATACATAATGGAATACTATACAGCTGTAAAAAAGAAGGAACTCTTACCCTTTGAAACAGCATGGAATTATGCTAAGTAAAATAAGTCAGTCAGAAAAAGACACATATCACATGATCTCACTTATATGTGGAATCTTAAGAACAAAATAAACTGATGAACAAAGTAGGACCAAAGGCATGGATAAATGGAACAGACTAACAGATCTCAGAAGAGAGGAATGGGTATGTGTGTATAGGGAGAGGGGAAGAGGGAGACAAAAAATCAACCAAAGAATATATGTACATATATGCATAATATACGCACACAGACATTAGTGTAATGAAGGCCTGGGGGGAGTGGGCAGGGGCTGGGTGGAAGGAGAGAAAGGGGTGTATGAACGATTAAAAGAAAAGAAAGCCACATATAAAAGAGCTAACTATCAATTCAAGCAACTTTAATGTCTTGATATGCAGTTCAAATGAGATAGTGAAAAAAGGAAGGTTAGTATATTTTCTTTATCTTAGAATAGCCTGATTTATAGTAATGAATATAATACATACATCTTACTGCAATGTGGAATAATTTTTAGTAATCATGCTCAAATTTGAGGGAGCTCTCCTCTCACAACTCTTCGAAGTTTATTTAGCATTTCTCTATACCCTACTGCATGTTTTCTTCAAATTTGAAACAGGAGCCTCAGTTGAAGTTCAAGGATTGACAATATTCCATGCACTGAAATCCCATAGTACAAGGATGAATCCTATATGAAGAGTCCTATCAGAATAATATCTTAATGAATTATCAAGATAGGTCAATGTCTAGACTTCAATTTTGTAGACTCTAAAATTTGATTTTATCTTTTATTAAAGGCCTGGTGCACAAAATTCATACACTGGTGGAGGCGGGTGTGGTCCTCAGCCCAGCCTGCACCCTCTTGCAGTCCGGGAGGCCTCTGGGAATGTATGACATCCTTAGTGCTGCTATGGAGGTTGGAGAGGCTTCCACCACTGCTGAAGAGCTCGCCAACCACGAGCCTGGCTCAGGGCTTCTGGTTAAGCAGCACTTGCCCTGTGGGAGTCCCTGACCACCAGGGGCCAACTCCTGCATTGAGCGTCTGCCCCCTAGTGGTCAGTGTGTGTCATAGCAACCACACTGTTAGTCAATTTGTATATTAACCTTTATTATATAAGGATTAGCTCACCTTAAATGGAATGGATTCATCTCTCAAGGGTAAATTCACATTAAGGAAATCCACTAACACTAACTTATAAAATCTGAGGCCAGTGTACTAATTTCTAGTGAATAGTATTAACAGTAGGACATAATTTGCAAAGTTTCTATCACTAACAAGCAAAACAGCCTTTGTAAGTACACATTCTTTCATTTGATGTGTTACTATCAGGCTACATTCAAGTCCTGCTGACCTTTAAGTCATTCCATTATGTTACAGTGACTTTGTATTCCTTATCTTCTTTATTCAAAGGCACCACTGATTGAAATGTAGTACTTATTTAATAACAGTCCATGGGGAAAGAAAATAACTGCTTCATGAAATGTACATATTGACTATAAGTGGCATGTAGGCTTTAAGAGTATATTATTTGTACCTCATATTGGATAAAGATTCATTGGTTATATTTACTGAGTACATACTATGCAGGAGATAGTTTACTAGGATTTAAAAAATACAATAAGGATCTATTGTGAGTTATTTTTTTTATATGGGGCAAAAACAGTCTTGTTTCATTCTTCTGTATGTGGCTATCCAATTTTTCCAGCACAATTTATTGAAAGAGGCTTTCTTTATTCCATCCTATGTTTATGGCTCCTATGTTGTAATTATTTGATCTGAAACAAAACAAAAATCATAAAAGAAAACACAGGTACTAAATATATCTATCTTGGTCTTAGAGAGGATTTTATGAATTTGACCCTGAAGAAAAGGAAATTAAATGAAAAATTAAGAGAGATCCAAGATGGCTGCAGACAGGATAGCAGGCTACAAGATAGTGTGTTAGTGAGAGAATGAAAGGAGAGTGTGTGGCTGTGCGGAGAGTGTGTGTATTTGTGAGTGAGGGACAGCTATATTCCAAGGGATTGTTGGGGGCTGGCAAGATGGGTTCCCCTGGCCAGGTAGCCTCTACTGCTGCTGAAATCTCTCCCAGAGCAGCTGGCTCTGCTGCAGAGACTGTACCATCTTGAAAGGGAGAGTGGCTGCGATTGGAAGCCCAGCTTTACCTCCAACTGGGGAGAACTAGGGTACCCTACAACCACAATGCCCAGGGACCAGCTGCCTCAGCTGTGAACCCAGGAACACCGGCACTACAGCCTCTCCAACTGTGGGCACCTAAAAAGTCTGTCGGGGGAGGGGGGGAGACAAAGTGGTGCAAATGCACAGACAACCCCTGCTGATTCTTCCCCCCCCCTCCCCCTGCTCCCCAGTGGTAAAATCCCTACCTTTCTTTTTTTTTTAAATTAAATTATTATCAGTGTACATATACCATTGCCCCCTCCTGCTGATTCTTAACCTTTGTATCATGTGTGACCTCTTTAGGAATCGACTATAAGTATAATCCTTACCTCAAGAAAAATACTACAGGCACATACTTTACATACAATTTTCCAGTGCCCTGGGATTATCTGGATCCAAAGAACCCAAAGTAAAAGAATGTATTAGTCATGCCAGTGCATATTCTTACCCCTGTGAGAATTATTTCTCAGTGTATATTACTGACTGCTCATTCTTGCTTTATAAATTAATATTATGAACTTGGTCATTTTGAATCTAGCTCTGAGAACTGAATCCACTCTCAATGAGCTAACTTAGCATGTTCCTGTGCTTGCAAAATTGACAGATGGCACTGGACAGAGGCCAAATACTGTGAAACCACCTGTTTTAGAGCAACAGTCTTGCCTCCAGCACACATATTTTCCCTTTCATTTGAATTTTAATGAATAAGGAATCAAGGAATCTTATATGCATGATAAAGGGAACTACTAGCAAGAATGTATAGAGCATTGTCATTTGTCAATGACTGACCATGCTGGAGAAAACAAGTTCTTGTCTTCAAGGAACTTACAACTAATAAGGTAGAAAAAAACTAAAGTAGAATCCATCCAGGATAGAGCTTGGAAAACTACAGCCCAAAGACAATATATGAACCAACTCTGCCTATTTTTTTGTAATGAAGTTTTATTGGCATACAGCCATACCCATTTATTTACATGTTGTCTGTGACTGCTTTTGTATAATACTACAAAGGCAGGTATGAGTAACTGTGACAGAAGACTATATGGCCTGCAAAACCTTAAACATTCACTATCTGGTCCTTTACAAAAAAAAAAAAAAAAGTTGCTAATCTTGGCTCTAGAGCCATGCTTCTCAAATTTACATGTGCCTCTTTATCACTTGAGGATCTTGTTGAAATGCAGATTCTAATTCAGTAAGTCTGAGATGGCACCAAGGACTCTACCTTTCCAACAAGCTCTCAGGTGATGCCATTGCTGCTGATCCAAGGACTACTCCTTGGGTAGTGAGGGTCTAGAACTCTGAACTATTGGGTTATTCACTGGGTGAATTTCTTCAAAATAGGAAAGAGGTCTGTGTTCAGATGTTAAGATAGTGATAGAATGTTGTACACAGGCATATGTTCTGGCATTTAATGGTTCTACCAAGTCTTCCATTATACACACAAATATCAAATTTAATAGTCTTGATGGGTTACTCAGCCACTAAGATAAAGAGAAATATTAAGAATCATTCACTAGGTTCAGCTAGCTAGAGTACAGAAATCTAAGACCACACTATTTCCCACATCCATGTATTATCCAAAGCACAGCACGTTTTTAAAAACTACAAATTAAGTGTCATTGACACACTTCCAGACTTAGGAAAAAGAAACCAATATGACATCCTGGGTACAAGACTACAATACCAGCATGAATGAATGATACTACAGGACTTGACTTTTATTTATTGATGTGTGGGAAGAAACTATAGCTGCTAATCAGTTTCTACTTTGGAGTAAGTAAAGATGGAGATGAATTCTGGGAATCTAATTCAGTATGCATAGAACTTTAGAGATCAATTCTAGAAATCAGGCTGGCCTACTTCTGAAAGAACGCATGGATTTCATGGTAGGAATCTCAGGAGCCTTTCTGTGCTCAAGTAGTAAAGAGTGAGCATGAAAGGTCAAGACAAGCCACAGAAATTTCTTCTTGCCCCAAAGAGAACTAGTAGGGGATATATAGAATATATATAGAATAAATCAGAATCACTCAGGGAAGGATCTGGGTGCATCTTCCCAAGAAGAACTTGAAGGTGTGCTTCCAGACTGGAGATATGGAAAAGAGCACTGAAACCAGTGATTCAGGGCACAGTTAGGACAGGGATACTACCTTTAAATTATAGGAATGATCTAGAGGTAAGTTAAGAACCATATCAATTAAAATTTTGACCCTGAGTGACAAAAAGAAGCAAGAAAATCATCTAGAATTCAGACTCAGCTACACAGTACTTAGGAAGCCTGGGGAAATACCACCCATATCCAGAATACTTCTTCGTGAAAATTTCCATCCCAGGATCTGGATGGAAAACAGAGCTAGAAGACTTAGGGACAAACTAAGGATTTGCCGGAAGACAAACTAAGGATGTAGAAGCATATAAAAAGCCACAATCGCCAGGACCGGTTTAGCTCAGTGGATAAAGCGTCGGCCTGCGGACTGAAAGGTCCCGGGTTCGATTCCGGTCAAGGGCATGTACCTTGGTTGCAGGCACATCCCCAGTGGGGGGTGTGCAAGAGGCAGCTGATCGATGATTCTCTCTCATCGATGTTTCTAACTCTCTGTCCCTCTCAATTCCTCTCTGTGTAAAATCAATAAAATATATTTTAAAAAAATAAAAATAAATAAAAAGCCACAATCTCTACTTAGTGATAAGGGCACCAGGAACTCACCTTGGTCATATCTCAAATAAACAAAGGAGGGATAAGCAGAGATAGACAATATGCCCTTCCCCCTTCCCCTCTCCCCCCCCCCCCCCACACACACACACCACACAAAACACTGAATATGAGTCCTATAGAGTTCTTTTAAGAAATAAGATTCTGAGGGAGGAATGTAGGGTGGTTCTCAGGTCAATACTGGAGGACACTTGAGTGTACTTGACCCTCTGGCTGAGGCCCAGGAAAATAGAACCTAGGGGACAGGAAAACATGCTGAGTACTGAGCAATAGCCAGCAAGAAGAACCTACCCCAATACTTCAGTCTGGGTTACAACCCATTTAAGCAATCCACCACTTTAATTATCCTCAACTTCATGGTTGCTATGGGAGACAAAACTAGCTAATCACCATATTCCCTACTTAAGTCACATCTCACCTCCCCATTTCTGTACTTAGGTGGTAGTATTCATTGCTTCCTTTATGTGCTGTGTGCTGGGAACTGGAGCATACATTTGACACTCTAGGGATTGACTAGAGAATACTAGTGCATCCAAGTCTGGGTAACAAGGGAATAGCATCCTTATTATACAATTCTTACAGTGATCCAGCATGATATAGTAGAAAGCACACAGATTCTTGCAACTGTGTTGTCCATTCATTATGTTAGCTACTATCCACGTGGAGCTATTTACATTTAAATTGATTCAATAAAAAATTCAAATGTAGTTTTTCAGTTGCACTAGCAACATTTCTACTATTTTATAGTCACATGTGGTTTATGAGTAGCACATGGAACAGTGCAGATATAGAATATTTCCATCAAGGCAAAAAGTTCTATTGGACAATGCTGCTCTATAATCTCAAATACTGGCCCTGCCATTTCCCAATTGTATATCTTTGGGAAAATTATTTTATCTCGCCGAGCATCAATTTCTTTGTTTGTGAAGTGGGATACTAAAAGAGTCTACCTCACAGATAAGGATCCAGGAGGTCATGAGGGTAAAGTACTCAGAATAATTTCTTATATCCTATATAATAAAACCCTAATATGCTAAGTGTCCAACCGTTTGTTCGACCATTCAACCAGTTGCTCAGATGCACACTGACCACCAGGGAGCAGACATTCTCACCGGTAGGTTATCTTGCTGCTGGGGTCCGGCCAATTGGGACTGGGTGAGATGAGCTGGACATGCTCTGGAGCCCTCCCACAGTCCCTTGAGAGCTGGCCAACCTCCCACAATCCCTCCCCAGCTGGCTGGCCCCAATCAGCCCAATTGGTACTGGTCAAGACTGGCCAGACATGCCATAGAGCCCTCCCACAGTCCCTCCCCCGATCCTCGTGCACTAGTGGGGTCCCTTGGCCTGTCTTTTGCCCTCTAGCAATCAGGGAGCCTCGAGGGTTGTCGGAGAGCTGGTTTCAGCCCAATCCCCTTAGGCCAGGCCAAGGGACCCCACCGGTGCATGAATCCATGCACTTTATAATACTTTCTTCTTTGCTTAATTGCCTTCAACCCCATATACTAACTCCTAATTGCCTTCAACCTCAATACTAATCCCTTCTAGTATTATAATAATTAGTCAACTCTCCAAGAGATACCATCAGTCTTATTCACTGGCATGCTCTCCAGATTCTTATATGAGGCACACACTTGAAAAATGTTTACAGGATGCCCTGTGAGACAAAACAGTTGGGGTGACTGAATGAAAAAAGGTGAAGGGATTATGCAAAAAAATTTTTATATGTAGATAAATATAGACATAGACATAGACATATATCACAAATATACAGAGTGGTGATAGCCACAGGAAATCAGGGTCAATAAATTTAATTTTTAAAAATGAAATAGAACCATTTAAACTTTACCCAAGCAGAACAAAGTGCCTTGGATACTTCCTGTTTTTCAGAGAAAGAATCGTGGAGGCTTTCTAGTTAGCTGTCTTTCACTTTGAGAAGTGCCAGATTATTCCAATTTCATAAGAATGAGCTTTTAAAACCATGAGCAAAGCAGAAAATCAGCCAAGTTTAAGATAAGCTCTGGAATTCTTAAGTAACAGTTAAATTACCTCATACAAAAACTAGCCAAGGAAGGATGTGACCTCCAGGGAATGCTGAGCATAGAAGCATTTGTATTCAGGTACTGACATTTTCCCAAATGTTTTTAATTATTATTATTCCCAGTACACTTGCAAAAGAAAGTCTCAAGCAATATGGTTGCATCATTTGAAGCTGGAGTCCATATGGTTGGTCACATTTTATATTTGGTTCAGTCTGTCCCAATCCTAACCCTAAACCTACATTCAGATTATAATACCCACCCATCCCCTCTTCCCACATCTCTCTTCAACTACAGCCCCATTTATCTTCTTCCCTTAACAACAGAACCTTTTTTCTTCAATCCACTCAAATTGGCTTCTCCATTGAAACTGTTCCCAGGCAATGATTTCTTCCACACTGCCAAGTCCAATGCCAGTTTCTGATTCTCAGTTTACTTGATCCTTCATCAGCTGTCAACAAAATTGGCCACATCTTTCTTTTTGAAACTCTTTTTGTGCCTTCCTCAGCCAGAGCTCCTGGTTTTCCTCCCACCTCCCTGGTCTTTCCTCCTCTGTCACTCTTGCTCATCTCCATTCTTCACATGCCAGCCCATCTGAATCTCAAATTATGTTATTCCCTTGCTTGAAGCATTCAAGACTTCCTACTGCACTTACAATACATTTCTTACCTACGCCAGGAGAGCCCTCAGTGATTTGAGCCCTAACTCCCTCCCCAATTCCTTATAATACTCTCTTCTTTGCCTAATTGCCTTCAACCTCATTGACTTTCCTTTTGATCCACTTGTGCCAAAATCATTCCCACCTCATGACCTTTGCCCTAGCTTTACCCTCTGCATAGACTGCTCTTTCCCCTGATCCACACATGGTAGGCTGCATCTTTCCATTCAGATCTCAGCTCAAATGTTCCTTCCCCTGAAGCCAAAAATATGACCTGATCTGACAATAGGTTATTTATAGTATCTATTTAAAATGTGAATGTTCATACATTTCACTGAAGAAGTATTAATGTATTTTATTACAGGATGTTGTCCCTAACTTTGTTGAATATGTCACATAATATATGACATATTACCTTTCTAATGAAAAATTTTGAATCCTTATTCATATCCTGTCTCAGAAGTTTTAGTTAAAGGTTTACAGACCTGCATAATTCCTGATTCTACACATGAAGAAATTCAAGTTCCAGAAAAGGGAAATGAGTTGTCTGAGGTATCATATCTAGGTTGAAATTGGATTTCTTATTTCCTATATTAATGCTATTTCAACTCTATTGTGTATACTAATACATAGATACAGGCACTTACCTGGGGTCTTACAAGAGAAATTTACCTTGCATCACTTCACAAACAGAAAGAAAGCCAAACAAGGCCAACTCTCTTAATCTCCACAGTTGTAGTTTGGAGAAGGGAGAAGACGGGATAGCAGAGTTTAGAAAAAATACCGTTTCTCTCTCTTTATCCCATCAACCTCCACATTGGCAGGGGCAGGTCATTGGCAGGGATTTGCAAAATTTAAAAATTATGTATATAGGAATATGGAGGGGCAGTGCTAACCACTGTGCTTTGATGATAGGGCAGTATCAATTTTGCAACAGTATTAAATCTTGGCTGAATTTTAGCACCAGCACAAGATAGAGTCATCCTTTCCTAGATTACTGTCTCTCTGTATCAGTTGCTCACTAAGTTGAAGACCCTGGGCTTTCCTCTCCTTATCCCACTGTTTTCCTCTTATAAATTGAAGTTCAGACATCATCCTTATGAAGATTCCATACCTGGACCTACTATGCTTAGTCCAAGAAAGAGAACCATGGGTCTACAACTGTCGGGAGTGGAGTAGGTTGGAACCATGGAGAGCAAAAATAGTATTTCTAGGAATGGTCATAATTCAGATGCTTCTGAGCAGAGAAATCATGCAAAGGTACAAAATAGAGTATATGATTTTGTCCTGAGTTAGAATGAACAGCATAATAAATCAAGGCATCCTACTGATGATAATAATAATGACAGTTACTGTTGATTGAGCAACCTAGTTGGTATATGTTGGGTTCTATGGAAAACATAGCTACTTTGTATTTTATCAGGAAAACATAGCTACTTTGTTTATCAGAAAAACATAGCTACTTTGTATTTTAAATGGAAAGGCTAAATACAGTGAATTAGAAGTTTGTAATCTCTAGAGGGGTTAGGGTGGTGAAAGTCAAGAAGGTCACTTTCCTGAAATCCAAAAGTGCAGAGATCTCAAGAAACCACTGTGATTATCTTGGTTGATACAGCACTTCAGTCTAGGAGTCTTAGAAGGAAATCAAAAAAACAAGGAAAGCTGATGCAGATGATCCAGCTTCTCTTTTGCTTTCAAAATTCACACAAGTCCCTCCAATTGTAAGGTTAAAACCCAGACTCATGATGAAAAGGGAGTCTATGAAATGTTGCTCTAGGTTTAAACCCTGTAAACCAGAGAAATTTTGGAGGGGGATAAGGATGATACTGGGTTTACAACAGCAATCCATCTGACGTATTTAAAAAGGCATCTTGATCCCTATTTACAGATAAGGAAATAGTACATTTTAAAGATCACAGAACTTGAAAGCAATAGAGTTAATACCATGCATTTTCTGCTTTGTCAAGCTGCCTTTTGCAAAGAGAAAACTAGTTAATGAGTCATGTTTACTAAGAAAGAACTGGTTTTCAGAGGCTATGGAGACTTCATACTGAAACAAATATAGTCCATGCTCTCAAGGATCTTAGAGTCGTGTGGAGGAAGAACATCTAAATAGAAGCATGGCAGAGTAGGATGCAAGTTTAAAGAATTAACAGATTGTCTGTAATGTATGAGTTTTCCTAAATTAAGCCAAACATAGGGTAATCAATCTCCCAGTTGCCCAGATACTCCTGTTACATGCCTATTTTCCCAGAATCCCATTTATTTTAGCATTTGTCCTGGTGATTTTTTTAAATGAAGCATTATTATTAATGGTTTCACTAAAATAAGCTGAAATGTGTTTAGTACGCTGTTTTTGTGGATCCAGCTTCTGCCATGATTTCTTCTAGAAGTCTGTAAGAAGCATGTGCAGTACACAGTGTTCACTTTAATGCACTGTTAAATTTTAAAGATAACCAAATAAAAAGATGATGATTGCTGCTGATCTATGATGAACGCTTTCCTTTCAAGGTAATACTGGAGCACAATCACTGCGGAAATAAAAATGTTCTGTGACATAAGATGCTAGCAATAGCTACCCCCCTCTGGCTCACTTAAAATAGGGGAATCATATGTCTTTCTTGACCTTGCCAGACACTTGATGTACCAGCTAGTTGTACTGTGGCCCAGACCTTGACCAGCAAGTTACTCAAGGAAAGATATTTAGGTGTGTATATATAGGGAACAGAGACAGCAGCCTTGCCATGGAGTATATGGAAAGTAGTCTGACCACTCTTGCACAGTGGATCTGTTATTTACTGTATGGGGTAAGTGTATAATACTTTTTTTTCATTTTGCAAGAGCTATTTTGGACTGCAATAAACTAAAAATATCAATGTGCACATTTAATAAAAAATTAGTATCAAATTTCCATTTCTCAAGAAAATTGATGATGAATGGGAAACACAAAATTCTTGCTAGCATAGAAAATTCACTGTGCCAATATGACAATTAAAAGACACAAGTAAGCTGAAAATGTATCAACACCTTCTTCAAAAGTTAGTAGGTATTTTAAGAAGTATCTGTCCAAAGAAAATGTGCAACTGCAGAAGGTAGTCTTAGATATCACTCTGTGAAATCTGATTTTCATTTAGATCAAATGACGGCTCTGAATTAATTTATTTTCCATCCCAAATTTCCTAATACTTTGTGGAAAAGTAAAGCTATAGCTATTAATGTTTTGGTTCCATGAGCAGAAAAACTTTCTGAAGAATTAAAGGGTGCTAGTAGCTGAAACCGGTTTGGTTCAGTGGATAGAGCGTTGGCCTGTGGACTAAGGGTCCCAGGTTTGATTCCAGTCAAGGGCATGTACCTTGGTTGTGGGAACATTCCCAGTAGGGGGTGTGCAGGAGACAGTTGATTGATGTTTCTAACTCTCTATCCCTCTCCCATCCTCTCTGTAAAAAATCTGTAAATTATATTTTTTTAAAAAGGTGCTAGTAGCATCTGGGTCATCAGATACTTCAAATAGAATATTCAAGTAATTATTTGATTTCCTTCACCCAATTCATGGAATAAAAGTAAAGTTATGGACATTAATTTTTAAGAAACATCTGACTATGTTGTGAATTTGATTTTAAGTTCAATTAGAAGCTTCAAAATTGAAGATAAAATATGTTTTGTGTGGAAATACAAATACAAAACATTGGTGAGGCTATAAAAGCATTGTTTTTACTATTAACAATTTAAGAAGAAACCTATAGCGTAGAAATGTACTTTGACTTATTTGTGGTGCATAAACAACTTTGGTGTCTCCCTATTGAAATAGAAACTTTATTTGTGATCAGGTAAGCATGCAGACGGTTTAGGGGGGATCAGGCAGGCATGCAAGTGAGCAGCTAGGAGCCAGCAGTCCCAGATTGTGAGAGGTAGTCAAACATCTCCCGGGGTGTCCCAGATTGGAGAGAGTGCAGGTTGGGCTGAGGGACCCACCACCCATGCACAAATTTTTTGTATTGGGCCTCTAGTCTAATGACAATGAGTATAATAATATTTCATAATCTAGGCTAGTTGTCTAGTTAGAGCTTCTGATAATCACAGATGAGAGTTCCCTTAAAGAGAAGAGCTGATAGTATAGTGGACCTCGCAAAAAGAGAAGGGACATCTTGTTTTTTTGAGACACAAGGGAAAGAAGAAAGAGACAAAGAAGTATTGTGGTAGAGTGGGCACTTTTATTTTTTAAAAATATATTTTATTGATTTTTTACAGAGAGGAAGGGAGAGGAATAGAGAGCCAGAAACATCTATGAGAGAGAAACATCAACCAGCTGCCTCCTGCACACCCCCCACCGGGGATGTGCCCTCAACCAATGTACATACTCTTGACCGGAATCGAACCTGGGACCCTTGAGTCCGCAAGCTGACGCTCTATCCACTGAGCCAAACTGGTTTCGGCTAGAGTGGGCACTTTTAGAGACAAATATTGTAAACTGTAAGCTTGAAAAAAAAAAAAAGTTGAGAGAACACTTGACAGAGGACCTCAAGCCAACTCATGTGATGACAGTAGAGAAGGAAAGTGTACATTGGAGATTTGAAATATATGGAAAATAATTAGAACAGTTGCTGTGTGCATTCTAAGAGAGTGGAAGTCAGATTATCAAGGTTGACAATTTCAAGTCAACAAATATTAATTGAGCATTTATTATACTTTAGGCACTCTTAAAGACACTAGGTGACAAAGACAGACAAGCCAGATCTTATCTCCTTTCTAACAAGAAATAGTATCATCCTAATTTGTTTTGCATGACAACACACACACTGCAAGTTTTCCTCCTTCTTCTTTATCTTCCTCAAACCCCTTTTCTTTTGTGTTCCCTTAAAATTTAAGACTGAAATGTTGGTAGGTACTAGATTTCCCTCCTAGGTCACCTTCTCTTCTTACTTAACACATTATCTTTCAGTGATCATCCCCTCGTGGAATTATAAGCCTGAATGGTGAGATAGGCAAATAAACAAGCAGTTAAAATACAAAGCAGTAAGGGATATGATAGATGAAGTACCAGTTGCTAAGAAAATATATGAAAGAGCCACATAATCCAGACTATGTACTGCTTCAAGTAAAAGAGCATTGTTGTTAGCTGCAAAATCTCTACCATCACCCCTCTCTTGCCAGACTCATATAATGAAGGGGGACAATACTTAAAATAAAAACTAACTATGGCTATTACCCTTGTAGGAGGTTTCATTCATATCAATGGTGAAAAAAGTCTTATACTTATGATAAGTAGAGGAGGGGAACAGGGAGGGTGAGGAAGAACCCTGAAGATATATACCACAGTGAGCAGAGCACATTATGAATCTCTGGATATGCAAACATTATTTGAAAAAAAAAACCTAAACTCTTTCTTACTTAATGCAATGGATAGTTTTGTTTTGCTTTTGTTTGTTTCTTTTTCTAGGAGGCACCGAAAGAGGGAAAGTAGAAAGGGCAAAATAATTCAGGAGGAGGCTGCAGTCCAGGTTGGCCAGGAGCTTCTTAAGAACAAGATGACAGTTATTTATTTTTCAACTGTATTACCTTGCAGCCACCCAAAACCCTTCCGTCTCCAGAAATCATGAGTCAAACCTTCTGCATACGCAATGGCATTGTGTGGTTGGGTTTTTGGTTTTGGTTTTGTGAAAATTAAGGGAAAGTGGCTTAGTTTAACAGCTGGGGAAAAGTGGCACAGAACCAGGAGAGGAAGATGATCCATCAACTGACTAATTCAGCAAAGGCCAAAATTGAAGTCTATAGGCAATGAGGAAAAACATTAATCACACTCTCAAGAATCTGTAGAGACTTTTGTGTAGAGCTCTCATTGCACATGGGATGGGGTTTGGATCCTTTCCATTTAAATTTCAAAGGCCAGTTTATCTCAGCAGGCTATGATTATGCACAAATCTATCTGACTGCAGGATACCCTTAAGTAGATTCTGCCTGTGGGACATCAGCTGCAGCATGGACACAACTGACCTCATGCTCTCATTCCTCTCCTCACATCCACATATACCAGCAGCCAGCTCCATCTGAAATTTTCTGTTTTGCAGTAAATGGCAGGTACCACCATTTACCCAGTTGCCCACATCACTTTTCCTTATCCCTCTACCCCTACATCCAATCAATCACTAAGGCTTACTGTTTTTGCCTCCTAAATCTACCACATTCTGGCTTCATCCTCTCAGTACCTTGGTTCCAGCCCCAAGAGTCTCCATCCACGGTATTACTGATATCATGTGGCTTCCATTATCATCCTCGCATAGCCCTTCTCCATGAAACAGCCAAGTGATTATTACAAAACACATCATGAGACCCTCCTGCATAAAACCTTTCAATGGTCACTCATTGCCCTTAAAATAAAGTCCAACTTCCTTGGGTTCTTTGTGATCTGGTGTTATTGGCCTCTCTACCTTTACCATCATTCCCTCTTTCATTTGAACTTTCTACTGCAGTTGCACAGAATTACTTTCTGTTCCAGTACTTCTCATGGTCTTCCTTTAACCTCTTCAATTTTGAACAAGCTATTTCCTCTTTCCAAAGATTGCTACCCACTCAGTCCACTCCTTCACTAAGCTAACTCCAAATCAACTTACAGGTTTCAGCCTAGATGTCACTTCTTACAGGAAGGCTTCCCAATCATCCCTTTTAACTAATCTGGATTATGTGGCTCTCCTATATGTTTTCTTAAAAATTTAGGTCACCTAAAATATTACTTACCACTCTCAACTTTAATTGCTTGTTCATTTGCCTATCTATTTATACCAGTTTTTAAGGTCCATGAGGGGTGGGATCATGTCTGTCCATCTATATCCCTACCATCAAATATAAAGCCTTATTTATAAAAGCCAGTAAAGCAGAGAAGATTGCCCAGTAAGATGGCGACCAGCAGGAAGGTAAGGAGGGAAAGAGTGTGAGAGAGTGAGAGAGGATTGTGTGGATGTGTGTGTATGAGCAGGAGACAGATCCTGCAGGTATTCCAAAGGGCTGCAAAATGGGAGCCCCATTCCCAACGTGGACACACCAGGGCAGCCAGCTTGGGCACAGAGACCATGCCATCTTGAGAAACAGAGCTGCTTGAGACTAGGATCCTGGCCTCAGTACCACCACCACCCACTCTGGTATCAGATGCAAACCAAGATCCTGCAGCAACTGTGGACAGAGACCTGCAACCACAGATGCAGAACCACAGACATCAAGAATCCAGACATCCCAGAGGCAGATTTCTGTGAGTCACAGAGCCTATTCCCCTCCCCAGAGGCTCAGGGGTAGCACCATAGAAACTGATAGACCTGCCTATCACACTGGCCTCAGCTCCATTACAGAAATTTGAGCCTGGGAGCACACAGACACTTGGAATCTGTTCCCTGCAACATAATTGGGCAAACAAACCCCAAGCAGGGCTGCAGTACCACCTGCTTCAATTCTGGGCAAGCGCACACAGAAGTCTGTTTTCTACAGCACAGGAGCAGACCACCTGCTGACATAGTGATACTGTGAAAAGTAGTCCCACAAGCTGACCAGGACTCCAATACTCCAGGAGGGAGGCAGCACTAAGCACCAGTGATTGACTCTGTTTCTTATTGTGTGTGCCTAGGATCCCTTATTCCCAGTGCATTTACACTAAGAGCCACTGACTCCAATTCTAGGTGCATGTGTACACAAGGGACCCTGATTCTCAGAGCAAGGCCGGATGAAGCAACAGAGACTCTAATACTTGATTCTTGGTCCAAGCATAGGGGAACTCTGACTCCTGGCACACGCTAGGTGGCTCTCATTTTCAGCACATGGCAGCAGGGTCTCTGTTTCAGCTTGGTGCAGGTGGGGAATCCTGATTCTAGGTGTGCACATGAGGCCACACTGAGCATTGTTAACGCTGACTCTGGGTGAGCCTGGTTCCCACCAACCCATGGCAGCCACACATCATAGTGTCGGAGTTCTTTAGTGACACTCGGATGGTGTGAAACTCCCACTGCACATAGCCTGGGCCCATGAAACTCGACATTTAAACCTTCTGGTGATAGTCAGAATGGGGAGACGACACAATCCCCAGAGGAAAGAAAATGAGACGTCACCCAAAAGAAAATTAGTGAAATTGAAGCATGGAACATGACAGAAAAAGAATTCAGAGTAATGGTTGTGCAATTCATTCACTGGATTGATGAGAAAATCAACAACCTATACAAGAATCATGAAGAAAAGAAAAGTCATATAGATACAATAAAAAACACCATGGAAGGTTCAACAGTAGACTAGAAGAAGCAGAGGACCGAATTAGTGAGCTACCAGATAAGGTAGAGAAACAAGCTCAATCTGAGCAGCAACTAGAGAAAAACATTAAAAAGCAGGAGGAGAGCCTAAGGGAGCTTTGGGACAACAAGAAATGAACCAACATATGTATAGTAGGGCTGCCAGAAGGACAAGACAAGTAGCAAGAACTAGAAAATCTATTTGAAGAAATGATGACAGAAAAGTTCCCAGATATGGGGGGAGTTACAAAAGTACAGAGAGTCCCAACAAGAGGAATCCCAAAAGACCCACACCAAGACACATCATAATTACAATGGCAAATGTTCACAACAAAGAGAATCTTAAAGGCTACAAGAGAGAGACAGAGAGTTACCTACAAAGGATCACCCATCAGATTATCAGATGATTTCTGAAAAGAAACACATCAAGGTAGAAGGGAATGGAATAAGGTATACAAAGTGTTGGAAAACAAAGGACTGAATCCAAGAATTCTCTATCTAGCAAGACTATCAATCAAAATTGAAGGGGAAATCTTGAGCTTTGCAGACCAAAAAAGGCTAAGGGAGTTTATCATTACCAAGCCAGCAATGCAAGAAATGCTAAATGGAATGCTATAAAAAGAAGAAATAAGAAGGCAGGAAGAAACACAGGCACAAAAATAGAAATGACTACAAGTAAGTACCTTTCAATAATAACTATAAATGTAAACAGACTAAATGCTCCAATCAAAAGACATCAAGTGTCTGAATGGAAAAAAAAAATGACCCAAAATATATGCTGTATACAAGAGACCCACCTCAGAACAAGGGACTCACATAGACCAAAAGTGAAAGGATGGAAAAATATATTTCAGG
This sequence comes from Pipistrellus hanaki, assembly GCF_964339955.1. NCBI lineage: Eukaryota > Metazoa > Chordata > Mammalia > Chiroptera > Vespertilionidae > Pipistrellus > Pipistrellus hanaki. The sequence continues at coordinate 14,947,643 of NC_140524.1, read as the reverse complement.
CAAAAGAAAATGAAAAAAAGCTGGGGTAGCAATACTTATATATGACAAAATAAACCTCAAAGTGAATGCCATAACAAGAGATAAGGAAGGCTACTTCATAATTCCAAAGGGATTAATACAATAAGAGGATATAACCCTAATAAACATATATGCACCCTATGCAGGAGCACCCAAATACATTAAAAAAAAAAACAACAACTTCTGGAATATATCAAGGGAGAGATGGACAACAATACAATCATATATAGTAGGGGATTTGAATACACCACTGACATAACTGGATAAATCCTCTAGACAAAAAAATCAGCAAAGAAACATCAATCCTAAATGACTCACTAGATCACATGGACTTAATTGACACCTTCAGAACATTCCACGCCACAGCCACAGACTATACGTTTTTCTCAAGTGCACCTGGGACATTTAAAAAAAAATAGACCACATGTTGGGTCACAAAAAAAGTCTCCCCAAATTCCAGAAAATGGAAATCATACCAAGCATCTTCTCAGACCACAATGGCATAATATTAGAAATAAACTACAATAAAAACAATCCAAAAACCTTAAACACTTGGAAGATGAATAGCATGCTATTAAATAATGATTGGGTTACCAATGAGATCAAAGAAGAAATTAAAAACATGCTGTAAACTAATAATAATAAAAACACAACAATCCAAAATCTATGGGACACAATGAAAGCAATCCTGAGAGGGAAGTTTATAGCTCTACAAGCCTACCTCAAAAAACAAGAAAGCATGGTAGTAAATCATCTAACTCTATAAAGAATTAGAAAGTGAGCAACAAGAAAATCCTGGAGTGAGCAGAAGGAAGAGATAATAAAGATCAGAGCAGATTACATAGAGACAAAAAAAAATACAAAAGATCAATGAAACCAAGAGCTGGTTCTTTGAAAGGATAAACAAGATTGATGAACCTCTAGCCAGGCTCACCAAGCACCAAAGAGAGAGGACCCAAATAAACAAAATCAGAAATGAAAGAGGCTAAATAACAACAGACCCCACAGAAATACAAAGGATTGTTAAAAATACTATGAACAGCTCTACTCCAACAAACTAAACAACCTAGAGGAAATGAACGTATTCCTAGAAAAATACAATCATCCAAAGCTCAATCGGGAAGATTCTAAAAATCTAATAGGCCAATAACTATGGAAGAAATTTAAGCAGTCATCATAAAGCTCCCAGCAAACAAAAGCCTGGGGACAGACGGCTTTACATGGGAGTTATACCAAACATTCAAGAAAGAAATAAAACCTATCCTCCTCAGACTATTCCAAAAAATTCAAGAGGAAGGAACATTTCCAAGCTTATTTTATGAAGCCAGCATTACCCTAATAATAAAACCAGAGAAAGACAACACAATGAAAGAAAATTATAGCCCAATATCCCTCATGAACATAGATGCTAAAATCCATAACAAAATTCTAGCAAATCGGATCCAGCAATACATCATAAAGATCATACACCATGATCAAGTATGATTTATCCTGGGGATGCAAGGATGGTACAATATCTGCAAATCAATAAACATGATACATCACAGCTGGAACCGGTTTGGCTCAATGGATAGAGCCTCGGCTTGGGGACTGAGGGGTCCCGGGTTCGATTCCGGTCAAGGGCATGTACCTTGGTTGAGGGCATATCCCCAGTAGGGGGTGTGCAAGAGGCAGCTGATCGATGACTCTCTCTCATCGATGTTTCTAACTCTCTATCTCTCTCCCTTCCTCTCTGTACAAAAATCAATAAAATATTAAAAAAAAAAAACATGATACATCACATAAAAAAAATTGAGATAAAAATCACATAGTCATATCAATTGACACATAAAAAGCATGTGACAAGATCCAACAACCTTTCTTGATAAAAACTCTCAGCAAGGTAGGAATAGAAGGATCATATCTCTACATAATTAAGCCATATATGATAAACGCACAGCCAACATCATACTCAATGGACAAAAACTAAAACAATTTCCCCTAACAATAGGAAAAAGACAGGGATGCCCACTCTCAACACTCCTGTTCAATAGAGTCCTGGAAGTACTAGCCATTGTGATTAAACAAGAAGAAATAAAAGGCATCCAAATTGGAAAAGAAGATGTAAAACTATACTTATTCACAGATGACATGATACCATACATAGAAAACCCTAAAGACTCCATCAAAAAAAGTATTAGACTTAATAAATGAATTTGGCAATATATCAGGATACAAAATCAATGCCAAGAAACCTAGGGCATTTCTTTACACCAATAGTGAAGTTTCAGAAAGAGCGACTAAAAAAGCAATCCAATTTACCATTATACTATAAAAATTAAGACACCTATGAATAAACTTAAGAAGGTAAAATACCTATATGCAAAAATCTACAGAACACTGAAAAAAAGAGATAGAGGAAGACATAAACAGATGGAAGAACATACGATGTTCATGGATTGGTAGAATCAATATCATCAAAATGTCCATACAACCCAAAGCGATCTATAGATTCAATGCAATCCCCATTAAAATACAATTGGCATATTTCACAGACCTAGAACAAAAGTACCAAAAATTCATCTGGAATAAAAAATGACCCCGAATAGCTGCAGCAATCCTGACAAAGAAGAACACAAAGTAGGTGGAATCTCAATACCAGATATCAAGTTGTATTACAAAGCCACTGTTCTCAAAGCAGCCTGGTACTGGCACAGAACAGAATATAGATCAATGGAATATAATAGAGAACTCAGAAATTAACCCAAACAACTATGACCAATTAGTATTCGGCATAGAAGGCAAGAGCATAAATGGAGTCAAGACAGTGTTTTCAATAAATGGTGTTGGGAAAATTGGACAGATAGATGCAAAAAGATGAAACTAGACCACCAATTTACACTATACACAAAAATAAACTCAAAATGTATCAAGGACTTAAATATAAGATGGTAAAACATAAAAATATTAGAGAAATCCACAGGCAGCGAAATCTCAGACATATGCCAAACCAATTTCTTCACTGATATTGCTCCTATGGCAATGGAAATTTAAGAGAAAATAAACAAATGGAACCACATCAAAATAAAAAGCTTTTGCACAGCAAAGGAAACTATCAACAAAACAATAAGAAAGCCCACTGCATGGGAGAACATATTTGTCAATGTTATCACTGATAAAGGTTTAACCTCCAATATTCACAGGGAACTCATACAATTTAACTAAAGGAAGATAAACAATCCAGTCAAAAAATAAACAATGGACCTAAATAGATACTTTGCGAAAGAAGACAGAAGGAAGGCAAGAGACAAATGAAAATATGCTCAAAGTCACTAATTATAGGAGCAATGCAAATCAAGATGACAATGCAGTATCATCTCACACATGTCAGAATGGCTATCAACACCAAATCAACAACCAACAAGTGCTGTCGAGGATGCGGAGAAAAAAGAACCCTTTTTCACTGCTGGTGGGAATGCAGCCTAGTGCAGACACTGTGGAAAACAGTATGGTGTTTCCTCAAAAAACTAAAAATGGAACTCCCATTTGACCCTGTGATCCCACTTATAGGAATATACCCCAAGAAGCTAGAAACACCAATCAAACAGCAAAAAGGATATATGCACTCCTATGTTCATAGCAGCACAATTTACAATAGCTAAGATTTGAAAACAGCCTAAGTGCCCATCAGCAGATGAATGGATAAAAAAGTGTGGTACACCTACATAATGGAATACTATGCTGTGTTAAAAGGAAGGAATTCTTATCATTTGCAACAGCATGAATAGAGATGGAGAGCATTATACTAAGTGAAATAAGCCAGTCAGAGAAAGATATATACCACATTGATCTCACTCATTTATGGAATATAATGAACAACAAAAACCGATGAACAAAACAGATCCAGAGACAGAGAGGCATTGATCAGACTGTCAAACCTCAGAGGTAAGGTAGGAGAAGATTGAGGTAAGGGGGAGAGATCAACCAAAGAACTTGTATGCATGCATATAAGTTTAACCAATGGACACAGATGACAGGGGGTTAAAGGCCTAAGGGGAAGGGCGTTGAGAGTTTAATGGGGGAATAAGGACACATATGTAATACCTTATTCCATAAAGAAATTTTAAAAAAATAAAATTCAGTAAAGCAATAGTTACTAAATGAAGGAATAATATACATGAAACATTTTTTCAATCTATAAAGTTCTTTATCTCATTTTAACTTCACAACTCTGTGAGAAAAATATTATCACCTTGAAGCGAAACTCCATCTAATTTTTATATTTAAGTTCAACATAGACTATATTAGTGAAGTTTTATTTACTTTAGATAATAATTATCTGAAATGTTAAAAAATCATATTTTAGACAATTTCATAGGAAATTTGACTTTTACAAATCTTTCAAAAATAGTTTAATAATTACTAAAAGCTAACGATATGTCCCAAAGGAAAGGGCACCCTGTTAGATGCCCTTTAATGAATATAGGACACTCTGCTGTGCATAGCAGAATATTTTTGCATTCATAAATGTTGTACTAAAGTCCCACAATATGCTTAATACTGTTAAGTGGATTAAACATACCTCCTGTGATCTGATTTATGCAGTGAATATGCCAAGCAATACCTTTTGCCACAGAGAGATCAGATTGTAAACTTCAGTTGAACTCTGATAAAATTATCATAAATTCCAAAGCAGTAGGGTCCAAATTAATGAGATTTTGTTTGAAGCTCTTCATATGAAAGGGTTATCCAATGATTATTAAACATTTTAAATGCATCAAAATTGTTCCAAAACCATTCTGTTTAATATAGTAGTAATAAGACACATGTGGCAGAGCACTTGAAATGTAGCTAGTATGGACAAGGGATTTAATTTTTAATTTTATATAATTTTAAGTAATTTAAATTTAAAAACTTAAGCAGTATCATTTTATATTTATAATATGTTAAAATGAAAATGTTTGGGATATACTGGATTAAATAAGATATTAAAAAATATTTAGATTATTTTTGCCCATTTATTTTTGTTTTGAATTTGACTACTAGACAATTTAAAATTCCCTGTGTGATTCTCATTATATTTCTGATTGTACATCCCTGTTCTAAAACATACTCTACTGTTTAATTCAGATATGACAAAGAAGATGCAATTTATATAAAATGATGCTTGTTATTTTAAAATTTGTTATTTATCCCCAATAGTGAGTTAAATTATTTAAACTAGATGGTTTTTGAATGCCTAGAAAATGTTCATTGCCTTCCCAAACAACCCTTGTAAAGCATGTTCTGGAAGAGGGTAATTAAGCACTCGCTTAATTGTACTATTATATTACTCATCCATATTGGTCTCTTTTTATAAAGAGCAGAAATTATTTGAATTAAAATAATTTTGTTGCTTTTATTTTGTTTTTTATTTGTGGGGTTTTATGTCTGGTAGTGAAATCTGACCTTCAATGTATGAGATAATGTAAAGGTATACTGCTCGGGATAAAATGTTATCACTGGCCTCCCTCTGCCATAACTAATGACCCTAACCCTGTCACTGTCCCTCTACACACACACACACACACACCACTTGGCTGCCTCTGGCATCTCTACAAACTACTAGAGCCCTGCAATATTAAATAGTGTAAACAGCACTGCTCTAGAGAACAGCCTAGAACTGGAAAGGAAACTAAACATTCAAATGAGCTGAAACCGGTTTGGCTCAGTGGATAGAGCGTTGGTCTGCAGACTACAAGGTCCCTGGTTCAATTCATGTCAAGGGCATGTACATTGGTTACAGGCACATCCCCAGTAGGGGGTGTGTAGGAGGCAGCTGTTTGATGTTTCTAACTCTCTGTCTCTCTCCCTTCCTCTCTGTAAAAAATTCAATTAAATATATATATTTTTAAAACATTCAAATGAGATGTGTCAGCATTCAGATGCTTCTTTTTCCATGTTTCCCTCCTATTAGTTCCCTCTGAAACCTTAGAATATGAGATCACTTCCTCCTCTCACATACACAATTCTAACATGCTTGGGTGTATTTTCTCAGTGTGTAGAATATCAGCTGTAGAAAATTTTTGTGGGTTGGGACCAGAGTTGTGGGGTGGAATGCAAAGGGGGATTGTACAGCCAAAGAGAAGAGGAACAAGGGAAGAAATACATTATTGCAACTGGTATTTCTGAGTAATGAAAGCAAGATAGAGAAAAACTTACCAAAGCAGGTACCAGAATTCACATAATGTGATTGGCTACAGCCACTGAGTATGGGAATGAATTGTCCTATGCCTGTTAGTAGGTCCTGAGGAGAGTTCTATGTCACTTATGCTTTAAAGAAAGGACCAGTGTGACTCATTCTGTTAATTGAATGTATCAATAGAAAGCAGAGGGCTATACAATTCATTTAAGCAATATATCCATAAAATAGCTAAAATAAACCAAACTTTGATACTTAAATGGTAGTATTTAGCTAATTAAATAACTCACAGATGTGAGATAACTCATTTCCTACCAAAGTTTGACAAATGAGGTATTACAAGGAATAAAAGGAGACTCTGAATTATAACATATAACTCTTATACATGCCCAAACAGTCAGCACATGCTTGAAAGTATTCTGTGCCTATGGACTCTAAACTTGGCAAGTGAACAGAAGACTTTCTCCATAATTCATTCATTCCATATGGCTATAAGTTGAGTCTGTTCAGACAAGTATTTCCTGAATCAAAGCAGCTATCTGGGAATTAAGTCAATTTTGCTATATAGCTGTGGAATTGTGTAATACAATATACACCTTTCAAGGCTAGAGCTTACAGCAGGGAGATACAGGGGAGGAGGTCAAAGGAGATGGGAAAACCATGGAAGGCCCAAAACGGAAACCAGTTGGAAATGGGAAAGTAGTAGCAGGGAAAGTGGTAGCAGGTTTTTTCAAGAAGAAATCATTGTGGGTCATGACCTTCAGTCCTGGAGTCCATCAGACCACCATCGCTATTAGTGTAGAAGGAATGTGTTTGAGAAACAAAATTTCCTTCAGATGGTGCTGATTATTCTTACTCCCTAGTAGTATTCTGAACATGTAGGCAATATTATGCAACCTTTGATATGAACCATATTAGAAGTGACTAAAAAGAGACCTGGGAATTTCTCTTTTGCTGGAGGTATAATTCAAAACCTTTCAGGTGGTATAATATAAATAGGAGAGAATGCATTTGGTAGAAGAATAATGTCACATAATGAGCCCTGTCAACTAATCTCTGTGATAAAGCTACTATTCTTTTGGGATATGACCACCAGAACAGCACAAGAAAAGTGCTATTATAAGGCCACAGTAGTTGCATTCATTTTTTTGCATATTAATTTTCCTTATATATACTGAACACAGAGTTAAAATACTTAATGTGGTATGTTTAAATAATACATGAAGGGAAACCAAGATGGAGGAATAGGTAAATATCTATACTGCTGCCTCGCACAACAATTTCAAAACTGCAACTGGAAGACAGAGCAGACATCATCTAGAATCACCGGAAATCTGGCTGAGTGAAAATTCTACAACTAGAAGGAAAGAAAAAAGGACACTGAGACCCAGAGGAGCTGTGGAGGACAGAGATGTGGAGACCTGCATGCAAGGAAAAGGTGAGTGGCTGGCTAACTCGTGGGGTATGAAGAGGGCTGGCAGCAAGCACTAGGCTAGCTTTCTTGTTTGGGAGGAAAACAAAACCTCCTGATTGCACTGAAACCCAGTTCTGGGTGAGACTTAGAGTACCTAGGCTCATTCGGGGAGAAACTGGACTGTCTGGCAGCAGGCGAGGTTATACAGAGACCTAAAAGCAGACTAGAGGAATGCAAGGATCAAGTCAAAGATTTGAAATACAAAGAAACAAAAAACACTCAATTGGAAAAGGAAAAAGAATCCAAAAAGTATAATATTTTTTATTTCAGTCAGTGTATGCTTAATTTCTAGTTGATCCTTTTTCATATCCTCGAGGGTCACATTAAATTTATTGGCCTTTTCTAGGAAATTATTGAAAAACCTTATAACCATGGTTTTGAACCCTATATCCAGTCATTTACTTTCTTCCATTTCCTTCATTTGTAACCTGCCTCTTGTCTCTGCATTTTGGCTGCTTCCCTGAGTTATGGAGTGGCTTTGTGTGCTAGGTGTCCTAGCAGGACCCAGTGTCTCAGCCTCCCCAGTTACCTGAGTTGGAAACTATTGGTGTGCCCCTTTGTGGGCTGTGTGTGCAGTCTTGTAGTTAAGCCTAGATTGTTGTTAGTATCACTGGGGGGAGGTGACCTCCAGGCCAATTGGCTGTGAGAATCAGCTGTGTCTCCACTGGGAGAGCTTCTGTGCTCAGCTTGGATGGGACGGAGTCTCAGGTTGGAACAGACAGCCTTGGTTTCCCATCAGCCACACCCTACAAGGCCCCTGTGTCTCAGTGTCCTGAGGCAATGGCTTCAAGCTTCTCAGAGAGAAGGCTGCCCTCGAGTTTCACCTGCTGCCATCTTTGACCATCTTGTGTGTTGGAGTGATGGTAAATTTGCATATTACTCTTTTATTAGAATGGATTAAGCATAACTTGTTTCATAATTCCTTCCATATTCTTTTCCCTGGAAACCCCCTGTTATCTCATTTAGGGACAGTCTTACTTACCCTGTGACTCATATCTCAATTGTTAATTCAGAAGGGCAAGATCAAACTGCCATAAGTATCTTTTGTCTCCATTCTTGGTTCATTCTCAAATGGTCACCAAGCACCATTCTCATATGAAGGGACCTCATTTTGTCATTTATACATTTCAACTCTTTGCCCCCTTTCTGAACTGAGCAATTTCATTATATGATGCAAAACAACAACAGTTAATGAAATGCTATACCCTAGGCTTTTAAGTGATGCCAATTTACATGCACAATTATTTCCAATTGAAAGTTTATTTTAATGACAATAAACTGGATAAAATTTTCTTTAGTATTTCTCTAAGTTGATTAACACCAGCAATTTACCAAATACTTGGAAGTGTTCAAGAAAATTTCACCCATGCATCCAAAATTTGTCTGAGAGATTTCAGTTTTCTATGGATTGATGCACTCTCTCCTTACGATGATTTTCAATGTATATATGTGGGTTTATATCCAAATATCCTGCACATAGCAGGTATGTATATTATCATTGACATCAATCAAGTAATCAATGAGAAACTTGCTGAATAAATGAGATCCCAGGAGGGAATTAATTATTTGAGGAATTTTCTTAAACTCATTACACTAAGTTTCTACTTCATAATTATTAATATTAGATGAACATCACAATTTACAAAGCCTATTCTCATTTCCATTTAGAGATGAGAAAATCAAGGTACAGAGAATTGGTAAAATAATTTCTTCCATTTGTTAATGTTTTTAATATCTTTTGTATCTGTAATAGCACTCACTATTACTGTCAATACTCAATAACTCCCGCATGGAGTGTCATAATCTCATTTTAGATCATTTTTTTAAGTTCCAACCTAACCCTCTGAAAGAAGGAGAAAGGAAGATATCAGTTTCTTTTCCCACCACAGTCAATTAAACCCTGTTGGAATGAGGCTTTCTAAAATATCAATATTAATACAATAAAAAAGAGAAAAAGCCAAATTGTATTAGTATAAATTATGCAACTCAATGGTAATATTCCTACCATGTTGCATTGCTACATTTCTTCACACATTGTAGCTATTTATTCCTGTAGTTTCTATCCATTCACATAGAAGGCATACATGATCAATCCTCATCAGAAGCATGATATCATGCAATGCAGTGGCCACTCAGTGACTGCCCTTCCTCTTTAGATACACTGGGTTTCCTGCTCTTAATTTTCCTTTCATCAAAGCAGAACAGAACCTGATATCAGTCATTTTAAGGGAGAGTAGGGACATTTTGGAAAGGCTCTTTCACCTGTTGGCTTATGGAGAACCACTCTCCAAATGCAGGTATATAGCTAGAATCTAAGGCCTACTAGCCAGCTCCTGATCCCTAAGAATGTCAACAATATTAACATTTCTACAAAAAGAGCTATTAAAAGAAGAAAATAACAATGAGCATATAAACTATTTTCTTTTCTTTGGTCTATGCCTCCTTGGAAGCTTCATTGGCCCAGTTTTGCTTATCAGTCAATGCTATGCTCCTCTCAAGGCAAATTATAGCCACAAGAATTTTCATAGTAAGAGGTTTAGAGTATAGATAGAAATTTACAGCTAAAAATGATCTTAAAGATGTTCTAGTCCAACTCTTTTACTTAAGAGATGAGAAAACGTGAGACTCCAGTTCAAAATATAACTGGTCCAGGCATGGCCTAGTGAGTGGCAGAGAATGGCAGCACTGAGATGTCTCTGGCTTACTTTTTTACCCTACCTATTCAGACTTATGTCATTGGCCAGCTGAAGATCCATCCTAAGGACATATCGGGAGTACAGGACCCAGTCTAAATAACCACAAATAAATAATTGCATCTATTGTAGCTCACCTGTCTGAACCCAGTGACCAAAAAATGAGGGTGACTGATGTCAGAGCATATAGATCCAGAAGGACATCATCGTTTTTTTCTTATAAAAAGACTGAGATCTGCCCAGCTGGCATGGCTCAGTGCCTGAGTGCCAATCTATTAACCCAGAGGTCATGGTTCGATTCCTCGTCACATCATATGCCTGGGTTACAGGCTCTGTCTCCTCTCCAGTGTGGAGCGTTTAGAAGGCATCTTACCAATGATTCTCTTGTCATTGATGTTTCTATATCTTTCTCCATCTTTCTTCCTCTCCAAAGTCAATAAAAATATATTTAAAGAAAACAGCCCTAGCTAGTTTTGCTCAATGGATAGAGCATCAGCCTGTGGACTGAACAGTCCCAAGTTCGATTCTGGTCAAAGGCACAGGCCCAGGTTGTGGGCTTGATCCTCAGTAGGAGGCGTGCAGGAGGCAGCTGATCAATGATTCTCTTTCATCATTGATGTTTCTACTTCACTCTTTCCCTCTGCCTTCCTCTCTTAAATAAATAAAAATATATTGTTTAAATATTAAATAAATAAATAAATAAATAAATAAATAAATAAATAAAATACTGAGATTTCATTACAGTGTAGGTGACAGGATACAACATTAACTCATTTCTATCACCCCTTTTCCTGACAGATTGCACTGACCCTGTCTCTTGAACCCTTCCTTCTCCAATTCTACCAAAATCATATTTATGTTTTTCAGTATATTACATTTTTGTCTTCAATAATTTTTTATTGTCATCCCAAAATCTGTGAGGACAGGTTGCTAGACAGATATAAAGAACAAATGTCCAAATAAAAGAAAGCAGGTGTTTGGGGAGATATTAATCAACTGGCATAAAGTTTCACTTAAGGAAAATGAATAAGCTCTAGAGATCTGCTGTTCAACATTATCACTATAACAACAATGCTATATTATGCACTCTTAAATAAGTAGATTTCATGGTAAATATTCTTACCGCAATAAAATAAAATAAAATTTTAAAACAAAAAAATGTCCTTTAAAACAATAATCTTATATTAGTCATATTACATTATGCCAAATAATCCTGTATTATTAGTATGAATATATTTGTATTATATCACTGGCAAATTTCTTAATATCAAAACAAGTGATAGTCCTCTTTCTGGCTTGGGGAATCTAATAAAATAGTATTGAGAGAGGGGTAATTTGGGTTTGGTATACCAGAGAGAGTAGGCATAGGTGGGAAAGGCTCACTAATCATATATCCTTGGATGAATCTCTTAACCTCAGTGATCTGCAGTTCTAACATCTATGAAACAGTTGTAATAAGTCCTATCTAAAAATATTTTGTGATGATTAAATGCACTTAAAAGCATCTATCAGAAGAACTGACACGTAGTAAGTACTCAATATATCTATTATCTGTACTCCCTAGGAGGGAGGGGAGAAGGAATGGAAGGAGGGATGAGTACAGGTCGAGGGAGGAAAGGGAAGGAGAGACAGAAGAGGGAGAGAAGGGAAAAAAGCAAAGGAGAGAGGGGGGACAGGGAGAAAGACAAAAGAGTTTTTATCTCCATAAATCCACTCTACCTAACTTAGTGTAATTTTTAATATAATAGAGAGAGCTCTAATTGAGAATGTATAAAGCATTCTAAATCTCTCATATAAAAACACATGTTATCTATTTCATGTCTCCAGGAAAAGTAAAATCAATATTTGAATTAATGGAATAAGTGAAATTACTGCAGAAATAGTTTCTGAACTTAACAAGTTTCAACAAGAAAGTAGTTGGTAAATGATGATACATTTGTCTTTAAAACATTCTTCACAAAAATAAAATCAATCAATCCCTTGCCTGGTAGGTACATAGATTAATAAAGCTAATAGACCCAAGGTAAATACAAGTGTCATAACTCACCTAAAAGTAAAGCCACGTAAGGAAATGTAATTTTAAAAAAATACCTGCAGGTTAGCAGTTTAAATAGCACTGAGCTGACTGAATTTAGTCTCTTTGTTGGTTAGCAGATAAAGTCCTTTATTACTAAAAGAATCCACAGATATGGAGGCCAAGAATCACCTTGCATTATTTGAGAAATGGGGAAATGAAGTGCAAAGGGAAATGCTTCACTCAAGGTTTTTGTTACAAGGGTTGGGACTCAAGCCCAGAACTCTGGAATCACAGTCCACTCTTTAAAAAATCTTTATTGTTAAAATTATTACAATTGTTCCCATTTTTCCCCTCTGACCCCCTTTGTTCTCACTCCCATCTCCTCCCAAAGCCTTCACCCCATTATTAACTGTGTTCATGGGTTACAAATATATGTGTATAAATTCTTTGGTGGAACACTTCTCTCCTCCACCCTTCCCTCTAAGAATCCTCAGTCTTTTGTAGGCTCCTGTGTATTCTGGGTATGTTTTGTTCATCAGTTTATTTTGTTCATTAGATTCCACATATAAGTGAGATCATGAGATATTTGTCTTTCTCTGAGTGTTTTATTTCACTTAGCATACTACTCTCCAGATCCCTCCATGCTGTCTCAAAGGGTAAGAGATCCTTCATTTTATAGCTGCATAGGTATTTCATTGTGTAAATGTACTGCAGCTCTTTTAGCCATTCATCTACTGATGGGCTCTTGGGCTGTTTTCAGATCTTAGCTATCTATACACTGTATATATAAAAGTCTAAGTGACCATTATGACCAAATGAGTGGAAAGACCAGTCAAACAGTCACTATGAAGCACACTGACCACCAGGGGGCAGATGCTCAATGCAGGAGCTGCCCCGTGGTGGTCAGTTCATTCCCATAGCCAACCTTCCACAGCCCCTCCCCCCTGCCAGCTGACCCCTCCCTAATAGGCCCCAATTGGGGGGCCAACTGGCAAACCTCTTGGGGTCTATCTCCCCAGCAAGTTGCCCCCCCCCCAATAGGCCTCAATTGCCATCCAAGCCAAGGGACCCCACCCATGCATGTATTAATGCACCAGGCCTCTAGTTGTAAATATTGCTACTATGAACATATGGATGTATATATTCTTTCTGATTGGTGTTGCAGGCTTCTTAGGATATATTCCTAAAAGTTGGACCACAGGGTCAAATGTCATATAGATCAATGGAACAGAAAAGAGAATCCAAAAATTGAGCCATTATGCTCAATTAATATGATAAAGGAGGCAAGAGCATATGATGGACTAAAAAGAGTCTCTTCAATAAATGGTATTGAAGTAGTTGGACAGGTACATGCACAATAATGAAACTAGACCACCAACTTAAACCATACACAAAAATAAACTCAAAATGGATAAAATATTTAAATGTGAAAATCCTTCAAGAAAATGTAGGCAGCAAAATATCAAAAATATCATGTAGCAAAATTTTCACTGAAACAACACCTCAGGCAAGAGAAACAAAGGGGAAAAAAAATAAACAAATGGTACTACATCAAAATAAAAAACTTCTGCACAGCAAAAGAAACCAGCACCAAAATGAAAAAGGAACCCACTGTATGGGAGAACATATTTGCCAATGATACATCTGATAAGGAGTTAATATCCAAAATATATAAAGTACTCGTACAGCTCAACAAAAGGAAGACAACCCAATTTAAAAATGTGCAGAAGACCTGAATAGACACTCCTCCAAAGATGACATACAAGTGGGCAAGAAACATATAAAAATATGTTCAACATCACTAATCATCAGAGACATGCAAGTTAAAATGACAATGAGGTAGCACCTCACACCTGCCAGAATGGCTACAATTAATAAATCAACAAACAAGTGCTGACAAGGATGAAGAGAAAAAGGAACCTTAATACAATGCTAGTGGGAATGCAGATTGGTACATCCATTATGGAAAACATAGTGGAGTTTCCTTTAAAAAATTAAAAATGGAACTGCCATTTGACCCAAGATTCCTATAGTCCTCTCTTTTTAACTCCTACATTTTGGAGCTTAATGTCCAGCCAACTATCTTTGGTGAGATGGACCAGTGAGAAGTAGGAGTGTGGGCCCTCTCAGATGTTTGAATTAGGGATTTTTAAAAAAATTTTTTAAAGTATTACATGTGTCTCCTTTTTCCCCATTGACCACTCTGCCTCCCAGCAAGGCCCTCACTACCACCACCCTACTATCTGTGTTCATTGGTTATGCTCGTATGCATGCATACAAGTCCTTTGGTTGATTTCCTACCTCTGCTCCTCCCCTCCCCTGCCCTTCCTCTGAAGTTTGATGGTCTTTTCTATGCTTCTTTGTCTCTGGATCTATTTTTTTTCATCAGTTTATATTGTTCATTATATTCCACAAATGAGTGAGATCACATGATACTTATCTTTCTCGGACTGGCTTATTTTACCTTAGCATAATACTCTCCATATAATCTATTTATTGAAAGAACAACCACTTCACATTTGGGAAATACTAAGGGTCCTCAAGTAGTCAAGTTCACAAAAAAATACTTAGTGCTGAATTCTCTGCTATTCTTTGCTATCTCTTTATCAAATTTGGAAGAACTGCCCTACCTCTTAATATCTAATTCTCAATGGAAGTTGAATATCATTATCAAGTATTAGTTGGATTTTAATAATAATTTTCACGCAAAAGAAATATCCTTCTTTTGGGGCAATCCTGTATAATACAAAATTGATTTTTACTTTAAGTATTTCAGCAACATTTCTTAGGTTTACATAACAAATACCAGAGTGGACCTAATGCCCTTAAATAGAACTAATTTAAATGGCATGACAAGAAAAATATGGTGTCTGTTAAATTGATTCAAACTACATAAAACCCAAGATAATATCATCAAAACTCTCACAGGATAAAAAAAAAAAAGTAGGAAAAACTAAGATACGGGGCCTAAAGCCAAAACCATTATGATCAAACTTTGGAAGAGAATGCAGGATTCTGGCAGAAAGGCAGCACTGCTACCTAGAGGTTTCTCTGATCCAATTTTTCCAATTAATATTCCAAGCATAACCTTTTGGGAGGAAGAACAGAATTGCCTGGCCTAGAAATTATGGTAGAAAATCCCTAAGACCTTTATCAAGCACACGCACATTAAAATAAGCTGAGTTTCAGAGGTTATTTGGCAAAAAGTACCCCAAATCCTGCTGTTGTATCTTAAAAACTCTAAAGGATATGACCCACCAACAGCACTGCTGACCTGCCACCAGCTTAGTCTTCCATCTAAGTTTTAACTTCACACTTTGCTAGAGTGATTAGGAAATTTTGTGTATAGTGATGCATTTTCATAGACAAGCATTGCTATTTGTCTTGGGCAGACCCTGAACATCATAAAGTGGAACTGATTTACAGAGCCAATAGTATTAGTTCTGCATCAATCTCTTCAAAGAAGTATATTGTGCCAATACAGACAATTTTTTTCTGCATTAAGGCAGTTTCTCAACTGGACATTTCTATTTTATCTCTGGGGTACTTACCTTTATTAAATGCTTTACGGTAGTACTCCCTATTTTCTAATGGTGGACAGAATTATGGGAAAACTAGTTAGTAGATTATATTTTTCGTAGTACACTCCTTTTGAGAAATGCAGGAGAAACTAGTCATTTCTCAGAGAGCATGAGAATCAAGTTTCACATTAAAATCCTGAGATTTGGTAATCTCCTCTCTGTTGAAGTTCAGAAACTCCGTGCAAAGGAAGGTAAAGCAAGAATTATCAGAAATGGTTAGAAGAGCCCTAGGTAAATCTCATTCCAGCTTCATTTGGGAGAGGGTACAGTGGTATTTTCAACTAGGGAATGATAAAGCTTGGAGTAGGCAGGAAGTAACCCCACTTAGTGGAATGAAGAATTCTGTCACATTCTCACATCCCTCCCAGCAGAGAGCATCATAGCATTGAGCAATTAAATGGAACCTTTCTAAGTAAGACTAAAGCAAATAATTATGAAAAGCTAAAAGGAAGACATGAAGGGTCCTTTCCCTCTTCTGTTTCTGAGCTTTGTCTGTGGGGCACCTTCTTAAAGTATTTTTGACCTTGGAGAGCTAACAGAGAATGAGGTAGAGCCCAAATAGGAGATGGTAGAATTCCCAAAACTGGCTATAGGCTCTAAAGAGAAAGAAGACAAGGATGAGTTTTCCTTCTAGGTTGCCCATCTCATATAATCAGAGAAGAAAAGCAAGTGAGGTTTCAGGGGGGAAATATGGTTTAGGAATAAAAACATACTTTGCTAGAATGTTTTCTGCATGTGTTCAGTCTCCCAGAAGCCTGAAATCTGTGAGTTCCAGATGGGCAGCACCATCAATGGAAAGATAAACCCTCTCCCCAATAGCCCACATTCACACTCACTGTACCCTTGTATCCTAAAGCTCAACTTGGGCTCTAACTAATAAAAGGATGACCACCTATGAAGAACAGAGGGTACTTATTTTGCTGCAGCAATATAATTCCAACACTAATTCAATAACCCCTATAAACAGCATTTATAGTTGTTGTTGTTTTTTAAATAAGACATAGGATGGTATTTTTTAAAATAGCATTTTACTGACTTTCAAAATAGCTGTTACTGTTACTAAACTGTTACTATTATCCACAATTCCTGGAATTTGCACACAGATTTTTTTTTCCTGTGGAAAGTTTCCATTGTGCCTGATATGTCTAAAATCACATACTTATTATGAGATTACAGAGAAAATTGTTTATGAATGGTCACCAGCTCAATCTGAGACCTTCACCAAGTTGCTAAATGTGTCCTTCAACTTCACATTTTTAAGAAATGTAAAAGAATACAACACAAATTCAAAAGATATTCTCATAAAATGTTGAGGTGGATATACATTAGGGTTCAAATCTCTTATAGCAGTCCCCATAGTTTTGGGGTTTTTTTAAATATATTTTATTGATTTATTATAGAGAGGAAGGGAGAGGGAGAGAGAGTTAGAAACATTGATGAGAGAGAAACATCAATCAGCTGCCTCTTGCACACCCCCTACTGGGGATATGCCTGCAACCAAGGTACATGATCTTGACCTGAACCTGGGACCCTTGAGTATCCACTGAGTCAAACTGGTTAGGGCAGTCCCCACAGTTTTAATATATTTTTCTTGCCTGGTGCTTTTATCTGAATAGCAATAGATTCAAGGTTATTGCAAATCATATTTTCAGTTGCCATAATGCTTTCAGTTTTATAGGAATACATGCACCTCCCTCTTTAACTAAAATGTTTTTCTCTAAGAAATTTGTAGATACAGGGTGTATCATAAATTGCACTGGAGTCTGCTTGATAGGGGAAATTCTAGATAAACCAGAAAGGGAAGATTTGAAATATCATTGCCTCCCTTGTATTTCTAATTTTATAAACCATGATTAATGTTTCTATAGTTGTTGGCTACATGTAAGTATCAAGAAAGCTGTTTGATTTTAATTGTTAAAGAAAACACATGTGGACATACAGAGAAAAGTCATAAACAGATTTGTATGCTCGTTCTTGACTTAGAATCTTTTCCTTAGTCGCCTTGCCTGGACAAGGCACCATTAGTTGCCCTGTATAGCTTGGTGGCAAGGCTTGCATGGCTCCTCTTCTTTGAACATGCCACTGAGATCTACTAGTAGATTAGGGAGAGGGTCTCAGGGTGGTCAAAACCCCCAATATGCCACATGTTTTTATTTTTTATTTTTTACTATTTATTTTATTTATTATTATTATTATTATTATTATTATTATTATTTATTGTTTGAAGTATTACAAATAGTAGTACATATGTCTCCTTTTCCCCCCCATTGACCATTGACCTCCCCCCGGCCTCTCCTACCTCCCAGTACATTCCCTCACCTGCCCTCCCCCCCAGTGTCTTGTATCCATTGGTTATGCTTATATGCATGCGTATAAGTCCTTTGGTTGATCTCTTACAGTACCCCCCCCCCAATCTCCCTTGCCTTCCTGCTGTAGTTTGACAGTCTATTTAATGCTTCTTTGCCTCTGTATCTATTTTCCCCCATTTCTTTTCTTTAAAAAATCTTGCCTCTGCAGACTAGAAATAAACATATAATAACAAAAAATGTTTGAGTCCCAATTTCAATGTCCAACAGTTCTGAGTCCCTGTTTCAATGTCAAACAGTTCCTTATGTGTACATGTCAGTGATGATATATGTATGGTGGGCACATGGTGTCAATGCAGGTCCAACCCTCTCTGGTTTGGTTGGACCCAATATGCCACATTTTAGTTTGCTGTCAGCATTCTCAGCTATCCCTACCAGACCCCAACTCTATTTCATGCTTCTCTTGGAGTGAATTTGGGAGTGCTTTTCTTCTGACTATGCCTGAATTAGTAACTGATGTAATTAGCCACTCCCTCACCCATTATTTCTTTCTGTAGCCAAGAATGAGGAACATCTATTTCCCATATTCAGACACTAGGAAACTAGGGCAGTGCAATTAGTCTGGTTATTGTTATGATTAGAGAGGAAGGTTCTTTCTGCAGTTGAGCACTGGAAATTTCTTGGACTACATAAGGCTGCTAATGGTGTCCTAGAAATTCTCACTGTACTTCAATGTCCTTAAAACATATGACTTTCACCACACCCCTTACAAGCATAGTTTCTAAAAAAAATAAATAAATAATATTTTTTTTTAAAAAAAAAGCCTGTTATGGGACAGAGGGACTCAAGAGGAAATTAAACTTTTCATCCATATCTAAAACCCATGTTTCACAAACGGAGATTAATGAGGCTGTGTAGTAGAATTAGATCAATGCTGGAGATAAGTTTTCTCAGGGTTCACCTGTGGCCACATCACAGGCATGGCTCCCAAGGCAAGGTACCAGTTACCCTGGTCTTTGCTCCTCTGTCTTTAGAAAAGCTATAGGAATGATGTGAGATGATAGCTAGAGAGCTGATCCCTAGAGGTAGCAAGACAAGGAATGGTGATATTGAGAGAGTACACAGATGGTAAGTGAAATTTGTTTCATAGTTTACTGTGGGATTCCATGTCTCCTATAAAACTTTAGTAAAGTCCTTGTCACATATAACCATATTTGTGGAAGAGGATTCTTTGAGGGGACAAAATGTGTCATTGAATCCTACATCCAGGTTTGTTCAGGGTAAAGCAAGAAATAAAAAATCCAGAAACAAAGTGAGAGTTCACATTTTGGTTTCACACACACACACACACACACACACACACACACACAAAACAAAACAAAACAAAAAAAAACAAAAACAAAAACAAAAAAAACCTTGAAGAACTACTGGTAGGAAAGGAAGAAATCTCTACCTCATTCCATAATATTGGTGAAAGAGTTCTTTGCATATATACAGGAGTCCCTGAACCAAGTTAGGGCAGGCTTCTAGAGTGTCTTCCTGTACTTTGTCAGTGAGTATGCACATTAAGGCAAACTCCCTCTCCTTCAGTAGAGAGTGTAAACCCAACCAAGGTGGGGAAGACTGAGTCTTTATTGTATACCCCCAGAAAACTTGAGATCACCTTTCTGTGTGATCCATCTACTAGGTCTTATCTGATAACTCATCTTGCTCTGCCCTTAATTTCCCTGGAAGATGCTTTTGTAGACTCTGAAGACACAAGATTATGACAGTCTTTCTTTTAAAGCCAAACATCTGGATATTTCTAGAGGTTCAGGAAATGTTTTTGAAATTCCTCTGTGTTTTCAAAATTATTTTGAAACAAAAAATTAGTGGAACTATGCCATCCCTGTCCTTTCCCCAGCACTCTGGCCCTGAGACTTATTGCTCCTGGCCCAGCTACCACTGCAGGGGATGACGTGTCTTTGGCTGCAGTTGAAGAGCTGTCTCTCCCCAGCCCCTACTGTGGGTCTGTAATGCAAATCTCATCAAACCTATACCTTCTCCAAAGCATATGTTGTAGGCAGAATAATAATGCCCCTCCTGAAAATATCCATGTACTATTTCCCAAAACCTGTGATAATGTTATTATACATGGCAAAAGGGACTTTGCAGATGTGATTAAGTTAAGGATCTTGAGATGGGATATTATCCTGAATATCTGGGTGAGCTTATAATTAAGAGTCCTTATTAAGTTAAAGAAAAAGGCAAGAAGATCAGAGTTGATGAAGGAGATATGAATTTCAGTGATGGGAGGAAGGGCCACAAACCAAAGAATATAGTTAGTCTCTAGGAGCTAGAAAAGATGAGAAAACAAATTCTCCCCTCAGTCCTACAGAAGCAATCAGCACTTGACTTAAAACCAGTACCCAATCTGAACTTCTGACATCCAGAATTGTAACAGAATAAATTTGCATTATTTTAAACTACTCAATGTGTGGTAGTTTGTTACAATAGCAATAGGAAATTAATACAGTATCTAGGCAGGCAGGTGAACTTGGAAAACATATACCTGTTAACAAAAGGAAAGAAGATAAAGGAAAATGCTTAATGCTTATTGATACCTACTTTGTGCCCAGCATTTAACATGCATAATCTCGTGGTGTTTTTATAACAATTCAATTAATCAGCTCTATTACTCAAATGAAGAAATTGAGCTTTAAGGGTGAAAAAAATTAGGGTTGGGAGAGGGAGTGGGAAAAGGTCAGCCAATGAACTTGTATGCATATATGCATAACCAATGGACTCAGATAGTGGGGTGGTAAGGGCCTGGGGGGATGGGAGTAGGCTGGAAGAGGTAAATGTGTGGGGGTGACCTATGTAATACTTTCAACAATCAAGATTTTAAAAGATAAAGGTGGAAAAAACTTGCTCAAGACTTTATAGTTTCTATGTAGTGGGTCCAAAATTTCATCACCTTTGTCTGACTCTAAAGCCTGGGCCTATACTATACTATGTTTCACCTTGAAAAATGAAAGGGACAATATTTGTATATTCCACAGACATTTATTCAGTATCTACTACAAGCCTTGCATTGGCTATTGGGTATGCTCTAATGAACAAGACACAATGTAGTTCTTGCCCTTAATGGAGTTTACAAACTGGGTAGTAGGGGGCAGAGGAAGGCAATCAAATATATACTAGTACATATATAATTGCAATGGTGAACATGGATATGATGGAAAGGGATAGCATATTATAAGAATATGTGATAGGGACATAATTTTCTCAGGGAAATAAGTGACTTTAGAAATCAAATCTGAAGGTTGCATAGGAATTTTTCACTGTAGCATTCCCTAGCTAATATTGCTTTCATCAACCCACTTTCCACAGCGACATCATGGGGTCTGGGAGGTGAGGAAATATAAGTTTTATTTTTTTTAAAATATATTTTTATTGATTTTTCACAGAGAGGAAGGGAGAGAGATAGAGAGCTAGAAACGTCGATGAGAGAGAAACATTGACCAGCTGCCTCTTGCACATCCCCCACCGGGGATGTGCCCGCAACCAATGTACATGCCCTTGACCAGAATCGAACCCGGGACCTTTCAGTCCTCAGACCAACGCTCTACCACTGAGCCAAACCGGTTTCGGCTAGTTTTAGAATACAAAGCTATTGGTCCCATTTCATAAGAAAAAGTTCCACAGAGCTACACAACCTTTCTAAAATCAGATAAGGCCAGACATAAGCCCAGGCCCAGGTTGAAAGAACTCTGACTAATGCTGGATGGCTGGTTGGTGACGCACAACTCATGAAGGCAGCTCCTAAAATCATGCCTCCTTTGAACTTATCTGCCCATCTGCTCAGGTTGTATTCATACCCCTAGAACCCAGTTTTAAATACCAAACCATGTCAAGATTATGTCTAACCCATTCTCCTCACATTTCCACTCATCTCAGTCTTATCCTCAGCCATAACAAACTCTTATTTACTCACTCAATCATTTAGGAACCAGGTAGGCACGCCGATTTGTTTAATTCAATCCCATCCTTTTCTACTGATAAATGGTTCTCCTATATCTGGAGTAAATGTCTTCACTAACTTATAGATGCAGCTCCCAGTGGGATCAAAATGGAGTGAAAAAGAACAAAATCCAATGCTATGAGTGAATTCCTCTGCAACCAAGTGAAGAACTATCTTCACAAGAACAAAAGGATGCCTCTATAGAAAAGTAGTGAGCCCGGCTGGCATGGCTCAAGAGTTGAGTACTGACCTATGAAACAGATCATGGTTCAATTCCCAGTCAGGGCATACACCCAGGTTGCAGACATGATCCCCAGTGTGGAGCATGCAGGAGGCAGTGGTTCAATGATTCTCTGTTATCATTGATGTTTCTATTTCTCTCCCTCTCCCTTCTTCTCTGAAATCAGTAAATATACACTTAAAAAAAAGAAAAAGAAAAGAAAAGCAGTGAATGTTTAGACCTAAGAATGAATGTAGCTAGCAGTGTAGGTTGGTATTAAGACCTTGGGTTTTAGATCTAAGCTGACCTGGGTTACTGTTCCCATTCTACCACTAATAAATGCACAGCCTTAAAGCTGAGGTTGAACTGAATGTCCTTTTTTTACCCCCTTGGTCACCAGAATAAAGTAATCATATTTAATTGGCCAGACAGATCTAACTGGCCAAACATTGCCTTTCTCCTTTACCACCCTATTTGCATCCTGCTGGAAACTCTACTAATAGCTCAAAGAAAACAATTCTCCCAGATAGAAAAAGACTCTTCACAATTCAACAATGGAAAGTAACTTTGTTTCCAATTTATAAAATAAGAATATCTGGCAGGCATGATATGAGGTTAAAATGAGAGGGTACCTAAAGGACCTTTTATCTAGCAAGTGTTCTTTATAATCAGATCTTGTACTTACATTTCCAGCAGAAGGAAGTGGATACCCTGGATCATTTTCTTCTTCTAATACATGCCACCACTCTGACAAGAGCTGCTGTTGTGGAATGCAATAAATAGAGGAAACCTGGGGGTTACTGTTGCTAGTGGTAGAGAGACAGTGGTATTTGTAGTGTTATACAGGGAGCCACAGAAGGACAAGCCCCACCCTTTGAAGTTGAAGCTAGTACAAATCAGCATGTGGCAGAGGAGATAAGATTCAAGAAGAAACAGCTTGCTTACAGCTTTAGGGATTTCGAAAGCATCCATGAAAAACTCAGATTATCTCCTGAGAACTAGAATATAAATGTGATGATGTTATTTACTCAATTGTATGGTGACTAGACTGTCTGAAGCCACCATGTGGCAACAGATGGGTAAGGACTGCTTGGAGTCAAACCAAAGAAGTTAAAGAGTTAAACTGACTCCCAGGTCTGCAGCATTGTATAAGCCTGGGGGTTCTTCTCCTTGACAAAATAATTCTCTCCTCAGTACCAGTATCATCAGGATGTGACAGTTAAGGACATTGAACCATGGAGGACTCAGATTTCCTCTCTTCTGTGTCCCTGAATATGAAGTAATTTTCTGATAAAAGCTTTGCTACCTTGTGTATAGTTTCCTAAATGGCAGAAATTGGGACTATATTTCTCAACTTAAATTACATTTTTGCATTGGGATAAATGGTGATGGAAGGAGACTTGACTTGGGTGGTGAACACACAATGCAATACACAGATGATGTATTATATAATTGTACATCTGAAAACTATATAATTTTATTAACAAATATAACTTAAATCCAATTAAAATGCAATAAAAATACGTTGTTGCATTGCCATCTGTTAGGGTCTCTTCAATAAGAATTATGTTTCTTATTTTGGGCTACACACTTAATTCTTGAGTATCTTGCCTCAAAGCCACCCTAGTTACTATTTCTTCCCTGCTGTTCTCCTAGACTTCTGCGTGTCTTTAATCAGCTGCCATTTGTTGACTATTTGTGGCTCTTTCATCCTAAAATACTTTCCATTCCATCTATTTGATATGCAGGAGTTCTGAAATTCTGGGAATTTGACTGATTTATTGATGCTGAATGATGGAGAAAGACCCATGCGAATCACCAAGGTGAATGAGAAAGCCCTATACTTTAGGTCCTTACAGGCAGACATAACAAGATGCCAAAGTGGTCTAAACAGTCACTATTCAATTATTAAATGCAAGTGTAATTTTGGAGTTAGGCTGAAACATTAACACCTGAACTCCAATGCACAAGAGGCACTGTGATATCCACAGTTTCTGAAGAGGCTGTGAAAACAGAAGGTATTTGTTTTCCTTTAAGCTTCCTCTAGGCCCCAAGAATCAAAATGACTGAAGAGACTAAGAACTCCATCAGCCTCTTGTGGATTTGGTTATTTTAATGTGTTCCCTCAACTTGATCCCCTCTACATTCATTGATTCCATCCAAGTCTTGAACTGGTTGAGCACCAAACCTGGAGCTATGGTAACCCTACTAAGGAGAAATTTAGAAAGGAATTATGAGACCCACAAAAGGGAACATTAGAGTTTCTATAAGATTGAATGCAAATGCTAGAAAGGATCTCAAAGGAGTAGTCATTCCGATTTTATAGGTATAGTATCTGCAATTCAGGAGTGATGTGACTTTTCTAGGCTCACAGGTTCTTAAATGCAGAGTTATCACTTAAACTCAGCTCTCCTATATTTCCAGTGTGCTTTCCAGGTCATCACACTGCCTCCTGTGTTTGAGTATCTCTAAGTGACCTAACTTTGAACATATTCCAGAAAGAGGAAAGGAGGAAGTAACAGTATGAGCTTGCAAATCCTGGGGCCTTATTCAACCCTGAAAACAGGGCTGGCTTAAGCAGCGTCTTTTAAAAAAAAACCAAAAAAACATTTTATTGATTTTTTACAGAGAGGAAAGGAGAGGGATAGAGAATTAGAAACATCGATGAGAGAATCAGCTGCCTCCTGCACACCTCCTACTGGGGATGTGCCCACAACCCAGGTACATACCCTTGACCAGAATCGAACCCAGGACCTTTCAGTCCGAAGGCCGAAGTTCTATCCACTGAGCCAAAAGGGTTCAGGCTAAGCAGTGTCTTTTGAATGGTAATTTCTTTCAGCTATCTGTTCTTTCATATTGCTTCCCAGTCACTCTGCATCTCTTCCTGTTGAGAAGGGGTTGTTTACTTAACCTCACAATAGAAGGAGAGAAGTGGGAACTCAGATCTCTCTGGGTTCTTCTGGTTCTTGTTTTATTTCTGGAGGGGAATGTCTGCACTGGACTGGTCCTTGAACTGGTGACCACTAAGATGCAACTGGTCCTTTCTGGACTTTTGGGTTTATATACTCACTCCTGCAGCCCATTTGTCACAACCTTAACATCCCTACCTACAACTACCTCTTTGGCCTGATCTTCTTATATGTGGGACAACTAGAAATTTCTGGATTTTCTGCATACCAGGTGCAAGCAATGGAAAGTCAAATGCATTAATCTAGTCATATTCCTCTATCACTGCTGAGCTATCATTATCACTTTCCCACTACCTTTAGGCTCTAAACAGGGAGTGGGGGGAAAGTTTATTTGCTTCTGCCTTTCCTTATGTAATACCCACCCAACTCCAGGACTTGAGCCTATAGAGAGGGTTGTCAGGGGTTGTGTATTTCATACTATCTTCCTCTATACCAGCTCTCTTTCTCTTCTGAGAATCCATTTAAGTAATAGGGATGATCTTTATTTTCCTTTATAGTAGAGACTTCCCTTATGTCATAGCCAACTCCTTTTTCTGGGGCACTAAGGCTAATGACTAAGCCTTAATGATGGCAAGAATAAACTTTACATATTATTTTAAAAGTCTCACCATCTCTATTGGCCACACATAGATTTTGATTAAGAAGCTTTATAATGACCAACAGCTAGAGAATAGGAAGAAAGTACACTGGATAAATATTCTCAAAATAGTATATCTATCATACAAATAAAAACAAATATATGGGCCCAGGGAATGACCAATACCTCTCTCTCACTGATGGCCCTGAAAGTACAATATATCCAGGATTCACTAGGATTCCATAGAACACAGGTGGAAAAGGACAATGACTGGACAACTATGAGGAACTCCCTCTCCTTTCCTCAAATGCAAAATAAGAAACATGAACAAAATAATTTGCAATCTTGCCCAGCCCATGTGGCTCAGGGGTTGGGCATCAACCTGTGAACCAGAAGGTCATGATTTAATTCCTGATCAGGGCACATGCCCAGGTTGTGGGCTCAATCCCCAATGGGAGACATGTAGAAAGCAGCCGAGCAATGATTTTCTCTCATCATGGATGTTTCTATTTCTCTCTCCCTCTCCCTTCCTCTCTGAAATCAATAAAAATATATTTAAAATAAATAATTTATAATATTGACCAATGTCCTGGTTAACCACATTTTTTACATTTTTAATTTCTTTCAATTATAGTTTATATTAAATACTAGAGGCCCGGTGCATGAAAATTCATGCACTGGAGGTGGAGCCCCTTAGCCCAGCCTTCCCCCTCTCACAGTCTGGGAGCTCTCAGGGGTGGGAGGCCACCCAGAGATCATGGGAAGGTGATGCCCCACCACACCTCTGCTGCTGCCACTGCCAGCAGTGCAAGCCTCAGCTGGTCCTGATTATCTGAGCTTCGGGCAGCTCTGGACAGCTGATCAGCCACCATCTGAGGCTTGCCTATGCCACAGGCATCAGCTGTGCAGCCATCATCCAAGGCTTGCCTGTACCTAGAGTCATCCTTGAGTGGCTGGGGGGATGAGGGGACTGGGGGACTCTGGAGGCAGGCATGTAGAGCAGCCGGACACTTCTGGGGGCAGGCCCAGTTATGCCACCCACCTGCCACCCCAGCAGGGCTGAGGGGACTGGGCACTGCCATCTTGTGATTGTGGGTGCTGCCATCTTTGAGGGCATGACAGTCAATTAGCATATTCCCTCCTTATTGGCTGTGGGTGCTGCCATCTTTGTGAGGGTGTGGTGGTCAATTAGCATATTCCCTCTTTATTAGATAGGACTAGAGGCCCAGTTCACAAAGTCATGCACCTTGAGAAGAACTGTGGGCCACAAGGCTACAATGGGCACAGGGCCTGGTCTCAGCCCATCCTCCACACCCCTGCCTAGCCCCTCCTGCTGTGGGCCCTGGTTCCCTTCTGGCTGCCCCACTCCTGCTGCCGCCACTCCCACCTTCTGAGGGCGTTAAGCAATTGAGGTTGGTGCCAGCAGTGGGTGCAAGCGGGGCCAGCACCATCAGCAGGTACAAGTGGCAGCTTCTGCCCCGTTCACCCCTTAGGAACAGGGGGAGGTGGAAAAGCCTTCTGGGGTGACTGATTCCAGCAATGCTCACCCCCACTGATGGCACTGAGTGATCAGGACCAGCGCCATGCACCAGCAGCGGGTGTAAGCAGCAGCTCCAGCCAACTGTGGGTGTGAGCAGGGCCAACACCGGCTGTAGGTGCAAGGGGGGCTAGTGCCGGCAGCAAGTGCAAGAGGTGGCTGGCACCCCAATCACCCTTCAGGAGCAGGGGGAGGTGGAGAAGCCCTAAGGGGCGCGATATGGGCCGGCAGCCCCTGCTCACACCCCCTGACAGCACCAAGCAATCAGGGCTGGTGCCAGGCAACAGCAGTGGGTACAAGTGCCAGGCAGGACCACACCATGCAGGAGCAAAGAATTTTCAGTAACCACCAGAGGCTCACCCCAATGACAGCAACCAGAACCCCCCCTAGGTCTGGCACCCCCTCTCACCTGCTCCACCATCCTGCCATAACCACTGCCCGCCATGTTCTGCGTGCACTCCCTAGTGTTCAGCGCATGTCCTAGTGACTGCTTATTTGGTTATTTCATTGTTTGATTGTTTGATTGTTCTGCCATTCAATCTATTTGCATAGTAGGGATATATATATATATATATATATATATATATATATATATATATATATATATATATATTCGGGTGTTTTTTATAAATATAGACCCCTCAAAAAATCTACTTAGTATTAAAGCTCCCCTAGGCAAAACTGCTTCTTTTCTGATGAGTCAGGAGATGCTGAGGATCTTCAATGCCTCTGGGTCATCAATAGGAACATCAATCTTTATGTCCTAGAACTTCACCAAAATGTGGACTTGTAGGAATTTCCAATTGATTAAATGCCACCCAAATCAGCTTTTGCAGCAATAACCTATTTACTTTATCCTGAAACTATTTTAAAAGATCTGTATATATAAATTAATTTGTAATTTATGCCCACAAAATTCAATTTTTTATCCTGTATTTTTAAAAATATTTACATATCTGATGTAGCTATAACAAAATTAATTTATAATGAACTCTTCCTCTGAGGATGCTACATGTGAAACCCCTCTGCTGAAAAAAAAACAACTGTCTTTGATTTGAATATTCAACAAGTAAATTCTATCCACAATGAACAACTCATTTTTCATTTTGAGGTTTTATTTTGCTAAGGCAAGATAGAGCTTTAAGCTTGTTTAAAATGTTTTTGTGGCCTCTTGTGGGGAATGAAATAAAGACACCTGCAGGAAAATAACAATTGAGAACCTTTTTCTTTGCAGCAAAGTCAACCTTCATTCCTATGTGTAAAGGTCACTGTTTTTGGAAACAGAATACTCTTATCTACTGTGAGATAGCAGCTCCCCCATGAGGCCTCATCCAGAACTGAGAGGGGAAAAACATTAATAAAGATATACCGTAAGCAGAATTTTCTGTCTAATATATTATGAGTTTGTCCCTTGAATTTTGGAATGAGTGTGAATGTGAGATGGGTAGAAGGGTGAGGGATTTGATCTAATGCTTCTTTGGAAATTATGTTATTCTCTTTCTTGTTTCACTGTATGAAATTCTGGTTGAAAAGAAAGTTGTATTCTGGTGAAATAGTTATAAACAGACTCAAGCATCTTAAAATTTAGGTTGTCTATTGATTTTAGCAATAGTTTATATAGGGAATTTTAATAAAGAAGGGAAAGAGGTGGGGGAAGAGGCAATGAGTAGATGAGAGTTAGGGGAAAGGAGAAATGAGCAAGAGGAGAAAAATAAGAGAGGAGAAAAAGTGGGAATATGGGAAGAGAGAGATTCAGAGAAAGTGGAAAGAGAATAAAGAAGAAGCCGAAACTGGTTTGGCTCTATAGATAGAGCATCAGCCTGTGGACTGAAGGGTCCAGGGTTCGATTCCGATCAAGGGCATATACCTTGGTTGTGGGCACAACCCCAGTGGGGGATGTGCAGGAGGCAGCTGATAGATGTTTCTCTCTCATCAATGTTTCTAACTCTCTATCCCTCTCCCTTCCTCTCCGTAAAAAATCAATAAAATATATTTTTTTTTAAAAAAAAAAAAAAAGAAGAAAGTAAAGGGGGAGAGTGGATAAGAAAGGATGGAGTGAGGGAGGGAGAGAAAAAGGAAAGGAGAGGGGGGAATAGAGAGAGGGAGAGGGAAAGGGAAAAAGAGGATAGATTGGAAAGGAGGAGGAGAGGGGTCAAAGAGAGGGAGGGAGAGAGAGAGGGAGAAGGGGGGGAGGGATAAAGGAAGGGAAAGAGGGAGGGAAAAAGGTAAAGATAAGAGAAATAGGAGAAAGAGATGGGAAATGGTAAAATAAAAATGAGAGAGAAAGAAGAGCCTAAAACTGGACTAAACAGGGTCAACACCCCAGCTTTGCTCACTCAGTCATTCTCTTGTTGATCTAACTGACAGAGAAGAAACCAATATATTCATTCTGTGTGAAGG
Source organism: Pipistrellus hanaki (assembly GCF_964339955.1). NCBI lineage: Eukaryota > Metazoa > Chordata > Mammalia > Chiroptera > Vespertilionidae > Pipistrellus > Pipistrellus hanaki. Next base: position 14,917,688 of record NC_140524.1, on the reverse strand, counting down.
AAATAGCTCTATACCAAGTGACTGTTGTGCATTGCCTCACTAGTAAAGAAGTAGATGGGAATCCAAGTTTCTGAATGTTATTTTTCCAGTATGAAGGAGAGCAAATTGACTGGCTTAGTTGCTGGACCATTGTCTCCAGGCTGTGATAAGAGTTGGAGAATTACTAACCCCCAATTTACTCCTAAGCACACCTTGGCAGCAGCAGTGTTGTCTGCAAGACATAGTGCTTGTCTCCCTTAGCCAGAACTGGTTGGAATCACACTGCCAAATTATTACTCCTTAGTTATTTCTCTTACCAGCTACATTCATACCACACCTTTCTGATATGACAACACAACCAGATCTGAAATGAGTTCCAATGGATCTCTCTGGCAGAAGTCATGGATTGCTCTAGTCTCATAGAGTATTGGGAGACAACCTGAGCTCCTCTCGCTACTAGCCAAGGTCTCAGCAGGAATAGTGGTGGCCCTCTCAGTGTGGCTTACGACTGGCAGACCCTTTCTCAACTGAACTGCTCATGATTGATTACATTTGGTTTCATGATTCATTACATTTGGTGACACAAATGTCTCTAGTCTCTACCTAGTTTTGGGCATCAAGTTCCACTTAACCGGAATGTCCTTAAACCATCTTAGAGGGCTCAAAGAAGAAAGCCCTTGGTCTCACAGTTGAAGAGTAGCAGAGCTCTGGCCTGTTTTTCACAGTTCCTTGCCCATTATACCCTGGTTTATACAAATAATTCCATTCTGGACTTTTCCTGGCTATGTCTCTTCTCAAGGGGTAGAAAGCCCACCTAGTTAAAAGGATGTGCTCACCTGAACCTATGCTCACCCCATTTAGATACCAATTTAAGCATCTGGGACTCAAGAATTCATTTCCCAGAAGACAGCAGTCTGCTTCCAAGGCCTACTCAGGTGTCTTTTTGAGGTCTGCTCTCCAAGGGCCAACCACACCAAGGCAGACACCCCTAGATCTAAGGGGTAACAAAGGCATGGCCATTTAGAAGAGATTTGAATACATGGCCTGGAGTATCCATAGGCTTCTGTAGGAGATCCCTCTGAGGTGAGCTGAGCTGGATTGGGAAGATAAATACAACATCACCTTCAGGCACAAAGTACTAAGCAGTCTGAGAATTCTAAATTGGATGCTGCCTTCAATATTATTATGAAAGTATATTTTTCAAAATGGGAGCATAGAACATATTTCATTTAATAGCCCCTAAGTGAAATTTATAACTTTTAAATGTTTAGATAAAATGACATGTGGGCCTCCATTTGTACTCTTGTCCAAGTTTCTGCAAATATTAGGAGTGGGCCTGCCCCCATATGCTGAGTATATGTGACTTTCCAAATATGATATCTAAAAATTATTTTTAATTTTTTTATTGGTGACTCCATTACAGATGTCCCCTATTCACCCATTTGCATCCTTCCACCCTCCCCCAGATTCCCCTAGGCAATAAGTCTTTCTTCAATATTTTTCATATTTGAAAACATGATATTAATGGTGCTCCCTAGATTTGTTCAGTGTCCAATATGCAACCCATATGAGGAGGCCCTAAAAGGGACAGAGTGATAGGGAGAGGAAAAAATGTTCAGGAGTTCAAGTTCAGGAGTTCTGAGCTATTGAGAGGCTTACAACCTAAGACCAACTAGCCAATGCTAATATTAATTATATTTTTTCACAAGCCTAAAATAAGATAATATTATGACTTTTGAAAAAGATTGTATTTTGAGCTAGGGTTAGATGGATACTACCAGATTTGGAGGCAGGAGGACCTCCACAGCATAGCCCTTCTAAACACCTTCCCTCACTCATGTGTGCACTTAATTTTTTCAGCCACAATAGCCTCATATTGTTCTTATCACTAAAGCAGCTAGCAAACAGCAGGCTTTTCTGGAAGACCAGTCAGTTTACATTGGTATAACTATCCAGTGGAATTGACAAAGCAGGTTTCTGAAACTATAAATCTCTCAGAGTCATCAGGAGAACAGCAATAGTTTTATGCTTCACGGGAAATACACACACACACACACACACACACACACAATGGTCAGATTATTATTATGATCTCTGAACGCATAATAATCTAGCCATTCAGTGTATATACTATATAATAAAAGGATAATAAGCAAATTGTCCCCTTTACTAAGAGTTCAACCAGCAGGCAGGCTGGCCAACCGCCCATGTCTCCTTCCCCTGGCCAGGCTGGCCAGACCCCACCCATGCATAAATTCATGTACCAGGCCTCTAATATATATATACTGAGTGGCCAGGTTATTATGCATTCAGAGATCATACTGAGTGGCCAGATTATTATGACCACCTGATATTTGTAGGCAAACTAGCTGTACACTGCATCATATGGGATATGGAAGCCGAAGGCCTGTTAGGATACCTTTGCTGTCTACAGTTACCAAGATAAAACGTCCCCAATTCACATAGGAACACAAAAATTGGACAGTCGAGCATTTGGAAAAAAGTCATGAGGTCCGATGAATCACGTTTCCAGTTGCATCATGCAGATGGCAGAGTGAGAATTTCACAGAAACATCATGAAAGCATGCATCCCACATACATGAGTACAACCCTTCAAGCTGGTGGGGCCAGTGTTATGGTTTGGGCATGTTCTCCTAGAATGATTTGGGCCCTTTAATTCATGTGGAACAACGTCTGAATAGCACAACATACCTAAGTATCATTGCTGATCAAGTTCATCTATCATGTTGATGGCATATCCCAATGGAGATGGCTTCTTCCAACAAGACAATATGCCATGCCACAGTGCTCATATTGTACAGAAGTGGTTTCAAGAACATGAGGGAGACTTTACCTTGCTTAGGTGGCCACCACAATCACCAGATCTCAATCCAATTGAGCATTTGTGGAACGAAGTTAAAAGAGCCATCAGGCAGCTGGTTCCACAACCAACAAATCTCACAGAACTGGACAGTGCTATTCATCAGGCATGGTGTCAGGTTCCTCACATCACATTTCAATATCTCGTGGAGTCAATTCTAAGAAGAATCGCTGCAGTATTGGGGGCAAAAGGTGGCCCAATGAAGTACTGATTGGATGGTCATAATAACCTGCCCACTCAGTATATATAGCTTCCTGACAGTAACTCTTTCGTGTAAAAAAAAAAAAAAAACCAAATCAGTCTAGTGTTTCTGGGTAAGGATGGGATCCTAACTTGTTAGTAGAAAGCAAATGAGGATAAATAGCTCATTTCCATTCAATATCCTCTCTCCCACTCCCTCCCCACATTCTTAGAAAAGACTACTTAAAGTACTTGTCATAATATGAACTCCCTTGCATATGTTATGGTTGTCAGAGTCTTAAATTTGTTTTCCAATATCAAAAGTTTTTACTCAAACAGCCTAAAAGATGAGATAACACTGGAAACACATTTGTTTTTTTAAATGGGAAAGGGCATTATTTGGACATGCAGTAGCAGAATCTTAGAAGCTTTGAGTAGCAGTGGACCTTATGAAGTTATCTAATTGAAATTTTACATATGCCTGGATTCTAATTACTTTATTCTAAGCAAGGGGTTGGCTAGCCTCTGCATGAATACCCCTTCACTGATGGGGAAATCAGTACATTCTGGGGCAATTCAGTTTATCAGTGGCCAATTCAGATTATTAAAAAGTTCTTCAGAAAAATTTTAAAAATCTCAACAGCTTTATAGATAGGAAATGTTTCATATGCAGAACATTAAAGACAGTTATTAATATTTGAAATTAATTCACAAACTTTCTCTAAATGATGATGCTTCTATTACAAAAGAAATCTACAGTGATAGTATTATTCAAAATTTTGAGTGACATGACACTATATATGGTGGAATAGCAGAAAAGATCAAGTTATTCTAGGGAAAGACCCTAGACTAAATGGAATGGTCTCTCTGAATTCACTACATAGGAAGATATGTAACTTCTCTGGTTAACAACTAACTAACCATATTCTCCCTTGACTCCAACCTCTTTTATATTTTCTGTAAAGTTCTCTACAAATTATCCCATCATTCATTCATTCAATATTTCTTTAAATACATTTTATTGATTTCACAGAGGGAGCGAGAAACAGAAACATCAATAATGAGAGAGAATCATTGATCAATTGCCTCCTGCATGCACCCCACTTGGGATCAAGCCTACAACCTGGGTATATGTCCTGACCGAGAATTAAACCATGATCTCCTGGTTCATTGGTCAATGCTCAACTACTGAGCCACACTGGCTGGGTCATTCATACATTTTTATTGAATGTTTATGTAGGTGCCAAGCACTATTAGGGTTACTAGCAATATATCTGTGAACAAGAATTTCTAATGGTATTTTTTACCTTATTCTACTTTACTTGTTGACCCCATATCTATATCTAGCTTCCACCTGACCAACTATATTTCTTCTAATCCAAATGTCTCAAAAGAGTGGCTCACACTTAGTGCCTCCACTTTCTCACTTTCCATTAACTCCCCAAACCACTGATGTATACTAATACATACATACCACCATTCCAATTAAACTGCTCTCCCTCTGGCCACTATACTGTAATTTCATAATTTTCAAACTAAACATATTTGATCTCTTAACTGTATGTGATGCTGTTTTTAAAACTTTCAACTCCCTTGTGTTAGTGACACTCAATAATCCTAGGTCTCCTTTTTCCTTTTTCCTGACTACTATTCAAATGTTGAAAAATTTCCAAGATTAACTCTCAACTAATTGTTCTTCTCACTTTACACATATTTCTAAGGTGATCTCATCCCCCTCTTTTGGATATATTATAAGGTCAGACCTATCCTAGCTTCAACCCATATAACCAACTGCCTGCTGGACCTTTCCACTTGGATGTCTCACAAGAACTTTAATTTTCCTTCCTAAAAGTTCCCCTCTTTCTGTTTTCTCCACATTCATAAATAGCATCATTATCCACTCACATAACAGACTTGAACTTTCTCCTTACCATTCTCAACCTACAAATAAAATCAAGTATTACTGGTTTTACCTTTGTTCCTAAACTCTGCATAACCTTCTCTATTAATGGTACTACTGTTTATATCATGCCTTGAGATATGTATATATGTGTGTGTGTATATATATATATACATATATACACATATATACACACACACACACACACACACACACATATATATATATATATATATATATATATATATATACACACACATACATATATATATATGTTCTTTTAGTAGTGTCAATGTCCTTTAGCAAAACATTACCAGGAACACACCAGTAGTTGAACAAGTTGAGTTTTTCACTCAGTGCAGTAGAAGAGAACACATACCATAGGGAAACATGTGTTATGTCAATAAGAGAGTGTTAAATAAACCTATGACAAGCAGAGACTGCACCATCTTGAAGAGGAGAGTGGATGATATCAGAAACCTAAAAATCCTGGGAATCTACAACTATGGTACCCAGAAAAGAGCTGTGAACCTGAGAACAATGGACTCCAAGTGGCACCAGCACGTGGATTTGGAGGAGCTCTGCGCCTCCTCACAGAAAGGTCATATTTCACCTGGGATAAGGAGAGAGAGAACTACATAACCAGACACCTGGAGAAGAGAGTACATGGGGAGACAAAAAAACAGCCCAGATATTAAAGAAAGCAGGCATAACCAGAAAAGAAAGAAAAAGAAATGGGGGCAAGCAACCTGTCAGAGAAAGAATTCAGAGAAATGGTGATAAGGTGGATGAAAAGAATGGAAGACAAATTTAACAATATGTGTAAGAACCAAAAGGAAATGAAGAAGAACCAAGAAGAAATGGGGAAAAAAATGACATGGCTGCTATAAAGAACTCAATAGAAAGCATTAACAGTAGACTAGAAGAAGCAGAGTACTGGATCAGTGGCCTAGAAAACAAGGTAGGAAAAAAATACCTAACTAGAGCAGCTTTTAGGGGGGAAAAAAATTAAAAAGAAGGAGGAGAGCCTAAAAGGACTTTGGGACAACATGAAATGAAGCAATGTCCACATAAAGGTGTACCAGAAGGAGAGGAAACTCAGCAAGGAATAGAAAACCTGTTTGAAGAAATGACAGAGAACATCCCTAATATAGGGAAGAAAAAACCCACATTAATCCAAGAAGCTCACAGAGTTGCAAACAAAATGAACCCAAGCACATTATAATTAAATTGGCAAACACCAACGACAAAGCAAGAATCTTAAAAGCAGCCATAGAGAGACAGAAAGTTACCTGCAAAGGATCCCCCTTCACACTAGCAACTGATTTCTCAAGAGAAACACATCAGGCAAGAAAGGAATGGAATGAAATATACAAAGTCAAGCAAAGGAAGGGTCTGAATCCAAGAATACTGTACCCAGCAAGGTTATCAATAAAAATTGAGGGACAAATGAGGAGCTTCACAAACAAAAAAAGGACTAAGGTAATTTATTACCACCAAACCAGCAATGCAAGAAATGCTAAAGGGTCTGCTGTAAAAAGAAGGAATAGGAAGCAAAGAAGGAACACAGGGGTAAATAATAAAAATGGTGCCAAAACCGGTTTGGCTCAATGGACAGAGCTTCGGTCTGTGGACTGAAAGGTCCCAGATTCAATTCCGGTCAAGGGCATGTACATTGGTTGTGGGCACATCCCCAGTAGGGGGTGTGCAGGAGGCAGCTGTTCCATGTTTCTCTCTCATCGATGTTTCTAGCTCTCTATCCCTCTCCCTTCCTCTCTGTAAAAAAAAATCAATAAAATATATATTTTTTAAATGGTGAAAATCAAGTGCCTATCAATAATAATTTTAAATATAAATGGATTAAATGCCCTAATCAAAAGATATAGGGTAATGGATTGGATAAGAAAACATGACTCATATATCTGCTGTCTACAGGAAACCTGCATCAGAAAAAAAGACGCAACAGACTAAGAATGAAGGAATGGAAAAAGGTTTTTCAGGTGAATGGAAATGAAAAAAAAAAAAAAAAAAGCTGGGGTAGCAATACTTATATCTGACAAATTAGATCTCAAAGTGAATGACATAAAAAGAGATAGGGAAGACCACTTCATAATATTAAAGGGAGCAATCAAAAAGAAGAAATAACTCTGGTAAACATATACACATCCCTCTGGGCAGCATGGGAAGGCAGGATTGGAGTGGAAAGAGGCGGCTCCCTGAGCAGAAAGAGGTAGCTCTGGGGCCTGAGTGGAAAGGGACTGGGCTGGAGTGGAAAGAGTGCAGGCAGCCAGGGAAAGGAAATTCCATTCTAGCACGAATCTTCATGCATCAGGCTTCTAGTAAAATATAGAAGCCCAAACCATAAAATAAAAGATTGGTAAATTCTACAACTTTAAAATTAAGAATGTGTGGCCAAAAAACAAAAACAATAATTTAAAATTATTGGTAAAAAAAAAAAAAATTCACAAAATGGGGGAAGACATTATAATCCCAATAAATATAACTAACAAAGGATTAGTATTCAGAAACATAAAACTCATATAAATCTATAGGAAAAATATAAAAATCAGCAAAAGACATGCACAGACATTTCACAGAAGTAGAAAAGAGAATGGCCAATAGAAGATACTCAACCACATTGTAACCAGGATAATACAAATTAAAATCGCAATGACATATCATTCTTCTCCTATCAGAATGGGCAAAAGAAAGATATTGCTGATGCTGAAATGATAACTAAGTGGAACCAATGAAATTTGCATATACTGCTAATCAGAGTAAAAATTACTATAATCACTTTACAAAAGCAATATGGTATTGCCTAATTAAATATTCACATATTCTACTAATATTAGCCAGAAATTGTGCTCCTAGATATATCTGTAGGTAACATTAAAACTGTTCAATAACAAGTGAGTCATAGATATCAACCAATCAGAATGAATGCTGGTTTATACCCAATATTATCAGTGTCAATATACCTGAGATAAACTATTTCACTAGGATAGAAGACATGTACAAAACTGTTTCCAGCAACATTTTTTGTAACTTCCACCAAAAATTAAATGAATGACAATATTGTGGTATTTTCACACCATGGAATGCTTTGTAATTATAAAAATTAATAAACTATAGCCACAAGTATCAACTTGGATGAATCTCAAAAATCCAATATTAAGTGAAATAAACCAATCTCATAAGAACAGAAGAATAGATGTGGATAGAATGATTCTATATATATAAAGATCAAAACCAGGAACATTTTTATTTCTATCATTACTTCCAGGAAAATAAGGCCTGTGGACCTAGAGGCTCAAATATCATTTTTTTGGCATGGAAGGAGGGGGGATGATGGAAGCATTGTGGTTTAAGGGAATAAGTACAAGACTTGAAGTCATAAAACTTGGATTGCAGTCTTGGCCTTCCACATGGGGAACTTACTTAAACTCACAGGGGATAATAATATTTGTCTTCCCAATAACTACAATTTCAAATATGGGACATTGCTACAGAGATAATAATGAGCATGGGATTTTAAATGTTTGGTAGTAATTGCTTTGACATTATACAGATTTGCATATTTACATGAAATAATATACATTTAATAGACTATTGCAAACCAAAATGCACACATGACCAATGTTGAAGGCACATGCTATAATTTAATTTAAAATATCTTTGTAAATGACTTAAAGTAACTTAATAGACATTCTGTAGTCAGAACTCTTTTGGCCTCTCAGAGCAAATTCTTCCTCAGAGATGAGGAAGCATTGCTGAAGGAGATAAGATTCAGTAGGAAGATGTCAAATAAAACTGGCAAAGTTGTTTATCTGAAGCAGGTTAAAGAGGAAAAGCTAAGAAGTAAGGTCAAGGACATTGCTGGGAAAATGATACCAAGCATCAAACTTCAAAAAGTTGTGGTTCATAAAAATGAGAGCATGAACTATATAGTAAATAGCCAGGGAAGTTGGTCCCAGGACAAAAATAGGTACTTGGAGACAAGGAACTTGATTCCAATATAAGTTTGGGAAGAGCAAGTATGGGCAGGAGCCAAGAAGGGCTGGACCCCTAACCTATATAATATAGTTACTTCCTGTTTGGATACACTACTATACGTAAGTCTTCCTGCAGCTGCTTATACAGAAGTAACATTACAAAATATCATAAGCTTAAAGCAAAACTCCTCGTCTACCAAAGAAATGTTCTAAATTCTGAAAGCATTAAGAGCTTATGAAAACACATAACCTTGATAATAAATAGTATTTTTGAGTACTCGCTAAGTATACTACAATTAACACTTTATGTGCTATCTCATTTAATCCTCAAAAAATACTAGAATGTTGGTACTATAATTAGCTCTATTTTAGAATGCAGAGACTTGCCTGAAGTCATATAGCTTGTGTGGGAGCAAAGCAGGACTTGACCCTGGCCTGTATGACTTCACACCTGTGTTCTTAACTATGATATACTGTCTCACAATTCCTGCTGAAATGGTACTTTTGACAGTTACAAGTTACCAGTTATAGTGCCTACACCATGTGCTATTTTAAAATTAGATTGAAATGGATTACCTTTTTAGATTTTAATAAAGGCAGATGTGGGAATATTAATATTGATGATGATATGTTTTCCTAATTACACTTCCATTTAATAACATAAGCATAGCTAAATTTGAGCAAACTTGTCTTTGCAGGTCCTCTTGTGGTACAAGTGAACTACTACAGTTTACATCTTTTAGATATAATGGTGGAGATTTTCCAAAGGTGTATTGTAAAAGATAAAAGTATTTAATCCTCTGGAAACTTTTATCCGAGAAAGATATTTTTGAGAAAAGTATTTTTAATTCACTTTTTAAGTTATTATATTAATAGCTTTAAAATATTTCATAATGTGGATTTCTTCTGGATAACATTTTTACCTTATTTTCAGTTATATGTACTATACCCCTAGAGCCACACTGTCCAGCATGATGGAAATGTTCTGATCTGTGCTGCCCACAATGGCAGCCAATGGTCATATGTGACTATTAAGCACTTAAAATGTAGCTAATGCAACTGAGTTATATTACTCATACATGAATAGCCACAATAGTGAGTGTTTCCCACATTTTTCATACTAGAGCACACCTAGGAAGTGTTAAGTGCATAGTACAGTGGGGGTAAAGTGGACGGCATCAATGGCATCTAAGAGGGAGTTGATTAAAATGTATTTTATTTATATTATATAATTATATATATAACTAAATATATATATATATATATATATATATATATATATATATATATATATATATAATGAAAAATAAAATGCCAAACATTATAGAAGAAATAAAATATTGAGTTCGGGGAAAAAATGAAAATTTTAACTTCCTTTTTGTGAAAACAATCTCATATTTGCTTTTCAGCAAAATTTCTCAAAAGAGTTTTCAATATTCTCTCCAATTTCTTTACTTTCCATTCTAACTATTTTTCCTTCTTTCATAAGTTTGTTTTAGTAACACTCTCTGCTCCATCCACTCTTTTCCTCCCAGTAGTCAACTATGTGTTTTACTTCCTTTTTTATCTTCCAACATTTCTTTATAAAAAGAAAGCATTTGTTAATGCTTAGTCTTCTCCTCCTTAGCCTTTCTTACACCAGATGAAGCACATATGTTCTGTACATTGTTTTTGTTTTTATATTTTCATTGATTTCAGAGATAATATGAGGAGAGAGAAATAGAGACATCAATGATGAGAGATAACCATTGATCGGCTGCCTCCCACACACCCAACATTGGGGATTGAGCCCACAACCCAGGCATGTGGCAGGGAATTGAACCGTGACCTCCTGGTTCATAGGTTGACCCTCAACCACTGAGCCATGCCAGCCAGGCCACACATGATTTTATATAATATATCCTGGAGAGCTTCCAATATCACCACATAAAAATCATCCTCAGCCTTTTTTTCCAGCTGCATCCTTTAGATGCAAATTTAACATCTACCTTTTGGATGTTAAATAAAGATAGAGATAAAGATAGATATGTACACATACATACATACATGCATACATACATACATACATTTTGTACATGTGTCATGTGGAGCTGATGAATTGAGTATTAAATTTGGTAGGATAGCCTTTTGTAGAGGTTGTCCCACATGCATCCCACTAGCAATGTATGCCAGTGTCCTTTCCCTCTAGGCTTTTCCTTCATTCTCCCTTGAATTTCTTCCAATCAGAATTCTGTGTGAAAGAACATTTAATAAGGCTCAGAGGCAATCGGAAGTATAGTATATTGAAGCCCTTCAAATAATTCAGTATGGTTGAAGTATCACAGAATGTAAAGTGGGTTACATAAGTTAAAGGTAAGAAATTAGGCAAGGGAAGTATATATATATATATATATATATATATATATATATATATATATCCACTTTAAATAATTTAATATTATTTGATTTCAGTATTGTGTATAGGGAAGGGCAGGAAACAGATGTAAATACAGAAATACAGGTGCAAAGATGTGGGTAAAATCTGAATAATACATAATATATTTTTAAATGGAAGGATGAATCAAAAACTAAAAGTTAAATGGTTACCTGTAGAGAGAAAGAGAGAACATGGTGGAGAGGTTAAGAATAGAAGCAACACTTCTTTGAATATGCCTTGTGTTATAGATTTGATATTGTAACTATAGAAATATTTTATGTAATTATAAGATAAAATTAAATTTTAAAAAAAAGAACCCTAACTTTTTAAAAAAGCAAACGAACCTAATTGCATACTGAGTTGGTGGCATAACCTCACGGGGAAGAACTGTCTATTCAATTTTTGTGTACATTTGAAATTTCCCATGGTGTGGGGAGAGGGAAGGGAGGAAAAAATGGACGAGTAAAGGGTAGGAGAGGGAGAAAGAAGGAGATAGGGAGAAAGGGACCAGAGACAGGGAGGGGCTGGACAGAGAGAGGAGGAAAAATAAAGAATGTGGATTCACAGGAAAAGATAAAGAATGTGGATTAACAGAAACTATTCTTTAAGCAGAAGGAGATAATCAGAACATTGGAATGCTGCCCCAACGTCAAACAAGAAATGTGAAGTATTCATGGCATTAAACAACACTTGAAGAGAGTACATTCACACACACACACACACACACACACACACACACACACACACACACACACAAAGGTACATGTGGAATGAAGAGAGCGAATCTGTTTAAAACACAATAGAAAATGAAATCAAGAATGATCTGCATTTATAATCCAGGATGTGTAGATACATTTCTCTTACCTGTGACCTTCATAGCTTCCAAATTCTAATCCTAACATCATTTATCTTATCTTCTCATAAGGGGAGTTTGACTCCGTGAAAATGAGAGGAATGCCTTCTCTGAGCCTTCAAGTTTCTGATGGCCTCTTTAAGTCTCTGAAGGAATGGTAAAGAATAAAACAGGTAAAATTAGATCTGCTTAAGATGCAGCATGATATATTGTTGTTGGTGGTGGTATTACTTAACAAATAGTAATATCATACTTACTGAGTATAAAGCAATATTCTAAATGTTTTATAATTATTAATTCATTTAATCCTCCTCATAGTTCTATGAGATGGAATACTGTTATTATGAGTTGTTGTTCTGGCTCTATTACTTTCTCACCATGTGACATTAATCAAGTCATTTCTCTGTTCTGTGCTTCACTTTGCTCCTCTGTACAATGGACGCTTTTGACTGGGAATTTCAAAAGTTCTTTTCAACCTTAACAGTCTATGACCTATGATTGTGATAATTCAGTATTGACCACTGATCTAACATGGTGGGGAAGAGGATAATGTTAACCTCTCCCCCATTATTTCCTTCTTCTCCCAGCTTAGAGTTCTATTATTTATATAATGTTATTCTCCCTACAGAAGCCGGGAAATGTTAAATATAGTTATCCCTTAATCAGCAATGCATTGGTTCAAGGAACACCCATGGGTACCAAAATCCACAGATGCTCAAGTACTTTATATAAAAATGTGTAGTACTTGCATATAACCAATGCACAGCATCCCTTTAAATCATCTCTTGGTTACTTATAATATCTAATACAATGTAAATGCTATGTAAATAGTTGTTATACTGAATTGTTTAGGGACTAATAACAAGAAAAAAGTCTGTACATATTCAGTATAGACACAACCATCATAGGCCTAACTACATAGTACAGCAGATCCTCATTTCATTCAATGTTGTTTTGTTATAATATTGATGAGATACCAGAGGAACTTAACTCTTGTTCATATCAATTAGCCAATGGTAAAATTGGTTTTGTTATACATAATTTTGCTTAAACTCACAGAACCTATTAATAAGTAAAGACTTACTGTACATGTCAGCAACAACATAACTTTTTAAAAAATATTTATTTTATCAACAGTTGATGGAACATGTGGATATGGAACCTAAGGATACAGAGAGCTGACTGTAACTACATTGACTGGGCTTTTAGTAAATATTTAACACATATTTGTTGAATAAATTAATGAATAACAAATTAATTAATTATCCTAGTCCCTACTTCTTAAAGGTCTTGTTATAACACTTCTCCATCCAGAGAAAATATGGCTAAGGATGTGTGTGCATGTATGTGTGTTTCAAAAACCATGTTGTGTTCCTGGCTAGATTCTTTTTACTTAAAAATAAAAGAGACTTTTGTTGCCATTTAAAAGCTTTCAGTAAAGAATTTTTCTATAGGAAAAAAAAAAACGCAACAACAACAACAAAAAAAAAAACAAGGTCAGGTACTAAAGGAACAGTATTTTAGAAGTAGTAAAAATAGAAGTAGTCAAAAGTGACTTGAGGTTCTTAAGAAGGGTAACTAAGTAGTCTAAACCCTAAAGAGAAAACTGCCTGTCAAGCTCTGCTGTTAATGGATTCAATTGAATAGCTGTTCCTTCAGGCTGTACATGAGTTTGTTAAGGCATTCTTATAAATGTTTGCTTCTGGGTCAATCAACAAATAATTAAAACCATAATTTCCATGCTTTCAATGTAATTCTTTAACATTATTGCAGTAAAAGAAAAAATGTAGGAGCCCCATGACTTAAGAAAACTGAAATTTATAAAATAGATATATTAGGAGGAGAGCATTCATTTTATAAAACAAACAAACAAACAAACAAACAAAAAACTCACTGAACACAGTTCCTTTAAACAGCCCGCTCCCTTGGTGCCCTTAAGATGTGACTGGATTTTCTAAAATTGTAACCATACAAAGCTCTTCATGAACACACATGTTTTGTAAAGTGAGGCTCCTCTGTATTTAACACAGCAATTTTAAGCTGCCACTGCGTGTTCAATGGGATCAGGAAAAAAAAACAAAACTCATAGACAGAGACAACAGTATTGTGATTACCAGAGGGAAAGGGAGGTGGGAGGTAGAAGAGGGTAAAGGGGGGAATAAATGGTGACAGAATAAGGCTAGACTTGCAGTGATAAACACACAACACAATGTCCAGATGATGTGTTATAGAATTGTACATTTGAAACGTATATAATTTTATTAGACAATGTCACCCCAATTAATTCAATTTTTTTAAAAAAATCTGATTTTGATTAAAAATATTTTAACATTTATTTGAAAAAATCTCATGTTGGAGAAGTAAAACATAAAATTTTCCCATTGGAAGGTTTACTGTAAACACAAAACAGAAAGTTACATTACAGTTAATTTTTTTCTAAAGTTAATTTTATTGAATACTTGGTCACCTCGTGTTAGAAGCATTGCACATTAGTTTCAGGGTAATATTTTCCATGACTACATTTCTCAATAACTCCTTCTAAGTCAGGGTTATTAGAAATACTTGGAAATTCCTCTTTGCTATTCATTAATTTTTGTTTTGTTTTTATCAATTCAACAGTCATGATTATCTTGATATATCTTAGCAATTTTTCCTTTTGTAAAACATGTATGTACTACTTAATTTGTTATAGGTGGCAACTGAAAAGGAGACCTTAACGGAACCTGCATGCCATGGTGGGGAATGAAGGAAGATTTAAAGCAGGAACATTTGAAAATGAGAAGCAGAAAAAAATGCTGCTCCTGAGGGAATAGTCTCTCTCATGGCATGCTGCCCAGAAACTGCTATTCCTTTCTAGCTAAAGCCACAGAGAATATGAAAAGAGGAGTACAACAAACAGAGCCGAATTGTGGTAGGAAACAGAGCTTCATGGAAGTCAGCAGTTTACAAAACTGAGATGTTCAGTGTGAGAGTAACCATGAGGCTACACTGCTCAGTCAGTGGCACCTGGGCAGGGCAATATGGGGGTCAGGGCTGTCACTCACACTAGAAAGCTATATTCGCAGTGTGGGTATGACTCTGTGGTCATGCAACCAAGGGAGAAGTTTCTCAGGAGGATCATGAGAGCTACAGCCTAGCTTTTTTGGGACAGAACAGCACCAAGAGATTATAAACAGGAAAAAACTGGAAACACAAGGAAACCTGAATCCAAAAAAAGAGGACAAGGAACAGATGTGCAGTGGTTTAAAAAAAAAAAAGTGCAAATTTCAGTTGTCACAAGTGCAGCCATAACAGCAGTGGCAGAGAACTGCCAGATAAAGCATATATGATTTTACATCAGAATTTCAAAATTACAGACACTGGGAAATACAGAGGGAATCTGGGAGCCTTAGATGAGATGTCCACCATCAAGTACTAACAAGATATCCAAAATATGAATGACACATGCTGCCAAAAGAAAAAAAAGGAGACAAAAGACACACAACAGAATTGAGACCCAGCCTACCAATTTAATGTTTCTTGATGTGGTAGAGCAAGAAATAATTAAGGCAACTGGAATCAAGTAGTACAGACAGAACCGGGTTTAGAATAAGGTATGCCTGAGATAATAAGACATGAACTTCTTATAAGAAGTTTTCCAAGTTAACTTCCCAGTGAGAAACTCCTAACAGATTCTATTTCCTCAAATCAACCCCATCCAGCTGGTTCTTTGGAAGGTCAATATTTCAGCTGCAGGGGCCACTTCAGCCACCTCCTGCCTGCAGCTAAGCTCAGTCCAGGCAAGCTGGTGCCAGCAATTCACCCTATAGGTCATGGTTTTCCCCCAAGGGATATTACACCTGGTTCTGCAGTTTCAGCAAGATTCCAGGCTGAGTTCTCTTGCATTCCATTGGCTAGCCTATTAAGCCCCACATCTCCTAAAACTGTCAGAAAATGTTCAAGCTGGTTTCTCATGACCAAAAACATAATCCTATAATCCTAAAGTATTTTGAACAGATAAACAGTATAGTGTAATATCTGACATAGCCAGACACCTGCATGCCAGCTTTCCCTTAAAGCATCCTTTCCCCAAAGCAATTTCCCCTCTTCAGTGGTCCTCACTAAACAGCAGTTAACTCTTTCACACCAGTAAGGGTTGCAATTGTCCCTTGAAACCAGGGCAATCTTTAAAATCTTTTTCAGATAGGGTGCGCATTATTTGAAAAACAGAATAAATGAATAAGGTTGTATGGGGCAGGTGTTAATTTTTAACCAAGAGTGTTGTTGGTTGACCCAAGTGCCCACATGGAGTACTTTGAAGGTAATACCGGTAGTTCCCTATGATAAGCTTAAATACAGGAGTGTTACCTTCAGATAATTAAAAGTTGAATATGAGAGTCTGATTTAAAACAAAAAACAAAAACAAAAAAAAACTCTCCCACTTAATGAAATGTTGGGGTTTGTTCAGATTGAGTTTTGAAATTAAATATTACTTAAAATTTTATCCTATGGCCGAAACCGGTTTGGCTCAGTGGTAGAGCGTCGGTCTGCAGACTGAAAGGTCCGAGGTTCGATTCCGGTCAAGGGCATGTACATTGGTTGCGGGCACATCCCCGGTAGGGGGTATGCAAGAGGCAGCTGGTTGATGTCTCTCACTCATCGACGTTTCTAGCTCTCTATCTCTCTCCCTTCCTCTCTGTAAAAAATTAATAAAATATATATATTTTTTAAATTTATCCTATGTGTTTTTTTTCCTTTTTAAATAAATCTTTATTGTTCAGATTATTATAATTGTTCCTCTTCCCCCCCCTCCCCCATAGCTCCCCTTCACCAGGTTCCTACCCCACCTTCTGCCCTTACCCCCCCCCCCACTGTCCTCATCCATAGGTGTATGCTTTTTGTCCAGTTTCTTCCTGCACCCCTCTCCCCTTCCCCCCAAGAATTGTCAGTCCACTCCCTTTCTATGCCCCTGATTCTATTATATTCACCAGTTAATACTGTTCATCAGATTTTTTATTCCCTTAGTTTTTAGATTCACTTGTTGATAGATATGTATTTGTTGTTCATAATTTTTATCTTTATCTTTTTCTTCTTCTTCCTCTTCTTAAAGAATATCTTTCAGCAATTCATATAATTCTGGTTTGGTGGTGATGAACTTCTTTAGCTTTTTCTTATCTGTCAAGCTCTTTATCTGACCTGCAATTCTGAATGATACTCTGTTTCCCCGAAAATAAGACAGTGTCTTATATTAATTTTTGCTCCCAAAGATGCGCTAGGTCTTATTTTCAGGGGATGTCTTATTTTTCCATTGTTAAATGAAAATAAAGGAAATTTATTACCTGTATACGGTACGGTAGTACAGTTGTTGTCAACACAAACCAGACAAACTGTGAATCCTACAGTATCAAGAATTTACTCATTTATTCAATGACAATCATGTCATCTTCTGGAACATCATCATAACAATCCAATTCCTGAATTTCCTGGTGAATTTCTTGTGACTCCATTTCTTTCAGAATCAGTGGACCAAATCTCTCATGTTTAGCCTAAGGGGGGCCTTATTTTCGGGGGGGATGCCTTATATTTCACTCAGAAGGAAACCTGTAAGTAGGTCTTATTTTCGGAGGATGTCTTATTTTCGGGGAAACATGGTAGCTTTGCTGGGTATAGTAATCTTGGTTGTAGTTTCTTGCTATTCATCACTTTGAATATTTCTTGCCATTCCTGTCTGCCTGCATAGTTTCTGTTGAGAAATCAGCTGACAATTGTATGGGTGCTCTCTTGTAGGTAACTAACTGTTTTTCTCTTGCTGTTTTTAATATTCTCTCTTTGTCTCTTGCTCTTGGCATTTTAATTATTATGTGTCTTGGTGTTGTCCTCTTTGGATTCCTCTTGTTTGGGGTTCTTTGCACTTCCTGAACTTGTAAGTCTATTTTTTTCACCAGGTTGGGGAAGTTTTGGGTCATTTCTGGGACCCCCATTATTCTGATGTTGGCAAACTTGAAGTTGTCCCAAAAGCTTCTTACACTATCTCCAACTTTTTGGATTCTTTTTGCTTTTTGCTTTTCTGGTTGAGTGTTTTTTGCTTCTTTGTACTTCAAATCTTTGACTTGGTTCTTGCAATCCTCTAGTCTGCTTTTAAATCTCTGTATAATATTTTTTTATTTCAGTCCCTGTATGCTTAATTTCTAGTTGATCCTTTTTCATATCTTTGAGGGTCTCATTAAATTTGTCAGCCTTTTCTAGGAAATTCTTGAAAAACCTTATATCCATGATTTTGAACTCTATATCCATTTGTTTACTTTCCTCCATTTCCTTCATTTGTGGCCTGCCTCTTTGTCTCCACATTTTGGCTGCTTCCCTGAGTTATTGAGTGGCTTTGTGTGCTAGGTGTCCTAACAGAGCCCAGTGTCTCAGCCTCCCCAGTTACCTGAGGTGGAAACTATTGGTGTGCCCCTTTGTGGGCTGTGTGTGCACTCTTGTTGTAGTTAAGCCTTGGTTGTTTTTAGTATCACTGGAGGGAGTTGACCTCCAAGCCAACTGGCTGTGAGGATCAGCTGTGTCTCCACTGGGAGAGCTTCTGTGCTTAGCTTGGATGGGGCAGAGTCTCAGGCCTGAGCAGACACCCTTGGTTTCCAGTCAGCCCCACCCTAAGAGGCCCCTGTGCCTCACTGTCCCACAACAATGTCTGCACACACCTCTGAAAGAAGGCTGCTCTCGAGTTTCTCCCACTCCCAGGCAGTCTAGTTTCTCCCCAATGAGTCTGGGTACCCAAAGTCTCACCCAGAACTGGATTTCAGTGCAATGTGGAGGTTGTTTCCCTCCCAAATGAGAAAGCTAACTGTACCTTTGCTGCCCGCCCTCTCTGAGTGCCGCGAGTAAGCCAGCAGCCTATTCAGCTGCCTGCCCTTTCCATGTGCGTGGCTCTCTGCACCTATCCTCCACAGATCCTCTGGGTCTCAGTGTCCTTTTATCTTTCCTTCTAGTTGTAGAATTTCCACTGAGCCAGCTTACTGGTGGTTCTGGATAATGTCTGCTCTGTCTTCCAGTTTCAGTTTTGAAATTGTTGTGCAAGGCTACAGTATAAGTATTTACCGTGTTTCCCCGAAAATAAGACCTAGCGCATGGAAAAATAAGACACCCCCTGAAAATAAGACCTAGCGCATCTTTGGGAGCAAAAATTAATATAAAACACTGTCTTATTTTTGGGAAAACAGGGTACCTATGCCACCATCTTGGTTTCTCCACTATGTGGTTTTGAATTTTGAAATTTCACGCATATACCTGAAAGAATATTACCAAGGAAACAAAAGCCTTTATGAAACATGGAATGAATACATTATTCCACTTGCCTAATAGTGTAACTTTCAGCAACCTTAACTAATTGAAGCTCAATCTGGACTTTGAAAGTAAATGAAAATGTACCTGAACCTTTAATGAAAAAGCTGAAACAAAGGGCATAAACTTTATTTTTATTTATTTTTTAATCCTCCAAGTATATGAGGAAGGTTAGGGGGGGAGGGGAATGGAGAGGGGAGGAGAGGCGATAACCATTGATTGGTTGCCTCATGTACATGCCTTAATGGGGAATCAAAATCACAACCTAGATATATGCCCTGATAGGGAATGGAACCAACAAATTTATGGTTTATGGGACTACACTCCAACCAACTGAGCTACCTAGACAGAGGTGCATTTTGTTATGTAGTAGACATGGAAGCTACCCTCTGCCTTCTGAAATAGAAACTAATATTTTTGAATTATGTGTGATATTATCTGGTTTCCCCTGGTTATCTTCCATTCTTTCTAAAATTACAGTCAAATTTGGCCAGAACCGGTTTGGCTCAATGGATAGAGCGTCGGCTTGGGAACTGAAGGGTCCCGGGTTCGATTCCGGTCAAGGGCATGTACCTTGGTTGCGGGCATATCTCCGGTAGGGGGTGTGCAGGAGGCAGCTGATCGATGACTCTCATCGATGTTTCTAACTCTCTATCTCTCTCCCTTCCTCTCTGTATAAAATCAATAAAATATATTTTTACAAAAATAAATAAATAAATAAAATAAAATTACAGTCAAATTTGAAACAATAAGGGGGTGGAAGAACACTGAAAAGAGTTTAGCTAAAAAAAAACTGAACTCCAAGTAGAAGAAAGAAGTCACTAGAAGAGTCACAGAGCCTCAGCAAACAAACCTCCACAACTTAGTCACCCCTGAGTGCCTTGATAGAGATACAAATAAATACAATCCAGGATAGTCCAGGGGGTCATCATGAAATAGTTAAAGGTTCATTGTTCTCTGTTTCACAAAGTAAAGAATGTATATAACTAAGTTAAGAAATGTTTCAACTCTTGGCAAACAAATAGATAAACTTCAGTTATGTGGAAAATACAATCACAAAGAATACCCTGTTCCTCCACAGAGAACATCCTATTCTTTATAGAGCTCTATGATAAGCAGTAAGAATGGTTGTCACTTATTGAACAACTTCATTCAGTGCCTGATTTAAATTCAAATCCAGAATTTTCAGGCTCCAAATCCTTTTTATTATTCAACAACTCAACAATAAAAAAATTACCCAATTAAAAATGAGCAAAGTTAGCCTTGCCGGTGTTGCTCAGTTGTTGAATGTTGACCTATGAACCAGGAAGTTCAATCCACAGTCAGGGCACATTACCAGATTGCAGGCTTAATACCCAGTGTGTGGTGTGCAGGAGGCAGCCAATCAATGATTCTCTCTCACCACTGATGTTTCTATCTCTCCCTCTTCATTCCTCTCTGAAATCAATAAAAAAAATATTTTTAAATGGGCAAAGGATTTCTCCAAAACAGAAATAGAAATGACCAATGAGCTGAAACTGGTTTGGTTCAGTGGATAGAGCATTGGCCTGTGGACTGAAAGGTCCCAGGTTTGATTCCAGTCAAGGGCATATACCTTGGTTGCGGGCACATACCCAGTAGGGGGTATGCAGGAGGCAACTGATCGTTGATTCTCTCTTATCGATGTTTCTAACTCTCTATCCCTCTGTAAAAAGTCAATAAAATGTATTAAAAATAAATAAAAGAAATGACCAATGAGTACATTAAAAGATGCTCAGCATGAATAGGCTTCATAAGAACACAGATCAAATCTACAGTGAGATACCATTTCACATCCATTAGAACAGATATAATAAAAAAGATTGATAATAACAAGTGTTGGATGAGGATGAAGATAAATTGAAACCCTCATATATCACTAACAGAAATGTAAAATGGGGCAGCTACTTTGTATAACAGCGATCTAAGTGGTCACTAGGACCTGGTGGAGTTGGGTGTACACTGAGGAGAGATGGCTAAGTGGTATGAGATGTCTTTTAGAGGAGACGAAAATATTCTAAAATTGATTGTGGTCAGAGTTTCCTAATTCTGTGAATATATTAAAAATGCCTGCATTATACACTTTAAATGGGTGAATTAAATGTTGTGTGAATTATATCTTAATAACTCTGAGATATATGAAGATATGATTTCTTAACACTGAGTTTATTTGCTATTGAAATTTTAAAATTGCTTATGAAATACTGTTGGTTTTGGAGTAATAGTCAATGATGTGCTTTTACTTCTTTGTTAAATGTGCTCTTCCAAGGATGCTAATTAAAGACATGATTTAATGTTGTTATTTACTCCCAGTAGTAGAAAAATATTTAGTAATTATATCTCATGGCATAATATATTTGTAGTGAGATATAAAGGCAACTCTATCTCGACATGCATAAGTTTTTTCTTTACATTTTTATAAAACTATTGCTCTATTATAAAATAATACAAAACCAGCATAGAAAATATGGGGAAAATGCAGAAGAGATGAGCAAAAAGCCAGTCAACTCTATTCCCACTCGCAAGATAACAACTGTTAACATTCTGGTTTATTCCCTCCCCCTTGTTTCGCAATGCATTTCTCCCCACATAATTGTGATCACATGGTATACTTCAGCATTTATCTACTCTCTGATTTCAAGACAGCATTGGGGAACAAATCTAATGAAACTTGGGTCATAATACTGATCTGTCTCTCATGCTTCCTCCTCCTTCCCATCTTGCCTTCTTTTTGCTGGAGCTCAACACCACCAACAATCAAGCCTGAAGACAATGAAGTCATTAAGAAGGGAAGCTACCAAACAAGGCTTGAAGTGTCCATCATCTTGAACTGCCCATCCATCATCATGAAGCTTGCTGCTATCTCTCCCAGGTTTACACAGAATAATCAATACAACAGCAACAGTTCAATTTCATCTTCGTAAAGGAGGTCATGAATACAAATGGAGGCTCTAATGAGACTTGGCTCACATCTAACCAAGTATGTGGCCCCTTACTATTTCACAGGAGACTTGCCATGCTGTTGCCACTTCTTAAACAAGTGTCCTCTTTAATGTTGTTAGAACAACACACAGAGACCAGTTCTCAAAGAAAGAAAGAAAGAAAGAGAGAGAGAGAGAGAGAGAGAGAGAGAGAGAGAGAGAGAAAGAAAGAAAGAAAGAAAGAAAGAAAGAAAGAAAGAAAGAAAGAAAGAAAGAAAGAAAGAAAGAAAGAAAGAAAGAAAGAGAAGGCTGCTTCTCCATTGTTAGGGCATGATCATTAATAGTGTAGGATCGTTCCAGGCTAAACATTGTATTTTTAAAGCCAGTGATACAAATTTCATTTATAAGCAGCATGGAGCCTACTCAAAGCATCAGTACATAGAAGCTCTATCTATTCCAAACTCCCAAGCCAGCAAAAGACAGATATATTGAGAGCTTGTAGGCATGAAGTTCATAAAGACGCTGCACATAGGAAATGTGCACTTGCTATATTACATACTGCTGTGTTGGTGAAAGTGCAATTAGATCAACAAAGTTAAAGCCCCACAATTGAAAAAGCCTTGTGGAGGTAAGATCCACATGTGTACTGCAAGATCTAACAAGGCAGCACCTGAGGAAGTTGCTGAGTAGTTTGGTAGCACCAGACAAAAAGAGATCTGTTGCTAATTC
Organism: Pipistrellus hanaki; assembly: GCF_964339955.1. Classification (NCBI taxonomy): domain Eukaryota; kingdom Metazoa; phylum Chordata; class Mammalia; order Chiroptera; family Vespertilionidae; genus Pipistrellus; species Pipistrellus hanaki. The sequence goes on along the minus strand of NC_140524.1, from coordinate 14,894,499 downwards.
CCTCATGAATCCTAAGTCCCAATTTTCTCTATTATGTGCTCATTAGTAGCCCTGCACATGAATCTGTGTGCCAGTAGCACTCTGCAAGACCTGGCCGCTCCCCACCCACCATGCAGAGGCTCTCTGTGGCCCAGAGGCCCATCCGCATGGCCAGGCACAGAACTCTTGCCTCATTGCTGGGGCAATGAAGCAAGCATTCGTCCAAGCCACTCACGCTTCCAGCTCTCAGTGCTGCTGGTCCCCTCCCATCCCCCGGGACTGGGGGACTCCAGTGGGACTGAGAGGAATGGGTGCTGCCATCTTTGTGACAGAGTGATGGTTAATTTGCATATTATCCTTTTATTAGATGGGATTATTAAAGTGCCTTAGCCTTGCTTTAATATAGATGGAAATAACATGCTAAAAAAGGAATAAGCCGAAACCGGTTTGGCTCAGTGGTAGAGCGTCGGTCTGCGGACTGAAAGGTCCCAGGTTCGATTCCGGTCAGAGGCATGTACGTTGGTTGCGGGCACATCCCCAGTAGGGGGTGTGCAAGAGGCAGCTGGTTGATGTTTCTCTCTCATTGATGTTTCTAGCTCTCTATCCCTCTCTCCTCCTCTCTGTAAAAAAGCAATAAAATATATTTAAAAAAAAAAAAGGAATAAGACATCTTCAGCCAGTTATTGTTTGGATCTAGCTGAGATCAAAACAACTCTTTGGACAAAAGCAGAAAGTAACAAATTATTCAAAGGCTGTAACATTTGAGTCATTAATAGTAACTTGTGGAAGAACCAAATGTAATAAGATGGGTACAAAGTATGATAAACTAACCAATCTTTTCAAGGTCTATTGTACTCTGAAAAGCAAAATGGAAATATAATTGTGAATCCAAAGATTGAAAGTTATGAACAAAGCTCTCAATTTATGTGGTTTCCAAAAATGACCTGAAGTAGCCAGTCCAATAAGTAGGAAAATATTTGATTAAAACATGAAAAAGAAACCCACTCAACTTTTGAAGAAATACTGAGTGTTATTAAAAAAGAGCTGAGGTGGAAACCGGATTGGCTCAGTGGTAGAGCGTTGGTCTGCGGACTGAAAGGTCCCGGGTTCGATTCCGGTCAAGGGCATGTACCTTGCTTGCGGGCACATCCCTGGTAAGGGGTGTGCAAGAGGCAGCTGGTCGATGTTTCTTTCTCATCGACGTTTCTAGCTCTCTATCTCTCTCCCTTCCTCTCCGTAAAAAATCAATAAAAATAAATAAATAAATAAATAAATAAATAAATAAATAAATAAATAAATAAAAGAGCTGAGGAGGAATAATTAGTTAAATGGATGTTTCTGTAGTTTTCTACCTTCTCCTTGATGAACACTTCTGTGAAGTGAATTGTGATCTCAAAGAAGCGTTATGTGCAACAAATGATGACCAAAGTTCAGTAAACAAGTGATTGACTGAAAAGGTCCCTTCCAAGGCTAATATTCATCAAATTTATTAATTTCTAACTGCCCGAGCACCCAATCAACTATCCAATACAGAGAACACATATAAATGTTGAGAAATATTGCATCATCATACAACTTTTTTCTCAAATTTAGTCTTCAGTTTCAAATTAACTGGAAAAATACCATGATGTTAGGATTTTTTATGCCATAGGTCAGAATTTACAGATTATTCTTTAGGCCATATTGTTGTTTGTATTTGGAGCAGAGAAAAATAATTTTGGAAATTTGTTGTCGATTTTAGTTTGTCATCTTTTTCTATCAAAGACAGATGGGATTACATGAAAACCTACAGGAATATATTTTTTCTAAGCCTAAAATGTCTTATATATTTGTATATTTTCTCATTATTATACAGGGCTTGGCTGTCACTTGGCTTTCACTTTAAAGTAACTTCATCACCAATATAGACTGTGTCAAGCCCTAGGTTAATGCAGAATATAGGGAATGTCTCTACTAAGCAAGCTGGGTTTTATTTCCTATACCCTCCATAAAATTATTTTTTAATTATATGATTGTCTAACTATTATGATGCACACCTGAAACTAATACAAAATAATATGGAATGTCAACAATAATTGAAAAATAAAATTTTTAAAAACCTACTTTTGAGCACTGTCTATCTAAATTCAGTTTCATTATACTTCCCTGGTTCCTCTCAGCATTTTTTTTTCCTGAAATTCAGCCAGTGTCTTTGTTTCATATTCTTCTCTCCAGTCAACATTTAAGCTTTGTCTGACACAAAATATGTCTTTGAATTTCAATAGGCCCCTAAGAGTCTACCTTATCCACTACCCACATTTTCACATAAGATTCTTGAATAGTTGGCAGAACTGGGTTGTATTTTCCATGGTTAGTGGTAAATTAAATTTGTTTTCTATTCTTTTGCACCTACATCCCTGAATCAATCCATCTCTGGTCTCAGGTAAGAAGTCAAAAGGGTAATATTTCAAGTTTTTAAAAAATGAAACTATGAGAAATCAAGAAGACAGTATGAATGAATATTCATATTTTTCCTCAGGATGGACCAGGCTTTTGTAAGCACAAAAACAAAAGAAGCCATAAAATGAAAGATGTAGGGCCTTAGCAATAAAAAGTATTAATCTCGCCCAGCTGGCATGGCTCAGCGGTTGAGCGTCAACCTATGAACCAAGAGGTCAGGGTTTGATTCATGGTCATGGCACATGCCCAGGTTGCAGGTTCCATTCCCAGTTGGGGTGTGCAGGAGGCAGCTGATCAATGATTCTCTCTCATCATTGATGATTCTATCCCTCTCTCCCTCTTCGTTCCTGTCTGATATAAATAAAAACAGTTTTTAATTAAATAATATTAATAATATTAATCTCTGTATGTTGAAACAAAATTAAAGTACAAATAAGAAAAATGTATTTGCTAAATGATGTGACAAAAAGGGTTAATACTGTTAATATTCAAGGAAATTTTACAGATCAATAAGAAAAAGATAAACATTCTAATAGATTAATAAGCAAAGAACCATGTACTATTCATTGTTTGACTCAGCATGCATTCCCACCCTTCTCTCTTGCCTGCCTCACTTGTAACTAGGAGTAATGTGACACCATCTTGCTAGTAAGTAGCTGCTGGAGAAGGGTATTTCTAGGAAAATTTATGTTCTCTTGGTTTAAAGTATAGATTTCATACATATTCCTTACCTCATTCCTCCTTCCTTGGACAAGGATGGTATTGCTGAAGCTAGCGCAGTCATCTTGCAAATATGATATCATTGAGCTGCTGAACTAATACGACCAACAGCTGGTTACTTCCAGACTCCTGTTTTTCTGAATAAAAAAAATGAACCCTTATTAGTTTAAGCCACTGTTAATGAGGTTTTCAGATACTCTGAGCCAAAAATATTCTTCACAGATATTCTTCATATGATTAAGCAACTCATACACAAAAAGTAAGATACAGGTAGATAAATAAGCATGAACATTGTTTTAACTCATAAATAATAAAATAGACTTTTAAAAAAATATCAACTTTGAATATATTATGGTAAGTGAAATAAGCCAATCACAAAGGGACACATATATACATGAGATATATAGAAATTCATACAGAAAGTAAAATGGTGGTTGCTAGGGGCTGGTGAAAAGGGAAGGGGAAAATGAAAAGTTAATGCTAAATGGACAGTTTCAGATGAAGATAAAAAAAAGTTTAGGAAATTATATGTGGATGATAGTTGCCCAACAATGTGAATGTATTTAATGCCACTGAACTATATGCTTAATATTATTAAATTGATAAATATTGTTAATATATACTTTACCACAATAAAAAATACTATAAAATTAGGAAAAAATAAAATAGTGATAAAATACAAATCTTCCATATTTATTGGAGATCTCATTTATTGGAGGTCAACCTTCTGAGGTCACAATTCCATTTTTCTGGTTGCATATGATTTGAAATGGAATACCTCATCATTATCATTAAAGCTTCCTTTTTCCTTTCATTAAAAAATAAAAAAAAAATAAAAACTGACTACATTTTTTAAATTTTTAAATATTGTTAATGATGGTTAAGGATTTCTGAGTGTGGAGAAACAAAGATTCTCACATGCTATTACTGGTGGGAGTATGAAATGGCCAAAAAACTTTTGAGGAACTATGGCAAATTGTACCCAAAATTTTATTAATATTCATATCCTTTAGCAGAATGATTTTACTTCTAGTACTTTAGCCAATACAATAGTCATAAATATAGATAATATTTTATGCCCAAAGTTCATAACAGCATTGTTTATAATATCAAGCAATCTGAAACACCCTATGTGTCCAGAAAGGGAGTTATTTAAACATACTAATGTCCATATCTTCTATAGCATACTATATTATCATGATTAACAATAGTATAGATCAGTGGTTCTTATACTTTGGATATTTAAATCGCCTGGGTAGATTGTAAAATCCCCATTGCCACAATACCTCTTATACGTTCAATCAGGACTTCTGGAGATGGGACCCAGATATCAGTACTTTTTAAAGTTCCCCCCACCTAATGCCTAATGATTCTAATATACATCCCAGCTTAAGAGCCACTGATATTGATTTCTATTTATTGAAAATGAAAACAACTTAAATATTCACTGGAATGTATTTAATAATAAAAGCAATTCTAGAACAGTCTGTATAGCATGAGCTCATTAGAAAAATGAATGTGTGAGATTTCTGAATAAAGATGATGGATTAAACACTTACATTTTCTCTTACTTCTTCCTGAAAGTCTACTAAAACAATAATAAGGTTTTTAAAAGGTACAAACTGAAAAAATAATAGGGAAAAACAGCAATACAATTTTGTAAGCTAAAAGCATTTGAGTGGTAACTTATTAAAACCAAGAAAGCCTAATCCTGAACTCATAATAAGGAAAGCTGAAAAATATAACATAGTTTATAACACAGAACCCTCACCCCTGATGTAGTAGCAGGTACCTGTGGCAGAATGAAAGAAAAGTCCACTTGAAAGTTTACTTAGGATCCAGTTAAAACTCCAGATACCCTCCCTAACACCAGCTGGAGCTTAAAGTTTATTTCTGGAAAGAGTAAAATAGAAGGTTTCTAGACAGGGAGAATCAGACACAGTGCTGGGCTGGGGGTACTGAAACTAAAATCAGAGTTTCAGTTAATGCTGAGATCTCCCGCTTTCATCCCCCTACTAAGTTCTCAGAGCTCTGTAGCTAGGTTTATACTTTCAGGTACAGGTTTGGAAGAAATCTGATGATCAGAAAAAGTGAGACCTAAAAGTACTTGTTATATGTTTTCCCAAATATCTATATATTGAAGTACTACTCAGCATCTCAGAATGTGATTATAATTGGAGGCATGGTATTAAATAGGCAATTAATTAAGTTAAAACAAAGTCATTAGGGTAGGACCTAATCAATCCAATATGATCGATCTTCTTATAAGAGTAAATTTGGACACAGACACATAAAGGGAAAACTATGAAGACACAGGGAGAAAATGATCATCTACAAGCCAATGAGGGAGGCCTGAGAGGAAACCATCCCTGCTAACAAAGCTGTCTTAAACTTTTAGCTTTCTGAATTGGAGTATAATAAACTTCTGTTGTTTAAATCACCAAGTCCATGGTACTTTCTTACAGCAGCCCTAGCCAACCAGTACAGTACTAAACCAGACATTCAAAGATTATTAGACATCTGTGGAATACTTACAACATGAAAGACAGAATCCAAAGAAACAAACTAAAAACAAATAAAAATGATTGAGAGAAAGCAAGGACTATTCATAAAGGAAAAAAAAAATTCTAAAATACTAATCCATGCTACAATATAGATGAACCTTGAAAACATTATGCTAAATGAAAGGAGCCAGATTTTAAGGGCCATATATTATATTATTTTATTCTGTTTTTTTTTATTCTGTTTATATAAAACTAGAGGCCCAGCCAGGACCGGTTTGGCTCGATGGATAGAGCCCTGGCTTGGGGACTGAAGGGTCCCGGGTTCGATTCCGGTCAAGGGCATGTACCTTGGTTGCGGGCATATCCCCGGTAGGGGGTGTGCAAGAGGCAGCTGATCGATGACTCTCTCATCGATGTTTCTAACTCTCTATCTCTCTCCCTTCCTCTCTGTATAAAATCAATAAAATATAAAAAAAAAAAAAAAAAAAAAAAAAAAAAAAAAAAACTAGAGGCCCAATGCACGAAATTCGTGTGGGAGTGGGGGGGTGTCCCTCAGTCCAGCCTGCACCCTCTCCAATCTGGGACTCCTCGAGGGATGTCACATCAGGCCTAAACAGGCAGTCAGACATCCCTCTCATAATCCAGGACTGTTAGCACCCAACCAATCACCTGCCTTCCTGCCTGATTGCACCTAACCATTTCTGCCTACCAGCCTGATCACCCCCTAACCACTCCCCTGCCATCCTGATTGATGCCTAACTTATCCCCTTCCAGCCTGATTGTCCCTAACTTCCCTCCCCTGCAGGCCTTGTCCTCCCCAACTGCCCTTCCCTGCAGGCCCAATTGCCCCCAACTTCCCTCCTCTGCCAGCTTGGTCACCCTTAACTGCCCTCCCCTGCAGGCTTGATTGTCCCCAACTGTCTTCCTTTGCAGGCCTGGTCCCTCCCAACTACCCTCTCCTGCTGGCCATCTTGTGTCACATGAGGGCAGCCATCTTTGACCACATGGGGGTGGCCATCTTGTGTCTTTGAGTGATGGTCAACTTGCATATTACTCTATTAGATAGAATAGAGACCTTGTGCACAGGTGGGGGCCGGCTGGTTTGCCCTAAAGGGTGTCCTGGATCAGGGTGGGAATTCCCTTGAGGTGTGGGTCAGCCTGGGAGAGGGATCGGTGATGGTTTGCAGGCCAGCCACACCCCTTGATGGCCCAAGGGGAGCCTGGTATCTGGGATTTATTTATCTTCTCTAATTGAAAAATTGTAGCCTTGAGCAGAAGCCAGGGCCAGCTAGGAAGCTTGGCTTCCTCCATCTCCAAGGAAACCCAAGCCTCCTGCTCACTCTGTGGCCACAGCCATCTTGGTTGAGTTAATTTGCATACTGGCTCCTGATTAGCTTGTGGGTGTGGCTTTTGGGCATAATGGAGGTACAGTCAATTTGCATGTTTCTCTTCTATTAGTGTAGATACCTAGAATAGGCAAATCCATATAGACAAAAAGCAGATTTGTGGTTGCCAGTGGGTGAGGGGAGACCACTAATTAGTACTGGGTTTTGGAGGGGAATCTTTTTTTTTTATTAAGGTATTATATGTGTACATATCTTACCATTGCCCCCCTCTACTCCCATACATGCCCTCCCTCCCCAGAGTTTTTCGTCCATTGGTTATACTTATATGCATGCATACAAGTTCTTCTGTTGGAGGGGATCTTATATAATAAAAGGCTAATATGCAAATAGACCAGACAGAGAAGCAACCAAACAACTGAACAACTTGACGTTATGACATGTGCTGACCACCAGAAGGCGTGCATGGAACATGGCGGGCATTGGCCATGGTGGGATGGTGGAGTAGGTGAGCAGGGTGCCAGACCAAGGCAGGGCACTGGTTGCTGTCATTAGGATGAGCCTCTAGTGGTTATTGAAAATTCTTTGCTCCCCCACAGGGCATCCCACTCAGCGCTCGCACCTGCTGCCGGTGCCAGCCCCACATGCACCTACTGCTGGCTTCAGAGACACTGCTCACACCCGCTGCTGGTGCCCTACCCTAGCCTGGATCACTCAGCACCATCAGTGGGTGTGAGCAGCAGCTGCCGGCCCCAATAGCCCCCCAGGACTTTTCCACCTCCCCCTGCTCCTACAGGGCCATTGGGGCCAGCAGCGGCCTCTCACACTTGCTGCCAGCAACTGCCCCACTCGCACCTGCTTCCAGTGCAGAATAATTAGGGCCAGCGCCAGCAGCATGTGTGAGTGGGACCAGCACAGTCTGTAGGTGTGAGCAGTGGCTGCTGGCCCTGATCTGCCCATGAGGGCTTCTCCACCTCCCCCTGCTCCTTAGGGGTGATCAGGGCAGCAGCTGCAGCTCACATCTGCTGCTGGCACCAGCCCCAATGGCTACGCACCTGTCAGTGGGTGTGAACAGGGCCAGCACCATGGATGCATGGGAACAGTGGTGGCGGGAGTGGGACTGCTAGCAGACAGGGGACTTGAGACCACAGTGGGAGGACCCTGGGAGGGTTTGCGGAGGATGGACCAAGACCCATCCCTGTGTCCACAGCAGCCTTGCAGCCCACAGTTCCTTTCAAGATGCACAAATTCATGCACTGGGTCCCTAGTTAGATAATAATGGTGGTTACATAACTGAATATACTAAAAATAACTGCATTTTATATTTTAAAAGGGTGACTTTTATGGGATCTGAATTATATCTCAGTAAACTTCTATAAAAATTATATAATAATCTTAGAGATATACGTATAAAAAGATAGGATATATATGAAATACAATAGGATGCTATAAAAAAAGGAACATTAAAAAACATAAAAAGAGGTCCTGTACATTAAATTACATTACAGTGAAAAAATAATTCAGTTGAAGGATTGAAATGTAAATTGAGAAAATCTCCCAGAAAATAGAGCAAAATGAGAAAAATAACAAGGGTTGGGGGAGGTAAGAAAATTAGAGGACCAGTTCAAGAGATACAGCCCACAAATGATGGCAGTACAAGAGAGAATAGAGAGAAAACCTAGAAAGTTTTTCATTATCTACTGCTGCAAAATATCTTTCACCAAAATATAGCAGTTTAAACAGCAATAATCAGTATCTCTTCTGGTTTCTGTGGTACAGGTATTCAGACAGGGCTCCACAATGTCTGGGCTTCTGCTTGAAGGCTTCAAAGCTGCAGATTGGAATAATCTGATTGCTCATCCATATGCTTTGTGGTTGGTTCTGGCTTTGGAGTGAAGGACTAGCTGGGGCTTTCAACTGGTACATCCATGTGGCCTGGGCTTTCTCACAATGGCAGCTTGATTATAAGAATAAGTATCCTGAGAGAGAAAAGAAATAGAGAGATATCCAGGCAGAAATCATATTTCTTTTTTTGACCTAACCTTTGAAGATGCACAGTGTCTTTTTTGCCACATTCTATTGATTGAGGCAGTTACATAGGTCCACTCCTGCTCAAAGGGAGGAAATATAAACTATACCACTCCTTGGAGGAATGCCAAGATCATATTGTAAGAAGAGTATGTAGGAAAGTATATATATTGGCATCATCTTTGGAAAATACAATCTGCCAGAGTAGAAAAACTTAAGAGAAAAATGAAAGTAAAGGAAAAATTTTCCAGAACTGAAGGATATGAGTTTCCAACTTGGAAGGATGCATTAGGTACACAATCCATTGTGTGAAAATAGAACCACACTAAATCATCTTATTGAGAAATTTCAGAACATGAGGTCAAAAAGAAGACCCTGCAATCTTCGGTTAATTTTTTGACTCTCCTATGTCTTTTATTTTTGGAATCTTACACTGCCCCATTGGGGAGACTATGCATTATCACATACTCTACTTCCCCTAACTTAGGAGAGTACACTTACTTGCCCCAAGCCAATTAATGTACCTCATACTCTTAAGCATGCTGGTTGGTTCAGGGATGGACACATTTCACAAATAAAGCCAAGCCTAGCTTTTATTTAGGGGGACTTCTATTGGTTATAAAAGAGCCTCTTCTGAGAATGCAAAGCAACAGGGCCAATGTAAGCCTGGAGCTGCCAGCATCTCTTTTCAGCCAAGTGGGAAAGGCCTGCTTGAGAATGAAGCCAGCACTAATGGAACTAGAGCCAAGAGATGGAAAGAGAAAGAATTAAAATGATATTGTTAGAATGCCCAGAACTAGCTGTACCCTTGGCCATCCATGGTTAGGTAAGTCAACCAATTTCCACCCTCAGCCCCACATTTATTTATTTGTTTGCTTATTTGTTTTTATTTTTTTGCTTAAGCTGATTTGAGATGTTTCTGTCATAAACCAAGAGTCCTGGTTAATTCATCAATTCACTGCATTGGTGTTTCAACTAAGAATAACCACATGAGATAGTAATCACCAGAATATACTGTACAAACTTTGTCAATTCCCAAGGTTAGATTCCTATAGTAGCAAGCATTCCTAGGGCACTCAAAAAATTCAGATAACAACTAGAAAAGATTTTGCCCCCAGGATTTACTCACATTTCAATGAGCTACTTTAAGGAAACAGAGAAAGATCCAGTCCTGGCCAGGTAAATAAGTTGGTTAGAGTATCATCCAGATATACCATAGTTGCTGGTTTGATCCCCAGTCAGAGCACATACAACGATCAACCAATGAATGCATAAATATGTGGAAAAACAAATTATCTCTGTCTCAAATCAATGAGTAAAATTTTTTAAAAAATAGAGAAAGATCCTATTGAGCTATCAAAATAAAATTTTACTTGTAATTCAACATTAGTGATATGTGTGCAAAAGTTAACTTTTTAAAACAACAATGCTGTTATTTTCAGAAATGGCATATATCCTAAATGTGAGTTCTAAGTTATATAGTACAGCTGCAAACATGATAAAAGTTTATAAATCTGATCTGTTTCAAAGATCTTTTGTAATCTCTTTAATTTTCTAAACACTTTATAATCATTATAACTTACTATTCATACTATATATACAATAAAAGCCTAATATGCTAAGTGTCTGGTTGTCCAGTAGTCTGTTCAACCAATCAAAGCATAATATGCTAATGATATGATAAGACCACTCAACTGTTCACTATGACATGCACTGACCACCAGGGGGCAGACAGTTGACCGGTCAACCAGTCACTATGATGTACACTGACCACCAGGGGGATGACTCTCCAACTAGTAGGTTAGCTTGCTTCTGTGGTCTGGCCCATCGGTTCTGAGCAAGATGGGCTGGACACACCCTGGAACCCTCTCACAGTCCCTCACTGGCTGGCCAAACTCCCATGTCTCTCCCTGGCCCTGATTATGCACCAGTAGGTTCCTCGGCCTGGCCTGCACCCTCTTGCAATCCCGCGGGCCAGACTAAGGGACCGCACTGGTACATGAATTCATGCACCACGCCTCTAATGCATATATTCAAAATTAAAAGAGAAAGGTATTTTCAAACTCTGTTGGTAATCAGACTAGTGTGAGGTTATATTTTGGTGTTTATCTTTTGGAAACCGAACATATTCATTTTCCTTTCCAGAAGGGGGGAAAGGAAGGAAAAGAAAAAGAGGAGAGGAGACGGAGGGGGGAAAAAAAGCAGAGGAAAAGCAATATTAAGTAGGACTTCAATTTTTTGTTAATTATAAGGATAATATCAAATTTCCAGGTACAAAATATAAGGCAGAATTTTTTGCATAATTTATAAAACAACACAGGGGAATGTATTTCCCATGACAGTACCTCACAGGGAAAAAAGTTCCAAACTCAGTTTGCTTTATCTTACAGTTTAATGTCATGCTGTCTCCAGAATAAAAAATGACAGTATAATAAAACATGTATTATTAGACATATCTGAGATGTATTGAGAGCCATCAAAACACTTGATCCAGAATTTTGGTTTTATCTATGTTATTCACCCTGGAAAATAGAGCCAACTAGGATTTCTAAGGAAGTTAAAAATCAAATAATATTCTAATCACCAGATCCTGATTCCTTGGATTGTCTTTCATGAATAGTTAAAATACATGAAATTATTGGCTTTTGTCACCATTTCTTAAATGAAAAGAAAGGTATTTTAAGGTACATTTCTCCTATATCTTTAGGAGCTAGACAGTTGCTTTTTGTTTCAGACATTCCTTAAGTATATTACATACTTTATCATTTAATTGACCCGGAATTCTATGTGATGAGTACTATAATTGTTTGCATTTTAGAAGGGAGGAAACAGAGGCATAGATTTATTAAATAACTTGCTAGAGGCATGACAGCTAGTAAGTAGGGGAACCAGGATCTGAACTTCCAGCACTATGGTTCCACTATCTTTTTTTTTTTTTTAAATATATTTTATTGATTTTTCACAGAGAGGAAGAGAGAGGGATAGAGAGTTAGAAACATCGATGAGAGAGAATCATCGATCGGCTGCCTCTTGCACACCCCCTACTGGGGATGTGCCCGCAACCAAGGTACATGCCCTTGCCCGGAATCGAACCCGGGATCTTTCAGTCCGCAGGCCGACGCTCTATCTACTGAGCCAAACCGGTCCTGGCTGGTTCCACTATCTTAACCCTCTCTCTCTAATGCCTACTACTCAGAACTGGTTTGAAAATGCCGCCTGGAAGTAGATGATCAGACTGAAAAAAAATCTAAGTATATCCTGTCTGACAGAGAGCCACACTAAATATAAAAATTGGGTCCAGCATGGTTCAGTGGTTGAGTGTAGACCTTTGAACCAGAAGGTTACGGTTCAATTCTTGGTCAGGGCACATCCCCAGGTTATGGGCGCAATCCCCAGTGGGGAGTGGAGATTGGGGGTGCAGGAGGCAGCCAATCAATGATTATCTCTCATCATTGATATTTCTATATTTCCCTCTCCCTTCCTCTCTGAAACTAATAAAAATATCAGCCACCTAATAAATATCTACTCAGATCAAAGCATTTTTAACTAAATGTATTGGGGTAAAATTGGTCAAAAGGGTCAAAGAGGTTTCTAGTATACATATCTATGAAACATGATCTGTGCATTGTATTGTGTGTCTACCACCCAAAGTCAAATCAGCTTCTGTCACAACACAAACCATTTTAAGTATATAAAATATAAGGAAATTTCATGGTTATTAATATCCAATTTATGAGAATGAGAAAACATCTGGATTTAATTAATCATTATAAACTTTGCATATTCTTATTCAAAGAGCTATAAAATTAACTATGTCCACAATCAGCTAAGAATTAATTATAGTAATTAATGCATACTAGCTTATCACAACACAAAACCAAAAGCAACATTCCCTGTCTCTATTTTTATTTTATCAAAGTAATGAATGTAAGTTGTAAAAAAAAAAAAAAAGCAACACACACACACACAAAGAAAACAGAAAATCCTAGGACAAAAAGGCTGTAAACCCTCTCCCATCTCATCCTTCCTCAACGTTAATTCCACTTATCAACACCAATCCATTTTTACTATTCATCTTTTTGGCTCTCTGGAAATATGGCTGCTATGCTTAGACATCTATTTCTTGATTTGTATGTGTTGATTCCCTAATATACCTGATATGAAAGAAGCACTTAATTCACATGATCCCTCTGGCTGTCTCTCATCTTCCTGATTTTTGATCTTTTTATTTCTAGTTATCTCGCTCTGGTTATCTTGGTAATTTTAAATACTGTATTTAAAGTTCTATTTTTAGTTCTATCAACTTTTGACACACCGTTTCCACGAAAATAAGACAGTGTCTTATATTAATTTTTGCTCCCAAAGATGTGCTAGGTCTTATTTTCAGGGGATGTCTTATTTTTCCATGAAGAAGAATACGGTACACATTTATTGTTAAATGAAAATAAAGGAAATTTATTAACTGTATACGGTACGGTAGTACAGTAGTTGTCAACACAAACCAGACAAACTGTGAATCCTACAGCATCAAGAATTTACTCATTTATTCAATGACAATCATGTCATCATCTTTTGGAACATCATCATAACAATCCAATTCCTGAATTTTCTGGTGAATTTCTTTCAGAATCAGTGGACCAAATCTCTCATGTTTCGCCTAGGGGGGACCTTATTTTCGGGGGATGCCTTATATTTAACTCAGAAGGAAAACTGTAAGTAGGTCTTATTTTCGGAGGATGTCTTAGTTTTGGGGAAACACGGTAGTATCTCTTGGACATAATGTAAGTACAAGTAATAATGGCAACATAGAATGTGGAATGTGGACAGGGCCAGTTTTCTGGACATACAATTTGTGCAATCATACAGAGCCTAGAAACACTGTCTGGTTTAATGATCAACTGTCAGTGTCTTTAAATCCTCAAAATATTAAAGTAAATCTTAAAAAAAATAGAAAGGGATATCTTATTCATTGTCGAGTGATCCATAATTTAGTGTAATTCCAACTAAAATACCAACATATATTTTAAAGTTTTTCAATGGGTGCATTCTAAAGTGTATGTGCTCTAGGATATCCAAGGTTTGCTTTTGCTATATCAGATGTCAAAATTATTATAAAGCAACATTAATGTGATATTGGTATAGGAATAAAGAACTAAAAAGTGAAACAGAAAAGAGTATGGAAAAATAGACCCATGGATATTAGAAATGATATATGTCAGAAGTGGTAATACAGAGATAGGATAGATTATTCAAACAATGCTGCCGGGACAATTGAATATCCTACTATATGGCACACTCAAAAATTATTAACTCCTATTCATCAAAAGAGAAAGTGAACCCTAGCTACTTTCTTTTGGCTAATGAATAGAGAATCTCAGATTTGACTCAGTGGATAGAGCATCAGCCTTCAGACTGAAGAGTTGGTCCCAGGTTCAATTCCAGTCAAGGGCATCTACCATGTTTGCAGGCTACTCCCTGGCCTGGAAACTGTTCAGGGCTCATGCAGAAGGCAACCAATAGATGTGTTTCTCTCACATTGATGTTCCTTGCTATCTTTCCCTTTCCTACTCTCTCTAAAAATCAATGGAAATATATCCTCAAATGAGGATTTTTAAAAAAGTGAGAAAATAAGTGATAAAAAAGAAGAATATATATGCATCAAATATGCCTGACAAAATAATATCTAGAATAAATAAATAAATGTTACAAATCAATAAGAAAAGACAATCAACAGAAAATTGGATCAAAGACATGAACAGACATTACACAGAAGAAAAATGAGTGGCACAAAACCATGTAAAAAGATGTTCAGCCACATTAATTATCAGAGGAATATATTTTTATCATAATTTCATACCTACTCGTTTGTCACAAATTAAGAAATATGATATCATCAAATATTTGTCAGAATTCAAGTCACTGGGAACTATTGCTGTGATTAGAAACAGTGGAAACACTTTTCAAACAATTTGGCACTATTTTATACAGTTTAAGAAACTCACTACAGACGGATTCATTTGCCTCCCAGCATAACCATTATTGCTTGTCTAATTTTTGGTTCTTATAAGTGTATTTCTTGTATCACATGATCTCACTCATCTAGGGTAAATAATGAATAACATAAACTGATGAACAAAAACAGACCTGGAGACAGGGAAGCATCAATAAGACTGTCAAACCTCAGAGGGAAAGTAGGGGAGGTTGGGGGAATAGGGGACAGATCAATCAAAGGACTTGTATGCATGCATATGAGCCTAACCAGTGGTAATAGACAACAGTGGGGTGGGGACATACATTGGGAGGGGTTTGGGATGGGAATGGGGGGATGAGGACAAATATGTGATACCTTAATTAATAAAGAAATTTTAAAAAATTGTGGCACATCTACAAAATGGAATACTACACTGCGGTAAAATAGGAGTTCATACCATTTGCAACAACATGGATGAAGAAGGAGAGCATTGTGATAAGTGAAATAAGCCAAGCAGAGAAAGATAAATATCACATGATCTCATTCATTTGTGGAATATAATGAACAACATAAACTGATGACCAAAAATAGATACAGAGGCAAAGAAGCATCAAACAGATTGTGAAACTACAATGGGAAGGCAGGATAGGGTTGGGGGGTAAGAGACAAACCAAAGGACTTGTATAGATGCATATAAGCTTAACCAATGGACACAATATACCTCAAGGGGAGTGAGGGCATATGTCGCAGGGTAGGGGAGGCTGGGGGGTGTCAATGGGGAAAAGGGGAGACATATTACTAATATTTGTAATACTTTAAACAACAACAAAAAAGAAAACCTATTTGAAGAAATAACAAAAAACTTCCCCTACCTGGTGAAAGAAATAGATTTCTTGTCCAGGAAGCACCAAGAGTATCAAACAGAGGAGTCCAAAGAAGACCACACCAAAACACATCATAATTAAAATGCCAACGGTTAAAGTCAAAGAATCTTAAAAGCAGCAAGAGAAGAGCAATTAGTTACCTACACGGGAATGCCCATACAACTATCAGTTGATTTCTCAACAGAAACTATACAGGCAAGAAGGGAATGGCAAGAAATATTCAAAGTGATAAATAACAAGGACCTACAATCAAATTACTCTCCCCAGTAAAGCTATCATTTAGAATTGAAGGTCAGATAAAGACCTTCATAGACAAGAAAAAGCTAAAGGAGTTCATCTTATATGAAATGTTGAAGGGTATTCTTTAAGAAAAGGAATAAGAAGAAATAGATTAAAAATGTGAATAAGGGGGCAGGGGACTCAGCTTATTGTGTTTCTGTCTGAGAGCCGGAGGCAGTCCTGCTGTGGCCACTGCTCCTCCAGCAGTGCCAACCATGTCGTCTCATTTAATAGAACAGCCAGCCACCACCCCTGCACAATAACAACTGCGAAGAAGGGGAATTGCCTATGCCCCTGCCAGCTGGCCTCAACAGTTCCTAGGTGGAGTTACCCATGAACAGCAGCAATGGTAATGATAATAGCAATGGGAAAAATGGGGGACTGGAGCACATCCCTTCCTCATCCTCTATCCACAATGGAGACATGGAGAAAATTCTTTTGGATGCACAACATGAATCAGGACAGACTAATTTAAGAGGCAGTTCTCACTGTGACAGCCCATCCCCACAAGAAGATGGACAAATTATGTTTGATGAGGAAATGCACACCAGTAGGGACCATAGCTTTCAGTCAGAGAAGTTGTAGAAAGAGAGAGAGAGAAGTTGATGCTTTAAGAAAAGTATAGACTGGGTGTCCAACTGGTCCAGTAGGCCTGAAAACATTCTCCCGAAGGGGTTCCACTTCAGGCACCCTAAACATTCTGTTTCTTTAAGCATGAGGAAAAGAAGAGCCATGAAAAAGGGGGCATTTTCTCTAGGGAATTTCTTAAGGTATTCATTCCATCTCTCTTCCTTTCTCTTGTTTTGGCTTTGGGCTAGGCATCTTCTGCCAGCACCTACTGAAAGCCAGAGCCCCGGAACACGTGCACCCTGTAAAGTGGTGTATTGTCACAGTAGTTTATTTGAACTTGAGACCATTGTAAGCATGACCCAACCTACAGTCCTATTTTTACATATCCAAACTCCAGTAAATCTCAAATCCAGTATTTTATTCAAATGTTGTTGAGGCATTTTACTAACCTCGTTCTCTTTGGGCCTGTAAGACTTTAAGATTTCCTAACAGAGTTTACTGTTGTTTAGAAATTTGCAAGGACTTCCTTTCCGCAAATGCCACCAGTAGATAATAATTTTGTCAATAATGATATTGTCTCCTTTTAGTGCCACTAGGCTTAGACCAGAATCACTCATGGTATAAATTTTACTCTCTCGAGATGACTACCATCTTGCTCATAAAACAAGATAAGATCAGCAAATGACGTAAAAGCTTTGTTATTTTGTTTTGCAAGACAAAGGCAAGCTTCCCTAAGCTTGCGATTATAGTTACTAAAAAAGAAAACAAGAAAAAATAACCCATACAAAAAAAAAAAAATCTTGGGCAATAAAAATTTATTTTAAACCAGCTTTGTCTAAGCCTCCTGATGGCACCTTTTAATTTGTAGGAGGCGGTCTATATAAATGATGGGTGTAAAATAGAATAAGAACTAAAATACCGTACATCAGATTTTTAAAAAATAAATCTTTATTGTTCAGATTATTACAAATGTGATTCTCTTCCCCCCAATTGCTCCCCTCCACCAGGTTCCCACCCCACCCTCTGTCCTTTCCCCATCCCCCATTGTCCTCATCCATGGGTGCACAGTTTTTGTTCAGTCTCTTCCCGCACCCCCACTCCCCTTTCCCAGAGAATCGTCAGTACACTCCCCTTCCATACCTCTGATTCTATTATATTCACCAGTTAATATTGTTCATCAGATTTTTTAATTCCCTTGGTTTTTAGATTCACTTGTTGATAGTTACATATTTGTTGATCATAATTTTTATCTTTATCTTCTTCCTCTTCCTAAATAACCCCCTTCAGCAATTCATATAATTCTGGTTTGGTGGTGATGAACTCCTTTAGCTTTTTTTATTATTATTATTTGTGAAGCTCTTTATCTGGCCTTCAATTCTGAGTGATAGCTTTCCTGGGTAGAGTATTTTTGACTGTAGATTCTTGCTATTCATCACCTTGAATATTTCTTGCCATTCCCATCTGGCCTGTATGGTTTCTGTTGAGAAATCAGCTGACAATCGTATGGGTGCTCCTTTATAGGTAACTACCTGCTTTTCTTTTGCTGTTTTTAATATTCTTTGTCTTTTGCTCTTGGAATTTTAATTTGATGTGTCTTGGTGTGGTCCTCTTTGGATTCCTTTTGTTTGGGGTTCTATGTGCTTCCTGGACTTGTAAGTCTATTTCTTTCACCAGGTGGGGGAAGTTTTCTGTCACTATTTCTTCCAATATTCTTTCGGTATCTTGTTCTCTGTCATCTTCTGGGACGCCCATAATTCTGATGTTGGTTTGCTTGAAGTTGTCCCAGAGGTTTCTTACACTATCTTCAACTTTCTGGATTCTCTTATCTTCTCCCCTCTGGCTCTTTGTGTTCTAAATCTTTGTCTTGATTCTTACGATCTTCCAGTGTGTTTTTAGGACTTTGTATAATATTTTTTATTTCAGACAATGTTTTCTTCATTTCTAGTTGATCCCTTATTATTTCTAGTTGCTCCCTTTTCATATCCTCATAGGTCTCATTTATTTTATTGGCCTTTTTAAGGATATTGTTGAATAACCTTATAACTGTAGTTTTGAACTCAATGTCCAATCTTTTCTTTTCCTCCATCTCCTTCCTTTGTGTCCTTCCTCTTGTCTGCATTTTAGTTGTTTCCCTGATTTGATAGAATAGCTTTGTGTGTTAGGTGTTCTGGTAGAGCCCAGTAGCACAGCCTTGCCAGTTACCTGTGGTGAACAGTCTTGGTGTAGCCCTTTGTGGGATGTGTGTGCAGTCTTGTTGTTAAGCCTTGCTTATTGTTGGTATCACTGGGAAGCGTTGATCTCCAAGCCAATTGGCTGTGAGGATCTGCAGTGTCTCAACTAGGAGGGCTTCTGTACTCGCTTGGATGGGGCGGGTCTCAGGGTGGCGCAGAAAATCTTTGGTTTCCTGTCAGTCTCGCCTTAGGAAAGTCCTGTTCGTGGAGAGTTTCGGAAGATTGGTTGCAGGCACATGCACCTTTTTGGTAAAGGCACAGACAAGCTTTGGATTCCGGCCAGTCCTTCCGTAGAGAAAGCCAGCCTCTGGGAGAGCTTCTGTGCTCAGCCACAGATGGGGCGGAGTCTCGGGTTGGTGCAGACAAGCTTTGTTTTCCCGTAGGCTCCTCCCCAAGTGGCTCCTCCCCAAGTCCCACAGTAATGGCCTCTGGCTTCACACACCTCCGAGAGATCTCTGCCCCCTGCCTGACAGTCTGGCCTCTCCCTGTCTGGGGCCGGCTATCAGAGCAATAGGGTGATTCTGTTTTCCTCTCAAACAAGAAAGCCAGCCGCGCATTAGCTGTCCGCCCTCTCCGTGCGGCGGGAGTAAGCCAGTAGAGAACTCAGCCCGGCCCACCCTCTCTGAAAGCTACGCAAGGGACTGAGGTGCCAACATGGAGTCATCTGAAGAAATTAAAGACTGAAGTGGAAGCTACTTCTTTAATCATGTTCCTGCTCATGCTAGCATCTGTTAGCTTCCAGTCTTCTGCAAAGTCTTGTGCAGCAAGTCCAAGGACTCTGAGTAAATCTACACCAGCAACAAAAGAGACTCATATAGTAGCTAAAAATATTAACACGTCCATAATTCTGATTTCTCATTTTGTTGTTTTGCATTGGCATTGTTGTTATTATTTAATAGCCAGAGTTTTGCTCTTGACTTTCAAGTTTTGAAAATAACATGTATGTAATTAAAAAAAAGAGAGTAACATGCAAATTGATCATCACTCCAAGACACAAGATGGCCACCCCATGTGGTCAAAGATGTCAGCTCCCTTGTGGACACAAGATGGCCACCACAAGATGGCTAGCAGGGGAGGGCAATTGGGAGGGACCAGGCCTGCAAGGCAGGGCAGTTGGGGGCCATCAGGCCTGCAGGGGAGGTCAGTTGAGGGGGACCAGGCTGACCAGGGACAACAGTTAGGGGTGACCAGACCAGCAGGGGAGGGCAGTTAGGGGTAACCAGGCTGGCAAGGGAAGGCAGTTTGGGGTGACAGGGACTGCAGGGGAGAGCAGTTGGGGGGGGGACCAGATTGCCAAGGGAGGCCAGATAGGGAGTGACCAGGCCTGCAGAGGAGGGCAGTTTATGGCAAACAGGCTGGCAGGGGAGCAATTAGGCATCAATCAGGCCGGCAGGGAAGTGGTTAAGGGGTGATCAGGCTGGCAGGCAGAAGCAGATAGGGGCAATCAGGCAGGCAGGCATGAGAGCAGCTGGGAACCAGCAGTCCTGGATTGTGAGAGGGATGTCCGACTACCCATTTAGTCCCGATCCCAGTGGGCTGAGGGACACACAACCCGTGCACAGATTTTGTGCACCAGGCCTCAAGTAGATATATAATAGAAACAATCTATTGGTTTTTATAGTATAAGTGAAATTAAATGACAGGATGGACAGGAGAAAGGAATTGGCAACACTCTGTAATAGATATTTGCTCTACCAATGAAGCAGTATAGTGTTACTCAAAAGTAAACTTAAATGTAAATACATATTGCAAATTCTAGGGAAACCACTAACATTTTTAAAGAAGCATAATTGACATCCTCACAGTGGAGAGAACATAAAATCATATACGATCTTTATTAAAACCAGAAAAGGCAGAAAAACTGAGGAAGATTTAAAAAGAAACAGAAAGTACAATGAATATAACAGTTACAAAGATGGTATAGTAATTCAATTATATCAACAATTACTGTAAATGAACAAAATATATTTAAAAAGAAACAACTATATGTTGTCTCTAAGAAACCCAGTATAAATATAAGACAAAGCTAGATTAAAAATGAAAGGATGGAGAGATATAAAACATGCTAACACTAATTAAAAGAAAACTGGAACTATTTTTATTTCAGATAAAGCAGAAGACTTCAGAACACAAAATAATCAGGAATTAAAGAAGGGCATTATATAATGATAAAGAGACCAATTCTCCAAGAAGATATAAAAATTCTTACTGTATATGCAGCCAACAACAGAGTATGGAATACATGAGGCAAAAATTGATAGAACTACAAGGAGAAATAAACAAATTCATTGTTATATTTAGAGACTTCAATACCCCTCTTTCAATAATTGATAGATTGAGAAGGCAAAAATTCAGTAAGAATATAGTTAAACTGAATAGTTCCATCAATCAACTCGATCTAATTAACACCCATAGAGTACTTCACACAACAACAATAGTACACATATTCTTCTCAAATTCATATGGCACATTCAACAAACAGACCACACTCTGGTAAGGCCAGTGATCTTGAGCCAGCATCTAGAAGGGTTCAGGAACCTGGAGAATGCACTGTGTGTAAATTAAATAAGAGTCCAAAGACGAAACATAATTTTGGAAGGCATTATGGGGAGTCAGAGAAGACTTAGCTAAAGGAACTAAGTTCTCCTTGTTTCAGGACTCTTTGCTATTTATTAACTCAATTTGTCCTAAGGCAAGGTAGACATATACACATCAAAGGGTAGGGTTTCATACAGAGTCCATTGTCAGATTGGAAGAATTTGCCTAAGGCTGTTCAGGTGTTTGGCCAATAGGAGGCAATAACATGTAGAGTAATATGCCCTGGGCTGTCTAGTAGCAAGCAATCCTTTTCAGGTTTGGGGAAATGCCCTCAGCATCTCCAGGTGATTCAGCCCTGCTGAAATGCTGGAATTGGCTTCCTGCATTATGGTCCATAAAACATACCTTAAATTTAAAATAACAGATATCATACAATGCCTGCTCTCAAAACACAATGAAATTAAACTAGAAATCAATAACAGAAAGATAATTGGGGAATCCCCAAATATTTGGTGATTATACAATGCATTTCTAAATGATATATGGTTCAAAAGAAAAGTTTCCAAAAAATTTTAAAAATATTTTGAACTAAATGAAAAAATACAACATCAAAATTTATGGGGTGTAGAAAAATCAGTAAAGGGATTTATATATCAGCAATGAACAATTGGAATTTGAAATTAAAAACACAATACCTTTCCCATCAGCATGAAGGAAACCATCAACAAAATGCAAAAGAAAACCACTGAATGGGAGAACATATTTTCTAATGATACATCTGATAAGGAATTAATATTCAAAATTTATAAAGAACTCAAGCAACTCAACACCAAAAACAAACAATCCAATATAAAAATTGGCAAAGGACTTGCATATAGACTTCTCCAAAGAGGATGCACAGATGGCCAATAAGAATATGAAAATATGCTCAACATCACTAATCATTAGAGAAAAGCAAATTAAAACCACAATAAGATATCACTTCACACCTGTCAGAATGGCTATCATGAATAAATCCACAAATGACAAGTGCTGTTGAGGATGTGGAGAAAAGGAAACCCTACTGCACTGTTGGTGGGAATGAGAATTGGTTCAGCCTCTGTGGAAAACAGTATGGAGTTTCCTCAAAAAATTAGAAATGGAACTGCCTACGACACAGTGATTCCACTTCTGGAACTATATTAGAAGATACCCAAAACACTGGTTCAAAATAATATATGCACCATTATGTTCATTGCAGGGCTATTTATAAAACTAAGATTTGGAAGCAGCTCAAGCATCAGTAGATGAGTGGATAAAAAGCTGTGAAACAATTACACAATGGAATACTATGCAGATGTAAAAAGAAGGATCTCTAGGAAACCAAGATGATGGCATAGGTAACCACCTAACTGCAGCCTCACACAACAATTTCAAAAAATACAGCTAAAATATAAAGTGGACATTATCCAGAACTACAGGAAAGTTGACTGACTGGAAATTCTACAACGAGAAGGAAAGAGAAAACCAGAAGGAAAATCAGAAGAGCTGCAAAAGCCTAAGGTATGGAGACACATTGCGTGCGCGGGGAGGACGGAGCCGGAGAGGAGGGGCGGCTGAGTGCCTGGCTGGCATTCCCTAGCAGGAAAGAGATAAAAGCTCCAGACTGTGCTGAACCCCAGTTCCGATAGCACTGAACCCCAGTTCTGAGTGAGACCCTGGGGACCCAGACACATACAGAGGGAATCTGGGCTGTAAGGCGGAAGCTCAGGGGAGCGGTAAAAGGCAGAGCCCCAGAGTCGCGCACATTGCACGCAGAGGACTGACTGTTGACTGTGCTGCTAGATTGCCCTAGTGTAGGGGTGTCGAACTCAATCAGAGAAGGGGCCAAAATCTAAAATCCAGCCTAAATCGCGGGCCGAATGGTTTACTGAACAGTCATAAACTGACAATGTCATAAACTGACAGCGGAATGCAGTGATGACAGCGCAGTGCGGGCCACATTGCAAGGCCTGGCGGGCTGGATTTGGCCCGCGGGCCTTGTGTTTGACACATGTGCCCTAGTGGGAAGGAGACAAAAGCTCCGGACTGTGCTGAGCCCCAGTTCCGATAGCACTGAACCCCAGTTCTGAGCGAGACCTTCGGGCCCCAGGCTCATACAGAGGGAATCTGGGCTGTAAGGCAGAAGCTCAGGGGAACAGCGAAAGGCAGAGCCCCGAGTCACGCATATTTCGCGCAGAGGACAGACTGTTGATTGAGCCGCTGGGTTGCCCTAGCAGGAAGGAGACATAAGCTCTGGACTGCTCTTAACCCCACTCACAACTACACAGAACCCCAGTTGTGGGCTCATTGGGGGAGAGACTAGACTGTCTGGTAGCAAGCGAAACTCTAGGGCACCTTTCTCTCAGAGGTGCTTGCAGTGAGTACCAAAGGACACTGAGAAACACTGAGACTCAGGAACCTCATAGGCGGGGCTAACCGGAAGCCAAGGCTGTAGGCTCCACCCTGAAATTCCGCCCCATCCAAGCTGAGCACAGAGGCTCTTGCAGTTTTCCAAGTCTAGTCGAATAAGGCTGTTTCCTGCCATAGATACAGCTGATCCTCCCACCCTCGGCAGCAAAAATGCCGAGACAAGGAAACAGATCACAAATGAAAGAAATGGAGGACAAAAAGCGACTGGATATAGAGTTAAAAACCAAGGTTTTTCAAGAATTTCCTAGAAAAGGCCAATAAAATAAATGACACCAATGAGGATATGAAAAGGGATCAACTAGAAATAAAGACTACATTGTCTGAAATAAAAAATATTATACAGAGTGCTAAAAACAGAATGGAAGATAGCAAGAATCAAGTCAACAATTTGAAACATAAAGAGCCAGAAGACACTCCTACGCAAAAGCAAGAAGAGAATCCAGAAAGTTGAAGATAGTGTAAGAAATCTCTGGGACAACTTCAAGCAAACCAACATCAGAATTATGGGCGTCCCAGAAGATGACAGAGAGCAAGATTCCGAAAACATATTGAAAGAAATAGTGACAGAAAACTTCCCCCACCTGGTGAAAGAAATAAACTTACAAGTCCAGGAAGCACACAGAACCCCAAACAAAAGGAATCCAAAGAGGACCACACCAAGACACATCAAATTAAAATTCCAAGAGCAAAAGACAAAGAGAGAATATTAAAAGCAGCAAGAGAAAAGCAGGTAGTTACCTATAAAGGAGCACCCATACGATTGTCAGCTGATTTCTCAACAGAAACCATACAGGCCAGATGGGAATGGCAAGAAATATTCAAGGTGATGAATAGCAAGAACCTACAGCCAAAAATACTCTACCCAGCAAAGCTATCACTCAGAATTGAAGGTCAGATAAAGAGCTTCATAAATAAAAATAAAAAAAGCTAAAGGAGTTCATCACTGCCAAACCAGAATTATATGAATTGCTGAAGGGGATTCTTTAGAAAGACGAAGAAAATAAAGATAAAAATTATGAATAACAAATATGTAACTATCAACAGTGAATCTGAAAACTAAGGGAATTAAAAAACCTGATGAACAATATTAACTGTTGAATATAATAGAATTAGAGGTACGGAAAGGGAGTGGACTGACAATTCTCGGGGAAAAGAGGAGAGGGGGGGTACAGGAAGAGACTGAACATAAACTGTGCACCTATGGATGAGGAGAATGGGGGGTGGGGAAAGGGCAGAGGGTGGGGTGGGAACCTGGTGGAGGGGGGAAAAATGAGGAACTTTTGTAATAATAAATATGAACAATAAAGATTTTTTTTTTTAAAAGAAGGATCTCTTACATTTTGCAATAGCAGGATGGACTTATAAGTAATATGCTAAGTGAAATAAGGTAGTCAGAAAAAGACAAATACTATATGGTTTCACTTACATATGAAATCAAATGAACAAAATGAATAGACAGAGAACAAACTGACAGCTGTCGGAGGGGTTGGGGGTGGGAGGCTGGGTGAAATACATAAGGGGGTTAGGTAGAAGAAGAAAAAAAAAAACCTGATAGACAGGGACAACAGTATAGTGATTACCAGAAGGAAAGGGGATGGGAGTAGGTAGAAGAGGAAAAATGGGGGATAAATGGTGACAGAAGGAGACTAGACTTTGGATGATAAACACACAATAAAATATATAGATGATGTATTATAGAATGTTAAACTTGAATCCTATATAATTTTATTAGCCAATGTAATATCAATAAATTCAATTAAAAAGGAAGATCAGAACAGGGAATATATCAAAGAAGATATTCAGAGGGCTAATAAGCATATAAAAATATACTCAACATAGTTATTAGGGAATTGCAAATTAGAACAAGATTCCAAGAGACACCTATTAGAATGGCCAAAATTCAAAACACTGACAAGCTAAAGATGAGGATTTGGAGCAACATGAATTCTCATATATTGCCGGTGGGAATATAAAATGATACAGCAACATTGAAAGAGAGTTTGCATTTTCTTACAGAACTAAACATACTCTTTCCATATGACCTAGCAATAATGTACCTTGGCATTTACCCAAAAGACTTGAACACTTATGTCCACAGAAACTTCACATGAATGTTTATAGTAGCTTTATTCATAATTGACAAAAAACTGGAAGCAACCAAAATATCCTTCATAAGTTAATGGATAAACAAACCATAATACTTATAACAGACAATGGAATATTATCCTATCTAATAAAGAGGGGATATGTTAATTGACCCTCACACTATCACAAAGATGGCAGCACCCACAGCCAATAAGGAGAGAATATGCTAATTGACTGCCCTGCCATCAAATATGGTGGCACCCACAGACAATGAGAGAATATGCTAATCAACTGACTCTCCCCCCAGATGGTGGTGCCTACAACCAATAAGGAGGGAATATGCTAATTGACTGCCATACCCTCAAAGATGGCAGTGCCTACAGCCACAAGATGGTGGCGCACGATCTCCTCAGCTCTGCTGGGGCAGCAGGCATGTGGTAGGCACAGCCTTGCCACACACCTGCCTCCAGAGTCCCCCAGTCCCCTCAGCCCCCCAGCTGCCCAGGGCTGGCCCGAGGTGCAGGCAAGCCTCAGATCTCAGCTTCCCAGGTGCCTAGGGCCACTTGAGGCTCAGGTAACCAGTGCCATCTGAGACTTGTGCTGCTGGCAGTGGCAGCAGCAGATGTGTGATGGGGCATAACCTTCCCCTGATCACCGGGTTGCTTCCTGCCCCTGAGGGCTCCTGGATTGTGAGAAGGGAAGGCTGGCCTGAGGGACCCCCCCCCCCATCCCGTGCATTAATTTTCATGCACTGGGCCTCTAGTCTATATTAATAAAAGGGTGATATGCTAATTAGACTAGGTCAACCAGCCATCTTCTGGATGTCTGTCTTCCTTCTGGACAAAGCCATGGTGGTAGGGACTGAGGCAGAGGCAATTAGGGGCGAGATCAGGCTGGCAGGGGAAAGCAGTTAGGGATGCGATCAGGCTAACAGGGTGTTAGAGGCAATCAGGCCAGCAGGGGAGGGCAATTGGGGGCAAGATCAGGCTGCAGGGGAGGGCACATGAGGAGAGATCAAGCTGGCAGGGGCGGGCAGTTGGGGACGAGATTAGGCTAGCAGGAGAGGGCAATTGGGGGCTACCAGGTCTACAGGGGAAGGCAGTTGGGGGAAACCAGGCCAGCTGGGGAGGGAAGTTGGGGGCAAGATCAGGCTGGGAACTATGCAGTGGCTGCACGGGCAGCTAGGAAAGGAGGAGGCAAGGAGGCTGGGAGGTGGGGAACCTGATTGGCCCTGATGACCAGCCAGGCCTAGGGAACCAACCCGTGCATGAATTTTGTTCACAGGGCCTCTAATCTATACTAATAAAAGGGTAATATGCTAACTAGGGTGGACATCTTCCAGGCGACCATCAGGACATCCTTCCAGATAAAGCCACAGCAGCTGTCTGAGGCTCAGCCAAGCTGCAGATGGCAGCTGCTGCTGGGAGGGCCAGTCTGAGGCTCAGGCAGCCACACCCGGCTACAAAGCACAAGGCTCAGTCAGCCATGGTGGCCGCCAGTGGCAGCAGTAGCAGGGTGATAGGGGCGGCACCTTCCCCTGAATGGCCAGGTCACCTCTGTCAAAGGGAGGCCAGACTGAGGCTAAGGCTGGGGACCAAAGCAGAGGCAGTTAGGGCCGAGCAGGTGGCAGGGAGCCAGTTAGGGGCAATCAGGTGGACAGGCAGGAGAGGCAGTTAGGGATGATCAGGCAGGCAGGCAGGCAAGCAAAGTGTTTAGGGGCTATCAGGCAGGCAGGCAAGTGGTTAGGAACCAGTGGACATCTGCCAAGGGGTCCCAGATTGGAGAGTGTGTAGGCCGGGCTGAGGGACTCCCCTCCTGTGCACAAATTCTATGCACGAGGCCTGTAGTGTGTGTGTGTGTGTGTGTGTGTGTGTGTGTGTGTGTATGGCTAATTGCAAATTGTCCCCTTGGGAGTTCAACCAGGAGACCAGGAGTTTGATTGCTCTCTATGACGTGCACTGACCACAAGGGGATGGCACAGAACAAAGGAAGTCTCTGGCTAGTAGCCCCAGTCGGCAGCCAGAAGGCCCCAATTAGCCCTGATCGCCGCCCAGGCTTAGGGACTCTACCTGTGCATGAATTTCAGGCACTGGGCCTCTAGTTCCCAATAAAAAGAAATGCACTATCAAATAATAAAAAAACATGATGAAAGCTCAAAATGCATATTGTTAAGTGAAAGAAGCCAATATAGAAAGGTTACATACTGTATAATTCTAATTTATGCGACATTCTGGATAAGACAAATCTATGGAGTCAGTAAAATCTCAGTGGTTGCCAGGGATTAGAGGGTTGAGCTACTAAGGATTTTTAGGGTGATGGAACATTATGCTTTTGTCCAAACCCATACCCAGTACAACACAAAGAGTGGGCCTTAATGTAAACTATGGACTTTAGTTAATAACAATGCGTTGACATTGGCTCATCAATGATAACAATTTTAGCACATTAATACAAGATAATAATAGAGGAAACTGGGAGGGAGGTGTCAGGAAACTGATATGGGAACTCTACCTTTTCAATTTTCCTGTAAGTCTGAAATTGTTTGAAAACATAGAGACGACGTAATTTTTTTCTACTATCTAGTTCAAAGGTGATGTCAAAGTGAAGCAAAATAGAGAATGTGCCATGAAGAAATGAAGCTTTAGCTGGGCTATAGAAGATATGTATGATTTCTAGAGTTAGAAAGGACAAGGAATTTCAGCTGGAATTGAGGCATGATAAAGACTCAAAGGGTTCAAATTGAGAAGCAGGAAATATAACACAGAATAAATCAATGCAAAGATAACAGGCAGCAATTTGATGGAGGCTAGGAACCAAGGCTTACTGGCATGGAAGTAGACTTTACCAGGGCTGTGTCCTCAACGCATATTCATTCAATAAATATTGAGTAAGCACCTACTATGTTCCCAAAACTGTGTTGTAGTAGGCACCGGGGATAAGCAGTGAATAAAAGAGACAAAACTTTCTGTTCTCACTGAGTTTACATTCTAGTGAGAGGAGACAGAATCTGCCTGGTATTTTCAAGAAATAGCAAAGAAGCCAGTGTGGCTGGAATGGAATGGAGATAAAAGGTGAGATAGAAGAGATAATAGAGGCCAGTATGTAAAGGGCACTAAGGCCAGAATAAATAAGGACTTTGAGTTTTACCCTGAGGCATTTAGAGAACAACTGGAGGGTTTTGAGTGGCAAAGTGTCTTGACTGAATAGGGACCCAGAGAAGTTGGTGCAGTAATATAGGTAAGAGACAATGGGGGCTTACACTATGGTTTTACCAGTTCAACTGGTTATAAATAGATTGTGGCCTCAGAAAGAATTTGCTGATGAATTAGATGAGTGAGAGAAAGATAGAGTCAAAATGAGTCAGTTTTAGGCCTGAGCAACTAATTCGAAGAAAAGGTTGCCAGCGACTGAGAGGAGGATATGGGAGGAGCAGGATCACAACCAGGGTTGAGCCTCAGTCTGAATTCAGCATTCAGTGGAGCTGTCTTAAAAGAGGGCATTTCAAGAGCTAGCGATCAGAGAGGCTGAGATGCAGAGTTAACTGGGCAAGACTAAGTCACAGTATACACAGGTATCTAGTATAGTCATGTGGATTCACCGAACATTTCCTAAAATCAGCCACCTTGTATGTGACAAAGACACAAAGGTGAACAAGATATCTTTCCTGACTAGAAAGAAGTCATAGTCCAATTAGAAAAATATAAATATAAATAAGTGATCCTAGTCCATGAAGCATAATAGAAGTAGTCAACATTTACTGAGTCCCTGCCATATGCCAAGCAGTGTGGTGAGGAAGCAGGGGATATGAATAAAATTCTTTAAGAGCATAAAAGAAATTCTTACAAAGGTTCATGAAACCATTCACAAGGGCCGAAACCGGTTTGGCTCAGTGGATAGAGTAGGGGTGTCGAACTCAATCAGAGACGGGGCCAAAATCTAAAATCCAGCCTAAATCGCGGGCTGAATGGTTTACTGAACAGTCATAAACTGACAATGTCATAAACTGACAGCGGAGTGCAGTGATGACAGCGCGGTGCGGGCTACATTGCAAGGCCTGGCGGGCTGGATTTGGCCCGCGGGCCTTGTGTTTGACACATGTGGGATAGAGTGTAGGCTTGTGGACTGAAAAGTCCCAGGTTCGATTCTGGTCAAGGACATATACCTTGGTTGCAGGCACATCCCCAGTGGGGGGTGTGCAGGAGGCAGCTGATTGATGTTTCTCTCATGGATGTTTCTAACTATCTATCCCTCTCTCTTTCTCTCTGTTAAAAATCAATAAAATATATATTTTTTAAAAAAGACATTCACAAGGATTTTCACCATACTGTGTCATCAGGGAGTTGGCAGTGACCTAGACACCCATCACCAGGGAAATGTATTCATAAAATCTATGGAATACTCAACAACAGCTAGAAGCAAAAACCAGATGTGTACACACAGCAATGTGGATTAGCTCAAGAATATGGTCCTGAGTGGAAACAGTGGGAAACAGATTTACAGTTCAATGCTATCTCTATAAATGTAAAAGGCATACACAAAACACAACATGCCTTAAATGATCAAGGATCTATATCAAACATGGTTCAATTGGTATCTAGAAAAAGAATGAGAGTGGGGATTGGGAAAGTCGAGGAAAAATAATATTTACAATATAAAATAATATAAATAATAAAAAGGCCTTGCAGGAACGGATGATAATGTGCTGAAGAATTGAAGAGCAAAGTTAGCTAAAATGTCTGCACCTGAGTTACAATAACTAGGTAATAGGAATCAGGATGATAACCCAACAGAGAAGGGTATATCTGGGGGCTAGGAAGGGTGAAGAGACATGAAGGAATGATAGTGCGTCATAGGTTCAGGGAACAGCAGCATGTTTACTGTAGTTTGCAGTGGTTGTGAAAAGCTGATAATAACTGAAAGCTTTCGGTAAAAGCAACAACAGCCTACAAATGGAAGGTATTATCATTCTCATCAATCCGTCGCTTTTTACACCACTGGGGTTAAAGATCATGCTGTGCCCCCATCCAGGTTATAGGATTTTATTTCGGCCCTATTGCAGTCTTTGCTTCTGTGACTACACCAGAAACCCTAGTCCAATAAGTCTTTCCTATTTACTGTTGGCTCAAGGAATGTGACCCCTTGGTCTGTTGCTTTTGCAAGTAACACTGATGCTCTAGCTAGGAATGGGGTAGGAAGAGAACTGGAGGCCCAAGGATGCCTCTCATTTTGGGGCAGTTACTAATACTGGGGACAGTTCACCGTGGCTACCCCAACTCAGTGCTACCAGGTAACTCTCACTGGTCATATTCCAGGTGGAATCTGGCCACCCCTCCCTCATCCCAGACTGGCTGGGTCCTGTGCCACTATCATAGGTGTACCTATCTTTCATAGCTCTTATCACAGTTGCAACCCCACATTAACTTTTCTGATCATTTGATTTCTGTCCATCTATGCCTCTGGATCCAAGTTCAACGCTGACAGTCTTTTCGTCCTTTCTTTTTTTCTTCACCAATGATTCATTAGTACTTAGCATAGTGCCTGGCATATGGTAGAGGCTTAATAAACTTCTCAGGGGGATACAAGCCTTCCAAAAGCAACCTAGGTTAAGGTGGATCCAATTATACTGCAGAAGTAGGAATGAGAAAGTTGGGGTTTGTTCTTTTGTGGGGGGGGTAAGGCGGAAGAGCTGCAAGGAAATAGGTGCATGAGCCCCCATGGATGGGTTGCCTACCCCACTCTTTAGGGAAATAAGCTGCAAGTAAATGAACAAGTGTTTAACACATTTTTTTTTTGGTATGTCAAGTAAAATTATGGAACTAAATCAAGGGAAGCATATGGGTCGGTGCTGGGTCTGTGGAAGGACTAACATTTCCAAGGGTACAGTCCACAATCCATTGCCCCTCAGAGAACACAGGACGTGTCCACAGGACAGCCCGAAATATCTTGGGGAAGAGGCGGCATTACTCTCCTTGCAGTTGCCATCTTTACTAGTTCAAAGTCTTCTTTAATGATTCACCTTTATTCTTGACCTCTCCCCCCGCCGCCCCCTACACACTCCACCTTCACCTCCATCAAGCTTTGCCCACTTAAAAAAAAAACAAAACAAAACTCAAAAACAAACAAACAAACACAAAAAAACCTCCAAACCGAGCCCGCCAGGGTTCCAAGTGAATGCACTTGATCGCTACGGTAGGCCCTTTCCCACGCCTCCATTTGCCCTTCCACGCGGCCATGGGCACTCCAGCGGTCCCCCAGAGACGCCAGGCGGCCTGACCTCCTCCTTCCGGACGCCTAGCCGCCGCCCTGCCCACCTTCCCGCGTTTCCTCAGAGACCGGGAACCCTGAGTGCCGCGCGCCCAGCGGATTCCAGGTCGCATGCAGCCGATCGCGGGCTGTACGCAGGCGCGCGCCCCGAGGCCCGCGCGGGGAGAGAGAGGGCGGGGATGAGGGGCCGAACCCTGAGGGGCGGGCGGGGGGGAGGGGGAGGGAGGGGCGGTGCCGATCACGTGACGCGGTTTCACTGTTTACACGCGGAACGGCCTGAGCCTCTGGCCTCAGTCCGTCGTTCGGCTCCGTTTCGGTTTCACTTCCGGTGAGGGGCAGCCTCCGACTGGCGGCGGGCCTCCGGGGAGAGCGAACGGGCGGCGGTGACGGCGGCGCCTGTGCCGGGGGGCGTGCGGGAGCGCGGCGGCGGCGGCGGCGGCGGCGGCAGGCGGCGGCGGCGGCTGGGCCTCTCGTGGCCTCGGACCACGTCTCCAGGACGGACTCCAGGTGCCAGCAGGGCCGTCGAGAAGATGGAGGAGCTGGTGGTGGAAGTGCGGGGCTCCAATGGCGCTTTCTACAAGGTACTCGGCTCCCGGGCAGGCCCCATCTTCGCCCTGCTTTCCCTCCCTTTTCTTGGCGGCGGCGGCGGCCTGGGCGGGAGGCAGGCCTGGGGCCCTCTTTGCCTAGCGCTGCGCCCTCGGGGCCAGGACGCTCTAGGCGGGATGTTGTTTGAAAGGGAAGGACCCGACTCGGGGCCTGTAGGGAGCCCCTCGAGCTCCGCTTCCTTCCCCGTGAGCGGCCCTGGCGCCGAACAGAACGAGAAGCGAGCCAGGTGGAGAGGGACCCCTTTTGGGGGGCTGAGCCCCGCCGGGGAGAGCTGGGGATGGGCGCTGGCTGGCTGCAGGTTGGAGATCCCTGCAGGAAGGGGCGATATCGATGTGAAGGGACTGCATGGCTTATTTCTCTTTTCCTAAAGATCCTCTCTCCGTGGGATCGGGCCCTGACATGATGGTAGTTGCCGAGGAGCGGGAGGGGGTGGGGGGGCGCTTCTGTGGAGCCACCTTCTGCCTTGCAGAGGGTTTGATATCTCCTTTGGCTTCTCCTTTTCGGTCCAGCATTGGGACTTGGGAGAGCTCCGCCGTTCTGGGCAAGGGAGGTGAAGAAAGAGTAGTAAGAAGCTGCAGCCACTACCAAATCACAATGGCAACTGATTTTGAGTGGCTTCTCTTTGTAGGTTTCGGAAGCGATTTTGAGACCCAAAACTTTCGGGAAAATACTGACATATCCAAGTAATGCATTAAAGAAGTTAGTAATCTTGAATATTCGTGGCCTCTCAACCTCGTTATAAATGTGGGCAAATCCAGGAATAAAGATGCTTCAGTAACTAAAAACATTAGCTGCTCTACCACTTAAAAAACATAATGTTAACCCTCCAAAGACCTAAATATAAGCTATGAAACTTCAGGAAATTAACTGAATGTTACAGGAAATTTTTAAAAATGAGTAAAAATAATTGTTTTATACTTAACTGTCGCTCTGCATGTGCAGTGTTGCAGTGGATTATATTATTGAGGTTTTAAATAGGCATGATGGTTTTACGGTGTGTGTGTGTGTGTTTAAGTTATGCCACTGCAAATTAACTAATATATTACATTTTCAAATGGAGGATTTAAAAAATATTTTGAGGTATCAGTAGTGCATCTATTGTTAGACACTAACTCTAGATCTAGTAATCTATAAATTCTTGTTTCCTCTTCAGTATCCTGTAACTTCTGCCGGTAATATCTCACCTTACTACAGTCTTGGCAATAGAAGGTGTGTGTGGCAGGAAGTATGTAAAGTAGCTGTTGCCATTGTCCAGCATGATTCTTAAATTTATTATAGAACAACTTAAATATTTCAAATGAGACTGATTTGGCTGAAGGAAAATAAACAATTGACTCAATTATATATGTGCTTACCAATTTTATGGAGATATTTGGAAATCAATGTATTTCATAAGCGAGTAAAGTATATAAAGTGTTCCATGCTTTTAGCAAAAGATAAAACGTTTTGCTGTAAAGGAGGAAGAAATAACCCAACATTTATGTTCGTAAATCTCACCAATATAAAATTGTTTCTGTTGACTCTGCAGTCGGAATTTTGATTGCATTTATTTTAGGGATCCATAATATCTGCTAGTTAGTTTGTGTAGAATTTTCTCTGGTTCCAAGATTGGCAGTTTTGCTTACTAGATTTATGGTGCTAAGTATTAAATAAGCTTACTAGATTTATGGTGCTAAGTATTAAATAAATATAAGCAGGAGCTAATGGTTGAATAATATTCTGATCTGTGTTATTAGCTTAGATTGGATGCCACTCTTAACGGTCTTGTAGTGGAGTTTGCTTTCTATACAGGGCAAGTAGCACATCCTGGTCTTGAAGGATTTATCATTCTCTTCCAGCAACCTATGATTTGTACCCATGATTTTGCTTGCAAACCGATTGGAGTATAAGAAGCCACCACGTTTTTATACAAGAAAAATAAAGTGAATTAAGCCTGCTAAAAAATGACCTTTGTCTTTGCTATCAACCCCAGTTGTCTTTTGTTTGTTTGTTTGTTTGTTTGTTTAACTAAGTTGCTTAATTTAAAGGTGAATAAAACGAATGGGTTGTCCTATTCCATAGTTTCCTGGGGGGAAATTTGAACAAATGTGTGTAATGAAATTGCTGTTTTATTTAGTTAGGATTATTTTTAAGAAAACATCAAATGATCTGTATTGGTGGAAAAATAGTTTCTATAATGAAAAAAGTTTTAAAACTTTTATAGGACTCATTGTTGTGAGTTATAAAAGTAAAACAAAAGTAAACTAAATAGCTTGTCCAGTGGGATTGGCAGAAAAGATGGGACGGACATAAAGACCAATAAAAAATAAACAATGGAGAAATGTTAAATTTATGAAAAAAAGGAACCTGGTTCATTAAATTGATAGAAAAGGTTTTGAAAACAAAACAACTTCAGTATAATTGAACTCAGACTTTAATTTGCCTAACAGAACCACCATATTATAAGGATCAGTTCTTCATCTTCTGTGAGCACATTATAAAGCTTGTAATACAAACTGGATAGATATGGCAACAGTTGAATTATTTTTTCTAAAAAAATAACTTAAGCTCAGAATGCAGAATTAACAGAACCATGAAACCTAAACCCTAAGATTGCAACAGCTCATTTCTATATTTCCCTCTGGTGTTTATTTTTAAAAATTTGGAAGTTAGACTTATTAATTGTCAAAACCACTACTATTACGCTTAGCTATTTCTTTGACTTATTAAATGATAGTCACGTGTACAACCTATAGAGCCTTACATTATTTGAGACATGAAGACACTTTCATCATACTTCACAAAATCTTTATAAAGCAGTTCTAAATGAATAATTTTGAAAATACAGTCTTTATTCTAGGGGCATCTTCCTAAAATTGTTCAGTGGGGGTTTTGTTGTTATTGTTATTGGGTTTTTCTTTTGCTGAGTTATATATTGAGAATAATGAATTAACTCCATTTTAAATATAGATTGTATGTCATTTCAATATGAATATACTAATACACCCCAAGATACCTAGGTTTTGAATACTAGTATGGAAATTACTAAAAATGAGTATTGTATGTTGGAAACATAAGATACAATACCTTTTTGTTTTCTGAAATCACAGGGCTTCTCAAAAAAATATATACGCACTTTATTTTTGAAAAAAATGTATTTTAATAAATACTTCTTTATAATTATTCAAAGTGTGTATATACATTTTTGGAGGACACCTTATATACTGAGTGATAAGTAATATTGTGTAAATATAACAAACTACATTCTTATTGCTAAATTATATTTTAATATATTTTAGCTTTTTAAGATTGGAATCTTAGGATAGACTTTAATTTGGTGAATAGTGATATGGAGCTAGCAGCTAAAAGATGGAAAAATCTACGATCCAGGAATTTTTTATTTTTTTTTACTGAAGACATAAAGTGGTCCAACATGTCATATCAACTATATAACCTGCTAGACATCACTGTTTTACTAAACTTGCATAAGGCACTATTCATGTTTTCTCTGAAGTCTCTAGACCTAATTTTGCATGCTGGTGATATTCTGTACTTTGAGGAAATAAATTATTCAACTCAACCACATTTTTTTCTTCTGAGAGTCTAAATAATTTTTTTTAATGTGTAGTATCTTTATGGATGCGTTATTTCCCCCTTTTAAACTGTGTTTTTTCCAACTTCATACTCAAACATTCTGAAAACCTCCAAATAATGAACTAAATAGAAAGTTCAGTGTTGTAATAACTGGATTTCTGATTCCTGCCCTCTATGGAATGTATTTATTGATTATGATAGCTATTAACAGATGCTGAGAGCTTTCTAGGTGCCAGGCACTGTTCTAGGTGCTTTAGCTCTGTTAATTTATTTAATATTCTTCCATTCTGAGGTACTGTGGTTCCCATTTTATAGATGAGATCTATTATTAGCTAGAAGGGTCAGATATGAGATATGAGATCAGGTAGTCTGACTTACTGAAATGATGAAATTTAGTTTGAAGAAATGAATTGGATTGGATTTCCTACCCATTTTTTTTTTACTTCACTGTAATCTTTTATTGTATTTACTAGAGGCCCCTAGCAGGAAGATTCCTGCTGCGGTCTCCGCTGCCCGGCCTGCTTCCCTCTCTTCTCTCCGACCCTGCTTGTTTGCTTCTCCGCAGCTTCGCTCCCTTTTGCAGTGCTTGGCTTCTTTCTATGCTGTCTTCAGTCTTCTCTCTGGCCTGGATATGCAAACTAACCACCATCTTGGTTGGGTTAATCTGCCTACTTGCCCTGATTGGCTGGTGGGCGTGGCTTTGTGGGTGTAGCGAAGGTATGGTCAATTTGCATGTTTCTCTTTTATTAGAGAGGATTGTTTTAACACTGCCTTAGCATTCTCTAAGTAAGTTGAATATATTTTATTAATTTTTTTACAGAGAGGAAGGGAGAGAGATAAAGAGCTAGAAACCTCGATGAGAGAGAAACATCAACCAGCTTCCTCCTGCACACCCCCCCATCAGGGATGTGCCCGCAACCAATGTACATGCCCCTGACCGGAATCGAACCTGGGACCTTTCAGTCCACAGACTGACGCTCTACCACTGAGCCAAACTGGTTTCGGCCATTTTTTACTATTGATTTAAAATGTCATGACATATAAAATGTTCAACTAATGTATGAGTTTCCTTTTTATGCACTCTTGAACTTGAAATATTACACTGTCATTCTTTGTATGAATGCGTGTGCCCTGACCTGAAATGTAACCGTTACCTTCTCGTTTATTGGTCGATGCCCCCAACCACTGAGCCACATCAGCCAGGCTGAATCATATTTTATCACATATTTTATCTATCCTCTATCTCTTACAGGTTTTCTTTTGAAGGATTATTTTATAATGCTCTTAAGTTTTTTTCTAGTGAGAATTATTATCACTGAAGAGAGCACTGCACTGTATGTGCTCTCTTCAGTGATAATATAGAAGTAATATTTATTAGTGGTCAGGGGCTTTCAATGAAATTCCTCTACATGATAACGTCTCTTGTGACTGGTGATTCATACTTGTGAGATAGTTTACTAACCAAAGGGTGTGAGGTATAGTGAGGCAGTAAGAGTTCACTCAAATGGGATGGATTTTCTTCTTAGTTTCATCCATTCTGAAATTTTAATAGTTGAATTGGATTTCTAGTCATTATATACTTTGGTATGACTTTTGTGATTGTCTTTTTGGACCAGTTGCTAATAAGTTGGGAATCCCAAAAAGATTTTTTGATTTCCTATTTATTCCCCTTGATGGGGAACTTATGTCTGTCTTTAGCTGCACTTTAGCACCTTTCTCAGACCCCAAAGATTTTTTCATCGCCTTTTTTCTTTCTCAGAGTCTAAAAAACCTTTTACTACTTACTATCTATCTTTGAGGAAATAGCCATTTATTTTTCTGTCTCAATATTTAAATCTTTAAAAGTGTGATTTTGTGGAGATATAACTCTGAAATGCAAGAGCACTTACGGTTCTGCATCTTTTAAAAATATATTTTATTGATGTTTTTACAGAGAGGGAGGGTGTGGAATAGAGAGTTAGAAACATTGATGAGAGAGAGAAACATTGATCAGCTGCCTCCTGCACACTCCCCACATGGCGGGATGTGTCCGCAGCAAAGGTACATGCCCTTGATGGGAACCTAACCTGGGACCCTTCAGATCGCAGGCCAATGCTCCATCCAATGAGCCAAACCGGTCAGGGCTCTGTATCTTTTATAAAGTGTGTTCCCCTATGCTTTACCTCTAAATTAATGAAGATAACTGTGCCAGGCATTGTGCTAGACACTGGACATGTGTGATTTTATTACTCCCAACAGCATTAAAAGGCAGGTTTTGTTCCCCTGTATCTGTTCCTTACTTGCAGATTAATGAGGAATCTAAGGTCTAAACCACTTTTTGGAGATTTCCACAGCTATGTGATGTGATAGAATCAAGATTTTGAATCTAGATATCATTCACAGCAAAATTTTTAGCCACTAAGTTTATTGATTCTTACAGCTCATTCAGTACAGCTCCCTTTGTGTAGTCATTCAAACCCATTCAATCTGCCTTCTTGGATAACCTCTCAGAGATCCCCTCCCCAAATACCAACTTGACTATTTTCTCCACAAACACCAATTTTGCTTGATATAGATAGGAATTACAGCAAAATGTAGTTCTCCAAGTTGCTGGTGGGTGGTATGATAGTGCTCTGGAAGTGACCAGGGAAGGGAGAGTATGAATGTTGGGGTAAGGGAAGGACAGGGCCAAAAGGGGGGGTTATTGGAGAAATAATAAGAAACAGAAAGATGGAAGTGACAGTTTAGCAAAAGGCCTTAGAAGTCATAGGAGGCGGTTCTTGGCGTGAGTGCCGAAGAAACCAGTTAGTTACATGCCTTCTGTGTTTACTTAATATGCAAACAGTGAAGGAACAATCATACAAATATCTATCTATATATACAGATAAGCCTCCTTAACTCAAAGGCAGTGGCCCTGGTAAGCTGTGATGATTACGCAAACCATTTCTGACACTACATCAAGAATTGCTTTCAGAGCTTTTGAAAGCATTTTTGTTTTGTTTTGTTTTGTTTGAAATAGTCACAACAGTTGTACATCTTCCTCCTTTGAGGGAATGCTTGATTTAGGAAATAGACAAATGTGGTGAATGAATCTGATTAAACTGTGCAATATCTTTTTAGCAAATAGAAAGAAATATATATAGCAATGAAATAATGGATTTCAGAGTGCTTTTAAGGTGGTTTTGAAAACAATCCTCAACATATGTAAATGTTTTAAATCAGTATTGTCCAGTGGAACTTTATTCAATAAAAGAAATAGTTTCTATTTACTTTGTCCCCTACAGTAGGCACTAAGCCATGTGTGGCTATTGAGCAATTGAAATGTGGCAAGTATGAGCAGGAGACTGATTTTTAATTTTTTTTATATAAAAATATATTTTATTGATTTTTATTTTTTTATTTTTTTATTTATTATTATTATTTTTTTTACAGAGAGGGAGAGGGATAGAGAGTTAGAAACATCGATGAGAGAGAAACATCAATCAGCTGCCTCCTTCACACCACCCACTGGGGATGTGCCTGCAACCAAGGTACATGCCCCTTGACCGGAATCGAACCCGGGACCTCTCAGTCCACAGGCCGACGCTCTATCCACTGAGCCAAACCGGTTTTGGATGATTTTTAATTTTATTTCATTGTAATTAATTTAAATATAGAAAGTCACATATGACCAGTGGCTGCTAAGGTGGATGGCACAGTTTTACACAATGGCAATAGTATTGGAAAGACACCTGATTTAATGGCAACAGTTTTTCATCCAGCAGTAATAAAGTTCTCTTACCTTACTAAAGGTGTTAACATTTTCAGCATCTAATATACAGTAAGGAATTAATATTAATTACAGTTGACTTCTGAATAACCCTGGGGTTAGGGATGCAAACCTCCATGCATTAAAAAAAAAAAAATCTGTGTATAACTTTTGACTCCCCCAAAACTTAGTTTTCCCTTGGTATTTGTGGGAGATTGGATCCAGAATTCCCCGAGAATACCAAAATCTTTGGATGCTCAAATCTGCTGTATAAAATTGTGTAGATGAATGCATAGTAGGCCCTTTACATCTGCAGTCTCCAGTGTGAATCAAAAACAGTACAGGTACTTATTGGGAAAAAAATTCCATGTGTAAGTGGACCCATGCAATTCAAACCCATGTTGTTCAAAAGTCAACTATGCTGCCAAAATATGCAAACATAAAGCTTCAGACAGAAGCAGTGGCCCTTCTACCACACCCATTTCTCCAATTCTAAGCCTTTGTTCCTGCTGCCCCTTAGGCCTGTGCCTCCCTAACCTCCACTCCCTTTTGTTGTGCTAATTCTTCCTTTTAAAACTCAATAGGAACCTTATCTTCTTGTGTGTCTTCCTGATCAACCCATCTACACACTTTCCCTCTAACACACATACTTTTCCTCCAAAGTTAGCATAGGAAACCCTTAGGCAGTGGCCCTCATACAGTTTTTGGTAGTCACTCAAGACCTGTGCCCTAACCCCCATGAAGTTTGCTGTCAGTGGGAAAATGGGCAGTAGTAATAAATGGGATGTGTTTATAGAAGTGATAAGCATAGGATGTATAAGAATGAAGAAGACAGAATTTAGATTAGTCTTCAGGGTTTTTGTAATACAAGGTGAGATCTGAACTGAAACCTAAAAGACCATTAGGAAGTAGCTAAGTTAAAAGACAGGAAGGACAATTGGAAAGAAGAAACAGCATTTACAAAGAGAAGCCCAAGGAGTTTAGCACTGCTGGGTCACAACCTCCAAGGATGTGAAAGATGAAGCTTGGAGAGATAAGCAGTGGGGCCAGGTCCTGAAAGGACTTTTACAGCCAGAGGAATTTGGCCATGATCTTTGCAGGTAGGGAAAAACTACGGAAGAGAAAAGTACAGAATAAGTTTGAGTAAGAAGCTTAAATCTCTCAAGCCATTATAAAATAAATTAAGATATAAAGCTCCTTGGGTTTCTTTGTGGTTTGTCCTCCTTTACTTGTCAGAAAACAAAAACAAAACATTCCACCCCTGTTAAAAAACTTAATTTCACAGAATTACGGACAGCATGCTGATTAACAAATTCTTAATAATGAATTAGCTGTTACTTTTTTATGTCATTTTATAGAATTATGGACAGCATACTGATTAATTCCCCATAATTAGCTATTACTTTCTGCAGGTTACTACCCTGTTTCCCCGAAAATAAGACAGTTTCTTATATTAATTTTTTCTCCCAAAGTTGCGCTAGGTCTTATTTTCAGGGGATGTCTTATCTTTCCATGCGCTAGGTCTTATTTTCGGAGGATGCCTTATTTTCGGGGAAACATGGTAGCAATTGTATCAGATTTTAAAGAGTTAAACCTTTGTGCTTTATATTACTATATTTTTCTCCAAGTACATATGAGATTGAGAATTTAATTAAACTCTAGTAATAGGGCATTTTAGTGGTATTAGAAGTATATTGTTAAAGAAAATTTGGTATACTTGTGTATATATAGGTTTGCAGTTACGTTTAGTTATTACTGTACTAGAAGCCCGGTACATGAAATTCACCGGGATTCTAGTACAGTAATAACTAAATGTGACTGCATTCACTCAGCCCAGCCAGCACCCTTTTCAATCCGGGACCCCTTGGGGGATGTCCAACTGACAGTTTAGGCCCAGTCCCTCACACAATCTGGGACTGCTGGCTTCTAACTGCTCACCTGCCTGCCAGCCTGATTGCCCCTAACTGCCCCCCCTGCCAGCCTAGTCACCCCCAACTGCCCCACTCCCGCTGGCCTGATCGTCCCTTACTGCACCCTCCTCCTCCTCCCGAAGTGCTCACCCCCAGCTGCCCCCCTCTGCCACCTTGGTTGCTCCCAACTACCCCCCACTGCCAGCATGGTTGCCCTCAACTCCCCCCTGCCAGCCTGGTCGCCCCACACAGGCTGCTGTTCAGTCATCCCTCACTAACCCCCCTTCTGGTTTGGTCGCCCACGCAGCCTGCTGTTCAGTTGTTTGGTCGTCCCTCACTAACCCCCCTGCTGGCCTGGTCGCCCCACGCAGCCTGCTGTTCAGTTGTTTGGTAGTCCCTCACTAATATTCCTGCTTGCCTGGTCGCCCCACACAGCCTGTTGTTCGGTCGTTACTGTGACGGTGTCCTGGACAATTTGCATATTCCTCTATTATTAGTATAGATACTAACATTTTATTAAGGAGAAAAGATATGTTACAACAGCTGTGCTAAGGGCTCTGGAACAAATTTTATAGTTTCCAATAATTGTAGTCTAAAGTATACCTCCAGCTTTGTACTCACTACCTCTCCTATTAGATGCTGAACTCTGGAGTAGTTTTTTCATGTTTTGTTTTAACTAATCAATAGTCCCAGGGCCTAGCACATATAGATGTGATTCATGAATGAGTTATTCTCATAAAATGAACAAACTTTCATTTAAATCTCCATTTTATTCTTTTAAAAATATGTATTGATTTTAGAGAGGAAGAAAGAGGGATTGAGAGATAGAAATATCAATGAGAGAAAAACATCGATGGGCTGTCTCTTGCATCCCCCCTCCCCACTGGGGATCAAGCCCATAGCCCCTGCACATGCCCTGACTGGGAATTGAACTGGAAACCTCTTGGTTCATGGGTCAGTGCTCAACCACTGAGCCACACCAGCCAAGCTCCATTTTATTCTTAAACATAAAATATTTGGTATTGGTGTAATTTTTTTTTTTGTATCTGTGAAATTTAAAAACAAAAGATCTTCAAGTTTAGAAGGTAATTTAACTGTTTGTTTTTACAGGCCTTTGTAAAGGACGTTCATGAAGATTCAATAACAGTTGCATTTGAAAACAAGTAAGTGTCTTGATGTAATTTTAGTGTTCAGG
This sequence comes from Pipistrellus hanaki, assembly GCF_964339955.1. Classification (NCBI taxonomy): domain Eukaryota; kingdom Metazoa; phylum Chordata; class Mammalia; order Chiroptera; family Vespertilionidae; genus Pipistrellus; species Pipistrellus hanaki. Next base: position 14,851,202 of record NC_140524.1, on the reverse strand, counting down.
TCTTTAATATTTTATGCTAATTATTCCTTTTACTCCTCATTAAAAAATTCAAGTCTAGTTTGAGTGTTTTTCAGGAATGGATCTTCGTGTTACTGACCAGGAAGTTCCTGAACAATTCAGTATTAAACCAATGGAAAAACTGTTCCCACTAATGACCTCAGAAATTCCTTTTGTGTAATCTTGATCCTTACATCTCAGTTTCCTTGAATGTGAAGAAAGAAACCAGATCCTTCTCTATTAATAACTGAGAGTTTGGATAGGAATATTTGTATTGTTAAAAGATGAAAATTAATGGATTCACAGGTATTGGTAAAATTGATGTGAGTTTTGTAACATTAAATCTAAAATTAGTGGTTTTAGTTTTCTAGTATATTTTATTCGATATAATCATGTTTACCCCTTAACTTATTTTTTACTTGTTACATATACTAGTATTTATATTCAACAATAGTGGTAACTGATCTTTTCTGCTTTCTTCTGCTGGATGAGTAAACATCATATTTATAGGTCTAGGAATATTATCTATACAAAAGTATCAGTAATGTAGATGCTATTTTATTTGGGGAGACCAGTCTCTTGCTTAAAACTTGTTTTCAATTACATTTTACATTCAGTGTTATTCTGTATCAATTTCAAATGTACAGAAAAGTGGCCAGAAAAATCCTGCACTTTTCAGAGTGCCCAAGCACCTACACATAGTCATTATGACACTGTTGACTATATTCCCTATGCTGTAATCCACATCTCTGTGACTATTCTGTAACTACCAATTTATACTGCTTAATTCCTTCATCCTTTTCACTCAGCCCCCCTTACCTCTTCCCATCTGACAACTGTCAGTCTGTTGTATCTATGTTTACTAAGATTTTTTATTGCTATTAAAGGCTGTTTTCAGAGTAGCCATCCAAGATTCTAAAGTACATACAAACTCCTTTACTGTAGTGTAGACATGGTCATGATATTAGGATTTTACTGAAGTATAGTCAACAATAATAACATTTTGGTTTTTATATACCAAGAGAATTAATAGTACTTCAAAAGAAAGCCGAAACCGGTTTGGCTCAGCGGTAGAGCGTCGGTTTGCGGACTGAAAGGTCCAAGGTTCGATTCCGGTCAAGGGCATGTACATTGGTTACGGGCACATCCCCGGTGGGGGGTGTGCAAGAGGCAGCTGGTCGATGTTTCTCATCGACGTTTCTAGCTCTCTCCCTTCCTCTCTGTAAAAAATCAATAAAATATATCTTAAAAAAATAGTATTTCAAAAGAAAATTACACATTTACAGAGAGAAGAAATAGATTAGTAGTTGCTTAGCACTTGGGGCGATAGGGAGCCACAGCTAGAGTATAGGATTTCTTACTGAGATGATGAAAATGTTCTAAAATTGACTGGTAATGGTTGCACATATCTGTGACTATACTTAAAACCATTACATTGTACATGCACTTAAGTGGATGGATTATATAATATGTTAATTATATATCTCAATAAGTCTGTTAAAATATAATATCTGGCCCAGACGTACTGTAATTAGATTGTTCACATATTTTTTTTAGTTATCAACGGGGCAAAGTAGTATTCTCTGATCCCTAAAACACATTTAGGGGGACAGAGAGAAAAGGATTTAGTGTATCGGACTCTGTTCTTAGTTCTAGACTAATAATTTCAGTCCAAATTAGAATACCTTTATTTGTATACATAGAGCCAAATGTTCTAGAATCTGCATTTCTGCTATTTCTGGTATCGATTGTTATACACGAAATAATAGCATCACACCTCTAATGGAGGAATCTTTGATAACTTGGAAAGTAATTTTTTTCACATAATTATACTCTTACTCCTTGCTCCAATCACTAATTACACACTGTTTCCCATAAAAGGAGAGTTATCTTTATTTGCCACTCTTAGTTTCTCCTATAGTCTTTAATCTAGAGCTGTGGTTGGCAAACTGCGGCTCGTGAGCCACATGCGGCTCTTTGGCACCTTGAGTGTGGCTCTTCCACAAAATACTACAGCCTGGGCGAGTCTATTTTGAAGAAGTGATGTTAAAAGAAGTTTAAGTTTAAAAAATTTGGCTCTCAAAAGAAATTCTAATCATACTGTTGATATTTTGGCTCTATTGACTAATGAGTTTGCCGACCACTGATATAGAGTATTAAGCAAATAGTCATTTCTTCTGCATTTAAGAATTAGTTTACACACTGATTTATTGGATCATTTCTCTTGTTTTCAATCAAATTTCTACTATAAACTTAAAATTATTATATCTTTGGACCTACTACTTCTCTTATGTATTATAGCTCTATAAAAATTTCTCTTCAAACTACCTGCCATCTCTGGAATTTGAAATAAACTGTTTTTCCTTGAATTCATAGAGTATGTTTTAGAGTCAACGCTGTATGTAAGCACATCACCAGGACTTGCTAGGTCCCTACCAAAGTAGTCTCTTTGCTGCCCCCCCTTTAAAAAAATATATATATATATATATGTTTTATTGATTTTTTACAGAGAGGAAGGGAGAGAGATAGAGAGCTAGAAACATCTATGAGAGAGAAACATCCACGAGCTGCCTCTTGCACACCCCCTACTGGGGATGTGCTCACAACCGATGTACATGCCCTTGACCAGAATCGAACCTGGGACCTTTCGGTCCGCAGACCGATGCTCTACCACTGAGCCAAACCAGCTTAGGCTCTTTGCCCCTTTTTGTTTTATTTTATGAGACTGATGCGCTACCTACTGCGCTAACGAGGCACCTTTGTTTTATTTTAAACAGAAAAACAACTAATATTTTATGGAACTTTGGACTATATTTACCCTTCTTTTCAATCATAACCTCCTATTACTGTAATACAAAATTGTTTTTACATGTATTTTTTTTAACCTTCCCTAGTTCATATATTTTGAATAAAGAATTTGATTTTTTTACCCTGGCAGGTTTGCCTCAGTGTTTAGAGCTCTGGCCTGTGGACCAAAGGCTCTCAGGTTCGATTCCCAGTCAAGGACATGCACCTCAGTTGCAATTTCCCAGCCCCAGTAGGGTGCGAGAGGCAGCCAACTGATGTGTCTCTCTCATGTGGATGTTTCTCTATCTTCCTCCTCTCTCCCTTCCACTGTCTCTGGAGATCAACAGGAAAAATATCCTAGGAACCAAGAAAATTATATCATGTATTATACTTGCTTTACAAATCAAATTTAGCAATGATTTGTAATATGTTAAAAGTCATTGGTTTTCAGTAAGTTGAAAAAGGCTTCCCTGAGGTAAAGATAATTTTTTTGTTTTATAGTTTTCAAGTATGTATAATACTAGTTAAAGGGCTCAGTCTAATATAGGTCTTCATCAAATTTCCACACATTCTGACTTAATTAACTATCCTCCTGTCTTAAATAATGGCTCTTCTTTTTTTAAAAAAAAAAAATTGTATTTTTCTCAGTAGGATTTTACTAAGAAAGCTCTTTAGTAAAAAAAGCAAAACAAAACAAAAACCAGAAACGACTGCTCTAGCAGGTGAATCCTCCAGTGTTTTGTTTTGTTTTGTTTTTAAGTTTGTCTTTTAGTGTTTTATATCATTGTGAATATAAAAGAATAATTTGGTGTTTTCCAAAATTGTTCCATATCATTTAAAGAAAAACATAGGCAACTTACTGAACTTCTATAGGCTGTCTCCATTGGGTTTCTGTGGTTTAGGAGACCCCATCAGGCCCCACCATACTGATCAGCCGCCAGCTATCCATGGCAAGAATTGGCCACATCGTGGGATCTAAAATTTAAATAGGGAAAAGTGAGTTCTGAATTGCTAGTGTGCTGACTGCCCCATTTTGCTTGGGAATTAGATGGCATTTAGTACCAGTTTCTGTGGTAATTGGAATGTGGTTAAAATTCTTTTGCAAGTAGAAGTATGGTGATGGTATTACTAACATTTACTAATACTAACATATTTAATTTAAGCATCAAAGGAAATTGCTGTTGTGACCTTACATTTAGAACTTTTAGAGGTTGTAATTAATGAAAAGAAAAAACTTGTTTGGAAAATTGTAATGTTGATCTGTTGTGTTTAAAGAAATATTCCAAATAGAAGTACAAGGCTCCTGTGCTGCATGCAGACTTTGTTGAGATGTATCTTTTTTGCCCTTTTGCCCCACTCAGCAAAACACTGACAGTTTTAAAGCATTTGCTTCATTAAATTGGAAAAGCAGAGGGTCACATTTAACCAAAGTTGATGGCATCATGGTCATTGTTTCTATTAAACCAACAAGCTTGTTAAATAATTGTGTTTGCTTATTTGCAGCTGGCAGCCAGAGAGGCAGATTCCATTCCATGATGTGAGATTCCCACCACCTGTAGGTTATAATAAAGATATAAATGAAAGTGATGAAGTTGAGGTAAGTTTCCCATGTCATCAAGTTAGTGAGCACTGAAGGAGTAGGAGCATTTAAATTCCCTGTGCCTTTTGTACTCCTTGTTTCTTTTAACAATATTTAAACTACCTAGAGAATTTTAGCAGTGATGGACATTTGTTTTTAATTTGAAATAATATATATGCTTACATGTGGCTGCCTGAGTAGCAATTTTGGGCCCATCTTTGAAAATCACCACTGATTTCCTTTGCCCACTAATACTTCTTTTCTTGTTTCCCTCAATCTCTGAATCTTTGGATCAGGAAAATTAATTTTACAAGGGGAAAAAAATCATAACTTCATAATAGAGCATCATCCTAGAATTTCTTTAAGTGGTAGTAAAAAGTAGTTGTAAATCATCCTGGTATATTTTTTCAAAACTATGTATGCGTTTTAGTATATACGAATGTAGGTAAAACCTTTTTACAGGGCATGCTGTGAACCACCAGCTCATGTGCTATTTATGTCTCTGACCAAAAGGTGCTGTGGAGATGTAGCACATTAACAGAAACATTGCGTTTGTGTTTTCTCTAGTTACAGAAAATTGGGGGGGCGTGGCTTAAGGCACTTAGAGTCTGGTTATGTTATGATTGGTCTGTGTAGTATCCTCTCTTTCCTTATCTTTCACACACTCCATTTTAAGTTTTTTCTTTCTGCACAATGCCTTGTTAGTAGATACCACTTTATGAGTATGTGTGTATTAAGGAAGCAGTTAAATAGACATTTGTACAGGTAAGGTAAAGTATACTAGGTCTTTGAATTCTTATTTTTTGTACTAGGTACAGATGGTGCAGTGAAACAGAAGAGTCCCTGCCTTTATGAGGTCACATTCTAGTGAGGATTGCTAACATGGCAGGTGTAAGTTCTAGGAAGAAGAAAAAAATGTCAGGATAGAAGGTGTTGTAGGGGTAGAAGTGCTCAGAGAAGGTCTTTGGATGTTCAGGTCTGTGTTCTTTTCTCTACAATTATAAATTCGAAATAGAATAAAGTACTATTTATTTACCAAAAATGTACTCAGTACCTACTAGGTGGAAGGAACTGGACTTGGTTTTATGAGGGATCCCAGTAGAGAACTAAAAACTGTTTATACTTGAGAACCTTTAACTGTTCATTTTCCCCAGGAGACTACCAGCTTCCTGAAGGCATGAATCAGGACATTTGGTCTGTCTATATTGGGAGTACTCAGAATACTGTGTGGATGGATAAATGGGACTTTTCCCCCCAAATGAAATACATGACAAGTGGTAACCATTGAGACCCTGTTGCTAGGGTGACCTCCCTATATTGCCTAACAATAGTACATAACTGAGGTACTGGTCTGGTAGAACAGAGTTGAGAAGGATTGATGGTGACAAGAGGGGAAGGTAGGTTAAATTAAGTAGTATTTGGTAACTGTATTGTATTACCATTAACTTAAGTTATAAAAGGGAATTAAGATACCAGGTCTTTTGGTCTGTCTATATCAAGAATGTTCATGATAGTGAGGGATAGAAGTTTTTATTCCCTCCCCCCCAACTTAGTCCTGACATTTGGGGACCAATGGGACACTGTTGCCAGGGCAACCTCTTTGTCTTACATAATAATCACCAGGTTATTTCTCTGGGTAGGGCAAAGTTAATAGGAAGTCATGGAGGCAAGAGGGAAAGGTAGGTTTGGTTTTGTTGTATTTAGTCACTGTGTTGTATAACTATTACAATTATAGTTATAACTATTAACTTCAGTTGTAAAAGAAAGACACGAATTGGAGCTTTGAGTTGCTTGTTAGCCTTAGGCTCTGTACCTCTTTCAGTTCTCTCCTCCCCACCCCCCTTGTTGTCCTCCCTGCTGCTACTCCTGCTTCTGAGTATTTCTGTTTCTCTCCCATGTACACTGTCTTGTCTTTTTTCCTATTAACCTTAACCCTTTGCACTCCGCTGTCCCCTCTCAGGGGACATCGGAATTCTAGCATATCACTCGGATGTCCCCTCTCAGGGGACATTGCAGTTTATTAGTGATTACGGGGAATTGAGTTAATTCAATGCACGTTTCGCAAAGTAGCGTCGAGTAGCTGGTAGCCAATTTCCAGAATGGTTCGGAGTAGCTGGTAGCCAATGTCCAGAATGGTTCGGAGTGCAAAGGGTTAATTTTCTAGTGTCTTCAAAAAAGGTTCCATGCTGGACATAGTAAGTGAACTTTGGTGTGGTCATGAGAGAAATTGATGAGAGTAGGAAAGTGGTATCTAGAGGATTGCCAATGTGGAGTTGTCCATTTTAGTAGAGAGCAGACAGAACAGAGAGTGACCAGTGATCTCTTCATTTAGTCCCTAGGAGACATGAATGCCAGGATGGTATTTTCAGTGGGCTGTGAGTGGTCAGCGGCCTTATCCATTTAATGACCATGCAGCCAGGTGTAGGCCAGGATCAGCAACTTCCAGTTACTTGTTAGAACAAAACAAAAACAAGATTGTACATTTTAGATCAGTGATTCTCAACCTTTCTAATGCTGTGACCCTTTAATACAGTTCCTCATGTTGTGGTGACCCCAACCGTAAAATTATTTTTGTTGCTACTTCATAATTGTAATGTTGCTACTCTTAATGAATCGTAATGCAAATATCTGTATTTTCCGATGGTCTTAGGCTCTACAGCAGTGGTTCTCAACCTGTGGGTCGCCTAAGACCATCGGAAAACACAGATATTTTACATTACGATTCATAACAGTAGCAAAATTACAGTTATGAAGTAGCAACGAAAATAATTTTATGATTTGGGGTCACCACAACATGAGGAACTGTATTAAAGGGTTGTGGCATTAGAAAGGTTGAGAACCACTGTTTTAGGTAATTTTTTTAGTTTTCAAAGTTTCTAAGGAAAGTATGTCCAGGTTTATGGAGAGTTAGCTTTTCCTAAGCATTCATATTCGGAATACTAATTATTATTGAATTAGAACAGATAAGATAAATAGAAAAGCTCTTTTTCCAGGGCTCTCCGAAGTAATCGGGCAGCTTCTGATCATGTATCTGTGTCTAGCTGTAGGTGTACAATCTGATTTAAGGATATAGGATATGGGTTCAAAAGACACCTAGGGTCATTTTAAGAAATTTTCCTCAATGTCTGATAATCTATAAATTTCTGAGTGATGTTAATCATGAAATATTCTGTTGTAATTTTTGTGTAGGTTTATTCCAGAGCAAATGAAAAAGAACCTTGCTGTTGGTGGTTAGCTAAAGTGAGGATGATAAAGGGTGAGGTAGGAAAATGCATATTTAAAATTTTTTTCTTATACTATTTCCCTTTTCTAAACCCAGGTACTACATTTCAGTCTGGATTTTTATTTTAAAGTAATAAGTAATGTGAGTCATTTTATTACAATATTTTCTGTATATGTTATGTTTCCTGTGTTTCAGTTAGTTGATCAAAAACAGTGTTTTTTGACATCAAGAGAATTTAAAAATTGCTGAATAGGTAAAGCTTATTGTTCTTTCTATAAATACTATGACCAGGAATGAATTTTTATCTATTTCTCTCAGTTTTATGTGATAGAATATGCAGCCTGTGATGCTACGTACAATGAAATTGTCACAATTGAACGTCTACGATCAGTTAATCCCAACAAACCTGCAACAAAAGATACCTTTCATAAAATCAAACTGGATGTGCCAGAAGACTTACGACAAATGTAAGTTAATGGGCAAGAAACTCTTGAGAATTTACAGGTGAAGTGCAATGAATTTAAAAGAATATACATGTTAAAATAATAAAAATCAATTTTTAAATTCAGTGAAAATCATTTGTAAAATGTAGTGGAAAAAACGTGCTTAGCCTTTTTGAGTTATATAACTAAGCCGCATTGCACTTGTTTAAACTTACTTGGCTAGATACCTGGCTCATGTACATTTGTTTTCTAAAATAAACTAGCTTTGTTATCAGACTTTTAAGGATTTGAAACTAATTAATATAGGTTATCATAAGTCACAAATAAAATTCTGGACAATGAAAATTACTCCAGGTTTTTTTTCCCTTTTAGCTAATATTTTCAGATAAGTATGTAATAACTAGGGCTAATGAAGCTTCAAAAGGTCATCTCTATCTTTATCTGGAGTAATGCTTAAAACTTTTAGTTACGAGATTCCTTTTTAAAGATTGCATCAAAGGAATATAATGTTTTATTTGTACATGATGTACTTTAACCATTAACTTGCAGTTCATACTACATAGGAATCTTACATTTTGATTATAGAGATTGAATAGGCATCTGCATTTTTTTGCCTTTTGATTCTTGTGCATTTCCTTCTCTCCCTTAAGTTGGTCAGCACTTTTTCTTTAGGGGGAAAAAAACCCCCACAAAGTTGGGTACTCTGTAGCTATTCCCAGCCGTTTTCAATAGTTAATTCAAGAAAATAACTTATTTATGTGTAACTGAAATGAAGAAGTCAGCAGAGGAATATTGGCTTCCTTAAATATGTCTCCTTTAGTAATCTAATACCATCCGAAATCCCTTAAGAACATACTGTAACTGTTTTTTTTTTCCTTTTTCTGTAATCTCAAATGCTTGATTGAGCTGAGTATTGCTAAGGTGAACAGCAAAGGAACTGAACCTTTAAATTGATATAAGTATTTCATGCATAAATCAAATTTAATATGAATCCACAATTGTAAGTGGGAATCTGTGTATATATTTATGCCAGGATTTGGTAATCACTCATTTTAACTTCACAATGGATATTTATTTTATTTTTAGGTGTGCCAAAGAATCAGCACATAAGGACTTTAAAAAGGCAGTTGGTGCCTTTTCTGTAACTTACGATCCAGAAACTTACCAGCTTGTCATTTTGGTGAGTGTTTTTGAGTTGTTTATTTTGGTGTATATCATTTGGGGCATTTGCTTTGATAATAATGTTGTTAATTTATATCTTTTAGTCTATCAATGAAGTCACCGCAAAACGAGCACACATGCTGATTGACATGCACTTTCGGAGTCTGCGCACTAAGCTGTCTCTAATACTGAGAAATGAAGAAGCCAGTAAACAGCTAGAGGTAGGTTGAATAATGAGGAACTAGTATGCATGCCTGTCTTTCCTCACTACTATTAAAGAGATACACATATTCAGATAAGAAATTTCATTTTTCAACATGAGTCACTAATATGTTTGGGCTTCATTAATGGCATGCTAGAACTAAATATTAAATTTTGATAATATTTAAACAGAGTGCTTATCCACAAGTTTTGGTATCATTTTAACTTAGTTCAGTCATCACTGAATATTTGAAAGAATTCATAGTATGTGTGGATCCAGATCATTAGATCTTACAGACTGATCTCATTTTAGGTTGTAGGTGCCTATGTAAGATAACTTGTAAATCGTTGACATTCTGTAATTATTCAGTGTAATTCAATTACTGTACCAACAGTTTTTATAAATCCCTTTTTTTCAGGTTGGGGGGTGAGGTGAGATGATGTAATTTTAATGCCATCCATCACTTCATCAAAGGGCTGTATAATATCCATTAATACTTACTGGGGTCTATAATTAAACAGTTATATAAATGGCACTGTTTCTAAAATATATAAGCCAATATCCATTAATAAAAGTGAAGCTAATACAATTTTCTGTGGAGATGTTATTTAATTTTTTTTTTTTTTACTTAAAAAACATTGAGTCTAACAGACCCAGTGAGTTGGTTTTTATTTGGGAACATTTTATCTGATTCTTGATCACTATATTGTTGATGTCATTGCTTATCTAAGGCAACCTTGCAAATAGGTTTTCCAAGTTACCTTAGAAAATTGTCAACAAGCCTTTTCCTATTAACAAAAATACCTCAAATAATAGAGAGACTTTCAGTAACCTAAAAAGAACTTATGCTATGGGTGGGTGTTATTTTCTAAAATCTGTTAATTTCCAACATAAACTAATTTATAGGCCCCTGGTATACAGGATCAAGATAATTTACACGGCTGACCTAAATACAGTTTTCTCAATAGTTGAAAAGCATAATATTAATCAGGTATACATTTCCCATCAGAGTTCAAGACAGCTTGCCTCAAGATTTCATGAACAGTTTATTGTACGAGAAGATCTGATGGGTCTAGCTATTGGTACTCATGGTGCTAATATTCAGCAAGCTAGAAAAGTACCTGGGGTCACTGCTATCGATCTAGATGAAGATACCTGCACATTTCATATTTATGGAGAGGTAAGTATTTGACTAGCTCTTTTCTAAAACAAAATCCAATATTTCAGATGGTTCATTTTTTGGCTTAAATCTTTTCCCCCTTTTATTAGGATCAGGATGCAGTTAAAAAGGCTAGAAGCTTTCTTGAATTTGCTGAAGATGTCATACAAGTTCCAAGGAACTTAGTGGGTGAGTCAGAAATTGCTGTTGAGCCCTGGCCACATGCTAAGTGATTAGAGCACTGGCACTCACAAGGAAAGATCACAGGTTGGATTCCCGGTCAAGGCTACATATCTGGATTGTAGGTTTAAACCCTTGCCCTCGTTGGGGCACGTGTGGGAGGCAACCAATAGATGTGTCTCTCTCACATGTATGTTTCCTTGTCCCTCTTCCTCCCTCCCTTTCTTTATCTGCCCCCCCCCCTTCACTCTCTAAAAACCAATGGAAAAATATCCTGTTGACATACTCTACAAAAACAAAAGTTTGGTAAATCATTTACACCAATAGAATTTCATTTTAACTAATTTAATTGAAATGTAATCTTTGAAATACTTCAGTGTACAGAAAATATTAGGTAAATGTGATACTCCAAGATTACATTTTAGAAGGTGTACAAAAGATATTGCTTTGTTTAGTTAAAACCAATTAGTGCCAAGAAAGATACATTTTGCACAGACTCTTCACTGTATATTTTACATATATTAAAATTAAGTATATTTTTTTCAAAACGAATGACATTTTGGGGGCTTTATAATTTGGAATAGATTCATATTTGATCCCTCTAATGAGGCTATAAAACAATAGCATTCTTAATTTCTCAGAGTTGAAAATCTTGATATAGGCTTAAATCTAGTAAGTTTCAAAGCTATAAGTAACTCCAAAGGTCCTTGGAGCTTTCTGCAACATCAGTGGTAATTCTATTTTTACTAGAGGCCCATAGGTTCTGTTAGAAATAGCAAGGTATCATTCTTTTTAATGATCGATTCCATTGTGAGTGTGTTTAGCAGATATTTATCCATTCATCTCTCCATAGGCACCTAAGTTGCTTTCATATATTGTTATTATTTCAGAGAGGAAGGGAGAGAAAGAGATAGAAGCATCAATGATGAGAGAGAATCATTAATCAGCAGCCTCCAGCACACTGTCACTGAGGATGGAGCCCACAACCCGGGCATGTGTTCAAAACAAATTTTGCCTTCCAGTTTTTCCCCATCCCTTCCTTAGATGAGGTGGTGGGGCAAACACATGATGAAGGTGGACAGTGCAAGGGTGCTTTAGGTACTTTGGGAGAGCCCTTGGAGTTAGATGTAACTTACATGTAGATTTCTTGAATCAGTATTTCTTACATTTGTAATTTATGATGTCTATGAAAGCAGTCACTTCTCAGTTAATGATACGACTGAATTTTATAAAATGAGTGAAAGAATCGAGTGCTTGAAGGCTTTGGAGTTTTAACAGATGTATGGAGTAATACTTAATCTTAAATTGGTTTTGAGCTTTTTTAATCTTAAACTGGTTTTGAGTTATTTTAAAGTGTTATTTCTTAATCTTTTACTCTGTGACCTATTCCTTCAACTTTTAATATATTGATATAATTTGTGAGTAATACACAGGAGTAATACTCTGTTAACACATTGGCTTAAAGAATGTGCACTTCTTTTAGATGTATGTGTAGCTGCTTAAGCTATTTTAAAATTTAGAGGATCTTTTATAAATGTGTCATAAAATTATAAAAATACAATCATATGCTGAATGTGACATTTTCGTCAACGTGTACTTCAGTGGTTTCATGAGATCATAATGGAACTAAAAAATTTTTGTTGCCTAGTGACACTGTAGGTATTCTGACATCATAGTGCAATGCATTACTCACATGTTTGTGGTGATGCTAGTATAACCACATCTACTGTGCTAAGGCAGTCATATAAAAATATAGCACGTACAATGATCTACATATACTTGATAATGATAATAAATGACTGTTACTGGTTTATGTATTTTCTATCCTATGTTTTTTATCATTATTTTAGAGTGTACTCTTTCTACTTACAAGAAAAAAATTTACTGTAAAAGTATACCGTGTTATGCCAACAGCAGCCTCGTATATCTTCTATTCACTGTGTCTCAATTGCATCATTTTCTCTTATGCTTTAATTTCTTGTTGTTTTATTTAATAACATGCTATAGAGACTTGTAGCCTAGGGGGCAGTTGGCTATAACTTAGCCTAGATTTACAGTAGGCTATACCATCTACGTTTGTGTAAGTGTATTCTGTTTGCACAATGACAGAATTCCTCAGCTAAGCATTTCTCAGAACATACCCCATTATTAAGTGATGTATGACTGTATTTACCATGGGCAAAGAAGCAGATTTAAATCAGGTACAGATGGAATTGAAATTGTCAAGTAAATTTGCAAATACATTTTTATTTATTTGTTAATACATTTATTTAAAATATATTTTTATTGATTTCAGAGAGAAAGGGAGAGGAAGCAAGAAAGAGAAAAACATCAGTGATGAGAGAGATTCATTGATCAGCTGTCTCCTGCAAGACCCCTACTGGGGATTGAGCCTGGACCTAGAATCAAACTGTGACTTCCTAGTTCATAGGTCAACGCTCAACTACTGAGCCATGCCAGCCAGGCACAAATATATTTTTATTAGAGACCCGGTGCACGAGAATCACGCACTGGGGAGGTGGGTTTTCTTAGCCGGCTTGTGCCCTGTAGCAGTCTGGGGCTCTTGCAGGCTGGGCCTCCTCATTTCTTACTGCCCACCTGCAGTTGGACATCCATAGCGGTGCCACAGAGGTGGGTGAGGCTCCCGCCACCGCCACTGCGCTGACCAGCTGTGAGCCTGGCTTCTGGCTGAGCTTCACTCCCCCTGTGGGAGTGCACTGACCACCAGGGTGCAGCTCCTGCATTGAGCGACTGCCCCCTGGTGGTTAGTGCACACCAAACGTCATGGCAAATGGTTGTTCTGCCATTTAGTCGATTTGCATATTTATGCTTTTATTATATACAATTATCCTATAACTTTTTTTTTATCCTTTAAATTTTAATAGAATGTTGAAGACTGATATACACCACTGTACTAACAAGTTTAAAGTGTACACTTTTGTGCAAAATAAGAACCTATCTTTGAAAGGCTTTAAAAATTCAAAATTCTCCATTCAGTTTATGAGTATTAATCAATTCCAATACCTAGCCAATGGAGTTTAAACAATGCTAACCTAGTAAAATGGACAGCCAAGTTTAATCATATCTTTTCATTAAAGAGTGTCTTTTGGTCTTTCAGTTTTATATAAAAGTAGATGCCCAGTACACAAAGTTTGTGCACAGGAACGGGTAGTGTCCCTCCGCCCAGCCTGCACCCTCTCTAATCTGGGACCCCTCAAGGAATGTCCATCTGTCTGTTTAGGCCCTGTAGGATCGGGCCTAAACGGGCAGTCGGACATCCCTCCCACAGTCCAGGACTGCTGATACCCAACTGCTCACCTGCCTGATTGCCCCTAACAGCTTCTTCCTACCAGCCTAATCACTCCCTAACCACTCCCCTGCCAGCCTGATTGACACCTAACTACACCCCTGCAGGCCTGGTTGCCTCCAGTTGCCCTCCCCTGCCAGCCTGGTTGCCTCTATCTGGCCTCCCCGGCAGGCCTTGTCACCCCCAACTGCCCTCCCTTGCAGGCTTGGTCACCCCCAACTACCCTCCCCTGCAGGCCTGATTGTACCCAACTGCCCTCCCCTGCTGGCCTGGTCGCCCCTAACTGCTCTCCCCTGCCAGCCTGGTTGCCCCCAATTGCCCTCCTCTGCAGGCCTGGTTGCCCCCAACTACGCTCCTCTGCAGGCCTGGTTCCTTCCAACTGCCCTTCCCTGCTGGCCATCTTGTGGTGGCCATCTTGTGTCCACATGGGTATGGCCATCTTTGACCACATGAGGGTGACAATCTGGTGTGTTGAAGTGGTGGTCAATTTACATAGGACTAGAGGCCCAGTGCATGAAATTTGTTCACGAGGGGGGTGTCCCTTAGCCCGGCCTGCACCTTCTCGCTATCTGGGACCCCTCGAGTAGGATCCCCAGGCTTGGCTGATTATCAGGGCCTATTGGGGCTTTACTTCCCTCCAACTGCCGGCAGCTAGCCTCACCTCCACCACTGCCACTGCTTGCTATCTATGCGGTGCTGCCTCCCTCTTCCGCAACCTATAGCTTCCCCCTGCAGCCGACAAGCGTGGGGTGTGATCACTTGGCTGGCCTGGGCCTTCCTCTGTGGGGCAATCAATCACGGGGCCTCTACATCAATCCCCCCGCAGAGGGAAGCCCAGCCCACCCGATGAGGGTTCCGTAATCAATCACAGCACAGAGGGTGGCTCAGCCTCCCTCTTTGGGGCGATTGTGGGACCCCCCCCCCTCCTTCCGGTTGATCATCCCACTGGCCGGTGGCTTGGGCATTCCTCTGTGGGGTAATCTATTTTGGAGCCCCCCCATCGATCGCTCCACAGAGGGTGGCCTGGGCCTCCCTTTGCGGGGCGATCATGGGACAATTGCGGGGCCCCCAGCAAATCACATCACACCTGCCTTGGCTAGCCTGGCACCAGTGCATGTCAGAGCATGGTCGTCCAGAAGATTGTTCAGACAGTTCTGTTCAGTGGTTCTGTCGATTTACATATTATGCTTTCATTATTATAGACTAGACTCCCAGTGTATGGAATTCATGCACAGGTAAGATCCCTAGTCCTGGCCAGCGATCAGGATGGATTGGGGCCTTCTGGCTGCCAGCCGGGGCCTTCCTTCCCTGGCTGCCTGCTGCTGACTGGGGCCTGCCTTCATTCTGTGCCACCCCCAGGTGGTCAGAGCACATCATAGTGAGCAATCAAACTCCTAAGGGAACACTTTGCATATTATCCTTTTATATATATAGATAATGCTATAGTTTACAGTGGGGTGTAAGTTATGTGTTCTTAAAGCCAAACATGAATTATTCATTTATTACTTTAGGCAAAGTAATAGGAAAAAATGGAAAACTGATCCAGGAGATTGTGGACAAGTCAGGAGTTGTGAGGGTGAGAATTGAGGCCGAAAGTGAGAAAAATGTTCCACAAGAAGAGGTATGTTCTAATGCATATGTTTCTGGTTTGTATAAGAAAAATAAAAGTTTTATTATTTGAAGTTAATTTAGAGGCTTCTGTGATATGCACATAAATGTAGATGTACAAAATTTTGATTATCAGATATGCCAGTTAGTAGTATAGTTGTAGACATGGCCTCTGTTAATTCTCTAATGCTGTGACTTTGGATTAGTCACTTTAATCCCTTTAGCTCTTATTTCTCAATCTTTAAAATGGGTGGTTGTAATTGTAAAAAAAAAAGTACAAAGCACTTTTCAAATATTTAATTTTACTAACTGAAACAAAATTGGGACACTTCTTAGGTTTTCTGGCTTTTCTGTTTTGCCTTCATTATTTGTGTGCATGTATAAATATTTGTGTGGGGGGTTGGGGACGTGAGGGCATGCTCTTCTATGCAATGGTACTGTGTTTAAAATAAAATTAAATTGTCATAATTTTCATATATTATCTAGTCTTTTGTGAAAGGTTCTTTTGGCTGAAATTAAATCTTTGGGGGTTTTTTATTGCATGATTTTTACATTTTGTTTTGTTTACCAAAACTTTATTATAAATAATTTGTCTTCTTAAAATATCATTGATATAATAATGGAACTAAATAAAGACTTAAAATTAGTTATTTTTTCTCTTTTGTGTTTTACCAAGGAAATAATGCCACCAAATTCCCTGCCTTCCACTAGTAACTCAAGGGTTGGACCTACTTCCTTGGAAGAAAAAAAACATATAGATATAAAGGAAAACAGCGCTCATTTTTCTCAACCTAACAGTACAAAAGTACAGAGGGTAAGAAATATTTATCAAGTTGAATTACACTGAAAGTAATTTCTTCCACTCAGATGTTACAAATGCCTGTTTCAGGTATTTTCTCTGGTTAGGCTTATAAGCTACTCATGTATTTTTTTCAAATCTGATTTTTAGGTTATGAGATATTATAAACCAAAGTGATACCTACTTTTCAGCTTATTCACAGTGACAAATCTTATGTTGTAAACATAAAATGCAGGGTTGCATTTAATGGTCATATTTTGCTTTTGAGAGTGGACTGTAATTTTCCCATGTTGTATCTCTTGAAATTTTGCAGGTTGTATTAGCTCAAAATGTATCGTCTGTTACATTCATTAGTTACTACTTAAAACCATATTTTAGAAACTGATTTTCAATATTTGAACTAACCTAACTGTTTAGAAATTAGTTTAAAAGTCCTACAGTGAAAGTCCTGCGTTCAGGCTTCTGTGTATCATTTGTTATAGTTAATGACATCACTTGCATTCCTTATACTGCTTTAGGTGTTAGTGATTTCATCAATTGTAGCAGGGGAATCCCAGAAACCTGAACTCAAGGCTTGGCAGGTAGGAAAACATTCCTTGAAAAATACATTTTAATTTTATATTTTAATGTTTATCCCCCTTGTTAAGAGAGACTACAAATGACCTTCAGGGTTGGAGGCTGGTGGAGGAGTGTTTGTGGGTACGTGAATTTATTGCCCTGGGGAGAAAGCTCAGATTTCTTCCTGTTGCTTATAAGGCCTTTTTTTCATGGTAACCTGTCCAATATCATTTGTTACAACTCCTCCCCCTTGCATTCTAGAGAAACTTAAAGCCATACTGAAGTATTTAGAGGTCTCTGAACAGTCATACCGAACAGTCAGATGCATATGTTTTCTCCGCCTAGACCACTCTTCTTCCTGCCACTATGCTTTGTCCTTATTCCTTATGCAGCTTTCTGTGTGTACTTGCCACAGGTCCCCTCCCCATGACTGGCTGAAGAGCCTTTTTCTCTTCCGTGCTCCAGTGAATGTGCTGCCCCTGTCGTAGCACTCAGTACGTAGACATTTACTTGTCTACCTCCTCAGCCACATTGTGAGTTCCTTGAGTGCAGGGACTTCTACATAGCTCATGAGAACTGTTTATGGGGAAAATGTGATTCACAAGAGATTCAAAGCAAAAATGCCATTTTATAAAGAGAAATATAACCGCAAGTGCATTAGATATTCCTCTCTGCTGGGCAGCTCAGTTCTCACCCTAGAACAGGGAATTACTTTTCTTGGTGTCAAGTATAGAAAGCTACCATTTTACTCCCATTTTTTTCATTTTAATTTACTATTCTGGTTCACTAGCGATATGCTTAAATTGGAGTGGCACTCGCTACGCTAACAGTTTGGATATGTTGAAAAGGAAAATGTTTTAAAATTATTTGTCCCAAAGTTGATCAAACTAAATCAGTGACAGGGTTTCAAAGCTTATTTTGGTGGCATATGATCCAAAAGGAAGGATATAGCATTTTACAATATGACATTTTAGAAAATAATATGGTTTACTGCTTTCTAACAGTCTGTTGGAGAAAAAACTCAACATGTTTTTGAGAAAAAGATCTGATCCATGGGCTTGATAATTTCCATAGTTCATATATTATTTGATCCAAAAAAAATCCATTATGAAGCCCATGGGTTTTCAGTTGCACCTGATTATTCAGATGGTCATTGCTACTAGGAAGCATTCCTTTTCTACCAGATAAAGGTCAGTCTGCAAGCTGTATTTCCTAATTGTTCAGTTTTGTTCCCCAGTAGCAGCCATGTTCATGTGGAAGGAAAAAGAAAAAAAACGTGTTCCAGCCTCACATCCGTTTAAGATGCTGTGTACTGAATGCACGCAAGCAAAAGCAGCCCAGGAGTAGCCACACCTATCCAATGCTCTTTTTAAAAGAGTGATACTTGCTAAAGAGACAGCTTCTTGGCTTCTAACACCTAGAAACTTCGCCTAGAAAATTATAATATTATGTCCACATCAGAGCCATTGTATGCTTTTTTAGTTACTTGTGAATATTAGTAACTATGTGTATTTCTTTAGCAAAATATTGAACTGTTCTCAACTTTGTTTTTTTTTTGTTTTTTTTTGTTTTGTTTTTAAATATATTTTATTGATTTTTTTACAGAGAGGAAGGGAGAGAGATAGAGAGCTAGAAACGTCGATGAGAGAGAAACATCGACCAGCTGCCTCCTACACACCCCCTACTGGGGATGTGCCCACAACCAATGTACATGCCCTTGACCAGAATCGAACCTGGGACCCTTCAGTCCGCAGACCAGCGCTCTACAACTGAGCCAAACCGGCTTCGGCTGTTCTCAACTTTGAATGTCATAATTGCCAGCTGTTAGTTTGCACAACTGGCCTAGGCTTCTCTATGACTGTGACAAGAAATAGTGTTTTGTTTTGTTTTTCTCATTTGTACTGATGGGCTATAAATTTTTAGTATACGAATTTCAAAAATCTATCCTTATATTAAAGTAGTACCATAGAGAGAAGATGAAACTTACCTTATGATTCAGCCTTTTGTAATTTTTAGAGCACATTATTGAAATGTATTATAGTGTTAAATTTTATGCTCATGGAAATGCCAGGTTTTCCCTCCCCTTGCGGAATAATTACTCAGTGCATTGTAATGTATCCTAATTCTGTTTGTGTTTTTTTTTGTTGTTGTTTTTTGTACTCTGTTGACTTGGTTAGCTTAGCTAATTGATTTAATTTTGTAATATAGTGTTATTTTTAATGATTTTTACAAGAAGTTGAATTTGAAAAAACATTTAGATGAATTAGAGTATTTTGTTTATGCATCTCATGTTAAAGCCTGTATAATTTTGAATTACATAATTTGCGACTTTGCCAACATTTAATTGTAGTGTTTAAAACATAGTAACCTGATGCATAAGGGGTTGCTATATTGATCTGTCCTCATTCACAGATGTGTAAAAAAGTATGCCAATTACTTTTATTTTCATGTATTATTGATTTATATTTACAACAGACATTTGTATACTTACTGTCTGTCAGACCCTGTATTAGGGATTGAGTCATTATTTGCATTTTTCAGATTAATACATTATTAATATTATGGGATCATTGTCCTCATTTCTTTTCCAGGGTATGGTACCATTTGTTTTTGTGGGAACAAAGGACAGCATCGCTAATGCCACTGTTCTTTTGGATTATCACCTGAACTATTTAAAGGTGAGAACAGCAATATCTTTAATTTCAAATTCTTTTTGCACTAAAAACTCCATAGTAAACCTTTCAGTAGTTAAGATTCATTCTGAACATTACAATGAATGACCTGTAAAAAGTAATAGACAAAATACTCACTTTGTTTAGCTTATTATATTCCTTTTGAAAACACAAGTCAATTTTCATCATCACCACAAATGTAAGGACCAGTATCCCAGTTCTCAATAAATTTCCCCCATTTCTCATTATTTCTCTTTTAAACCCTTGCACTCAATTTAGGTTAATCCTGAACACAGCTTTTTCATTAGGTTGATCCTTTCTAGCCTTTGTGAGTTTTCCACTTGCTTTTGTTGTCTCTTTGTTTCAAGAAATCTTTTTAAATGTGTGCCCTCCATATTTTTCTCTATACTCTGTTATACAAAATAGAAACAATTTTTGTAGCATTTATGTCCCCTCTAAATTGCAAACTGGAAAGCAGAAACAAGGGGGCTACAAGGTATAAATGGAAAGGGCACTAGATTGGCAGTCCAGCGATATGCTTCTAGATTATCCTTTGTCATGGACTAGCTGTGTGACTTTAGGCAAGTCACTTCCCTAGACTAGATGCTTTTTAAAATGTCTTCTGGCCAAAAAAGTTCTATAAATCAATGAAATGAAGCCTTATCCATGTCACTTTATAATTCCTTCTATTCATGTGTATCAAAATATAATGTAACTGGTACTAAGTAATATTTTAAAAGTAATCCAACTTTCTGTTTTATTTATAATGCTATCTTAAGAATTTTTGCCGATTTCTTAGAGAAATAAAATTAAACAATTTCTACTTGTATGCAAATAAGGAAGAAAAAAAGTTCAGTAGTTAGGCATTTCATTCATTTTTATGGTGGTTAGTTAATAATTGAAAATGGGAAAGTTTTATCCAGCAAGGCTTGCATGGGTAGGATTTCCCATTGATTTGCTTATTTATTTTGTTTTAAAACATGTTTATGTGTAATCTGTTGTATGTGTTTTTCTTCATATTCTTAGCTTACATTAATTATGAAGACCTGGAGAGTTAGTGTTGCATTGTATTGATCCCTTGTTCTTTTTGACTAATCTTTCTTAGATCTTTTGATTTATTCTTCACAATTGAATATCTTTTTTGGTTATCAGCAGCTGTCCCGTTGCCATTCTTTCCATCACCAGATCTTCACTTGATTGGGCTTGTCATCTTTCACCAAAAGGTGACTGCTTTGCCCCAGTGAGATAACATGGACTACCATTCTGTTTTGCAAGATGTACCCATTCCATGAGCTATAGCTATATTTTTGGAGTAAGCCACTCACTCAGCCGCAGTCTCTTCTTTGTTCAAGTCCTTTGTAAAACAGATTCTAGTTCAGAGCTCAGATCAAACTCACCCAAATCCTTACCTGCCCTTTCTTTTCCAGAAACTGCCACAATCAGAATTTAGGAGCTTAGCTTTTCAGGGGCTTCTCCAGTGACTGTTCACGTAGACAGTTTCCCTGGTGGCCTCTGCTTGACAGAAACACTTAGTACTACTATATTTATGCCTCTAGCTCCCTATAGCCCATAAATTGGTAGATTGGAAGGATGAAGGTTATAATTGAGACTGTGTATGGAATTCACAGAACCCAACATATTGGAAGCACTGTATGTAAGGATCTGTCTGTGGACCCTAGGTGTATATTTTGATCAACTAAATTTATATTGTTCATCGTACTTGGTCTAGCAGAGTTGTAGTGTTTAAGGGGTTTACAAGGCATGATGTAAGACCTAACTTTTTTGGTCAGCTATTAAATAGTTTTCTGCCCTGTATAAGGAATATGATAATTTTCAGTTCATTGAAAATAAGTGTTTCTTAATTGTAAAATCACATCCAAAGACCTACTGTAGTATATGTTCTTTGCAAACAAGGTGGCCCAAACTCAATGCTTTGTAAATTAAGATATTAACTGGCAAATCTATTTCGATTCAGATTATTTACAATGTGTAATTTTTAGGGTTAGCTGGTTAAACCTTTAAATGTCTATTTTCTGTATTCTTACATTTTAGAGTTGTTTTATTCAGTATCCTGTCATCAAGAAG
Organism: Pipistrellus hanaki; assembly: GCF_964339955.1. Taxonomy (NCBI): domain Eukaryota; kingdom Metazoa; phylum Chordata; class Mammalia; order Chiroptera; family Vespertilionidae; genus Pipistrellus; species Pipistrellus hanaki. Next base: position 14,829,442 of record NC_140524.1, on the reverse strand, counting down.
TCCCAAAATTAGCATATCTATGCCTAGCAGATCCTATTGAGTAATAGTGCCAAATCAAGCAACTTTAAATTCTATTATAATGCTGAATATTTTTGTTACTATATCTTTAATTCTGGGCATCAGTAATCTGTTATTTAATTTTGTTTTTAAGGAGATCATTCAGTTTCTTGATAATTCTGTATAACAGTGTTTACTATAAATTAAGAACTGAAATTGAAATATTTCCAGTATACTTTTTTATCTGATAAAAAGGAGAAAGGTATTATTAAGTAAAATGTCAAATTATTTTTACTGTTATCTTGTATATTTTAAATAGGAAGTAGACCAGTTGCGTTTGGAGAGATTACAAATTGATGAGCAGTTGCGACAGATTGGAGCTAGTTCTAGACCACCACCAAATCGTACAGATAAGGAAAAAGGCTATGTGACTGATGATGGTCAAGGAATGGGTCGAGGTAGTAGACCTTACAGAAATAGGGGGCACGGCAGACGCGGTCCTGGATATACTTCAGGTACAAACTAAGCATTTTACTCAGTAACTTTATCTGTTCCTACACTTAATAGCTGCTAACCTCTAATATTCATTAGAACCCCATTATAACTATTTCTCACTACATGTTTTCCAATTCACAATGGGTCAAATTGTGTTGAGACATAGAGTTAAAACCATAATGACACATAGCGTTCACAGGGCAGGTGTGAGTTCTGTCCATGCTCTGACTGGGGATAAATCTGCTTAAGCCCTTGTATGTTGATGATTTTCTTAAGGTCTTTCCTAATTTTATTACTGTATAGCCAAAACTTTTTACATTTGTGTACTGTGGCTCATTTTTTGTCAGGCATGTGCTGTCATACTTGCTGGATGGACTGTAAATCAGGGGTCTACATCCTGTGGCTCATAAGGTGATTTTGTATGGCATGGCCAAAGTCAGCCCTAGGCACAGTCAAGAAGTCGGCGAAGTTTCTCTTTGCCTTCCCAGCTCTTCTGTCAGTGCTTCTTTCTTCTCTCCCAGTACTTTTCCTGAATGCTGTCCCCACCTGCCAGTGCCTACTGTCTTTCTTGCTCAACTGTGTAACTACTATGTAATTTGCTGATGGTGGTATAAGGTATAATCCATCTCACAAATATTTGCATTTCAAAAAGGAACTCTTTAAGATGGAAAGCCTTCAAGATCCACAGGAATGAAGCTATAATGGTGAAGCTATAATTGGTCATTAGCTCCAACAAAGGAAGAGAGAGAGGTAGTAGAGTTGACATTCTGGAGTTGGGGAGAGACATACCCACTCCTTTGGCCAACTTTGAACCTAACCCGTAACCCTCTTTCAAAAGTCTGTTCTTTTTTATGTTGAAGTCTCACTTCACTTTGGAGTTCTTCTTCCACTCCCATCCCTTATGTCATTAACTCACCCCCTCAGGCATAATGAGTGTATTATAATAAAACTTTTATTAATAGTAAATTATTCTAGTGGGAATGGGAGGAAAAGTTATGGACCAGGTATCAGGCAGGCATATCCCCATTCATCTGGTCCAATCCCTGTTCCCCCAAGGGATCCTTCCCTGAGATAGTTGCCATGGTCGCCACCTTTGCCACTCTCTCAGAGATGACCAAAATGCGTTTTGCATTCCCCTCTGTTCCTTAACCAAACCTTATTAGAAGCAACTATATAGAGGTTTTGTTTCTCAGAGTATTGCTTTTAACCATTGTAAACAACTTTTCCTCCAGAGAGCGTAGATGGTTAAAGGAGTATAGCTGTTTAATGATGTGGCATACTTAGATTTGAAGTTAGATGGCTAATAAAATACCTTTTTAAAAAAATGAGAACCAAAAATATTTTCCAAGATTACCTCAAAAATTATAAAGCCCTTCATTTTGAATTTAAGATAAATTGTTTTACAAAATAAAAGCTGATAATACCCTTTGGTAGTCTTATAAATTGGGAGGAAGAGTATTAGATTACCCCAAAAAGGTCTCTGGAAGCTTCTGATAACCTAACTTTTTTTTTAAGTCGGACAATGGTATATAACTTTTAACTCTCGATAGGAACTAATTCTGAAGCATCAAATGCTTCTGAAACAGAATCTGACCACAGAGACGAACTCAGTGATTGGTCATTAGCTCCAACAGAGGAAGAGAGGGAGAACTTTCTGCGCAGAGGAGAGGGACGACGACGTGGCGGTGGAGGAAGAGGACAGGGAGGAAGAGGGCGTGGAGGCGGCTTCAAAGGTAGAGATTTTCTTTTTTAAAAAAATCTTTATTGTTGAAAGTATCACATATAACCCCTTCTCTTCTCTCCCTCCCCCCCGTATTGACCTCTTCTAGCCCTCCCTCATCCCCATCCTATATAATAAAAGGCTAATATGCAAATTGACCGGATGGCAAATGGCTGGTCACTATGATGCGCACCGACCACAGGAGGGCAGATGCTCAACACAGGAGCTGCCCCCTGGTGGTCCGTGCACTCCCACGGGGGGAGTGCCCCTTAGCCAGAAGCTGGGCTCATGGCTGGTGAGCGCAGTGGTGGTGGCAGGAGCCTCTCCCACCTCCACGGCACCGCTAAGGATGTCTAACTGACTAAGCCAGCAGTCCCCTAAGGGCTCTTGCACTGTGAGAGGGTACAGGCTAGGCTGAGGGATCCCGATCCCCCCCACCCACCCAGTGCACTAATTTTGTGCACCGGGCCTCTAGTAAGAAATAAAGATGAATTATACAGTAATTAACAGAATATTAGCCTTTCTTATGGTTCATGTAGAATATATAAATTAACACTGACAACTAGTTCAGCTTCTTCAGTCTAAACATAACATCTGAAATTAGCTCAGATTGACCTGTGACAGTTGCATAGTTGTAATCAGTAATTGTTGAACCTTTTTAAAACGTCCCTATAGGAAACGATGATCACTCCCGAACAGATAACCGTCCACGTAATCCAAGAGAGGCTAAAGGGAGAACTGCAGATGGATCCCTCCAGGTAAACCCATATGCCTTTTGCATCTAAATTATTTGCATTACAGTAGTTTGAATTTTATGAGTTTCTTTTTAAGCATATTCAAAGATTATAGATTTGATATCTGAAATAATTTCCTTTTACTGTTACAACTGTGATAATCTTTGATTTTCATGCAAACATACAAAGATTTCTCTAGAGAATAATTAACGTATTTGTGAAAACTTTGTCACATGACTTCAATACCACATTGGTGGTCCCTAGGATTTCCCCAAGAAGAGAACACCCCAGGATGTACTGAGAGTGAGACCTGAGTAAACCTTGTGGGTCCCTCTTCCTCTGAGAAGCAGGAATAGAAGCAGGAATACTTAAATGGAAAGTAAGGAAAATAAGGCATGTTTATCAAATGTAGTAATTGTAAAAGGCAGGGCTAGAACCTGCTGAATTAGTCAGCTGCTTATTTACAGTTAGCTTCTATTCTGAAATTTCCATATCAATTGGTTGTCACCTGTGCTGTGTCTATTGTTAAAATGATTTTAAAATTACCTCGGACAATGTCCAGACGCCTTTGCTAAGTGTTTTGTGTGTGTTTTATCTAATTTAATCTTGCAGCAGCCACCTAAGGTAAGTCATTTTGTTCTTCTGTTTTAAAGGTTAGTAAATGGAAGTTTAGAAAGATTTAGTCCTTTGCCCAAAGTTACATAGTTAGCATATGGTACAGTGATATTTGAACCCTGGTGTCTAATTCCAAAGCACATGTTCTCTTCTACTTCTTTGACTCTTAATTCTTAACCCAACTAGTTATGGTTCCTTCTCAACTATGGATTGGTTTGGGACCAACACCCCAGTTAAGTGAGAAAGAACTTTTTAAAAGCAGACCTTTATGACAAAATGTTCTTTAAAATTCATAGTAGTTATAAGTACTTGTTAACTACTGATGGGTTCTTTAAGACCAGCATAGAAAAGACCTTAGACCTAGGTAAAGAGATGGATGAAATAATGTATTTTACCAAGACGTAAGGCATTTAATGTACCAATTTTGTAATTCCTTTCTTAAACGGAAATATTTGATGAACTAGGCTTTTTTATCACATCGGTTAAAAGGATGCATATTGGTAACTAAAATGGCATATCGAAAGAAAGGCTGTATTTTCTATGTAAGTATAATAGATGTAAATCAGACACTGACTGGCTTATTTCACTTAGCATAATACTCTCCAGGTCCCTCTGTGCATGCAAAAATAAAATAAAATAAAGCACCAAACCCTTGACAATAAAACATTTAAAACATACAACTATACCCAACATTTTAACTCACTTTGAAATTACAGTGAACCATTTTGGGATATATGTAGTATTTGTACTTGAAGCAGATTAATATTTGTCATTTGTCAATATTGCCTTCCCTTTGTACAGTGTCTAGAATTCTGTTAGCAGTGTTTTAAGTGGCACTTAAAATATTGTATAAATCAGTATTTTATTTGTAATTGCATTCATCTTTACATTCTTCCTGGGATTCCAGTCCCTCTAATTGGTGTCTTCAAATTTCCCTGTACAATTTTTCTTCAGAGTTCAAGTTATATTATCATCTGACTTTCCTTACTGAAATACAAGCTGCTAGAAACCAATGCTCATATTCTTCTACCATAGACAATGGAAACGCTCAGTATAGACAAACTTAATCACATCTATGATGGATATAAAGGTGTAAACTGAAGGCTAGTTAATAAGAAAGTTATTATTCTGGTAAAGTCAGGTTTGGAAGATATTAATTTGCCTCTTTTCTCCTGCCTTTCATAATCTTTGAAGAATAACCCATTCTTTTGAACTCTTAATATTATAACCATGTATATTTTGTAATAGTCATTCATTTTTAATTATTTGTTTCTCACTGTTTTATTCTGCTTAGAAGAAGACACAGTAGGATTGTGAGTTTTTATCTAACTTTGAATGCAACCAGTGGGTTCCAGTTAAAGAAGAAGAGTGTCTTAAAATCATAAAATAAAGATCCTACCTGGCCTAATTCCTTTCACTACTTCTATTCTCATCCCTCATTTCCCTTTTTGACATGTTCGAGTTCACACTTCAGGCTTAAATTTCTCGTCAGGCCAATTACAGATTACAATAGGATTTGGTGTGTGTACATAACAAATATAACTTGTTTTAGATCAGAGTTGACTGCAATAATGAAAGGAGTGTCCACACTAAAACATTACAGAATACCTCCAGTGAAGGTAATCGGCTGCGCACGGGTAAAGATCGTAACCAGAAGAAGGAAAAGCCAGACAACGTGGATGGTCAGCAACCACTTGTGAACGGAGTACCCTAAGCTGCGTAATTCTGAAGTTGTATTTCCATTACCATTTCCGTAATTCTTATTCCATATTAGAAAACTTTGTTAGGCCAAAGACAAAAGGTAGGCAAGGAGGCACAGGGCATGAAATGAACACAAATTCTGTTTAAGAATTTTATTTTTTCTGGTATTGGCTATAAGCAACAATTCTCAGATTTGCACAAAAATGATATCTTGATCTTGAAATTTCCAAGCACTGCTTTTAAGTATACTTAGCACTTCAGACAGGATTTTAGTTTGGTTTATTTTTTAAAGTACTGAGAAGTGATATTCTTTGTTAATTTGGATCATTTTCCTACATAGGTGATAACACTGGTACATTTCAGTTTTTCTGAATAAATAGCACTTATGGTAATCATATTACACTTATGTTTTCAGTCTCGTTTAGAAGTCAATGAAATAATACGTCATTTCATGTCCTGTGTCAGTTTATGTGTTGGTCCACTATTCCAGTATTTTAGTGGACCCTGAAATGTGTGTGATGTGACATTTGTCATTCCATTAGCAAAAAAGAAAAAAAAAAGTTGTATGATCTGTGCCTTTTCTATATCTTGGCAGGTAGGAATATTATATTTGGATGCAGAGTTCAGGGAAGATAAGTTGGAACACTAAATATTAAAGATGTTGCAAACCCTGTCAAACATTAGTACTTTATAGAAGAATGCATGCTTTCCACTTTTGTTCCTTGCATAAACATCAGGTTAGGCAGTATAAAGAATAGGATTGTTTTTGTTTGTTTTGTTGCACTGAAGTTTGACAAATAGTGTTATTGAGAGGGTTGTGTAATTTTTTTCTGAATAGACGGGAGAAGAAATAACTGTCTTCATTTGAGAGAGGCTAAAATGTTTTCAGCTAGGAGCAAATCTTTTTGATTGAAAGTTAGTAAAATATGCCTGCTCTTTGGCCTGATGACCAGTTTTAACTTAGCGCATTTTTTTATTTTATCCTCCCCTTGTTTTGTGACGTTTTTCATATTTTAATTTCAGGCTTAATTTGAGGAGCTAGGAGGGTCATTTCTATGTGTGCATAATAAACCTGTACAGTACAGGTACTTTGTCTAAGAAATATTGGAAGCAGGTTAAATGTTTTGTAAACTTTGAAATATTAGGTCTAATGCATAGGTAAGCAGAATTGGAAAGCAGACTAAGATTGGCTAACAAATAACTTTTTTTGTTTTGTTTCTTTTTCTTTTTTTGATGTGTTGGGTTGGGTTTTGGTTTTGTTTTTAAGTCTTTTTTTTTTTTTTTTTTTTATGGGTGAAATTTAGTGAGGCAAATTATGTGAAGGACCTTCACTCTAAGATGTTATATTTTTCTTAAAAAGTAACTCCCAAGCCGTGGTACCACTGAATCTGTAGAGCCGTACAAACAGAAGTTCTGCCTCTGATGTATTTTGTGTTTGTTTCTTTGAATTTTCATTTTACAGTTACTTTTCCTTGCATACAAATAAACATAAAATGGCAACAAACTGCACATGATTTCAAGAATATTAAAAAGTCTCTTAAAAGTATTGCCAAAATTAATGTTGATTTCTAGTTATTTATTCTTGGAATGTATAGTATTTGAAAACAGAAATTGGTACCTTGCACACATCATCTGTAAGCTGTTTGGTTTAAAATACTGTAGATAATTAACCAAGGTAGAATGACCTTGTAATGTAACTGCTCTTGGGCAATATTCTCTGTACATATTAGCGACAACAGATTGGATTTTATGTTGACATTTGTTTGGTTATAGTGCAATATATTTTGTATGCAAGCAGTTTCAATAAAGTTTGATCTTCCTCTGCGAAATTGATGTTGATGCAATCCTTACAAATGATTGCTTTTAAAGTTTTAAGATAGAAAAAGAAATCTATAGAAAGTGTTGTTATAAAATGTAACTGTTACCATTGGAAATTCACGTCCTAGAAAGTTAGCCGTTATCTACCAACTTTCAATAACTTGATGATGTTTAATAAGGTGAAAAAAATCAACAAAATGGTACAGAAGCACATTGTGCCATTACAATATGCACTAAGTCTCTTTTTTTACAAAGGCTGAATTCAGCAGGGCGCTAACTTGCTTAAATGTGAATTATTAACTTCTAAAACTGTAATTTGATTCACATGTTTTCAAATAGAGTTGGAGTTGATTCATATTACAATATTTGTGTGCTAAATGTGTATGTTTTTCAGTTAAAAGTTATGATGTTTTTAAAATCTTATTAAAGTTTCAAAAAATCTGAAGATTGTTTATCTAGATGTAAATTTTTATTAAAAAGTTGCACTTATGAAAAAGCAAAAAATTAGTCTGACAAATGCTTGCTCCTGGTCTTAAATTTCTAAATATATTAAAAAAAAATTAATGATATGTGGGGGGGGGGGTTATTTACCATGCATAGCATATATTCCTTGCAAATCTTTTATGTGTCCTTAAAAGGTAAAAATGTTGATATTTGAAAATATAATTCGTCATATTTCCAGTTAGAAGATTTCAACACATTAATTATATAGAATGCCACTAAACCATATTAAACACATACTTTTGTCTGTAACCATAAACATACCCTGCCATTTGGAAAATATTAAATGTGGTCTATGTAGCTAAAAGTGAAAATAACTTTGATGTCAATATCTCAGAAAATAAATGACAAGACTGAGGTAGAATGTGCCTGAATTGACTATTGTGGTCACTTCAAGGAACTCTGGCACAGCCTGGAAAAGAAGGGTAGAAATGGAGAGGCAACAGTGTCAAAGTTCTACGTGGTGTTAGTCCAGAATGATCCAACGATGCAGGGCAATCTCCTCTACATTGATTTTTTTTGTTTTATTTTTTCAGAAAAATATGCCTTTGTTTTCTGCTTGTCTAGTTTTTCATTGTAGTACTTTAGTTCTTTGATACTTGTTCTGCTTAGTTCTGGGCTCCAGAGCTAAAAGAGCTGATCACAGTCTATTAGAGGTTGTAGGTAGAAACAGTCTTCAAGTAACTTGGTTGAGTTTTCTTAGTTTCACAGTATTTTTCATTGCTACACATAAACAGTCTGCTGGCAGTAATGGCCTTGAGACTCAACTGGGCTCACTCAGAGGCATTTCTCTCATCTGATCATGATCTTGAAGGTCCTGGTAGCTTGGAGTCTACTGCCCTTTTAGAGTCAATATGCTGATTTGATCCCTATTGAGCCAGTTTGTTTCATGACCATAAACAGCATCTTTCCCTCATAACCCTCTGATCCCTCTGATAACCAGTTATTCAGAAATAGCCACTACCAGATGCTCAGCTTGATCGCTTAGAAGGTTTAACAGGTACCAACATTTAAATCTTGAGCATCTTTTTTGTTTAGAGCTGTTTACAAATTTTATTTGGGACTATTTATAAAGTTTCCTTCTATTTTGCAGAACTTTAAGAAATGGGGGAATTACTTTTTATGCTAAGGAGTTTTATTGTTAGTGGGAGAGGTATTTTAAAAAGTCTTTGCAAGTATAACTGCTAAATGCTTAAAAATTGACCTTCAAAATTGATAGCTTACAATTCTTGCCACCAATTTTAGTATACCATACAACTTAATCACAGGAGTAGTTTGAAAATTGAAAAGAAGATTAAAGTATCAACAAAAGATGGTTTCATAGAATCCTGGGAATTAGGGTATATTATTATTATTCAGTATCATACAGAACTTGAATGGCTTGCTAAGAGGAAAAAAAGAATGCTAGTGTTATTTCAAGTAAAAAGCTTTTTGTTGTTGTTGTTAAATACTAAGACATCTTTATCAGATTTCTCTGGCGATCAATACTTGTAAGATAATTGCATCAACGAACAGTACTAGTGGTCATGGAGTATATATCATTGAAGGGGCAAGTGCAGCATAGATACTACATGATAGAAAAGGACATACAGAGTTATTCTGTAAAAAGGATGAATCCAGAGATAGAGTCCACACTTGAGCAGGGCATGGAATAGCTTTGTGATAATTGGATGAGTCATTTCACCTCTAGGTTTCGATCTTTTGAATTAAATAAATAGTTGCTAAGATATCTGAACTCCAAAGTGTGTACACATTAATAAAGTGTTCATATTTTATATGGAAAAAGCTACAGAGAGTGTTAAACCACCCACCTGATTTCATCAGGTTCTCATTAAATATTTACCAAACATTTACTAAATAGCAGGCACTTAACAAGCTTTTTAGGGAGGGATACAAAGATTCTGTTTCATGCCTTTTGAAAGCTCAGTTTGTTTTTTTATTTTTAAAAAAATATATTTTATTGATTTTCCACAGAGAGGAAGGAAGAGGGATAGAGAGCTAGAAACGTCGATGAGAGAGAAACATCGACCAGCTGCCTCCTGCACACCCCCACTGGGGATGTGCCTGCAACCAACATACATGCCCTTAACTGGAATCGAACCTGGGACCTTTCAGTCCGCAGACCAACGCTCTACCACTGAGCCAAACCGGTTTTGGCAAATCTTTTTTTTTATTTTTTATTTTATTGATTTTACACAGAGAGGAATTGAGAGGGACAGAGAGTTAGAAACATTGATGACAGAGAATCATCCATCAGCTGCCTCTTGCACACCCCCCACTGGGGATGTGCCCGCAACTAAGGTGCATGCCCTTGACCGGAATCGAACCCGGGACCTTTCAGTCCGCAGGCTGATGTTCTATCCACTGAGTCAAACCGGTCCCTGTTGGTTTGTTGTTTTTTTTTAATAGAATTTATTGGGTTGACATTGGTTCACAAAACCATACAGGTTTCAAGTGTACAACTCAAAATATCATCTGCACACTACATCATGTACCCATCACACCATGTAAAGCCTCTTTCAATCCCCATTCATCCATCTTTGCCCACCTCCACCTAGCCTCCACTCCTACTTCCCCCTGGCTATCACCACATTGTTGTCTGTGTCTTTGTGTCTACATGTTTTCTGGCCAATTCCTTCACCTTCTTTCAACTAGTTTCCCCATCACCATCCCCTCTGACAGCTGTCAGTCCATGCCTCTGTTTCTATTTTGTTCCATCAGTTTATTTTGTTCATTAGATTCCACATATAAGTGAAATCAAATAGTGTTTGTCTTTCTCTGACTGGCTTAGTTCACTTAGCATAATATTCTCCAGGTCCATCCATGCTATTTCAAAATGTAAGAGTTCCTTTTTAATGGCTGCTAGTATTCCATTGTGTAAAGATTCCACAGTGAAAGCTCAGTGTTGAGTGAGCTTTATGAGTCAATGGGCAGTACTGGTATATGGTATAGTAAGTGTGAGGATGCTCAGGGTGTGGTGGGAGCTTTTTGGAGAAACACATTCAGTCATGGGTTTTGTTGTGAGGAAAGGGCTTCTCGGGTAAAGTGAAATCTTACATATGAGGGAGGACTGGCTGGAAGAGTTAGCCAGAAGAAAATGTGCTGCAGGCATTGATCTAGGTATGGAAAAGTGTACTATTCAGGAAGCTTCCAAGATTTCAGTGTGACTCAGACAAAGAATTTGAGATAGGGATTACAGAGAGGTGAACTAGAGATACTGTCAAGGAGGGTCTATGGTGCCACATTAGGAAGCCTTTGAAGGATTAGAAACAGATTTTCACTTGTGTGGAGACAGATAGGATTGCCGCACAGCTTGAATCCTCTGTCCAGTTGCCTGGTTACCAGCTAGCAGGAGGTACTAGGCCCAAATCCTCTGCCCCTCAGTCCAAATCTAGCTTCCCACAAGGTCACAGCTGTTAGCAGTCTGTGTTCCCACACAGCTGCCCTGACAGATGGTATTTAAGTCCTGATTTGATCATCTGCATGCAAGGCTGTTGTCAGGGCTGCCCTGTGGAAGGGTAGACTCAGGTTTTTAGTACAGCCACAAGGTTCAGCCAGCAGTGCCCCAGCTTTTGCATGTCTGCATGAGTGAATGGGTGTCCATATGCCTCTTCTTTCTGATTCACCTTGCTAGTATTTTTCCCTTTTCCTTTTGCATGGTGGTATGCTGTTTTCCTTTATCCACTGCTTTACAGATGGTACCCAGTAGGCAAACCACTTATTCCATCTGACCTTTTGAAAATAGCAAAAGGGTTCAAATAAGCCATATCAAGGGATGGACCACATCCCTCCTAGGGCTGGTGGTGGGAAACCTACCTGAGCTGAAATCACTGGTGAACATGTGTATATGTATGACCATGCCATGTGCCACAAAGGCCATGGAAAGTTCTCCATGTAAGGCAGATTGAGAAAGTTTGATTCCTTGAAACACTCGCTTATAAGTCAACCAGCCATGTGAGCCTATGGTAGAAGAGAAAAGAGCCCTTGGTCCCAAATTCACTAAAACAGTAGATGAAACCTAACCTTTTAGATTTGAAATCTGTCATTGTGTAGTGTAGCATCCAGGGACTTGAAGGGTGGTGGTTGAGGTACAGCCTGAGGGGCTTCAATATGCTAACAGAGAATTTGACTCCCAGCAATGATCACAGGAGTCCCTTGAGGCTTGAAATGCTTGGGCTACACCCATGTGTTAAGGGACACTGAATGGGAAACATTAGGGGATTACCACCAGATTCCCTTTCCCTGAATGAATTGGCTAGTCCAACCTTTGGGAAGAGAGCAAATGTGCCTGCCCTGTGCTTGAATTAGATGCTCCTGAAAATTGGATTCACATAGCCACAAAGAGGAGACTTTCCCAAGCTGCTGAATGAAAACGAACATGTCTACTGAGGTCACAGCTTCTTTAAAGCACTCTGGCATTATAGAATGGTTGGGTGAAAACCCTAGGCATCAGGGATAACTCATGACCAAATAAACTTAATTCAGAGAATGCTGGAAAAGTTGATGCAATCTTACATGAGGATCTCTCTTAGTTGACTCTGCCAGGTAGTAAGGGATGGGATAATACTTTAGGGTTGATTTAGGTGCTACCCTAAAGTGGCATATGATATAATGGGCCCTGAAGGTTTTCCAGTTCTCAGCAGAAATTAAAAGGAAGGAGAAGAGCACCACTCCAAACTTCACTCTGAGGCTCCCTAAGGCAGCACGCTTTGGGGCTGGTGGGCTGATAAGCAACCTAAGTCACCCCAAAGAGGTTTCAGGGAGAATAGGAAAAGAAAAAAAAAAAAAAAAAAGGCTGAGCCTGGCCAACATGGTTTGGTGGTTGAGCATTGACCTATGAACCGGGAGGTCATGATTCCTGGTCAGGGTATATGCCCGCCCGTTGTGGGGCATTCAGGAGGCAGCTGATCAATGATTAGCTCTCATCATTTATTTCTATCTCTCCATCTCTGAAATCAATAAAAATATATTTTAAAAAATTATCTTACTTGTGTTTTCTTCTCTAGGTTTTTCTATGTAAAAAAACAAACAAACAAACAAACAAAAACCCCACAACATTTTAAGTTGACAGAGCATGAAGTTCACCTTGACTATCATGCCTCAGGCATTTTGGACTTCCTCAGAAATACTTAATAACTGAAATATATCAGTGACAAGTTGGTGATTATTCTATTATATTGATGATATTTTTGAAATTTATCTTTATTTAAGAGTCTGTTCTAAGTCAACCAAATTTGATTCGGGAGTGCTGCCACAGAAGCAATACAGGCCCCCTTAGAATTTCAGACCTCTAGGAAATGGGCACTCACAGTTGTTACTGGAACCTGGGTAGCTCCCAGGCAGTCCTTTATAGAGCTGGAATTTAGACCACTAAGGAGAGGGTGCCAACAACTGGCTGATACTGGTGTCTCTGAGGAGATGTGATACTGGTTCTGAAAGAAAGTGTGAAAGTGTGTGTATGTGTTGGGGGGGGGTGATCTGGAAATTGGACTCAGCTGCTACTACTGAACCATTTCTGCTAAAGTGAAGAACCGTGGTCTTCCAGTCTCCCTTTAGAGCAGTGGTACTCAACCTTTCTAATGCTGTGACCCTTTAATACAGTTCCTCATGATGTGGTGACCCCCAACCATAAAATTATTTTCGTTGCTACTTCATAACTGTAATTTTGCCACTGTTATGAATTGCAATGTAAATATCTGTGTTTTCCAATGGTCTTAGGCTCTACAGAAGCGATTCTCAACCTGTGGGTTGTAACCCACAGGTTGAGAATCGCTAGCAGTGTCGCCTAAGCCCATCAGAAAACAGATATTTACATTACGATTCATTAACAGTAGCAAAATCATAGTTATGAAGTAGCAACGAAAATAATTTTATGGTGGGGGTCACCACAACATGAGGAACTAAAGGGTCGTGGCATTAGAAAGGTTGAGAACCACTGCTTTAGAGCCTCTTATCAGAATTTAATAGGCAGCACTGACAAAGGATAAGTGTGGTATTTAGAATCTCAGACAAGCTTCACAAAGCAGAGTATAGAAAGAAGGATGATGTGGAACTGAGGGACACCAGCTTAATTATTGACAAAGTGCAACAATCCAAAAACCTGTGAAATGGAAATGTGCCTCCAATTAGGTGTCGAGTCAACTGCAAGGATAGCTGCCCACCCAGTAGGCACTGAGATGGCCCCATTGCCTGCTTTGCTTGCCTGCTTTGCTTGAACTACTACTAGCTTGGTGGGGATCTCAATTTTGAGACTAGGTACCATACAAGGAAGCCTGTTTCACTAATGGGTAAGCAAGTTCAGTGGGATGCTAAGCCATCCTAATATATAAAAACCCTGGGTTGTAATGATCAGAGGCTGGCCAACTGGAAGTCAGTGCTGGCCCCCAAGCAAGTGGTAAGGGGCAATCAGGCAGGCAGGAAGAGTGGTTAGGGGAGATCAGGTAGGCAGACATCTCCTCGCAGGGCTGGCCCCGCACCCAAGCAAGTGGTTAGGGACAATCAGGCAGGCAGGCAGAGTGATTAGGGGTGATCAGGTAAGCAGACCAGAGGTTAGGGGTGATGAGGTAGGCAAACAGTCTCCGTGCCAGACTGGCCCCACCCCCAAGCAAGCAGGGGCAATCAGGCAGGCAAGCACAGTGATTAGGGGCGATCAGGCAAGCAGACCATAGGTTAGGGGTGAACAGGTAGGCAGATGGCCCCTCGAAGGGCTGGCCCCACCTCCCAGCAAAGAGGGAGGCCCAGGCCAACCAAACCATTGCACCCCAGCAGGGGAGGATGAGGCAGCACTTCACAGTTGGCAAGCAGTGGCAGCAGTGGGGATGGGCCCAGCTGCCTGCAGCCTGGGGAAGGACAGCCCTGATAGGCCCTGATCTCAGGCCAGGCCTAGGGACCCTACCCGAGGGGTCTCGGATTGTGAGAGGGTGCAGGCCATGCTGAGTCCCCCCCCCCACACACACACACACAGGTGCACGAATTTTCATGCACCAGGCTTCTAGTTATAATACTGGTACAACCAGTGGCATTGGCTGCTCTGTAGTATCTATGGATGTAACTTCAAGTGGTAATTTTGATAATTCATTCTGCTCATTGATGAAGGAAATAAACCTTTACCTAGACTCATGGATTGCTGCTAATGGCCTCACTTTTAGTCAGGCCATTAGGTCATCTGCCCACCTAGTAAGTACTAAGATGGCCCCATTGCCTTATTAAAGCCATATCCTATGGAAACATATAAAGCACCCACCAGCTCAATAAGTCACATATGTATATATCCTGAAAGGACCACATGCTGAGAAAAACAAGATATCTTCAATGGAAAAAATCAATGAATCCTGTGAGCCATCCTATCCATGGTTACCTCCTAGATCCATGTCCAGACCCACCACAGTAACAAAACCACCACGAAAAACTAGCCTTCATTTGGTTATTTGGATTGATTATAATTTAGCTATAAATTCAGTTTGGCACTGGGAGCAGGTGAGTATAGCTTACACCTACTCTGTAGCCATCTTAGAATCCAAAGGGAGTCTCAAAGCAGGAATAAAAAAGCAATAAGTTGGATCCAAGATGGCGGCCGACAGGACAGCAGTGAGGAAGAGTGTGTGTAAGGGAGTGCGTGGACGTGTCGGGCGTGTGTGTGCATGTGTGAATGAGGGACAATTATATTCTGCAGGACTGTTGGGGGCTGGCGGACCAGGGTACCCTAGCTGGGCAGCCTCTACTACCACTGCAATCTCTCCCAGGGTAGCCAGACGTGCCACAGAGACCATGCCATGTTGAAGGGGAGAGCAGCTGTGATCGGAAGCCCAGCCTTACCTTCACCCGGGGAGACCTTGGACACCACCCAGAACCCTACAGCCACAGAGGCCAGGGACCTGCTGCCTTGGCTACAAATACTGAGACTCTAACCTCCCTGGCCGTGGGCGCCTAAGAAGTTTGTCCACGGGGACAAAAAATGGTAACTGATAGGCGGACAGTTCCTATGCCTTCTCATGGAGCAGATAGAAAAAGAAAAAAAAAAACAAACAAAAAACGCTGAATCAACATCCACCTGAAATTAGTGAATTAAACACAGCTAGTGTGACAAACCAAACCATGGGCAGAAGTGTCTCAGGTTGCCTGGAAAATGGTGGGATCAGGACTCTGGGCTGGAGGGAGAAATATGCACAACTAGGAATAGAGTGTCAGAGGGAGACTGCACTGCACCAACTTCGTGCCCAGCATGGGGACAGTGTAGCGTTCGACTGTGGAAGGGGGTTCATAAGGCTGCTGGCAGTGGGGGACTCTAGATCTAAGCCCACAGCTGTGAGAGGCTATACCCAGAAAGGCAGCCTGAAGTTCTGCACCAGCTGATCAGTCCCTGGGGGGAGAGAGACACGCAACAGCATGGTTGCTCTGTCTTTATATTACCCTTGCTTTTACTTACTAAATCTAATGCATAGGATCTTTCAATTACACTCACCGAGGCTGCAGTGCAGGGGAAGGTGGCTTTGTGGATGCTGGGGAGCAAAATAGGGAGAGGCAACCAGGAAGCCAACTCTGGGATATTCCAGTCCCTCCAACTCTGAACAGCCATTTTTCTCCTGAAGACCAGGCCCCTCCTCGCAGCACAGCTGCATCCAGCCTTGAGCTCAGCAGGGAAACAAGGGTTCTGAATAGTCCCACAGAGCCCTCTGGGATTGGGTTGAAAGGCCATTTGGTCCCAGAAACAAATACGGCAACACCGCCACCTAGAGTCTGTGTCTGAAATAGGTCCTTGTGTAAATACCACTGAACGCAGGCAGAAAACAAAGCAGGCAGATTGATCCTGTCTCCCTGAATCCAAGGCTGTGGAATCTGACACAGAGGAGCGATTAATCAACACATTGCTGACTACCTAACAGGAAACTGAGACATGGCAGACAGAACAGTACAGAGGGGTCTTAAACCAGCTCCCATGGGACACCAAAACTCAGCTGAAATAAACAAACTTCACTTTTTTATTTTTTATCTTTTACTTAAACTAATTTTTTCTTTATTTTATTTTTATTACTTTTATTATTTTTAACCTTTATTTTTAAATTTTATTTATTATTTATTTGTTTTTGTTTGTGTATTGGATTAGTGTTCTACATTCTATTTTTATTTTCATTTTTTATCATTATTTTACTCTTTCTCATTTTTTCCTTTATGCCAACCCTTTCTTCCTCACTCCACTTGTCTGTGGCACATATATATAATCAATATTGGCTCTGTTTAAGCTATTCTGCCTCTGATATATGAATACAGAGAGAAATGGGATGTGGCTCTCTTGCTCAAGGAGATACAGGCTAATAGAAGAAATATAAATATAAAGCTTACAAGATAATAATATAAAGCTTACAAGATAATAATAAAACCATTTAATGAAGGCCTGCTAGGAACTTTAGCTTTGTGTAGCCGAGCCTAGAAAAATGAATCCTGTGAGAGGAAGTCACGAGAAGTTTCACAGAGGGATTTTGATTTTAATTGGATCTTAAGATGTGAACCGGAGTTTTCAAAAAATGAACTTTTCACACTTTCATTAGGCCAAGGGCATCAAAGATTCAAAAGCACAGAATTCTGGAACAGCATTGAGTACTATAGTGTAGTGTAGGCAATGGATTAGCAGAAGTGTCAGGCTTACCCGTCAAGTATGTGTGGAGAGAGGGGTAGCACTAACTGCCAGTTCATTGACAAAGGTTCTACCCAGCTTAGATATCACCTATAGCAGCCTCAAACAAGTCACACAATCTCTCTGAACCTTAGTTTCCCCCCAAAATGGAGATATTAACACTTACCTGAGGCTTGTTAGGAGAATTAGTATAATGTGCTTACCAGTGCATGGCTCATCTTAAATAAAGAATAGCTGTTAGTAATAAATCTGGTGTTACACATTTTTATTTTTTTAAAAATACATTTTATTGACATTTTACAGAGAGGAAGAGAGAGGGATAGAGAGTTAGAAACATTGATGAGAGAGAATCATCGATCAGCTGCCTCTTGCACACCCCCTACTGGGGATGTGCCCGCAAGCAAGGTACATGCCCTTGACAGGAATCGAACCCCGGACCTTTTAGTCTGCAGGCTGATGCTCTATCCACTGAGCCAAACCTGTTTCGGCTGGTGTTAGACATTTTTAGAGCTTGCCAATTTTTCTGGTTCTTTTTTCCTTCCAGGCACAGGCCTCCCACGAATGAAGTATGGGTTCCATAACTTCCTTTGGCCAGTTAAGTGGAAGGAAATAGAAAGGATATGTGTTCTTGATGGGCCAAAGCACTGAAGAGCCAGGGTGGTGTGTTTCTCTACACTCTCTTCCCCTCCACAGCAATTTTGAAGCTCAAGTTGAGATGGAAGCTGGTCCCATGCCAATTTTAGATAGGAAAAAACAGTCACACCTTGTTGATAGGGTGATAAAATTGGACACAAGGCTTAGAAGCATGTTTGTTTAACAGAGGAATTCCAACTCAATGTAAACAAAGAAAAGCCACCAGGAAGACTGATGGCTAAGTCAAACCATCCAGTGTTGCAAAACTTCCCAAACAATGAGTGGAGAAAGTGGTAAACATTCAGCATGTCTTTTTCTTTGTCTGAATTAACTATGAATTTTATTTTTCACTTTCAAGCACCATATAACTAATGATATTAAACCTAACCCTGCCCTGGCCAGTTTGGCTCAGTGGATAGAGTGTCAGCCTGTGGGCTGAAGGGTCCCAGGTGGGGGCATATGCCCAGCTGGGGGCATATGCTCAGGTTGCAGGGGTGTGTGTGTGTGAGGGAGGTGGCCGATAGATGGGTCTTTCTCAACATTGATGTTTCTGTCTCTCTCCCCCTCTCCCTTCTTCTCTGGAATCAATAGAGATATATTTAAAACAAACAAACAAACAAACAAACAAAAAAACACACCTAACTTTATAGGGAAGTATGAGAAGAGGATATAACCTGGTTTGGGGTTCAGGTAAGGTCTGCTGAAGAAATAATATTTAAGCTGAGACCAGATGGAGTAGGAGGAGGAGATAGTCGAGGAGAAAGGAAGGGATAGCATATGCAAAGGCAGGAGAGAACACTGTGAGTCTGGGTAAGTTGGGCATGGCCATAACATACGAATGAGGAAAAGTTACAAGATCAATAACTGTGGCTCGGTTGGTTGTGCATCATCCCATGGACCAAGTCACTGGTTCAATGCCCAGGTTTAAGGCTCAATCCCCAGTAGAGGACATGCAGGATACAGCTGATAATATTTCTATCTCCCTGTCCCTTCATCTCTCTAAAGCTTAACCACTATACAACATTGACGAGGCTCTATCATATCGTTTCATTCCTCTAAGTCTTTCTTAAGCCTCCACCATGAAAAATACCTCTCACATCTTTTTTTGCAGGAACATTTTCTATTCAATCTTCAAAGGACAAATTAAATATCATTACTCAGTAGCTTTCACTGAGTTTAGGCAGAATTATTTGCCCTTTCCTTTGTGTTCCTGCAGTTCTGTGTTCATACGTTTATTTTTTAAGATCAGTCATTGTATTTTACATGCCTCTTCTCACACTAGACTGGAGCTCCCTGAGTCAAGAGCCTCTGAATTATTTCATTTTGTTCTCCTAGAAACAAGGTCATTGAACTTGCTTGGTTGATCTCCAGCTTGGGGAAGTGGACAGGGATGAGGCTAGATATTTAAATAGGAAAGAATCATTGACATAGTGGTCATCTGTGAAGAAATGGGAGTGAATATATCACTGGAGTGGGAGGGGGGAAGACTAGAGAACACAAATACCCTGTTTCCCGGAAATAAGACAGTGTCTTATATTAATTTTTGCTCCCAAAGATGCACTAGGTCTTATTTTCAGGGGATGTCTTATTTTTCCATGAAGTAGAATATGGTACACATTTATTGTTAAGTGAAAATAAAGGAAATTTATTACCTGTATACAGTGCGGTAGTATGGTAGTTGTCAACACAAACCAGACAACTGAATCCTACAGTATCAAGAATTTACTCATTTATTCAATGACAATCATGTCATCATCTTCTGGAACATCATCATAACAATCCAATTCCTGAATTTCCTGGTGAATTTCTTGTGACTCCATTTCTTTCAGAATCAGTGGACCAAAACTCTCATGTTTAGCAATAGCACTGTCTTTATTTTTATTTTATTTATTTATTTATTTATTTATTTAAATATATTTTATTGATATTTTACAGACAGGAAGGGAGAGAGATAGAGAGTCAGAAACGTCGATGACAGAGAATCATCGACCAGCTGCCTCCTGCACACCCCCTACTGGGGATGTACCCGCAACCAATGTACATGCCCTTGAGCGGAATCGAACCTGGGACCCTTAAGTCCGCAGACCGACGCTCTATCCACTGACCCAAACCGGTTTTCGGCAGCACTGTCTTTAAATGAGTACTTCTTGTCAAGGTAGCCTGCTGGCAGTGCATTTGCAATGGAACTGTCAGTGATTTTCTCCCATGAATTCTTCACCCAAGTCACAACTTCTTGCAGTTTAGGTTTCACAAAGTTTCCACGCTGATTTCTTTCCATTCTATTTTCAATGTAGTCATTAATTTCCATGCGCAAATTGTCTTTGAATGGCTTATTTATTGCAATATCAAGAGTCTGGAGATAGGCCGTCATTCCTGCGGGAATCATTATCTAATCTATTTTTCTTTCGTGAAGAAATGTCTTCATGTCTTTAGCGCAGTGAGTGCTGGCTGCATCCCAGACTAGCAGACCTCTTTGGCTCCCTTGCATAACAAGCGGCAGCATTAAATCGACCCACTTCCTTATAACTGCTTGTGTGGCCCAGGCTTTTTCAGTTTCAAGAATAAAAATGGCCAAAACACGTTCAATCTTTTCCTCCTTGCCCTTAGAAATGATTAAAGGTGGGATTTTAGTGCCATCCAGATGAATTGCAAAAATACAGGAAACACGTGCACTTTCGTAAGCAGTGGAGGGAATGTACACTAAGGAGGCACCCCGCTGTTCAATTGTTGTTTGAGATGATTGGCCCATAAACACTGCAGTTTCATCCATAGCAATCATGTTGGAAAGATTGTATTTAGAGAAGTCAGTATCATCAATAAAGGACTTGAATGCAAATGCTCGCTTAATAATTTGAGTATCTTCCAACCTAAACAATGTTGTAGATCTTCTTAAAGAGAGTTCACTTCGCTGAATGAAAGTATCCAGCCAGTGTTGTGATGCTTTGAAGTCTTCAGGGGCTATGTCAAACTGTGGTGCCATTGCAAGGGCAAATTCTTAAATCTGAGCCCTATTCACAACCAAAGTCTCTGCTCTCCTGTCAACAACCCATTCACAGATCAGGTCTTCCAGCTCAGAAAATAATGGTTGCCAACCTGATCCACACTTGCGCTTTTTAGCATTTCCCTTGTCCACTTGTTCAATGAGGTTACCATACTCTGCTCGCCATTTTCGGACCAATCAGATACTCAACATCTTCTCTTTGCAGAAAGCAGTAAGATTTTGGCCCCAAGAGTCTTCCAGGATTCCTTTCTTGTACTCCACGGAGTAGCTTTTTCTTTTTGCGCTCATTTCTAGGGGTAAAAAAAAGGAATTGGGGTATTAAGGTGGGGGGAGGGGGATCACTTAAAATGACACAGGGGGGATCAGAGGGGGGAATCAAAATGGCACAGGAGAATCAGAGGGGGGATTTACCATTTTAATAATCCCTTTTGATCCTCCTGTGTCATTTTAAGTGATCCCCCTCCCCCCACCCCTGTGCCACTGAACACCTTCACCAGACATCCCCCCTACCCCTCTATCAGACATTTACCCCCTGGGGCCTGCCTGGGGACTGTCACTGGGCTTGCTGGGGCCTGGATCTGGGCTCCAGCAGGGTCTGCCACTGACTGAGAACCTTCAGTCATCATGAGGGCGGCCGCGAGCATCAGGTAGTGTTACCAGAAACAGACCAGCACTCACCACCTTCGCCGCATCCCATCGGCTCTAATCCTCCTGTTCTTCTACATGCATCTGCGAAAGTCTCCTCCTCTCTCCCGCCCCCGCTCACTGCTCACTCTGACCTCCACTCTGCCTCCACACAGCAGTAGTGTCAGAACTTCACGTAAGGTCACTGGTTGCTAGACGCCAGTTGGGGTGGCCCTCGCGACCAGTTTACTGTAAATTAATTTTCATTCTGAGACAGAGCCTAGGGGGGCCTTATTTTCGGGGGATACCTTGTATTTTACTCAGAAGGAAACCTGTAAATAGATCTTATTTTTGGATGATGTTTTATTTTCGGGGAAACACGGTAGTAGGCAGTAGTATGCTAAATCTTGGGGAATGCCTACATTTAGCCAATAGGATGAGGATTAGAAGGACATGAGAATCCTTCTTTGCCATAGCAATTATCCATTAAAATATTTTTAGTCAGAGGATACTATGTGCCACTCACTGTTTAAACAATAAAAACACATCAATGAACAAGGCAAACAAGATCTCTACTTTCATAGAGTTTACAGTACAATAGGGATATACAGCTTTGCTCAGGGAAAGAGAAACATTAACCCAACAACGTTCCTAAATCTTGACTTAATTTATAGCACAAATGTGTGGAAGAAATGAGAGTTGGACTGTTTTGTTTGTTTGAGATGCAGATTGTCTTGAAAATTATTATATATGCAAATTCTGCCCTACCCTCACCCTCTTCCAAGTTTCCTCACAAAAAGGGTCACACAGTGAGGCTTCCTGTTGCAAGCAGAGGAGCAGAGCTGCCCACAGAGCCCAGGGCTGTAATGTGAGGGGGAGGAGACTGAAATTCATGTCTTATCTCTGTTCTGTTAATAAAATGGGAGTTTGTGGGTTTTAAAAATTGTTTCTAAATGGAGGAGTAGATGACTTTATTTTGTTGGGGGTTGGAACTTGTGGCTTTAAAGAAATGGCTTTTCAGTAGGATGTATATTTTTGTTGGAGTTTTTTGTTTGTTTGTTTGTTTTTAGAATCCTCCACAGCAACATTCGAGACCATGGAGTTAAAAGAAACCCAGAGACCTTTATCAAGTAATTGTATTGTTTGCGAATTGTATAAATTATAAAGATCCTCTTAAAATGTTTATATTCTTACAGTAAAAGGTTAAACTGATATTTATATAATAAAAGAGGAAATATGAAGTATGTTTTTGAAAAAAAACAACAACAAAAAAAACCTTGTATCTGTGAATTATTTTGAAGGCAGTCTGTTTGGGTACATGCCAAAGTCGGAGGTGCTGTTTGTGTGCTTTCAAGTAAAAGGAAATAAGACATAGACATTGGTGCGTTCTATGTGGTATGAGTAAGCTCATGGTTAAAATGTATTCTGTATAAGGTTTACTACTGACATCTAAATGTTTTGTTTCTAGAAAGATGGTGAGATTGGAGATTTATATAATTTGGTTTTCAACTGTCAACAAAATGGAAATTTACAGAAACTGAACAAATGAAACTTAAAAAAAAAAAAAGAAAGAGAAACGTTAATAGTTTCAATTGTAAAGAATTTGAGGAGGATACATACTTCAGTGGTCTTGGAATTTGAAAATTGGAAGGTGAAGGAGTCATGCAGCCAGTTTCATTCCAAAGATAATGATCAAGAGTTGTGATGGAAGGGAAGTCAGAAATTCAGATGCTAAACATGAAAGAAGAAGATAGAACTTTCTGGAATTTAGTAGGTCCTTGAAATGCAGAAAATGAAGCAGTTGCCAGATAAGGTAAGCTTCAAAAGAGAGGAGGTTTAACATAAGCATTAAACACATGATCTGGGGAAACAAAGCATCCAAGGAGTTTATTGACCCCTTCTCTTCACATGGAAGTGAAAGGGGAGTTTTCAGGGCAGTGAGGAACCCAGGGAGGGTTAATCAGTAAGAAGCCCAACCTCAGCCATTTCCTGTATAAACCAGAGAGTGCTCAGTCATGATCTTAGAAATTTTGTCCACCTGAGTTCTTGTTAAAATTTTGGTTTCTAGTGGTATGATATGTATTCCTCAGGAATATTGCCCTGTTGTAGAACTGCCATGCCTAGCCTTTAGAGCAAACACAAATGCTAGACATAGCAAGCCAGATCTGGAAGGAATCTTCACAATCAGGCTGTCCACAGCCTGTATTTTGCAGAAGGGGAAACAAAGGCTCAGAGAATGCAACCCATGAGGTGGTCAAGATCTGAGTTCCCAGCCTATATTCTCCAGTTTAATCCCGTTCTCTCAAGGCATCTGTATGGTGCCCAGCAATGAGATAATTTCCCACTTGTACTCTGACATGAAGAAGGTTGCTATTGGGTGGCAATTGTTCATAAGTCTCTCAAGTTTCTGCATGTCTCAGGAGAACTTTTGTTATTTTTCTTTGACCTTATAGTCTTGCAAATTCTGCTAGAATATGTGAAACTGTATTAGGTTACCTTGTAACTCACAGAGTAAAACCTCAGACACTTCACAAGTTCCAAGCAGTGGTTTCAAGAAGCAGTTAATAGTATTTTGTGAGACAGGAATCTTCTGGTCAAATTAAAGAAAAACTGAGGCAAAAAAAACAAACAAAAAAACACAAAAAACAAACACACTTAAAATAAAAAAAAATAGAAAAGCAGTTTGCTTTTGGTCACATCCTTTAAAAAACTAAAGAGCATTATTAATTGCTCCTGTATGTGAACTTGGGATGGAGTTGAGTGTGCTAAATTTTAAGAATTGTTTTTATAGGAAACCTTTCTCTCCCCAATCCCCCTGTGAAATACCTATTAACATTGGGAAGAACAATGTAATAAAAATTAGTAGAAAGACATTTTGAAGGCCAGAGTAAAATGTAGAAGAATGAGGCTGGAAATGCAGTTGATGGGGGTAGTTTTCACATCCCTTGAAAATTAAAATGAGGTAGGTTGCAAGTATGCCAGCACCACTTACAGCATCCCTTTGCAGGCATGCCCAAATCAAGCAATTTTTTCTTTAAAAAATATTTTTATTTATTTCTGGGAGGAAGGGAGAAGGAGTGAGATATAAAACACCAGTGATGAGAATCATTATTCTGCTGCTTTCTGCACATCTCCAACAGGGGATCAAGCCCACAACCCAGGCATGTTTCCTGAATTGAACTGTGACCTCCTGGTTCAAAGGTCGACATTTAACCAGCGGGGTCAAACCAAGCCATTTAATGGGATTTTGCTTATAGGTCAGATTTTAGAGCAAGAAGGGGTTTTAGAGTTAATGCTAACTCATTTACGCATGCAATACTGAGGCCCAGCAAGAGGAAGGCATTTAGGATAATCCAATTCATTAGTGGCAAATGATGGGAATACATCTAAGTGTTCTATGTCACTCATTAGTGTTCCTCACACATTCTGTTTTCATGTTTCCTATGTAGAGTTTGTAACTCAACCTTAATGTCTCTGAAGGCAAATGCCATTTGTTCCACTTGAAAGCTCCTACTACCTATTGAATATCTACCCTATTCACTATAGTCACTGTGCACATCCAGCACTGCCCCTTACAACTTTCTGCTGTGATGAAAATGCTTCATATTTGCACTGTCAAACATGGGCACCATGAGATAGATATTTATATCTCTATCTCTATCTCATCTATCTCTATATCTATATCATCTATATCTTTATCTATATCTATAACTATATCTATATCTATGTCATCTATATCTATATCTATACCTATATCTATATATTTATAAAGATATTGAATAGTAGACATATGGCTACTATGACTAAGGAACTGATTTCTTTTTTTATTTTTTAAAAATATATTTTATTGATTTTTTACAAAGAGGAAGAGAAAGGGGTAGAGAGCTAGAAACATCGATGAGAGAATCATTGATCAGCTGCCTCCTTCACCCCCACTTCCCACTGGGGATGTTCCCTCAACCAAGGCACATGCCCTTGACTGGAATCGAACCTGGGACCCTTCAGTCTACAAGCTGACGCTCTATCCACTGAGCCAAACCAGCTTCGGCAAGGAACTGATTTCTTGTACTTTTGAATTCTGTGTACTTTTTATTAATTAAAATGTACATTTAAGCAGACATATTTGGTTAGTGGATACTGTAGTGAGCAACTGTAGTGACCATAGATGCTACAGTACCTTTTATAGGACTGAATCTGAGTAGAAATTAACAGTCAAGGCTGGAGTCTGAATTCCATTTATTCATTTTGTTGATCTATGACAAACTGCCATGATCCCGGCACGGTCACCAGGCCCTATTCATTCATTCAACAATTAACAAGCACTAGAAAGGCCAGGCCTTGAGTGGGAGAGGGGGCACAAGCTATATTGCTGGCCTTTAGAAAGGGGCGGGGCCTAAGGGCTGGCACGTGCTGCGCGGGGCGTACCACGCATGCGTCAGCACCCAGGAGCGCATGCGTCAGCACCCAGGAGCTCATTGCGCGAAGGGCTGTTGGCTGGGCGCCATCTTCTGAGCTAGTCAGAAGCGGAGCCATGCCTTCAGAAGGGAGGTGCTCGAGAGGGAAGAACAGGTCTAAGAGCAAGGCTTTGAAAGGGACCCGCATAAGGCTGGTCAGATGTGAGGAGAACTATCCTGCCGAAAACGTGGTGGAGGGGTCGCATGTCAGCAGCACCACCACCAACCGTGGCGGTCATCCCATCATGGACGCCGCACCTCAGCCCGGCTGGGAGGCGTCCCTGCTAGGCCTCAGAGCTGAGAGGCGCCAGTCTCTGATGAATATGTGGGCGGAAAATCGCTTGGTCCTTTTCCTGCTCACCATCCTTCTCATGACGCTGCTGTGCTACCATTTGGGTTTCAGTGAGTAACCTTTCTGGGGAGGCCATCAGGGGAGGGGTGCCCCGGGGCCCCATGGCAGCCACCGACGAGCTGCCCTCTCCCCTCCACTCTACACTACAGGCCTCTCTCACCCAATCTCGATTCTAAGGCCCGTCTAAAAGATTTTTCAGAGTCGAGAATAAAATTTTGACAATAAAGACTAATGAAATGATTTCAGATAAGTTATCAACATATGTAACAGTATAATATAAATTATAATAGTGATATTGGTGTACGATTGAACAGACTGGTTAGTGGAACAGAATAGGAAGTCAAGAAACAATATGATGGCGATATCATAAGTAGGAAAGAACGGAATTAATAAATGTTACTAGGACAACTGCAATTATGTATTCCTACTTCATAATACACTTCAAAATACATTTTAGGTGGATTAAAATGTAAATATAAAAAGTGAAAATATAAGGAAACATTAAGGTATAGAATGTTTCTAAACATTAAGGTATGGAATGTTTCTAAACATGATTCAAAAGAAGGAAATAGTAAAGGAAGATATTTAGACACTTGATTGCATAAAACATTTTAAATTTCCAAAAACACCACAAAAAGCATAAAGGTTTCTGACTGTCTGAAAAATATTTGGAATATATGTAGCAGATTAATGTTTAAATTCTCTACTCTGCAACAAATGTATGAAACATGTAAACTCATTGATGACAAAAAGTATCAATTAAAACAAAAGAGATAGTTTTATTTGCTCATCAAACTGACAACAAAAAAGTGAGGGTGCAAGAATAATGGTACTCCCATCCAAGTACTAACCAAGCCTGACCATGCGTAGTTTCTGAAATCAGACAAGATTGGGCATGTTCAGGGCAGCATAGCTAAGATTTGGAAACAGCCTAAGTGCTCATCAGCAGATGAGTGGATTAAAAAACTGTGGTACATCTACACAATTGAATACTATGCTGCTGTAAAACAGAAGGATTTCTTACCATTTGCAACAGCATGGATGGACCTGGAGAGCATTACTAGTATGCTAAGAGAAATAATCCAGTTGGATAAAGATAAATATCATATGATTTGTAGAAACTGATGAACAAAAATAAATACAGAAACAGAGAAGCATCGAACAGACTGTCAAACTTCAGAGGGAAGGCAGCGGATTATTATTATTATTATTATTATTAGCTTATTATTAGTCACCATGCTGTACATCACATGATGTTTTTATAATCAAAAGTTTGTTCCTTTTAGCTTCCTTCATCCATTTCTCCCCCCACCAACCCCTCACCTCTGTCAAACACAAATCTGTTCTTTGTAGTAGTGATTTCTATGCATGTTCTTTATAATACCAATAAATGTTAAGCAATCTAAATCCTTTTCTTTTGAAAAAAAAATATTTTATTGATTTTTTACAGAGAGGAAGAGAGAGGGATAGAGAGTTAGAAACATCGATGAGAGAGAGACATCAATCAGCTGCCTCCTGCACACCCCCCACTGGGGATGTGCTCACAACCAAGATACATGCCCTTGACTGGAATCGAACCTGGGACCTTTCAGTCAACAGACCGACGCTCTATCCACTGAGCCAAACCGGTTTCGGCTAAATCCTTTTCTTTAGGGGAATGTTTTACTTAGTTGTAGTAGAGCCATATAATAAAATACTGTGAAGTTATTTAAGATAGCATTGGAGAATATTTAATGATATGGACAAATCCGTGTTATGGGAACAAAGGTAGATATAATTTCCTGTAATATGGGAGAGAATCATGCAAATGAAACTAAAAGCAGGTTGTTTGAAGTAGTGAGAAAGAAGGATAGGAAGGTTTTGCAGTGTCTCTTCAGGCCTTTATTTTTATCAGTAAATAAAGAAGCCAACATGGTTTCCAAGAGTTTCTGTGATGGGATCTGATTTAGTTAGAAAAAATGTTTATAAATAGTTAATTGATTGGACCTCTGAATGTCAGTGCTGTTTGTGAGTCAAGTTCACTATTGTAAATCATTTTATAACACAACAATGGAATATGTTGGCCTATAGTTTAAACTTTGTGATGTCATCAGTATTTATAGTACCTAAGCTGTTGTTATAAGGTGTAAGTTCAATATCTGTTAGCTCTTATATTTTCCATTATTAACCTTGGGGACCAAAGAGAGTTATAAATGCTTTATTTGCTGGTATTAATAATTTCACTTTTTATTAAGGATTCTCAAATTCTGAGACTGAAAGCGAGTATATTATGTGGAGCAGTGAAAACACTAACGGACAATCTACTGCACGGAGAGCTCTGATAAGTTTCTTCTTTCCCACAAGTAAGTTCTTGGTTGATTTTTTCCCCCTAGGGTCCTTCTTTTGAAACTAGTAGTTAAATGTTTAGGAGGCAGTATGGTCTATTGGCATTGGAGTGGGATAGACCTGAGTTTTCATCCTGACTCTGCCTGTTATCTTAGGCAAGATTACCTCTTTGAAATTCAGTGTCCTCATCTTTACAATGAAAATATTTACCACAAAGAATTGCAAGGAAGAACTGAGGCCATATTTTACAGGAACTTCATATGTTTGTTTTTCTTGATAAAATAGTTTTCCTTCTCAATTATCTGAACCTTTTACAATTTACCTCAATGACTGCCTGAAATTTAGTCCCTGACCCAGTTTTGTGAAATCAATATCTTTTGTGGCATTAATCGAGGTGCTGTGTAGCTCTAATGTACAGAATATACCAGATGTTTTCCCATCTGTTTTAATGATAAAAAGTTCATGTTTCAAGTCGCATTGCCTTTTTGTGATTCTGTATATAATGTGTTTATCAAGCACATGATGACCCCTGAGAATTATGAACCACAAATAAACAACCTTTCATTTTGTACAACATGTGGCGCCCTTTCAAGGAGAAGCTGAAAATAAATTGACACATGTGAATTACAAAGATGAGCTTTCATTAAAAATTATGCAGACTTTATTCTAAAAATATTTGATATACATATATAAGAAATAATAATTTCCATTGTTTAATTCTAGACTTTAGCACTGAATTCCTCTGTGACCTTGCATAAATCTCTTCATGTTTCTCTATACTGGTTTCATGAAATACAAAACAGGTATTATAATGCCTACCACCAATGAGAATAGCAAAGTAAACAAACTCCATAAATAAATTAAATATATTGCCACAGTCAAGTTGAGGGGAGAAAGAGAAACCTGAGAAGGTGGTATGTTGTAAAGCTAAAAGAATGGTTCAGTGAGTGCTAAAGTTTATCATAAACAACAACAAATGATAATTTGTTTCCCATAGTTACCTATAATTATATTATACAAACACTGAAGCCAACTTTAAAAAATCTAAATAGAATATCTGTATTTCTAAAATATTTCCCCAGCCTGGTATAGTAACTTGAGTCAAAACCAAGTGTATGAGATGTTTTGCTCAACAAAATCAAACTGTTCTATTTTAAGGGAAACATATGGCCTAGGTTAATTCAAATATTTCAAAAACAGTGATATATATGCTGCCTTCTTTGAAAAGAGTAACTACAAGTTTATAAAATGTGAAATAATTTTAACAAATTTATTTCCTCCCTTTTACTCTTCCCACTTAGGCACTAAAACAAAAGTCTGTTGTTTTGTCATTAGGCTGTTGTTTATAAAAGATTCATGTCTTATAGATTAAAATTATAACCTTGAGACAGACTGGCATGGAAGCTTGAGAGGTCACATGATTTTTCCCTCTTGGAGAAAATTATATACTTAAACCTGACAAAAATTGATCTACCATTTTTATTCTTCAAAATTGCAAGTGCCTCTTAGTAATTTGAGTCTGAAAGTTTAGTAACTGGCATAAAGTTCATCAGATGTCATCTATCTATAATAATAAAAGAATAATATGTTATTAGACTGGACAGCTGAATGACTTTCTGGACATCATTCTGGATGTCCTTCTGAATGAAGACGCCATGGCGGGGGCCGAAGCAGAGATGGTTAGGGGCACTGAGGCAGGCAGGCGAGCAGTTAGAGGCATCAGGCAGGTAGGCAGAGTTGTTAGGAGTGATGAGGCAGGCAGACAAATGGGCGATCAGGCAGGCATGTATAGTGGTTAGGGGCAATCAGGCAAGCAGGCAAACAGGGGTGATCAGGAAGGTAGGTGTGTGGTTAGGGGCAATCAGGCAGGCAGACAGAGGGGTTGAGGGTAATCCAGGCAGGCAGGCTGAGTAGTTAAGGGCAATGAGGCAGGCAGGCAGGAGAGTGGTTAGGAGCTAGCATCCCCAGATTGTGAGAGGGATGTCTGACTGACAGTTTAGGCCCAATGCAGGTATCGGGCCTAAACCTGCAGTCAGACATTTCCTGAGGGGTCCTGGCTTGCAAGAGGGTGCTGGCTGGGCTGAGGGACACCCCTCCCATGCACAAATTTTGTGCATCAGGCCTCTAGTTTAAGTATAAAATAATAGAAACTCAGCATCAGAAGGGACCTTAGGGATTATCTAGTCTATTTTCTTCTATGATTTAAAATCTCTTCTATGATTTCCATTCCTTGAAAATGGTCTTTGAACAATGCCAATAGTGAAAAACTCAGCACACAGGAAGTCCATCCCCTCTCTGACCAGGCCCTGACTATTATCACTCTTTTCTGGGGGTGTAATGCCCAGCCTGAACATGGTATTTTACATGCAGTCCAACTTGGGGAGTAGAGTCACTCTGGCAGAATTGAAGAAATAATAGCTTAGAGTATACAACAATAAAATAGGCAAACTCTTACATGTCTAAAATGCTTGGGAAATCAATATCTAGGCCAATTGGTAATGCATTAAATTTGTGACTTTGCACAAGTTATTGTGATCCATGATGTTATTAATTAATTAATTTTAATTCTCACTCAAGGGTAGGATATGTTTTTATTGACTTTAGAGAGAAAGGAGGAGAGAGAGAGAGAGAGAGAGAGAGAGAGAGAGAGAGAGAGAGAGAGAGAGACATTGATATAAGAGAGAAACATGGATCAGTTGCTTCCCATATGTGCCCCAACCAGGGATTGAATCTGCAACCGAGGTATGTGCCATAATTGGGAATAGAATCTGCAATTTTGTGGTGTATAGGATGATGCTCCAACCAACTGAGCCACCTGGAGAGGGCTATGTGTTTATGGTTTTAGATGCA
The DNA here is from genome assembly GCF_964339955.1 of Pipistrellus hanaki. Classification (NCBI taxonomy): domain Eukaryota; kingdom Metazoa; phylum Chordata; class Mammalia; order Chiroptera; family Vespertilionidae; genus Pipistrellus; species Pipistrellus hanaki. The sequence goes on along the minus strand of NC_140524.1, from coordinate 14,797,991 downwards.
GGTGGTAAAGTTCATTTTGAGAGTTTTTTTTTGTGTGTGTGAAGATTTACAAATGATGTTTGTAAAGCAAGGTAACTTGCCCAGTGGGGTCCCTTGGCTTGGCCTGCGGGATTGGGCCAGAACTGGCTCTTCAATATCCTCCATGGGGTCCCAGACTGCGTGAAAGCACAGGCCAGGCTGAGGGAACCCCCCCTCCCCTATCCCCCAGTGCACCAATGTCATGCATTGGGCCTCTAGTTTTTGTTTGTTTGTTTGTTTGTTTTTTTTATAATGTCAAAACAGATTTATTTGTATACATACCAATGAAGAAAAGCAGTCTTCTGTCATATGTAGAAGATTAAAATTCTTAAGTAGCTGATTTTGGGACCTACGACAATAGGAAAACTTGCTTTATTGTCTTCAGATGTTAGGTCTATTTAAAGGCTTTTTATTATTTTTTTTTCTTTAGAAAATTTTAAATGTATTTTATTGATTTTTTACAGAGAGGAAGGGAGAGGGATAGAAAGCTAGAAACACCGATGAGAGAGAAACATCAACCAGTTGCTTCCTTCACACCCCCTACCGGGTATGTGCCCACAACCAATGTACATGCCCTTAACCGGAATCGAACCTGGGACTCTTCAGTCCGTAGACTGACGCTCTAGCCACTGAGCCAAACCGGTTTCAGCTATTTAAAGGCTTTTTAAATGGGTCTTTCTCCTCCTGGGACCTGCCTTTCCAATTCCCAATGATATACAAGCTGGTATTCCAGATAGTTTCTTTTGCTCATCCAGGTACATTCCCATGAAGCATAAGACAATCCTATTCATTGTTGGCTGAATCTATGGTCTTCAGGTTAACATGAGGTTGGTTAACTGGTTCTCTAACTCCAGAGCAGAGTCTAGAGCAGTGGTTCTCAACTTTCCTAATGCCACGACCCTTTAATACAGTTCCTCATGTTGTAGTGACCCCAAACCATAAAATTATTTTCGTTGCTACTTCATAACTGTAATTTTGCTACTGTTAGGAATTGTAATGTAAATACCTGTGTTTTCCGATGGTCTTAGGTAATCCTGCTAGCAGGGTTGAGAACCGCTCCTATAGAGCCTAAGACCTTCAGAAAACACAGATATTTACATTATGATTCATTAACAGTAGCAAAATTACAGTTATGAAGTATCAACAAAAATAATTTTATGGTTGGGGGTCACCACAACATGAGGAACTGTATTAAAGGGTCTCGGCATTAGAAAGGTTGAGAACCACTGGTCTAGAGCTTGTATGCCAGCTTGCCAGTTATCTATCTCAAGCCTTTTAATCACTGGAAGGCAGCTCTCACATACTCTTAGATATCTTAAGAATTGCTTGTTTCCTCTTCACCTCAGTTTAATTTTCAAACAATGTGGCAAAACGAGGTTCTCCTGGGCCTTCAAAATGTAATAACAAGCCATAGATAAATAAGTGTCACTGATGTGCAGCTCAAAGATGCCACGTGATTAATAGCAAACTCTATACTCTTCAGAGAGGAGCTACTGGGCTGCCATTTCAGCTTTAGAAAAAAACAGGCATAAACAGTACTCGGAATGGTAGGTATTATTTCTACCATAGCATCAGAAATTGACAGTCTTTAAAGAAGAAGATCATAATAAAATAAACCATGAAGTAAAAATATGCTTTTAACCATTATGTTGTTATTTATGTATGCTGAGTAGCTTTAAAGTCTGTAGTTGTTGATGGCACTGGAGATTGAACCTAATCTAAGCAGGCCTTTAGAAATACTGTGGAGATTTTCTTTTTGAGTAACAATTTGTTATCTGCCTTTTTAGTTGTCATTTGTTTCTCTTCTAAAACAGGTTATTAAAAAATAAGCTATTTGAACTCGAGTCTTATAGATTTAAACATGCATGACTTTATTGAAGTTGTATGAATCTTGGCATTCATGCCATAAATCATTGAATATTCAAAATTATAGAGTCATAACTTAAGTTCAAAAGGAAGGATCTTAAGATATGTGGTAGTACCAATATGACAAGTGTTCACAGAAAATAGATTAGTCCCAATAGAATCACTTACCTTACTCTCTAGCAATAAACTGTGAATTTTATTTATGTTCATTTTCACTGATGCATTCAATGAGTTTTTGTAGTTTAATAAAAATGAATGAAAGAGGGGAGGGCAGGATCTGGGTGGAGGGAGGCAAAGGGAGAAATGGGAGACATTTGTAATGTCATAAATAAAAAATAAACTGTAAAATAAAATGAAATAAAATAAATGTGTGAGAGGATATCCGTTGCATTAAAAAGATGTTATTTTAAGGACATTTTTGGTCTATACTTGTTCATTTATTTTTGTTTATTTTCTGCATTTCATTTAGAATAGAAAGTGTGATGTTAAATAACCTTGTGGTAATTTTTAGTTTAACTCTTATTGTTTCAGCATTCATTGCTATTTGTATGTTATTCAAACTTTTCATTAAATGTACCAGCTTAAATGTTTTTTTCTCTCTCACTCATTATTTTAATTGAGGAAAATAATAATTAATCACACTGAATTCTTTTTCTTGGATTTTGTTTCTAAAAGCATGCATTGTAAAGGAGAATCAGGAAGTGAATGATTGCAATAATCTGCCAAATCTTAACAAGAGTGCATGTTTGGAACACAGATGCTGTTATTCATCATTTGGGACCAATAACTTCCGCTGTTTTGCCCCATTAAGCAATAGTAAGTTCATCCTTTTATGTTTATTGTATTTCTATTTTTTTTTTAAATTGAATAACCAGATCACAATGGTATATATTTAAATTTGGCTTTCCCAACTTCACACTTAAATGGGGCTCCCATTTCTAGAGATAAATTATCTGTATAATGTCTTGAGGTGACCGGACCACCTCATTCATGAGCAGTTTCTGCTTAGCCAATAGATGTGACTATGGAAGTTCAAAATGAGTCTTTTCTTTTGCTTTATTCACTATCTGTCTTGTTCCAAAGATTCTGGACTCTCTGAGAGGTAACTCTCAATGCCTGGGAGAATGCACCAGAGACATTCCTTAGCTTACTTTTCTCTCCCCATTTACTTTTCCTGAGTAGACGTTTTCCCATTTATCTTATCTTCTGCACCTTATTATGTGACAGTAGACTTAAATATTTCTTATTAAGGTCTTTGTATTCATTTCTCTTGGTTTCATTGTATTTGAGTTAGGTTCTTCTATTAATATTTTTTATTTTCAACGTTTTGAGAACTAGACAATCTCTTTTTGCTCCTTCTTTTGGATAGTAGGGACATGTCACCAGTGAGTCCCATGATGAATATATTTGATATGATTAAACACTAACAGATACTACAAAAAGGATGCATGCGAAGCAATGTCTTAAGTTAATATAGCCCGTATTCAATTTACAGCTCATTGTTGAACATCTAGTATTAATAATGGGAGCTGAAATCTGATCATGAAATTAGAATTATGACTTTCACACTATCATGCGGTGTTTATAACTTATTCATCGGTTTAGTCTTTATATTATGTGAGAAGAGACATTTGGTTCTTATAAAGGGAAAATTTGAACCGTGACTTACAATTCCCCAATCATATTAGAATGTATTTCCAAACAAAATATACTTATTCACCTGCAAATTTTTGATATTTATTTAAAGTTTATAATTTGGAAGTAAATATTTAAGAAGCCATTCCTTTATCAAGTTAACTATTCATAGATTAATTTACTCTTTGAGTGCTTTAAGATGTATAAAATTTGGCCAAAGAAAAAACATGCTGAGTTCATAGGAAGAATTATGAATCATAATGATATGTTAACAGAAACAGTAGGATCATTTTGTTAAGACTTCCATTGGAAGACACGCATTTAAAGTGTCGACTTTAGTTGTGTTTCAAGAACATTTCATAAACTCCTGCAATTATAAAGTAGCAAGTATATTTACTTATCATGTATGAATACCCCTTTTAATAACTTATACTTTTACTTTAATAACTGATACTTTTTATAAAGACTTTATGAAAGAGCTCATATTTGCTTCTCTTAATTCATTAAAATAACAAGATATAATTGAATCAACAGAACCTTTGCAGATATTCCGGATTTTTGGATTTGGTGTGGTTAGCATGATCATCCTAGGATGTCTGCCCATTTATTTCTTTTCTCTTCGCTGGAGAAGGTAGGCAAACATAAACATCCATTTGTTGAATACTGAGTATACTTGGATATTTCTGTTTAGGCACATTTATTCATACATTCCAGAAACATGGGGATTATGTTTGGGTCTCCTTTGTTTAAAAAAAGGGAGCTCAGTAAAAATTCAAAAGCAAAATTGCCATAAAATTTAAAAATGCATGTTATTTTATTTTTCCATAAATTTAAAATAGCTTCTTACATAGTCTGCACATTGTCTCATCGAACAAAATGCCAATTGGAATAAAACTTAAATCAGTGAGCTGGGGTTTGTTGAGTAGAAATATTTTTTAACTGCATATAAGAAGGATTCCAGCAAGAGTTAGTCTAAATAGATGGTCATCTACCATTGTGTCTTCAAATTGATTTTTATCAGATTTCCTCTTAGCATCTTATACAAACTTCCAGTGCATTATTGACATAATGCTTTTAGTTTATTTTTTAACTAGAGGCCTGGTGCACAGATTCATGCACCAGTGGGGTCCCTTGGCCTGGCCTGCAGGGATCAGGCTGAAACCAGCTCTCCAACATCCCTTGAGGGATCCCAGATTGCAATAGGGCAGTTCTTAGGTGGTGCACCCTGGAATCGGGATCCCTCCTCTCTTGTTCCAGGTGCATCACCTGAGGAGCGCAGCTGCCAAGTCACTACAGCTTAGCAGCTCCTGCATTGAGCATCTGCCCTTGGTGGTCATTGCATGTCATAGCTACTGTTTGGATGGTCGAACAGTCGAACGGTTGCTTAGGCTCTAATATATATATATATATATATATATATATATATATATATATATATATATATATATATAATTCCCCAGCTACTGAGGATAGGGTGGGTCCAGGACTAGGGAGAGGTGAATGAGGCACTTGGAGCACAAAATCTAAGAAGGCACTCACTGTAAAGTTTGTGCAAATGCAGAGTTGGCACTAATATGACTCTGAGAGTAAGTATCTCCTTATATCTTATGGTAAAGAAAATGTGCCTGTTGAAGATTAAACATCTTTGATATTTTTATTCACTTTAATTAGAAAGTGGTATTTGGGTTACAAAAATTGATTAGATTTTACTGGAAGATGTTATACACATGTTACCTTATTTTCTGTAAAGATCATTAAGTCTTTTCTTATCTTTTCCTTAAGTCTGATAAAGGTGTCATTGTATATATAATTCATAGCAAGGTGCCTCATATTAGTGGAAGCTTAATATATTTTATTGAATAAATGAATGGTTCAACAAATAAAGAAATACAGTGGATGGAGTTGGCTAGCCTGGAAGGCAGTCCTATAGTAATTTAAACTTTCTCATTGCTCACATCACTTTCTTAGAACACTCTGAAGATATTATTGAGTCACAGCCTTTCAGCTCTTCAGTTTTCATATGACAATATATTATTTTCTCAGCTTTTACTTAGTTGACTATACTGAGTAGGTAATCTCTATTCCTTGGCTGCTCTCATTTTCCTTCCTTTCCCAGGGAATAGGAATGGAATTTCTGATTCCTCCCTTCTCTCCCCGCCCAAAGCTTGATTTCATATACTAGTAAAATATAACTCACAAATAAAAATGAAATTATATTTGCTAGAAACTGGTGGCTAGGATTATGCTGTACTATTTAGTCTCTTATATGATAGGACTGATATAATATTTCATTATAGCATCTTTATTGTGCCTCTGCCAAGGAGTTTTATGGGGATGTTCAAATACACTAGATTTTTCTCTTAAATAAATTTCAAGGCATTATTCCTGATACGAATATATTTTCTTTTTTACACAATAAAAACTGTTGAAGAGATTAGAACAATGTGAAGAGTTATATACATATTGAACACCATACATTTTGGTTTACTATGATTAATTAATTAACTTATTGTACTGTTTTGTATAAGAGTGGTATGTACTAGTATGTTCCTTCAGTCATCCTGAGCTGCTTGTTGAACCCCAAAGCAGGTGTCAGTTTCATCTTGCTGCATGGCTGAATTTCTAGGAAAGTGGATGGTTGAGGGTAGATGGGCCACCGTCAATGTTTCCTAGCAAGCTGATTTTAGCATCAAGGGAAACAGTTGTGTTAGAACGAAGACCCTGTCCTTGATACCAAACAAGGAGCTAAAATACAGTTCAAAGCTTGCCAAACCCTCCTTTTTAGGAAAATATATTTCTTTTTTTTAACTTTTTTAAAAATTTAATAAATCTTTACTGTTCAGATTATTACAATTGTTCCTCTTTTTCCCCCAACTCTCCCCTCCACCCGGTTCCCACCCACCCTCTGTCCTTAATTCCCCTTCACTGTCTTTATCCATAGGCGTACGATTTTTGTCCAGTCTCTTCCCGCACTTCCCGTACTGCTGAGTCAGAGAAACTGAGTCCAAAACTTGAAAGGAAACAGGAGGCAATGAGGGGTTGAGGGGGACAGTTGTGCAGGGGCTTAGAAAAGCTGCTGGGTGGGGGAAGCTGAGGAGCCTGGTGCCTCTCCCATGAGCAGACTCCACATCCCTCCCTCCTCCTCCTAGTGACCCATCACTCTAGCTCTTCTCCAAGGCCCCGCTTGGGCTCATCTCACATAGGTCAACAACACCGCATGGCCTGCACAGCCCCACCCACACTGCCTTACCCACACCACCTTGCCTGCTCCACACAGCCCTGCCCTACACAACCTTTGGGGAGCTCTTCCCTTGGAGGAGAAAGGGGGAGGCTGCAGACAGGCGGTCGCAGGAGGAGGGGGCAGAGCAGGGACCACCAAGTTAGATGGAGGGGAGGTAGGGAGAGACCCCACAGACTGGGGATAGAGATAGGCAGGGAAGGAGGGTCCTACGGAAGTGTTACCCCTGGTTGAAATAGACATCCTGACCCCATTTTACAGATGTCAGCAGTGTGTGTGTGTGAGAGAGAGAGAGAGACAAAAGGGAGTGTGAGGGGACTGGATATATGAATAGCAGTGACATTTGAATCATGGCCTATTTATTTTTAATTTTGTTAATATATTGATTTCAGAGAGGAAGGCAGAGGGAGAGAGAGATAGAAACATATATAGTTGCTTCAGTTATTATTTTTTTGCGACTGTAATTAACAATACTACAACATAAAGAGGCTACAGATAAATAATATAAATATAAATTGGTCTTCACCCAGTATTTCATTTATGCCTGGAGAGTATTTTTTATGATTAATTGAGAAAAAGATATGTATTTGCTCCATATCTGTCTTACCTAGTGGAGCTCAGTGACACCCAGTAATGAAGTTTTAGTGGAGAAAAGTGAGTATTACCTTCAAAGTCATCATCTCAAAGGCAGGCTTATCTATCTCTGGGCCCTCTATGCTCAGAACCTGGTTACTCCTATTTCATGCATTGAGCTGAAGATAGGAATGTATTTGTTATTAACTTTTAATAATATTACATGCAAATCTTTCTTCTTTTATTTCTCTTGTGGGTTTCCATCCTTACCTCTGCTTTGAGCATTCCTTTTTCTCCTTCACTTGTGTTTAGAAAGTGAAAACTCTATAAACATGTATATCAATATAGTTTCTGAACCCTCGGTTTCCAGGCTTTGTAGGTTATATAAAGTTACAAGGTAAGGCTTTAGCCTGAAGTTATTTCCAAACTCCAAGGGGAAAAAGAGGCAGGTTAGCATAATAGGTGAGAGATTGTCCTTTAGGACTAGGCAGGTCTGGATTTGAATCCTGGCTCCACTATTGGGTAATCTGGTAACCTCGGACAAGTTACTTTCCTTCTTGGTGCTTCAGTTTCCTCGTCTGAAAATGTAAATTATGAAAGAAGTACTTGCCTCATTAATCTTAATGAAGATTAAATAAGATCTTTCACATATAGTACTTATACACAAACCTTGGCACATACTTCTCATTGCTAGTCATTATTCACTAATGCTGGAGTTTGGTCTAATGGAAAGAGTCTGCACTTTAGTCAGGCAGACCTAGCATTTCCATTTACCACTCCTGTGTGACCTTGGATGAGTTATCTAACCTCTTTAGGCCCAAGTTTAATCACTTGCAAAATAGGAAATACAATATTCACCTTCTAGGGTTGTTGCGAGGATTAAATGAGATAAATTATATAAAGCATCTGGCCAAGTTCTTGGCCTATCATAGGCTCTCAAGGGCCTCCCTCCACTTACTGTCCACACAAATGCAAGGAAGTATAGAACTGAATACCAGAGATAGCAATAGTTTGTGAAAGTGAAAATTTTTAAAAGTATAAGTAATATAATGTGAACTATTACTATTTAGTATTAAAGTTCATAGAAGGAAGGGATCCTTGTAGGTTAGTGAAAAGGGAAGAATTCTTAGAGAAATAATATATAAGCTGAGCCTTGAAATGTGGGTGATGTCAGCAGAGGGAAATAGGACAGCATTACTGTTGAAGATGATGAAATGATAAAAAAAAGACATCTAATAGATTAATAATAATGGTTATAATGAAAAATATGAGTGGGCCAAATGTAATATTTTTTGTTAGATTTTTTAAATTGTGAGTTAAACAAGGTTGGAATGTGTAGAGAGTTATGTTGGCAAATGGCCTTTTCCTTATAACATGCCAGTCGTTATTATTCTACCACTGTTGACAAACAAGGTTTTACTTTGAACTTTTAATATTACAGCAAATGGGCCAATTATTTAAGAAGGAAAACTAACAAGATTTTCAAGAAGTTGAAGAAACAAAGAAACAAACTAAAGAGAGATGCTGAAATGTTAAGAGCAGCAATTGAAAATGAGGAAGGATTCAGTGATGGAAAGGAACAAGAGGATTAAGGTAATGACAATAGAATATAAAGTTGAAGCCTTAATATTATATTCTTATTGCCATCATCTCGGTTCATTTAATGTTCACTTTTTACCACAGATGTTAGGACTCACAGGAGTATCAACTTCTGAAGTGATTATATCACTAGGGATATTTGTATGGTTGGAAGGTGGACAAGAAATGTACAAAGTTATTTGGGTGCTACATTATTAGTATACATTGCTCAACCCTTCATGGGAAACAAATAGATTGAATCTGGCCTCTCTGATTCTGTGACTCTATGATGGACACATAGACACTCTTGCAAAATAATAATGGCCATAGACCACACCACATATCTAGAGGACATAGCATATAGCCTCAGGAGTCTTATAGATCTGGGATTGAATCAGCTATCTGCTCCCCAAACTTATCCAATGCATTATTAGAAGAGGCTGAGAGAGGGGACTACAAAATCATACACTAGGGATGACCTGGGCTTCACTTGCTTATGCTTACATATACTTTACCCTAGGCCAGTGTCTCCTCTTAAAATTGTGAAGAGCGAAGTAAGAATAAAATGGTTGGTGAGAAAAGAGGTATACTTCATGGAATAGAGTACTGGATTTGGAGTCAGGAAACTTAGGCCATTAACTAGTGGCGTTTCCATAGGCAAGCAACTTAAACTTTCAGCTCCTTAATACCATCAGCTGAAGTTTTTGTGTCACTTAACCAATATAATGCATGAACTAATGCTTTGAAATTGCAACATGTAACTCAAATTTGAGGTGTTCATTTTTAACCCCAGTCACAAAGAAGTAGAAGAGTGGAGTAACAAACCATTGAATTTAGTACCAGGAGACTCTGGCTCTAGTCCCAGTTATACTACTGTTTACAGAGGGGGCTTGGCCAACTCTCTTAACTTTCCTGGGCCTCAGTTTACCAAATTGTGAAATAAGTGGTTTGGATTATATGAGTAGGAAAATTGACTTATTTCAGAAGAAACAAAAGAAAATCTTTATACAAAGTATTATGTATATGATACTATTCATATAAGGCAATATAATAATTACATATAATTATACATGCATATTATTACACATACCTATATATTACTTTGTATAAAGTTTAATGAAATACATATTGCATATATAATATGTATGTAGACACATGCACACATATATTACATTATAGCTAGATTAACAATACAAACTCTGTGTTTGTATTGTGGGGCATAGAAATTAACATTTTTTATTGCAAAATCATCATTATGAGATAGCATATTTTGTCTATGTCTCACAGTAATATAAGATGATATATTGGTAAACTGAAAAGGCATGCTAATCAGAAATTTCGATATATAGAGATTGAGAACTTAGTTGCAGTTATTTCCTTTTATAACAAACTATGATGTATATATGGTAGCCCTTTTAAGTTGTTTAACTCTGCTTTATTTTTCTCCTGTAGCATTAGTTTTCCATTGAGAAGAATGCAAACCATGCAGAGGAGACTTAACCTCATGGAGCATTTTAGAAGGATAAACATTAGTCCTTCATTTTGTTATTTTTTTCCTTAAAATAAAGTTGATAGTTCTGTTTCTGTGCATCAAACCAGAATCTGAGTTCTTTTTATTAAAAATAAATTCAACAGAATTTAAAAAACCATATGAAAAGCACTCCTGACATTTGAGGTCCTAGATACTAATGGCAGAGACTTTATATTGTCATCCACCTTCTAATGGGTTATAAAACAACCAGTGATCATATTTCAATGTATATGATACTCTGATTATTTCAAGGAAAAGATGTAAAAATATTTTGTAGTAGGGTACTTCTTTTTATTTTATAACATAATATTTCCTTCACCACTAAAGTAAGGCATACTTGTTATAGAAAATTTGGTAAATAAGGTTATGTAGAAGAAAGAAAAAAATTTGCCACTACACAAAGAAGTTGTTATCATGTTTTCTTTACTTTTTTAAAGAAAATAGTTGTATTCTGTGACATACATAGTTATTTTAAAAGTTTATATCTTATTTTATGATTCATTTTCCCCTTTTGAAATGTTTAGGGCTCAAGTTTACCTGGGCTTGTTGTTCATTCATTCAGTGAACTCAATGAACATGAATTGAGTTCCTGCTATGGCCATGAACTTTTTAAAAAATATATATATATTTTATTGATCCTTTACAGAGAGGAAGGGAGAGAGATAGAGAGCTAGAAAAGTCGATGAGAGAGAAACATCGACCAGCTTTCTCTTGCACACCCCCTACCGGGGATGTGCCCGCAACCAACGTACATGTCCTTGACCGGAATCGAACCTGGGACCTTTCAGTCCGCAGACTGACGCTCTACTACTGAGCCAAACCGGTTTCGGCGGGCCATGAACTTTCTATGTGTTAGGGAAATAGTCATGAGCAAGATAGACTAGGCCTTTCCTTCATGGAGCTCTACAGTCCAGCTTTGGAGGAAGCTAGGTAAAGAAGTAATGACAGGGCTATAATAGGAGTAGCAAGTTCCACAAGAGCACATAGCAGGAGCACATAGACCAGACTTCAAGAAGACACATAAAATTAAAAGGAGAATCAGCACGTGTTTGCCATGCAATCACTGCGTGGTAGGAGGAGTGTCTCAGGTACAAAGGCCCAAGTGTATGGAGTATCTAGAGCACTGCAAGTTGTTCAGTATGGCAGCAACTCGAGTTAAATGTGAGATCAGAATATAATGCATATTTAAAAATTGGGTTTTATACTCTGGACAGAAGGGAACCAATGAAGGGCTTTAAGCAAAGGAATGATATTCTAAAATCTATATCATTAGAGATCACTCTAACTGTTGTTTGGAGAATTGGAAGCGAGCAATACTAGTGTCAAAGGAACCAGTTGTGAGGCTGATGTATTAATATGGCGTGTGTGGGAAAAACTGTAGGGATTTAAAAGGGAGTATGGCTTTCTGGCATCTAAATGATGGGCCAACTGTAAAAATAGTGGTATTATTGACTAAGATGGGACACTTGAGAAGGGCTGGTTTGGCAGGGGAATATTAGTCATATTTGTATACCATTTTTGAAGTACCTATAGGCCATCTAGGGAGGGATGACTATTTGGCAGATATATGTGTCTGGAGCTCAGGAAAAAGGTCTGTTTTGATAGTTTAGGAGTCATCGATGTACTATCTAATAAAAAAGTAATATGCAATAACCATCACTCTGCTACACCCACAAGCCATGCCCACCAGCCAATCAGGAGTGATTATTCAAATTAATCCCAACCAAGATGGCTGCAGCCAGAGAGATAGCAGGGGGCTTGGGTTTCCCTGGCAATGGAGGAAGCCAAGCTTTCTGCACACTCTGGCCGGCCCAGGCCTTCACTCAAGGCTTCAAAGTTTCAATTATAGAAGAAAAATAAATCCCAACAAAAATGGCAGTGGCCACAGAGCTGGAGAGAACAGGAGGCTTGAGTTTTCCCTGGCGATGAAGGAAGCCAAGCTTCTGCAGCCCTGGCCTGCCTTGGCCTCAGCTCCAAGCTACAAAGTTTCAATTATAGAAGATAAATAAATCCCAGATACCAGGGCCTCCCCTTGGGACACAAGGGGGCATGACCAGCCTGCAAATCACCACAGGCCCCTCTCCCAGGCTGCCTCATGCCCCAAGGGAACCCCCACCCTGATCTGGGACACCCTTCAGGGCAAACCAGCTGGCCCCCACCCATGCACCAGGCCTCTATCCTATCTAATAAAAGAGTAATATGCAAATTGACCATCACTCCAGCACACAAGACGGCTGCCCCTATGTGGTCAAACATCCTGCCCTCGTGGACACAAGATGGCCACCACAAGATGGCCAGAAGGGGAGGGCAGTTGGGAGATACTAGGCCTTCAAGGGAAGGCAGTTAGGGGCAATCAAGCCTGCAGGGGAGGACAGTTAGGGGTGACCAGGCCGGCAGAAGAGCCAAGTTGGGGGTGGTGACTGGGCCTGCAGAGAAGGGCAGTTGGGGGTACCCAGGCCTGCACGGGAGAGCAGTTGGGGGGGGAAGGCCTGCATTGGAGGGCATTTAGGGGTGACCAGGCCAGCAGGAAAGGACAGTTAGGGGCAAACACGCTGGCAGGGGAGCAGTTAGGCATCAATCAAGCTGGCAGGGGAGTGGTTAGAGGGTGATCAAGCTGGCAGGCAGAAACAGTTAGGGGCAGTCAGGAAAGTAGGCAGGGGAACAGTTGGGAGCCAGCAGTCCTGGATTGTGAGAGGGATGTCCGACTGTTTAGGCCCAGTCCCAATAGGATGGGGCCTAACCGGGCAGTCGGACATCCCTCCAGGGGTCACAGATTGGAGAGGGTGCAGGCTGGGCTGAGGGACACCCCCCTCCGTGCACAAATTTCATGCACCAGGCATCTAGTATAGATGATAATTGAAGGCACAGTGAATGACTTATTTAAACCAGAAATAATATGAAAAAAAAGGAAGTTAGTGGAATAGAATGTAGAGAACAAACACATTAAAAGGATAGTCAGAAGTAGGGTAGTTGTCAATGGAGAATTGAGAGGGATGAGGATAAGATGGAGAGATCAGTAAAATGAAATCCAAGAGGAAGCATGATTCAAGGTGGAGGGAGTGTGATCAACAGTACAAAAATGTGGTCTTATTTCCACTGGATTTAGTAACATAGAAGTAATTGGTGCATTTGGCAATAGCAGTTTCAGTACAAAGGTAGGAGCAGAAACTAGATACTGAGTTGCAGTACCAGAGAGGTGAGAAAGTGAAAGTAGAGAGTGTAAACAACCTGTTGAAGAAGTTTCCCTGTGAAGGGAATCTGAAATAATGGTGCAGTAATTGGTAGAATAGGATGGAGAGAAACAGTGAGTGTAAAGGCTTGGGTTGTATGGAAGTTTCAACCTGCTCTCCTGATCCCCAACTTTTCCTTCTATTTTTTTCCATAGAGTTTTTGTATGCTCTTGCTTCCTTTGTCAAATATTATTTGACTATAAGGGCATGTGTTTATTTCCAGGCTCTTTGTTCTGTTCCATTGATCTACTATATGCTTGTTCTTATGGCAGTACCAGGCTGTTTTAATTATAATAGCTATATAGCATAGTTTCACATCAGTTATTGTGATCCCCCCAACTTTGTTTTTCTTTCTCAAGATTGCCGAGGCTTTCCCTGTTTCTATTATTATTATTATTATTATTATTATTATTATTTTATTTATTTTTTTATTTGGGCAGGGGTGGTCCATAGAAATTTTTGGAATAGTTCTGTGAAGTATACTATTGGTATTTTTTCTTTTGTTTTAATTTAAATTCTTTATTGTTTAAAGTATTACATAACTCTCCTTTTCCCAAATTGACCTATCCCCAGCTGCTCCCACCCCACAGAACATGCCCTCACCCCCCTACTATCTGTATCCATTGGTTATGCTCATATGCATGCATACAAGTCCTTTGGTTGATTTCTTACCCCATACTCTGTACCTCCTGACACTTTCCCTCTTATGTTGGATGGTTTGTTCCATGCTTCTATGATCCTTGTCCTATTTATGTACATCAGTCTAGGTTGTTCATTATATTCCACAAATTAGTGAGATCATGTGATATTTATTTTTCTCCAACTGGCTTATTTCACTTAGCATAATGCTCTCCAGTTCTATCCATGCTTTTGCAAATGGTAAGAGTGCCTTCTTTTTCACAGCAGCATAATATTCCATTGTGGGATTGTACCACTGTTTTTTAATTCATTCATCTTCTGATGGTCACTTAGGCTGTTTCCAAATCTTAGGTACTATAAATTGTGGTGCTATGAACATAGGGATGAATATATCCTTTTTGATTGGTGTTTCTTGGTTTCTTGGGATATAGTCCTAGAAGTGGGATTACTGGGTTAAATGGAAGTTCCATTTTTAATTCTTTGAGAAAATGCTATACTGTTTTCCATGGTGGCTGTAACAGTCTACATTTCCACCAGCAGTGCATGAAAGTTCCTTTTTCTCCACATCCTAACCAGCACTGGTCATTTGTTGATTTGTTGAAGACAGCTATTCTCACAGGTGTGAACTGGTACCTCATTGTCATTTTGATTTGAATCTCTTGGATGATTAGTTACTTTGAGCATGTTTTCATGTGTCTCTTGGCTTTCTGTATGTCTTCTTTTGAAAATTGTCTATTTAAGTCCTTTGCCCTTTTTTTGATTGGATTGTTTACCTTCCTTTTGTTAAGGTGTA
This sequence comes from Pipistrellus hanaki, assembly GCF_964339955.1. Taxonomy (NCBI): domain Eukaryota; kingdom Metazoa; phylum Chordata; class Mammalia; order Chiroptera; family Vespertilionidae; genus Pipistrellus; species Pipistrellus hanaki. The sequence goes on along the minus strand of NC_140524.1, from coordinate 14,782,890 downwards.
TGAGTTCCCTGTCAATTTTGGAGATTAAACCCTTATCAGAGAAAACATTGGCAAATATGTTTTCCCATGCAGAGGGGTTTCTTGTTGTTTCATTGATGGTTTCTTTTACTGTGCAGAAGCTTTTTTATTTTGATGTAGTTCCATTTGTTTGCTTTCTCATTAGTTTCCATTGTCATAGGAACTGTATAGGTAAAGATTTTGCTGCGACATATGCCTGCTATTTTTGTGCCTATGGATTCTTCTAAGATTTTTATGGTTTCCCATATTATGTTTAACTCCTTTATCCATTTTGATTTTATTTTTGTGTATGTGTAAGTTGGTGGTCTAGTTTCAATTTTTTGCATGTATCTGTCCAATTTTCCCAACATCATTTATTGAACAGACTCTCTTGACCCTATTGTATGCTCTTGCTTTCTTTGTCAATATTAATTGAACATAATGGCTTGGGTCAATTTCTGGGTTCTCTGTTCTGTTCCATTGGTCTGTATGTTTGTTCTTGTGCCAGTACCAGGCACTTTTGAGAACAGTGGCTTTGTAATATAGCCTGATATCTGGCATTGTGATCCCTCCAACTTTATTCTTCTTTCTTAAGATTTCTGTGGATATTCAAGGTTTTTCCTTATTTCATATGAATTTTTGGAGTTTGGTTTAAGTCTGGGAAATATGCCATTGGTATCTTTATGCGAATTGCATTGAATCTGTAGACTGCTTTGGGTAGTATGGACATTTTAATAATGTTGATCCTGCCAATCCATAAACACACTATATTCTTTCAATTATTTATGTCTCCCTCTATCTCTTTTTTAAAGGTCCTGTAGTTTTCTGAGTACAGGTCCTTTACCTCCTTAATTAAGTTTATTCCTAGATATCTTAATTTTTTTTGTTACAATGGTAAATTGGATTGTTGTTTTCTTTTTAGTTTCTATTCTGTGAGTTCATCATAGGTGTATAAAAAAAGCCACAGATTTCTTTCTTTTTAAAAAATATATTTTATTGATGTTTTACAGAGAGGAAGGAAGAGGGACAGAGAGTTAGAAACATCAATGAGAGAGAATCATCGATCAGCTGCCTCCTGCACACCCCCACTGAGGATGTGCCCACAACCAAGGTACATGCCCTTGACTGGAATCAAACCTGGGACCCTTCAGTCTGCAGGGCTACACTTCATCTACTGAGCCAAACCAGTTTCGGCAGCCATAGATTTCTTGGTGTTAATTTTATATCCTGCTACATTGCCATATCCATTTATTAAATCTAATAGTTTTTTTTTTTAATGTAGTCTTTAGGGGTTTTTTTATGTATAATATTGTGTCATCTGGAATTAATGATAATTTTGCTTCTTCTTTTCCAATTTAGATGCCTTTTATTTCTTCTTTTTGATTGAATAGTTAGAAACATCGATGAGAGAGAAACATTCATCAGCTGCTTCCTGCACACTCCCTACTGGGGATGTGTCCAGAACCAAGGTATATGCCCTTGACTGGAATCAAACCTGGGGCACTTCAGTCCCCAGGCCAACACTCCATCCACTGAGCCAAACTGGTTAGGGCAACTTGGGTATTTTTTGCTATCCTCTGTACTAGCTTAGTGATGCATTCCTCTGATTCTTCTTGTCTACTGCTGATGCTTTCTAGTGTGTTCTCTATTGCAGTGATGTCATTCTTCATTTCTTCTTGGTTCTTCTTTATTTCCTCTTGGTTCTTATACTTGTTGTTGAATTTGTCTTCCATCCTTTTCAATGTCCATATGACCATTGCTCTGAATGATTTCTCTGATAAATTGCTTGCTTCCATTTGTTTACGTCTTTTTCCATTGATTCCTCCTTTTCTTTCATAAGGGGGATGTTTCTTTATCTCCCCATGTTTGCTCCTCTCAAGGTGTTTGGTTATGTAGCCCTGTCTCTCCTGCATTGACTTAAAGGCACAAAATACAACATAACAAGACACAACACACAGGGCGCCAAGCACAAATGTATTCATGATGCAAATAACTCAAATAAAATTAACCACCAGAGAAAAGAGAATTAGATGAGAGAAAAGAGTGCAAAAATGGTATTGAGAAAAGAAAAAAAATGTAGGAATGAAAAAAAAGAGAAGAAAAGAGAAGGGGTAAAAATATATGTATATGGGGAGAACACTCCACAAAACCAACAACTAATGTAAAAAATGCAAACAACAAACATCCAAAAAAAAAAAAAAAAAGGAGGGAAGCTGAATTTGAAGAGACAGAGCTTATTTCTAGAAAGTAACATCAAGGAATTGAATGAATAGGGAAATGGCCACAATTCAGTATAGAGGAGGTAGAAAGAGAATGAGTGCATAAGAAGAAAAATAAAAAACATAATTTTATATATATATTTCCCCCCCCCCTTTCTTTAATTTTATATATCTATGTATTCGTCTGTTTTTGGCAAAGGAGAATAGAGAGTAGATAGGCCTGAGTTGGTGATTGAAATGAATTAAGCTATTAGCAGAAGAAGAGTGCAAGCAAGGAGAGGAAAAACAGAAGCCAAAAACAAACGAGCAAACAAACAAACAAACAAACAAACAAATAAATGAAAGGAAAAGAAAAAAATATCCCCAACAAGCAAATTAATGAACAATCAAACAACAACAAGACAGAAAAAGGGGCGGGGGGGGAGGAAAAGGAAGAAAAATATTTGGTTAGTCAAGAAGAAAGAAAAGAGAAGTGTGCATGCACTTGGAGCAGGGGAGAGGAAATTAGATATATGTGTAAGATCAATTTTTAACAGGGAGTGAAATTAAAGGCTAAGGAAAAACTAAAGCAGGAACAAAGTAAGATAAACAGGATGAAAAAGGGGAAAAGTGTTGGCATAGAGAAAAAATTGAGATAGAGTAAAATAATGCTAAAATAAAAATAAAAATAGAATGTAGAACATTAATACAAAAAATAAAATGAAGAAAAAATAAAATAAAACTTTTAAAAAGGTAAAATAATAGTAATAATAATTAAAAATATAATAATAAAAAAGTAAAATAAAGTGAGAAAATTCTAGTTTCTCTTAAAAAAATATATTTTATTGATTTTTTACAGAGAGGAAGGGAGAGGGATAGAGAGCTAGAAACGTCAATGAGAGAGAAATATCGACTAGCTGCCTCTTGCACACCCCCTACCGGGGATGTGCCCGCAACCAACGTACATGCCCCTGCCTGGAATCGAACCTGGGACCTTTCAGTCCACAGACCAATGCTCTATCCACTGAGCCAAACCGGTTTCGGCAATTCTAGTTTCTTAAGTGAAAGGTAAAACATAAAAAAGTGAAGTAGTGAAGGTCATTTGCTTCTGCAGAGCTTCAATGACCCCTGTGCTATTGTTTAAGACCTCTCTATACTCTTCTGCCTGGCACATTTGTTTCCTGTAACGTAGTCAGCACAGTGTTGTAGTCCCCCACAATGACCACTCCTGTGTGTCATAAGCTACAACCTCGATTTCAAATAGACAGGATCACTCTGCTCACTTTGTTTCTCTGCCTGCTTTCAGTTGTATTTACACAAGCATCCATTTCTGACACAGCACCTGAGTGGCAGTGTTTCTGTTTTAGTTTCTGGGACCAAATGGCCCCTCCACCCAGTGTTTAGACTCTTCCTTTTCTTGCCACACTCAAGACTAGGTTGGAGGGACAGACTGTCCCAGAGCTGGTTTCCTGCTCATCTCTCCCTATTCTGTTTCACAGTTTCCACCAAAACCACATTTCCCTGTAGTCTCAGTGAGTGTTTTTTAATCGGAAGATTCTATGTTCTGGACTTTGCAAGCAAAAGCAAAGAAGTAAAAAAGACAAAGCAACCTCGCTGCTTCGTGTTGCTTTCTCCCCTGGCACAGCAAGGCTGGTATAGAACTTCAGGCTGCCTTTCTGGGTAGAGTCTCCCACAGCTGGGGGCTTAGATTCAGAGTCTCTCTCTCTGCCGGCAGCCTTATGGACCCACTTCCACATTTGAGGGCTACACTTACTCCAAGGGCTACAGATTTGGTGGAGAGCAGTCTCCCTCTGCAACTCTAGACCCAGTGGAGCATGTTTCTTCCTCCAGCTTGGAACCCAGATCCCACTTCTCTCCAGGTGATCTATGACCTTTCCATCCACGGATTGCCTCACCAGCTCTGTTTAACTTGCCAATTTCAGGTGTATGTTATTTGATTCAGCTATTCCTTCTACCTGCTCTGTGAGTAGGTGCAGGACCCATCCGAGCATTTGGCCGCCACCTTGTCTCCCCCTGGACATAATTTTTAGGTGCCTGCAGCCTGGGAGACTGGAGTCTCTGTGTTCGTTTTTTTGTAACTGAGGCAGCTGGTCCCTGTGCGTTGTAGCTATAAAGCCCCAGATGGTGTCTGAGGTCTCCCAGGGTGGAGGTGAGGCCGGGCTCCCAGTCACAGCTGCTCTCCCCTTCAAGATGGCATTGTCTTTGAGGCAGAGCCAGCCATTCTGGGAGAGGTTTTCAGTGGTAGTAGAGGCTGCCTGGCCAGGGTAGCATTGTCTGCCAGTTCCCAAGAGTCCTGTGAAATATAATTGTCCCTCACTCACAAATACAGACACATGTCCATGCACTCTCCTCTTGCTCTCTCACTCACACACTATCTTGCAGCCTGTTGTTCCATTGGTCACCATCTTGGATCTCTGCCTATATTTGATAATATTGGAAAGGTTCTGACATCGCTCAGATTTTTTTTTATGGCAATAAAGCAAACAGATGTGTGCCCAGGCTCAAAACAGAGCTTTGATGAGTTGTCAGAGATTTCTTGGTAATGAATATTATGGAGGACTGTCTTTGGAATCAGTTAAATTCTACCTGGGGCAGTGTATTCCCTAAATGTTTAAAAATAGGTTATGTAGAGGGGGGGGTGAGACTTGCTATAATGGAATAGCACTAGGGAGATATTTGTGGTGAAGAAATAGTGCTGTATCTGGATAATGGTAATAATGAACCTGTACATTTCATAAAATTATATAGAATTATATGTACACATTGTACCAATGTCAATTTCTTGGTTTTGATATTGTATTATAACTATATGTGATATTACCATTGGAGGAAACTGAATGAAAAATAATAGGGACTCTTCTGTTCTATCTTTGCAACTTCCTCTGAATTTATAATTATTTCCAAAAAGAGTTTAAAAAACAGAGGAACAAAAACAAAAAATAGGTAACAGAAACTAGCATCTTCCAGGAAAAGCCAACATGACTTCCAAGTATTCTGTTTACTTTGTCTTAATTGAACACCAAGGCTGGGAGACAAGGTTTGGGCTGACTGACACCTGTGTGACTTTCCAAATAATGCGTTACAAAAAAACATAAATATAGCCTTCGCATGGCTGTGAAAAACAACAATTTTACCTCCTCCTTTCCAATTTGAATGCCTTTTGACTCTGTGGCTTGAAGTTCTAGAACGATGATGAACATGAGTGGGGAAAGTGGACATCCCTATCTTGTTCCTGTTCTAAAGGGAAACACTTTTAGTTTTTGCCCATTGAGTATGATGTTGGCTGTAGGGTTGTCATACATGGTATTTATTATGTTGAAATATGATTCCACTATTCATGCTTTGCTGAGAGTTTTTATTAAAAATGGGTGTTGAATTTTGTCAAATGCTTTTTCTATATTTAATGATATGATCACATGGTTTTTATCCTTCATTTTGTTTATGTGATGTATCACATTTATTGATTTGTAAATATTGTACCAGCCTTATATCCCAGAATAAATCCCACTGGTTATTGTGTATGATATTTTTAATGTATTGATAGATCCTATTTTCTAATATTTCGTTGATAATTTTAGCATCTATGTTGATCAGGGATATTGGCTCTAATTTTCTTTCTTTTTAGTGTCTTTATCTGGTTTTGGAATTAGACTAAATCTGGCCTTGTAAAAATATCTTGGAAGTTTTCCTTCCTCTAGAAATATTTGTAATAGTTTGAGAAGGGTAGGTGTTAGTTCTTCTTTGAATGTTTGGTAAAACTCATCTATGAAGCCATCCAGTTCACGACTTTTGTTTTCGGGGAATATTTTGATTATTGCTTCAATTTCATTTGTTGTTACCAACCTATTCAGGTTTTCTGATTCTTCCTGATTAAGTTTTGGAAGATTTTATTTTTCCAGGAATTTGTCCATTTTGTCCTGGTTGAACAATTTGTTCGCATATAGTTGTTTATAATATTTTCTTACAATCCTTTTTATTTTTATAAAAAGGATTGTTACTTCTCTTTCATTTAGTTGTTACTTCTCTTTCATTTCTGATTTTATTTATTTGGGTCTCTCTTTTTTATGAGTCTGGCTGTTCACAGATTTTTGTTAATAAAATAACAAATGCACTCTTACAATGGAAAATTCCACTGGTAACCACCTTAAGCAAGTGGTCAAGCTTGGCAGCACCAATAGTGGTTTGACTTTGTACTGTAGATGCCTGCAATGTCATTTATGTGAGGCTCTTGCTAGAAATGTTTGACACAAATTTTGTCACAAGAAAACAGGCAATTCTACAATATGGGGTGTGATGAACAACTGACCAGGACTCTTCAAATAATTGGATGTCATGAAGAAGAGTGGGAGGTAGGGTGATTATTCTTGATTTCAGGACACCAAAGAGATAACAGCCAAATTCTTTGAGTGAATATTGAGTGGAATCTGGATTGGAAAAAACAGAATCTATAAATGACATTTTAGGGACAACAGAAGAAAATTTAGTCTGTACTGAATACTAGATATTTGATTTATTGTGATTTTTTTCAGGTGTGTTGATGTTTCAACTAAATAACAGGATCTTTTCTTGGGAAATGCATACTGAAATATTTTGTGGTGAAGTGTCATGATGGAAATAGCCCAGTTTTCTTTGATTTGGAAAAAGTGAAGTGTGGATTTGGGTATGTTGTGAGTTGGAGTGGGTGTAACAAGATTTTGAGTTGGTGAATATAGGTGAATGGTATATGGGTTTTAAAAAATTATAGATAAAAAATCCTATAGCCTTTTCTTATTTTTCATTAAAGAATCCACAAGATGGCAGTAGAGGAAAACTTTTAGCATGTGTTTGCAGATTTTTATAAGGTGACCTTATTTTCTGATTTGAAAAGCAGGTTGTGAAATCCAATAAAAGACTGTGTTTGCTTTGTGAATACACTTATGTGAAGAGATATACAAAAGTATGAACACAAAATGCCATTTCACTGTATCATTCTATGGATTCTTTTTATTGAATAAATACCAATTTATTAAATTTGGTCCACAAAACTCCTAATGTGTATCTAAAAATGTTGTCTCAGTATATCTATAGACATGGCAGCAGGCAGATCATAAGTGAGGGTGTGTGAGTGTGTGAACTGTATGAGGGAGGGTGTACATGGGTGTGAGTGTGGGAAGGCATCTGTTTGTAGGAATGGGAGTCCAGGGGAGCATCTTGAGACATTCTGGTGGAGGAACTGCCAGCGGCAGCTGTGGCATATTGCCTGGCCCTAGAGCTTCTCTCCACTTGAGTAGAGAACTTGACATTTTCAGGGAACCACAGGGTCTTCCTTGGGAGGAGGCTGCAGGGAATGGCCCTACTCCAGGGTCCTTAAACCAAGGACGGTTGTTTGTGGCCCCACTGCTTGGACCCGAAGCCCCTAGGGCACACAGACCAGTTATAGAGGCTCAATCCACCTAAATGGTGGGATTTGGAGAACCAACTGTGTGCCTGAACATACAATGCCTGGGGTCTAACCTGCAATATTGGTGAGCAGAGCCCTGGGCTGCCCTGTGCCCCCCACGGTGTAATCATCAACCTAGATTGTATACACAACAAAAATAATTTTCAAAAATGACACAATTAAATATATTTTTAGAAAAGCAAAAATTGGCATTTATTGTAAAAAAACAAAAAACAAAAAAACACACAAAAAAACACAACAACCCCAGACTAATGAAAAATGTTAAGGCTATACTTCAGACAGGAGGAAAATGATCCCAGAGAGAAAGCCTGGCAGACAATGAGGAATGTGAATAAAATGTTGGTAAGCATGGATGTAAATCTAGAGTAACACTGATGGTATATAGCAGTGTTTCCCAACCTTCTCTCATGATAAGAATCACCTGGTGGAGTTGTTAAAACACAGATTCCTGAATCCCAACTAAGAAGTGCTAAACTAGAATTTTTGGGAACATATAGGTAAAATTGTATACTTAACTAGTGCTCTAAGACAGATTTTATATACAGAGCACTAAGTTAGGTATGCAATTTTACCTATATGTTCTCAAAAATTCTAGTTTAGCACTTCTTAGTTGGGATTCAGGAATCTGTGTTTTAACAACTCCACCAGGTGATTCTCATCATGAGAGAAGGTTGGGAAACACTGGTATATAGTAATAAAACAATATCTAATTTGTGAAGTAAAAATAGGCTAGAATGAAACACCAGATAATGAGAGCATTTAGTATTGTGAATTAGTGTGAGCCACTGACTCCTATGCCTTCTGGACTTAATAGTCCAGGTAGAGGTAGATTAAACCTCAGTTCTGGATCAATACATGCTGCTATTTATTGAAACCATGGGATTCAGGGGGCATTTATGGACCTGGCTGCTCTTTGAACATTGGACATGGCTCCAAGTTGGTCAACTGTGCTTATTTTGCAGCTAGTTTAGTAATTCATCCTAGGGTTCTAAACTAAGTCTGAATAGAAGAATGGATATTGGGTTAGACACCTAGAAGTATCTGTCACTCTTGTATAGCCTCACCTGATTTCCTCAAGTTTCATCTGGGGAGGAGGAGGCTCAGAGAGGTCATAAGACTTGTGGCTTGGGAGAAAAAGGGCAATAGCCTATTTTTTCTGATTCTGATTTTAATGTTCTTTTTTCAACACTATGTAATCTTCTTGCTTTTTCAGGAAAGTTATTTCACATCCATAATTTTTTTAAATTTTTATTTTTTATTTAAAAAATATATTTTATTGGTTTTTTACAGAGAGGAAGAGTTGGAAACATTGATGAGAGAATCATCGATCAGCTGCCTCTTGCACACCCTCTATTGGGGATGTGCCCGCAACCAAGGTACATGCCCTTGACCGGAATCGAACCCAGGACCTTTCAGTCCACAGGCTGACGCTCTATCCACTGAGCCAATCCGATCTCGGAACGTTTTGCAATTTTTAATTAAAGTATTATATGTGTACATATCTTACCAATGCTTCCTCCCACCCCACTCCCATACATGCCCTCACCACCCAGTCCATTGGTTATGCCTATATGCATGAATACAAGTCCTTCGGTTGATCTCTTATCTCCCCCACCTCTCCCTAACCTTCCTACTGTAATTTGACAGTCTGTTTGATGCTTTACTACCTCAGTACCTATCTTTTTGTTCATCAGTTTATAATGTTTTTTATTATCCATAAATGAGTGAGACCATGTGGAATTTTTCTTTCATTGACCGGCTTATTTCACTTAACACAATGCTCTCCAATTCTATCCAGGTTGTTGCAAATTCCTTCTTTTTTATGGCAGCATAGTATTCCATTGTGTAGATGTACCATCGTTTTCTGATCCAGTCATCTGCTGATAGGCACCTCGGCTGTTTCCAAATCTTAGCTATTGTAAATTGTGCTGCTATGAACATAGGGGTGCATATATGCTTTCTGATTAGTGTTTCTAGTTTCTTAGGATATATTCCAAAGAGTGAGATTACTGGGTCAAATGGGAGCTCCACTTTTAGTTTTTTGAGGAAACTCCATACTGTTCTCCACAGTGGCTGCCCCAGTCTGCATTCCACCAGCATTGCACCAAGGTTCCTTTTTCTCCACATCTTATCCAACACTTGTCAGTTTGTTGATTTGTTGATGATAGCCTTTCTGACAGGTGTGAGATGGTACCCCATTGTTGTTTTGATTTGCATCTCTCAGATAATTAGTGACTTTGAGCATGTTTTCATGTGTCTCTTGGCCTTCCTTCTGTCTTCTTCCTATTTAGGTCCCTTGCCATTTTTTTTTTATTGGATCACTTATCTTCCTCTTGTTAAGTTATATAAGTTGCCTGTAGATGTTGGAGATTAAACCTTTATCAGTGATAACGTTTGCAAATATGTTCTCCAATACAATGGGGTTTCTTGTTGTTTTGTTGATGGTTTCTTTTGCAGTGAAAAGGCTCTTTATTTTGATGTAGTCCCATTTATTTCTTTTCTCTTTAGCTTCCATTGCCTTAGAAGCAGTATCAGAGAAGACGTTCTTTCAGCATATGTTTGAGATTTTGTTGCCTCTGGATTCCTCTAGAATATTTATGGTTTCCTGTCTTATGTTGAAGTCCTGTATCCATTTTGAGTTTATTTTTGTTTGGTGTAAGTTGGTGATATAGTTTCATTTTTTGCATTATTTGTCCAATTTTCCCAACACCATTTATTGAAGAGACTGTCTTGACTCCATTGTATGTTCATGCCTCCTTTGTCAAATATTAATTGAGCATAGTGGTTTGGGTCAATGTCTGGATTCCCTATTCTATTCCATTGGTCTATATGTCTGTTCTTGTACCAGTACCAGGCTGTTTTGAGAACAGTGACTTTGTAATATAGCTTGAAATCTGGTATTGAGATCCCTCCTACTTTATTCTTCTTTCTCAGGATTGCTGTGGCTATTAGGGTTCTTTTTTATTCCAGATGAAATTTTGGAGAGTTCTTTCTAAGTCTGTGAAATATGCCATTCATATTTTAATGGGGAGTGCATTGAATATATACAATGCTTTGGGTAGTATGGACATTTTAATCATGTTGATTCTACCAAACCATGAACATGGTATATTTTCCCATCTGTGTACGTCTTCCTCTATTTCTTTTTTTCAGTGTCCTGTAGTTTTCCACATATAGGTCTTTTACCTCCTTAGTTAAGTTTATTCCTACGTATCTTAATTTTTTAGGTGCGATGGCAAATGGGATTGCTTTTTTAGTTTCTCTTTCTGTAAGTTTATTATTGGTGTATAAGAATTCCATAGATTTCTTAGCATTAATATTTTATCCTGCTATATTGCTGAATTCATTTAATAAGTCTATTAAATTTTGATGGAGTCTTTCAGGTTGTTTTTTTTTAAATGTACAATATCATGTCATCTGCAAATAAGGACAGCTTTACTTACTCTTTTCCAATTTGGATGCCTTTTATTTCTTTTTCTTATCTAATTGCAATGGCTAATACTTACAGTACTATGTCAAACAAGAGTGGTGAGAGTGGGTATCCCTGTCTTGTTCCTGTTCTTAGGGGAAATGGTTTTATTATTTGCCCATGGAATATGATGTTAGCTGTGGGTTTATCATATATAGATTTTATTGTGTTGAGGTTTGATCCTTTTATTCCCACCTTGCTGAGAGTTTTTATCAAGAAAGGGAGTTGGATTTTATCAAATGCTTTTTCTGCATCAATTGATATGACCATGTAATTTTTATCTCTCAATTTGTTTATGTGATTTATCATGTTTATTTATTTGTGTATATTGTACCATCCTTCCATTCCTGGGATAAATCCTATTTGGTCATGGTGTATGATCTTTCTGATATACTGCTGGATCCAATTTGCTAGAATTTTGTTGAGGATTTTGGCATCTATGTTTATGAGGGATATTGGCCTGTAATTCTCTTTCATTGTGTTGTCTTTATTTGGCTTTTGTATTAGGGTGATGCTGGCTTCATAGAAAGCTTGTAAGTGTTCCTTTCTCTTAAATAGTCTGAGGAGGATAGGCTTTAGTTCTTCCTTCGATGTTTGATAAAACTCTCTTGTGAAACGTCTGGCCCATGCTTTTGTTTGCCGGAAGCTTTTTGATTAATGTTTTAATTTATTCCATAGTTATTGGTTTATTGGGCTGTTTAAATTCTTCCTAATTGAGTTTTGGAAGGTTATATATTTCTAGGAATATGTCCATTTCCTCCAGATTGTCCAGTTTGTTGTATTTTTTTTTTTTTTAACAATCCTTTGTATTTTGGTTGGGTCTGCTGTTATTTCACCTCTTTCATTTCTGATTTTGTTTATTGGGGTCTTCTCTCTTTGCTCCTTGGTGAGCCTGGGCAGAGGATCATCAATCTTGTTTATCCTTTCAAAGAACCAGCTGCTGGTTTTGTTGATCTTTTGTATTGTTTCTTTGATCTCTATATCGTTTATCTCTGCTCTAATCTTTATTATTTCCTTCCTTCTGCTACCACTGGGTTTTTCTTCTTGCACTCTTTATAACTATTTGTGTTGTAGGGTTAGGTAATTTAATACCATTGTGGGTTTTTTTATTTTTTTATTTTTATTTATTTATTTTTTTCCCCCAGTAGGCTGGTAGAGCTATGAGTTTCCCTCTGAAGACTGCTTTCACTGTGTCCTATAGATTTTGGGACAATGTGTCTTCATTGTCATTTGTTGCCATGATGTTTTTTATTTCTTCCTTGACTGGTAACTCAGACATTGTTCAATAGCATGCTGTTTAGTCTCTATGTGTTTGCTTTTTTGGGATTGTTTTTATTGTAGTTGATTTCCAGTTGTATGCCACTGTGATCTGAGAAGATGCTTGATATGATTTCTATCTTCTTGAATTTGAAGAGACTTTGCCTATGTCCCATCTTTGAAAATGATCCATGTGCACTTGAAAAATATGTATATTCTGTGGCTTTGGGGTGAAATGTCCTGAAGATATCAACTAATTCCATCTGGTCTAGTGAATCATTTAGGATTGATGTTTCTTTGCTGATTTTTTGTTTAGAGGATTTGTCCAAAGGTGATAGTGGGGCATTAAAGTCTCCTACTATGATTGTATTGCTGTCAATCTCTCCCTTGATATCCTCCAGGAGGATTTTTATGTATTTGGGTGCTCCTATATTGGGTGCATATATGTTTACAAGAGTTATTTCTTCTTGTAGAATTTATCTTATTAGTATTATGAAATGGCCTTCGTTATGTCTTGTTATGTCCTTCCAGCCTTGATTGCTGGGAGGAACTGGCCTCCAGGCCAATTGGCTGTGGGGACCAGCTGATCTAATTTGTCAGATATAAGTACTGCTACCCCAGCTTTTCTCATTTCTATTAACCTGGGAAAACTTTCTCCATCCTTTCACCCTCAGTCTGTGTGCATCTTTTTTTCTGAGGTGGGTTTGTTGTAGTTAGCAGATATATGGGTCTTGTTTCCTTATCCAATTCGTTACCCTATGTCTTTTGATTGGGGCATTTAATCCATTTACATTTAAAGTTATTATTGATAGGTACTTATTTGTCACCATTTTTATTTTTTTACCCCTGTGTTCCTTCTTTGCTTCCTATATATTTTTTCTACAGCTGATGCTTTAGCATTTCTTGAATTGATGGTTTGGTGGTAATAAATTACCTTAGTTCTTTTTTGTCTGTGAAGCTCCTGATTTCACCTCATTTTTGATTGATAGTTTTGCTGGGTACATTATTCTGGGATTCAGACCATTCCTTTGCATGACTTTGTATATTGCATTCCATTCCCTTCTGGCCTGATGAGTTTCTATTGATAAATCAGTTGCTAGTCTGATGAGTGTGCCTTTGTATATAACTTTCTCTCTCTCTCTCTGGCCACTTTTAATATTCTTACTTTGTTTTTGGTGTTTGCCAATTTAATTATAATGTGCCTTGGTGTTGGTCTTTTGGGGTTCATTTTGCTTGGGACTCTGTGAGCTTCAAGGATTTGTGTGATTTTTTTTTTTTTCTTCCCTATATCAGGGAAGTTTTCTGTCATTATTTCTTCAAATAGGTTTTCAATATCTTGCTCTCTCTCTTTGTCTGGCACCCTCATAATTTGGAAGTTGGTATGCTTGAAGTTGTCCTAGAGGCAACTTCACTATTTTCATATTTTTGGGTTTTTTCTTCTTTTTGCTCTTCTGGTTGGGTATTTTTTGCTTCCTCATATTTCAAATCATTAATTTGATTCTTGGGACCCTTTAGTCTACTGTGTATATTATTCTTTATTTCAATGAGTGTATGCTTAATTTCTGACTGGTCCTTTTCCATTTTTGGGGGCATTCTAACTAAGATCCTTGAAAGTCTTACTAAGTCCCTTGAAGGTTTCCAGAAGATTCTTGAGCAATCTTATAACTATGGTTTTGAACTCTGTATCCAGTAGTTTGCTTTATTCCATTTCTTTTATTTGTGACATGTTTCTTTGTCTCTTCATTTTGGCTGCTTCTCTGTGTTTGTTTCTATGTATTGTGTAGAGCTGCTATGTTTCCTTGAGTTGATAGAGTGGCCTTGTGTAGTTGGTGTCCTATAGCTCCCAGTGGCTCAGCCTCCCCATTCACCTGAGATGGACACTCTTGGTGCACCCCTTTGTGGACTGTGTACACAGTCTTGTTGTAGCTGAGCCTTGATTGCTGGGAGGAACTGACCTCCAGGCCAATTGGCTGTAGGGACCAGCTGTGACTATAGTGAGAGAGCTGCTGTGAAAGAGAAACCCTTATGGAGCAGTATTTTCTTCAGTGGGGCTTCACTGAGACTGCCCCCCTGAGTGTGTTGTAATTTGGTATGGTCTGTCACTGACAACTGGCTCTTGGGAGGTGCAAAGTCAGCCACTGTCAGGGGCCACCCAGCAGGAGTTACAGAGATATCTGCAGATTCCTCCTCTTTGTAGCAGGTTTAGAAGTGCCCAGATGAGGCTCAGCTGTGAAGCAAGGCAGGCTGATGCTGGTTCCAGGTGTTGGGCCTTTTATTGATAGGTTGCTGGCTCCCTGACCCAGCTGCAGCTTGTCTGACAGGTTTTACTCTGATTAAGGACAGGCCATTCATATGCAAAACCAACTGCACACAGCTTGGGTGGGATTATAAATTGGATGGGGTGGGGTCTCAGGGAATCATGGGGTGGAGCAAACAGAAATGGCTGCCAGTCAGCCCTGCAACTGGGGAGATCCCAACATGGGAACAATGACTGCTGCAGACACCTCCACCTGGGAGAAAGCTGCCCCAAGTTCCTGTTCAGATGCCAAATAGTCTAGTTCCTACTGGTATGTGTCTGGATCTCCCAGAGCCTCTCCCCAGCACTGGAGCTCAGAGGAGACGGGAACATGTAAGTTCAGTTTATATGCTGGCCTTTTAAGATGAGTAGCTGGGTCTCCAGCATCTGCTGTGTCACTGCGCCCCAATCAGCACTGGTTTTTATAGCTTGTAGTTCTTACTGCCCATAGGGACTTCTTTTCCCAGCTCTGAGACCCTGGGCTGGGCATCTGGTGTAGGATTGGGACCCCTTGCTCCTCCAGATGGCCTCCCCAAAGACAGTCTCCTTCTGGATTAAAAAAGTGTCACGTGAATGCCAGACCAGCCTGTTCAGTGATTCCACACCTCCTACCAGTCTCTGTGTGCTTTCTTCTTGATTTCTATAGTTGTAGGGCTTTCATTCAGCCAGCTTTCTGGTGGTTCTGGATGTTTGTTCTGTATTTTAGTTATAATTTTTATGTGGTTGTGGAAGGTGGTGAGTACATGCAGTTGCCTATGCTACCATCTTGGTTCTTCTGGGACTAGCATTTTAAAGGACAACATTTTTTCAGGTCACCCCAACCCCCAATATATCCTACTCTGGTAGTCATTGAAATTGCACTCTAGATCACAAGTCATTTGTGCTATGCCTCTTGAGAAGCCACCATAAAAGATGCAGAAAATTGTGTAATGTTTGAGGTGATAAAGAGTGTTTATTAAAGTCATCAGATAAGCCATTTTCTTTGGAGGTTGTCAAGAGGTAGGAAAGTAGGGGATAATTGAATTTAGTAGTATATTGAGTCTCAATATAGCCTGCCTCTTTTCAAAGAAAGTGGAGTCCTGCAAAAAGTCTTCAAGCAACTGAATATGGGCCCTGTGGAGTTCCTTAATTTGTTTTTAACCAATGTGTAAATGTTGTAGATCCAAATAACAGTAGTTTAGGAAAGGGAGGATGTCAGACCCAAATATTTATCACCACAGTAACATTGTGAAGAACTTATGGAACATTTACTCATAAGTTTGAATGTGCATGTATATTGATAGAAAATTTGCTTCTGAAGTCATCAAATTTTTATCCTTAAGAGAAAAAGCCAGAAAACAAAACTACAAATGAAAAAACATCCTAGTTAGAGCCCAGATGGCTGCATAAAATAAATAGCCATTTCCTTGATGGAAGCATAGGCAATTTGGCTGTGTGAAGCTGCAATTCCAGCAGAGATCTTTGAAGCAGATGTTAATATTGCTTATACATCAAAACTTTCTAAAAGAGCAAGATGTTCAGGTAGTGTGAAAAACAAATAACTGGTATCTTCAAATTCTTATGTCAGAGTCACAGGGAGATAATGCTATCTCAAAAGAAGATTGTTTTGAGACACCCACAACCGAACACAAAAACTAAGTAAGGTGGGATTTTTCTGTAGTTCCATTACAGAGTAGGGATATCTCCAAAATCTCCATGTTACTTGTGTTCATTTTGATCTTTTCAATTCTACCTCCTTGTGTAAGTAGTTCAGTCTCCCTAAAGTCATATCAGAGAGAATACTACATTAGCTATTCCTTTGGGGGAGGATAAAGGTAGTGTAGGAAGGAGAATGAAATTCTCTCATCTCAGGAGTAGTTGCCTAAGTGAGGATGGTTAGTTAGGACTCTGACAGATGGAGGTACTTGAGGAAAAGCCTTACAGGTAGAAGGAATGACAAAGCAAAGATCAGAGGTGAAAAGGAGTGTGATGTGTTTATGGTATGGTGATCAGAGAAATATGATAGAATCTAGGGTTTATAGAGAGGAATGGGAGGTTACAAAGAAGACTGGGAAGATGGCATGAAAAATAGAGATTGGCAAAATAGGAATTTTAAATTATTTTTAAAAGAAATCTTATACTACTAGTGATAATTTACTTAGAATTTGCCATCTGATATCTCATTGGGAAGAAGTGCTGAATTCCAGTAATTTCAAAAATTTTACTTTTAGAATAGGAGTATCAAGAATTTTAAAATTAAGACATATTTTTTAAAAAATCACATCATGATAACATTTTTTACAAAAAGAGAAAAAAATCGTATGCCTTTATATCTGTCCTGTGAAATATTTATCATCAGCAATGAAAAAGATGTCACTGAAGATGCCTCATATATTAAAGAAATATAAGAAATTATTATGAAGAATTATTTGTCAACAAATTAGAAAATATAGATAAAACAGATGTATTCCTGGAAAATGTAACATAGCAAACTCACTTGATAGTTAGAAACCAAGATATTCAATCACTAAACAGGATCTTCTCATAAAGGAAATGCCAGCCCCAGATGGTTTCACTGGCAATTTCTCCTAAGTACTCAAGCAAGAAAAAACAACAAGTTTTGCACAAAGTCTTCTAGAAAACAGAAAATGAATGAGCATTCCTGACTTTTTTCATGATGCCAGCATAATTATAATACATTAAGATTAAAACATTAAGATAAAGGAAAAATGAAAGATATTCTTTCATTATAATATATGCAAAATCCCTAACTAAATATTAGCAAATATAATTCAGCAATATATAAATATAAATAGGATAAATCATCATGACAAAGTAGGATCTATCCCAAGAATATAAGATTACTTTAGCATTAAAAAGCCAAACAATGTAATTCACCACATAAATTAAAGGAGAAAAACAATATGACCATTTCAATATATGCAGATAAATCAAGTGACAAAATTCCGCATCATTTCATAATAAAATTTTTAGCAAACTAAGAATACAAGAAAATACTTTAATCTGAAAGATATATTTATTAAAGTCATGTACTTAGAAGTGAATATGCTAAGAATGACAATGTGAGGATCTCCATAAATCTGCTTATTCATAAAAGCAATGAAGCTGGCGGAAAAAGTATTTTAAAAATCAACTTTTTTTTAGAAATCTGGATATTAATTAAAGGCTTAAAACAATTTTAGGAGTATTTAAGAAAAACTGCTGAATCTCAGTAAGACCATAAAAATCTGTGGCTTTTAAACTTGTCCTATTCCCACCTATCTCTCCATAGCTTCACAATAGCCTTGAAAGACAGTAGTAGCCTCATAACTATCAGAATCTTGTAGCCACTGGAAGGGCGCATGGATTTTGTAGCTCCTTAAAAAGTCCCACTTCTGGGAACTGTCACTATTTGACTGGGCACACAGGCTTGCTATGGACCCTCCTGGCAGTGTTCCCCTGTCACCCAGAGTAAAGTGTGCATTGGGTTGCTCCAGATGGCCCTGGATGAACTGTCTTGGGGTCCCAGGTGAAGCAGGTGTGGGTTGCTCTGGGTCACACAGTCAGAGCTCATCTGTTTCCTGGGTGGGGAGAGCACTGGGTTACTCCAGATTGCCTGACAGCAAGACCCTGGGCTTAGGGTGGAGTGGGCACAGGTTGTTCTGGGTCACACAATCCTAGCTTTCTTGTACCCCAGAGTAATATGTGTGCTGGTTACTCCAGTTCACCCCTCCTCAGTACGGAGTTGGGAGGGGTTGCCCTAGGTCACTCAGTCCAAGCTCCCCTGTTGCCCAGAATGAGGTGCACATTGGGTTGCTCCGGATGGCCCCAGCAAGACTGTCCCCAGTACTGGGGTGGAGTGGGTGTGGGTTACTATGTGTTGTACAGTGAGAGCTCCCCTCTGGCCCAGAATGGAACATGCTCTGGGTTGCTGGTTGCTCTGGGTTACCCTGGCAGCAAGTCCTAAGGCTCATGTTGGAGCGGGTGCTGGTTGATTCCAGGTCAGGCTAGCAACACAGTTCTGGGGTCTGGGCTAGTGGTGGGGCACAGGGTTTCCTCTGGGTTGCACTCACTGTGGGGTCTTGGAGCTGGATCCTAGGATTATGGGTCCCATTGGGATGGTGAGGAGGCCTGGTGTGGGAACTCACTTTTGCAGCATGCACTCCTTGTAGACATCTGGCAGCCTACCGGATGTAGGTATTGCATCACTCACTGTTGGGGAACAGTGATAGTTTCATGCAGGTTATGGCTGGCAAGTAACATTCTTTACACATCCTCTGCCCTTCCTTATTGATAATTGTCTCCTCATCTGTGTCTAACTTGTTAATTCAGAGTGGATGTTCTCTGATTTAATTGCTTTTCTGGCCTGACCATTTTGTATTCCTCTTTCAAGAATTTCATATAAATTCAATCATGTAGTATGCAACCTTTTGAAATTGGCTATTTCCCCCCATTCAGAATGACATACTTGAGATGCATCCAAGTTAATGCTTGTATCAATATTCTCTTTCTTTTTATTGCTGAGTGGTAGTATTCCATTATGAATATGTAGCAGAGTTTGTACCAGAGACATTTTGGTTGCTTCCAGTTTTCAACTCTTATGAGCAACTTTATGAATATTGATGTGTAGGATTTTGAGTGGGGCAAAATTTTTTCATTTCTCTGAGACAAATGCTCAAGAATGTAATTGCTTGGCTGTATGATAGATGAATATGTAGTTTTGGAAGAAATCGTCATACCCTTTCTAGAGTGGCTGCACCATTTTACATTCCCACCAACAATGTATAGTGATCTGGTTTCCACATCCTCTCCAGCATTTGGTATTGTAACTATTTTTGTTTTAGTTATTCTGGTATGTAGGCAGATAGTGATATCTATGTACAGTTTTAATGTCAATTTTCCCAATCACTAATCTGGAACATCTTTTCATGTACTTATTTGCTATTCATAACTTCTCTTTCATTAAATGTCTGTTCATGTTTTTTGCACAATTTCCAATTGAATTATTTTATTTTTATTGTTGAATTTTGAGAGTTTTTATATACAGTATATTTTGTTTAAGGTCTATGGTCCAGTTAACAGTGTTGTCATATCAATTTCCTGATTTTGATATTTTAGTACATTATATAAAATGTCACTATTGGTGGAGACTGGGTTAACGGTTCAGGGGACTTCAGTAGTAAATTAGTTAACTTTTTCAGATATGGGATTTACTAAGATTTTCCCCAAGTTTGTAGCTTTGTTTTTCATTCTCCTATCAGGGCTTTTTTTCCTCCTGAAAAAAAAAAGCAAAAAATTTACACAGTTTAATGAAAAGAATAAACAAGAAGTTGCAAGTAGAATGTAGAGAGATTCAAAAGAGCACTATTGTTCATCAGCTCAAATGATAGCTCTTTTGTTGTCTCTGTAAGCAGATATGAAAGCAGTCCTTGTTATCTTAGTACTATTGACTAAACTGACCTCATTTCCTGCCTCAGGTTTTTGGGCCCACTTTGCTTTGAGATTTCTACCTTGCTTGGGCCTGGAGTATATAAATTGACCCTGCCTCAGAAGGCCTTCAACTTCTTGTCCAGATCCATTGTTTCTGCTGGATATTTCTTGATCTCTTAGTATATGAACTTTCTGGCTGGTTTTATGCCTCCAGAAGCCTGGATTTCCAGCCTCTCCTTGGTGGCTGACACTGGCCTAATGCCATTCTCCTTCCTTTGATTGCTGGTTTTGGCTTCTAATACACTGGTGGTGTCTGCTAGCCTGAACCAGAATCACAAAATCTGTTGTAATATGTAGCTGTACAGCCTAGTAAAATATCTGCTTTAACACTAGAGAACGCCGGCTGGGAAAAATTGCAAATTAGGTTCTAATCTATTTGAAAGTAAAGGCTAAAGATGACATCTATGGCCCATCCATCAGTGGCCAATGATGAAAACACAAAGGGTACATTGACAAGGCACTGCACTGTATAAGGTCCTGCCATTCATTACTTGAAAGAAAATTAAATGTATGTGAAAGGCAAGATAATAGATGGAGGGAATGATCATATTTATTCTTTATGAATTCAATCATTGTGAAGCATATCCAGAGCCAGGATGTGCTTTTTTCTGATGAACATAATTAATCCTACAAATGAGCAATCATTAATTAGATGAAAAAAACATTCCTCTTGCCTATCTCCCAATTCTAGACTTAGAGTCATTCCGTGAATTTAAGAAATATTTAATGAACACCAGCAATGCGCTGGAACCAGCTCATATCTTCCAGCAAAAACTGATTGTACATGTTTCTTCCTAGTTTTGCTTTCAGTGACTTAAGTTTGGTAATGTGAAATCAGCCATGGTGGGAATATGTACACTAGAAATCAGCAAACACTACACATCCGGACTTTTGTTTTCTTGGGAATTCAGTTGTTCAACATTTACCAGTTCACTACTGGTTGCCTACTAGTGGGTATTGTATAGACTATAAGAGATGAGACACAATTCTGCTTTCAAGGACCTCAAAGTTTAGAAGTCACAATCTCCTTTTGGAGTTCAAACCTTTTCTTTCAGCATTTATCTTCAGCAGTTCCATCTAGCCTGCCTTTTTTTTCCTTTTCCTCTTCTCAGCTCTCTTCCTCTTTGCCTTTAGGAATATCAATTTCATTATTAAGTAGTTTCATTAAATCTTAGTACTTTCTCTAGCCACTTTTAACATCTTCTTGCCTTGATTGAAGATTGTATTTCTAAGAGTAGCCTTTTCTTTGCAACTCAAGTGAATCCCAGGCTCCTAGGCCTCCAGACTCTAATGGGTCTCAAGAAGTGGCTGCCATTCTGTTGGCTTTCCATGGCTACTTCCAGGCCATTATTATATAATTTTTTACTTAAGTGTTCCTCTTCCCATACTATCCAGTTAGGCTATTTCCCTTTCATTAATCCAAAGAGGGAACACAGTCGGAGGAGCAGATTTGGGAGGGAAGATTTTGATATGAGAGGTAATGGTGGGACATGCAGGTGGAAAGATGTTAGCCAGATATAGGAAATGCAGCTAACAGGGATCTTTTTAAGCAAGGCATTTTGTGGGCTTTTCCTGAAATCACTATGGAAGATTCACTTTCTCTTCTACTTCTTTTACCTACAGTACTGGTTAAGAAAAAGATGGCCTACCAAAAATAAGGCAAGAGTTTGTTTTATCTTACAAATTATAAATTTAAAATGAATTTCTGTTCAGTGTAGTTACAGTAATATATATTTCATTTTCACTTCAAAAATTGGACCCCCCAATGTGGCATACAGTGGTAGTTCACAAATCAGACTGCCTTTCAGAATCATGTAGGGCATGTATAGCATATTCAGATGCTTGACAACAGAATATTTCAATATTCTCAAGTGTTCAATTAACCAGGAAAATCCCTTTCTGACCATTGTAATTAATTAAAGTATACTATAATGCATGGTTCCAATGCAATAAAATAAAAGGTTGTATTTTGACAACCTGATCTTTCTGTTTCACCACAGATAAGTGGGAAGGAAGAGAGAGAGGAATCACAACCTCCACTGGGATCTCTCTCCATTTCTACATGTACAAGCCCATTTCTGAGACTGCATACTCTAGTCTGGTATAAGTACTTTAAAAATTTTAATTGAATTTATTTTGGTGACATTGGTTAATAAAATGATATAGGTTTCAGGTGTACAATTCTATAATACATCATCTGTATATTGTATTATGTTTTTACCACCCAAAGTTAAGTCTCATGCCATCCGATTATCCCTCCTTTACCCTCTTCTACCTACTTTCACCTCCTTTTCTCTGTGGTAAATTACCATACTGTTACATGTATTTATGAATCTTTTGTCTTTTTCTGCTTAATCCTATCACCTCTTTCACCCAGCCTCCAACCCTCTTCCTTTCTGACAGCTGTCAGTCAGCAACTCACCATTTTTCCTCTGGAATACACTGGTTGACACTGGAACACGAAGAACTTTTTATAAATTTTTTA
The DNA here is from genome assembly GCF_964339955.1 of Pipistrellus hanaki. Classification (NCBI taxonomy): domain Eukaryota; kingdom Metazoa; phylum Chordata; class Mammalia; order Chiroptera; family Vespertilionidae; genus Pipistrellus; species Pipistrellus hanaki. The sequence continues at coordinate 14,760,258 of NC_140524.1, read as the reverse complement.
GGGGGAAAAAAATCTTCACTCAACAGCTTTATTTTCTCCCTTCCTACCAATTACTATCTACATGCTCTCAAATTCTGAAAGAGCGAGGCAAGAACATGATACAGTTATCAGTCCAAGTATTTTCAATGCATTCTTCTGTCACCAAAATCGTTTTTATTGCACTTTTATCAGCAATCCAGATTTTATAAAGTGTGTGCTATATTAATAATAGACCCGGTTGGTGAGTTATCTTGCTACCAATCAATTTACTGAGCAATCATAATTATAAACCACTTGATCTTTGCTGTGACATCCTGTAATTGTGCTGGAAGAACTTCTATGATTAATTTACAATCAGTTTGCAGTCCACATACATCAAACAGATAGTACATGAAGTAACATTTGCCACAGCTAATGCAAAAGTGAAGGCAAAAAAAACAGCTTTATTATGATGTGGGAATGTACTTTCCTACAGAAAAATAAGGATTTGAAGTGCATTCATCTATCTAGCTTATATATAATTTTTCATAAATATTTTGGGTTATACATGTCATTCAGCCCTACACATCATTATCTCATGAATATTTAGTATCCTAAATGACATTGATTCCATTTTACAGGTATAAAAATCAAGGCATAGAAAAAGTTTGTCAATATCCTATAAATAAATAGCGTACACATTTCACATTCATGATTCTAATCTAGCTTCTGAGTGGTATTAATGATGTGATAGAAATATAAACCTAGACAATGGTGGAAAAATATGGTGGAAACATTTTATTTTTCAAAAATATATTATTATTTTTTTCTTTCTTTTTTTTTTAAATATATTTTATTGATTTTTTTTGACCCCCTCCCTCCCTCCCACACATCCCCTCCCTCCCCAAAGTTTTGTGTCCATTGGTTGCACTTATATGCATGTATACAAGTCCTTCGTTGATCTATTTTCTCCCCCAGATCTTCCTCCCCTCCCCGCTGTAATTTGAGTCTACTTGTTGATATACTGTCACTATATCTATCTTATGGTTCATCAGTTTATAATGTTCTTTATTATCCACAAATGAGTGAGGTCATGTGGTGTTTCTCTTTCATTGATTGGCTTGTTTCACTCAGCATGATGGGATAAGATGCAATATAAAATAGTGGTCAAAAGTATGACACCTAGCATTACCTGCCTGGGTTCTGATTTTGGCTCCAACTTTTCTTAGTTATGTGATATTCAATAAGTAATTTAATTTCTATGTGCCTTAGTTTCCTCATCTATAACAAATAGGGATGATGATGTTAATGGTAGTATCTGCATTATTAGATTATTAGGAACATTAAACAGTCAATGTTTAAGGTGCTGTGGGAGAGAGAGAGAGAGAGAGAGAGAGGGAGAGAGAGAGAGAGAGAGAGAGAGAGAGAGTAGAGAAAGATGTTGCAGATCCCCTAATTCTTTCACTGAATAAGTGTCTGTTGATTGAGTTTTGTAGCATGTATAAAATTACTGTGTTGATGTATTTGTGTTGTTCCATCCAAAATATATGGCCACTCTCATTTCTATGTAGTCTTCCTTCATTTACTTCTTCAGATTATTAATTTCCTTCCTAGGCTTTCTTGCTTCAAATTAAGTAATTACAGACATTTCATCTTTCATTGTAGTTCATATTTTCTTGTACTTTAATCACCTCTTTCCTGTGCCTTTAACTCATTCTTAGAAAATATTTTGTCCACTGAGTATGACTCTGGATGACATTTATAATGGAATAATGGTCTCATAAAATTTTATAGGCCCATGAAAGACCATCTAAGGCAGTGCTTCTCAAAATGTGTCATGCATCAGAATCACCTGCAGCTCTTGTTACAAATAACGATGCTTTGGATACACCCCAAAGAGTCTAATTCAATAGTTTTGTTGGGGGCTGTGACAACTGTATTTTTCAAACCTTACAGATGATTCTGAAGTAGTAGGGTTGGGATCCACCGTACTAAGGCATATGGTTCATTGTAGACAGAACCAGCTAGATCTACTAGGATCAAAAACTCAAGATGCTCCTCCCTGGGAAGCTGGAGCTTAATACAATCAAGTATTACAGTCCTGTGTTCTCAAGGGGCTCTGTGATTATTATTGCCATTATCAATAATATTTAAAATGAATTAATAAATAGTTAACACTTATATATCACTTACTATGTACTAGGCAATATTCTAAGGTTACTTGAGGTCTGGTGCACAAAATTTGTGCACAGGTGTGTGTGTGTGTGTGTCCCTCAGTCCAGCCTGTAATCTCTCCAATCTGGGATCCCTCTCACAATTCAGGACTGCTGGCTCCCAACTGCTTGCTTTCCTGCCTGCCTGATCACTCCTTAACCACTCCCCTGTCTGCCTGATTGATGCCTAACTGCTCCCCTGCAGGCCCAATTGCTCTTAACTGCCCTCCCCTACCGGCTTGGTCATCCCTAACTGCCCTCCCCTACCAGCCTGGTCACGCCCAACTATCCTCCCCTGTCAGTCTGATTTTGCCCCCAACTGCCCTCCCTTGCTGTCCTGATCCCCTCCCTCCCCTCCCCGCAATTGCTTTCCTCTGCCAGCTTGATGGCCTCCAACTGTCCTCCCCTCCCAGCCTGGACACCACCACCTGCCTTCCCCTGCAGGCCTGGTCGCCCCTAACTGCCCTACCCTGCAGGCCTGGTCCTCTGCAACTGCCCTCCCCTACAGGTCTGGTTGCCCCAAACTGCCCTCCCCTGCCAGCTGGTTTCACCTAACTTCTCTCCCCTGCTGACCTTGTCCCCGCCAACTGCCAGCCCGGTCACCCATAACTGCCCTCCCCTGCATGCCTGATTGCCCCCAACTACTCTCCCCTGCAGTCCTGGTTTCTCCCAACTGCCCTCCCCTGCTGGCCATCCTGTGGTAGCCATCTTGTGTCCACATGGGGTTAGCCATCTTTGACCACATGGGGGCGGCCATCTTGTGTGTTGGAGTGATGGTCAATTTGTATATTACCTCTTTATTATATAGGATTACATTGACACACACACACACACACACACACACACACTGAGTGGCCAGATTATTATGATCTCTAAATGCATAATAATCTGTCCACTCAGTGTATATCCTATAAAACAAAAGGCTAATATGCAAATTGTCCCCTCAACCAGGAGTTCAACCAGCAGGCAGGCTGGTCAACTGCCCATATCTCCTCCCCTGGCCAGGCTGGCCAGACCCCACCCATGCATGAATTCATGCACCAGACCTGTAATATACTATATATATATACACACATACACTGAGTGGCCAGATTATTATGTGTTCAGAGATCTTAATAATCTGGCCACTCAGTGTATATTTAATCAAAGGCATTTAATCTCCATAACCCTTGTAATAGGTGTTATCTTTCTTATCGTATGCACGACTACTAACCGTCCTTGTTTTCAGATACAGAAAGAGAGATTTGGAAAGGATACTAGCTAAACTTATTGGCTACTTAACCTTCTATCTGTGCTTGGCTAAGTACTTTCTTCCTACACATCAAATCCTCACAATAATGAGGGTAATAAGGCTTTGGTGAGGTCAATTCTTTTCCAAAGTTCATGCTGCTGGAAGCTGACAGCACCATGACAGAGCTAAGGTGTTCACTGATCTAATAGTCTGTGAGCTCTGGTTATCAAGATAGGTAATTGGCTTTTTATTTCAATAATTTGTAGAGTAATAATGTAAGTATAATCTTCACTGACTTGTAGACTCTTTCATGATAAGATAAAGAAGTTTAGAAAGATAACATTCTTTGAAAAGTCCTTTGAAGCCCTGTCTTGAGGAAAGTGGGAGGAGTTTCATGTAATGCATCTTGAAGACAGGTCTCCCTAAGTGTGAATCTAATAACTTGTAGCAGGAACTTCTGTCGTGCCTTCCTCAAAGGAGACTTTACAGACATGTTCATGAAGCCCTGGCTTTTTCAGAGAATGAAACAAACAGTACAGGAGTTACTCAAAGGGGCTCTCTGGTTGAACATAATTAATTATCCTTCTAAGTTGTGATAATGCTCTGAAACAATACTCAGAGCACATGACCAAGCATACGATCTTTGGGTGACAAAATACTGGAATTAAGGTAGACATTTTAAATACAATAAGAAGACAGAAAATCCTTGAATTTGGAATTGGACTAGAAAATCTGTTCACTGTGCATGAGTTTGGAGGCTTAGTCAAGATGGGATGGATTTTGGTTCCATCTAGGAATTGAATTGTGTAGTTCTAAAGACAAAACAGGTCCACTCTTTCTATAGTTCTTTGTGTAATTAGGAGACTAAGAATACTGTTCTCTTGGGCAGAGTTTTAGATTGCCACTGCTATGTGCATGGAGCTGCATTTGGAACTGGATAGGGTTCTACAGACTTAAAGGGGGAAAAACCATTTATTTGGGATACAGGCATTTCTGGTCCTTCAATAAAAATAATATAATAGCCCTTGACAGTTTAGCTCAGTGGATAGAGTGTTGGCCTGTGTTTTGGGCTAGCTCCCTGGTGGGGGGCGTGCAGGAGGCATCTGATCAATGGCTCTCATCATTGATGTTTCCATCTCTCTCTCTCTCTCCCTCTCTCTCTCTCCCCCTCCCTTGTTCTCTGAAAGCAATAAAGTATATTTTAAAAATAATATAATAAACATGTAATATTAATAAGAAACAAAAATAGATAAATAGATGTGTAGAATACTATATAATAAATAAACAGCCAACTTGTAGTTAGAAAAGAAAAGGAAAGAAACCAATGGGGGAAAATGAACAAATAAGATGGCAAAGGCCATGACATTATGTGACCATTAAGATGGGCTCCTTTGGAGAAATATATGTTATTATGGGGATAGAGTGCACCTCTTGCTACTCAAGGTATAATCTGGAGACTAGCCTCATTGGTCTTACCTGAGAGCTTGTTAAAATGCAGAATATCAGGCACCATCCTAGATCTACTGACCCAGCATGTACATTTTAACAAGCTCAGCAAATGATTTGTTCTTACATTAGAAGTACTGGGATAGAAGAAATATTTAAAGTCTTATGTTTGCTGCTCCATTTTGTGTTTTTTTTTTTTTTCTAGGAGGAACTCTCTTTATTTGGGGAATGAACCTCGTGAATGGGGAATATGGAGACCAAACTTGGAAAAAACATGGAAGCTTATTACTGTCTCCTACTCTTGTCCTGAAAGTAAAAGAAACACTAAGAAATGACCTAAGCCTTTCTATTTACATTAATCTACATGTTGTAAATAAGAACACAAAGATCATGATAATTCTCATTTTCCACAAACATCTAAAGGCAAGGCTTTATGGGTGTGGTAGTTATTTGATTGGCTTCAAATTTCTGGGGAAAGTTAAGTGAAGTTGGTAAGAATCATTCTGACATGATAGGTATTAAGACTGAATGAGTACCTGTGTGATGGTATGAGCGCCTAGAGAACTAGCTGTAATTAAAAAACAGAATCTACATTTTATAATACAATTTTACAATAAAGGCCCTGCTCTAGAGTTGTTTTTAGCACATATAAGGGTCATTGTCTTATAGTAAAAGGCACCAATGAAACCTTTTATTTTTATACAGTAGACTATTGGCAAGTGGAATTTTTGTAGCTTTCTCATCATGTAATCGAATTAAAATACCAGTTGCTCAGTTTGGATTTGGACTGTGGTTAAGCATATATTTTCCTCATAAAGAGGTATTAGCAGTCAAAAAATTCATGGAGTTTTCACCCTGTAGTGGTGAGAATGGAGCAGTACTTTCAAATGTAATGCTGTTTTGAAGGACTTCCAATGACTAAAGAATACCATGGAAAAAATACCATGAAACATAATTTATGTGTACCATATAAGTCCATTATCATATTAACAGAGTTCATTAGCAGCTTCTGAAAATAATAGCTAGACTTTGGATTCTCAATAAAATTATACATTTTATTGATAGTCTTGCTAAATATGTGACTTCTAGCTACTCAGCTAAGACTATAGTTTCTTAATAGTAAATTGGGAAATGTTGAATCCAGATTCAGCTTACTTGAGGTTTTATAATCATGTTTTCTACGAGAGTAATGACCCATAGATAAGTGACCTTATTTGATTACAGCTCTCTGAAAGAATTGAATTATCTATTTATATCTACAAGAACCAACCAATCAACAAATCTACCAACCTTCCAATCATCCAGCCAATTTACCCAAATACCAACCAACCAACCTAAGTAATTGAATTCCACAAACAAATTCTTAAGCTCTTTGTACCAGATACTGTGCCAATTATATAATTTAATAAGGTACAGTCCCTGGTCTTGAGGAAGAGACAGAAATTTAAAGGAATAATCATAATATTATATTATAAATGAAAAAATAGAGGAAAACATGTTTTTGCCTATAAATAAGGATGAAATAAGGGGGAACATCTAGGTAAGATATAGAAAGATTACATTTCAACTTTTTTAAAAAAAGAATTATTCCAAATAGTGAGATAGACCTCTCAAGACGTAGGTGACAGCATGAGCAGATTATGGAGGCATCAAAGCTCATGGTTTGTTTAGAGAGCAGTGAGGATTGAAGATAGCATGGAGGTGGGGGAAATCACGTCATATAAGTGCCATCTTCCACATGACTAAATATATTAATATGATCTCATATTGCAGCTGCTCTATAAATGGATTTCTCTAGAAATCAAACAGGCTTGAAAAATTGTCATTTCCCACATGGAAGAAATTAAACCCCTACTCTATCATCTATTTTTCTGCATATTGAGGAGTGTGGGTAGATCATTTCTAAGAGTACTTTTAGCCCTGACATTTTTAGTTTCCATGTTTATATCTGAGAAGTAGATAATTAGATAGAAATGTTTAAACCTTCAAGGAAGGAGCTCTATCTCACACTGAAATGTACCATTAGACATTTGAATATGTTCTCAATTTCCATGTCTCAGTTCTAAAATATTAATTTGAACTCTGAAAATTCTTAACTTTGATAAGGATGCTAAGGCATATGTATTGTTAACTTTTGTGTTTACCTTTTTATGATTTACAGAATGCTTTGTAATGAAAATACATTTAATGTCTGTCTTTGTTGTATATGGCATTGTGCGATTTGCATGAGACTTCTTAGCTGCATAGTGATTAAAAATAAGAAAGAAGTCAAGGCCCTGAAACAAACACCTATTATGAAATTTCAATAAAATTGATTCATCATAGCCAGTGGCCAAGCAGCTCTAGACATATTGGCCCAGATAAAGTTTACCTGATATTCCTTTCACTTCCCCTTTCTATATCATTGTCTTTTTTATTCTCCATTCCCATGTAGTTATCAGGAGAGAGATATTTTTGGCAAGGAATTCATTGATTTTTTAAAATATGATTACATGGATAACCAACCACTTATTCCACTTTCTTACATGTTGAGCCCTGAGTAAGACAGTTAGATGTCTTGACAAAGATTCCTTTCTTAATCAAACTTTAGTCAGGCTTTTCTGAGTCCTCATCTCAACTAGGCCTTGATCTTGCTAAATAAATTTATTGAGAATCCCCTCACCTTTGATAATGAATCAAGCTATTCTATCCATTAGGTGCGATCAAGCTAGGTAAACTCAACTCTCTAGGATGTCATGTGGCACAGAACAGTGAAAATAGAAGTCAGCCATGTTTAAAACACAAACTCATTCACTCGACAAATATTTATTGGCGATCTGCTACATAAAATCATTTAGAATTTGATTGGGGGTTTTATAGGCATCAGTTTTTTACACCTGCTTTTTTATTTCCCCTAATTGGAACCAACATAAGGAGGATCAACTTTTTGCTGGATCCAGCCTACCCTACTTGTATTACTCAGGGTTATCCAGAGAAACTGAACCAACAGGATGGAGGTATAGATAGATACAGAGATATAGATATACACATCTATATACTTTTATCTATCTATCTATCTATCTATCTATCATCTATCACCTATCACCTATCACCTATCTACCTATCATCTATATACTTATATATCTACTATATATTTATCACCTATCTATCATCTATCTATCTATCTATCTATCTATCTATCTATCTCTCATCTATCATCATCTCTATATAATCTACCAAGATTTATTTTAAGGAATTGGCTTTTGCAATTGTGAAGGCTTGGCAAGTCCAAAGTCTGCATGGTATTCCTATAGGCTTTAGATACATAGAAGAGTTGCAGTTTAAGTCCAAAGGCAGCCTGTTTGCATAATTTTTTGTTATTTTGGGGAGGTCAGTCTTTTTCTCTTAAGGCCTTCAACTGATTGGATGAGGTGAGGCCCACTCACATTATGGAAGGTATTAAAGTCTACTGATTTAAATGTTAATGTCATAAAAGAATACCATCACAGAAACATCTATACTAATAAAAGGGTAATATGCTAATTAGAGTGAGAGACATTCCAGGAGACCTTCCAGATGTCCTTCCAGACAAAGCCATGGTGGCAGGGCCGTGAGAGAGGTGGTTAGGGGTGATCAGGCCAGGAGGGGAGGTCAGTTGGGAGTGATCAGGCTGACAGGGAGGCAGGTGGGGGCTAGCAGGCCAGCAGGGGGAGCAGTTGGGGCAAGCAGACTGGTGGGGAAAGTTGGGGGCAATCAGGTTGGCAAGGGCGGGAAGTTGGGGGCTAGAAGGCCAGTGGGGGGAGCAGTTGGGGGCAAGCAGGTCAGCAGGCAGAGTGGTTAGGAGCAATCAGGCAAGCAGGCAGGTGAGCGGTTAAGAGCCAGCAGTCCCAGATTGCGAGAGGGATGTCCAACTGTTGGTTTAGGCTCGATCCTGCAGTTGGACATCTTATGAGGGCTCCCAAATTGGAGAGGGTGCAGGCATAGCTGAGGGACAACCCCACCCCCATGTATGAATTTTGTGCACTGGGCCACTAGTCTATAATGATGTCTTATCAAATATCTAGGCACCATGGCTTGGCCAGATTGACACATAAAATGAACCATCATGAGTGTAGCAGCTGGAGAACAGCAGGCTTCTGCCTTTTCCTAAAAGTCATCAGGGAAAGCTCACCAGGGAGAGTTTACTCCCACAGAGAAAGAGAATCCTCTTACTTATACAGTGACTTCTGCCCCATACCGAGCAATCTAATGAACCCTTCCTATTTCCTTGGAAAGGATAAATGGAAAGGCTGGAATAAAGAATGTAAAATTTCTCATAGATTCCTGAAGTAACAGATACATTCAGACTGAGACAGGAACTTGGGGAGAGAAAAAGGGTTCTTAAAATGCAGTGCCTGCTTTCAAAGAATTTATAAGTTAATTGGAAAAATTCAGAAACAAATGAGTGAATCTTTCCACTTACTCTATAGAGAAGAAAAATTAAAGAATCCTATATATAAAAAAGCCTAATATGCTAAGTGTCCGGCCGCCTGTTCAACCAATCAAAGTATAATATGCTAATGATATGCTAAGGCTGCTCAACTGCTTGCTATGATGTGCACTGACCACCAGGGCGCAGGCAGTCAACTGGTTGATCAGTCACTATGATGTGCACTGACCAGCAGGGGCAGATACTCCAACTGGTAGGTTAGCTTGCTGGGGTCCGGCTGATTGGGACTGAGTGAGATGGACTGAACATGCCCTGGAGTCTTCCTGTGGTCCTTCTGTGGCTGACCAACCTCTCATGTCCCTCTTTGGCCCCAATTGTGCACTGGTGGGGTTCCACAGACTTAACTGTGTCTTATCACAATCTGGGACCCCTTGGGGGATGTTGGGGAGCTGGTTTTGGCTCAGTCCCACAGGCCAGGCTGAGGGAATTCATGCACCGGGCCTCTATTTTGTATAATAAACAGTTTAATCATGTAGGGAGAAATAATTTCAATTGTGAGTTATAAACACAATGATTCTAAGTTATCATTTAGGACACAGAAAAATAACTCACTGCTACTGTGTTTCAAAATATCATGAGCTGCCCTAGCTGGTTTGGCTCAGTGGATAAAGCATTTGCCTGCAGACTAAAGGGTTCTGGTCAAAGGAACATGCCTGGTTTGAGGGCTTGATATCTAGTAGGGGGCTTGCAGGAGGTAGCTGATAAATGATTCTCTCTTATCATTGCTGTTTCTCTCCCTTCCTCTCTAAAATAAATAAAAATATATCTAAAAATATGTCATGAGCCCAGCTAGTGTGGCTCAGTGGGTTGAGCATTGATCCAGGAGCCAAAAGCTTGCTAGTTTAATTCCTGATCAGGGCATATGCCCGGGTTGTAGGCTGGATCCCAAGTAGGGATGCCTACAGGAGGCAACTGATCAATGATGTTCTCTCATAAATGTGTCTATCTCTCTATCCCTCTCCCTCTAAAAATCAATAAAAAGCATATTTTAAAAAATGATCATGAATATTGAGAATAAGATCTTGAGCTCAAACAGATCTGAGTTCAAGTAGTGGCTAGGACTATCTGGTGTGTGTGTGTGTGTGTGTGTCTAATATGTAAAATGCAGGTGTACTTGTATATCTCACAAAGTTTTAGTTAGGATGGTTTGAGATATCATATAAAACGTACTTCATACAGTGCCCAGAACATAGCAGGGGATCAACAAACTGCAGGTTATATTATTGTGAATAGCAGTGAAACCATCAGGAGAGAGAGCAAAAATGGAGTTTGTATAAAATGAGTCCATGACTTAACACCTTCTGAAGAGTTTAGGCCTACTCACCTTTGCCAGTAGATAGTAGATGGGGAGCAAAGATCTTTTCCTAGTCCTTGCTTCTTGTCTCATAAGTGACATTAACTGGACCTGTACAAGAAATACAAATTATATGTATATACATATATGTGGTTTACCCTACACATTATTTGGCATCTGATATTGTGCCACGACTTTTCAAGCTCTATTACAGTGAAATGAAACAGCAAGTTACTTTGGATTTAATTGTTATAAGTTATTGCTTTTCCTGCCTTCAGCTGCTGACTGTAAACTTTTGTAGAGAAACATAAAATCACTTCCTGTTCTTGACACATAAAGGACTATTTCCCCTAGTTATGCTCATAAATTTATGCTGGATGACCTTTGAATCTGTGACATGGTTTTGTGATTTAAAAACTACACTTTGGCTGACAGACAATCCTGGAAATGATTTTTTTTAACCTAATGCAAATTTCCTGAGCTTAAGACATTGTGAGTTTGGTTTTTAAAATATATTTCCTGTTAGCATTACCCAGTGTCATGCTGCCTATAAATCAATTAGTCTGCTTTAATGAGAAGCTCAAGTCCTGTGAAAACTTTGCTTGAGAAGATACCTTTTTCTCTACCAACTTACATTTCTTACACTAATTCTTGTAAAACCCAATTAAGGGCAGTGAAAAATTAAAAACAAGTAGTTTCTTGTTTAGATAAAAGGTTCAGCTATGATCTATTACACAGTCCATTTGAGGTAGAGAGAAGAAATTTTATTCTGATGGTTATTATGTGCTTTTGCCTGAAGCTTTACCCTCTTTCTCTTCCTCTGTTGTGTGTAAAGTAAAGGATGTACCATAGGTAATTGGTATGTCCACTCCTCACTGGCTTTTGATAATAGAAACATAGGCCAAGGCCTGAGGATCTTGTTGACTCAGTTGAACAGATGGAAAGTATGAAGATTTACTGTCATGAGCAGGTTAGAATTTGGCAACGTGGGTTTATGAAGTTCAATATGCATATGAATTCTAATAAAGAGGGAATAAGCTAATTGACTCTCATGCCATCACAAAGATGGCGGTGCCCACAGACACAAGATGGCGGTGCCCAGTCCCCTCACCCTCACCAGGGCGGCAGGTGCATGGCAAGGCCAGGCCTGCTGCCAGGCGGGCCCACCCACTCCATGTGCTTGCCTCCAGAGTTACCCAGCCCCCCAGCCATCCAGGGCCAGCCTGAGGTGCAGGGAAGCCTAGGATGGCAGCTGCCCAGCCACCATGGCCACCCAAGGCTCAGGTAACCAGGGCTGGCTGAGGCTTGTGCTGCCAGCAGTGGCAACAGAGGTGTGATGGGATATTGCCTTCCCCTGATTGCCAGGTCACCTATTTCCCTTGAGGGCTTCTGGACCGTGAGAGAGGGCAGGCCTGGCTGAGTGACCCCCCCCTGCTCCAGTGCATGAATTTTCATGCACTATGCCTCCAGTGAAGAATAAAGAAGAAAAAGTATTCTCAACAAATTTAAATAAATTTTCTTTAGATGTCCCTAAAAATACATATACACTTTAACAGCTTATAGCTCAGTTTTGAAAATGAAATTTATTTTAATAAAAACTTCCTGTATAATTATTCAAAGAGTGTGAATACATTTATTTTAGGGAAACCCTGTATTATAATGATTAGTTGTTATTAATAAAAAAACCATTTAAGAGAAAATAGGCCATAGATGACAAGGGATGGCCAACTCCAATGGTGAAGTTAGTGAGTCATCTCAAAGGCCTTGCAAAAAGCACATTGCTAACCTGTGTACAGACCCAATGGGGTTTTGTATTCATTTATTTATATATTTTTCACTAACATGGGTACCAAATATAAAAATAAGAAGGCAGACCTGATATTAAGGAGTTGAAAACAGTTTCACAGCAGTATCTTGTTAGCTTTCCAGCATCCTCACACTTATCAAGATCCAAACACTCACAGCTGGTACATATTTTGATGCCAAATGACTGGCATGGCTGAAATTGTAAGTCACCATATCTTCCTGAATCAATTTAGTCTCCTCATTGCCCTATTTAAATTCTGAACATAAAATTGGATTTCAAGGAGAGCATGTATTTTAAGGTGTGGGCTTTTTTAGCTTAAGCATAGGTCAAGTGGATATATAGTTGAAGAATAAAGTGAATTGAAAATCCTGTTAAATACCTGCTTTAAAATTGTCAACCAGGGATGTGTCAAAGCTACTGGCAGAAGTTCAAGCTTTTCCAAACCAGAGCAACCAAAAAGTCCAAGGACCAAGGGCAGCAAAGGAACTATGTACTTGCTCTCTCCCCATATTGACCCATTAGAATCAATTTTGTTTTATTTTTATTGATTTATAGAGAAAGAGGAGAGAAGAGAAATTTTATTTCATTTTTATTGATTTATAAAGAAAGAGGAGAGGGGAAGAGAGGAGAAGGGAGGGAAGGGGAGGGGAGGAGAGGAGAGGAGAGGAGAGGAGAGGAGAGGAGAGGAGAGGAGACGAGAGGAGACGAGAGGAGAGGAGAGAGAGAGATTGAGATTGGTTGCCTTGTGCATGCACCATGACCTGGGATTGAACCTGCAATCTGGATATGTGACCCGACTGAGAATCAAGCCCACAGCCTTTTGGTGTACAGGACAACTCTATAACCGACTGAACTACACGGGTCAGGTCACCATATTATTTTAATTTTTTATTTTATTTATTTTATTTTATGGTGTATCATAATTTCCATTTAAAAATTCTTTATTGATTAAGGTATTACACATATGTACTTATCCCTCCATTAACTCCCGCCCCCCACCACCACTCATGCCCTCACCCCCCTGTTGTCTGTGTCCATTGGTTAGGCTTATATGCATGCATACAAGTCCTTTGGTTGATGTCTCCCCCTTACCTCCACCCTCCCCTATCTTCCCTCTGAGGTTTGACAGTCTGATTGATGTTTCTCTGTACCCGGATCTGTTTTTTTTTTTTTTTTTTTTTTTTTAAATAAATTTTTATTGTTCATATTATTACAAATGTTCATTTTCTCCCCCCACCCACCATTGCTCTCCTCCACCAGGTTCCCACCCCACCCTCTGCCCTTTCCCCACTCCCCATTGTCCTCATCCATAGGTGCACAGTTTATGTTCAGTCTCTTCCCACATCCCCCTCTCCCCTTTTCCCTAAGAATCGTCAGTTCACTCCCCTTCTATACCTCTGATTCTATTATATTCAACAGTTAATATTGTTCATCAGATTTTTTTTTTAATTTCCTTGGTTTTTAGATTCACTTGTTGATAGTTCATTTGTTGATAGTTCATTTATTGTTCATAATTTTTATCTTTATTTACTTTCTCTTCCGAAAGAACCCCCTTCAGCAATTCATATAATTCTGGTTTGGTGTTCATGAACTCCTTTAGCTTTTTTTTATTAGTGAAGCTCTTTATCTGGCCTTCTATTCTGAGTGATAGCTTTGCTGGATAGATTATTTTTGGCTGTAGGTTCTTACTATTCATCACCTTGAATATTTCTTGCCATTCCCGTCTGGCCTGCATGGTTTCTGTTGAGAAATCAGCTGACAATCGTATAGGTGCTCCTTTATAGGTAACTACCTGCTTTGCTCTTGCTGCTTTTAATATTCTCTCTTTGTCTTTTGCTCTTGGAATTTTAATTATGATGTGTCTTGATGTGGTCCTCTTTGGATTCCTTTTGTTTGGAGTTCTGTGCGCTTCCTGGACTTGTAAGTCTAATTCTTTCACCAGGTGGGGGAAGTTTTCTGTCACTATTTCTTTCAGTATGTTTTCGATATCTTGCACTCTCTCATCTTCTGGGACCCCCATAATTCTGATGTTGGTTCGCTTGAAGTTGTCCCAGAGGTTTCTTACATTATCTTCAATTTTCTGGATTCTCTTGCCTTCTACCTTCTGTGGAGGAGTGTCTTCTGGCTCTTTATGTTCCAAATCTTTGACTTGATTCTTGCAATCTTCCATTCTGTTTTTAGGACTCTGTATAATATTTTTTATTTCAGACAATGTATTCTTTATTTCTTGTTGATCCCTTATCATTTCTTGTTGATTCCTTATTAATTCTAGTTGATCTCTTTTCATATCCTCATAGGTCTTATTCATCTTTTCTAGGAAATTCTTGAAAAACCTTATAAGCGTAGATTTGAACTCTATATCCAGTCTCTTTTTGTCCTCCATTTCTTCGTTTGTGATCTATTTAGTTGTCGCATTTTGCAGCTACAGATGGGACGGGGTTTCAGGGTGGAGCCTACAGCCTTGGCTTCCATCAGCCCCACCCTATGCGACTCCTGGGTTTCAGGGTCCTTCGGTAGTCGTTGCAAGAGCCTCTGAGAGAAAGGTGCCCTCAATTTTTGCCTGCTACCAGTCTAGGCTCTCCCCCAATGAACCCGGTATTGGGGTTCAGTTCAGTTGGAAGTGGAGTTGGAGGTGGCGTTCAGAGCAGTCTGGAGCCCCTGTCTCCTTCCCGCCAGGGCAATCCCGCGTCACAGCCAACCTTCCCTTCTCTGTGCGCAATGTGTGCGCCTCCGGGATCTCCTTTCGCCGCTCCCCCGGGGTTCAGCCTTACAGCCCAGCTCCCTCTGTTTGAGCCTGGGTCCCCGGGGTCTGGCCTAGAACTGGGGTTCAGAGCAGTCGGAACTGGGGCCCAACACAGTCGGAACTTTTATCTCCTTCCTGTTAGGGAACACCAGCCAGGCACTCAGCCTCCCTCCTCTCCAGCTCTGTCCTCTCTGCGCACGCCCCGTGTCTCCGTACCTTAGGCTTTTACAGCTCCTCCGCGCTTCCTTCTGGTTTTCTCCTTGCTTCTCCTTGTAGAATTTCCAGTCAGTCGACTTTCCTGTAGTTCTGGGTAATGTCCATTTTATATTTTAGTTGTATTTTATTGAAATTGTTGTGTGTGGCTGCGGCTAGGTGTTTACCTGGGCAGCCATCTTGGATTCTCCTCCCGGATCTGTTTTTGTTCATCAGTTTATGTTGTTCAATATATCCCATAAATAAGTGAGATCATGTGATATTTACCTTTCTCTGTCTGTCTTATTTCATTTAGCATAGTGCTCTCAAGTTCCATCCCAGCTATTGTAAATGGTAAAAACTTTTTTTTTTTTAAACTCAGCATAGTATTCCATTGTGTAGATATACCACATTTTTCTAATCCACTCATCTGCAGATGGGCATTTAGGCTGTTTCCAAATCTTAGCTATGGTGAATTGTGCTGCTATGAACATGGTGCATATATCCTTTCTGATTGGTGTTTCTAGTTTCTTGGGATATAATCCTAGAAGTGAGATTACTGGGTCAAATGGGAGCTCCAGTTTTTAGGTTTTTTTTTTGAGGAAACTCCATACTGTTCTCACCGTAGCTGCACCAGTCTGCATTCCCACTATCAGTGCACGAGGGTTCCTTTTTCTCTGTATCCTTGCCAGCTCTTGTCATTTGTTGATTTGTTGATGGTTGCCATCTTGACAGATGTGAGATGGTACTGAATTGTCATTTTGATTTGTATCTCTCAGATGATTAGTGACTTTGAGCATGTTTTTAGGTGTCTCTTAGACTTCCTTCTGTCTTCTTTCGAAAAGATTCTATTGCTCATTTTTTATTGGATCATTTATCATCCTTTTATTAAATTGTATAAATTGCCTGTAGATGTTGGAGATTAAACCTTTATCATTGATAACATTTTCAAATATGCTCTCCCATACAGTGAGCTGTCTTATTGTTTTGTTGATGGTTTCTTTTGCTTTGCAAAGCTTTTTTATTTTGATGTAGTCCCATTTATTTATTTTCTCTTTAGCTTCCATTGCCCTAGGAGCAGTATCAGTGAAGAAATTGGTTCGGCATATGTCTGAGATTTTTCTGCCTGTGAATTTTTCTAATATTTTATGGTTTCTCATCTTATGTTTAAGTCCTGTATCCATGTTGAGTTAATTTTTGTGTATAGTGTAAGTTGGTAGTCTATTTTCATTTTTTGTATGTATCTGTCCAATTTTCCCAACAGCATTTATTGACAAGACTATCTTGACTCCACTGCATGTTCATGCCTTCTTTGTCAATTGAGCATAGTGGTTTGGGTTGATGTATGATTCTGTATTCTATTCCATTGTTCTATATATCTGTTCTTGTGCCAGTACCAGGCTGTTTTGAGAACAGTGACTTTGTAGTACAGCTTGAAATCAGGCATTGAGATCCCACCTACTATGTTCTTCTTTCTCAGGATTGCTGTGTCTAATTGGGGTCTTTTTTTATTCCAGATGAATTTTTTGAGAGTTTCTTCTAGGTCTGTGAAATGCGCCATTGGTATTTTCATGGGGAGTGCATTGAATCTATATATATTGGTTTGGGGAGTGTGGAGATTTTAATGATGTTGATTCTACCAATCCATGAACATGGTATGTTTTTCCATCTGTTTACTTCTTCCTCTATCTCTTTTTTCAGTGTCCTGTTGTTTTCCGCATATTTTCTTCCATTCTTTTCAGCATCATTATGACCATTGCTCTGAATTCTTTCCCTGCAAATTTCTTGTCTCCATTTTGTTAGTCGAGTACATTTCTTAATCTCTGTTATCTCAATTTCTTTCCTTACCTGTGAAAAATGGTGACTTTAGAAACAACTACCTTATGGGATTCTTATGAGAATTAAATATACACGAAATCTTTAGAAAAATACCTAGAACATAAGAAATAGCATGAGCAGTAGCTATTATTATTATTATTATTATTATTATTATTATTACAACTTACTGTTCAAGCTTTTGAATAATTTTAGTTGAAACGTATGCTGGGATTTTGAGGCAATTAAAAAATGTCATTTACAGATACCACATTTTTCCAGATATAAGATGCTATTTTTCCCCCTAAAATTGTTAAATTAAAACTGAGGGGAGTCTTATACATGGAAGTCAGAGGAGAAGGGAGCTTCATGGGTACATAGCTGCCCATACCTTATCAAACAGGCTTCCTCGATTCATGAGCTGATGTTATTGTTACTGACATTAGCTGATGCAGTGATTTGAGGTGGAGGAGGAGAGTACACAGATGCAACAGTGACCAGAGCATTCTGAACCCATAAAGATGTCAAAAAATAAAAAAAAAGATAAGTACCAGTAAGCAATTGTCTTACTCTGCAAAATTTAAACTGAATGTAATCAACTATGCAAAAGAGCATGGAAATAGAGCTGCAAAGGGACAATTTTTACTTCCTCCCACTGAGTGTATGATCAGACAGTGGAGAAAACAGGAAGAACAACTCCTTAATATGCCACAAAAGAAGAAGGATTTAAGAGAAAAACCAGCAAAATGTTTAAAATAGTGATTTCTTAATTTTGGGTTGGAAATGTGTGTGTGTGTATGGGGGGCACATCTTATACACGGAAAAATATGGTACTAATCTCTTTGAATTATAATTTTGCTGATACTAAGCAACTAAAAGAAGTCCAAGAATAAATTAGATATTAAGTCAAATGTCAGTTTAATTGACAACCATAATCCCAGATATCAAAATTTCATGTACATGTAGACAGTTTTTGTTCTTGTTATTAACTGACTTGATAAGTAAATAGTTATACCTTTGCATTTACACCATATGCTTCTACTGATGAAATCAGTTCAATATATTAAAGTTTCATGTAAGATTATGTTTTTGAAAATTCCACTGATAAAAACAAAATGATTTAAGGCTCATCTAAAGAAAATAATATCTCTTTTACTGTGATAATAGTGATAATAGTAATAGCATCATTTTTATAAAGTACGACTTTACCTATGATCTCATTTGTTACAATAGCATAGTAATACAGGTAAGACAGGAATTATAATTTCTGTTTTACTGATGAGAAATTTAAAGTTTCAAAGGTAAAATGCCTTACTCAGAGTCACAAGGCTATTGTGGCTCAAAGCCAGGATTCCAATCCAACTATTAATTCCTCATTCAGAATTTTTACTTGATCTGCTTTGCAACAAGCATGCCTAAATAGCCCTGTTCTAAAATTGGGGACCTTTTTTCTTGGGTGCCTTTGATGCATAGTACATAGTGTGTGAAGGGAGGCACTAAGGCCTCTTTCCCTCCTTACATGAAGGTGATTCTTGGTGCTCTTTAGATTCTGGTTGCCCAGTTCAGTGAACTGGGAGGTGCTACACTGGACTTGAATGATAATCTGAGCCTAAGATGAAAAGTTAATTAGGCCTTTCGATATCTAATGAGGTTTCACATAATTTATCACCAGTAGAGAGCACTATAAGATTAGAATTAATGTTAGGCCTTGCATGAAGAGAGAATTGTTTGTATCATGAATGTATTACAAAAGCAAAGTTAAAGTGATTTATTTTAAGCAATCATGATCTGCCCTTTTAATAGTAGATCATTTCTATTAGTTGAATCTTTAGAGAGCAGTCATTCAAAACTTTAATTTAAATGTAATATCAATATTAAAAGGAATAGACATTACTTGCTTGTCAAAGTTAAATCAAAGAGGTTCAATTTTTAATAAAAATCTAGCCTTTCCTGCTTTCTCCTGAATATCTTGCTTTCATACCACTGTTGAGGTTTTTATATCTTAGAGTTTCTTCTCCCTCCCAGCTCCTATGTTGTATGTGAGTAGGACTCCACACCTACAGAATAGGCTCTAACATCAATTATTCAAAAATATTATGAGGCTTTATTCTTTATATCTTTATTACTCTTGTTAGGGATTTCTGCCTGCTGGGTTTTCTTAAAACATTTTTCTGTCTGTAAATATAAAATTGAGCTTCATTTCATAAGTAGCCTTCAGTGTATTCATTGTGTTCTTATAGTTTAGAGACATGCAGTAAATACAAATCAGTGCCAACAGTCAATGGACTAAAATATGGGCATTTAGTTGCAACTAGATTGTAGTGTTTTACTAGACTCAAGACTCAGAAGCATCATATAAT
The DNA here is from genome assembly GCF_964339955.1 of Pipistrellus hanaki. Taxonomy (NCBI): domain Eukaryota; kingdom Metazoa; phylum Chordata; class Mammalia; order Chiroptera; family Vespertilionidae; genus Pipistrellus; species Pipistrellus hanaki. The sequence goes on along the minus strand of NC_140524.1, from coordinate 14,740,731 downwards.
GACTTTTATGCTGTGGAAAGCTTTGAAATAGATCTGCCTTATAGATAGATTAGATAAATGCATTTACACTTCATATGTTTTCTGTTGTTTTTCTTCCATTTTGTCTGTTCCTCAAACTAGCTGTATTAAAAAAAAAAAAAAAGATTCTTCCCCCACAGCCATCTTGTTCTCTAATTTCATCCTGCCATGAAGTCTCAATGTGAAATTGGTGATAGCATGATTGATCATTTAGCTAACAGCAAAATCATGAGTATGGAGTAAAACTTTAGCTTCATATCCAGTAAGAGGAGAAACTGGAATGCAAAGGTATTAAAATACAAATATCTCAAACAAAAACAGAGGTAACATGCGAGTTCTAATGTGTGAATAAGTCTTTTCTCTCTGATAAATGTGCTGTCCTTCTTAATTTTGTTTCAGTACACATGTTTTTGTATAAATACTACATTTATTGAAAAATGCTCTCTTCCTTTATCCCCTCCTCTATCATAGTAGTAAAATAATGCTCCTGTTTTTCCTCCTTGCAAAATGAGCTTTCGAGTGCTCTCTCATGTAAGTCCTTAGTGACTTATTTGCCTAAATGAGGAAGGGGCATGTCTGTGGTAATATTGCATGCTGGATGAATCCCTTTTAGAATAAATTCACAACCAGGTTTCTGTTTATACAGGTGCCAGTAGGTGAACTTGCTTTCATAGTCAGAGGTTAGCTAGCTTAGCTAATCAGGTTCTCTGCACATGAAGGTGAGGATTTAGAATTTTAAAAAGTGCCACGAAGCTGACTGCCCCATGAAGATCAGGTTTGCAAAACATAGGTTCTATTGTTTTATTTCCCCAAAGGGGCTCTAGCTACACTTTCAGCAGTGTACTGTGCCATATGCCCATAGTTGCTATTTAATACCAAGTCCATTAACAAGGATTTTTATGGCCTCCAACAGGGCTTTCAATTGAGGGTTGTTGTTTTTAATTTTGCTTTTCATGAAAGAATTGACATTTTAAGGCTACTGTGAAAGTTAATTTATTAACAGTGATAGATCGCATCTATGAAATGCAAAATACATTTATTTAGAAAATATTCATGTGAGTATATACATATTAGAAGAATGTAGGATAAAAGTTTCAAATTATTTGTGTTAAATATCCAATGAAAGAATGAATATGATGTCCTTTATATTATTTAGAGTGCCACCATGGCAAGAGAGTAAGTCTATAATGATTTTTCAAATATTACACATTTTGAATTTATTATTTGGGGATAACAATTTTATGTATACATGAGTGCCTCTGAATTAAAGAAATGAACAGAGATTAACTGATAAGCTGAAATGACAAATGCTAGACACTTTGACTCAGTCTGAGTGAAGAAAGAGATTAAGGAAATCTGAACAGTATCATGAGGCTCTCTCTATGTTACCCTTTGTAATTAACTTTCCTTCTTGTTCAGTCTTTAGTAATTGCTTACCATTTGTTGTTTAATTTTATTGTCTCAGAATTATTTCTCTGACATGTTAGCCTATTTCATTTACTTCCTTTTCTGGTGATGCCTGCTTTTCTTTCATATGTGGGTTGTTTCTTTGTCTCCCGATGGTCTCTTTTCTCTGGATGTCTGGTTTTGTAGTTCTCTCACTCCTATGTTGATTTAAAGGCACAAAATACAACACAACCAGGTACAACATATAAGGCACTGAACAGAAATGTATGCATGCTATTGATAACCCCCAATAAAGGTGACCACCAGAGAAAGGCAAATCGGGGAATAGGAGAGAAAGAAGAAGAGAAAAGAGAAAAAAGAGGAGTGTCAGAATGAAATTGGGAAAAGGGAAAAAAACCAGTAAGAGAGGAAAGAAAGAGACTAAGAAAGAAAAGGGAACAAACTATATATATGAAGAGAAAACTCTAAGATAACAGCCACTATTCTCAGCAAATGCCAGCAACAAGTGCCTGGAGATTAATACAAACTATAGACAACAACTAATATCAAGCAAGGTAAGGGAAAACAGAAGCAAAAAACAAAGCAAACAAACAAACAAAACAAACAAAACAAACAAACAAACAAAAAGGAATAAGCAAAACAATCTCACAAAAAAGCATAAAGAATCAATATAATCAGCATTCTAAGTAAACAACAGCATAAGGACAGAGAGAAAAACAATTTTTTGGATAGTTAAGACAGAGAAGAGAGAGGTGTGTATGAACTTGGAGCAGGCAATTGGAAATTAGATATATAAATAAGGTGAAATTTTGATTGGGGGGGGGTAAATGGAAAGAATAGGGAAAATTTAAAGTAGGAAAAGGGTAAGAGAAACTGGTCACCAAAAGGGGAAAAGTTAGGAAGAGAGTGATGGCATAGAGGTAGAGTTGAGATAGAGTAAAACTATGCAAAAGGAAAGATGAAAATAGAATATAGAACACTAATCCCAAAGTAAAATAAAGAGAAAATAAAATAATCCTTAAAAGAAAGGTAAAATAGTAGTAGTAATAATACTGATTGAAAATAAAAATGTAATAATTAAAAATGAAAAATCAAGTGGGGAAAATTAGTATCTTAAGTAAAAGATGAAGAAAATAAAATAAAAAACAATAAAAAATGAAAAGTAAAAAAATAAAATATGAAGTAGTGAAGGTCATTCACTTCCTTTATTGTTCTGTTTGGCACGCCTGTTTCCCAGTCAGGACAGTGTTGTAGCTCCTCAGTGTTGTAAGCCAGTCCTGATTTTTAAGCAAGCAGTTTCTTAATTTCTCATATTCCTTTATTTTTGATTACACAGGAGTCAATTTGTGATTCAGCCCCTGGGTGGCAGTGCTTCTGGATTGACTTCTGGGTCTCTATGGCCTCTCTAGCTTTCTTTCCCTGTGGCACTCAATACTGGTTTGTGGGAGTGGGCTGCCTCAGAGCTGGCTCTCCAAAAGTCACTTCTAGCTCTGATCCCAAGGTTCCAGAAAAACAACTTTTCCCTGCAGTCTCCCAGGGTGTCCTCAACTGGGTGATCCTATGTATTGGGCTTAGTAATCAGAAGCAAGGATTTGAAGAGGAAAAAGCCCAAGTGTTCAAACAATGAGGCTGCAGGCAAGTCTGCACAATCCCCTTATCCCCCTTGGGTTCAGGCAGCCAGCACTTTTAAGATCCTTAGGCTTTTTTTTTTTTTGCATCAGAACAAAATTGGTTGATTTTTAGAGATCCCTTCTGTCAGCAGTTCTGAGGATCCCTTTTCACATTCACAGATCATGCCAACCCCAACAGCCATGGACTTTTCTAGGCACAGACCTTTCCCGGTCCTCCAGATCCCACAGTGCATGCATTTCTCTCTCCAGCAGGGACCAGAGACCTCACCTTATTCCAGGCGAAATCTGACCTTTCTGTAGTGGAGTATAGACCTCCTCTGAGACCGTGTATTTGCGCAAATTAGGGATCGGTGTTCTGGGGATCGCAGCTGTTTGGTGGTCTCTGAAGTTGCAACTTTTGAAGCTTCTGACAAGATCCACTTTCCCCTTCAAGATGGTGTGATTTCCATGTCCAAGCAGGTAACTCTGAGAGGGAGCCCAGCCGTAGTGGGATTTGCCCGGTCAGGGGAACCCCATCCAACAATCTCCCACCTTCTTCTGGACTTTAGCTTACCTTTAATTTGCCAACAAATACTCCCCATCGACCCTCAGCCATTCCCTCTTTCTGCTCCAGGACAAGGCCTGGGACCCATCTGTCTATTCTATCACCATTTTCTCCCCCAAATATCAGGATATAAAATTAACACACATAAATTAATGGCTTTTTTTGTACACCAATAATGAACTCACAGAAAGATTAAAAAAATCCCATTTACCATTGCACCAAAATAAATAAATAAATAAATAAGATACCTAGGCATAAATTTAACTATGGAGGTAAAAGACCTGTATTTGGAAAACTATAGGACATTGAAGAGAGATAGAGGAAGACATAAACAAATGGAATAACATACCCTGTTTGTGGATTGGTAAAATCAACATCAGTAAACTGTCCATACTACCCAAAGCAATCTATACTCTAGATTCAATGCAATATTCAATGGCATATTTCACAAAATTAGAACAAAATCTCCAAAAATTCATATGGAATAAAAAAAGAAAACAACACCTGAATAGCCACAACAATCCTGAGAAAGAAGAACAAAGTTGGAGGGATCACAATACCAGATATCAAGGTATATTACAGAATCACTGCTCTCAAAACTGCCTGGTACTGGCACAGCCATATAGACCAATAGAACCAAACAGAGAACTCAGAAACTGACCCGAGTCATTATGCTCAATGTTTGATAAAGGAGACAAAAGGATTGAATGAAGTCAAGATAGTCTCTTCAATAAATGGTGGGAAAATTGGACAGAAACATGTAAAAAATGAAGCTAGACCACCAACTTAAATCATAAACGAAAATAAACTAAAAAATGGACAAAAGACTTAAACATAAGATGGGAAACAATAAAAATCTTAGAAGAATCTATAGACCGCAAAGTATCAGACATATGTCATAGCAATATATTTATCGATACAGCTCCTAGGGCAATGGAAACTAAGGAGAAAATAAAGAAATGGGACTACATCAAAATAAAAATCTTCTGCATAGCAAAATAAATAATCAATAAGACTACAAGAAAGCCTACTGCATGGGAGAAGATATTTGCCAATATTCTCTCCAATAAGGTTTGATCTCTAAAATTTACAGGGAACTCATAGAAATTAACAAAAGGAAGATAAATAATTCAACCAAAAATTTGCAAAAGACCTAAATACAGATTTTGAAAGGGGACATGCAGAAGGTGAAGAGACAGTGAAAACATGTTCAAAATCACTAATCATCTGAGAGATGCAAATCAAAACACCAATGAGTTACCATCTCATACCTGTCAGAATGGCTATCATCAACAAATGACAAGTGCTGCTGAGAGTGCCTGGAAAAAGGAACACTCTTGCACTGCTGGTGGGAATGCAGACTTGTGCAACCACTGTGGAAAATAGTATGGAGTTTCCTCAAAAAGTTAAAAATGGTGCTCCCATTTGACTCATAATCCCACTTCTAGGAATATATCCCCAAAATTAGAAGCACAATTCAGAAAGAACATCTGCACCCTTTGTTCATAGCAGCACAATTTACCAGAGCTAAGATTTGGAAACAGCCGAAATGCCCATCATAAAATGAGTGGATTAAAAAACAGTGGTACATCTACACAAGGGAATAATACACTGCTGTAGAAAAAAAAGAACTCTTACCATTCACATCAGCATGGATGGAAATGCAGAGTGTTATGCTTAGCGAAATGGAGCTAGTCAGAGAAAAATAGATATAACATGATCTTACTCATTTGTGGAATATAATGAGCAACATAAAATGATGAACAAAAATAGAGCCAGAAAATAAGTAATTTAGAAATAATTTGACAATCCTTTTATTTGCAGATTTTTAACATTTCCAACAACTTTTATGATATTATACTATGTTAGTACAGTTTTGGTTAATATTGTATTTCAAATTTTTTCTAGAAATATTAATGTTTATTGCATTTAATATTATTATATTTAAAATTATTTTTCTTGAAATGTTAATGTTTATTGCATGCAACAATATATTATTTAATGTTTTTTTCCTGAAAAAAATATTGTATTATAACAAATAGTTACTATATGTTCCCTTGTAAAAGACACTATTTTTTAATAAAATTGTTAAATTGAAAATTGAGAGGCATCTTGTACAGAGAAGTCAGGGGAGGAGGGAGCTAAAAGGGTGCTTGGGTGCTTAACTGCCCATACCTTGTTAAACAAGCTTCCTCCAATCAAGAGCCTTATTGTTATGGATGTCAGCTGATTGGAGGTGGAGGCAAAGAGTCCACAGATGCAACAAAGACTGTTCTGAGCCAATAAAGATGTCAAAATAAAAAAGATAAATACCAGTAAGTGATTGTCTTATTCTGCAAAATTCAAACTGAATGTAATCAGGTATGCAAAAGAACATGGAAATAGAGCTGCAGAGAGACAATTTGGACCTCCTCCCACTAAGTGTTTGATCAGACAGTGGAGAAAACAGGAAGAACAACACCTTAATATGCCAGAAAAGAAGAAGGTCTTAAGAAGAAAATCAGAAAAATGGGCAAATTTAGAGCAGAGGGTCAAGACTTGGATTATGTAGCAAAGTCAGAGTGGCTTATGTGTCTCAATCATGTTTATGCAATGTCAGTCAAGAATGTTTGTAAGCAAACATACAGCAAAGCCAAAATGGTACTTCAATTTCATGAGGAGAGAAGGGTTGGCCATGAGAACACAAACAAAGTTAGTTCAGAAAATGCCACCAGTTTATGAGGATGATCTCAAATACATAGACAGTGACTCATAAGACAGCAGTGATGCAATAGAAGTTGAAGAAATTGATATGTCTGGAACAAATAGTGATGAAGTAGAGAGCAGTGATGTAACATAGGTTGAATAAAGTGATATGCTGCATAAAATCATAGTACTGGTATATAAACATTACCTGCGGCAATTACTAAATAAAAATGTGTTCTGTTTTATGTTTAAAATATTGATTACTTAATTTTGGGTTGGAAAAGTGGGGGGCATCTCATATATGGGGGCATGTTATACATGGAAAAATATGGTAAGGTCCTGTAACATATTTCTGGTCACAAAAACAACACAAAACTTCTAAATAAAGACCCAAAACACTTTTAATATTAAACATTGAAATAAATGTGCACTATACATACATTTAAGAATACAAAAACAAGTAATATAATTATTTTCCAACCTCCTTATTACAGTTCAGACCCTATCCTGGTAGCTCAGGGTGCAAGGGGTGACCCACCCTGGACAGGATGTTCTTCTATAGCAGGGACACAATTTCTATTTCCCACCCCTCCATGTCCCCTGACAACCGATTTTCTACTCTTCATTTCTATGAGTTTGACTTTTTATTTATATCCCACATATAAGTGATGCCATGTAGTCTTTGTCTTTCTCTGTTTGGCTTATTTCACTTAGCAAATGCCCTCAAGGTCATCCATGCTGTTGCAAATGGCAGGCTTTCCTTCTTACTTACTTGGCTGAATAGTATTCCATTGTGTGTATATATACACATTCTTTATCCATTCATCCCTTGAAGGACATTTGGGTTGTTTCCATTTCCTGGCTATTGTGAATAATGCTACAATGGTTATGAGAGTACAGAAATCTCTTTAAGATCCTGTTTTCATTTCCATATAAGTAATTATTATTAATTTATTTTTATATAAATTACTTTTTAAATACTATTTTATATTTTGAATTAACAAAACAAACTAATACCAATATTATAATGAAACTAGAGGCCCGGTGCACGAATTTGTTCACCAGTGTGGTCCCTCAGCCTTCCCTGCAAGATCAGGCCAAAACCAGCTCTTTGACATCCCCCAAGGGTCCCGGAGTGCGAGAGAGCACAGGCCAGGCCGGGGGACCCCATTAGTGAACTATCAGGGCTGGGGAGGGACCATGAGAGGGCACCACGATGTGTCCAGCCCCATCTTGCCCAGTCCCAACCAAGGATGATCAGGGCCGGTAGGCCAGGGAGGGTCTTAGGAGGTTGGCAAGCTGGGGAGGGACTGCGGGAGGGCTTTTATTATATAAGATTATCCTGTCTCCCACCCAGCTGGCATGGCTCAGTGGTTGAGCGTTGACCTATGAGATCAAGGTTTGGTGACAGTCAGGGCACATGCCCAAGTCATGGGCTCGATCCCCAGTTGGGGGCATGCAAGAGGCAGCCAATAGATGATCTTCTCTCATCATTAATGTTTCTATCTCTATCTCCCTCTCCCTTCCTCTCTGAAATCAATAAAAAATAGTTAAAAAATAAATTATCCTGTTTCCTTTTACTTAAAAAAATGTGGCTACTAGAAAATTTTAAATGACTTTTATGACTCACATTGGGTTTCTTCTGGACTGTGTTTCTCTAGAAGAAGAGTAGTGTTATCTAATCCTATTTAAAACAATTGTTTTCAGAGTAAAATCCCCAGTTGGAACGTCACCTCCTTTTATTTTAACTCACAAGGATACCATCATCTTTCAAAGCTTCTCAAGGCTGATTTTAAGCAAAATGGCACAGAAGTGAAGCTATGGCTGAGACTTTCTCACTGCCATTTCTCTAAATGCATCCTTTCTCTTTCAGTGCATGATTAGGCTCACTTATAAGTCCAGTGCACTCAAATCATGCTCCCTCAGGCTTTACTTGATTGACAAAGTCATCCAGTATAGTAATTTACACTAAAATGATATAGTTCGATGTGCTGCTCCTTTCAGGGTTATTTGCACTTTAAAATTTATTGCTTGCAGAAGTCAATAGTTAAAGGGTTAAATTTAAGGATAATGTGATCTCTAAGCTTGAGATATATCCCATCAAGGGGACCTTCCTGATCCAGTTTCCTAGTTAAAAACAAAACAAACAAAGGCTCAGGTCTTTCCCATGATTCTCTTCCTGTTTCCATCTTTTCTCCATGAGTAAGTGGACACTGATAGACAAAGATCCTTTGCTTTAGGTAAATTTATCTGTTTCATACTGACAAGTAGGATATTTATGGTCAATCACTGGCAAGATGTGAAACAAATTAATGTGTTTTTAATTTCTTTCTTTCTTCTAGAAATGATAATGATGAGCAGTTTCCCTTTTATAAGACTGACAGGTCCCTTAGAGTTGGCTGCCGACAACTAAAAATACCAACACAATGTTCACTAATTTCTTTTACTTTATTTTATATGAGCCAATTTCCAAAAAACAAAAACAAAAACAAAACAAAACAAAACCTCCTAATCTCAGTAGAATACAACCTGTTAGCATGAAGAATTCAGAGGGAGGTCATAGTGTATCCTGTACCTTTTCCAAGGAAATTTATGGCTGAAAGAACTGGATTACTATTTATCATATAACCTATAACATGGACTCTGTCTCCATATTTTATTAGGGAATACACAATATGTGATCATAGATATGATAAAAATGGATATTGTTTCTCCCAGTGTAAGGATAAATGTGTAATCTAATTACACTTGTGAATTTCTCTTAGTTTTTTAAAACTCTCTTTGAATGGAACACTGATATTTTGTATTTTTCTCTGAGAGTTAACAGAGAATGGAAGAATTTAGTTTTATTTTCTTTGGGCTGACATAGAGGATCCCCTTTGAACTAGAAAGGGAGAAACAGTCTTAGGAATTCATAGTTATATTGTACCTATCAAGCATAAAAAAATGTGATTTTGGTGTACTACAATAACGTTTATATTAATACTCTATTGCCAATGGAAAACTTGAGACATAATAAGGTTAAACAGCTTCTTAGAGTTCCACAGTAAATAGGCAGTTGAATTGGGATTAGAATCTAGGTCTCTAAACCTTGGGGACTTCTCCATTAGCTCGGATCATGTACGGCTCAGCAGTTTCTTTCACAAGATCCCCCTGACATGACACATGCCATCAGTCTTATTTTTTAACAGATGTTTTGAGGGTGGAGCAGATGGTCTCTTCTATTCACTCTCCCAGTCCTTGACTCCAGAGAGTTCGATCATGTCATAGATGGCACTCACAGACCTTTCCCCAGAGGTCCACCTCCCTGTCTGCTCATCCAATTTCCTGTTCGTCTTACACATTCTCAAGAAAACACTGTTCTTACTATTCCCTTTTATTATGAGGCTATATACTTTCCCGCAAAGCATTTTCTATCACTTGTGTTCTTGTCCTGACTCTTCTAAAATTTTCATAGTCAGTTGCAAGATCACTGGGCTCCACATCCAATTATATATTTTTTATGTTATAGATGATCTGTGAAGTTGCTTTCTACCTTTATGCTACATACATTTTGGATTAACATCAGTCCCCTGGAGGACCCCCATATATACCACTTGTACATTGAAATTCAGAGAAAAAGAACAAGGCCACACCTACAAGTTGCTGATGCTCCATTGGCTATTTCAGCCATCCTTTACATGTGGCTTATTCTCTGTAATACCATATTTGTTCTTGAATTTCATTCTTTTTACTTTCTCCTTCTTGGATATTTTAAAATGACTTGCTGACATTCATTTTTTCTTCTTCTTAGCTAACCAGTGACTTAAGTTTGTGTCTTGAGGGAACCCAATGTGAGATGTATTTGTGTGTGGCTGCACATACACATGTGTGTGTGTATGCCTATATGCACATGTGTTCAGGCACCTCTATCCATTTCAGGGTATTGTGTTTAATTGTAGAAACATTGACTCTGGAATCATATATGCTTTTAATGCCAAATCTTGATACTTATAAGCTGTGTAAGTCTGTGAAGGTCATTTTACTTCTTGTTCCTATATAGACATTCAGGACATTTCCCTGTTGTAAGGAACCAATAGAATACAAAAACAAGTTGTAATGGGAAATCACGAAAACCAAAGAGAGGAAAGATGATTCCTCACTGGTGGGCCATTTTCCTCAGGAATGAACTCCTGCCCACTTTCCATTCCCTCACTTCAAAGTGGGCAGTCTTGAGTGAAAAATCTGGAAAATCCTCTAAGGAAAACTAGTCAGCCTTTCTTTCAATGCTTAGAAAGTACCTCATTTACATTGTAATGAAAGAAATGGATGGAAATGATGGACATTTGCTTCTGACCATAGCCAGAGTCATTCAGTTTTTCAAAATTGTACTATGGTGTTACAAACAAACAACCTTATAATTAATTTTGATGTATTTTCCTGTGTTGGGGAGAGTGGATATAATCAGAATGTAGATGTTAGATTATAAATGAAAATATTCTCATTTTTCTCATGAATATATCACTCTTTTGTTCCCCTTTGTCTTAACATACTGAAATACTTTATCTGCAGCCAGTAATGGGCCGTGTTTCTACTTTCTTCTGTTGTAACTTGGGATTCAGGTGACTTTCACTCTGTGCTTATCTTTGTTTGAGGAAGTGCAGAATGCAGATGGAGAGCACTGGTTCTCCTTGGACATAACCTTGAAGTTGGACCCTAGAGGGTTATAGGAATTTTCCAATTATTTATTCCAGTCTTAACATGTTTTATGATCTCCCTGGGCTCTTTTGTGCTCATACTAACTCTGGTTAGGAGATTGGATTAAGTGACCTCTCATTAAATGAATACAATTTTCCATGGTTTCTTAATTTGGCTGCTAGCCAATATCTGTCCCTTTCCACCTTTTCATCTGAAGTGTGTTACCTTTGGGTCTGAAGCTGATTCTGGGATAATTTCAACTAAGAAAGATTTGCTTAAAATAATAAAAAAGATTGATAATTATTAAAGACTTTATATTACTTGGTCACTTCTTCATCCTCTTTTCAACTTAAAAAAAATACTGATACATTGGCAGAGAAACCTTGTTGGAATGTCAGCTCTCCTGAATATACAGTTACCTTGAAATATACTGATTTTTTAAAATATATTTTATTGATTTTTCACAGAGAGGAAGAGAGAGGGATAGAGAGTTAGAAACATCGATTAGAGAGAATCATCAATCAGCTGCCTCTTGCACACCCTTTACTGGGGATGTGCCCGCAACCAAGGTACGTGCCCTTGCCCGGAATCGAACCCGGGACCCTTCAATCCGTAGGCTGACGCTCTATCCACTGAGCCAAACTGGTCCCGGCGAAATATACTGATTTTTATCTGATCCAAGAACTACAAGAGATTTGATGAGATCATTCAATTCAACCTCTGCTTTTAAGGCCTCTCCCTAAATTTTGCATGATAGACAATTGTTCACTATGGGTGGAAAATCATAATATATAAAAAGCCAGGGACCATCACGATCAAAACAATCACACAAATGAGCAAACGCAGGCTGTGTTGGGCCTGGTACTGGCACAAGAACAGACATATAGATCAATGGAATAGAATAGAGAACCCAGAAATCGACCTAAACCACTATTCTCAATTAATATTTGACAAAGGAGGCATAAACATATAATGGAGTCAAGATAGTCTCTTCGGTCCTAACCAGTTTGGCTCAGTGTATAGAGCATTGGCCTGTGAACTGAAAGGTCACAAGTTTGATTCTGGTCAAGGGCATGTACCTTAGTTGTGGGCACATCCCCAGTAAGAGATGTGCAGGAGGCAGCTGATCGATATTTCTCTCTCATTTATGTTTCTAACTCTCTATCCCTCTCCCTTCATTTCTGTAAAAAAAAAACCCCAATAAATATTAAAAAAACACACACACAGTCTCTTCAAAAAAGATGTTGGGAAAATTGGGCAGATACATGCAAAAAATGAAACTAGACCACCAACTTACACCATACAGAAAAATAAACTCAAAATGGATAAAGGACATAAACAGAGGATGGGAAACCATAATAATACTAGAGAAATTCACAGGCAGCAAAATTTCAGACATATGCCAAAGCAATTTCTTCACTGATACTGCTCCTAGGGCAATGGAAACTAAAGAGAAAATAAACAAATGGGACTACATCAAAATAATAATAATAATAAAAAAAACTTTTTCACAGCAAAAGAAACCATCAACAAAACAACAAGAAATCACACTGCATGGGAGAATACCCCATACTTCTACACTCTGGCTAAGGCAACTGCCTTCTCAGCAAGGCCTAACTTCTGCAGCATGGGGGAGAGGGAATCAAGAGTGTGCTACAATTGCTTTCTCCCAGGCTCATGCAGCATGCAGTGGAGTGTTCCACCCAAGAATGATGGCACCTGCAGTATGGAAGAATGACTTAGCACAAGGACCATGGCGGCTGTCTCCCCAGCTCCCTTTCCAGAGCTACAAACCCCAGCCTCTCCTCGTGTGACTATAGTCTACTCTTCCCTCCCTGCACTGGACCCCAGGGTGAGTGGCTGCAAATACAACGTTATGTGTTTGCCCTTATAGAGGGTTCCTTTGTCTGCAGCAAACTCCCTCTTCCTGGCAGACAGAAACCACACTACTCTTTACAGCTTGATGTTCAGTGTGTGCCTCTTCCCAGCTCTGATGCTCTTGGTGTGGAACATGGCTTGGGGTTTAAGTTCCATGCTTCCCAGAGGGAAACCTCTGCAGCTTAGTTTTCTCTCAAGATATTCAGCCTCTACCTGTGGGAGTAAAGCCAGTCATTCCTACCAGAATTTATGTGGCTTCCTCTGTAAATCCTTGGTCATAAGACTGCTACAGATAGTTTTCAGTTGATTATTTCCGATTATTTTTCTTTAATTTAGTAGTATTTCTAATTTGGTCCTGGGAGAGGTGAGTGTAGTTTCCATTTACTCTGCTGCCATTTTGAAAAATCTTAATTCTATTGATATCTATCATAAGTAGTTTATTGAATTAATTAATGTCAATCTTCCACTCACAGATCTTTGGTGGCTTCTGAGTAAAATGCTACCAAGTTGATTAACGAATAATGTCTAAATTTCTTAACCTGGTATGTGAAATCTCTATAATCTGTCTTCAAGACACCTTTCTAGCCTTATCTTTTCCCCATGCCTAGTGTTTAGAATGCTTTTTCCAACAGTATTTACCTATCTTTTGAAATTTGGCCCAATTCTATTTTCTCCATAACATTCTTTGCATATGATCTCATTCTAAAGTACTCCTTATTCCTGAAATTTTGTTGCATATATTTTAGGCATAAAATATTTTATTAGCCACCTTTTATCACTGTAATTTGCATTTGTGCTCAATTTTAACTCTTAGATAGCAGGACTTGAAGACACAGAACCTGAATTTAAAGTCAACATTACTTTCGAACTTAGTATGTGTCACCTACCCTATTAGGCCCGAGAGCCACTGATATGATAGACAGTTCCTACTGTCTTTTTCCCAGCCCAGAAGAGGCAGAGAAGTAAGCAATTTTATATCTTACATAAGTATTAGCCCTTTCATTCACTCTTAGAAATGCAACTTTGTATATATCATTAAACTTTAGCAGAGTGGGTCAGTAATCTAATATCTTTGATAATTAATTAAATGTTTCTATTAGACCAAAAACTGCTAGCCAGAAATGACTTATAACATATGAATTAAAACTAAACATAAGTGAAAATTCAATTAACTGGGCTTGGATAATTTAATTTATATTTTTAAGCTTGAATTGGACCCACAGATTCCACTTCAACAATCAATAAACCTTTGCAATGATTAATAAACATAGTAGAGTGATTGTTTCTTATGTGCCAATAGATAGCTGTAGATTTTGTTTTGACTTATTTAGTAGAATTTTCTTTGTAACCTAGGATGTGCTCATCTGTAACTATGATAAACAAATCAATATGTTATTGGATTGGTATTTGATGGGAGGAGATTGGGTCTTGAGAATAAACAAATATACACAAATGCAGAGACTTCATGAGAAAAAAATTACAAACAGACAATCACAGGCTAATAAAGTTTTAGAGTGAAATTAAAATCATTCTTTCATTAAGTTGCCTTTTCTTAGTATTTATAACAATGCTTATCAAAACCTTTCTTAGGCTTAAGAAAATTATCCCCAGAGACCATGCACTTAAGATACCTTTATCACTTAAGGTGATAGAAAAGTTTATTGTAATGTAATAATAAAACCCATGGAGTGTTTTGGAGGCCCTTGTTATTGAACACGACAATAGGTCATATCCTTGGGTGTTGCTCTAATTTTTAGGCTCCTGGCTCTCTGTATAGGATGGTTATCTCTATAACCATGCATTTGTTTTGCATTCCATGCTGTCAAAGCCTTTACTTTGTTCACTTGTTGGATATATCAGATATATTACTGTCATGTTTTAAGTCACAATTCATTGATTTATTTTCACTTTTGGCTCTTGATTAATATTAGAAGTGAAATTACTGAATGGGGTGGTCATATTAAAATTTTTACGTGGTGCCAAAGACTATACTATTTCTACTCTAATCTACTTTGGGTGGAAGAATGGAAGCAAGGCCCTTTAAATTTTAAGAGACTATAATTCTATAAATAAAAAGTAGAAGAGATAACACCCAAATGAATGAATGGTTTGAGAAGAGATTCCCCAAATTTTTGTGCTTGAAAATATAATGCAAATCATAAGAAATAAATGGAGCATTGTATATGATCAAATTTAAGAGATAGACTCTGGCCTCTCATATTATCAGTTTGCCGTGCAGTTCTCTGCTCCTCCTAGCCATCTCATTTTGTCATGCAGAATGGAGACACTACATTTTAAAAGTAAACTTATGTTGTCAAATGTGTGCCTTACTGAAGCAAAAAGATGGCCTTCTATGGGGAGTGAAAAGATTTAACCAGGCAGCTGCAGTAAAGACATTATTTTGAAATGCCTTATTGAATTTTCTGCTTTGACAGAAAAAAAGGGATGAGACATGTTTAGTGACTCCACATGTATTCATTCACTGAACTTTCTATAGAGCATCTATTAGGTGCCTGATCCCATGGAGCCTAGGCATAGAGGCCCAACGATATACAGAGGAGGGTTGCTATATTGAGGAGCTTTCAGTTTAGTGGAAAAAATGGACATGGCAGCTGAGTGGTGTAAGGATGTGTGTGAGCTCAGGCATTGGAGTAGGTGTGGATGGCAATTGCTTTTGCTGCTGAGCTGAGGAAAGGTTTCTCAGAGGACAAACCAGGTCACGAAAGAAGCACAGGTGCTCACTTTGCCAACAAGAAGGTGGGAGCATATAAATTAACTTAGTGTGGTGAAGGTCTGGGGGTAGAGGTGAGGGTGGAGGAGGTCAATGGGGAAAAGAGGACATCCATAATACTTTCAACAATAAATATAAATTTAAAAAAGAAGGTGAGAGCAGAAAGGACATTCTGACAAAGGCTAGCAGCATGTGCAAAGGAGGGAAGACCTGAAATAGCAAGGAGTTTGGGGCGGTGTGGAGTCAGAGGGAAGAGCACAGGGTGAGTATGAGAGATAGGAGAGCTGAGGTTAGAGAGCTAGATGGTATTTTTAGCAATGATACCAACCACAGTGTGAGGAGAGATTTTACACTGTGTGGATGACCTTGGGGCTGTTCTGAGTGTCCTCATTCAGATGTATGCACCTCATCAGACTCAATGATGATCTGCCACTCTATGCTTCTGTAAGTGCCGTTTGCTAATGTAAGTTAGCATGGTTCAAGAGACACAAAAATGCCCCCTGTGGAGGGAATGTGATGCCTGGGACTTTCTTCAATAAAGTTAGTCAGTGGAAAAAAAAAACCTATGAAACTCCTAATGCTGTTTTTCCCCTCTACCATTTCAATGGAAGTTATGCATTCACTTAATCCTAAATAACCAACATTGACAGTTTAATAAAATTGGAGTATGTGGGAAATGAAAGATACATTTAGTTTTTCTTCATTTCTTACCTAATAAAGACCAGAAAAAGTTATCCATTTGAATTTATAATATTAAATATCTTCCAGCATGAATGTGTTTGCTTTTATATTAATATGAAATATATGAAATTGGCAGAAAGAACTGAAAGTACAAGCAAGTCCCTTGTATGCCTCTTAATTCTATTAAGGTGATTCTGATGACAGTGCTATGAGGGAGTGATTCCAGGCTGGGTGTTTGGAGCTTGGGTTTCAAATAACACTAAACCAGAAACCCGAGAGGCCAGTTGCCTTGGTATACATGTCTGCATTTTCAGGAGTGGAGAGGATAGCCACAGAGTTCAAAATTGACTCAAAATGTGCAACTCCATCACTTGGAGTAATGTCCCACAAGGATCACTTTTATTTTTCTTAAATAATAATTTTAAAATCTCATAAGAAGGTCAGAATTTGAAACTAGCCATATTCTCCTACTTCCCAGCTATTTTCATTTGTAGATTTGGGTAATTCACTCACCTTCTGAAAATTTCATTTTGTTCAATTCTAAAATGGGAACATTATATTTGTCTTGAAGTTTAACTAAATGAAACATGTGAAATAACATATGTAAACTGCCTAACAAAATATGTGAAACAGGTCTTAGAAAAAGACAGCACGGAGAGTGGTGAGAGCACAAATTTTCAAATTATTCCTTAATTAATTAAAAACTGATTGAACTTGGCATTCAGTAAATGCTAGGTATTTGGATTGATAGTCGATTCACAACGAGGAATAAGGTTATGAGATCTCTCATATGGCTTGAAGCCAGTGATCAGAATATCAGCTCTGCCAATTATCAGCTATGATAATTGAAAAGGCATTTCTTCTCTCTACTTGTTAGTTTGTACATCTGTAAAATGGGTATAATATCTGACTGGCAGTGTTCTTATGAGGTTAAAGGAAATATTGTATGTATGATAAATACTAAGCTTATTGTAGGCACTCAGTCAAGGGTGGCAATAGATTGTCGTCATCGTCGTCGTTGTCATTATCATCATCATCATCATCATTGTCATCAAAATCTCATTATTGCCATAGGAATCTAAAGCATTTGTACAGAAAACTGTTTGGGGCTGAAACTACACTATTGTGGATTGAGGTTCTAATGGAGTTTCCAATGCCTTCTCTGTTATTTTAGTATGTTGAGTTTTTCTCTACCCTCCCAACCCCCGGGCCCTCAGCCAGTTTAGGCTGAGGTGATAAACATTAAACTTCAACATCCTAAGACCATACAACATAGCACCTGCAGAAGCTTAATACAGAATCTGCTTCAACTCTCTTAATTTACCAATGAGAAAACAAAGGGTAGTAAGTGCCAGTTAGGACTAGAATTTTGTTCTTTTGACTCCTGCTCCTCTACCTTCTTAATGCTGCCTTATAGAATGAAGGAATAATATGGCATACATACTGCAAACTGTACATAATACAAAGCAAATAGATCTGAATGTGAAATGGTAGCAAAAAAGAGGGACTGCCTTTAAAAGGATGCTTGTCATCAAGGTTATTATATATTATTACTCTGGTTTCATAGATCTTGCTTGGGGATGTTCAAATGTAGTTGGTTACAGTTTTCTGTGCAGTTGTTGGGTTTATGACATCAACATAATTCTGGCTTGTGATGAACTAATTTATATTTTATGATGCATATTTTACTTAGCACTGACTCAAATTCAAGTGTTCTCATTTATCCCCTGTGTGGTTGATTTGAGGTTTGTTACTTAACCTCTCTGAGTCTCAACTTCCTCAATTAAAATCAAGATAATCATTTTTATTTAGTAGGGTTTTTGTGAGGATTACATGAATTAATTTATGTAATGTGCTTAGAATATTGACTTGATATCTATTATACACTCAGTAAATATTAGCTAATTTTATTGCACCCATATTTAAACACATTACATATCTTCAAGGTTATCAATTGACAGTTGCTGAGATTTGATGCAACTATTGAGAAGTATAAAATATATTTTTAAATCATTTGCTATGGTGATGATGCTTTAATATTACCTTATCCTTGGATGACACTCTAACTTTCTAACATTTTAAATATTAATATTGATTGAGTGCCTAGTCTGTGCCAGGCACTATTTTATTCCTATAGGATCAGTGTAATTATCTCCATCTGAAAAAGGAGAAAGCATGTGTGTGGAGACATTAGTAGATGTGCTTCTTGTAATGCTTTTGTTAGTTGAGGTGCAACTACAGCCAAGATCTTTTAAATCTCTATCCAAACCTCTTCTAGCTTTATCCTGTTTTTGTTCCTAAAAGAATAGGTGCGATGATATGAGCAGAGGCACGCTGAGTATCAAAGATGCTTCCTTCAAGGGGTCTGATAAAAATGCCACCAAGAGGGACAGGAGAATCAGAAATTCAAAGTCCAGGAGGGAAGTAGAGTTCAGAGGAGTGGAGGAGAGACAAGTGTCAGGATCCCAGTAGAGGATGGTTATAAGGTGCAGCTGAGGACTTTCATGGATGGTCTGGCTGATCTGAGTGTGCTTCCAGTCTGAGTGGCAACTTTTGATCAGGGGCACCTTCAACACAGAGCTGAACTTCTGGCCTCAAACTGGTGCTTTCTTTTCCTTGAGATGTTCCTCTGCATTGCAACAAACCTTTCTCTTGAAAAGGTTTCTATTGTCTTGATCAAAATAATAGAATCTAGCATTATTATAAATCAATGCTGGGGGTATGATATATGGGTGTGGGGTAGGGGGGCAATCGTTAGATGTGTACACATATAATACCTTAATTAAAAAAGGGAAAATAGAATAGAAAATGAATAAAAATTAATCTATCAGTTAATGAAGTTTATCATTACAGGTTAGTCACAGTTACCTGTAGGAATTCCAGACAATTTGGATAGTAACAACACTTGTAAATAAAATTTAGTATGGGAGAAAAGGCAGCATAATGGAAATGGACTATCCTGTGCTATTCGATAAAGCCTTTCTGACTTCTAAGCATTCCCCCACAGCCATGAAGATGCATTTGTACTGATCTGGCCACATTTTCTCCTTAGCTCCCATTGTGGCCAACAGCACCATTTGCCAGATGGTTCAATGGGGTAGGGGGACAGCATGTGGGTGTGACATGTGACAGATTGAAGTTAACTGACCCATGTGGAAATTGGACTGATAGCTTTCACATAAAACTCATTTTAAAATGTAGAATTAAAAGTTATGGAAACAGATATAAACTGATTGATTTTGGAGTAAAAAAATAGCATTTGTTCTGATTTATAATCCTCATCAATATTTTTAGACAGATGTCTGGGGTTCCAGTTGAGATGAAGACTAAGTTTTAAAATGAAAAGCCCTTCATATGGACTCTGGGAGGACTTGGATACCTATCAATTTATGGTTAGTTGGAATATACTCTTGGCCCTGAGCAGGCAACTTTAAATGTCAAGAGGTTTGTGAGTAAAGAATTGAATATCCCCTAAGTCAGAGTCTCCAAATCTCAAGATGCTTGATATGATTGATCTTGATCTCCAGCACTCTGCTGAAGAAAATACCAGTTTTAAAGAGCTCCTTACATTTCTTGAAGTATGAAATTCCTCTCCAGGGTGAAAGGTTTCCCCCCCCCCCCCGCCACATTTCTGTGCTTCAAATCTATGGACGTGTAGCAATCAAAGTTAAGCATGTACTCACACAGAAATTTGAAGTTCCACATTTTGTTGCAGAGAAAAAGTCCTCTTGGCAGTTACCTCTGATACCTTCCAGGTCACACTTCTACTGTCAGGGCTAACAAAATCATCAATTCCATTTTCAGGTTCTCTGTTGTGTCAGCCTCTATCCCTTGCCCTTCTAGTCTCTTATGTCATCATCCTTCTCCTTTTCCTCCTTTCCTCTGTCCACCCACTGACTTGCAGGGGTATGGACCATAGTTGAAATTCACTTGTCCTTTCATTTCTGTAAAGGCTTTCCCCCCTTCCTTCTCTCTATTGTCTCTGAATCTAGCCTGATTTTTACAGTAAGATTCCCACCTGCTTTTGGTTGCCGAATGACCTTGGAATCTTTTGCTTAGGGAGCACAGCTCACTTGCCTTCTAGCTAGTAATTAGTGTCAGATGATGTAAAGTGCATAGATTACAAATAGAGCTGGGGAAGGTGAGATGTGCCTTTTGGTTAAAATGTTCATATAATAGAATAATTGGAAACATTGAATATTGTATGTAATATAAAGTATATATATATTTAATAGGATATGGGTGGAAAGGGTGCAACTCCTCCTCATTATTCCATTTGGAACTGAGTTTCTTCAGACTGCAGTATTCGTTTTGATAACCATGCAGAGACAGATGGCATTTTGTCTGCATTCCAGAACAGAGGAATAGTTTGCTGAGCTATAGCTAGTATAATGAGAAGCCGTGTAAGTTGAAGCTGAGGTAAAACCAGAGCATCTGTCAGTCCTTGTGTGCCAGATTGGAGATGCTGCAGACAAACTAATATTTCAACAGAAAATTGAAGTGAGTATAGATTTGTGATCAAAATGATAACAGTGCCATAGCAGATGTCCTAGAGTTCATGCTTGTTTTTTATTACTGCTCTGTGAGTGTCTTTGGAAGCGAGACCTACCAGCACAGCTTGTATGGAGCATGTTCATTATAAAATTTTATTTTACAGAAAACAATGAGATGGAAAATTTGTAGCTAAATTGGTACTTTCCTACTCTATCATGTTTTATTACTTATTATTTGGGGAAAGATTCTATTTTTGTTTGATTTACATTGCTGCTTTCTAGCTTAATGGAAGATCATCATGTTAATTTGAAATAGAAAAATGAGAGACCTGAGTTAATGTTTGTTTCATAATATTATGTTTTCAGAATGGACCATGGAAAGAAGCACCTTAAACTATTCATTACTCTTCATATCAAACATTCACTCTAATGTTTTTTGTTACCTGAGGGTAATTGTTATTGATTTTGAGAGGAAGGGAGAGAGAGAGAGAGGCATTAATGATGAGAGAGAATCATTGATTGGCTGACTCCTGCATGCTCCACACTGGGGGATCTAGCCTGTAACTGCAACCCAGGCATATGCCCTCACCAGGAATCAAAACATGACCTCCTGGTTCATAGGCCTACACTCAACCATTGAGTCATCCTGCCCGGGCAACTGAGTATAATTTTTAAAAACTTTTTTTTTTTTTAGGATCCCTAGGAAAGAATACTGGAGAAATATTATTTGCCCACTAGCATCTTTTGTCTATAGTTAGATTAATAGTCGATATTTCCTCAAAATAGCAATTATTTTAGGTCCAGGTGGTTTAAGGTTTTTACATATGGTGAATAATGTGTTTTCAAGTGTATATAATGCCTTTCTGGATGTAGTGCTTCATAAGACAATGTTAACACGACTCAGTGTAGGAAAGTCACTCACTCAGAACCCAGCTCCCATGGTGTGTGCAGTATATAAAAGATAATTATTCTGTGATTTGTGAATGGGAAATAACAACATAATCTGATTGACTTATAACGGATTCCTTATTGGGAGAGGGCAATTATTTTTAAAGGTTGCTGACTGTTAATAAAAGGCTACATGTGGTATTCAAAATGTTACAACATCACATTTACAGATGGGATGATAGTCCAATTACATACAAGAATACTAGTATTTCCTACCACAAGGGCTATCAAGACCATTCCTGTGCTATATCTTGTAAGTGAACTGTATTCAAGGACAAGTGTTCCTGTCTCCTTACCACTCAGTGGCTCTTTGGAAACGTGAGTTAATTGTCATTCATCGTTTTCTTTTCCTTTAAGGTCTTAACTTAGATTGTTCCATTTCCTAGCAGATTGTGGTATTGGAATCTTTGGGTCACAATGAAAGCAGTATGGGTTTGCCTGAATGGGTTGATATTCTGTTGTTTTTAGAGTGCTAAAGCACATTCCTGGCAAGTCTCAGTTTGAATTGGAAATGTTATGGTATAGTGAAACCCAAGAGTATTAAAATAGATATATGTGTAATTAAATAAATATGTCTAAGCTAAAAGGAGAAAAATAACCCATTCAATTTTACTCTCATCTACTTAAAGACAATCTTGCTTTTTCTGTTATCCTTATCATGCCTGCTTTCTCAAAATTCTTTTATTAAACACTTTTAAAAAAGAAGAATGAATTTTATATTTTTAAAACGTCGAATATTTTTTTCCATGCTTCTGCCACTAGCATCTCTTTTTATTTATTTATTTTTATTGTTTGAAGCATTACACATAGTAGTGCATATGTCTCCTCTCCCCCCCCCTTGACCTCTCCCCAGCCTCCCCTATCCCCTCACATATACCCTCCCCCCCCCGCCCCGTCTCTTGTATCCATTGGTTATGTTTATATGCATGCATACAAGTTCTTCAGTTGATTTCTTACAGCCCCTCACCCAACCTCCCTTGCCTTCCTGCTATAGTTTGACAGTCTGTTCAATGGTTCTTTATAACTATTTTCCATTTCTTTTCTTTGAAAAATCTTGCAACTGCAGACTAGAAATAAACATATAACAACAACAACAACAACAACAACAAAACATGTGTGAGTCCCAATTTCAATGTCCAACAGTTCTGAGGCTCAGTTTCAATGTTAAATAGTTCCTTATGTGTACATGTCAGCAATGATATCTGGATGATGGACAGATGGTGGCAATGCAGATCCGACCCTCTCTGGTTTGGTCCTGGGCAACCTGCAGCAACACACAGCTGCTGACTGCTAGTGTAGCCAGGCGTCGTCAGTGTCTTCCATCTCTGGGCTGTTTCTCCTCTTGTCTTTGTGGTTGGAGCAGACCTGACAACTCCTCTCTGTTGCAGGAATCCCCATGGTCTTGGAGTAGTTCTCTGAAAAATATACAAACATATCCTTGACCAAGAGTTAATAAAGGAATCTTTTCTATAAAATTGACTTGGGATCCTTTTTATTTTTGATTGAATCTATTATAAATAATTATCAGATAAATCTAATATTATATCCAAGATATTAGGCTCTGGGACTATTAAATGTTTATTTTTTTTCCTTTAATTTTAATTTTTTAAAATTTACTTTGTGTTTTATTTTTGTTTTGTTATTTTTGTTATTGTTAATTTCCTCATATTTTCCATTGAATTTTAGAGAGTGGAAACAGGGGAAACAGAGAGAGAGAAACATCAAAGTGAGAGTCACATTGATTGGTTGACTCTCGCTTGCACCCCAACCAAGGCTGGGGATTGAGCCCCAAACCGAAGTATATACCCTTGACTGGAATTGAATGGGACTTTTCAGTCCATGGCCCGACACTCCATCCACTGAGACAAATTGTCTAGGGCTATTTTTTAAATATATTATTATTATTTACAATGAATTCAGAAAACTTTCGTGTATTATAGTTTTAACAGTCATACTGTGGAGAATTTCCTTTGGCTCCCTTTGTATCTGATCAGATAACTTGCTTGCTTACAAACCTTCAGAGTCCCAGAGGAGAAACATCTTTGTTAGGCATTCAAAATCTTTCATTTCTGCCCCCTACCTTCTTAGTTGGTCCTAATTCCCAATGTGCCTCTCCACTCCTCTCCATATATCACACACTGAAATCCAATCCTATTATAGAAACCCAAGTCATACCAGGGCTTCCTTGTCCTCCCACGCCTTGGCACATGTTGTACTCTCTGAGTAAATTGTCCTCCTGTTCCCCATCCTTTTCCTCCTCCTTTTATTTTCTCTTATTAGACACAACACTAACATTGTAGCACTGAAATTCTTGAAATTGCCAGACAGGTACCCTACAAAAACCCATGTGAGATGTTTTATAAGCTCAAGATGCAAATATGTTTATATCTATCATTTAATTCTTCAAGCTCCAACCTACTGTTCAGCAGGAAATGCAGTATATCCCTCTTGATACCCCTCTGCCCACCTGCACCAAATATCTAGTATCTCTATGAGTGCCCACAGTTCAGAGAGAACAGGATCCTGTCCTCTACACCTAAATAAAGGGGAAACTGGAATCCAAGTGCACTCTCACTGAAACCATCCAAAGTGGCCTCACTGATTAATGGGGAAAATATGATTGTTCTGTGACCTACGAAAACATTACAAATTATTTTACTGTCAGTTACAAATGTATAGGGGAGTGAAATAACATTATAAAACTAATACTTAGTACACTATAATTTTAAACACTAGAAACATTGAAAATTAATGTTTTATTTCTTTATTAAAACATATCAATAATAGTTTGAACAGTGTAACTTAGATATGGAGTGACCATATTTTCTATGCATTGGTTATTTGTTATACTATTCCAAGTTTGGATCGGTTTCCAATATTTTATCCTTTCCATGTTCAATATTGTGATATATCTTCAAGAGTCCTTTTAAAGTATATTTTATTGATTTTTTACAGAGAGGAAGGTAGAGGCATAGAGAGCTAGAAACATCCATGAGAGAGAAACATCAATCAGCTGCCTCCTGCTGGGGATGTGCCCGCAACCAAGGTACATGCCCTTGACCAGAATCGAACCTGGGACCCTTTAGTCTGCAGGCCAACAATCTATCCACTGAGCCAAACCAGTTAGGGCAAGAGTCCTTTTAATGTGAATATTTTTTGCAATTGTTACTTTCTCTGGGACATGAAATATTGATTAGCTCACCTTCACTGGGTTCTTCTAATTGCACATCTAGGGTCTTTTGAATGTCAGCAGTGTCAACAGTCCCATAGTTAGCAGTTTCTTCTGTAACTCCATTTATATTTTATTTGATTTTTACTTCCAGTATTATCACATTTTGTTTCTTTGCTTCACTTTTATATTTATTGGCCAATTCCCTCTCTCAATTATTCATTTTTATAAAGTGTCATGTGGGACACAAGGAGGCAATGCAGTGACACACTTTGCTGAAGAGCTAAAGGTGAAGTTTGTATTTTATTCAATTACTCACAATTCATATACTGTGATAACTGAAATTTTATAACAAA
Organism: Pipistrellus hanaki; assembly: GCF_964339955.1. Classification (NCBI taxonomy): domain Eukaryota; kingdom Metazoa; phylum Chordata; class Mammalia; order Chiroptera; family Vespertilionidae; genus Pipistrellus; species Pipistrellus hanaki. The sequence continues at coordinate 14,715,513 of NC_140524.1, read as the reverse complement.
AAGTTGGTAGACTATCGTTCTTTAACTAAACTGTGGTAACTGAAATTTGTGCATGCAGAATCTGTAAAGTGGTGCTTCTCTTTCATTGACTGGCTTATATGACCTCACTCATTTATGGATAATAAAGAACATTATAAACTTATGAACCAAAAGATAGAAATAGAGACAGTAAAGCAACAAGCAGACTGTCAAATTACAACGGGGAGGGGAGGGAGATCTGGGGGAGATAAGAGGTCAACCGAAGGACTTGTATACATGCATATAAGTACAACCAATGGACACAAAACTCTGGGGAGGGAGGGTATATATGGGAGGGGGGACAATGGTAAAATATGTACACAGATAATAATTTAATTAAAAAAAATTTAAAAAAGAATCTGTAAAGTGAGGACTGCCTGCTGAATATACAATGAGTGGACAGATTATTATTATCTCTGAATGCATAATAATCTAGCCATATATATATTTTAGAGGCCCAGTGTGTGAAGTGTGTGAATTTGTGCATGGGTGGGGTCCTGCCTGCTGTTTGAACTCCTGGTAGAGGGGACAATTTGCACATTAGCCTTTTATTATATAGGTCTTTTTATAGGATATACATTGAGTGGCCCAACGGTCCTAAACAGTCCTCTAAAAACTTTATTTTTTTCTGGAATTAGTCATTGAAATAATTATTTAGGGCAAGGAAGTTATGTCTCATTGTTTCAGGAGGCCAACTTCTTCTTACAAGTGATTTTGGGGGAAAAATTGTGAATATATGACCTACATTATATGTTCCAGTTTCCATGTTATACATGATTGTTGCACCATGAATATAGCCTTTTCCTTTAGCTACTACTAACTTTCCACACTCCCTCTGGACTTCATGGTTTCCCTCCCCAGTTAGGGTCATTAGTTATACTTATAATCTTTTTAGGATAAATTCAGTTATCCCATAATTTTTGACATTACTCAAATATTTGTTGGGTTTCACATCTAACATTTCAAATCATTTTTTGTAAATATGTACTTTAAAATTAAATAATTTTCCTCAAAAAATAAAATATTCCAAAATTACATAGATATTGTTAATGGAACAAGTGTGCTTTATCAATGGGGCTAACCTAGGTAGGTGACCAAGCAGAAAGTTCATTCTAGGGAGGATATTTTAAAATATTAGTTTCAATTATATTGGATTTGTATTATTATTGTTTCTAGGAAACTAGAATGTTGAATTTACTGTGGAACCTTGAAATGTGTTTTCCCTCTTTTTGTTAGCAGCTTAGACATATATACCATTGTTACAATGCCATTTCTTCTCCATAAGTTTTCATTTAGTATGTGAAATGACTTTGAAATGCCAACTTTAAACATGACAGTTATAGGTCATTATTGATCTTCCATATAAAAGTAGGCCACCATTTTGTCATTCTTTAATGAGATGCCAATGGCTGTTAAGTGAAAAACTTGCTAGAAACAATAGTAGTCCTCTGGCATAATGACTTTCATGGCCATCTGTCAGGGTGGCACTTTGCCCATCCACAGGGGTGATATGCCAGTTTCAGCAGGGTACAGGTGCCAGCCAAACATAGGTTTAGAAATATAGCTAGCAAGAACTCAGCAAAGAGATCCTCCAAGTGGTTACTGATGCCAAATTAGACCCACATGCTTCATTACAAGGCATCACATCTGTTGATGCTTGTGGGCATTATATTGTCAATTAAGGCTTTCTTTTTCTGTTTATTTATTCTGACTCTGGACTGGGAATACAGAAAATCAAGGACAAAACTAGTCCTTGGTTAGAAAAACCATCAGGATTTCTCATATCTTTTCCTAATGTTTGTATTCTGCAGTCCCAAACTTTATTCTAAATTATGTGGAAACTTGAAGACACATGAGACTGGTTTATGAGGTTCTCTATTATTAAATAATAGTGTCCTGGTACACAAAATTTGTGCACATTAATAGGGGATTAATTAGAGGAAATATTTTAATATTGCTATTTGCCCTTTCTCTATACTAGAAGTGTCAGAGGTGAAAGAAAATTACTAAAATGTATATGAAAATCTTCCTCCTGTCAGAGTCTGGGGCACACCATGGAACCCAGAGTCAAGTCCCCTTCCACCCACATATGCCTCAAAATCACATGAGACCCAGACCCGGCCAGCTCCCTTCCCCATTGGGGTAGATTCAGACCTAGCTAGTCCCACCTTTGTCAAGCCCCACTTGGCGGGAGGTGCAGCCTCAGGTCCCCTGTCAAGCCCTACTGGGCAGGGGGCACTGCCTGAGGTCCCCTGGCCCAGGGTGAGGGGAGCAGCCTGAGGTCTTCCAGCCCAGCAATGGGGTAGGTGGGGCACATCTTAAGGTCCCCTGTCAAGCTCTGCCAGGCAGGGGGCATGGCCTGAGGTCCCCTATCAAGCCCAGCCAGGCAGGGAGCAAGGTCTCAGGTTCCCCAGCCCAGTGCCGGGGCAGGGAATGCAGCCTCAGGTCCCCTGGCCCAGCACCAGGGTGGGGATGTGGTCTGAGGTCCCCCGTCAAGCCCTGCCAGGTGGTGAACATGGCCTGAAGTCCCCCAGCCTGGTGCCAGGGTGGGGTGTGTGGCCTGAGGTCCCCCAGCTTGGCACCAGGGTGGGGGGGCATGGCCTGAGGTCCCCTGTCAAGCCCTGCCAGGAGGGGGGCACAGCCTGACATCCCCTGTGAAGCCCCATGGGGGAGATGGCGGAGCACAACCTCAGGTCCCTGCTGATTGCTCATTAAGGCTCTTACTGGAACTCAGCCTCTGCTGTGGGCACCACCATCTTTGTGGTGAAGTGACGGTCAATTGGCATTTTCCTCTTCATTATATAGGATAATATTTAGAAAACAATCAACCAACTTAATCTCTGATTATGAGAAACATTTCAACAATTAATCGGCTGAAAATAGAGATTGCTATTCATGGGTACTATGTGTTTTCTGTTATTTTTTTATTGAAGTACTAGAGGCCTGGTGCACAGATTCCTGCACATTGAAAGGAAATTAATTAAAAGGTGGCCAGAGGGGCTGGACTGGGCGAGACAGGCCAGACATGCCCTGGAGTCAACCTTGTTGTAGTTAAGCCTTGTTATAGTTAAGCCTTTATTGTTTTGGTATCACTGGGAAGAATTGACCTCCAGGCCAATTGGCTATAAGGATCAGCTGTGTCTACACTGGGAGAATTTCTGTGCTGGAGACACCCTTATGAGATAAGACTTGCAGAAGCCTCTGTGCTCAGCCTAGATGGTGTGGAGTCTCAGGGTGGAGCAGACAGCAATGGCTTCTCATCAGCCCTGTCCTAAGAGGACCCTGGGTCTCAGTGTCCCCTGGTAATCACTGAATCACTTCTGAGAGAAAGCTGCCCTCTAGTTTTGCCTGCTGCCAGACAGTCCAGTTTTCTCCCCATATGAGTCAGGATCCCCAGAATGTTGCCTGGAACTGGAGTTCAGAGCAGCCGGGAGCTTATTTTTTTCTCCTGATTGAGAAATCCAGCTGTGTACTCAGTTGCCAGTGGAGATGTACAGAACTGCCTTCTGCAGCTCCTCTTAGTCTCAGTGTGCTTTTCTTTTTCCGTCTAGTAGTAGAATTTCCACTCATCCAGCCTCTGTGGTTCTAGATGATGCCCGTTTTATCTTTTACTTGTAGTTTTGAAATTGTTGTGCGAGGCAGCAGTTTACATGTTTACCTATTCCGCAATCTTGGTTTCTCCCTGGTGTTTTACCATTTCTTAAAAGAATTCTTGCTACCTCAGACCCTTTGTAAATGCTACATTACCTTTATTCAGATTGTTCTTCCCCCACGCAATTTAGTTAATCCTTACTCATTCTAAAGATTTCAGTGCCAAGTTATTTCCTCATGAATGCCTTTTTCTAATATCCCCGATTAGCTCAAATTCTTCTATTGGAGGTCTTGCAAAATTATGTTTTGCATCATAGGTTTTTCTTTTTTTAAAATTATCTTTATCGTTGAAAGTATTACAGTTGCCCCCTTTATTTTTTCCCATTGACCCCCCCCCCACCCTGCATCCACCTCTCCCAGGTATTCATCACTCTTTGTGTCCATAATATAGTTAGGTTAATCTCTCCTCACCCACCCACTGCCACCTCCACCTTCCCTCTGAAATTCCTCAGTCTGTTCCATGCTTCTATGTCTCTAGATCTATTTTGTTCATCAGTTTATTTTGTTTACTAGATTCTATATATGAGTGAGATCATGTGATACTTATCTTTTTCTGGTTTATTTTGCTACTCCTCAGGTCCATCCATGCTGTTTCAAATGCTATGAGTTTCTTCTTCTTCTTCTTCCTCTTCTTCTTCTTCTTCTTCTTCTTCTTCTTCTTCTTCTTCTTCTTCTTCTTCTTCTTCTTCTTCTTCTTCTTCTTCTTACAGCAGTGTAGTATTCCATTGTATAGATATACCACAGCTTTTTTATCCACTCATCAACTTAGAGGCACTTGGGCCATTTATGGATCTTAGCTATTGTAAATTGTGTTGCTATGAACACAGGGGTGCATATATTCTTTCTGATTGGTGTTTGGTTTTTCAGGATATATTTGTAGAAATGGGATCATTGAGTCAAATAACAGTTCCATTTTTAATTTTTTAAGAAAACCCCATACTGTTTTTCATAGTAATTGCACCAGTCTCCATTCCCACTAGAAATGTACTAGGGTTCCCTTTACTTCACATCCTATCCAGAACTTGTTGTTTTTTGATTTGTTGATGATAGTCATCCTGACAGGTATGAGGTGATACCTTGTTGTCATGTTAATTTGCGATGATTAGTGACTTTGAGCACTTTTTCATATGTCTCTTGGTCTTCTGTATGTCACCATAATTATTATTACAGTTGCTATTTTATATTGAGTTGTGTGATTGTTGTATTTCTTAGCTCTAGATGTTATCTCCAAGAAGGCAAGTATTGTGTCCATTTTGCTTACTGATGCACCTTGGTACACGGGGCAGTGCCTACTAAATGAGACTTTCAATAATTATTTGTTAAATAGGTTAGAGCAAAATTTTCATGGAAATTTAGGCCAAAATATGATTCTTCTAAACAGTGCATGCTTGTTGTCCATGTAGTTATAGGAAAAATACAGTCAAGAGATTATGCCTATGGAAATCATAGTCCTGTATTTATTCATTTACTCTTTCCTCCATCTTCATCTGTGTTGTAAACAAAAATATGTTAAATACCCAATTATTGGGATTTCAATGATGAATAAATGAGAACAGATACGTTTTGAATATTAGGTATGTGTTGTTTTTTTTTTCTTATAAATATGACCAGCTATAATAGTAAAAAAAAAAAAAAAGTTAGTTATTTGGTACTAGTAGCCCTGGGCATGAATCTGTGTGCCAGTAGCTCACTGCCACCCTCCTGTAGCTCTCCACCTGCTGCCCTACCCTCCTGTAGCTCCCCCCCCTCACCCTCGCCCCCTCCATCCAGCCCCCCCCCCCACAAAGCTTGTTGCCTTGCCCTCTCCTGCTGATCTGTGATCCTCTCATTATGTGGTCGGTCATTATATAATGACAATTTGCATATTACATCTTTATTATATAGGATGCTAACAGCTAAAGTTTGATGTATAAATTGATCTTTTTCTCCTGCTGAGATGATTAGCCTCATACAGTCACCAAAATAACCTTCATTGGATTGCTGTTTTTATTTTTACTTTTTAATTGTTTTTACCAATTCCAAGGCTCTTTATCTCAATATTAACAGATAAAATTAAAGCTTTCATTGCCTGGTATCCACAAGTATCTCCAATTAACTTGTGACAGAGGTTTTTTGTTGTTGTTTGTTTTACCATTTTTATGCTACAGAACAAATTTTCAATGGCCGTGTTTCTTAAATAACCACACAACAATTTTTGAGAGAGGAGATAAGTAGGGCATCAAATCACAAGAATATAAAGTGCTATACTCCAAAAGATTGAAACTTACTCATATTATCTTTTTAGCATCAGCTTCTATTTGTAATTCATTCACCCACTCTCCCTTCCTCTTCCTCTCTCTCATACACAGCCTGAACCCGTTTGTATACAATTAATATGTTACTCTATGCTCAATATTTTATTTAAAAATAAGTGATATCTTCTTTGTTGTTAATCACTTGTCCTAATTAATTCATTCATTATACTATGAAACTCAGAAATTAAACCTCCATGCTGGAGAGCTTCATATGAATCCTTTCTTTTTTTTTTTAATCTATTCCAAATTAAATTAAGTTTAGGTCCTATTTAATGAGGTGCCACATGCTGGGTTTCTATGCAGAAATAATTTCTCATCCTCAGTGGTATGTATATACCAAATAAATTATCATTTTACCCCCGAATTTCCAACTACTACATCCTGTAGGAAAGACTATCATTATGAACTCCCTGGGATCTGGGCAGCTGGATTTCTTTGATTTGAATTTTTTTCTTTTCATCAAAGCCCTATCTTGTTTTTATATTTTGGGTGAGTGAGATTATGAAGAGATTTCCAGACAGTGTTAAATGTCATGCTATGATGAACATGGGAATAAGGCTGTGGATGCAAAAGAACTGAGTTAAGTTATGGAGTTCCTTGTGCTCTAATTCATTTGTATTCCTTCTGATATAACATGTTTAAAACTGAGCACAACCATATCATCTCCCCCCAAATCCTGTTGTATGTGTGTGCACATGTATTTTGGGGAGAAGTTACTAATGTTTTTATTTTATGATTGTAAATACATTGTAAATAATTGGATTTCCCTTTAAATGTTGCCCTTCTCTGAACATCCTGGATCCAGAATAAAAATGAACACATGAAAATGTTTGCAGTGTGGACTGTATTCTGTTAAAGACTAGACTCACAAGACTCTATTGTGGCAAAGTGTCATTTTTTTTGCACTACAGAAGCATTTATTACTGCTGATATAATAATAGTACTTTTTTCCCATATGCCTGCTTGGCTAGTCTAGAACTCAGTAGCCCTATAGTAAGGCTAGGAAATAGGGAGCCAGGGAGAAGGATACAGAAAAACAGAGCAAAAGGGTCAGAAAAGGAGGTAGAGGAGAGAAGAGGTTCCCATGGAAGGCAACAGGACACCAGTATTTCCAGCCCATGATACTCAATGGCAACATTCCTGGCCCACTCTAGACAACTTGGATCCTCAATTCTGCTTATTGGAACAAATGGTTAAGAACCTACCAGTAATGAGGTCAACATCTTGGGTAGTGTTATCATATGGTCCACTTGGCTTGGTATAGAGAAAAAATAGGTTCCACACACTCTTACTTAACTAATAACCAACTGATAAGAAAACCGACAATGTGTAAATGACAGAGTGCGGCCTGTTACTAACAATTGAAAATCAAATATAGCAGCAGGTTATATATGATTAAAGTCTATTCTTACAAAATAAATTGTAGAAGAACAGATGGATTTTACCTGGCTTAATATTTCACTATTTTAGGGTTCTGTTCTAGCAATGGCATTCTAGAGCAGTGGTTCCCAAACTCTTTCATGTCATGGGGAAAACAAAATGTAGATATATTTCTAGCCTCTTTGGGCAACAAGAGGAGGCTGTACACATTGGAAGAAACAGGCCCAGGGGCTATAGTGGTACCAGGTCTCACACAACCATCACGAGGACTGAAGCGATCCCTACAGGATCACTATAATCACTAGTTGGGTGTGCTTTATTCTATAATTCAACAAAATGGGGTTCTAACATGTTATTTTGAAAACAATTTCAAAGGAATTACTCTATAAAGTACATTTACGTAACCTCCTGGATGTGTGTGTGTGTATTTTTGATTACATTTTTATTTTCTCCTCAAAGCATTACCTTTCCAACCTTCTACTTCCAAGACTGACCATGAGACTTATTTCCACTAGACAAGAGAGGGAAGAAACTGCCCAAAACAAAGAGGATCTTGATCATTTTTAAGTCTAAAAATTGACTAATGTGAAACCATAGAAAGTTCATTGTTTTAAGTTCAACTATATTGAGAAAGAAAATTATTTCTTAAATCCCTTTAGCTCTCATTTAACGTATGACAAACTGGGCATAGCTGACTTGGTCATGGCTGTTTACTATATTCTTAAAATAGAACTCAGAATATGAGTAAAGAAGTAGAAACCCGATTCCATTGGTATATAAGAGGAGAGGGAGGGAGAGGAAGGAGTTCAGATCTCTTTCAAGATGCAGATTAGAGTTAAGGGTTATTTATAAGTTTTCAGGTTGGTGTGAAGGAGCCTGAAACATAAGGAAGCAGAGGTATAAGGTACTATTATCATAGCTTTTGGAGGCCTCAGAACTTGTGTGGAAGCTTTGCATAGAGACATGTCTAGCATTCTACAAGAATAATACTGCAGCAATTATACAGGAAAGCAGCTGGACATATGTGCCAAAGGCAGTATTCAAGTATTCCCATGGACTAAATAAGCTGGAAGATTCATATACTCTGTTGAGGAAGTAAGGAGGAGCTAAGAATTAACAAAAAATTGACTCTCTGAATGAAGACTCAAGACTAAAGAAAAATGATTAAGACTATGAACTCTGGTGCTGCCTATGAGCTGGTTGCCCCAAAAGATGAGATGGAACCTATTGTACCTTAAATGTCACCAGTGCAAGGAGCAGAACAGAGTGTTCTACTACAGACACCAGCTAAGATCTAGGAAATACCATGTGTATCCAAAGACCATTTCTTCTTTGCCACTGCTACGATAAATATGGCAGAAAGTGTGTAATGTGGTCTCTCATGATTTCCAGCTGCTTGTGTTCACAACCTTGTGTAATACCCTCTACTGAGCGTAGGCAGGACCTGTGACCTGTTTCTAATAATAGAATGTGATGTGGTGCCACTCCTATGAGTCTTTGCTGAAGATGGGGGATATTACCCTTGTGATGTTGCATTATGTAAGATTCCATTTTGCTGGCATTCGTCTAGAGTGTTATTCTCTGTTGATGACTTCAAAAAAGAAATCTTTCATCAATTTTACTGACACAGAGAAATAAATTATGCCAACAACTTGAGTGATCTTTGTAATGGATCCTTCTCCAATTGAGTCTCCAGATGAGAAACCAGTCTGGGCTAACCCCTGGTGATTTTCTGAGCAGGGGACCAAGTTAAGTTGTGCCCAGATACCTGACATCTGGGTACACTGAAATAATGAATATGTGTATTTTTTAAGCCAGTAAGGTTGTGGTAATTTATTACAAAGCATTGAAAACAAATACATACAAGGTAACATAACCTCTAGAACCTTTTACCTACATACCATTGTAAAGAAAGGGAGAAAAGGAGAGACTATGATCATGGGGAAGTTTCGATAAACTATAGAGAAATAAGGTACCTTTTTTTTTTTTTTTACATGTGCCATGTTTGCTTTAATGACTATTTCATAAGCTGGTGAATACTTTATGGAGACTATTTCTTATTCAATATGATCCAAGCATAGTTGCAGGTACACTCAACACTTTATTTTATTTCTTTCTTTTTTAAAATAAATTTTTATTGTTTAGATTATTACAGATGTTCCTCTTAGTATTGATGCCTTTTGTTTGTGTGGCTTGGACTGCTTAGTATAATGAATGCTCATTTGGGAAATTTGTATCTTCATTTGTAAGAAATCTTAAGATATGGAGGGGTATTAAAATGACCCCGTTGAGGAGATAAGAGATCAACCGAAGGACTTGGATACATGCATATAAGTACAACCAATGGACACAAAACTCTGGGGAGAGAGGGTATGTACGGGAGGGGGGGCATTGGTATATGTACAAAAATAATAATTTAATTAAAAAATATATTTTAAAAAAATGACCCAGTTGACTAATTACACTTGGATGGCCTTCAGGTTTGTTCATGGCAACGAATATGGGCAACAGTAGAGTTCAAATATCCTTCAGCAGTCACATGGCTTGTGTTGACAGTGTGAAATTAAGGCTAAGCCCTCTGACAGGGAAACTGAAACAGATCAGGTGCAGAGTTCAGGAGACTATTCACTTGGGCTTGTACTAGTATCTCTCCAAAGAGGAAGGCACTGATGGAGGTTAGTTAGATCTGGCAAAATGAAGGTTGGCACAGTGTTTAGTTTCCTGCCTAGCTCTGCCAGTGCCAATCATTCCAGAATAGCAACTCCCCTGATACCTTACTTAGTGTGTACAGAACCACGGAGTTTTCATCTATTTGATAACTGAGGAAAGATCCATATCCAGCCTCCTAAAGTGATGGTCCAGGACTGAAGTGATCCTGGGCTAATAAAATGTCTCTGGGTGAGCATCAGAAGGATGTATTGTTGTCCTTCCAGAAACGAACATGAAGATGAGGTAGAGCAGCTGGCAACTTCATGGTATTGGCAAGCTAAAGGTGCAACCTAGGGCCTTAAGCAAGGAGGAGGATAAATCAAACACCAGGAAGTTTTGTGTGTTTCTTCCCCATTCCAGGTTACTTTTATCAAAATTAAATAATCAACTGCTAATTCAATTTTTCTCATATATTCAAACACCAATAAGAAAGGATGGAGCACAACAGATGTGCCATGAGTTATTGAAATAATTCCTAAAAAAAATAGTGCCTTGAAAGAAAAAGAAAAACAACAACTAAAAACTGGTGGTTGTTGAGACAGTATGATTATATGAAAGAACACTTTAAAAAAAATAAAACTCCTAAAAATTAAAACTCCTATGGATTGATTATTTTCAAATAAAAAGGTTTAAGATAGACAGGATGAACATGGAAATAGAAAAAGGGGAAAGAATTGCTTATGTTCATGTGTATCTTTGTGTGTGTGTTTTCTTGAAACAGCTATGCTGGCTTGGATATTTCCCCATCTATATATTATACAATACTTCCTAGGGCTTATACAATCTGTGTTTTTGTTTTTGTTTTTTTCAGGAGGCATAGCAAATGGTTTGCATCACTTTGCATCTGGATACAGTACTGGTGGCACTGTGCAGGAGGCCTGCTTCCCACTGGCTTCTTTAGAGAAAAGCATAGTAACATTTCACCTTCATAGTGAGTTATCAAATATTTTTAACTGCAATCTTGTAATTACTATTATTGTTGTATTAAAAATTATTTAATGAAGGAGATCATGCCAGGAACAAGCATTATATAATGGCTATAGCAGCCCCTCCCACATACCTGGAAAAATTCCCTACTGTTGTAGAAAGTGAAAATGAGCACTGCTTGCCAGTTCTAAACAATATGCTTTACACTAGATTTGTTAAGACTTGTTGCTTTTGGTGGGAGCACATGTGCGCGCGCACACACACACACACACACACACACACACCTTGAAGACATGAATAAAAAGCTGATAGCAAGTGGCTTAAGACAAGTTGAACAGATGTTTCTAGCTTTAACTGCAGTATTTTATCCGAGATGGTAGGACAAAGGTTTCACATGTAGAAACTCTGTGGAGTCTGTCTTCAAGTGTATTTTATGTAGAGAAAGATTTCTTCAGTGTATTTCCCACTGATTTCTGGGTCCCTTGTTCTTTCAGAGCAAGGTTTTCAGAGGCTGGTGCCTAATTCTGGAGTAAAAGACATATCTGTAGAGAGAAAATAGGTGACAAAGTAGGGAAATTACCTGATTGTTAACCAGTAGTGGTGTTTATTGCACAGGAATTGGGTTCTGTTTGGGGCACATATTTGATCAATGTATTTTACAATCCTTATTTGGAAAACTCACTTGAACATTCACCTGCCCAGGTTGAGAAACACAATTCCTGCAGAGAAAACCATGAGTTGGTTTCTGTAAACAAACCCTCCAACTAGCAAGAACTCACCTGTAGTCAGTCACCAAAGAAAAGAGACTATTTTTTTTTTTTATTGAAAACTTACCATATTCGATAACTGAGCTCAGTCCTGTGCATACATTTATCTAGCACAGGGCTCTCAACTTCAACCTTATTGACACATGGGGTTGGGTAAATTTTTACTGTCCTGTGTTTTGTAGGGTATTTAGGTAGTATTCCTGACTTCCACTCACTAGATGCCAGTAGTACCCTCTATCCAGTCATAACAACCAAAATCATTTCCAGACATTGCTAAAGGTCCTCTGACATGGAGAATAACTTCCCCCCAACTGAAAACCATTTCTCTGGTGTGATCATACAATTCTACATGGAAGGTGTTATTATTTTTCCTATTATACAGATGTGGAAGCTGAAGCTCTGATAGGTAGTGGCTCACCTCATGTGTGGCAGAGTCCTCAGCTCTTTCCCCTCTGCTGGTGTCTCTAGGCCATTAAGTAATAGAACAGTAGAGTGTACCCCAGCATCAGCTTTGGACCATCTGGGACCTGGGTCATTTCACATGTTGAGCCCTGAGTTTTTGTCCAGTGGAGGAGAGAAAAGGGTAGCTTTTAAAGGGTGAGCACTAGAATTATGGCTGGAAGCCCGAGGTCTTTTGCTTCTATTTAGCAGTGGCACTATCATCATAGGAATGGGAGAGATTTCAGATTATGAGGATGAATTTCTGGTTAGAGGTAGGCCTCACTATTCTTCTGAATGTCTGGGAATCACCTAGAGCCAAATTGAAAGAAGAGGGGTGAAACATCAGGAGGGCTTGGTCCCAATCCTGTGTGACATTGGGCAAGGCCTTGTGTCTCTCTCAACCTCATTTGCCATATGTATAAGAACTTGGTTATATTTGGTTATATCAAAAAGCCATTTCAGTTCTAACCCTCTTATAAGAGGACTTAGCTAGTATTAGTTGTAATATGTGTCAGATGCCCTTGGGGCTTGGCATTACTGGCTTAATGACTATGAATTGTGTGAATAGCTTGAAGAAGTCTAATAGAGTCTCAGGGATACCTTTCTTCTGCAGACATAAGAGGGCCTAGGCACAGCCTGGTTCTAAGAAAAAATTATTTGTTACTGCTTGCTTTTCTAGGTACTGCAATCAACCTAGGGAAATGCCATTGATTTGGCATCATAAGAAGAGTATAAAGATTTGCTCACAGTGCTATGGATTTTATTAAGTTGCTGGAGAAAGAACAGCAAAGAATTCCTTATTATACTATATCGTCAAATCAGAATTTTATTGCTTTTGGCCAAAGGCCATTGCAAGACTTATGGAGCAAAGGGTAGATGAAATGTTACTTTTAAAAGAAATTAAAAACATCAAAACTGAACTAAGTTACAGTGAATCTCTGAATATAAGAGCTGGCAACATTTTAGCATATATATATAAAAGCCTAAGCAACCGGTTGACCAAACAACCAAATGACTGAAAGACTGTTCAACCAGTCACTATGATGTGCATTGGCCACCAGGGGGCAGACACTCAATGCAGGAGCTTCCCCTGGTGGTCAGTGGACTCCCACAGTGGGAACACTGCTTAGCTGACTGACAGGCACCAGATGCCAGGCTCATGGCTGGTGAGTGCAGCTGCAGCAGAACTAGCTTCTTCTGCTTCTGTGGCAGCACTATCAAAGTGGCAGCAGCAGTAGGCACGGTGGAGCTGGGATGAACAGGATCAAGGCTCTCCCTGGCTACCTGCTGCTTTGCACACTACTACATCCCTTGGGGGATGACAGACTGCTGGTTGGACTGTAGGCTGGCCTGTGGGGATTGGGCTGAAACTTGCAATCCAACATCTCCCGAGGGTTCCCGATTGCAAGAGGGTGCAGGCCAGGCTGAGGGACCCCACCGACACTGGGCCTCCATGCACTGGGCCTCTAGTTGTTTCATAAAAGAAACCATCACGCTTTGTTGCTTCAACTAGGGTCTAAGATAGTTTAAGCTTTGGAAATGAAATAATCCAATACAAATAGGCACTTGAGATATGCGCCTGCAAAATATAGTAAGTGGTTAAAGTTAGACCCCAAAGTTTTGTAATATTTCCAAAAACCGTTCACTTTGTGCACCACCATGAACTTCACCCATGTGTTGGTCCAGCCTAGGAGCTTCTGGCTGGTTCTTCCTTTAATCATGGAGATATATATGCTTTGGAAATAGTGATCTCTAAAGCAGTGGTCCTCCACCTTGGTGGCTTATTTGAACCACCAGGGGAACTTAAGAAAATTTTGTTGCCTGGGTGCTAACCTGGGATTCTTTCTTCTTCTTCTTTTTTTTTTTTTTAATGAGGTAACTCTGGTTTATAACATTATATGTCCTAGGTGTATCATAGTTTAATTTAATATATGCATGTATTTTGATGGTGTGCTCACCAACAAAAATCTATTTTTTATTCATTACCATATATTTGACCTTTTACCCATTTTTCCCCCTCCAGTTACCCTGCTTTCACATGGTGACCACCAATCTGTTGTCCTTATCTATGAGTTTGTTTTGGGGATTCTGACTTAATTGGCCTGACTTGTGACTTAGGCAGGCTTTTTGTTTGTTTTTATTCCTGCAGGTGATTCCAATGAACAAAGTTAAGAACTATTCTGTGAAGATTTGTCTCTGGAAGGTAAGTGTTCCTAAGAAATTCCTTTTCATTATTCTACAACCATCTGGAAAATTATATGTGGAATCATAATAGTTCTGGGCACATATATGTATTCAGTTAATGTGTGTTCAGTCTGAATCTGAGACAAGAATAATTATACTTCTAAAAGAGCCAACCAGCAAACAGAGTATTTGATCAAAGGCCTATTCACAAAGATTATCTTTCTCACCTCAACTCCAGCTCTACAAATCCAGCTGTCCATTGGACACCCACTTACAAGTCTTATGAAGAACTTAATTTCCACATGCTTGAGCCTGGTTTTGCGATTGTCTTCCTCCAAACTCATTTATTTTCCTCAGTTCTCTTTATTGGCAGTGAGAGATACCATCATCCAATCATCATCTAACTTATCTATTTATTCTCCACCCATTCAGCCAGAATCCATAAATTCTACATTAGCAATGTCTCTTTAAAAAAATGTGTCTTTAATCTGTGTCCTCCCTTTTAATTTCCTTTCTTCTCCATTGCATCATCAGAGCTTTAATGATGATGCAATGAAGTCCCAAGAAAGTGGTCGGCAAACAGAGTCAAATATCAATAGTACAATGATTGAAATTTCTTTTAAGAGCCGAAAACCAGAAATGCATGTGGCTCGTGAGCCGAGGTTTGCCAACCACTGTCCCAAGAGATCACAACTTGCGCTGTTCATTAGAATCATCTGGAAGAACTTTTAAATTATCCTGATGTCTGAGATCACTTCCAGATACTAGTTTCAAATGATATGGGAGGGGTTGGTATGTGGGCATTTTTTAAAGAACTACCTGCTTTCTAGGGCAGGTTGAGGATTTTTGAGTCCTGTAAACTTCTCTTAGCCTCCCAACCTCCATATATATTTATTTTAACTAGGCATGTTCTGGTAAATGACATACTAAAACATTAAAGGCCACAGTCACTAAAGCCATAGGAGGAGACTGAAATTCTCCTGCACCAAAAGGGACAAGTTAATTGATTTTCCTCTAAAACTCTTCCATAGTGTAATTAAGTGGCTCAAATTCTATCTGAACAAAGGAATGGGCCTGGGACCAGATTTCTCTCTGAGGTTTTCCCTACTGCTCTCTCTCCCCACATGCTATTTCCTTCTTCTCTGCCCAGCATTAATGCATCAAGATCCTCATCTTCTGGGATTTCCAAAGCACATTGTTCAACCTTTGTTTTACCAATGATCATAGTTTAGACTAATTGTTTCAGTTTTTGTTTCTTCACTTTTCTGAACCCCAACTCATTGTGATCTCGTTGAGGACAGGGCCCATGTTGTATATATTTTGTACCCAAGTGTCTGGATCACTGTTTAATACATTCTACAGATTTAATACGTGAATCTAATTAACAAGCTAGTGCCTATTTTGACCCTGTAAATCACAGATAATTGAATAGAATTGTTATAACACCAATTATTTATGTAATTGTTCTTCCTATTGTGAGGCTGAAGGCTCAATAATTTGATATCTATTTCTCAAGGTAAATGGCAGTTTCTTTAGGTATTCTATTATGGTCCCACCAATACATATTCTGATGTAAATGCAAAATGACTGAATTATTGCTTCCAAGGTATTGGGGAGGTGGCACTGGTGGTAAATATAAGTGTTTTTAAGAGACTATTTTATAATATTTCCAGATCTGTACTCAGTTTATTATACCAGCCCCATTCCTTTGTTCAGATAGAATTTGGGTCACTGAATTACACTATGGAAGAGTTTTAGAGGAAAATCTATTAAGTGGATCATTTTGATGCAGGAGAATTTCAGTCTGGCTTCTATGGCTTTAATGACTGTGCCTTTAATGTTTTAGTATGTCATTTCCCAGAACATGCTTAGTTAAAATAAATATTTAGCTATTTAAATACTCAGTACTCATCAATTAACTGATAAAATAGAGGTCATCATATTGCTAGTTTGTCCCTCCCCATCATCAATTTTTTTGCATAATTAATATTAAATGATTATTCTTTAATTGAATCATACTATTTGAATATATATATATATATATATATATATATATATTCTTAAGTGAATATTTAATGTATATTTACACCACACCTCATTTCACAGAGGACTTAGGATAACTTATAAGAGGACACAAAATGCTTAAAAATTAGGAAAAAATTCTGGGATTATAAACATTACAAATTGTTATAAATTATTGGAAAATACAAGGGTAGATGTTCTAGGGTCAATTGAGGAAGTAAAAATACTGGCCAAGACAGCTTTTGACAACTTGATATTGGATTGTTTCTTGGATCTTATAGAATGAAGGTATGCCATACTATTTTATAAAACATTAAGGAGGAAAAGATTTTATGACTGATTATTTTATATTTTATTGATTTATGTGTTAAAATATAAACATGGATCATTTGCAGTATCCATGTGGGATTATTCTAGATCCCATCCTCAAAGAACAAATTGCAATAGTCTCTACTGCTACCTTAGCAGTATAGACTGGGACCTAGAATTACCTTACTTGTTTAAATGACAGAAAATAAGAGGCAAATATAAATAGTATGCAAAAAGTAAATAAACCAAATAATAAAAGTAGGCCTAAGACATAAAGTTTAGTACTTGCACACTACAGCGATTTAGAAATTGTATAGCATTAGTTAAATACCCTATAATCTGATTTCAAAATTAACTATGTTATTAAGGTTAAGGTTGAATGAGGGAGGACTAAGATTTTCCCTTGCTTTACCTCTTGTTCAAAGAGCTGGAAATTTCTACCTTTATTTCATCAGGGTCAGAGTGAGGACCTGATGAAGCAGAACTAAGAGACACCTATTAATAATGGGGCAAGGCCATTGGGCCAGAGCTGATTTCTGGTTGACAGAGACAAAGGCTACAGCACAATCTACAAATGTGGCAGAGTAGTGTTTAATAGAACTTCACATTCTTTGTTGCACAAAGTAACAAAATTGTTTTATTTTATATAATGAAACCCTAATATGCAAATTGACCCAATGGTGGAATAATCAGCAGAATGACTGGTTGCTATGATGGGGCAGACGCTCAATGCAGGATGCTCTGCATTGAGAAAGAATGGCCTGCGGAGGTGACCAGGGGTCAGGGCTGGTCAGCAGGAGTGCCAGGCCACCAGCCAAGGCAGGCGCCAGTGAGGGGCCCCCCAATCGCCTTGCCCACCAGTTGCCCCACAGAAGGAGCAACTGGCAGAGGCAGAGGAAGCAGGGATGGCCAGTGGGCAGTGCCAGGCAGGTGTCAGTAGGGGCCCCCCTGGTCATACTTCCTGCCAGTCGCCCCACAGATGGCCCTGATAACTGGCCAGGCCTAGGGATCTTACCCTATATATTGGGAACAGTCTCTTAGATTTAAAAATTAAAACATGGCAAGACTACTCTAACACTGAAAAAACAGGATGATGCAGTGATGACATGCATGGATTCTGGCTTGCACATTTTGTGGTCAGCCCTAATTCTGACACTTATAACTAACTCTAAGATCCCTCCTGAGTAGCTGGCCCCTGGAATGTACCTTAGCATCTGCTCTAAAATGTTAGGTTTTGACTCTGCTAAGTACTTTATTCTTTAAAAGTTTTGACAACTGCGCCGAGGCCGGTTTGGCTCAATGGATAGAGCGTCAGCTTGGGGACTGAAAGGTCCCGGGTTCGATTCCGGTCAAGGGCATGTGCCTTGGTTGCGGGCATATCCCCAGTGATGGGTGTGCAAGAGGCAGCTGATCGATGACTCTCTCTCATCGATGTTTCTAACTCTTTATCTCTCTCCCTTCCTCTCTGTACAAAATCAATAAAATATATTTAAAAAAAAAAAAAAATAAAAGTTTTGACAACTGAGAATAGATATAGCTAAAGAGACCCCATTATCTTACTAGGGCTTTAATTATAAGATTACTCTCTTTCCCTTTAAATTTGAATAGTACATCATTTTTATGTAGTTTATTAAGTAATAAACATACCTTCTCACCCTTATTTGTGATTGCATTCATAAGCCACGAATAATTAGAAATACTGTTTGAAACAAAGACCTTTGGGCTTATCTCATGAAAAAAATAATTAAACCATAATTAAATTTCATAAGAATAATGAGCCTTCCTACCCCACCCCCAAAGACACCACACCACACACACACACACACACACACACACACACACACACACACACACTACTATGTTTAATATTTCTCAAAACCAGAAGAATTTGTATAGGTCATTTGTGCTGCCATGTGAAGTGTTATGGCCACCATGGGTAATTCTGTTTAATCTTGTTAGATTTGCCCTCATTTTGTGTTGGTCAAGTGGTCAAATCTCAGACCTTTCTCCAGAATCAGTGTAGAGAAAAGATACTTAGTTGAGGGTTGGAGTAACTGGGGTAAATCCTATAGCTGCCATCCATCCCTTAGCTGCTCCGTGATCTTGGGCAAATTGTTTATCCCCTCTAAGTCATAGTAATAATACTGTCCTTATAGAGCTGTGGCTATGATCTCTAAGATAACAACTGTAAAGTACTTAGTGTAGTGCTAAGCACATTTGGGGGTTCAAAAAAGGGCAGCTCTTATTGCTATGCTGACAATATGATGCATAACTTCTTGATTCAAGACATCTTATACATAAAAACAAGTAGTGGTGCACTACAGACTGATTCATTTGCCTCTCAGCTTAACCATTATGGCTTGTCTCATTTTCGGTTTTTATATGTGTATTTCTTGTATCACATGATCTCACGCATCTAGAGGAAATAATGAACAACATAAACTGATGAACAAAAACACACCCAGAGACAGGGAAGCATCGATCAGTCTGTCAAACCTCAGAGAGAAGGTAGGGAAGGGTGGGGGGAAGGGAGAGAGATCAACCAAAGGACTTCTATGCATGCATATAAGCCTAACCAGTGGTCTCGGTTAGGCTAATATGCATGGAAAATTTTCTGAAAAACAGCCTTGGTGGGGCTAGAGGTTAGATAGGGCAGGGTCTCAGGGAAGGAACAGTGTGGATCACACTGATAGAAACTTAGATATGGCTGCCAGTCATCACTATGAGGAGTCCCATCACAGGAACAATGATTCCCACAAGCACCCCTATCTGGGAGTAAACCACCAGTGAGTTTCTTCCCTGATGCCAGACAATCCAGTTCCTCCCTCTATGTCCCTGGTTCCCCCAGTGCTGCCTCCAAATGCTATAGCTCAGAGTGAGTGGGAGCATGTAATTTCATGCACTGGCCCTCTAAGAAGGTCTGCCTGAATCTTCAGGAGCCTCCGTGTCACTCAGCCACAATCCCCTTTGTTTTTTACAGCCAAAAATTACAGGTATTTCTCTTCCCAGCTCTGGAATCCTGGGTTAGGGGTATAGTTTGGGGCTGGGACCCATTGCTTCTCACGGGAGGCCTCTGTAGTGGAGATATCCCTCCTGATTAACAATACACCATGCATGGGTGTTGGATCAACCCATTCAGTGCCTCTGCTCCTCCTACAAGTCTTAGTATGCTTTCTTTACTTCTCTAGTTGTAGGACTTCCATTCAGAAAGATTTCAGGCAGTTTTGAATCATGGTTGTTCTGTATTTTAGTTGTAATTTTGATGTGGTTGTGAGAGGTGGCGAGTACTGGCTTTTATCTATGCAACCATCTTGGTTCTCAATTGAGAACCAAGACTCATAAATTATTAAGTATCTGGGTAATTCCTTGGTTAGTTTGGTGGGTTAGTTTCTCTCATTAGCATTGAAACTCCAGCTATCTTGTGCTTTGCCACATCTTTAGTACCTAGTCCATTGCCTGGCACACAGTAAGTTAACGATATCTTTTCGGAGATTGCATATTTAATGAGACTTTCTCCTTGCTCTAGGAAAAAAATAGATGTATAAAAAGATATATCACTGATATGGTATAAAGATAATTACAAATTAGAATTTTCATTGAAATTATTCATTTGGTTTCCTCCCATGGTAACTTTATCACAGATAAATATGGCTGATGCTTCTATTGCATGTGATATGAATTTGAGAGAAGAGGAGGGAAACATAAGGAATTTATTTTTCTCAAAGACAATCACACTTAGTTTTGTTCCCTGGAGCTCTTACTTTTCACTTAATTCAAAAAAACAAAACAAAAATAAAATAAAATAAAATAAATATGAATCGACTGCCCAGGAAGCAGCAGTTCAGAGCTACTGAGATACATTTCTCTGAATTACCAAATGTGATGTGTAGGTGGGAAATGAGTTTATTGAAATGAAAAAATACACAGTGCATGCTATGCTAAAAAGTGCCCATAGTGTAATTTAAATTTATGTATGCTACCATAGAAAATAAAATGTGGAGAAGGTTCACTATTTCCTTCTTTAGCTTGAGTCTCCCCTTAATACACTAATTACAGTGAGTATGCAATCCTTGTTTAGAGGGATCAATGATTTTAATGTGACTTATGTCCTATCTATGCAGTCTTTAGAAAACATTATGCTTGTGAATGAGGCAAGGCCAAGAACTTAAAATTCAGTAGTGTGCATGTTTCTTTGTTTCATTACTGCAACCTTGTCAGATAACATGGAAAAATTGCAATTTATATAATATGTTCAGTGCTCGTAGTGCTTTGGGTTATGAATGTGAGTTTTACTCAGCTCTCAAAAAGAAGAAAGTTGAGGTTATAAAACTACTGTGTTTTCTTAGGTGAGAGTTGAAGAGAGATTATGAGTGGATTCAAACTCAGGTAATATTTGCTTAGTACCTTCTCTGTATGTGGCACCATGCTAGGCATTTCATCTCATGCTAGTTCAATTGTCTTCTCAACAACTGTTTGAGGTTGCTATCATTGTTTTGGTTTTATAGATGAGGCAATGTGGACTCAGAGTGCCCTTTGGAAGGAGGGATACTGTCTTTGGTTGCCCTAAACAGCCTATTCCAATCACTCTCATTCCTCCTTTGCACTCTCTTCAACTGATCAAGAATATTCCATCCTTGAGTGCACTCTGTTCTTTTTCAATTCTCAGCTTCAGACCTATGATTTTCTCTGCCAAAAGGTCTTTTCTGTCTTCCAGAAGTCCTTCAAGTCTTGGTTTAAATTACCTTTTCAAAGACCTCTTCCATGACTCTTCAGATGGGGTTAGGTCTTCCTTCTATCTACTTCCAGAAAGCCCACACACTATAGTCCTTCCCAGTTCTTTGCAGACTCATAAATTATTAAGTATCTGGGTAGTTCCTTGGTTAGTTTGATGGGTTAGTTTCTCTCATTAGCATTGAAACTCCAGCTATCTTGTGCTTTGCCACATCTTCAGTACCTAGTCCATTGCCTGGCACACAGTAAGTTAGCAATAAGCAGTCATTGATGGTGGACTGAGAGATAACAGATGAATTGCCCATAATCACACAGTTGGCATCTGAAACAGGTAAGAGCAATCAGCAAATTCACAATTCATGTTTCCATTTGTATCCCAGCAAATAATCTGATATTTTAAGGATTAATTTTTGCCTTATCAGAAGTGTGAGTTTAAGTAATCTTGCCTGAGCTAGATTTCCTGCTAAGAAATGTAAGACATTAGAAATATAAATAAAGTTTACTTTTAAATAGTAATTCATAGCAGATTGTTGTGGTGGTCTAGTATATGACCTTTGGAGCCAGACTATGTACATTTGAATTCAGTGCTGTTATTTACTCTGTTTGATCTCAGGCAACTTAAGCTCACTATACCACAGTTTCTTTATCTGTAAAGTGGAGATAATCATAATAGTATCTACTTCATAAGAAAGTTGTGAGGATAAAATTATTTAATACAAGTAGAATGCTTGGAAACATATCTGGCACAAAGTAAGTGCTATATAGGTGCTATTTGTTGTTCATCAAATAGTGCCCTTCAGGAGATTTGACTTTGGGTAGTTAATATACAATGCAATATACAGATGATATATTATAGAATTGAAATCTTGAAACCTATATAATTTTAGTAACCAATGTCACCCCAGGAAAAATTAATTTAATGAATTTATGTTCACCCAGAAACTCAGAATGTGTCCTTATTTGGAAATTGTATTTTTGCAAATACAATTAGTTAAGGCTTTTCAGATTATATCATCCTAGATTTAGGGTGGATTCTACATCCAATGACTCTTGTTCTTTTAAAAAGGGGAAGGGGCACAGAGAAGTAGGCTATGTGAAGGGAGGCAGAGATTGGAGTTATACATCTACAAAGGAATGCTAAGGATTGCCAGCCATCACCAGATGCTAGGAGATAAGCCTAGAATATGTTCTTTTCAGTGAGGCTGAGAAGTAACCAGTATGTCATGTGAGACCTGAAATCAGCTGCTTCCCCTGGGGCTTTGTCAATTCTGCAGTGCCAAACCTTCAGGCCTCTCCAGCCAGCTGTTTTCTGCCTTATACTTAACCACAACCCTGCTGTATTTCATCCCCTACTTAGCCTCCTATGGCTACCTGACTTTCTTTCCAGTGTTTTTTGCTGGGTCCTTTTGAAGTCTTGTCCTGAGCTTGTTTTCTTTATGGAAATCACCTCTTCATGAAATGTTCTCCTCCACCTGTATCACTTGAAAGCTGACTCCAGTGCATACTGCCCATTCTCTAAGTTGCTCTTTCTTCAGCTCCCCATTGACACTTTCCTGTGGCCATCAGTTTAGGACTTAGAGTAACAAAAATGCATTTTCTCACAGTTTTGGAGGCCAGAAGTAGGAAATAAGTTTCATAGGGCTGAGGTCAAATTGTTGGTAAGTCTGTGCTACATTTGGAAGTTCTAAGGGAGAACCCATTCCTTGTCTCTTCCAGCTTCTGGTAGCTGCCAGTATTCCTTGACTTATGGACTCATCACTCCTATCTCTGTTTCTGTTAGCACATTGTCTTCTCCTTCTCTGTGTCTCTCTGACTCCCTTTGCCCCTCTTTTATAAAAACACTTGTGATGACATTGAAGTCCTGCCTAGATATTCCAGGATAATGTCCTCATATCAAAATATTTAACTTACTCACATTTGCAAAAATCCCCTTTTAGATATGACATCATTTACAAATTATAGGGATCATACTGTGCACATATTTTAGGAAGCCATTATCAGCCTCACATACCACTTCCAACCCACCCTTTGTGGAGGATACCATTACCTTAGTGCTAAACCACCTGCAGTCATCCGTGGTGTCTTGGTCATGTGTTCTCAGCTCTTCACCAAGAGTTTCCTTTCCATTCTAAAGCCTGACATATCCTGGGTGCTTTGAGTCTTCATACAGACAGTCCACCCAGCACCTGGTCTCACAGTTCCTTGACTCCATATGTCATAATGAGTTTTACATTCCAGAGGTTCCTAATTTTCATCATCAACAACATCCACCTTGCTATTAGAAACTCCAGTGTTTGCCAAAACCGGTTTGGCTCAGTGGATAGAGGGTTGGACTGTGGACTGAAAGGTCCCAGGTTTGATTCCAGTCAAGGGCATGTACATTGGTTGCGGGCACATTCCCAGTAGGGGGTGTGCAGGAGGCAGCTAGTCGATGTTTCTCTCACATCAATGTTTCTAGCTCTCTATCCCTCTCCCTTCCTCTCTGTGAAAAATCAATAAAAAAATATATATATAAAATAAAAAGAAACTCCAGTGTTTCATTCTCTGGCCACATTTACTGATTCAGCTTTTCTCATGTCCCTGCTTCTCTATTCTTGCTTTAAAAAACATTAACAACATTTAATTAAGTATTTTCAAAACATTACTTCATCATATAATCAGTTTCCAAAAGTATTGAGATATTTTAAATCCTCAAATTAAGAAAGCATTTTATACTTACACCATGTCTCACTTCATGACTAGTGTACCTGATGAACTAAATTTTTATTTTTAATTAATTTTAATTTAAAAACATAATTGATTCAGTAACTGAAAAACTTTTATATGTGTTTTGGACAACTTGGGTATGTGGACCCATTTTTGCTTTTTGATCTCATCTCAACCTCCTGTTCCAGTTAGCCCCTCTCTTGACTTCATTGCATTTCCTGTTCAAAAATTGTACAGAACTCCAATAATACTTTTTGCTAATTGGCATGTCTCCTTCCTTTTATTTTATTTTTTTGTGGTATGTTTCCTTTAAATCTCTGGATCATTCTAATCATCCAGCCGCTTTGCTCCCACACTCACTCAGGCCCACTGGGACATCATAGTTTTCAGCATTAGCTGGGGTCTTGCAGTCATTCCCTGGTTTCAGCATTCTTATCCTTTTTCTAAGCAGTGAGTTTAGATGACCTGTTTGCCATCAAAAGCCTCATACCCCTGGGGTATGCAAACGTGTCTGGGCATCTGAATTGTCAGGGGGGGAGTTCTTATAAATCAAAACCTTAGACCCCACTCCTAATCTATACTGTCTCTAGATGTTAGACATTTCTAGAGGCTTTTAATAATTTATAATGTACTTTGTATAAGGAGGTCAATGCATTTATATCTTTCCAGTAATCCTGTTATTGTTCTATTGGGGAAAGTAGTAAGTTTATCCCATTAATATACAAAACAAAGTATCTGGACTGTATGATATTTGAATCCTAGCAGAACTTGGGTAAGGATTCAAATACCTAGAATCTCAACCTGAATGTTTAACTTGTTCTCCTTATAGGAGGAGAAAAATGAACATTCCTTCCTTCATCCATTAATTGATTGAGAACCTTGCTTACTCAGGAACTGTAATACCTTCTGTAAACAAAGACAGAAAGATGGAGAAGTGGTTTTGCTTTCTATGCCTTAGTAATACTCTAATGAAGACTGCAGATAATTACAACACAGTGTGGTAAGTACAAGAACATAATAGAGACATCTCACTCAGAATGATTGACTAGACCATAAAGAGAATTTTTACCAATGATAACCATTGACTGAATTTCTATTATAAGGAGGATACCATGCTGGGTTCTGAGTATTCAAGTAATATATGACCTCAAGTTTCTTATTAAGATCAAGTTGGTGAGAAGATTTACATGTTTAGGAAATAATGAATATATCTAGTGTACAGGACTCTTGCAGGGTAATAAAAGGAAATAAAGGTAAAGAGGTAGTTTGGAAACACAATTTAGAAAGTCCTGTTACATTAAGAGTTCTTACACTTTATTCAATATATTAGTTAGTGGAGTCGGGGGGGGGGCACTGAAAGTTGTTAAGAAGGGATGAATGTGAATGCTTAGCTTCCATGCTTTAATACAAGATTTCAAAGAATCAAGGGGTTGTGCCTCCCTTGCTTATTACTGTCAGCCCATAGCCTAACACAGTACTTAGCACACAGTATGTAATTAATATATGTTTGTTGGCTAACTGCCTATATCTAAAATGCTATCTTAGAAGATGAGTCTGGCTGTTCTTGATAGCATATATTGAGTGACTAGAACCAGGAAAATCATTTTGGCTGACCTTGATTAAAGTAATGAAGTCCTGGACTTTAGTGGGATTATTAGAAATAGAATGAGGAAATGATTGCAAAGAAGAAATGGATAGTATTTTATGGCTGGATAGGTTAATGGCCAAGCAGAATAGGGGAAACAGTGAGTAACAAAAAAGGTTTTTGAGAGGGTAAAAGAAAAGCACTGTTGTCAACAATATAGAAGGAGCTAATTTTGGAAGAAAAATTATAAGTATGGGCTTTAAAATTGCAAAGACATAGCGTTGTACACTAGTCCAGAAGTTTTCAACTAACCTTTAATAAACTGGTCATGAAGATAATAGGTAACTTGCTTTGTCTGTTCTACTACCACAAAGTGGTTATGTCTAAGCCATCAGTTTAAGAGTGATCTGATGCCCAAGTCATAGCATTTTCCACATACATGGAAGTAAGTACAAAGGCCATTTTACATTCCAATATTAAAAGTTTTTAAATATGCTGCAAACTAATTAATTGATGAAAGTGCAAGTGACTCTCTTACCAACTTAATAATAATAATAATAATAATAATAATAATAATAATAAAATTACACAGGATATTGAAATACTATCTTTTGTAATTCAGTACTGTAATTTCTAAGTCCAGTTCCATTAACCAGCATAATAAGAAAACAAATGCTATGTATGTCCTTGTAGAGAACAAGCAGTTGAATAGTGTTTAAAAACTGGTATTACAAAGACAAAAGCAATTTGCTAAGGCAATAAGTCACAACTTTGATTATGCAAAAATCAAATGGAGTGTAGTGAATTTAGGTCAACTTTTCAAATAAGTCATCAGAAGGAAAATAAGAAAAGTGCCAAAAAACGAAATATGCATGAAACTACTATTGAAGTTTAATGAAAAAATGGGGCTCTTGTCAGCTATCTCAGTACTTAAAAATGTTAACACCACTACAAAAGTTGTAGTTTATTGCTTCAGTTTCCTGTGTACTGTCAAAATAATCAGCAAGGAATACATTAAAATCTTTGATTTCAATCAAATTAGGTCCCTAAGAGGATGATGAAAAAACACTTGTTCTTTAAGGGAATACAAGTCTATCAGGATCTTGTTACATTTTGCATGAGATCATTGGGAAAATTACTGATTTAACAGTTACACTGTAAGGTAACTCTGACTCCCTTTTGTACAAGAGCTGTTGTGTTTTAGGTGATTTAAAGGAATAATATGCAGAGTTAGGAATCATAGGAATCTGAATAACAATATTGAATTCAGAAAGACGGGTTAAATAACAGAGCCTTTGTGAATATCAGTATTTAGAATGTAAAGTACTATCAAAGTAAACTTTTGGAAGGTGAATTTATTTAGTTTTTCACCAGATATAATGGAGGATCTCCAAGCATTTAAATTACTCATTTGGAATTTCTTGGTCAAATGGAAGCTTTCTCCTTCAAGAACTTTCTCAGCACAGTATAGATAAGAATTGTCACTGTTATGCTGAAGCATCTACCTTTTGTGGTTTGTAAACCAGAGAGAGAAAAAAGCTTGACTCATTACAAAATAGAACACTCATATCATCTCATCAGAAAAGAGGTATATGATCAAGAGGTGAGAATAATAAACTGATTGATGAGGGATGAAATTGTTATTGAGCAAGTATAGCTTCAGCATCTTCAGTAAAAATATTCTTTTAAAAATATATTTTATTGATTTTTTTTATAGAGAGGAAGGGAGAGGGATAGAAAGTCAGAAACATCGATGAGAGAAAAACATTGATCAGCTGCCTCCTGCACACTCTCCACTGGGAATGTGCCTGCAACCAATGTACATGCCCTTGACCAGAATTGAACCCCCTTCAGTCCGCAGGCCAACACTCTATCCACTGAGCCAAACTGGTTTCAGCAGTAAAAATATTCTTATTGTGCCCTCTAATCAACTGAATATCACCTAACCATAGTATACATAGAAAAAAACAAAACTGTTTTTGCCCAAATAACTTTCCCTTATAGAATATTGGAGGCCTCTCCTAATTTGCAAATTGATATTTTCTCCAGCAGGTTTTATATGGTTTGATTCTTCTATTGGACTCAAAGTTACAGATTCATCAAATCATGAATTGTTAAATCTTAAAGATTAATGATTTAAAATGTTTAGCAGAAGAATTCTTTGTAAAATAGGATCATATGTGAAAGCCCATTATATATATATATATATATATATATATATATATATATATATATATATATAGTTAAAGCAGAGTTGCCTTGGGAAAAATGGGGAAGGAAACTGGATCCATTAGGTGTTCCTCCAATTGTGCAACAACTCCTCCAAGGCACTTTAGTGGAGCCCTAATATAGCAAGTGTGATTAGAAAACACATCAGTTTCATAGCTGATATGACTAAGGCTCAGACAAGTGAAATGACTTTGAGATAGTATTTGGCACCAGGGCTTCCATGTTGGACTAGAGTTAAGATGTTAATAGACCACCTGCTGGTTGATGAAAAAGTGTATTATTACTTCAGGCCTCTCAAGCTATCACTTCGTGTTAACTTTCAGGAATAATTAACACAAAGAGGAATATTGCACTAATTTCCATCCATTAAATAGATGCTTTAGGGGTAAAAGGCAAATGGCTTTTGTCTGGTGCTTTGTTGCTCTAAATTCTGTGGAGGAAAAGAAGGAAAAAGTCACATTCATTAGGAAGGCTTCATTCAAAAGCTGAAGTTGCTTAGGAAATTATAGAAACATTGAGTAGACTACATGAAGTATAAAAAGAAGATATAATAATAGAAAAGTAGTTATGTACCTAAGTCCTGAAATGAGGTATTATATCCATCCTGAGAGGTAATCACTCTTGTCATTACTAAACTCTGCAACCGCTCAGTCTAGTGTGATAGATGGCTTCAAGCTCAATCCCAACACAGGCAGTTCTTATTTCAGAACCCCAGGCTCTTATGGCTCAGCTGAGATTCAGGCAGAGGAGAGAAATAGCCACTCTGGCATTTTTTAACTGACCTTTCGGTATTGGTTATAGCCCTACTTAATTGAAATAAATGATTTTTTCATTAGTGCTTTATGGAGCCATTCAAAAATTATAATCTTTCCTGTCTGAGAATTAGTTTAATATGATCCACTATGATTACCTCTAATTGGATTTAATTTAGATTGAAATGTTTGAGATCCTATAATAGATAGGGCTCCATTGCAGTGTGTGTGTGTGTGTGTGTGTGTGTGTGTGTTTCAAATTTAGGAGATTGAGTTTTCTTGCTATTGATTAGTGTGAGTGTATGTTACTAAACACTGGGCTGGCAAAATACCCTGAATGTAATTTTACTCCAAAGATAGTTTGTCTATTTTGAAAGTTGTAGTTAGAGAACATACAGTGTACTAAAATTTTATCTTGGGAAGGAGCAAAACGGAGCTGTATGCTTTTCTTCTATTCTTTCCTTCACTTTAACCCCTGGAGATCCATTGCAACTTTCACAGTAAAAGGTGTTTTTGTATCTACACATCTCTAAAGCTTTTGAGGTTTGGTTGGCCATCTCTTGGGTGGTTGCTGAAAAACCCACTTTACGAGGTGAACTGGTAAATGGCATAATAATTTAATTGGGGGAATAGACTTGGAAAAAAACAGTCTGAGGCTATAAATAATGGATGAAATGCTCTTCATTGTGAAATGGGTGGCATTGTGTGACTGCCCACTGCTGGCACCTACAGCAGTGTTTTCTTGCTGCTTGCTTTTATGTCATGAATGGATTTTTGCTTTTGTCTTGCAGCTTTTTTCCTCTATTAGGGTTATAAAATGGCTTAATTTTTGCCATTATCAGGTGACTAAAACATTTTGGTGACTTTCCAAATACATGTTTTTGAAACCATTTTTACAGAGACACCATGTCTTCAAAACTCAGTATCTCACCAGGGGCCTGGCATTCCCAGCTTACTAATGGATTGGACTGGCCCCCTTTCTAAGGGGAGGCACCGGTTAAAAGCCTGTTCCCACCTCCATCATATTGGGTCTAAAAGCTGACTGGCCCAGAGGAGCCTTATTTTAGTGATTAGAACTTCAGATGGATTACCCCCAACTTGAGTGTTGTGGATGGATTTAATTATCACAATGTGCAGATTTAAAGCCTGGTACTGAAAACTACAGAAATGAGTATCAGATTTGCTTGCTGTAAAACTGGAAGCATCATGTACTAACAAAACATGCATATGAAATTAAGAAAGGGCAAGAGGAGCAAATCTGGCTTCAAACCAAGCCAGTATAATTCCCCCTTCCTTTGGTTTCTAACTAGTCTATCCCAGCATTCTGGGAGCTAGAATTCACTTCTTTTGGAATGTATTAAAATAGCTTTCAGAATATTGTAGGGGTGAAAAATAAACAAACAGGCATTAAGGGGACATCATTGGGACAGCAGATAAGGTGTCAATATTACAACTGAGAATTTGGTCTTAAAATGACAGAGGGTGGGGGCAATCAAGCCTGCAGGGGAGGGCAGTTAGGAGTGACAAGGCCAGCTGAGGAGGGAAGTTGAGGGTAAAAAGGCTGGCAAGGAAGCAGCTAGACATAAATCAGGCTGGCATGTGAGTGGTTATGGGGTGATCAGACTGGCAGCCAGAAGCAGTTAGGGTCAATCAGGAAGGCAGGCAGGCGAGCACTTGGGAGCCAGCAGTCCTAGATTGTGAGAGAGATGTCCGACTGCCCGTTTAGGCCCGATCCCACTGGACATCCCTCAAGGGGTCCCAGACTGGAGAGGGTGCAGGCTGGGCTGAGGGACAACCCCCCCCCCATGCACAAATTTAATGCACTGGGCCTCTAGTATCATTTAATAAATAGCTCCTGTAAGAAATCAATGAAGGAAATCCACTGAACATCTTAATAGTAGAGAGGAATTGATAGCACAAATAAGCAGCATCCTGGATGATCAGGATACTTATTCATATAAATCCAATCCAGGATGTGAACTGAAGATTCCCAACTCTTCTATGGTTGAGGTGTCATATTCTTCTATTCAATACCATTTCCTGCTAGTCCCATTCCACTGCCTAAAAGTAGCAAATGCCATATAATTGTTATATTTCAGATTAAATAAACAAATTATTTTTATGGTAGGAGAATAGAATTTTACAATGTTCCTTTAGATACTTGGAGGTTCTCTGAGGTTTCACAAAATCAATATTGGGAAACTGAAAACTCTTCCGTTAAATTTGGTTTAAAGGGTTGGTAACTTTCAAATTTGTAATAAGTATATTTAGAAATCATGAGGACAAACTTCCTTTTGGTTTTTATGAATTTCACCTTTTACCACAGCTCTTCCAACACTGTGACCATCTGTTTTGAGGTGGGGATTGGTAAGTCCCATAGGGAACTTCAGATTCTTATCTATCCTTTTCGGAATAGGAGACATCTTAGCCTTGGGGGAATTTTGTAGTCCAAATCTTTAAATAATAGTATCCATATTAGAAATCACATTTGGTGATTATGTACATCTG
Organism: Pipistrellus hanaki; assembly: GCF_964339955.1. Taxonomy (NCBI): domain Eukaryota; kingdom Metazoa; phylum Chordata; class Mammalia; order Chiroptera; family Vespertilionidae; genus Pipistrellus; species Pipistrellus hanaki. The sequence goes on along the minus strand of NC_140524.1, from coordinate 14,684,300 downwards.
AATGGACAAAATAAGGAACTATGTGGTATTGGTTGGTTGTTAGTACAGGAGGCCAGTAACCAACCATTTGATTTTGAAAAGGTTTACAGGAAAGTGAAAATAGCCATTGGAAGTTGTTATTTTATCATCATCATTATCATCATTATTGCAAAATAATGCACATAAAAAATTCTAATCAATAGGGTGAAATAAAATGTTAATAGTCTCACCCACCTTTGTCCCCCTCCAGATCCATTTCAAAGAGAAGCCACTTTTAACTACTTTAAATATTCTGGAAGATATCATCACAGTGCTAAGTAATATAGCACTCCTTATAGATTCATCAATTTTAGATAGTACACATTGGCTGTATTTTCTGTTGCTATGACAGATGAAGGAATTTAGCAAACTACATTGATTTCCTCATCTCTTCTTCCTTTAACTTCTTGATTTTGTTAATTGTATTATTTTAAAAAATTATCTAGTTATCTCATTTTAAAACTTTGAACAATCTGTATCCAGTTCTATTTCTTATTACATCAGATGCTGACACTATTTGTTCCCTATCTGTAAACAAATGAAGCTAGCATATACATACACACCTCCTCTTCTCCTCCCAACTGCTATCTGTTATGTCATTACTTTTATGTTGTCAAGGCTTATAACTTTTACAATTTATTCTGTAACTACTGAGTTGAATCATATGAAATTATTATCTTTTCATATAAAATAACTGAATATAAGCAATTTCCTATGTTTCAGTCTAATACATTGTTTCTATGCTTGTCTATAACTTGATTCTAAAAATTGAAAACCAATACACATTCATATCTTAGATATATGTATGCTTTTAATGACAGAGCAAGATAGTGTCATTGGATTTATGAATTTTAAAAAATATCATTAATGACTCCCAAATATAAATCCTCAGTCCTAACCTCTCCCCTGAAGTTCAGACTCAGATATGACTATCTACTTGATAAATGCCTGGTGCACGAATTTGTGCACAGGTGGGGTCCCTCAGGGTGGTCTGTGGGGATTGGGCTGAAACCCGCAGTCCAAAGCCACCTGCAGCTCCTGCCTGCCACTCCTGCTCATCCCGGCCTCACTGAGGCTGCCATGGGCTTATGCTCAATTTGTCCCAATCAGGAGAAGCTCACACTGCTCCAGCAGCAGCATTCATCAGCCACTCCTGAGGGGAGTGGCCTGCGGGATCAGGATGAAACCAGCTCTCTGACATCCCCCAAGGGGTCCCAGGTTGCGATTGCCGGAAGGCAAAGGCTAGATTGAGGGACTCCATTGTTGCACAATCGGGGCTGGGGAGGGAAGCACAGGAGGGCTCCAGAGAGTGTCCAGCCCTATCTCACCCAGTTCCAATGGGGGCCAAACAGGGCCAGCCAGGGAGGGATGCAGGAGGTTGGCCAGCTGGAGAGGCACTGTAGGAGGGCTCCAGGGCATGTCTGGCCCATCTCCCTCAGTCCAGATCAGCCGGACCCCAGCAGCAAGCTAATCTGCCGGATGCAGTGTCTACCCCCTGGTGGTCAGTGAATGTCATAGCAACTGGTTGACCCTGGTGGTTAGTGCACATCACAGTGAGGGGTTGAGGGGTGTTAGCATATCATTAGAATATTATGCTTTGATTAGTTGAATAGTCGACCAGTAATCAGGCACTTAGCATATTAAGCTTTTATTATATAGGATGTTTTTCATATACATACATACATTTTCACTTAAAGGAATCACTTTATGGCTTTTCTTTGACATATTCTAATTGCCAACATAACTGCTCTTGTGCTTTGGGGCCATTATTAAATAAAATAAGTTTGGTGTTGTTTTTTTTTTTTTAATAACTTAACCTATCCTAAACAACTATTAATTTCCAGCCTGAAAAACCATCTCTCCATCTCTTCCCAGTAAATGGCACCTCTATCCATCATGCTCAAATCCAAAACTTAGGAGTCATTTCAGGTTTCTACTTGCTTGCACCATATTCCACATTTATATAACACCTCCTATTTCCTCCTCTTCCAAAATATACCCAGAATTGATTGATCAATTCTCAACCCTAATAATAGTTCCATCCTCATTCAAGCCTCATCATATCTCATATCACACTCTAATAACAGTCTCCTAACTGGGAGCAGTCTCATATATCTCCCATTTACCACATATCTTGATTGCATCATTTTTGCATAGGCTTGATTTAACCTCATGTTATTTTGTATGGTAACATGCTGTGTAGGCTAATATCCTAAGGCAATTGGCTATAACATATAGCCTAGGTATGTAGTAGGTTATACTATCAAAGTTTGTGTAAATGTACTCTATGATGTTCATTCAATAAAGAAATTGCCTAATTCCACATTTCCCAGAACATATCCCCATTGTTAAGTGACACATCACTGAACATGGATGAGGGTGAGAGGACAGCTGGCTATGTTATTCACCCACAGTCCTCTAATATTACAATCCTGATTACTGTCCCACAGCCCATTTTTGCTTTTAGTACTTGATGAGCTTAGAGTCTTTCAAGGGTTATGCCAAAGAAAGTATCTGCCACCTTCCTTGAGCCTTCTTCCATATATTATGGATGTCATCAAGGAGTTTGGCCTTAAGTAACACATTATGATGCTTCCCAATACAGTAGGTCCTTGGGTTACATCAGAGATCTGTTCCTATAGTGCGACGAAACATGATTTTCATAGAAAGTCAGAACCCACCTACATAAGCACCTATGTCACTCACATGTAGCACATACACAGCAGTAATGAAGTGAAACAGTAAAAATTAATAAATAAAAGGAAGATAACAATTCCTGACCTTTACTTGTGGTAAAAAACAAACAAACAAAAAACATAAAGCACATATGTACATATGTTGAAATGACGGAACTTTTTTTTTTTAAATAAATAAATGGGAGGTGGCAACTTAACCACGAAACTATGTATGTAGAGCCCCACATAACCCAAGCAACTGCCTGTATATCTTTACTGTGATTTGATTGGATCCTTGCCAGACAGAGAAGTAAACATGTATGCTCAGGCAGTCATCTGAAACAAGAAGGCTTTGAGACTATTTTCCAATTTTAACTACTACAGTTCTTTTCTGACTTCAAATTTTATTTAATAAAAGGTTCACTGTATTACTGTATATACATGATATACTCTTTTTAACATACTGTCCTTAACTTTCAGATACAGAACTTATCACATGCTTACCTTTGCTTCTTTTAGCTGATTGATGGAAATGAAGGTTAAGGAGTGGGAGAAGACTAGTATTTGTGCCCTACAGGGATATACCATTTAATATCTTTAGCAGCCTTATTAGGTGGATAATATCCCCATTTTATAGATGATTAAGCACAGGCTTGGAGAATGTAGGAACTAGCTCAATGTCAAAGGCATTGTCAGTGGCAGACCTGGTATGTGGATTAAAATCTGTTTTACTTCAATTCTATGTACTTTCTATTACATTAAGCTCCATCCCCACATCTTTGACAGTGTCCTCTAACACAAGAAAAGAGCTTTGATCAGTTTAATTGTAATATTTCTATGCATTCAAAATAAAAAATAGAATTTCAGCATGGTTTACATGAGAAGCATTGTAGGTATAGGTTTTAAGTGATTATCTAAATTTCTTAGTATTTTATAACATTTTCTCTGTCTATAAAGTGCATTACTTTTCAAATGTTATGGAATTTTTTATCAGTGGGGAGGCTGATGCTGTGTGCCTATTTCTACCATAAGTTTAATTAATAACCAGTAAATTTCTGCTGAAGAAAGTGGTTACATTACTGTTTTTGGTTGTATATACTAGTGGTCTGAGTTTGCATTTTTGGCAGTTCTAATGTTTTCCAATCAGGCAGCTTTTATAGCATAGAAGAGTGGCTATCCTAAAAGAGCTTGGCTGTTCTTGTCCAGCTATAACAGCTAAATCCTACAGGTATAGCAATTCCCCCTCATCCAGTGGATGCCTGAACCAGCAAATGGTACCAAATTATCTATATAATAGAGTCCCAGTGCACAAAATTCGTGCCTGGGTAGGGTCCATAGTAGCTGCCAGCAGCCGGTCAGGGCCTTCCTTCTCCAGCTGCCACCTGCCAGCTGCCTACTGAATCCTTCCTTCATTCCGTAACACCCTCTGGTGGTCAGTGTATGTCATAGCAAGTGATCAAACTCGGTTTCCCAGTAGAACTCCTGAGGGGACACTTTGCATCTTAGGCTTTTATATATAAAGATACTATATAGTTCCCCCCCCCCCTCCTATACATACATACATACATTTTCACTTAAAGGAAGCACTTTATGGTCTCTCTTTGACATATTCAAATTGCCAACATCACTGCTCTTGCGCTTTGGGGCATTATTAAATAAAATAAGGGTTTTTTGTTTGTTGTTGTTATTTTATTTTTTAACACAAGTACCATGACTGCATGACAGTTGATCTGATAACTGAGATAGCTAAGTAAATAATGGATGGATAATGTTTACAGAGTGGATAAATTGTACAAAAGGATGATTTATGTCTCAGACACAACTGAAGGGTCAGTGTGAGATTTAACCACACTATCCAGAACAGCATAGCACTTAAAATTTAGAAATTGTTTATTTCTGGAACTTTCTATTTAATATTTTTGGACTGAGGTTGACCACAGGAAACTGAAACTGCAGAAATTAAAACCACTATATGGGAAGGGAACTACTGTACTTGCTCAGTTGTGGAGGTGTGGCTTCACCAAATAAGCAAAGATCTGAACAGATCAAGAGAAGTGTGTTGAAGGACCTCAAGAAAGCAGACTAACTGTAGAAGGGTAGATCCTGAAACCATTGCCACAGGTGGAAGGTAGTCACTCTTTCTCTTCATTTTTGTAGCCTCTTCTCCATTGATTGCTATCAAACAACCCTAGTTCTACGTGTAAGGATACACAAAACACAGTAATGCATGTTACTGTTACAAAAGAATCCACTCCTAGCTACTAAATCATATGTATTTGTGTTTGGGTGATGATGCTTCTGGCCCTCTGTGATTTTCTTTCCCACCCAAGCATTTCTCTTCTTCAATGAATTTGCCCATGTTATTGTATGATTTTTTTTTCCTTTTTTTTTCGCCTATGTGCTGGATAAACTTATAAGTATTATTCAGTTCAGGCTAGTTGCCAAACACTACTCATAGAGTCAAGGCCAAGGCTAGGGTGAGGCGGGTGAGGCACTCACCCTAGGCACAAAATTGAGGAGTTTCAAAAAATAAAAATCCAAACAAACCATCAATAATTAATAATTTTAAGTCCAGTAATGGAGAAAAGTAAAAATGAATACAAAAAAAAATTATGTTGAACAAAACAATAAAATCTCTCTATATAAAAAGTCAGCGACCTGAACGACCTGAATGACCAGTAGCTATGATGCCCACTACAGCCAGCGAACCACCCAATTGGGGGGTGGGGCCGGCAAGCCAACCTTCTGTGGTCCCTCCCCATGGCTGACCCCACCCCCAATCATCCCCCACCACCCTGATTGACCCACGGCCCCTCCTCCATCCATCTCAGCCCCTGATCACCCCTCCCCACATACCAATTGGAGATGGGTCTTGCCGGACAACTTCTCATGGCCCCTCTCCTAGCTGCTGATCCCCAATTGGCTCCCCTACCCCAATCAGGGGCTGAGCCCACCAGTCAATTGCCCATGGTTCCTCCCCCCCAACCTCCCACTGTCTCCTCCTCCTGACAGGCACAGTCCCAATCTGCCCCAATTGGGGCTGCACTGGTCGGACCCCACCCATGCATGAATTTGTGAACTGGGCCTCTAGTATTAAATACAGACAGACTCCCAATAAGGCTAGGTTTGGGGGAGGTGAGAGACGTAAGTCATATAAATGCAGAATCAGATCCTGTCAAAATGTTTTCTTGTAATTTGAAACAAGGGTAAGAAATATTCTTAGGATCATTGTTTTGCTTTTAATAACTTTAAACAAGAAATAAGTATAAAAGTCCTTTCAAAAGATCATAAGTATGATATAAATATAAAATATGACAATATAACTATTATTGTTTCTCCCTAATAATGACTGCCTAGTTGGATTGACATTTTAAACAAATCTGTTCAAGTCTTTGAAATATTATAAATTTATACTAATTTGATTATTTTCTCTCTAATTAATACAGAAAACAATGAGGTATCATACATATGCCATAATTGTCACTCTAAGCAGAAAAAATGTGATCTGCTATTTGGGAGCATTTGATTCAACTTTCCACCCCTTCTTTATTTTCTTAATTACCATTTACTTAAATCACAAAATGGAAGGGACCACAGTGTGCAGCTCCCAATCACAGTTAGTGAGATGCTTTTGAGAAAGGATAAAATGACAATTGCTTTTTATAAGTAACTAGAGGCCTGGTGCACAAAATTCATGCATGGAGGGGGGGTGTCCCTCAGCCCAGCCTGCACCCTCTCCAACCTGGGACATCTCTCTCACAATCCAGGACTGCTGGCTCCCAACTGCTCGCCTGCATGCCTTCCTGATTGTCCTTAAACTGCATGCCTTCTTCCTGCCAGCCTAATCACCCCTAACCACTCTGCTGCCAGCCTGATTGATACCTAACTGCTCCCCTGCCAGCCTGTTTGCCCCTAACTACCCTCCCGTTCAGGCCTGCCTGGTCACCCCTAACTGCCCTCCCCTGCAGGGTTGATCACCCCCAACTGCCCTCCCTTGAAGGCCTGGTGCCTCCCAACTGCCCTCCCCTGCTGGCTATCTTGTGGTGGCCATCTTGTGTCCACATTGGGGCAGGATCTTTGACCACATGGGGGCAGCCATCTTGTGTGTTGGAGTGATGGTCAATCTGCATATTACTCTTTTATTAGATAAGGTACAGGCCTGGTGCATGTGTGGGGGATAGCTGGTTTAACCTGAAGGGTGTACCGGATCAGGGTGGGGGTTCCCTTGGGGTGTGGGGTGGCCTGAGCCAGGGGCGAGGGGCCTGTGGTGGTTTGCAGGCTGCACCTCCCCCCCAGCGACCCAAGTAGAGGCGCTGGTATCTGGAATTTATTTACCTTCTACAATTGAAACTTTGTAGCCTAGAGCTGAGTCCAGCCTTTTGCTCGCTTTGTAGCTGCTGCCATTTCTGTTTGGATTTGTTTACCTTCTATAATTAAAAACTTTGTAGCCTTGAGTGGAGGCTTAGGCCAGCAAGGGCAGGTAGAAAGCTTGGCTTCTTTCATTGCCTGGGAAACCTAAGCCTGCCTCCTGCTCTCTGTGGCTGCAGCCATGTTGGTTGGGGTTAATTTGCATACTCACTATGATTGACTGGCAGGCGTGTTTTGTGAGCATAGTGGACTGATGGTTAATTTGCATATTACTTTTTTATTAGGTAGAATTAGAGGAAATTCTAGATTACCACACACTCTGTGACTTGGCATCTTGGCAGACCTAAAAGATTTAGTGCTGAAAGATGGTAAAAATTATGTCTTGTGATGTATATAATGAAAGTTCCTTCCAAAGTTGCATTAATGAGCCTATTTCCTAAAACTTCATTAAGTCAACCATAGATGTTCAATTCCAGCCTGTATTTCAGTTATTAGAAAATGGTGTCAAAGTAGCAAATATTTAGAATTTACAAGTTAAGAACTAGGGTTCAATTCTAGCATTTGAACTACCCTGAAGTTATCTTCTAATTTAATTAAAGGTATGTGTAGCTTTTAACAAACTATCTATTTCCTGTCTTAGAGTGCATAACAAGTAGTCTAGTAAGAGAAAATAGATATAAAGAAATTATGATGATATAAATACAGTGTAGTATACAGGTGTTACTGGCTCCTAGAGATATTGAATTCCTGTGAATGAACATATCATAGTAGGAATTTTTGGCAAGTCTAGAAAATTACAGATTAGAAAATAATAATATAAAAAGGAACCAAAGCACATGTAAGGAAATTGCAATCAATATTAAATGGGGAAATGTGTTCAATGGAGTGTGTATTAATATCTAAAAATATAAAGAACTCATAAAACTCAACATCAAATAAACCCAAACAACCAACTGAAAAGTGGACAGAGGACCTGAGTAGACACTACAACAATGAAGGCATAGATATGGCCAATACACATATGAAAAGATGTTCAATATCACTAATTTGCATCAGAGAAATGCAAATTAAAACCACAATGAAATATTACTTTATACCTATCAAAATGGCTATCATCAACAAATCAACAAATGACAAATGATGGTGAGAATGTGGAGAAAAGGGAACCCTAGTACACTGCTGGTGATAATGCAGACTGGTGCAACCTCTGTGGAAAATAGTATGGAGTTTCCTAAAAAAATTAAAAATAGAACTGCCTTATGACCCGTCTATTCCATTTCTTGGTATACATCTGAAGAAATCCAAAACATTAATTTAAAAGAATATATGCATCCCTATATTAACTGCAACATTATTTTTAATAGCCACGATATGGAAGCAAATCAAGTGTCCATCAACAGACAAGTGGATAAAACATTGAAGTACATATGTACAATGGAATATTAGTCAGCCTTAAAAAATAATGTAATATTACTATTTGTGACCACATGGATGGATCTGAGTATTATGCTAAGTGAAATAGATCAAAGAAAAACAAATAATATAGGATTTCATTTATATGTAGAATTTATTTAATACAATAAAGAAACAAACAACATTGAAAGAGACTTATAGATACAGAGAACAGTCTGATGGTTGCCAGAGGGAGGGATGTTAAGGTGCTTGGTAAAAAACATGAAGTGATTAAGAAGTGCAAATTAGTAGTTACAAAATAGTCCTGTGGAGGTAAAGTACAGCATAGGGAATATAGTCAATAATATTGTAATGACTTTGTACAATGCCAGATGGGTTCTTGAAATATGGGGGGGGGGAGGACATTGTATAAACTATATGATTGTCTAGCCACTATCCTGTATACCCAAAACTAATATAAAAACATTGACTGCAATTGAAAAGTAATTATAATATAAACTGTAATTGAAAAGTAATTTTTAAAGTGTTCTCATTTGGCCATGTAAAGGTAACATACTTATTTATAGGTTATAAAAATTAGATCATAGATATCTTGGGAGAGGAGGCATTAATCTATCTACCACAGGTACTTACATGAGTTGGATACTTTGTGGGACAGTGCCTGTAAAAGTGTGAGGTGGGGGAGGGTGGCAGAAGTGAGGCAGTGCTTGTCCTTTTATTGAGTCTTATAGGTGATAAGGGTGTTGGCAATGAGTTACCTTTGGGTGGAGATTTGTAAGATCTGTTGTCTTTCCAAAATAGACTAGGCTCTGATTAAGTTTGGTAGTCATTGCCCTGGGATATTTAAACCAGAACTTTCTCCGAAACCAGTTTGGCTCAGTGGCTAGAACGTTGGTCTGTGGACTGAAAGGTCCCAGGTTTGATTCCGGTCAAGGGCATGTGCATTGGTTGTCGGCACATCCCCGGGGGGTGGGGTGTAGGAGGCAGCTGGTCTCTCTCATTTATGTTTCTAGCTCTCTATCTCTCTCCCTTCTCCTCTGTAAAAAAATCAATAAAATATATTAAAAAAACAAACAAACAAACAAACAAACAAACAAAAACAGAACTTGCTTAGAAATGTTCCATCTCAAAAGGGTGCTAACCAAATGTATAATTACAGCATCTGGATAGATTACTAGTGATGTACTCAGGGGAACATTTTCTTGGATTTGTCAAGGCAGGAACCATTGTGGTATCTGGTAGAAGAGTAAGATTGACATTTATGAGTAGATCAGGGCTGTTGATTTCAATATGACATCCTTGGGACTTAGAGTTCCACTGGGAAGCCAATCGCTTGCTATGATATGCACTGACCACCAGAGGGCAGTGTGGAATGAAGGGAGGCCCGGGCTGGCAGCTGGCAGCCAGGGAAGAGGGACGACCCTGATCAACAGCTGGCAGCGGAGGAAGGGAGGCCCAGGCCAACAGCCAGAAGGAAGGCCCTGATCAGCCCTAATCAATGGTCAGACCTAGGGACACTGCTCATGTACAAATTTTGTGCACCGAGCCTCTAGTATAACTATAAAATTGAATGAAGAAGGCAGCCATGCAATGAAATGAAAAAAGCTTTAAGATCTTCCAAAACCGGTTTGGCTCAGTGGATAGAGCGTCGGCCTGCGGACTCAAGGGTCCCAGGTTTGATTCCGGTCAAGGGCATGTACTTTGGTTGCGGGCACATCCCCAGTAGGAGGTGTGCAAGAGGCAGCTTATCGATATTCTCTCTCAGTGATGTTTTTAACTCTCTATCCCTCTCTCTTTCTCTCTGTAAAAAATCAATTAAAAAATATATATTTTTAAAAATCTATTAATAAGTTTTAAAAATTAATGTGTAGAGTAGCACATATGGTATTTAACTTATGGCATATCATATAGATATAAAACAATCCTATATAATAAAAAGTAATATGCAAATTGACCCTCATGCCCTCACATAAGATGGCCGCCCCCATGTGATCAAAGATGGCTGCCACAAGATGGCCAGCAGGGGAGGGTAGTTGTGGGAGATCAGGCCAGTAGGGGAGGACAGTTGGGGTTGACCAGGCCTGTAGGGGAGGGCAGTTGGAGGCAACCATGCCTGCAGGGGAGGGCAGCTGGGGGGAACCAGGCCAGCAAGGGAGGGCTGTTGGGGGTGACCAAGCCAGCATGGGTGGGCATTTGGGGGTTACTGGGCCAGCAGGGGAGGAGATTTTGGGCTTACCAGGCCAGCAGGGGAGGGCAGTTGGGTTTGGGCCTAAACCACAGTCAGATATACCCTGAGGGGTCCTAGATTGGAGAGGATGCAGGCTGGGCTGAGGGATGAATTTTGTGCACTGGCTTCTAAGAATATATATATTTTTTCTGCATCCAAACTCTGAAATGATTTATAAGAAACTCATGAAAACGGTTACTTGTGGATGAGTAGAGAAAAATATTAAGTAGAAAGGTACAGTGATAATAACAAGATTCATCACAGTATTATTTGAAATTTTAAACCATGTAGATGTATTTTTTACTTTAAAATGAAAATAGAAATAGCTTTCCATTGCACTTAAAATAGAGCCAATATTTTCTGCCGGGGCCTAAAATCAGATGTTGCATGGCCAAGCCTCTGACCACCTCTCTATTTTCCCCTCCTACCATTCCTATTACTCTCTCACTACTTCCAAGGCCAAATGATCAATTAATAAAACACACCCTATGTTTTTCATTCTCAGTGCCTTTGAACTGCTTTTTTCCTCTGCCTTGACTGCTATTCCTCCTGGTCTTCATAGGGATATCTCTCTTTTTTTAAAATATATTTTATTGATTTTGTACAGAGAGGAAGGGAGAGAGATACAGAGTTAGAAACATCGATGAGAGAGAGTCATCGATAAGCTGCCTCCTGCACACCCCCTACTGGGGATATGCCCACAACCAACATACATGCCCTTGGCTGGAATCGAACCTGGGACCCTTCAGTCCCCAAGCCGATGCTCTATCCATTGAGCCAAACCGGTTTCAGCCATATGGATATCTCTTTTTTATCCCCAAATCTCTGTCTCAAATCTTATCTCAGAGATATTCCATGGCTGCTTCATCTTGGTATGTTAATACTGTACTACCTTTTATTCTCAATCATGGCACTATGGTTTCTTCCTAGCACTCCTCACCAATATTTGTTTGTTTATATAAATTATTTGTTCTGTTGTTCATCCACTAGAGACTAAATTTCATGAGGATGGGGATTATTATATAAATTTCACTGATGTACAACCAGCCTTTACCCAGTGACTGGTGCAATAAGTGATCAATAAATGTTTGTTGATCATATGCATGATTATAAATGTTTATGTCATGAGAATTTATCCACATTATTACAAAATTTTCAGAAGTATCTGAGTAATAATTGCATATAATATTCCATCCAGTTAACAATCATTTTCATATTACTTAACACTTAGGTGGTTAATAAAACAATGTATAAAAGTAAGTTTAACCTCAACATTGTTAGTATTGAATATTGTCATATTTAAAATATTTTGATATATGTCATAGCTTGAAAATGGTATCTTTTAAGTTTTTAAATTATACTTCCTTCATTACTGGTGAAGTTTTACTTGTTCTTCATATTAGCCAGTTGGATTTCTTTTTATGGATTGTTTTCAGCGTATTTTTAATTATACCTTTCATCTTCCCAAGTGCTATTGTCTTAAATTAGCCTGATATGATTTAATAACCTCTATTGGCCTCAGGAACTTCTATATTGCTGCACTCTAAATGTATTCTTTCTCTTGAAGTCAGAGTGTTTACAGCATTGCTTGCTTCAAACTCTTGGGCTTTCCATTCCCTAGAAAATAAAGAGTAAGGTCTGCCATATTATGAACTATAAGTACAGCTTCAATGGCTCTAGATAGAAGTCTCACCACTATCCAACATAGCACACACACACACACACACACACACACACACACACACACACACGCACCATGTCTCTGTGTGTACTTAAGTTGGTCTCTTTCTTATATAGCATCTCCTGCCAGCTGGGGATCATCTACTCAACTTTCAAAATTAGGTCAAGGGTCACTTCTGCTATGAACTTTATTCTCCTCATCTTGGTAAAATTGACTACTAACTTCCTTGTGTTCCACTTCTATCTCATTCTATCATAGCAATGATAACACTTAGTTGTGTTGCTGTTTTAATCTTTGCCCCCTGTAGATTTCAAGCACGTCAAGAGGCAGATTAGTTCTTATATACTTTACATTTCTTAGTGCCTAGCACATTTATTGAAATATAGTCTTATTCAATGAATATTTTGTTCAGTATTTTGTCCACATTTTTGAGTGTTAGTATTTTCTTTATAGATTTATGTGAGTGATTTATGTTAAAAATAGGGATCCTTTGTTTTATTTGTTTTGATATTATGAATATTTTAATCTGCTTTAAATTGCCTTTTAAGTTTGATTATGAAATGATTAAATGGTTTAGATGTTTTAGAGGAATTTTTAATATGTATAAAATAAAATTTATTAATATTTTAAATTAGCTCCTTAATAATTTCTAAAATTTATAAATTCTTATTCCTGTTAGAGATATAATAAATAATTTATTTCTGTTTTTGTCTAGTATTGACTGGTTCTGACCAACCTGTTTGGAGTTACAAAGCAATCCATATTGTGGTTACCTCAGCTGGGTAGTGCATGAGAAGAACTAAGCTGGATATAAATTCCAGCTTTTATCAGTACCATGCCCAGGGGCAGTTCAGAAAAAGTCCCAGGTCATTCTGATATCCTCCCTCCTCCACCTGCTGGTTGCCTGGAGGTACTCAATTTGCATGATGTTGGTTCTCTGTGAGTCACCAGGTAGGGGCCAGTAGTGTTCACCAGATTGATACAGGTTCAGACTCAGTATCAGTGCTGTGTCTGAAGTCACTCAGCAAATGTACCAAATCTAGCTGCTACCTGCTGAGCGCCCACAGAACACTGTGGTAGGATTGGACCTCAGAAGTAATCAAAATGAGTCTAACAGAATTTATCAGGGTCAAGAAAATTGAGATTTGGCCATGAGAAGGGAGAGATCTATACTTGTTTGTCATGTAGGGAAAAGGGCTCCTGTCCAAGAGTTACACAACTCTGTATGTCCAAGATTCTGCAAGGAGTAGGAACTCAACAGTGTGGGACCATGAGGAGTGGGTAGGGTGATACTGGTGGATCTCCCACATGAGGGAGGTGTTGCTCAGACTTGGAAGAAGGTAGTAAGAGTTCTCATTGCCCCAGAGCCACACAAAAGTCTATCTTGGATTCTGCCTAGACCTCATAGGGTGGGCTAGATGATGTCTTATGAGAGGGAGGCACCAGTCAGGTTCACGAGAAAGTGAGCAAATAGCTCCATACTACTCAGTAACTGACATCCACTGATTATGCCCAGATCTCTGCATCCTGACCCAGGAAGTTGACTCCTCAACAGTGTGTGAGTTCTGCAGTATCTGGCAACAGAGAGTTCAAAGGGTGGGGCTACTGTACTCCCCTGGGATGATGCCTTAAGAAAGGAGGTATTCCATCCAAGAAATATGGCATTTGTGGTTCAAGAGAGGGCCTTCACACAAGGATTCTGGCTGTCCCATCAGCTCACTCCCCAGAGCCACAAACCCCATTCTGTCCACCCAGGACTCCAGTCGGCTCTACTCTCTCTCCAGTAGAGCCCAGAATGAGTGTCTGTGAGTGAGATTTTATGTATTGGGCCTTTAGGAGGGAGCCTATGTCTCTAGGAGACTCCCATCTCTTTCTGGCAGACAGAATCCCCACTGATTTTCACAGCCAAATGTTAAGTGGGTGTATCTTCTGGGTATTGTGCTACGGGCTGGGGAACCTGGTGTGGGGTTGAAACCCAATGCTTCTCAATGGGAACATTGCAGCTATGATATCCCTCTAGGATCTCAGCCCCTTCCCATGGGAATGGGACCAGCCCTTTTTCCATCTCTGCCCTTCATACCTGTCTTAAAATGGCTTCTTCTATAAATCCTTCATCATAAGACTTCTCTTCAATTACTCTTCAGATGGTTATTCGGATTGATTGTTCTATATTTTAGTTATAATTCCAGTATGATTCTGGGAGTAGGTGAGTGCAACCTCAGCCTAGTCTGCTTCTATCTTGGATACCTTCAGGTTCATTTCTGAGGTATCACTTCCACATTGTTAAAAATGATAGTTGTACTTTTCTGAAAGTTAAGTAATTTATTTGGTTATTTTCCTAACTATTTATCCAACAAATGTATATTTCAACCCTACCATGGTCCAGGCTCTGTTCTAGGCATTCAGCATAGCACAATAAAGACAGAGGTGTCTGTCCTCAAGGCATTTATACACTGTTGGTGGGAGAAGGCAAGAGACAAATAAGCAGCAGGACTGGATAGAGTGTCAGAAGATAAGTTAAAATGATGATAAGTAAATCCAAGGAGGAGGATAGAGAAGTCTGGGGTGAGAGATGCTACTTTCCTAGATGGATAAGGAAAGCTTGACAGATAAAATAGTATTTAAGCAGAGACATCAGGGAAACAAGAATGCACACCTATCTAGTGTCTATTTGGGGAAAGATGATTCCAGGAAGAGGGAATGAGAAGTACAAAAGCCCTGGTGTAGGTATATGTTGAGAACAGCCTGGAGGAGATGAGTGCAACATCATGAGATGAATGAGATAGAGAGAAGATAATAGCAGGAGGTGAGGTATCTGTTTGGGGAGGACCTTAGAGAGCCTTGTAAGGACTTGTGGTTTTACTTTCATCATATGGGAACTTTGGCAGGATTTTGGGCAGAAAGGTTTTATTAAATCACTCTAGCCTCTGTACTAAGAATAATAGGAGGGGAGGACACAGGATCAGGTATGAATGGAACAGAGATACCTATTGGAAACAGCCAGGTTGGAAATTTTTGGTTTATAATATTGTTTGATACTAGAGGCCCAGTGCACAAATTCATGCATGGGTGGGGTCCCAATTGGGAAGAGGCTCCTGTTGCAGCAGCATTGCTCGACAGCCATGAGCCCTGTGTCTGGTGCCCTCCCAAGGGGAGTAGCCTGCAAGATCAGGCCAAAACCAGCGTTCTGACAGCCCCTAAGGGATCCCGGATTTTGAGAGGGCACAGACCAGGCCCAGGGACCCCAGGGACCCCACCAGTGTACAATCAGGCCAGAGAGGGACCATGGGAGGGCCCCAAGGCATGTCCAGCCTGTCTCACTCAGTCCCCATTGGCCGGACCCTAGCAGCAAGCTAACCTAACAGTCTAAGCATCTGCCCCCCTGGTGGTCAGTGCACATCATAGCGAGTGGTTGAGTGGCCTTAGCATATCATTAGCATGTTACATTTTGATTGGTTGAACAGTTGACCAGTCACCGGACGATTGGACACTTAGCATATTAGGCTTTTATTACATAGGATTAATTAAGCATTTAATAACTAACAGGGTATGGGGTTGAATTCTCTCCAAAGAATTGGCAATAAGAATATTAACAACAGCTACCATAACTGAGGACCTACTCTATTTCAGGCAGTTGGATAATGGCTTCACATGGTGTGATCCTTATTACTACTTTAGCAAGTAGCCCATCGCCATTTTCAGAGAAGGAAACTGAAGTTCAGAGAGGTCAAGATACTTGCTCAAGCTCATACAACAAATAAAAGGCAGTATCAGGGATCATGCATAGGTTCCTAATTCCACAGTACTACCCTACCTCCCATAACCACAAGGAATATAATTAAAGAAAGATTAAAACCCATCTCAACTCTGTAATTTATCTTTATTATCTATCTTTGTTAATACTTTTTAAAAATGTGTACCATTCTAGGAATTTATGGACAGATTTTAAGTTAGACTGCTAAAAAATAAAATTATTAGTACAGATCCTGGGTTGGGAAATTGGGAAATTATCACATGCCTCCCCTCTCAGAAAAGAAAAAAGATTCTGTTCTTAGTTGATTGGTCAATTTTTCTAGACTTTTCAAGACAAAATCACTTGTATACTTCTTTTCCTTGAATATAAGTAATTTCATCAGCTACTTATATGAAAAGTAACAGGCCAATCCCACCTATAGACATTGTTGATTAATTTATTCTGGAAGTCATCTCACGTGTTTGACTGTGTAGGGTGTCTCACCTCTCTAAAATGACATTAAATTAAAAAAGCAAAGCAAGGCTTATATTGCTTTTCAAACCTGATGTTAGAATAGATCCACATTGTATTCTATTCTTAAGGAATTTGCTGCAACTTTTAAAGGCTTCTACAGTGTACCCACTACATCTTGGAAATTAAACTTAGAAGAAGAAAAAGTTGCTATTGTTGCTTTCAAGATCACATCAAGTTGGAAAATCGGAGGTAATTTAAACATGGAAAATATCTTTTACTTCTAAGTAGAACAAATCTACTGACATATCCATTTAACTCAATATGATTCCACTTGTTCCCTAATCTGCTGAGCATGTGTGCACATTGGAGCACATGTACACATGTGTGCTCCTGTGCATGTGTGTGTGTACACACACACACACCACACACACACACACACACACACACACACACACACACAGAGGAAAGGCTGCAAGCTGTCTTTATAGATTCTATTGCTTCAGAAGCCACTTCCTGGCCTGTGCTTTCATCTGAAATCTCAGTATGACATCTCAGCCTTGAAGGCAGTTATTTTCTGTTGGTTCTGGTCAAGAGATAGGCAATATTGTGTCTCTGAAACCTCATTATGTTGATAGGATAGTCATGCTACCCTCCACTCCACCCCAATCTGCTCCCCACCCAGCAACCATAAAAGAAAAATTACACTTTGGAGTGTAGACTGAATTATTTTTTTTTAAGACTGAAAATACATACTAGTTATTGCCAGGTAATAAGCATCTTGCATATTTGTTTGTATTTTCTGATGAGTAATCAAAGATACATGGTCAGCTGTTACCCAACTTAAAGGAACTATGGCATTCCTCTAAGTAAAAACTGTAAAGCCTCTATCAATACAATGGCAAGCAAACCTTAAGGCTTTGACATTTAACTGCCTTGTGACCACAAGCAAGTAATTTCAGCTCTCTGAGCCACAGTGTCTTCATTGGTAAATTAGGGAAATGGCACTTCCTTCATTTCCATTTGTGTTGACCCCATTTGCTCCAGTGCAAGTCCTGTTGTTTGGTGGTGAGTCAGTTTCCCATCCTAACTTACTTGGTTGCAGTGTCCAGATAATGGGAAGGGAGAAATGGCAGGTGAGAACAAAAAGCTTATTCGCCACATTCTTACCAACGCTACAGGAATCCTGAGGAACACACCAAGTCCTTTGGCTAGAACACAGGCCTTCTTTTATAACCTTGCAAAAACAACATGAGGCTAGCCTTTAGGGGAGGGTGTGATTTCTCAGGAGGTCTGAGAGCAGTGCCCAAGAGGCAAAGGAGGAAGCTTGCCACATAGCCTGAGTAGGATAGATAAGGATATTCTGTACTTCTGGGCAGTGCTTTTCAATTTATAAAACATTTTGCCATCAACTCTGTGAGGTAGGCAGGTGACACTATGCCCTTTTTTACAGCTAAAGTAACAGACTCAGAGAGGTGAGAGAACTTGCTTTTGGATTCAAGGGTCAAGTCCCTGACAGCAGGTTTCATTATAAATTCAGTGCTTTTTCATCAAACTCCTACATTATTGCTAGGTATGTCCACAGATTTGAAATAGGAATGCAGTGACTTTCCTGTGTAGGATAAATAATTGGAGCTGAAAGTCTGTCCTGTCTACATTGTCTTTGATGATCTCATGGCTTTAAATATTATCTATGTTCTGATTGCTCTTATACGTGGGTTCTTCTAGGGCACCAAAGTCATCTATCTGACTACCTGACACTTCACAGGGATTTCTAAGAGTCATTTCAAACTTAACAGCACCCAAACTGAAATCCTGATCTTCCCCTGCTCCCAATGGTTCATTTTTCCAGTCCCTCAGGCCAAAGTCTCTGGCATCACCTTTCACACCTCAACTATTACATCCCATATCCAGGCCATCATCAAGTTATATTTGCACCTTTAAAACATATCCCCCCCCCCAGCCAGTTTGGCTCAGTTGATAGAGCATCAGCCTGCAGACTGAAGAGCCCCAGGTTCAATCCCAGTCAATGATATATGCCCTGCTTATGGGCACGATCCCCAGTAGGGGGCATACAGTAGCCAGTCAATCAATGATTCTCTCTCATCATTGATGTTTCTATCTCTCTCTCTCCCTCTTCCTTCAATAGAAATCAATAAAGATATACTTAAAAGAAACATATTCCCCAATCTAACCATTTCACCACCTTCCACTTCTACCAGCCTGGTCTGAGCCACAATAATCTCACCTATATTGTATTAGTAACCTCCTATCTAGTCCTACTCTTTCTGCCCTCTCCCCGTCTACATATTATTCCTCCAACTCAGAGTATGTTACCACAGTGGCTGTTGAGGCATAAAATGATCCAGCCACTTTATTACTTGTCAGACCTACTCTCTTATTATTCTCCCTTGAGAATATTGATTGCTCTTGTCACTTAAATAACATTGTCCATCTAGCTATTTCTGGGATGCTCCAGGCATGCTCCTTTTGCCTTAGTTGGTCCCTCAGCCTGTATCACTCAAGTATCATCAGAATTACCTCCTGCAGCTACTTCAACTCTGTTTATATCTCACCATCTCAGTAAGGTTCACCAGAGTAACCCTATTTATAATGTAATCCACATATAATCTGGCCTCTTACTGTGCTCTATTTTCCTAAGTACTTATAACCTTCTAACATTTAGAATTCACTTGTTTATTTTTTGTCTCTCTTCTATGTCTTATTAAAATATAAGGTCCAAAAATAGGGATTATCCTCATTTGTTTCACTGGTTTATATCCCAAATGCTTAAATCAGTATATGCCAAAATGTAGGGGCTTGTGACCTTTAAAAATATATTTTTATTGATTTTGGAGAAAGGAAGGGAGAGGAAGAGAGAGATAGAAACATCAATGATGAGAAAGAATCAATGATCAGCTTCCTGATGCATGCCCCCTACTGGGAAATCAAGCCTGCAACTTGGGCATGTGTCCTGACTGGGAATCAAACTGTGACCTCTTGGTTCATGTGTCAATGCTCAATCACTGAGCCACACCTGCTGGATAGTTTGTGACATTTTTGTTGTATGTGGAAGGTTGGAGACAGAGAGAAAGTCAATGAATGTCAGAGATGAAGAATTAAGGGGACTAAGTCATGCTATTCATGGTGACATTTTAGCACTTGCCCCAAGACATTGTAATTTATGGGTTTGCATCTGAATGAGTCAAGGTTAAGGTAATGATTATACTACAGTCTAATATAATTATTAGGGTATTCTAAGTGCAAAATAAAATGTTTATGGAGTGCATGAAGGAATGTGGATGATCCCATGAACAGTAGGGGGAATTATTAACTAAAGATCAAAATAGTGATGAAAGAGGTAGTAAATATTCTTGAAGATGATAATAGCAAACTATATGCAGCATTTACCTCATGCCTGACACTTTTCTAGATGCTCTAGACTTATTAACACATTTAATTCTCACACAATCCTCTGAGTTACATATGCATCATTATCCTCATTTGATAAATGAGGAAATGAAAGCATTGGCAAGATAAATAACTTGACCAGGTACACACAGCTACTTAGCTTTAGAGGTTGGATTTAAACCCAGGCATTCTGATCAATAATCCATGTTCTTCACCCCACATTATATCAAATCTAAAATTTAACATTTTGGGAAAGAATCCAAGATGGCTGCACAGGTAAACATCTAGCCACAGCCGCACACAACAATTTCAATAAAATACAATTAAAATATAAAATGGACATTACCCAGAACTACAGGAAAGTCAACTGACTGGAAATTCTACAACGAGAAGCAAGGAGAAAACCAGAAGGAAGCTCAGAGGAGCTGTAAAAGCCTAAGGTACGGAGACACGGGGTGCGCGCGGAGAGGACGGAGCTGGAGAGGAAGAGTGGGGCGGCTGAGTGCCTACCTGGTGTTCTCTAGCAGGAAGGAGATAAAAGCTTCGACTGTGCTGGGCCCCAGTTCCGACTGCTCTGAACCCCAGTTCTAGGCCAGACCCCGGGGACCCAGGCTCAAACAGAGGGAGCTGGGCTGTAAGGTGGAACCCTGGGGGAGCTGCGAAAGGAGGTCCCGGCGGCGCGCACATTGCACACGGAGAAGGGACGGGTGGCTGTGCCGCGGGATTGCCCTGGTGGGAAGGAGACAGGGGCTCCAGACTGCTCTGAATGCCACCTCCAACTCCACTTCCAACTGAACTGAGCCCCAGTTCCGGGCTCATTGGGGGAGAGCATAGACTGTTTGGTAGCAGGCGAAAATCAAGGGCACAATTCTGAAGGACCCTGAGACTCAGGAGCCACATAGGGCGGGGCTGATGGAAGCCAAAGCTGTAGGCTCCACCCTGAAACCCCGCCCCATCAGGGAAGCTGCAAAAATGCCTAGACGAAATAGATCACAAATGAAAGAAATGGAGGACAAAAAGCGACTGGATATAGAGTTCAAATCTACGCTTATAAGGTTTTTCAAAAATTTCCTAGAAAAGATCGATAAGACCTATGAGGATATGAAAAGGGATCAACTAGAATTAATAAGGAATCAACAGGAAATGATAAGGGATCAACAAGAAATAAAGAATACATTGTCTGAAATAAAAAATATTATACAGAGTTCTAAAAACAGAATGGAAGATTGCAAGAATCAAGTCAAAGATTTGGAACATAAAGAGCCAGAGGACACTCCTCCACAGAAGCTAGAAGGCAAGAGAATCCAGAAAATTGAAGATAATGTAAGAAACCTCTGGGACAACTTCAAGCTAACCAACATCAGAATTATGGGGGTCCCAGAAGAAGAGAGAGAGCAAGATACCGAAAACATACTGAAAGAAATAGTGACAGAAAACTTCCCCCACCCGGTGAAAGAATTAGACTTACAAGTCCAGGAAGCGCACAGAACTCCAAACAAAAGGAATCCAAAGAGGACCACACCAAGACACATAAAATTAAAATTCCAAGAGCAAAAGACAAAGAGAGAATATTAAAAGCAGCAAGAGCAAAGCAGGTAGTTACCTATAAAGAAGCACCTGTTTGATTGTCAGCTGATTTCTCAACAGAAACTATGCAGACCAGACGGGAATGGCAAGAAATATTAAAGGTGATGAATAGTAAGAACCTACAGCCAAAGATAATCTATCCGGCAAAGCTATCACTCAGAATCGAAGGTCAGATAAAGAGCTTCACTAATAAAAAAAAGCTAAAGGAGTTCATCAACACCAAACCAGAATTATATGAATTGCTGAAGGGGGTTCTTTTGGAAGAGAAAGTAAATAAAGATAAAAATTATGAACAACAAATATGTAATTATCAATAAGTGAATTTTAAAACCAAGGAAATTAAAAAAAAATCTGATGAACAATATTAACTGTTGAATATAATAGAATCAAAGGTATGGAAGGGGAGTGAACTGACAATTCTTGGGGAAAAGCAGAGAGGGAGATGTGGGAAGAGACTGAACATAAACTGTGCACCTATGGATGAGGACAATGGGGAGTGGGGAAAGGGCAGATGGTGGGGTGGGAACCTGGTGGAGGAGAGCAATGGTGGGGGGGGGAAGAAAATGAACATTTGTAATAATATGACCAATAAAAATTTATTTTAAAAAATAAATAAAAAATTAAAAAAAATAAAATTTAACATTTTATTATTAAAATATTATAAAATAATTAAGATTATTATTTAAAATATTATTATAAGATTATTATTAAAAAGTATTAACACTATTTTCACATGTAAATTCTTTGAGAAAATATTGAGTATCCCTATTAGAATTCAGTATTTTTCACTGTTTTTGATAACATTATTAGACCAAACTTTTCGATCACCTTCTTAACTAATGCTTGAGAAATTATAGTATAACTAGTAGCCTTGTGCATGAATCTGTGTGCCAGTAACTCTCTGCGGGGCCTGGCCACTTGACACCCCCTGCTTAGAGGCCCATCCATGGCTGGGCATAGAATGCTTGCTTCTTTGCTGGAGTGACAATGCAAGTGTTCTGCACCCCAGCCTGGCCAGAGGTCCATCCATGGCCTGGAGCATTAAGCTTGCCTTGTTACCATGGTGACGAAGCAAGCATTCCACCAGGCTGCTCACACTGCCTGATCTCAGTGGCTGCCCCCCTGGGACTGGGGGACTCTGGCGGGGCTGAGAGGACTGGGTGCCACCATCTTGTGGCTATGGGTGCTGCCATCTTTGGGTCAGAGTGATGGCTAATTTTTATATTACCCTTTTATTAGAAAGGGTGTTCTGTGCTAACTGATTTTTTAAAACCTCATTGTAGCTTAAGGGTTTGCATATCTAAGTGAGTCAAGGTTAAGGTAATTATTAGAAATAAGGTTAGGGATTGCTCCTTAAGATGAGGAACCTGATATGTTTCATCTCTGAATGCTAGCTTTTAGCAGAGAAGAGATGTTGTTCAAAGAAGGTTATAAAAATAAAGTATTTTACTCATATGCTCTCCTGAAACTATCATAGTTGGGCTATGGAATGGGCTGACTTTGACCTGGGCTAGTACATCAAGTATCAAAGGACAAGGACAAAAACAGAAAGTGTGTAACCTTGGAAATTGTTTGCAGACCCAAAGACTAGAATATTATACTATGGAATTGCCCTACAGAAACACACACACACAAACACACACAGCACATATCACCAAGATAAATATGTATTTATGCCAAAAGAATGGAAATTAATGTTGCTTTCATTTTTTGTGGTTGTTCTGGGAACATCTTGGGGATATAGGCTGACAAAATTTATATGCATCTTTTCAAGGCTTTAAAAAATATGTCATTATTATTGGAATGATAAAGATACTCAGAAATATTCCATGTTGTTATCTATATGTGATTTACTGTATGGAATTTTAAAGCTATATTCCTATTATAATATTCTTTTCAGCTAGTAAAAGCATTAAGAGTATAATGAAAATTGAATTAATGAGATCATATTATATATACTCAGCTGTTCATCTCTATTTATAAAAGTACACTGAGGAGGGCTATGTTGAAGTTTTATGTGAATCTGCCTCATTGGCTCTCTAAGTGTATTCTTAGGCAAGTTAATATTTTCCATTAAATATATAAAGTCAACAGTGAAATGTAAGTCTAATAGATTACAACCTAAATTTTGTGATATAGTCTCTGTCTTTGTAGCCATCTATCTTTAAATATGATTTAATAGTTAAGCAAGTAATTTTGACATATGGATTATCCTATGCATCAAGTTGCAAGGCAAAAAGAACAATAGAGGTAAACAATATTCTTGGGTGGTGGTTTCCATAATTGGTTATGGTTTTGCATTTCAAGGTTCTAGACCTTTGACAATATTTTTCTAACTTGGTAGAATGTACTTCTGTTACATGTAGTCATAGGGGTGATGGTGAGAGAGAGTGATATAATTTAGCATCATTCAACAGTCAATTACATAGTGCCTGCTCTATGCCAGTCCCTATGCTGGTACCTGAAGACACAGAGATGAAAAAAGACTTTGTCTTGAACCAACTTGAAGCATTATTTTGGCTTTGAATTATTGCACAATAGCTTTAGTATCCAAAGGAAAGTTGATTTGTGGCTGTGGAAGGTAAAGGTTTTGTTTGCTTTGAAGAGGAAGACATCATCAGGGCATTCTAATTTGACTGCTTGAAATTTTCTCTTTCACATTTTCACCAGTGAACAATGGCTTTTCATACAGAAATCAGACAGGTTGGAAATTTGTAATGTGAGTTATTAAGGATTTTCCTAAGAATG
Organism: Pipistrellus hanaki; assembly: GCF_964339955.1. Taxonomy (NCBI): domain Eukaryota; kingdom Metazoa; phylum Chordata; class Mammalia; order Chiroptera; family Vespertilionidae; genus Pipistrellus; species Pipistrellus hanaki. The sequence continues at coordinate 14,659,968 of NC_140524.1, read as the reverse complement.
TGAAGCTGACAGCAGCTATGAATAATGGTTTAACTATTCATAATTAATTTAGTCATATGTTATATATTGCTACAAATGTTAGTAATGTCACACTAAGTGTATCATTGACTTGGAAATGACTTATTGAATTTTCTAGTCCATTCTCTATCAATAAAAAATTGTTCCCTCTTATATTTTCTTAATTGTTTAAACCAATCAGCCATGTTTTAATGACTTTACATATTAATAAATTAAGGTTTGGGGCCCACAGAGAGGAAATGTGTTCATATATTAAAGTAGATTATATTCCGTAGCTTATATTTCTGCCAATATAGGAAACAAAAATAGACCCAGAGACAAAACATCAAACAGACTGTCCAACCTCAGAGGGAAAGCAGAAGGGGGTGGGGGTGGTGGTATGTGGAGAGATCAACCAATTAACTCATATGGGTACATGCATAATCCATAGACAAAGACAATAGGATAATGAACATCTGGTGGGAAGAAGAAGGGGCAAGGGCAATAGGGTAAAGGGGGGCACATATAATACTTTCAACAATAAAGATCAGACAAATAAATAAAGGAGACTTAACATTTTAGGAGGGGACATTGCCCTTAATATGAAGGCTAGTAAGCAAATTATTGTTATTAATAGGCCTTCTATTTAAGTAAAGTGAATACAGTTTAAAATTTAGCTTCACTTTCTCACAATATCTTTGTTCATTTTAGTACTATGGTTACATTTTGGATAATATGTTCCTTGGAATTTTTCCAAAACATCTTTGAAAGAATAATTGATTCTTTTAAGGGGGGGTGATGATTCTTTATCTCTAGTATCCCCGCCTCTATTCAAGACACAGTAAAGTTTCAGCTTTTTCACAAGATTCTCCTACCATGAAATTCAATACTCTAATTCTTACTCAATGATACAGACTTTTGTATTCTCAGGTTAATTTCTCTACCCCCTAAAGTATGGTCCGCATCTTTCCTCTTCCCAAGCTGTTGCCTAAGGTATAACAATGACCTGTGAATGAAGCCAATTGAGCAACTGTTAATATGAATCTCAAAAATGAACCTAAGAATAAATGAAGATAAAACAATTGAACTTGAGTATAGAAAATATGAACAAATTGTGGCACGTGTGGACTTTGAGACATTGGATATTGCCCAGTACCACAAATCATTTGACATTTATATGAAACTTTGTTTTCTTTCTTTTTTTTTTTTTAAATCAATCTTTATTGTTCATATTATTACAAACATTCCTCATTTCTTCCCCCCTCCACCAGGTTCCCACCCCACCCTCTGCCCTTTCCCCACCCCCCATTGTTCTCATCCATAGGTGCACAGTTTATGTTCAGTCTCTTCCCGCATCCACCACTCCCCTTTTCCGCAAGAATTGTCAGTCCACTCCCTTACCATACCTCTGATTCTATTATAATCAACAGTTAATATTGTTCATCAGTTTTTTAAATTTCCTTTTTGTTGTTGTTGTTTTTTTAATTAATAAACTTTTGTATTTTTAAGAATAAATTTTAAAATCTAATAATTTTAAACCTTGTTTTTTCTGCCCTGGGAACTGAGAAGCAAACTTGTTTACATGTAAACTTGCCCTTAGGCTATCAAAAGGCATAGCCATTCAAATATAAATGAACACATTGTTTAAAGATAGCTGCAGGCTGGAATTGGAGTACCTGTTCTGGGTGGGAAGGGCTTGTCCTCCCCTTTCTCCATTAAAATTAAGGTGTTAGCTTTAAAACCTCTTTTTGGCAAGAGACCTTAAACTTTCAGAACCTTAAATTTTTCAGGTAGTAAATCAATTACTTAGCATTTTCTCAAATCAATAATACCTCCACATGCCCAAGGATACACTTCATACAAAAGACACTTCCAAATAGATCAACCAACCTCATCCAGACCCCACACAAGGCACTCACAATCAACACCCCAGTGCTATAATATCTCAACACATCCAGATCTAAGCCTTCATCACTAGATTCAGCAGACCCTCAAGTTCCCCAAAAGTTTCCAGCCATGTCTGAGAGGCAGCCGTGGGGCAGGGGCAGGCGAGGAGCGAGCTGTTCCGGTCGCGGCTGCTCCGGGCCTGGCCTCTGTTGCTCTGGTCCGCTCCACAAACAGCTGCTCCGGGTCTGGCTGCTGCCGCTCTGGGCCTGGCTGCTGCTGCTCTGGACCTGGCTGCTCCCAACCCGGCTGCTCGGGGCCCGGATGCTTCGGGCCTGGCCGCTCCCAGCCTGGCTGCTCTGGGCTTGGCTGCTGCTGCTCTGGGCCTGGCTGCTCCCAACCCGGCTAGTATGGGCCCGGGTGCCCCGGGCCCAGCCGCTCCGGGCCTGGCCACTCCCGGCCTGGCTGCTGCTGCTCCGGGCCTGGCTGCTTCCGACCCAACTGCTCTGGGCCCAGCTGCTCCGGATCTGGATGCCCCGGGCCTGGCCATCCTGGGCTTGGCCGCCTCCACCCCAGGCCTGGCTGCCACTGCCCTGGGCCTGGCCACTCTGGGCCTGGCCACTGCTGCTCCCACATTGGTTTTTTTTTTTTTTTTTTTTTTTTTTTTTTTACGCATTTATGTTGCAATGTTGGCTGCTGAGTTGAGTTCTGTCTTAATCTTTGATTTTTCAAGATCTTCTTTGTATTCTTTCTTAAGTAATTTTACTATCTTTTGCTATAACTTGATTTCTTCGCATTGGAAACTTCTTCGGTTTCTTCCTCCTTGTCCTGGAAGCTCAGCAGGCTGGCCTGCGGTGCCCCTTTATTCTCTGCGGCCTCCTGCGCGGCTTCAGCCTGTTGCCGGGGTCGGCACTGCCCAGGAAGCCACCCCCGGCCTCAGCTCCATGGCCCGTGATCAGCGGTCCAGGGCCCAGCGGCACCTCCCCCCCCGGGGGCCCTGTCACCCGGCTCCTTGCCGGTGCCCAGCTTGCCTGTGCCCGGCTCCCACTCCTCATCATGTTCTACCTGGTCTGGAGGTTTTGTCTCCTTCCCGCTGGGACAGTCTAGCATCAGAGTCAAGATTCCATCCTCTGCGCGCAATGTGCGCGACTCCGGAGGCTCTGCCTTTTGCTGCTCCCCTGGGATTCTGCCTCACAGCCCCGTCTCCCTCTGTTTGAGCCTGGGTCCCCAGGGACTGGCCTAGAACTGGGGTTCAGAGCAGTCGGAACTGGGGCTCAGCACAGCTGGAGCTTTTGTTTCCTTCCCGCTAGGGCAATCTAGCATCAGACTCAACATTCCGTCCTCTGCACGCAATGTGCACGACTCCGGGGGCTCTGCTTTTCGCTGCTCCCCTGGGATTCCTCCTCACAGCCCTGTCTCCCTCTGTTTGAGCCTGGGTCCCCAGGGTCTGGCCTAGAACTGGGGTTCAGCGCTGTCGGTTCTGGGGTTCAGCCCAGTCCAGGGTTTTTATTTCCTTCCTGCTAGGGAACGCCAGCCAGGTACTCAGCCTCTGCCTCCTCTCTGGCTCCGTCCTCTTCGTGCATGCGCATAGCATGTCTCCGTACCTTAGGCTTTTACAGCTCCTCTGATTTTCCTTCTGGTTTTCTCTTTCCTTCTTGTTGTAGAATTTTCAGTCAGTCGACTTCCTGTAGCTCTGGGCAATGTCCATTTTATATTTTAGGTGTATTTTATTGAAATTGTTGTATGCAGCTTTGGTTAGGTGTTTACCTGTGCAGCCATCTTGGATTCCCTAGCAACCGAAACTTTGTTTTCTTGAACTCTTCTGAGTATAAAGAGCTTTCTTGATTTTTGAGAATTGAAAATTGTATTCTTATATTCAGATTCAGGACTACAACATTTTTACTTAACTCCATTATTGTTACTTTTGTATCTCTTTTTTCTTATGCTGAAAATTCCAGGGATATCGAAGGGGCATGTGGTATCCTGGAAGAATTTATTAAAGTGGGAATGCTTGGATCCATTTAAATGGAAGAGCCAGTATACCAGAAAAAAAGTTGAAAATAAAAGAAAGGTGGGGGTGATTCTGATAAAGTGGGAATACCTCATCCATAGTATCACTAGGCAAAAAGTAGGATTCTAGGACACTGGTGCAGGAATCATGCAAAGTCTTTGTCACTTGGGTGGCCCCTTACCCTGGATCCTGTGGAATTAAGATTTTTCTTTTATATTGGTCTTTTCATGACCATTAGGTTTAAGGGGGGCTTCTTATATCGGTTCTTTACTTCTCATGGCAGTAGCATGCTTAAGAACAGAACTGGTTTGATTCCTAGGCCAATGTTCTTTCCCCATAATGTTTTGTTGTTGAACACAGTATTATTATTATTATTATTAATTATTATATTGATTGATTTTAGAGAGAGAGAGAGAGGGAGAGAGAAAATAAAAACATCAATTTGTTGGTCCAAGTATATATTCATTGGTTAATTCTTATATATGCTACTAGAGGCTGCTCAGTATGGGTTTGTGGTCTGGTCATGCAGGTGCGCACTGTGGGGAAAAAAAAACTCCCCTTGTCCATGCACCCAGGCTCAAATTCAGCACTGCTCCCCTGTATGGGCATGGGATCTGGTTGTGGAGAACAAACTCCCCAAGTTCGCACGTTCAGGTTCAATTTCAGTGAAATCTCCCTGCTTGGGTGCACCCAAGGTTTGCACCCCCAGACTCATATTCAGTGTTGTATCCCCGTGTGGACACAGGAGTTGGTCATGAAAAACCATCTCCCCAAGGTCATGTACCTAGGCTCAAATTTAGCACATCCTCCCTGCCTGGGTATGGAGCCTGGTTGTGAGAAACAAACTTCACGTGTCCGACACCAAGGTTCAAAGTCAGGTAGAACTGCTGATGCTGTATGTGTGCAGAAAGCCCTATTGTGCTGCTAGGGTCTGACAGTTCCTATGCCACTGCTGCAGGGCAATGGGGGAGGGGGATTGGCTTTGTGACTCACAGAAATCTGCGTCCAGTGTGCCTAGAGTCTTGGTGTCCCTGGGTCTGTCTCTGTGGTCGCAGGTCTTCTACCAGAGCAGCTGTAGGTTCCTGGTTTACTACCGAGACAAGACTGTGTAGTGGCTAGGCTAAGATCCTAGTCTCAAGCAGTTCTGTTCTTCAAGATGGTGTGGTCTCTGTGCCACTGGTGTCCTCCCTGGCGTGTTTGCAGTGGCAGAGGGGTTTTGCCATCTAAGACTACCTGGATGGCAGCCCCTTGGATGACCTGCAGGATTTAACTGTCCCCATTTCACTCCCACACTCATCCACACACTGCACTATTGCTCCCTCACTCTCTTACACACTCTCCCTCCCTACCTTCCTGCCGGTTGCCATCTTTTTTCCCTCTATCCTCAAATGACTCTTAATACGCTACTGCTTCCATGCCTCCTACTTCAGCATTTAGAGCATGATCATAGGAGAAGAGAGTTTTCTCATTTACTAGTGATGCCTGTAGAAACTCCACAGGAGGAAAGTGGAACAGACAGGAAGGCTGATGACAAAGAATAAAAGAAAAAAAGAACAGAAAGGAGGAAGCAGAGATGGGAAAGCTGCAGAAATGCAGAGAAGTGGCACTTCACAGACTCAATATGTAATAGATCAGCCCTTCTAAACTTGTGGTCAACAGTGTGACCCGAGTCCTTATTAAAAACACAGATCTTGTCCTAGCTGGTTTGGCTGAGTGGATAGAGTATTGGACTGTGGACTGGAAGGTACTGGGTTCAATTCTGGTCCAGGGCACATGCCCAGGTTGTGGGCTCAATCCCCAGTTGGGATCATGCAGGAGGCAGCCAGTGAATGATTCTCTCTCATCTTTGATGTTTCTACCTCTCTCTACCTCTCCCTTCCTCTCTGAAATCAATAAAAATATATATAAACAAAACAAAACACAGACCTCTGGTACTATTTATTAGAATCCATGTAGAAATCTAAATTTCTATATGATCCTATCCAGATGCAAACAGTCTCCTGGCCACACTTTGCAAAACCCTGCAATAAATTTGACAATGAGGGAACAGTAGTACCAGTGACAAAAATAGTGGTTGATAAATAGAAAACATTTTCATAACTTTTTCATTATGTTTCCTCATACCATTTTATGGGAAAGATTGGGCAGATATTGCCTTACCTTATTACAAATGCGTACACTGAATTTCCAAGAAGTTACATAATTTCCTCAAAGCTGCACTATAATAGGTAAAGTAGTGATAGAATCAGGGCTGAAACCCAACTCTTTTTAATCTTATATGGGCTTTTCTTCTATTAAACAAAGAAAGACACACTAGAATTGTTCAATAATATGGAATCATTCAGTGTTAGGACAAACAGTCTATAAACCTCAGCACTCTTTATGGACACTAACAATAAGCAATGCTTAGGAAAGACCCTACCTCATCAGGAAAATAATCTTTAACTCAGGGTAGAATATAGGATATATTGTGGAAATATTTTTTGTGTTAAAATTTTTAAATTTAATATACTTAAAGCCCTTTCTTTACTTGGAGCTCTCACTTATATATAGGGTGTCCCAAAAATACCTGTATAAACACTTAACAGATAATAGTTCAATTTATGTTTCTTTCTTTTCAGATTTAACCCATTGGAATTAATAATTATTCTAATGGTGTATACATTTTTGGGACACCCTGTATATATAAACCCATATTCAGTATTTCAGTTATTTATTATTAATTTAGTATTTTCCAGTACTCACTGTTTTTCTACTTCAGCCACTATATTTTTAGGATATAAATCACTCATTTGGGTGCTCATTGTATTTTCATTCTCTGGATTAAAATTATTTGTTCTTGATTCTCATACCTTAACTCTGTTTAGGTAGAAAACCATAAACTCTCTTTATAGCCATTAACTTGTTTCTTAAAATTTTTCTCACATAATCTTGGCTGAAAGCTTCTTGTGTGGCACAGTCTGAGTTTATGTAGCTACATGGACTGGTGGGTTGGAGCTAGCCCCCAACTAATTTCTTCTGCCTTCTTACTCTTAAAGAACTAAAACATGAAACTATCAAATCTGTATTCATAATTTTTAGCCCTTCCTTCTATAGTGGCAAGTTGTGTTCTGACTGCAAGTGCACAGAGACATGCAGGTCTCTACATTTTGAAGAGAACTGTGCAGTGAACAAGTAATTGGTGTCAGAACATTCTTGATCAGTTCTGAAATTTCCTAATGATGAACTCCCAAGTTCTCCAGATGTGCCTGTCTTTTATGATGCCTTTATTTCCATATACCACTTTCTTTAAGCATCCTCTTCCCCTATAAACAATCGTGAATGATTCAAATGAGCCCTTTTTCAACCTGTGTATCATGTACACTAACACTTTTCCTTATGAGCACCATGTTTCCAGGTTTATGCTTTTTTTTTCACCAATTGAGGCCCCTGATTATTAAGCCTTCTCTATATATTTGAATCTATGCTGCCTTTCTTCTGCTTCTCTTGCCAAAGTGCAATAAAAATCAGCTGTATCAGCTGTGACTGGTGTGATCAGCCAAAGGAGGCACCAATGTGGACTAAAATGAAAGATTCCTAGTTCATGTGAAGAAACGTGGAGATTGGCCCATGAAATTTAGCAAAGTAAGACTTTCAAGTTTTTTTTTTTTTAAATCACAGACTTCTGGCTCAGATGGTATGCTTTCCTGAATACTGTGCCTACCCTATCTATATACATAAAAGCCTAAGTGGCTATTTAACTGTTTGACCGTTCGACCAGTAGCTATGACATGCACTGAACACCAGGGGGAAGACGCTCAATACACAGGCATGTAAACATGGAACAGACTGATGAATCTCAGAGGGAAAGGGAGAGGGGAGAGAGCAGGAAGAGATTAACCAAATATCTTATATGCATACTAGAGGCCTGGTGCACGGATTCATGCACCAGTGGGGGTCACTTGGCCTGGCCTGCAGGGATTGGGCCAAAACCCCACAGTCTGACATCCCCTGAGGGGTGCTGGATTGTGAGTGGGCACAGGCCAGGCTGAGGGTCCCCACTGGTGTACAAATCCATGCACCAGGCCTCTAGTATAGTATAAATTATTCCTGAGTGATTAATACTCAGTGTTGTAGTTTACTTGGGCTGCCACAACAAAATATCACACACTGGGTAGTTTAAACAACAAAAATGTATTATATCATAGTTCTGGAGGATGGCAGTCTGAATCAGGGTACCAGCATGTAGGTAGCGGCTATAGGGTTATGTTTCAGACTGACCTGTTGGCAAAGCCACAAATAAATCCCAGCTTAGATGGCACAGCCCTCTTAGCATAATTAAGCTTGACCTTATGATACTCCCTAGATCCTTCCTGGGTAGCTAATGGGCTGTGGGAGGTGCAGCAAGTGCTGTCAGAACAAGTGAAACTTACAAGAACATTGTAACTATGGTGACCACTACTTTGTTTACTACTGGCTATAAAATAAAGGCTCAGCTTGCCTTCTAGATCTTTTATCTGTGGCCTCAGCCAGGAATATCCACCTAGACCCAGCTTATTCTTTTTGTCTTTCTTTTCTACATCATTCGCCACCCTCCCTCAGGCTTGCTGAACCCTTGGCTGTGCTGGTATGGCCCAACAACATGGTTGAGTTCTAGTGAGGACTCTCTGGCTTGCAGACTTCCCATTGTATGCCCACATGACATTTCCTCTGAAGGCATGGAAAACAGGATAGCAAACTCTCTGGTGTCTGGCATTAGTCCCATTATGAGGACCCTACCCTAAAGATCTAATCTAACCCTAATTACCTCCCAAAGGCCTCATCTCCAAATATCATCACATTGAAGATTAGGGCTTTAACATATGAATTTTAGGGGTACACAAACTCATTCCATAAGATTAATGGTATAAAAGACACCAAACCAAGTTTCCAATATCTCTGGCCTGGTGGAAATCTTCTTTGTATGAGATTCTAACACTACAGAACTCATGCCATGGCTCTGAGAGATTCAAGGGAGACCTGCACAGCCAAGCCCACAATGCATCCTTTGAGATTAAAACAAAGTAAAGTGACTTCAGACCTGGATCAGACTGCATGGTTTGGTCTTGTGCAAATGTAATCAACTGTCTTTTTAAGATATTTTTATTATTTTTTTACAGAGAGGAAGAGAGAGGGATGGAGAATTAGAAACATCGATGAGAGAGAATCATCGATCAACTGCCTCTTGCACACACTCTATTGGGGATGTGCCCGCAACCAAGGTACATGCCCTTGACCAGAATCAAACCCAGGACCTTTCAGCCCACAGGTCGATGCTCTATCCACTGAGCCAAACTGGTTTTGGCAACTATCTTTTTTTATCTTCACTGATATGTGGACCTTATCAATAGATCCACAGGCAACATAGAAAGGAAAGGGCTTTATGGGAGCCTCCTCACTTGGCATTTATTCCTCACTTGGCATTTATCTCTCTTTCCCAATTCCTTAATTCTAACACTTTGCCTGTTGATCCTTGGCATGTAAGTGTAATGACAATGAATAAATCATTTACATTGATTAAAGCATTTAGCCTTTCAATACATATTTTTAATATATTTTACTGATTTTCCACAGAGAGGAAGGGAGAGGGAAAGAGAGCTAGAAACATCAATGAGAGAGAAACATCAATCAGCCTCCTCCTGCACACTCCTCACTGGGCATACACCCACAACCAAGGCACAGGCCCTCGACCAGAATCGAACCTGGGACCCTTCACTCCACAGGCTTATGCTCTATCCACTGAGCCAAACTGGTCAGGGCTCAATAAATATTTTTAAAGGCCTACTAGATGCCATGAATGGTTCTGGGCACTAAATATAGAGCAGTGAATAATATAGGTATAAATCTTGCCCTTATGACACTGACATTAGGGAAAATATTAGATGATGTAAAAGTGTAATGGATGAAATAACACAAGAAGGAAAGGGTGGTAAGAAGTGTGGGGGGGTCACCTTAAGCAGGAAGGTCAGGGAAACATCACAGAGAAGTGACATTGAAAGAAATACCTTAAGGATGTCATGTAGATATTCTAGGGAAGATAGTTTACAGATCTTATTTTTTAAAATATATATTTTATTGATTTTTACATAGAGGAAGGGAGAGGGACAGAGAGTTAGAAACATAGATGAAAGAGAAACATCAATCTGCTGCCTCTTGCTCACCTCCTACTGGGGATGTGCCCACAACCAAGGTACATGACCTTGACCGGAATTGAACCTGAGACCCTTCAGTCCACAGGCCAATGCTCTATCCACTGAGCCAAACAAGCTAGGGCAGTTTACAGATCTTATATCAACCACCCAAGAAGCAGTTATACCGTGTTTCCCCGAAAATAAGACATCCTCCGAAAATAAGACCTACTTACAGGTTTCCTTCTGAGTGAAATATAACGCATCCCCCCGAAAATAAGGCTCCCCTAGGCTAAACATGAGAGATTTGGTCCACTGATTCTGAAAGAAATGGAGTCACAAGAAATTCACCAGCAAATTCAGGAATTGGATTGTTATGATGATGTTCCAGAAGATGATGACATGATTGTCATTAAATAAATGAATAAATTCTTGATACTGTAGGATTCACAGTTTGTCTGGTTTGTGTTGACAACTACCGTACTACTGTACTGTATACAGGTAATAAATTTCCTTTATTTTCATTTAACAATAAATGTGTACCATATTCTACTTCATGGAAAAATAAGACATCCCCTGAAAATAAGACCTAGCGCATCTTTGGGAGCAAAAATTAATATAAGACACTGTCCTATTTTGGGGGAAACAGGGTAATATGAGAAATGGGTGTAAAAGGGAGGGCTATTTCTAGCTTAGCTTCTATGTGGCATAGAGGGATAAAAAAAGTTTTCACATACTCTCAATGGAGAACATGGATAATAACCAGATTTTGAGAGCCAGGAGGCCTGCCATGGTACCCCATGAGGTTGCAGGCAGATGGCCTAATTCAGGAGCTGAATGGTGAATTTGGCTGGGACTCTGAGAGCTTGGAGGGCAGTCATAGAATGAGGCAGAAACAAATCAGCAAGGAAGAACACAATATTGGGTCTGAACTGTGATGAGAGAACAGACTCTACATTTTACTAGCTCTGAACCTCATCATCAGATGCCAGAAATGTGCTCAATGATAAAATGTGGTATCTAGAGACATTACTGTAGAAGCCAATGAAGACACACACAGGGTCCTCCATTCCAACCTCTATCACAGTCTTAGGGAGAAGGAAATATGGGTGGGTGTTGAAACTGGAACACTGAATATTTACCCAAAAGTACTAAGATAACTGAAAAGAGATTACTTTTGATGGACAGATACTGAGTGTTTATTAAGATACCCTTCACCATTGTCATCTATGGGAAAAGGGATTTCAAATGGAGATGAGAACACTTACCACAGTTTCTTTATCTTGGCCCCAATAACACTTTGGTTATATAATCCTTTATTGTGGGGATTGTCCTGCGCATTGTAAGATGTTTAGTAGCATCTGTGCCCTCTACCCACTAAATGCCAGTAACACCATCTACCACCCCAGTCATGACAATCTATTCTCTGGGGAACAAAATTGCCCCTAGTTTAGAACTACTTCATTATACCAGTAAAGAATGTCATGCATAGCATATACATCTAGATATGAAGGTTAACTTTTTCAGCACCTCTCTAGATACATGTCCAAGTGAAGCCTTAAATATTGTATATTATGTGAGTCCAACAAACTCCTCTCTGTATGACTTCTGCCTACTGCTTCCCATTATGAAGAACCTGGAAGCCCTGTACTTTCAAGCATAATATGTTCTTCTTTGTATTTAGTCTTTTTTCTTATACTAAAATTAGATCTCATTTCTTTGCTCTCAGAGCCCAACAGGCTCTGTCTCAAGCTTCCTGTGTTCTTATATTACTTGTATTACCTATTTTGAGATGATCATTCTCCTTTAGTGTGATTTTTTTGGGGGGAGTTTCCTTTGACCTTCTAATGTTTCTTCCTTCCTCTACTTTTTCCTCTTAGCTGCTGCTCTTCTTCTGATTTTCAAACTGGGCCTGTTCACATTGGTTCATCTCTTTTGTTTTGTTCTCCATTGGCTTTTTGGAGGCCCCTACCTGCTCCACCTTATCCCTGCTGCCCTCCTGTATGTAATCTGAGAATCCTTTTCTTCTGGATGAAGCAAGGTGGAGCTTTCCATTCCTGTGATCCATCTTTTTTATTGAACCCTCTATTTCCTCCCTGGTTTCTTTCTCTCTCTCTCTCTCTTTTTTTCTTTGTTTCTTATCAATTGCAAGCTGAAATCCACCTTATTCCTTTTTCCTTACACTTGTGACATATCTTGGTCTTCCCTATATCAGAAGCTATGAACAACTCTGGGCATTAGTCAGAAAGGTATAATATAGACCTTATATTTTCCTCATCTGTGTAAAATGGAGGCAACAAGAGTGCCCAGTCCAGGAGGGCACTGAGGATTAGAGGAGTATGTGGTATACAGTGTTTAGTACATTCTAGACCATATATGCTGGCATCTAGTTGATCCCACAGTGAATGTTTTTTAAATGGATGAAATTTTGTATCACTGACATCTAGTCCAAGGCCTGGGGAACACTAAGTGCTCAAGGCAAAAATGTGCTTAAACTGAACTGAATTCTCTTTCCCATTTTAGATTCAGCAATCCAGACTTGAAACCTGAAACGTATCTTCTTCTTATATAACAGCCTTTTCTTTAGGTTGAAATCTCTCTTGCATCTATCACTTGATTTTTCAAGACAACAAAAGTGTTACCTGAACTTACTACATAGAATCCTTTCTAAATGATTCCTTTCTTTTTTTCTTAGTGCGCTCTGCAAAATAAATCCAATTTTTATTTTATTTTGAAGATTATATCAAACTCTTTTACCTTCTGGAAATTTAATTACAACCAATATGTCCCTAGGGTTCATGCCAATTGGTAATCTGGGTTCTCAGCACACTATCTCAGTGCAGTTTTTGAAGCAGATCTGCACAGCAAATCTTCCCTTGCAGGACTCTCCCACTTGCTTTCTTCCCCAATGTGGAAAGGCTTTATTTTGCCTCATTCTCTGACTTCCACTCGGCCTGCAGCTCTCCTAGAGGTTGACTGAGAGACATTATTTGCTTTCTTGTCACTTCCTTTTTTCTGCTCCCTATTCTTTACTTTTTTCTCTCTCCATTCTGCTGCCATTTAGAAATTTTTTATTCCCTCTTATTATTAAAGTACTTTTAATCTTGTTGCATAAAATGTGCAGGTGACAATAGCTCCATTGGTAGATGAGTAAACTGAACCACAAAGCAGTTAAGTCACCTGTTCACATCATAGATTGGCACATTATTGCCAGAGTCAAGATTATAAGTAAAAAGGTCCACCTCTTGATTTATGACTTTTGGGCTTTGTCTAAACCATATTGACTTCAGAGTATCAGGGATGGCAGTGGTGGACATTACTGAGTCTCTATAAAAATCTATAATAACTGTGTTAATCCTAAATATTTTTTAAAAATATATTTTATTGATTTTTTACAGAGGAAGGGAGAGAGAGAGATAGTGAGCTAGAAAAATCGATGAGAGAAAAACATTGACCAGCTGCCTCTTGCACACCCCCTACCGGGGATGTGCCTGCAACCAAGGTACATGCCCTTGACTGGAATCGAACCCGGGACCTTTCAGTCCGCAGACCAATGCTCTACCACAGAGCCAAACCAGTTTTGGCAATCCTAAATATTAATACCAGTAATAAAGAAGGAATCTGCATGATTTCCCTCTAATATTTTCATAGGGTGATATTCAACATTATTAAGCCATTTTCTGCCAATTTTCCATTTGTTCTTTCAAAAATTATTAGTATACATAAACAGGAAACAGAAATTACAAGATTTTAGCAATTGAAATTTACAAAGACCTTTTATGAGCTATAATTTTATTTGAATTCTCAAAACAACCTTGCAAAAGGGCTTTATTTATCCCATTTTACAGATCATTAAGCTGAGACATAGAAATCTTAAATAATTTAATACAAGATATAGCTAGAAAACAGCAGATCCATGATGGAGACAATTTTACTCTTGATCCCAAAGCTCATATACTTTCAATTTTAGCATTCCAATTAATAGTTGAAGGGGCTGAATTTTTAATACACATTTAGCTTAGTTTATGAATATTTATTGTTAAGAGTTAAAATTCATCAAATTTATAGACAAGATAAAGGCAAATCAGTAATATTATGTTTAGCTATTGATATGAGATGATGCTGCTTACAAAATAAGGATTCATTAAAAGCAATAGATCTTTTTAATGACTAGCTTTGTGGAAACTTACTATTTTGTAAATAGCACAAAATAGATTTGTGGTTTAATAGGGTAATGAAACAAATTGATTTACTCCCCAATTGAACTGAACACAATGGCCAAGTCCTGCTGATTGCTTAGTCAGGGTGTCCAAGAGGTCTTTGTTAGGGTCTGGGGGATCAGACTGGGTTCTGCAGAGCTGCAAGTGTGTCACCTGCATTTTTAATACTGGGGTCTTGATCAGGATTTCCATAATTAAATTAGGAATGATTTGAGACTGGATTATATAGTTCTTTGAAGACTCAAAGTTGTTTTTATGAGTCACTAAAATAGAGTTATGCTCCAAGTAAAATGCAAAATGTGTGAATCTACTTAGTAAAAGGAGAGGTGGTTCCTTCTAAACTAGAAGTTTTTAAATTAAATTTCTTTTTCAATTACAGTTTACATTATATTTTGCATTAGTTTCAGGTGTATAGCATAGTGGTTAGGCAATCATATACTTTACCAAGTTTCCCCCTGATATTTCGAGTACACACCTGGCACCATACATAGTTATTATATTATTATCTTACCTAATAATAGACAAACATGTAAATTGACCATACCTTTGCTATGCCCATAGCCAATCAGAGTTATTATGCAAATTAACACCAAGAAAGATGGCGGTTAATTTGCATACATAGGTGCCAGAAAGTGGACAAGACCTAAAGCAGACCCTCAGTGATTGATCACAGGGAGCTGGGGCTCCGTTTCTGCCCTGCAGACTTTTGGCCTGGGAAGGCCTGGGCAGGGGTAGAGCCCTGCTCAGGCCTAAAGCTTAGGCCAGAAGCTTTAGGCTTGGACAGGGCCCAGATCAAGATTGGTGTGAACTATAGAGGAAACACCTTTTCTGACTGCACGTTGGCTAAGCACCTTCCAGATCAGGGCTCATACAGGAGGCAACCAATCAAAGGATTCCTCTTACTTTGATGTTGCTCTCTGTCTTTCCCTTTCTCTTCCACAGTGGGCATCATAGCGACCAGTTGTTAGGTCATTATGGACAAGAGGTGCTCCATGCACCTCCTGGTAACTGGTCATTTGGTCATCTTGGCCTTTTATTATTATGGCTAGAGGACCGGTGCACAAAATTCATGCACTAGGGGTATGTCCCTCAGCCTAGCCTGCACCCTCTCCAATCTGGGACCCCTCAGGGGATGTCCGACTGCTGCATGAGGCCTAAACCAGCAGTTGGGCATCCTTCTCACAATCCGGGACTTCTGGCTCCAAACCACTAACCTAGCTGCCTGCCTGATTGCCCCTAATCTCTTCTGCCTGCCAACCTGATCACCCCCTAACCACTCCCTTGCTGGCCTGATTGACGCCTAACTGCTCCCTTGACAGCCTGGTCGCCCCCAACTGCCCTCCCCTGTAGGCTTGGTCCTTCACAACTACCCTCCCTCCCATGACTGCCTGGTTGCCCCCAACTGCCTGCCCCTGCTAACCTGGTCGCCGACAATTGCCCTCCCCTGCTGGCTTGGTCCCCCCAATGGCCCTCCCCTGCTGGCCATCTTGTGGCAGCCATCTTGTGACCATATGGGTGTGGCTATCTTGTGCAAAGGCATTATAGTCAATTTTCATATTACCTCTTTATTATATAAGAATATATATATATATATATATATATATATATATATATATATATATATATATATATAATTGATCAGCTTCCTCCTGCATGCCCCTACTGGGGGTTGAGCCTGCAACCCACACATGTGCCCTTGACTGGAATCACACCCAGGGCCCTTCAATCCACAGGCTGACACTATCTACTGAGCCAAACAAACTAGGGCCTTTGTAATATATTAATTGACTATGTATGTATGGGTTTATTTCTGGGCTCTCTATTCTCTTCCATTGATCTATGTGTCTGATTTTATGCCAGCACCATGCTATTTTGATTATTATGACCTTGTAGTATAGTTTGATAACAGGTAGTATGATACCTCTGACTTTGTTCTTTTTCCTTAAAATTGCTATGGCTTTTCGAGATGTTTTATGTTTCCATATAATTTTTATATTATTTGTTGGAGATATATGAAATATGCCATTGGTAATGTAATAGAAATTGCATTTAACTTATAGATAGCTTTGTCTCTGTTCATTTTGGTGTTGCTAACTCTTCTTCTCTATGAACATAGCATATGATTCAATTTACTTGTATCTTATTCAATTTCTTTTTTCTGTGTCTTAAAATTTTTCTGAGTACGAGTCTTTTACACCTTCACTAAAGTTTTAAATTCATTCCTAGTTATTTTGTTTTTTTGATGCTATTATAAATGAGATTGTTTTTCTAGTTTCCCTTTCTTATAGTTCATTATTGGTATGTAATAATGCAACTGATTTCTGAATATTAATTTTGTATGCTGGTACTTTATTAAGTTTATTTATCCATTCTAGTAGTTTTTTGGAAGAATAATTAGGTTTCTCTATATACAGTATCATGCCATCTATAAATAATGACTGTTTAACTTTTCAATTTTGATGCTTTTTATTTGTTCTTATTGTCTGATTGCTGTGGCTAGACCTTTCATTACTATGTTGAATAAGTAAGGTGAAAATGGACATCCCTGTCTTATTTCTGATCTTAAGGTAAGCACTTTTAGTTTTTACCTATTGAGTATTATGCTAACTGAGATTTTGTCATATATGGCCCTTATTATGTTGAGGTATGCTCCCTGTAGTCTCACTTTGCTGAGAGGTTTTATTATAAAAGGATCATGGAGTTTGTCAAATGCTTTTTTTTTTTTTTACATCTATTGATATGATCATGAGATTTTTATCCTTCATTTTGTTTATGTGGTGTATCATATTACTTAATTTGAAGATATTGTTTTAGCATCACAACCCAGAAGTAAATCCCACTTGATCATCGTGTACAAAATGTTGGTTGTATTACTAGGTCCAGTTTGCTAGTATTCTGTTTAGGATTTTTGCACCTATGTTCATCAGGGATATAGGCCTATTATTTTCTTTCTTTGTAGTGTCTTTATTTTGTTTTTGAATTAGGTTAATGCTGTTTTCATAAAATGAGTTTGGTTCTATTCCCTACTTTTGAATTTTTTTTGAATAGTTTAAAAAGAATAGGTATTACTTCTCCTTTGAATATGTGGTAAAATTTGCCTTTGAAGCCATTGAGGTCAGGGCTTTTGTTTGCTGAGAGTTTTATGATAACTGCTTTGAATTCATTGGTTGTGATCTGTCTGTTCAGATATTTTATTTCCTTTTGATTCAGTCTTGGCAGATTATATGTTTTTAGGAATTTATATATTTCTTCTAGATTGTTCATTTTGTTAGCATATTAGTTGTTCATAATATTTTCTTAAAATACTTTGTATTTCTTTGGTGTCAGTTATTACTTCTTTTACAGTTCTGGTTTATTTATTTGGGTTCTTTCTTTTTTTTCTTGAAGAGTCTGGTTAATGGTTTATCAATCTTTAATATATATTCTTTTACAGAGAGGAAGGGAGAGGGATAGAGAGTTAGAAACATCAATGAGAGAGAAACACCGATCAGCTGCCTCCTGCACACTCACTACCCGGGATGTGCCCACAACCAATGTACATGCCCTTGACCAGAATTGAACCTGGGATTTTTCAGTCTGCAGGCCGATGCTCTATCCACTGAGCTAAACCGATTTTGGCTGGTTTATCAATCTTGTTTGTCTTTAAAAAAAAAACAACAGTTCTTGGTTTAATTGATCTTTTCTTGGTCTAGACTCTAGATGCTACTTCTAAATTAGAGATTTTTTTAATTGTGGGTCTATGGATGGACTTAAGGTTGCATGTGAATGGATATCATTGTGGAGATATATGCTTATATGCATATTTCTGTATAAAAGCTTTGTAACTTTTCTGAGTTTCACAAAAGTTGCAGGAAGTTGTTAGCCACTGATAGAGAGGAAAATTGAAGCCTAGGGATGAAGGAAGCCCACCTGGAGATAGTGTAGACAAGCAAAGTTCCTAGGTAGAACTTAGGAAATCAATAAACTATAACATTTTTATTAAATTATTCTCAAGTCATTGTCACACCAATCATGGGTGTTGTAATTAGATTTAATGATGGTGAACAATTATTGGTAACTTTTGACCTAGGGTCTGTGGATTGACCATATAAGATTCATAAACTCCCTGGATGCAACATATTGCATGTATGTACATATGGACATATTTCTAAGCAGAGGACTTCCAGCTTTCATCAAGAGAGGGTCCTTGATCTTTGACGGGTAAGAACCACTGAGGTGTAAGAATAATGCTAGAAGCTTTGAGCTTCTGGAAATAAAAGTGATTCAAGTTCCTTCCTATGTCCCACTCCCATATATACTAATAAAAGGGTAATATGCAAATTGGTTGGGAAGCCCTCATGCAATGACCGAACAGCAGGCTGCATGAGATGATCAAGCCGGCAGGGGGTGGGGGGGGCAGTGAGGGGTGACAAAATGACCAAACAACAGGCTGTGTGGGGTGACCAGGCCAGCAGGGGGGGGGGCAGTGAGAGGTGAACAGGCTGGCACAGGAGGGTGATTGGGGACAACCAAGCTGGCAGGGGGAACCACTGAGGGGTGACCAGGCTGGCATTGGGGGCAGTTGCAGTGACTAGGCCAGATGGGGGGAGTTAGGGGCAACCAGGCTGGGGGAGGAGGGCAGTTGGTGGTGAACAGTATGAGTGGGGGACAGTTGGGAGTGACCAGGCTGGCGGGGGGGGGGGGGAACAGAGAGGTGCAGTTAGTGGTGATTAGGTCAGCAGGCAGAGGTTGTTAGTGGCGATCAGGAAGGCAGGTAGGTGAACAGTTAGGAGCCAGCGGTCCCAGATTGTGAGAGGGATGTCCCATATTGGGAAGGGTACAGGCTGGGCTGAGGAGACCTCACCCCCCTGTGCATAAATTTTGTGCACCAGGCCACTAGTATTTATATAATCTCCTTTCCAAGGAAGAGTATTAAGTGCAGAATAATGCAGTCCTATGAGAGCTGGGATGAGAGCTCTCAAGCAGGTACTTATAAGACTTCCCAAGGGGCCTCTTTTGAAGTGACATCTATCAAGTCTGCACAGTACTTGAGTCCTGAACTGGCATTCAGAAAGAAGACAGCTTGGGCAGAGAGGAATGGATAGGAGGCTTGGGCTTACCACATAATTGGATATCAAGTTCACACACAAGATGAGGGATTTCCACTTTGATTTTGTAAGATACTATAAATGAGGAAGTCCTTTGCAAGACAGAACACTTCATGAACTGTTTGTCATTATAAAAAACGACTCACCTGGTGGGTTAATCAGAATTCTGAGTCATGGCTTCATTACATTATAATTCAGCACACTTCATTAACACTATAAATATTTCTTCAAAATAACATTTTCGAATTGGAACACAGAATCATAAGTCTCTTCCATCACTATCTATCATGAAATGCTAGAAATTGATTCTTACTAGTTGTGTGGATGGCACTTAGCTTCCAGTGCTCCCAAGAACCATCCACAAGGCATGAGTTAGTGTGCTATAAGTTACACCTTGTCACAGTTTCTAGGTTTCATAAAGAAAGCTGTCCTTGACATCAATGGGAAATCTTCAGGAGCAGACTGAATCTGTGACAGTACTGTTTTAGAATAATCTGGAATTCAAATGGTGCTTCTAAGTTCATTTCCAGCAAGAGCCAGAGGCTGTTGCCAGTACCCCCTATTTATTAAATAGTATGCTTATAAAAATAAGTGAGTAAATTACACAGGCAAACACCTATATCTATAGAAGCCCAGCTACCCTTATAGCAAAAGAAACCATCAACAAAACAAGAAAGCCCACTGTATGGGAGAACATATTTGCAAATGTTATCACTGATAAGGGTTTAATATCCAACATTTATAGGGAACTCACACAACTTAATAAATGGAAGATGAATGATCAAATAAAAATGGGCAACAAACCTAAATAGAAACCTTTCGAAAGAAGTCAGAAGGAAGGCCAAGGGACATATGAAAACATCCTCAAAGTCACTAATTATCTGAGAGAAGCAAATCAAAATGACAATGCAGTACCATCTCACCCCTGTCAGAATGGCTATCATCAACAAATCAATAAACTACAAGTGCAAGTGAGGCTGCAGAGAAAAAGGAACCCTCCTTCACTGCTGGTGGGAATGCAGAATGGTGCAGCCACTGTGGAGAACATTATAGAGTTTCCTCAAAGAACTAAAAATAGAACTCCCATTTGACCCAGTAATCCCACTTATAGGAATGTATAAGAAACTAGAAACACCAATCAGAAAGAATATATGCATCCCTATGTTTATAGCAGCACAATTCACCATAGCTACAATTTGGAAACAGCGTAAATGCCCATCAGCAGATGAGTGGATTAGGAAACTATGGCCTATCTACACAATGGAATACTATGCTTCTATAAAAAAAGTAGGAATTCCTACCATTTGCAGCAACATGAATGGAACTGGAGAGCATTATGCCAAGTGAAATAAGCCAGGCAATGAAAGAAAAATACCACATAATCTCATTCATTTATGGAAAATGAAGAACATTATAACCTGATGAACAAAAAGATAGATACAGGGGCAGTAAAGCATCAAACAGACTGTCAAATTACAGTGGGAAGCCTGTGGAGTTTTGGGGAGGGGGTGAAAGAGATCAACTGAAGGACTTGTATGCATGCATATAAGCACAACCAATGGACACAATGCACTGGGAAGGGTGGGATGAGGGAATGCAACAGAGGTTAAGGGAGGCTGGGGGAAGGTCAATGAGAGAAAAAAAGGAAATATATGTACTACTACGGTATATGTAATACTTTAAACAATAAAAAGATTCAAACCACAAAAAAAATACATTTCTGATAACAAGATAACCAGGCAACTATCACAAAATTCTAGGGTCCATTTGCTTAAAAGTGGTTTACTAAATATTCCTTTCTAATTTCCAGTTGTAATGTCAAATAGATAAGCATATACTTTTATCAACAGCAATACAAAATGCAAATTATTGGAAAAGCAATAAGAATTATTTGATGTTAATAAAAAGAACTTTTGAAAGAGAATAATAGGAGTTTGGAATTTTTTTTTTATCACCAAACACTTGTTTCAGAATTTAAAAGTTATTTTGCAATTGACTCCATATGGAGAACTGTCTTCTATTGTTGTTCTCATATTGTTCCAAAATGAGCAAAGGTACTATAAATATTTTAGCTTGAATGTACAGTGCAGCAGTTAGAGATAAGATAGTTGTTTATAAATAAAGAATATATCATATTTAAAATTTCACTCTATTGTCTTTTGAAAAAGTGTATTTTTACCCATTTGGGGTATCATTTAGAATGGATTACTAGTAGCACTTTCTAATTAAAACTAGAGGCTCAGTGCACAAAATTCACACATGGGATGTGTGGGGGGTCCCTCAACCCAGCCTGCACCCTCTTGCAATCCAGGACTGCTGGCTCCTAATTGCTCACCTGCCTGCCTGCCTGATTGGCCCTAATCACTCTGCCTGCCTTCCTGATGGCCCCTAACCACTTGTCTGCTTTCCTGATGCCCCTAACTGCTTGCCTGTCTGCCTGCCTAATCACCCCTAACCACCTCTGCCTGTCTGCCTGATTGCCCCTAACCACTCTGCCTTGGTCCCTGCCACTGCAGCTTCATCCAGAAGGATGTCAAGAATTACATCTGGGAGATCATTCGGCTGTCTGGTCTAATTAGCATGTTACACTTTTATTATTATAGATAAGCAAATGAGTCAAAATATTTTTTGCTTGATGGGAGACTAACTTTGTTTCAGGAATCAAGTCAAACCAATAGTGTCTGTATTAATTGCCTAAAATTGCCATAACAAATAGTCTCAACTTTCGTTGCTTAAAACAAGAGAAATTTGACTCACAGTTCTAAAAGCTAAAAGTCTGAACTGAAGGTGTTGGCAGGGCTATGCCCATTTGAAAGCTTTAAGGTGAGGACCTTCCAGCCTCTTCTAGCTTCTAGTGTTGCCAGGAATCCTTGGAATGTATTGGCTTGATGATACCTCCATCTTTACATGGCCTTCTACTCTGTGTGTCTACATTTCCTTTTTTCTTTTATTTTTTTAAAAATAAATCTTTATTGTTCATATTATTACAAATGTTCCTCATTTTTTTTCTCCCTCCATTGCTCCCCTCCAAAAGGTCCCCACCCCACCCTCTGCCCTTTCTCCATCCCCCATTGTCTTCATCTATAGGTGCACAGTTTGTGTTTAGTCTCTTCCCACACCCCCCACTCCCCTTTTCCCTGAGAATCATCAGTTCACTCCCCTTCCATACCTCTGATTCTATTACATTCAACAGTTCATATTGTTCATCAGATTTTTTTTTATTCCCTTGGTTTTTAGATTCACTTGTTGATAGCTACGTATTTGTTGTTCATAATTTTTATCTTTATTTTCTTTTTCTTCCGAAAGAACCCCCTTCAGCAATTCGTATAATTCTGGTTTGGCAGTGATGAACTCCTTTAGCTTTTTTTTTTTTTTTATTAGTGAAGCTCTTTATCTGGTCTTCGATTCTGAGTGATAGCTTTGCTGAGTAGATTATTTTTGGCTGTAGGTTCTTGCTATTCATCACCTTGAATATTTCTTGCCATTCCCATCTGGCCTACATGGTTTCTGTTGAGAAATCGGCTGACAATCGTACGGGTGCTCCTTTATAGTTAACGACCTGCTTTTCTCTTGCTGCTTTTAACATTCTTTCTTTGTCTTTTCCTCTTGAAATTTTAATTATGATGTGTCTTGGTGTGGTCCTCTTTGGATTTTTTTTGTTTGGGGTTCTGTGCGCTTCCTGGACTTGTAAGTCTAATTCTTTCATCAGGTGGGGGAAGTTTTCTGTCACTATTTCTTTCAGTATGTTTTTGGTATCTTGCTCTCTCTCTTCTTCTGGGACCCCCATAATTCTGATGTTGGTTCGCTGGAAGTTGTCCCAGAGGTTTCTTACATTATCTTCAACTTCCTGGATTCTCTTGTCTTCTTGCTTTGGCGGAGGAGTGTCTTCTGGCTCTTTATGTTCCAAATCTTTGTCTTGATTCTCGCGATCTTCTTTTCTGTTTTTAGGACTCTGTATAATATTTTTTATTTCAGATAATGTATTCTTTATTTCTAGTTGATCCCTTTTCATATCCTCATAGGTCTCGTTTATTTTATTGGCCTTTTCTAGGAAATTCTTGAAAAACCTTATAAGCGTGGTTTTAAACTCTATATCCAGTCACATTTTGTCCTCCATTTCTTTTTTTTGTGATCTGTTTCCTTGTCTCGGCATTTTCGCAGCTTCCCTGAGTTGGTAGCCTTAAAAGTCTCTGTGTTCAGCTTGGATGGGGTGGAGTTTCAGGGTGGAGGCTACAGCCTTGGCTTCTGTCAGCCACACCCTATGAGGCTCCTGAGTCTCAGTATTCCTCAGGATGGTTCAGTACTCATTGCAAGCACCTCTGAGAGTAAGGTGACCTTGAGTTTCACGTGATACCAAACAGTCTAGGCTCTCCCCCAATGAGCCCGGAACTGGGGTTCAGTTTAGTTGGAAGTGGGGTTGGAAGTGGGGTTCAGAGCCTTCTGGAGCTTTTGTCTCCTTCCTGCTAGGGCAATCCAGCGGCACAGTCAACCACCAGTTCTCTGCGTGCAATGTGCGCACCTCTGGGACTTCCTTTTACCGCTCCCCTGGTTTTCCGCCTTATAGCTCAGGCTCCCACTGTATGAGCCTGGGTCCCCAGGGTCTGGCCTAGAACTGGGGTTCAGTGCAGTTGGAACTGGGGCTCAGCACAGTTCAAAAACTTTTGTCTCCTTCCCGCTAGGGCAATCCAGCAGCAGAGTCAATGGTGGTCCATCCTCTGGGCGAAATGTGCGCAACTCCAGGGGTTCTGCCTTTTGCCGCTCCCCTGAGATTCTGTCTAACAGCCCAGGCTCCCTCAGTATGAGCCTGGGTCCCCAGGGTCTGGTCTAGAACTGGGGTTCAGTGCTGTTGGATCTGGGGTTCAGCAAAGTCCGGAGCTTTTATCTCCTTCCCGCTAGGGAACGCCAGCCAGGCACTCAGCCTCCCCCTTCTCTCCAGTTCTGTCCTCTCAGTGCGTGTGCGCGTGCACGCAATGTGTCTCGGTAGCTTAGGATTTTACAGCTCCTCTGATTTTCCTTCTGGTTTTCTCTTTCTTTCTCGTTGTAGAATTTCCAGTCAGTCAACTTTCCTGTAGTTCTGGGTAATGTCCATTTTAAAAAAAATATATTTTATTGATTTTGTACAAAGAGGAAGGGAGAGAGATAGAGAGTTAGAAACATCGATAGGAGAGAGTCATTGATCAGCTGCCTCTTGCACACCCCCTACTGGGGATGTGCCCGAAACCAAGGTACATGCCCTTGACCGGAATCGAACCTGGGACCCTTCAGTCCCCAAGCCGACGCTCTATCCATTGAGCCAAACCGGTTTCGGCGGTAATGTCCATTTTGTATTTTAGTTGTATTTTATTGAAATTGTTGTGTGAGGCTGCAGTTAGGTGTTACCTATGCCGCCATCTTGGATTCTCTCCTACATTTCCTTGTTCTTATAAGGACACCAGTCATTGCATTAGGGCCCACACTAATTCAGTATGGCCTCATCTTAAATTGATTACATCTGCAAAGACTATTTCCAAATATGTTTATATGCATAGGTACTGAGGATTAGGATTTCAACATACCTTTTGGGGAGACACAGTTCAATCTACAGTTAGTATCCTATACAAACATTATATATATTTTTAAAAAATCTACTAAAGAAAGAGATGTCAACCAAATGAACTTCAAATATGGTTTATCTACAGGAGAGATTTTAGAAACTTAGATGAGAATTTAACAGAGGGCAAAATCAAGAACTGGAATATTCTCTCCTCACTTTGAGAATCCCTATGCTGCCCTATACTCCTTAGGGTTAGTGGAGAGGGTGACTAATATTTTGTGTGATCTTTGACTTAAATCCTGGCAGTCTTGTCTTATATGTTCACCTTTGCTCTTTTGGATGCGTTTGGGTAATTATTCTGAAAAGAATGTCAAAACACAATAAATGGTTTAGAATAACTCTGGTTATATTTTTTAAACAGAGATGGGAAAGGTCTTGGGAGAGAATTTTATAGTATCCTAGAGCTGCTTCAAGGAGACATAAAAAATTGATAGTTATCTTGTTTTTACTACAAGATAGTACTGAAATTCATAAATGAAATTTATAGAGGCAAAGGCCTGGACCAAATGAAAGAGGTATTCTCTCTGAGTCTGGGTTGTTCATTGGTGTAGAAAGTGAATTTAGAGGCAAGATGACTGGTCAGTAAACTCATTGGAGAAATGTATTCATGGAAACAATGAAGGCATGAACATTTAGCCAGTACAAGAATATATTTGCTTTTGCTTAGATTGTGAAATTATTCTGAATGATTTTGAAAATCACTGGCTTCCATCTGCATCTCAAGGGGATCCTTCCAGGCCACATTGGAAAGAATTTCTTTCTCTTTTTTTTCCCTCCCAGGTCAGTGAATGTTAATGGGACAAATCAGCACTCCATGGCACCAGAATGTGTATCAGTAAAGAGAAAGTTGCTTTTTAATAAAACTAGGAAACACCAATAGTTTCTCAGAAGAAATCACAATTTTCATTTGTAATATGTTCTGATAAAGTTGGGGAACATTCAACTGCTGGTGTGCGTGTATGTTTGTGTTTTTTTTTTCTCCTCTCATGGAAGTAGCGGTCCTTGGCTTCTATTCTCAAGGCTTCAGTGGAGTCCTGTCCACCTCTTGGCCTCACAAAGAACCTAAGCAATACCATGGAATTCTGGTTTACTTCTAAAGCATAATGTGCAATGAAAGCTTGACCTCTATGGCAGGAAATGGAATGTACAGTTGTAGATGAATATTCCAGAACTAAAATAGTTCTCATTTTCAACCAAAACTTGCCCCAAGGAAAGGATAACAATGTCAAGAGCCCATGTCAGGGAGGCAGGCATTCAGGGTTCCAGAACTAGCTTTTCACCAACTACCTGTATGATCATGAGCAGGCTGTTCTCATTTTCACATTTCTAATATGAACAGGTTTGTCTAAATAAAATCTAGGGAGATTTCTTGCTCTAAAGTTGAGATGCTTCCCAATACACTATGCCACTGCTGTCCTGGTGTGGCTTCTTAGAACAATCCATTTCTGTGTCCAGGCTCTTCCCCATGCTTCTTCAGTATACATTTCTATTTCTTCTCCTCCACTGCTCCTTATTTTTCTGACCATTTTTTTCTTTTTATTATCCCTTTTATTCCCTATCACCTCAACCTAAATTAGGACTAGGTAAGTTCCCTTTGGGCTCTGTTTAATGTTCAGATGTCATTTGACTCTAATGAGGCTATTGACCTCAGTGCTTGTAGGAAAAGGAGACTTTTATTTCAAATCAAAATTTAAAATATATTCAGGAGGCTTTTAATATTACTAGAGTATGATGAGGCATCCTAAGGATACTTCAATAGTGTCATTTTAATCTAATACTCAGGGTCTCTTTCATGAGGACACTGACGTCTTATCAGCAGTTAGCAGTCTCTCAAACCTCAATGCCCTCCATCTCCACTCCAGGGCTTTTCCAAGAGATGTTGATTGTATGGGATTTTTCTGTGAAACCAGGGTGCTTCAACTCTAAGAGCACAGGCATTACTTGGACTGGAAGCTTTAAGGGCCTTTCCACCTTAGAAGCCACTTAGACATGGTCATGAGAGGTGTTTCTACAAGCTAGCCATCACAGCCTTGTTGGGGCCACTACTGTGGACAACTTGCAGTTCTCCCTCTCATTGAGTTCTGATTTGTCTCATAATTTGCACAGCAGACATTTGTAGCCTTGAATATTTTTAACTAGAGGCCCAGTGCGTGAAAATTCATGCTCTGGAGGGGATGTCCCTCAAACCAGCCTGTCCCCTCTCAGAGTCTGGGAGCCCTGAGGGGCAGGAGGCAATCCAGTGATCAGGGGAAGGCGGCAACCCCATCACACCTCTGTTGTTGCCACTGCTGGCAGCGCAAGCCTTGGCCTGCCCTGGTTACCTGAGCCTTGGGCAACACTGGGCAGCTAGGCAGTCACCATTGAGGCTTGCCTGCACCTTGGGCCAGCCCTGGGTGGCTGGGCAGATGACATCTGAGGCTTGCCTTTGCCTTGGGCCAGCCCTAGGCGGCTGTGCAGCCACCATCTGAGGCTTTCCCATGCCTTAGGCAAGCCCTGGGATGCTGGGGGCATGAGGGGAATGGGGGACTCTGGAGGCAGGGGCCCCAGTGAGGCTAAGGTCACTTGGCACCACCATCTTGTGGCTGTGGGCACTTCCATCTTTGAGGGCATGGCGGAAATTAGCATATTCCCTTTATTAGATAGGACAATTAAAAGATACTCCCTTCCCTCTAATCTGGGACATTGGAAAATGAAGAATATATTTGCCAAGTACAAAGTCCCTCCCATCACAACTCCATGTGGTAATGTTATAACTATCAGCCCTAGTCTACATCTGAGAAAGTTAAGGCATGGAGATGTTACAAAATTTGACAAAGCATCTATTGCTAAACCAGGAGCTAAACTGCTTGCCAAAACCCATGTATGTATGCCCTTGCTTTTTTGCCCCACTATAAAGTTCCATGTGTGTGACTCCAACCCAGGCCCTTCTCAGGGGTGGGAGGCAAGGGGGAGCCTTAGGTGGAAGTCCCTAGTGGTTCAGCATGCTGCTCCTATGTGATCCTGGGCCTCTGCCTGCACTCTCTTACCTGATAAGATAAAACTCATGGACATGGACAATAGTGTGGTGATTGTGGGGGAGTGGGGTTTGGAGAGCACATAGAAGGGATAAATGGTGATGGAAAAAACAAAATAAATTTAAAAAATAATTTTAAAAAAGGTAGCCTTGGAAAAATTGTAGACACTTTACCACCATGCCACAATCACAGTTACTTCCCATAGTTTCATAACTGGTCTGTGGTGGGACTGGAACAAGAACCCTGTCTGTTTGGTGCTGGAGCCTACATCCTTAGCTACCATGTCCTTCCTGCTGGTGCCTGGTGGAGAGAGGAAGGGTCTCACCATTCTCTGCCTTCTCTCTTGTCATGATGTTGTTATCATAACATTAAGTGCAAGGGAGATTCCCCAAATGCAACCTACCGTTGTAGATTCGAGGCTTTGGAGCATCACCTTTTAAAGGAGAAACCTGAAACTGAATGCATACCATGAGAATTATGGAAGTGCCAAACTAAAATGGCAGGGAATTTGTGATACCTAAAACCTGGGTTTGAGGCAGAAACTTTTAAGGATAAAAATTCTGTAAAATAGGCTTTTAACATTCATACAATATATTATCTAATAAACTTGGCAATTGTCATAATATTTTGTTTCATTTAGAGCACAGCCTGTTAGCAACAGGGCGTAACTTAATCTGTTAATTAAACACAAAATAATTCAGTTCTCATAAAATCATAATAATTAGCCTTTTCTTCCCTTAGGATATCTGCATCAGCAAATACTGGAATTTCTTGAGGGAAATAAGGGGTTCTTATGTCTGTGATGCTTACCATGGCTTTGCCACTGTAGCTTTGCTAATTCAGCACTCAGATTCATTATATTATAAGCAAGATTTTGCTGTGAATTTCTACTGAAAAAACAACAACACACCCTCATTTTAGCCCTTTAAGAAACAAATCAATTGATGATTAATTCTTAAAGAACATGATTGTATAGAATATGATTGAAAGAACAAACACTTGAAGATGGGGATTATCACAAACTTCTGAGCAGGTAGGATGGTGCAATGATTAGGCACTCATGGAATCAGACAACACTGGCTTCACAATCTAATTCTTCTATTCATTTAGCTGTAAGATCATAGGTAGGCCAATTATTTAATATTTTGAAGTATCCTTCCCTTGTCTGGAGTTAATTATATGTACCTATTGTAGTACCATTATTGTGACGATTAAGCGGGATAGTATAAATGGGGGGCTTGGCCTAGAGTCAATGTCAAAGCCATGCTCTAGTGTCACTGCACTACATGTGGATTTCCACAAAAGCCAGGCTCTTTCTTGCCAACTGAAGTTATCTTTGATCAGTCAGAAACACAACCTCTATGCCCTTTGCCTCCCCTAGCTCATTCTACATGTTCTTTGGTGTGTATTCAGAGGTCACCTTCTTTATGAAGTCTTTCTTATTATTATCTGTGTTAATTGTGATAACAGTTATGTTTTAAACAAATTAAAGTAGCATAGTAAAATTCTTATATGTGAAATAACATGAAATCTGTGATTAACTTTGAAATACTTCAGGAGAAAATGAGGAAAAGGGAATGAATGAAGGTCGGTGAGATACTGATAACTGTCAAAGCCAGGATATAGGTACATGGTGGTTTAATATACATTTCCATTTACTTTGGAGTAAATTGTAAATTTTTCATAAAAAAAACAAACAAAACTTATTTGAATCCCCTCCCCAAGCTGAGGTGTCCTTCCAATATACTCATTAACAATGCTATTATATTATTTCTTAAAGGCTCTTCTTAGTAATCTGTTTCCTGCATAGTCTTCTCTATTAGACCATGAGATCCTTCAAGGCAGAGGCCTGCATATTATTCATTGATATATCACCATTCCTGGGACAAAACATAAAAATGTAAAAGGATCATTTGGGAGCAAATTATTTATTGAGTTGAATATGCATTTTGTTTGAAATGCTTCTTTTATGTTTTGAAGCCTTCTTCTCTGAGGAGCTTCTTTTCAGGACCTTCTGAGAGCAGTCTCAGCTACTGATAATGCCCTCCTATTTCAGCCACTGGCTTTTAGAATTAATTCAGGAGAAAAGCCATCATAACACATCCTATGCTCAGAATTGAAAATGTCCCAGCACTAGTTATCTTTAATTAGAAGTAGGCGAATTTCCACTCTGCTCAAAGAATGAAATGTCCACCTTCTTCCAAAAGTTTTAAGCTGAAATTTTGCTTTAACAGATGTGTACATAATACTTCCTTAACAGTTCTCTAGGAATGGCTGTGGCCTACAAAAATATAATTTTCTAGGTTTTGAATATAGATTTAAGGCACATTTATGACAATGTTTGTGGTGCTACCTATAAGTCTTCCAAATGACCACTGACCAGGCACTTTGACATTGTGTTTGAAAGTAACAACATATATTTAAAAAACATGGTATGTATTTGAAGACCTAAGTGTTAATCTGTTAACCGAGCGGGACGTATAAATATGTCAAACGTAAACAATATCGGGTACGGGTAGGACATATGAATATGTCCTTGCAATATATGTTGTGCCCTGAAACGGGCGGGATGTATATTTCTGAACAACAAAGGTATTAGTCATCCATACATGTCTCGACATGAATTTAAGACATGGAGGGAATCAGTATAATTTCGCTAGTGAGAGTGCTGGACGTGTTCAACAAGAATTGTTTTGGAGTTAACACATGACTTATTGAATAAAGGGTATAGGATTTACTTAGATAATTTGTATACGTCAATTCATTTGGCTGAACTCTTGTGTCAAAACAATACATACATTGTTGGAACAATGAGGATAAACAGAGTTGGAATCCCCAGTCAAATAAAAATAAAAAAATTACAGAAAAATGAACATATAGTAAGATTCAAAGACAAACTTATGGTTTTAAAATGGAAGGATAAAAAAGACGTATTGATGCTCAGTTCTATTCATAATGACAAAAAGACAATGATTGAAAAGAGAGAAAGAAGGCAAGAAAAACCGAATGTTGTCCTGGATTATAACAAAAATATGGGTGGCTTAGATTTGGGAGATGGAATTATGGTGGCCTACACGGCTGTCTGTGATAGGGCAAAAAAAGTTTTATAAGAAAATTTTTTCTACGATTAATTGATATGTGCTGCTTCAATGCATATATTATATACAAAAAAGATAAAGGTCATTTGGATTGATTACACTTTTTGATAGAGTGTGTAGAGAAATTGGTAGATAACAACATAGTGAAAACCCACCCAAAGACATCAACAAGCAGCTCTACATCTAAACCATCACATGTAGTTGAAAGGCATTTTCCAGAACAAATGAAAAGCGATATAGAAAACACTACATCCAGGAAATGCTGAGTTTGCTACAAAAAAGGTGTTAGGAAAGAATCTACATACTGGTGTCTGGATTGTAAGGTAGCACTATGTATCAAATTGTTTTAAAATATATCACACGGAAGTTGAGTTTTGAATTTTTACATCTATATTTTAATTTTTTAAACTCAATATTTCTATTTTATTTGTGTGCTTTTGTTTCTTGTTCTGTAATTTTTAAATATTTTTTATTGTGTATCGAAATAAAAAAATATATTTTTTGTAATCTTTATAATTGTTTGTAAAATTTATAATTTTTTAATTCGATGTTTCCATTTTTTGTTGCTATTCTTTTCTATTTGTTTGTAATTTTGTATTTTCCTTTCTGCTTTATATATAAATAAACAAAAATATATATTTCATAGTCTTTTCATTTATTTTAAGTATAAATAAAAAAATAATAATAATATGAAATTACATCCTCCCGGCGTGACATACTGACACGTCCTAGTAAAAGAGTACACGCCCGTTATATGTTGCGTAATTAAAAAGGTAATTCCCCAGTTAACAGGTTAATGTCTGAATCATTCCATTTAATTATCAAATCTCTAGCACTGTTCTGCCTATCTGAAAGCATTATGGCCTACTATCATCAAGCTAGTGGTTTGGTTCATGTAATTCATACACATTAAAAGGGAACTGATAGAGGAAATATTTTAATATTGCCATTTGCCCTTTCTCTATAAGTGTCAGAGATGAAAAAAAATTAGTAAAATATATATGGAAATCTTCCTCCAGTCAGAGTATGGGGTGTGCCGTGAAACCCAGAGTCAAATCCCTGCCACTGTCACTCACTTTGAAATCATGTGAGACTCAGAACTGGCTGTCCCCACCCACATTGGGTGATATCCAGACCTGGCTGGCCCCAGCCCTGTCAAGCCCATCTGGGCGATAGGCGTAGCCTCAGGTCCCCTGTCAAGTCCCACCGGGTGGGGGATGCTGCCTCAGATCCCCAAGTACACACTGGGCAGGGAGCGCAGCCTCAGGTCCCCCAGTGCACCTTCAGGTCCCAGGCCCAGTGCTGGGACAGTGGGTGTGGCCTGAGGTCCCTTGGCCTGGCACCTGAAGTCCCCCTTCAAGCCCCACAACCTGAGGTCCCCTGGCCTGGTGCAGGGGCGTAGGGCCCGGGTTGAGGTCCCATAGCCTGGTGCTGGGGCAGGGGGTGTGGCCTGAGGTCCCCAGTTAAGCCCCACTTGGCAGGGGGCACAGCCTCAGGTCCCCTGTCCAAGCCTGGCGCCATGCAGCCTCGGCTCCCTGCTGATTGCTCGTTATAGTAACCCCGTCTCTGCTGTGGGTACAGTCATCTTGTGATGGTGTGAGGGTTAATATGCATATTACCTCTTTCTTATATATGATAATTAGAAGCAAGTTAGTCACCCAGTCAACAAATATCTCTTAACCTCTTACCATATGTTCCAGACTCTGTTCTAGGCACTAGGAATACAGTAGAGGATGAACCACAGAAACACCTCTGCCCTCTGGAGTTTACATTTTGGGAAGTTCCACTAGTTCTATCTTAGAGATGCAAACAACTAGTAGGAAAGTTCTCATTGGAAGAAATCAGTCAGAGTTATTCATCAATGTGCAATACTCATCCCTTCTCATCTACTAGTCGAGTGCCTTACCATAATCATTTGCATTCTCCCTCTGCATCATCAGTTTTCTTTCCTGTACTGATTTTTCATCAACATATAAAAATGTCACAATTTCTTCCAATTAAGAAAAGACCCTCTTGATCCCACATTCCTCTCTAGCTACCACCCTGTTTTTTACAGTAAAAATTCCTGAAAAAAGTTTCCTGTGCTAATTGTTTCTACTTTCTCTATTCCTGAATAGTCACTTTCTTCTCTCATTCTTTCTGGAACCCATTCATATCAGCTGTTCCCTTCCATTGAAATAGCTTTTGTCAAGCTCACCTATTACCTGCACTTAGTTAAACCCAATGATCAACCACCAAGTCCTTATTTTGCATGACCTGTCAGAAGCATTTGACTGTTTATCAATTCCTTCTCTTTGAATCACATCTGGGGCACTAGATTCTCCTGATTTTTCTCTTCCTTTACTAACCATTTCTTCTTAGGGGATCCTTCACTCTCCAAATTATCTTTTTTTTTTTTTTTTTTTTTTTTTTTTTTTTTAGTATTCTCCATCTCAGGAAATGGGAATTATCTCCTCCCATTTTTCCAGTCAAAAATCCTCAAGTCATTCTTCACTCCTCTCTTTCTCTTATCCAACATCATACCCTATAGCAAATCCTTTCACATTACTTTGAAAGTATATGAAGAACCTGATCATTTATCTGACCTCTACTGCTCTCATGTTTATCCAAGACAGCATCATTTCTTGTCTGTATTAGCATTAATATAGCCTTATAAAATACCTATCTGCCTTTACCCTTGCCCTTTATAGCCTGTTCATAGCAGCCAGAGTGGCTGTGCTAGAATATAAATCAGATCTTATTATTCCCTTCCTCAGAGACCTCCAATGCCTTCCTATCTACTTTAGAGTAAGAGTCAAGTTTCTATAATCACCTATAAGATCTCTATGTTTATTCCTTCTTCCTGGAATACATTCCTCACAGATATTCACATGGTCTACTCTTTCTGCCTCTCAAATATCATGTTCACAGTAAAACCTTCCCTGACCACTCTATTTAAAACTATAACCTTCCTCTCCCTACAATCCATACTTTCTCCTCTGTTTCATTTTTATCCATAGGACTTGCCATAATTTAACATACTACATATTTTACTTTCTTGTTTATCTTCCATGCCCCCTCCACACACATATTCTATAAACAATAGGAGAATCAGGGATTTTTATCTGTTTTAATCATTACTAAATCCCCAGTGCACAGAACAATGCTAAGCATAAAATAAGCACTCAGTAACTATTGATTTCTTGTGTGAATGAACACTTATTATTTTCCAGACCAAGAGATACAGTAATCAACAAGACATGATCCTATTTCTATTAAGAGGAGAAATAGAAAAGTTACCAGAATTTCTGTTCAATATGCTAATTGCAATTCTTGGGATACATGCCAAGAGAGCTATGGAAACACATGATAGACACTCAATAAATGCCTGTTAAATGTTGAGTGAATAATTTCAAGTAAGTTTTATTAATAACAACAGAAATACTTATCTTGAAATATTAACAACCTCCTAATGAGTCATCATTTTCATCCTTTGGGAAAGAACTGAAAACTAAAGAGGTCTTGCTAATATAATATTGGCCATCTCTACTTTGCAAAACCTAAAGCATTGATCTTTGCTATTTGTTAAAATTACAAAGGAAAACTAGAGTTAAACTGAAAGCAAAAGACAAAATTGTGCCAGGATATGTAGTTCCTCAAAGAATTTCAATGAAACATTAGTGTGCATTAAGATGTAAGTCTTATAGTCCTTTCAGTCAATATTTGCTGATTGTATATTTATTTTAACCAAAGGTGACTCAGTTTGAGGAGGAGAAAATAACAGAAGCATGAATTATTTTGGTTAATTAGAACCTTCCCCCCACTGCTACAACTTTGCACTGGAATTATGCCTAACAAAGCAATAGATATAAAAAAAATTGAGTCAACCAATTGTTCTGTCCACATGACTCATATTCTTTGACTTCTTTCCCCACTGAATTTATATTGTGAATATGTACTTGTAAGGGTATAAAATAGGCAAGGGGAGGGGAAGGTATTATAAGATCCATTTGGGTACAGATCCATCTCTTTTTCTCATTGTCTAGCTTTTCCTGGATTATAAGAGACCGGGAGTCAGCATAACTGTTTTGCAGCTATACCAAACATTGCATATTGGGATCCCAGATACTCATGTTTTATATTTCTTCACATCTTGGGAATATTATACTTTTATCTGTACTAGAAATAGATTAAATTTTCACAGGGACCATTGATAGTTGGTACTGTGGAATAGGGATGTTCATCTAAGCACAATGTAGAGAATGAGAATGGCTGAATTTATGGGAAACTCTACATTGAAGGGGGCCCATAAGAGAGAGAATGTGAACAGAGCAGTCATAGAAGTTGGAAACGTGGTCTATTTCAGTAGACACGGCAAGAAAGATTTATGATGGAGTGAGCAGTGCCACGTACTTCTAAATGCTCAATTAAGATGAGGACTAGCCAAAAGGTGATGCTTACACAACATGTAAATGTACTAAATGTGACTGACTTGTACAGTTTAAATGGTTATTTTATGTTAATGTGTCATTCAAGTGAAAAATAAGATTAGGGCTGAGAAGTGGTCAATGGATTAAGAAGTCATTAAGACTTATATGCGAGCAGCATTAGTAATGTGGTAGGAGTAGAAGCTAGGCTCCAGTCAGTTGAGCCATAACTAGGTATTAAGAAAGGGGTTGAAAAAAATATAGAGAAATCTTTCAAAACATATAAAAATAGGGTTAGAATTTGGAGGGTTTAAGGAGGGTGTTGTTTATTCACTATAAAATGTTTGTGTATGGTGAGGTTGGTATGGGGGGACCTGATACTTTGTATTATTAACTGAGGAGAAGGAGCCAATGAGAGATAGGGGTTGAGTATACAGAGAGACATTGGCTGTTTGATAGAGCAAGGACCTTGTGGAGGAGATGCTGATAGATAAAAAAATAAAAGGGTGAGGCTTAAATATAAGGCAGGCAAGACTATGCCTCTCCTCATATGGAAGGCAGAAAGTAGGGATGCCAAAACAGGGTATGTGGAAAGTTGAGAATATTTCCATTTACTCTAATTATCTCCATGAAATGGGAATAAAGGGCAAAAAATAGAAGAATGATTAAAGCTAACCACTTGGAATAACTCCATGAGGTTACCAGAAGCTAAGACTTCTTTCCTATAATTCATAATGAGAGAACAAAAACTGGTCTGAAGATTTTTTAATTGTTATTTATTTCAAATGTTTATATTGGGCTCATATTTTTTTATCATAAATCCTCACCATCCCCTCCACACATATTTCAATTTTGAATTTTACTTGTATAATGAGTAAATATAATTGTAATAATAAAATAACAGTAAATTTAGAGAGTGATCCAATTGTAATAATCTTAAAACACAGTGTAGCCTTAGCTGGTTTAACTCAGTGGATAGAGCATCAGCCTACAGACTGAAGAGTCCCAGGTTCCATTCCAGTCAAGGGCACATGCCCGGGTTGCAGGTTCAGTGCCTGGCTGGAGGCATGCAGAAGGCAGCCAACCAATGATTATCTTTCATCATTGATATTTCTCTCTCTCCCTCTTCTTTCCTCTCTTAAATCAATAAAAATGTATAAAAAAATAAAATGCAGAGTCCAAGGCATTTAAAGTTCAATACCTTAGCAAGTTAATTAAGTCAAGTTAATGAAAAAAATCTAATCTCCAGATAGGTAACATGGTTGATTATCTTATGTACTAGTGGCCCAGTGCATGAGATTCATGCATGGGAGGGAGAATGTCCTTCAGCCTGGCCTGTACCTTCTCCAATCTGGGACCCCTCGGGGAATGTCCAGAATTTTGATATCCTTCTCGCAATCTGGGACCACTGGCTCCTAACCGCTCACCTGCTTGCCTGCCCTATTGCCCCTAACTGCCTCTGCCTGACAGCCTGATCACCCCTAACTGCCCTCCCCTGCTGGCCTGGTTGCCCCCAATTGCCCTTCTCTGATGGCCAATTTGGTTCTGAATGTTTGGTTTCTATGCCAGTCAGCATCAAAAGCTCCACCTCCTAAGCAGCAATTGGCTCCCCACAGCACCCAGATTTGGTCCTGATTGGTCAGTTTCAATGCTAGTCAGCATCAAAACTCTGCCTGCTAGGCAGCCATTGGCTCCCCACAGCACCCAAATTTGGTTCTGATTGGTCAGTGTCTATGCCAGTCAGTGTCAGAAGCTCTGCCTCGTAGGCAGCAATTGGTTCTTCACAGCACCTACATTTGGTCCTGATTGGTCAGTTCCTATGCCAGTCAGGATCGCCGGGCCTATCTCCAGGCTTGATCAGTGAGGTGGGGCTGAACAGGATAGAAAGGCCAAGATAGAAAGGCCGGCTGCTGGCAAAGCCTGGAGAAAAAGAGGAGGAGAAAGAGAGAGGCAAGTACTGATCAACAGCTGCCACTGAGGCTGTGGATCATACCCTGCCTCTCTCTCTGGTCTCAGCCCCCTGGGCAGTCAGTACTGGGTCACCAGGCTACAGTGGGGCAGTCAGTGCTCAGTCACCATGGCAACCCAGCACTGGACTTCTGGGTTGGTCATCCTACATTAATGATCAGTGGTTACAACCCTGGGCTTTTATACATTAGGATATATGATTTATTGGTTAATTTTGCTTGACAATATCTCTTATTGCTTAAATCTACCCTTCCCCACTTTGGAATCTCTTCAGCACAACTGATTTATTAAAATTGTGATTATTTTGAAAATAATTTATTTGTATAATCTTGTTTTAACAAACAAAAATTACCTTCACTTTCACAAATATGTGTGGCATCCTGCCTGAAGGCAGAACTGGGAAAATGGGAATTTCTGGGAGCATCAGAGGTAGCAATGCATGGTTTGGACAGGACTTTTATGTGATTACACAGCAAATTTAAGACAGTCTTCTAATTCCCCTTTCCAGCAGTTTGTAACCTTCAAGTCCCTGCTCTATAGAAGTGCTTGAGCCACTTTTGGAAGCATTGCTTAAGGCAGAGATGTTCAACCAATGTGCCACAAGAATTTTTAAAACATGCAGTACCTATTAGGGGCACTGACCTCTTTCCTTTTAAATTGTCAAATAAAAAATGACAACAAACAACACAACAATAGCCATCCAGTGCAAATAAATAAAATTATACCCAGTGTTTGGTCAGATTGGAAAAAATATATTTTTGGTTGTACTGCAGAATTTAGTAATTAGTTTATGTGTGCCATGAGTTGAAAAAGGTTGAAAATTATTGGCTTAAGGAAATAATTTCTAACAATGCCACTGAAACAGACTCCTTTGTTATTGCAAGTATCATAGTATAAGTAGGAGAGAGAATCTGCTTGGGAGGCTGTGAAGGGAATTTCTAGTTTGGATAGGAGTTTATAGTAATGTTATCTTCTGGGTGTATTTAATTATAAATTATTTAATTCCAAGATCTACCATAAGTTTGAACCAATAAGACCTTGCAATTATTCAAGTTTAACTGTGTGTGTGTGTGTGTGTGTGTGTGTGTGTGTGTGTTTCACCGAGATTTCAGTGGTATAATATTATAACTGTTAAGATATTTGGTTATCTAGATTCCTGTTTCCTCCAAAATATCATCATAATATTTTATTCTCTTTTTTTTATAACAGTACCTATTTCTAAAAATATATACCTAAAATGACTTCTGAAGGCAAATTAACTATATTTTCTGGAATATTCCATATATTAAGATTTCAAAACATTTATCTGGGGCAAACCATTGGATTTTGGAGAAGAGGAGTTCATGTGGATTCTAATTCACTTTGGATTACTCACTTCCACATTTACAAGTTACCTTCACCAAATGTCTACTATTCTGGCCATTTGAGAAGCATAAAAGACATTGCAAATGATTAAATTAAAAAGAATGGAGAAAATTGACAATAGTACATAAAGCAGCTGTGCTTAAAGAAACCTTCAAATATCCCCTATCTCATCATTGGCACAACTGTCAGGCAAACTGCTGTAAATGAACATGTTTTATATTTGGATAGTATAATGAATTTTCCCATAACACTTAAGCAATTAGCTAAGCATTGGTGTTTTGCATGGAATTATGTCCATGTTATAATTGTTTACATGTTTATATCACTTTAGAGTTTTCAACAGGCTTTGATGTACACTGTCTCACTTTAACAAGTTACCCAACAGTTCATCTATGCCAGACATATGGCATTCTATACTCTATTTCATTAAGCCCCCACAACAACCCCATGCAGTAGGGTTTGTGATCTCAGTTGGTAAATGAGCACACTTAGGCTTGGCTTGGGTAAGTATAATACTTTGTGCCTGCTGATGTAGTTAGGAAATATAGCCCTACTTCTATCACTGACTCAAGTGACCAAGAGCTCTTTACTGCCATGCTCTGTGGCCTCTCTCTGCCTTCTCTTTGTGTCTG
Organism: Pipistrellus hanaki; assembly: GCF_964339955.1. NCBI lineage: Eukaryota > Metazoa > Chordata > Mammalia > Chiroptera > Vespertilionidae > Pipistrellus > Pipistrellus hanaki. The sequence continues at coordinate 14,620,547 of NC_140524.1, read as the reverse complement.
TTTTACTCCGTATCTCACAGTCCCTTTTTATGCAAAAGCTTTATTTATAGTCACTATAAATAGTCACATAAAAAGTGCTAAACAATGGCAACCCAATTACAACAATAAAAAGAGTAGTTGGTGATATTTATTGAGCTAAACTGACTATCTGGCACTCCATGCGGGCTTTGGATCCCTTATATCATCAAATCCCTATGTCATACTTGTGATGCATTTGACCCTTACTCAGCCCTTTGAGGCTGGCAAAGCTAGTATTGTTTTCCAATTTAAAGGTAAGAATACATGTTCCTTGAGGTTAAAGGGCAGCTTTAGGTAACACTGCATTTCACAAATACCAATGCTTGGCCACTATGCATCACTGATTATACTCTTTATCTTATTTACCATTTTATTTCCACAGCGAGTACCAATACTGCAGTAGAATTAATGCTTGTGTGCCTCTTTAATGTTCCTCTATTCAAATTGCTTTATGCCCCAAGGATAAAGATGTCCTTTTAGTTAATCTATGTCTCTTTTTCATTTTTTCTTATCCCTGACAAAAAAAAAAATCTAACTTCTAATGGGGATAGATAAAACTTCTGACACACTGAGCTTCATGGCAAGAGTGACTCATTAGATGAATGTGTTGTCCTGGAAGTCTAGAGAAGTGATCTTAAGAAAGAAGTATATGTACTAAAAAACTATGTCTCTCTCTAGGATGAGTTACTGAATCAATGCCCCAAAGCACATAATCCATTTTCTCCAAAGTTCTGTGAGACACATAGCTATTTTGCTTCCCTTATATAGGAGGAAGCCAGAGCATAGGAGTCAGGAGAACTGCATTATAGACCCAGATCTACCACTTATTAGTTGTGTGACCACTTTTCTTCTCTAAATCTAAGTCTTTTCATTGCTGAAAGATGAAAGGAGGATGTTGTACTAAATACTCTCTAAATGTCTTCCTGCTTCAAAAATGATAGCTAAGGTTTCTAGAAGACTTTATGAACCACTTCTTTGAACTCTATGTCATTTGATCATTATTACAATACTCCAAGGTGGGTATTTGTCTATTTCAATTTTACAGATGAGGAAAGAACAAGGGCTCAAGAGCCTAAGTGACTTGTCTAAGGTCATACAGATAAAAATGGGAGAGTTCAGAATCAAACTCATGTCTCTTTGATCTTGAACTCCATATTCTTTTCATTACCAAACATCTACATTTGCTTATTCTATGTACAATTGTGCTAATCATTTGTCTATTATTGATTGATGTGAAAGTCTCAACAGTTGATTCAGTTGTTTGTATAGATTTTTTTTCTAAATGGCCAAACACTACCATAATTTGTTGACTTTCAAAGAAGAGCATAATATGATATAATTTTGTGGGAGAATAACCTTTTTTGATAGGGGCAATATAGAAAGTAAATAATCTCCTGAATAGAAGTTAATATTTACAAACATCTCTCTAAATTTAAAGCTTAAGCTTTCTCAGAACCCAATAAATCCAGAAAATAATTACTCCTTCTGCAAGGCCAGCCAAGAGCTTCTTCACAATCTCTAGCAACCTCTGCTTTCCAAACAAAAGTCTGATATAGAGACTTTGGCTGATATATGGCATGTCGTTTATACTTTGTGACAGAGCCCAGGGGGATACAGATCTAGCTGGAAAGACAGATTTACTTTCGCCTGGGTTTCTGAAGGAAAATTCCATCTTCTCAAAAGCAGAAAACATGCACATTACTTTTTTTACTTCTTTTTATTTTTTATTTTTTTGTTTACATTTCTTTATTGATTAAGGTATCACATATTTGTTCTCATCCCCCCATTCCCATCCCACACCACTCCCCACACATGCCTCCGCCCCCCTGTTGTCCTTGATCACTGGTTAGGCTCATATGTATGCACACAAGTCCTTTGGTTTATCTCTCCCCTTTATTCCCACCCTTCTTTCCCCTCCCTCTGAGGTCTGATCCATGCCTCCCTGTCTCTGGGTCTGTTCTTGTTCATCAGTCTATATTGTTCATCATTTCCCCTAAATGAGTGAGATCATGTGCTACTAGAAATAAACTTATAAGAATCGAAAATGAGACAAACAATAATGGTTATACTGAAAGGCAAATGAATCAGTTTGTAGTGAGTTTCTTTCTGGGCCAACAGTTCTTTTGAGTCCCAATTTCAATGTCAAACAGTTCCTTATGTGTACATGTCAGCGATGATATTTCAGTTCTGAATGGTGGACAAATGATAAACTTTTTATTATTGATAGTATTACAGGTATCTTCCCTTTACCCCTCTTTACCCTCATCCTCCCCAGCCCCTATCCACCCTCTCATGTCTTCTCTACCCTATTGCCTGTGTCCATGGGCTATGCCTATAAATATATAAATTCTTTGATTTATCTCTTCTCATTCCCCCAACCCCACATCAAGGTATGTCAGTCTGTTTCATGCCTCCCTGCTTCAGGTCTTATTTTGTTGGTCAATTCATTCTGATAATTAGATTCCATAAATAAGTAAGGTCATGTTATACTTGTATTTCTTAAATTTGATTATTTCTCTTAGAATAATATTTTCCAGGCCCATACATGCTGTCCCAAAGGGTAAGAAATCCATCTTTTTTATAGCTGCACAGTATTTCATTGTGTAAATGTCCCATAGTTGTTTTGTTTTTTTTTTATCCATTCATCTACTGATTGGTGGAGAATTTTGGAATCTATGGTTTCAAAAGGTCTTGTTAAGTTTTAATTCAGTAAACATACAACGATCCTCATAGAAGGAAAATTCTGTGGTAAGTGGGAGGAAGAATAAATTTTAAGAGAGGGATGGTTTCAATTCATAAGGAGCTTGAATCCAAGTGGGAAAGAGAAACAAATCATAATTACAATTCCACACTGAATGAAGTAATTAATACACAAAAATATGAACAAGTAATGGGATATGGAAGCCCAGAGTGTTGAATAAAGTAAATCTGAAGTGGCAAGGCCTGGGTAGTAGAATTGATGAAAATTTTACATTTTCTCTAAGTATTTTTCAGTTTGTTCCCTCCTTTCCATTACAAGTTCACCATCTTCTCTCACCTGAATGACCAAAGAGCCAATTAACTAGCCTCCTTGCCTCTTGGCTTGCCCCCTAAAATATGTCCTCTCTTCTGTTGCCACGGTGAGCTTTCAAATGTGCAAATTTCATGTCCCTTGATTTAAAATCGTAGGTGGATCCATCTCTACTGCCTTCAGGAGACATTTGGGCCCCTTTCCCCTCATAAGGTATTCCAGTCTGCTTGGCGCCTTCCCTGAGATACCTACCTTTCCAATAGTATGTATTGTTGCTCACCCATATGGATCCAACATTCTAGTCAGAGCAACCATTCATACTTTTCATAATTCAGTGTGAACACTCATGCTTTAGCATTTATTGTATCATGTTCTCCAATACTGCCTGGAATACTGCCTGGAGAACTACTCTTCAGGTCTCAGATCTTCAGCTTTTCTCTGAAGCCTTCTTGAATATCCCAGGCAGCTTCTTCTCCTTGCCTTTTTTTTTCTGTCCCCATACTGCACCATTTACACACTCCCATTATTACAATCACCATGCAGGATTGTCCTTATTTTACTACAAGGGTTAGTGATTAAGATGGACTTCAGAATCAGACAAACCTAAGTTCATACCCAACACAATCATTTGCTATTTGTGTGACTGTGAGAATAGCATATTACACTCTGCAGAACAATTGTAAGGATTGTTTAGGACAATGTGTGCAATATACACAGCTTAGTGACAGGCACAGAGTAGATGTTAAGTATCTCTTTTAATTAGCAAGGTGGAAGATGAAAAGAGGGTAGACTAAGAAGATGGTGTGGGCTTCAGGGACAGAGGAGCTGCTAAAGAAGGCTTAGGGAAATTACACTGCAGAGCATGGAATGTGTAACTTAACTTTTGGACCTGATTGTATCAGGTCTATGGGAAAACGAACAGCTTCCACTGAAGTATATTGCTACACAATGACATTTTAAAGGAGATTTGACTTAGATTTAAGGCAATGGAAGTGGCAAGAGGGAATGTTAAAGGTTTCCATTGGAAGTTGCATGTGATATTGTACCTGGGAACCCTCACTTTTCCTATGCCAGGCCTAACAGACTGGGGTAAAAATGGAGTCAATAGTGATAAGTAATGGGAAGAAGGCAGATGTGGAGCCACCATAGATATTAGTGAAATCTGAAGTGAGAAGTATCTTATTTCACTAGCTGTTCAGGGTTTTGACAATTCAGAGGCATGAAACTTCCTTATAAGTTAGGTATAGAAAATGGATCCTGTCCAGCCTTGGTGGCTTAGTGGTTGAGAATTGACCTATGAACCAGGAGGTCACAGTTTGATTCCTGATCAGGGCATATGCCTGGGTTGTGGGCTTGATCCCTGATCATGAAGGAGGCAGCTGATCAATAACTCTCTCTAATCATTGAGGTTTCTATCTCTTTCTCCCTCTACCTTCCTTTATGAAATCAATGAAAAAAGAGGGGGAAAAATGAAAATGGATCCCAAAGCCCTGCTTCATGATATAATTTCTGCCAGTCCTCTAACTTATAACTTTGTTTCCAACCTCAGAAACCAAATCCCCTTTAATTACTTTGTACCACTTTCTCCTGGAAGATTCTATCTGACTTTGGTCTTTGGAAACTTCTATGCCATGAGATTGGCAAAGAGCTTCACAATCTTCTTTTATGGTCTGAGATCCTTATTGGTGCACTTTTTGCTTTCATGTATCTTTCTGGAAGGCCTTCCTGAGTGTTTGACTAGTATCTTAATTCCAGTGGAATATATATCCTGATGCTCTGATGTCTAGAACCAAGGCAGGCCTACACTGGAGTGGTGAACATTTCTGGCCACTGATGTTTCTTTTGTTTGTGAAGCTTGAGTTTCTGCTCTGATAAAGGAAGAGATGAGAAAGAGAGGAAGAAAGGAAAAGAGAGGGAGGGATGAAAACAAACAATTCACTAGGTATTTTTAAGAAATCAGCCAATAAAAATATAGACATTGGAGAGAGACAGATCCAACTTCACCGCTTTTTAGGCCTGTGGTGTGAGCTTAGTTATTTCATCTTTCTGAACTTCCATTATTTCATTGGTAAAATGAAGATACCATTGCATGAACATGAGCATGAATAAGTGGAAATAAACATACACAAAAGCTGTTGACTTTTTTTTCATATTGTGTTAAAGAAATGTAAAAAGCAAAAGCTGGCCCAGAAGTTATCCGATTGAAAGCACTGTGATTTCAATATGCACGCTGACCTGTAACGGAGTCCTGGCTTGTGTGAGAGTGATGAAGTTGCATAGGGTTTCAGAGACTCAGTGGGGCTCTGAGTGTTAAACTTCTTAAATTGAATTAAAGTCAATGTAAAGCTAACATGAAGTACCTAGTCCAATTTATGAAACATAATTAGCCCTTAGCAATTGTTAACATTATTGTTATAATCCTCCTCCTCCTCATCTTCCTCCTAAGTATTACCATTATCATTGTATTATGAATGGTGACACAAGCAGGGAGATAATGATTTCTGGAACATACACTACACATCTTTGCTTTGTCAGTTTTGGTGTCATTAGCATAAACAAACATTTATTTGATGCTTATTTTATTCAAACAGTTATATTCTGTTTGTTATCTCAGGTATTAATTAAATGTTGACTAGTCTTGAGTTATAGAAATGAGAGGATATACAACATACTGCTTATAGAAACTCCCTAAAAGTTCTTTATCCTAAAAAACATGAAGCCTCCTTATATCACAGGGAATAGGTAGTGTCTTCAGGTCCTAAAGCAGTTGCTAGCTATTTTTAGTCCCTACATCAAAGGGTTTTTTCCTTCTCTGTTTTGCATGAATATGAAATGAGTGCTGGTTGTTGAAGGAAAGGAGCTTGAGGATGGAAATCTGCTAAATCTCTTCCTTCTTTGTCATTTAAAAAAATGATTCAACTTTCCATTTTGGAAGTATCTAAGGGTCATCTTTAGTCAATTATAACTCGTTTTTCCATGTTATATTCTTAGATTTAAAAACTTACGCAAATGGGATTTTATATGTTTTCTTAATAGTGGAAGTGACTAAAACTCACTAAAAATCAAAGATGTGTGAGTTAAGTACAGGTGTCACTTAAAAATAGAAAAACAAATATTTGATAGAAAAAGAAACTTATAAGTAGTAGTAATTCACTCTCTGTTATCAATGCCTAGGGGGTGAAAAACTTATTTCAGAAATTTAAAAAATGAAAATGGATGGACTTAATTTTTCATATCCTGAATTGTTAACAAAAGAACAAAGACATGAAATAGTTCAGTAGGCTGACATGCACATATACCTGGGACCAATTAAATACTTAATCAGAATACTAGAGCTCCTCTATTTTATAGTAGACCTACATTCCCCAAGTTTGTTTATTTTAATGTTATTTTTAACAAGCCAAGTTCACTGATATTAATTGAGGATTTATTTAAATAAATGAAGAGAGGAAGAGAGGTACAGATAGAGAGATGATAGATGGATAGATAGATAGATAGATAGATAATAAATAGGGAATAACAGTCTTTAAGGTAAGCAGGTCAGGCAATATTATCTTCTCATTTTACACATAAGGAAGATGAGTTTTACATCATTTTAGGATTACACAGACTCACACATTAGCAATAGATCCAGATTCAAACCCAGGTTATCTGAATGCCTATCCCAGTGCTCTTCCAGATGACTCAATTCTTCTTTGTTTCCTTTCCACTGCTTTAAAATTTCATGAAGAACTGTATTAGTTTCCTGTAGTTGCTCTAACAAAGTACCACAAACTTGGCAGTTTACAATAATAAATATTTATTTTCTCCAAATTCTGGAAGCTGGAATTCCAAAATCAAGGGTCTAGCAAGGCCACATTTCCTGGGAAGGCTCTAAGAATGAATATTTTCTTTCTCCTGCTTACATGTTGGTGGCTACTGGAAGTTCTTGGCATTCCTTGACTTACAGCTGCATTACTCCAGTCTCTATCTCCATTGTCACATGGCTCTCTCGCTGTGTGTTTCTGTGTCCACATTTTTCTCTTCTCATAGGGATAACAATCATATTGGATGAGGGCTAACTGTATGGCCTCAACTAAATATCTACAACAATGCTAATTATAAATAAGAAAGCACTCTAAAATACTGGGGGTTATGACTTCAACTTCAATGTTTTTGGGAGACACAATTTAATCCATAACAGGAAGGAACCATGGCTTTCTTTTTCTGGTGTGTAATTTGACATATTATACTAAAGACCATAATATTTTATCACATGAATAATCAAAAACATATATAGATAGTGACAAAAATAACTTAAGCAGTGGAATATTGTTTGGTGATTGGAATCTATATCACAGATAGCTGGTGGGTTAGTAGTTTTATTACACTTTCTGTACATTTTCTTGTGTGGAGGAATGTTTTAAAAAATAAATAACCTGTCTTGTATGAGTGACACTAAAACCTTTTTGTTCCCAAGGGAAATGGTGGTTATTATGATAGGATATTTTTGGAAAATATCTTTAGGTACTTATTTGTGTCTTTTATAATGCGCATCTGGATATCACAAAAGCTAAAATAGGACACATGTTTGAATGTGATTCTCAGGAGCAGTTGTTTTTGGAGGCTGCTTTGAGGGATTTTGTAACTAGAGAGAAATCATAAGAAATATCTTCAGAATGTATTTTCTTTCAAGTTAGACAGGAGTGTAAGTTTAGCTTTGAGGGATGGCCTGGGTCAATCTGTGTAGTGAAAATATCCATTACATTCATGACAACAGGCCTTGAAGAAGAAGAGAAATTGAAGACTGGGAACATAGACTATTATTTTAGGAGTTATGCTGAAAAAGAAAGGAGACAAATTTGGTAGTTACCAGAAGGGAAATGGGTCAAAAGAAGGTTTAGTTTTTAAATGTTTGGTCAAGTTGGGGAAAATAACAGCATATTTTTATGTTCTTGAAGGAGAACTTGAGATGGAGAAGAATGGGGGGGGTTAATTGGAACAAAGAAGTTCTTGTTTCAGTGAGGGAGGGGATGGAGTCTACTGCACAATTCATCCATAGTATCTATATGCACATGCAAGTGGGTGGGAGTTCTCTTGTATTTTGTCACCAAAATAGGCAACAAGGTTACTAGCTGAGAGAGAGTTTTGGAAATGTTAGAGGCATAAGAAAAAAAGGAAAATGTAAGAGTTTTCCAGATCAGTGCAATAGAAAACCTATTAAGAAAATATGACTACGAGAGAGAGAGAGACAAATGGCAGTGGAATAGACAGACATGGTCCCGAGCCTCGTTCAAGAGCAGATAGAATGAACAGGTGAAATAAATAACATCCAACCTAAACTGGAAAAGGATACTCAATGGGTGAGAGAGTTTGCAGCAAGGAAGGGCATAGGATCCCTGGAAAAAGGTAAAATCAAGGATCTGGGCAAGAGTGTCTGTCAGACCTCTGAGCCCAGAGAGTCAGAGGGAACCAACATAGCACCAAGCTGCATCCCTGGGGATAGGCACAGCATCTGACTGTGGAAAAAAGAGCCACAGGATTGCTGGACTGCAGGGGATTCTAGAACTGTGTCCATAGTCACAAAGGGCTGAACCCAGAAGGTGCAGCTTGAAGGGCTGGCCAGACCATGTAGCACCAGTAGGAGAGGAGCTCCCAGAGGCTCAGTCTTTCCCATGTCTGTGGCCTGAGCCTTTCTCTGCTGAGCCTACTTCACAGGATACAGACACTCACCTGTGCCTGAGATGAGGGAGAAGGTGCAGACTCTTGGAGTCTAGGGAGAATAAGGGGTTCAGAAGAAGTGTCAGTGAGTCTGGAGCTGAGTCATACCTGAGCCCAGGACCTGGGAAGCCATTTTGTCTTGAAGAGATAGCCCCTCTCTCCAGTTTGTAGGCAATAAATACAGCCACACCTAGATCCCACCATGAATGGTATTTTAAAAAATTATCTAAATAGTCCCCGAGAGTCTAAATGGACTGGCCTAAAGACAGTACAGAAGACTGGGATCTTAACACAGCCAAAGGAATGAAATTTCACTTTTTAATTTTAATTTTAATTTTAATTTTATATCTTTTTTTCTTTGATTCCCTGTTTTTATATGTTGCTTTATTTTCTATTTCTTTTCACATTATTTTTCCATCACTCCATTTTATTTTATTTTATTTTTATTTGCTATTTTTTATTTTTATACCATTTTTGAAATCACTTTTTTGCTAAATTTATTATTATTATTTTCTTCTCATTCTCTTTCTTCTTATCCATCCATCCTCTTTCTACTTCCTCTACACTGAACTGAGGACCTCCCCATATTCATCCAATTCTAACCTTATTTATTTCCTATATAAGTTCATTCTCTATGATTCTGCCCCCACATACTTTGCTGGGTGTTTGGTGTTTGTATTTTTTTAAATTTATCTATTGATTCTGTGGTGTTTTCCATATATATATATATATATATATATATATATATATATATTTATTTATATATAATTTTTATTTTATTTTTTCTTTCTCAGGTGGTTACTTATAGTGAGGTCATTGGTGTCATGAGTATATTAATGATTTGTTCCCTTTGTGTTGTGTCTGGTTGAGGTTAATTTAATCCTGTCTGGCCAGGAGCTAGAGAGCAAGCCACATTAACCAGACATGTGGAGAGGAAACTAGATCCACGAACAGGCCAATAACACCAGAGAAGCAACTACAGAGGCAGGAAGAAGGCAGCAGTGAGGGAGAGAGTGTGAGTGAGGGAGGGAGCAAAAGTGGAGCATGTTGTAATGTTAAGTGCGTGTGTGTGTGTGTGTGTGTGTGTGTATGTAAGGAAAAGTTAGATCCTTCAGTACCTTTGGGGGCAGGCTAACTGGGCTCACCTAACTAGTCGGTCTCTGCTACCATTGCGAACAGTATTGGGAAGCTGGCTTGTCCTCAGAGGCCTAGTCTTTTTGAAGGGGAGAGCTGCTGTAATTAGGAGCCCAGCCTCATCTCCACCTAGGGTGCCCTCAGAGAACACCTGGGACTCTACAGCCACCCCTGCCGGGGACCTGCTACCTTGGTGTATTCCATGGTCAATGAGTCTCCAGCTATCCCAGGTACAGAATCCTGTGAGTCTTGAAGAATGCTCCCCTCTGACCGGCCCAATGCTTTAGCCCAGGGCACTGCATCCACGTGAGCAGCAGACACATGAGCAGCTCACTCTTGTCCAAGGAGCAGAAGCCCCATGAGCAGACCACAACAGGACTAAGATCAGCAACCTCACATGGCCTGCCGCTGTTCAAAAAGCAGCAGCTGTATAAGTGGCCCACTCCCTCTCCGAGGAGCAGCAATGATGTGAGCAGCCAACCCCATCTGAGAAGCAGCAGCCATAAGAGCAGCCCAGCTCCTTCCAAGGAGCAGCAGCTGTGTTAGCAGCCCACCCATGTACAAGGAACAGCAGTACTGCAAGCATCCTGAGTCCATTCAAGGAGTAGCAGCCTCCAGAGAAGCCCTCCCCAGACTGAGGAGCAGCAGCCACAAGGACAGACCGCCCATGTCCAAGGAGCAGTAGCCCTGAGCAGCCCACACTGGTCCGAGAAGCAGCAGCCATATGCAGCCTGCACCTGTCCTACAAGCAGCAGCTGGGATTGGCCTGCCCCCATCGTAGGAGCAGCAGCCACACTTGAGCTCAATCCAGCCCAAGCAGCAGTAGGCATGCAAGCACCCATCCCTCATTTATGGAGCAGCATCCCCCCAAGCAGCACATCCCAGACCAAGGAGCAGCAGCTACATGAGCAGATCACCCACATCCGAGGAGCGGCAATCCTGTGCAGTCTGCACTGGTCTAAGGAGAAGCAACCACACCCAGCCTGCACCTGTCCAACAATAAGGAGCTGGGTGAGCTTCCTGCCCCTGTCTGAGGATCAGCAACACAAACAGCCCATCCCCCATCCCCCATCCAAGGAGCAGTACCTATGTGAGGAGCCCGAACCCTTATGAGGAACACCACCCAGCAAGTAACCTGCCCCTGTCCAAGAAGCAGGAACCTCAAGACCAGCCTGCACCATCTGAGGAACAGCAGAAGCATGCAGCCAGCCCCAATCCAAGGAGCAGCAGTCACATGAGCAGTCCATCCCTGTCTGAGGAGCAGAAGCCACATAATCAGCCCACCCCCATCCAAGGAACAGCAAGTGTATGAGCAGCCTCCCCCACCATCCAGAGGAGACACCACTGCTGCAAACAGCACCCACCAGAGGAGCTGCTGTCAACTGAGGAGCAGCCACTCCAATGACTGCCTGAGGAGCAACTGCAGCCTGAGGAGCCACTGCGGCCGAAGGAGCAGCCCCTGCATGACTCGACATCTAGATCAGTTGGTGAGACCCAAAATGGGTAGACAAAGAAACCCCCAAAGGAAAGAAAAAGGTGGAATCGCCAGAAAAGCAATTAAGAAAAACAGAGGAAAGCAATATGTCAGAAAAATAATTCAAAATAAGGGTCATACAGTTCATAAACTGTATGGAGGAAAAAAATCGACAACTTATGTAAGAATCAAGAAAAATGGATGGAAATATCAATAACTTATGTAAGAATTTAGAAGAAATGAAGACTGATATAGCTGCAATAAAAAACACCATGGAAAGTTTCAACAGTATACTAGGAGAAGCGGATGACCAAGTTAGCAAATTAGAAACAAGGAAGCAAAACACAGCCAAACTGAAATGCAATGATAGAAAAAAATTAAACGACAGGAGGAGAGCTTAAGGGACCTATGAGACAACAAGAAACGAAGCAACATACGAATAATAAGGGTGCCAGAACAACAGGAAGAGGAACAAGGGTTAGAAATCCTATTTGACGAAATAATGTCAGAAAACTTTTTTGACGTGGGGAAGAAAAAAGTCACATAAGCACAGAGAGTCCCAAATAAGATGAACCTGAAAAGTCCCACACCAAGACACATCATAATTATAATGACAAAGAGAGAATCTTAAAGGCTGCAAGGGAGAGAAACAAAGTTATATACAAGGGAGCTCTTATTAGATTATCAAATGATTTCTCAACAGAAAGAAGTACATCAGGCCAGAAATGAATGGATGGAAATTTACAAAGTGATGCAAAGCAAGGGACTGAATCCAAGAATACTCTATCCAGCAAGGCTATTATTCAAAATTGAATGAGAAATAAGGAGCATCAATTACCAAAAAGGCTAAGGGAATTTATCACTATCAAGCCAGCAATGCAAGAAATGCTAAAGGAACTGGTGCAAAAAGGAGAAATAAAAAGATAAGAAAGAACACAGGCACAAAAAATAAAAATGGTTACAATTACCTTTCAATAATAACTTTAAATGAAAGCAGACTAAATGCTCCAATGAAAAGATATTGAGTGAATGAATGGATTAAAAAAACAAACATGACCCATATATATGCTGGGCTCACACAGACTGAAAGTGAAAGGATGGAAAAAAATCTTTCAGGCAAATGGAAATGAAAAAAAAAAAAGCTGGGATATTAATACTTATATCTTGCAAGAGAGACCTCAAAGTGAAGGCCATAGCAAGAGATACCAGAATGCCATTTTATAATACTAAACAAACTCTGGAGCATATCAAGGGAGAGATCAACAACAATACAATCATAGTAGGGGACTTTAATACACCACTGACATCACTGGATAAAATCTCTAGACAAAAAATCAGCAAAGAAGCAGCAATCCTAAATGACTCACTAGATCAGATGGACTTAACTGACATCTTCAGAACATTTCACCTCAGAGCCACAGAATATGTGTCCTTCTCAAGTGCACATGAGACATTTTCAAAAATAGACCATATATATTGGGTCACAAGCAAAGTCTCTGCAAATTCAAGAAGTTTGAAATCATATCAAGCTACTTCTCAGACCCCAATGGCATAATATTAGAAGTAAACTACAATAAAAACAGCCCCCAAAATTCAAACAATTGGAAGCTGAATAACATGCTATTAAACAGTGATTGGGTCACCAAAGACTTCAAAGAAGAAATTAATAACAATATGGAAACCAATGACAATAAAGACACAAAATCTAAAGGATACAATGAAAGCAATCCTGAGAGGTAAGTTTATAGCTCTACAGGCCTACCTCAAAAAACAAGAAAAAATGGTAATAAATCATCTAACACTACAACTCAAAGAATTAGAAAGATAGCAACAAGAAAAGCCTACAGTGAACAAGAAGAAGGAGATAATAAATGTGAGAGCAGAAATAAATGACATAAAGACAAAAAAAAAATACAAAAGACAGTTGAAAGCAAGAGCTGGTTCTTTGAAAGGATAAACAATATTGATGAACCTCTAGCCAGTCTCACCAAGAAGCAAAAAGAGAGGACCCAAATAAACAAAATTAGAAATGAAAGAGGTGAAATAACAATAGACCCCACAGAAATACAAAGGATTGTTAAAAAATACTATGAATACTATGAACAACTCTATTCAAACAAACTAGACCACCTGGAGAAAAAATTAGACATATTCCTAGAAAAATACAACCTTCCACAACTAACTCATGAAGATTCTAAAAATCTCAGTAGGCCAATAACTATGGAAGAAATTGAAGTAGTCATCAAAAATCTTTCAGTAAACAAAAGCCCAGGGCCAGATGGCTTCACAGGTGAGCTCTACCAAACATTCAAGGAACAACTAAAACCTATCCTCCTAAGACTATTCCAAAAAATTCAAGAGGAAGAAACATTTCCAAGCTCTTTCTACGAAGCCAGCATCATCCTAATACCAAAACCAGACAAAGACAATACAATGAAAGAGAATTACAGGCCAATATTCCTCGTGAACATAGATGCCAAAATCCTCAACAAAATTCTACCAAATTGGATCCATCAGTACATTAGAAATATCATACCCCATGACCAAGTAGGATTTATCCTGGGGATGCAAGGATGGCACAATATCTGCAAATCAATAAACAAATTGAGAGATAAAAATCACATAGTCATAACAATTGACTCATAAAATGCATTTGACAAAATCCAACAACCTTTCTTGATAAAAACTTGCAGCAAGGTGGGACTAGAAGATTCATTCCTCAACATAATAAAAGCCATATATGACAAACCCACAGCCAACATCATACTCAATGGGCAAAAACTAAAACCATTTCCCCTAAGAACAGGAACAAGACAGGGATGCCACTCCTGTTCAACACAGTACTGGAAGTTCTAGCCATTGCTATCAGTCAAGAAGAAAAAAATAAAAGGCATCCACATTGGAAAATAAGAAATAAAACTGTCCTTACTTGCAGATGACATGATATTGTACATAAAAAACTCTAATGACTCCATCAAAAATTATTAGATTAATAAATGAATTGGCGATATAGCAGAATACAAAATTAACACCAATAAATCTATAGCATTTCTATACACCAATAGTGAACTTACAGGAAGAGAGACTAAAAAAGCAATCCCATTTACCATCACACCAAAAAAAATTAATATGCCTAGGAATAAATTTAACTAAGGAGGTAAAAGTCCTATATGTGGAAAACTACAGGACATTGAAAAAGAGATAGAGGAAGATGTAAACAGTTAGAAAAACATACCATGTTCGTGAATTGGTAGAATCAACATCATTAAGATATCCATTCTACCCAAAGCAATCTATTGATTCAAGAAGATGTAAACAGATAGAAAAACATACCATCTTCGTGGATTGGTAGAATCAACATCATTAAGCTATCCATTCTACCCAACACAATCTATTGATTCAATGCAATCCCCATTAAAATACCAATGGCATATTTCACAGATCTAGAAAGAACTTTTCAAAATTTCATCTGGAATAAAAAAAAAGACCCCAAATAGCTACAGCAATCATGAGAAAGAAGAACAAAGTAGGTGGAATCTCAATACCAGATGTCAAGCTATATTATGAAGCCACTGTTCTCAAAACAGCCTGGTACTGGCACAAGAACAGACATATAGACCAATGAAATAAAGTAGAGAACCTAGAAATCAACCCAAGCCACTATGCTCAATTAATATTTGACAAAGGAGGCATGAACATACAATGCAGTCAAGACAGTCTCTTCAATAAAAGCTGTTGGAAAAATTGGACAGATACGTGCAAAAATAACGAAACTAGACCACCAACTTACACCATACATAAAAGTAAATTCAAATGGATAAAGCACTTAAACCTAAGATGGGAAACCATCAAAATACTACAGGAATCCACAGGCAGCAAAATCTCAGACATAGGTCAAAGCAGTTTCTTCACTGATACTGCTCCCTGGGAAATGGAAACTAAGGAGAAAATAAACAAATGGGACTACATCAAAATAAAAAGCTTTTTCACAGTAAAAGAAATCATCAACAGAACAACAAGAAAGCCCACTGCATGGTAGAACATATTTGCCAATGTTATCACGATAAGGCTTTAATCTCCAACATTTACAGGGAACTCATATAACTTAACAAAAGGAAGATAAACAACCCAATCAAAAAATGGACAACCAACCTAAATAGATACTTTTTGAAAGAAGACAGAAGGAAGGCTAAGGGGCATTTGGAATCATACTCAAAGTCACTAATCATCTGAGAGATGCAAATCAAAAACAACAATGAGATACCATCTCACACCTGTCAGAATGGCTATCATCAACAAATCCACAAATCAAGTGTTGGTGATGATGCTGAGAAAAAGGAACCCTTGTGTACTGGTGGTGAGAATGCAGACTGGTACAGCCACTGTGGAGAACTGTATGGAGTTTCCTCAGAAAACTAAAAATGGAGCTCCCATTTGACCTAGCCGTCCCACTTCTAGGATTATATCCCCAGAAACTAGAAACAACAATCAGAAAGGATATATGCACCCTTATGTTTATAGCAGCACAATTTATAATAGCTAACATTTGGAAACAGCCTAAGTGCCCATCACCTGCAGAGTGGATTAAAAAACCGTGGTATCTACACAATGGAATACTATTCTACGGTTACAAAGAAGGAGTTCTTACCATTTGCAACAGCATGGATAGAACTGAAGAACATTATGCTAAGTGAAATAAGCCAGTCAGAGAAAGACAAATAGCACATGATCTCACTCATTTATGGTATATAACGAACAACATAAATTGATGAACCAAAACATTTCCGGAGACAGAGAAACATTGATTAGACCATCAAACCTCAGAGGGAAGGTAAGGGAGGGTGGGGTTAAGAGGGAGTGATCAACCAAAGGACTTGTATGCATGCATATAAGCCTAACCAATAGACACAAACAACAAGGGGTGAGGACATGAGTAGGGGTGATGGGGGAGCTAATGGGGAACTAAGGACACATGTGTAACCCCTAATCAATAAATTAACAAAAAAGAAAAAAAATGATTGTAAGGCAACATTAAGAGTTCACCTAAGATAACAACCATTAAGGCCAGTCACTATGGCTATAAACTTTGCTCCTTGGACATTCAACTGAATATGTAGAGTGTGAGTAAGACAGAAGATGAATATAATGAGACCTGAGGAGAAGTCTACTGCAGAATTTTTGGAAAAACATTCCTCTAATTTGAGTAGGAGTAGATCCCGATTATGTGGGAACTGTAACCTTTATAGTTTGTGGGGAGGCATTCTTTGAAAGAAAAAAATAATACAAAATTGAAAATATAAAATTATTTATAAAACTTTATATTGAGAATGAAAAAATAAATCACAACTTATGACTTTTAGGAACTTGACCCCACAAGTACAGCAAAATAACACATTATTTTCATTAACTGCCTGACAGACCACTATAATGTTTCTTCCCTTGTTTTTGGCTAAATATTCTTTGATCACCGATTTTAATTACAATGATTGTATAACACTTTTCTATAGACAGGTAAATTAGTTATTTTGATAATATAATTAACCAATGTTTTAACATTGATCATTTAGAAACAATACTTTCAGCACCACAACTTCCTATTAGTAACAGCAAATAAATGTTTAGAATTGTCAATTTTGGGAGAAAACTCTATAAAGTTGATTTCATCTTTGATGAAAGAAAGGCTTTTCAGGTTTTCTGATGTAGAGATCATTTATAATGAACAATGGCATTTTTTGGGATTGGCAACAATGAAAACATTTTGTAACTATCTCTCAGATGATACACATCGTACTACGTGCTAGTAAGTTAGTTAAATAAGTGATGTCATTACAAATCAGCTATTCAGATAATTTAGGTAAATTATTTATTTATTTATTTCATAAATACATAAATTTTCTTGAATTTAGCAGACAGTACTCGTATTATTTATATTTTATAGTGGTGGCAAAAAATCTAGCGCCAGCCTTAATTTTTTAAATTTATTATATTTGTAAATTGTACGTATGTTGAAAATTTAAAAATATATTAAAATACTATTTTTGCATTCTATGAAAAATTTTGTTGCTCCATATAGACCAAATTTTTAATCAAGAACCTCCCTCCCCCTGTCAATGGTGTCCTGCTTTACCAATGTTAAAATCTGGTCACCTTAATATAAGCAGAAGTGTGACAGGAGATATTCCAGTGAAAAGAGACAGAGGCCTTAACTGAGAGGTTAAAATGTTATCTTTGCAAAATTTACTAAAACCTAGGACCATGTCAACACATTACCAGGCCCTTACCAGAGCTTTGGAAAGTTTGTGCCTTGATGGACTCTGAAGCTTAATTTCACTTAATTAACATGACAATAAAGCTTCCTTTGTTCTTTCCAGAGGCCCAGGAGGAAAAAAATATCTCTCTCTTCTGGATATGGTTGTATCTCTTGGTGACAACAGTAATAACTCAATAGAACAAGCTAATTCAAATGAGGGAATGTCTGTTAAAGCTAAAAGTCTGCTATATAATAAAGTATGTTTTCTGAATGTATATGTTTAAAAAATTGACAAAGTTGTATAATTGACAAAGTTGTTTTTACTTATGTAGACATGTTTGCATAATTAAAATTAAGTATGTATTTAATTTCAGAGAAAAGAATTGTATATTATAGTAAGTACAGAGTTTGAAGCCAATCTTAAGATGATAGAGTAGAAATTGAGAGTACTTGGATCCTTGATGGTATTGTTGAGCCATTAAGTCAACTTGCTTAATTCTGGACTTACTGTTATATGAGATAGTAAATTACCTTACTTTTGAAACCATTTTGAGTTTAAGTTCCTTTTACATATTTTCCTTTAAGCACCTATTCCCTAAAATTATATTTTTTATTTACTTGGTTGTTTTTGTCTTTCTAAATATAAGTTACAGAAAACTTTATCTTCTCTAATGTGGTATCTGTAAAACCCAAAATACTATTTAGCTCATTGTAGATGCTGAATAAATATTTGTTGAATTGAGCCCATTTCGCTAAAAGTATTGTTCTGGTATCTTTAGATTGCTATGCTGAGGCACTACTATTACAGACATATCTCTGCTTCACTCAAGGCTAGTGAAACACTGGTTTCATTCTGTCAACAAGGTCAGCCTGGGGACTGAATGTGCAAGCTCAAAAGTTACATTGTCATGTTCCCATCTGAGAACAAAATTATGAGCTATCTAACAGTTAAAGAAGCTAGACGTCTTAGGAGGGAAAACAAACACTTTTTCTTTGGAGAGTAACTTTAGTCTGCTAAATATGCTTTGTTCCTCACAACTCATTTGTTACCACATTCTGACATTTCCCTGAACATATCATTAGAGATTGCCCTGTTCTTTTTATTCCCTGAATTGGTTCCTCTATGAAGTTATCTAGTGTCCTTGACATTTTTAGAAATGATATCCAACAGCCCACTCTTTGGCCAGCTTCATACTTAATTTCCTAAGTCAATAATTGCTTTCTTAAAAAGCATTATAGTGTCTCCCTCAAGTCCTGGGTGTTAAGGCCACATTTTTTCCTCTCTTCTTTAAGAAAAGTTATTGAATTCCCTGGAGACAATGATTGTAGACTTTATTACTAGTGCTAGTGACAACAGCCATTTGCTATTAGAGCATTATTGGAGATTGGAGATTGGAGAATACTGATTAGGTATGGATACATCACTCACTCCCTTCTTTCCTTGCTTTCTCTTCCTTTCTTACTTCTTTCCTTCCTTTCTTCATTCTTTCACTCTCATGATCTAGCATCTTGCATTATAGAGAAAATAGATGCCATTAGATAATAGTTTACCACCTAGTCCACATGTTTGGTGTTTGACTGTATCTAACCAATAATCTCCTCCTTACCTGCTATTAGCATGGAGATGTATGCCAAACTAAAGATTGATTTCTTAGAGACCATCACTTCATGCCTACTCTGAACCTTCAGGAAATTTGGGGTCAACTCATTACATATCTCTTTAAACTCTTTACTTCTAGAGCAGAGGTAGTAATTACAAGTACTCTTAGTGCCTAGATTCACACAATGACTTTGTCACTTACCAGATGTGGGACCCTGGATAAGTGTCCTAATCTGTCAGCACTGCCATGTACCCAGCTATAAACTATTCTCATTTGTGAATTAGATCTTATTGGGTTGCTGTGAGCCTTCAATATTCGATGTTCAATGATTTCATACTTGAAAAGTGCTTAGTCAGTGCCCAGTATGTGTATTATCTATGAGTCTTTATATCTGTATGAAATAATCTCAAGTGTCTTCCATCTAAAAAATAAAAGTCCTTGTGGGTCCCACAAAGTATTCTTAACTATTGCCTCATTTAACTGCCATGCATAAGAAATGAACAAATATCCTGTGTACATTGTACTCAGGTCCTCCTCTCCCCTCCCATTCATTCTTCAAATTCTTCCAATCTTGTCAAGGTCACCAATGACTGGAATGTTGCAAGATACAACAGATGTTCTTCTGTCCTTATCTTATTTAAACTTTCTGAAGAATTTTCATGGCTTCTGAGCATAACATCATAACTGCTTTTGATTTCAGGACCCCCTTGATCTTAGTTCTCCTAACATTCAGAATCTGCACAAACTTTTCTGTCCAATTCCTCTCTACCTGAACTTTCACTATCGTGTTTTAAAGTCTCTATCCTTCTCATGACTTTAATTACCAACTGCAGGCTGTGTTGTACTATGGTCACAAATTAGTCCTGAAATATCAGAGATTTAACACAAAACAATGATTTATTTTTCACTTATGGCCAGTGAAAAGACCGAGTTGATGCTTTGTTTTATCACTATCTCATGGAATAGTATCAGTGACCACCAGATTAGGGAATATAGAACATGGAGAATTTCCTCTCCCCATTAAGTGTCTCCAACTTTTCAGTGACAGATGTCACTTCCACAGCCAAAACTATGCATATTCCCCTACCCAAATACAAAGGAGATTTTGAAGTCATATTATGTGCCTAAAAAGAAGAAAAGAACTGCAGATGGTGAATTCTGTAAATTTCTAATGCAGTATCTATATGCCAATAACTCACCAAATGGTATAGCTAAATCATACCTGTCTTCTTTCTGACCTCCAGATCTCTTTAAGTTGAAACTCCTGATTAAAAGTGATAGAAATTTAACTCAGATGAATTATGGAGATTAAATAATTTGTCTGAAAGATTATTAGCCTTTAAAAATCTAGAGTCTACAACATCTTCCAGGAATGAACTGGAACTAAGGAAACTAGAACCCAAGAAGGACTATGTGCAGTTATTGCTTATATTCCTTTTTCTGTACATGTCTAATTCATGATTTCTTTTTGCTTCTACCTGAATGTTTCTGCCTCCAGTCATCATAAAAGAAGAAGATAACTGCCAGCCCCTGGGTTTCAAAGTCCTCTGTTTTTGTCAACAGAAGAGGGTATGGCTCCTCTTCATCAGTCCTGTGTTTCAAATGCTATCAAGGAATGCTTATTGTCCCAATTGGGGTAGGTGTCAGCTCCCTGGCTAATTTATTGTGTCTAAAGGTTGGCAACCAAGTTAGTGATTGATAAGAGGTATGCAGTGGGGTAGGCAATTCCTAGAAATTAAGGGAAGTTCAAAAACAAACAAAAGAGTAGATGTCGAATTAAAAAAGAAATTGTTATAGATTGAGCAAAAAGTTAATGGATGCTCGCCATATTCATGATCCTATTCTGGGCAATAGACATACATTATTGAACACAATATAATAAAAGCCCTGCCCTTAAGGAACTATATTCTGCTGGAAGAAAACTAATATAACAAAATAAATAATATAATCTGATGTGATCATAAATATTACACAATAAAATTAGATAAATGGGATAAAGAGTGGTAAGGAGTGACACTCTTGATAGGATAATTGGCAATGGGCTGGTTCTTTGAAGAGGTAGTATTTGAACAGATACCTAGATGAAATGTGAAAGCTATTAGACCACCGTTTTTCAACCGCTGTTCCGCGGCACACTAGTGTGCCGCGAGATGTTGCCTGGTGTGCCGTAGGTGCAGACAAGACAAGAACTTTATAATTTTTCACTATTTTGTTTACTTAATATTTCATAATAAAGTAATTATAAAATACTTTCTTTGTGTTTATTTGATTCCTATTCAAGAGAATTACTTTATATATAGTCAATGTAGGCACAGAGTTAAATTTTTTAACATTTTCTAATGGTGGTGTGCCTCGTGATTTTTTTCATGAAACAAGTGTGCCTTTGCCCAAAAAAGGTTGAAAAACACTGTATTAGACTACCTCAAGAAAGAGTGTTATAGGCAGAAAGAAGAGCTAATATAGAGGTTCTGAGGCCAGAATGAATGAGACATGTCCTAGTAAGAGCAAGAATGTCAATGTGACTGAGCAAAGTGAGTTAGGGGAAGAATGGTGGGAACTGAGCTTGGAAAAGCAGGCAGGGTCAGGTCATGGAGAGGCTTGTTGTCTCTGCTCAAGAATTTGGATTATAATCTGAACATAGTGGCAAGGCTCTGAAGAGGTTTGAGAAGCAGTGTGGCATGATTTGATATACATATTTTAAAGATTATTCTGGCTGCTCTGTTGATAGTAATCTTTAGCAGAGTGGGAGCAGAATTAGGGAGCTCAGTAGAATACTGTGGCAGTTGTTCAAAGGAAAGAGGACATCAACTGGTACTGGGGTAGTAACAGTATGGATAGTGAAAATAAGTGGTTGGACTGTGCTTTTATTTTGAAAATAGAGCTGCCAGGTCATCTGCTGGACCAGGTATAAGGAGTAAGAGAAAGGGAAGGATCTAGTGAGATTCCTGAATTTTTAGCTGGAGCACCCAGATAGATGGAAATATCATTTATTGAGATGGGAATGATAGGGAGAAACAGGTTTAAATATTGAGTAAGGATTCAAGTTATGGATTTTTGGAAAAATTAAACTTGAACTAACAAATGTTCACAAGGTGGGAGCCACTGGCTTATCTTACCTAATAATAGACAAACATGTATAGTGACTGTACCTCCACTATGCCCACAGCCAATCAGAGTGAATATGCAAATTAACCCAACAAAGATGGTGGGTTAATTTGCATATGCAGGCATGGAGCAGCTGGGAGGGGTGGGACTCTGCTATGAGGGTGGGGTGGCAGCAGAGGGAGCCACAGTAGTAGTGCTCTGGACAGAAGTGAGGACTTGCTGGCTCCCAGGTAGGCCGGGAGCAGGGACTTTCTGGCTCCCGGGCAGTGGGGAGTGAAGCCAGGGGAAGGAAGGCCTATTTTTGCACGAATATCATACAATGGGCCTCTAGTTGATAATATAAATCCAAGGGACTGGATGTGTCACAGGCACATCAAACCAAGCATGCTTGAAACCAAGCTCACAATCTTCCCACGTTTTCCTCTTCAACCTGTAGCTTCTCCCTGAAAGAAGATATCCAATCACCAAGTTACACTTTATTTCAAAGCCAAAATAGTCCTCGAATCCCACCACTTGTCACAGAAATGATCATGCCATTCCCTTGCTCAAAACTATTCAAGAACTTTTCAATGCTCAAAGATAAATCCAAACCCTTTCCCATGACCCACAAGGTTTCAGATGACTCAACCACTGCTGTCCTCTCAAGCTTTATCTTATATCTCATATGGTTCTTCTCTGGTGCATTCTGCTTGTGTCATACTGGCCTTGTTTCAGTTCCTTGAACAGATACAAACTCTCTCCTGTTTATAAAAATACTCTTTCTCCAACTCTGTGCAATTTAATTTCAACAGGCAGTATAAATTTGTGGTGACAAGGGCAGGCAGGCTCTTGCAGCTGCAGAATCTAGGTAAACCATTTCTGTATATTTAAGTTGATTGAACTTACTCAATGAAGATACATACTTTTGTGAGGATTAAATGTGTTCTCTGGGTCCAATTTCAGTGTCCCATCCTCTTGATGCTGGCTGTTCAGACCTAATTTAGCTTTCCCTAGTATTATAGATGTGCCAATAGTCCACTCTAAATATCTTAATTTCCCTGATCACAGTTGTAATTTTGGGTGACCCTAAAGTTAGTTACTCCATTCCTGGGTCATTTGCCTCTGGAAGTTAAACATATTGGTTCAACATATATTACAAAATGAAGTACTACATGTGCTACGCAGCACTAAGCACAGTGTTCTAGAGAGGTATTATCACTAAACCTGCACCTAACTCTGTTAACAGTTTCAACATTAGTCAATAAAGAAAGTAGTGCAGGCAAAAAAGTAATTCCCTTTAAACACGGAGTTTCACAAATATATTACTACAGTGAGTCATTCAGACACCTACCTCTGTGAAAAGTAGCTTGAAGGCATTCTTAAAGGAATGTACATGTAGCCGAAACCGGTTTGACTCAGTGGATAGAGCGTCGGCCGGTGGACTGAAAGGTCCCAGGTTCGATTCTGGTCAAGGGCATGTACCTTGGTTGCGGGCACATCTCCAGGGAGGTGTGCAGGAGGCAGCTGATTGATGCCTCTCTCTCTCATCGATGTTTCTAACTATCTATCCTTCTCCCTTCCTCTCTGTAAAAAATCAATAATATATATATATATATATATATATATATATATATATATATATATATATTTTAAAAAGAAATGTACATGTAGCTTGTGTTGCTAAACAGTGTTTCACACAGATGTCACTGTAGTGACTCATTCACATATCTAATTGTGTTCAACACCATTTCAACATAGGTCACTAAATAAAGTAATGCATGCACCACATACCACTAAACATAGTATTTCACAGAGATGGCATTATAGTCAATAGCCCATGCATCTTGCCCTGTTAAACAGAACATTTTTAGCATATTTGCAGAGAAAGGAGTGGGTCTGTCTTGCTTGCTCCTTCTCACCTCTCCAATTTCTACCTCATTCCACAGCCTGCAATTCCCATGGTCCAAGGGATGAGTACACAACACACATGCTTCCACTAGAAATCCACTTATAGTACACTCCAATACTTAAGAATATTTTATTGTCCTTGGACTGGAGCCTTGTATAGTTCCCATCTCCGCAGAGAGCACCCCCACCTTTAGACCTCCTCTGTGTATTCCCCAGCAGCTTTAGGAAGGGTCCACTATACCTAGAGGGACTAGGTAGGCCTTCAGTAAAATCCATGCTTTCCCTCCTGGGCCACAATTATTTCCCATCACCCATGTCTCAAACTTGGGTCTAGTTTATAATCAATCTAGGTTGAGCACTTCATCAGGAACCCGATAGGCTTCAGCATTCCCCTTCCATTCTCTTTGACATCTCTCTACTGGAGTGAAGGGCTAACTAGCATATTTCATCCTTCCAGGTGATCCAATGGGTACTTGGAAAAGGACATAAGCATATATACAGACATACACATACACCCAAATAACATGTACAGATTCTCCAAACAGAGTTGCCTAAATATTGATTAAAGAAGAGAAACAATTCCTGATAGCAAGGTGATCAGCTCAGCTCAGGATCCTCTGGAGGTAGCATTTTCCTCTATTATGCAAAGCTGTGTCAGTCCCCCTTTGTATATTTTAGTGCTTTTAAGACTGTGCCCTGGGGGCCTGTAGGTGCATAAGAAATTTCCATTACCAGGCAGCTTACCCCTTAATGGCCACCACTTAGCTACACAAACACCTGGCAGAAGCTCTAAAATGAAAGTTTTCTTTGTCTTGCCTTTTTGACTGTGGTCACTTTGCTGGGCAGGGCGCTCAGCTGTAATCTCAGTGGGCCCCAGGGGGTCCAAATTGAGGATCTAGTATCCTCTAGTCTAAGTAACTGCCTGGACTGGAGATGCTGGTGGGATAACAATATGCTGTTCTTAAGGTTACCTATAAACTGATTTGAATGATTTTTAACATCTATATTTGCCTCAGACTAAATGTTCTATGTTTATTTCCATATCCTAGTACCTGGCACACAGTAAGTGCTTAATAAATATTTAATCAATGAGTGAATCTTCTGGAAGTATAAGTAGGTGATCATACTTTTAGATGTAAGGGAGAAAAGAATTCAGAGAGCTGTAGTGACAGAGCTGGTGGTAGAAGGTATGAGAACAGAAAGGGAACTGGCCAAGTTCAGTAGGCAGTAGATGACTCTAAGAGGTGAATTTGTATAGGATTTGTTCTGTCAGCTACCACTGGTCCAGATGAAGAGGTGAAGTCTTGAGGCCCAGGGCTATAATGCAGACAAAAATTCAGCATCATGAAATAGCAAGTTTATGGAGGAAGCCAATGCAGAGGAGAAAGGATAAGTTCCAGAGGCCTGAGCAAGCACCCTGGTAGGGAAACAGTCCTGGTGTACACAGAAGCTAGATACTGGCAATTAGAACTTTGGCTCAGGGTAGCTGGCAACAGGGAGCTGAAACACAAGCCCAGATGAATTCATCAATAGAAATCACCAATTCACATACCCAGAATTTGGATCCTAAGCACAGAACTATGAGGTCTGAGCAGTAGGCCTGGAGTAGCAGCAAAATTTGAGTCAATATTGTAAGAAAGAGGCTGTGCATCCTGTCTAAAGCAAGAACTAGTCTCCATTATCAATTCATTCACTGAAAGCACATATTGAGTACTTTTTCTGTACTACAATAGATGTTGTTTAATGTACAGATTAATTGCTTTCAAAAGGAGAAGCTGCTGATCATACAGAAAATATATTTATTGTCAGATACCTTTTTTTTAAAAAAAGAATTAAAGAGTAAAGTAGTTAATATTCTGAATGCTGATTAAGCAACCAAACTCAGTCCGTCCAATTTTATGGTAGTACTAATAGTTGGTCGGTCTAACATAACTAGATTGGCCATTTGCCAATTTTTTGTTTGTTTTTTGGTGGGTTTTTTTTGGTGTTTTTTGTTTTGTTTTTTGTTTTTTGAACAGCCTCAAATGTAGCCCTCTGATACCTGTTCCACTGACAGGGAAGTTAGCTGTTCTTGCTAAAGGTCATCATTATTGCAGGCTGCTCTAGTTTATTGCTCTTAACCTGGAAGTATTCCCTTTAACAGGCTCAATTTTCATAAATTCTTTTCTGCTCCTTGGACCAGCCATAATTTAGTGTCTCCAACTAAATGAGGAAGCTAAAATTTCATACATAGTTAACTGCACCTTCAATCAGTATTTGGTGCCTAGAAAACAGTCCCCAATGGACATTTGCCCCTACAAGTAAGTCATGCTGCACTAAAAAATTGGTGCCTGCTTGTAGACTGTTTCTCCTTCAAATGTTCAAGTTCAGTAATGATATCTGTTGAACAAGTGGAGAATGCTTATAAGAAAATTAGCATTCAGTGCTACTCTAAAGTACCCGACAGAGAGATGGAAGTGACTTTGCTTCCTTTAGGTAGTTGAATCAATGGTTATATTATCTACTGTTCAACTATGCTAAAAGAGTGAGGGTCCCCAAGAATCTATCTATTTTATTCCAATAGGTTTTAACTATTTGGAAGAAGCAGTTCATCAGCACAGTTGCTGACAGGACCTCATCAATAATGGATTATTCAGATATGGCAACTTCCCCTATGTACTACTTCAAACCCCTGGGAAGAAATATTTTCAAAGGTTCACACAGACTCTGACCATTGTGGGAAAGAGGCAAAACCCTGGCTGGGTATTCAAGAGATCTGGGCTCTGGGTATATCTCTGCCATCAACTCCTTATGTGAGCTTGAACATGGTCCTTCCAAAATCCTGTCTCTGTTTCTCTCTCTCTAGGACTCTAAATTCTGTCATTTACCCCTACAAACTGCAAGAGGACTATTAACAAGTCCACAAAGCAATTGTTCATAGTTGCATTATTCATAATAGTGCAAAAATGGAAATAACCCAAATGCTCATCAATTGGTGACTGGATAAACAAAAAGAAGTATTCCCACACAATGGAACAACATGGATGAAGCTTGGCTACAGCATGCTAACTCTAAGAAGAGATACACAAAAGGCCACACATTATATGATCCTATTTATATTAAATGGACAGAAGAGTAAAATTAATAGGGACAAAAAGTAGATTAGTTAGTAGGAGCTGGTAAGGACATTGACAGGCACAGGTTTCCTTTTAGAGATGATGAAAATATTTTGAAATTGGATGATAGTAATGGTTGCACGATTTTATGAATATACTATTAAAACCACTGAATTATACATTTTAAAATAAAAGAATCACCAGAATAGCTTATTGAAAAATATGGATTCCAGTCCTCTCCCTTATAGGTCCCACAATCAGAAAGTCAGAGGTAGGTACTGAATAATCAATATATTTAACAAATGAAGAGGTAACTCTAATTGTTTGATAAGTTGAATTCAAAAGAGCTGTTGTAATTACCTTTTCCTAATGTCTCTTCCAGGTCTCTATAACTTCTTTGTTATTGCATTACTCATTTGTTAATTCATGTGTCATGTGCCGTGCCACTGAAGCAATGTATCAGACAACCCCCTAGAGAGGTAGAGGTGGGTAGTACTTTGGATACAGGGGATGATTATAAATGCCTTTTAAAATTTAATTCACAGTCTATTAAATCAAAATACAGTCATGTTCCACTTGATGATGGTGATACTTTCTGAGAAATGTGTCATTAAGCAATTTCATCATTGATTGAATATCATAGAGTGCACTTACACAAATCTAGATGTTATATCCAACTATACACCTAGGCTGTATATATAATCTTAAGGGACCACTATTGTACATGTAGTGCATTATTGACCAAAATGACATTATACGGTGCATAACTGTACGATAAAGAGAGAACTTAACCCTAGCTGGTTTGGCTCAGTGGATAGAGCGTTGGCCTGCAGACTGAGGGGTCCCAAGTTCAATTCCAGTCAAGGGCACATGCCCGGGTTGTGGGCTCAATCTACAGTAGGAGGTGTGCAGGAGGCAGATGATCAATGATTCTCTCTCATCGTTGATGTATCTATCTCTTTCTCCCTCTCCCTTCCTCTCTGAAATAAATTAAAAAATATATATATTTTGAGAGAGAGAGAGAGAGAGAGAGAGAGAGAGAGAGAGAGAGAGAGAGAGAGAGAGAAGAGCAGCCCAGCTGGGCTTGGCTCAGTGGTTGAACATTGACCTATGAACCAGGAAGTCAATTCCAGGTATGGGCACATGCCTGGATTGCAGGTTCGATCCCCAGTGTGGGGCGTGCAGGAGGAAGCTGACTGATGATTCTCTTTCACCATTGATGTTTCTAACTCTTTCTCCCTTCCTTTCTGAAATCAATAAAAATATATTTAAACACATACACACACACACACACACACAAAGAGAGAGAGAGAGAGAGAGAGAGAGAGAGAGAGAGAGAGAGAGAGAGAGAGGGAGAGAGAGAGCATGTACTTAAAATCATTTTAGGTGGAAAAAATCAGAGTATCAAACTGTGGCTTTCAACCAAATTACCCTCTCAGGTCTAGTCCTGCAGAGCTCATGGATGTCTTTCAGAATCCCCATGGTTTGGTTAAATTGATAACTGGAGAGACTTGATGGTCTTTTGGAGGAGTTTGAATCATATGAAAGACTCCACACTGAGACATTATTTCTGAGGCAGCTCTAGTTCATGGCAACACAGAAGGCTGAATATATCCAAGGATTGAGGGAAAGCCTTTCTAACTCATAGATGGGTGGGTGAGGGTTCACAGCAGATAAATGTCTTGGCACGGGAAAAGCATTGCTTCTCACACTATCAGTGGCTGTCACAAAGCCTTGAAATTTCCGAGCTTGGCCTTGAGAAAAAAATTGAAACCACTACATAATGATGAGATTGAAATTTCAGAAATAGTGCCACATTAACTAATGCTTAATGTTTGGAGACACATTGTCTGGAAGATGCTAATGTGTTCTAATGCAATAGAAAATTATGTATTCTTAACCAATAATAGGCACTCAGTAAATTTTTAGAATCAAATTGAGGAAAAATAAATGATAGAACAGGCTTTCAAAAAAAGGAGGGCACCTAAAGAGTTCACAGAATTTATGTATTCTTGGGAAATTCTTTTTTTATTAATTAATTTTTATTGAATAAGGTATCACATATTCGTCCTCAACCCCCCATTCCAATCCCCCACCCCCCCTCTTGCCCCCAACCCCTATTGTCCTTGAACACTGGTTAGGCTCATATGTGTGTACATAAGTCTTTTGGTTGATCTCTCTCTTTTATCCCCACCCTCCCTTTGAGGTCCAACAGTCTGACCCATGGCTCCTTATCTCTGGGTCTGTTCTTGTTCCTCAGTCTATGTTGTTCATCATTTCCCCTAGATGAGTGAGATCATGTCCTACTGGAAATATACTAATAAGAATCAAAAATGAGACAAGCAATAATTTCTGCCCATCTTCTCTACATCTTGAGAACTCTAATGGTTTTCAAAGGGGACTCTGCAGAACAAGAGAAGCGAGGTTAGAGGAGGAGGAGGAGAAATGTAAACAAATCATTCACTTTTCTTGCAAAAATATTTCTGTTTTATATAGAGCTAACCAAGAATATCCTTTAAAAACACACAAAACTTGCCGAAACTGGTTCGGCTCAGTGGATAAAGCATCAGCCTGTGGATTGAAAGGTCCCAAGTTCAGTTCTGGTCAAGGGCACATACATTGGTTGCCTGCACATCCCCAGTAGGGGGGCATGCAGGAGGCAGCTGATTGATGTTTCTCTCTCATAGATGTTTCTAGCTCTCTATCTCTCTCCCTTCCTCTCTGTAAAAAAATCAATAAAATATAAAAAAAACAAACAAACAAACAAAAAAAAACAAAACAAAACTAGAGTGCTGGAAAGCTCATGAAGATCTTCTGGTTCTAGCCCCCATGCCTCTTGACAGAACTCGGTAGGGTAAACCTGGAACAAGCTTATCTATGGACTTCCATCCATCTAGTTGTTTGCAGCAGAAATTCACACTTATTTCTCCCCTTCTTTCTTCTCCCTCCATTCCCTTCTCCTTCTTCCCTTTACTTGCTCTACCTCTTATTTCCCTGCCTCATGTCCTGATATAGATTCTAAGGAACCAGAGATAGTGATTTTAGCTCCTGGCTCACTGTTATCTCTCCAATCCTACTCCTATATTAATTATTGCTGATTTTAATACCAATGTAGATGATCCTTCCAACACCATGGAATGACCCTTTCCATTTTTCCACTAGCCTTGTTCTCTACACATCCTCAGCCAGCCACTACACTAGCTCATTCATTACCAATAACTGCAACCCCTACAGCTTCACTTTTATGTACCCTATTCCCTTTTTGGTCACTTTCGATCTTTCTGGATCACTTCATTTAATACCCTATCTCCAAGTGTCCCTTCAACTGTAGCATTTTAATTGCTTTCTGTATACATCCTCAAATTCTTTCTGCATTCTCACTTTGCTTAGTAAGTCCACAACCTACTTTACAACTGTACTTGTATGACCATACATGACTAGGCACAACCTCACAGTGATGGTTGCTGGTCTTACTTTAAATTCACAGCCATGATCCTCAAGAGTCGATCTTTATTATTGCTCAGCAGCCATACGCTACTTACCAGGTCCTTATATTTTGCCATTCTCCAAGATGACTATTTCATAACTCTCCTCATTCCCTAAATCTCCACCTCCTCCTCCCCATCTTTATTTTCAGCTTATAACTGTGCTTCTTCAATGAGAAAATGCAGCCAATCAGAACAGTTTTCTTAGACTCATGCCATGGCATCTACTGGCCTGTCTTCCCTCCTATTAATTTTATAAACTGTGTGTGATAAATATAATATACACTTCTTACTTCTCATCTTACTTAAAAACAGCTTGTTTACAGAGTTGAGTATTCCCTTCTCCTCGAAATTCTTTAATCACTTAACAATCAAGGATCCCAAACTCCTAGTTTTTCCTCCTCACTCTTTGGCTGCTTCTCCTCTTCAGATTCCCAATCTCTAAATACTGTATTTGCCTGGAACTTCTTCTCTATCTGCACCCAGGATCAGTCCTGGGACTTCTCTATCTACATCCATTTCCTTGGCGATCTCTGCCAGTCTCTTAGCTTTAAATACAATCTACATGTTGATAACCTCCACATTTATATCTCCAACCTAAACATGATCATTCTGTATAAAAAAATAAAACCTTCCTATATCCCCAGCAATTGCTAGTTGCACTTAATAGATTGCATTTTGTTTGTATTTTAGCATTTAGCAACATTTAAGAAACTATGTGATTTTTAGAGATGTTTGTTTTAAGATTTCCCCTATTGATTGAGACAGAAATATATTTTGTGTTAATGCTCAAGATGGTACCTTCTATGTAATAGATTATATTAAATCAGAATTTCCAGAGGAAAACTCCTGACAATCAGTATATCTTACATGAACCCAAGGTAATTAATGTTTAAAAGGGAAGTTGGGGGAGTTCTGGCTTAATCAAACCTTCTTTTAGCTGGCTCTTCTTTATTTCCCTGACTTAATTTTTTTTCATTCTCTACCTGCTCATATTGCTCTACCACATTGGTCTTTTTAAAAATTGAGGTATAATTCACATAATGTTATATTAGTTTCAAATACAAATATTAGATATTTGTATATAGGGTTGAACAAAAGTAGGTTTATAGTAGTGAGTACACAAAACACAGTTTATTATTATATTATTGCTTATTTTTATACAAAAAAACCTGTGAACTGCCTAGACAATGTGGCTCAGTGGTTGAGCATAGGTGCATAAACCAGGAGGTCATGGTTTGTTTACTGGTCAGGGCACATATCCGGGTTACAGGCTTGATCCCCAAGAGGGGATGTGCAGGAGATCAATGATTCTCTCTCATCATTGATGTTTCTATCTCTTTCTCTCCCTCTCCCTTCCTCTTTAAAATAAATAAAAATATTTTTAAAAAACAATATTATTATTAAAAGGCAGCACAAGATTTTTTTTAAAAGGGACAAACAATTGTAAACCTACCTTTGCCCCACCTTGTATATTAAAAAAATAAAGGCCTGGTGCATGAAATTCATGGAATGGGGGAGTGTTCCTTAGCCCAGCCTGCACCCTCCCTAAACTGGTACCCATCACAACTACAGCAGGTATAGCTGAGTAGGCTCAATCTTGGCCCAATCAGAATAACTACCTGATTGCTGCCACCTCTGTATTATTAGCAACTGATCATTTTAATGAAAGGTTTAGGCTGAGTTTGAGAAAAACAAAACACTGATGTTAAAGTTCTCCAATTGTATAGATCTATATCACCTTCATTCTAAAGTACAGGAATTATTGAAAATATTATAAATCACTCTCAATTACCTCAGTTCAAATATTATTTTACTATGCAAATTACAGTCATAAGCATAATAAAACACATTTGAATATATAATATAAAATCATTATATCAATATAAAATAGGAGTAAATGAATGTGGTCAATGTTTTATTTTATAAATGCAATTTGCCTCCTGAAGCCTTTAAAGAGCTTCTAGCCAATATTTGGAGAGCCCAACTGAATTCCATGACCAGGAATTTCATTGTTTTAATTGTAAAAAACAACAATACAAGAATATGAATGTATATATGTGCCTTTCTGGTAGATGTAGATAATAAATATAATTTGTCCTATTCTCTGCATTTCCTAATTACTCCCCCACCTCAGTTTTGAGTATCTGTCTAGCTTGGCCATTCCTTGACTCAAGATTCTTACTGGTTGGAAATCAGAAGTATGCCCTGTACCATCTTGCTTACGGGGCTGACCCACGGAAATAACTCAAAGCAATATTGCTGAGGAAATCTATATAATAAAAGCCTAAGCAACCATTATGGCAGAACTACCAGAACGACCAGTAGCTATCATGCACACTGACCACCAGGGGGCAGATGCTCAATGCAGGATCTGCCCCTTGGTGATCAGTGCATTCCCACAGGAGGAGTGCTGCTCAGCCAGAAGCCTGGCTCATGGCTTGTGAGTGCAGTGGCGGTAGCAGGAGCCTCTCCTGCAGCATTAAGTAGTAGTGAGCCAAGCAGTAAGGAGCAAGCAAGTGGGTGGTAAGGAGCGAGAAATCCAAGATTGTGAGAGGAATGTCTGACTGCTGACTTAGGCCTGATCCCTGAGGGGTCCCATACTGCAAAAGGGCACAGGCCAGATTGACAGACCCCCCTCCAGTGCACAAATTTTGTACACTGGGCCTCAGTAGTTGACTATTAGGCTACCATAATGAACAGTCATTTCTTCAAAATCCCAGGAAATGCTACCTATGTCATGACCATTAGTACTTCTCAATGATTTGATGTTTTCTAAGTCCCTGGAAATTTTGTTTAATCCTAAGTGGTAGAGACCACATATATGATTCAGTTTGGATAGCCTAACATTCCAGGAGTGTAGGACCTGAAAAGTGGAATTAAGAGAAAATAGACTAACAGGTGTCAGACGGGAAGAGGGCTAGGGGCCTGAGTGAAAAAGGCAAAGGGGTTAGAAACAGACAATAGTGTTGTGGTTACCAGAGGGAAATGGGGGTGGAGGGAGGTAAAAGTGGGGATAAATGGTAACAGGAGACTTGACTTTGCATAGAGAACACACAATATAATATACAAATGATGAATTATACAATCTTATCTAATAAAAGACTAATATGCAAATTGATCATACCTCCGCTATGCCCACAAGCCACGCCCACCAGCCAATCAGAGTGGGTATGCAAATTAACCCCAACCAAGATGGCTGCAGCCACAGAGAACTGGAGGGAGGCTTGAGTCTCCTAGGGAAGGGAAGAGGCCAAGCCGGCCTAAGCCTCCACTCAAGGCTATAAAGTTTCAATTATAGAAGGTAAACAAATCCAAACAGAAATGGCGGCAGCCATAGAGCATCAG
Source organism: Pipistrellus hanaki (assembly GCF_964339955.1). Lineage (NCBI taxonomy): Eukaryota > Metazoa > Chordata > Mammalia > Chiroptera > Vespertilionidae > Pipistrellus > Pipistrellus hanaki. Next base: position 14,586,440 of record NC_140524.1, on the reverse strand, counting down.
AAGGCTTGGCTCCACTCCAGGCTACAAAGTTTCAATTGTAGAAGGTACATAAATTCCAGATACAAGGGCCTCCACTTGGATCACTGGGAGACATGGCTGGCCTGCACACCACCACAGGCCCCTTACCCAGGTCACCCCACACCCCAAGGTAACCCTCACCCTGATCTGGGACACCCTTCAGGGCAAACCAGCTGGCCCCCACCCATGCACCAGGCCTGTATCCTATCTAACAAAAGAGTAATATGCTGATCACTCCAACGCACAAGATGGCTGCCACCATATGGTCAAAGATCCTGCCCCCATGTGAACACAAGATGGCCACCACAAGATGGCCAGCAGGATAGGGCAGTTGGGAGGGACCAGGCCTGCAAGGGAGGGCTGTTGAAGGCGATCAACCCTTCAGGGGAGAGCAGTTAGGGGTGACCAGGCCTGCAGAGGAGGGAAGTTTGGGGCAAATGGGCTGGCAGGGGAGCAATTAGACATCAATCCAGCTGGCTCAGGAGTGGTTAGGGGGTGATCAGGCTGATAGGCAGAAGCAATTAGAGGCAATCAGGAAGGCAGGCAGGTGAACAGTTGGGAGCCAGGAGTCCTGGATTGTGAGAGGGATGTCCAATTGCCTGTTTAATCCTGATCCCATCCACCAGGATCAGGTCTAAATGGGCAGTCGGACATCCCTGGAGGGGTTCCAGATTGGAGAGGGTGCAGGCTGTGCTGAGGGACAACCCCCCCCCCCCATCTTGTGCACAAATTTCGTGCACCGTGCCTCTGGTAATGAATAATAATGGAAACTGCATACACAGAAATGAGTCTAAAACACATCAATATTTGAAAGCTCTAGTAGCTCTGTGGCCACTGACATTAATTCTAACTATACCCTCAGTGTATCTACTTTGCCTCATCTTCCTTTACCCACAGAGCAGACTGCTTTCTCTTTATGAATGGCTGTTATTATTCTCTTTATGACGCCAGCTCTCAAATGCAAAGCAGATTTACCTGCCAAGGAAAGAGCTCAGTGACCAACAAAACCCATAATTTATATAGCCACTTCTATTGCCCTTTCTTGGGCATATTCTTCACTAATTGAAAAACCTAGGTATCTTAAAGATTGTGGTCTTCTAGAAGATTCCTTAATTTAGGTTGTACCATAAAACTATAAATGAACATTAATTATGATGTAGGCAACAATCCCACCATGAAAAGAGGAAGTTCTGTGTATGTTTAAAGCCATATATTCACATAAAATCCATTTTCAACATTTTTGAAATATTGTATATTTGTATTAATTCCAATACTATTTATCATGCATGCTTTATATACTGGATACCGTGATAAGTAATAAGGGGCTAAAAAATACTAAGGGTGAATTCTTTTTAAAAAAATATATATTTTATTGATTTTTTACAGAGAGGAGGAGAGAGGGATAGAGAGCTAGAAACATCAATGAGAGAGAAACATCAACCAGCTGCCTCCTGCACACCCCCTACCGGGGATGTGCCCGCAACCAATGTACATGCTCCTGACTGGAATCGAACCTGGGACCCTTCAGTCTGCAAACTGATGCTCTACCACTGAGCCAAAGCGGTTTCGGCAAGGGTGAATTCTTATATGTCATCTGTATTTTCACATTCTGATTAGCATTTGTTTGATCAGTTTCCTAGAGAGTTGAGTAAAAAGGAAGTAAATAATTTATTATTCAAATATTTAATGAGCACCAGGCACTGTGCTTGGTACTAGGAATATAATATTAACCAAGACAGGTGTAGTTTTACCCTGTTGGGACTGGCAGTGTAATGGAGGATACAGGTAATAAATGGGAAAATGAACAGATAAAACAAATACATATTGTGTAATGCATAAACTCAATGCAAATGGTGGAATGTTACTGTTTCTAAAGGGTAGCATATACAATAAGTGGATGGAATCAAGATATATTTTTGAAGTATAACCATCTAGATTTGCTTAAGAATTGAATGTGGGGGGATGGAAGACCAGAAGTAATGAAAGCTGATTCCTAGATTTCTATCTTGAGCAACAGAGTGGATGATGGTGCCATTTAGACATATGAAACAGATAAGGCATATGATATTTTGGTGATAGGCTGAGGAACTAAAATCACTAAATTAGATATACTTTAGTTGAGATTTTCTATGAGAAATTAAAGAGTATATTTGGATATGCTAGCATGAAATGCAGAAAAAGGCCAAAACTAGAAATATAAAGTTGAGAGCCATCAGTGTATACACTGAATTGCCAGATTATTATGTGTTCAGAGATCATAATAATCTGGCCACTCAATGTAGACTGATCAGAGTGTAGGGATTTTAAAATAAGATTTTCCATGTATAAAAACTGCATTGTGGGTAGTTAGAAAGAAGCAAAGGACTTACTAGCCAGAGGTTGGGGGCCACTATCGCCTGGTCCCTTGCCATATCAAGATTTGCAAGCTTTCCCTTATATATAAGTACACTGAGTGGCCAGATTATTATGCATTCAGAGATCATAATAACTAGCCACTCAGTGTATAAAGTAATTTTCATTGGTAGAGAATTTGGAAACAGAGAGAGAAATCAAAAAGTGAGAAAGCCCTTGAAGATAAGCTCAAATTCACTAGTGATCTGAAAAATATAAATTAAAACAACAATAAGATAACTCAATAGTAAATTTCTCTGCTATTGTTTAGGACTTTCTTCTTCCTTCTCATTTCATGGCCACCCCACCAAGGTTTTTATATTTTAACTCTGGAGATAAATAATACATTGATTTATATTGGAAGATGGTATTTTTCAACCAGTAAATAGGTAATAAAAAATATGTTGCACCTTATTTTTCTCATGTGTGAACTGATGACTATTTTGTCCCCTTAATTTCTTGCCTGGCCTATACCAACAGGCTCCTAATTGATTTTTTTTTGCCTGAGAGTTCTCTTTCATTTTACTCTGTTTTGTCAAAATGATATTTCTAAAAATACAAATGATCAAGTCATTCCCCTCATTTAATATGTTGTGTGACTCCCTAGTGTCTTCAGAACAAATATCCCCAACCAGGAGTAAGGCAGCGTGATATTGGAAAAAGATTAGGGGCATGGAGGTTAGAGTCTAACTGTTAGACAAATTAATTTGACCACTAACTGGCTGTATGACCTTAATGCAGGTTATTGCACCTCTCTGGATTTAGTTTCCATACCTGTAAAACACATGATAAGAATTTTTAACTTATAGAGCAGTGGTTTTCACACTTTACTGTATCACATGAAAAGCTTGTTAAAACGCAGAGTGCTGAGACCCATCTTTAGAGTTACCTGTTCTGTAGGTCTGGGATGGACTGAAGGATCTACAGTTCTATTAAGTTCCTAGATGATGCTGATGATGCTGGTCCCAGGACCATACTTGCTAAACCATTATTGCAGGTTATTTTGAGGACTAGAGACAATGCATGTTGAGAGCCTCCCTGCTACTTCATCTATAAATGGAAGTTGCTATTGCTTTTATGTCCCTTTGCTGTTTGGTTTCTACTTCTCCAGTTTCATTGCCCACCCCCAGCCTGCACACATCCTGTGTACCAACCACAGCAAACACTCACTGTTCCCTGAGCCTTCTGTGCAGTTTTTGTCCTTTGGGGCTTTTGCCTGTTCTTGTCTTTCTTTTAAGAATTTCACTACCCCTCTTTCCACCCACACCACAATCCTACTTTGGAAGAACCTCCTTCTGTTCAGGCTCAGCTCAAATGCCCAGAAAAATTTTGTGACTCTTTTCCAGTTGGGATTATAATAGTCGCTCCTATCCATAGGGAATATAGATATTCTAAGAGCCCCAGTGGATACCTGAAACCACAGATAATATCAAACCCTATATATTATGTTTTTTTCATATATATATATATATATATATATATATATATATATATAATGATAAAGTTTAATTTAAAAATTAGGCACAGTAGATTAACAATAACTAATGGTAAAATAGAACAATTATAGTAATATATGGTAATAAAAGTTATGTGAATGTGGTTTCTCTCTCTCTCAAAATATCTCATTGTAAACATCCCTTACTTGTAGTAAATGGCTCATTATCATTTGTTTCAGGGGATCCCTTGCTGAAGTATTTATATGGATTCAATGTGTTTGGGCACAACATGTTGCCCTCAATTGGGACACATTTTCACTTCATGTTTTCCATTCACAAATTGAATGCCCTCCCCCTGCCCCATCTCAACTAAGCACTTATCTATCATTCACTGGGGCTGAACTTTTTGCAGTTTGAGGTGTAACAACAAAACTAGCACAAATTTCTTTTCCTTAACAATTACACAGATGGATTTGTTCTTACCATAGATCTTAGAACCATCGGCATACTTTATTTTTCTTTCCTTAATAAGTTAAAGAGTTCACCTTTTCCCTTAAAGGAAGTACTTTATGGCTCCCCTTTGCCATAAATTTCTAGCATCACTACTCTTATACTTTGGCACCATTATTAAGTAAAATAAGGCTTATTTAATCATAGCACTGTGACACTATGACAATTGACCTGATAATCGAGACAGCTACTAAATGACTAATAGGCTGGTAGCTTATACAGCGTGGATACACTGGATAAATGAGTAATTCAAGTCCTGGGTGGGATAGAGTAGGAAAACATGGGATTTCATCAAGCTACTCAGAACAGTGCACACTTTAAAACACACACACACACACACACACACACACACACACACACACACACACAAATATATATATAATTTCAGGAATTTTCATTTATTATTTTTAAACCCAGCATGACCATAGGGAACTGAAATCACAGAAAGTGAAGCCATGGGTAAGAGGGGGATGATTACAATTGGTCTTTTCTATCAACACTTCATCTACCGGTTTTGTTTATTTATTCATTCATTTTGTAAATATTTATTGAATGTCTAATATGTGCCAGTCTTAGTGCTAATTGCTGGGAATAGTGTTGAACAAAAACAAATATTGTCCCCACTCTCAAAGAGCTCAGTGGCTTAAAAAAGAAAAGCAATGTCACTCAAACACAAATGAATGTAAAGTTACAATAGTGACAAGGAATAATGGGGTGGGGTAATGCTGCTTTATGCACTTGTAACAGAGGAAGTTTCACAGAAGTTTAAAATGGGACATTTTCTATATAAATTGTTGAACTCTGTAAAGTTGGAATGGGGGAACAATAAAAAAATGACTTGGGTTTGTATAGTGCCTTTATACAGTGAAACTATTTTCTGGTTTATTATGAAGATTATTTTATTAATTCTTATAATATCATGATATGTAATCTTATAGCCAACACTTACTGATCACACTAGAGGCCTGGTGCATGAAATTTGTGAACTGGAGGTGAGAGGTGTCCCTCAACCCAGCCTGCACCCTCTCCAATCTGGAAACCCTTGGGGGATGTCTGACTGCTAGCTTAGGCCTGATCCCACAGGGCCTAAACTGGCAGTCAGACATCCCTCTCACAATCTGAGACTGCTAGCTCCAAACCTCTCGCCTGCCTGCCAGCCTGATCACCCCCTAACCACTACCCTGCCAGACTGATTGATACCTAACTGCTCCTCTGCTGTAACCCCCAACTGCCCTCCCCTGCTGGCCTGGTTGCCCCCAACTGCCCTTCCCTGCCTGCCTGGTCCTCCCAACTGCCCTCCCCTGCTGGCCTTGTCACCCCTAACTGCCCTCCCCTGCTGGCCTGATCACCCACAACTTTCCTCCACTGCCAGCCATCTTTGAACACATGGGGGCAGCCATTTTGTGCGAGGGTGTGAGGGTCAATTTGCATATTATCTTTTTATTATTCACACCAGTATTCTACAATAGCTAGTATCAGACGTGTAAAGGTAAGCGAGACATTGATTTTGCTCTCAGGTTGCTCACAGTCTATTGTGACAGGTTGTATTGCACACAAAACTCAACCTACACTATACTATAAGATAAAGCAGTTACCTACTTCACTTATTCTCCCACCAAATTTCAAACTTTGTGCAGATAGTGACATTTTCCCACTTGTTCACCAGTGTTGCTCAGGATGAAGAATAGTACCAATATATAATGGATAGGCAATAGAATCTATTAGATAAATGAATACATCTCCACTCTCACTGCCCCCATTCAGGGTTCTATCTTCATTCATCTAGATTTTACTACCTGGTCTTCCTGACTCTAGTGATACCACCTTCAATACATCCACCATAAAATAGCAAAACAAAACCATGTAACTTTCTTTTTAAAAATCCTTTCAACTACTCCCTTTATGCTCTTGGGAAAGTCCGTACATTTTATGTGGGCTATTAGGTCCCTTGTGATCTGGTTAAAATGTGTATCTTCTGTCTCAGCTATTGTCCAGCACCAGCACCTCCATATGGTCCAGCCAGACTTGTAGTTCCTTAAAAGCTTAATTTACCTACTTTGGGATAAAGCTGTCAAATCTCCTTTGTTACATCCTCAGTTTTCAATCCGGGGATGGAAAGATGGAGTTATATATTAATGTGCAAAAATGAAAGATAATTCCAATGGCTTTATAATACCTCATATACTTGTAGCTCCTAATTTAGATACCTTATTCATTCTGAAATTAATTTCAAATGAATATGTGATATTTTGATAAATGAGCACAATAGTTTTTGCAGAAGTTGAGATAAGCAATAGTGATCTGTCCTTAAAGGGAAGCCCCCCTATTTTGTAAATAAATGGTGGACCAGGAATATTGACCCTTGTGGCTCTGTTAAGAAAAGAATATAGCTCTGAATTTTAACTTTCTTAACTTACAAATGGAAAAATTAATCTGTCTCCTCACCTACTGAATGCTTTAGGATCACAAATGAGTCTGCCCATAAATTTAAAGCATAGTGTAGAAAAGTCAAATATGAATAATGTGGCTGTATAATGTGGCTACTACTCTAAGGAAAGTTCTAGTTTCAGGAATATCTGCATCCTCTTTCTGCCATATTTTTGACATTCTGCCATTTTGGTACCATATGAAGAAACTTCATTAAAATATTTTGGCACTTCTGCTTTTAGTAGAACTAAGAAGCTTTTAGTAGAACTAAGAAGCCATGAAGCATCCAAAGAGGACATAAAAATAAAACACATCCTCAGGATGGTTATGGAACTCTTCCAGACCCACAAAAAGTTTCACTTCAGTCTGCATTTCAGTTTGGGGTTGGAGTACGCATAATTTCCTTCACTTAAAGGAGCAGATTCATGCCTATTTTCTGACTATTAACTTCTTGGCTAAAATGGCCTACTGGCCTCCTTGAGGCAGACTTTAGCATTTCTAACAATGTCAAGCATAGGAGATTTCCATGTAGAGATGGGCCTCTGCTGTTCATTGCCCTCATCCTAAAAGTCAACAGAGACCTCTGAGCAAACATTCTGTGTCCTGAAGCAACCCTAGAGATAATAACTGTATCGTAGAAAGAACTTCAGACACTTCAGTTTATCTCATATTATGGTTATCTGTGTGCATATTTTCTCCACTAACATGTGAGCCTCTATAAGGCAAGAATTCTGATTATTGCATTTTATTCTCCTTATCCAACTTCCCATTACCACCCTCACTCCACTCCCACCATCCACCCCCTGCTCTGACACAGTGCCTTAAAGGTCTTCATGAAATTTAGTGAATTAAGAATTGTCTTATATCCATGTTAGTATGCTGACTAACCTGAATTTTCTATAGAGTAGAATGCAAAATACTAACAGGTGGTTGAATTTTCAGTAATACTTCCCAAGGCACAGGTCCTGAGTAGGGAGGCTTCCAAATAACAAAATTATACTTTTTTTCCTTTAAAACTTACACTTCATTTATTTATTGAAAAACATTAAGTTACTATTTTTTAAATTTTCTTTTAGTGATGAGAAAAAATGGCAGTCATGTTAATTGTTAATGAAATATCATAATGCATGATTTTTCTACCCTAAATCTTACTTATGAAGTCAACTCATATGAAAAAAGAAATGGTCCCAGCTATTTCCCCTTTCCTGCTAGTGACACGTGAGTTCCTAGAAAATCCAGGCAAGACTTGAAAGCATAGAATGTACCAAGGTTGTAAATTACACCAGACAATAAGGAGACGCTAAATAAGCTCTGGACACTGCATTCTGGTAAGCTGCTGACAGCTGAAATGGATTCTATTCTCCACTCTATTTCTAAGAAAGGAATTATAATTATGAAAGAGCAAACCACAACATTTGGATGCTTGGATAACTATATATTTGATTAGAATCCATCCTGTCAGTATGTAGGCTTGGAGCCTGGTTAGATAAAAAAGATTCTAAAGATTTCCAATCAAGAAGCATTTTGGAAGTTGAAGCTTGGCAGGCCCCTAGAAGGGCAGTGTGAATAATTTTCCTCTGAACTACTTATTGTTGTTATGGATACCAAAGGCTATCAGTAAAAATGAGTACAGAAATGCATTTCTAAATCATAAAGTTGAGAAATTGTCAACTCAGGTCCTTCTGGGTCCCTTTCAAATTAGTCATTTGCCATTTTTCAGCCTTCCAGTTCCTCTGGCTAAGAACCTTGTAGTGATGAGAATTCCAATGGCTTTACAACACCCCTTATACTTGTAACTCCTAATTTAGCCACCTTGTTCTGTAATTAATCTTTGAATCTTTTTACACTTCAAATCCAAACAATCAAGGAATGCTACTGGCTTTACCCTCAAAACATGTCCAAAATCTGACTAATTCCAACAGGATGCTTTCTTGCATCAATGCATTTATACTTTTCATCAAAATAGGAAATTATTAAATTATTACTTCATCAATTTTTTTTCTGTTTCTAATCTTCTCATTTGGAAACTCCAATTAAACACATTCATGCAGCTTGAAGTTGTCATAAGGTTCATTGATCTGTTTATTTTGAAGGTGGATTTCTTCTTTGCTCTATGTTTCTTTTTGGATAATTCCTATCTCTTTGTCTAACTAATTTGTTAATCTTTGGTCATACAATGTTGAATCTGCTGCTAATCCTAATCCAGAATTTATCTCATTTCAGACCTCATCATTTGCATGTGTAGAAGTTCAATTTGAATATTTTTTTATATCTTCCATGTCTCCATTTAACATCTAACTCTTTTCTCTAGCTTCTTGAATATATGAAATACAGTTTTTAAAAAATATATAGTTTTATTGATTTCAGAGAGGAAAGGAGAAGGAGAGAGATATAGAAACATCAATGATGAGAGAGAACCATTAATCAGTGCTTCCTGCATATTGCACACTGGATATCAACCTGCAACCGAGGCCTGTGCTCTGACCTGGAATCAAACCATTATTACATCTGCTGAGCCATGCTGGCAGGGCTTGAATACAGTTTAAATAATGTACTTATCTGCTAAATCTATCATCTGTGTTAATTTTAGGTCAGTTTTAATTGACTTTATTCTCATTATAGGTAGTATTTTTTTTCCTTTTCACATCAGATAATTTTTGCTAGGATGCCAAACTTTGAGACTTTTTTTTTTCTTTGTAGGGTATTGTATATATTTTTTGTTTTTTTGTAGATATTCTTGAATTTTATACTGACTGCATTTCAGCTTTTGGCAGGGACAATGGGATCTAAATTTGTGGCCTAGTCTATAATACTCTTTACCTTTTATATTAGATATCTAGTGTTAGTATGAATTTTGGTGCTTTCATAGAAACAACTATCAAAAAAGTATCCTGTGAAATATCCTTTGAACTAAAATACTCCTAGTGTTCCTTTGTTTTATATTTTGGCATTAATATATTTATCTCCTTCCAGATTCAGGTTCTTTATTCTTTTCAATGGGAACATTTAGGGAATCATTGAAAAAAAAAACTGGGTATGAATATATTAATACAAGAAACATGATTATAAGTACAATTTTCCAAATTTCTAGAGAAATTTTACTCTACTTGTTTCTGATGCATTCTATATAATAAAAGCCTAATATGCGAATTGTCTGGTCATCCGGTCAGCCATTCAACCAACCAAGGCATAATATGCTAAGGCCACTCAATCGATCACTGTGATATGATATGCACTGATCAGCAGGGGGCAGACACTCTGGCCAGTAGGTTAGCTTGCTGCTAGAGTCTGGCTGATTGGGACTAAGTGAGAAGGGCTACACACAACCTGGAGTCCTCCCGCAGTCCCTCCCTTGTCTTTCCCTGGTTCTGATCATGCAATGGTGGGATCCCTTGGTTTGGCCAGCATCCTCTCGCAATCCAGGACCCCTCAGGAGATGTCAGAAATTCGGTTTCAGCCCGATCCCGCAGGCCAGGCAAAGGGACACCACTGGTGCATGAATTCATGCACCGGGCATCTAGTCTATAATATATCAATTCAGTATTTAGTAAGGATTGCACCTTAAATACATGTCATTTTCAAGTAGATACAGATCATATTTGTTAGTGGAGGAATGACAAATGGAACAAAGCCATAGTATTTCCTGAATCCATACTATTGAAATTTTCTGTAATGTGTAAAAAAAGTAGGTGGCACAAATATACTATCTCTTGAAATGCTTTTGTTGTATAACTCCTATGTAGGCAAAAAGAAAGATAGATGATAGTTAATATTTTTTTGTAAATGGTAACAGCATCCAAATCCTGCCTGAGGAGAAATTATTTATGAAGAGCATACTTCTGAATAAAAACAAGATTACCTGTGTGGTTTAATTCAATGAGCAATTATGGCAAAACATTATTAATTCAGATATTCTCATTTTCAATATATGATCTTTTAGACACAGTAGACTAAAGCTTACTTTTTTCTAGCAAATTTCTTCTTTAGGACTTTTTAGATAATTCTTGCCACTGCCATTTATTTGGTCATTATCCATAATTTTGTCTTATTAGGCCCCCATCCTTCTTAATCCTATTCTGCTTGTCATCATCCTAGCTACATATCCCTTCACACAGTTCATTTGTGGCTCATTTTATCTCTTGATCACAAAGTCCTCAGGAGCCACCTTGATAATAATCCTTTAGAAGTGTAGTGTAGAGTATTTTGCACTTTACAAAGACTTTTTTCATTTTATATGATCATTACAAGAGGTTATTTTTCTCCCCATGTTATAGATGGTAACAATGAAGTTTAATGTGTTAGTCATTATTATTGCTCATAATGTGTTAGTCATTATTATTTCTCCCCCCTCCCATGCAGATGCTGGAGTGGTACTTTCTGGCTTCTTTTTGGTTTTGTGGAGCCAAATAACAGGAACTCACCTATGAGTGCTTATTGGAATGACATGCACTACTTCTGGGCTGAGAATTTAGTTCTTAATGTCATACCTCCCAGAGCCTTTTCTCTTTGCCACAGTGACTTGCAATGCCCAAGAAAGTGCTACTAATAATAGTATGAACTATTGGAATTTGGGGATTATAGGTTATTGTAGGCATCCTGACTGCTACACTATGTAAAAAAATATAAACTTGACTATAATGCAAGCCTGCTTAACCATTTCACTTTCCACTACACTTGTGTTGCCAGAAAGCAAAAATAGCTCCCAGATAACAGAGTTAAGCAGTTTTCATTTTAATTTGGTTTTTCCAAGTCTCTAAATACAAAGATGCATTGTGAATCCCCAGTAAGCAAATGGTATGCAAAATTTTCCAGAATTATTTGTCCATAAAAACCTAGCTTTTCTTGCATAAAAATTTGCATGATTTGTATTGTTCAGAACACTTTGGGAAGCATTGCACTAGAAGCCATTTGCTACTGTCCATATACTGTTCTTCAATTTTCTGGGGTTAAGAGTTTTGATTAGATATGTGGTTAAGCAAATTAGTTAGATGCCTAAAGTAACATTAGGATAATATTGAAGATCACTTACCAGCAAGATAGTCCAAGCTGCAGAGGTTGGTGGTCAGGGGAGAATATCTAAAGGAGCAAGAGCAATATAAACTGTGGGTACAAACACAGTGCTAATAGGGCAGAAGAGAGAAGGCATCCTAGAGAGAGGTATGGATAATTAACAGTAAAATGAACATTCAAAGAATATGGTTGGTAGAATAACACATAGATAAGGCAGAATGGCAATCAGGCAGAAAGCATGGGAAAGGTAGGGTCAGAGACAGCCTTAAAATAGCTACCACATCAATAGGAAACCTCTCAGAAAACTCATGGTTAGGTACTTTGATTAGCATTTTACACATTTCATCACTTAAACCTTCAGGTATTATCATCTCCCCTTCACAGATGAGGTACTTAGGAAGTTTTGTCCAGACATTAGGAGAGCAAATCAGGATTTACATTCATATCAGTCTAATTTGAGTACCAGGTTTGTAGTTACTCTGCCTTAGTGTCTTCCTTTAGTTCATGAAGTCCAGTTCTTACCAAATATACTTCCTGCTACATTGTCTTTCTTCTTTATCAGCCTAATTGTGCAATCTTAGTGTATTAGCAATAAAGACTACATAGCATTACATGTGTAGGGTAAAATATAGAAGACTTTTATATTTCGGTAATCAAGTATTCTAGTTTTCTTCTCACAATTCAATCTTACAGATAAATCATCTTGTGAAATGGTGGTAGTAAGTAAACAATACTTTCAAAAGATCTTGATAAATAGAATTGTTTTCTAATTTAAGGTGCCATCATTTTGATTTCAAAAACCAAAAAATTTCAGTGTGGTTTATGACAGCAGCAGAAACTAGTTACCAACTGATATATCTTTTGTTAGTTTTGGTCATTTGTAACTGGAGTAATAAGTTTTACATTGCTAAGCATCTAAAAGAAGATGACTGACTTCTTCACATTCAAAAAGTCTCTTTTGATTCTTATATTGCTAAAAGATTTAATTTGGACCGCTTACCTTTCCCCTTACATTTAGTTTCTGTGATTAGGTCCACAGAGATTGAGAAACATGAGTCATAAACTTTAAAACAACAAGGCTTCTGATTGACTCATCTATAATTTGTTGAGTAGATGAATCAATGTAATGAATGGTTAACATGAGTCACCACTGACACTTTCCCCTTTCATTATCCATATCCAAAATTGGTAGTGAGATGCATTTTTGTACTTTTTGCTTCTTAGACTTTGCTGTGGTTTGGAAAGTTTTCTAAAAAATTCTTGGTTGTCTTTCCAGGGCTGAAAATAAAGCTATAACAAAGGCATCGATTTACTCAAAGAGTTGAATCACTTGGTATTTAATGATGAAGTACTTAGAGATTGTTAAAAATTCATATAACCTTGTATTTTTACTGATAGAGGTTTAAAAGTCATTAAGAAACAACATAAATAGCTTAGGTAATTAATATTTGGATTAAAAAATAAAAATCATTGCAATTATAAACAGTGTGACCCATGGTCAATTGTCTATCACATTTTCTCAAGTGAACTCCACAATTCAAATGGATTTATTATTAAATAGGCCATTCATTTCTTCATTTAACAAGCATTTGTTATTAATTAATAGTTGTCAAAAACTGTTTCAGAAATTTTCAATGACACATAGATAAGCAGAATCCTTGCTGGTCCTCAAAGAGCTTCTAATCTAACAGAAGAGTTAATAGCTTTGCATACAAAATACCATTTAATAATAGATAAATGTTGAAAATGAGTTATATAGGTAAATACCAAAGCAATTCAAATAAGAGATATCTCACTTTTATGGGAGAGGTAAATAGAAAAAGCTTCATCTACAATAATCTATAATAATAAAAGCTTAATATGCTGATTAAACTGGACATCTTTCCGGATGAAGCCGGATTTGCGAGGGAAGCCTGGGTCCCAGGTGCCAGAGAAAAGCTGGTGCCCGCAGCCAGGGGAAGAAAGGCCTACTCTTGCATGAATTTTGTGCATCAGGCCTCTAGTAGAATATATAGGATTCTTAAAAACATTAATGGACAGAGAAGGTATGATCAGAAAGTCAAATGTCATGAAAGATAAGGAACATTCAGGAATTGGAATTAAGATATTTTAACAACCACAAATAAATAGTGTAAGACAGTGCCTACTTACAAATCATTTGTGAATATCATCTGAAGATTTTGCTTAAATGCACCTTCTTCTTTTGGTTGGTCGTGGATGGAGTATACAATTCTGTATTTCTGACCAGCTCCCACGTGATACCCATGCTATTGGTCCATGGACCACAGTTTTAGTATCACGGTCCAAAGGCATGACTCTAGGAGTCAAATACCAAGGTGTGCTTATAGCCAACAGTAGGATACAGACCATAGGGGCTGCAGGAATTTGAAGTTGAGGTCAATGAGCACTGAAATAGTTAGATAATATTTCATAGAAGAAGTAGAACTGGAAGTAGGATGTGAGTGTCTAGTTGTTTTGGGGTTTCACAAATTGTATATTTGCTAATGCTTAGTACTACTCCATTACAGGAGGAAACATCAAGAGTCAGCTAGATTTAAAGGATTTAAGATAAGGAGAATGTCATATTGAGATTTGGAAGGCAATCATTTCAGCCTTGGAAGATGATGAAATTTTCCAAGAAGAAATCTTAAGCAGTTCTTAAAATTTTCTGAAGGATCAAGGATGCCTATGAAATCTGATAAACATTGTGGACTCATTCACCCAAGTGAATGCACAGATGCACATACAAACAATTTGGCATAAACATACAGAGGTTTTTCTGGAACTCTCTGAAGCTTGTCCATTTATTCCTAAGTTTAGAAACTTTTGCTTCTAAAGAGCAAAATAAAAAGAGTCTAAATACTTTAGTGTACTTTAGTTTAGGGTGAATAGGAAGGAAGTTGAGAAAGGAAGCTCAAGTCAGTAAATTAGGGCATGAGCTTGTCAAAAGAGGATGGTGTCTAGAATTGGCAACTTGAGAAAATGTGGGAATTGGCCACTGTGAACATAAGAAGTCTATAAAAAATGAAATCAAGATCTCCAGTCAATATTTGATATAATACTAATGATGAAATATATGATGCTTTTGAGTTTTCAGTGTTTTTCTGTGTCAATTATTTCCCAAGAATTGACCAAATATACCTGATATGACCAGTTGAAGGGCCAAATTCTTGGAACAAAATGCTGGGAATATCCTTTAATACAAGATACATGTGAAAAAATGAATTGTATAAGTAAAGTACCAAAGTAATTCAAGGAAGAGTTATCTTACTTTGTGAGGGGGGGGGGGTAAGTAGAAAAACCTTCATAGAATATATAGGGTTTTAAAAAGCATTAATAGACATGATCAAAAAGTCAAATGTCATATTACAATCTTTTCATGTTATTGTACGCTTGTTTTCTGTAAACAACTTTCCTATAGTGATTACTTTGCCTATCTAGCCAAATTCTTTCTGTGGAGAGGTAGTGTTATCTATATAGCTGATCCACTGGAGATACAGCCATTAACAGTAAAATAAATTGAATACCACACCTAGCGTACTTAATTCACTTAATTGAAATTACTGTATATTCAGACATGTGGGATATAATTTCATATTTACATGTGAATACAAACCAACAGTATCAGATAGCTAATTGGTAGAAATTTAGAATATTTAATGGTTATTGGCATGCTATTCAGTATAGTGATAACAATCCCACTTGAAATATATTGAGCACAGGCAGACTGGTTTTCTTTGTTTCCTGGTTATTGCTCTAAAGTTCTTGAGGGGAGAGTTATATGGATCGGGAGAAACAGAAACTGATCTAGGCCAACATAGTGAAGCACACACACATTTTGAAGGCAAAATATGTTATGTGTGTCTGCCAAAATTGTGAATGTATTTGTAAGATCGAGTGAAATGTAACAATAGCCTTCAGTGTAGACAGTATGAAATCATCCATCCCGTTTTTATCGGCTCTTGTATGCAGCACCCACAGAAATTGAATGCATAAATCCTCTACCACAGGACCTGGTATGCACCATAGACTTTCAAGAAGGGCACTTTCTCCTTTCTCCTTCTTAATTAGTGATTTCAGGAAGGAAGTGCTGCTGTTTTGATAATGGCACAGTGAATCTAGCTTTAGAAAGTAAGACATCTACCCATGGTAAAAGTTTAATTTTAATTCATAAATAGATTTTTAAGCCTCCATATGAATTTTGTCGGCATTTGTCCACATTACAAAATGCAACACCATATGATACATTTTGACACTGCATTTAATCTCCATTTGAGAGACAGATAATTGTAATGGGGAGTTGGCAGAGGTATGTATCTGCATTTTGAGTTGATTGTAGCATTCTGTCCCTCTTTGAAGCTCTAAAAGTCATTGCTTCTCCTAAGCTGTGAGAAAATGGCTGGACTCTCCATGATGCTAATACTTTACTATTGTCAATTCATTCAGGACCCAATAGCACAATAATCAGTAATATATGGCATTATAACAAAATAATCAAAATGGATAGCTATAAATATTGGGGTCATAGCCTATAAGCACTTCACTGTGATGTGTATTATAAGTACAGCACTGTGTCTATCAAAAAACATTTGCTAAAAACCTAATTTCCATTCTGGAGTTATTCTAGGAAGAGAAGGACATAAAATCCAAGGCTTCAAAAAGGACATAAACCCCAATCCCTTGGAAATCATAAATGCCACACAGGCCCAGTGGTGCACATATACAGAGAGCAGAATAAATATGCTGGTCCACTGGTAACCATCAATTCAAGCATATGGCCTGTAGTATTTCCTCATTTGGTGTCTTCCCTCCTTGTTTGTATCTCACAATCAATTGACTATTTTTGAAGGATACTATATAGTATATATAGTGACTCATATTTGTATTTGTGGTGATCTGTTCAACTGCTCAGACTTAGAAAAGATAGCACAGAGGCCGATTATAACTCACCTTCCCTTTTCTAGAATTTTCTAGGCTTATGACTAAATATTAAGGGGTGATTATGGAGAAATTAATTCAATTTTTTATTTAATTGAAAAACAAACAGAAGATGGCTGCCACCAGGGCAGTGAGGGAGAGAGTGAGGGAGCAAAAGGGGAGTATGTAGACGTGGTGTGTGTGTGTGTGTGTGTGTGTGTGTGTGTGTGTGTGTGTGTGTGACAGTTAGTTCCTGCAAGACTTTCCAGGGCTTGCAGACCAGGCTCTTGTAAACAGGGAGCCACTGGTACCATTGCAAGCACTTCCCAGAGGCACGCTTGCACAGAAACCATGCCATCTTGAAGGGCAGAGCCACTGTAACTAGGAGCCCAGCCTAACCATTACCGAGAATGGACTCAGATAAAAACCCAGACCCTACAGCCACTCTGGACAAAAACCTGCTACCACAGCTGCAGACTAACAGACACGGAGTCTCAAGCTACCCCAGCATCAGGCTTCTGTATGTCCTAGAGAGCGTTCTCCTCCCACCTACCTGCAATGATGGTATAGGTCCCATGCATCCCAAGCCATCCTTGAGTGTTCACACACATGGCTCCTGCCAAGCACACATCCCGGGGCCCCAAGCAGGTTCCTAACTATCAGCATGCTACTCCCACAAGATTGCAGTGGCTGACTCTCTGCATGCACATGTGTGCAGCTCTCACCAGCCACACCTCCCAGGCACCCAAGCCAGCCCTGACTGTTGGCATGTGGGGTTCCCACTGGCTATGTCTCATGGACACCCCAGTCAGCCCCTGACTGTCGGCTTATGGCTCCCTCTGTACTATGGCAGCCATGAGTCTCCCAGGCACCTGACCCAACCCCTCACTGTTGGTGACTGTGGTTGCCACAGGCCTGAAGCAGCTGCACATCTCTGGGGCAAAGAGGAGATATCAACCAAAGGACTTGTGTGCATGCATATAAGCCTAACCAGAGGTCATGGACAACAGGGCATAGGCATACATGGAGAGGGGTTTGGGATGGGAATGGGGGGATGAGGACAATTATGTGACATCATAATCAATAAAGAAATTTAAAAAATATTGTGAAGAACTCTATTCCAACAAACTAAACAACTTAGAGGAAATGGACATATTCATAGAAAAATATGACCTTTCAAAACTCAATCAAGAAAACTCAAAAAAAATATCAACAGGCTGATAACTAAGGCAAAATTGAAACAGTCATAAAAAAAAATCCCAGCAAACAAAAGCCCAGAGCCAGATGGCTTCATAGGGGAGTTTTACCAAACCTTCAAAGGAGAACTAAAACCTATTCTTATCCAACTATTCCACAAAATTTAGGAGGAAGGCACACTTCCAAGCTCTTTCTATGAAGCCAGCATTACCCTAATTACAAAACCAGATAAAGACACCACAAGGAAAGAGAACCACAGGCAAATATCCCTGATGAACATAGATGCTAAAATCCTCAACAAAATTCTAGCAAATTGGATCTAGCATTACATTAGAAAGGTAATACACCATGATCAAGTGGGATTTATTCCAGATATGCAAGGCTGGTACAATATTAGCAAATCAATTAATATGATACGTCACATAAACATATTGAGGGACAAAAATCATGTAATCATATCAATTGATGCAGAAAAAGTATTGGCAAAATCCAACACCCTTTCCTGTTAAAACCTCTCAGCAAAGTGGTAATTGAGGGATCATCCCTCAACATAATAATGGTTATGTTGGATGGTTATATGCCAAACCTACAGCCAACATCATACTCAATGGGCAAAAACTAAAACCATTTCCCCTAAGAACAGGAACAAGACAGGGATGCCCACTTTTACCACTCCTGTTGGACATAGTATTGGATGTGCTAGCCATTGTGATCAGACAAGAAGAAAAATAAAAGGCATCCAAATTGAAAAATAAGAAGTAAAATTGTCATTATTCACAGAGGACCTGATATTGTACATGAGAAACTTTGAAGGTTCCATAAAAAGACTACTAGGACTAGCCGAAACCAGTCTGGCTCAGTGGATAGAGCATCAGCCTGCGGACTGAAAGGTCCCAGGCTGGATTCTGGTCAAAGGCATATACCTTAGTTGCAGGCACATCCCCAGTAGGGGGTGTGAAAGAGGCAGCTGTTCGATGATTCTCTCTCATCGATGTTTCTAACTCTCTATCCCTCTCTCTTCCTCTCTGTAAAAAAAAAAAAATCAATAAACAATATATATATATATATATAACTACTAGGTCTAATAAATGAATTTGGCAATGTAGCAGAATACAAAATTAACACACATAAATCTGTGACTTTTTTATAGACCAATAATGAACTCACAGAAAGAGAATCTAAAGAGACAATCCCATTTACCACTGCAATAAAAGAAAATTAAGATACCTAGGAATAAATTTAACCAAGGAGGTAAATGACCTGAATTCAGAAAATTACAGGACATTGAAAAAAGACATATAGGAAGACATAAACAAATGGAAGAATACACCCTGTTCATGAATTGGTAGAATCAGCATTTAATAAAATGTCCATACTATCCAAGGAATCTATAGATTGAATGCAATCCCCATTAAAATACCAAGGGCATTCTTCAAAGACCTAGAACAAACTCTCCAAAAATTCATCTAGAACAACAACAAAAAAAGACCTCAAATAGCTGTAGCAATCTTGAGAAAGAATAAAGTTGGATGAATCATAATGCCATATATCAACCTATATTACAAAGGCATTTTTCTCAAAACAGCCTGGTACTGGCACAAGAACAGACTTACAGAACAATGGAACAGAACAGAGAACCCAGAAATTTACCCAAGCCATTATGTTCCGTTAATAATTGGCAAAGGAAGCAAGAGCATACAAAAAAAGTCAAGGCAGTCTCTTCAATAAATGGTGTTGGGAAAATTTGTCAAATACATGCAAAAAAAAAAAAATAGAACTAAGCACCAACTTATACCATACACACAAATAAACTCAAAATGGATAAAGGACTTAAATGTAACATGAGAAACCATAAAAAAATCTTAGAATAAGCCATAAGCAGTAAAATAGCAGATATGTGTCATAGCAATATACTTACCAACACAACTCTAGGGCAATGGAAACTGAGGAGAAAATAAACAAATGACACATCAAAATAAAAGAGCTTCTGCACAGCAAAAGAAACCACCAACAAAGCAAGACTGCCCACTGAATGGGAAAACATATTTTCCAATATTCTCTCTGATAAGGTTTTAATCTCCAAAATTCATAGGGAACTCTTACAATTTAACAAAAGGAATGTAAATAATCCAATAAAATGGGCAAAGGACCTAAACAGACACTTTTCGAAACATGTTGAATTTTGTTGGGGGGGAGGGGGAATAGCATTTGCAGGAAGTTTGAATTCATAACTTTATTTTGAAGAAAAAGTTATCTTATATTTTGGGAAGCTAATGGTGAACATGCTCCATTTCAACATATTTGTGAATGCTGGTTTAAGCACATTGAAAGTGATGATTTTGATGTGAAAGAATGTCCAGGTCAACTGAAAAAGTTTGAAGATCAACAATTACAAGCATTATTGAATGGAGATGCATGTCAAACTCATAAACAATTTTCAGAAAGATTAAATATTGCTCAGCAAACAATTTCTGATCATTTTTACAAGGAATAGGAAAGATTTTGAATGAAGGAAATTGGGTGCCATATTCACTGAATGAAAGACAAATGGAAAATCGAAAAGTTATCAGTAAAATGTTGCTATAATAGCTTGAAAGAAAGTCTTTTTTGCATCGAATTGTGACTGGAAATGAAAAGTGGATTTATTTTGAGAATCCCAAATGCACAAAATCATGGGTTTATCCAGGCCAACCATCAACATTGACTGCAAGGCCTAATCACTTCAGAAAGAAGACAATGCTCTGCGCTTGGTAGGATCAGGAAGGAGTGGTGTATTATTAGCTTCTAAAACCAGGTGAAACCATTAATATTGATCGCTACTGACAACAAATAACCACTTTGAACCATGCTTTGATCGTGAAACAAACAAAATGTGCCAGAAGACATGGCAAGATAATTTTGCTTCATGATAATGCACCATCACACACTTCAAAACAAGTTAAAGACACGTTAAAAGATCTTGCCTGGAAAGTATTAACCTACTGGCTGTATTCACCAGACTTTGCTCCTTCAGATTACCACTTGTTCAGATTGATGGCATACGCACTTTCTGAGCACCACTTCAAAACATGAAGAAGTGGAAAATTGAGTCTCTGAATTGTTTGCCTCAAAACAAGTAAAGTTCTATTGAAACAGTATCCACAAATTATCTGAAAGATGGGGGAAATGTGTAGCTAGCGATGGATATTCCTTTGAATAAAGCACTGTTGATGTTTCTCTTGAAATTATCGTGTTTTCTTTTGTTACAAAATCTGCATTATTAACCAGCACAACTAGTAAACATTAGTTGATGTTGCTGTTATGTGGGGGAGAAATGAGAGAGAGGGGAAGAGAAGCAGAATCTCCCCCCTCTCCCACACACACACACAGGTTGGAGGCAGGAGGAGAATAGAATTATAGGAACTACAGGCAGTTTCTGGGGTTCCTAAAACAGATGTGACTTGTGCTGCACTTTGCATGTGGTAGACTGGGCAGTAGCAAGCCTAAGAGTGATGTCTTTCTAATCCTGGCTTGGCTCAGGAACAAGAGATTAGATATGAGTATGGTTATCCCTAGGATATACAGAAGCAACCTCACAGCCTTCTTTAGCCAAAGGGTGGCAAGAAAGAGTAGATGAGGTGGGTGGAGTCTGGAGATGAGAAAGAGACAGGGCAGAGATAGGGCCCAGAGTAAGGTGTGTGGGACAGAGCAGTGGCAACTTGTATGGATGCCAGCATAAGAAGATGGTGCCTGCTGAAGACCAGATGCACTTCACCCTGGACTCACAGCAGTAATTGAGTATAGAGAGAACCATTTAACTGACTGAGATAATGTGTCTGCCACCTAGCAAAATGGGGACCAGAAAAGGAATTAATTTGTTATAGAAAAAGGCCAATGCTTTGCATTTCTGCATTTAAGAACTGAGATTTATACCTAACACACGTTTAGTTCTGTTAATAGTCACAGCCATAGTATGCACTAGGTATTACTTTCCTCCCTTTATAGGAGCAGAAAGATCACATGGCTAGCAATTAATAGTGCTATAATTCTAACCAGATTTCTGGTTCCAAGACTTGGAGGGACTTTGCAAAACTAAATCCCAATAAAGTAGATCTTAAATGATAGAAAGCACATTATATCTTCTGCTGAGCCTTCTTGTCTGTCCAAGACTTAAGCAGGTCCACTTTAGGAACCAGAATGAACTTTCCAGCTCTGTTAGCCTTTCAATGCTCACCTGGCATGTTTCCCAGAACAAAACAATCCAGGGTCATTTCACTGCCAGAAAAGAAGCTAGATAACACTCATTAGAGCTCTTTCACATGGTGTTATTTCTTACTATATGAAATAAATATGTCAGGCTTCAAACCCTCACTGACAAGAAATCTCCAAGAACTTCTTGGATACTGCTTTTGAAAGAAGACTTAATTCAAAGATTGGTGTATCATTGGAACAAAGATACCTTAATCCCTTAAGCCTGGAATTGTTTTGGCAGCTAAGCTCTATGATGCCTTCTGATTCAGACAGTGCATTTAATTGATTTATAGCACTATTGGCTAATTTACCATGCCTTGGTAAATTTAACATTTTGCCTTCTTGAATATGGATTCTGATAATTTTACATATTAAAGTACATGCAAATGATAGCACAAAAGGTTAATTAAGAGATTCAAACTAGAGAAGAAAATTCAAGCTAACACATTTATCTGGAAATAAAGGAAATCCCTGTTTAATCATTCACCCTGATAATTCTGGGTCATGCTAGAATAGAACCCTGGAGATGCATTGCAAGGATTGGTGGGCATGACTACATTGAGTTTTGGCTGTCTGAAATTGAAAAAGCTCCTTGTAGAGAGCCATTATCTGAATTGAGCTTTACACAGCTATTTAAGCCACAGAATTTAAATGCTATGTAGAAGTACACATGATACATGATGCTCTTTTATTTGTAAAAACCTCCCCTACTTATGCAAAGAATATTGAATCTTATTTCCCTCTTATGTTTGAAATTCTGGCTGACTTCATTTAAATCTTCATTGACTACCAATAAGCACTAAATCATTTGGATGCCTAATGCTAATAGTACTGTTCAATTTTCTTGATGCTTTTGGTTTCACTTTGCTTATTATGATATTTTTAGGTATAAATGATAATAAGCAAAATAGTGCAATGAGATATTTACATCCATAGAGAAATATCATGTTGTGCTTTCTGTAGATGATAATACTAGTACTCTCCCCAAAGATACAAAGGCACAAGAGTGAATGGGCATAACTCTTGCCTTCTAAATATATTATAATAAACTCCTAATTATCCACATAGACCTTATCTGCTTTGTGACTGGTTTGCATTTATTTTATTGCATGTATCAGTTTTTTATATCCTCATTCAACCTTCTTCCAGACCATCTCTCCCCATTGACTAGGATTATTTACATTCTCATTTGTTGGGAATACTTACTAAAGTTAAAAATGTTAACCAGAATTAGGAAAGTAATGTAAATTAAAATTCAGAATGTTCTAAGCTAAGACAGTACACTTCCAAAGCCAAATATAAATGACTTGAGGTATTTTGGACATTCAGAGTTATTTGTACTATAATTCTTGCTAACCTTATAAGTTAGCAAACGTTGGTGTTGAATCATGCATGTATAAGAAGACTTAAGCCAAGGAGCATGCACATCTACCATATGGAACTGTCATAAAATTACCCACCTGATGTTGTAACTTAAAATAAGAGGCCAACCTTGCTGGAAAATAGAACTAATGTGAGCGTAAAAGATCAGAGGATAGATAACATTGACCTCAATTTTCTTACTATTCTCATACTACTCATTATTCTGACTATTTTTCAAATAAAAAAATGGCTGTTGGATAGAGAGATTTGGATGAAATTCACTAAAAGTTTCATTAACCGCTTCATCTGCTTCCACAACAGTGTTGACGAACTTGTATGTGACTGCCTCGCTTTAAATGTTAGACTGAATAATATTGTTAAGTTCATAGACACTTTTGTTCTTGGCTGCAAGAATAGCTCATTCACTCAGCAAATCTTGATTTTTATAATTGGGAAATACTTTTTCAACCAATTCTTATGTTGATGTCACTAAATTACAGAAGTTATGAGGCAATGAAATTTGTCCTGAGGTCAGATCAACCGGCACCTTTCTGTTCCCAATTTCCAGCAATTGATGTGAGAATATCTCAGCTGATTGACCATTTTGCAGCTACACACACATATATGTAGTTAATTTTAACATCTTTACATGTCGCCACAAAGTAGAGTATTTCAGGCAAGTTTTTATTTCATCTGTTGGTGTCAATCAAGGAATTACAGGTATTGTTTGCCTGAAATCTCCTGCAAGCTATATTAATGCATTCCCAAATGGTCTGATGTTTCCACACAAATCTTGCAATGCTCAATCAAGAGTCTCGAGCAATTTTTTCTGTACCATTGTGCATTCATCCTAAACAATACGTTTGCATTTCTGCAATACTTTTGCCATGCCAGATGCTTTGGAAATGTTGCACATGGGAGTTTTAATGAATTGCATGTTCAATGGCAATTTCGAAGCGGAGTGAGCAATTCTTCCACCTGGTAGCAATGTCGCAGCTATTCCAGATGATGCAAGAGCTAAGGCTATGTCATCATGGGATCGAATTGCTGCCAGAGTCAATCTAATTAGGAACTTTTTACCAGTTCCTCCTGGAGCTTCTAAGAAGAAGATTTCTCCAACCCCATTATTGACAGTTTACATTATTTTATCGTAAATACCTTTTTGCTTAAGTGTTAGCTTAGGAATATTTGGTTGCACATACGACAAAAGTTCAACCGGGTTGTAATTTTGTTCACAACGCAATTCTACATCAAACGAAGCAGCAGCAGATCGATTCAGTGATGACATTACCAATTGACTCAGAACTTTGCGATTTCTAAGCACAAATCTTCAATCATTATCAACATTGAAATGGAATCGTAAAATTGGAAATTTGAAAATTGTAAATGGATCGTAAATTGGAAACATTGAAATGGAATTGTAAAATATTTAGTATAGCGTGTGTTGCTTTTACGTCCAATATATGGCACTTAAAAAAAAAAAAAGCATGTTTTTACCTATCACAGGTGTGACACCTATAAAATAGTAGATATAAGGTATATAAAAACGTGAGTATTCAAATGCAACATGTCATAATTTCAAAGCAATTGGTGAAGAACTTTCAGAGATTTAAGATTTTGAACAAATGAACATTTACATTTTTATTTATATAGATTACTCTATAAAAGCCCTCTCTCCAAATAAATTCACATTGGGATTTGGGCTTCAACTAAAATTTTGAGGGAATGCAATTCAGACCATAATAATGACATTAAATTAGAGGTCTTGTAAAATGACCTAATACCATAAATATTAATAAAAGAGAAGAAAGCTATGGTAGAAAATCAGGAAATAGCCCTAGCTGATATTGCTCCATAGATAGAGTATAAACCTATCTAAGGGTCCAAGATTCAATTCCTGGTCAGGGCACATGCCCGGGTTGTAGGTTCCATCTTCAGTAAGGGGTGTGCAGGAGGCAGTCAAGCAATGATTCTCTCTCCTCATTGATGTTTCTATCTCTCTCTCACTTCCTCTCTGAAATCAATAAAAATATATTTTAAAAAGAAAGAAAATCAGGAGGCCTGGTGCACAAATTCATACACAGGAGTGGGGGTGTCTCTCAGCCCAGCCTGCACCCTCTCCAATCTGGAACTAATCCAAGTAGGATTGGGCCTAAATGGGCAGTTGGACATCCCTCTCACAATGCAGGAATGCTGGATCCCAACTGCTTGCCTGCCTGCCTTCTTGATTGCCCCTAACCGCTTCTGCCTGCCAGCCTGATTACCCTCTAACTGCTCCCCTGCCAGCCTGTTTGCCCCTAACCACCCTCCCCTGCAGACTTGGTTCCTCCAACTGTTCTCCCCTGCAGGCCTGGGTCTTCTCCCCCCCCCCCAACTGCCCTTCCCTGCAGGCCCAGTCACCCCCAACTTCCCTCCTCTGCTGGCCTGCTCACCCCTAACTGCCCTCCCCTGAAGACCTGGTCCTCCCCAACTGCCCTCCCCTGTAGGCTTGATCACCTCCAACTGCCCTCCCTTGCAGACATGATCCCTCCCAACTGCCCTCCCCTGCTGGCCATCTTGTGTCCACATGGGGGCAGTCATCTTGTGTGTTGGAGTGATGGTCAATTTGCATATTATCCTTTTATTAGATAAGATTAGATAGGATAGAGGCCTGGTGCATGGGTGGGGGCCAGCTGGTTTGTCCTGAAGGGTGTCCTGGATCAGAGTAGTGGTTCCCTTGGGATGTGGTGTGACCTGCTGCTGGTGCTCGGTCTTAGGCCTTTTATTGATAGATTTAGAGCTCCCTGACCCAGCTGCAGCTTGTTTGACAGGTTTTAGCCTGAGCAAGGACAGGCCATTTATATGCAAAAGCTGCTTAACACAGCTTGGGTGGGGTTGTAAATTGGAAGAGGCATGGTCTTAGGTAATTATCAGAGCAGAGAAAACAGTAATGGCTTCACAGTTAGCCTCATGACCCAGGGGGTCCCAGCATAGGAACAATGATCCTTGTGAGCAAATTTGTCTGAGAGGAATCTGCCCTGGAGTTCTTGCCCCAATGCTAGACAATCCAGTTCCCCCTCATATGTGTCTGTGTCCCCCAGAGCCTCACCCTGGTGCTGGAGCTCAGAGGAAGCAGGACCTTGTAAGTTCAGTTCATGATGCTGAACTTTTAAGAGGAACAGCTGGGTCTCCAGTATTTCTGTGTCACTGAGCCCTAAACTGTACTGGTTTTTATAGCTTGTTGTTCTTAATTCCCATAGGGACTTCTTTTCCCAGCTCTGAGACCCTAGGCTGGGGGTCTGGTGGTGCTGGGACCCCTTGATTCTCCAGGATGCCTCCACAGAGATGATTTACTTCCTGATTAAAAAAGAAACACATATGGTTGCCTGACCAGTCCAGTCCATGCCTCCACATCTCCTACCAATATCAATGTTCTTTCTTATTAACCTTTCTAGTTGTAGGACTTCCATTCAGCCAGATTTTCAGTAGTTCTGGATGATGGTTATTCAGTATTTTATTTGTAATTTTGATGTGTTTGTGGGAAGCAGTGAGTACAGTGTTTTACCTACACTGCCATCTTCTTGATATGTATTTTAATACCCTCTGAAAATGCCTCATTGACATGGGTTAGGTTGAAGTTTAATATAGGTTTTTTAACTTCAAAATGTTAGGTATTTTCTAGATATTTTATGTTACTGGTTTTTGAATTTAAACTTGTATAATCTAGGAACATACCTTCATTATTTATATTTTTTTAAATTTGTTAAGGTTTAGCCGAGACCGGTTTGGCTCAATGGATAGAGCGTCGGCTTGGGGACTGAAGGGACCCGGGTTTGATTCCGGTCAAGGGCATGTACCTTGGTTGCGGGCATATCCCCAGTAGGGGGTGTGCAAGAGGCAGCTGATCGATGACTCTCTCTCTCATCGATGTTTCTAGCTTTCTATCTCTCTCCCTTCCTCTCTGTACAAAATCAATAAAATATATTTAAAAAATAAATAAATAAATAAAAATTTGTTAAGGTTTATTTTATGGCACAGAATATTGCCTAACAAGGTGAATAGTACATGTGTGCTTAGAAAGAATGTATATTCTGTTGTTGCCTGGTGTAGCATTCTATGAATATCAAGTAGGTAAAGCTGGTTGATAGTGTTGTTGAGGTTATCTATATACTTTCTGGTTTCCCACCTACAGGTTTTATCAATTAATGACAGATGACTATTGAACTCTCCAGCTGTAATTAAGGATTTGTCTATTTATCCTTTCAAATTGATCAGTATTTTTGTCTCATGTATTTTGAAGCTCTGGTTTTAGGTACATAAACATTTAAGATGGTTATGTCTTCTTGAAGAATTTATCATTTATCATTATATAATGTCTCTATTTATCCTCAATGATGTTCTGAAGTTGACTATGTCTGAAATTAATATAGCTTCCTTTTAGTTAGTGGTTACATGTTACATTTATCTCCACGTTTTACTTTTAACCCACCCATTTATTTGTGTTTAATTAAAGTGGGTTTCATGTAGACATAAGGATACATACTAGAGTTAAAGTCCTAATTCACAACAAAGATATATCATTTATGAATATTTATGCACAAGAAAAAGACATTAACCACCTTTATGAAACAAAAACTACAGAAGATGACACTAATAATGAGAGAGATTAATAAAATACTCTCAGTACACAAAAGATAAAGTGGACAAAAAACAAGTAGGAAGAGAGGAGACATAAGCAATATTATCAATTGGGTGAATTTCATGGATAAGTATTGAATTAAATTATGTAGAGGGCCACCTGGGAAGGCACATGGGCACTTTTCTTTAATTATCATAAGTTGAACTCAGGGTGTAGGCAGAGCTACACCTTGGGGACATGTTTCCCCAAGGTGGGCGACACGCTGTCAGCTTGGCCTTCATATCAGCCCAGGTATCGGCAGGGGTGGAACTAGATATGTAAATCCAGTAATGCTAGGGCCTCGTTAAGAATGCAAATAAGCTCCTTTGACCCTATAAAATAAACCTGCTGTGTGGCTCCGGTGCTCACTGCCTCTCCATCAGAGAGAATGGTGCCCGTCTAGCTCCCAGCCTTATTATTTTTTCCTGCCTTTTGGTCTCTTTCTTTCTTTAATTTCTTAATCCCCAGCTCCTCCACTCAGGAACCTGACTGTTTCCTTCTCCGTGATAGAGATGGACACAGAAAAGAGAGAAACACCCCCCACATTTGGCGCGTTGAAGAAAGACTGAGTACAGAGGGAAGGAAGCGAGGGGGTCGGTCCCATAAGCATGTGCACACAGATTTAAAAGATAAGGTAAGGGAAGTGTATTGTGAATTGAATTGAATTGAACTAGCTAGGTGTAAAACATTGGGTAATCCTTATAAGTTAAGATTATGCTCAAAGTTCAAAGATGCTTTATTAAGCGTAGTCAGATTCTTGATTTCTTTCTTAAAGTTTTGTTGATGAAACGTGGGAAAAGGTCAGAAAGCAGTTGTCTATTGATTCAGCTCAGGCGAGTTTAAGAATGTCTAAGCAGCATGTGGCCAAGGCCTTAGAGCCTGCAGTGGAGGGGTGCGAATCTCTAAGAACACCATCTATACCTCCTCTGCCTCCACGTGTAAACTACTTCTAACCAAGTAGGAACGGATTAAAGGAATTTCTCAGCAACTGCCAATAATTCTTTATCTTAAAAAAATCTTTTTCTTTCCTTACTCTGATATAACTAGCTGTGTGATCTTGCTGAGCAATCTGGGCCTCACTGAACTAGAGATAAGCAATAAGTCTCCCAGTAGTGATGATATTCTATGATATATAAAACTAAGTGCTAGAAGAAAAGAAAAACACAACATTGGAGACATCATCTGCTGATAAATTTAAACTTAAGTAATAAGGTTCCATGATCTAATAGGTATCTTATGGTGAGTTGACCTAAAGAAATGTTACTGAGATTCAAGTGTGATACCTTGAAGTACAACTTAGTGAGAGATGTGGCCCTCTTCTTGGTTATAGTATCTCAGAGGCCTGGGAAGGAACTTTGAACTATAAAACACCTTTTAATTGTGTCCCTCATGGTAAAGCAAAGTAGACTAGCAGGTGAAAATGGGCAGGACTTACTTGCCTCTTTATAGTAGATAGAGGCCCGCCCGTGCATGAAATTTGTACATGGGAGGGGGGGCGCTCAGCCTGGCCTGCACCCTCTTGCAGGCAGTTGGACAATCCTCTTGCAGTCCCAGACCCCTCACTCCTTATTTCCTGCCTGGTCACTGCCTGCTCCTTAGCGTTGGTTTGGAGGTGGGAGAGGCTCTTACCACCACCGCTGCACTTGACAGCTGTGAGCCCAGTTTCTGGCTGAGCAGTGCTTCCCCTTGTGAGTACACTGACCACCAGGGGGAAGCTCCTGTGTTGCATTTGCCCCCTGGTGGTCAGTGTGCATCATAGTAACTGGTCATTATGGTCGTTCTGCTGTATTGGTAGCTTAGGCTTTTATTATATAGATTATTTTATTTTTGGCAGTTGATCCAGAGTCATCTGATTCATTGAGGTGGTGGAAGGCTTAGGGAAGAAATAAAAAGCCCAAACAGAGCCATTGGAGAAGTGGTAGAAAGCCTTCTCAGTCATGCATCTGCTCCAGTCTAGTCCAACTATGAGTCTCTCCTCCATTATCTTGATTTGCTTCAATTGCTGTGAAAGTAGGAAGGGACATCTGCTGAGTGGCAGAGAAGCATGGTCTCTTTGGAGTAGAATTCCCAGGAGGTCAGATGATTAGGCAAAAGTTTCCAATGCTGAGGCCTCTGCTCTCCCTTAACACATGGAACAACTGAAAAATTTTACCTGTAATGACCATCCCTGAAACTTTCAGTTCTAAGATCAATAAGATCTGGGTATCTAAGGTGCAGCTAATGTACAGGGATTGATCTAGTATACAGATTTAATGGTTAATAATATTGTATTGAATACTTGAAATCTGCTAATAAAGTAGATCTTAAGATTTTTTAGCACACACAAAGAAGAGTAACTATGTGAGCTGATGGGTGTGTTAATTAGTTTATTGTGGTAATCAGTTCATAATGTATACAAGTATCAAACCATCACTTTGACAACTTAAATATATGTGTGTGTATATATATATATATATATATATATATATATATATATATATATATATAATTGATTTTTTTACAGAGAGGAAATGAGGGATAGAGAGATAGAAACATTAATGAGAGAGAAATATCGACCAGCTGCCTCCTGCACACCCCCCACTGTGGATGTGCCCGCAACCAATGTACATGCCCTTGATCGGAATCAAACCTGGGACCTTTCAGTCCGCAGGCAGACGCTCTATCCACTGAGTCAAACCGGTTTTGGCATATACATTTTTATTTGTCAATTACACTTCAATAAAGCTGGGGCAAGGCATAATTCAAAGGAGAAGATTAACAATGCATAGGACTTCCTGAAAATAGAAACACACAAGAAGCTAAAAGTTTACTTTAGGAAGTAATTTCATTTATTTTAACACCATTGTTAATGATTTGATTGTTAGGAACTTAGAAAAAGAAAGATTTCACATGCTACTAAGAACCAGGAATCTTTAAATGAAGATACTGATTTAATAGTCTTAAATGTTTCAATATGAAAATCAATGTTCTAAACCCCTCCAAAACTATTACCAAGTAAATAAAAGTTTATACTTTTAATATTATTTTAACAGCATCAAAATGTTAAGTTTATTAACCAGATTGTGGAACTTAATGGCATGTGTACCTACTTGCCAAACAACATAAAACTAAAAACAAAAACTAAGGAAAACCCTGAAAACACAGCTAGTGCACTTAGAATTGCTGATTCACCTGATGGAAAAGCCTCTGAGACACCAGCCTGAGGGTTGATAAGAGCATGCATTTATATGGGGCTTTTTTTCATTTACAAAGCACTTTCATATACATTAGATTCCCTATTTAGCTACTGGGAAAATGCTTGACTTCCCTCTGAAATCCAACTCTTCAGCCCTGAGGAGTGGGCTCTGGGGACAGACTCTTGGCAGCCATGCTTCTGAATGGGTTTATGAAGGCATGTGGGGGACAGGACTCTGAGCTCCAGGAAGTAGATTTCTCAATCACCATATCAGGAATAGAGATGATTGATCTGGGTAATCGAGGTGAATTTGTCTCCATTTTTATAAAGTATCAGTTTTTATTTGAGCTATGAACTTGGAAGTTTTATATAGGAACTTCAAATCAAGGAGTCACGGAATGTCAGAGCTTCAGTGTTCCAGCCAATTTATAGAAAGGAAATGGAGCTTTTAAGAAGTTAGGAGGGAAAGGCATGGGTTTATGGTTCCGTAGCAGCACAGTATTAAGCAGAAGAGCATTCTCCACCAACTCATAGCCCACCACTAGGCATTCCTCCACAGTTGACCAGAGAGTTATCTTAGCCCTAGATTTCTAATCTCCAGGAAAAAGACCCATCTGAGTGTCCTTAAATAATGAAGCAAGAATTGCCCCACCATCTTCTTGTTTCCTGTTGCCTATCTGACTGACTTTCTTTAATATGAGGGCATGGCTCAGCCAACTGTCTTTCCCCAGTGCAGCCACAGTTGAGATCAGGGAAATTGCACCACAAGAATGTTTTTAATCCAACAGTTAACTGATAGCACTGCAGTCCTAAACTCCCAGGGTGTTATAGTTCACTGGTGTGGCCTTGGGACCATAAACAACAATGTGGTAAGTGGAACAAGCACTGACTTGATACCTTGTCTAGATGACTGTATTCCAGACTCAGTTCCTTAGCTATACCACCTTGTGATTTTGGCAAAGTCACTTAACCTGTTTCTTCAACTTTCAAATGGTGATAAAGGTCCCTTTTTTGCTCACCTTCCTGGGCCACAGAGAGGAAAAACCTTGTGTGAATGTAGAATGGAGATTGTGGGGAAGTGTTGACTAGTACATGGGATTTGGGAGCTAACAAACTTAGGTACAAAGCCTAAGGCACTAATGAGCTTTTTTAATCTGGACAAATACTCAGCTTGTGTGATCCTCAGTTTCCTCTAGCAAAATAGTTATAAGACTAGTACCTACCTCAGATAATTACAGTGAGGAATAAATAAAATAATGCATGTAAAATGCTTAGCATAGTGTCTATGTAATAAAATCTCAATGAATGCTATATCTTTTAATTGTTGTATTAAATATTTACAGGATTGCTCCATTTAAAATCAGAATAGCAACACCTTCAAGTACTCTAAAAGTCATTAAGCTGGTAGCAGACATAAGGTTATATGGTGTTTGATATTTAGGACTCAGTAGGAACCTAGAGCCAGGGACTTTAATCTCTGAAACAGGTTCATTTACTATAATAATCAGAAAATCCCAAAATAGGAATTTTTAATTATGACACATGATTGAGATCCAAAGTACAAAGTGGCAGAACCAGGAGTTGTGAAAAAAATTACATATGTTTATTCACGAGGCTTATCCTAATTTCAGGGAATTGTCCTGACCCAGATATGCCTTGAAATCATCTCTTGTCATTGCCACCTTTATACAGACTGGCTGGATAGACTCTGAAGGGGCCCACTGTATGTCAGATGTTGTACTAGGCTTTGATGACCCAAATATGGGCCCTACCCTCATGAGGCTTACAGTTTATGAGAGTACTGGTATGGGACAATTAAGTATAGACATTCTGCATTTAGCAAACATGAAAATGCTTCTCCAACAAGGATCATTCTGGAAATTGCAGTGCAATGTGGAAATTGCCCCAAGGTCAGAGAGTCATGATGCTCCATTCCAAATTCACAACAAACCAGACTTCTCTGCTACTATAATAAAAGTTGGTGTTCCCAATGGAACTCATGGATTCTTTCAAACAGACATCCTCAGGTGAGTTGTAACTTTGATCACAAATTCCTCCTAGAAAGTCACTCAGCCTGACTGCACACCAGGTCAGAAACAGATGCTTCATAATTTAACTGGAAATCTGAGCTGTAACAAGATGACACATGTATCACACACTGTCAATTTGCTCATTTCCAGGAACTGACATTCACAGCAAAATTTCTTGAATTAATATTAATTTTGAAAAACTATCTAGAACCTTTATGACAGTGCCTTTCCTACAACTGTAAGAATGAAAGATTTCAAGTTCTTTGAAATGAAGATTAGTACCTAGAGACTCCAAATTAAACTCATTTAAAAGTAATTCAAGTAAAAATATCACTTGAGAAAGTCTGACAATCAGCATTTCTATACAATCTAGTTTCTTTGAAAAAATGATTTCTTGTTTCACCTCAAGACATCAGGTCATGGAGTCTTCATTTTGATTCTGTCCTGTCTGAAAATATGGCTTTCTCTTGGCCCAATGGTTCTCCCAGTACATTTCTTTGAGTTGGGGTTTTTGAACTGTAAAGATTGGCTAGTTGTGGAGGGTGGCCAGGTCAGAAAGAATGGAAGAAGTTAGCAGACAGAGTAGGGTCAACGGGAAGAATGTTGAAACTTCTGACTTATTGGGTTGAACTAGAAATTGTGTTGCTAGGTCAGAGAGGGGCCTTACCAGGCAAAGCCAAGACAGCAGGCTCTCTCAGAGGAGTCTTCTACCTTAGCTAAGATGTTCCAGGCAGCCTAGGGAGTGTAATGGAACCAACTTGACCTCAAGAGACTAGATGGCTGAACTGCCATTATGACAAGAACAGTTAACCCTGACTCCAGATAGCCATTTTAGTTCTTCTTGCTACTGCCTTCCCTACAACTTGCTTTCTCTTCCTGCCTGCCAGCATAGCAGAAAAGCATGGTATTGACTACCTGAAGGTTCACTAAAGGGCTGATTTATAAGGCTCCTGGCCCAATCAGAGTCAGGGATGGGCAGAAGAAGGAGAAAGGGAGAAGGTGAAACTTCTATTCTGCCCGATAGCTGATGCTCACACAGTGAGAATGTGCTAGACCTGGGCTGGCTGATTGGCTGGCCTCTTGGATAGTCTGGTACCTTTGGTGCTGCCTCTCTTAGCTGTATCCTGTTCTGGGAGGTGGCTGGGAATCTGAATTCCTAGCACCTAATCCAACCTTCCTACTTGGTTTTCAAAAGCCCCTGCCCTTGTTTTGAAGCAGCAGCCAGCACCACTTGTCTCTTCTCTCCTTCCCCCAGGCACTTCTGTTCAGAGTGCTGCCTCTTGCTGGCTCCTTCTGCTTCTGCTTGGTCCTCCTGCTGTTTGGGAAGTAAGTACACCAGTGGGGTGATGGGGGTCTGGAAATCTTAAAGGAGCAGCTTTATTTCTATCGGAAATTTACTATTTACCCAGCACATATTTTTCTGTCTTTCCCCGATCAATATAATCTGGCGAGAAAAGTGAATCTGATACAAAGTTATCATAATCATCATTTAAATGTTAATTGCAGATGCTCTGGTTTTCCTCTAAGGATTTTCAAGCAGACCAAACACTTTCCCTGAAAACAATCATTATTAGCAATCAAATACAATTTGTGGATAATTTATTGAGGGCATACAGGTTGGGGGCCACAGGATCTGAGCAGGGAAGTCTATGCCATTTCAAAGGCTCACCATCTAGGGCTGAAGACTGGAATTCCTCGAGGAATAAGGCATAGAGATAATTTAAAAATCCCCAGCACCAATTTTTGCCAATAGCCATTTAGCCTCAGAGTCTTTGACCAGAGGAGTTACAAGTAGTCAAATTGACAGGGCAATTTGAAATGTCTTCCGTTGGCTGGCTGCCCATTGGAGATTTATAGTCAGCTAGTGTCTATTAAGAACCCAGTCCTATGTAAAAACAAGTACACATGTAAGAAAAAGCCTCACTAGATGCTAGAGTTGCAGTATCTTAGTGCCTTGTTTCTGTATGTTAGTGGTGTACTTTCTTTCAGTATAAAGAATGTGAAAAAGACCAAAACCTGAGCCCCTTCAAGCTCAGATTCAGAAGTCTTCCAACTTTCAAGAGTTGTAGTACATTCTTCTGGGTTCATCCCTAAACGGGCTTCTCCAGATTCTAGGTTTCAAATCGGGATCACTCTATAGGAGAAATGTCAGATCTTGAGCAAATTAATACCTCATTCTCAGTTTCTTCTGGGGGGAAAATAAAGAAAAGCTATTTGGATGGTTTTGAATATGAGATAATATTAGAGAAATATATTCAAATATTGTAGAAATGAACGAATGTCATAGCAGTAAGAGCCAGATGGAGGCTAGATCAAGTCTCTCTTTTTAGGGATGGGGAAAATGAGCCCCAGAGAAGAGAGTTGCTCAGAGTCACACAGAATTGGCAATCTGTTCCGTTAATGTTTAGTTCACTGCTCTTCCTAAGAGAGTCCCTGCTATACTATTCCAATAATTCACCAATACTGGTCCTTCTGTATAACAACATAAAGAAGGCAAATGAGAGTTCTGGTTCTCCAGAGTACTCCTGCTTCTGAAATGCCAGGTCCAGTCCCGCTTTTTCTCCCATAGGAGGCCAGAAAGCCTTTCCTGGAGGTCACTGGCTAATGGGATCCACTAGGTCCTGGACCACCAGAGGAAGCTGATGGTAGGAAGGCACATGGAAAGAGACAAGATTCTCTGATCAGAACGGAGACTGGCAGCCAGTGGGCAGGATAGTGAGCACATAACCAGTTCTGTTGTGATTCCCTGTAGGAGGAAAATGCAGAAGTCCTTTGCCCAAGGCAGATGGTGGAAGATATGGAGAAGGTTATACAGTACAACCCAGTTTCCCTGAGTTTTAATATTGAATCGAAAGAAGACACGAGGGCAGTAATTCCTGTCTACCCTTGCATCCCACTGAATTCTAGGCCCACTGTTTGAGGAAAAAATGGGTGCACTCAGCACCCCGCAGCCTGGCACAGCAATGCTGCAAGCCAAGCTGGCCTGAGTGCAGACAAGTGGCATAGCAGGGAAAGTGAAGGTGACTGCTGTCTCCTTCTTGTCCCCTAGTGCTCTGTGCTATGGATCCAAGGGATGCTGATGCTCGAGCCACCAAAGTTTGCTCTGGTTCTGGGGTCCCGTGGAGAGTCCCTAGGGAAGGAATTGTGCTTCTGGTACCAGGGCTTGAGTTATTTTAGGTTCCAAATACTAACTTCAAGTGGTGGGAGTGGGTGGGGACCCCTTCCAGAAGCCTGCCTCCTCACCATGCCAGCCCCCTCCCACATACCTGCAACTGCCCTTCCAATGGGTCCACTCTGCAGCCGCTCCCACCAGCTGCTTTTGACGGAGGGTATCCCAGGCCATGCGGATGGGGCGGGGCGAACCCCTGCCAGATCCTGTGATGCTAACAGCCGGCTTCTAGTCCTGGCTTTGGGCTGGCCAGGCTCCGCCCCCTGTGAGTGTGTAAGTGTGTGATGCTGCCACTGCCGCTGCTGCTGCCCCCTGTGCAGCCTCTGCTGCTGCTGCTGCCGCCGCAGCTCCCGCTGCCACAGGGCACCTCGCCACTGCCACAGCCACAGCCTCTACCCCAGCTGTCCCCGCTACCCCTGCTGCCGCCTCTGCCGCCTGTGCACAGCCTGCCACGCGGGCGGCTCTGCCTGCCCAAGCCCGCAGCGGCTGCCACTGCAGGGTCTGGGTGTTGGGTGCTCAGGGCAGCAGTGGACCAAGAGGACCGGAGTGAGCGGCCAGGCGCTTGCCCAACCCGTGCCACTGCCTCCACAGCTCGGGAGCGCAGGATCCCTCCCGTCCAGTGCCTGCTCTCGCAGCCTATGCGGCTCCAGCACTTTTAAACGGGGCGGGAGGGCTGGAGAGCCGGCACCCAGAACGGAGAAGCCAGGAGCCAGCGGAGAGGAGAGCTGTGCCTACTGGCCAGGAGCTGAGACAGACACCCGCCTGCCCGCTGCTCCCGACTGCCCGCTATGGATCTATTCGACTTTTTCAGGGACTGGGACTTGGAGCAGCAGTGGTAGGTGTTGCTTTTTTTGCCTTCTCCTTTGCTTTGCAGCTCCATGGGCTGGAGCCAGGCTTTTCCCCTTTGTTAAGAGGAGTCGGGGCTGCGGAGGGGGTGCCTCAGAGGCACTCCCACTTGCTCTTGGCCACCTTTGGCCCCGGCGCCTGGACTCCTAGGGTGGGTGCCAGGGTCCACGGAGGTGCCCATAGACTGAGGAATGAGGGTCCTGAAAGCGTCCCTTGGGGTTCCAAGTCCTAAGAGTTTGCATTTAGCCCAAATCGGATCCAGTACCGCCCCAGGGGCTGAGTCTCAGGACCTTCGCAGGAATTTCCTCCCGAATGGTTGGCCAGGTTGGGCTCTCAGCGCACAGGATGCTGCCCACCTGAAATGCCTTAACTTTCCAGGGTCCCACAGTTGGCGGCCAGCTACGGGGAACAAATAAGCAAGCGGCGAGGTGCCACCAGCCGCCCTCTGCTTCCTCAGCAGCCAAGGCCCCCCGCCACCCCACCTTTGTCCCGGCTCAGCAGGGCAAGCACACCTTCCCTTCCACCCGCTCAGCCCAAGTTCCTCCTACTCATCCCCAAGAGGCAGCTTCAGGGGCCCCAGCGAAGGGGCCCCAGGTCCCCACTGACTTTGGTGTTTTGCTTTCAAGGCTAAGGGTTTTTGAAGTTGGCCCCTGAAATCGGGCGCTCCCATGTCAGTGCACATTTTATTACCTGCTTGACCCCGTCCCCCCCCCCCCTGCCCCCCACAAACACACACACTAGGAAGAAGCTGCAGGTTTGTTTAATGGGCACCCATCTCAGATTCAAAGACTTAAGTTAGCTCTTCCCCAAATAACTGAAACTTGTCTCTGAGAGGTTTTTGAAGGAGAGTGTGGAGCTGACTGGGGAGCGGAAAGTTGTTCCTCTCTGCATGAAGTGCGTGCGTGTGTGATATACATATCTATTAACTAAAAAAAAAAAAACCTTCACCTTCTGCCACAAACATTTTTAATTTGTCACATTTTAATGCATAAACTCCCCACCACACGCACACACACACACACACACACACACAGCCTATGGAATTGGATGGGGGTTGAGCACAGTGGCAGCAACTTCTAATTGCACTCTTGGCTATTGCTTTTTAAAATGTAGTTAGAATAAGCTATAGTATCGACCATAGTGGGACATTTTTTTTCAGTGTTAAACTACTAGCAGCGATTGGCTAGGAATGCCCGTATTTTTACAAGGATTTCCCTTGCTGGTGTGATATTTTAGGCAATTTCCTTCTGTAGAAAAGGGTCATGTGCTTGGCCAATAGCTTCACTATGCCAGTCATGACTCCGTTACTTGCAGAGCCAAGATAATCAGAACTTAAATACATTTTATTTTGGAGAAATTACGGGGAAATCCTTGAAACCCTACATTATGCTGTATCAGTATTAATTTGTAACACCTTTTTTACAGCACACAGGGTTTTATCAGCTCTGCAGGAAAACATTATGCTACATTTTTTAATAACCATGCTGTTATTTCAAAGTAAAGATCACAATAAAATTACTGCTTAATTAAATATCATGCTCCTGCACACAGCCTTTACTCTGCTTCACTAATTTATTTTGCAGACAACTGATAACCACAGCATTAGTATTTGCATACAATTTACCTAATAGATGGTGTGGGTAATGTCGTTAATTTAACAGACATTGTTTATAATTGGTTTTGTGGGTATAGTAAAATGTGAAACATTTACAAGGTATTCATTTGTTAAAAACCTGTTTATTGTATTCTTTTCATTTCAATTTAATCTTAAGCACGTGCAGTTGCATATTTAAAAGGGATAAGCTCTTTTAGATTAGATTTTTTTTTTTTTTTCAGAAAGATACACCATCCCCTCCCCTTTGGAGACTATCTTTACTTACATTTAAAAAAAATGCAAAATCTTTTTTTTTCTCCAGTCCCCTAACTATGCCACAATAATTAAGAAACATATAGACGTGGACACTCCATGGATAGTGTGTGAAATGCAATGAATTAGTATGACACATTTGTCTAAAGAAGCCAGTCTTTTCCCACTGTGCACATATTCCAGGAACATTTCCGCTTCTTACTATTTGCTTGTGAGGTTCAAGCTTCCTTATGCATCTGTGTTTGTAAACATGTGCAGTGTGGTTATGTTTCTGTGTTTTGTACACCCCAACTGAGAAAAGAACAATAATTATGACAATAGTGGATGGAGTAAAAAGCTTGCTGTTACCTTGAATGAAAATCTGTACTTTTCTGAACTCACTTTGGACATCCAGAGCATGCCAATTATGTGTTCATTATATGTTTACTGCCTCTCCTGGGGAGTAAGTAGCTGCTTAGAGTGATGGCATCCAGTCATCCCCAACTCCTCAGGAGGCCCAAGGAAAAAAAAGATACCAGCCAAGTTAAGGGTCTCCTTTACATTGGACCTTTTTCAATATTCATTCGTGGAACAGAAAGCTCAGAGCTATCTCTACTGCAACCCTAGATGTATGACAGTAAGTGGATCAGGCCAGCTAAAACCAAACTAATTTTCCTAGAATTAATGGAGGAAGATTTTCATATACACAGACATATGTGTTATTTGTAATGACTTTATTATAGTAAACAAGAAGTGCATGCCCATTTATAAACAGATACATTTGTCAGAATGAATGCCAATGAAAAGAATGGGACATGAATGACACTGCATTATACACTATCTGAGAGTACTCAATGCTTAACAGAACATAACCATGGATTTCACAAACTGCAAGAATATCCTAATGGGCCATGCTCTGGACTCGATTAAAGGGCCAAAGCTCAAGTTCCTTAAAATTCTTGGATAAATGAGCAATGTTCACCTGTGTCTGAATTTAATATGAACCATTCTGTGAAAGAAGAGGAAGGTGCAGATGTCTGTCTGTGCTCACCACAGACACAACTTGCTCTTTAAAAAAAAAGAAAACAAGGTTAAGAAAACACAAAATTTTATTCTTTAAATCATTCCATAGACTTCCCTTTGGGAAACCAGTAAATTAATTGTTGAGATGGCTAGAGATCATGTGACTAGATTTAGACCTGTTTACCAGCAATTAGGATATCATTAATCCCTATTTAATCAGGAGGGGGATCAAAATTAGAGGGCCTACAAATTGTATAGCTTTCAGTGCTGTAAGCAGCCCACTCCCAAATTGATTAGCTATTGCTTTGTGATAGGCCAGAGGTTTTTTTTTTTGTGTGTGTGTGGGGGGGGGGGGGAGTTTATCTTCCTTTTATTACTAAAAAGAAAGAGAGGCAGAGAAGGAGAAAGGAGCAAATTCTTAAAAATGAAAAGAAATCCACCATGATAGAAAAATAAAAATGTTAAGCCTAGAGAAAATTGTAGTTAAGCGATTTTGACAGTGGCTGATTTCTCACTATGAATGACTGCATCAGTTGTTTGTAGTTTTTATGTGATGTCTCACAAGTATCCTAATTAGAGGCAAACTTGCAAACAGGCAGTTATACAGGAAGAGACTTCTCACTAACTCACTAAACTGTTATATAAATAGAAAGTTCAAAGGTCTGTGTGGGGCTGTCAAGGGTGGGAAGAGGCCATGTGCAGGCCAGGCGTCTCCTCCTCCAGTGAAGGCAGCCCCCAGGGCCTGCACCAGCAGCCCACAGTTTCCCCAGTTTTCCTCAGTCTTGCGGGGCTGGGGAGGGGGGGTCAGGTAGGGCAAGACCCTGCTGTCCAGACAAAAGTCAACTGTTTCTGCTCAAGCCGGGCATGGTCCTCGCACTGCAGCAGCCCTGCTGCCTCAGTCTGCTCTATGAACACAATGACTTTGGAAGCCTCCTTAGCTGCAATCCTCTGGAATTGTAGAACATGCCTATTTATGGATGGAAAGTTGTGGGAGAGAGAGATAACACAACCTTTGCCAACCTGGGGATAGTAGAAATGTGGAAGCAGACGGGAGGATCCTCTTTTGTCTAAGGCCTACAGGTTACCAGGATTTCTCATTCTCTCTCT
Source organism: Pipistrellus hanaki (assembly GCF_964339955.1). Taxonomy (NCBI): domain Eukaryota; kingdom Metazoa; phylum Chordata; class Mammalia; order Chiroptera; family Vespertilionidae; genus Pipistrellus; species Pipistrellus hanaki. Next base: position 14,545,089 of record NC_140524.1, on the reverse strand, counting down.
CTATCCATTTATCTTTCTCTCTTCCTCCCTGTTTGTCTTCCAGTCAAAGAGAGATGGTCTATGGTTTGTTTCCTTTTGCCAGTACAATATGCATTCTTCAGTGTGTTTTGGCATTCATTCAGCAAACCAATTGGAGTTGAGCTTCTTTCTTAAATGTTTTTTTAATTGACTTAAGAGAGAGAAAGAGAGGAAGGGAGAGGGAGAGAGAGATAGAAACATTGGTGAGACAGAAATATCAATTGTCTGCCTCCTGTATACTCTCCACTGGGGATCCAGTCTGAAACCAGGACATGTGCCCAGTCAGGGACTTGAACCAGCGACCTCTTGGTGCCTGGAACAACCCCTCAGCTCACTGAGCAACACCAGCTGGGCATGGTTGAATTTTTTAAATTCTTTATTGTTTAAATTATTACATATAGTATACATATATCTCCTTTTTTCCACATTGACCACTTGCCGGCTAACCCCAACCTCCAGCACATGTCCTCACTCCCCTAGTGCAATGTGTCCATTGGTTATGTTTATAGGCATGGGTACAAGTCCTTTGGTTTATCTCTTACACTCCATCCCCATTCTCTCCTGCCTTCCCTCTGAAATTTGACAGTATGTTTGATGCTTCTATGCCTCTGGCTCTATTTTTGTTCATCAGTTTATGTTGTTCATTAAATTCCACAAATGAGTGAGATCATGTGATATTTATCTTTTTCTGACTAGCTTATTTCACTTAGCATAATGTTTTCCAGGTCCATCCATGCTGTTACAAGTGGTAAGAGTTCTTGATTTTTTACAACAGTGTAGTATTCCATTGTGTAGATGTACCAGTTTTCTAATCCACTCATCTGCTGATGGGCACTTAGGCTGTTTCCAAATCTTAGCTATTGTAAAATGTGCTTCTATGAACATAGGGGTGCATCCTTTCTAATTGGTGTTTCTGTTTTCTTGGGATATATTCTTGGAAATGGGATCACTGGATCAAATGGGAGTTCCATTTTTAACTTTTTGAGGAAACTCCATACTGGTCTCCACAGTGGTTGCACCAGTCTGCATTCCCACCAGCAGTGCACGAGGGTTCCTTTTTCTCCCTATCCACACCAGCACTTGTCTTTGTTGATTTAAAAGATGAGAGCTATTCTGACAAGTGTGAGATGGTACCTCATTGTTGTTTTGATTTGCATCTCAGATGATTAGTGACTTTGAGCAAGTTTTTATATGTGACTTGGGCTTCTGTATGCCTTCTTTTGTAAAGTGTTTATTTAGGTCCTTTGCCCATTACTTGATTGAATTGTTTATCTTCCTTTTGTTAAGTTGTATGAGTTCACTGTAAATGTTGGAGATTAAACCTTTATCTGAAATAGGATTGGCAAATATGTTCACCCATGCAGTGGGCTTTCTTGTTTTGTTGATGGTTTCTTTTGCTGTGCAGAAGATTTTTATTTTGATGTAGTCTCATTTGTTAAATTTCTAATTATATGCCATTGTGATCTGAGAAGATGTTTGATATGATTTTCTATCTTCTTGAATTTGAAGATACATTGCCTGTATCCCAATATATGGTCTATCTTTGAAAATGTCCCATTTGCACTTGAGAAGAATGTATATTCTGTGGCTTTGGGTGAAATGTTTGGAAAATGTCAATTAATTCCATCTGAACTAGTGAGTCATTTAGGATTGATGTTTCTTTGCTGATTTTTTGTTTAGAGGATTTATCCAGTGGTGTTAGTGGGGTATTAAAGTCCCCTACTATGACTGTATTGCTATCAATCTCTCCATTGATATCTTTCAGTTTTTTAAAAATATATTTGAGTGCTACCATATTGGGTGTATATATGTTTACTAGAATAATATACTCTTGTTGAATTGCTCCCTTTAGTATTATGAAGTGGCCTTCCTTATCTCTTATTATGGCCTTCACTTTGATGTCTAATTTGTCAGATATAAGTATTGCTACTCCAGCCTTTTTTTTTTCTTTCAATTTGACTGATAACTTTTTTCCTTCCCTTTACTATCAGCGTGTGTGAGCCAATTGTTCTGAGCTTGGTCTTTTGTAAATAGCACATATATGGGCCATGTTTTCTTATCCATTCAACTACCCTATTTTTTTTTTATTGGAGCATTTAATCCATTTACGTTTAAGGTAATAATGGATAGGTACTTGCTTGTAACTATTTTTATTCTTTATGTCTGTATTCCTTCTTTATTTCCTATTTCTTCTTTTACAGTAGTCCCTTTAACATTTATTGCATGGTTGGTTTGCTGGTGATAAACTTCCTTAGCCCTTTTTTTTTTTGTCTGTGAAGCTCCTGATTTCACATTTAATTTTGAATGATAGCCTTGCTAGATAGTGTATTCTTGGATTTGGTCCCTTGTTTTGTATCACTTTGTATATTTCATTCCATTGCCTCCTGGCCTGATGTGTTTCTGTTGATAAATCAGTTGATAGTCTAATGGGAGATCCCTTATAGGTAAGTTTCTGTCTCTCTCTGGTAGCCTTTAAGATTCTTTGTCATTAGTGTTCGCTAATTTAATTATGATAAGTCTTGGTGTTGGTCTTTTTTGGGTTCATTCTGTTTGGGACTCTGTGAACTTCTTGGACTTGTGTGAGTTTTTTCTTGCCAATATCAAGGTAGTTTTTTTTCTCATTATTTCTTCAAACAGGCTTTCTATTTCTTGCTCAGTTTCCTCTCCTTCTGGCACTCATATTCTGTGGATGTTGTTTTGTTTTATGTTGTTCCAAAGATCCCTTAGGCTCTTCTACTTTTTAAGGTTTGTTTTTATTTTTCCAGTTGCTGCTCTGCTTAGGTGTTGTTGGTTTTTTTTATCTTGTCTTCTAGCTCGCTAATGAAGTCCTCAGCTTCTTCTAGTCTACTGTTGATGCTTTCTATTGTGTTCTTTATTGCAGTGATGCCATTCTTCATTTCTTCTTGGTTCCTCTTCATTTCCTCTTTATTCTTACACATGGTGTTGTTTTTGTCCATCCTTTGCACATCCTTATGACCATTTCTCTGAATTATTTCTCTGAGTAGTTGCTTGCCTCTATTCATTTACTTTCTTTTTTGGTTATTCTTCATTTTCTTTTGTATGTGGGCTATTTCTTTGTCTTCCCATTTTTTCTCCTCTGAGGATGTCTGGTTATGTGGCTCACTCTCACCACATTAACCAAAAGGTACAAAATACAACTTGACAAGACACAACACAGAAGAAGAGAAACTTAACTGTATTCACAACATTGATAATCCCAAATAATGGTGATCCCCAGTGAAAAAAGAATTATGGGAGAGAAAATAATGCAAAAATGATATTGACAAAAGGAAAAATAGCAAGAGAAAAAAAAGAATTAAAAAGAAGGGGAAATATACATATATGGGGAGAAAATTCCACAAAACCAACAAATAAACAAAAAAAAATACAAACAACAAACAATCAGAAAAAGGGTTGGAACTGAATCTGAAGAGATAGAGCTTATTTCCAGAAGGTAAGGTAAAAGAATTGAATGAATGGGGAAATGGCCATGATTCAGTATAGAGGAGGTAGAAAGAGAATGAGTGTATAAGAAGAAAAATAAAAAAACAAAAAACTCAATAAAATTAACTATATATATATATATATATATTTCCCCTTTCTTTGATCTATCTATCTATATATTTATCTATTTTTGGAAAAGGAGAATAGAGAGCAGATAGGCCTGAGTTTGGTGTGTGAAACTAAATAAGCTATTAGAAGAAGAGGAGAGCAAGCGAGGAGAGGAAAAACAAAATAATAAAATAACAAAAAACAAAAGCAAAAACAGACTAACAATCAAACAGACAACAACAAGAAAAAAAATTGGCTAGCAAAGAAAGAAAAGAGAAGGGTGCATGGATTTGGAGCAAGGGAAAGGAAAGTAGATATATGAATAAACCAAAAGAGACTACTATAATAGTAATACATCAATAAAGCAGATAAAGAAGATGAATTTTTAACAAGAAGTAAAGAAAGAGAGAGAAAAACTAAAGCAGCAACCTGAGAATGAAAACAGGATGAAAAAGGGAGAAGTGAGGAAGAAAATGTTGGCAAAAAGGGGGGAAAAATGAGATACAGTAAAATAATAAAAAATAAAAATAAAATGTAGAACACTAATAAAAAAGCTTAACAATATAATAAAAATAACAAAATAAAAATTTGAATTTCTTTAGTAAAAGATAAAAAATAAATATGTGAAGTAGTAAAGTGTTGTTCACTTCAGCTGACTTTTAATGTGCTTTGGGGGTTGGTTTAAGACCCCTCTATACTGTTCTGTTTGCCATATCTCAGTTTCCTATTAGTTATTCAGCACCATGTTGCAGTTCCTAGAAATCCACCACTCCTCTGTGTCAGATTCCATAGCCTGGTTTTAGTCAGGCAGGATCCATCTGTCCGCTTTGTTTTTTTGCCTGCTTTCAGTGGTATTTACAGAAGCGTCTATTTCTGACAAGGGCTCTAGGTGGGGATGTTGCTGTATTACTTTCTGGGTCCAAATGACTCCTCAACCCAGCCACTGAGGGCTCCCTGGAGGTATTAAGAATCCTTGCTTCCTTCCAGAGCTCAAGGCTGGGTGCTTCAGTGCTGCTTCAGGGGACTGGGGGATGGCTTTTCAGAAGAAAAATGGCTGTTCAGGGTTGTAGGGACCAGACTGTCCCAGAGCTGCCTTTCTGGTTACCTCTCCCTATTTTGCTCCCCAGCTTCCACAAAGCCACTTTCCCCTGCATCACAGCCTTGGTGAGGTGAGTGTTTGTAATTGAAAGATCTATGTACTGGGTTCAGCGAGTAAAAACAAGGAAAAGATAAAACAACTGCACCGCTGTGGGTCTCTCTCTCCTCCCCCCCCCCCACCCCCACCCAGTACTGTGTGGCTGGTGTAGAACTTCAGGTTGCATTTCTGAGTGCAGCCACCCAAGGCTATGGACTTAGATCTAGAGTCCCCCACTGCCAGCAGTCCTGTGGACCCCCTTCCACAGTGGAGTGTCTCCAAGGGATGTAAACTTGGTGCAGTGCAGTTTCTTTCTGACCCTCTAGTCCCAGTTGCTTGCGTCTCCTTCTCCAGCCCATATCCCTGACCCTACTGTTCTCCAGGCGTCCTCCACAGATTGTCCCACCAGCTGTGTTTAATTTGCCAATTCTGTGTGGATGTTATTTGATTCAGCTGTTCCTTCTATGTGCGCCATGAGAAGACAAAGGACACATCCTCCTATTTGGCTCCCATTTTGTATCCCCCTGGACAAACTCCTTAGGAGCCCACAGCTGGGGAGACTGGAGTCTTGGAGTTCACGTGTTTGAGCCAAGGTAGCAGGTCCCTGGCCAGTGTGGCTGTGGGTGGCATTTGACGTCTCCCCAGGTTGAGGTAAGGCATGGCTCTCAGTTACTACCACTCTCCCTTTCAAGATGGCATGATCTCTTTGGCAGAGCCAGCCACCCCAGGAGAGATTGCAGTGCTAATAGAGGCTGCCTGGCTAGGGGAGCCTTGCCTGCCAGCCCCCAACAGTCCTATGGAATCTATGGAATATATCTGTCTCTCTCTCTCTCTCTCTCTCTCTCTCTCTCTCTCTTTCTCTCTCTCTCTCTCTTTCTCTCTCTCTCTCTCTCTCTCTCTCTCTCTCTCTCTCTCTCTCTCTCTCTCTCTCTCACACACACACACACACACACGTGTGCCCCACACATCCATACATTCCCATTTCACTCCCTCCCTTCCTCCCTCCCTCACTCATATTCTCTACATTACTGTCACCCCGTCGGCCGCCGTCTTCCCATCAGGTTACTTCACCAGGTGCTTTAAATATGCAATCTCACATAAGCCTTCAGAAATATATATTTTTTCATATTACAGATGATGTAATAGAATCACTAGCAACTCAGTGATGCAACCCAAATGCAGGTGTAGACAGAGCTGACCCTAGAACCTGTACCATCAACAACTGAAATTTATGTAAGCTTTTCCAACATGCAGAATCCTATCTCATATGGTATCTAATTCTGTCATTATGAATTCAGATGTGTAAATGTTATTTCCATTTTACAGTTAAGCAGCCCTAGAGATGTTGTTCCACTCACCCAAATTTACACAGTCTAGTAGTAGAGCCAGGTCAGAAATTCACAGCTTCTGATTTCCAGGTCAGGTGTAACCCATAAAACTTTATTTTCTATTATCCTATTTAATAAAAGAGTAGTATGCAAATTGACCGTCACTCCAACACACAGCTGGCCACCCCATGTGGTCAAAGATGGCCACCCTCAGATGGCCACCACAAGATGGCCAGCAGGGTAGGGCAGTTGTGGGTGATCAGGGCAGCAGGGGAGGGCATTTGGGAGGGACCAGGCCTGCAGGGGAGGGCAGTTGGGAGGGATGCAGGCCTGCAAGGGAGGGCAGATGGGAGGGACCCGGCCACCAGGGGAGGGCAGTTAGGGGCAACCAGGCCTGCAGGGGAGTGAAGTCGGGGGCAATCAGGCCTGCAAGGGAGGGCAGTTAGGGGTGACTGGGCTGGTAGGGGAGGGCACTTAAGGGTAACCATGCCTGCAGGGTAGGGCAGTTGGGGAGACCAGGCCTACATCTGAGGGTAGTTGGGGGTGACCAGGCCTTCAGGGGGGGCAGTTGGCATCCACCAGCCTAGCAGGGGAAGGCTGTTAGGGGTGACCAGGCTGGCAGGGGAGTGCTGTTGGGGGCAATCAGGCTGGGGGGGAGGAGCAGTTATGCATTGATAAGGCTGGCAGGGGAGTGTTTAGGGGCTGTTAAGGCTGGCAGGCAGAGTGTTTAGGGATAATCAGGCAGGCATGCAGGCGAGCAATTGGAAGCCAGCAGTCCTGTATTGTGAGAGGGATGTCCCACTGCCAGTGGGATTGTGGGATGGAGCCTAAACGGGCAGTCAGACATCCCTTGAGGGGTCCCAGATTGGAGATGGTACAGGCTGAGCTGTGGGACACAATACCCCCCAACCCATGCACGAATTTTATGCACCAGGCCTCTAGTCTTTTTTATATATATATATATATATATATATATATATATATATATATATATATATATATATATATATATATATATATATATATATATTATGCTAAGTGTCCAACCATCTGGCTGGTCGCAATGATGCGCACTGACCACTAGGGGGCAGATGCTCAATGCAGGATCTGCTGAGCTGCAGTGACTTGGCAGCATCAGTTCTAGGGTGTTGTACCCCAAAACCAGAGAGGAGGGAGCCCGATTCCTCATGGGGCCATGCCATTCCACTTTCAGCCATGGGTTATGTTGTTCCTGGGGCATGCTGGCTCCAAATCTAGTTTACTGCACACTTGCATTTGCTTTCCATACCCTGTATGACAACAACTTTGCAGAGTGCCCTTTTACACTGTGGGAGCCCTTAGCAGATGTTGGAGAGCTGTTTTATCCCGATCTCCACAGGCCATGCCAAGAGACCCCACCTGCCAGAGAGAACCACTCACTCCACAGACGCTGGGGAGGGATCATGGGAAGTTGCCTCCCGGGTGTGTTCAGTCCATCTTTCCCAGCCCCACCTTGCCGGCCACCTTCTAATTAATTTCCTTTTAATGTGCATGAATCTGTGCACTGGGTCACTAGTTTACTATAACAGTGTAGGCTCAAGTATTTAGTTCTCACTGAAACAAATGGATTAGATTGTGTATATTATACTGTTGTAAATATATCTGTGGAATTGCCATGCAATTGACTGACTGTGCAATTATGCCTTTTTCTTTTAACTTTAAAAAAGAACAATTTATATGCTGATAAAATATCTTAGCACTTCCTTTATGGATGTCCCTTTAATAAAAACATAAATGAAGCAAAACTCAAGTCCTTAGGAACTTTCCATTTAAATTTGAATGCCCTAATTTTCAAGATTTGATACCCGAACATAACTAAGACCATGATATAATTGGCTGGTTGATTTGGAGCCTCAAAGATGGGGGTAGAATGTGGATAACATTTTTCCAAAGCTTTGTAACTTACCACATTTATTTTATTTGTTTCTTACAAGAACCTTGTGGTTATGTCAGGACTAGTATTATTAGCTCCATTTTGTAGTTGAGAAAATTGAAGTTCAGAGAGGTGAAGTGACTTGCCTAAGTTTACACAGTAAGTGAATGGTTTTAGGACTTCTTTTTTGCTCTTTTTACTGCATCAACTCTGTTGCAGCAAGTCGTTTATGTTTAAATATTCACATTGCTTCCTAGGGAATGGTATATTGCCTTCTCCAATCATCTAGCACAGTGCCTTTCCCATTACACATGCTCAATAAACATCTGTTGACTGATGTGAGAGCAACATCAGCTTAAAGAGTGGTCTATGCAAATGTTCCTATCTTTAAAAAATATTTGCTTAGTAAATTCTGAGATAATGCTGGACCTCTGCTTGTTTGATAGTATTTTAAGTACTTTTTGAAGGTCTCTTAGCCAGACTGGTCTCTTGCAGAAAGTAATGAGAAAGAACAATGGTTATAAAAGAAGCTTAGTAGGAAAAGACAAAATAAGAGCCCATGTTATTCATCAGTGTGATTTAAAAAAATAGAATTTCAATGATTTCTAAGATATGCTTAGAACTTTTAAACAATGTTGGAGGCATAAGGATACAGGATTTAATTGAATGGGATTGTGTCTTAATCCATATGGAGAACTTTAAAGGCAAATATGTGACAAAAATCTGAAGAAAAATTGAGTGGTCAGAGGGTTGGGATTCCTACAGTCTTCCTTGAATTTCAACCTTAAAGAATTGTATTTCATCAAGAAAAGCCTGGTTTTCTACTTAACTATAGCAGATATATGCCATAAATTATCATGACTGTTAAACAAAGGTCCAGCACTGGTTTCCTCTAATGTAAAACTTTTATGTTGTATTTTAATGAAATTTTATATGCATGTTCAAAGCAATGCACACTTTATACCATGGAGAGGGTGATGCTCTGAATTATTGAATTTATTTTAAAGTAAATCTTTTCAATGATTTTAGCTGCTAACATCCACCTACTTACTGAGCTAAGAAAAAGTATCTGAATGCTTTAAATAAAATGGCATGATTTAAGCAAGACTGACAACAGCACCATGCTAAAATCTGATTTTTATTATCCATTGCTTAGTTTGTGGAATGCTATTTTTTATATACCTGTGTATTTTGTTTTGTTTGCATAAAATAATTAATCAGTGATTTAAAGTAATCTTTGATTTTTTAAAAATAAGCATCTGCTGGTATATAAAGGTATAAGAGCCACACACTGGGAAATAAGCTAAGAAAATAAGGTTTTGTTTTTTTATTACAAACTCAAAATCTCTCAATTTTTGGGGGGAGGTGGGGCAGGGGAGACAGCTGGTAAGAGGAAAAACATATTAGTTATATCCTATGAAGAATGGATTGTTTTGTTAAAATTTTCCAAATAATAATTTTCTGTATTGTTTACCATTTTAAAACCATATATCAGCTGCAGATAATGGTTCACTTGGTGGCCTTGAATAAACCATATTCCTGCAGTCCAGATTTTGTCTTTTGTAGGAAACACATGTCCTTAAAGTAGCATTGAAATGGTTTTTTTTTATATAAATAAAAATTAAAGTCCTACTTATTTTGTAGTGGTGGTGAAATTACAATCTTGGCTTTAACAATAATTGGAAGGAGAACTTTCTTAGAGTTCTGATGTCTACTTGATCTTTGAGTCTCTATATGGTTTGTTCAATCAGAAGGAGTATATTATGAGATCTGTTTAACCTTCTCACTGTGGCAATGTGTACATGACGACTGAACTATCTGATGAACAATAAAAAATGCAGTCATAGAGGATTTATTTCTCCCTCCAGGATGTCAGTCAACTGCTTATTTAATAAATTAATTTTCCAAAGGGACTGGTTGTTTGTGTGCCAAGTAGAAATAGCCACAGTAACTAAATTAAATTCCAATGTGATGGATGTTTCTGATGAAGTGCCATGGAATTACGAAGGAATATCATCAGTTAGCCAATATTTATTTGCTGGCAAAAAAGCTTGACTCTGGTGGGTTTATGTTAATCGATTCCTCGAACCTAGTGCTTCAAGATTGGAGGACCCTTCATTGTATAGATGAGGAGACTGAATCCTAGCATAAGAAAGTTTCTTGTCCAAGGACATTCAGTTAGTAACTGACAAAGCTTGGTGCAATGCTTGTCAGTGCTGTGAAAAACTTTTTTTTCATTGTGTATCTATCCTGCGCCTAACGTTTTGCTAAGCAGTCACTTTTAGGGGGAGATGCAAGGAATGTAAAGGATGACTTCTGGCCTCACTGACTTGACATTTGAGTATAGAACCAGATGTGTAGAAATGGCTGACATCAATGCAAGTGAAATAAAAATTATAGGAAGAGAGATAATGTGAGCTAGAGTAGGAGAAGTAATCCTCATCAAGGCCCATGAAATATTTTAATACTATTAGCACACTTCAGAGGGAAATGGAATGCCAAAATTTTAGATTGTCTAAGAGATCAGGAACAACCAACACTCAATATAAATTTACTTTAGACCCTGATTTGTGGCTTTTATACCTGGCTTGATAGTAGCTCACATTTATCACATAATTGCTGAAGTTAGGTTTTATTGAGTGAAATAGTATTCTCATTAAAACTGACCATCATTTCCTGAAAACTATTTTGACTGTCTGAATTATGAAAATATTTATGCAAACATTCTTCAAAGAAATACAAAATAAAAATTTGTTTTTTTGAATCAATTGAAACAAGTAAATTAGCTCAGTTACTAGCAAAATAGCTGTTTTCAAAAGAAGCATATAATGTGGATCTTAAGGTAGACACAAATATCTCTATTTTTGTTCTTTCTTCTTAAAAATAATTAGGTAATTTTTCTGGAAGGTGTGTACTGATACTTTACGCTCTGCATTTCTTTTTCCTAAAGAGAGAGTTGGTTCCTTGGTATTATCTGATTGGTGTTTATGCCTGTGTTTATGATTTATAGTTTGGCCACCAAATAATTCTTTGTGTGGCTATGTCATCTTTCAAATCTCATCTCTGTCTCTGGAAAGCTACAATCCTCCTGCAGATGCTAAACTAATATATTCTTGTCCTGTCAGATTAGACACCTGTCCTCTGTGCTCCTCATACCACTTTGAACATACTTGCAATGAACCTGAGATATTTTGGGGGGTTAGAACATGTTTTTGTTTTTTTGGTGTTTTTTTTTTTGTTGTTGTTTTTTTTTTTTTTTTTTTTTTTTTTGTATTCCTAGTGTATGGCCCAGAGTAATAACCTAATGCATCTAATTCAGAGTGTAGCATTGTTCACTTATTCAATTCAGTTGTTGCCTATGTTGTTAGATCTTCAAAATTTTAAGTCCAGTTGAGAAACTATAGTAAAAGTCATCTTATATAATAAAGAGGTAATATGCAAATTGACCATCACTCCATTACACAAGATGGCCACCCCCATGTGGACACGAGATGGTCACCATAAGATGGCCAGCAGAGGAGGGCAGTTGTGGGTGATCAGGCCAGCAAGGGAGGGCAGTTGGGGGGGGGCAGGCCAGCAGGGAAGGGCAATTAGGGACAATCAGGCTGGCAGGGGAGGGAAGTTAGGGTTGACTGGGCCAGCAGGGGAGGGCAGTTGGGGGCAACCATGCCTGCAGGGGAGGACAGTTAGGGGCAATTAGGCCTGCAGGGGAAGGCAGTTGGGTAGGGGACAGGTTGGCAGGGAAGGGCAGTTAAGGGCGACCAGGCTGTCAAGGGAGGGCAATTAGGGGTGAAAAGGCCAGCAGGGGAGGGCAGTTGGGGGCAACCAGGCCTGCAGGGGAGGACAGTTAGGGGCAATCGGGCCAGAAGGCAGGTGAGTGGTTGGAAGCCAGCAGTCCTGGATTGTGAGAGGGATGTCCGACTGCCCCTTTAAGCCCAATCCCAGTGGGATCAAGCCTAAATGGGCGGTCGGCCATCCCTTGAGAGGTCTTAGATTGGAGAGGTGCAGGTTTGGCTGAAGGGACCCCCCCACCCTATGCACGAATTTCATGCACTGGGCTTCTAGTAGTAGTAATAAAAGTGAAAATAATAGAGCTAAATTTTCCTATATGATAGTCACTGATTTGTGTTATGTGACTTCCCTTTTTTACAGGACAAGAAAAATGGGACAGGTGTTCAAAAACTTTGTGCAAGATCACATGGATAGGATTTTGTTGTGGGGCTGAACTGAACACATAGGTCATGTGAATCCTTAGCTGTTTTGCTAACTAATAATGATACCCCAAGAGAGGTGCTAGAACAGTGGCAATCCCTACCTGATCTGGGGCTCTGTGGTGGACAGGGATGATGAGGTCTTTGTTACTTACCTAAAATAAGCATTGCATTTAAGTTAATGATCACATATGAAGTATAGGTGACCCAATATCTACTCCAGAAAGAGACCCATGATTCCTCTCCTCTTTGGTTTAAGCACCAGATTTGGTGCTTGCAGGGAAGGTCTATACATTTTGACAATTCAAGTTTGAAAAGTGCATGAGCTAAACAAGGGCAGAGATTTTTTGGGGGGTGTTATTTGCTGCTGCACTTGTAGGGCTCAGAACTGTGACACACAGTAGGTGCTATCTTTTTGTTGCATAAATAGATTGATATACAATAAACTTCTTAACAGTTTGTGCAATAAAATTTGTTGAAGAGACCATTCAGAAGTGCATGAATGAGGTGTTGCCTGACATACAATAGATATATTTCTGAAATAGTATGCGTATTGCAATTTTATAAATTACATGTTCTCTCTGTGCATCTTGCTTGTCAAAAATCCCCTGGGAGGTTCTTTCTTTATTTATTTATTTATTTATTCATTTATTTTTATTTTTTATGAAAGTAATATCTCTCCAAAACAACCCTAAGCTTGTTAGTTTTGTGATTTTAGATTTTATGAAGAGCATTTTTTTTCAGTAGGTATGCCTTCATTTAGTACCTATGATAATGATGTAATGGCAATTGTGTTGACTTTTTAACACAGGTGTCTTAACTTGTTGCCATCATTGAATCTAGGCTTTTATGTAGCACTAATGGGGTGGGGGAGAACATGCCTTCTAACATTTGTGGAATATTTTTCTTCACACTTTTACAGTATTGTCTCCTCTGAGCCAGATGCCTTTTTTGTTTGTTTTTACTTTCTTCTTCTTTTTGAAAATAGTTCTTGTTTTGGAGGCTAACATAGAATTTGGGTTTTCCAAACATATATATTTTAGACTGGACACATTTTCTATTGATGCCTCTGGGGGATTTAGTTTACAATTTTATCCAAAGGATGTGCAGGAAAGTTTCCATATGAGTTGATTTTTTAATTTATTAAATTGGGGTGACATTGGTCAATATGAACATACAAGTTTCAGGTGTGGATTTCTACATTACAAGATCTGTATATTGCATTGCGTACCCATCCAAAGTTAAATCTTCTCTTGTCATCTTATATTAGGAATGGCTTGATTTTTAAGAACTATGTATGATGGTTTAATGGTTGGGGGTAAGAGAACTAGCAATTGCAGAGCATTATGAAACATGCTTTAAACACATCACCTCATTGAACAGGCAACTGAAAAGATAGGTGTTTTTTATCCCTGCCTTCACAGAGTTGGACATCAATTATGTCAAAGTTGGACATAATAGAGTTTCATAGGCAACTTAAAAATAAAATTAAAAATAACCTTGAACAAAATGTATAAATGTTATTTTATTGTTTTCACAGTGAGAAATTAAAGGTGACAATGCAGGTCAAGAAATATAGATAGGAAGAGAAAAGTTGATGAAGAAATTTCAGATATTTTAGTGGAAATAAAACACCCAGTTAGTAAATTACCATTTATTAAGGTTTATACTAGGGTAAGAGATAGTAGATACATATGGGTCTTTAATAAATTATGTTTCATAATAAAAAATGAAACATATCTGAGTACTAAAGATGTAAGAGGAACACAAAAACCACAATGGTACTTTTTACTTTTTAAAAAGTTAATTATTAAATATCAGCTATATTTTGGCCAATTGGTTTTGAAATTATATAACAATCTAAACTCCATCAGTGCACATATATTCATACTACAAGGGTAAAACTTCATACCAAGAAGTATAATGACCATTATCGTTGGATCTGATTAGTATTTTTCCAAGAAATCACAATGAAATGACAGTGCACACAATAATGCCATTGAAAAATGGAATGAGTGGCACATGTTTACCTTATAGACTTTTGTATACAAACACAGTTAATCATATGTTTTGAAAAAAAAAACCCATAAATTTAATTAACCTACTTCAGGAGGCTTGAAAAGTTAAAGTGAATTCTAAATGTATATTAGTAACAAATTATGGCAGCCCAGCCAAGTATTACTTCAATTGATTAATTTATAGAGATAGTGATCAATGATTTTAATCAACAGTTATACATGGTAGAACCCTAATGTGATCTCTCTGTTAAAATTACATTAAGTAGTCCATTTGATTTATTTCATAGTTTCTCAAAGCTCAATTTTAACTTCATACAAATAATGCATTAGTCACCTGGGACAAATGACACATTGACTAAAGTTGTGATTTTTTGTCTGCTTCTTATCATGAGATTTAGCCCAGTATTAAATATAGCTTTGTAGTATTTTCCCCTCCAAAATGTTTGCAGGTAGAGTGATCTTTACCTCTCCTGTTTCATATCTCATTAGCTGAGACTGGATCATATAGCCCTTGTAATGCCTCTGGGTTTCTGGGTTAAGAGCAACTTTATTATTTGAGTGTAGTATTAAGATCTACCACAGCTATAGTGAAGCAGACGCAAGGTTTTACAGACATTGCTCCTCTTAATACACAGTTAGCTGAAATATTTTATTTTTTATTGGTAACCAATTTGGGATTGGTTAAATTTTCAGATCTATTGAAAGAAAATTTAATAAAATAACACTAAAATCACTAAAATTGACTTTAGAAAGTTAAAGTGTGAGAGACCACCAAAAATTAAGGCTCAGAGGGATATGCTCTCCTGGAGCAGACACTGTAGCATTGACTGCCCAGGAAAAAATATTTAACAACCCCAAGGTCAAGAGGAGATGG
Organism: Pipistrellus hanaki; assembly: GCF_964339955.1. Classification (NCBI taxonomy): domain Eukaryota; kingdom Metazoa; phylum Chordata; class Mammalia; order Chiroptera; family Vespertilionidae; genus Pipistrellus; species Pipistrellus hanaki. The sequence continues at coordinate 14,530,041 of NC_140524.1, read as the reverse complement.
TGGGCTGAAGTTGGGCACCTAGGAAAAGTTTAATAGTCTCACCACCCTCATTTAATTTCAGTACCAAGGCCTATCTACCTTTTACACTCTGATCACTGTTTCTGCCATCTTTAATTAAGTTAATTGCCTTAATAGAAGATGGAAAGGTGATTTGCCCAACAGAAAAACTTTGACATCTGTTCAGTCTGCAATTGAATACCAAAAGTAGAAGAGGAGGGAAGTTTTAAATTTATGGCTGGCTGAAAATATGTGGGTATATATTTTTAAGATATAAAAATCATGATTAGTAAAAAGTTCATAGAACTTTATGGATATCAAAAATCTCTTTAAAACTAAGAAATGATGATGTATGGAGTAAGTTTCCTTAAATGGAATATAATCATAAAAATTCAAGGAAAAACAATATATTTTGCAAAATTTATGAGTTTTCATGGTAGGGAGAGTTTTCAAAGTTTGACAACCCCAGGTGCATCTGGCCTGGCACATTGCTGTTTGTAATGAGAACCTTATGGGGTGCTGAGCCTTGGTTTTCTTAGGCAAAGCCTCCTCCCCAGGGGTATCATAAATGATATGCAAGTCAGAAACTTCATGGCTCATGGCATTTCTCATAGATGTTTTAGTTAAGCTGTCTCACCCACCTATAGGGGTAGAAGTTGGGAAGAGAGTCCACTCATAAATCTTCCTGGGCTTTAATTAATTATTTTATTGTTGTTGTTCATAGGAATTTGAAAGGGGAAGCCATAACTGAATGAATGTGCCTATACGACTTCACAGAAATGGTCCAGATTCTTGGGGTTTATATGACTTTTATTATATCATTCATTTAACACACATTCATTTAACAATAACCACCAGTTAAAAAACTCACATACCAGTAACATGCAGAGACAAAAGAAAACAAAGTGCATTGTCAAAGTTAGTGCAATTTTGCCAGGCATTTACTTTGGCCTCATTTTTCCATTTCTTTTTTTTCCATATGTTGTGAAATTTTGTGATTAAGCAAAGTCTCACTTGTGAATTTAGGACTTACCTTGCAGGATGTGTGGTGTGGGGGTGGCTGATAGGTCAAGAAATGAGCATTTGTGAATTCATATATGCTTAGACATGTCCTAGCACCGGGGTTTCCTAAAGTAATTCTAATGATACTTTATTCTGAAAAGAAGTCAATCCAACTAGAATGGTGTATTTTGGTGGTGATAGTGGTTGGAGGTTGGAAAATTCCAAGTTGAATTGGCCTGTATGTTGATCATTTATTGTGATACTGCCTCCCCTGTGAATTCATCACCTCTCTCAGTGCCCTTGGAACTCAACCTGACTTCAGCAGCCACTGGGGAAAAGCATGATATTACTTCTAACTCCATATCCCTGTTTTCTCTTGCACTCTTTTCAAAATATGTTGTACTGATTTGAGAGAGAGAGAGAGAGAGAGAGAGAGAGAGAGAGAGAGAGAGAGAGAGAAACATCAATGTGAGAGAGAAACATTGATCAATTGCCTCCCATACACACTCTAACTGGGGACCCACTCTGCAACCTAGTTATATGCCCTGAATGGAATCAAACTAGCAACCTTTTGGTACATAGGACAATACTCAACTAACTGAGCCACACCTACCACAGCTCTGTTGCTATATTTTATTTCCTGACACTTATTCATATAAATGGTTTAGTAATTACCATTTCATTCTCTTTTAATAGCATTTATGAAAAGACAGCCTGTAACATGAGCATCAGTGTTCTTTTTTCACTGTCTTCCTTTTAAACATATCTGTTACATTTGATAAATTTTGAGACTTCTTTACACTTTATTAGTAATCTGAGATATTTAAGGCTATGTTTTGAAAGGAAAAAAAAACCATTTAAATAATTTATCCTAAAGACTATTTGTGCATTTTATGAGATAAAAACTTAAAATATTGCAGTGAATATAGCAGCCTAAACTGAATGACTGAGAAGACTGGACAAAATAAATAATCATTTAAAGGAAAAATAAGCAACTTTACTTTTCATAAGTTTATTTGAAAGAGTAATAAAGAAATTACTCTGTTTCCTCAGTGGGAAAAAGAGGACATAACATATTCAGGACACAGAAACCTTCAATATCTTGCAATCTGTCTCAGTGAATTCCAAATTTCAGCTCCAAATTTGTTGTAGCTAATGGGTGTTTATGTCCCATCAATTTAAAAAATCCAAGAAGACATCTTGCATTGAAATTATCAAATTATTAGATATTCATTTTTATTGAAATGGAAAGCCAATAAATAGTACCTCTTTTGCTTTAACAAATTGAGCCACATATGTTTATATTTCTGGTGTTTATTAGTAGGCTTGAATTTTCATAAATAATCAATGGACGATAAAGCTCGTCTAGCATCAATATTATTCACATGAGAATTAAGGGCTCTCTGTGAGCCACATTTTTTTCATAATCATGATCTCCCATTTAAAAACTGAAATGTAAGAATCATAAAATATATGAAAATATAAAAATATGATTGTTTCCTTGAATCAATGTGAGCTACTTTTAGTGGTGTATAAGCAAATTATACAAGTAAATATGTCTCAGTTTTTTGAAATGAATGATTGTAAAAAGGAGAGATGCTCTGTCTGGTTCTTTACCATATTTATATCCAAGATCCACATCCAAGCAGTCCTTTAGTCTTAGAACTACAGACCTTAAAGAGGATCAGAGCTAGGCTAACTCCTTGACAAAGCTAAACCCGTTCATTGTCTACACCAGTTGTTACCCAGCTTCTGCTAGTCTTAAAAAAGTAGAAGAAGAACCAAACTACCTCTCAAGGCAGCTAATTCCTACCTGTTTGTACAGTTCTGATACAAACTTCATTGCATGTATAAAAAGGGTTTCTCTGGAGGTTCTGATCCTTCGTTACACAGAATAAGTATAATTTCTTCAGTGTATATATCAGTCTTTCCTGGGTATGAGGGCAGCCCTCCTGTGTTCACTGTGTTCTCATTTCTCAGGGCAAAATGACCCAGCATATGGATAATGGCCTAAAGATACTCACAGTGACCCTGTCTAAATATGCCGTTGGTAAGTGGCTGTGCCCTGGATAATCTAGTAGTGTGTGTGTGGGACTCTCCACCTAGTCCATGAAAACTTTTTCAGAAGTTCCATCGACAAACATCTTCAACAGCCTTCACCCAGGGAAACCTCCCTCTGGATACCCTCTTTAATTGCCACAATATGGAAACCCCAAAGGGTAGAAATACTAACGGTAACTTCACTGGAAGGAATCAAGTAATGTTGGTGCCTCCTGAGAAACTGCATATCTCTCACTGTGGCCATATTGGCCTACTATGGAGATGAAAATGGTTCCATATACTGAACATCTACTGCACATCAGGCACTCCTCTGAACACTTTTTGTAGATAAACATTGTTAAACATTTGAGTAATCTTGTGAGGTAGTGGACATGTGTATTATTGCCACTTTTAGGATGGAAAAATTGAGGCCCAGAGAGGCCAAGTCACTTGCTCAAGATCACATTAGTAGGTAGTAGCAGAACTGGGATTTAAAACACTGTTCAGTAAGACAGCTTCTCAAAGACAACTCTTCAGATATTGCTCCGCACTGACAATGGTATTAAAAGCTCCTCTCCTGGCTGTGACCTTCCCTTTGTCTTGCAAGATGGATATTAGATTTAAATAACATTCCACCCTGACACTATATTGTTGAGTGGTCACAATTTCCTTGAGTCTATACTAAAACCAAACATTTGGGATGGGTAAAATACTCCGATCCCCAGGTTCCAGAAAAACAACTTTTTCCTGCAGTCTCCCAGGGTGTCCCCAACAAGGTGATCCTATGTAATGGGCTTAGTAATCAGAAGCAAGGATTTGAAGAGGAAAAAGCCCAAGTGTGTGAACAACAGGGCTACAGGCAAGTCTGCGCAGTCTCCTTATCCCCCTTGGGTCCAACAGCTGGCACACCTTTAAAATTTTAGGCTGTCCTTTTGCATCAGATCAAAATGGGCTACTTTTTAGAGATCCCTTCTGTGAGCAGATCTGATGACCCCTTTCCACATTCATGGATCACACCAGCCCCAACAGCCACAGATTTTTCTAGGCACAGACTTCCCCTGGTCCTCTATCTCCTGCAGTGCGCCCATTTCTCTCTCCCACTGGGACCAGAGACCTCACCTTGTCCCACGCGAAATCTGACCTTTCCATAGTGGAGTGTAGAGCTCCTCTGGATCCACATATTTGTGCCAATTTGGCACCGGTGTTCTGGGGCTCACAGCTGATCGGTGGTTGCTGCAGCTGTAGATTTTCAGGTTTCCTATAACATCCACTTTCCCCTTTAAGATCCTAAACTGCATTCTTGATGAATTATTGTAAACTTCTGAATTCAGCTGTACAGTATAGATTCTTTTTTTATGGTACCCTAATCAGAAAATAATTTTTGCACATCATGGTCATAACTACTAATAGGACATCCTGAGATGAATAACTCTTGCTATCAAATGTTTTTATGAATATTTAGCTCAGAATCCAGACTCATTTTGACTTGGGGTAATTACCAATTAAGGAGACTTGAGATTCCATTTTGTTTTGGTCTAGTCTTGGCACTGGAGTATGGATTTTGCAAATAAGATCAAACAGAGCCAGCTGTTTTTTTCTGGAGAGCTACCTTGATTATCATTGTGGGTGACAGATGACAAGCTTTGTGTTAAGAAGTTTATTGTATTTAATTGGGCAGTGGCCAGTTGTATTTATAAGGCTTCATTGGCATGGTCTATCTCTTCTGCAAGTTAAGTTACACATAACTATGTCATTTACTGACTGTCAGGGTAGACCTTAATAAACCATTCTCTATGCTCTGCCCTGAAAAGTGACCCCAAATATAACTGAATTCCGAAGAGGAGAAGGAGTGGTATGTAATGTTTGGTCAGTTTCCACTTGAGTGGAGGTCACAAATGCAATTGAATGAAGTGGAGAATATATGTCTTGCCTTTAAGCTAAGACAGGATGACCCTTATCAGAAATGTTGTAGAGGGAATTCCAGTGTTAGATAAAGATTGAACTAGATGACCTTCGAGATTGTTTCAACTGCTGAGTTTTTATGATGCTTTAAAATCCCTTTGGAGTTTTTATAGTATAGGGCATTGGTTCTGAATCTCAAGCTTGAAATTGTCAGAAAAATAATGCTTAAATCACATTAAATTCACTTTAAATATTATATATATATATATATATATATATATATATATATATATATATATATATGGCTTTACTTTTTTTTTCTTGGCTCATTTGTAAGCTCAACCAATATATCCTATTTATTACTATTGCCACTTATTTTAATTGTACCTTATATAAATAGAGGCAATGAGCCAAAACTGGTTTGGTTCAGCGGATAGAGCATCGAGAGGGTCCCAGGTTCAATTCCGGTCAAGGACATGTGCCTTAGTTGCGGGCACATCCCCGTTGGGGTGTGTGCAGCAGACAGCTGCTCAATGTTTCTCTCTCATCAGTGTTTCTGGCTTTCTATCCCTTTCCCTTTCTCTCTGTAGAAAATCAATAAAAATATATATTTTTTAAAAATAAATAGAGGCAATGAAGCTAGTGCCGTTCTCCCAAACCTCCTGATTCTTACATTCCTGACTTAGTACAGAGATCTTATTCCATTTAATAATTTACATGGTTATTGTTACAAAAATTGATTAACTATTTTCTAGGTCAGGTGTGAGATGTTAACATTCTCACAATGGAGAATTATATTTACCTTCCTCTTATCCACTCACTTTCTGTGTGTTTTCAAAATAAAATCCAAGTATCTTCTTATTTGTTCATAACACCATGGAATAAACATTACAGTCTTTAAGCACATTCTTATAGAAATCACTTACAGTTATTTCTAGTTCAGTTTGATTTCTAGTAAATGTTTCCCACTCATGTTGACATGAGAATAATATAAAGTGGAAGAGACTACAAGTTAAAAAAAAAAAAAAGCTACAAGAAAAATAGAACTTAAAAATTCAGAACTGTTCTTTGTATCCATGCATTAGAACTCATATTTTGTGGGTGGCATCAGCTCATGACTTTAGAATGGGTCAGTTAGAGACCTGAGGAAATAAGTTAGTAATGATATTTACCTGTGTGTATACACAGGTATGCACTTATATACACATGATTATATTCACATATATGTACACATACATATATGAACACATGTATAAGCTAGCTGTAGATTCTAGGCTTTTGTGAACTCTTAAGATATGTGGTCCTGAAATCTTATCTCACCTCCCTCCCCAATATAAACAAACAACTTTTCTTATTCTGTCAACCTTTTTGTCTGGTTAATGGTTGTTTTCTTTAAATAAATTATGCCATTATGTTAAACACTCTTTAAAAAAAATCAATGCCAGTTGCCATGAATACTTGTGCATTTAAATGGAAAAAAATAATATAAAATTAGCTTACATCTGAGATGCTTCAAAGAGGGAGCTTACTATATAACGTTTTTCAAACTTATAAAATCCCTTAAAGTCCAGGATGCATTCTGAGCCTGCTACTTGTCTAAAAGCTATTTTCAAATGCTTTGGGATTTAGGGAAAACCCAAATGCATATTGCCCCAAGCTCTTTTTCCCTCTTTAATTTTGTGACCCCTGTGTGTTTGGAGGGAAATGTAATCCATATGTTTCTGATTCCTTTACACTTAACTCATCAAAATGTTGTTTTGTAAGAGCCATTTGATGTTCTAAAGCCTTTGTGCATTTTTAAAAATAAGCTTTTTAAAACCTTCCCCACGACTCCCACTTCACTTCACATAAGAAAGATATATCTTACCAAGGATAAACAAACTGAAATACCCAACAGAATCAAGTTCAGTTCTGAATTCTTAAGTCACAGTGTACCACGAAGCTCCAGGTAGTGGGCATGGGCTCCCATGTTTCTGTACTGGGCTGACTGGGCTCCCCAGTTCATAGGACTCTTCTGTTTCTTCTTAACACTGGATTAGCTAGATGCAATAGAATTAATTTCTGAATAAATTTAAACTCAATCAGGAATTTACTCCCTTTAACCAGAACTTTCATCCAACTCTTCATAGAAGAAAGACATTTGTTCTAACTTGTCATCTGAAATAAATGTCTTAAAGTAGAAATAATGTCCATACCTCAACTACAGTGCTCCTTCCTATAAACATTACAGATTTTTCAAAATTTGTAATCACTTTACCTGCAGTTACTTCTTTTTCTTTGTTTAATAAGGAATCGGATATAAAGTAGTCAGAAACAGTTTTCACAAATCTCTTTGATTGGTGTTGATAGCTCTGGCCTTTTTTCCCTAAAATAATGTGTTTATGGTTACAAATACAAAGCCTTCTGACAACCACATTCTATAATGACCCAAACAGTGCCCCTGAGAAGAAGTCTCTGTGTAGAAGTCAAAGAGCTGAATGGAGCATAAAGACGACATACATCACTGAGGCAGTATAGTCATTTATCAGCACTTGACCTGCTATGAACTAAAAATGAACTCTGAATTGAAACTGCACTAAACTAGCTACCTCCTCATGGGGTTTGGCTTAAGGGAGGCAGGCCTTCCTGTTACAGGCATATGAGTGAGAAGATGGATCACCAGGTATGACCCAGGGGAACCTCTGACAGTACCACTGTCCAACATTCCTGCACACTGTGATAATGCAGAGAACCAGCTAATTGTAAACCTTATACAGCCTCTGGTAATTATTCAAACTCAAAATTCATTCAGATATATCTCACAAATGTTCCACAGCCTGTGGCAAAAAATTATACTTTTACCTTCCTCTTGCTAAAAGTTTTCTTTAAATAAGAGAGTGTGTCTACTTTTAGGAATTAACATTGCAACATATTTTATATGAGATCATTTTTGGTATTAATTATCTCATATAAAATATCTTGCGGTATTAAATACTGTTCCTCTATATCATAAACATTAAGAAGTTCTCAGAACCAAATTATATATTCCAGTGTGTGTGTGTGTGTATGTATGTATGTGTGTATATGCTCCAGAGATTTCTAAACCTGATAATGCCAATTCTTGGATTTGTCTTGATGGGAAAGCAGGGGCTAAATGGCCACATAGGTTCTCTGTAGGGGCCCTATGGAATTACAAAAGAACATTTTGGATCGGATTTGAACTTAATATAAACTCTAATTTTTGCAAGTTTGTGGATTCTGTGTATAAAAGAGAGAGGAAATTCAAATGGGTTGTTTTTGGGACTTCCCTGTGCTGAGGTTATAAAGGCATTGCATCTGGGGAATAGGTCTTGCTTCCTCCAAGGACACATCCCTGCTATCACCAATTGTCTCAGCTTCTGCAGAGTCCGTGCCATTGCCAGGTCAGGGTAATAAACAGGGGTACAGAACCTCAAACTGTCAGGATGCAAGCATTTGTCACCATATTGCCAATGAGCCAGTCTTTCCCTCTGTTTTGATGGCTGCACAAGAATGTGCAGCTGGCTTCCCTGGGCACCAGTGGTATCCAGCTTGCATTTGGGCTTCCAAAACCTCCCCCGTTGTTATTTCACTAATTGTATCCCCAAAAAGTTTTAATGCAAAATAGTCAAACAGTGGCTGTTATTTGCTGGCCACCTGTTTCAATGACAAGAGGAAACATGGGTTACCCCTTATGGACCTAAAATCTTCACTTCTCCAAGGATTGCAGGTACACAACATTGTATATTTAACTATGTGAGCTGTCACAAAGACAGTTGACAAGGCTGTGCATGCATTTGTGTGGGACAGAATGTCCAGCTCTCTTCTCCAGTTCATCTGGTGATAGTGAGTTTCATATTATGTCCCTATCACCAGATTTTCTTGGGCAGTTTTTATTGAGACGTGACAGTGGGATTTCTGAGCATGAACTCACTTGTTTAATGGAAACAAGCATATTGTGTCTACAGAGCAATAGAAAAAAAAAAAGGCTTTGAGGGACAACTTCAGTTACTTTCTTCTGAAGAAACATGTTGCAGGGACCTTTACAGTTTAATATTGACTATTTAATATTTTACTATTTGTTCTAAGGCTACATTGAGTGGAAGTTAAATTCTAAATACACATAAGGTCTTTCAAAAAACTTTAGTGTATAATTTCTGATATGGTTGCTTCTACAATTATACAATTGCATCACAATTGCTTACAAGAAAGTGTGTTTGCACAATGGAATCACTCTCTCCATTCCAGTTTCTCAAAAAAAAAAACACCTTAGCAACCCTATTTTATAATATATCCCTATCTTGTTGATATGACCATATTTTTGTTTTCATTTATTATAACTTGAGCCCCTGGTACATATTTATTTATAAACTAGAGACCCAGTACATGAAATTTGTGCATGGGGGGGTGTCCCTCAGCCCAACCTGTACCCTCTCCAATCTGGGACCGCTTGAGGGATGATCCTTCCTACTGGGATTGCGCCTACAGGAGCAGTCGGATAGGACATCCCTCTCACAATCCAGGACTGCTGGCTCCCAACTGCTCACCTGCCTGCCTTTCTGATTGCCAGTAACTGCTTCTGACAGACTGATCACCCCCTAACACTCCCCTACCAGCCTGATTGATGCCTAACTTCTCCCCTGCCAGACTGATTGCCCCTAACTGCCTTCACCTGCAGACCTGCCCCCTCCAACAGCTCTCCCCTGCAGGCCTGGTCACTCCTAACTACCCTCCCCTGCAGACTTGATCACCCACAACTGCCCTCCCTTGCAGGCCTGGTCATCCCAACTGTCCTCCCCTGCCGGCCTGGTCCCACCCAAATGCTCTCCCTGCAGGCCTGGGTCCCTCCCACCCCAATTGCCCTTGCCTGCAGGTCTGGTCGCCCCCGACTTCCCTCCTGTGCCAGCCTGGTCACCCCTAACTGCCCTCCCCTCCAGGCTTGATCACCCCCAACTTCCCTCACTTGCAGGCCTGGTCCCTCTCAACTATCCTACCCTGTTGGCCATGTTGTGGTGGCCATCTTGTGTCCACATGGGGCAGCCATCTTTGGCCACATGGGGGCAGCCATCATGTGTGTTGGAGTGACAGTCAATTTGCATATTAATGTTTTATTAAATAGGATAGAGGCCAGGTGCACAGGTGGGGGCTGGCTGGTTTGTCCTGAAGGGTATCCCAAGTCAGGGTGGGGGTTCCCTTGGGATGTCAGGCAATCTGGGCGAGGGGCCTGTGGTGGTTTGCAGGCCAGCCATTCCCTCCCACAGGGACCGAAGTGGAGGCCCTGGTATTTGGGATTTATTTATTTTCTATAATTAAAACTTTGAAGCCTTGAGCAGAGGCCAGGGCCGGCCAGTAAACTTGGATTCCTCCATCGCTGGGGAAAGCCAAGCCTCCCGCTTGCTCTGTGGCTACAGCCATCTTGGTTGGGTTAATTTGCATACTCATTTCTGATTGGCTGGTGGGCATGGCTTTGGGGGTGTAACAGAGGTATGGTCAATTTGCATGTTTCCCTGCTTTAGTGTAGATGATTATAATATCTTAGTATAAAGAACTGTAGTATATGATCACATACACATAAAAGGATAAACTGAGGCACTGAAAAATCATGCAACTTTTCTGAAATAAAATTGTGTCATTGATATCCTGAAATTGGAATTAAACTCCAGTTACTAAAACACTTGTTCCCTGCATCATTTTTGTGGAATGCAAAGCTAATGTATAGGCATATAAATCTTCATGAAGATGAAAGCGAGTTATCATTGTTACTGTTAATGTTAATATCTATTTTCAACATTGATAACCAAATGAGCAAAATGAGACCAATAGATCTAGGTTTTCTATGTGATTAAAATTATTCATTTTTATTATAAGTGAAAACATTAAGTCAACTGCATGGTTTCTTTTGGATTTGAAATAGTGGCATTTTTAACATACACATATCCCCCCCCCCCCGCCTCATTTATGTAATTAAACCTATTCATCAAACACATTGTTGAAGAATCTCAGATACATGTGGGACAGAATTAATTAACTCAAAAGCAAGCAAACTATAAGAAGTTTGTCATTCAATTTTCATTATACATATACTCTTCCATGTATGATTTGTGACAGCTATGGACAGATGGCTGAGTAATTTACAGTTTTCCTACAGTAATATACCATGTAGTTCAAGTGAAAATAGCTCTCTTGCAGCATAGAGATTTTAGCAACCATTTATAAGAAGTGTTTTGAAATTCAGATTAAACTTGAAGCCTGCTTTGTTTGATTTTATGCAAAAAAGTGGAATGTTAGTTCCTAAAATAATCCCCAAATATTAATTTCTGTTTCTTGGCAGATTAAATATTATACCACTTTAAAAGTGAATTATAACTGTTTTAATTTTCTTTTTTGTGTAGTTTATAGCATGTATTCCAGCCTGTCATCACTTGAGAAAATTCTTGGATCCAGTTCCTCCAGATTGAGAAAAATATTACATACTCCTCAGGGTAATCATTTAGGCAGGAATGAGAAGGATGGTTAAGGACAGAGAAATATTTTTCGTATTTTGACTTATAAAGGAACCAAACCCATCCTTATATTTTCAAAGTGGCTCTTAGCTGTCAGGCAGTATGATTCTTATTCAAAGCATGTGGTACCAAGAAAAAGTCCTTCTTTCTTGCAACTTAAAGTTAATGTTAGCATTTCAGTACTGATGGACAACTTATGTGAAAGACTCTCTCTCTCTCTCTCTCTCTCTCTCTCTCTCTCTCTCTCTCTCTCTCTCTCTCTCATCTTGGTGGTTGAGAATTATCTGCATTCCTACCGCAGACATTAGCCTAGCCTTTTCATGACAGGGGAGAGGGTAAAATAAGCATATGCCCTTGAAAGAAAAGGGAGTAATATAATTTCTTTCTTTCCATTTTTAATTTGCCTATTTTAAATACTACTCCAGAACAGTTTGTATGACTTTATACTTTCAAAAATATTCTGTTTGTAGGCTAATAGTTCAGTTTCCTTCTCATCTCTTGATTACTTTCAGAGAAGTACTTCCTCAGGAACTTAGTATTAAAATTTGGCTTTCCAAATGTACCACATAGAATTCAGAATGGAAATTATTTTAAACATGTCAAACTCACTCAGTAAGTTGGCTATAGAGTTGCTCCTTTCCTAGCACAATCCTCTTCCCCAGTTTAAAAACATCTTCATAAATAAAGCTATAAGGGACTAAAAAAGGATCACTGGATACTAGATTTCCATTAACATTTATTTAGTCATGTAGAATTTTCTAGAATGTTCCTATTGTAAAGGGAATGTAGAGACAAAGCCTGAACTGATGAACAAACAACCATCTAAGAAGCTTGGTATAAAGAGCAATTTTCCATTTTTAGGACTGTTTTCCCATATAGACTCCAAGACATTTTCTATCCATGCTGCTGATGCCTGTCCAGGGACACTGAGCTTGCCTTCTATTTTTAATTTTTTTAAGTACAAAATACAGTTTATCTTCACTATTATTTTTTTATTAGTTTCCATTGTACAGCATAGTGGTTAGCCTGTCATATACTTTACAGTGTCCCCCCTGATATTTCCAGTACCTAACAGACACCATACATATCATAGTTATTACAATATACACTGAGTGGCCAGATTATTATGATCTCTGAATGCATAATAATCTGGCCACTCAATGTGTATATATATATATATATATATTGCCTGGTGTATGAAGTATGAATTCATACACGGGTGGGGTCTTGCCATCCTGGTCAGGGGAGGGTACACTGTTTCATTTAATTCCTTTCCTGGCGATTCTGCCTTTTCATTCCTTTGTTTTTGTCTTTGTTGTTTTTTGTCTCTCGTTGCTGCTCTTTCTGGCCCTAGGCTGCCTGCCTGGTGTTGAGGCCCTTCGCGGTCCAATGGTTGTGGACTCGCTAGCCCCGGGGACTGGGTCTGTTTTTGAGTTTCACACCTTTTTTGTCTCTACTCTGAGTCTTACCCCTTCTCCACTGTTCTGGTCCCTCAATTATCCATTTCTCAGGGCTGGTGGGGGTGGGTGCACAGTACCCATAGTGAGCAACTCTCTGTGCGAGCCCAGAGTCCTCTGGCATGCAGTTTTCTGTGCTCCTCTAGCCCCTTAGGCAGGATGGTGCCCTAGATCACTCTGGCAGTGAACTGTGATCTGTGATTTGGCACACCAGGTTGCACCAGCAACTATGACCTGGGCTGTGATAGGCCATGTGCCAGGTGACAACTCTGTCTGTGCTGGTGGCAGAGCACCCACAGCTCAAGATTCTGTCTCAGCCAGATGCATAGCACACACTGGGCTACAGCTCTGTCTGTGCAGAAGTGGGGTGTGCGTCAGCCAAAGGGTTTGTTTGTGCTGGTGGTGGATACACTCTGTCTTTGTTTGGGTGTGGGGCACTCACCCTTGAGGGCTCTGTCAACTGAAGGAGCAAGCTCAGTCTATACTGGGGGCTATACACTTGCTCTGAGAAGGCTCTTCCTATGCTGGTTGCTGGGCATGCTCAGTCTGTGCCAGAGGTAGGATGCTCTCCCTGCAAGGGCTCTGACTAAGCTGGAAGTGGAGGGCAAATTTGGAGATGGAGCACACTCAGGCTGTGCCAGAGGCAGGGCACTTGCCCTTTGCATGCTCTGTCTGTGTGAGGGGCCTAGGGCTCGCTCTGGGAGAGCTCTGCCTAAGTTGGAAGCAGAGCTCAAAGCTGTTGGCATTGTGCACTCAGGCTGTGCCAGAGGCTAGGCACTGGTCCTGTGCAGGCTTTGCCTAAATTGGCAGATCATTCAGTCTGCACAAGGGGTGGAGCCCTCACCCTATGAGGGCTCTGTCTAAGCTGGCTGTGGAGTGTGATCAGTCAGTGTCAAGGGTCAGGTGCTTGCCTGAATAGGGTTATATCTAGGTAGGGGTGTAGGGCACACTAGGCTGAGGTTCTGTATTGGTATCAGGATGAAACGGGGCGTGAGGGACCCATAGCTTGCAATCAGAGCACAAGGACCTGAAGTGTTGGATCCTGCAAAGGTGGGCTTGGGCTTGGCTAGGAGGCTCAGCTCTGGAAGTCTGTCTGATGCGCTCCCACTGAAGAAGTATGCGACCCAAATTGCGGTACTGCGTTGCTCATTGCCTGACACAGCGGTGGTTCCACGTGGATTATGGCTGGCAAGCGGCTCACTGCTCAGGTCCGGGGTGCTGCCTGAGGTCAGTCCTGATGTTGGTGGGGCAGCACTCTTGGCCTCCTTTGCTTCACTCCACAAATGACGTGCTTTCTGTGCCAAAGCCAAACCAAAATTGTGGTGCCCGCTGTGGTAGCAAGGGGTCCTAGTCCAGACAAGCCTGTTATGCCAGTCCCTGGTACTCCTGAGATATCTATCTGTCCCTTACTCACTCATGCACACACCATGAACTTCCACACACACTCCCCTCTGTCCCACTCTCTCTCCCTGCTGTCCTATTGGCTGCCATCTTCCTTCCCTGTACTACAGATTCTTTATTCCCTTATCTATTGATGAGCACTGGGATTGGTTTCATAAATTAGCTATTAAAAATAATGCTGCAATAAACCTAGGGGTACATAATTTTTTTCAAATTAGTGTTTTTGGTTTTCATTTGGATATGTAATCAGATTAGAAGTGGAACCACTAGATCATAAGGCAGTCAACTTGAAGAGGTTTCTACTGGTCAATTTAGTCTGAGACAATTTGTGCATCAAAATACATAAAGAGGTTGTGATATTATACTGTAGCTGTGTTAGATATTACTATGTGGAAAGTTTGATGAGTATACCCAAGTTTCCTGTGTATTTGTCTTGCATATCTGTATGAATCCACAACTATCTCAAATTTTAAAAATAAATGTAAACAATGAGTATTATAATTTATTGAATAAGAATCTACTGTTTAAGTAAATAAATCAATATAAGACAGAGCTTAGTGTTGACCATAAAATTCTTTCCCCATATTTTCAATTCCATTTATGCCAACCTTCTCTTGTTCACTGAAGATTATTTCCGTGAATCAACCAATGACCTTAAGAAACATTTGGAGATGTTACTGGATTTGTGAGATGTGATTGGTATGCTTTGGCAATTTGAGTCATAGAAATCCTAAACTTGTCAATCAAACTCTGATGTTCTGTGAAGGTTCTGAGCATTCAGAACACTCAGGACTTTCCTATTTCTTGCATATTTTATATGTATATATAAAGACTCAGTGTTATTAGCCCAATAATACTGAGTCTTTATATATACATATGGAATAAAGTATTGTAGATTCCTGCTTAATTAATCATCAGACTGTATGAATTATTAAGAAAGTTCTTCCTGTCTTTTTTAACCTCATTGGAAGATATTTTTTTATTGATTTAGAGGGAGGAAGTGAGAAATAGAGAGAGAAATATCGATTGGTTGCTTCCTGTACACACCCGCACCCAGTATCAAACACTCAACCTTGGTATTTACCCTGACTGGAATCATACCTGCATCATTTGGTGTATGGGATGATGCTCCAACCAACTGTGCCGCAAGTCAGGGCTAATATATTTTCAATTATGGCTTGGGTACGTGCACCATCCTGTTGTAATTGTGTTTTGATTGATCTTGGTTCATTTGTTCATGGGATCCACCCTCAGTCTGGCTGACTGTGAGGCCCAATCCTGACTACGGCTTGCAAGTCATTGTGCAGGTGCATGGGTAAATCTATGAGTTCAGAATCTAATCAGGTAGACCTACTTAACAATAAAAAAAAGTCACTGCCACCAAGAGGATCTTGGAAATCTTATGAATGAGTTAAAACTTAAAACTTCTGTTCATGTTTGTTCAATCATTTGGCAAATGTTTGAAAGTCTACTGTCTACAATTTGCCTAGCTGAGTACTCTGGTAACAAATGAAGAGGTAAAATAGAAAACAGACAATAACTTTGCCTTGAATTTTTCTTTTTCTATAGTTATCTCACTCAGGAAAAAAAAGAAAGAACTTCTGTCTATTAAAACAGACTTTATTAAAGATATATCAGAAAGATTATAGCAAAAGTATATAGTATAAGTCTGAACATAATATTCAGGTGCACTTTGGAATGATGATGTAGAGATGATCCCAGATGCTGCAGTGCTTCCCACCCCTCATCTGAAATAGCTTTCACAACACACTGAATTTTCTAAGAGTATTGAATATACAACTTTGCAAAATAAGACAATTAAACAATACTGATCCAAATAAAATGATGTCTCATGTTCCAACCTGTCTTTACCTTTTGCCTTAAATATGAAATACTAGGGACCTGGTGCATGAAAATTCATGCACTAGAGGGGGGTGTCCCTCAGTCTGGCCTGCCCCTTCTCATAGTCTGGGAGCCCTCAGGGGTGGGAGGTGACCCAGCAGCACAAGCCTCATTCGGCCCTGGTTACCTGAGCCTTGGGTAGCCCTGTATAGCTGGGCAGCCACCATCTGAGGTTTGCCTGTGCCTCAGGCCAGCCCTGGGTGCCTGGGGGAATTGAGGGTGGTTCTGGCCACATTGTACATCTGGTGTTCTTCTGGCTGGGCTGAAAGGACTGGGGGACTCCAGCAGGGCTGAGGGGACTGGGCACCACCATCTTGTGGCTATGGGCACCACCATCTTTGTAATGGTGTAATGGTCAATTTGCATATTCCATCTTTATTAGATAGGATAACACCGTCAATATTTTCAGGAATTCCATTGGTGCAAAAGGAATATAAATATGTATTAATTAGTGCACAATCACTTTCTATAGGGAAAGCATGGCATAGAGAGAGGAGCATGAGCATCTATGAACCTCAGCCTTTTTACCTATGTAATGGGTTCATTTTGAAGGACCTAAGAGAGTGTGTAGTTATAGAGTATAAAGCAACATAAAACTGTGTGTATGGTGGTAGTTAAGGGGTTGATGCTTTTCCAAGTATTGGTTTTATATTTTGAAATGTCATACCTATATAGCATCTGTCTGTTTATATAATAATTTGGAGATATTTGTATTTTTATTATTAGGAAACTGATATTTAGTTGCCTTAAAAGCTATACAACTCAGCTGAATTTCCTCAGCTTTTATTTTTATTTATTTATTTTTATAATGTTTGTGTATACATGTGGGAAGAATATGTATTTACAAGAGATTATGAATTACCCTTTTAAAAACATAAAATATTGGACTAGTGTCGTCCCATCGTATTTATTCAAGTATTGTTAACACTCATTAAAGATGGTTTTTAATCAGTTCATTATCATCCCCCAAAAGTACATCATTGAAATCTAGATTTAGTAACACAGCAAGAGTAGACCATACAAATTGACTTTATGTATTTTCTTGATTCCCATTTTGTGGCAAAGCTAAGATGCCAGTGACTCACAAAACATATTGTTTAAACATGTTCAGATTGCTAACAGACCATACTGTTATGCATTTTAGATTCCAATAAACCATATGAAAATGCTAATTATTGAGTCTACATTAATTTGTATAAATTATGCAAATTGGTAGCAATTAAGCATGACTATGGTTGAGGTGGATTCCATGCTATTTTTTTAACTTACTGTTGGACTGACATAGACTCTATTTAGTAAAATAAATTGTTTTATTGTTGAGTGTTTACAAAGCAATTGCTGATGGTAATTGGTTGTACATGACACTATTGTACATTTCAGTAAGATTTATTTAACCATATGCAGCACAATCAAAACACGTGTGCATGAAAGAATCGTCAAGTAATGGTTTATGACAGTTAATTCAGAAAAAATAGAGCTTTTATTCATTAACATAGACATTCTTTATGAAATATATTTTAGTAAGTTGAGAAAATAAGTGAAGATATGTGGAGAGTATGTGGAAAGTTTTAGTTAAGAATATTTGAAAAAAAGTAGAATGTAGCAAGAGGTTAAGGGATCTTATTGTATTTTGAGCAGACTACTGGAAAGCAATTATAATTTTAGAAGCCTCCTAGATATATGGATGACAAATTTATACCTGATTTTGTCAAACCAGTTGAATGTGCCTTTTCTCTGATACTTCAACATAATACAAATATTTTAGAGAGATAGTCTTCCTGGGCATACATGCATGTGCATGTGTGTATTTAGGTGGAACACCATTTTCTTACTCTATCAGACATTAACTAAATCATTAAGTGTATGTGTCTTAAGAGCAGTTTAGAGAGTTTTCAGTGATGTTTCACAGAAGGCTAATTCTGAAAGAGTTCACCTCAACTCATTTATCTGGAAAACAGGAATTTGCAATCATGTTATATATTACCACTGAATATAATTCAAGACCAACCATTTTTTTTTGTCTTTGGGATTCAAATTGGGTTTTTCAGATTCAAAGTTTAAGCACATTGATGCATTAATTATGAGATGAAAATAAATCCTTCTTCCACCAAAAAGTTATTGTGTGAAAGAGTGAGTAAGTTATGATTTGCCAGTGTAGTAATGACTTTAATTTTGAAACATGGCATTGTGGTGATGAATAGATAGAGTCAACCTTTGATAATTTATCTCATTTAACTTTTCTAATCAGTAATGAATTTGGGGAATCTGAATTCATAGCAAGTGTACTTCCAGAGTTAAACCAAAATAAAACATATAATAGAATTTACATTAAGGACATATTTATGTCATTATCCTAAGAACTTTATTAAGACAAACATAGAAATTGATTAGTTTTGCTGGATTTATAAATGTATTTTCCATAATCCACAAACCAATTTTCATTTACCTTGACTTCACAGATGTCAATATGCTGAAATATTTAAAAATTAAGTCATTAACTTCAGTATCCTTTACTTAATATCTTAATAATGAGTGAAAAATCTTCTAAAGGACATTTTCATTTTAATTTTTTTTGGTTTGAAATACAGCTTACTAAGTCATTTGGATTTCTTTCACAAAACACACTTAATTTTAGTCCTTGTTGCTACGTTTGATAGATTTTTCATTTCTTTGAATAAATCCATTGGAAGAAAATGAAGTTTTAGAGCAAGGACTGTACTTCACAAATTTTCTTTGCACCAACTCATGAGTTTTAAAGAAGCAGTGGAAACCATTTTTCTGCCAAGTACCCTCTGGCTACTTATAATATCAATATAACTAGTGGCCCAGTGCACAGATTTGTGCACATTGAAAGGAAATTAGTGTAAAGAAATATTTTAATATAACTATTTTCCATTTCTCTATAATAGAAGTGTCAACCAAATTCATGATCAACAATGATAGATTGAAACATATGCATGTGATTGGCACCAGCAAGAGCTTTATATGTATCATCCATGCATGAGTCAATGTTTATTTTTAAATTGCCAGTGGGCATCATATGTACCAGCCAATCAGTCAGTTGGTCGGATGTATGGTTGGTCACTTAGCCTTTTATATATATATTCTAGAGGCCCAGTGCATGAAACTCATGCATGGGTTTAGCCCTTAGCCCAGCCTGCACCCTCTATAATCTTGGACCCCACAGGGATCTGGCCTAAACTGGAAGTCTAGCATCCCTCTCACAATCCGGGACTGCTGGCTCCTAACAGTTCACCTGCCTGCCTGCCTCCTTGCCCCTAACTGCTTCTACCTGCCAGCCTGATTGTCCCCTAACTGTTCTTCTGCCAGCCTGATTGATGCCTAACTGCTCCCCTGCCAGCCTGATTGTCCACAACAGCCCTCCCCTGCCAGCCATATTGTGGCGATGTGAGAGTGCGAGGACCACCTAGTATAGACAGATTTGCAGGCCATACAAAATTATCAACTTAAAATTATACTGCTGTGTTTGCTCAAACCTTTAATTAACACATTTCTAATGCCTTGGCAGGGCCAGACCAAATGATAAGGCCCACGGCCAGATGTTCCCCACCCCTGGTTTAAAGCCAAATGATTTGAATAGAATTCTACCTTTAGCAAAGGAGGTTAAGCAGTGCATCAGGATGTGAGTTAAAACTGTGTTGAATTTCTCAGATAGTATGAATGGGAACAGTGGTGGGGCAGTACTAAGCCAAGAGTTCAAAGACCTGTTTAGAACCAGCTTTATGGCTTTAGGCATGTTATTCAAACTCTGTGTCTAAATGTCTTCATCTGTAGTTACTATGAAGATCAAATGGGAAAAGTCTTTGGAAACCTGGAAAGGATGTAAAATAGAATGAATTATGACTTAGTTAATAGAACAAGGTATTTAAAAGTTGGCATCACATCTTGGTTTATGCTCAAGCTAAGGTGCCATACGGTACTCCCCCTGTTTTGCTGTGTTACCATGGATGTGTTAATTATTTAAGCTTCAGATTCCACATCGGTGAAAATAACTGAGTAACTACCTTGTAAAATTGTACAAGAATTTAATGTCTGGCTCATAAAAGTCACTTAATAAAGGCTATCTATTACTATTGGGGAATGTTATATTAATGATGACAAAACAAAAACACTTCTCATTTGACAGGTACTAGCATATGTCTGATAATTTTTCTTTCTTTTTGTATTTATTTAAACTACTTATCAGAAGTTTAGATGCTCAAA
The DNA here is from genome assembly GCF_964339955.1 of Pipistrellus hanaki. Classification (NCBI taxonomy): domain Eukaryota; kingdom Metazoa; phylum Chordata; class Mammalia; order Chiroptera; family Vespertilionidae; genus Pipistrellus; species Pipistrellus hanaki. The sequence goes on along the minus strand of NC_140524.1, from coordinate 14,509,616 downwards.
TCCTTATTGAAAAGTCTAGGCTATCTTACATTTGCCAACACAATTCCTTTTTGGGTACAGATCATGATCCATTCTTGTGACCTGCTTATCCCCACAAATGACATCCTGAGATGTCATGTAGGGAAGTAATAACAAGCATGGCTTTGTGGTCAAAGAGACGTAGATTCAGACGCCAATTCTTCTAATTACTATCCAAGTGATCTTGGAAAAGTTGCTTAAATTTTTGGTGCCTCAGTTTTCTCTTTTGAAGAATAGGGTTATATTCTCATAGTTCCTGAGTCACAGGGTATTTCTCAAACTAGTTTTGTGTGCTTTTACTCTGGTACACAATGTTCTTTCAAGATGACTTACACAAATCTTTTAACCAGAGATGGTTTGACTTGATTATAAGGTAATCTACATAAGGATGTATCCACAATATTCACTTAATGATTGCTGTTACCACCCTCATTGTAGTTATTATAAATATGTTATTATTTTATTATTGAAAATTGAATCCAAACTCCTGAGAATGGCATTTAAAGGCCCAAACATTGAAGTTGGAAAGTATAAGTACAATACATCTCAACTATTGCATAAGACATACTTATACTAAATAATAGTTTATTATTCATCTGAAATTCAAAATTAATAGAGTATCCTGGCTCTGGCTGGGTAGCTCAGTTGGTTAGAGCATTGTCCAGGTATGTCAAGGTTGTGAGTTTGATCTCTGGTCAGGGCACATACAAGAAGCAACCAATGGATACATAAATACATGGAATAACAAATAGGTGTTTTTTAACATCTATATCTATCTATCTATCTATCTATCTATCTATCTACCTATCTATCATCTATCTACTATCATCTATCATCTACCTCTATCTGACTATCTGTATCTGTATCCCTATCTCTATCTTTGTTTCTATCTCCTTCCCCCTCTCTCTCTCATTTGTATTTCTGTGAGATCAGTTGTTACTTCACCTCTTTCATTTCTGATTTTGTTTATTTGGGTCATCTCTCTTTACTTCTTGGTGAGCTTGGCTAGAGATTCATCAATCTTGTTTATGCTTTCAAAGAACCAGCTCTTGGTTTTGTTGATTTTTTGTATTGTTTTTATTTGGGTCTCTATGCCATTTATCTCCACTCTGATTTTTATTATTTCCTTCCTTCTGCTTACTATGGGCTTTTCTTGTTGCTCTCTTTGAGTTGTAGGGTTAGGTAATTTATATCTTTTTTGTTGTTGTTGTACTACTGTTTCTTTTTCTTTCTTTATTCTTTCTTTTTTTCTTCCTTCCTTCCTTCCTTCCTTCCTTCCTTCCTTCCTTCCTTCCTTCCTCCCTCCCTCCCTCCCTCCCTCCCTCCCTCCCTCCCTCCCTCCCTCCCTCCCTCTCTTTCTCTTTCTTTCTTTCTTTCTTTCTTTCTTTCTTTCTTTCTTTCTTTCTTTCTTTCTTTCTTTCTTTCTTTCCTTCCTTCCTTCCTTCCTTCCTTCCTTCCTTCCTTCCTTCCTTCCTTCCTTCCTTCCTTCCTTCCTTCCTTCCTTCTTTCTTTCTTTCTTTCTTTCTTTCTTTCTTTCTTTCTTTCTTTCTTTCTTTCTTTCTTTCTTTCTTTCTTTCTTTCTTTCTTTCTTTCTTCTATAGGCCTGTATGACTATGAACTTCCTTTTCAAGACTGCTTTCACTGTGTCCCATAGATTTTGGATTGCTGTGGTTTCATTATCATTTGTTGCCATGATTCTTTCTAGTTATTCCTTGATCTCATCGGTAACCCTATCCATTGTTTAGTAGCATGCTATTTAGCCTCCAGATGTTTGATTTTTTAAATTGTTTTTTTTTATTGTAGTTGATTTCTAGTTTTATGTCATTGTGATCTGAGAAGATGCTTGATATGATTTTTATCTTCTTGGATTTGAAGAGACTTTGCCTGTGTCCCAATATGTGGTCTATCTTTGAAAATGACCCATGTGAACTTGAGAAGAATGTATATTCTGTGGCTTTGGGATGAAATATTCTGAAGATATCAATTAATTCTATCTGATCTAGTGAGTCATTTAGGATTCATATTTCTCTGCTTATTTTTTGTTTATAGAATTTGTCCAGTGGTGTTAGTGGGGTATCAAAGTCCCCTACTATGATTCTATTGCTGTCAATCTCTCCCTTGATATCCTTTAGAAGTTTTTTTTTTTTTTTTAATGTATTTAGGTGCATCTGTATTGGGTACATATATGTTTAACAGAGTTATATCTTATTGTTTAATTGCTCCCTTTAGTATTATAAGGTGGCCTTCCTTATGTCTTCTTATGGCCTTCAATTTGAGGTATAATTTTTCATATATAAGTATTTCTACTCCAGCTTTTTTTTTTTTTCATTTACATTTGCCTGAAATACCTTTTTCCATCCCTTCATCATCAGTCTGTGTGAGTCCTTTGTTCTGAGGTGGGTTTCCTGTAGAGAGCAGACATATGGGTCATTTTTTCTTATCCACTCCGCTACCCCAAGTCTTCTGATTGGAGCATTTAATCTATTTACATTTAAAGTTATTATTATTATTATTATTATTATTATTATTATTATTATTATTATTTTAAATATATTTTATTGATTTTTTTTTCTTTTACAGAGAGGAAGGGAGAGGGATAGAGAGCTAGAAACATCGATGAGAGAGAAACATTGACCAGCTGCCTCCTGCACACCCCCAACTGGGAATGTGCCTGCAACCAAGGTACATGCCCTTGACCGGAATTGAACTTGGGACCTTTCAGTCCTCAGGCCGATGCTCTATCCACTGAGCCAAACTGGTTTTGACTAAAGTTATTATTGATAGGTACTTGTTTGTCGCCATTTTTATTCTCTATGCCTGTGTTCCTTCTTCCCTTCCTATTTCTTCTTTTTACAACAGACCCTTTAGCATTTCTTGCATTGTTGGTTTGGTGTTCATAAACTACCTTAGTCCTTTTTTGTCTGTGAAGCTCCTGATTTCACCCTCATTTTTTATTGATAGCCTTGTTGGGTACAGTGTTATTGGATTCAGACCCTTCCTTTGCATGACTTTGTATAGTTCATTCCATTACCTTCTGCCCTGATGTGTTTCTGTTGAGAAATCAGTCCCTATTCTGAGGGGGATCCTTTGTAGGTAACTTTCTGCCTCTCTCTGGCAGCCTTTAAGATTCTTACTTTGTTGTTGATGTTTGCCAATTTACTTATGATGTGTTTTGGTTTCAGTCTTTGGGGTTCATCTTATTTGGGACTCTGTGAGCTTCTTGGGCTTTTGTGAGTTTTTTCCTCCCTATATCAGGCGAGTTTTCTGTTATTATTTCTTCAAACAGGTTTTCTATTCCTTTCTCAGTTACCTCTCCTTCTTGTACCCCTATTATGAGAATATTGTTTCATTTTGTGTTTTCCCAAAGTTCCCTTAAGCTCTCCTCCCATTTTTTAAGTGTGTGTTTTTGTTTTTGTTTTTTTCCCCCAGATGCTGCTCTGCATGGATATTTTTTCCTACCTTGTCTTCTACCTCCTTGATCTGGATCTCTGCTTCTTCTAGTTTACTGTTAATGCTTTCTATAGAGATATTTATTACAGCAATGTCCTTTTTTATTTATTCTTGGTTCTTCGGTTCTTCATTTCCTCTTGGTTCTTACACATGCTGTTGAATTTTTCTTCCATCCTTTTCAGCAACATTATGACCATTGCTCTGAATTATTTCAATGACATATTGCTTGGCTCCATTTCAGTTATTTCCTTTTCTGGTAATTCCTCCTTTTCTTTCATTTACAGGTTGTTTCTTTGTCTCCCCATGATTGCTCCTCCCCGGATGTCTGGTTATGTAGCTCTTTCATTTTCCCAGGTGATATCTGACCTTTCCTTCCATGGATTTAATTCACTAATTCCAGGTGGATATAATCAATTCATCCGTTCCTTCTATCTGCTCCATGAAAAGGTATAGGGCTTATCTACGTATTCCTGCCACTTTTTCTAGGACTGACTTTCTAGGTTCCTGCAGTTGGAGAGGCTGGAGACCAGGTTTTCTTGGGTTCACAGCTGAGGCAACTTGTCCCTGGGAATTGTGGTTGTAGGGTCCTGTAGGGTCCAGGAGGTACCTGAGGTCTCTCTATTTGAAGATAAGGCTAGGTTTCAGATCACTGCCCCCCTCCCCTTCAAGATGGCACAAGCTTTGCAGCGGAGCCAGCTGCTCTGGGAGAGATTTAAGCAGCAGTAGAGACTGCCCAGCCAGGGGAGCCCCATCTGGCAGTCCTCAACAATTCTTTAGAATATAGCTGTCCCTCACTCATAAATATAGACACTCTGCAAATATCCCCATACTCTCCATTCATTGATTCAGTCAAACACTATCTTGCAACCTACTGTTTTGTCAGCAGACATCTTGGATTCCTCAGTACTTTTTTTTTTTTTACAAAAAAAATAGTATGAGTATTTAGTAATCATTTTACCCAAGCTCAAATAATTATTGAAAGTTTGTAAAAAGAATAAATATTATCAGAGAAAACATTAACTAATATCATGCTAGGTATTTAATTTTACATTGATACCACAATTCCTATAAAAATTGTTTCAAAACCAGAAGAGCAGATACTACCAATATTTCTAATTATTGACTTAGTAGCCATAAACTTTGGGAATTTTGGTCTCTATATGTGAATCATAGATATTATTTATGATATATGCACTTTGTTTAAAACAGAGTAAGCCAATATAAAATATATATATATTTACCCATATCAGTGGGCAGTGAAATATGAGTCTATAGCTTTCAATTGAAACTATTTCCAAAACATTTGAGGGCTGTTAGCCTTGTGTAAATAATTTATTGTTAAAGTAGTATAATGTTTCAATTTTAATTAAAGAAAATTTTAATTAAACTTGAAACTTTGCTCATAATAGGTGACTTTGGACAGCAAATGCACACGAATGCTAAGACACTTATTCAGAGACAACTTATACTTCATGAATTTTGTGTTTTGGTACCATTTAAATAGTAAAATGGCATATATAACTGTCTTGTTAACTTATTTGGAAACATCTCCTGGATACATTTGGAGACCCTCTGCTAGAGCAGCTGAGGGAGGATGGCCCCCTCTGAAAGGCTGCAGACTAGCCAAGAGTTGAACTGGTGTTTCAGAGATACAGAGACAACATATCAAATTTTCTTTTGGGAGTGGGAAGGTTAGATAATCAAAAGGGAAGGTACCATATTTTCCGGCGTATAAGACGACTATTGAAACGAAAAACGTCAACCGAAAACCCGGGGGTCGTCTTATACGCCGAGTATATCCCGAAAAACGTCTTGATATGCCACTAAACGAATTTTCCAACTCGATCCCGAAAATCGTCTAGATATTCACAAAAGGAGGAAACATGCGTGCGCCACAATTGGATGTTTTGTGTAACTTTGTCATAAAAGCCTGGAATGATATTACTGAAGAAACAGTAATCAGGTCTTTCAAGAAGTGTGGCATATCAAATTCTTTGGACGGTATGGAGGATGACTTCTTGTGGCAAGATGAAGAGGAAGCCGAAGCTGAAGCCACACCATCTGATTCAGAATTTGATCCATATGACTGTCTTACAAATGTACCACAAGAGGTAATTGATGAACTTATGATGTCAGAGGAAGAACATGATGAGGATTTTGAAGGATTTTAAGCTCACAATGCTCCTCTGCCTAGAAAAACCTCTTATCCCAGTCAGTCATAAACAAGTGTTTTCTGCAAGTTCTTCATGTAATTTTCTTTCCAGATGATGCCATCATTGTTAATATTCTCTTTTGGATTTCTTGTTTCTCGGTCAAGTTCATGGCATTGCCATTTGTGAAGAGACCTTCCATTTATCGTATCAATGTACGGTATATTACGGTATGTTCGAAAAATGTCATTCATTAAAAATTTAATTAAAAAAAGAACTGGTGTTGCCTTAGAAGTGGGGGGTAGTCTTATACAGCAAATATAGGCCTAAACCTATGTTTTAACTGTAAAATTAGGGGGTCGTCTTATAAGCCGGAAAATACGGTATATTAATATAAGTATTTTAATACATTTATTCCACCATAACCATGAGGAATAAATTTGGCTACACTGTTAAAGTTTGTGCTAAAATACCTCTTAATGTACTACCCCATTATTAATTGATCAGTTGACCATTAATCTTGAAACTAGAGTAAGAAGACTGCATTTAAGCCTAAATTCTGCCCCTTAAAAGCAGTGTTACCTTTGATGGGCCATAGAATAAAGATTGTAAAGATAATAGTTTTATGGACCTCAGTTTGTCCAGATGTGAAATGTAAATAATAATCAGTGCCCTTCCAACCCTCTGAGTTTTTTCAACACTCAGATGCTATAATGCATCTGGAAAACCATGCAAACTCAAGCACCATTAGTATGTCATATCAGTTTTTAAAATATTTTGGTAAAATCTATAAGTAAATTTAATGTAAAGTACAAAAACAGTAAATTGTTCAAATATTAGAAGGAAGTTCCCCATACTGTCAAAATACAAAGATACATCTTGATCTGTTAGAATTTTCAGTGTATCCGTAAATCATGGTTAGTGTTTTGGACCCATTTCCAAAGTTTTAAGTTGATAATAGTAATACATGGAATGGAGAATACTTCTGATTATCCTGCAAGCAAGTTTAGTAAAAAAGGCAACTGGTATAGAAGAAGAGGTTTGGTGAACTTGGGTGAAGTTTCAAGACAGACCTTGCTTAGGTGAAAGGTACATATCAATAGGCAGAAACACTGAGTATCTCCCATGTGCTGGCCACAAGGTTACAAAATAAAGCTGTCTGAGATTATTTACATGGTCTAGATGTAAGCTGATGAGCTTGGTCAAAATAGTATTTTGTGGGTTTGTAAAGAAGGAGAAACATACTTTAAAATTTTGAATTTTCCAAGGTGTTCTCCCTTTTTTAGTGAGTGCTTATATAATTTGAGCCCCTTGGATCCTGCCATTGCACTCTAGGGAAAATAACATGCAGTGTAGGTTCTTATTTATTTCCAGGAGCTTTTACTGAGGTCCATTTACTGTCCACCCCCTATCTGTATGTGTTGTTTCTTCTTCCTGCTGCTTAGCTCGGAGCTGCAGATAGACTCCTGCTCATTTGGGGAGATGGCAATAATGAGATTACCTCTTTGTCCTGTCCTCCTGAAATGAAGTGCTGAGAACAGAGAGGAAAAAGGCAGTGGCTTAGTGAGAAGTAGAAATAGCCCTATGAGTAGCATCAAGATTAAACAGTTCTCACATCTAATGGTAGGAAATCAGGCATTTTCAGTGAGGCAGGCTCTGATAGCTGTGTCCTGGTGGTGCCACACAGGACTTGCGGGTGTAGATGGTTCATAATGAAGCAAGTTAATAAATAAACTCAGACATAGGTCATCTTTATCCACTCCCAAAGGCAGATTGCAGTATCATTATACCAACCTCCCACATACTATCAAAGACTCTTATAGAGAAATAGATATATATTTGACTAAATCCAAGAAAAACTACCCTTTCTAATCTAGTGACTCTTTATTAAGGAATTAAATCAAGCAGAGATGTTATGGGGGCATGTATTGAATGCTTACCGTGTGTAAGGCACTGCACCCAATACAGTTATGACAGTCAGGGTTCCAAAAGCTTCCTTTCTAATAAGCTTGTCAGTGAAGTCCATACTGGTGGTCTTGGACCACACTTGGAATAGAAAGGTTGAAAGACACTTTAAAAGCTCAGTGCTTCTCAAAATTTAATATGTTAAAATGAAGATTTCAACTCAGTAGATCTAAAGAAGCACTGATGGAATCTACCTGACTAAACAAAGCCTACTAATGTACTTATTAGAATAATTTTAACTGTCAAGAAGAGAATTTTAAAAGAAAACAAACCTTCTCTTCCTAAACAGCCACCATTTATGAATTCTGACTATGCACAAGGTCTTGTGCTAAGTGCTCTGTGCACTTCTGTGCTCTATGCAATTGTCTTAATTTATTTATTCCTGACTAGAATTATTAAATGAAGACAATCCCCATTTTACAGATAAAACAACTGAGCCTAAGAGATATCATTTAAATCATACAGATAAGTAAAAGGCAATATTCACAACTGAGTCCAGGTGTGGCTGACTTTAAAGCCCTGTGACTTTTATACTGTTTCCTTTAATAGCTACATTCAGTACCCACTCATGAATACATTAATTTGATATTTACACTCTCTGCCCTCAGTGAAGAACATTTCCTTCATTTACATGCTCTCTCCTAAGCAGAATCTTTATGGCTCAACACAGATAAACTTTACTAATTAGAATTTTTAAAATTCTCCAATAAATATGTGATGGGTTATGGCTGCACTTTTTCTGCAGCTCTGAAAAAACCTTTTCATTTAGTTTGTCTTAAAAAAGTTATGAACATACAAAACAGTTTAATTTATTATGTACTTAGTACTTTCATATCTGCTTCTTTTTTATAGGGCAGTCTTCACTGCCTAAAGATCAGAATTAGCCTCCCCACTTACAAATGACTACTAACAAAGCTTAATGACATGCTCAGCATTACACAGTTGAGAGACTGAGTTATGATCAGAATCCAACTCTGTTAAATGCCAAAGCCATACTTTTTCCCTGATGCCCTACTGCTTCTCAGTATACTCATCTTTGAATGGGGAGATTAATTCCCATTACAGAGGGAAATCATAATGCCTGGCATTGATTGGGTGTTCAATAATGATACCCATGTGTTATTTTTATTATTTTGATGAGACTCAACAATGAATGGAAGCAAAATAGATCCACAGAAATTCACAGCTATACCCCCATTCACAGCTGAGATTCTTTAAGATTGAAATATACTCTATCCAGCTGACAGTTTGAACAAACAGTGTGCATATGTAGTTTAGCTTTCCCTTTTGTCCTTACAGTTTCAGAGTGCCATTTGCTTCCCATTAATTAAGGGCAAGTGTCACTTGGAAAGTTTCAATGTTAGATTATGTCTATTCTCCTGGTTTAGAAGGACATGATCTAAGTTGCTAGATATAAGACATTTCTTTCTCATAGTCCTAAATGGCAGCTTGTTTCAATTAGAAATAACTAAGGCATCTGCTAAAAATATGTGCTTTTGTTAATCTGGGGTTACTCAAAAATATGGCAAGGGGGGTTATATATATATTACATTTGCTAATAAAGAGAAATTTAAATCTAAACAGCATTTCAAGATGAAAACTAAAATGAAATATCTAAAACCTTACCAGGCCCAGCTGGTTCATATTTACATTGCCAGAAGGAGGGATTAGGGAAGAGCTTCAAATGCACAACACCTTTTGCATTCTTAAAATTAAAGGGACAAATCCTGATCCATGATGAATTGAGTGCCAGATGGAAGATAACAGTATTTGAAGGAACAAAGACTGTCACTGACCAACTAAAGTCTGGCTTTTTAAAAAATGTTTTTATTGATATTAGAGAGGAAGGGAGAGGAATAGAGATAGAAACATTGGTGAGAGAGAAACATCAATTGGCTGCCTGCTACATATTCCCTTCTGGGGATTGAGCCTACAACCCAGGCATGTGCCCTGACCTGAGATAGAACTGTGACCTCCCGGTTCATGGGTCAATGGGTTCATGGGTCAATGCCCAACTGCTGAGCCACACTGGCTGGGCTTTCTGTTTGTTGTTGTTGTTGTTGTGTGTTTTATTTAAAAATAATTTTATCTGAATCTAAAAACACCCAATTTAATTGCATTATAAAATAGGGTCAAAATAGAACAAAAGCTGACACAATTACAGATGCTAAGTTTCTTTCTACTCTCCACGCCAGAGATCAGCTTTTAGTATAATTTACATCAACCTAGCTTCCCCACAGCAGACACCACTTTCTGGGAGTAAATGAAGCATTTTTTTGTAGCTACTGCCTCAGTTGGTCTCAGGCCACTAGGGTCTCATTCAGTTGGTTATTACTTCAGGAAACTTAATGGTGCCCTAGTGACCCAAAATGAATGAATGTAGCTTCTAAAACATCCCAACTTCTGGAAGTAGCTTGTGCATGAGGAGAATCTGCTTCATCCTAAACTGTGCAAAAGGCATGCCATGAGATGTTTCTAAAACTTCCAGAGCCTGTTACATGCAGTGTAAAACTGTGAAGCAGCCATACTTGGTACCTTGGTTAGAAAAATTGTTGACGTTCATGATAAAAGCAAAACTGCTTTCTCACTAGTAGTTTACCTCTCAATAGCTAAGACTAGGGGGTGGGTAGAAAGAGGGGGGAGGTCTAAAAATATAAGATCTTTCAGGTACACCAGATGCTTTTGGAAAGAAATAACTCAGTAATTCAAACAACCTGATTTTCTGAAGTGACATTTTCGATTATGATATGACATTGCAGATTTGACATGATTGTGATAATTGTGAGAAAATATGCTTTGATCCAACTAGAACGAAGGAAATAAAAAAGAAATTGTGGTTCATCTTGTAATAAAGAGTGGTTCATACTCACAGCTCACAGCTTTTTGATTGTTGCCATAGTTATCTATTCAACATGACATATACAATACAGTTAAAATGAATTTAACACACAAGCTTTTTTTTCCACCTAATTCTGATTCCTTGTGCTGACGGGCATGAGGCAGGGGACTGGATTGTATTTAACTGGTTTTATTGTGATGTGACTATGATGGATGTGACAAGGGCCTCTATTATTCTCTGGGGAGTGTGGCCGTTAATGAAGCCATTAGCTGAGCTAAGGCAAGTGAAGAAAATAGGGAAATTACCATTATTCTGAAGCCATTAAGTTGTAATCTAGCAGTTTCTCTCCTTACTCAAAAAGGCATCTTCTTTTTAAGGCCTCCCTGGCTGTCCTTTAAAGATTCATTAATTCATTAACTTTCCATGGAGATGGGGGTGGATAGCATAGTTGAAATTTTAATCAGTCCAGCATATCATATTATTACCATTATGCTGCTCTGTTCGTTGCTGGGCCACATCAGATTAGTTTTAGACAAAGTGCATTATAGCAGATGATGTTCTGTTCAGTGTGTAATAAAAAGAGTACTTCAGAATTCACAGGTCTTTCATGCTCAGTAGGCACATAGGGCATGCACTATGTACTCCTCTTTTAACATGAGTGAACTGAAGTTTAGTGAGCCTAAATAACCCGAGGAGTGAAGAGCAGCTGGGTGGAAATGGGTTCACACTTAAATTCTCTTTGAACCTTTGTATTATGGCTTGTGCTTTCCCCATGTATATTCTTTGATGTAAAAGTGAAACTACCCTCTAGTTAGCACAAATCTTTTGAAAATGAGTGACGTATGTTGTATTCTGTACTAAGTGTGTGTCAATTATCTTTAAATCTCCCTTTAGTTGTAGCTAACCAGAACTTTGAAAATTTTGTTAAACAATGCTAGTATCCTAGTTCTGGTTCTAGTGGACATAGTATGTTATTTCTGCATTTATGTTGAGGAAAGACAAATGCTGCTCATGTGAGTCGTATATGCAGCACCAGGAAACATGGTGGGTTGTTTTGGTTGAATCAAAATATTTTGATCATTCAAGCTTCTTCTTGGCAATGATGGTGTCCTAAACTCATAGGCCTGGGTCCTACAGCCCTTAGGGGATTATCATTTCCCAAGCAGCAGTTAGAACTGTTTCTTCTTCAAAGAGGTGGTGAGATCAAGTCCATGGTCAATATTTTATATATTAAGGGAGGCTGGTCACTATTTTATATATTAAGGGAGGCAGCCAATCAATGATTCTCTCTAATCATTGATGTTTCTATCTCTCTCTCCATTTCCCTTCCTCTCTGAAATCAATAAAATATATTTTAAAAATATAAACTAACCATTGCCAAGTTCAAATGATTTTGGGATTCACCATTTGAATTAGCCACATGATTTCTTTCTTATGACTGTTCCTTAAAAGCATCCAAGATAGGAAATGATATGATGTCATAAGCAAACAAGTAGATTTTTATCCTCCTTTAAAAAGTATTTCTTCTACTTGAACCAACTGAAAATCCTCACAATGGATGCCTGTGTGTACCCGCATATCTGAGATAACAACAACAACAAAAAAATTGCTATCAGTTTTTCCCTACTCCCAGCACAAGCACCCAGTATTCATCTTAGTTCTAAGCCCAAGAAATATATCAATACTTGCTTGGTTGAGTTGTATTAAACTCCTTAGTTGTATCATGGAATAAGGATAGATTCTCTCCATTCTGCTACCTGTCTGTATCTACTGAACTAAATAGAGTTCAAAAATGAACTTGAACCTATAAGGCAACAATTTACAGCTGGTGTGCCACAGAATTTTTAAAACATGCAGTACCTGACTATTTAGTCAGGGACACTTACCTCTTTTCCCTTAGATTGTCAAGTAAAAATAAAAAAACAACTGCCAACACAGAAATCACCTTCCAGTGTGAATGAATGAAAAGTATATCAGTTTTTTTTTTTGTCAGATTGGCAAAAAAATGTATTTGTTAGTGTGCCTCAGAATTTTAGTAATTAGTTTATGTGTGCCATGAGATGAAAAAGGTTGAAAACCACTGCTCTAAATGATCCACAATGATAAGTATAGCTCTAAGGGATCCAAATGGCAACTACCTTCTTACTGTACTTATAAAGGCAGGGGAGTTGAAGGGATATGATGCATTTTCTAAAGAATTTTAGCAATAAAATATGGATTTAAAGATTTTCAACAAACCATACACTTAACCAGAAAATCCCCTTAATCAGACAACCCATCCCTCAGATAGGTTAGTTAAATTTCCTTGGGGATTCATAGCTTATAAATAGTGATGAGCTATTTGTTTTGCATACTACTAGAAAATGTATTCCAATAGGCCAATCATTCTAGCCATGAACAGTTGCCAGTAAGAGTCTAAACTTCAAAATCTGTTCTCAATGGAGTTTAAATTTGTTTTGGAATTTGTCATTGGACGTAATTTATTTCCATATCACCTGGTTTGTGGAAATAGTACGAGGACTTCTAACTGATGGCCTAGTCATTGGGTATCTAGGCTCTTTCTTGGGGTTAGAAATATTGTCCTACTTTATCAGGGCTAAGTATTTAGCATAGTCTTCACCCATGTCATGTTGAACCAGAATTAACAACAGATAGTCTCTATACTGAGGTCTATTTTTATAGTAAAAATGCAAACAAAAATTATGGCACTTATCCCTTTCAAATCCAGGGATAAACTGTGTGGTTACTATGCTAATCAACATCAAGATATTTTCATGTGTAGGTATTATTAATGTGTTAATATAATGTAATCTTTCATACCTGACATGCTGCTATGGGATAGATTTATTTTTTAAAAGTATTTGCTTTTCCCATCTGGTAAATTATGTTTATAGAGATGTAGTTAGTGACACAGGCAAGATAGTAGTAATAGTACTGCTAATTATATTGCTGTACATAAAAAGTGACATCAATATCATCAAGTATCATTAATACTCTAAATGGTGTCAGATGCAGCAACCTTTGATTTGAATATAGCTCGTAATTCTGATTAAGCCTTTATCCCCCTACAGATTTTTTTTTGGCATTGACTCTATATTTATATTTAAAGGGAAGCAGAACCACTTTGAAGAACCAGCATACTCCATTTAATAGCAGTGGTTTTGAGTACATAATTGACATCTGCCCTCTTAAATGGTGCAGGTAGATAACCTTTTCAACTGGTATGCTAAGGACATAAACAAATTTGGTGCCCTCTTCCTTCATATAGAGGAGCTACATCACCAGCTACAATGATGACAATAAATTTAGAGCAATTTTCCTTTTGCTTTTTTTAATAGAAGCCAATGTTCAACAATGGCATCTCCAGCTTTTATGTGGCTGCCACATGTGTTCTGCATTACTAATCCCTATGCATCAGAGGAATGTAGATGAACAAAATAAAAAAAAACACACACTGATTTTGATAACCCAATGTATACTCTTTTATCATGCTGTGTTTCCACATTGTTGTTTTGCTAGCATTTCATTAATGATTTGTTAATGGAGGGGAGAATGCCTCATCTCCCCTAGTTGCTAGTTGGCATGGGCTTCTTGGGGTACCATTGGAAAAAGAATTTCTAGAGACTCACATGGGAGAATGAGATATGGTAGAAAGCTGTATTTCTGTGGAATTATATCCCTGGGTCTCCAACGTCTCATTTCCTTGAGTTCACTTCATAGAAGTGTAGTTGGGTTTTCAGTAGAGCTAAAATCAGAGCCAGTGTCCAGAGATTCCTTTCCATGATGGAGCTGGGCCCAATCCAGCATCAGGCTAGCTTAATTCGTATTTTCCTGCTATAGTCTATTAGTCCAGTGCATAGGGCCACATGGCTATGAAGCATGGGCAGTAGCAAAACAAGAGAGCCCTATGAACCAAGAGAAACTAAGAGCAGAGAGCAATAAGAGCAACAAGAGAGAGATTATGTATTCCCAAATTTTGAGGGCTTGCAGTAGCCATATCCATTCCAGCCAACCATTTCTGTCCTCAGGTTCAATTTACAGGAAGTACCTTCCCTATGTCATCTCAACTTTATTGGGTATGCATTTATTGGGTCGGCAACTAAGTAATTGCGGGTTTCACACATATATGGCTTCAGTTGAATTTTTAGGTTTGCAGACGTAGTACAAATGTAAAACACATTTTGTATTTGATAGTTGGCTATTCAGCTGTTAATCAGTAAAAAAAGTTTTTTGATCTGTTTTGTAGTTTTTGTTTGGCGTTCGTTGAAAAATGGAAAATCAAAAGGAACATTTTCGTCATATTTTGCTTTTTTATTTCCGCAAGGGAAAAATGCATCACAAGCTCATAAAAAGTTATGTGCTGTTTATGGTGACGAAGCCTTAAAAGAACGGCAGTGTCAAAATTGGTTTGCCAAATTTCGTTCTGGTGATTTTTCACTCAAAGATGAAAGACGCTCTGGTCGTCCAGTTGAAGTTGATGACGCCCTAATCAAAGCAATAATCAATTCGGACTGTCACAGTACAACACGTGAGATTGCAGAGAAGCTTCATGTATCACATACATGCATTGAAAATCACTTAAAACAACTTGGCTATGTTCAAAAACTCGATACATGGGTTCCTCACGAACTGAAAGAATCACAGTTAACGCAACGCATTAGCAGCTGCGATTTGCTAAAGAAACGTAATGAAAATGATCCATTTTTAAAACGACTGATAACTGGCGATGAAAAATGGGTTGTTTACAACAATATCAAGCGGAAAAGATCATGGAGCAGGCCAGGTGAACCAACTCAAACAACATCAAAAGCTGATATTCATCAAAAGAAGGTTTTGTTATCAGTTTGGTAGGATTACAAAGGAATTGTCTACTTTGAACTCTTACCACCCAACCGAACGATCAATTCTGATGTCTACATTGAACAACTAACGAAATTAAACAATGCAGTTGAAGAAAAGTGGCCCGAATTGACAAATCGAAAAGGTGTTGTATTCCATCATGACAATGCAAGGCCACACACATCTTTGGTCACTCGGCAAAAATTAATGGAGCTTGGTTGGGATGTTTTGCCACATCCACCATATAGTCCTGACCTTGCACCATCTGATTACTTTTTGTTTCGATCTTTACAAAACTCCTTGAATGGTAAAAATTTCAATAATGATGATGATGTCAAATCGTACCTGATTCAGTTTTTTGCTAATAAAAAACAGAAGTTTTTTGAACGTGGGATTATGATGCTGCCTGAAAGATGGCAAAAGGTCATTGATCAAAATGGGCAATACATTAAATAATAAAGTTATTTAGTTCCATGAAAAAATTGTCTTTGATTTTCTTTAAAAAATCCGCAATTACTTAGCTGCCGACCCAATATTTTTTCTTTGCCCAATCCCTTTCCCCTAGCATGTTGCAGAGAATAGATTGGTGGTTCCCTGGGGAGTGTAAAGCTGCAGTTTCCTGATGAAGTTACCCAAAGGACATGCCCATAATGTCTGGCCTTCCCTTTATTCCTTTTCTACTATTTATAACTGGAGGCCTGATGCACGAATTCATGCACAGGTGGGGTCCCTCAGGGTGGCCTGCAGAGATCAGGCCCCAGCTTGTGCCTCCAGTCTCACAGCCCTGCAGACCCACCTGGCACTTCCTCCACCTTGACCTGGCATCACCCCCTCACCTGCTCCACCATCCCGCCTGCAGGGCAATTGATCTGGAAGGGGCCCCTGACCCGATGGGGCCTCTGCTTGTGACCACCTTGACGTGGCACTGTCTGCTCACCTGCTCCACCATCTCACTGCAGTACCGCTCTCATCAAGGCCCATTGGGGCCAGCAGTGCCTCCACTGCCACCCACTGCCAGCACCACATCGTCTATGCCTGCCATGTTGCACGCTGCTCTCTGGTGGTCAGCGCACATTGTAGCGAGCAGTTGAACTCCTGATCAAATGACCACCCAAGGGGACAATTTGCATATTATGCTTTTATGATATAGGATTATCTAATTACAACAGTATCTATTTGACTGCCTCTAAACATAAGTTATTTTACTCTTTGTATCTGAAGGAGAGAATTCCTTGAACATGTACATCACCATTGTTCTAGTCATATCATCAATAATACAACAAATCCTGAAGACTTGATGCTTAAGTTTCCTTCTCTGCAGGCCAGGTATATTTAACGTTTTGATATGACATTGCATTATGTTTGCTGAAACCATGTGAAAAAATGTGTTACCACTTTAGCACTGGTTGGGTTTCAGTAGTTATTTGTGTGTTGCCAGATATGAATTTATTGGGCAGCTAGTAAGTGCAAGGTGCTGTGAGAAATAAACATGTGACCAAGTCTTTGATATTGCCCTCAAGGAATGTACAGTTTTGTCAGGGAGATAATATATGGCCACAAACATTAGCAAGGTAGACAGAGTTAGGAACAATAAGGGAGAGCTACAAAGAGTCTGATGGGAATTCAAAGGAAGGACTGTTCCCTGCCCAGGGTCACTGTGAGATTGTTGTACATGAGGAGATTGTTGTACATGAGGAGATGAGTAAGGACATACAGGGGAAAAGCCAAAAAGAAATGTCCGTGAAAATCTCTGCAGATTCATTTGGATAGTTGCATGACAAGCAATATAACAGGAAGACATGGACTAAATTAGAGTAAGAGGCATTTGGCTGCTGCAAATAGACAATAGCAGAAAGTAAAGACATGACACTGCACTGTGGCCACACTGCCAGCAACTTTTACTATTTGAGCAGGGAATGGAAACTCTGTTTTACAGACACTGGGGAGCCACTGCAACTGAGCAGGGAATAAGTTTATTTGGTGTCCTGGCTTAGAAAGTTTGGGGCCTGAAAGTTCAGTCAGCAGGCTAGTTAGAAAAATGTAGGCGATGGTTCTAACAAACAGTGTACTTATAAGTATAGGCATTTGGAAAATCCTTGTGGTTTTGGAATGAAAAATTTCTCCTCAGTGGTTATTTTCATTTGAATAGTAGTTTGAAAATGTTCTTATATGCCACATAGATCAAGTAAGGTAAATGATCTAGAATAGATGTATATCTTTGTGTGATCATGGGACCCATCCTAATTTGTAAGTCTGAATCTTGAGTGTGCCTAAGGATCACCCCAGAGCCCTAATTACAAGTTTGCATTCAATAAGACCCAGTTGTGGCCCAGAAATCAGCATATATAATGAATGTCTATGATTATTCTAATGCTGGTGGTCTGGCACTGGCTCTTTGAGAAATAGTGTGACTGGCCTCTGTGAGGGTAAAAAGACATGTGTATCTGCCCATATGTGACCTGTCTTCTAGGTAGGCAGGAGAAATCTGGAAATGTGTAAAGGGACCAGAGCTCCTACTGTGAGCTGAGTACTACACTAGATATATTCTATATGTTCTTTTCTCCAAGGAAGGGAACTCTTTTATTCTTATCTATCAGCAAGACCTATGCATATTTTTCAATGCAAAGCTTTCAACATATTATACTTCTGTAAGGTTGTGGGGGAAGTAAGCAATGGCGCACAAAATTGTGTTTTCATGGTTTTGGATGGGTCCCAAGACCCCTGCAAAAGTAAGAAGCTCTCAAGGGGGAAGTGTGGACTTCCTGAGTGTATAGGTTTAATTGAATGCAAACAAGGAAAAGCAGTTCCTTGGAGATATATATTTTAGTTGGAGATATCCCCTGTCCTACCTGTCTGCCTAAGTGTGTATGAAGAAAAGTGACACATTTCCTTTTCGTCTTATACTTACCACTGCTCATGCTGCTAAGTTCTCATCACTGGTCATTTACTCATTGCTTGACAGAGGTCATCCTATCTAATAAAAGGGTAATATGCAAATTAACCATCACTCTGCTACAAAGATGGCAGTGCCCATAGTAGCCAGAGTGGGATGCTGGCATCATAATTCATGCATGGGGGTGTCCCTCAGCCCAGTCTGCACCTCTCCAATCTGGGATCCCTCTCACAATCCAGGACTGCTGGCACCCAACTGCTCCCCTGACTACTTTCCTGATTGCCCCTAACCGCTTCTGACTGCCAGATTGATCACTCCCTAACCACTCCCCTGCTAGCCTGATTGATGCCTAACTGCACCCCTGCCACCGTGTTTGCCCCCAACTTCCCATCTCTGCTGGCCTGGTCACCCACAACTGCCCTCCCTTGAAGGCCTGATGCCTCCCAACTGCCCTCCCCTGCTGGCCATCTTGTGGTGGCCATCTTGTGTCCACATGGGGGCAGGATCTTTGACCACATGGGGGCAGCCATCTTGTGTGTTGGAGTGATGGTCAATCTGCATGTTATTCTTTTATTAGATAGTATCAGCCATCTTGGTTGAATTAATTTGCATACCCGCTACTGATTGGCTGGTGGGCATGGCTGGTGGGCATGGTTTGTGGGTGTAGTGGAGTGATGGTTAATTTGCATATTACTCTTATTAGATAGGATTCTGACTAATTAATTCATGGAATCAAGTGAAGGGTAATTTAATATTTTACATATGCGTGCCTTAATATACACTGGCTAGATAGATCTTTTATTATTTTTAAAATACTTCATATAAAATCTGTTATAAAAATAACTCCAGTATAAAATATTTGTTTTTTTATATTATTTTGTTTTGCTTAATTAAAAAGGTAAGGATTATTCAGCAAAAATAAATTTTAGGGGTTATCTGATTTGTCCTCACAATATAGAGTTTAACTTCTCTAAGCAAATGAAATTATAATTTGCACCCAAAGCTGTCCTTTGCATAGTTTCAAAAACTTGAGGGAGGGGCTGTGTCAATTATATCTGAATTCATTTTCTTACCTGGAAATAGCAGAGACTTGGAAAATACTTGTCAAATAAATGAGTGAGCCTTTATTGGAAATGCACTTAATTGGTTAGTAAGCAATTTCTAAACACATATGAATACATAGATGAAGTTATGGACAGACAAGCACTAGGAAATTTTCCAATATAATTAAGGTGATTTTCATATTATAGATAAAATCAGTTTCTTTTTATTCAGTTTGCAAAACATGATTTCCCTCTATCATTCACAATTCCATCTATATTTGAAGAAAGTTATGGATTCTTCTCTCAGTCCATTTTTTGTTTTTAAGTTTCTTTATTGATTAAGGTATCACATATTTGTCCTCACCCCCCCCATTCCCATCCCAAACTCCTCCCAATGCATGCCCACACCCCCTGTTGTCCATGACCACTGGTTAGGCTCATATGGATGCACACAAGTCCTTTGGTTGATCTCTCCCCCTTATTCCCACCCTCCCCTACCTTCCCTCTGAGGTCTAACAGTCTGATCTAAGCTTCCTTGACTCCGGGTCTGTTCTTGTTCATCAGTCTATGTTGTTCATCATTTCCCCTAGATGAGTGAGATCATGTGCTACTAGAAATACACTTATAGAACCAAAAATGACACAAGAAATAATGGTTATGCTGAGAGGCAAATTAATCAGTCTCTAGTGAGTTATTTTCTGGGCCAACAGTTCTTTTGAGTCCCAATTTCAATGTCAAACAGTTCCTTTTGTGTACATGTCACCAATGATAATTCAGTTCTGGATGGTGGACAGATGGTGGTACTGCAGCTCTGACCCTCTCTGGTTTGGTTCTGGGCAACCTGCAGTGATGCACAGCTGCTGACTGCTAGTATGGCAAGGTGTCAACAGGATCTTCCATCTCTGGACTGTTTCTCTTCTGTATTCATGGCTGGAGTAGTTAGTCCTGTCAATTCCTCTCTGTTGCAGGAATCCACATGGTCTTGGAGTTGTTTTCTGAAAATATACAAACATATTCTTGACCAAAAGTTATAAATTTGATTTGCGATCCTTTTTCATTTTTTGCCCAAAGGATTTTCCTTTGGCTTGTTTTGACACCATGTATGTTTTGCATGGGTGTCTTGCAGTCTGTTGTTCTAACTGAATAATCACAGCCTCATTTACCTTTCCTCACAAGTTTGTCTTTCTAGACCTGTGGCTCTCTGATCCCAGAGTGCATCATAATCCTTTCTCTGTCGTGGATCCCAGGCCTGGATATGCCCAAGTGAGATTTATAAAGGCTTAGTGAGCACTTTGTATCTAAAACTGGATCATGACAGTCACAGGTTTCATTAGTGGATAAAGAAAACTGTAAGACAATGGAGGTTTTGTTGGATTTGTGATGAAGTGTTTTTTTTGTTTGTTTGTTTTTGTTTTTTGTTGTTTTTTTTTTTTTTAATCTGGTTTGACCACTCTTTGCTCTTCATTCCCCTAGTTGCTATTTCTAGAACTCATCATTGTGGTTAGATAGCATCATAAAGGAAGGCTACTAAATCGCCCTCTTAGTTATTGAAACTAATATTATTAATAGTTTATTAGGTATTTCAAATACTTTCTTCCAAGAACTAGAGAAAGATTTCCCCTCCTTCATATAATTCTGTGGATCCAAAATTGTCTTTTAAGTACAAATTATTGATTTGCTATTCTTAAGCCCCTAATGGATTATTTCTTATCTCCAAGACTGGGATTTTGCTAGAATGATAGTTGACAGAATTCAGATTTAGTCAAGTTAAGTATATCAGGATTGATAAAATGTTAAAAGACTGAGAACAAATGAGATACTAATCTAGGAAATTTTGTGTGAATTTTGTAGAAAGAAGTTATATCAGAAATCAGGACCTTTGTGTTGTACATTTGCAGATGATCATTATTTAGATTGTCTAAGTCAGTGGTTCTCAACCTTTCTAATGTCGCATTAGAAAGGTTGAGAACAACTGGTCTAAGTTCTTATGCAGAGCAAGAAAATTGATATGCACATATTTGTTTATACAGGTTAAGTCATAAAGCAAGCCTAAATTGGGAACCAGTTCAAGTTTTCAACAATAAAAGAAGAATTACATCATATTTTGTATATCCATATACTGGATGATAATTTTTCTTCTTTGTACCTTTTTGAAATTTCCAGTTTTGACCTTGTGTTACTTTTATAAATACTCATATAAGTAAGAGTTCTGTGGGTCCTTATAGGGATTATTCATACCTGAGGTTGGTCTTAGAAATCCTGACTCAGCCACATTGCCTCAAACTCACAGAGAGTATGAGGAAAGGTTAGGATTGAACTGTGTTATGAAGACCCCAGATCTATGTCCTTCTATAGTGTATTCCAGCTTCAATTTGTGAAGGCCAGAACTAGCTGTTTGTCTCTCTTGTGGGCAGACTATTTATAGGCTTGATGAAAGGGGGAACCCAAGCCCCTGAATGGAGAAGTCTGCACTGCAGACTTGGGGCTCTATCTTCCTGTAGAAGCTTCTGGTCAATCCTGCCTTCCTATGGAGAAAGACACATGGGTACCTTTATCAGGATTTCATTTGGCAGGCAAGCAAAGCAAAGGGAGAGGGTCTGTAATTGCATTTGGTTCTCAATGTGTCTGAGCAGTGTTTCAGAATGGCCCCCTGTGCTCCTTGCTCTGATCACCTGGCTGTTTTATTTTTGAGTAGAGGGACTGCATTTAATATTACAAAGTGAGTCTTGATTTCACATCACAGATACCTTTCCATGAATGAAAACCTCAACTCTAGGAGAACTGAAGACTGATGGCTTTTGACTTTTCTCTAAAATATTTTGTTCAAAGCCTGTTTACCTCCAGGGATGGAAATCAGTGGCATCCCTTACTTACTGTCTCTGTTGTGAAAACTACTGGTCAGTTGGGGCCCAGCTCCATTCTTAGTATCTGTGGCTTTGTTGGAGGTAATGCAAAATAATAGGGAATGAGAGTATCTCCCCACCCACAATAGTTTGGTTCTGGTGGTAAGACAGGGACTTGCATCAAAGACCTGATTTTAAAATGCTTAGGGTAGTTTCTCCATTTTTATCAGAATACATTATTTGACAATGAAAAAAGGGGAGACTTTTCAGTGGCCTTTGTTTTCACTCATATGAGTGTGTGTGTGTGTGTGTGTGTGTGTGTGTATGTGTGTGTGTGTGTGTGTGTGTGTGTGATTTTAAATTGAACTATAATTAACACAGTAAAATGCACATATTTTAGGTGTTCAGTTCAATGGCTTTCATCAATTGCATAGACCCAGGTAACTATTACACAAAATAAGATATAGGTAGGCTCTGCCCAATGGTAATTGAATGCAAGCCACTTATCTATAATAATAAAAGAATAATATGCTAATTAAACTGGATAGCCGGACAACCTTCTGGGCATCATTCCAGATGTCCTTCCCAGAAGAAACTGCGCTGGCAGGGGCCAAGGCAGAGGTATTTAGGGTGATCAGGCAGGTAGGCGAGTGGTGGGGTGATCAGGCAGGCAGGTGAGCAGTTAGAGTCATAGGCAGGCAGGCAGAGTGGTTAGGAACAATCAGGCAGGCAGGCAGGCAAGTGTTTAAGAGCCAGCAGTCCTGAATTGGGAATGGGTGCAGGCCTTGCTGAGGGACCCCCCTCCCCCATGCATGAATTTTATGCACCGGGTCTCTAGTGTAATTTATAATATTCTAGCAACCACATTAGGAAAAGAAAAACAAACAAGTGAAGTTAATTTCAATTTTAATACAATGCATTTAAATTATTATTTCAACACAAAATAAATATATACATTATAATAAATTATACAATTTTTGGTAACAAGTCTTTGAAACTTAATATATAGCTTATACTTAGAAGATCTCAGTTTGGATGCTAACTTAAAAAAATGTAGTAAAATACACACAAAATTTACTGTGGCCATCTCTGCAAGGGGTATAAAAATGCTTGAGGTGAATTAGTAGAGGCCTCTAAAACAGAATGCTTTTCCTGAGTTTCCATTTGCTAGTGACAATGAATTCTGGATCCCTGTGGACAGAAGGCAGGCAATTTCTTGAGTAACATGATCTGAAGACCCAAATTATATCCGAGATTCAGGCTGTGCCCTTTCAATTCATCCTGTGTTGTTTGCTCCTTTCCTCCACATTCTTAGTCCCCAATTTCCCTCTGTTAATATTACTGAGTCTTCAATTAATCAAATTCTTTTTTTAAAATTTATCTTTATTTTTGAAAGTATTACATATGTCCCTTTTTTTCCCCATTTACACCTTCCATCCTGCACCTCCCCTTCCCAGGCTTTCACCACACTATTGTGTTTTCCATGGGTTATGCATATATGCAAATAAGTTCCAGGTTAATGATTCCCCATCCACCCACCCATCTCTGACTCCTTCTGAGATTTGTCTGTCTGTTCCATGATTCTGTGTCTCTGGTTCTATTTTTTTTTCCATCAATTTATTTTGTTCATTAGACTCAACATATGTGTAAGATCATGTGATACTTACCTTTCTCTGACTGGCTTATTTCCATAAGCATAATACTCTCCAGGTCTGCCCTCCCCAATTCTGCATGCTGTCTCAAAGGGTGACAGATCCTTCTCTTTTAGTGCTGTATAATGTCCATCGTGTAAATGTATCACTGCTTTTTTATCCACTCATCTACTGATGAGCACTTAGTCTGTTTCTATATCTTAGCTATTATAAATTGTGCTGCTATGAACATCGGGGTGCATATATTCTTTCTGATTGGTGTTTCAGGTTTCCTAGAATATATTCCTAGAAGTGGGATCACTGGGTCAAATGGGAGTTCCATTTTTAATTTTTTGAGGAAATTCCACACTGTTTTCCACTGTAACTACACCAGTCTGCATTCCCACCAGCAGTGTACTAGAGTTCCTTTTCTCCAGATCTTTGCCAGCACTTGTCATTTGCTGATTTATTGACAGTAGCCTTCTAACTGTCAATAGTACCTCATTGTCATTTGTTTTGCATCTCTCTGATGATTAGTGACTTTGGGCATTTTTTTTTTTTCATATGTCTATTGGCCTTCTGTATGTTCACTTTGGGAAAGTGTCTCTTTAGGTCCTTTGCCCACTTTTTAATTAGATTGTTTGTTCTCTTTTTGTTAATTTGCATGAATTCCTTATATATTTTAGAAAGTAACCCCTTATCAGATGTATCATTGGCAAATATGTTCTCTTTGTAATGACACTGTAATGTAAAAATTATAGCCTAAAATTCTTGGAAATGGCCCCATCTCTCGACCCTCATCTTAGAGAGACTGGCGCCAGCTCATTAGCTTTACTCAGCTAAAGAGAACTAATTTACTCAGTGCCAAATGTATTCATTTAGAAAAAGGGAGGAAAATAGCAACGGATGTCATTCAGCTTTCTGATGACTGGGTATAGCCATTTTCTGAAGTACTGACTTCACTTACAGGAAATGCATTAACAGACACCAAGAATCCCAGGCACTGACTGGAAGGCCTTGGAAACAGTTCTTAAATGGTGTGTGCTTCCATTCTCAGATCTTTGTGCCTTCTGTGTGCTAAACAATGGAAGAAAATGGGAAGGGCTAAGAGGTTTCCACTTCAAGAAGATGGGTTCAGCCCTGTTATTTTTTTTAGGTAATGTAAGAGAAGCTAATTTAGCAGTTTAAGTTGGTCTGTTCTAGTTGACTGGGTGGGGATATGGACTGATTTTCTGCTCCCTCATCACACAGATTGCTTGACTAGGAGAAGGGCCATGACTAGGATGAGCCACAGTACAGCAGTTCAGGTGGCACGAAAGTATCAGTAATCAAGATAAATGATATTTAATGCACTATTTGTAAAAAATCAAAATTAATGTAAAAAGTCCACAGTGAACAAAATATCTAATTTTTAAATAAAGACATGATCAGGGACAGTGCTGCTCTGAGTAACTTCAGAGTCTGAGGCAAAAGGAAAAAATGTGTTAATTTTTTTTTAATATTACCTCTTGACTACTGAGTGGTTTTTTGTTGTTGTTTATTTGTTTGTTTTTTGGGGGGTCTTGCTCTTTCTATTGTCCCTAACTCTAATTCCATCTCTCTTGCATTTTCCCTAATTTCTAATTTATTTCTATCCCCCTCTGGCTTCTCATTCAGAACATATTTTACCTCTGGGCTTCCATGGTACTCTCTGCAGATCTCCTGAGAACATTTGCTATGGTAGACTAATTATTTGTTTAGAGTATCTGCCTCTTTAAGATGTCTATGGATTCCTTGGAGACAAAGATCATGTTACATCCTCTCTGTATCCATTAGGCCAGTCAGACTTTCAGTAGGTACTCAAAAATATTTTCTGGTTGATCAAAACAACAAATGAGTCAATTAATGAATTAAATGAATAAGTGAAAATAGCCTTTTAGTCTTAATGGCTTTATTAGCATGTTGACATTTTCCAGTTACCCCTAACTATAAACTTGTGTCAGTTTGGACCTTCTCTTTGGGAAATCAAAATCCCATAGACAGAACCAGTTGTAAAGACTTTCCCTTTGTGAGGATCATGCAGAGAGTCAGGTTTGTGAAATGTAATAAAATCCACTCCATAAACCCATCCACCACCATTTTGTTTCATTGGCTATGAATAACTCCTGGATGGTTCAGTCCCAGCTTTAGCGAGATATCAGAGCAGAGAAGTGTTTTGCCAAATGTTAGCTTCCAGTTGGTGCTTCCAGAAGGCCTCATGGCTTTCTTCTAAGGCCTGGCCCTTCACCTGGGCTCTCCCTCAGATTCACAGGTGGGAGCAGTTTCCCAAGGTGTCAGTCAATGCCTGTGCCCCACCTCACCCCCTCTGAATCACAATCTCTAGGGGGTGATTGCCCTGATCCTAAAGGATCACCTGGAATACACCAGAACACTTATGAGGATAGCCTAACAGTTTTGTGTGGTCAAAGTATTATGGGGGGGGGGGGGAGGCACTGCTTTATTTTTATTTTTTGAAAGCCACATTTTCTTACATATTTTATGACAATGGATCAATGGTAAATTGCCCTTAACTGAAAATGGCCTCCCTAAGGATATACTACAAAAAATACACAAGGTTCAATAAGTTATACAGTTTTTATGAGCCAAAGAGTCAGTATTGGACTGGGTCTTTCCATGTGGAGCTCATATAATTAAGATTCACGATCCATCCATGAGTTCTGATCCTAGCTGCAGGACACTAGGAAATTATTGAATTTACTTATGGAAAAATGTTAATGAAAGTGATGAGTTTCCCACCCCACCCCCACTATTATATTCTTAGCAATTCAAGTCAACAAAGTAGTGCCAGCACACGACAGTGTGGCTTCGTCTACTTTGAGTTGAATGACTGGTCCGATTGATTTATTTTTTAACCACATTTTATCAATTGATGGGTTGCTTTGGCATCATGTAGACACAGCCTGTGATGTTCTGGGAGCTGTGTATTGAATTAGTGTTAAGATGCCAAAAGTCATGGGTAAAAGTCATGCAACACTAGAAAACAGATTCATGGAAACAACAAACTCTGCTGCTCAATCTTTTTTACTAAGTCACTTATGAAAGTAGCACTTTCTATATCTCCCATTGGACCTTGGTCTCCTGAAAACAACTCTCAGAAATATTCTAAACCTCATTCAACTCCTCAGGTAACAAGTCACCAATGGATCTTAGTCCTATCCCTTCACTTAAGAAGTCAAGAAAGCAATTTGTCTGGCTGTTTCCCTCCTTGGCCCAAGCAAGTGTCTGGCACATGGCAGGTGTTTGGTAAATGCTTGTGAAAAAAAAGGAAAGAAAAAGAAAGAGAGAGAGAGAGAGAGAGAGAGAGAGAGAGAGAGAGAGAGAGAGAGAGAGAAAGAGAAAACTGCCCTCTTTAGAACTTGCCTACATTTTATATTCAATGGTTATTATGAAAATTGAGGGGATACAAAAAGGGAAATAAACTAAGGGAGTTTGTGCAGTTGGAAGGAAACCTCAATATAATATGGAATTATTAAAAATGGAAGTCCAAAATGCCTATGAAATTATAAAAGATCTATCGATACTTCATTCATTTGATGCAAGAGGCAATGAGCTATCTGGAAGAAAGCTATTTTCCTTCTAAGCATTTGGTAGTTCCTTCTTGTTTGATTGGAGATAAAAATATCCATATTACTTAGGACGCTACTTTGGAGGTATTTTGTTGCCACACCAGCACTTTCTCACCCAACCTTCTGCTCTGTCATTTTACACAATTTTTCATTCTTAATTACTTTACATTCCTCTGTTCCTCTTCCAAGGTTTTACTCTTGCTCTTCCAGTAGTCTGGAAGATATATATTTATTTTAAACTTGTCTATCTCCAGTACCCTAATTATCTTTCAATGTTTACCTCAAGTACAACCTCTTCCAAGCAGCCTTCCTAGATTTCTTCAGGCTGAAATTATATATACTACCCTCTGTGCTTCCTCTGGTATATGTTATGTTCATTTTTCATGTCTGTTTCACACAACTATACTCTACCTATCTTCCACAGTCCATATATAGTTAGTGCTTCCTAAAAATAATGCTCAATGTGGATTTACTGAATGCTTAAGTGGAATCACAACAATATTATACTTTCTTTTCTCATTCTCTGCTTCAATGTCAGAAAGATGATATGTGAAGAGTTGACTCTTCTTTATAGCAGGTCAAAACAAATGCAAGTTATGACATTGCATGGAATTGAAATGAAGATAAAAGAGCATGGGTGCTTGTATAATTAGAATCATGAGCATGATGGGGGTAACTTATGCTAATGACTGGACAATTAGTCTCAGCCTAGGAAACTGCCAATATTTTGTTTTGTGATTACAGCTTAAGATTTTATCACAGTACATATTTGAACATTTGAATATTTCTCTGTGCTTGGAGAAGCATTATATAACTCATCTCTCTCTCTCTCTCTCTCTCTCTCTCTCTCTCTCTCTATATATATATATATATATATATATATATATACACACATGATAAGAACAAACTCAGTTTCTCCTGTAGTTTATCTTCTTAGGTTGTAGCAGCAAAAATTATGAATATTTTATTAAATAACATTTGGGTTTTCTTTCTAAGAAACTGAGCTAGAAAATTTTTAAGGTCATTAACCATAATAATTTAAAATACATATCATTTGAATATGTTAGTTTTAGCTTTTCACTTTTCTGCTATCTTTAGCTTTTTCCATTTTAAACTAATAATATATAATAAATCTCATATTTATTAGCTGTTTTTCATCCTAAGGTGTTTAACAAACCTTAGGGATGTGAATATAATGTAATAATTCATATGCTTGCTTTGAAGTTTATGGCCATGAGAGCATTTGATTACAATTATTTCTATTTAATTAAAATTTTCCAGAGTCAACAGAAGAATTGGGTCCAAAGTTACTGGAAAAGTAATCCAGTTAACATGTCTTTGAAGATAGTGTGGTTACACAGAACCTCCATGTTTTTAAACTATAAAATATATTTTTATTCATGTTCTTCCTTTTTCCAAAAATCACTTGTTATATGAGTGAAATCCAGGGGATTAGAAGATCAAAAATGTTGCGAGAAAAAAATATATATGTATGTAAATATCAATAAGTTAAGTTGTATGTATAAAGCAATAAGGTAGGTAGGTACACACACATAAGTATTTATATGTAAATAAGTACAAAGTATATGTTAGTTAGAAGTACATTGGCAGGTGTGTTTATATTATAAGTCTTCATTTACTGAATGTTTCCTCTCTCCCAAAAACTGTTCCAAATAGTTTACATGCATTATTCCATTTAATATATTTAAAAACTCCATGAGTTGTCATTATTCCCATTTCACATATAAGAAAACCATGTCTCAGAAATATTATATGACTTGCTGAGACTGGTGTGGCTCAGTGGATAGAGCGTCGGCCTGCAGATTGGAAGGTCCCAGGTTTGATTCCAGTCAAGGGCATGTACCTTGGTTGTAGGCACATACCCAGTGAGGGGTGTGCAGGAGGCAGCTGATTGATGTCTCTCTCTCATCGATGTTTCTAGCTCTCTATCCTTCTCCCTTCCTCTCTGTAAAAAATCAATAAAATATATATTTTTTAAAAAGAAATATTATATGACTAGAGGCCCAGTTCATGAAATTTGTGCATGGGGGTGGGGGTGTTCATGTTTCCCTCAGCCCAGCCTGAACCCTTTCCAATCTGGAATCCCTCTCACAATCCAGGACTGCTAGCTCCCAACTGCTCCCCTGCCTGTCTGCTTGATTGCCCCTAACCACTTCTTTTTAAAAAATATATATATATATTTTATTAATTTTGTACAGAGAGAAAGGGAGAGAGGTAGAGAGTTAGAAACATCGATGAGAGAGAGTCATTGATCAGCTGCCTCTTGCACACCCCCTACTGGGCATATGCCCGCAACCAAGGTACATGCCCTTGACCAGAATCGAACCCGGGACCCTTCAGTCCCCAAGCCGACGCTCTACCCATTGAGCCAAACTGGTTTCGGCGCCCCTAACCACTTCTGCCTGCCAGCCTGATCACCCCCTAACCATTCCCCTGCCAGCCTGATAGATGCTTAACTGCTCCCCTGTCAGCCCGATTGTCCCTAATTGCCCTACCCTTGCTGGTCCGGTCACCCTTAACTGCCCTCCCCTGCCAGCCTGGTGACCACCAAATGCCCTCCTGCAGGCCTGGTCCCTCCCAACTGCCCTCCCCTAAAGGCCTGATTGTGACTGCCCTCCCCTGCAGACCTGGTCCCACCCACAACTGCCCTCCCCTGCATGCTTGGTCCCCACAACTGCCCTCCCCTGTGAGCCTGGTCCCAACTGCCCTACCCTGCAGGCCTGCCTTTCCCCCAAAATGCTCTCCCCTGCAAGCCTGGTCCTCCCCAACTGCCTTCCCCTGCAGGCCTGGTCCCTCCCAATTGCCATCCCCTGCAGGCCTGATCCACCCCCAACTGCACTCCCCTTCAGGCCTGGTCCCTTCCAACTGACCTCCCATGAAGGCCTGGTTCCCCCCCCGACTCCAACTGCTCTCCCCTGCAGGCCAGATTGCCCCCAACTGCCCTCCTCTGCCAGCCTGATCACCCCTTACTGCCCTCCCCTGCAAGTCTGTTCCCTTCTAACTGCCCTCCCCTCCTGGCCTGATTGCCCACAACTGCCTTCCCCTGCTGGCCATCTTGTGGTGGCCACCATGTGACCACATGGGGGTGACCATCTTGTGTGTTGGACTGATGGTCAATTTGCACATTACCCTTTTATTAGATAGGATTTGCCAAGTTTATCGGCTACCAGGTGGTGTAGTTAAGGTTCAAATCCAATGTGTCTGTCTTCCAAGCTTATACTATTTATAATTGTAAGTTTTTTCTTATTTAAACAGTTACCAACTTTGCCTCACAAGTTCAGATTCAGGATCAAAGAAAAAAGAATATAAAGTATGAAAATGTACCACAGAGATTCCCATTCTTGTTTTTTTTAATTATAGCTGTAGTTCACTACCTCTTTCATGACCTAACAATTCTGTGGATGACGGAGGACAAATCTGTTTGCTTGGTGATTACAAGAGGCCAGATACATTATTTACTAGCTGTAGCAACTACTGAGCAAATGTGTTCCATGCAGAAAGTACACTATAATAATGCAGGGAAACCCAGCCGTTAACTCAAAGCAAAGCCACACAGTCATCAAGGCTGTGACTCATGTTCCTATAGTCAGGAACTCTGGAGTTTTCAAGGATAATTTATGTGACACTGAGTTCATTTAAATACTGTAACTGTTGAAGCATTCCAAAGTGAAAAAGTCACCTCGCAGTTGAGCAAATGCCTTGTTGACCCCTTTGCATTCTCTGATTACCATTGCTTCAAGAATTTATTCTCAAATGCTTGAGTCCTAAAGTGACTCTTGAGAGATGAACTAACCATGGCTGCTTAATGCACATAGGATTTGATTTCTGAAAATGAAGCATATGCTCGTCTTTACTCAGCCAGATTTTTCTGATTGTTTAAATGCCGCTATAAATGGAAGACTGTGATAGCAAAAAATAAATGTTTAATACAGTACTACAGAAAGCTTTAGGGGAAAAATTTTAGCAAAATAATCGATTCTTTCTTGTTATTATAGAAACCAGTAGCGATCAGGAAGAGTGATTCTTTCACGAGCACATGGTAATAAGGATACAGGAGGTATGGTGTAAAGACCCACTGTGTCCCTCTGATCTCATTGGGAGTGGAGGACATGTTGTTTGAAATCCTTGTTTCCTCATGGGCTAAGTACTACTGCAGTCCATATTCATTCAACATCATAGAGCCAGAATGGCTCTTAATAGGATTCTCTTGTTGAACAAAGAAGAAAAAGATAAACATAAGGAAAGCTCTAATATCAGATGTCAACAAGCCTTTGAACATGCTCCATACCATTGAACAGTAAATGTCCTCTTCATGTTCTGAGTAGATTACTGATCAACTAGCCAAAACAAGCATTTGAGCCATTAGATGATAGGATAATATGTTGCCCTTCTAATGTGTCAACTTCCATAAAATATTTAAAAAATGAAATTAGAATCCAATGTTTTCATTTGAGTTTCATTTGTAAAGCTGTTATATTCTTGACAAGTTAATTTTGGGCAAGACTTAAATTAAATTCCAAGGCAAATGCTTTTCTAAATCCTAATCAATACTACAGCTTTAAAATTATGTCTCTAGTCTTTTAAATGAAGTCTAGGTCAAATGTAATGACAGGTTGAAGCAGGCATGATTTGCTTCAATCTGACATATCCCAGAAGATAAGAGGAATATCTAGTAACTGACAACAGGGTTTTCCATTTGATTGATATTTACTTTGTAGGTAAACAATCCAGTATATTGGCATATCAATGTATTGGGGTGGTCCAAAACATGATATGAATTTAGATAATATTTCTTTCTGCTCACAAATACACACTACTGATCAACAAGAGGACATTTATTGTAACCTTGCCTCATAGTTGGCAGAGCAGAATGAATCATTTTGAAATACAAACTTCCCCAGATTTAAAATATGTCACAGGGAAAACACAAAACATAAGGAGAGTAGATTATGAAATTAAAGGACCATATTTAGAAGTCTATATGTTATAAACATTATAGATTGTCATTAATAAAATACTTGGACAAATGTATTCATTTTCACTTAGCAATTAGGGGTTAAATGCTGTGTAATATCCTTGAAGCTATACTTTGAAGGCAGCATTTTACAATGTGAAAGAGTATGGAATGGTCTCTTACTGGCAGTGTGATAAGTAATTTACTCCATCACTCTAAAATTTAGTTTACTCACCTGTAAAATGCTAATAATACAAGTGACTGTGTTGATGATGACAAAGGGGAAAAGAAGAAGACAACAAAACAAAGAGCCAGCCATTTAATAGGATTATTATAAGGTGTTTATTGTGTTAATAATAACTTGCTGTATAAAGCTATACATTTTATTTATTAATTAAATTTATTGGGGTGACCTTGGTCAATATGAACATATACTTTTCAGGTGTGGGTTTCTATGTTACATATTGCATTGTGAACCCATCACTCAAATCAAATCTTCTTCCATCACCATATTTTAGGAACCCCTTTTCCCCTGACCCACTTCCCTGTGGCAACTACCACACTGCTGTTTGTGTTCACTAGTTTCAGTTTTATGTCCTATATATGAGTGAAATCATATGGTTCTTAGCTTTTCCTGACTGACTTATTTCACTTAGCATAGTTCTCAAGGTCCATACATGTTGTTGCAAATGGTGTTATTTCATCCTTTCTTATGGCTAAGAGTAATCCATTGTGTATATGTATCACATCTTCTATCACATTCCTCTATCACAGAATACTTTTGTTGGTTCCATGTCTTGGCCACTGTGAATAATGCTACAATGAACATAGGTGTCCACATATCTTTACGAGCACATGATTTAGAAACTTTTGGGTACATATCCAAGAGATGGATTGCTGGGTAGTATGGTAGCTCTATTCTTAATTTTTTTTGAGGAATTGCCAGCCTGCTTTCCATAGTGGTTTTACCAGTCTATATTCCCACCATCAGTGAATGAGGGTTTCCTTTTTCCCACAACATCTCCAACACTTGATATCACTTGTCTTGTTAATACTGGCTATGCTAGTAGGTGTGAGGTAGTATCTCATTGTAATTTTGATTTGCATCTCCCTAATTGCTGATGAGGGATGAGGTTGAACCTCTTTTCATAAATCTATTGACTATTTGTATGTCTTCTTGGGAGAGGTATATTTTCAGGTCCTCTGCCCACTTTTTTACTGGGTTATTTGTTTGTTTGGTGTTGAATTTTATATATTTTGGGGGAATTAAGCCTTTGTCGGAGATACTATTTGCAACTATCATCTCCCATATGAATGGCTGCTTCTTTGTTTTGTTGTCAGTTTCTTTTGCTGTACAGAAGTTTTCTTTTTTCATTTATTTTTGCCTTTACTTCCCTTGCCTTTGGGGTCAATTTCATAAAACGTATTATATGACCAAGATACATAAGTTTGGTACCTATATTTTCTTTTAGGTAATGTATTGTTTTGGGTCTTATATTTAGGTCTCTCATCCATTTTGAATTTCATTTTGTACATGGAGACAAACTGTAATCATTCATTTTCATGTGTCTTTCCACTTTTTCCAGCACCATTTGACTGAAGAGACTTTTAACCCACTGTGGGTTTCTGACTCCTTTGTTGAAAACTATCTGTCCATATACATATGGTTTTCTAGCTGGGCTCTCTATTCTGTTCCATTGATATGTGTATCTATTTCTCTGCCAATACCTTGCTCTTTTGATTTTTGTAGTTCTGCGGTATACTTTGAAGTCAGGTAGTGTGATACCTCCAGCTTTGTTCTTTTTTCTCAGAATTTCTTCAGATATTTCAGATCTTTTATGGTTCCATACAAATCTGATGCTTTCTCATTCTATTTCTTTAAAAAACGACATTGGGATTTTGATGGGGATGACATTAAATCTGCATATCACTTTGGGTAATACGGCCATTTTAACTATGTTGATTCTATGTAAGGTTTAAATAAGATAAATCTAGAAAAGTGTGCACATGAGAGGTGTATACTATGTGTCACGTTCCTATCCCCCTTTCTGAAAAGTAACTTAGTAATGAGCATTTCTCTTTAACCAAGCTTTCAGCTGTCACCTCTCTGCTGTTAAATTGGAACTAATTTTTTTTATTTCTTACTCCTAAAAAATTAGTACTGTTGTGTTAATAATTTGGCAGAACAGTAAACAAACTTACCAAGCTGAGAAACATACTTGGTGTTATAAATATCCCAAATTTTCTAGACATATTTTTATTTCAGCTTTGTTTGCCTGGGAGTAAAGTTAGGATGTAAAATCTATCAAGTCCTTCTATAAATTTAAGATTAAGAAACCTTGAAAAATAAAAAAAAGAAACCTTGAGACTTTCTATCATAGACCCAAAGCTTTTTTGGAGAACTATGCCAGTGTTTGACCCCTGGGGCTAAAGTCACAGTATCAGCCCCAGCTAACATTAGTATTCAGAAGCTCTTTATGTTCTTGGGTGAGTCTTGATTGCTTAGCATCAAGACAGGCTCAATAAATATTTGTTGAATGAATAAATGATAATACTATTACATAGTATTAAAAGTATAATGTTTATCAAACAAGTATCAGTAAAATTGTTTTGGTTATTGTTTTCCTCCCCCACAATCATGTGTAATATCGTCCATATGCAATGCATAAAATAGGTATAGTTGAGAGTAAAATTTTAAGAATCCTTGTGTCTGTTTCACTGGCTTCACTGACATATACCAATATATCCTACTAACTTCATTGCATGTATTAGTGTTTTATTGGATCAGGATACAGATTATTTAATCTTCTACCAACCAAACTTGCCCAGCATACTTTGTGGTGATTTGAATATCTCCAGTCATTATCATCAGCATTTAGCCTATTTTGACCACTAGGTACATAGCATCACAATATCTACATAGTCATAGTCCCTCAATATGCTAATGATAAAATTTCATATCACCTAATAAGACATCCTCATTATTTATAAAGAAACTAAAACACGAATCAGAAAGGATATTTGCACCCTATGTTCACAGCAGCACAATTCACCATAGATAAGATTTGGAAATAGCCTAAGTGCCCATCAGCAGATGAGTGGATTAAAAAACTATGGTACGTCTACACAATGGAATACTATACTGTGTAAAAAAGAAGGAGTTCTTATCATTTGAAACAACATGGATAGAGATGGAGAGCATTATGCTAAGTGAAATAAGCCAGGCAGAGAAAGATAAATATCACATGATCTCACTCATTTATGGAATATAATGAGCAACAGAAACTGATGAACAAAAATAGATCCAGAGACAGAGAAATATCAATCAAAACGTCAAACCTAAGGGAAGGTAGGGGACAGTGGAGGTAAGGGGGAGAGATCAACCAAAGGACTTATATGCATGCATATAAGCCTAATCAATGGACACAGACAACAGGGAAATGGGGACATGAATGGGTGTGGAGGTAATGGGAGAATAAGGACACATATGTAATACCTTAACCAATAAATAAATTTTAAAAAAGAATGAATCAGGATGAGGAGGCAGTTACAATTTTCTCACTGATTTCTAGACATCACTTAGCTCACAAACTCATCAATTAGAACCGGACAACCATTATTTTTTCTTTATTATGCTCCATACACACAGCTAGAACAAGACTTGAGGTCTCATAATATTTAGTAAATCAGAAATGTGCATCTTCAGAGAATAAGTATGTAATGTATACTATGCATTGTTTCTTTTCATATCAAAGATGTTGCTACTGACCAGGCTGATTATCTGGGCATGCCAATATGACTGAAAGGACCATAGTAGGACATGACTACCCTTCTATCTGAGATACCAAAACTTTTCTTTTTTCATAGTACCTGGAGCTGTGTATTAGTTTACCAAGGCTGCTTGACAAAAGACCTCAACTTCATGGCTTAGAACAACAGAAATGTATTGTCTCCCAGTTCTGGTGGCCAGATGTTTGAAATCATGGTGTTAACATTGCTACACTTCCTCAGAAGGCACTAAGGAAAGAGCTTTTGGTTGCCTCAGATGCTTCCTGGCTTGTTAATGCATCAGTGAAAATTCTGTCTTCCACATTACCATTTCACATGAAATTAATCCCTTTCTTCACAAGAATTTCCCTCTGTGTGTACCTGTTTTTTGTCCAAATTTTCCCTTTTTATACAGATGCCAGTCACGTTGGATTAGGGCCCATCCAAATAAACTCATCTTAACTTGATGATCTCTGTAAAGATTCTGTTTCCAAATAAGATTATATTCTGAGTTACCAGGGGTTAGGACTCCATAATAACTTTTTTTTAAAAGCAAGACATAATTCAACCCACAACAAGCTGCCATTGCAAAAGTTTGTTATTTGCAGCTGTGCCTCTGACACATGTGGTCAAGAGGAAGCCTCAGCTCAAAAAAAAAAAAAAAAAGAAAAAAAAAAGAAACTCCAATATTTGGAGCTTCTAGTAGGGCATGACTGTAGGCTATTTCTTTTTTTCTTCTTTTTTAAAAAAATATATTTTATTGATTTTTTTTTTACAGAGAGGAAGAGAGGGATAGAGAGTTAGAAACATCAATGAGAGAGAATCATCGATCAGTTGCCTCTTGCACACCCCCTACTGAGGATGTGCCCACAACCAAGATACATGCCCTTGACCGGAATAGAACCTGGGACCTTTCAGTCCGCAGGCCAATGCTCTATCCATTGAGCCAAAAACAGTTTCGACAATGTGGGCTATTTCTTGTTGCCCAAGTCCCATTGTTAATGAGGCCTGGCTTCTATGGATTTTTAAAGAGACATAATTAGCCCGGACCGGTTTGGCTCAGTGGATAGAGCGGTGGCCTGCGGACTGAAAGGTCCCGGGTTCGATTCCGGTTGAGGGCATGTACCTTGGTTGCATGTACCAGTTTTTACTAAAATGTACTGAGACTACTGGCTCAAATCAGGCATTCAAAATACATCATTATCATATTAAAGCTACTGAAAGTTTTCTGGAGTGTCTGAGGAGGCTCATTGTCCTAAGGACATATGGACACCAGATGAATATTTATGTTCTGATATAACTAACGATAAGCACAGGGTTAGAGGGTCAGCGGTAACTCAACTAATACCCCAGATCCATCTATATATAGGAAGCACTTTCTACGATAAAAATTTTCAGCCTCATATATTAGCAATTATTTTTATTAAAAATGGATAGGAAGCTTCAAAGGACACCATCAAGAAAGTGAAGACATCCTACAGGCTGGGAGAAAATATTTGCTAGTCATGTATCTGATAAAGTAGTAGTGTCCAGAATGTATAAAGATGGAACTCAATAATCAAAATATAAATGACCCAAATAAAAATGAACAAAACCTCCAAATACTTTTTTTTTCAAAGAGGATAAACAAAGAACCAATATACACATGAAAGAATGTTCAACATTCTTAGCCATCAGGGAAATGCAAATTAAAACCACAATGAGATACTACTTCACCCATTCTAGAATGGCTATACTAGAATATAAAAGATAATAACGTCTTGGAAAGGATGTAGAGAAATTGGAATCCTTACCTATTGCTGATGGGAATGTAAAGTGGTTCAGCCACTGTAGAAAACAGTTTGATGATTCCTCAAAATGTGAAACATAGAGTAATCATATGACTCATATATCTATCTATATCTATATCTATCATCTATATCTATATCTATATCTATATCTATATCTATATCTATATCTATATCTATATCTATCTATATCTATCATGTATATCTCTATCTATAAAATCAAAGAGAATTTAAAACATATCCACATACAAAACTGTACACAGATGTGTAAAACATCATTATTCCTAATAGCCAAAAGTGGAAACAACCCAAATGTCCATCAACTAATGAATGGCTATACATACAAAATATAGTTTATCTTACAATGGGATATTATTTAGCAAAATAAGGATGAGCCTTGAATGAATTAAGTGAAAGAATGCATTCCTAAAAGAGTCCTATGTTGTATCACTCCATTTATATAAACCTAGAGGCCCAGTGCATGGAAGTCATGCACAGGATGGGGTGCCTCAGCCCAGCCTGCACCCTCTCCAATCTTGGAACCCTCAGGGGATAGGACCTAAACTGGCAGTCAGGCATCCCTCACAATCCTGAACTGCTGGCTCCTAACCACTTGCCTGCCTGATTGCCCCTAACCACCTCAACCGACAGCCTGATTGTTCATAACTGCCTCTGCCTGCATGTGACTGCCCTCTACCTGCTCCCCTGCTGGCCCAATTGCCCCCTAACTGCTCCCCTGACAGCATGTTTGCCCCCTAAGTGCTCCCCTGACTGCAAGATCATCCCTAACCACCTCTGTGTGCTGGCCTGATCATCCCTAACTGCCTCTGCAGGCCTTATTGCCCCCTAATTGCTCCCCAGCCAGCCTGATCTCCCCCTAACTACTTCCTTACCAGCCTGATCACCCCCTAACTGCTCCCCTGCTGTCACAACTGCCACCTGACTGCTCTACAATGTCACCTGATTGCCCCTAACTGCCCTTCCCTGCAAGTCTGATCACCCCTAATTGCCCCCCTTGTCAGCCTGATATCTCCTAACTGTCCTGCTGGTCTGATCACCCCTAACCACCTCTACTCAGCCCCCACCACTGTGGCTTTGTCCAAAAGGACATCTGGAAGATATCTGGTCTAATTAGCATATTACCCTTTTATTAGTATAGATAACCAGAATAGACAAATCCATAGAGTGGTTGGCAGGAGGTAATAGAATACAGAATGGAGAGTGGCTACTAATAGATTCAGGTTTTGTTTTGTTTTGTTCTGTTTTTTTTTTTTGAGAGATGAAAATCTAGAATTAGATAATGGTATTCACTGCACAAAGCTGTGAAATACAAGATTCACAGAAATATATATGCAGTAACGATAGTGACCAAACACCAGAAGTCAGTCCTGCAGTTAGTGCTGGGTTGCCGGGGTGACCCAGCACCGACTGCTAAGGTGGCTGCAGATCAGGCCCAAAGAGAGGCCTGGAGAGAGAATCAAGGTCTGATCCATAGCCTCTATGGCAGCTGTTGATCAGCTCTTGCCTCTCTCTTTCCCTCCAGGCCTGGCTGGCCGCATGCCTCTCTTTCTCTCTGGGCCTCAGCCCTGTTTCTCCTATCAGACCTGGAGATAGGCCCGGAGATGCTGACTGCCATAGAAACAGACCAATCAGAACCAAATCTGGGTGAACTGTGAGGAGCCATTGGATGCCTAAGAGGTGGAGCTTTTGACACTGACTGGCATAGAAACTGAGCAATCAGAACCTAATCTGGGTGAACTGAGGGCAGAACCTAAGGTGGGGGCTGAGGATGGGTTTTAAGGCAGTTGGGGTGAGATCAACCTGGCAGCAGAGGACAGTTTGGGATCTTCAGACAGGCAGAGACAGTTAGGGGTTATCAGGCCAATTAATATTTGACAAAGCAGGCAAGAACATAAAATGAAGTAAAAACAATTTCTTAAATAAATGGTGTTTAGGAAATTGGACAGGTACATGCAAAATAAAATGAAACTAGACCTCCAACTTGCTCTCTCTCTATATAAGAATAAACTCAAAACAGATAAAATATTTAAATATAAGTTATGAAACCATAAAACTACTAGAAGAAAATGTGGGCATCAAGATTTCAGATATCTCAATTAGCAGAATTTTCACAGATGCATTGCCTAGGGCAAGAGAAACAAAGGAAAAATAAAACTGGACTACGTAGAATTAAAAACATCTTCACAGCAAAAAAAAAAAACATCCTCAAAATGCAAAAGGA
The DNA here is from genome assembly GCF_964339955.1 of Pipistrellus hanaki. NCBI lineage: Eukaryota > Metazoa > Chordata > Mammalia > Chiroptera > Vespertilionidae > Pipistrellus > Pipistrellus hanaki. The sequence continues at coordinate 14,469,568 of NC_140524.1, read as the reverse complement.
ACTCACAGTATGGGAGACCATATTTGCCAATTATATATCTGATAAGAGTTAATTTCCAAAAATATACAAAATCTCTTACAACTCAAAAGGAAGACAAACAATCCAATTATAACTTGGCCAAATACACTTCTCTAAAGAGGATATACAGATGGTCAATAGACATATGAAAAAATGCTCAATATTGTTAATCATAAGAAAGATGCAAATTAAAACCACAATGAAGTATCACCTCACACATATAAGAATGGTTATCATCAACAAATCAACAAATGACAAGTGCTGGCCAGGATATGGAGAAAGGGAACCTTAATACACTGCTAGTGGGAATTCAGACTGGTGTAACCACTATGGAAAACAGTATAGCATTTCCTCAAAAACTTAAAAATGAAACTCCCATTTGACCCAGTAATCCTACTTGTATGAATATATCCTAAGAAACCTAAAACATCAATAAGAAAGAATATATGTACTCCTATGTTCATTGCAGTATTATTTACAATATGTAAGATCTGGACAACATAGCCCAAGTGCACATCAATAGATTAGTGGATTAAAAAACCTGTGATCCATTTACACAATAGAACACTATTCAGCTCTAAAAAAGAAGAATCTCTTACCCTTTGAGATACCTTGGAGGGACCTGGAGACTATTATGCCAAGATAAATAAGAAAGACAAGTTTCACATGATCTCACATGTTGAATCTAAGGAAGGAAATAATTGACTAACATGATAGGACCACATACATAGAACTATGAAACTGACTGACAGATCTCAAAGAGAAGGTGGGAAGGAGGGTGGGATTAGAGTAAACAAATAATTTTTAAAATTTGTTTATTGATTAAGGTATCACATATTTGTCCTCAAACCCCCATTCCAATCCCCCACCACCCCACTCATGCCCCCAACCCCCCATTGTCCTTGACCACTGGTTAGGCTCATATGTGTGCACATAAGTCCTTTGGTTGATCTCTCCCTTTTATCCCCACCCTCCCTTTGAGGTCCAACAGTCTGACCCATGGCTCCTTATCTCTGGGTCTGTTCTTGTTCATCAGTCTATGTTGTTCACCATTTCCCCTAGATGAGTGAGATCATGTCCTACTGGAAATATACTAATAAGAATAAAAATGAGACAAGTAATAATTATTATGCTGAAGCATATATGCATAGCCCACAGATACAGACAATAGATATGTGAAAGTTTGGGGGAATGAGTAGAGGGGAGTACACGAGAGGAAATAGGGGACATCTGTAACACTCTCAACAATAAAATAAACTTAAGAAATAATAATGACTATCAACTATTGATACTGGACCATGTCTTTTAGTTACATTATTATTTAATCCTCAGCAAAATATTTAGAAGTACATATTATTATTTCCATTTTAGAGATGATGAGACTGAGAAGTCCATGTGGATAATACTATTATCTCTTTCATTGTTGGGATATTTTGCAGATTCATAAATTTGAATATATGCTAAGTGCTGGTGTGTGTGTGTGGGTGTGTGTGTGTGTGTGTGTGTGTGTGTGTCTAGTACCTGAGCACCAGTCCTGGTGCAGAAGTCCTTTCAGTAAATGAGAGCTATACTTCTTTTGTCTCACATAGTTCTATTTTGCCAATGCCTAACAGGTTCAATAGGTAGTGTTTGAATTGAATTAAAATCTTCCTAATAGATTTCACAAGTTGACTTTTCTTCTGTAATTAGTTTTCTTACAATTTGAGTAGTACGTGGTTTATGGAAACTATATATATATATATATATATATATATATATATATTTATATGCCTAAGCAACCAGTGGACTGGTAGTTATGACATGCACTGACCATCAGGGGGCAGACACTCAACCAAGGAAACTGCCAAGCTGTGGTGAGTTGGCAGCTGCAGTTCTTGGGTGATGGACCTGGAACCAGACAGGAGGGAGCCTGATTCTGGGTTGCATCACCTGAAAAACACCCTCTCACAATGTGTGCATCAGGCCTCAAGTAATGAATAATAAAGGCTGTTTATTTATAGGGTAAGCATTTATCACTCCTTTCCATCAGCATTTAATTCACAAAAATGCTAATAAGTTAACTATTGAGAAATTATATTACTAAATATTGAATAGTAATTACAATGCATAATGTTTTACCTTTAATTAGAAAATAGACTGTTCATTATGTTTGAGATAATTGTTACATGTCATTTGATCTTATTCTTTATCATTTATAGCAGGTAATTACATTTCCACAGGGTATAATTTTTTATCACATTATTTTGAAATTTGATTGCAAATTTATGCAGTACAAAATTCATTGTATTCACATCACCTGAATTCTCTCACAATATTTGGTTCTGGAAATTTTGCACTTCCTTTTTCTCCCTATATGTGCATAGTAAATACAAAATTAATATTAATAAAGCATAATAGTATTGGTGTAAATCTCTCTAAATGCCCCAAACCAGAGGCCTTAAAAATTAAAATTGAAAATATCAACTTGTGTCCCATTGTTAATTAAATGCAAATAACATATAAATGCAAGTAATAATGTATTAGATAGCATAAAATGACATATAATAATATGTATTATATAAGCATTACTTAAATAATGTGGTATAATATAGTACATAAAATAATATAATAAATGAAAATAACTGCAAATATATGTTTAAGCATTTGTCACACCCTAAAGAATCTCAATAGCAGGTAGTTATAGTTGCTAGTTTTCCTCTCCCCAGTTTTTGAATAATTTGGTTGATAATGCCCCTCATTGCCCAGCTACAGGATTGACACTGGAAGTTTAGCTATGACAAGAAATCAGTAGCTGTGTTCATGTTCCTTGAATACATTCAGATCTCCCTGCATCTGCTTTGATAATGTTATTTATGATGAAGGCTAGATCACAGGCTGCACAAATTATGGTTATTGTGGTATTCAGGCATCAGCAGATATGACACGCAGATGCCTACTCACAATTTTTCTTATTAAGTTGATTATCTGATTTCCTACAAGTTCTACAATATACAAATGGCACTGTTCTATGCAAGGCAACTGAGTTGGTTTAAAATAAGATTCTATCACAGGATTAAGCAGAGGCTACACTTACATGGTCTTACAAAGATGGTTAAGATAGTAAATGTGAAGCAAAACTTTTTTATTCACTCATTTTATTTTGTCCCAAGGAGTTTAAATAATACTGCTTAGTGTTATCAGGATGATGTCTGGACTTCAAGGGAATAACTTTACTATTTAGATTTGGTCATGCAATCTGTTTAACAGCTATTCCCTTTATAATGGCATGTTGCAGTTCCCAGCATTCCTTAGGGCATGCAGAGAGAAAGGCATGGACCTCTTGAATAATTAATATGGTTTTCAGAGCAGTAGTCATGGAAACCCAAGCAGTGTCACATATTTGGATTTTAAGAATTAGGCACATTTTGAATATTGCATTTAACTAAAAAAGGTGACTATCCCCCAAAGACAAGAGCATTTTCCCCACTTTCTTTAGCTCAGTAAATGAATATAGGCTTATTTATTGTTTTTGCTGTGTGTGAAACTAATCCATACTTTATAATGAAAGTATTTTTAAATTTTTGTGTTTAAATTGTCTAATTGGTTTCTTTTGCTCTATATTTGGATTTGCTTTTTGAGATGTTTTCACATGCAAACTTCTGTGTTCATACTTCATCTAGTGCTGTTTATGATAAGAGGTTATTGCTTTTTTTTATTAAACAGAAAACGTAGAACCTAATTTACAATAAAATAGCATAGAGCAACACACTATCTTGAGTATCTCTAAGGTGTGAAATCCTTTCCAGTGCTGCCCCAAACCTTTGATATTAAGATATAGAATTTTTAAGACTATTAGACAATTGCTATTGACAAAAAGACTACATATATTGTCACCATAAAGTTTCTAGACCTATTCTGTTAGACCAGCTATATGGATCTTTTATTTGTTCAAAATGTGTCTCTTCACAATCAGTATTTTTATTATATGATGTAAGAGTGTGTGAGTATATTTGTGTAAGAAGTCAACCAAGCAATGGCAAAAACTATCATCCAGTCTTCAACAATAGTGTACGTGTAAAGAATAAGAATAAATGGAAGTTATTTATGGAGTGTAAACCCTCTGGTTTCATAAACCATGCTATGCTGTTATTTGCTCATGTTTATTCCACAAACAATTGCAGTGTATGAGACTCCTAAGCCTCTGCTTCTCTGTACTGATGAAGGAAATGATTAGTATGACCATTACAGAGAATGGAAAAGTAAAAAGGATAAAGGAAATACCTCTTTTTGTTAGACTTCTAGTTTTATGACAGCTATTTAAAATTGGCTTGCTCATAGAAATGTGCCATCTCCTGAAACACCACACATGTTTTGACTATGTGGCTGTGTGTTCCCCCTTGCCAAGGTCCTCCTGAGTAGTGTGTGTGGTTGGGGGAGGGGGGAATTCCTCCTTTATGGCCCAGATTCTCCTCTTGTCATATGTTGATCCTTTCTCTATTGTCAGTAGACTCTGTGGCATCATCCTTTATTCCACAAATATCTTTACAACAATGCCACAGTGTCTCAATTGCATTAGTTCCCACCTGCTTTTCACCTCTTGGGTTAAGCTTGTGTTTAATTAGGATTCTGACTGCATTCCCTGCCAAGCTTCCACCCATCTGTTGATAAGTTACAGCTCCCTTACAATTCTTTTTGGGATATCAGAGAAATACTGGGCTAATGCTTTGCCAAAAGTCAGAAATTGTTTCTCTGGTCCCATAATTGGTGCATCATATTACTGTTTTTATTTAATCATCTTTTGCACTTATTAATAGCTCTTGGCATTATTTTTTCTATGAGCTGATTCAGTCAGAAAATTCCAAATACCTCTAATTCAAGGTACCCTTTCTTATATTATTCTGCTTCTGGTTTCAGATTTGTGAAATTTGCTGTCTTATGTTTATGAAGTTTACCTGCTTATAAGGACTTAACTTAATTCAAATATGCCTGTGCTGTCCTGTCTCTTTGATGTTTTTCCAGTCCTTTAAAATGACTTCCAAGCATCTTCCCTCTCCCCTATCCCTTTTTCTAGTTCGTTCCTGCTGATCTTTGAGGGTACTACTTGAGGGTCACCTCTTTTCCTGTTGTGGTACCACCCCTCCCAGACTGAACCAAATGTCCATTGTCAGACCATGCCTCAGCACTAGCAGGTGTGTTCCACAGACCTACTTTAATGCTTGCCCCCTTCTCCGAAAATGCAAGGTTCTTAAAGACACAGACCCTATTTATTTATTTCTCTATCTCCAGCCCTTTGTATGATGTCCAACCCATAGAAGGTGCCCAATAAAAATGCCCCTGGTAAAATATAGTAGCTTCAATTTGAACTCTTAAAATATTGTCAAGTTCTTACTAGTACACATGGTTTGTGGGGCGGAAAATCATGGGACATTGTGATTTTTCACCTAGCTGGCACCCTGCAAGACAAAGATATTTGCATATGGATTGTGAAACATATTAATTTAACAAATTAATTTTTTTCACATCTATTAAAATATGTGAAGAGTGTTCATGACGTAAATGTTCAAAAATGGCTCTAAGGCAAATGTTTTAGAATGGTATTCCTTCCCTCTGAAAAATTACCACTGTCATAATTAATTACAAATAAAAAGATCTCCCCTGGAGGACACATTTTCTCCAGAGGCTGTGCTTGTGAATTATCCTGGTTGGAGATTTTGTTTCTAGGCTGGAGTAAGTTACACTTGAGCCATGGCTATGTTAGCAAGGTAGCTAAGCTGTTCTGAAGCATCAGACACCAGGGCTCTTATATACTTACTAGAGGCCTGCTGCATGAATTTGTGCATGAGTGGGGTCCCTCAGCCTGCCCAATTGGGGCCAACTGGCACTGGGGAGAGATTACAGGAGAGGGAAGCTCCTGTGTTGAGCATCTTTTCTCTGGTATTCAGTGTGAATCACAGCTGCTGGGCAGTTATCAGGTTGTCCAGTTGTGAGGTTGTAATAGTTGCTTAGGCTTTTATATATATAGATGGAAACTGTGTCTGTGACCAGGAATGCAGCAGCAGATAAAATCAAATCGTAATTTGAAATAAAAATGTTTTTGTGACAATTAAGCATCATTGTTAGTCTTCATATGCTGAGCTGAAAGCCCAAGTATGTCTGTAATTGATGACTGAAATGGCTAACTATATCCTCCGTGTTTGTTTACCAGATTGTCTCCAACATATTTGTCTGTACATAACATATTGGTGTAGTACATCTTTATGAAGCTAAAATTTACCTGAGATGCACATGCACAATTTTCTGAGTTCAATGCAAGGCCAAGCACAGTTTAGTTCAATGAACATTAGGCTTTTATCAGCAACATGTAGTCATAGCCACACGTGTTTTAAAAAATAAAGTGATTGTTGTCTACAGAAAAAAAAAATAGTTGTCTATAGTAATACATTTAAATGATGCTATTAGTCATTTATGCCCAAATATAAATGTTGTTTCATGTTTCTTTTATTAAATATAATAGTATAACAAGAATCTTTTGATATTCAGAGACTTAAATGAAAACTGAACTAGATAAAATTAAAGAGCAATCACTGCATGCAGGATGTGGGAACTGAGTTATAATAGTTCTATGTTTTGTGACTGTGCCTGAAAGCTTGTCAGAAAGCTACTAGCTGGGATTTTTTGTGTTCAGTCTGCAAGGTAGACAAATAAACATGATAGAAATATGAATATTTCTATACAGTAAATAATTGTGAGGTACTATGAATTACAAGAAGTGGCAGAATTCAGCATGGGGTTCTTGGTATGCTATGATTGACAAGGGGAGAATAGACAGCATTTGAGGGGGGGTCCATCTCTAGCATATATTAGGTACTATGTGGCTTTATAAAATTTCTAGTGCTAAGTTGTTACTGCTTTCTACTCTACTGCCAAGTCTGCATTTCATCAGAGACTGGAATCTGAGCCACACTTGCTTTGATGCTTATATCTAAGGTGCCACTATGGGATTAGGACTTTAGTTAATTTTCCAAGAAGCACTAGATATGCTTGAGTAAACTTGTCCATTCTTATCCTGTGTCCTTGCACCTACTGCCTACTATTTGCCAGATGGCCCTACTAGTTTTGTGTCAGGAAGGCCTGTGGCTATCAAATGGAACTTGATGTCTGGGAATCTCAACTTCTATGGGGCTTATTAATGAATGAGCTAATCCACTTCATGTAAAAGAACACTAGAATAAAACATTTAGTCATTGGATATTTTTTAAGATAAAAATAAGGCCCAGCATGGCTCAGTGGTTGAGTATCAACCTATGAACCAAGAGGTTATGGTTCAATACATTGTCATGCACATGCATGGGTTGCTGGTTGGATCCCCAGTGTGGGGCATGCAGGAAGCAGCCAATCAATGATTATCTCTCATCATTGATGTTTCTATCTCTCTCTCACTCTCCATTCCTCTCTAAATCAATAAAAATATTAAAAAATATAAAAATAAGTTTAATAAAATAAAAATATAAATTCTGTCCTTTAAAATAATGGCATTATTCAAACAGAGCTGTAGACAAGGCAACAGAATTTTAAAGGAAACTATTTTAAGGTAGTCACTTTGTTGAAGGAATAAACTTTTATAACACCTGTATAAAAGACAAATAAACAACTTAGATCAGTAGATTGAAATTAAACAAATTTACTTAATATAAATAAAATCAACTTTATGCTACTACTTGAGGCCTGGTGCATGAATTTATGCACATGTGGGGTCCAGCCGGCCAACCCCTATCTGGGCCGATATGGCCTGGCCAGCTGGAGGGATGAGCTGTGAGTGGTTGGTTGGACAGCCCCACCCTCTGGTAGAACTCCTGGTCGACAATTTCCACATTAGCCTTTTATTATATAAGATTTTAGATAATTTAAAAAATATATATATATTTTATTTATTTTTTACAAAGAGGAAGGGAAAGGGATAGAGAGCTAGAAACATCTATGAGAGAGAAACATCGACCAGCTGCTCCTGCACACCCCACATCGGGGATGTGCCTACAACCAATGTACATGCCCTTGACCGGAATTGAACCTGTGACCCTTCAGTCTGCAGACCAATGCTTTATCCACTGAGCCAAACTGGTTTCAGCAGATTTGAGCTAATTTTATCTTTAAAATATTTTACACACTTTTGGACATATAGAAAAGTTGAAAGAATTGTATTAAGAATTCCCATACACCTGTTACCCAAATTTCCCAAATGTTATTATTTTCCACATTTGCCTACTATGGACGGATGTCTGAGTTGCAGCTTACGCTCAATTCTCCAGAGGGTCCTGGACTTTGAGAGGGCACAGGCTGGGCTGAAGGCTCCCCCCCCGCCCCCAGTGCACCAGGCCTCTAGTATTTCTATATTTGTCTATCACAGTTTCAATATATATGCATATAGACTTCAATATGTATTTCATATAGACTTCAGTTATATCTATATATATGTATATATATGTTATATATATACATATATATCTTTAATGTGTGTATGTGTGTACACATACACACATTAAAAACTATGAGTTTGCACTCATACCTCTAATTGTCATCCCACAACACAGGATTCATTTTATCCTTTTTGCTTTCCATATTTATAACTCCCTTCTCTGACATTGAGAAACCTGGATCTCATTACCACTGCATGTTAACATATTTACTCTATTCTAGAATACATAGAAAGTAATTTCAGAATTTCTAACTAATGATACTGTGAAATGAAATCTACTAACTCATGTACTATATTCACTTAGATTTCTTTTTGTCTTTAGCCTAAAGGCATATAATTGAAAGAGGTTATTTAAAAAATTGCCTGGGTTAGCTTTCCATCCCCTTTCCTCTCTAAGTGGTTATGTTATTAATTTGTAGTATAGTTCAATTTACTTGTTTCTTTTGGTATTATTTTCCTTCCTTTTTGAAATCACTGTGAAACATTAACATGGTTCTAAATCTCAGAACTCTTTTTTTTTACTTAAAAATATACCCTGGATCTTATTCCATATCAGGTCATTGAGTTCTTCCTCATTTTAAAGCTTATTTTAATTAAACTAAGCTCTATTAAATGAACCTCAAGTAATTTATTGTTTTCATACCAAAAAGTAATTTTATGTCTTATTTTGAAACTTATTTTCAAATGCCAGAACCTGGGGCATTTTTTAAAATGATGACAGAGAATATACAGGAAACATTAGCATCAAAGAGAGAAAACTAGGAAAAGGGCTGATGTAATAATTGAATAATCAAGAAAGGGGCTGCAAAACTGAATTTTATTATGTCTGCTTATCAGCTGTTAAAGTGAGGCACCAAGGTCAGTCAGCTTGACCTAGTTATGTGTCCCTGGGGTTAAATAATATCATTTTTTTTCTGAATATATACTTTGTGCCAAGTACTATTTAGGAGATGTGGCTCCTGACTTTAAGGAGTATCAGATCTAATTGGACAAAAAGGCAAACATAAACCAAAAGAAAATCAATTTTTTTTAGAATTAGAGAAAACAGAGGTGCTATTCCAGGATGTTAGATAATTATTTGAAAAATGGATTGTCCCAACTTCCAAGGAGGGTATGACTGCTCTAAAGAATTCTGAGGACTGACCTAGTATTGCCATATATGAAAGACAAGATTTGAGATGGTTTTAGAAAGCACATGAGCAGGTGAGGGAAACAGGGGAGCCATAGCAGAAGATGGAACAGCTAGTGGGTGCAAACAGAAGTAGGACATCCCAATGATTTTGGGGAGAGCATTTGATTCAGAATGCTTGGATTTCATCATTGGCTCTGATAATTATTAGCACTGTTGTGATCAAATCACTTATCCTTCCAGGTATCAGTTATCTTTCTACCTATCTGATAGAAATCTTGTGAATTTTAAACAAGTTAATCCATGCAACATGTAGCAGAGTCCCTGATACATAATATGTTCTCAATAAATATTTGTGGGGTTTTTTTTTGTTGCAAAAAGCACAAAGTTAGGAGAATAGGAGGTATAATTTAAAGAGAAGAAATAAATCAGTCTGATTAAATTACAATATTCAGGATAGGAGAAGTAGTGGTAGAATCTGAAATGTATATTGATATTTCATGTGGATGGCACAGCATAAAAGCTAATATTTTTATGGGAATTATAGTGTGCTGGATACTGTTCTTTGCTATTTACAGGGTTGGGCAAAAGTAGGCTTACAGTTGTTCATATGACAAATAATATAGTAATTCATAAATAATAATGCAATAATAAACTTTTATATACTCACAACTATAAACCTACTTTTGCCCCACCCTGCATATCAATGCATTTACTTCTGTCACCAACCCAATGCGATAATTATTACATTTATCCGAAAGTTACAGGTAAAGGCAAATGGAGCCACAGAGATGTTAATTAACTTACCCAAGGTCATATAGGTTCTAAGTGAAGGATTCGAACTGCCAATTCAAGGAGTTTGAATTTTGCTCTGTAGGTAATTGGAAACTGTTGGTAGTTTTAAATTATATCTATACTAGAGCCCTGGTGCACGAGATTCATGCAAGAGTAAGCCTTCCTTCCCCTGGCTGCTGGGACCTAGGCTTCCCTTGTAGCCCTGGCTTAATCTGGAAGGTCATCCAGAGGGATGTCCGGAAAGACATCTGGTCTTATTAGCATATTACACTTTTATTATTATAGATCAGAAGCCTGGTGCACGAAAATTTATACACTGGGGGGGGGGGGGGGCTCAGCCCGGCCTGCCCCCTTTCACAATTCAGGAGCCCTAAGTAGATGTGTGTATACTGACGGCTTAGACCCACTCCCCATAGGCCAGCTACCCATGGGGAGCGGGCCTAAGCCTGTCTGGCTGCCCTCTGTGGGAGGCTACCAGGGTGATCAGGGGAAGGTGCCACCCCCATCTCTCCACTGCTGCTGCCACTGCTGGCTGCTGCTGCTGCGAGGCCTGACCCCTGAGCCTCACAGCCACCCAGGCTCATGGCTGCCTGAGCCCATGGCTGCCATGCGCCCATGGCTGCTGTGAGCCCTGGGCCTTGCAGCCACTGTGGCTTTGTCTGGATGGACATATGGATGGACATCTGGTAGACGTCCACCCTAATTAACATATTACCCTTTTATTAGAATAGATGTGTGAAGGGAGCCTTAATTTTATAAATTGCCTTGAGTTAAGTAATTGCTTGACCAACTTTTGCTATTACATTAGAAGATTAAGAATGTGATAAAGGGAGACAGAGAGAGAGGGAGAGAGGGAAAAGGAGAGGTAAAGAAAGAGAAAGGAAGGAAAAGCGAGGAGATAAAGAGATATCAATCCAAGGCCAGCAAATGAATGGGTTATGGCAGTTCTTTACTTTAGGTCTCCTCTTTCATTATGTATAATGAAGAAAGCATATCATTCGAGCACAGTTACAACTGTGTGTATATCAAGAACTTAGCTTGGTTGGCATACACTCAAATGAAGTGAATGATCTTAGACTATTTTGCAAACTTGAGCAAATACAATTATCTTTTAAGAGGGTTCTAGCCCTAGCTGGCTTGGTTCAGTAGATAGAGCATCAGCCTGTGGACTGAAGGGTCCTGAGTTTGATTCCAGGTTGTGGACTCAATCACCAAAGTGGGGGTGCAGGAGCCAGCCAATCAATGATTCTCTTTCATCATTGATATTATTTTCTCTCTCTCCCTGTCCCTTCCTCTCTGAAATCAATAACAATATATATATATTTTAAAGGGTTCTAAATTTGTTTGCTATAAATGCAACAATACTGAATGTGAAGTTGCACAAATACCCCGGCATGTTGTAATATAAGTACTTGCTCAGCAGATACACTGTGTTAACTAGACTTAGATTATAGAGATTTATTGACACTTGGAAATATTGTGTTACCTCACTTACGGGAAGATATTAATTTTGGAAGTGGTGGCAGTACTTTAATTAGAAGAAGATAATCTCAGCCACACCATTATGGAAATACTTTTTAGGCTGTTAGAGTTTCAAGAGATTAATATGCAACATGTGTTCATTTTAGGTGACATTATCTTTCATTTCTCTTAAGTATACTTTATTACAAGAGGATAATACTCAAATTGCTGAAGTAGAGTGGTGATAAGTGCTTTAGTAAACCTATGGAAACAATTATGAATCTGAGCTCTGTCAGTCTATAATTTAGGCAAATATATACTCAGTTCATCTTTCCAGTGAAGTTTAAATATTTGAAATAAAGAATTCTCCAGTGTTTGGACTAATAAGGAACACTTTATGAATATTTTTACATATTCCATTGATGAGCAAAGTATTTTTTAATCTCTATTGTCATTGACATCAAATGACATTTTAAATAATAGAATAATAGAGTTTTAGAGCTGGTAGGAATTTTAGAAATTATTTGGTCTACCCTATTCCTTTGACTGAATAGGGGGTGAGGCTTATAGGGTCAATTACTTGCCCAAGGATACATAGCTAGTACATCCTTCCTTTCTCCCCTTCCCCCAATCCCATCTCTCTCTTTTCTCTCTCCTTCCTTTCTTTTTTTCTTCTGCTCCTTCCCTCTTTTTTCTCCTACTTCCTTCCCTTCTTCTTTCCCACTTCCTGATTTTCTTCCAACAAATATTTATGTACTGGGCACCTTCCAGAAGGTGCCAGACACCATTTTTGGCACTGGGGCCCCAGCTTTGAACGATGTAGCAATGCTTCCTGTTCTCCTAACCCCAGTCCAATACTCTTAATGATTATCTTCTCCATTGGAGTTCAACTACTCTATTGCTCTTTTGTGGACTCACTAAGACAACCTAAAGGGGTAGGCAGATTCTGTATTAAACAAAAACACTTGTAACGTTATGCAGACAGAATTTCGTGTATTTTAGGGGCTAGGTACAAGAAGGTGCTATTAGTTTTACCTTCATTCTCAGTGTTCCTAGAGCCATGGAAAATTACTTTAAAATGTATTACTCATGATGAAAAAGCATGCATTTTAGTGTATGAATATTTTATTGAGGAAAGTGCCTGTGAATAACTTCAGAATTTTGTAATGTGCAGCATGAAATATGTCATAAATTTCATAATTTAAAAAAATAAATGTGATTACAAAAACATGGTTTTAAGAGGGCTACAGACTCCTAGAAAGAATACATTAGTGTATAACTGCTACAACAGTAGAGTGCTAGATCTTGAAAAAGGCATGCAGTGAAAGTTGGAGTTGAGCTCTTAAAAGGAAACATCACATTACTAGTAAAGCTACCTTCATCTTTTGCCAAGTAAAGGAGAACTCAATAACATAGTTTGGTTAGCCCGTAATACGTTTGCAAAGAGGACAGATATATTCTAGAGTTATAAGAACTCCTATTGGAAAAACAAATTGATTTAGAGATATAGTTGTTTTTCATCTGCTAACTATTTTTGTAGATGGCAGTCCAATACTTTGTTTTCACATCTTACGATTTCCTAGTTACCCCGAATGCTCTTTGCAATAGGCATTCCATGAAGCAGTAGTTGATTACATCAAGTTTTCATGAGTTTCTGCTTCCCCCAAAAGGTCCTCTTTAGGAAACAGCAGTGTGCTTTAGCTGTGGTGACATCACTAGTTCTGAGAATGATTCCTAATGGTGCTAGTGGACTTGCAATACAAGGAAAACAGCCTTCATTCTCTCCAGTACAGGTTTTTTTTAATGTATTTTATTGATTTTTTACAGAGAGGAAGGGAGAGAGATAGAGAGCTAGAAACGTCGATGAGAGAGAAACATCAACCAGCTGCCTCTTGCACACCCCCTACTGGGGATGTGCCTGCAACCCAGGTACCTGCCGTTGACCAGAATCGAACCTGGGACCTTTCAGTCCGCAGACTGACGCTCTACCATTGAGCCAAACCAGTTTTGGCTCCAGTACAGTTTCTTATACAGTACATGTACTCACGTGGGCATACACACAGCATATCTTTCCAAGTTAATAAAATATCAGGGTTAATTCAGAAACAGCAATATTTGTTCATATATGTAAAATGTAGCTATTTCTAATATAGTTATGTGAGTCACAGAGTCACTCTTTGAAATGATAGAGTGTCAATCATGCTTTTGCTTTAAGGGTTTCATTGACAAAACTGGCAGACAGTGAAAGTTTCACAGTTGTCATTTCATCAGGTTTCCCCTTTGTTAGCCCTTCCAACTTTTGAATTTGCAACTGTACCAAGAGATAAAACCAGGGGGGAATTATTTCTGTATGTCAGAGAAGGGATTGACTTATGACCCCTGGATTCCAATAAAAAACTCAGTGAATCCATGCATTGGTTAAGTGATTCAAATTGCAAAAAATTATCATGGGTATTTTTGGTATCCAAACCATCAATTTTCAGCATGTGTTCTACAAGAATTTTTAAAACATGCAGTACCTGACTATTTAGTCAGGGGAACTGACCTCTTTTCCCTTATATTGTTAAATGAAAAAAAAATGACAACAGCCAACACAACAATAGTTGTCTGGTATGAATGAATCAAAATTATACATATTTTTTCAGATTAGAAAAAATATATATTTTGGTGTGCTACAGAATTTTAGTAACTATTTTATGCATACCATGAGATGAAAAGGTTGAAAATTTCTGATCCAAACAACCATTTCCTTTTTACATTTAAAAAAAAATCAAATATTTGAGTGCAAACTGACAAGTATGTTGCCTTCCATTGTGATAGTGCTTTAAGTAAAGGCAGAAACATCAAAACATTAGACAATTTACATTAGCTTATCAGTGCAAAGTCATGCTTATACAGGCACCTGTTTGCCACTGTCTTCTTCTTTTTAAAAATAATTTGGACCAGATTGTTTGAGAGAGCTGATATGAAGCTAGAAAAAAAGTGATTCACAGTACATTTAGTGTATTACAATAAATACCAATCTTGCTACTCCAAATACATTACAGAAAGTAAACTGCAAAAATACCAATATAATTAGTGAGCCTGGTCTATGTTTTTTTTTTAATTTCTTTATTGTTAAGGGTCTATGTTTTAATGGGGAGTCAACAATATAATTTGTAGTAATGCAATGTCAGACCTAGATTTTGGGTGTCCATACTCACCATGGAGTTCAGATGAGCTAAGGTATGCCATTGACTAAAATAACTTGAAATCATGCCATCCACGGATCTGCATGGCACATGGCCAGTTAAGAGCTGAGCTAGGTTGGCATTTGTAGCACTGGAGGTGGAAAAGGTGCTTATCTTATTCCTAGACCATCAGGTCCCAGTGTCTTGACAAGATAACTTTACAGACTTTAAGACCTTTTCTCTTTCAACATATGGGGAAATACAGAGGCATTTCACTTTGCTGATATGACTTTTTAGATTTCCTGTCACTGATGCCATGGATGCTACTTCTGGCAGGGTTAAATATGAGAAATTAAAAAGCCACTCTTAACAGACTGTACCCTTCACACTCTGATAAAGTGTGGGCTCTGGCATGAGAACATTTCTTCATTAATATTCATCCCCAAAGGGCTACTACATGCAGTGTTTTGAATATGAATCCTGACCTCCCAGGGATGCTGCAGGAAGTCATGGAGCTTGGTTTCATAGGAGGATGACTATTTCTTCTAGTTTCAGGAAAATACTGCAACACATACCTAGAAATTACCTGACTGGTTACATTTGGAAAGGGAGACTTTATCTATTTGCATGTTAGGGATGTTATGAGTTTTTAAATGTGGTTTTTGCTTCATTCCATGTAAACCTCACTATATCCTAGTTTTAAATGTGGCTATGTAATCAATGAAGCCACTAACAAGTAGATTTGCAGAAGCTCTGTAATTGTCTTCCATTTAGTACGTTACCCAAGTCACTCTAGGGCAGTGGTCGGCAAACTCATTAGTCAACAGAGCCAAATATCAACAGTACAACTATTGAAATTTCCTTTGAGAGCCTTTTTTTTTTTTAAAATTAAACTTCTTCTAATGCCACTTATTCAAAATAGACTCACCTAGGCTGTGGTACTTTGTGGAAGAGCCACACTCAAGGGGTCAAAGAGCCGCATGTGGCTCGTGAACCGCAGTTTGCCAACCACGGCTTCAGGGTAAGCATTGCTTTCTCAGGAAAATTTCACCAACTCCTTACAAACTAGGCACTCTTCCACCAGTTTAATATATCTATATATATATATATAAAAGCCTAAGCGACCATCCGACCATTCAATCATTCGACCATTCAATCAGTAGTTATGATGTGCACTGACCATCAAGTGGCAGACACTCTGACCAATAGGTAAGCTTGCTACTGGGGTCTGGCCAATTGGGACTGGGCAAGACTGGCTGGACGTACCTTGGAACCCTCTCATGGTCCCTCCTCAGCCCCAATCGTGTACCAATGAGGTACCCTCTTGCAATCTGGGACCCATCAGGGGATGTTGGAGAGCTGATTTCAGCCTGATACTTGCAGGCCAGGCTGAGGGACCCCACTGGTGCACAAATCCATGCACCAGGCCTCTAGTTATACTATATAGCAATCTTGTTAACCAAATATATTGCAGAAAGTGAACTGCAAAAATACCAATATAAATAATGAAGCTTTAAGGCAGATGCTTAACTTATATTCTTGTAACCTCAAAAGGCCATGTTTTATATAGGAGACTCACCTAGAAATAGTAGTAGGTAAAAGAGTAAATTGCCACAGCAATATTACCTTTAAGCAAAACTAAAGCACTGTTTTTCAATATATTAGGCACTGAGCAGCTCTCCATGTCAAGAATGATTCAGAACATGAGTGTAGTTCTGCCTTTGTAAAAGCATCTGCTTATCATTACCACAAAACACAGTTGGATAGACATTAAAATATACTACCTTCTACAGAGAGTAGAGCTGGCAGTGTGAACACAGCTATTCTTGGATTTGCTGGTTGTATAAGTAGCAAAGATAGCCATTGGCTATTAGAAGAAATAAAGAAAGAAGAAAAGCCATCAATATATAATTAGCCCTTCCCTTTTGTCTAAAGATAATATTGCTCAAGGTCACCTGGCCTTGCTTGTGGTAGTCCATTGAGAACTCTACATATCCATACTTTATGCTACTTTTAGGATTGTCTCAGTATCTTTTCTATTTTATCCTCCCTCCCTACCTCCTTCCACCTCCCTCCTTTCTATTCATTATTTTTTCCATCTCTGGAGACCATGATACCTGGGTGATTCTCCATGAACACATCCACTTCTCCCCAGATTCTCTGCTAGAAAGTGGGAGTAAACCCCAACACTTTCTCATACAAGTTCCCACGGTGTCAGAGAGTGTGGGGATCTCTCAGTGGCATCTTAGTGGATCCCAATAAATACTCATATAATCTTCTAGAACCGTGTTCAGCAAACTGCAGCTTGCGAGCCACATGCAGCTCTTTGGCCCCTTGAGTGTGTCTCTTCCACAAAATACCACTACCTGGGGTAAGTGTATTTTGAAGAAGTGGTGTTAGAAGAAGTTTAAGTTAAAAAAAAATTGGCTCTCAAAAGAAATTTCAATCATTGTACTCTTGATATTTGGCTCTGTTGACTAATAAGTTTGCCATAAACTGTTCTAGAAGAATCGTAGAGTCATGAGAACGAGGTAGAACTGAGCCCAGCATTTATTAAAATACAAAGTATGGCATTTCCATATTTATTATAAAACTTCCATTAGAAAATGTTTCCTACATTCAAGATCCAGTAAAATAGATATTTTTCATTATGATTTCATAGAGGGAGTAAACATAGGCAGGGGATGTATCATGTGTGCAAAATGACTGGAACATAACCCCAGAAAAAATAAAATAAAATATGACTATTGAGATTTATGCCATTCATAAAGTACCAGTACATGCCAACTCTGTGTGTGTGTGTGTGTGTGTGTGTGTGCATTTTCTATATAACATCTGTTTCCCTTAGAAACATAACATGTTTTTTTTTTCCTGTTTTTCTTCCAATTATTCTTGCTGCTACCTGGGTATTCTAGATGTATCAATAAAAATTAGGAACTTGAATGTTGATCTGAACATTAGTAATTCTCCTCAAAGTGTGTTTATTCTACTTTCTTTCCTCTTGAACTTATTGTTCTTGCTGTGCTGCTACTACTGATAATGCCATCAAAATGAGGGGGTGGTGAGGACATGGGCAGGGGGTTGGGAGGCAGGGGGGGGGATAGGGACACATATGTAATACCTAATTCAATAAATAAAATAAAAAATATCTCTATATAGTATTGGACCTAAGGTCTACACACAAACATGAGGCACAAAGAGTATGGGGGGGGGGGTATACATCATCATAATTAGCTGTGTCAATTTCTTGGGCAGTGCTTGAATTGAAAGAACACTTGGCTGTTCATGCAAGATTGTCTACAAGTCAGTCCACTGTCTCAATTGTAGGGTGAAGAGTTCCAGAGCTATAGAGGCAGGAGACCTGGGTTCTAGGCCCAGCCCCCCACTACTGAAAGCTATAGGTCTTAAGTTAAATTCACCTGTTAGTGCTTCAGTTTCTCTCTCTCTCTCTCTCTCTCTCTCTCTCTCTCTCTCTCTCTCTCTCTCTCTCTTCTCTCTCTCTCTCTCTCTCTCTCTCTCTTTCGTGACTGGAAAATTAAGTGGAACACTTTTGAAAAGCAAACATCTTTCCATTCAGACAGTTGTTTCAAAACACAGACAGGTCATTTCTGATCAGGGTGAGACCACACACCATTTTCAATGGGACTTTTCTGTCTTCTTAACAATGCAACTTTCTCTCAACTTGTTCCTATCTAATGAAAATGCTTACTACCACATTTTCTCATTAGCTTTGCCTAAAACAGACTCCTGTACCACAGCTGAAGGAGCCTTTATGTGCCTTTTAGCCAAATGACTGATGTTTGCCTTGCTATGTCAGATCTGAGGGCACTCCTGGCATTTCTCTTTATTCCCTGCCTAACACCATCAATCGAGCAGCTGCTATAAACCCATCATCAGGCTGATTATGAAAATGTGCTCAGGAGCCTGACAATGCCAATTGTCTCTTATATGAAGAGGCCAACTGATATTGCCTAGAGCTTTCAACTTTGTGAACAGCAGATTTTGTTTCAAGCAGGTGAGAATCATCCAAGTCCATAGGAACTACATGCGGGCCATACAAATTAGTTTTGATTTATTATGGAAGAAGTTATGGAAGGATTGATGTTGTTCTTTTTAGCCATCTTCCCATTTGACCCTTAGAAAATTCCTTGGTATTTTCATTTTAATTTGAATGTTGAACAGCTAATTATTCTCAGAATCATGGGAAGTAAACATACTAAGCCCAAGGCCTGCTAATAGAGAATACATGTTTTTGTTTTGTTTTTTCTAAATGCACTTTTTAAAATATAGATAAATATTATAGAATTTGATTAAAGAGCATATTAAATTCTTAAAGTACCTCCAATAAGTTTCCCTGGATATGTGATGACAGTTTCATTCATTGCTGAAGATAAAAATGGTCTGTGAGTTTCTGTGATTATGGGATTGCTGCTGGCCTGTCTGACTGGACTCATGGTCTGCATGTGATGGGACTTGGGTTTCCTTAGGACCACTGGCCTACACTCCACCCCAAGTCAGCTGGATGGGGTTAGGGGCTATGGCATGTGGCCTTTGGATAGAATACAACTAAGTACCTCTTGGGGATTCAGCTCTATGACCTTGGCCTCATCAATTCCATATCCTCTTAACTGAATTCAGGTAAGGTGACCTGTCCCTGACAGCTTTGAGATTGAGCTAGCCTATTGCTTATCCTTTTCTAGGCTTTTTATTCATCCACAAGTAGCCATGTGGCATTTGTTTTTATTGCCCCTTATGCTGCCTTGCTTTGTATCTTTTCTTGTTTGGAAAAACAGAAGCCTGTTTTAAATAATTTGGTTTGGAACCTCAGGTTGCCCTAACAATATTTGAAATAGATCATTCTGCAGACCCTTAATTAATAAGGACCTTATTTCTTCGTAAGAATATTAATTAAGTGATTTAATATATGTTTAAATACTCTGTAAACTGTACACGATAAGCATGTGGAAGTTTTTTGTTGTTTTTTTTTTTGTTTGTTTGTTTATAGTGGTAGTGGCATGAAGAACGCTAGGCTATGGATTTCAGTTTATGAAATGTCAGCTTCAACTGAGGAGCTGAAGACATGTAAGCATAACTGTGAGTAGGATGTGGCTGAATGTTCATGGGCCTGTGCCTTGGTTATACTTATAGGACAGCCCTTTAGAACTGCTTAGCCTGAGCTGGCCAGGCTTGATGAAGGTTGGACCTATCCAGAAATACATGAAGGTCTGGAATCTATTCAGAAATACATCTGGGACACCCTCCCTAAGACCTCTCTTTACCTTATTTTAGGTTCTTGCTGTTTTCAGAATTACTGTGTAACATCAGAAACATAAGAGAAAGAGAGATCGAGAGAGATACCATAATTGAATTAGCTGCTTTGACTTGGTGGTAGATTGGTCACACACATTTAATTTTACTCCCTCCCCAAACCACACTAAAATTAAAATTAAGAAACTTTTAAAAGGCATCTACCTTAAATACTTGAAAAATGGAAGAGAGAATAGAATTTGGCAAGGTTGAAAGCATTAGGATAAATAAAACTGACGTAGATCTAGAAATCCAAGTCCTAAGTCAACGGTGGAAAAAGCTGAGAATCAATCCAATTTATTCCACAGTCCCTTCAAAAATCCCAGGAATTGGTGGTGCTGCTATCCCTGGAAGTATCTTCTGCTCCCTTTTGCAAACACAACCATGAAAAATACCCTGAGATAGAAAATGAACAAAATAATAACATAAACACCTACTAATAGTGTGATGGTCACAACAAAAATAATGTAGTCCACCAGCAGAGAAGCAAAGCCTTCCTCAATTGTTAATTCTGAAGGAGAAATAATCTCACACCAAAAAATCAGCTGCAGTGCATCCCCAGGAACAAGAGCCTACCCCACCCACCACTTGATTACCACTTATGCATTGGTGTGGCTACTTAGCCAATGGACCAGTAAAGCTGCACAAAAAAAACCCTTCATCTAAGCTGGTCTCTCTTTAATTGCTTGCAAATCCAATGGAACTAACCTAAATGGGCACTTCAGAGATAGCTTCTAAAAAGAGTATAAAGTATAACTGCTGTGTTCCCATTTTCTCTGTCTAAGAATCCAGATTTTCACTAATTTTTTTGCATTACCATCACTCTTTAGTATTTAAAAAAATATATATTTTATTAATTTTTTACAGAGAGGAAGAGAGAGGGATAGAAAGCTAGAAACATCGATGATAGAGAGACATCGATCAGCTGCCTCTTGCACACCCTCTACTGGGGATATGCCCGCAACCAAGGTACATGCCCTTGACCGGAATCGAACCCGGAACCCTTCAGTCCCCAAGCCGATGCTCTATCCATTGAGCCAAACCGGTCTCGGCCACTCTTTAGTATTTTAATTCTCTTAATTTGAATAGTGAGATGGTGAACACTAGGGCAGATCCTAAATGCCAGTTAGCAGGGTTTAATAAAATCCAATAGTTCAGGGCACAAGAAAATCATATTAACATATATTTTTAGACATTTACATAATTGATGTGACTCAGTTGTTTAACCAGGAATATATTGGAAATGGAACTGTTTACAGCTCCGTTTGTATTTCTGCATAATAAAAATGTGGCAATGACAATATATATTGACTAATTCCTCAGGGAACGTGATGTATCTTTGTGGGATCCCTTATCATGTCCCATGTGGTTCAGGATTCCTGTTCAGAGTCCGGTTTCTGGAGAAGGCCACACAAATGAAAAGCACCGAAAAAGAGTTAATTTGGGGAAAATGGGGGGCCAGGCCGGAGTCCACCTCTAGGGGGAGGCCTTGCTATCCTTTTTATTGAGACTATGGGATACACCCATTACCCTTAAGCAGGTTTGGGATACACCCATAGCCCTTAGGCAGGTAATAAGCAGATTATCATATCAGTAAGGATTTACATGATTACAAGACAGAGAAGTTGCCTCAGTTACCTTTGTCTCAGATAGGGAGTGGTTGGCTCTGACCTTTCAGAGCTTCAAGGTTGATCAGCCTTTTACATCTTTCTATTAGTGAGACAATGATGGGTTTCAGGCATATCTTCTGACAATAAAGCTCCCCAATAAACACTTAGCATTACTAATGAAAAACTGGGTAATAAAGCTATGTCAAGACTTCCTGTCAATCACCAGGCAACAGCCAATGGGTTACAGTAGTTGTACTCTCCAGAGAAAGGTTAAATTAGCAACATCAGGTGCTGGAGGTGAGGATGAGGGTGCATGAATTATCATATTTTAGGGTGAAGATCCAGTTTGTGAAAGTGAAATAGATAGTGCCTTGGTAGAGTATACCAGACTCCTCTACTTTCAGGGCATTGCAACAAAGAAGAGAGCTTTTAAGCTAAAACTGCTTATTAGCATCTCTCCCTGCTGTTTTTTGTGTGTCACCCTAGGCAAGGTCCTAGGAAGGGTTAATGAGGCAGGGGTGGATGTAGAAGGGAGAGCTGTATTCTCAAAGAGCAAGGTGAGTTGGCCAGGGACTTTCTTTTGGTGCACCAGGTAAAATTCACACAGGAACACTTAATTGCATGTTGTTCTATGGTATTATTAAGTGAATACATTTTGCATGGCCCACCTGCTAGTGTAACTAATTAACAGCCATTCTCATGAATTACATTGATCAGGCTCATAAAATAATTTTAAATTGCGGAACATGATCAGCAGGAGTAAAATGGTTTCACTTTAATCCCTTAATGATTTTTTCATGATTAATCAAACAAAATATATGTAGTTATTTGATCCACTTTTTCATTTTGGAACTGCGATTCAGGGCAATTATAGTAGACATAAAGTTGATGCAAAGGGAACTACATTTCATGCAGTAGCTAATTAAGCAACAAAGCACAATGGGGTGGGGCTATATGATTCTCATAAGATAATCATCCCCCTGAGGAGTCACCAAGCAAAATGTACAGTTGAATACCTCTGCTCCCACAGGGCAGTGATTACCTTTGGATAACCACATATCCCACCAGCACCTTATTGCTAAATGGAAATTCTTTTTATTTTATGCAGAATTAAATTGAGGAAAATTACTTTGATCATAGGAAATGGTTTACTGAAGTGTAAAAGTTTCATCCATTAATCTTGACAACATTAATTTGTGCTTTAGAAGGTTAAATAATCAATCATCATCCCTAGTTGTTGGAGACCTTTTTATTTTTTTAAACATTTATTTGAAAGTATTACATATACCCACTTTCTCCCTCCCACCATAGAGCTCTTCTAACCTACCTCCACCCCCAGATCTAGGCCTTCACCACCTTATTGTCTGCGTCCATGGGTTAAGCATATATGCATTCAAGTTGATCTCTTTTCACCCACCCACCCTTTCCCAC
The DNA here is from genome assembly GCF_964339955.1 of Pipistrellus hanaki. NCBI lineage: Eukaryota > Metazoa > Chordata > Mammalia > Chiroptera > Vespertilionidae > Pipistrellus > Pipistrellus hanaki. Next base: position 14,446,195 of record NC_140524.1, on the reverse strand, counting down.
TTTCCTTCTAAGATTCTAAAGTCTGTTCCATGCTTCTATATCTCTGGATCTATTTTGTTTATCATTTATTTTGTTCATTAGATTCCACATATGAGTGAGATCATATGATATTTATCTTCCTCTAACTGGCTTATTTTGCTTAGCATAATACTCTACAGGTTACTCTATGCTGTCTCAAATGGTAAGAGATCCTTCTTTTTAACTGCTGCATAGTAATCCATGATGTAAATGTATTGTACCACAGCTTTTCATCCACTTATATACTAATGGGCACTTTGGCTGTTTCCAGATTTTAGCTATCACTAAATTGTGCTGCTATGAACACAGGGGTGCGTACATTCTTTCTGATTTGTATTTCAGGCTTCTCAGGATATATTTGTAGAAGTGAGATCACTAGGTCAAATGGCAGTTCCATATTTAATTTTTTGAGGAATCTCCACACTGTTTTCCTTAATGGCCGCACCAATCTGCATTCAAACCAGCAGTGTACTAGGATTCCCTTTTCTCCACATCCTTGCTAGCACTTGTCATTTGCTGATTTGTTGATGATATCCATTATGACAGGTGTGAGGTAATATCTCATTGTCATTTTAATTTGCATCTCTCTAATTATCAGTGACTTTGAACATTTTTTTCATATATAGCTTGGCTATCTATATGTCCACTTTGGAGAAGTGTCTATTAATGTCCTTTTCCCATTTTTAATTGAATTGTTTGTTTTCCTTTGTTAAGTTGTATGAGTTCCTTGTATATTTTGGATATTAAACCTTTATCATATGTCTCATTGTCAAATATGTTTTCACATACAGTGGGTTCCCTTTTCATTTAGTTGATGGTTTATTTTCCTGTGCAAAGTATTTTTATTTTGATGTAGTTCCATTTGTTCATTTTCACCTTAGTTTCCTTTGCCTTAAGATATGTATCTCTAAACATATTGCTACAAGAGATGTCTGAGATTTTGCTGTTTATGTTGTCTTCTATGATTTGACATACATTTAAGTATTTTATACATTTTGATTTTATTCTGTGTATGGTGAAAGTGGATGGTCTACTTTTGTTTCTTTGCATGTATGTGTCCAATTTTCCCAACACCATTTTTGAAGAGACTGTCTTGACTCCATTTCAAGTTCTTGCCTCCTTGGTCAAATATTAAATAAGCTTAATGGCTTAGATTGATTTCTGGGATTTCTGTTCTGTTCCATTGCTCTATATGCCTGTTCTTATGCTAGTACCAGGCTGTATTGATTATAGTGGTTTTGTAGTATAACTTTATATTTGGTACTGTGATCCTTCCAACTTTTTTATTCTTTCTCAAGATTGCTGTGGCTATTTGTTTTTGTTTTTCGTTGCTGTTGCTCCATATAAATTTCTGGAATATTTTTTCTAGATATGTGAAATATGCTGTTGATAATTTAATAGGGATTGCATTGAATCTATAGATTGCTTTGGGTGTGAAGACATTTTAATGATGTCTTTTACCTCCTTGATTAAGTTTATTCCTAAATATCTTAATTTTTTTGTTGCCATGGCAAATGAGATTATTTAGTTTCTCTTTCTAAGAATTAATTATTGGTATATAAAAATGCCATAGATTTTTGCGAATTAATTTTGTATTCTGCTACATTGCCAAATTCAGGGTTAGATAGTTCATTATTGATTTTTCTTATTTTTTGAGGTAGACCTGTAGTGCTATTAACTTCCCGGGGTCCCGGAATTGCTTTTGTTGTGTCCCATAGATTTTAGATTGTTATGTGTTCATTTTCATTTGTTTCCAGGCAACTTTTTATTTCTTTCTTGATATCATTGGTAAACCCATTCATTGTTTAATAACATTCTATTTAGCCTCCATGTGTTGGAATGTTTTTGAGTGTTTTTACAGTAGTTGGTTTCTAATTTCATACCATTGTGATCTGAGAAAATGCTTGATATGACTTCAATCTTCTTGAACTTGTAAAAACTTGTTTTGTGTCTTAACATGTGGTGTATCTTTGAGAATGACCCATGTGCACTTGAGAAGAATGTATATTCTGAAGCTTTGGGGATCCCAGCATGGTATTTAGGCAATGAGGACCGGGCACAGCTGAAATATATTTCCAGAACTTCAGCTGTTGTTTGTTGAGACTGGCCAGCCCTTTTGAGCCTCCACACTTCCTCCCAATCTCTATTTGGTCTCCACTTTTTGCCCTTGGTTATCAGGGTTCTCTCCAGCTAGTTTCCCTATGATGTCTTGGAGACCTTTTTAAGTATTTTATATTTATTGTTTACACTTTGGAGAGTGCCTACCTTTGGTATACTGAGTGTGTGAAATATAATCTTAAAATCTTCATACTTCTAATAATTATTTTTTTCATCTTACAAAGTTCTTGCATCATTATAAAAGGACAGTTGTGTAACTCATATCCAAAACTTAAGAAAGAGGAAAAATATATCTGATAGGTCTTAGCTATGATCTATCAGATCATTTCTATCTCTGAAACTTTCTCTTCAGCCTACATATCTTCAGATGTAACAATGGAAACATACAACCATTTAAGGAGAGTAGAGGATTCTGTCTCTTTTTAGGAGTTGGTTCCTCTCCCTTTCATTCAAATAAAAGGGGAATAAAAAACAATCAAGCCCATACAGACAAAAACAAAGAAAAATGACCAATAGTATCCTTTCTCTGCCGGCCAATTGGCAGGGTGAGATTGCCTTTCTCCCTTAGATGCCACTGCTCCATGGCGTTAGTTTATCTATCCCTGCTTGCATACTTAATGGTGTGAGAAATCTGAACTCAGTGCAACCATCAGACAGTTATTTCTTCAATTAAGAACAGTAATGAGGTTAGAGCACACGTCACAAGAGAAAAGCAAAATAAATAGTCCGGCCCTCCAGCTCTCTGAGGGACCGTGATCTGGCCCCCACTTTAAAAAGTTTGAGGACCCCTGGTAGACTAACACTTTATGATTGACATGCCCAGTGACATTCTGCTTGTCTTTAATGTTCAGAATGATTTCATTCGTGTTAATTCTATAGGGATATCTTGAAAACTTTATCTTGATCAACCAAAGCTTCCTTTCATATTATGAAAAATCACTATATCTGAGTTATAACTAAGGTGCTCAGATTATTTCATTTCATATTATCCCCTTTTAACTAAAATAATTAGAACATTTTCAAACATTTTTTTTCAATTTTAACACAAGAACAATGGCACCATACTTAAATAGTTGTTGATTTCTTTTTAAATATGTTTTTATTGGTTTCAGAGAGGAAAGAAGAGGGAGGGAGAGACAGAAACATCAGTGATGAGAGAAAATCATCAATTGACTGCCACCTGCAAGCCCCCTACTTGGGATAGAGCCCACAACCCCCTCATGTGCCCTAACCAGGAATGGAGCCATGACCTCCTTCTTAGTGGGTCAATGTTTAACCACTGAGCAATGCCAACCAGGCAATAGTTGTTTGTTCTTGAAGCTATTCATCCAAATTGGACCAGTTTTGTTTCAAAACGAGGATGCCTGGTTTAGCATCTGTGGGCTTCCTGAAGGAAATGCATCCATGTACTTATCGTGACCCTGTGAAATGAAGATAAATTGTGCCATATGCAGGATACATTATTGTCTTTGTCGTATGCATAAATTTGACAATGGAGTGCATCCTTCCATAAAAGTACCCTTCCATTGTTTATATTGTTTTTAATGTAACTTTGTTAACAGTATGATGTCTTGAAAAATATGTAGGTAAAACAGTTAGACACAAGACCCAGGGTTTTTTTCTTCAAGTGTCAGTAAGTGATGTTTTTTGAAAAGAACAGTCTCACTTTTTAACTTGGCTAAGCATTCATTTCAAGCCATATGGTTTCATCAAGTCAAACCTTTTGGCTCCATGTGGTTGTGCTGGCATGGTGTTCTCTAACATGGAGAAATAATTTTTGGCCAGGGTTAAGAATAAGCAAGACTTCATAAAAAAACACAAAAAAACAAAACAAAATAGGAACAAGAGATAGGTGATCAGTATGATCTTGAAACACTGGCTTCATCCTGAGTATACTGGTCTACTGGCACCTCAGGTTCACAGGAGTATTCAGGTTAATATTATGAATTATGAAGAAGAAATGTCAATTATTAACTTAAGTAGGATAGGTGCAAATTGTAAAAGGACTTTTAAAGTGCCAAATGCTGAAAAAAAATAAATTAAATGTAGTTATTTGTGATTGAACTTTAGAAATACTTAGATTTGTTCTTGGGAGACCTAATATTTAGATTTTAAATCATACTCATTCTTCAAATTTGCATAATTTATGTAAGAATAATAATAAAGTCATCTTCCCCTCTGAGCATCTAAGTGTGTATATGTGTTTGGCCATGAAATTTTCCCCAAAAGTAATAAACCACCATAACTTTATTATTCTAAAAAATGTAAAATTTTATTGTAGTTGATGAGTTGAAATGATGACAGATGAAATTTGCTTGATTAATGAAGTTGAAATTAGTGGGTTTTTTTTTTTCATTTTAATTCCTGCTACACATCCACATTTGGTAGAGACTGTATAGAGAAGACTTTGCACCTGAAAAATTGCAAGTGTTTTTATCTTTCCAGGCTAAATAGACTTGATAAAGTCCCATATGGAATTTAGCAACACTATAGTTCTTCATATAGATATATTGCATATTATCAATGAAGTGCCTTTTAGGAATTGCTCATTGGCCTAACCAAGTAGGGGCACATCTTGGCAAGAGCGATGGAAAGGACTGCTTTTAGGAGGGATCTGAAGAGGCATTGCTCTTCTGCTGGCCTAAATCCACTAATCTGATGTTATAATTAGCATTAAGGAGCAGTGGCCAGAAGAAAATATCATTCTCTGCAAATGTCATTTAAATAGCACTTTGATATTTTCTGGTTAAGTTGACAGGCTTAAGTCAAATTGTGAACACTTTATTTGTAAATGCAGAAGAGAAAGAAAAGCTTAAGTTCAGTAGTTCTTAGGATGTTAGCTTACCAGTATTGATTCATCATCCTTCAGTAGTGACAGATGCTTCTTTATTAAATGTGTAGCTCACCATACAAAAGATAATCAAGTGTAGGAAGTTTATTGACAATTCCCGTTTTATCCCTATGTGGTGGAATAGACCCTCTATGTGTCTGCTACCTTACACTCCCTGCCAGCTTGCCAAGAAGTATTTATGAGAATGAGCCTCCACCAAACATTATGACTGAACAATTAAAAAATATTTGGGAATATTTTATCTTTTCTATTTTTTGATCATTGTCATACTCATATTCATGAAGAACTTGCTACTTAAGTACTAATTGTAATTATAGATGTAGCATATAAAGGGGCAGGCAAAAGTAGTTTAATAATGATAATAAATAACATAATGATTAATTAATAAATAATGATACAAGAATAAAATTTGTGTTTCACATACTCACAACTGAAAACCTACATTTGCCCACCACTATGTATAGCTAATGAACCACACTCTCAGAATTGTAAAGGTACTCCTTGCCTGGGGAATGAGACATCTTTTTATTTTGTTTTTTCTTTATTGATTAAGCCTTTCTGATGGTCTTAGGTGACTCTTCTAATGGTTGTCAACCTGTGGGTCACGATCCACAGGTTGAGAACCACTGCTGTGGAGCCTAAGACCATTGAAAGACACAGATATTTACATTACAATTTATTAACAGTAGCAAAATTACAGTTACGAAGTAGCAATGAAAATAATTTTATGGTTGGGGGTCACCCCAACATGAGGAACTGTATTAAAGGGTCGCGGCATTGAAAAGGTTGAGAACAACTGGATTAAGGTATTACATATGTGTCCTTATCCTTCCATTGACCTCCCCCACTCCCCCACTCATGTCCTCATCCCTTAGAGTCTGTGCCTATTGGTTATGCTTATATGCATGCATACAAGTCCTCTGGTTGATCTCTCTCCCTTTCCCCCACCCTCCCCTACTCTGCTGAAAGAACTCTTTGAGACCACTAGGGGTACTGTTTACCATGTCATCTGCATCATGTTTTTTATTTATTTATTACATTTACTGAGATGGCATTGGTAAATAGGATCATATAGGTTTTAAGGGTACATTTCTATGGTACATGATCTATATATTGCACTGTGTGACCACCAGCCAAAGTTAATCATATTCCATCACCATATACTTGGCTCCCTTTCCTTTTTACTACCCTACCCCTTTCTCTCTGGTAACTACCATACTGTTGTCTTTGAGTTTCAGTTTTATATCCCACTGATGAGTGAAATCGTAGGTTTTTAGCTCCTATTAGCATAAGAGACTTAGCTCTATTATCATAATATTCTCAGATCCATCCGTGTTGTCACAAATGGCAGTATTTAATCTTATGGCTGAGTATAGTACCATAGCTTCCTATTTTAAAATTGTATCCAGTTAGCTGAGGGCGATACCAGTAGTATAGCTGGCTATCGTGCAGATCCGTCTCCCAACCCATAAGAAATCACAGCATATGAAAAGTAAATTCTATGCAAAAATAAATGTTCAGCAAAATTGGAAGATAGAGAATGCCAAAAGTGTGAAATAACTGTGAGTAAAAAGGGGAAAATTACCATATCCCAATGCATGCTCTCATGCTTCTGCCCAACCCATGCTGTGATAACAGGCTTTGCAGTGAGCTAAGGGAGATGAAAAAAAAATCTCAAAAAGAGCTGATGAGTGCAGAATTCCCTAAATTGTTATATGCTGAATCTGTTTTTTCTCTGTACCCTTGATATTTGAATAACAGACCTGCTAGATAAAAATCTAGTGACTTTCTTTCATTGATTTTTTTTTTTTTTTTTTTTTTTTGTAAATGCTGCTCCATTGTTGCCTTGATTTTGTAAACTATGATGTGGGTCTCATTTTCTTGCCAATGTAAATTGTTTGATGGAGACCTTGAAGTTTTGTCTTTATTTTTCAAATCTAATACTGTTACTACCATATGTCTTTAAGCTGAATATTCCGGATAATATTCCAAGGTATGTAGTAAGCCCTTTAAATGAATTGATTCGGGTCTTTGTCTATTTTTCATATATTATGATTTTAAACATTTTTGTCCCAGCATTATTTCTTTTCCACGGACTCTAATATTATGAATATTATTCCTTGCCTTCCTTTCGTTTCCACTACTTTCTCTTTGACCATTTTCGCTTTTTTTCTCTGTAATTTTCATTTTATTGATTTTCTTTCTACCTTTCTTCAATGTCTCTTATTACATTTTATTTGAATCTATTTTCCTTTTGTGCACCTTATTTAGTCTTTGTTTTACAGATAATTTTGTGTATTCAATTTCTTTCCTGTATTTCATCAACTCACTTTTTATTCCTTTCCATTTTTCTTTTACATTTTTAATTGCAGTTTTTTTTTTTCCATTTCTGATTCAAGGTGGTTTTTCATATATTCAAATGCCTTCTTTTGAGAACATCCTTTTTAACATATTTAATTCTTTTTACAATGTTTGGTTTACAGATATATATATATTAATTTCAGAGAGGAAGGCAGAGATAGAGATAGAAACATCAATGATGAGAAGAGAGAATCATTAATCAGCTGCCTCCTACATACCCCATGCTAGGGATTAAGCCCACAACCAGGGCAAGTGCCCTCACCAGAAATCAAACCTGACCTCCTGGTTTATAGGTCTATACTCAATCACTGAGTCATGCTATCTGGGCTAATGTTCTTTACCTCTAGATGACTATGACTCTAAATATGGTTCTTGGCCCATAAGGGCAAATTCTTATCATGGTTTTAGGATTACAGAGCTGTGGCATGCCCAGAAATGAGGTCAGCTGCCCTCAGAGTTAATGCTTTAATTAAAAAAGGAAAGTTATTTCACTCTCATTAACTCGGGAAATAAATTGGAATGGGTGAAACTCATTTATGTGGCATTGTATCAACCAGAAATCTGTTAATTGGCATCTCTGTGCTGTAAAATAATAAATGGATGTTCAAAATCATGACCTAGAGGTACTACAAAACTTAGAAGTGTCTCCTGAATCATCAAAGGCTCAATTATATTCAATCTAGTTTTACTATTAAGTGATTTCAAACTGATAATTTTTGACTGGTATAGAAATGGACAAATATGCTATAAAGTTTACAGATGTGTTTTAGTCTGCTAGGCCTACTATACCAAAATAACACAGACTAAGCAGACATTTACTTCTTAATAGTTCTGGAGGCTGGAAGTTTGAGATCAGAATGCCAGAATGGTTCAGTTCTGGTGAAGGCCCACATCAGGGCCCAGTGCATTTTTGTAAGAGTGTTCATGAATATCTTTCTCTGCTCCTTTCATGTATGTTGATCTGTTAAGCTTTCTAAATCAAATAATCTAAATTTTGGCAACATCTGTCTTTCTAGGACATTATCAATTTTATCTAACTTTTCAACTTTTGCATACCATAGATGTCTGAAAAGTAGTCTCTTGCAAACTTTTACATTTCTTCTTTTTCAAATGAGTATTTCCTCCCCATCTCTCATTTTTGTAAAGGTGTGCTTTCTTTTTTAAAATTCAAGTTAGCTAGCATTTCTCAATTCATAACTTTTTAAAACAGTATTTTGATTTATTGATTTTATCTACTTTTTTGTTCTCTATGTCATTATTTTTCATGTTGATCTTTATCACTAGAGGGTCAGTGCACAAATTCATTCAATGGTAGGGTCCCTTGTCCTGGCTGGTGATTTGGGCCAATCTGGGGGGTTCGCTGGGCAGTGGGAGGGTCCAGGGAGGTTGACAGGCCAGGGGAAAGGATCTTGGAAGGTTGACTGGTGGGAGGCAGGGACTGTGGGAGGTTGGCCACTGGGGGGAGGAGCCACAAGAGGTCGGCCATCTGGGGGGAGGTACTGAGGGTGGTTGGCCAGCCATAGGAGGTTGGCAATGGGAGCACACTGACCACCAGGGAGTAGCTCATGAATTGAGCAACTGCCCCTTGGTAGTCAGTACACATCAGATCAACTGGTTGACTGGTCCTTCGGTTGCTTAGGCATATATATCTATATCTATATCTATATCTATATCTATATCTATATCTATATCTATATCTATATCTATATCTATATATATATCTATATCTATCTATCTATCTATCTATCTATCTATCTATCTATCTATCTATCTATTTTGTTTGATTTAAGTGGTTCTGTCTAGTTTCTTGACCTGGTTATTTTCTCATTTATTTCCAGTCTCTAATTTTTATTAGATAAAAGTGTTTACTACAATGAATGTTCATTCTGATACTTGTTTTAAATTCATCCCATTCATAGATTATTTAAAAAAAAATTTTATTGTTTAAGGTATTACAAATAGTAGTACATATGTCTCCTTTTTTTATCCATTGACCCCCCCACCCCTGGCCTCCCCAAACCTCTGGCCCATGCCCTCAAACTTCCCTGTCCGCCCAGTGTCTTGCTTCTGTTGGTTGTGCTTATATGCATGCATACAAGTCATTCGATTGATCTCTTACCTCCCCCAACCCTCCCCCACCTTCCTGTTGTAGTTTGACAGTCTGTTCGATGCTTCTTTGCTTCTATCTATTTTTGTTCAACAGTTTATAATATTCTTTATATTCGACAAATGAGTGAGATCATGTGGTATTTATCTTTCACTGACAGGCTTATTTCACTTAGTCTGATGCTCTCCAGCTCCATCCATGCTATTGCAAGTGGTAAGAACTCCTTATTTTTTACAGTAGTGTAGTATTTCATTGTGTAGATATATCACAATTTTTTAATCCACTTATCTGCTGATGGCATTTATTAATAGTCTGTTTCTAAATCTTAGCTATTGTAAATTGTGCTGCAATGAACAGAGGGGTGTATGTATCCTTTCCAATTGGTGTTTCTGATTTCTTGGGATATACTCCTAGAAGTGGTACTCCTGATGGCAGTTCCATTGTAATTTTTTGTGAGGAATCGCCATACTGTTCTCCACAGTGGCTGCACCACTCTGCATTCCCACCAGCAGTGAAGGAGGGTTCCTTTTTCTCCACATCCTCTCCAGCACTGGCACTTTATTGATTTAGTTTTGATTGCATCTCTCAGATGATTAGTGAGTTTGAGCATGTTTTCATATGACACTATGCATTCTGAATGTCCTCTTTCAAAAATATCTGTTTAGGTCCATTTCCCAGTTTTTGATTGGATTGTTTATCTTACTTTTGTTATGTTATATGACTTCCCTGCCAATGTTAGAGTTTAAGCCCTTATCAGAGATAACATTGGCAAATATGTTATCCCATGCAGTGGGCTTTTGTGTTGTTTTTATTGATGGTTTCTTTTGCTGTGCAGAAACATTTTATTTTTATGTAGTCCCATTTGTCTATTTTTTTCTATTACCATTGCCCTAGGAGCTGTATCAGAAAAGATATTACTATAAAAAATATCTCCTCTTTTGCTAGCTATGGCTTCATCTAAGATTTTTATGGTTTCCCATCTTACATTTAAGTCCTTTATTTATTTTGAGTTTATTTTTTTAAATATATTTTATTGATTTTTTTTTTTTTTACAGAGAGGAAGGGAGAAGGATAGAGAGTTAGAAACATCAATGAGAGAGAAACATTGATCGGATGCCTCCTGCACACTTCCTGCTGGGGATGTGTCCACAACCAAGGTACATGCCCTTGACCAGAATTGAACCTGGGACCCTGCAGTCCGATCCACTGAGCCAAACTACTTTGGGAGATTTTGAGTTTATTTTTATGTATGGTGTAAGTTGGTAGTCTAGTTTCATTTTTATTTGCAAGTATCTGTCCAGTTTCCCAACATTATTTATTGAAGAGACTATCTTGTCTCCATTGTATGCTTTTACCTCCTTTGTCAAATATTAATTGAGCATACTGGCTTGTGTCTATTTTTGGGTTCTCTGTTCTGTTCCACTGGTCTATATGTCTGTTCTTGTGCCAGTACCAGGCAGTTTTGAGAACAATGACTTTGTAGTATAGCTTGATATCTGTTATTGTGATGTCCAACATTGTTCTTCTTTCTCAAGATTGCTGCAGCTGTTCTGGGTCTTTTTTCATTCCAGATGAATTTTTGGAGAATTTGTTCTAGGTCTTTGAAGTATGCCATTGTTACTTTAATGGGGATTTCATTGAATTTATAGATTGATTTGTGTAGTATGGACATTTTAATGATGTTAATTATACCGATATTCCTCATGAACATAGACGCTGAAATCCTCAACAAAATTCTAGCAAATCCAATCCATCATTACATTAGAAAGATCATACACCATAACCAAGTGGGATTTATTCCGGGGATACAAGGATGGTATAATATCCTCAAAGCAATGAATGTGATACACTACATAAACAAACTGAGAGATAAAACCATATATATTGATGCAGGAAAAGCATTTAACAAAATCCAATAACTTTTCTTAATAAAATCTCTCAGCAAGGTGGGAATAGAAGAATCATACCTCAACATAATAAAAACATATATGATAAACCCACAGCCAACAACATACTCAGTGGACAAAAACTAAAGCCATTTCCCTTTAAGAACAGGAACAAGATAGAGATGCCCACTCTCACCACTCCTGTTTGACTTAGTACTGGAAGTACTAACAAGACTGGAAGTACTAGCCATTGTGATTAGAAAAGAAGAAGAAATAAAAGGCATCGAAATTGGAAAAGAAGAAGTAAAACTCATTCACAGATGATATGATACTGTACATAGAAAACCCTAAAGACTCCATCAAAAAAATATTAGACTTAATAAATGAATTCAGTAATGTAGCAGGATACAAAATCAATGCCAATAAACCTATGGCATTTCTATATACCAATAGTGAACTTATAGAAAGAGAGACTAAAAAAATCAATCTCATTTACTATCACACCAAAAAAATTAAGATACCTATGAATAAACCTAACTAAGGAGGTAAAAGCCCTATATGCAAAAAACTACAGGGCATTGAAAAAAGAGATAGAGGAAGACATAAACAGATGGAAGAACATACCATGTTCATGTATTGGTTGAATCAACATCATTAAAATATCAATTCTACTCAAAGGAATCTATTGATTCAATGAAATCCCCATTAAAATGCCAATGACATATTTGACAGACCTAGAACGAACTTTCCAAAAATTCATCTGGAATGAAAAAAGACCCCGAATAGCTGCAACAATCCTGAGAAAGAAGAAGAAAGTAGGTGGGATCTCATTACCAGATATCAAGCAATACTACAAAGCTACTGTTCTCAAAACTGCCTGGTACTGGCACAAGAACAGACATATAGATCAATGGAATAGAATAGAGGATCCAGAAATCAACACAAGCCACTATGCTCAATTAATATTCAACAAAGGAGGCATGAACATACAATGGAGTCAAGACAGTCTCTTCAATAAGCGGTGTTGGGAAAAATGGACAAATACATGCAAAAAAAATGAAACTAGACCACCAACTTACACCATAGACCAAAAATAAACTCAAAATGGATAAAGGACTTAAACATAAGACGGGAAACCATAAAAATACTAGAGGAATCCACAGACATCAAAATCTCAGACATAGACCAAAACAATTTCTTCACTGATATTGCTACTAGGGCAATTGAAAATAAAGAGAAAATAAATGGGACTGCATCAAAATAAAGAGCTTTTGCAGAGCAAAAGAAACCACCAGTCTGTAATGAATTTCTTTCTGGGCCAACAGTTCTTTTGAGTCCCCAATTCAGTGTCAAACAGTTCCTTATGTGTACATGTCAGCAATTATATTTCAGTTCTGGATTGTGGACAAATGGTGGTAATGCAGGTCCGACCCTCTCTGGTTTGGTCATGGGCAACCTGCATGGGCAACAGGGGCTTGAGGGCAATGCGTGGGGAGGGGTTTAGGATAGGGATGGAGGAATGAGGACAAATATGTGATACTTTAATCAATAAAGAAATTTAAAAAACAAACAAAAGAAACCATCAACAAAACAATAAGAAAGCCCACTGCATGGGAGAGTATATTTGACAATATTATCACTGATAAGGGTTTAATCTCCAACATTTACAGAAAACTCATACAACTTAACAAAAGGAAGATAAACAACTCAATAAAAAAAATGGGCAATGGACCTAAATAGATACTTTTCGAAAAAAGATAGAAGGAAGGCCAAGAAACATGTGAAAACATGCTCAAAGTCACTAATCATCCAAGAAATGCAAATCAAAATGACAATGGGTACCATGTCACACATGTCAGAATGGATATCATCAACAAATCAACAAAGTACAAGTGCTGGCGATCATGGAGAGCAAAAGGAACCTTCATTCACTGCTGGTGAGAATGCAGACTGATGGAGCTACAGTGGAGAACAGTCTGGAGTTTCCTCAAAAACCTAAAAATGGAACTCCCATTTGACCCAGTGATCCCACTTTTAGGAATTTATCCCAAGAATCTAGAAACACCATTTACTAAATATATATGCAACCCTATGTTCATAGTGACACAAATCATCATAGCTAAGATTTACAAATAGCCTAAGTGCATATCTGTAGGTGAGTGCATTAAAAAACTGCTACATCTACACAATAGAATACTACACTGTAGTAAAAAGGAAGGCATTCTTACCATTTGCAACAGCATTGATGGAACTGGAGAGCATTATGCTAAGTGAAATAAGCCAGTCAGAGAAAGATAAATATCACAAGATCTCACTCATTTGTGGAATAGAATGAACAATATAAATTGATTAACAAACACAGATCCAAAAATAGAGAAACATCAATGAGACCATCAAACCTCATTGACTTATGGGAATATATGGGAGGGTGGAGATAAGGGGGAGAGATTAATCAAAGGACTTGTATGCATGCATATAATCCTAACTAATGGACACAGACAACAGGGGGTGAGGGCATGAGTGGGGTTTGGGAAGGTATTGGGGGGGGTAAGGACACATATGTAATACCTTAATCAATAAAGACACTTAAAAATAAATAAAAATAAAATAAAAACAACATGGATTGGTAGAATCAATGTCATTAAAATGTCCATAGATTCTTATATGCAGTGCTTTCATTTCTATCTTTTAATCTCTAATTTCAGTTTGTATTTCCTCTTCCATGCAGAAGTTGTTAATTGGAGCTTCTTAACTTTCTTGATAAAAGTGACATTCCAGTTTCTATTTTGTTAGTGATTTCTAGTTTTATTGCATTCTTATTGGAGAGTGTTATTAGTATGTTACTATTTCTATTTTGTGAAAATGCTTGATGTTCTCATTGTGGCCTAATACAATTAATATTTGTGAATGTGTCATTGCATTGAAAGTTAAAATTTATGCTTATCAATTATGAAAACCCTCATTCCAAGAAACAATTAAAAATCACTAGAAAACTGTAAACCAAGCCAGGCCGCATGGCTCAGTGGTTGAGTGTGGACCTATGAGCTAGGAGGTCGGTTGATTCCCAGTCATGTTATATGTCCACATTGTGGGATCAATCCTCAGTACGGGGCATGCAGGATGCAGCCAATGAATGATACTCTATCATCACTGATGTTTCTAATTCTCTCTCCCTCTCCCTTTCCTTATGAAATCAATATAAATGTATTTTTTTAAAAAGAACATTGTGGTCCTACTATGTGCTAATTACTTCAAGATGAAGAAACATCCAGTAAATTAATTTTCACCCAAATTGTCCAGATTAAAAAAACCCAGGTTGTTTGCATTATCTTGTTGTCCCTAGAATAAGGGTACAATGTCATTTGAGGACTTTGCCTGTCTGTACTACAGTGCAAAATTAATGCAGCACACAAAACTCTATACAACTTCTGGATGAATTCCCTGTACATCATAGATATATGACCTACTAAAACGCAATTCTTTCATAGTCTGAATATTTGTTTCTATGAGTTCATGGCATGCAAACTTTATTTTGTATTTAATTATAAGGACATTTTTGAAGTGGTTCTAAAAATATGCATGGTTTATTTTCTCTTAGATAAGTTATATACTGGTAATGTCCCCAGTAGTCCCTTGGTATCTGATCAGATTTAGACAAAACGTTTTCTATCTGGCATTCCAATAGGAATAATGAGTCTTTAAAAAATTTAGTGAGACCTTGCCATCTGCAGAACTCCTTCTCAAAGGGAATATCTTATATATCCTATAACGAAGTAATTGTATTATGTGCACTGGAAGTCAATATACAAAAGCTATAATCTGCCCTTCTTGCTTTTACTGAGGTTCAGAATTGTATATGACCCATAGGAATAAGGTCCTCTGTCAACACTGATCTCTCTCTCTCTCTCTCTCTCTCTCTCTCTCTCTCTCTCTCTCTCTCTCTCTCTCTCTCTCTCTCTCTCTCTCTTTCTTTCTCTCTTTCTCTCCATGTATGCAGGATGCAGCCAATCAATGATTCTCTCTCATCACTGATGTTTCTAATTCTCTCTCCCTCTCCCTTTCCTTTTTCTCTTTCTCTCTCTAGAGATATAGAGATAGAGATTTGGTATTTGATTAGAACATTTGACAACAAAGCCATGTATCAGCTAATGGATTTTACAGTCTTGCAAGGATTATTCCAATATCCACAGCCTTTATTTTGACTTCTAGTATGTCAATGAAGTTGTCTGAATGGTGTGATAAAACTACTAAGATATTTTCAAAGCAAAAGAAAATTTTTTTTTTTTAGTTTTTCTTAAAAGAAATATAAACCATACAGTATCTATGTATAAAGGAATGGGAAGGTCTTCAAAGTCTAAGAAACAAAGATAAGGAATTGTATCTTAAGAATCAGTGGGATATTGTGGCTACCTGGTGACTTGTGGGAAGTTCCCTGGGTATGGAGGAGGCAAAAGTTTTTTGTTTATTTGTTTGTTATGTGAGTTGGTGAAATGTTTTAAATTCTTCTCTGTACATCTCTGAAATATGCATTTTTCATTCTTGTCCTAAAATTAAATCTTACTTTGTAAAGGTGCTTTTAACAACAGGAATGTTTAGTGCAGTGTGGAAAGTCTTTGAGCCAAATCTTGCCTTTAGTATGTACTTATGTTTCCACTAAAGGAGAGGGGCAACTGAGCTTGCAGAACTGAGGGTAAAATTTGAATTCTGCTGTAGGAAATCAAAGTATTAGGAGTTGGGATATTGAATTTCACTTTTGCCCATGCTGACATTGACTTTCTTCTGGAACATCACCAACTAGTGAGATCTAGTTCAGTTGCATATATATATTTTTTTACTTCTCTTCACTAACCCAAATCCAGATATACAAATCCAGCGTTTACTGAGTCTCATATAGATTTTCAATATTCCTGAGGGTCTGTGGAATCTTAATAACTTTCATATTGTATTTGTAAAGCAAATATTCCATGACATAGAAACACTAAATGGATTATACTCAGCCAAGTGCAATGTATAATTTTTCTAAAATCTCTAATTTAACATGGGTGATTTTCCTTCTTTCATATGTAAGCTTGGTATAATTTATAACAAGCTATAAATATTTGAAATACCATGGAAATGTGTTTTAGGAAATAGTATTAACACCTGCCTTATGTGCTAGTTGGGTTATATTAGGCTCTGAATGTACATGGGTATGTTTCTGGCAATCTATTTGATCTATGTTCTATCTGAATTGGTGTATGTAATGATTGGCTGTATAATAATGTGTTCTTACCATTTTTTGGCTTTTGATTCAAAACCAAGTCTATATTTCGGGGATTATTATGATAATATTCCTTCTTTTCTGTACTTTTTAATTCTTGTTGAAGCAGAACCTCCAAAGTACTTTTCTTACTAACTCTTCTCCTCTTCCACCCACATACTTACCAATTTAGTTTGTACATTGTAACCAGGAAAGAAATAACACAATCCCTGCCAAAGCCTATACCCTGAGACAGAGACATAAGATATGGCCCTGGTAACATATGTCCTGTCATGGAATGGCTCAGCCAACCATGCTGGAAGCAAGGTTGAGGATTTTCACCAAATCAGATCTTTCCATACTTCTGTGGAAAGGCAGCCTCCAACACATAGGATAAGAATTTTCTATGAGATTCATTGTCTGCCCTTTATCCCTCCCACATCCAGCTTTTTATGAAGGTGTAGAGTGAATGTAGAGCAGAGTATGTGAAAGCTTTGAGCTTTTACCTAAGTATTCTCTGGGCCCCAGAACTAAACCTCACTTGTCCTTTTCTGTAAATTAGGATTGTTTTAAAATTAGAAATTAGAGAAAGGGAGCATACACCAGGTACCTATATAGGTGCATTATTATTATCATTATGTTCTAAAGTGTGTAGCTGTTTCTTTTTTAATAGCCATAATTGTAAATGTCTTGGTATTGGGTCACAGTTGGTAAAAATGGTCTGCTTATTGATCTTTTTGGTGACTTATGTTAATGGCAAATTCATTAATAGAATCTAGGATGCCTGAATCCTACTTTAGGGCTTCTTCTACATGATCAGGATGCTCTCTACTTTCTCAATATTCCATGTCAGATGATGTCTATGTCTTTACTTTCTTCTCCAAATAATAAAAAAATCAGAAAACCAACAAAACGGCACACAATTAGCATTTAGTGAGGGCAGAACAAGTGGTACTTCCACTTTCTGTTTTTCCACTTCCATTTTGAGGGAGCCATAATATTATACATAAAAAGCGTGTAGCTGTTTCTTTTTTAGTCTGAAAATTGAGTGCTTTATGGAGTCAGCTGAGGACTGATGCCCCCAAGTGAATTGCTGCTATTTCCATGGCATTTTTTTTTTTTTTTTTTGTGTGTGTGTGTGTGTGTGTGTGTGTGTGTGTGTGTGTGGCTAACATGCCTGGACAGGTTTGCAAGCTTGATGTAGCAGATATGTTGGGTGCTTCTACTACCTGTATTTAGGAAATGGCATCAGGTTATCTCCTCATAGAATGACACTGGCCTCAGCTAGTTGGTATGAGCCTTTGCAAAGTGTTAAGAATTAAAACAAAATATATTTTTATATACTTAATTCTCCAAGTAAACAATAAATTGTCCTTAACATGTAATTCTGGGAGCTTGATAAATGGGAAATAGAGTTAAGGAGGAAACAGCTTTGATGAATTGTATTAGTGAACAGTAAGTCATTGAAATAATGTTTTATAATTCTTGTTACTGAGCTCAAAGTTGTAAACATTTTATCCTGTCTCCCTGTTCACAGTGGGAGCATAAGAAAAGGGCTCATTTATGAACTATATAATGAAAGCTAGAACTTGGGCATTCAGGGCCAAGTATATTATCAGGTAGGGAAGTCCCTGGGTAAGTAGTTGTTATGTTAGGCAGTGGAGTATAGTCTATGGTACATTCTTGTCATGTAGATTTCTAATTTACTGTTAAAATTGACAGCAACTGATGTTCCGAGAGTGTTGTGATTTTTGAGAATGCTATGCCTTGGGAGGTGACAGTTACAGGAAGACATTTGAATTTTGAAAGTGCTGTCTAGGGAGAAGCTGGCTTGTTGCCTGCTGCTTCTCCATTTCTTGCTATTTTGTCTGCAATTCATTGAAATTAAAATTCAAAACCCAGGTAGTATAGTCTAATGGTTAACATAAGTTTGTGAAAGTGAAAACTTTCATATGCATATTAATTTCCTAATGTTCCTGTAACAAATCACCACACATTTAGTGGCTTAAGCCAACATAAACGTGATATTGTATAATTCTGGAGTTCAGAAGTCTAATATGGGTCAGCAGGACTGGGTTCTTTCCAGAGGTTCTAGGGGAGAATCCCCTTTCTTTTTTTTTTAATTTTTTAAAACTATATATTTTCTTGATTTTGTACTAGAGGAAGGGAGAGAGATAGAGAGTTAGAAACATCGATGAGAGAGAGTCATCAATCAGCTGCCTCTTGCACACCCCCTACTGGGGATATGCCAGCAACCAAGGTACATGCCCTTGACCGGAATCGAACCAGGGACCCTTCAGTCCCCAAGCCGACGCTCTATCCATTGAGCCAAACCGGTTTCGGCAGAATCCCCTTTCTTATCTTTTCTGGTTTTAGAGGCTGCCTGCATTTTGTGACTATTGGTCCCATATCACTCTGACCTCTGCTTCTGTGGTCCCCTCAGTCCCTCTCCTTCCCTGACTCAGCACCTCTGCCTCTTACTTACAAGAATCCCTGTGATAACACTGGACCCACCGGATAATAGATCCATAACTTAATCACCTCTGTGAAGTCCATTTTGCCAAGTAAGGTGACCTAATCACAGAGTCCAGGGATTAGGATGTGAGCATCTTTGGAAGGACATCATTCAGCTTAGTACATATATGATTAGCCATCCTGTGCCTCATTTTCTTCATTTGTAAAAGACTGGCTAAAATGTCTCTTCATCTTCCCATTCCTATGAACAGTTCAATTCCTGGAGGTTTAGTGAAATATTTTCTCCAAAGTACTCTGAGCGCCTTGGGAGATAGTTTCTATATGAATTAAAAGTGGTTAACAATGACATGCTATGATAGTTCAAATCTGAAACATTTTAGATATTTCTTACATCACTTTGTTTTATTACCTGACCTTTCATTTGTTATTTGATATTCCCTCCACTATTTCCCACTGACCAAATGCATTTGCACTTTTTCCTATTTGTAGTAACTTCTCCATCAATACATTTTACATCTTATTCACAAATCAGTTCACAGCAATGTTTGGTAAAAATTACTTCTTCCCTAAGCCATATGATAAAGTCTAAACTCCTCAGCCTGCATCCCCTACCTTTCTCAATAGCCCAAAACTAGTTTCCCATACTCATCTATTTTTGATTCCCTAAATTTGATCTTTCTTCAGTCAGGCTCAGACCCTCACTATCCTTTGGGTGGGCTGGGTGCCCCCCTAGCCCTGAGTCTCATGTTGTCTCTATTCCCTAGGGCCCGTTAGACATCCAACCCATCTTGCAGGTCTCCAGTTTCAACTCCTCCATGCAGTATTGCTTATCCACTCCAGTCTTCAAAGGCTTTCCAATCTCTAAACCCTCTACTAGCTATAATATATACCACTCATTTGGCAGTTGTTAGACAGTTTCTAATCTAGTTAATTATGTTTATGAGCCAATAGGTCTTATTTCTCCAAATAATTATAATCTTGAGATCAGGGGTCATTCCTTTCATATTGGTGAGTTTTCCATTAAGCATTTAGTGCTGAGTAAGTCTTAATTATATATTTATTGAAAAGAATGTGTGTGTAAATAGGGATTAGCTTTTCAGGTAGTTTTTTTCCTGGGATTTATTTTCCTGTGCTATTTATCAGGCATTTAAAGCCATTTAAATATACGGACATTTAATTTCTTAGCTTGCTCATGGAAAACCCCGCTGTCTGCTAAAGCAGATTATAGAGAGACAGACTCATAGAGAGCAGTCTGCCAGCTGCCAGGGTTTAGGGTGGCCAAGTTGGAGTCAGGGTCGGGCCTAGAGAGATTGGGCAAAAGGGAAAAATAACTCATGGACATGGACAACAGTGTGATGATTGCCAGGGAGGGTATAGGGGGAATAAATGGTGATGGAAAGAGAAGAGACTTAAGATGTTGAACACACAATACAGTGTACATATGATGTGTTGTAGAATTTTACTGGCTCATTTTTATTGACTGCAAAACTATACACAAGTTGGTATAAATTCTATAGTAAGCTACACAGACACCTTTTATAGTTCTGAAAATAGGGACTTTTTTTTCCTAAGCTTCAGCCTATATATCTGACCAGGCCTGCCTTAAGAGAGTTATCATCTATGAAGTCCCCCCGCCCCCCGCCACTTAATATGTTGGAAAATGCTATTACCAAAGTCCTCTCTACTCATGCACTAGTTTTGCAAGGCATAGTATTTCCTCCAAGGATGCCCCAATATGAGGAAATAAATTCTCTATTACAGCTGTTGAATATACACTGCTTTCCCAATAGGTTGGTTTCTAACTGCCATCAGCTACTGCTATTATTCACAAATTGAAAAGTATATGCAGCCATTTTAGCAAAAGAAGATGCTTCTAGAGACCGACACTGTACATGTAGGGAAAACTTTTATAGAAGCTTTGAAAGTAAAAAGGAGACATGGTCATCAAACCTGTCTTAAGGTTGTGGCTTCATTAAGAGCTGGATAAAATATGAGTTGGATATTTTTTCTTGTGAGAGTCTGGTAATAGGAAGAAACTAGAACTGGAATATTGTATAAGACAATTTTCTGATTAATAAGAGAATATAAGCACTGTGCAAATATTTATGTTGCTATTGGTGAAAATTCTCAAGTGTTTTGAGGTGCTAGAAAATGTGACCTTCCTGATTCTTTTTTTTTTTTTTTTTTACTCTTTACTTTGGCCTTTGAAAATGAGGGGGAGAGAAAAAGTAGGGGGGGTTTGCGATCTTCCACAGAGTTACAAAATAATCACTGTGTTTGTGTCAAAGCTGCCTTTTGAGGCTACAATAATGATCACATCACAGATTTTAAGAAGGTCTTTCACTCCAGTTTTTAAATTGGAGAGGCTTTTTCCAGGAGACTCAATAGTGACCCTAAGTATCATTTTTAGACTTCATTATGGCTTTCCTTCATTTTCACCTTCTAACATATGAGGTCATAGAAATCAGAAGTGTGAATTCAGCCTTTCATTTATCATCACATTTCCCCACTTAAAGTCAAATCCTTAATTTTGAAGGCTCAAGTGGCCTATTGTGTTGGCAATTAGCCAATTGCAGCTGCAAAATCTTAAAGACATCCATAAGGAGGTTTTGGTGGGAATCACCTTGAGAAACAGATCCCTTTTTTATGTTCTGGGATGTAGGAATTGTAAGGGGATGGATGTAAAGAATATTAAATGAATACAGATGCTGCCCCATTAAAGAATTGTCAAAGGGATTGAAAATGAAAATGAAATTACATATATGAGGACTGACTTATTTGACTAGGCAAAAGAGACCCTTCACCCTAAGCCCTTTACAATAGAAATATTCAGAGCTCAGTGGGAATGGAGTCATTTAGAGGTGTACTCCAGCTTTGCCATCTGCCTATAAGGGTTCAGTAATGGTTCAGCCTTCCAACCCTCTCCTTCTCATTTAATATCAAGGCCAGATATTTGGATTTGTAATTTAAGCCACAGCAAAATTTGAGCCCCAGTCCTATCTCCCATAGCACATCCTCAGGAACCCTGTGTTTTAGACTCTTGTTTTTACCCCTGCTGTTCACTCTCTCTGAAATGCCTTCCACTGCTTGATGTACCTTAACTAATCTGTCAAGATCCACCTCAGATTCTCATTTCTTCTGATAAACTTTTACAGATCATTTAGTCAAAGGTAAAACCTTTGCCCACCACACTTCTATAGGCTCTGTATCTTTTTTGTTTTTGTACTTAGGCCTGAGTTAGAGTGATTTATGTTTCATTTATTTGTATATTCCTATTAAATTTAGTCTGGTAATTTGTCACCAATTCATTAAAAACAATAACAACCATATCTCCATCTTAGGAAAAACTTGACATAAGAAAACATGAGCATATTTCTTTAAATAAAATATACACAGAGCTGACAGCTCATTAAGGGCTTAATGACAATAAGTCATCAGTGACAATAAGGTGAATTTTTAGGATAAACTATCAATCAGAAATGAAGACAAACCATTTAAAAATGAGTTAATGGAAAGGGGAAATTTACTGATGATAGTTTAATTTACACACAACATTGAAATAACACAGTTGTTAAACATAGCAATGACACCTACAAGCTATGTTTTGTCAGGTTTTAGCCTGCCACACCTTTGTGAAATCCCAGGCATGACTGCAGAATTAAATGGAAAGTTCCATTGTCCTTTAAAGGGAGAGCAGTGCCTGTTAATGCCACATGTGAATCTATCAATAAGTGTAGGGTCTAGATTAAATAAGTGAGATGCAGTATTCCAGTTTCAACCAATGTGAGGAGTGATCCCTATTTGGCAGGCTGAACACTTTGGCTCCATCCAGCCAGCAGGACAGAACCCAGATTTTTGTAGCAGGCTACTTCTTGCATACCTTTCATTTGTTCTTTATTCAAGTTCACTCTTAGCTTTCTTTATGGGCAAATACGAAAGACTAAACAGGTTTTCTGAATTTATTATTCTATGTAAGAGACCCTATGCATAATTTTCTAACACTTTTTTTTAAACTCCCCAAATGAAAATCTATTCCTGAAAACTAGAATAGGTTTTTGCTCAGCTCCAAAATTTTGTCATCAATTCTCGAGTGCCTACATCAAGATTGCATGACCTTTTCTACCCAGCACAATTGGTGTCTGCTGCTGCCTCCTGCCATTTTCATGAGGAGGGAAGTCAAGCTCATTTTTGGTTAAGAAAGTTAATACACAGTACACAGAATCATGAAATACAAGAATGCTCTCAGAAGCCAAGAACAAACTCTCCTTAGCTCACATACCATTGCTGATTCTCTTTGCCATGGCTGCCTTGCACAAAGGAGGTGTATGATCAGTTGTGAAGAGTTATAATGGAACTTTATATCACCGTTGTCTTTGTGGGTGTTTTAAAGTTTAGGCAGAGTTGCCAAACCATTATTGTGGGTCTTCATTTCCATCCCTAAAAGAAATTACTGTATGTGAGATTAAAATGAATCATCTCTGATTTTCCCATCTGTTTTATTTATTTATTTTTTCTTTTAATTTTTTATTAAGGTATTATATATGTACATATCTTACCATTGCTCCCCTTACCCCACTCCCATACATGCCCTCAGCCCCCCAGAGTTTTGCGTCTATTGGTTAGGCTCATATGCATGGACACAAGTCTTTCGGTTGATCTCTTATCTCCCCCATATTTCCCTACCCTCCCCGCTGTAATTTGACATTCTGTTTGATGTTTTACTGTCTCTGTATCTATCTTTTTGTCCAAAAGTTTATAATTTTCTTTGTTATCCATAAATGAGATCGTGTGGTATTTTTCTTTTATTGACTGGCTGATTTCACTTAGCATGATCTTCTCCAATTCCATCCAGGTTGCTACAAATGGTAAGAATTCCTTCTTTTTATGGCAGCATAGTATTCCATTGTGTAGATATGCCATAGTTTTCTGATCCAGTCATCTGCTGATGGGCATCTAGGCTGTTTCCAAATCTTAGCTATTGTAAATTGTGCTGCTATGAACATAGGGGTGCATATATCCTTTCTTATTGGTGTTTTTGATTTCTTGGGACATATTCCTAGGAGTGGGATTACTGGGTCAAATGGGAGTTCCATTTTCAGTTTTTTAAAGAAACTCCATACTGTTCTCCACAGTGGCTGCACCAGTCTACATTCCCACCAGCAGTGCACAAGTGTACCTTTTTCTCTGCATCCTCCCAACACTTGTTGTTTGTTGAAGTCACTATCCGAGAGATGCAAATCAAAACGACAATGCGGCATCATCTCACACTGGCTAAAACATCTGTTTTTTTTTTTTTCATTTAAATTCTTTATTGTTTAAAGCATTACATAAGCCTCATTTTTTCCCCATTGATCTCTCCCCAACCACTCACACTGCCAGCACATGTTCTCACCCCTCCCCCCCACTATCTGTGTCCATTGGTTATGCTCATAGGCATGCATACAAGTCCATTGGTTGGTCCATCTATTCCCTATTCATGTATTTAGGGGGCCATTAAGGACTGACTAGAAGGCAGAATATTATGAAAGGAGATATATTTATTCTGCCATGAGAAGGCTCAATGAGCTTGGCTTTGCTGCCTGTGAATTATCACGTCTTTCCTCCTTTAAAGGATAAACATGGCATTCATTCCAATCCATTTAGCCATTATTCTTTTGTATATATAATATGCCCAATTTAGACATTCTTGTGTTATTATTTTTTTGCATTCTGTGTATGGCTATAAAGTCTAAAAATATCCATTATGGCAAATGTCTCAAAATTCTTCATGCATATTGACCACACCACCCTTGATGCCCGCTCCCCAACGAAGGTGATAATCTAATCAATCATGGAGATTTGCAATTTTCTATTTTCCACTTACCTACATTAAGGCTCTGCCTATTTCCAATCCAATATTTAGGTTAAAAATACACACCTGTATTTGTAAATACCTTGGGTTTTAACTAAAATTTGTAATTTTCATCAAGATGTCCAACATTGTGGAGAAGCAGACTAAGAATCTACTTTTGGCATTAACTCATTTATAGTTATCCAAGTACACAAACGTAAAATGACACTCTTGCCTTGTTCTTCTCTCCCTTGTCTGCCTCTGCCTTCCCTGCCATTTCCCACCAAAGAGGGGGCAAGGTCATCACTTTCATAGTACCTAGTTAAAATTCCATTTTGTTTCTCCCACTGGTTATGCTAATTCATTAGACAAACCACATTGGGCTACATTAGAGGCATGGGCTCTAATCTTTCTACTACCTACTAGTTTTTGAGAAACTCATTAAACTTTTCTGGGGATCTGGCTCTTTATTGAAAACAGCAGCCCAGGGGAGAGTTGGGACCTTGTAATTGCCAAGACTCCATTGCAACCCAAAGTTTTGTGAATTCCCTTAGCTATGACTTGTACATGAAAATAATTGTTAAGGAATATTACTGTGAAGCTGTGCCTTTAGTCATCCTTAGCCCACTTTGAGGTTGCTTTGCCATACTATAGGCAAGTTTATAGATAATATAATAATGAAAAACATGATTTTTAAAAATTTAAAGTAAAAGAACATTTTAAAGCCACTTCTATTTTTAAATGTTTTTAAAAAATGTCTTGTTAAAAGTATTACAGATGTCCCC
The DNA here is from genome assembly GCF_964339955.1 of Pipistrellus hanaki. Classification (NCBI taxonomy): domain Eukaryota; kingdom Metazoa; phylum Chordata; class Mammalia; order Chiroptera; family Vespertilionidae; genus Pipistrellus; species Pipistrellus hanaki. Next base: position 14,420,525 of record NC_140524.1, on the reverse strand, counting down.
TTTCCTCCTTGATCCCTTACTCCCCACTCCCACCTAAATGTTGAGTTCCACAGTCACCTTATATTTACCTTACATTGAAATCATTCACACACACACACACACACACACACACACACACACACACACATATTATTTATATATATATATATATATATATATATATATATATATATATATATACATATACACAAACTCAGCATGTAGGAACCCCATACAAAATATATATCCCCAAGATGCCATAATATTTGTTTACTAGAAAGATTAGCTGCTGGAGGAGATTCAACAAAGTTCCTCTGAGTCATGATAAAAGCTTTGAATTTCAAAATGTTGCTTTCAATTAAGTATTTTATGGCAGGGAAAAAATGATGCACCTTTAAAGAGAAGTGACATTGCTCTAACTGGGTTGGCTCAGTGGATAGAATGTTGGCCTGTGGACTTAAAGGTCCCAGGTTTGATTCCAGTCAAGGGTATGTATTTTGGTTGTGGGCACATCCCCAGTAGGAGGTGTGCAGGAGGCAGCTGATCCATGTTTCTCTCTCATGGATGTTTCTGACTCTCTATTGCTCTCTCTTACTCTCTGTAAAAAATCCATAAAATATAACAAAGAGAGATGTGACATCTAGTGAAAGTATAAAGAATATACATAATGAACTTTCTTTTGTCTCTCTCGCTCTCTTTCTCTATATCTATAGATTGATTAATATAGATATGTACTATATATAGTTTATATTATTAGAAAAAGCTGAAAGTTACTTATAACCTGAATTCTATTTTTCCTATAGCTCACTCATAAAAATCCTAAGTATCTGTTTGAGTCATTAAACAAAATTCATTTTCTTATCTAGGGGACAATTGAAGCATAACCTTTGATTGAATGAAATAATTTTTTAAAAATTATACCTTATCATTCATTCATGAATCTTTAGCTGTATGATGAAATATAGCAGAATTGGGCAAGGTAGACTTGCAAGAGGGCTTCATTTTAACTAGAAGAGTTTAATTAGACATGGTTATAAATTTCTTAATGAATAAACAAATTGACAAAACAACTAGATTTTGCTATTGGAAGACATCTGCAAGTCCTCCACAGGAAGAAATTTCTAACCAAAATGGATGTCTATTGAGCAAAATTTTTGGAATTGAAATAGTTTATTGTACCTTATGTCTTGCTTCTGATCATAGACCCGCTCACTCTCAGACAATCCATCATGATCAAAGAGCTAATCATGCTATCAAGTGAGGTTATTGCCCAACTTTTCAAGGGCAAAAAATGTTAAATGGGAATACCCAGGGATTCCAGGGGAATTGAGATGAACATTGTTTTCTTCCTTAGCTTTTTATATTATATTTTTTTCACCATGGCCTGTTATTCTTCTTCAAAACCCCTCAATTTGGGAGTTTTGGAGGATTCAACAAATAACTCTGCATACAATCCCTTCTAACCTTCAGAAAGACCCTATAATTTGTCTTGCAAGAGTTTCTCTGACCTCTCTTATCCTAGGCTGCAGACTTCCTTGTAAATGGCTCAGGTGCTATTGTCAGTAAAGCAGAGCTGGGAACAGTGTGTGCTATGTGTGGGAGTGCAGTCTTACTGTTGAAGCAGAACTTAAATAAGGACTTTTGACCAAATATAAGGCTGAGATCTCTGAAGTAGAATTATATTAACAAATAACCTAATTGCCCTCTTTCATCTTATTTTCCTAGATAGCTACAATGTCTTTGATTTACATACTTAAATATAAGGCTGAGATCCCTGAAGTTGAATTATATTAACAAATAACCCAATTGCCCTATTTCATCTTATTTTACTAGATAACTACGTCTTTGATTTACATACTTTTTACCAGAATTTTTATTAAATAGGTTGAGAAAAATGAGTTTTATTTATTTTTTATTTCATCTACTAATATTCTCAAAGGTGAGGGGATAGCCAGAAGATGAGAGCTTGGTAGAAGAAGAAGTGCTGAATTAATTTAAGACATCTATGTGCTAATTACAACAGCATATCCCAACTATGCATTCTCTAAACAATCAGGTGGGGGGATATTTATCATACTCTGTCTACCTGAGCTTCCAATTGCACAAACCACATAGAGAAATCAAAGAGAAGCTACATGCCTAAATATATAACATCACTTTTTGATATCTTGCCTCTATGGGTGATTTTACCAAGGGGCTTGGTGATTGCTATTTCACAATTTGGCTTGTGGTTTTCTGAGTTCTGTACTATTTAGCAGCACATTTTTGTTTGCTTTAGCAATTTTTTCAAAAATTCTTGAGATTATTGTCCTAACAAGACATTTTCCTCAGTATGATTGGAAGTTCATCATTTGAGAGTGACAGTAACCTCAATGCAGACCATTTTGTGCTTAGCTTGATAGGACTAAGTCTTCATCATGCCACTAGCATGACCATGCAGATGTAATTATCATTGTCAACCCCTGGAATTTACTTTGGGCAGAGTTGTCACCAAGATAAGAGTCAAAGGCATTAGTGATGTTCTTGTTGTTGGGGGGTGGGGGGTGCTGTGCTTTAGACAATTGGTTGTATAAAATAACCCTTATTTTCTTAAGGATTCCATACTTAGATGTTTGATGTTTGTGGCTAGCAAATGTGTAGAGAATGAACTAGGTGGTAGAGAGTTGGAGAAAAGTGTTTTGGAAATCGATAGTGGTGATGACTGCTCATCATTCTAAGTGTACTTAAAGACACTGAATTGAACACTTGAAAATGTTTAAAATGGCAGGATTTCATATATATATATATATATATATATATATATATATATATATATATATATATGGAGAGAGAGAGAGAGAGAGAGAGAGAGAGAGAGAGAGAGCGCGCTACATTTTGAAAAATTAATAAGGTAATATACCCCCCAAAAGAAGAATTGATCAATGATGTCACGTACTGTGAGTGAGTCTAAGAAAATGATAATTAGGAAGAGAAAATAAACTGCTTTGGCCATTTGGAAAATATATTCGCAGAGTATGTTGCCTCCTCTGTTGCATATCTTGGCTTGCCATTATAAAAAGATTCACAGAGCTGTGAATGTATGCTCTCCTTAGAGCCAAAGAGCTCACATCCATTTTCAAACTTTAGAACAAAAGAAGGTATCTATGAGATATGCCTTTAGGAGTATGGTCACAATGCTTATACATAATGATATGTTAATTTCTGTAAATATATAGTTACAGTTTCTTCAATTCTTTGGCACCTTCTCTGGGTTGATATAACTGCTACACTATAGTGGAAAATTAAATTCTGCTTTGGTGAGTGTACTATAATGGTCTCTAGCAGGCATTTCTTGGTATGGTGAGACACCAGTTTTACACAAATTTCTTTTTGATGTGTTATTCAGCATTGCCCATAGGAAGGTTCATTTGCTCTATACATAAATTCAATTTTTATTACCGTAGTCCTATTAGATATATTAAAATAAAATATGCGTTTCCCAAAATATTCCCTGCTTTAAAACAATTATCCGAGGGCAATAGTTACCTTATAATGAATACTAAGTGCCCTCCTGTGAAAAGAGTTAGTGTGTGTGTGTGTGTGTGTGTGTGTGTGTGTGTGTGTAAGTACTGGGTGGGATGGTTGGAGGTATAAGAGGTGATAGTCTTTCTAGATCTGTTTTTTATAATCTATAAATAAAGAGGATAAAACCAGTTGAACTCTGAGAGTACTTACAAAATATTATGTGCTTCTAGTATTGTGAATAAAAAAGCAACGGACATGTAAAATTTTGAGATAATGCCTTATAAGCTTTCAAGTGGCAAATTGTTAGTTTAATTTAATGAATCAAAACTTTAAAAAGTCAAATATTTGATTAATTGCACCATTAATCTGTTCCTATTAGTCAATTGCAACAAACTGTTTATTAAATTAATTTCCAGTTGGTAATATGTAAATTTGTAATTTAATTAAAATCCCATTATATATTTTCTTAAGACAAAAGACACATTGATATATAGTTTGATGAGTGAAGCATAGCAAATGCTAAGGAATCAGCTCAGCTACAAGAATGATGATGTCTTACTAAGTTCTTTGTAAAGGAAGTACTGGGCTAATCAATCAGACCTTCCCAGAATTGTGGGAAAGCACATATTTTATAGAATGTGAATTCCATTGTATACTGACAGTGAATGTGGCTCATGCAGTCCTCAGAGAATCTGGAAATTAGAGGTGTGGAGCCTTCCCAAGATTACCAAGCTCTCATTCTGTTGTTTTCATCAGCAACTCTCAGTCCAGCAATCCTGCAAACACCACTTGAGCCCCTTTGGCGGAGCCAAGCCCTCCCTTCTATACCCTCTCCTCTATAGGTCCCCTGGGAAGTTAGCTCCCTTTTCCCAAGACTGTCCTTCAGAAATGGAAAAACAGCCTCTTTGTGTCACAATTCTTGTTTTTTTTTTTTAACTAAAAATATTCCCAGCTCTTTCAATCAGTGTCCACAGGCCAGTGTTGTGAACCTTCTCTGCTTCCCTTGAACTTGATCACATCCCATTTAGCCTAGTTTCCAGGATAGCACTGGGCTCCACAGAATGCTCCTTGGGAGGTGAAATAGTCAGGGTGATCTATTAGACTTACTTCTTTTCAGGACCTTTGTGCAGTCGTGGGAGGCTCCTTGATAAGGGGGAGATTTCCTACAAAACAAGCATAGGTGGCCATTTCCCAGGAGGGTATTAGTCTTTATTGGCCTTTAAAATGTACTGGAGACCTTATGAAGTGATTTGGTTTTGATTTTCTGGGTAAATGAGTGGAGCCGTGATTGGGGAGATATAGCAAATTACATTTGTACTTGACTTTATAGTATAATTATAAGGCATTTGGAGAAATATTTCTATTCTTTGTTGTCATCAAAGAGTTCCCTCATTCTTGCGATGGGAAACTGAAAGTGAACTGGTGCAAGCTGTAATGACAGATGTTTATAAGGTCAGGGACAGCTTGCCCCTCCCTTCCTCCTCCTACCCCAGCCAGTGTAGGGCAGGGCAAGGTTTAGAAAGTTTCTCTTGGGCACTTCCCTCTGGCTCAACTGTTCCTATTCATGCCTGAGTCTGGATTTGACCTTGCAGACATGTGACTCTACTGTCCCTAGCCAGCATGCCCTCTTAGCCATTTTTTCCCCCCACTTGGGTTACTGGATAGAAAGACAATAAAAAAAAACTGCTTCTAGATTTCAGAATAGTTTCATTCTTGCTAACCTTTATAGGCTCTCTCTCATTGCTGCTCAGCAAATCTCGGAATCAATTTGATCTCTTCTTCACAACTGCCATTCCATAGCTTTTCTTTCTCTGTGAACAGGGGTCCTCCTCTATCCTCCCAGCCCTTTATAGGTAAGCTCATCTTCTCTGCATCAATTTAATCATTAGGCAAGAGTTTCATCACCTTTCTTCCTCTCCACCTGTCATAGTGCCTCCGGATACTTCTAAGTATCTGGATTTTCAGAGCCTTGCTCCTATGGTAATAAAGGGTCAGATAAGACACAAATTATAATGTTGTGACTGAGTATCTACTTAAAAGCCTGCCTCTATGATATGGGGATTCCACTGAAATGCAAACATCACTTGGGTTCACTGGTCTATGGACCCAGTAGAGAGAGACCAAAGACTAATTTCTATTTAACTTGAATGCTAACTTAATAATCATATAAATACCTTCATGTTTAATGCTTAAGCAGGATTTCATGAAAATTTCTTTGATATTAAGCCAAATTTTGAAGTGAATTGAAACTGGTTTGCATTTCTTAAATTAGTCTTCCTTTGGAAACAATGGAAAAGTGTGAGAGTCTTGGCCGAATTCCAATGACTGTGACTCAACTTGTTAAAGTTAAATTTTAATATTTACCCATTATATACTATAATATTTATACTAGGCAACAGATTGGGAGTGTAGTACTCAAAATGAAATACACTTTAACTTGGAATTATAGTATGTTAATCATTGCACACAGAGAATTGGGAGTTATCTAATACAGAGCCTGGGGCAGCTTAAACAAAAGATTTTGAATATAAACATTGTTAAGTGTGAAATTCTAACTTGTACTCATGTGTTGGGTTTCATGGCAATGACTGATTATTGGTTTCACTCTTACTGAGATAGTTAGGGGAAATCTGGCTCCTATACAGCGGCATCTTCTAACTTAGTTGATAATGGAGCCAATGAGGTTATTAATGACCTTTCCAGAGCATGCCAGAGCTGGGCTGGCTCAGAAGTGGTGCAAAAGGGATGAGATTACAAATCAGAGAAAGTAGGTAAAGTTATAAAAAGGTTAATACAAACATAGAAGAACCCTGGGAATTATCCAATACAAACTCTGTGTTTTACATGTGAGGAAACTGAGGCCTGAAAGGGTTAAATAAATTCACTTGCGGTCAGCAAGCTAGTTGGTGATAGGCCTGAGACAGACATCCAGATTTCTAGACTCTAATCAAGAGAGCTTTATCACTCCCAGATAGAAACCCACATGCACTTACCTGCAGTTTGTCTATTTGTAGATATACTTGTAAATAACTTGGTCTATTTGTAAATAGCTGGGTCTAACATCCCACATTCCTTGGAAATGATGCTGTAAGGGCATTCAAGTGTCAGTTGGAAGTTGGAGTGCCACTGGATGGTATATGTGTTCCTTTAAAAACCCTCAAAGTTAGGATTCCATATACACTATGAAAAAAATAGTTATAAATACTAGTCAATGTAGTATTAAGCTCTTTGGTCTGGGGTGGAGTGGGGAAGAATTCAACCCAACACCTTGACTTACCTTATGCAAATGGAACATTTGGCCAATCTGTGAGAGCATGAGCACCTGAAGTGAACTTGCCACTTGTCAGGAGGATTTTGCATATTGTCAGGAGGATTTTGCATATTGAGCAGATGATTCTTGTGGTCCCTTCTGAGATGCTCTAATATAAATCTGCCTTATAAGTTGTAGATGTGCATGTGTGCAAACATAGGCCCCATGAACATCCACTATATCCTAATGTTTACCCAGAGCATTGGTTTAATAGCCGCTGGTTGTGCCTATAAGACAACATAGACAACCAGTTACAAAGAAAGCATTCTGTCACTCAAGTTGGTAATTTAGTCTGCAACTCCTTTATTTAATGACTCTCTCTGCTTTATGCCAAACCATAGGCTTTCTTTGGAGAGTTTCCAAGTTACTTTTTTTTCCTAAACTAATCTGACAGCTGAAATATTAGAGCTTTTTTACATGGTGTGGGTTGCTTGCATACACTAAATCCTATTTAGTTTTTTTTTGTTTTTTTTTTTGTTTTTTTTTGTGATTCATAAGCAGTTTAAAGGAAAACTTCCAAACAAATTTTATCTGTTCAACCTCCTGTTTAAAAACTTCTGGAGTAGAGGAATGCTACTTTCCTTTCTTCTTTCATCTTCCTTTTCTGTTGCAAATCAGTGAGCTTTAAGGGTAGTATAGAGAAAATATCACTAAACCAGGACTCCAGTCCAAAGTCATGCCACAGGCCAGGTGGATGACATTGGGTGACCTATTTCTGCTATTTGTACTTTATCTTACTTATAATGAAAAATAATGGCTTTGATTGTCATACCTTCTTTGAATGAAGATTGTTTTCCTGCTCAATTTTCTCCAGTTTTCACATTCATGGTTTGAATTACAATAAAGTGTTTTGCAGGTGTGTAGTATCTTTCAGGATAAATTTTCTCCTATTGGAAGATGTATTGTCATCTTTATTGTTGTAATTTCATAGAATACTCTTATCCTCTTATTAATCAATAAAATTGATGGGTTAATGTGTAGGTTTTTATAAATTAGTAACCACAGATTTAATACTCTATAATATGTAAACATTCATCTTTGATCATTGTGATCAAGTGGAACATAAGAGGGCAAGTGTGACCCCACTTATCTTGGGCAATTGAACATATAGCTATTTTAAGCTATTTAAATGTCTTGTATAAGTCCTTTAAGCTCCTGGCATATGAATAAGAAACATATTTCAGATCACTTTCAAATATTTAGTTTTACTGAGTAATAATACCTTACATCTCTGTAGGAGCCAGGCATTTTCCCTTTTATCTCTCTCTCCCAAATATCTAGTGTCTCTTCTCTTAGTGATAACAAGGATATTGCTAAATACCATGGCTAAAACAATTTACCTTCACAGATATTTTCACATACATTATCTTATTTGAGGGTCACAGCAATTTCCATAGATACTACCCTGTTTCCCCGAAAATAAGACAGTGTCTTATATTAATTTTTTCTCCCAAAGTTGCACTAGGTCTTATTTTCAGGGATGTCTTATCTTTCCATGCGCTAGGTCTTATTTTTGGAGGCTGTCTTATTTTCAGGGAAACATGGTAGTAAGAAAAGTTGACTTGAAGAGGCAAAGCGGCATTAAATGATAGAGCAGGTGTGGATGAATGCAGACTTTCAGGCTTTGCCCTACCCTACTTTTAAGACACTCTTCAAGCGTGAGATATTTTTCAGAGGGGACATTTGAAAGCTTTAATCAATCATTCTTATACATAAATAAATCACCTTTGCTAAGAAACCCTACTATATGTTATGAAATGCCCTTAGGCACTGGGAGGACAAGAGTGATTAAACTTTTGTGCAGAATAATGCTCTTCCCCTAGTGATGTTCATGTCCTAAGCCCCTAAACATGTAAGTATATCTTATGTAATAAAAGAATAATACGCAAATTGACCATACCTCCACTACACCCAAGCCACGCCCACCAGCCACACTAAACAGCCAAGCAGCATGAGTATGCAAATTAACCCCAACCAAGATGGCTACAGCCACAGAGAGCAGGAGGGAGGTTTGGGTTTCCCAGGCAATGGAAGAAGCCAAGCTTTCTGCCTGCCCTTGCAGGCCTAGGCCTCCACTCAATGCTACAAAATTTCAATTATAGAAAGTAAGCAAATCCAAACAGAAATGGCGGCAGCCACGGAGCAAGCAGAAGGGTTGGCTCTGCTTCAGGCTGCAAAGTTTCAATTGTAGAAGGTAAATAAATTCCAGATTCCAGGGCCTCTGCTTGGGTCACCTAGGGGTGTGGCTGGCCTGAAAACCACCATAGGCCCCTCGCCCAGGCCTCCCCATGCCGCAAGGGAACCCCCACCCTGATCCAGGACACCATTCAGGGCAAACCAGCTGGCTCCCACCCATGCACCAGGACTCTCTCTTATCTAATAAAAGAGTAATATGCAGATTGACCATCACTCCAACATGCAAGATTAAGATAGCTGCCCCGATGTGGACACAAGATGGCCACCACAAGATGCCTGGCAGGAAAGGGCAGTTGGGAGGCACCAGGCCTGCAGGGGAGGGCAGTTAGGGGTGACCATGCCGGCAGAGAAGGGTACTTAGGGGCAAGCAGGCTGGCAGGGGTGCAGTTAGATATCAATAAGGCTGGCAGGGGAGTGGTTAGGGGGTGATCAGGCTGGCAGGCAGAAGTGGTTAGGGGCAATCAGGAAGGCAGGCAGGTGAGCAGTTGGGAGCCAGCAGTCCTGGATTGTGAGAGGAATTTCCAACTGGCCTAGGATTGGGCCTAAATGGGCAGTCGGATATCCCTCAAGGGGTCCCAGATTGGAGAGGGTGCAGACTGGGCTGAGGGACACCCCTTTCCCCCCATGCATGAATTTTGTGCACAGGACCTCTAGTCCTATATAATAAAGAGCTAATATGCTAATTAGACCAAACAGCAGAATGACCATCCAAATGACCTTCTGGATGAAGCCAGGGCTGCAAGGGCCGGCCAAGACAGCCAGACCTGTGTGGGCTGAGCTCCTTGTATGAATTTCATGTATCAGGCCTCTAATTATTTATAAGGCAAGAGAGACTTTGCATATCTGATTAAGTTAAGGGTCTTGAGCCCTAGAGATGACCCTGGATTGTACAAGTGAGCCCTAAATGTAATCACAAGGGTCTTTTATTAGGGGGAGAAAGGAGAGTCAAAGTCAGGGGAGATGTGATGACCAAAGCATAGCTGAGAGATTTGAAGATGCTACGCTGCTGGTCTTGAAGGTGGAGGAAGACACCACAAGCCAAGGAAGGAAGGTGACCCTTAAAAACTGGAAAAGACAAGAAAACCAATTATCATCCAGAGCCTTCAGAAGGAATGCCTCCCTGTTAACCTCATGGTTTTAGCTGAGATCCATTTCAACCTTCAGAAATGAAAGAATAAATTTGTGTTGTTTGAAGCTACTGAGTTTGTGCTAATTTACTACAGAAACCACAGGAAACATGCAATGGGTGTCTCAAGGGACTCACCTTCTTTTACAGTAATCAGATCAACCAGAGAAAGTGAGGGTGAAGAAGTGCTATGAATTCTGGGTAAGTGGAGAGTAAAGGAAAGGCACAGTGTCAGGTTAGGATTCCTCAAGAAAGTAACAAGGAAGATGAGTCACAAACATCTGGGCACAGTTTTTTGTGTGTATTATTGTGCCCAAGGTAGGGCTACTCCAGAGGGTAATGAATGTTCCCTTTTTCCTGAGAGGTGGGTGACAGAGCAATAGAGGAACTACTGGTGCTGAGGATTCTATACCCTGACCCGGTCTTGGCAGAATAATCCCATTTGCTACCATGAAGCATACTGGGTGGTAATTGATGACAGATCTTTGTGAAGTCTCCATACATGCAATATATCAATATGAGTATATAGATCCACCGATTGCAACATTCCAGATATATTTGCATAATATTCAACATCCATTAACTTAGATGCACAGTGGAATTCGAAACAGCTGAAGCTTGAAGTTGATCATCTGCTTTCTTTCCAGTTTGCATCAGAGCATACATTACGATGAATGGAAGCAATTACAGGCTGATTCAATGACAGTGTCATCATTTATTGGAGTGTAATTCCTCTAGCCAATCAGTGTTCTAAAAGTAACAATAAATTATATTAGACTTCTAGTATTACTTAAAGATGTAGGGGACTATGGATCAATGGGTATCTGATACTTGAAAAGCTTCAGCATTCAGTTCTTGTTGAATCTATAATTAACAAATGAAACTCAACTAATCATAGTAAATTGTTCATTTGACTACATTCTTCTTGTTGAGCACACTGCATGCTAAAGAACGAGGGTGAAGTGCTGCAGAGTGTGGGCCTGTGCTCTTGTATGTCATGGTGCCCATCAACAAATGAATGCCTCCATCAGACCATATTCGAATGTTGTGTTATTATTATAAAATGCTTCATCCTCTCAGGCTGCTGATTCATCTGGCTTGAATAGCATGTGTTAATAAATGATTGTTTTATATTTTGCTACAGATTGGCTGGCACTTTCCCAAGAAAATATCAGCAAACTGAGAAGTTCTAAATGTAACGTGTGAAATATAGGGAAAAAAGGAGTTCTAACTGTAATGTGTGATACAGGTAGAAAAAAGCTGCTGGGTGACTTATGCTAATCAACATTTTTCCCAGCAAGCTCTGGCTGGTGTGGATCAGTGATTTGAACACTGTCCCATGCACCATGAGGTCACTGGTTTTATTACCAGTTAGGGTACATGCCTGGGTTGTGGGCTTGATTCCCAGTTAGGGGCATGCAGGAGGCAGCTGGAAGATGATTCTCTCTCATTGTTGATGCTTCTATCTTTCCCTCTCCCCTCTTCTCTAAGAAATTAATAAGAACTTATTTTTAAAAAATTCTTCCCAGCAATTACAAGAAGTCTAGGAAGAAAATAGGCATAAAAGGCTTCAAAACTGCCCAGAACTTAGATTTACAGAAACATTTATTAGTAGATTAATTCACATCCTATTATTTAACCTCTTTACTTTCTGTATCAAAAAAACTGCCTTCATCTTGTAAAATTAAGTTTACATTAACTGTGAAATAATGCTTAGGCTCTTTTGATATTTCAGAGAAGGGCATGCACTGGCTCCCACACACTAGAATAGTGTTCATGATGCTTATTAAAAATATTAGGGACCATGATGTTCTGAGTCTACTTAGCATAATTTTGTTTAACTAATTTACTATGCACCAGTGATACTCAATTGAGTCTTAGCATTAATATGCTCATAATATACAGTGCAGTGCCTCCATATGGTGAATTGGGTAGAAGCATATAAAACATATTACACAAATAGAGCTCAACACCTCACATATTATTGATCAATAATGCACCAATTAGACAATCTCACAGTCAAAAAAATAAATACTAGCATGTGTGCCCAAGGTTTCAATGAAAATGAGACTGAAGGAACAAATGAGACTAGAGAAATGGAGATAATAAGAGAGGACCAACATAGGTTACACTGTTACACAGAACTCCAAAGCACAAAATATTTTATTGTTCTGAAGCAGAGCACCAAAACCAATATTGATTAAGCTAAGTGGGTGATTAAGTACACCTAGAAAATCTTTTTTTAGCCTAGCACTTTCCAGTAGAAATATAATGTGAGCCAGAAAAACAAGCCAAATTTTCTAGTAGATATGTTTAAAAAAATGAAAAGAAACAGGTGAAATTAATTTTACTAACATATTATTTAACTCAGTGTATTAAATATGCAATCTGTATAAAATGATGATGCTTGTATTTAACACGATTTTCATACTTATTCTTTGATGTGTATTTTATACTTAGAGCATATTTCATTTCAAACAAGCCACTTAGCAAGTGCAAAGTTTGGCTGGAGGCTACTGTGTTAGTGCAGTTTTAGATTAATTCATTATAATTTCTCTCCCCTTTCCTACATTATATGCTCCTTTGGATAAGTGTTTCTATATAAGGCTGTGACAGTGAGATTGAATGTGTTAATATCAGTGATTGAGGCTCAGAGTGGCCTATGATTTGCTCAAAGTCACACATATTTAAGTGGCTGAATCACTCTCTCAGACCTTTCCACTACATCATCTCCTTTCAAAAGTCCATCTTGCATGTGTCCCTCCATATCATTGTTTTCTTACAAAAATCACATGGACTATTAGCCAGTCCATTAATAATGATAACCCATAGAAAGTCATTTAAAAAAAACCTTAAAATAATGCCCCTTTGCTTCTAACACTTGTAACACTTCCCATTTTCTGAAAGAATAGAATTAGCAAGCATTTTACAATCAGTGCATGGGATGATATAATAGAAAAGAAAAGTGCTCCTGGAAGTAGACACCTTGCCTTCATACCTGATTCTATTCCCCATTAGCTGAATGACAGTGTAAATGTCAGGCAATTAGCCCTTCTGGGTCTCCATGTTTTCATCTGTGAAATGAGAAGTTAGAATGTTTGTCTCACCTATTTCTCAGGGTTGTTGCAAGTGTCATGTAGGACCATACTTGTGTAAGTGCTTTGTGAAGTGAAAAGTACAATACAAGTATGAGTTTGTTGCTTTTCAAAAGAGAAACAACTCTTTTAAATATCCATGTACATTAGATCCCGTTATTTAATTTGTAATTACATTGATTATTTGTGATTACACTCACCTTCAAAAAATTACACTACTATGGATAAAACTAAACTCTCCTCAGTTAATCCCCAATTTCTCTCCCTCCTCCTAAATCACCCACTGCAAGTCCACTCCATATAGGCATTTTGTAAAGGTGAGAACATTTAGGTGAAGGCCCAGCACTGGACCTGACATAAACAATCAGCACACCCATACTTTTGAATGACAGGCTTGGCTGGTGACCTCACATCTGTACCAATACTGTGGCTCTGTGTTGCCACATGTAATATACTTATCATATGTGTAAGGGAGTGTGTATATTCACTATGACAAGATTCAAGAATAGATTTTGTGCTGAAACCGGTTTGGATCAGTGGACAGAGCGTCGGCGTGCGGACTGAAAGGTCCCAGGTTTGATTCTGGTCAAGGGCATATACCTTGGTTGCAGGCGCAAGAGGCAGCTGATCGATGATTCTCTCTCATCGATGTTTCTAACTCTCTATCCCTCTCTCTTCCTCTCTGTAAAAAAACAATTATATATATATATATATATATATATATATATATATATATATATATATATATATATACACATATTAAAAAGAATAGATTTTGCATTTGTGGGTAAATCCATTGGGTCCATATTAGATTCCTGAGATAAACTTGCATCTCCTATTGGCTTAAATACTTTTCTCAGAAGCTCTGGAAGAAAAAAAGCTAGCAATTTCTTTTTAATATTAATTGGCAAGCATATTGGCTATTAAACCTACTGTGGAGAAGAAAAGCCACCAAACACTATCATGACAATTTAGATAATGATAAAAATTATAATGATGATAGAAATGAAAACAGCTATTTGATCAAGTAATTTTTATTCAAAATGTGAAATATTAAATTGCAAGACAATGTCCATTTGTATTCATTGTTCTTCAGAGAGCAAATGTAAAAAGACATAAGATTTTAATAACAATTGTGAGCATACTTAGAATAAGCTTTGTTAACCAAGTTAGTATGATTGCTGTTATTAACATGTATCATGTTTCAAAAAATGAACGTATTGTTTTAATTTGCTTTTTAAACAGTCACAGCAGGGTCTCTTAATATTTAAATAAAGCAGAGAGAGTTTATTAGAACAGAAGGAAACTATATGGATATATTGGTCACAACTTGCATACAAGCACTTCTGACAACAACCCTCTGTTGAAGAGAAAATTACAAAAATTGCCAGTTATTATTATCTTTAATAAATAAACATTCTATCTTTTTCCTCCCTCCCTCCTTCTGGCTTCTATGGGATTGTGTTCAAAAAGCATATTTTCAGTGGGACCATTTCTATTACAGAGTGATTGAGCTGTGATTTACACATCAATTACTCACCTTCATGGAGATTTTCATGCTCCCCTGGCTGACATCAATGAAGCATAACTGTGTAAATGCTTTATTTCATACCAGTTTTGGATAACAGAGACTGATAACTAATCATATTGTGAGACAATGTGCTATGATATAGGAAACAATAAATGCTTCCTTTGAAATCTCATCTATTCTTTTTTTAGGTTTTATTTTATTTGTTTACTAGAGGCCCAATGCACAAAATTTGTGCGGGGGGTGGGGGGGAGGTTGTCCCTCAGCCCAGCCTGGCCTGCACCCTTTCCAATATGGGACCTCTCAAGGGATGTCTGACTGCTGAATCCCAACTGCTCGCCTGCCTGCCTTCCTGATTGCCCCCAAGAGCTTCTGCCTGCCAGCCTGATCATCCCCTAACCACTCCCCTGCCAGCTTGATTGATGCCTAACTGCTCCCCTGCCAGCCTGTTTGCCCATAAGTACCCACCTCTGCAGTCCTGGTCACTCCTAACTGCCCTCCCCTGCATCCCTGGGTCCCTCCCAACTGCCCTTCCCTGCAGGCCAGGTCACCCCCAACTTCCCTCCTCTGCCAGCCTGGTCCCACCCAACTGCCCTCCCTTGCTGGCCATCTTGTGGTGGCCATCTTGTGTCTACATGGGGGCAGGATCTTGGACCACATGGGGGCAGCCATCTTGTGTGTTGGAGTGATGGTCAATCTGCATATTACTCTTTTATTAGATAGGATAGAGGCCTGGTGCATGGGTGGAGGTCAGCTGGTTTTCCTTGAAGTGTGTCCTGGATCAGGGTGGAAATTCCCTTGGGACTTGGGGTGGCCTAGGCAAGGGAACTGTGGTGGTCACACACCCCAGAAATCCAAGTGGAGACCCTGGTATCTGGGATTTATTTATCTTCTACAACTTAAACTTTGTAGGCTGGAGTGGAGCCAAGCCTTCTTCTTGCTCTGTGGCAGCAGCCATTTCTGTTGGGATTTATGTATCTTGTATAATTGAAACTTTGTAGCCTGGAGTGGAGGCCTAGGGTCACCAGGGTTGCAGAAGCTTGGCTTCCTCCATCACCGGGGGCAACCCTAGCCTCCTGTTCTTCCAGCTCAGTAGCTCCCACCATTTCTGTTTGTATTTATTTACCTCCTATAGTTGAAATTTTGTAGCATTGAGTGGAGGCCTAGGTGGGCAAGGGCAGGCAGATAGCTTGGCTTCCTCCATTGCCTAGGAAACCCAAGCCTCCCTCCTGCTCTCTGTGGCCACAGCCATCTTGGTTGGGATAATTTGCATATATGCTCCTGATTGGGTGATGGGTGTGGCTGGTGGATGTAATGGAAGTATGGTCAATTCACATATTACTCTTTTATTAGATAGGATTTTTTTTTCCTCTTGTTATATATTCTATTGATTTTTTACAGAGAGGAAGAGAGAGGAATAGAGAGTTAGAAACATAGATGAGAGAGAATCATCAATCAGCTGCTCCCTGCACACCCCCTACTGGGGATGTACCCACAACCAAGTACATGCCCTTGATCAGAATTGAACCCGGGACCCCTTGGTCCACAGGCCAATGCTCTATCCACTGAGCCAAACCAGTTTCGGCAAGGATTTTTTTTTTCTTTATTGACTAAGGTATTACATATGTGTCCTTATCCCCCCCACCCCCGCCCCCCCCCACACACACTCATGCCCTCACCCTCTAGTGTCTCTGTCCATTGGTTAGGCTTATATGCATGCATATAAGTCCTTTGGTTGATCTCTCCCCCTTATCCCCACCCTCCCCTACCTTCTCTCTGAGGTCTGGCAGTCTGATCAATGCTTCTCTGTCTGTGGATCTGTTTTTGTTCACCAGTTTATGGTGTTCATTATATTCCACAAATGTGTGAGATCATGTGATATTTATCTTTCTTTGCCTGGCTTATTTCACTTAGCAAGTTTGGCTGAGTGGATAGAGCGTAGACCAAAGGTTCCTGGGTTCAATTCTGGTCAAAGGCATGTACCTGGGTTGCAGTCTCCTGGCCATCTTATCTATTCTTTATGCACTCCACACTCATATGTTTATCTCAGTCATCCATTTCTTTCGGTAAGACTCTAGCTTTCATCATTATAAGTGTAATTACATCTTTACCCTTGAAAAAATATTTGCAAAAGCCAGACTTTTACTTTCCAACTTCCTCAAAGACTAAAATCCTTGCTGTTTTACTGACAGTGTTTTAGACCAAACATGGGCAGATAATCTGATGGATTGAATTTGGCTGCATCTTTAGTCTCTGGTTAACTTGTCCATATTTGTCCCATGGGATCATCTTTAGTGCCAGTTGTTTGGTATGTACTTGAACTAGTTGGTGTGCAGAATGTGAACTCCTCTATTGCTTAAGGTCCAGCTGGAATATAGCTGTCTGGTTTTACTTCCCACTCCATGCCAACCTGATATTCCTAGAGTACATTATATCTATAGTTATGACATGCTTTACCTTACACTGTGATTATTTTGGAGTGGATTTACCTTTCCTTCTCGGCTGTGAATTTCTTGAAGACTTATACTGTGTATTATTTTATTTCTCAGCACCAAGTATGTAATGTGGGCACCCAGTAAATATGTGTTGATTAAATAGAAAAATTGATTAATATATTAATTAATATATTTGCCAACATTTGTCGCTGAACTTGGGCAGGAAAAAATATTTTTTCCTGTCATTTGGTCATTCAGTCAGTCAAAAAATCTTTATGGAGAGCTGAATATTAAGCTTGGCACTTTTACAGATAAATGGGAGGCAGAAATGTATTATTCCTCTCTGGTGACAGTTTCATTTAACACTCACAGTTCTCTCAGTCAGGGCAGGAAAGGGGGAAGGAAAGATGGGTTGGAAAGTGAAAGGGGAGTTGCACTGGGGTAGGAGGAATAGGAATGGATAAAGTAATTTGGAGTAAAAGAGATAATGTCTAAGATCTTCGTTATCTACATTAACTGTGATGAAACTAAACATTTTCACTGTGAACTGGCTCAGAAATGCAGTCTGGGGGTGTACTAGTTTGCTAGGGCTGCTGTAACAAAATACCACAAACTGGGTATTTTAAACAGCAGAGATTTACTCTCTCAGTTCTGGAAGCTAGAAGTCTGAAACCAAGGTGTCACTAGATCTGGTTCCTTCTGAAGGCTGTGAGGGAGAATCTCTTCTAGGCCTCACTCTGAGTTTCTAGTGGTTACTGTCAATCTATAGCACTCCTTGGTTTGTAGCAGCATCACCCCTATTTCTGCCTTTAACTTCACTTAGCATTCTCTCTGTGTGAGTCTGTTTTCAATTTTCCCCTTTTTATAAGTTCACCAGTCATATTGGATTATGGACCCACCCTACTGTAATATGATCTCATCTCATCTAATTATATCTACAATGACCCCATTTTCAAATAAGGCCACATTCTGAGGTATGGGGGGTGGGGTTAGGTCTTCACCATATGAATTTTGAGGGGACAGCCTTCATCTCATTATAGGAAGCACCTTGTCAGGCATCTTGTCAAGGTAAGAAGGAGAAGTGTAACTCAGGAGGAAGTCACAATTATAGGTCCATGTGACACATGAGAAAACAAGCTTGACGTCACGAGAGTGTGCATAGGCAGTCAGAGAAGCAGACGGCTCCTGGCAGTTCTATGCTGCAGTCTTGATCTCATGCTCCCAGTTGTATGCTCAGTCCAGAGCTCTGTGGAGTGAGCATGCCATGGAGAGTCAGGGGCCAAAAAGGTAAGCCTTAAGGGGGTAGAATTTACTTGGGTAAAAATTAGTGAATACACGCTGATAAAAGTGTTTGATGAGACATGAAAATAGAGTTAGCTAAAAACAGTTATAAACTGCTTATTAAGGAAATTAATTTCCTTAGTTTAAAGTAATTAAGAATATTATTTCTGAGAAAATATTGTTTTAAATTAAGTATTTTTTGAAATTGTCTTGCTATATCTAACTGAAAATAAAATACCTGTTAAAAGTGTCCTTTATGAGAAACTGAGTTATATCACTGCTTTGAGTTAGAAAATAATTCCTGATATACAATGGGTATAGAGAGGAAATACTTTAGGCAGCATTTTTTCTTGAATTGAAAGACAAAGTTGTTCTGTGTAGGTTGGCTTCAGAAGGAATAGATATGGAGTTGGGGATGTGGTACATGGGATGGAGCCAAGGTACATTGGGGCTGAATGAGGGAACATTAGGAACAGAAGACTAATCCAAGCCTTGGGCAGTTGGTCACAAGGCAGAATTACAATCAACCAGAAAATCCTTTAAGCCACCTCTAATACTCAAAGTCTGTCACTGTATCCTCTTCTGTGGATCTATGGAATAATTTCTGATAATGAAAAGCTTACATTTCCTTGAAGTAGATCAAGATTTAGATCTAGCAGCACTTTAGAGCTCTGCATTAGCATTGATTGATTATTTTAAAGAGGGAATCATAAACAAGAAAATTTCAAGTTGACACTGAAGAATGCCTGAAGAAACATTAGAAGACTAAACAAGAAAATAAAAAAAGATTATTACCACTGATTGGCAGTGGGAGACGGGTTATATCATGATGAGTGGAAGCAGAAACCTTATATATCATTTTAATTTTTATATAGTTTTAATTTTTGAACCAATTCAAAAATAATAAACATATAAATAATTACATTCACTCTATTCACTCTCTAATTGCTTCTTTTCCTTGCTCGTTATATCCATTCCAGGCCTATACTAGTGTTCAGGAAGCATTTTTGAAAGCATCTGAATCATGTAGTTCTTTGCAGCTCTCTCGATTTGACCACATTGAATGTGAGGGGCTTGTAAGTTATTGGTTTGTATTGCCAGTGTGTCAGTGAGCCAGAAGGAATGATAAACAAAGTCTCCTTTTTAATGAATGGGTCAGAACTAAAGTTATTTTAAAACACATTTCTATAAAAATGAAAATCAGACACTAAACTTTAGAAAAATTATAAAAGCAGAAAATAAACTTAGTAATGATTAGATATTAATTGTTCAATAGAGTCTTCTTATAGTAGAGTACTCAGTATGGAAAAGAGAGGGGATGCTTGTCATAAGGTTGAAGGAGATAAATATTCATGATTGTAAAGGGATAGCTAACACATTCTGAGCTGCCTAGGAGAGAAGGGAAGTAATACTTGTTGGGGAGACCAACACCTCTCTCAAACAGCTAGGGATATTGGACCCCATCTCTTAGCAAGCATTTACATTATGCAAGGACAAAATAAATTAATTTCACTGGAATGACTGCTTTTGAAGAACATTTCTACAGGTTTCTAGAAAGTTATTGATATACTGATGACTACTGCAGGCAGATAGGAACTTAGAGTTGCCAAAATCATGGTCATTCTATATAAAAGTGGCATGTCATAGAAATGGAATTTTAGTGCACTCAGATAATATTATTTATAATCACTATCAATTTGAGTATCTACCTGTCATTGCTGTCCTGAGAAGATCTATAACACGCTCCAGAAATATCTTCTAAGCTGAGCTATTTTTCTGGGAGTTCATATTATACACATATCTCTGGATCAATGGCACCATGCCTGTTGTGTGAACAGATCTTAAATGTGTGGATGTACTTTCTCTTCTACCTACCAAAATCTTTTTTGGAAAACAAGCCTGGGAGTGCAAACGTACATCAAATCATCAGGAGACAGACATATGTTTTCCTGTGGCCTCTGATGGACTTACAGATTCAAAAACAACCTGCCTTTATCATAAGAAATTCAATTGAGTACATAAAGAGGTCCTCATAATTATAAACTGAAGTAGGTATGACAAGAGGCTGTGGGTTTAATTAGCTGGTGCTTCAAATTGGTAATTTTGGTTTCAATCAGAAATCAGTGACATTCTATACATTGTGAAAGCCTCATCTATTAATAGTTCATTCCTCATTATACCTTGCCCTGTGAAGCTTTCAGTATAATGCTATGCTGAGCAAAAAATGAAAATATTTGAAGAGATTTGGTTGCCTTCCAAGAACAGTGGAACTCTATGGAGATTAAATCATTCCCACTAGAGATATGAGAATTGTTCTTTGTTATATGTTGTAAAAAATGAATCAAGAAGTTTCCTTGCAACAGATACCACCAATGTGCACAATCTGCTATTCAGATTTTCATGTGGAATTTGGTAGCTAATGAACTAGTGCAAAATGCAATCCAGAGCCACCAACAAATCAACACCAGATAGGAATCACAGAATGTTCCTTGACTGTTAGCCACTTGAAGGGTTATTCTGTAAGTTGAAGCATGTTTCCATTTCTTCTTCTTTTATTTCTTTTAGAGTTTTAATTATATCTTTGCCTCAGGAGAATGAAGGTAGTTTGCAAAGCTAAGGAACAAATGTGCTTCAGTTCTCTTCATGGGAGAATCAAATATGATATATGGACCCATCATTGTGGGCTATTGGTGCATGGAATGACCAGATAGCTAGAAAACTGGTATCTTGCTCACATTTTTCAGAAGCAACAGATTTTGGCTCTTACCTGTGATTATCTGTGTATTGAGAATTATCTGCTCTGGAAGGCAAACAAATTGTGTCCTTATCCTTTGTAACAAACCCTCCTCACACCCTGACTAAATACTGCTTTAACTTGTTCCCTCCACCTTGACCCCTGACATCCTATCTTGCTTACAGTTTGACAAACTGATTATGAGCTTGGGTTATTCACAGCCAATGTATGAATCTCATGTACCGCACTTCATGGACTGAAAATATTACTATGCCTGGTTGATTCTACATCAATCTCTAAGACAAAGAAATTGCAACACATGGCAACTGTTTGGGTTCTGAACTCAACTTGTGAATGGAAATGTGAGATGATGCTAGCAAATGTAAAGGGAGACTACCGTAGCTTCCAAGTATTTGGACTTGGCATCTTTCTGAGCAGGGCCCAGATGTAAAGCCTGGGCTTTGGATAGAGGTCTGTATGTTCTTTGTGTGTTTTTTTTTTTTAGGCAGGGGTAACATTTGTTGAACACACTCATGAGTGGCCAAGTGAACTCTTATGTATCTGACTTTCTTTGTATTATGAAAACATCCTATAAAAGTTGCCATTATTTTAAAAACAAAGAAATAAAATGTTGTTTATATCAAGTAGATGAGACTATCAAAATCACTTTAAAATTGTCAGTTCAAGGATTCCTGTGGAGAAAGGCTGATGATGATTAAGTGTATTGGCATCTTATTTTCCATGTATAGCAATATCTAGTTAAGCTGCCATAGATATTTCATGTTCTTGGGCTCTTAATTTGTAAATTGAAGCTATGATACTCACAGACAAACTAGCTTACCAGTGATGGGCATTATGTTTGGGGCTGCATTCAAAACTTATAGATTGGGACATTGTCCAGGAGAAACCAACATGGCGGCATAGGTAACCGCCTAACTGCAGCCTCACACAACAATTTCAAAAAATATAACTAAAATATAAAGTGGACATTATCCAGAACTATAGGAAAGTTGACTGACTGGAAATTCTACCAGAAGGAAAGTCAGAGGAACTGTAAAAGCCTAAGGTACAGAGACACGTTGCGCACGCGGAGAGGACTGAGCCGGAGAGGAGGGGGAGGCTGAGTGCCTGGCTGGCGTTCCCTAGCGGGAAGGAGATAAAAGCTCCGGACTGTGCTGAACCCCAGTTCTGACAGCACTGAACCACAGTTCTGAGCAAGACCCTGGGGATCCAGACACATACAGAGGGAATCTGGGCTGTAAGGCGGAAGCTCAGGGGAGAGGAGAAAAGCAGAGCCCCGGAATTGCGCACATTTCACACAGAGGACAGACTCTTGATTGAGCCGCAGTTGCCCTAGCGGAAAGGAGACTTAAGCTCCGGACTGCTCTTAACCCCACTTCCAACTGCACTGAACCCCAGGTGCTGGCTCATTGGGGGAGAGACTAGACTGTCTGGTAGCGGACAAAACTCTAGGGCACCTTTATCTCAGAGGTGCTTGCAGCGAGTACCAAAGGACACTTGAGGAACACTGAGACTCAGGAACTTCATAGGGCGGGGCTAACCAGAAGCCAAGGCTGTAGACTCCACCCTAAAACTCCGCCTCATCCAAGCTGAGCACAGAGGCTCTTGCAGTTTTCCAAGTCTAGTCGAATAAGGCTGTCTCCTGGCATAGATACAGCTGATCCTCCCACCCTACCAACTCAGGGAAGCAGTAAAAATGAAGAGACAAGGAAATAGATCACAAACAAAAGAAATGGAGGATAAAAAGCAACTGGATATAGAGTTCAAAACCACACTTATAAGGTTTTTCAAGAATCTCCTAGAAATGCCTAAACCGGTTTGGCTCAATGAATAGAGCGTCGGCTTCGGGACTGAAGGGACCCGGGTTCGATTCTGGTCAAGGGTATGTACCTTGGTTGCGGGCATATCCCCAGTAGGGGGTGTGCAAGAGGCAGCTGATCGATGACTCTCTCTCATGGATGTTTCTAACTCTCTATCTCTCTCTTTTCCTCTCTGTACAAAATCAATAAAATATATTAAAAAAAAAAAAAAGAATCTCCTAGAAAAAGCCGATAAAATAAACAGGACCTATGAAGATATGAAAAGGGATCAACTAGAAATAATAAAGGATCAACTAGAAATAAAGAATACATTCTCTGAAATAAAAAAAAAATTATGCAAAGTCCTAAAAACAGAATGGAAAATTGCAAGAATCAAATCAAAGATTTGGAACACAAAGAGCCAGAGAACACTCCTCCGCAGAAGCAAGAAGACAAGAGAATCCAGAAAGTTGAAGATAGTGTAAGAAACCTCTGGGACAACTTCAAACGAACCAACATCAGAATTATGGGCATCCCAGAAGATGACAGAGAGCAAGATACCGAAAACATATTGAAAGAAATAGTGACAGAAAACTTCCCCCACCTGATGAAAGAAATAGACTTACAAATCCAGGAAGCGCACAGAACCACAAACAAAAGGAATCCAAAGAGGACCACACCAATACACATCATAATTAAAATTCCAAGAGCAAAAGACAAAGAGAGAATATTAAAAGCAGCAAGAGAAAAGCAGGTAGTTACCTATAAAGGAGCACCCATATGATTGTCAGCTGATTTCTCAACAGAAACCATGCAGGCCAGACGGGAATGGCAAGAAATATTCACGGTGATGAATAACAAGCTGAACTCAGAATCGAAGGCCAGATAAAGAGCTTCACAAATAAAAAAAAAGCTAAAGGAGTTCATTACCACCAAACCAGAATTATATGAATTGCTGAAGGGGGTTCTTTAGAAAGAGGAAGAAAATAAAGATAAAAATTATGAACAACAAATATGTAACTATCAACAAATGAATCTAAAAACCAAAGGAATTAAAAAATCTGGTGAACAACATTAACTATTGAATAAAATAGAATCGTAGGTATGAAAGGAGAGTGGACTGACAATTCTCAGGGGAAAGAGGAGTGGGGGGTTCGGGAAGAGACTGAACATTAACTATGCACCTATAGATGAGGACAGTGGGGGGTGGGGAAAGGGCAGAGGGTGGGGTGAGAACCTGGTGGAGGGGAAAAAATGAGGAACTTTTGTAATAATATGAACAATAAAGATTTTTTAAAAATTTTTTAAAAAAACAAACAAAAAAAACCTTATAGATTGTACTTTTATATCAGTATATCTCATAATTTCCTTAGCTGTTCATTTGTATGTTGATTATCTAATTAAGTCATAACATTGCAGTATTGACATGTAGAAGGAAAGCAACATGTATAGAGTACATACTAGGCATATAATTTAAATTTGGCTAGCATATATGTACTCACTTTGGGTAAGTTTACAATCAAAAGCAGGAAGGTGGGGGAATGGGAACCCAATGAACAAAATAAAAACCAGTACTGTAAGACTTGAATATTATAGTTTAACTAGAGGCCCAGTGCATGAAATTTGTGTGTGGGTAGGGTCCCTAGTGGCTGCAGCCTGCCATCCAGGGCCTTCCCCTGGCTGCCAGTTGCTGGCTGCCAGCTGGGGCCTTCCTTTGTTCCAAACCGCCTCTGGTGGTCAGCACATGTCATAGTTAGTGATTGAACTCCTAGTTGGTAGAGCTCCCAAGGGGAACTTTGCATATTAGGCTTTTATATAGATAGATATTAACAGCCTTACATGATAAAGAAAATTATTTTTTTAGTAAGGAAGCATTGCATTCTATAAAATCCAAAGACCCAGAATATATATTAGATATTGTCTGGCAACTTTTCTACTGATCCTCCAATGAAAAAGCCTGAAATGTGATGAACTTCACAGAATTACATGTATTTATAAAACATTTTTTGTGTTATTCAAGGCTTTTGACACATTTTTTAAAAATATATTTTATTTATTTTTTTTACAGAGAGGAAGAGTGAGGGATAGAGAGTTAGAAACATCAATGAGAGAGAATCATTGATCAGCTGCCTCTTGCACACCCCTTACTGGGGATGTGCCCGCAAGCAAGGTACATGCCCTTGACCGGAATCAAACCTGGGACCTTTCAGTCCACAGGCCCAAACTCTATCCACTGAGCCAAACTTGTTTTGGCTGACACATTATTTTTATTGTTAGAAGTTTGGTGTTAAAGCTAGACCCCTTTCTAATTGAAAAGGTTCCCCAAAAGGCTTTCAGTCATCCAAAAAGCAGACTATAGGGAGACAAACAATAAGGAGTGGAATTGAGTGAATTGTTTTGTTATGGACTTCCAAAAATGTGCTTAAGTTCTCCTGTGATTTCCTTATAATAGGATAACCTCAGGAGAGATTTCCAGTTTATCTACAACAATGTATTTGTCAATTTCTTTCCCTTAGGGTTTTGTGACATCTGTGAATTCTGAACCCTAAGCAGTTCGTAACACAATGTAACCTTCAGTACCTTTGTACACAGAGCACTGACTTTTGGGAAGTCTATAATTGCCTGTTGTAATCAAGCAAGGATAAGGGACAAGGATTCTCCCATGCTTATATGGTCACAAATATAATTTCTAATAAGCGATGTTCTGTTTTCTTCTGTATTCTGAATAACTGGCCAGGATCGTAAAGCTAATGTGAGTAAAGAAAAAAGATTATCTGCTTTCTATGTAATATCAGTTTGGTAGCCTTGACTTGTATCTCTTTTTTCTTAGGGATAACAAGGGAGAGTTCAATGACTTACTTGACTAACCAATTTCTCCTTTTATTTTTTTTAGTCACTATGAACAAGACCGTAGTGCACTTAAAAAAAGGGAATGGGAACGGAGGAATCAAGAAGTCCAGCAAGAAGACGATCTCTTTTCTTCAGGCTTTGATCTTTTTGGGGAGCCCTACAAGGTAGCTGAATATGTATGTAATTTATCTTTATGGAAAATGATTGCTTCTTGCATTTTTTTAACACATTAATCAACATTTAATCTATTTTTAAAGCACCCAAGTCATTGCCAGGAGAATATATTTTACATATGAAGTATATACATATACTGTATGTGAGGCAATTACAAGTTTATAAGGAAGTTTCCAAGACAGATTCCATCTTCTTTGGTAAGCATAGTAACTTTGAAAGAGACTTGTGAGACTACCTGTCTCCAAAGAGATCTTTACTGCCCAACACTTCCTACAGCAAGGAAGGCCCCTTCGACACTTTCTTCCACTTTGATTATCAGAAAGGCAGTCCTTGAAGACTCTCAATGGATATGCCTATTTCTTCTCCCAATAAATGCCGTCCATTGCAAGACCACTGCTTTATTTTTCGATTTTAGGTTGTTAGTAGCTGTTCACCAGTTTGAGTGGTCTTTGAAAATCACTGTTCTGAAGGAAAGGGAAAAACCAATTATTTTTCCTGGTGGTTAATAATCATGGTTTTGGAGAAAGTCCCTCAACCAGAGGGATTAGTGTACCTTGATTGATTTTCTAGTAGTATTGTGGCTAGTATGTAACTCCAATAATGATTACACTGCTATGTCTAAGTAGTGACCTCACAATGACTGCCTCTGAACTTTCTATTTAGGGTGGAGGTTGGGGAAAGAACCTTTTTTAAATTGCTGACAACTAGTTGGTTTTTATTGAAATTTAGCAGCAGTATAATTTTCTGTAAAAAATAGAGATGATGTAAGAGGTAAAAAACAAAAAGATAGAATATTTTCAACAGTTGTGATTTTAAAAGAGTACCATTTAGGGGACAGTGACTTCTGGAAAAAGGAAGTTCTTAATGAGGACTGCATAGGCACAAATACTACTTTGGGGTAGAGTGTATGCTATTTGGATTGATCACTAGTAACACCAAATTCTTGATGCCTTATTCAGAATAAGTAAGTAACTATTGATTGAGACCTTCATGTGTCTTTCAAGTTTGGTTAATTCTGACAAAGAGACTTAAGTCACCTAAACTATTAGTTTTTAATTTGTTAATATAATTCTTTAAAAAGCATTTTTCTATCTCAATTGATTTATATGTATACTACCTTGAAAGTGTATATTTAGAGATATGATTAGTTTAACCAACATTTATTGAAGGCTCATTATTTGCTAGTCATGTTTTAGACTAGTGTACAAAGGGAAATAAGGCATTATCCCTACCTTCAAGGAATTTCTTAATCCAGTGGCAGAGATCATCATGAATGAATGAATGAGGGCATGACTTCATGGTAACTGCTGGAGAGATAGATAAGGGAAGGATTAATAAAGACATTGTACTTCATATGAAGGAGTTTGACATGATTCTCTACATAAAGAGAAGTTATTGCAAGTTTTCAAATCAGGGTATGTCTGGGACAAAGAATTTTAAAAGACAATGTTGAAAATGTGGAGAACAGGAAGGTAAACTAGAGGCAGATAAAGAAGCTATTGTAATTGGCTAAGGAGAGTTCATGGCAGGCAGCATTTAAGGTAGAATAAGGGAGTTCAAATGATGGGTCTGGGAATCTGTTTGGATGTGGGCAGTGTGATAGATGAATGATTTTTCCCCCCATCTGTTTAATTTCAGAAGATGGTGCTATTAATCTGTTGTTCAGGAGAACAACAGGGTTGGTGTCTGTAGAGAAAAACATAATTCTGTTTTGAGTAATTTGTGTTTGAGATGCCACTTGAGTATTAGGGAGGGATATCCAGTAGACATTAGATACATGGATATGGAGCTAAAAAGAGTTTGACTTTATCATTCCTAAGTCCTTGATACTGTCCAAAGAAAACACACAGAAAGGTAAACTGAGTTATTTAGGAAAGCCAAAATAAATAAAAGTAATCTAAATTAAAAAAAATAAAATTAAAAAAAAATTAAGGGAGATTTAGGTGACATCATGTAGATGGCAATAGAAGCCGTGAGAATTAATATTATCACTGAGTAAGATTACTTGTGTGAGAAGGACAAAAAATGAGTCTTGGGAATTAGCAACATTTAAGGGATAAAATACAGGGTGCCCCCCCAATATATATATATATATATTTTAACAACTGATAGCTCAATTTTCAAAATGAAATTTGTTTTAATAAACACTGCCTTTATAATTATTCAAAGTATGTGTAAACATTTTTTGGGACACCCTATAGGTGGTAAAAACTGAGGCAAAGAAAGTAAGCTAAAAAGGAGTGAATAATAAGAAAGATAGAAAGAGAACTTGGAGAGAATCATTTAATAGAAACAAAATAATAAAGGGTTTATGGAGGAGAGATTTGATAGTTACACATATCAGAGAGGTCAGGAAAGGTCAGGACTGAAAAGTGGCTGTTGAATTTGGCATTTAAGAGATAATTAGTGACCTTTAATATATTTTTTATTCATTTCAGAGAGGAAGGGAGAGGGAGAGAGAAGAAACATCAATGATGAGCAAGAATTATTGATTGACTGCCTCCTCCACACCCCCTACTGGGGATCGAGCCCACAACCCAGGAAACTGCCCTTGATTAGACTCGAACCCAGGGCCCCATTCAGTCCACAAGCCAAAGCTGTGCTCTATCCACTGAGCCAAATCGATTAGGATGGGAGAGTTGTTTTATTTGTTAATGTTGGTGGTCATTGTGGGAAGCCAAACTGTAAGGGTTTGGAGAGTAAATGGGATGTAGTAAAATAAAGGAAGAGAGGAAGTGAATGTAGATTTGATCTTGCAGAGAGTTTTTGTATTGAGGGCGGAAAAAAGGAAGCAAATTAGATTGCAAGGGGAGAAATATGGAAGGAAGATTTTTTTAAAGTGAAATAACTTGAACATTTTTGCAGTTTGATGTGAAGGAACCAATGACAATGAAGAAGGAAAGGGTGAAGAAGGTATAGGAGGGAGAAATGGGGTAAATAGAGCAAGATTCCAGAGGTCATGAGAACATACAAAATAAAAAACATGTTGCCTAAACCATTTTGGCTAAGTGGATTGAGTGTCAGCCTGCGGACTGAAAGGTCTCAGGTTCGATTCCTATCAAGGGCACATTGACAGGAACTGGGGTTGTGGGCACATCCCCAGTGGGAGGTGTGCAGGAGGCAGCTGATTGATGTTTCTTTCTCATCGATGTTTCTAACTCTCTCTCTCCCTTTCTCTCTGTAAAAAATCAATAAAATATATTTTTAAAAAGAACATGTGAAGAGTGATGAGCCATGGGAAAGTAAATGGGAATGGGATGTTAGGCAGAATTAATGATAAAATGCAAAATCAAGAACATGTGAAGAGCGATGAGCCATAGAAGGAAGATGGCAATGGAATATTACAATGAGAAAAAAGTAGGAGAGTGAAGGGAAGATCAGGGGTAGTACAAGCAGTTGTGATTTCCATTTTTTCCTGAGAGTAGAAGTGAGGTCAAAGGATAATAGATGCCTCATCCAATCTTGAGAAAAAGGAACAACCAGATGAGTTTTATATATTATAGTTGGATGGATTAGAAAAAATGAGCTTTATTCAGAGGATGCATCCTTAAAATTCAATATTTACTCCATACTTAACACTATTATAAGATTTAGCATCCTTGATTACCCCTCCTATTATAATTTCAATCCTTCTCAATTAGTGGTCTTATACCTTTAAGGTAAATACCATCTCTTGTTAACAAGGAGTGTTATGTAGATGTGAATTTATTTTTAGATGTAAGCAGTATATTTTTGAGTATGCAGTTAAAAAATCTTTGTCAACATTGCCAGACGTTTTTATTTATTTTTATTTTTAATATATTTTATTGATTTTTTTTTTATAGAGAGGAAGGGAGAGGGATAGAAAGTCAGAAACATCGATGAGAGAGAAACATCAATCAGCCTCCTCTTGCACACCCCCTACCGGGGACGTGCCCGCAACCAAGTTTCATGCCCTTGACTGGAATCGAACCCGGGACCCTTGAGTCCACAGGCCGACGCTCTATTCACTTAGCAAACCGGCCTCGGCACCAGATGTTTTTAAAAGCCATTTGTCTTGATATGTTGAAGGCACTCCTGGTAGAGATACCAATGGGAACATTAGTCTAGGGCAGGGCCAGGCTTATCATGTAATTAGTAGCTTGTTGCATTTATCCTTCTTGATGAGGAAGATACTTTGTTCTTGGGTAAAGGCTGCAAAAGAAAGAAATATATTAACAACTGATAACCTAGTAATTTTCTTTCACCATACTATGATGGTCAGCTGCTATTTTGTGCTATGTCCATGTTCAGGGTTCTCTGGGTGATCACTGGACAACAGAACTCTCATTTTCCCCATATTGTGTTACTGTTGTGCTTGATGTACACCTCCAAAATCTCCCCATATCTGGACTGGTGTGGAAACCCTTGGAATAGCTTGACATGCCATAGGTAGCAGAGGTGGCTCATGATTTCCTGGTAAAGATGAAGGGATGCTACAACTCTTCCTTAGGTTTGTGGTTGGAATGCTTACCAAAAAAATCAAAATTCCTAGTGGTGGATCAGGACTTTCAGGAAACTTTTTGCCATCCTAAATTCTGAAATACAGTTTGATCACTTGTCCAACATTATCAGTGGTAACAAACTAGTCAATGAATGGGCAGGAGGAAGAAACGGTGATTTCTCATATTCCTGGCTGATTTCCTTCCTTTCCTCATTTTACCTCTACTACTCCAACATTTGTCTGGTGGGCAACTTCTCTGCATGGTTGCTTTTGTTGCTTACACATTTCAAATTTGAGTTACTTTGTGCTATGCTATGGAGAGGGCTGTCTTTAAAAGTGATTGAAAAATGTGACATGTCTAGTGTGGGAATATTAGGAGGGATGAGGAACTAGTGTGTACCAAGTGCCTACTCTGCGCCAGACACTGTGCTATGGCTTTATATATGTGCTTGTTTAGTCCTTATAATGACTGGCATAGGCATTCATGGGAAACATGAGGAATTTGATACCCTGAGAGGTGAGGTTGCTTCTCTGCAGCTTAATATCCATATAACTGGTAAATCTAAGCCCAATTCTGTGTAAGTCTGTATCTGTAGCAGGAAGCTATTGATATCCTCTGATAAGAAGACAAAAGCCTGATAAGCGTACCTCCTGTGTGACTTTTGGGAAGAAATTTCATTTCTTTAACCTATAGTTTCCTTCTTTCTGAAGTGAATACCTGACAATATAGATAATACCTGATAACAACAACAATAACAACTGACATCTATAGCTTTTCACAACTCAACAAGAATGAGGACACTGAGGCACAGAAAGGTTAAGTGGCTTATCTAACTAAGGTCATTTATGTCAGGACAGTTAGAAGCTAGATTGAGACCAGACCTGCTCTGCTGACTCACATGGTTATTGTAAGGATCAAGTCAAATATCCGGGAAACCTTGCCTTGAAATCTGTAAAGTACTGTACAAATTCAAAGTATTAACATTATTATAATTAAAGAAAGAAATAGCAACTTAGTTTGGATAGATTAGCTGTGAATTATTAGAATTATAAAAAGGAATCACTAAGTTACATACATTAGCTACAATTAAATAAAAGAAAAAATGAACCTTAAAACTTAAGTTATATAATTACTTATATTAAAAATAAATACTATGATACAATTACCTTCTAGCACATTAGTCCTGCGATGAAATCATGATACTGATTTGAAGATAGCCTTAGAAGCAAACTGAGGCAACTTTGCATTTCCTGAAGTAATGAGAGGCAAAAAGCTTAAATGAAGGAGAACTGATAGTTATGAGCCACAAACCAGACATGTAATTTATGCTTCAAAATACTTAGAAAAAGCATCTCATTGATGATGGAGAAATTGTGATTATTCAGAAAATAATGGCTATAGAAGTTGTCTTTAAGGAATCAACCAATTATCTAGAACAGGAAATAAAGAACTGGCAAAAATAAAAGAAGCTTACAATTGATTAAAATGGCTGGATTTAATTTTGAGC
This sequence comes from Pipistrellus hanaki, assembly GCF_964339955.1. NCBI lineage: Eukaryota > Metazoa > Chordata > Mammalia > Chiroptera > Vespertilionidae > Pipistrellus > Pipistrellus hanaki. Next base: position 14,388,523 of record NC_140524.1, on the reverse strand, counting down.
ATTTTTATAATCTTCAGTCAAGGCTGCCTGGAATACCTTGTTCCTTAATAGGATTGCTAAGAGTGAAAAATAACCTTTAGTGTGAATTAGATGTTGCTGTAGTATATAATGAGAGTACATTTTGTAGGTGTACATAAATGTATTGCAGGCCCCATTGCATTTTCTATTATAGAGACATCCTAAGAAATTTAAGATGGTGGGAAGGCAGAGAGTTGAATCTGACCACTTAAACTTTACTGCTAATTATTGGAGATTATTGAATAGTGGACTTCTCAGGCTATGTGCCTGTGTGTACTCTGTGCCTGTGTCTCATGAATATTTTCAATTTACCACTATGCATGTTAAGAATTACCATGTCTTGCCGAAACTAGTTTGGCTCAATGGATAGAGCATCGGCTTGGGGACTGAAGGGTCCCGGGTTCGATTCCGGTCAGGGGCATGTACCTTGGTTGCGGGCATATCCCCAGTAGGGGGTGTGCAAAAGGCAGCTGATCGATGACTCTCTCTCATCGATGTTTCTAACTCTCTACCTCTCTCCCTTCCTCTCTGTACAAAATCAATAAAATATATATAAAAAAGAATTACCATATCTGTAATCACAACATGTCTGTTATGCAAAACGCATGAATCTTCCTTCAATCAGCAACACAGAAAGCATCGCCAGTGAACTCAGTCTTGAACTATCTGTTCTGCAGTTCCAGTCACAAGTCCCATTGAGACAATTCCTCTGTGAAGGAGCTAGTATAAGGGAGCTTACATCCCTCCATTCCTTCGGATTTGCTCCATTCCTATGTCAGTAGTGCCAGGAAAGCCCAATTCTTGCAGCTATTAGCCTAACCCTGTAACTCCATATGCAGACATTCCTTCCCTGAGTTAGATTTTAATGCAATGCTCTTGCTTTTTAGTTATTATAAGGAAAAGCCATGTGAAGACATCTTTGCATTTTCTGTAAAATTAGTATTGAAAAACTACTTTATTGTTCAAAGCTTCTTATAATCAAACCAATGAGAATTTCTTTTCATATTTTAGTATCTGGTAATCATTTATTTCATTTAATGAATTAGGGTATGCTTCCTTTCCTCAAATGAAGAGAATTCTATAAACTAAGAGCTTTTCCTTATTGCCTTAGCTACCAAGAAGCTTGGTGTTCAACTTAATGTTCAATCACAGTAACCAACTTAGCTTCACTTTCACTTTTTCTATTTATGTACCTTTTACTCCAAATCCTTTATTTTGGCAAAGACAAGGCATAAATTATAATTTTATTCTGTTCAATTCATCAACAATGAATTGAACAGAATAAAATTTATTGAATATCAAATATGTACCATACATGTTACTAAGTCTTGAAGATAGAAAATTAAATAAAAGGTAGTTGTTGACTTTTAAAAGCTTATACTTTTGTGCAGGAAAATAGATCATAACTATAGTATAATCTATATAGTAAGATGTTGATTTTCTATATGTATTTAGCAAAGTTTCAATTTTTCTCTAACATTATTCAAGTAGATACAGTTTTAGACATTGTCAAGTGTAGAACTTTTTCTAATTTCAAGCATATTTTAAAACCTAGAGATACAAAATTAAATCTAAGCATGCATCAGAAACTCAAATCACTATAATAATAGGCATAAATAAAAATATATTAAAACCTAACTTTATCTTTCCATTAAGGTAAAGATAAACCTGTTCCTTTTATTTACTGCTAAACAGGAACGGGAATGTAATTAACTTGCTTGCCAGAAAATGGGCCTTGATTTCTGGACTCCTTATGTGTTTGGCCTAGAGAGATTGAATTACTTCTTAGGGATTTGAGAGATCCTGGTGGTTTTGGGGATATAATGGGACAAGTTTCTGATTCTGTATTACTCTGTTTCAATGAAAGGTCAAGGAAATTTCAATGAAAATTCAATAAGTTAAGCTTTGAGCTTCCTGGTAGCTAAGGCAAAAAGAAAAAGCTCATAGGCTATATAATTTTATTTGCCTAATGTAAAGAAGCATATCCTAGCTCAGTGAATGAGATAGTGCAAAATGAAGACATTTAAAATGGAAATGAGCCGAAACTGGTTTGGTTCAGTGGATAGAGTGTCTGTCTGCAGACTGAAGGGTCCGGGTTCGATTCTGGTCAAGGGCATGTACCTTGGTTGTGGGCACATCCCCAGTGGGGGGTTTGCAGAAGGCAGCTGATCTATGATTCTCTCTCATCGATGTTTCTAACTCTCTATCCATCTCTCTTCCTCTCTGTAAAAAAACAATAAAATATATTTAAAAAATACAAAAATAAAATGGAAATGAAATAGCTGTTTCTCCTTGTTGGGTAATATCCTTGAAAATAGGATTTAGAGTTCATTAGACAGTCATTTGACCCAAGAGGTAAATAGTTTGAGGGGCCAGAACAATGCCTTGCATCAAATTCTCATTGGGCTCTCAGCAGCGCAATGAAATATTTTTGTTCTGAATTTAAGGATTGAATAGAGAAACTCATTCTGGCTGCTCCCCAAATAGCTTATTGTGCAACTCTGTTGAAGAGGAGACAGATGTATATAAAGAGTTTATCCTTACCTTAGCTGAAAAGTAATTTCTGCCATTAAAATTGACAAACTTAGGCCCTTTAGGGAATAAAAGTGATTTTTACTTGTCTTTATCTATTAAATATGCCTTTCAAATATACTTCTGAAAAATGGAGCAATTTTTCATCTGAGAATTATATGAAATGTTGTTTAAATACTAAGTTCAGCACCAAGGTTGCATGTCATGTATAATATAAGATGTTTTTTAGGGAGGATAAGAAACCTAAAGTTATATATTTTTATATAATTCCCCATCCCCCACAGATTCCTCATAGCCTATATTTAGAATACTCTTTATTTATCTTTGAAACCATATTTTCCAAACTGCCCTTATTTCTTTGAAAGTGTCTTCTGTGATTTAACATATGGTATGAGTTGAATACTAAGTATATGAGTATGTACAGTAATACAGTATATGGCAATCATGCTAATAACAAAGCCAAGGTTTCCAGTTTGACTCCCTCTCTGGTTGTTTCTTCTTGGTATCTTTTTCTGGCTCCTCTTCTTCTCCCAGTCTCTTAAAGGTTGAAGTTTTCCAGGGCTCACTCTTGAAATAGATCTTATCTTTCTACATTTCTTTCCCTGAGTGATTTAATGCATTTCTGACACTTCACCCTCCATTCATTTTCACATTCTTCCATCTTCACATACAGAGAATAGCACACAACCATATAGCTAAGGTTTAGATGAGATACCAAAGTTGGATAGACACACTCTCTGTGTGCACCAGGAGACTGGGTTGTGTTAAGGGTATGTGGAAAATCTTAAATGTTAAACATCTAGATTCAGTGGAGGTTGTACCAGTGGGAGGTTGTCATACCCTTCTGTGCATGAAGAGCAAACCTATGGCTCCTGGGACATAAACACAAGATAGGGTGAGTGTCTTCTCCATTCATCCAATGGCCCTGCTGCCACATGCCTCCACTATGAGTGCCAATAGTCTTATTTCATTGCAACATCTTGGGCCATAATACAATAGTACAGCTTAGGCATAAAGACGTACTTTGCCCTTCTGAATGCAACATATTATTTTGATAACATCTTTACTACGTAAAAAGAATAATAAAAAGACACTTTTAAAATTAAAAAGCTGAGTATTCATCAGTCATTTCCCACTATACAGCTCTCTACTATTTTTAGGTATGAAGGCTATGCTTTCTATATTAAAAATACTTAGGAACTTAAATATTTTAAAAGCAATCACACCATTTAAATAAGATTAATGTATCCTATAGGCCATAGGGGATGAATAGCTGGTATGTTGGTTGCCCATAGAGTTATTCAGTTGCCAACATCACGTTGAAAAATCTGTGTTTTGATTTACTCAAGTAACAGCTTAAGTTCTTGAATATTTTTTTCTAAATCACTGAAGACAGTCACTGTTGATAAACAGTTGCACCCATTTCAAAGTATTGATATATGAGTATGAATCATCAATATGTAAATGCCATTACCCAATATATAAGTGTAGGCAGACCCAGTAATCTATAGTTCTTTGATGAAAAGGAATCAGATTTACTTTACTCATAAGTCACTTCAATTAGATGTTGTTAAATCCCATGCTTTTTCTAAACTGAAGGTAACCATGATAGGATACCTAGTTTAACTGACTTCTTCCTTATCCAGTGGGCTAAGCCTTTTTCATTGTATAATGTAGTGGGAAGGGGTGAAATGTCAAGAACAATATAAGTAAAATACTTTATAATTCCAATGATCAGTGAGTAGAAGTTGTTGATCACAATGTAGAATGTAACAGTTAAGCTCAACTGACCTAAAGTGAGGTATGTTGCTAATAAAATACATAAGTAACATAATTTAAAACTTTCTCCCAGTAAGCATTTTTAAGGTTAGGCCAGGGAATATACAAATGATAATCACACAGCTCATTCCAAGAGACTATTTCAATATCGTTACTGATTCTTTTCTTATATAGCACATAAAAAGTATGAATAGCAGCATGAAAATTTTAGAGAACCTTATATGTTAGTCTACTTAGAACATCTGTTTGAAACATTAACATTAGGAAACACAAACCTATTCATTCTTTCTCCTCCCACCCCCATCTTTTTGTTATTTTAGACAAACAAAGGGGATGCACTTGCCAACAGAGTCCAGAACACGCTGGGAAACTATGATGAAATGAAGGATTTGCTAACTAGCCATTCTAATCAGAATCATCTAGTGGGAATCCCAAAGAATTCTGTGCCCCAGACTCCCATCAACAAAAATGAACCAAGCTTTTTCTCAGAACAAAAGAACAGAATGATCCCACCTTACCAGGATAACACTCACCTCTCTGGACCAATGCCTCCACCTTCTGCTGTGATACTGAATTCAACTCTAATACACAGCAACACGAAATCAAAACCTGACTGGCCACGAGATAGTCATAACACTAGCATTGTACCAGCTAGCCAGACCAGTAGTCAGCCAAACAAGATGCAGCCATCAACACAGGATCAGCCCCAACCTAGTCTGGAAGACTACTTTGTTTACCCGGCTGAACAGCCTCAAGTTGGAGCACTTGAAGAATCAAACCCATCATCAAAGGAAGGCAGTTATCTCAAGTCCAGTGAAGGTGATTCATTTAAAGAAATATTTCAATCTAATTCACCAGGAGCATCTGAATTTACAGTGCAAATGCCTGGGTCTCCCCTACTCGCCTCCTCTTTATTGGCTCCTAGCAGTGGCCTTTCAGTTCAAAACTTCCCACCAGGGCTTTACAGCAAAACAAGCATGGGGCAGCAAAAACCAACTGCATATGTGAGACCTATGGATGGCCAGGACCAGATACAAGACATATCTCCAACACTGAAACCTTCTATTGAATTTGAGAACAGTTTTGGGAATCTGTCATTTGGATCCCTCTTGGATGGAAAACCAAGTACGACCAGTTCAAAGACTAAACTGCCCAAGTTCACAATTCTCCAAACAAGTGAAGTAAGTAATTTTAGTTTTGTTTTGTTCTTTTATTTATTTATTTTTTAGTTAACTGCTATAAAGTATTCACAAGCACCTCTTATTTTCCTTCTCAAACCATAAATGTGACTCTTCAAGGTCAGAATCTGAGTTTTGATCTCTTGTCAATTATAATTTGACTGATTAACACTCTGCAAATTCAGTAATATCTCCATAATTTGGAATAACAAAAGAGAAGGTCAGTCTGAGTGAATGAAAGGTTGGAGTTATAAAGTAGTTTCAAACAATACATTTGCAATATTATGTACAAATTTAATAACACTGGATATTTTAATTGGCCAGGAGGCCCATGAAAAGATTGTGTCACTGCAGGCCATGACTAGCCAATATCATAAACAATACACAAAAGTTCCTTGAGCTATTGAATGTACAAGTGTGGTTTATGGAATCTGAAGTGGAAGGCATTCTTTAAGAATCTTAGCTTCTTGACCTCATCAGTTTTGCTCAGTAGTTGGAGCGTCAGTCCATTGACTGAAGGGTCCTGAGTTAAATTCTGGTCAAAGGCACATACCTCAGTTGCAGGCTTGATCCCTGGCCTATATCTGGGTGTGTTGTAAGGAAACCAATCAATATGTCTCTCTTGCATCAATGTTTCACTCTGTCTCTCCTCCCCCCTTCTACTCTCTCTAAAAATCAATGGAAAACATATCTCCAGGTGAGGATTAACAAAAACAAACAAAAAAGACCACGAAGAAGCTTAGCTTCTACAGTGCTTGCAGGGCTATTTATTGGTGAGATCTTATATTCCTTAATCTTCCCTTTTACATCATTGTCTTGAGCCCTTCTACAAAATCTAAAGGCATTATCCTCAACCAGAATTCCACTGAGTTTAGAATGACTAAATTCTCTATCCACCTCAGGAATTATTGCATTGTAAAAGAGAAGTTCTGAGGGATCAAAGCCTCTCCTAAAGGAATGGATTATAATGATTGTATATTATGCCTTGTGGCCCCTGGGTTGGCACCGCATATTGAGTACCCCTCAGATACCACCATATAAGCTGCTGCCTACTATACCTCAAGTGCTTGATTATAAGAAACCACTGCTTTTAGATTGAATTCCTGTTACTGTTGACTAAAAGCTTAAAAATATATGGAGGAAGAAGATAGTTTGAAATTCTTAATAGGAGTCACAGGCAATCTGTATTATTGCAGATTCCAATTTAGTGCTGTCTGAATTAGAGAAGTCTGACCATATGTGTCCTCTGGCTTTTCTTCCTTTATTAATACTCAGCAGATACTGTGATTTCAGAGGATTATGGGACTACAAAAGAAGGGGCTGTTGGTTGTATTTTCTGAATGCATGTTTTCAATATTGTTTCATCTCTGAGGAAGTTGTGCTTTTTGTATTATAATTCATCAAGTCTTGTCAAGCTTTCTCCTAAGTATCTCCCCAATCTGTCACCTCTTCACCCTCATTGCTTTTGAAATGAGCATCTTTCACCTGGAATGCTGTGATAGCCCCTCCTACCACGTCTTCCTCCCTCTAGTCGCACCTTTCTTACAAAGCATCCCCCATATATATTGATCTAATGGGCATATCTTGTCATGTCACTTCCTATTTTGAATTCTTTAATGTCTTCTCATCACTTTCAGAAAAAAAGTACAGATTTCTTAGTTCTGCATGCAAAGCTCTTCATTCTCTGATTTCATACTCCCTTTCTGACTTCATATGTCACCACTTCTTCACACACAGATGAAATCCCAGTCATATGGAACTACATGTAGTTCCCCATCATATCATGCATTATCACACTTCCTTGTTTTTGTGCCTACTGCCCCTTCAGCATACAATGTCTTTCCCTACCCTCCCTGTGTCTTCAGGTGTCACTTTCACCAGGCTTAATTACAAACTGTTTCTTCTGAGCTCCTCTAGCACCTTGTATACACTTTGACAGGCACTTTTTTCATTGTATTGTAGTTACTTGTTTATGTCTGTCTCTGCCACTAGATTGTGAGCTATCTGAGAGCAAGAAATGTCTCATTCTTTTCTGTATCTTAAGGGCCTAGCAAATGCCTAGCACATAGTAGGTACTCAATAAATATTTGTTGAATGAATGAATTTCAAAAATGGTTACTTGATTACACTTTCTAAGTCATAATGTTAGTCAAATAATATTAACAAAGGTAAACAATTGCTAGAAAAATTCATCAATTTTATTTCTTTCATTGTGCTCTGTTTTCCTGTGTCTTATTCTACTCTATTTCTACAGAGTCATTTGGAAACCTGCATCCCAAATTCTACTGGATGATTTAATACAAGATTATAATAGTTATAAATCCAAAAGAAACCTGCTTTGAAAAGGTGTATAATGGGAGACTGGGGTGTAATTTTTGTCCTGTTGTTGCCCTGGTGTCTGCTGTTGTTCCCTCCTTACATGGTAGTGCCATCAATCAGAACTGGTCTACAAATAGCACTGGCCCATCAAGAGGTCCGTTAGCCTGTGCCCATCCATACCTGATTAGTGGAGTGACAGGTCAGAGTTTCAGTGATATCTGCTCTGTTATAATCCTCTCTCTTATGTATTTACAATATGACTGACCCTGATTCAGAAATGATTTCATGTTTTTGCTCAATGCTCTGGCACACTATTGAGAGTTACATTTCCAAAGAGATTCTGAGCTGTCATCAACTCTAAAGATGATGATCCAATAAGCAATCTATGTGCACTGCATGCAGCCTTTGGTGAGGAAAGGTACAGACTTTGGTAGAGCTTTGTATAAAAATGGACTAGGTGCAATAATGTCATCATAAATGATCTATGAAGTACTTATTTTAAAATATAGTTTTCAAGGATGGATTTAAAAAAGGAGTAGAGAGAATCTTAGTTACCTAAAGCCAGGCAAATAAATAGATTCCAAGGGTAATGTGAAAACCAAAAATAGAAGGAAAGAAGTGAGAGGTTAGAAAGTCTAATAAAGAGCTCAGAAATGTGTAGATAAAAATATTAGCATAACCATAGACAAGGTAGAACATTATAAAGCTTTGAACCTAATGGGATTTATGTGGCTAAAACTCTAACCAAGTCCGGAAATTCACCCTATTACTAGTACAGTATTTCTTGTTGAACTTTTCAGAAGCACTTAGCTTTAGAATTCAGTCCCAGTCCCTGGCACCAAGAGTTACAGGCATTGAGTTATGGGTCCCTAGACAAGGCAGCCATCTTTGAAGAGTGGTAGCATTACTTTATTACTAAAAAGGCTTGTCCACAGACTAATCACATTTCTTTGAGCATTCCCAACTCTTTTTTAAAAAATATATATTTTATTGATTTTTTACAGAGAGGAAGGGAGAGAGATAGAGAGCTAGAAACGTCACTCTAATCAACCAGCTGCCTCTTGCACACCCCCTACTGGTGATGTGCCGTAACCAATGTACATGTCCTTGACCTGAATCAAACCTGGGACCTTTCAGTCTGCAGATCAATGCTCTACCACTGAGCCAAACAGGTTTCAGCACATTCCCAACTCTTACCCTGGCTCTAGTGACAAGAGGCTGACCCATGCTCTAATGAAATATATTTTGGGGGGTTGGGAAGTGAATGACTAGGAAACACATATTCTAAGATATACAAAAAACAAATGTGATTATATTTGTGAATTGGGAGATCATATAAAATTAAATGTTCATGTGTGTGCACCTATGTTTGTTTGTCTATGCTTGTATGTATGTTGGAGAAGTTTTACTTATGAGCTATCATTGAAACATTTCCCTGATTCTTATAATTTCTGTATTGATACTAAGGATAATAGAAGCCAAATCAACTTTATTTCAAAAGGTCAGTTTTTCTATTGAAGCATGCTTTTAAAACAACATTATTTGTTTGTATAAAAACTTAATGTTACAGAATTTATTAACATTCCAGACAACCAAAAATAGAGTGATGTGTTCTAAAGTTGGCCTTAGAAAAAATTTCTGAGAACTACATGTAAAAACAGTCAAATACATTTTTATTTATTTATTTATTTATTTATAAATATATTTTATTGACAGAGAGGAAGGAAGAGGGATAGAGAGATAGAAATGTCAATGAGAGAGAAACATCGACCAGCTGCCTCCTGCACACCCCCTGCTGGGGATGTACCCGCAACCAATGTACATGCCCTTGACCAGAATTGAACCTGGGACCTTTCAGTCCACAGACCGACGCTCTATCCACTGAGCCAAACTGGTTTCGGCTAAAATATTATACATTTTTATATAACTAGTGAAAACTGGCGGTTGCTTGCAGGTGGTGTTTTATTAGGAAATGAATTTGTTAATAAATGCAGATTTATAGATGATTTTATTACAGATGTTTTTTGTTTATCTTGTCATTAGGATAAGAATATTCTGTTTTTTAAAAATTCTTTATTGATTAAGGTATTACATATGCTTCCTTATCCCCCCAATGCCTCCCATCCCCCCACTCATGCCCTCACCCCCCTGGTGTCTGTGTCCACTTGTTAGGCTTATATGGATGCATACAAGTCCTTTGGTTGCTCTCTCTCCATTACCCCCATCCGCCCCTACCTTTTCTCTGAGGTCTGACAGTCTGATTGATGTTTCTCTGTCTCTGGATATGTTTTTATCCATCAATTTATATAGTTTTGCATTTTTGGTGCAATTTGTAATTAGTATTGTTTGAGAAGTAAATAATTCATACAAATGAAAGGGTCAATGACATGTATTAAGGGTCTCCATCCTAAATAAATAGTTTTTATAAGTACAATACTAATGTGTCAGTGTCATCACCATAAAGGTTCATTTGCTTTACAAGCTGCTCTTGGTGTGACCTGAGACTATCTGAGGCTCTAGTTGCCTCAAAACTAGGAGTCTCTTAGAAAAGTTTAATGGAATTGATATAAATTATGTGATTTGACTCTAGCTTATTTTAGTGACTAGTTTTGTCAACTGGCTAAAAAGTTATTGTTCACATGTTTATGCCTGTGCCTGTTTTGTTTTATATACCATACAGGGAACACTGAGTGTCATTGGATTTATTTATTATGAAGTAGATAGGAATCTCAGATCCCTTTTGTGAGAACTGCAGGGAAAATGCTGGATGTGCCCAATTGGGCACACAGAAACCATAGGGGCAGCTGCTTTAAAGAACAGAAGGCCATCCAGCTACTGTGTGCAACCCATTCTAAGCATTTTTCAATTGACATATAACATGAGTTTTTTGTCCATTCTTATGGAAAAAAAACACAGTATCCAGTCTAAGGCTATAACTTGTCTAATTACCATCCCATTGGAAATGAATGGTGATACCTCTGAAAATCCTCATAGTTCTAGGGCACCAACAGAGACCTTGACATTAGCATTTATTCCATAAAAGAGTGGGATCCAGAAAGTTTTAGTTTTGTATTAACCAGTCCATCACCTGTGGGCACTGTGTGTGTGTGTGTGTGTGTGTGCGCGTGTTAAGTAGTTCACCCAACTCCTTGGTCCCATGCATAACTAAAATTGATTTACTTTCACACACTTCTTTTTATTTTTTTTATTTTATTGATTTTTTTACAGAGAGGAAGGGAGAGAGATAGAGAGCTAGAAATGTCGATGAGAGAGAAACATCGACCAGCTGCCTCTTGCACACCCCCTACCGGGGATGTGTCCGCAACCAACGCACATGCCCTTGACCGGAATCGAACCTGGGACCTTTCAGTCCGCAGACCGACGCTCTACCGCTGAGCCAAACCAGTTTCGGCTCACACACTTCTTAATCCCCTTCATCTTTGGTGTCTCCTTCAGCTGAATGGGCCCAACAGAGCATCTTAAAGAGGCAGTAATACAGGTAGAACAGGGAGCCTTGAATTATTTGTGATCGAGCGGTCTGGGGAGTAGGAGAGGATTCAAATAAGGTTGCCACAATTTGGTGATTAGAAAAAGTGTTTTTGGGAGCCATAGATGAAACCATTTTCATAATCATAGGGTTATTTCATCAGACATGATGCATAGGAGTAACCTCAGAAGGTTTTACAGAGAATGAATGTAAGAAATTTTAAAAATTGGATGGAATTAGTAGGTGAAAGTGATCTGGAGGGCAATTGATTTGTGTGCATATTACTGATGGGTGGAAAGAATGGCAGATACAAAAATGGGAGGTGAGAACATGCAAGGCATATTCTGGCCAGTTTGTCTGCAACTTTATGTTTATAGAGGCAAAGGACTGGCCAGTTTGTCTGCAACTTTATGTTTGTAGAGGCAAAGTCCAAAAAGACTACAAAGCCAGACTATTAAAAGTGTCTTGACTGCACAGGCAATCTGGCAGCCAGATTGTGATGCTGAACTTGAAACATCGCTTTCTCAATGGCTTCATGGCTAGTGACTTGGGAAATCTCAAACAAATTTTTGTCTAGCAAAAATTTTTGAACCCCTGTGTTCTTTACTCCGTTATAAGAAAGCATATCTAATTTGTTTGTTTGTAGGCATCAGTTTTTCATGAACCTGTTTTTCAAAGGCTTTTTGTAAAGTATTGCTGACATGCTAGTTCTAAACCATGCTCTCCATACTTGGGTTCCCTATCCTTCAATACTCTTTGTCACTTTGTTTTCTCATTATCACTAGTAAAACTCAGTAACAGATCTCAATTTTGGCATAATAGAGATTATCCAAATGTCCCTACTTTTAGCTTCCTTCTTTTTTCCAACATTCTGTTGGCTTATTCCTAAATATCTTAATTTTTGTTGCTCTAATAAATGTGATTGTTTGCTTAGTTTTTCTTTCTGAGAGTTCATTATTCATGTATAAAAATGCCATTGTTTTCTGAGTTTTAATTTTGTATCTTGTTACATTGCTGAACTCATTAAATTTGGTAGTTTTTGGTGGAGTCTTTAGGGTTTTCTAAGTACTATATCATGGCATCTGAAAATAATGAAAGTTTTACTTTCTTCTTTCCAATTTGGATCCCTTTTATGTTTTTTTTTTTTTTTCTTTTCTTTTCTTGTCTAATCGCTGTGGCTAGGACTTCCAATACTATATTGAATAGGGTGATGAAAGTGGTCATCCCTATCTTATTCCTGTTCTTAGGGGAAATGTTTTTAGTTCTTGCCCATTTAGTATGATGTTGTCTTTAGTATTTGTCATATATGTCCTTTATTATGTTGACATGTGATCTCTCATTCCCACTTTGCTGAGAATTTTTATCAAAAAATAGTGCAGCCGAAACCGCTTTGGCTCAGTGGTAGAGCCTTGGTCTGCGGACTGAAAGGTCCTGGGTTCGATTCCAGTCAAGGGCAAGTACCTTGGCTGCAGGCACATCCCTGGTAGGGGGTGTGCAAGAGGCAACTGGTCGATGTTTCTCTCTCATCAATGTTTCTAGCTCTCTATCTCTCTCCCTTCCTCTCTGTAAAAAATCAATAATTTTTTTAAAAAAATATTTTAAAAATGGTGTTAGATTTTGTCAAATGCTTTTTCTGCACCTATTGATATAAACATGTGATTTTATCTTTTAATTTTTTATGTGATGTATCATGTTCATTGATTTGTGAATATTGTACCAGCCTTGCATCCCTAAACTAAATCTAAATTGGTCATGGTGTGTGATCTTTTTAATATATTTCTGGATCCAATTTGCTAGAATTTTGTTGAGGATTTTAGCATCTATGTTCATCAATGATATTGACCTATAATTCTCTTTCTTTGTAGTGTCTTTATCTGGTTTTGTAATTAGGCTAATGCTGGCCTCATAAAAACTGCTTGGAAGAGTTATCTCCTCTTGAATATTTTGGAATAGTTTGAGGAGGATGGGTGTTAACTCTTCTAAAAATGTTTAGTCAAACTTTCCCGTGAAGCCCTGTGGACCAGGGCTTTTGTTTCCTGGAAGTTTTTTATTACTGCTTTAGTTTCCTCAGTTGTTAACAGTCTATTCAGGTTTTCTGATTCTTCCCGATTCAACTTTGGAATATTATATTTTTTTCTAGAAATTTGTCCATTACATCCTCATTGTAGAGCTTGTTGGCTCATAGTATTTTCTTACAATCATTTCAATTTCTGTGAAGTCAGTTGTTACTTCACTACTTTATGAAAAAGCTTAAAGTAAATTTTATATGAGGGAACATGTTGTGTATTAATTACAAAGTATAGTCTGGGTGATGACTACTGAGATCTGAGGTGCACCTCTGGCTAGGACTTGCTTTGTGAACTTGAAATATCACCTCTCTGGGCTTCCTTTTACAGGGGGATTTAGACTAGCTCATCAGTGAGCTTTCTTTCAGCTGAGAATCTCTGAGTGAGTGCTTCTCCTTTGTAATTAAGCCCAAACCCACATTGTAAAATAACTTCAGCCACTGCTTCCCTCACTCATACCCCACCAGGAGTATGGACATAAGAAGAGTGTTAAGGGATGTGAGCCCACCCTGTACACCTCTGGCTACAACTATTTAGAACAGTTGGAAAAGTTTTAAGATTAGGTAAATATGGGAAAACTAGAATTAGATCATCTTTTGGGATTGAATATCAATTCAACCTAGAGAATTATTATATTTAAACTCATTTTAAAAAGATGATAAAGATATACAACATTTCACTGGAAAAAATATTAAGCTGTGAACTCAGGAAATATCCTCCTAATCCTTTTGTCACCACCTACTAAACATAATGAAAAGATGGAGTACTTGTATTTTCAGGAAAATATTTTGACAGATTCAGTATGCAGAAAAGTGACAAGCTTTTGTAAAGTGTGTTTCAAATCATGTTGTTATATCTCTAAATTATATCAATTAGCTTAGTACATTTTGAGCCAGTCATAAAAAAATAATGCACACAACTCTGCATTAAAGAATAAGAAAAATTGACATGTTGATAACCATATTGATTCAACTCAAATAGTGAATACAAAGGGCTTTAGGGAGGAGTTGTAGTAGTTTTTATGGCTATTGTATGTCTCTTCAGTTTTTTGAAATTGATATGAAAGCAAATAGTCTTAACTTAACTATATTTTAAAAAAACACACACAAAAAAACTGCTATGCTTTGTTTATCAAATGGAGTTTGTAATATGTGACAGTAACAAAAACCTATCAACTTTATATTTTACTAGAGGCTAGGTGCACAAAATTCATGCATGGGGGGTGTCCCTCAGCCCAGCCTGCACCCTCTCTAATCTGGGGCCCCTTGAGGGATGTCCAACTGCCATTTAGACCCAATACCTCTCACAATCCTGTACTGCTGGCTCCCAACTGCTTGCCTGCCTGCCTCCCTGATTGCCCCTAATCACTTCTGCCTGCCAGCATGATTACCCCCTAACCACTCCCCTGCCAGCCTGATTGATACCTAACTGCTCCCCTGCCAGCCTGTTTGTCCCTAACTGCCCTCCCCTGCAGCCCTGGTCCCCCCAACTGCCCTTCCCTGCAGGCCTGGGTCTCCCCCCCTCCCCTAACTTCCCTCCTCTGCTGTCCTGGCCACCCCTAACTGCCCTCCCCTACAGGGTTGATTGCCTCCAACTGCCCTCCCTTGCAGACCTGGTCCCTCCCAAGTGCCCTCCCCTGCTGGCCATCTTGTGGTGGCCACCTTGTACCCACATGGGGGCAGGATCTTTGACCACATGGAGGCAGCCATCTTGTGTGTTGGAGTGATGGTCATTCTGCATATTACTCTTTTATTAGATAGGATAGAGGCCTGGTGCATGGGCAGAGGGCCAGCTGGTTTGCCCTGAAGGATGTCCCAGATCAGGGTGGGGGTTCCCTTGCGGTGTGGGGTGGCCTGGGCAAGGGGCCTATGGTGGTTTTCAGGCCAGCCATGGCCCCTCGTGACCCAAACAGAGGCCCTGATATTTGGGGTTGATTTATCTTCTACAATTGAAACTTTGTAGCCTGGAGCAGAGCCAAACCTTCTGCTTGCTCTGTGGCTGCAGCCATTTCTGTTGGGATTTATGTATCTTGTATAATTGAAACTTTGTAGCCTTAAGTGGAGGCCAAGCCATGCCAGGGTGTAAAGAAAGCTTGGCTTCCAACATTGTCAGGGGAAACCCTAGCCTTCCACTCTTTCCAGCTCCATGGCTGTCACCATTTCTGTTTGGGTTTATGTATTTTCCTTCATTGAAACTTTGTGTCCTTGAGTGGAGGCCTAGGCCGGCAAGGGCAGGAGGAAAGCTTGTCTTCCTCCATTCCCTGGTAAACCCAAACCTCCCTCCTGCTCTCTATGGCCGTAGCCATCTTGGTTGGATTTATTTGCTCATTTGCTCCTGATTGACTTGTAGGCGTGGTTTGTGGGCATGGTTTATGGGTGTAGTGGAATGATGGTTAATTTGCATATTATTCTTTTATTAGATAAGATAGTTTACAAGTGTGTTCACGTACATTATCTTGTGCTGTACAGTTTTACTGAGATTTAATTGACAAATAACTATTGTGTATATTTAAGGCATACAATTTTATGTTTTTAAATACATAAACATTGGAAAATAATCTCCACAACAAAAGTAATGAACATATCTATCACCTCTATAGCTATCATCTTTTGTATGTGTGCTAACAACACTTAAATATACTCTTTTAGCAAATTTCAAGTTTATACTACAGTATTGTTAACTACACTCACATTGCTGCACATTAATTCTCCAGAACTTATTCAACTTGCATAACTGATTAACATTTCTCCACTTACCCTGTCCGCCTTCCCCTGGCTAGTTTACAGGGTCCTTAATTATCATTCCCTCTTCACAAATGTTGGAATATAGTCTCAGAAAAATTAAAAGGAACTTGCCTAATGTCACACAGCCAGCATGTGGCTGTGCAGGGACTAGAACCTAGGAAATTATTGCCATTTCCACAACGGTATTTGGAGTTAAGTGTGGTACTGTATATAAATGGGTTAATTTTCTAGAAGTAGCTTCTCCAAAGCACATACGGGGCAAGAGAATAATGAGCTGAAGGCAGCTTAAGTTGAAATTCCCTTGCTGGGTTCATATTTCAAAAGTTTGGGGCCAAACATACCAAAAGAGCAATTTTTCTAGTGGTATTACAGGTTATGGCCATGTGTTTTTCATTTAAAAATATGGTGAGAAGTAGTGTTTTTGCAATATTCCTAAATGAGTAACATATGACACAACTTGTTAGAAGACCTTTTCTTGGTTCATAAAGTTTCTGGGGTTTTGTCTATTTGGTAGGATGATTTTAGCAGAATTCTCAGACAGCATAATGAAAATCCGGATTTCTGTGACTGAAGTACAACCATCCTCAAGATAAAGCTTCAATGTGAATGAGAGTTCACTAAAAATAAGCATGTAAATAATTGCTATGGAAGGAGTAAGACTTCTCTCAAATGTTTGAGCCCTCCCCCCTCCCAAGTAGATTGATTTTATAAACTACAGATGATCAAATTGCAAGGGTAGTTCACAAGGAGTAGGCAGGATCCCTGGCTTTTATTTAGAGATATTAAATGTTTGAGTCTCCCTGTACATCTGCAAAATAATTCAGATAATCCATATACTTCTCCTCAGGGAATTACTGGGAGAATAAATGAACTAAAGAGCTGTGAAGATTTTTTAAAAAATTCCCAAGGCTCTGGAAACTGGAGATACATTAGTTTTCTATAGATGCTATCATAAAGTTTTATAAACTGGGTGGCACAAAACAACAAAAATGTATTATCTCATACTTACGGAGGCTAGAAATCCAAAATAATATCAGTGGAGTTGAGCTTCCTCCAGGCACTCCAGGGGAGAATCTTTTGTTGTCTCTTCATGTATTCTGGTGGTCCCAGGTATTCCAGAGCTTGTAGCAGCATTGCCCTACTCTCTGTTCTTATCTTCCCATGTCCTTCTCCTTTGTGTGTTTTCCTATTCCTTCTCTTCTTCTTATAAGAACATCAGTACCTTATGTAATTACATATGCAAAGATAATCTTTCCACATAAAGTCATATTCTGAGGTTATAGGAAGATGAATTAGGGAGCACTATTCAATCTACTCTGAGAGGGATTATACTTTATACATCCCAGAATGAGAATGGTGGGCAAGCAGTATGTGTTCATTGTGTAAACCCCAAGCTAGTCTATAGGAGAGAGGTGGCTTCCCCATCTTAGAACTCTCAGGTGTAGTCCACAATAGTCCTGAGCCTATTTCTCTTTAATTTTTGCTGCACCTATGTGAAAGGTAATTATTGTGAACAGACTGTTTAAGTACAATTGTACAAAGTGGATTACAAATCTTTTAGCATAGTAAGAATAAATTTTCTTGCCGAAACTGGTTTGGCTCAGTGGATAGAGCGTCAGTCTGAAGAATGAAGG
This sequence comes from Pipistrellus hanaki, assembly GCF_964339955.1. Lineage (NCBI taxonomy): Eukaryota > Metazoa > Chordata > Mammalia > Chiroptera > Vespertilionidae > Pipistrellus > Pipistrellus hanaki. The sequence continues at coordinate 14,370,766 of NC_140524.1, read as the reverse complement.
GCCCCAGGTTAGATTCCGGTCAAGGGCATGTGCCTTGGTTGCGGGCACATCCCCAGTGGGGGTGTGCAGGAGGCAGCTGGTCGATGTTTCTAGATCTCTATCCGTCTCCCTTCTTGTCTGTGAAAAATCAATAAAATATTTAAAAAATGTTAAAAAATATCCATTATATATCAATGCTTGAAAATGTTAAAATACCTATTGGGAAGAGAATAAATTAATGATAAAGTATTAGATTCATTTGTGGATTTTATTGTGATATAATTCATTATGTGATTTACATACATAGGTAAACAAAGGTATATTTCTTTCCAGACCATTTGACAATATGCACATCAAAGCTATATAGCAAAACAAGCAAAAATATACATGATCACTGCTGAGAATATATTATTATTATTTTTAAATGGCACTCTGACAGTAAAGTCACAGTTATATTACAGAAAAATATTTCTCTAATAGAAGATTAAAAATAGCATCTTCATAAATCAAGTGAAAATAGTACTTAGAGCTAGAAACAATAGTGTCATGTTTCCTGTTTTGAATAAGCCATTAGGCATTTTTGTCTTTGCATTCCTCTTTAACCTGTACAGCTTTATTTATTCCAATAATTAGTGTTAAATTTATTGGCAGTAGACAATATAATTACCTTTAAAATTTAAGTGGGATCAAAATGCCTTAAGAACATGGTTGCAGATAACTCTTAATATTTATTTTTATTTGTCTCTTTAATTATTCATTTATGTAGTATTTGAAAAAATAATATTGAAAAATGGAAGGCCTTACATAGAATTACATCCCAGATGAATGGCCTCAGTTTTTCAGTCAGTAGGTGGGAGAGGTGGCTGCTAGCCCCAATTGCCCCTCAGGAGCAGGGGGAGGTGGAGAAGTCCTGAGGGGCAATTGGGGCTGGCAGCTGTGGCTCATACCTGCTGACAGTGCCAGCAACTGGGGCCAGTGTTGGGCGCCAGGAGTGGGTGCAAGTGGTGGCTCTGGCTCTGGCAGCAGGTGCAGGCACCAGGTGGGACCATAGTGCCCTGGAACAAAGAATTTTCACTAACCACTAGAGGCTTGCCCCAATGACAGTAGATGGCTCTCCACCTTAGTCTGGTACCCTTGGTCACCTGCTCCACCATCCTGCCGCATCTGATGCCCACTCTGTTCTGAGTGCGCCCCCTGGTTGTCAGCACATGTATAATGACTGCTTGTGTGTTTGTTCTGCTGTTCGGTCTATTTGCATATTAGGGTTTTATATATAGTTTGGATTTACATATATATTCTTCTCAATCAATGGGCTTGTGAGCAATAATGTATCAGTCTACATAGTACTTGATGACTGAATGGATTGACATTTGAGGTTAAATTATCATATTTTGAATTTTAACTTTGGATGTTATCAACTTCAAGATTACCCATGGGAAATTGCCCTTTTCTATTGTGCTTTCTTATGGGTGGAAGGGTCTGCAGTAGTAGTGGGTTACTGCCATGTTCATTTCATTCATGTTGGTCTTAGGTGGGATATTTGTCTTTTCAAGCATAGAGTTTATATTCAGGACATTTTTCTCCCCTCTCATTGCCAAGTTGTAACCACTTATTATTTTTAAGCTTTCCAAACCTGTCTGTTCTGCATTCCACTCAATCTTTCTCTTGACAAAATAGCAGCCCCATATGATTTGCCTATTCCTGTTGAAGGTGTAGACTGCAGATCTTCCTAAGTGGTAAGAGACATTTAGCTGGCTTATTGCCTCTCAGAAGCCTACTTTTGTGTAATCACTGACTTTTGTTGGCTTCTGAGACTTGAGGAACTATTCAGAGCATTTCTTTTAATGAGGCAACATTGTGCAATGGAAACTTGCTTTATCTTGACTTTTCTTAATTAAAATGAATATTTGCCTGATATGCATTAGTTTAATTTCAATCACACCTAACTTTCCAGTGTTACCCTGTATGAGAGCCTGTTCTTCCATTTTTATCCTGATTGAGAGCCTATTTTTCCATTTTACCCCATGAAAGAACCTATTTTTTACATTTTAAATGAAGATAGGCTAATGTACAATTTAGATCTTACAGACATTGGAAAGTTTTAAAGTGCTGTCATTGGAGAAGAAGTGTTGGTGGGTATTTTTAATGAACAGTATCATGATTGTTATAAAATAATTAATGAATATAACTGCCCTTTACTAATTAGAAGTCTTTTAAATTAAACCCTACCCTTAGAATTAGGACTTCTTTGAATTCAGCAAATTATAGCAGCTTTGATTTTGAAGGAAGTTTTTGTTTGGTCTTTAAATGTTTACATTTAGCTTCAAATGCAGCATATTCCTGCAATGTTATATGTGAGCCTGAAATAGCATTTGCTGAGAAATCTAATACCTTTCCATACCACATTTTTAGAGGTAATGTTGCAAGTTTGATTAATAAATGGATCGCGTGTAAGGGCATGGTTAATGAGGCAGAATACAATTTCATAACCTGGGTCTCTTTTCAGAGTACAAATTCCTGTAACCCCTCAAAATAGCACGTAGGCACTTAGAACAAATATATACCTGGCCACCTACACACCTAATTTATATTTTAAATGTCTTAGCTGAGCTCCTAAACTTGAAAGTGAACTTCAGTAAGCAAGTATCAATTTACAGTGTAAGCACCCTGGCAGCTAAATTGAGAAATGCAATTGTAATTATCAGGTGAAGTAAAAATCATGTCATTTCAACTGCACATTGTTGTACAATAAACTCAAAAGGCAAATTGCTTCATTTTGACAAACATTGCCATCTTTTAACATCAAGTTTGTTATAACCTATTTTTTTCATGCATATTATCTATATTGTACTAGTAAATGTTTAGAAACCAAAACGGTTCTTTGGTTCCAATGTCTAAGTGGAAATAAATGTTTATTTGTGGAAAAATTTTTCTGGTGTATAAAGAGAGAGTATTACTTTTCTTTTTTTCTTTTTCTTTTAAAAAATATATTTTATTGATTTTTTTACAGAGAGGAGGAGAGAGGGATAGAGAGCTAGAAACGTCGATGAGAGAGAAACATCGACCAGCTGCCTCTTGCACACCCCCTACCGGGGATGTGCCCTCAACCCATGTACATGCCCTTGACCTGAATCGAGCCTGGGACCTTTCAGTCTGCAGACTGACGCTCTACCACCGAGCCAAACCGGTTTTGGCTACTTTTCTGATATAAGTAGCATAACTTAAAATATGATTCCTGGTTAGTAATTGCTGACTAAAGGTATTTCTTAAATTCAAATTAATGTGTTAAATCCCACCTTAGAGTCAACTTTGATGTGATCCAATTTACTCTGAACCATAGTCCTAGGCAGTGAGAACTGATCTGTTAGGTCAAGGCTTAACTCTGATCTTGGCACTGACTCCATGGGAAAGGTGGGGAAATGGTAAATGGAAGAATAGTGACCCGTGGCTAAAAGCAATTTAATAATTAGCTTTTCACAGTAGTTACTTCTTGCATTATTTAAACAAAACCAAGAACATTTCAACTGAGTTTTGCCTGTCCTATGGCAGGAATTATTGGAGGATGCCAAATTAATATTCTGGGTCATCTAAAGCATTTGCATAGAGTTCTTGAGTTTTCATTCCTGACTAGCACAAATTAGCACAATGGTGATGCTATTTTCCTATGAGTTTGAAAATTTTTAATATTGTATAAGATATTCAGAATAATGAATACCTAAAATGAAAGGTCTAAACTATACAATAAGAGAATAAAATTCTATGGTAAGATATCTGTTTTTTTATATAATCAACTCCAGGCCAGGTGCATGAATTCCTGCACTGGTGGAGTCCTTCAGTGTGGCCTTCAGGGATTGGGCCAAATGTGGCAGTCCAACACCACCTACCACTCTTGCCTTCCACTCCAGCTCATCTCAGCCCCATTGTGCCTGCAGCTCTGGTAGGCTTGCTGCTGCTTCCCTGCAGTCTCTAGGCTGTGCTGGCCAGCCATGAGCCCTTCGTCTGACACCCATCCATCAGCTGAATGGCATTCATGCTATGGAAGCACACTGACCACCAGGGAGCAGCTCCTGCATTGAGCATCTCCCCATGGTGGTCAGTGCACATCCTAGTGACTGGTTGACCAGTCTACAGGTCCACTGGTCACTTAGGCTTTCGTAGACGAGTATATAGATAAGTATTCTGATGAAATACCATTGTATATATGAGCCATTTTAGATTTATGTTCATGTATATGTAAGGGTTTTAAATATAATGCTCAAACTTGCCAAATATCTTCCTTTTGCTGCATAGCTTCCTCCGATTCCCTACCAAAATATTCATTTATCTTCATTCTTAAAATTATTGGGCTATTAACTCTTTTGTAAACTTTCAGAACTTTAATATAGAATTTGTCCAAGTGAAAAACTATTAAGCACCCCCAAACACCTTGCATATGCATGTCTCTCTCCCTCCCTCTCTCTCTCTCTCTCTCTCTCTCTCTCTCTCTCTCTCTCTCTCTCTGTCTCTTTCTCTCTCTCTCTCCCTCTCTCTCCCTCTCTTTTCCCTTCTCCCTCCCTCCCCCTTTGTCTTTCTCTTCCCTTTTCCTCTCTCTCCCTTCATCTCAGGAGATATTATACCAAAAGTTTATGCATTTTCCAATTTTAGAAATTGCCTACATGGAATTCAGTTGCATATTTTCAGTGAACACTTTCTACTCTCTTATTTTGAGAAAAATCTAATAAAAATGATAAAATGTTGGGTTTCTGCTATGGTTTTCCATTATCACAAATTTCTTACAATTTAATAATATTTGAAGTAATCCAGAAATAGAGGCATGGGTATAATCAGTGATATTTTTTTTACATGTGATGAATACAAGGCCCAGGAAGAGGGATATTGCCACCATTTACACCATCATTTCTTCAGACTCTCATATAAATGCCCACAGCAGTCGTGAGTTTTACTCTTAATTCAGACTCAATCAATTGACACCCAGTGATTGAATACTTACTCAGAAGTAGATATTGATAGGCATGGCTCATATGACCATATAAGTTATTATTGTGTTAACACTTTTTAAAATGAAAGGGGGCATGAATGAACCATTGCAACAGGCACTAGGAACCTTTAGACAAGTGACTTGGCTTCAATGATCCTCAGTTTCCTCAACTAGGAATGAGAATAACACCAAGTGGCATGTGTGTAGTGCACTGCAGTGCCTGGTACACAGTAAGCCCTCTAGATAGTGTTCATTTCTTCATCTTACCTGGAAACATTCCCAGTCCTGGAATGCTGTACATTTTCCCCACTACTTAGTAGCACTTATCAATTGCTGCCTTCTATTGGGGTATTTAGGCTGCATGTATGTCTTTTAATGCTATTTGGATGATAATTCATTGAAGAGTTGGGTATATGCCTTATTAATCTTTACATTTACTATGGACCCATTATTTAAATAACTAGCTAATGATTGAATACTCTCATTTAAAAATATTTTTAAATAAGAGGAGTATAGATATATAGGCAGGTAAAATAAAGCATGCCTTCATTAAATGAATATACAGGAACCTGTGGAACATAAAAAGTAATGAGTTCATTATAGATATTTAATACCAAAGTGATGGTTAATGACCAGGGGAATTTTCCAGAGGAAAGGAGCTGCTCGTCCACATTAATTGCAGTTTTCAGTGAAAGATTATTATTAATGAGGAACCTGATAAATTTACCTATAGTGATAAAATATTTGGAAAAAAGGATGCTCAAACTGTACGGATATATAATAATTCTATAGTAAATCTAGGATAACTCAGTAACTCAGTAAAGGTTTTTTATTTTTTTATTTTCCATTGGACCAATTGTTACAACCAACTCTCTGGTTATGCCAATGATATCTTCATTGAACTACAGAGGACCAAGAAAGGATCCATAGAGATCCTCTAGTCTAAACTTCTCATTTAGACATTTGGGAAAAATGAGTTGTAAAGAGGAGAGACTTATTTGAGACAATAAGTTGTGACAGTGATGGGGCAAAGACCAGGATTTAAGCTTTCTGACCCTCTGATCAGCCTTGTTTTCTTCATCATATCAGAGAGATTAGACTTCACCATTTAGAGGGATTGTGGCTGACCATCTTATTTGAGAAGCAGTAGAGCTTAGTGGTTAAGAACATTCATTCAAGAACCAGACTGACAGAAATTGGATCACATATAGGCTTTATGACCCTAGGAAGGTATTTTATGTCTGTATTACTTTGCCTGGGATGACATAAAAATGTACCACACACTGGGTGGCTACATTTACTTTAATTACTTTTTTAAAGACTCTTTTCTCACCCAAATGGGTGAGTTGAGATGGTTTAAAACAAACAAACAAAAAAACATTCCTCAGAAGAAATAAAATAAGATACAGGATGGTGTTTACAGTTGTTGTAAAGTAATATAATAATTAATAAATAATAATATAAGGATAATATCTATGTCTTCTGTACTCATAACTGTAAACCTCATTTGGTCCCACCCTAAATAGACACATTTTTATGTACTGGAGTTTAGGATGTCAACATTAGAATTTATGGGTGGGCACAATTCATGCCTATAACTACGATTCTAGGTCTTGGCTATCTTATATACAAAAAATGAATGATAATATATCCTACCCCTAAAGGGTGTGGGGATTAGATGAGTTGGTTCAATGTAGGGTGCTTCGAGCAGTACCAAGTATATGTTAAGCCCTAATGCATCCTTAGCTAATATTATGTAAAATTAAGTTTAGAATATCATAGCTGTTTTGTTGTTGAGTACACAGACACAGCAATAGTATATACCTCATTTCTAATGAATCTTTAATTTGTAAACTGACAAAAAAGGACCTAAAACACTTTAAAAAAATTAGACTGTTTCAAATGGATCAATATGAATGGAAACACATTGGACCTTCATGCAGAGGGTTTTGAGAGCTGGAAACACATTATCTTTAAGGAGACAGTCCTGGATAGTGTCGCTGAAAAGTAAAAATAATTAGCAATGGATGAAATTTTGTGGTTCTGTGTGTGATTTTAATCCTTTGGGCTATAATTTTTTTTAAAAAAGTTCTTTCTTGATTAGTTGTCTAGTACTAGAAATATATTTTGGGCCTAGCATCATGGTGGATGAAACATACAATTCATACTAGTATTTTTAAAATATAAATTCATTTTCAACTTTTATTCAACAAATGGTTTATTGTCTTTCTGTATATCTTATATTGTAGTAGGTGTCATATATCACATCAAGAAACTCAATATAGAGGGGAGATGCATGGTTTATAATATAACTGAATTAAATGAAAGAAATATGAACTGGGAGCCACTAACTCAGAAGAACTATTTTGGCCTAAGACAGCATATATGGCTTCCCAGGGGTTATAAGTGAAGAGCTAAATCATAAACTATGAGTAGGAATCAGACAGGAAGACATAGAAGGGGGGGAAACTTAGGGCAGTGTATATATAAAGACTGAGGGATCTAAAAGAGCATGGTGGTGAGTAGAACCACTGTCATTTTCTATGAATGGAATATTATATGCGCTGGGCAAATGTGATATGATGACACTGAACATTTTTGTCATCCTTGGGAAGCTATAGTTGACTAACAGTGATGTGCAACATTATTAAATTTTTTTTACCATTTTTATTAAATTATTATCTGTGTACATATCTTACCATTGCCCCCCCCATACATACATGCCCACCCTCCCCAGAGTTTTGTGTCCATTGGTTGTACTTATATGCATGTATACAAGTCCTTCGGTTGATCTCTTATCTCCCCCTGATCTTCCTACCCTCCCCGCTGTAATTTGACACTCTGCTTGTGTGCAACATCATTAATTAATAGCAGCACTCAACTTGCTCCTTGATGAAGCCTTAGAAACCATCTCAACACAGCCACTATTATAGAACTAAAGTGGGCTTCTAGTCCAGCTATAGGCAATAACAATTGGTAAAAAAAAAAAAAATGTTAGAAGCACCCCCCCCCCATCCTAAAAACAATTGGTCTTGGGAACAGTACTTTAAAACTATATAACTTTTTAGATTTTTAAAATGTTCTTTCTTGCTTGATTTGTAGATGTGGAAACATTCCTCAGAAGAAGTAGAATTAAATAATATGCAGCAATTTTAGTTTACAAGGGTTTCCTGGAAAAAAAGTGAAAAATAAAAATGTTCCTACATATTTTTCTGAATTTACACATTTCTTAAAGTTCAAGGAAATGTTCAAATAACATCATCACTTCGTAGTCATGGAAATCTTGGCCTAAAACTCAGTATTGGAAAGTTTTGAAGCATGAGTAGCCTTAGTATTGTTTTTTTAAAATGTATTTTGTTGATTTTTAACAGAGAGGAAGAGAGAGGATAGAGAGTTAGAAACATCGATGAGAGAGAATCATCAATCAGCTGCCTCTTGCACACCCCCTACTGGGGATGTGCCCGCAACCAAGGTACATGCCCTTGACTGGAATCAAACCTGGGACCTTTCAGTCCGTAGGCCAACGCTCTATCCACTGAGCCAAACCGGTTTCGGCAGTATTTTTGTTTTTATTCCATGGGATAAATTATGTTTTTCTCATAAATCTAAACAAAACAAAATCCATGGGTTTATCCTATTGTAATATGTTTAAGTATTTAGAATACAGTGTGTTGGTCAGCATTACCAATTTGTACCAAAGGCCTATAATTTGCCCATAATATTCTGGAAAACTTGACCTGTTTTATATGTGCTGTTTTAATACTCATCTCTTTTTTTCAGAAAAGAAGAGGTTGCTGCTAAGGTAAATTAAATTTAAATGGCCACTTTTGGTTTTGGTGAGCTTTGTCCAAATTTTAAAAATCCTGTATTATTGAGGGATTTTGGTCAAGATGATGGTACAGATAAATGTGGTACTCAAATCCTCCCACAACCATATCAAAATTACAACTAAGTTGCAGAAAAACCATCATTTAGAACTACCTGAAATCTAGCTAAACTAAAGTCTCACAACTAAGTATATAAAAAAGAAGCCACATTGAGACTGGTAGGACAGGTGGAGACACAGAATGGTCTGCTCCCACCTTCACACATGCTGGGTAAAAATCATGGATACCTTGGATGCACCCTCAGGTCCACCCTGAGAATTGAGGAGTCACAGTCCCACATTGAACACCCAACCCAGGGTTCCAGTGCTGGGGAGAGAAATTCGTACAACTTTTAGCTGTGAAAACCAGCTTGTAATGTGACTGAGTGAAACAAAGGGTGGCTAGAGTACCAGACATTCCTTTTAAAGGGCCTGAGCATGGATTTACACAGACCTATTTGCTCTGAACTCCAGCACTGGGGTAGTAGACATATGGGCAGGAACTGAGTTCTCTGGCATTGGGGCAAGAACTGGAAGAACAGCTTTCTTACAGAAAAAAAATGTGCTGGCAGAGGCCATTTTTCCTTTTCTGGTCCTTTACCCCATAGACCCAATAGGAGGGTACCATATCTGAGTCTCCAGCAACTTGGCTATCACTGTTCACCTTGCCCTGGTGATTCCCTGAGACTCTACCACACCCAAATTGCAATCCAACTCAAGTTGTTTCCAGTGGCTTTTCCATGTGGATTTTCCAAATCATCTCTCAAATAAGCAGCTATTGTCTCAGTATGCCCTGTAACTCTTCACTAAGTGGCTCCAGGCCTGGCACTAATGGCAGCTGACTTTATTTTTTTTTAATTTCTTTATTGATTAAGGTGTTACATACGTGTTCTTAGTTTTCAATGTGGCCTCTCCTGGGCACCTCCAAGCCAGGCACAAGTACCAGCCATCTGAAGATCACTCTGTAGCTCATTCCAGGTGCTTCATCTATGGTCTTAGGGCACAGATGGTGGCTGGCTTTTATCTGCACCTCTCTGGAGGCCTCAGAGCCAGTGTACCCAGTTGACAACTTCATAATACATCAAAGCACCAACCACCCTCCTCAACAAGGGACACATTCAAGGGGAACACTCAGAAGGCACCAGAGCCCTGCTGAATTAAGTTCTATTCCAAGGGGTCTGCCCTTGCACAGCAATTATCCACAGTGGTCACAATCAGTCCTCCAAGCCAATTGGCATTGGGGTAAATACCTCTCATTGTCATGTCAATGCAATGAAGGCTCAACTAAAACAGGAGAATGTACACAGCCCATTTAAGAAGTGCACCCAGACTGCCTAGCTTAGGTGATCAGGGACGCTGTACCACTGTTTTCTATAGGACACCTACTACATAAGGATACTCTACCAAGCCCAAGAGATGTAACAGGTCTGTGTCATACATATAAATAAATACAGAGAGGCAGCCAAAATGAAGAGACAAAGAAATGTGTACCAAATGAAAGAGGAGAACAAAATTCCAGAAAATAACTAAACAAAATAGAGAAAAGCAATCTACTAGATGCAGAGTTAAAAAAATGTAGATAATAAGGATGCTCAATGAATTTAGGGGAAGAAGAGATAATGAGAACTTCAACGAAGAGATAGGAAACACAAAAAATGGAGAATGGAAAACATTAAAGAGAACCAGGCAGAAATGAAGAATACTCTAACTGAAAGAAAGAATATATTACAGAGTTTCAACACCAGAGTAGATGAAGAAGAGAATCAAATCAGAGATTTAGAAGATAATATAAATATATGAATAACAAAATGACAATAAATACATACCTATCAACAATTACTTTAAATACAAATGGATTAAATTCTCCAATTAAAAGAGTTGGAGGTTGAATGGATAACAAATCAAAACCCTTATATGTACTACCTACAAGAAACTCACCTCTGATCAAAAAAGATACACACAGACTGAAAGTAAATGGATGGAAATAATATATTTCATGAAAGTAACAACAAGCAAACAAAACAACCAGACAAAATGGGCTTTAAAACAAAACTATATAACAGGAGACAAAAAAGAAACCACCAATTCTACCTCTGGATATTTATCCAAAGAAACCCAAACAACTAAATTGAAAAGACTTATACATCCATATGTACACTACAGCATTATTTACAATAGCCAAGAGATGGAAACAACCTAAGTGTCCATCAGTCAGGACACATAAGTAAGTTGTGAGTTCCATCCCCAATCAGGAGGACAGCCTATCAGTGTTTCTCATAATGATGTCTCTCTCTCTCTTTCCCTTATTCTCTTTCCAAACTCAATTAAAAATATACCTTTGGGAGAGGATTTTAAAAAGTGGTGCATAAATACAATGAAATATTATTCCATGAAAAAAAAGAATTAAATCTTGCTATTTGCAAAATCACAGATGCACCTGTAGAGTATTGTGCTAAGCAAAATAAGCCAGTCAAAGAAAGACAAATTTCACAAGATCTCACTCATATGTGGAATTTAATGAACAGAATAAACTGATCAATGAAATAGAACCAGAGACATAGAAACACTAACAGACTTATGAATTTCTGAGAAAATGTGGGGGTGAGGAGTCGGGAGGGAATGATTAATCAGGGAATTTTTATGTATATATGCATAAACCATGGACACAGACAACAGAGTGGTGGGTGTGGTGGGTACATGGTGGAAGGGGTCCAGTGGAAAAAAACACACAAAGGGGATATCTAAAATACTTTCAACAATAAAGATAATTAAAAAAAACAAGTAAATTAAGACATCTCAATAAATTTAAGAAAATTGAAAACATAAAAAATAAGTCATACAGAAGAAAACAAATGCCATGTGAGTTTATTTATATGTGGAATCTAAAAAAAAATAATAAACCAAAAGGACAGAAACAGACTCATGGATACAGAGTACATTTTGATGGTTGCCAGATGGGAAGGGGGTTAGGAATTGGGTGAAAAAGTTGAAGGTATTAAGAAATCCAAATTGGTAGTTACAGAATAGTCACAGGGATGTAAAATACAGTGTAGGAAATATAGTCAATACCATTACAATAACTATGCATTGTGCCAGGTGGGTACTAAACTTATTGGGGAAATCCCCCCATAAGTTATATAAATGTCTAATTACTGGGTTGTACACCTGAAACTATTATAATATCATATGTCAACTGTTCTCTCCTTTGCCAAATACAAACAATGACAAGTATAACTGAAAAATTAAAAAATGTTTAAAGTAAAAATTTGTTTCCTGGGTTGAAAAGAAGTCATAAATAAACTAAATTGAGTATTTTCTTTTACTTGTGCAAAAAAATAAAATCACGTGCTATTACTTTCTGATAATATGTCACATTTATTTTAGTGTCATAAATATTACATACAGACATAAAACTTAAGATATAGCTACGTTTTCTACTTAGTTTTTAAAATTATTTTAGTCATGTTTATATGTATGCAGAGACCAAGGATTCTATCAATGTATAGTGATGCTATTACAGGTCGGTTTCCCTAGGAAGCCAACTTTGCAATGGAGGTTTTTATTGGGGAAGTATTGTAGGAGTGCTGTTAGGGCCAACACTTAACAAGTACTAAAGAATCTGATATATCCCTTCACCGTTCTGTTGAATTGAATCCAAGTGGCTGGCCTTTAAATTTCTGCATCAACCAGTTATTGGATGTGGGATATCCCCAGAAAGTAGATGTGACTTTGTTTGAGAGGCTCTCTTAAGCAAGTCTCAGAAAGGTGGTCAGCAGCCAACTCTTCTGGCTGTTGAAGAATTGAGTGCTTATAAGTCTGGAATAGGGTCAGGTATCTGGGACACTACATAGACACATTGCATCTGATGAAAAATGATTTTCGCATCGATGGCAGTACATTGAATAGATATTTAGCTTATGACTTTTCATACCTATTTGTAGTTCTTCCCCCATTCCTTTCTGGAGTGGCCTGAAAAGTATATATATATTTTTTATATCTTCTTCAATTCACTCAACTCAATACTTGTTTGTGGCCTCCTGGACCAAGCCACTTGAAGAAAATTGATAATTTGCTATATATTGACATAGTTTTTATTTTTATTTTTATTTTATACTCATGTGAGAATCACATCTCATTAGTTGTACTTGCCAAAGAAGAGGATGTTATTGGATTTCCCAGAACAAATGCATTGTTTCTATTGCATAGGTTTGCATAGGTGTTTCTACCCTTATCTGGTAATAGATTATTATCTGTTATAAACTTATGTTGAATTCAAATCCCTCTCCTCATGCCACCTTTTCAAAATGAAAGTCAAAAAAAAAAAAAAAGTCCTATTTAAGAATGAAATACCCAAGACCAGAAACTGTGCAATTGGTTAGGACTAGCCTATTGATGATGCATTATAAGGAAGGCTCTGTTATCTGGAGAACATCCTTAAATCAAGGGGGTGTGGGCACTCCTCTTTTTAAGCTTGAAGAGATCATTGCATATAATCTGATATGCATTAATCTTTCGAGGTAGGGGATAGAGGATAGGAAATTAAATTCAAAAATTTTCAAAGCTACTCTTGAACAAAATGTTTTGGTATTTTCATCTTAGAAGAAAACATTGGCTTTACTAGACTCATATCACCCGTGTTGTGTTTGAATGTTACACTGCTCTAAATCTAGAATGATACATGCACATAAGCATTTTATATTCATACTGCAACTATAATGTAATTATTATGAATGGGCTTAAGAAAATTACTTGATTAATCATTTTTAATAAGTGTTTTGAGAATTTATGTTTCATTTTAAAATGCGAAAATACAATGTTTTGAACTTCCAATGAGGCATCATAAGGCTTATTATTAACAACCATAAAGCCTGTCCTCTGAGTTACCATTTGTGTGTTTTATTTCTAGCTTTAGTTCAACTTCACAATTATCTATTGAGCACCTACTAATCATAAAACAGTATTTGTATAATAAAACACTATCTGGTGACAGGTAGCAAGGCTATGCATTTAGATGGTGCTGACACCTGGTCATGATGGAATCTGTGCCATTGGAGACAGTGCCCCATCTATGTCTGAGATAATGACATTCTAGTCTAACACATGTATATAGACTCTGAAGACAGATCTGATGAATAACAATACCATCTGAGAGCAAATAATGCAGGAAATATAGGCCACAACAGCTTGCTTGCTCTTTACACTGTCATGGTTGATTGCTAATTCTCATCACCCTTTGTTTAAAATCATTTCAGAATTAATTGGCGTTCATTAACAAAAGTCTTTGCAGTGGAATTGCAGAAACAGTCATTAATGTAGCTAATAAACATAAAAAGGTCCTATTACTGGGTCCCTACAGGCTGTTAACTAACATTTTGAATAAGAATACATAAACATAAATTATACATTTTTCAAACTGCTAAGAATATGGGAATTCCACATGGTGGTCTATAATAATGCTTTGAATTAACTTGTTCCTTTTAAGAAAGTGTACTCCAGATAGAGTGGCTCTAGTAAGAAATCATCATCATGAGTGATCTCTCAGAGGAGCCATCACACAAACCAGTAGATTTTACCTAAAAGTCGTATGGTCTAATATAAGACAAGAGTTAAGTCTCACATTATGGCATTATTTGACTGCATGGTAGGTTCCTAAGGTAGGTACTGTGTTTCCCCAAAAATAAGACATCCTCCTAAAATAAATCCTACTTACAGGTTTCCTTCTGAGTGAAATATAAGGCATCCTTCGAAAATAAGTCCCCCCCTTAGGCTAAACATGAGAGATTTGGTCCACTGATTCTGAAAGAAATGGAGTCACAAGAAATTCACCAGGAAATTCAGGAATTGGATTGTTATGATGATGTTCCAGAAGACGATGACATGATTGTCATTGAATAAATGAGTAAATTCTTGATACTGTAGGATTCACAGTTTGCCTGGTTTGTGTTGACAACTACCCTACCACAGTACCGTATACAGGTAACAAATTTCCTTTATTTTCATTTAACAATAAATGTGTACCGTATTCTTCTTCATGGAAAAATAAGACATCCCCTGAAAATAAGACCTAGCACATCTTTGGGAGCAAAAATTAATACAAGACACTGTCTTATTTTCGGGAAAACAGGGTACTTTAATAAGATTTTGAAAAAAGTCATTTTACAAGAGAAAGTAACAAATCTCTGTTTTTAAGAATAAGTAATTATTTCTTGACGAATCACCTCAGTTGTAGCTCATAAGTGTTATAATGCCAAATCTTCAATCATATCTCATGAGAAAAAACTTCAGGAAACATCCACATTATTTGGGAATGATGGAATGATGCTGATCTCCTTTTCTTTCCAAGAGCCAGGGACTAAGACTTATAAATATTGTCAAAGGAGCTTTAACCTGCATCTCTGTATATCATTATATGCACTGCTCCAGTTAACTCTAAAAGGCATGCCATTCTAGAAGTTATTTGCAACCAGAATAGATCTCATTATTCTTCCATGACATTGCCTGGCATTTGCAATTATATGAATGGAAATTTAAAAATTAAAATATAATTTTAAAAATTCACTTAACTATTCAAAGGGTATTTGTGTTATACCATAATTTTGTGTTTTTAAGAACAGAAAGAGGCTGTTAAACAATGATTGGCTTCCCAAAGAGATCTAAGCAGAAATTAAAAACATGCTGGAAAATAATGACAATGAAAATAAAACAATGCAAAATCAATGGGACACAGTGAAAGCAGTCCTGAGAGGGAAGTTTACAGCACTACAGGCCTATCTCAAAAAACAAACAAAAAAATCATCTAACTTGCAATTTAAATAATTAGAAAGAGAGCAACAAGAAAAGCCTAGAGTGAGCAGAAAGAAGGAATTAATAAATAAATCAATTAATTAATAAAAAGAGAAACTAAAAAACCAATATAATTTACATTGCACCAAAAAGATTAAGATACCTAGGAATAAATTTAACTGAGGAGGTTAAAGACCTATACTCAGAAAACTAAAGGGCACTGAAAAAAGAGATAGAGGAAGACAATAACAGGTGGAAGAACATGCCATGTTCATGGATTGGTAAAATCAACATCATTAAAATATCCATATTACCCAAAGCAATCTATAGATTCAATGCACTCCCCATTAAAATACTAAGGGCATATTTCACAGACCTACCACAAACTCTACAAAAATGCATCTGTAATAAAAAAAGACTCTGAATAGCTGCAGCAATCCTGAGAAAGAAGAACAAAGTAGGAGGGATCTCAATACCAGATATCAAGCTATACTACAAAGCTACTGTTCTCAAAACTGAGTGGTACTGGCACAAAGGCAGACATATAGACCAATGGAATATAATAGAGAACTCAGAAATCGACCCAATCCACTGTGCTAAATAAATATTTGACAAAGGAGGCAAGAACATACAATGGAGTCAAGACAGTCTCTTCAATAAATTGTATTGGGAAATGGGACAAATAGGTGCAAAAAACAACAACAAAAAATAAAACTAGACCATCAACTTACATCATACATAAAAATAAACTCAAAATGGATAAATTACTTAAACTTAAGAGGAGAATCTATATAAATATTAGAGGAATCCACAGGCAGTACAATCTCAGACTATGCTTAAGCAATATCTTTGGGATATCTCCAGCTCCTAGGGCAATGAATACTAAAATGAAAATAAACAAATGAGACTATATCAAAATAAAAAGCTCTTTTTATAGCAAAAGAAATCATAAACGAAAAGCCCACTGTATGGGAGAACATATTTGCCAATGTTATCACCGATAAGGGTTTAATCTCCAACATTTACAGGGAAGTCATAAAACTTAAAAAAGAAAGATAAACAACCCAATAAAAGAATGGGCAATATATCTAAATAGATACTTTTTTCCAAAGAGGACATAAGTAATGCCAAGAGACATGAAAACACTGGAGGCCCAATGCACGAAATCCATGCAAGAGTAGGCCTTCCTTCTTCTGGCTGCCAGCACAGGCTTCCCTCTGGCACCCAGGATCCGGCTTCCCTCACAGACCAGCTTTGTCCAGTAGGTCATCCAGAAGGACATCCAGTCTAATTACCGGTAGTATATTACTTTTTTATTATTATAGATAATAATCAAAGTCACTAACCATCCTAGAAATGCAAATCAAAAGAACAAGGCTGTATGATATCACACCTGTAAAATGGCTACCATCAACAAATCAACAAATGACAAGTGCTGGCTATGATGCGGAGAAAAGGGAACTCTCGTGCACTGCTGGTGGGAATGCAGACTGGTGCAGCCACTGTGGAGAACAGAATGGAGTTTCCTCAATAAACTAAAAATGAAACTTCTGGTGATCCCATTTCTTGAATATATCCCAAGAAACTAGAAACAGAAAGGATATATGCACCCCTATATTTATAGCAGAATAATTTATCATAGCAACGATTTGTAAACAGCCAAGGGGCCTATCAGCAGATGAGTGGATTAAAAAAACGATACATTTACACAAGGGGATACTATGCTGCAGTAAAAAAGTAGGAATTCTTACCATTTGCAATAGCATGCATAGAACTAGAGAGCATTATGCTAAGCAAAATAAGCCAGTGAGAAAAAAGATAAATGTCACATGATCTCCCCCATTTGTGAACAACATAATGAACAACATAAACTGATGAACAAAAACAGATCCAGAGACAGAGGTGCATTGACCAGACCATGAAACCTTAGTGGAAAAGTAGGGGAGGGCAGGGGTAAGAGGGAGAGATCAACCAAAGGACTTGTATGCATGCATTTAAGCCTAAACAAGGGACACAGACAACAGGGGAGGAGGTGCGGGGAAAGGGGCAAGGTGGGATAAGGACACATATGCAATACCTTAATCAATAAAGAAAAAATATTTATAAAACAAAACAATAAAAATTAAAAATGAACATATAGAGGATGCCCAGCTGGTGTGCTTCAGTGGTTAAGTGTTAACCTATGAACCAGGAGGTCAAACTTTGATTCCAGGTCAGGGAACCTGCTTAGGTTGTGGGCTCCTTCCCCAAAGTGGGTGTGCAGGAGGCAGCCCATCAGTATTTCTCTCTCATCACTGATTCTATCTCTCTGTCTCTCTCCCTTCTCACTGAAATCATAAAAATATTTTTAAAAGCTGTATATTCCATTTACATGGCAGTAAAAGAAGAAGGAACTCTTACCCCTTGTGACCATATGAATAGACCTGAGGAGGGTGGTGGGTGGGGGCTGGGTGGAGGGGGCAAAGGGGGGTGAGGAATGGGGAACATCTGTAATAGTGTCAACAATAAAAAAATAAAATTAAAATTATGAAATAAACTTTCTAAAAATTTTGGAGGTCAGATATCTGAATTGGGAATTCCTGGGCTAATATAAATGTGCCAGCAGGGCTGTATTCCTTCTAGAAGTTTTTGGGGAAATTTTGATTATTTTTTAACTTCTAGAGGCCACCTGAATTCCTTCATTTATAACTCCTTCCTCCACCTTTAAATCAAGCAGTATATTATATAATCTGATCTCTTCTTTCATACTCACATGTCCTATTCTGCTTCTGCATTTATTGTTACATTGCCTTCTCTGACATTGACTCTTCTGCCTCCCTCTTCCACTTTTGAGGACTCGTGATTACATTAGCATAGGAGAGTCCAAGAAATTTTCCCCATATTAATATCTTTAATTTGATCACAACTGCAAAGTCCCATTTGAATAATGGTAACATACTTAAAGGTCCTAAAGATTGGGATATGGACATTTTTTTTGTTGTTGAGAATATCACAGATGCCCCCCTCTATCCGGTTCCTGCCTCACTCCAAGCCTTCACAGCAATATCATCTGTGTTCATGGACTATGCATATCTATACTAATAAAAGGGTAATATGCAAATTGGTCAGGACGCCCTCACTGGCCAGCAGGCTATGTGGGGAGACTAGGCCAGCAGGGGGATTAGTGATGTATGACCAAATGACTGAACAGCAGGCTGCGTGGGGCAACCAGGCTGGCAGGGGTGCATTGAGGGGCAATCAGGCTGGCAGAGGTGTCAGTGAGAGCCAACAGTGGGGACAGTTGGTGGAAACCAGGCCAGTGGGCGGGGGGTGGGGGGGGAGCGGGAGTTAGTGGCAACCAGGCCTCTGGGGGGTGGTTAGTGGTAGTTAGGGGTGATCAGGCCAGTGGGCAGGTGAACAGTTAGGAACAGTTAGTTCTTGGATTGTGAGAGGGATGTCCCTGTGATCAAGCCTAAATCAGCAGTTGGATATCCCCCAAGGGGTCCTGAATTGGAGCCGATGCAGGCTGGGCTGTGGGGACCATCCCCATGTATCAATTTCATGCACCAGGCCTCTGGTTTTCATATAAGTTATTTGGTTAATCTCTCCCTACCCCACCCCTTCCCTCTGAAATCTGCCAGTGTGTTCCATGCATCCATGTCTCTGTATCTGTTCATCAGTTTGTTTTGCTCATTAGGTTCTACATATAAGTGAGATCATGTGATAGTTGTTTTTGCCTTACTGGCTTATTTCACTTAGCATAAGAGATATAAACATCTTTTGTGGGGCATTATTTTCTCTATCATAGGCCAGTCTCCGGTCTCCAAAGATTCATCTCATCTCACATGCAAAATACATTTATTCCATCCCAACATATCCACAAGTCTCAACCAGTTACATCAGTAAAGTTGAATTTGTCAAAAAAAATATAATCAAAATAGGTGTTGATGTAACAAATATTAATGAAAAAATCATTAAAGTCTAATATCTTGCCCTCAGATTGTTTCTTAAGTGTCTTTAAACTTATAGTCCACTTTAAAGAATATCAAATGAGCGCAGCTGATATTGCTCAGTGGTTGAGCATCAAGCCATGAACCAGATCATATTTCAATTCCAGATTAGGGAACATGCCTGGGTTGCGGTCTTGATCCCCAATAGGGGGCATGCAGGAGGCAGCCAATCAATAATTTTCTCTCATCATTGCTGTTTTTATCTCTCCCTCTCCCTCTTTCTGAAATCAATCACAAATATATATTTTAAAAGAATTTCAAATTAGTAATCCTAGAGGATTCATTATAGGTGTGGTTTATGTGAGAGGTAAGTTGTAGATATGCACTCTGTGATCTGTACTCAATGCCCTTGGCCTTGGATTAAAAATATTGTGAATGAATTAATAATATAATGGGTTCAGTTATAATGTAGTTTTTAATGTACCAAATGTTTTGATACACCATTTGAACAAAATCTTTTGATTCAATGGCCAAGTAAGGGTTATAATCCTTCCCAGTTGAAAGAGTTCTCTAATTATAGAATGCCATCATTATAGGCTAGGATACAGACCCAGATGAATCAACAAGCTTGGAAATTATGGGTCTTATTTTTATGTCTTGCCACTACATTTTCTATAGCTACAATATTGGGCCATTCACTGACTTCAAACTATTCAGCACATTCTCCCCACCCCCATTCCATTGTTTATAACATTTTGTCTTGCTGGGATTACAATCCTTTTTCAAAAATTCAATTTTATTTTATTGTTGACAGTATTATACTAGTAGATGTCCCCTAATTCCCCTCCCTTTTCCCTACTCCTGCGCCACCCCAGGATATAACCAAACTATCCTCTGTGTCCACTGGTTATACATATATGTATATGAGTTCTTTGGTTAATCTCTTCCCATTTCCCTGCACCCCTCCCCTCTTAGATATGTTAGTCTGTTCCATGCCTCCATGTCTCTGACCTATTTTGTTCATCAGTTTATTACGTTCATTAGATTCAACTTATAAGTGAGATCATGTGATACGTGTCTTTCTCTGTCTTATTTCACTTACCAGCATAGTCTCCAAGTCCCTCCATGCTATCTCAAAGAGTAAGAGATCCTTCTTTTCTATTGCTGCATAGTATTCCATTGTGTAAATGTATCACAGTTTGTTTGTTTTTTATCCACTCATCTACGGATGGGCAGTTGGGCTGTTTATCTTAGCTATTGTATATAATGCTGTTATGAACTTAGGGTGCATACATTCTTTCTGATTGGTGTTTTGGGCTTCTTAGTATATATCCTAAAAGAAGGATCTCTGGGTCAAATGACAGTTCCATTTTTACTTTTTTGAGTAAATTCCATACTGTTTTTGTTTGTTTGTTTTTATATATTTTTATTGATTTCAGAGAAGAAGGGAGAGAGAGGGGGAGAAAGAGAAAAATCATTGATGAGAGAATCATTGACCAGATGCCTCCTGCAAGCCCCCTACTGTGGACCAAGCCCACAACCCAGGCATGTGCCCTTGACTGGAATCAAACCCAGGAACCTTCAGTCCACAGGCTGATGCTCTGTCCACTGAGCCTAACTAGCTAGGGCAATTCCATACTGGTTTTGATAGTGGCTGACTAGTCTGCATTCTATCAGCAGTATAATAGTATTCCCTTTTCTCCACATCCTCACCAGCACTTGTCATTGTTGATTTACTAATGGTAGCCATTTTGTCAGGTATGAGGTGATATCTCATTATAGTTTGAATTTGCATCTCTATGATGATTAGTGACATTGAGCATTTTTTTTATATGTCTCTTGCTGATCTGTATGTCCTCTTTGGAGAAGTACCTATTCAGGTCCTATACCCATTATTTAAATTAGTTTATTTGTTTTCCTGATGTTGAGTTGTATGAGTGGTTTATATATTTTGGAAATTAACCCTTTATTATATGTGTCATTGGAAGATAAGTTCTCCTGTACAGTGGGTTTCCTTTTCATTTTAATGATGGTTTATTTTGCTGTGCAGAAGATTTTTATTTTGATGTATTCCCACTTGTTTATTTTTTCCTTTGTTTCTCTTGCTCTAGGAGATGTATCTGTGAAAATTTTTCTATGTGTGATGTCTGAGATTTTGCTGCCTATGCTTTCTGCTGGGATTTATATCGTTTTGTGGCTTACATTTAATTATGTTATCCATTTTAATTTTTATTCTTGTGTATGATGTTGGTTGCTAATCTAATGTATTTGTTTTTTGCATGTACCTGCCCAATTTCCCCAATACCATTAATTGAAGACACTGTCTTTACCCCATTGTATGCTCTTTCATCCTTCCTTGAATATTAAGTGAACATAATGGTGAGGGTCAATTTATGGGTCCTTTGTTCTGTTCCATTAATCTACATGCCAGATCTTGTGCTAGTACTAGGCTGCTTATTTTATAATGCTTTGAAGTGTAGTTTAATATCTGGTATTGTGATACCACAAACTTTGTTCTTTCTCAAGATTGCTGTGGCTATTCAGGTCTTTTTTGTTCCATTACAATTTTTGTAATATTTGCCTTCTATCTGTAAAATATACCATTGGTATTTTAATAGGAATTGTGTTGAATCTATAAATTGCTTTGAGTAGTATGAATATTTTAATGGTGTGAATTCTTCCAATTCATTGGCACAGTATTTTCTTCCTCTTGTTTGTATCTTCCTCTATTTCCTTTTCAGTCACTCTCTTTTCTCTCCAACAGGAGATTATTGTCTTATCTCTAATCCCCTTAAAAAGGAGCCAATTTAGGCAAATTTATAATTCTGAACTTTGACAATTTGATGAACAGTTTCATCCCTGTGTAGCTGAGGTCTTTGAGTCTGCAAGGATTTGATTAGGTTTTGTATATGTGATACAACAGAGTCAAGCCCAGGGTACCAAGTCTTTTGTATGTTGAAAATGATTTCAGACTATCTAGAAATCATAGGATTACAGCCAGTTTGTAATATATGTCATAACTTTAGTCCATAGAAGGGATTTGCTAATGTATTTATACTAATAAAAGAGAAAGATACAAATTGACCATACCTTCACAAAGCCCACCAGCCAATCAGAAGTGAGTATGCAAATTAACCCAACAAAGATGGTGGGTTAATTTGCATAGATAGGCGCCAAGCAGCCAGGGGCATGATGCATTCCCCACCATCCCAGCAGCTCTGGGCCTCTGGACAGCGTGGGAAGGCAGAAAGGCAGCTCCGGGCCACAAGAAAGGCTGAAAGATGGCCCCAGCCAGAGCGAAGGTGACACTGGCAGCCAGGTGAAGGAAGGCCAATTCTTGCATGAATCTTCATGCATTGGGCCTCTAGTTTAAATATAAAATACTAGGACAGATAATTTGTATAGGATGTTGATAAACTTTTAACAAATGCCAAATTTCCTCAGAAGTGCAAATTCTGAATGTATTAATATTAGAATAAAACACAATTTTGTTATGGCAATAAACATACACATGTATTTCTGAGTATACATGTAATTGCAGGCATCACAGTCCAGAGGATTTAATATTTAACTCTTAACTACAACTAAAGTAGACCCTGATTTAATAAGGAAAAATGTGTTAATCTTTGGTAATTAGAATATGAAACTAGGAAGATAAAAATTGTTAATATAACTTTTGTTTATTGACTAGAACATTTAAATGCTTTAGGTGTTACAAAATAATTTTTAAAATGTGGCTTCCTATTGGGTCTCTTATACATTTTAATTTATTTTTGATGCTGCATGCAGTTTCTGGATATCTTTTGTGGCTTGTAATAAAATAGCAGCAGTGCAATTTTGCATGTATGTCAAGTGATGCGTAACCTGCTATGCAAATTTAATACCAAGGTGCAAAACCTGAATTCATAATGATTTCCAGCTATCGGGCTGTTTAATACAATTTAGAAATCAATGAATATGTACTATATGTACTATGAAGGTGATAAGACCTAAATAAAACCCTATTTATCCACTATGAAAAAAGTATTTATAATCAGAATGCTTAGCACAAGCAGAAAATGGACAGAATTTCCAATTCTATGGTTTGCATAGACAAATGTTAAACTGAGTGCTCTCCATAGATATGAATGTAGGCAGACCCTCTACATTGTGCTTTAAATTTTGAAAATGTGTTCAGAACTATTCCTCCCTCTTGGGATATAAATAAAATGAAATTTGTAGATGAAGCAGTGGATGTCCTCTGATTTCCAGTATTTCTTCTACACAGTATGTCAGCCTAGATTTTATACTTGACATAGCACTGAATTTCTTTAATACCAGGTTAAGCAGATATGTGCTTTGAAGCTCATGCCATTTATTTCACGGAGAGAGAGAGAGAGCTCAATTGACAGCAATTGATGAGAATGAGAACATCTTTTCCCCAGTTTATTTTAATATATAATATTATATAGGCCATATTTTGATATACAACTATTCAAATTGATATAATGCTACTATTACTAATGGATTAGCTATGTCATAATCCAAGTAAACATTTCAAGAGTTTGCTTACTGGTTACTGTGAAAATAGCTACACCATGGGCAGAGATGGATGGAAGAAAATAGGGCTTGATTGATGGGAATCAATACTAATATATAATTTTATTTTTTAAAATATTTATTGTTGAAAGTATTATATACATTCCCCCATTGACTTCTTATAGCCCACCCCTGCCCCAGGCCTTCACCACCCTATTATCAGTGACCATGAGTTATACATATATGCATATAAGTTCCTTGCTCAATCTCTTCCCAATATCCCAAGCACCCCTGCCTTTCCTCTGATGTTTGACAGTCTGTTCTGTGCTTATGTGTCTCAGGATCTATTTTGTTCATCAGTTTATTTTGTTCAATAAATTTCACATATGAGTTTTATCAGGTGATACTTATCTTTCTCTGACTGACTTATTTCACTTAGCATAATACTCTGCAAGCCCATCCATGATCTTGCAAATGATGAGTTCTTTTTATACAGGTGTTTAGTATTCTATTGTAAATGTATCACTGCTCTTTTATCCACACATATATTAATGGGCACTTAGGCTGCTTCCAAATTTTAGCTATTGTAAATTGCACTGCTATGAATATAGGTGTGCATATATTCTTACTGATTGGTGTTTCTCATTTCTTAGGATATAGTCCTAGATATGTGATCACAGGGTCAAATTGGAGTTCCATTTTTAATTTTTTGAAGAAATTCCATACTGTTTTTCACAGTGGCTGCAACATTCTGCATTCCCACCAGCAGTGTATTAGGGTTCCCATTTCTCCATATCCTTGCCAACACTTGTAATTTGTTGATTTGTTGATGATAGCCATTCTGACAGGTGTGAGGTGAAAACTAATTGTCATTTTGATTTGCATCTCTCTGATAATTAGTGAGTTTGATAATTTTTTCATATGTCTCCTTGCCTGCTATGTGTCCACTTTGGAGAATTGTCAATTTAGGTCATTTGCCCATTTTGTAATTGGGTTGTCTGCCTTTTGTTAAGTTGTATGAGTTCCCTGTATATATTAGAAATTAATACCTTATCAGATGTATCATTGGCAAATATATTCTACCATGGAGTGGAATCTCTTTTCATTTTGTTGATGGTTTCTTTTGCTGTTCAGAAGCTTTTTATTTTTATGTAACCCCATTTGTTTCTTCTACTTAGTCTACCTTCACCTAGGAGTTGTATCCTCAAACATATTGCTAAGAGAGATAGCTGAGATTTTGCTGCCTATAATTTCTTCTAAGATTTCTATGGTTTCACATCTTACTTTTAAGTATTTTATCCATTTTGAGTTTATTTTTGCATATGGAGTAAGTTGATGGTCTAGTTTCATTTTTTTTCAGGTACCTGTACAATTTTCTCAACACCATTTATTGCAGAGACTATCCTTACTCCAATCTATGCTCTTGCCTCCTTTGTCAACTATTAATTGAGCATAATGGCTTGGGTTGATTTCTCAGGTCTCTGTTCTGTTCCATTGATCTATTTACCTGTTCTTGTGCCCAATACCAAACTGCTTTGAGTACAGTGGCTTTGCAGTATAACTTGACATCTGGTATTGTATTCCTCCAACTTTGTTCTTTCTTAAGATTGCTGTGGCTATTCATGGTCTTTTTGGTTCCATATACATTTTTGGAGTGTTTGCTGTAGATCTGTGAAATATGCCTTTGGTATTTTAATATGCATTTGCATTGAATCTGTAGATTGCTTTGGGTAGTATGGACATTTAAATTATGCTGATTCTACCAATCCATGAATACAATATACTCTTCCACTTGTTTATGTGTTCCTCTATCACTTGTTTCAAAGTCCTAGTATTTCCTGAGTACAGGTCTTTTACCTCCTTGTTTAAGTTTATTCCTAAGTATCTTAAAATTTTTGTTGCAATGGTAAATGGGACTGTTTTTTTAAGTTTCTCTTTCTGAAGAGTTCATAATTGAGGTATAAATATGCCATATATTTCTGGGTGTTATTTTTTTTAATCCCACTACATTGCCAAATTCATTTATTAAATATAGTAGCCTTTGTGGAGTCTTTATAGTTTTCTATGTACAATATTATGTTATCTGTGAATAAGGACAGTTTAACTTCCTCCTTACCAATTTGGATGCCTTTTAATGTCTTCTTCCTGTCTGATTGCTATGGCTAGGACAACCAGTACTATGTTGAACAGGAGTGGTGAAAGTGGACATCTCTGTTTTTTTCCTCTTCTTAGGGAGATATTATTTTAGTTTTTGCCCATTGCATATGATGTTGACTATAGGTTTCTCATATATGGCTTTTATTATGTTGAGGTATGACTCCTCTATTCCCACTTTGCCTTCTGGCTGCTGGGAGTGGCTAGCTCCTCTCAGAAAAATGGCCATTCCAATTTGGGGCCTATGACTAAATGCTGTTCTACCAAGTCTCCCCATAATGCTTCCCACCCCAGCCTCTCTCCAGGCAACTGGAATTCACATCTCCCTCCCTGTACCAAAGCTTTAGGTGAGTAGTTACAAATGAAAAATTCTGAGGGATAAGGGAGAGAGAGAGAGAGAGAGAGAGAGAGAGAGAGAGAGAGAGAGAGAGAGAGAGAGAGAGAGAGAGAGAGAGAGAGAGAAACTGCGGCTTTCTCTTAGGCTTTTGGTCAAAGGGCTCCAGGCTTCATTGCAGACAGCAGCCCTGCCACTTTTCAGAACTGGATGATACCGGTCTTGCGGATCTAGGCTCTGCTGCTGGGGCCTGGGAGCCCAGCCTGTGTTCTGGGCCTCTATCTTCTGAAGGAACAGCCTCTCTAGTAGTGGAGAGTTCCCTCCTCCCTCTCAGCCCACCTGCCTGCTTCACCTGGAAGATGGGTCATCTCCTCCTCAGCTGGATCTCAGTTGGTAATTCCAGGTTAATGATCTCCAACTTAGTTGTATTTCCAGTCTGGCATTGGGAAGAGCTGCACAATAGGTCCACATTTTGCCTGGCATTTTCTCCCCTTAAAAATCCTACCTTTTCATAATGAGAAAAAAATATACAGGGTTTCCCAAAAACTGTATACACACTTTAACAGCTGATAGCTCAATTTTGAAAATGGAATGTATTTTAATAAACACTGCCTTTATAATTATTTATAATTATTCAAAATGTGGTTATACATTTTTAGGGACTACCTATATTTCTCTCTAAAGAAAGTTAGAAAACAAGCTATTTATCCAAATATTTATGAAAAAAATTTATGCACACAATACTTAGCACAAGCAGAAAATGGACAGAATTTCTAATTATATGGTTTGCATAAACAAATGTGAAACTGCGTGATCTACATGGATACTAATGTAGACAATGTGTGGTGAGTGTATACATGCAGATGTGGACTTGCATACATGTGCATGTATGTGTGTGCACACACACACATATACACTCTATATGCATTGTTTTATGACACCACTGCCAGTCAGATTCCAGTCACATTTATATCATTGGGCTTAGAATACGCTGCTACAATAATGCCTATAGTGTGCTTGGAGCTAAAAGAAAATGGAGGGATGGGATTTGAAAAAGGTATCTATAATGCCACCTGGTGGTGCTGATACTTGGAAGAGATTGCAATGCACCTATCTAGAGGCCAACTGTTACCATAACAAAGTCCAAATGATAGGGAGAGGCATGACTCTTGCTAGATAATGAAATCTCACACTGGGTTCTGTATTTAGGTCTTTTGGGGAGTAAAATCAGTTTATAAACTTTAGCGTAATGAAAGCCACCAGTTAGATAAGCTGCCAGAATATACCCTACAGTTAGTGTAGTGTATCTATGCCTTTGATTTTTCACTTGCCATATGTTTCCTTTGGAAAGCAATAACCTCACTAAGAGTAATTAAATATCACAGTAATTCAAGGAAGAACAAATAACGACTAAGTATATCTAATATAATATCAGTTTTAATATCAAATTTATTTATATTAGTCTTAGTCATTGTATTTTCTTCCAATGCTTACATACACAGTAATTTATTCATTTCACCTGAAGGTTACATATTGCTTTGTAAATGATATGTAATCAGATGCTGTTAACTTTATTTAACAAATGGGGAAACTGTCACAGTAAGTGATGTGATCCTCAAAAAACTGGTGACATATTAGGGTTGTGGAGACTAGGTGAGATGGAGATTTGGCTATTAGCTGGGTCATTTCATCAACCTAGACAGCCAAAATGGATAATCCAGACACAAAAGAATCTACCTTGGCCACTTGTATTGAACAGATGAACTGAACATTTGCCAAATCTCCACTTCCTGATGCTCTGTTCAAACCGGCTTTCTGTGCTGCAGGGCCAGGCAAATAGGCTGGTTCCCAGGGTAGGCTTTCATTCTACTTAGCTTAATTAAATGTACCAGGGACCCAAAGTGATGGAGTTACCTAAGGGAGTATTTGAACCCCATATTGATCCAAAGAGGGATGTGCTGTTGAAGTGAAGAAGTGCCATTATTACTGTCCACCATGTTCCTAAACAAGACTCAGTCTTGGCACTTAAGTTCCTTCAGCCTCCAAAAACTTCCCTCCCCTAATACATTTTATTTTCCTCAATAAGTTATTCTGACCTTGGACTTTACTAATGCTTTCAGGAAGAAGCTCATAAACGATGTTTTGGAATATAGTTGCAGAAAAGTATTAAATATTTTTGTTGTTGTTTAGAAAGAACATCTGTGCACTCAATTATTTCTTAAGATGCTAATTTATTGTTGTGCAAACAACAGTCCAAATTATATTATCTGTATTAGCCCTACTTTGTTACTATACTTCTGAGGATTAAACTAGCAAACAAATTTTTTTTTTCAAAATGCTCTCTGTGCCTGGAAATCTTGATAGCTTTTAGAGATTGTAAAGCTCAAAATTAATTAAAATTTACTTAAAGTTTAGTTTGTCATTTAGGGTTTTTATAATTTGTATCCTGGGAAATCTCACTTTTGTAGGTAAAGAGGAAGTGTGTGTGTGTGTGTGTGTGTGTGTGTGTGTGTATTTTGTGCCCATGTGCGCATGTGCCTGTACCATTATGGTAAACTAGTAGCCTGGTTCACGAAATTTGTGCATGGGGGGAAGAGGGTGTTGCCTCAGCACAGCCTGCAACCTCTCCAATCTGGGACCCCTTGGGGGATGTTCGACTGATGGTTTAGATCTGATCCCACACTGGGCTTGAACTGATGGTTGGACATCCCTCTCACAATCTGTGACTGCTAGTTGCTAACCGCTCAACTGCCTGCCTGCCTGATCACCCCTAACTGCCTTTCCCTGCCAACCTGATCTTGCCTTCAACTGTCCTTCCCTGCCTGCCTGATCTCACCCCAACTGCCTCTGCCTGCTTGATAACCCCTAACTTCCCTCCCCTGACAACCTGATTTTGCTCCCAATGGCCCTCTCCTGCCTGATCTCACCGCTAACTGTCCTGCCCTGCAGACCTGATCCCCCCTAAATGCCTCTGCCTGCCTCATTGCCCCTAACTGCCCTCCCCTGCTGGCCTGATCTCATCCCCAACTGCTGTCCTGTGCTGGCTTGGTTGCCCCCAACTGCCCTCTTCTGCTGGCTTTATCTCACCCCAAGCTGCCCTCTCCTGTCAGCCTGATCACCTGGGCTTAGTATAAAGGGGCATTTGAAGCGATGTGATAGCAAGCATTTTGCTGAGCATGAGCTTACATGTAGAAAATGTTTGGCCTCTCTGAATGTCTAGTCAAACACTGGCTAGTTTTAACATTTAATATGCTCTTCTTTTCATAACACTTTAAAAAGTATATAGGACCCCCCATCTGTTCTGATATTTCTTCCTTCATGGGTAAGAAAAATGTGTGTATTGTTCTATTATTTATTGCCATGTTAAATAAAAAATGTAAAGGTAATACATAAAAAGTCCAATGATGAAAGCTAATCCAAAGAAACTCTTCCCTTAAAATATGACACATTAATCATTTGCAACAGTTATTCATGATTTGGGATTTCTAAAAATAGTAACAATATTTTGAAATTACTTGAATACTAATACAGAAGGGTAGATTTTCCAGATGAGTTTTTCTAGATTCATTGCTTAAGAATGTAGTTTTCAGTGCATTTTATGGAAAAACCTTGTGGCACCCTCATGTACTCATTTTTAACCCTGAAGAATAATTCACTTAGCAGTGAAATTGATTTCATTTATGGCTGTGTGTTTGTACATTAGTCTGTGACTTACTATGAAGTTTGCCTTCTTTGCTATGACCAACCCATGAAATTTATCATCTGTCTTTCTGTTTTACATAAAATTCCATTTATAATCATCAAACCAATTCACAAGTGGAAAGTGTTAGAATAAAATTTTCAACACGAAAGCATTTTGATTGTATTGGGTGTGCATTGAAAAGGTAAATTATGAGAGTGAACCATGTATGGATATTTTGAAATTTATATTTTTATGTTTCATTTGATCTTAAGTGTGTCATCTTTATAAATTAATTTGCCATTACTGAAAAAGTACTTAGTATAATTGATTTATCTGCTATCTATGTAGATGTCACATATTATTTTATACAAGTTTTACTATAATTTGGTTTCAATTCCACTGTAACTTGGACTATAGTTCATTTTTATTTATTTTTAATTTTAATATATTTTTATTGATTTCAGAGAGGAAGGGAAAAGAAGAGAAAGATAGAAGTATCAACGATGAGAGAGTATCACTGATTGGCTATCTCCTGCATGCCCCACACTGGGTATTGAGCCTGCAACCTAGGCATGTGCCCCTGACTGGAATCAAACTTGGGACCCTTCAGTCCACAGGCTGGTTTCTTTCTACTGAGCCAAACTGGCTAAGGCTATAGTTCCTTTTTTTAAATCCAAACATCCTAACTAAAATCTTTCATACTTAAAGTTGTTGCACATATGTCTTGGGATTAGAAAATTTCACATGATCTGTGTCAGAATGTTGAGTAATAGCAACTCCCTTACAATGCTGGACATTGTTGATAATTAGGCACAATATGATCTAAACGTAAAAATGATGTTGAAGGGATATTTATTATAGAAGGCAAAGAAACATTTCCCAATAAGTTTTTCTGTAATTGATTTT
Organism: Pipistrellus hanaki; assembly: GCF_964339955.1. NCBI lineage: Eukaryota > Metazoa > Chordata > Mammalia > Chiroptera > Vespertilionidae > Pipistrellus > Pipistrellus hanaki. Next base: position 14,339,638 of record NC_140524.1, on the reverse strand, counting down.
TATCTGTTAAATTTTGTCAAGCCAACCCCTGAATTTGTTCTCCCTTCCCTTCTTATCTTAATGTTCCTATCTGTCCCTTCAGTGCTTCTGTAGGGTTACAGATGGTTCATTTCACCTGGTGAAGAAATATTTACCATTGCCAGGAGCATTACATGAAATCCTTCCTGGTATCTCAGCTGGAGATTCCTCAAATTCCTCAAAACCAGGCTGATTTGTCATTCCCTTGCAGAGGATTCTTGTGAGTCACTTCAATATTTAATGAAACCTAACCTGTACAATTAATGAGTTATCTTCCCAGGGCATTTTAAACAAAAGTGACTTCATGTACAATTATAGTAGACAGGGGAGATGGTTTGCATAAAAGCTTTGGACTGTTGAGAAACAATAGCATAAGATCATAATTTTAACTTGTTTGTAGAGGTATAGTGAATTATTTGCCCAAAATTTGATCTTGTGTAAGCAAGCCCCTCTAGCCTCACTTAGAAAATCCAGAAAACTCACTGAAGCTCTTTTCCTGTTAGGCTCAGGATGAAAAGTGAGGCTGAAAGCTGACACTATTTATATATAGCATTTGATATGGTTGTTTATCTTGCAATAAAACCAGTCAGGGGGAGACTGAGACTTTGAGAGACCAGAACAATCACAAGTACATATAAAAGTATTTATTTATTTTATATATATCTACACTAATAAAAGAGAAAAATGCTAATTGACTGTACTTTCGCTACACCATAGCCAATCAGCTGTAATATGCAAATTAGGCCAACAAAGATGGAGGGTAAATTTACATATGCAGGAGTGGTGTACTGTGTCTGAATCTGTTGCAGTGTCCATTGGGACCGGACAGGCCAAGTGGGCAGCACCTGACACCATCTGCGGGGTCCAGGCAGCCATTGGTAACCAGGACAGTGCCTGATGCTGCCTGTGGGGTCCAGGCAGCCATTTTGGACAGGACAGTCCTGGTGGGTAGTGCCTCAAGCTGCCCCTGGGGTCCAGGAAGCCATCTGGGTTAGGCAGGCATGGCGGGCAGTGCCTGATGCCGCCTGAGGGGTCCAGGCTGCCATTGGTAACTGGCACCCCTGGTGGTACCAGACACCACCCATGGGGTCAGGGACCAGGCAGGCAGTGTGGGAAGCATCTGATGCTGCCAGCAGGGTCCAGGCAGCCATCTGGATCTGGGCAGGCCAGGCGGGCTGAACCTGACACTGCCCCCTGGGTTGAGGCTGCCATTGGGGCCCAGGTAGGCAGGGGTGGAAAAGCAAATCTACAGCCTAATGGACTAAATGGTCTTTCTGAAGAAGGTACATAAAGAGGAGATTGCTGAGCTGCCGGTGCAGATCCAGTAGTTCAGATCTCAATGGAGATGGACATGTTCTCCAAGTCCAACCTCTCTGCAGTGCTCAAGGACATGGGTGCCAAGTAGGAGAAGCTGGCTGCCAAGAACATGCAGAATGCAGAAGAGTCGTACAAGAGCTGCTCATCATGTTGACCAAGAGCACTGCCAAGAACACCTATAGGGTATGTGCCACCGATGACAAGGTGTCTGAAAGCCACCCCCTGCTCAAGGCCAAGACCCTGGAGATCAAAGCAAGCCGGGGCATGAACTAAGCTCTGGGAAAGCAGCTGCAAGAGCTGGAGAATTAGCAGAACTCCAATGTTAGTGCTATGCAGGACACAATCAAAAAATTAGAAAATGAGTTGAGAACTACAGAGAGTGAAAAGGCATGCTATTTAAAAGAATACCAGGAACTCCTCAATGTGGCTTTAGACATTGACATTGCAGCTTACAGGAAAGTCTTGGAAGGTGAAGAGACCCAGCTCAGTTTCACTAATTTGGGAAGCATAGCCAGTGGCTACACCCAGAGTTCCCAGATCTTTGGTCGATCTGCCTAAGGTGGTTTACAGACTAGCTCCTTCTTGATGCCTGCTCGCTCCTCCCCTTCTTAATACACCAGCAACATCCAGGAGGAGCAGATTGAGGTGGAGGAGACCTTTAGGAAGCTAAGGATGAATGCGCTCCCCCCCCCCCCCCCCCGCCTTGAAGGAGAAGCTGAAGAGGAGAAAAAGGAGAAGGAAGTGGCTGTCGAAGAGGAAGGAGAGGAAGAGGAAGAAAGTGCCAAGGATGAATTTGAGGATGCAAAGGAGGAAGATGAAGGAGGTGAAAGTGAAGGAGAAGATGCCAGAGAAGTTGAGAATGAGAAGAAAGATGAAGATGTTGGAGAGGAACAAGCAACAAAGAAAAGACTGAGCCCTCCTTTCCTTAATTATTTCAGGAATAATCCTCCTGAAACTAGGTCAACCCGGTCACCAACCAAGCGGTTGAGTTCCCGATACTATATGAATTAAGAAGTCAATATATATAACAGTCTGAGGTGACTCAGGTTAGACATTAAATGTTGTGCTATAACTTTTCTCCTTATGCAGAGTATCTGTTTGCTTGCAGAGTGGCTTCCTGGCTTGCTGCCAGCCTGTGAATGGTACATTCTTATGAATTCAGGATCTATGACAATCTGAATAATTCAGATGTTTACAATAAAAACACATGAATACATGAATTCACTGATTTTAATGTTAAACTTCATGGGAAAAATAGTCCTTTGAATCTTTGGTTAGAAATTAAAGACCTCAAATCATGTGCAATAAACAGTAAATAAAGTTACACTGAATGACGAAAAAAAAATACATTAGGGACCAGGAAACGTTCAAAGAACTGAGGAACCATTCCCAAATCAGGAAGGGAAATCACAGGGTGTATATTATTGCTATGAATACAGTATTTTCTACTATTTACAAGATATACAATGTAATGTATTAGATGTCTTCCTATCGCATGAAGTATGTATTCTCCTAGAGTAATACTGGTACATATGTTATAGTTATGTCAGTATGTCATATCCTATCTATATTAATAAAAGGGTAATATGCTATTTAGACCATAAAACCTTCCAGAATTCCTTCTGGACAAAGCCATGGTGGCAGGGCTGAGGCAGAGGCTGTTAGAGGTGATCAGGCTGGCAGGGGGGCGGGCAGTTGGGCATGAGCAGGCCAGGAGTGGAGGGCAGTTGGGGGGGGGGGGCGAGCAGGCCAGTAGAGGAGACCAGTTGGGGTGAGCAGGCTGGCAGGGGGGTGCAGTTGGGGGCAATCAGGCCAGCAGGCAGAGTGGTTAGGGGTGATCAAGCAGGCAGGCAGGTGAGTGGTTAGGAGCCAGCAGTCCCGGATTGTGAGGAGGTTGTCAGATTGCCAGTTTAGGGCCGATCCCATAGGGGTCTCAGATTGGAGAGGATGCAGGCCAGGCTGAGAGACACCCACCTCCCCGTGCACGAATTTCTTGCCCCAGGCCACTAGTGTGTGTATGTATGTGTATATATATATATATATATATATATATATATATATATATATTCATATTCATTGATTTCAGAGAGGAAGGGAGAGGGAGAGAGACAGAGAAACATCAATGATGAGACTCACCGATCAGCTGCCTCCTGTATGACCCTCACTTGGGAACCAGCCCAAAACCCAGGCATGTGCCCTTGACCAGAGTTGAACCCAGGACCCTTAAATCCACAGGTCAATGCTCTATCCATTGAGCCAAACTGGCTAGGGCTAAAATATTTATTTTTTAATATATTTTTATTGACTTCAGAGAGAAAAGAGGGGGGAGAGAGACAGAAACATCAATGATGAGAGAATCATTGATTGGCCACCTCTTATACTCCCTACACTGGGGATTGAGCCTACAACCTGAATATGTGCCCTGACTGGTAATTGAACCATCACCTCCTGGTTCATATGTCAATGCTCAACTACTGAGCAACACTGGCAAGGCTAAAAGTATTTATTTAATCAAGGTGTAGAATCAAGGTATTTAGACTTTTTGGTCTTACTGTCAGAATTTCTTGTTGCCTTTAACAGTGTGCAATTTTCCTTATATCTAATGGAATTTCTTTGTTCAGAAGCAAATTATTTACCAAAGTTCATGCCACATTGCCATGAAGACAAAGTTATGCCAAGCCCTGACCAGGATATTTCAGATTGCAACTATTTTTTGTCACTGTCATCATTAAACATGAACTGCTTCTCCCATTCTTAAACAGAGAACATGTGTCATATTAAATGGATTCTTTTTTTAAAAATATATTTTATTGTTTTTTTACAGAGAAGAAGAGATAAGGATAGAGAGTTAGAAACATTGATGAGAGAGAATCATCAACCAGCTGCCTCTTGCACACACCCTACTGGGGATGTACCCGCAACCAAGGTACCCTTGACCGGAATCGAACCAGGGACCTTTCAGTCCACAGGCTGATGCTCTATCCACTGAGCCAAACCGGGTTTGGCTTAAATGGGTTCTTTAACATGATATACATTTCCTATATTGTGTCTGGACACATATACCTGGGAAAATGATTCTCATGACTTGTATGTGGCCCCCAAGAAAAGTTCAACTTGTGAAGTAAAACAGTAGATTTATTCTAGATGAATCATGGTATTTGAAATTTAGTTTTTATTTCATAGCTGTTTGAGGGTAAATTCCTTACTTAGTAATTACTGATCTAGTGGGAAAGGTAGCATGTCAATGTTGACTCTAATCAAATTTAATAAGGTTATCTGGATGGTTCACAGCCTTCTTACACCCTCCCTCTACCACTTATGCTAATAACGATCAATTCATATATCCTGTCCACACTCAAATTTCCAATTTATATTTATACATGAATGCTTTCCAAAATACAAAAACCACAACTATTTTAGTCTTAAGTATAAAAAAAATAATAGTGGAACCTTATATAGCTCAGAAAGTTAGAGCTCCATCTTCTTTTTTCATTTTTGTCTGCTGGAACATCATGAACCTAGGCTCAAATCCTAACATACAATCATTTAATGCTTTTTCAATTTATCATAGTGGCTTCACCCACAGCCACACTCCTTTCCATTCTTCTGTTCAGACTCTCCTCACCTCCTGCCTGAATGTTAGCAACAGCATCTCTAATTGGTGGTCCTGCTAGCAATTTCTACTTTCTCTCCTAACTTATTTTTCATATACTTTGATTGAATTTTTAAAAACACGTTAAGCAAAATATATAATATTTTACGTAATAGTGTACCATTTATACAAGAAAATCATATATGCGTGTATATACATGTAGGTGTTTTTAAAAATTATTTACATATTTGTATGTGTAAAGAATATTTCTGAAGGTTACAAGAAGCTGGCTACAGTAATTGTCCTGGAGAGTAAAAAGGGGGCTGAGGAATATACTGGATGAAGAATTCCTTATATTGTAAACTCTTTTGTTCCTTTTGAACATTTTTGTCATGTATATATAATATTACATATTCCAAAAATTTAATAAAAATATAAATAAATATTCACATGAAACAACAATTTTACTACTGAGATAAGTTGGCTGCAGAAGCCCTCATACATATTCAAAAGGGGGGGAAATGCAATATTGTTTATGAGGATAAAAAACTAGAAACAACCAAAATCTTCATGAATAGAGGAATAAATATGTAAAGTATGGAGTAGTTTCTAGGAGTTACATAGAATATGACAATAGATCTATCATAGAATAAAGTGAAAGGAAATTAATTAAATCAATTTATCTATATATTAACATGGAATGAAAAAAGCATGTTGAGTAGAAAAAACATAATATAGAATATGTTTAGTATACAGTTTAGTTAGAATTATATATATATATGTATATATATGTATATGTGTGTACAATTATATATATATGTGTGTGTGTGTGTGTGTGTGTGTGTGTGTGTGTGTATACATATACCATAAAATAAAAAGGCAATATGCAAATTTACCCTCACACCCTCACAAGATGGTTGCCTATAACCAGGCCAGCAGGGGGTTAGCGAGGGACATGCTCATTAATTTTGTGACAGACAGAAAAAGACAGAGAGAGAGATTGATTGGTTGCCTCCCATATGTTTCCTCCACTGGGGATTGTACCCATAAGCTGGCAACATTGGTATTTTCTCTGACATAGAAACAAACTCATGACCTTTAGGTGTACCTGATAATACTCTAAAGGGCAAAGACAAGGTTTTAAGGCAAACCCTCTCTGGAGGGCTTTTCTAAAATTCTTAAATGTCATGAGTCAAGAAAAAGTTTAATATAAGTCATGGATATGGAGTCCAAGTTGAATAAAGTAAATTCCATAAAGCCAATCACAATTTCTAAGGGGAGGATTCAAAATTAGGTTTGTAACTGGTGATGAGTTTGATCAAGTTATTTTTATTTCATCATTGACTTAGATGAAAAAATGGCACAACATAACTGAAGACAAATAAGGCTCTTAAAACATATCCAGTGAAGAAATAGATCTCTCTGAAAACAGATGATTCCCTGTACACTTCCTCTCTGCCTCCATCAATAGCAGTTTTCATCCATCATATAGGCAATATAGATCTGAGACCCACATTTATAATTTTTCTAGAGTTCTGTTCTATCTTTCTGCTTAGAAAAATAGAAACATTTAATTCTTATGATTTTATATGTAACATAAAACTTATTTTTAAAATATTTTTTATATATTTTAGAGAGAGAGGAAGAGAGAGGGATAGAAATACCAGTGAGAGAGAAACATTAATTGACTGCCTCATGTTCAACTCCTACTAGGGATTGAGCCCATAACCTAGGCATTTTCCCCAACTAGGAATCAAACTGGTGACCTCTTGGTTCATGAGTCAACACTCAACCACAGAGCCACACTGGCCAGGCAAATTTTATTATATTTATTGTGGTAGAATATGTATAGCATAAAATTTAACATTTTAAGCATTGCCAACTGTCCTTATCCATAGGTGTACAATTTTTGTCCAGCTTCTTCCCGAACCTCCCATACCTCTTTTCCCCCTGAGAATTGTCAGTCCACTCCCTTTCTATGCCCCTGATTCTATTATATTCACCAGTTTATTCTGTCCATCATATTTTTTATTCATTTAATTTTTAGTTTTACTTGTTGATAGATATGTATTTGTTGTCACTTTTTGTTCATAATTTTTATTTTTACCTTTTTCTTCTTCCTCTTCTTAAAGAATACCCTTCAGCATTTCATATAATACTGGTTTAGTGGTGATGAACTTTTTTTTAGCTTTTTCTTATCTGTGAAGCTCTTTATCTGACCTTCAATTCTGAATGATAGCTTTGCGGGGTAGAGTAATCTTGGTTGTAGGTTCTTGCTATTCATCACTTTGAATATTTCTTGGCACTCCCGTCTGGTCTGCATAGCTTCTATTGAGAAATCAGTTGATAGTTGTATGGGTATTCCCTTGTAGGTAACTGTTTTTATCTTGCTGCTTTTAATATTCCCTCTTTGTCTTTTGCCCTTAGCATTTTAATTATGTTGTGTCTTGGTGTGGTCCTCTTTGAATTCCTTTTTTTTTTTTTGGGGGGGGGGGGGTTCTCTGTGCTTCCTGGACTTGTAAGTCTATTTCTTTCACCAGGTAGGGGAAGTTTTCTGTCATTATTTATTCAAATAGGTTTTTAAATATATATTTTATTGATTTTGTACAGAGAGGAAGGGAGAGAGATAGAGAGTTAGAAACATCGATGAGAGAGAGTCATCGATCAGTTGCCTCTTGCACACCCCCTACTGGGGATATGCCTGCAACCAAGGTACATGCCCTTGACCGGAATCGAACCCGGGTCCCTTCAGTCCCCAAGCCGACGCTCTATCCATTGAGCTAAACCGGTCCCGGCCAAATAGGTTTTTAATATTTTGCTCTCTTTCTTCTTTCTTCTTCTGGTATCCCTATAATTTGGATGTTGGTATGCTTGAAGTTGTCCCAGAGGCTCCTTACACTACCTTATTATTTTTGGATTCTTTTATCTTTTCCAGTTGGGTGTTTTATGATTCTTCATATTTCAAATATTTGACTTGATCCTTGGGATACTCTAGTCTGCTGTTGGATCTCTGTGTGTTATTATTTATTTCATATGTGTGTGCTTAATTTCTAATTGGTCATTTTTCATATCCTTGAGGGTCTCACTATATTTCTCTGGGGTTTCTAGAAAATTCTTGAAAATCCTTATAACTGTGGTTTTGAACTCTATATCCAGTAGTTTGCTTTCATCTATTTCTTTCATTGTGATGTGTTTCTTTGTCTCTACATTTTGGTTGCTTCCCTGTGTTGATAGAGTGGCTTTATGTGCTTGGTGTCCTATAGGGCCCAGTGGCTTAACCTCCCTAATTACCTGAGGTGGACACTCTTGGTGCACCGCTTTGTGGGCTTGTTGTAGTTCAGCCTTTATGGCTATTGGTATCTCTGAGAGGAATTGACCACCAGGCTAATTGGCTATGAGGACCACTTGTATCTACAATGGGAGAACTTCTGTGCTGGAGACAGCCTATGGTGCAGGACATGCTTCAGTCGGGCTTTGGTGCTTACTGAGCCTCCCCGCTGAGTGTGTCTCTTATTGATATTAAGAATTGTAATCTGAATGGTCTCACTCTGACCACTGGGTACACTGGCTCTTGGGTCTTCAAGGAGGTTCAAAGTCAGCCACTGCCTGAAGAAGGAGATACAGTAAGATCTGCAGATTCCTCCACTTTGTTTCGGGTTGGAGGTGCCCAGATGATCCCCAGCTGTGAAGTAATGCAAGCTGATGTCCAGCCTTGGGCCTTCTTTTGGAGGCTCTAGGGCTCTCTGACACAGTTTCAGGTTTTTAGGTTTATATTATTCAACTCCAGGCCATTCATATTCAAAAGCCTCTGCACACAGCTTGGGTGGGGTTGTAAATTGGGTGGGGAGAGGTCTCAGGGACTCATCAAGGTGGAACAAACAGCAATGGCTGCTCATCAACCCTGCCCAAAAAGGCCAGCAGGTTTCTGTGTTCCAGGGAACCATTCTGGAACAATGATTGCTGCAATAACCTCTGAGAGAAAGCCACCCTCACTTTCTGGCCTGATGCCAGACAGTCCAGTTTCTCCTCATATGAGTCTGCGTCCCCAGAGTCTCACCTGGAACTGGAGTTCAGAGCAGTCAGGAGCTTGTATCTCCCTCCTGATTGAAAAAGACAACAGTGTACTCAGTTGCCAGCCCCTTTTTGCAGGTTCCACCATACCTCTGCACTTCACTTTCGTACCTCCTACCAGACTCAATGTGCTTTTCTCTTTCCTTCTAGTTTTAGAATTTCTACTCAGCTAGCCTTTGTGTGGTTCTAGATGATATTTGTTTTGTCTTTTATTTATAGGTTTGATATGGTTGTGCTCGACAGCAAGTTCAGGTGTTAACCTATGCTGTCACCTTGGTTCCATTTTAACCATTTTAATGTGCAATTACATGGCATTTAGTACATTTGCAGTGTTGTAAAACCATCACCACTATTTCCAAAAATTTTATTATCCGAAAGATAAATGCTGAAATATAGCATATTGGAAAATAAGATAATGACTTGATATTTGGAAAAGTGTGTTAGGATAGTTCATTAACTCCATATAAATCATTTTCACAGTGGATTTATTTTATGGTTTTTTTTCTGCTAAATTCTATTTGAATAATCAGTTTTATCTTCTAAGTATATGTCATATTCTTCAGAGGCAATTCCAAAATTTTGCATCTGTGAAACAGTTCTATAGGATGCGATGAGGCACTGGTTTTAGTTCAATTAGCTGGGATGTTTATAATTATTATGTACTTAAAAATAATGACGTGCTTCTTTAATCTGAATGCTGTTTTTACAAGTTATTTCATTATTTAAAAATCTCACTTTTCAGTAACAGATTATACCTGAAAGTTACTAACATTAACATGTATTTAAATGTGTCAACCATAGTCAGCTATAGTAATTGAGATTATTAATATGCCCAATTTAGTCAGCAAAATCAAGAGCAAATGAGTAAACAAAGAATGAAGACTTTGGTGCCAGGTAGAATAGTTTTTTCTTGTTTGAATATATCATAGTTAAAAAAAGTTTTCTAAGCAAGAATAAAGTATTCAATTTGGATCTGAGGGGAAAAAAAAATCCATAAAATGGATAAAATGCTATTTCCTTACCCAATGGTTCATCATATGTTTCTAATGGCTGATAAAAATTGTCACAAGTCTTTTCTATAGCATTATTTGAAAATCTACATTATTATGTATGACAGACTATGCCAAAATAATTGTATGTTCGACTACTCTGGGTTAAGGGGAATCACATTTGATGTTACTATTTTGACATTATTTCACCCATAAAAATTCTTATAGCAGCAAAAGTTTTATTGCATTGCATTTCAGTCTGTAATTTATTCATGGAATAAATGTTTCATATAATGAATTTTAAAGCAAATGCATTCTGAAATTCATGCATAACCACAGATGTTATAAAACCATAAAATTTTGGTTATAATTAAGCCATCTCTTCATTCCTCTCAGAAAGTGTAGTGGGGAACCTGGAAGATTTTATGCTAATAGAGACAATATTATTTGGCTTTCTTTTTATCCAATATATCCCTTTTATTGAATTTAAGCTATTATTACAATTAATAACTTTAAATGCAAGTACTTCATCAATTGTATTGAACCACTACTACTACTGAAAGCATAGCAGGTGTTAGACCCATTTTATGTTATTGAACACTTGCCTTTTGCTAGAGAAATGCTTCAATATTGTCTTTTGAATGTTTTGTGTGGTACTGGTTTAAGAGCTCTCTGCTATTTAGTTTGGTACCTGCCCTTCTCCTCTCATTTCCTCACTGCCCCATCTACATTGAGCTATACTATACAGGCATCTATTTTCTGTGATTCACATACAATATACAAACATGAATTAAAGTAATGATTTCAAGTACTGGATCCTCACCTGGGATAATAGGCTCAGATTACTTTACCAGGTATTTTATTCAAGTACTAGAGGCCTGGTGCACAAAATTCATGCACGGGGGTGAGGGGGAGTATCCCTCAGCCCAACCTGCACACTCTCAAATCTGGGAACCCTTAAGGGACGTCCCACTGCTCATTTAGGCCTCATCCCACCAGAATCACAATCCAGGACTGCTGGCTCCCAACTGCTTGCCTGCCTCCCTTCCTGATTTCCCCTAACTGCTTCTGCCTGCCAACCTGATCACCCCCTAGTCACTCCCCTTCCATCCTGATTAATGCCTAACTGCTCCCCTGCTAGCCTGTTTGCCCCTAACTGCCATCCCCTGCAGGCCTTGTCACACATAACTGCCCTCCTCCGCAGGCTTGATTGCCCCAGACTGCCCTCCCTTGCAGGCCTGGTCCAGCCTAACTGCCTTCCCCTGCTGGCCATCTTGTGATGGCCATCTTGTATCCACATGAGGGCAGCCATCTTTGACCACATGGGGGCAGCAATCTTGAGTTCTGGAGTGATGCTCAATCTGCATATTACTCTTTTATTAGATAGAATAAAGGCCTGCTGCATGGGTGGGAGCCAGCTGGTTTGCCTCGAAGGGTGTCCTGGATCAGAGTTGGGATTTACTTAGGGCATGGGGCATCCTGGGTGAGGGGCCTGTGGTGGTTTGCAGGCTAGCCACACACCCCAGTGACTCAAGCAGAGTCCATAGTATCTGGGTTTATTTATCTTCTACAATTGAAACTTTGTAGCCTGGAGTGGAGCCATGCCTCCAGCTTACTCCATGGTGGCAGCCATTTCTGTTGCTATTTATTTATCTTCTATAATTGAAACTTTGTAGCCTTGAGTGGATGCCTCGGCCAGAAGTTTGGCTTCCTCCACCACCAGGGAAACCCAAGCCTCCCTCCTGCTTGCTCAGTTGCCACAGCCATCTTGGCTGAGGTTAATTTGCATACTCAATTCTTGATTGGCTGGTGGGCATGGCTAGTGGGTGTGGCTGGTGGGTGTAGCAGAGTATGGTGAATTTGCATATTATTCTTTTATTAGGTATGATTTTTTCAACTTGGAGATGTAAGAGGTAATTTGGAAAAATATAATCTATGTTTATCATTAAGATCAGGAAAATTTGTGGTAATGTTGCTGCATGCTAAATTTATGGAATTACATTTAAATATTAAGTTCACAAAACTGCTTTTGAATGCATAACATTAGATTACAATTGAAAATTTTTAAGTAGAATTTCATATTTTTAAAAATCTTGAGTTCACGGTCCTCAAAACAATAAAGGACAAGGACAATGCAAGTCTTCAAAAAGTCTCACGGTACCTGTTCCTCTGTCTAGACAGCTTCTTTGGCTTGGAATCGCTCCCTGAAGCAGTCAGAATGAAATGGGTGATCACCTCCTCACTTAAAAAAAAATAAAAGGAAGATTGGCAATTAAATATAGATTTAATGAGTATATTTAGAAATTCAATGTATAATTATCGTTCTATTTTGAAGAGAGGGATTTTTATGCATTCATATCCATCCATTCAACAATATGTATTGTGTACTTACTATGTGTCAGTCACTTTTCTAGGCACTAGAATTATAATAATGAAAAAAACAAGCCTAGTCCTTGACCTCATTAACCTTATGTTTCATGTAGGAGAGGGGATGAGAAGCAGAAAATTAACAAAATAAGTATGCAAAATATAGAATATGTTGGATGGTGATAAGTGCAATGGAAAAAGTAAAACAGAAAAGTGGTTGTGGCCTGGCTCTGGGTCTCAATATTTAAAATAGAAGTTAGGAGTATCCTCAATCAGATAATATTTGAGCAGGGACTAGGAGGAGGTGAGGAAACAAGCCATAGGGACTCTCTGGTGAAAGAGACTTCCAGATAAGAGTAATAGCAAGTGCAAAAGTATATCTGAAAATAAATTTGAAACTAATATAAAATAATATTACATATGAACTGTAATTGAAATATAAAATTTAAAATTATGTCTGAAAATATGAAGTAGGCCACTGAGGCTGGAGCAGAGCATGTGATGAGGGGGTTGAGATGGAGGCAGGAGATGCGGCAAGGGAGGTGGATGTTAGGTTTGGGATAGGCTGATAGAAGGTCATGGATCATCTTGTTGGTCAATTATAAGGGCCCTGAATTTTATTCTAAGTGACCTGGAGGTTTTTGAGAAGTGTGAGCTAGGCACCGTTGTGTGGAATTTTGGTGAATAAAGGAATACATAAAATTTAGTCCTTTCCTTTGAAATGACAATGTAAACTTTGGTAAGAGGATTGTATAAACCTGTATATCCTAGACATATCATCTTTATTGGTACAGAAAAAGATGCACAGTTTGCTCTGATCTTAAATACAATAATTAGCAATAGATTTTACAGGAAATGTCTCCAGTATAGAATTTCCACTGCTTCCTATTCTACCTAACATGCAAAACTTCTGTCAATAAATTACATTCTAAAACCAGTAGCAGTCAGTCTAATTATAGGCATATAAACAATCACATCTATCCACTGGCAGCAATAATCTTGAAAAGGCAGCCCAGTTATTGACTCTGAGTCCAAAAATCAATTGCAGGTAGTCAATCCTCAAATAGAAGAGGGTAAGAAGAATGAAGGAAATGATTGAAAAATTAGCCTCTTTAGAAATGCAGGTAGAGGACATTTGCCATCTTAAGGGGGCCATAATTCCTAGTAGCTGTCTTATTGAAGCCCTATTTAGGTAAATGAGTTAATCTCAGTATGTTCAAAAGTTATTTTATAATGTTTTATTCAGAGTGTGAAATGCAAAGAAGTAAATCTGGATAGCCAGATGCATGGAAGCATGTTTTAAATGACCACAATGCAATTGATATATGTTGCTATCAGTTGTGACACAGGTAATAGTGGAGATAAAACAATTTCAAGTGGGTCAAGATATCCCCAGACTACTTGCTGCACTGATATAAAAATCTCTCAGCAATGTGTCTTAAGTCCTGTAAATCATGTTAGACTTAATGAAATCTTCTGCAAGAGAATTCCATTTCTATGATGCATTTAACTGCAGCTATTGACATGTTGTTTCTGGATTTGAGAAATATGTAAGCTACTGATTTATTGTAGAGGTATTAGGGAGATAAACTATATGGACCACTAATTTTTAAAGTAAGATTCAGGGTATGTGTCTTTATATATAATTACTCTGTAACTATGAAAACATGCTCCCTTATACTTAGCCTTCCTTCTTAGTCTAATACATGCGTTTCTACTTTGTGAATTTATTTTTGATGCATGGTTTTCAGATAGAAAACTCTGAAACTCAACTCTGAACTGACATGTGATAATCCTGTTTACCGGTGTTTTTGTTGTTTTCACACAACTGAATTTGATTTTAAAAGAAAACCAAAATACTAGCTAATTTAGTTCTTTTGGATGGGTTCAGTGACTATGGAGTGCCTACTCCATGCAATACTGTTTTTATGGGCCATCTTAAATGCAACAACTTCAAAATGAACTGATATATACCACAGAAATGATGCTGAGACCCAAAATGCTATGTCAGTGAACTTTATAATATCTTTCCCTCTTAGAATCTCACCTTCTATATTCCAAAGTCTATATGTGCACAGGTACTTCCCAAGATTGAAATCTCAAACTTTCTTTGGACATATGTGTTCTGGTACTTCTTCTGTCTTGTTTACCTCCATATCCCCAGCCAATTTGATGCATAGGATTAACCATCATGGTGCTTGACACTCAGTAAGTGCTTAAAATAATGAAAAAAAAATTGCAAGCAACAAATATTTACTGAATACCTTTGTTCTGGGAACTGAAGCAAGCAAGTCATAGTTCCTGCCATGAAGTAGACACTCACTCGGTAAACTGAGGAAGGAGTTTGGGGATAGAGACAAGAATGAAGGAAACAGGTGAAACCGGTTTGGCTCAATGATAGAGCGTCGGTCTGCGGACTGAAAGGTCCCAGGTTCAATTCTGGTCAAGGGCATGTACATTGGTTGCGGGCACATCCCCAGTAGAGGGAGTGCAAGAGGCAGCTGGTCGATGTTTCTCTCTCATCGACGTTTCTAGCTCTCTATCTCTCTCCCTTCCTCTCTGTAAAAAATCAATAAAATATATATTTTAAAAAAAAAAAGAATGAAGGAAACAAAGGTAAAGGGGAAGAGTAATGTGAGAGTGCAGAGTAAAAGAATAAAGATGTCTACTAGCAGGAACCATGAATGCCTTCACTGTGGTCACAGCCTTCAAAAGTTACCTCAGTGATTTTGAGTAATAGAAGGTGGGATAGGGCAGTCCAGGCTGAGAAAATGGCACTTATGGAAACTCCAAGATGGAAAGGGCATGTTATGCTTGCAGAGTAACAAGAAATCTAGGTTACTTATCAAGCAAGTGTAAACATGAATTTCAGTTCCCATGTACTTCTAGTATCTTTTCTATCATTGAATTCAGTTTCTGGTTAGCCATACACACAAAAAAGAACAAGTTCAGTGAGTATCCCACCATGAAAGCCCAAGGTCAGAACATGTATGTGCATTCCCCTCCCTACAAGCTTATGCACACCCCTGAGGGGACACACACACACACACACACACACACACACACACACACACACACATGTGCACCCTGGCTACTTCTCAGTACAGGATTTTCCTGTCACTATCAGACATGGCCTCTTATAATGATAGGGAGATGACAACAGAGAAGGTTATTGCACATATCACAACAGAGTCTGTATGTTGTTGAGGGTAACCTGGGTTATGAGAACATAGGTATCCAAGGAAAATGTGTGAGATTTCAATGTGTTCTATCCACATATAGACTTTTGAATATAGATGGATTAATTCACTAGCATATAGGCTAGCTATGAAATTGTTTAATTTTCTCCATATGAATCAAGATTCAATATATGGCTATATCACCTCTTCAAATGCTCTGCTTCTAGATATATCCCCTTGTTGTCTGTGGACAACTTTCATCTTAGACATTTTATATGTATTTTAAAGTAGTGCCTAAACTGTAAAAGTCTTTTGCAGAATGCATCATTTGATTACAAAATCAAACACTTTGTTACCACATAATTAATAAGAAGAGTATATAATATGTTGGAACATACTAAGTGTAAAACAAAAAATAAAGAAGATATAAACAATTTAGCAGTTCAGCAAAAAGTTCATCATAAACTTACATATGACCTAGCAATTCCAAGATAATTGAAAACATATGTCCACACAGCAACTTGTACATGAATGCTCATAATGGCATTATACTTATTAGCCAAACACTGGAAACAGCCCAAATGTCTACCTATGAATCAGTGGATAAACACAATGTACATTATACATACAATGGAATATTATTAAGCCATAAAAAGGAATGAAGTTCTGATCCATGCTATAATGTGGATGAACCTTGACAGCCTTATGCTGAGTGAAAGGAGCTAAACACAAAAGCTTACATATTGTATGATTGCATTGATATGAAATGTCCAGAATAGTCAATACTGTTGAGATAGAAAACAGATCCATGAATGCCAGTGGCTGGGGGAATAAGAGAATGAGGAATTATTACTTAAAAGCTACAGAGTTTATTTTGGGAGTAATTAAAATTAAGTGAACTTGGAAGAGCAGTGGACCTAGTCCTTGTGTTTATCATTGGTAAAACACTTAAACCCAGAGCTTTAGATTTTATATCTTCAATCTACAGGTGAAGATACCATCCCTAATTATCTAGCAAGGCCATCATAGGGTTCATATGAATCAAAGATGTGAAAATGCACTGAAAGTATACAATTTGTTTATATAAATGGAAAGTATTATTATTATTTGTCAAATTTATAAAAGCTACCCTGTTTCCCCGAAAATAAGACAGTGTCTTATATTAATTATTGCTCCCAAAGATGTGCTAGGTCTTATTTTCAGGGGATGTCTTATTTTTCCATGAAGAAGAATACGGTACACATTTATTGTTAAATGAAAATAAAGGAAATTTATTACCTGTATACAGTACGGTAGTACAGTAGTTGTCAACACAAACCAGACAAACTGTGAATCCTACAGTATCAAGAATTTACTCATTTATTCAATGGCAATCATGTCATCATCTTCTAGAACATCATCATAACAATCCAATTCCTGAATTTCCTGGTGAATTTCTTGTGACTCCATTTCTTTCACAATCAGTGGACCAAATCTCTCATGTTTAGCCTAGGGGGCCTTATTTTCAGGGGGATGCCTTATATTTCACTCAGAAGGAAACCTGTAAGTAGGTCTTATTTTCGGAGGATGTCTTATTTTTGGGGAAACACAGTATTATTCAGGGAACCAAAAATTTTACTTTCTCTATATAGAACTATGGGTGTTAACCCATCTACACTAATAAAAGAGAAAGATGCAAATTGATGGTACCTCCATGATGCCCATCAGTCAATCAGGAATGAGTATGCAAATTAACTCAACAAAAATGGTGGGTTAATTTGCATATGCAGGCAGTGAGGCTGGGTGGAGCAGGATGCCTGATATGAGGGGGAAGGTGGGAGATGAAGGGACCTACAGGATCAGTGCTCTGGCCAGGAGCAAGGACTTGCAGGCTCCTAGGCGGCCGGGAGCAAAGCCAGGGACAGGACGGCCTATTTTTGCATGAAACTTTGTGCCACGGGCCTCGAGTTTATAAATATGTTACTATATTATGATAGCACAAGTGTGGATACCCCTTGAGATCAGAAAAGCATGTCTTATTTATCCTTGTTTCCTCAGTGCCTAATAACAGTCTGTGAGCAATTTAGGAGTGCAATTAAGCATGGTTGAGTAAATGGATAAATGAACCAACTATATTATAAATGATGCTCATTGTGTACTTGTATACAATATCCTAAGATTGACCAAGAGCACTGAGAAATTCAGTAATGGATAGAGCATGCTGAATCTTGGGACTGAGATTGAGATTGGGATTATAAAATAACTAATTTTTTCATTATTACCTATAATGAAGAAACACAGCTTAAATTCACTTCCTTATAGGTAAAAGTTTGTGGATACCCTGATCACTAAGCAATGAAACTTAGAAAAATATACCAGTTAAGGGCCTTGGGATGGTAAAAATGCTTGACTAACTGTCTCTTATAGAACTAAAGAAAACCAAGGCTTAAAGGATTGCATCTGAATCCTCAGGTTGTAACAATGGAAGGAAATAAATTGAATGTTATTTTGAAACTTAACTGCAGGATCATGTCTGTTTTACTATCTGTCAAATAGAGACAAGAATCCCTACCTCATTAAGTTGTTGTGGGAATCAAAACCAAACAACTCATTTATCTACTCTCTTAAGTACTCACACATCTGAGGATGCATGGAACAAGCTAACATCACAGGATTGAGGTTAAGGTAATAATTAGCTTCTTTAATATCACCTAAATTTGTTGCTTTAAAATAGCAGCAGCAAAGGTAGAATGAAACAAGTGTTATGAAAGTACTTAGCTATACACCTTAAAGAATTATAGAATAATATTGAATGTAAATATATTGTAATTGAAAAAGTATCTAGCTGAGTTCCTGATATTGAAAATAGTAGATGCTCTTCAGTAAGAAATACAGACTAACCACAGGAGAAATGCTTGGCAGTAGGCATGTAAGATGTCACAAAACACCATTTTGCCCAGTTAGACAACTTAGTGCTTTGCTTTCATGTGCTCTGCCTGCCTCTTCTCTTCCCCTCACACTATCCCTCTTGCTCTTTCAGTATTCTCTGGAGTCTTTTTCTCTAATGGTTCTCTTCAACTCCACTTTTTCTTTACTCCGTCTTTGGCTTCCCCAGTAAGATCTATGAGCACAAAATAACCAACCACAATATTACTTCTGGCTAACATGGCTACTAAGTTTTGTTTTGAAGGAAATGTATCTATTTATTTGTTGCTGGACAACTTATGGAAATTTAGCTCTACTTTTCTTGGAAGTTTTATATTGGCCATCCACCCATGTCCCATGTGTATTGTCCCCATTCTCTTTATCACCCTCCCTTATTGATTCATCTTCTTCTTTTTTTAATCCTCACCTGAGGATATGTTTATTGGTTTAGAGAGAGAGGAAGGGAGACTAGGCATTGAACCTGCAACCAAGGTATATTCCCTGACCAGGGTAAAAACTGTAATATTTTAACCTTCTTGGTGTATGGGACAATGTTCCAACCAACTAAGTCATCTGGCTGAGGCTCTCTTGCTTCTTTTCATCAACTAATCGCATATATATTCTTTCATATGAATCTCAGTTCATTCTTGCTTTTCCCCTTCAGGCTTAATATGTATCTATGGTTGAAGCTCCATAAATGTTTATCACGAGTAACAGTGATAATAGTGCCTGAAAGCGCAACATATGAGCTATTCCTCGGTGCTTTTTACTTCATATACCAAATTAATGTTGCCAAAAATTACTCCCCAAAAGATGGTGGAAGCATATTTGTTTTTTATAATAACTATATAAACAGATATTTATCATGCTATTCTTTCTCCTATCTCTTCATTCACAGAAGAACATTTTATTTACTGTGTCAAGTATGAGGGTGGCAATTTAAGTGAAACTTGCAATTTATCACTTGCTTTACTTTCCAAGGCAAGTTCTGGGAGTTGGCATTATTTTGTTTTCGTTTTTTTTCCCCCCTGAAATGGACCTAGCATCATTCTTTTAAACTATATGCTCATTCTAATCTATATGACTATATCTGCATACTCATCTTTTTTTTTTAATCAATATTTATCTAACCAAGCTCTGCAACCTGGGATGTCTTTCCAGCCTCAGGAAACTGAGTTCACTCCAATCTGCCAGAGTTGCAATACGCCTAATTGCCTCTTAATGTTATAGGATTAAAATGTTTGCATGGAGAATTAATCACCCTTGGTGGAGTTCAATTTTCTTTTGAGTGTATATTTCACAAGATGTTCCACAATGTAAAGGTAACTTTTACACAGAAAAGTAATATGAAACCCAGCAAAATTTGGCATGGCTACAAATAATTGTATGTGAATAAATGGAAACTTGATCATGATAGTAAAGGGCATATACTTTGGAATGGGTCATAACTGGCTCTACCACTTACTTGCTGTGTATTATTGGGAAAAGTCCTTCTCTGGGACAGTGTTTGCTATACAGTAAAATGATGATATTAGATCCTGTCTTATACTATCATTATCAGGCTGAAATGAAAGGAATGCATTAAAAATCACTGTGAGGCCTAGCTGGTTTGGCTCAGTGGAGAGTGTCAGCCTGAAGACTGAAGAGTCCCAAGTTCAATTCCATTCAAGGGCACATGCCCAATTTGCAGGTTCAATCCACAATGGGGGGCATGCAGAAAGCAGCCTATCAATTATTCTCTTTCATCATTGATGTTTATTTCTCTCTCTCTCCCTTTCCCTTTCTCTCTGAAATCAATAGTTATATATTTTTTAAAAATACAATAAAATCACTTTCAAGGATAACACAAGATGAAATTTATCAAGTGGTTATAAGATGGAATCACATAATAAATTAGAGCATTTATTATTCTCTCATCAGATTGAATTGGCTTTGTTAGTCCCTTGTCAGAATGGCACCATCCAACTATGGTCAGCAATGGAGGGCAGAGGATTGTGGGCTGATGACAGTTTTCTGACAGAAAATTTCAGTCATAAAGAGACAAAGTTTTACAGAGGAGGCATGATTTATTTCCTTGTTTAAATTTACAAGTGTATTAGTTTCCTATGGATACTATAAAAAAGTATCACAAACCAGCTGACATAAACAACAGAAATGTATTATCTCATAGGTCTAGAGGCTGGAAGTCCAAAATCAAGCTATCAGCAGGAGCACACTTCATCTTAAGGCTCTAAGATAGGATCCTTCTGCCTCTTTGAGCTTCTGGCAGGTCCAGGTTTTCTTCGCTTGCAGCTGAATCACTCCAATCTCTGTCTCTATCCAATTTCTGCTTCCATGGTCACATGGCATTTTCTGTGGATATGACTTAACCCAGGTTTCTTCCTTCTTATAAAGGGTTCACTTTAATCCAATATGATTTCATCTTAACCTCACTAATTGTATCTGTAATGAACCCATTCTCAAATAAAATTCAATCATATTCATAGGTACCAGGGATTAGAATGTCAACATATCTTTTGGGTGGACACAGTTCAACCCATAACAGCAAGTATCTATGAAGGTCCTACTTTGTAAAGGATTTATGGGCATGACAGGGGACTTATAAGTGAGAGATTATTTGAGGTGAAGTTCAGGAATACAAAAGCAAGATATTGTTCAGAAAGTAACACAGTGACTTGCTTATAATCAGTGGAAGTTTTCCCTTGTGCATAGTGGGAGGAGTTGCTGGAAAGGTGAACTATGTGAAATATGCCCATGCTTTCTGATGTTTGGAGTCACAATGGCCCTTTTTAGCCTTGTTCCCCAACTCAGGGACTGGTTCTTTCTTCCATTCAGGGTCACAGCAACAAAATCTGTGAAATGTTCTAGACTTCTTTCCTCTTCCCAACTCCACATTTCCTCTTTGGTCAGTCATTACAGGTTGTCAGGCTGACTTCTTTCCACACAGTTACTGCCTGGATCATGGTCATACGTCTTTCTAATTTGTTTTTCAACCTCCAGGTTTTCTCCCTATTTGGTTCTCCATACAGCTGCAAGTTTCAGCGTGACAGTCCCTTGCTAAAAAATCCTTCAATTATTCTCCACCTCTTATATAACAAAATTCATACTCATTGGTTGAAACTGGTTTGGCTCAGTGGATAGAGCTTCGGCCTGTGGACTGAAGAGTCCCGGGTTCAATTCCGGTCGGGGGCATGTACCTTGGTTGCAGGCACATCCCCAGTGGGGGTGCGCAGGAGGGAGCTGATTGATGATTCTCTCTCATCGATGTTTCTAACTCTCTATTCCTCTCTCTTCCTCTCTGTAAAAAAAAATCAATAAAATATATTTTAAAAAATTCATACTCATTGGTTTAGCACAGGGGTCAAATGTGCCTACTCTTCCACTACCAAATACCATTTCCTCATAAACACCCTTCACTCCCATCACACTTCAACTATTCCATACTGTGGCATGCTCAATGCCTTCATACACCCTGTCCCTCTTCCTCTTTTGCACTTCACTGTATTATTAGCTCCTTCTCAACCATTAGCACTCAATTATGACCTCCTATAGGAAGCCTTCCCTGAACTTTATCTGGTCTGTGATAAGTGCTTATACTTCCTTTCCTTTCCTTTCCTTTCCTTTCTAATTTTATAAGCAATGGGACCTGGCACTTGGCAGGGATCATATGTAGGGCTCACTTTTCTGTTTTAATTCACCATTTCCCAAAGTCTAATTACTGAGACTATGTTAGGCAGAAGATGTGACGTGGGGGGGGGGGGAGCTTCAGTAGAGAATCACCTTGTAAACCTCTAAACAGGAATGCTCAGCATCAACTGAAGCTCAGGCGAGTTTAGCCAAGCAAATCAATGCAAGTTAATCTTTCACTGTCAGCTGAGTTTTGGAGGAGTGATGAATGTCTTAACTGGAAAGATGGAATGGTGGAATGCCAGCCAGTACTCTGACAGCTACAGATGGTGCCAATTACTGCCAGTATAGTCTGTCCTGCTGTGAACCCAGATGTCTGATTTTTGGCCACCGAAAAATAGAAGACAGGCCTTCCATCTGGGTCTAACACCTATCCTTTATTGTTCTGTAACAAAAATTGTATTTAGGTGTGAACATATTTTTTGTTTGTTTTGGTTATGGGGAGGGCAATGAGCATGTGGAGGAGGACATGTTAATTACACAACCATGCTAATTGCTAAATATATGCCTAAGAAGTGTAGGGCAAATCACTACCACCAAACTTAGCAACTCCTTCCCATCCTGCCTGGAATATGGACAAAGTCATCCTGGAATATGGACAAAGGAAAATGAAAAAACCCCACATACTTATGATTTCCATGGGACTTTGTACATACCAGCATCATCTTGTGCATTGTTTGATTAGGGTGTCCTTGCTAGAAGAATCACTGTGCTTCTGTCCTGTGATAGACTTTGGAGCTAAGCTCTTCCCATGTTTAGATCCTGGTAACAAATGAGACTATGGTACAGTTTTGAGGGTCTAATGACCACAGGCCTCCTAGTTTTCTTCTCCTCTGTGAGAGTAGCTTGTGCTCAGACTTTGGAGGCAATGACCAAGAATGAAACTTTGGCATAATCTGCATCATCATTATAAGAGGAACAATAATAAAAATTTTAAATAAGAATAACATTGATAGCAATAGTATATGCAGCCACTCTCATGCAGGAAGATTCCTGCAATAGGGCTTCCTGTTGCTGTCTCGGCTGCCCCTCTGGCTTCTTGGCTTCTCTCCCTTCTCCCCACCTCACCTGCTTCCCTGCCTTCTCCACTGCACCACTTGCTTGCTTCTCCACAGCTTGTATTCTTTCTATGCTGCCTTCAGTCTTTGCTCTGGCCTGGATATGCAAATGAACCACCATCTTGGGTGGGTTAATTTGCATACTCACCCTGATTGGCTGGTGGGCGTGTCTTGTGGGTGTAGCGAAGGTACTGTCAATTTGCATGTTTCTCTTTTATTAGAGAGAATTTTGATATACTTTATTCTCATGTTATCGTTAATCTTCCCAACAATCTTGTCTGAGATATCTTATTACCCCATTTAAAATGAAGGGACTGAGTAACAAAGAGATTGAATGGCCTGTCCAAGGTTACAAAATTACTGATTAATGCCATCTACATTTTAACACAATTCTCCAAACCTTAAGAACAAGTGTGGCCAAGAACAAAAAATCAGACTATTAACTTCCATGCCACATAGTTCAAGGTGCTCAGTAAAAGTTGAATGGAGCAATAAAAGTATTAATGCCAGGCTTATTAGTGTTGAAATAGCAATGGGAGGCAGAGGGGCAACAATAGTCGCAGTAACAAATCATTTAAAATGTTCCTATTATTATTGTTAGCCAGGTTTTGTTTCCCATGGATTGCCACTAAATGTTATAGCTCTGGCCCTAGATAGTGGTTAGGCACAGGGGTAGTTTTCTTGAAGCAGAGGAGGATTAAGCTGACACCACATAGCTTGTGTCAAGAGGAGACACTAGCTTACTTGAGTTGCTAAGCCTTGGGGTGGCAACTCCAAGGTCCTGGGAGCTGTGTTACCCTCACATGGCCTGGCTTTTTTGCCACACCAGCTCATATCTGTCTACACAGATGTTATCCTCCATTCAATATGGCTTCCTTGGAAATATATTTGACTGTGTGTGTCTTCTGGGATCCTTTCCTCAGGATTTGTAGGTACAGGTTCTGAGTCTGTATGATCCAGTATTCTATTAGAAGACTCTTCCCACGCCCCCATACACACCTTCTTAATAAAGCATAAAGCAAAATTAGGCTCTATTGACTTCTTGAAAATCCTTAAAAACTTAACACAGGATATTTAAAGGTGTTTCCTCCAACTTTGTGAGCAAGCAGGATGAAACCTGAGACTTAAGAAAATTTGACTCCCTAAGAAATGGCTAGTGTATTTAAGACATTTTTACTTTTCTGACTTAATGCTCATCTTTGATAAGTGTTCAGTACATTTCTACCTTTTCCTAGTTTTATACATTTATCCATATTCAACATAAATTATCTCTTACTGAATGTTGTATTTGGCTGAGGTGAGTTCATGATGGGGCACAGTGATAAATTATCACTTACTCAATGTTGTATTTCACTTTATGATATTTAATGGAATTAGTCTAGCTATCTATAACTATCATTGATTATTTTCCCCAAAGACAATTAGTTATAAGAACTTAAGAAACTCAGAATTATTTAATTTGTAACACCGAAACCGTTGTGGACAGAATATCTGGGCCACTTTAGTTTGCCTTACTGGCTTTTCAAGGTAGCCAAGAGTATCCTCAAAACTATGCTGGAGGACTAGCAGCAAATATATTTTTGGAGTTCTTTTATATAAAAATAATACAATGTATGAAGGACAAAAAGCTAGTTTCCCTTAGTAATGGCCACATGGGGATTTTTCCAGGGGTTCTCAAGGTCACACAGGCTCACTGATTTGCTTAGAAGGTCTCATAGGACTTAACATATAGCCAAACTAATGGCTCAGATTTATTATAAAGATACAAAAAGTATACACATCCAGGTCAGTAAGGGAAAAGACCTATTAGGGGGAATTTGGAGGAATCCAGATACAGAATTTCAGTGCCCTCCCTCTCCCATGATGGGCAACAAAAATGCTCAATTTCTAGCAGCAAAAATGCATCAACACATTTGAGATATTTCTAACCAGGGAGACCAACTTGAAACTTAGTGCTCATGGTTTTTACAGGGTCTTATCACCTGGCCTCACTCTTCCTAACAACTAACAATGTTTCAGATTCCCAGAATCTGAGGAATATGAGGATATTAATTGCCCAGGCAGGCAAATCAGTCTTGTCACTTAGGGAAAGTTTTATATCCATCTAGGAAATTATAATGGTGTATCTTAGAAAGCAAAGTGACTTTCTTAACATTTTCTGACCTGCCAGTTTCACATATGGTATATCCAGCCATAACACTGTGGAGAATTGGTAGTTTCTACTCCAAATGACTATGAATGCTAAATTACAGTGTCTTAAGTGAGAAATAGGCTTTTACATTAGAACATTCGGAAATGAAGATGAATGGAAAGACTGAAAAGGAGGTTCATAGTGACAAAGCACTTTATGGTTTACAAAACTTTGTCCCATTGATTCTCACAACTGTCCTCTGAGGTTGGCAGTTTCATTCCCACTTTATAGTTTTTTAAAGAAAAGCTTTGAACATGACAAAAATCACTCTGAAGAAATAAGTAGCCAAGTATGGATCCTAATACAGATATTATTACTCTAAGCTCTATTATGTTCACTTTTATCACAAGGTTAGCTTTTGAACTCTCAGCCTATCAGCTAACTTCAACATGGAAAATGCTTCTATCATAACACACCTAGGTAGTAATTTGCTAGCAATGTTTATAGACTGGTAATGCCTCAAGGCTTATGTTTTTGTTGCAAACATTCCTCAATTTTTAATTCAAGGATAAACATAGTTCCTATTGTAAGAGATTGTATTTTGTATGTTTTGGTAGGTGATAGTGTTAATGTTTTTGGCATATGATTGCTATAGATAAGCCAGTGGAACAGAAAAAAAGTTGCAAGACAAAAACCTGGAAAGACTTACCAAATACTATTCAGAGTGAGTAACAGGTTTTACTTGGGACATAACCTCTGGAAGACAGATAAGATGGAGAAACTTTTTGCTGGTGAATACTCCTGCCAACAGAGATGGTCATCTAAAAGTCTCTTCAGTTTATCTGCCTTACCAGTAAAAACTGCTGCTAAGGCACTGCAGGTTGTACACATGGATGCAGCTAAAGTATCAAACTTCCTCTCTTAATCACTTGAAGTGCATAAATAGCTAAGGATGAAAATTGTGTGTAATCCTCATCCCAGACATAGTTGCTCTCAGAGCATCAACAGGTTTACTATTCATTTTCCTTTGTCTTAGATTATTTAACAACAAATCTGTAGACTCGATACTTCCCTGGGCTTGGCTTCTTGTTAAAGGAATTTCTGTCGTCTACCTGAACCCATTTTCATTTCCTGCCAGCAAGAATAGAGGGGATAAAACTGGTGCAATCCATAGGCCATAGGCCCCAAGTGGACAGTTTTCTTCAGGACTGGAGAGGACAATGGGGCAGTTTATATAACATTAAACCCAGGTGGGCACTTACCCACTTTGGTTTGGTGCAGCTTGTAGAACTTGGCACAGATTAGTGTGTTTGTGTTTCATTCAACTTGGCCTCTGGCCAGCAGAAATACTATATTTCCATTTTGAAATTTCACTTGGCAGATCCTTAAAAGTCACTGGAGAACTTTTCCTGAGTAATAAAAAGCAACTTTTATTGAAAACTAATTATTTTTTCAGCTGAATATGCCAGCTGTTTGAAAATGTTCTGGTCACATTAAAGCATATTTTAATAGTGCACTTACAAATGCAGATCCAATACTAAAGTCCTTTTTTATAGCAATTTATAAGCACTTTATTCCAAAAATGTCTTTAAGCCTAGTTCCATGCAAGTCTAGAAATCTTATAGATGGAAAAATATACACACTGGTTGAACTAATAAATTATTTGGGGAATAGTTAAATGTTGTACTTATAATTTACAGCATTTTTTCCCTTAGAGACTCAGACAAAATGAATTCAGATTTCATTCATTGAGATTTCATTCATTGATCAGCTTTAAGATTTTAGAAGTAAATAGGATCTAATAACTTGTGACACTTTGGGTCATTCTGAGTATACTTGCTTTTGTGTTTAATTACTGGGACACCTGTATCTTTGGCTCTGTCCATACACCTGCTTATTGAGTGTTTCCTGTATTCTAGAGTCCATGCTAGCCACTATGATGTATATAAGATAAATTACATATTACCTTTGCCTGCCAGGAATTTACAGCCACATGAGGTGAATCAGAAAAGGGGCAAGAAAAGTAAACAAACCAGAATGATATACGTGTAAAATAGAGGTGTAAGGGATAACTTGGGCAAGCATATCTTGCTGTGTACTCTGACTGAATGGACCAAGAAGAGCATGATAGAAGAATTAGTATTTGAGCAAAGCCTTGAAGGAAGAAAATACTATTGATAAGTGGAATATGGAAAACAATCATTTCAAAGTGAAGGGACAATAAATACATGAAGGCCTAGAAGCACATGGTGCATAAGGGAGATTGTTAAAGGAGATAAGGCTAGATGGGACAGATGATGTAAGTTCTAAATGTCACATTAGAGAGGTTGGCTATTCTCTTTTCTGTAGAGGTTTGTGAGATGGGGGATGTATTGTTCAGGCCTTGTTTTACTTTCTGGTAGTGAGTAGAGAAAGGATCAGAAGGGCATGAAGACTGGAAAAATGGAGACAAATCAGTTAGAAGCTATTGTAATAATTCAGAGAAGGCGGATAAGGGCTTGAAGAGTGCATTAAAACAGTTATACAGTGAATTTAATCAATGCAGAGAGTGATCTGGCCAATTCAGGCATGACTGAGGGAAGAGATGTACTTTCCTCTCAATCACTTGTATTTATTGACTTGACTTATCCAGATAGTTGTCTCAACTCTCCACTTTGCTTTGCCTATGTCACAGCCATTGTATGGTTGGACAAATTGATTAGTATCTTTGAGTTTCCCTTTCGTCAGATGTAAATTAAGGATACTAATTCTTGTCACCAGTGGTAATTGCTTCAAGGGAATGCACTATGCATTTGTGTGAGTGCTAGCATATTCTTGGCATAAAGCAATCATTAATGAAATCCCTAATACCTCTATTAATGTGCTTGACAATCTTCAGAAAAGTCAATATAACTCCTGATAATAAATATTTTAAATATGAAGAAATATTGGGAAGTAATAAAAGGGTGACACCATTTAGTTAAACAACAATCCCTCATGGATTCACTTTCATTTGCAAATCCTCTCTGCCCCATTTGCATTCAATTCCTATTTTATAAAATAAGTGCAACATCCAAAGTTGTCTTGAGAATCTTTCTAGGTTTTTTGGAACAGATTGAAAAGTGCCTTTCACAAGCTTATAGGGTGTTCCAAACACCTAAGAGTACTAGATGGTGTTTGCCTGTTTGTGGGTGACAATTGAAATTAAGGGGTGTCTCGGAGTTTCAACATCTTTTGTCTGTGACCTAAGAGTCAAATGACTGAAAGGTGCTTTGTCATGGCAACTTAAACAAAATCATTTGCTAACTGACTTCAGACTATTACAATGTAAGGAAATACATTGGCTAAATTAAGTGAAGATTTATATGATATTTTCTTTCATAAAGCTAGCCCACCTTTCTTCAACCCCTCTGAAGCAAAGGAAAAATTCACATGCATGAGGTGTACATGTGTTGTGATATGTTGACTTCAGATGTTTTTCAAAACACCTGGGGTTGGTTGGCCAGCATTAGCAGTGCTTAAAGAAAACAACAACACCCAAATCCAATTATGCATGTCAATTCTACTATCAACAATCAAACAACTAAAACTATTCTTGAGGCTTAAATCCAGCTCACCAAGAAATTCAAACAAGCTCACTAAGGAGCTTCTCATTGGCAGAAATGTGGTTTTCTGATAGTTCTGTGGCCCCAGGAAGCCAAGTTGTGGAAGAGAGAAGCTCCATTTGAGCTATTAACAACCATGTGATGTTGAAGGAACTTACTCCAAGATGAATAGTTTTGCATCCAAAAGGCTTCTAATCACAATGTGGGCAAGACCCCAACATCTACTGTCTTAGAAATCAGCTCTTTATGCCAAGTCATTATAATGAGACAACTACATAAAATCATGGCATCCAGTTCCTTGAGTGGTCAAAATTTCTCTGATGCTTCTTCACCCCAAAACACCACAAAGGATTTGCCTCTGTGCTTTGCCAGGTGCCTTTGACCAGATTTGTCTGTGCATGTGCACAATTCAGGATTTGACAGTGTTGAGTTAAGTTGCATGTATCTTTTCTCAGCTGGTTTTGGTGAAGAATCAATCCCAAAAGAGATAACCTGGGGTGACATCATTTGGATCCATATAAACGGGTTTGCTTCAATTGGATTGGGAAAACTGAATCTGTGAGAGTGTGGGGTTAGCATTGATCTGGTATCTGACTACTGGTTCAGTTTTTATATATACTCTATACCAAGTATCTAAGGAGTAGAATTTTATTTCTGAGTGCAAACTTTCTTAAAAGTAACCGAAGAAAGGAAGCATTTGGAACATAGATTTTATTTTTAAACAGGATATAAACCCCTGTTAATATTTAGGAAGGAATAGTTTAGAAAGCATTGGATATGGAATCAAAAGGCCCAGGAAACCCTTGACAGAATGGCTCAGTTGGTTGATCATCATCCCATGCACCAAAAGGTTGCTGATTCAAATCCATGTCAGGGCACATGCCCAAGTTGTGGTCTTGATACCCAATTGGGGGCATACAGGAGGCAGAGGATCCACAATTCTCTCTCATCATTGATGTTTTTATCTTTCTATCCCTCTCCCTTCATCTCTCTAAAAAGTCAATAAAAACATATTTTTAACAAAGACCCAGGGTACAAGGGAAAATTGTTCATTACTCTAAGCAACTTCAGCATTCTAATCTTCAGTCTCTTCACATATAAAATGGGAATATCTATTACTTGCTCCACTAGCCTCTCAGCATTGGTTGTAGGGCCAAAAAATATTCTATATGTACTCATTATTTGAAACTATCAAGGGTTATGTATTTGGAATTTTGTTAGGAATAAGGAATGCATTATGCATAAAGGACCTTGTTTGTCCAGGGTAATTTCCTGTCACTAGAGGCAGGAAGAAGCCATGTTTGTGACTTTTCCCAATTGTACATAAATAGCAACTTGGAAATGATTTGATCTTTGTTCAAGAGGTCATCACTGATTCTGATGTAGAGATGAAGTTAACTTTCCATCAATGATCGTTGTCAACCTCAAACAATTATAATTATTATTTTCTCTGCAAGGTTTTGTATGGAGGTGGAGTTCATTATTTATTCCCCTTACCCATTAATGAACTGATGAGAATAAGGTAATCAAATACTACTTTGTTTTTTACCAGTCATTCAACATACTACCCATATGCTTTGTGTTATATCTTCAGAAAATTTATTATGGATGGATGAAATTGCCATGCACTTATTTTTAAAAATATTTGTGAAATAACACAAATGTCTCTAGAACTGTCACCTTAGGTACTAAATACTGTAGGGCATTTCTGTCATAAAACATTATGCCTGGCCCTGGCCAGGTAGCTCAGTTGGTTGTTGTTTAGTGCATCATCCCAATATGCCAAGGTTGTGGGTTCAATCCTCCGTCAGAACACAGAAAAGAAGCAAACAATGAATGCATAAATAAGTGGGAAGACTAATTAATCTCTTTCCTTCTCTCTCTCTCTCTCTAAAAAAAAAAAATTAATACAAAATTTAAAAACACACACACACACATTATGGCCCTAGCACGTTCAGCTCAGTGGATAGATCATCAACCCTTGGACTGAAGAGGCCTGGTTAGATTCCTGTCAAGAGCACATACCTTGGTTGCAGGCTTGATTCTCGGCCCTTGTCGGTGTGCAAACACAAGGCAACCAATCAATGTGTCTCTCTCACACTGATGTTTTTCTCTTTCTGTCTCTCTTTTCCCCTTCACTTTCTCTAAAAATATCAATGGAAAAATATTCTCAGGTGATAATTAACAACAACAACAACAACAACAACAACATGTTATATCTGTTAAATTTAATATACATTTTTGTGCCTTCATATTCATATTGATTCAACTCTGATGATATTGGAATGAATTTTTATTCTGTCTAAGGAACCATGCTCTGGAGGTGGGATTCATTAGTCTTATCTTTGAATCCTAACATTAAGGAGACCTATAAAGTGACTTTTATGAAAATGAAAAAAAATTAAAATAAGTAATAGTACAATTTTATTAAAACAAAATCTACACTTACTAAAACTATGATTTGTGTTTTCTGTCTATAGGTTTATTTTTATACCTTTGGAATGCTTCCATTGGCTTAATCAAAACCTACCAGTGGATATAATTAATGCTTAATAATTGTGGCTTTTATCTCACTAAACACAATAAACAGTCTTAATGTGACAGTGGGCCTAAACAAGTGCTAATTCTGTCATAAAGACAAAACTAGCAAGTTATGTAACTACTCACATATGGTCTGTAATCATAATGGAGGAGACTAAAACCTAACTAGCTATTTCCATGTGATGGCCTCCAACAATAGTGCCATTCTCAGTAACACTGTTCAATATCCTTACATGGCACCCCCTTATATAAGCAGAGTGGTGTGGGAGAAGAAGCCTGGGGTCAGAAAGTGTATGCCTCAGGCCTCTCGACACCCAATGGGGACTTCTCAGTCCACATTAAGCTCACACAGAGACAATTGTGAAGTATGAACTTTTCTCAGCAGCCAATTGTTGTTTATATAATTCATTTTCTATAAGAAGGTTTGGCTCTTTATTTTAAGCTCTTATCTGATCTCAAGAACTTGTCCCAAAAACTGACAATGGAAATGAGAGGAATAAAGTTACTAAAGTTACTATGTGCTTTCCACTCTGCAATGCCTTTATACAAGACATCTTTGAACCTCCCAACACCATAGGGGATAGCTAGTATAATGTGCTCACTGAGTGATTAGTCAGTCTTCCCAAAGACATGTAGTAAGCATAGAGCCAGTTCATGTAGACTCCATGCTTTTTGCCCTCTTCACTACAGTATGCTGACTCTATCTTTCCTTGCTGAATTCAGAAATGGCATATATTATAGTAGCTACTGAAGACAAGGCATTCTTTTAGTTTGCTTAGGTTGACCAATGTAACAATTTAGAATATGTTCACTAAAAACATTTTTGGAATTAGGAATGACTTAAAATTATACTCAATGTTTACCATTGAGATACCCTCTTCCCCCCCGCCTTCACCAAATAATAGGGTCAATAAATCTGTCTATCAAAATAGTCCATTGTAACCTGGTTTCCCATAAGACTGTGTCTGTATTTTTCATGTATCTTCAACTGGTTTAAATATATACACAGAAACAAGTGTGAGAACTAGAAGAACCCTCCATGATAATCTAGTCTGTTTGACATATGAGTAAACTTGGATCCAGAGAAGGAGACTGATAATTTTTCCAAAGTCATGCAACAAACACGTGGCAGCACTAGAACCTGACCCTGAAGAAAATGTCAATGTGTGCTTATAAAAATAAATTGGATTACCCAGACTCATTAGGCAGTGGATAAGATAATAATATACTTGATTTTTTGCAGTGGTTTGACAGATATGTGCAAGTACCTTGCATAGGAATTACACACATGTTAAGTATTAAAGTAAGAAATAACACATTATCTTTGATGTTAGAAAAAGGAAAGACCTAATAAAATAATTATTAGTGTGTGAATAGCTACAAAAATATTACCAAGTTTCTCTGATGCACAATTATATTTGAGGGTCTGCATATATTTATGTATATTCCCACCCTTTCTTTAGTTATTCTGTCTTTGCAATTCTACTTTAGCTCTGGAATTTTAAACATAGTCTGTGTTTTTTGTTTAATTTTGTTTTTCATTTTGTTAAGGCACACTAAAACTATATTGGGTATTGAATGTGGCTAAATAAGGGTGGCTCTACCATATAGTTTACAATTTTTAAACATGTCAAAAAATTGGTATATATAAAAATATTAAAGTTTGTTTATCCAGTCTCTGTACCTTTTTTAAAATATTTATTGTTCATATTATTACAGATGTTCCTCTTCCACCCCCCTCTGTTGCTCCCCTCCACCAGGTTCCCACCCCAACTTCTGCCCTTTCCCCACCCATCATTGTCCTCATCCATAGGTGCAGTTTATGTTCAGTCTCTTCCCACATCCCCATCTCCCCTTTTCCCCTGAGAATCATCAGTTCACTCCCCTTCTACACCTCTGATTCTATTATATTCAACAGTTAATATTGTTCATCAGATTTTTTTTAAATAATTTTTTTTGGTTTTTAGATTCACTTGTTGACAGTTACGTATTTGTTGTTCATAGTTTTTATCTTTATTTACTTTCTCTTCCAAAAGAACCCCCTTCAGCAATTCATATAATTCTGGTTTGGTGGTGATGAACTCGTTTAGCTTTTTTTTATTGGTGAAGCTCTTTATCTGGCCTTCGATTCTGAGTGATAGCTTTGCTGGGTAGAATATTTTTGGCTGTAGGTTCTTACTATTCATCACCTTGAATATTTCTTGCCATTCCCGTCTGGCCTGCATGCTTCTGTTTAGAAATCAGCTGACAATCATATAGGTGCTCCTTTATAGGTAACTACCTGCTTTGCTCTTGCTGCTTTTAATATTCTCTCTTTGTCTTTTGCTCTTGGAATTTTAATTATGATTTGTCTTGGTGTGGTCTTCTTTGGATTCCTTTTGTTTGGAGTTCTGTGCGCTTCCTGGACTTGTAAGTCTAATTCTTTCACCAGGTGGGGGAAGTTTTCTGTCACTATTTCTTTCAGTATGTTTTTGATATCTTGCTCTCTCTCATCTTCTGGGACCCCCATAATTCTGATGTTGGTACGCTTGAAGTTGTCCCAGAGTTTTCTTACATTATCTTCAACTTTCTGGATTCTCTTGCCTTCTTGCTTCTGCGGAGGAGTGACTTCTGGCTCTTTATGTTCCAAATCTTTGACTTGATTCTTGTGATCTTCCATTCTGTTTTTAGGACTCTGTATGTTTTTTATTTCAGACAATGTATTCTTTATTTCTTGTTGATCCCTTATTATTTCTTATTGATCCCTTATTATTTCTAGTTGATCCCTTTTCATATCCTCATAGGTCTCATTTATTTTATCGGCCTTTTCTAGGAGATTCTTGAACAACCTTATAAGTTTGGTTTTGAACTCTATATCCAGTTGCTTTTTGTCCTCCATTTCTTTCATTTGTTATCTATTTCCTTGTCTCGGCATTTTCACAGCTTCCCTGATGGGGCGGAGCTTCAGGGTGGAGCCTACAGCTTTGGCTTCCATCAGCCACGCCCTATGTGGCTCCTGTGTCTCAGTGTTCCTCAGGGTCCTTCAGTACTCCCTGCAAGCACCTCGGAGAGTGAGGTGCCCTCGAGTTTCGCCTGCTACCAAACAGTCTAGTCTCTCCTTCAATGAGCCCAGAACTGGGGTTCAGTTCAGTTGGAAGTGGGGTTGGAAGTGGAGTTCAGAGCAGTCTGGAGCTTTTGTCTCCTTCCCACTGGGGCAATCCCACAGCACAGCCAACCGTCCCTTCTCTGCGAGCAATGTGCGCGCCTCTGGGACTTCCTTTCGCCGCTCCTCCAAGGTTCCACCTTACAGCCCAGTCTCCCTCTCTTTGAGCCTGGGTCCCCGGGGTCTGGCCTAGAACTGGGGTTCAGAGCAGTCGGAACTGGGGCTCAGCACAGTCCGGAGCTTTTGTCTCCTTCCCGCTAGGGAACGCCAGCCAGGCGCTCAGCCGCCCCCTTCTCTCCGGCTCCATCCTCTTCGCGCACGCCACGTGTCTCCGTACCTTAGGCTTTTACAGCTCCTCCGCTCTTCCTTCTGGTTTTCTCCTTGCTTCTCATTGTAGAATTTCCAGTCAGTCAACTTTCCTGTAGTTCTTGGCAATGTCCACTTTATATTTTAGTTGTATTTTATTGAAATTGTTGTGTGTGGCTGCGGTTAGGTGTTTACCTGTGCAGCCATCTTGGATCCTCCCCCCTCTGTACCTTTTTTAAAAAAAAATTATTTTATTGATTTATTTTTACAGAGAGGAAGGGAGAGGGATAGAGAGCTAGAAACATTGATGAGAGAGAATCATCAATCAGCTGCCTCCTGCACACCCCCCATTGGGGATGTGCCCGCAATCAATGTATATGCCTCTGACCGGAATCAAACTTGGGACCCCCCAGTCCGCAGACTAACACTCAATCCACTGAGTCAAATCAGTTTGGCTTTTTTTTTTTTTTTTTTTTTTTGCCATTTTAAAGAAATGTATAAAATTCATTGAGGCTTTTATTGTACAGATAAATGAGAAGCGGTGGTAAATTTCTTGAAATATGTATGAGTTAAAATCAAGGTTATAGCTCCATACATTCCAATCTATTAACATTAAGCCTTCTCTTATAAATATTTTGTGTTTTGAAATACAAATTATTATTTGGCAATGTTTACTAGACATATTTATGCAACAAATCTGTTATTCATTTCTGGATAAAATCTATGGTTGCCCTAGCCAGTTTGGCTCAGTGGATAGAGTGTCAGCTTGTAGACTGAAGGGTCCTGGGTTTTAGTCTGGTCAAGAGCACATGCCTGGGTTGCAGGTTTGGTACACAGTGTGGGTCATGCAGGAGGCAGGCGATTGATGATTCTCTCTCATCATTGATGTTTCTGTCTCTCTTTACCTCTCTTTTCCTCTCTGAAATCAATTTTTAAAAATATTTTTAAAATGTATTTTTGATTCACTATATCTCCTCAAAATTTGGAGTTAATTTATGCTTGTTAAAATAGGGATGGAATAAGTAAGACTTTTGGTTTAATAGTTCCATTTTCTATATGTTTGTAGAAGGCGTTAGAAATAATAAATTTCAAGTTAAAAATATAATAAAGTTCTCTAATATTTATGTAGGTGTTTCATATTTATGTAGGTTTTCAGTTTGTTGAGGAACATGTTATAGTGAATTAATTACTGCTTTGGAGTCAGAATTCATTGGACTTTTGTTTTTCTGTCTATAAAATAAAAATGGAACTTGGAACTTCAGGAGACAAATAAATAAACCCCAAATGAAAGAAAAATAGGAATCACCAGAAAAAGAACTATATGAACTGGAGGCAAGTGATTTGTCAGATAAATAATTCAGAGTAATGGTAATAAGGATGTTCAAACAATTCAGTTAGAACTACCAGCAACAGTATGTATATATATATATATATATATATATATAGCAAGCCAGAGACCATTATGCCAACGCAGCCAGAAGGACCTAATGACTGGTCACTATGACACCCACTGAAGCCAGCAAACCTACCTGATCTGGGCTGGATCACCCCAAACCCCTAATCATGGTGGGACCAGCTGGCCAATCACCTTGGCTGGCAGAAATTTGGAGTTTGGGGACCTTGGAGTTGCTTGGTCTCAGTCTTGGGCAGCTGTGTGGGCAAAGCGCTGATTTGGTGGAAATGGATCTAGGATCAGGGTGCTGGAGTTAGTGATGGGGTGGAGAGGTTTTTCTTGTGGCCATGGCAGTCCCTGCGGGCTGTGCACAGCACCTGGGCATCTGGCCCTGGTCAGAAAAGTGGCAGGAATAGAGCTAGGAGGTACGAGGCCCAACGTGGGCTTTTACCCTGCCAACTAGGCCCAGAAGTACCAGTAGCAAGGTGATGAACCACAGATGGAAAGGGAAGTGAGCCAAGAGGGCAAGGCCCTGTACCAGACAGAACCTCAAGAGTTGTCGGTGGAGCTGTAGCTGGAAACCCTGGTGGGTAGGCTGTGCTGTAGCCCCATGCCGTTTTGGCCTCGGCCTTGGAATTCAGAGGTCAGCCCCACTTTAAGAGAGAGTATGTGGCAAAAAGTGGCAAGGCCACAGGAAGGATAAGAAATGTTGTGGCCATCTTTGGGAAACACAGCTGTCATGGTCTTCAGTAACTATGAACAGATAATCTTTGGTCTCAGTCCTACAGAAGAGGAAGATGAGACTCAAGAAGGGAGCCTTCGGCAACAACTCGCCCACTTCTCAGACCTGACCCTGTGCAACATTGCTTTCTTTGAAAGTAGAGGATCCAAAATGGTTTTAGATTTTTGCTATTTTAGGCAGGAAAGAAATTAGCAAAGGGAATTTGTGCTTGAGAAATCATTGGAAAGCTGGAGGAGTTGATATTAGACTGGACCCCCAGGAAAGACTCCCTGACCAGCGGGAGGAGCTTCCCTCTCAGTTACAACTGAATTCTAGGACACTCTGGCACAGCTGTGACCCAGGGATTGGGAAACTGCTGCCTCAGCAAGTGCCCTACATCTCACACAAAACAGGTCACTGGGCACTGCCTCTGCCACAATTGCCTGTGCATAGCCTGGATTCTACTAAGGAAAACCTCCAAATCTCTGCAAACATGATCACCAGCAGCAAACAGCCCAAAATGTGGGAAGACACATCTGCCCTCTTCTGCTTTCAAAATATTCTATAAGCACATCCAATCAGCAGAAATGAATTCATATCCAGAAACCTAGATGCAAAGGAGTTTGGGCAGTTTTAGACTTTCATCTCCCTAGATCTTACCAATGTACCTCATGTGTCTGGTATTGATAAAAATGGGGCCTGGGTGGTGGGGCTCAGTGGTTGAGCATCAATCTATGAACCAGGAGGTCATGATATGATTCCTGGTCAAATTTCAGTCTTGATCCTCAGTAGGGGCGTGCAGGAGACAGCTGATCAATGATTTTCATCATTGACATTTCTAGCTATCTTTCCTTCTCCCTTCCTCTGCATTTATATATATGCGTTTTAACGAGTTTTTCACTTCATAGATCACTAATGTCTTTCTTCTTAAAACCATACTTAGAGAACATTATTTATTTATCATTCATTTTAATTGATCTCAGAGAAAGAAGGGAGAGAGAAAAAACATTGTTCCGTTGTTTCCTGCACTCATTGGACTGGGTATTGAATTTGCAACCTGAGCATGTGCCCTGACTGGCAATCAATCTACCACTTTTTGGAGTATGGGACGATGCTGTGCTGGTACCCTGACCCCAAATTCAAGCCTCCAGAACTGTGATAAAAATACATTTCTGTTGTTTAAGCCACATAAATTTATGATATTTTGTTATGGCTGTCTGAGCTAACTAATCTATACTAATAAAAGGGTAATATGCTAATTAGACTGGGTCAACTGGACACCTTCCAATTGTCCTTCTGGACAAAGCCATGGTGGTGGAGAGAGAGGCAGAGGCAGTTAGGAGTGATTAGGCCAGCAGGGGAGAGCAGTTAGTGGCAATCAGACAGACAGGCAGAGTGGTTAGGGACAATCAGGCAAGCAGGCAGGTGAGCAGTTAGGAGCCAACGGTCCTGGATTGAGAAAGGGATGTTTGGCTGCCAGTTTAGGCCCTATCCTGCAGGGATTGGTCTAAACTGGCAGCTGAACATCCCCCAAGGGGTCCCTGATTGGAGAGGGTGCAGGCCAGGCTGAGGGTCCCTCCCACCCATTCATGAATTTCATGCACTTGACCTCTAGTGAGAATTATAAGGGACTTAAGGAGAGCTATACCATCATGAAAAGAGAGGTTGAAACAATGACTAAGAATTCATTGGAAATGAGAAATGACATAGCTGAAATCAAGAGCACTGGAAAGAATTCAGAAGTAAACTCTAAGAAGCTGAAGACCTAAACATTGAATTGGAGGACAAGGTAGAAAAAAGCACCCACTCAAAGCAGCAAATGGAAAAATAGTTAAAAAGAAGGAGGCAAGTTTAAGGGGATTTGGGACAACATGAAATGTAACAACATTCACCTCATATTTTTAAAAAAATGCTCAAAGTTACTAATCCTCAGAGAGATGAAAATTAAAATGGCAACGGGATTCACCTCACAACTGCCAAAACGGCTATTATCAACAAATCAACATGTGACAAGTGCTGGTGAGGATGCGGAAAAAAGTGAACCCTAGTATACTTCTAGTTGGAATTCAGATTGGTGCAGCCACTGTAGAAAAAAGTATGGAGTTTCCTCAATAAATTAAATATGGAACTCCCATTTGACCCAGTGATTCCATTTCTAGGAATATATCCTAAGAAATCTGAAACACCAACCAGAAATAATATGTGTACCCTTTGTTACTAGCAGTGAAATGTACAATAGCTAAGATTTGGAAACAGCCCACGTGCCCATCAGCAGGTGAGGATAAAAAAGCTCTGGTACATTTACACCATGGAATACTATGTGGCGGTAAAAAAAAGAAGGAACCTTTTACCATTTGCAGGAGCATGGATAAACCTAGAGAGTATTATGCTAAGTGAAATAAATCAGGCAGTGGAAGATAAATATCACCTGATCTCACTCATCTGTAGAATCTAATGAACAAAATAAACTGATGAACAAAATAGACCCAGAGACATAGATCCATGGAACAGACTGATGAATTTCAGAGGGAAGGTGGGAATGGGAATGTGGGTGGGGGGAGATTAACCTGGAAACTTATATGTATAGTGCATAGGCAAAGATAATAGTGTGGTGATGGCCTGGGAGGTGTGGGTGCCAGGTGGAGGGGGTCAATGGAAGAAAAACCCCACAAAGGGGACAACTGTAATAAAGATAAATTTGAAAGCATGGAACTTAAATTATCTTTAAGGTTGCTGAATTTCTATCATGTGATTGGTAAATTTGAATCTACTTTGCAGGTAAAAAAATTAAATATAATTTTGTAAAAAATGCTCATTGGGTATTATTTTATAACAGAAATAGGATGGCTGGTTCATAATACCAGTGGGTCAAGTTCTCTGTTCCTAGACTTCACATTTCCTTCATGAAATCATCATTCCATCTTCCCTCAATCACTCAAGAGATCTGTAAGTGATCTCCTACATTTCTTCACTTAGATACTTTTTTCTATTTGGATTCTGTTATAGCATATATTTTATCTGTGCATTCAAACTTTATTTCTTCTTCTAACCTTGCTTTTCACATATTTTTTCTGTGATTTAGTACTATTTTATATTTCTTGGCAAAGGAAATCTTCTTCAATTCATCTTTTTACAAACTTTATTTATAGTTTCCACCTCTCCTGCCCAAACATTCACTCTCTAATCTGACCTCAAAACTTCCATTTTCTTTTAAGTCTATAATTTATTTTTCTCACAAAGTTTTTTGATATTATTGCCTTATGGACCTGAGATTAAAAACAAATGGCATTTTGTTATAATGACCTAACACAGTGGTCAGCAAACTGCGGCTCGCAAGCCACATGTGGCTCTTTGGACCCTTGGGTATGGCTCTTCCACAAAATACCACGGCCTGGGCGAGTGTATTTTGAAAAAGTGGTGTTAAAGGAATTTCAAGTTTAAAAAATTTGACTCTCAAAAGAAATTTCAATCGTTGTACTGTTGATATTTGGCTCTGTTGCCAACCATTGACCTAATACAATCAAGTGTTACATAAATTAGATGTTTTTCCAGCAATAACAGTATTTGTCAAACAACTGTTACTTCACTTTATTAATGGAAAGTATTTGATGTCTTTCAATAGTAACAATAGATGAAAGTGAAGATTTTTATCAAAGTTTTTTATGCCTTTTTAGTGACTACTGAGAATAGCAGTTGTTGCAAGTGTTCAAATGTAACAAAGGAACTCCTTTGGAAACACACATATGCACACACTCAGACACACACACACACACACACATATACTTTTCCTGTGTATGGATATTTTGTGCTTTGTGTCTTATTAAATAATACAAACTAACATTCAGTAATGAACCTTTTAATACTGGGTAAGATGTTGGTATGTTATGTATGTGCATATATCATGACAAGGAAGGTGCATGTGATAAAATTTCTATTTTCTCCTTTCTGCTATTTGCAGAAAGAAGGACTCTGAATTATTTATTCCCTTAACCATGCATCCTCTACCAACAACAAAGAACATTGACTAAGAGTATACATAAGGAGAATAGGTGAGAACTCTAATGTGATTTATAAAAATGATTCTGTTTGAATATCAGAATAGGGAATACTAGTTATTATTTTTTATTTAAAACCAGTGACCCAGTGCATGAATTCATGCATGGGTGGGGTCTAGCAGGCCCACCCCATCAGGACTGATTCAGGCTAGGCAGGCTGGGGAGAGGGTCCTTGGGAAGTTGCAGGCCAGCCCTGCCCCCTGGTCGAACTCCAGGGCAAACTCCTGATTGAACTCTTGGTCAAGGGGAGAATTTGCATATTATGCTTTTATTATATAGAATGAAGCCCTTTATGGAATTTATAACAAATAAATTCCTAAGTGATTATGGAGCATGACATTCTGACAAAGAATGCAGAAAACTGTCAACTATAGAACGGATTTGTTAGAACAACTTTTAAAAGAGGATATAAGCATAAGGGTGTATATAAAAAATACATAGAAATAAATGCATGTAAATGTGTGCTTATATTATTAATTTTACTATGCTGAGGTTTCTGTATAGAAACAGCCTAAGAAATCCCATCCCTAATTGCATACCAGTACATCTATGTGTCCAAACAAAGGCTTAAGTTATAGTGCAAAGAACCCAAGAACATTACCTTATACTTCTTAAGTCACTACCTTCTACCTCCTTTTCTTTTTTTTATCCATGCTTGAAATAGCCCTCTTTTGGAAGAGCTCCTATGAAGGTAGTTATCGGGGACTTAACCTTGTTAAATCCCCAGATAACTACTGCTGTGGAGTATA
The DNA here is from genome assembly GCF_964339955.1 of Pipistrellus hanaki. NCBI lineage: Eukaryota > Metazoa > Chordata > Mammalia > Chiroptera > Vespertilionidae > Pipistrellus > Pipistrellus hanaki. Next base: position 14,297,834 of record NC_140524.1, on the reverse strand, counting down.
CTGCCAATAAATGGCAGGGCTAGAGGTCAAACCTGACTCATAACCAAGTATCCCATATTTTATAAAATTGTATTATTGTATAATGTTAAGATCTTTGCATGTATGTAAAAGTAAAACTAAAATACCCAATTATTTTACCAGTGAAAATTAATTTATTTGGAAATGGCAGAGGAATTACAATTTAAGACATAGAAAACCATAGGCAAGTACAGAGAACAAAGTAGGGAGACATTACTTTAAAGAGAAAATTGAAGGAATTGGGAAGGGCTGTTATAAACAAAATGTTCATTGGAGGAAACCAGGAGTTTCAAGTGTAGTAGCATTTTCTCATTGGCTGAGTCTGATGATAGGCAAGAGGAAAATGTTCCTCCTGCTGTAGTTGTTAAGTTTCTTCCAGTGGATAAATGTAAGGGTATACATTTTCCTGTTAGAGCCTGGGAAGTACAGCGAGTGGTAACACATGAGAGCTCAGGAATCCCTTACTCCATTTGAAATGAGATTTCCTTGAACTATCCTGTCTAGCTAAGTGGATAGAGCATTGGCCTTCAGACCAAAGGGTCCCAGTTTCCATTCCAGTCTAGGGCATGTACCTTGGTTGCAGGAGGCAACCAATCGATGTGTTTTCTCATATCAATGTTTCTTTCTGTCTTTCCCTCTCTTTTCCACTCTCCCTAAAGTCAATGGGGGAAAATATCCTTGGGTGAGGATTAAATAAATAAATAAATAAATAAATAAGGTTTCCTTTATTCATTTTCACAAGTATAAAGAAGAAAAGATAGTTATCACTATCTTTTATCACTCAGAAATATTGACTATGTTCTTTTATTTATGCACTAGAGGCCCAGTGCACAAAATTTGTGCACGGGAGGTTGTCCTTCAGCCCAGCCTGCACCCTCTCCAACCTGGGACCCCTCTCACAATTCAGGACTGCTGGCTCACAACTGCTCACTTGCCTGCCTTCCTGATTGCCCCTAACTGCTTCTGCATGCCAGCCTGATCATCCCCTAACCACTACCCTGTCATCCTGATTGATGTCTAACTGCTCCCCTGCCAGCATGTTTTCCCCCAACTTCCCTCCTCTGCCAGCCTGGTCACCCCTTAACTGCCCTCCCCTGCAGGCTTGATTGCCCCCAACTGCCCTCCCTTGCAGGCCTGTTCCCTCCCAAGTACCCTCCCCTGCTGGCCTGATCATCCACAACTGCCCTCCCTTGCAGGTCTGGTCGCTCCCAACTGCCGTAACTGCTGGCCATCTTGTGGTGGCCATCTTGTGTTCACATGGGGGCAGCCATCTTGATCTTCTGTGTTGGAGTGATGGTCAATCTGCATATTACTCTTTTATTAGATAGGACAGAGTCCTGGTGCACAGGTTGGGTCAGCTTGTTTGCCCTGAAGGGTGTCCCAGATAAGGGTGTGGGTTCCCTTAGGGGGTGGGGAGTCCTGGACGAGGGGTCTGTGGTGGTTTTCAGACCGGCCATGCCCCCCAGCAACCTAAGCGGAGGCCCTGGTATCTGGGATTTATTTATCTTCTACAATTGAAACTTCATAGCCTAAGCAGAGCCAAGCCTTCTGTTAGCTCCATGGTGACAGCCATTTCTGTTGAAGTACATTTATCCTCTATAATTGAAATTTTGTAGTCTGGAACAAAGGCCTGGGCGGGCCAGGGTGTGTGGAAAGCTTGGCTTCCTCTATCGCCACAGAAAACCAAGCCTCCCTCCTGCTCTCTCTGTGGCTACAACCATTTTGGTTGGGTTAATTTGCATACATGCTCCTGATTGGCTGGTGGCTGTGGCTTGTGGGTGTAGCAGAGTGATTGTTAATTTGCATCGTACTCTCTTATTAGATAGGATGTCTGTGCATATGGAAGACAAGAATTGAGATTATCATTACAGAGTTTTACACCTTGTTTTACTCCTCTTAATAATAATGAACCTTTACATACATCATTAAATAGTATTCAGAATTATAATTTTAAATTCTGAGTGCCTTTCTCCTGACTTGTGCCTCCCCTTCCAAGATGACAGTGTCGAAAATAGAAACATGACAAATACTGACATTCTATGAGTCTTATAATATTTATGGCATTGCTGTATGGAAGTGTCACAGTAGGGTTTTGTTTTGTTTGTTTATTTTGCATCAGGTTCAAGGAAGCAATGCATGGAGAAAGAGACTTTTATAGCTGAAATGTTTTTACGTTGACCTTTATTCCCTTTTAATCCTTAGACTTCTCACAATTTCTCTGTGATTTCTTATCTATAAAGTGGGAGTGCTCTTCACTGGTGAACAGAGGATTCAATGAAAATTCAAGATTCCGTAATATGTAGAACCTTGTCAAAGAAATAAAGGTTAAGTTAGGATTTTTTGAGCTGTCGCTACTATGGCATGGCATGTGGTAATCTTTGTGCCTGACTTCCTGCTTTCCTTAGGTGAACCTGTTGGTAAATTATTGATCTTGTAAATATCTCCTGTCAATATATTTTCTTTTTAAATATACTTTTTATTAATTTCAGAGAGGAAGGGAGAAGGAAAGAAATAGAAACATCAATGATGAGAGAGAATTATTGATTGGCTGCCTCTGTGCACCTCCTACTGGGGATCAAGCCTGCAACCTGGGCATGTGCCCATTTCGGCTGCTTTTCTCTCTCTTTTTTTTTAAGTTTGTTCTTTCTTTCTTCCTTCCTTCCTTCCTTCCTTCCTTCCTTCCTTCCTTCCTTCCTTCCTTCCTTCCTTTCTTTTCTTTCTTTCTTTCTTCTTCCTTTCTTCTCTTTCTTTCTTCTTTCTTTCGTTCTTTCTTTTGTTCTTCCTTCCTTCCTTCCTTCCTTCCTTCCTTCCTTCCTTCCTTCCTTCCTTCTCTTTCTTTCTTTCTTTCTTTCTTTCTTTCTTTCTTTCTTTCTTTCTTTCTTTCTTTCTTTCTTTCTTTCTTCTTTCATTTCCTGGGCCTATGCTTTTTTAAATCCCAAAGCCTGCAGTGTCTATTGAAATTATATGTATACTAAAAAACAGTAAGTATAATATAAGCTGACAATCATACTGTATTATTGAAGGAGGTAAAGGCATGCACCATGTAGCTTGTCAATTAGAAAAAAAAAATATTAGCCAAAGCTAAATGATGGAATATCCGTAGAAATGATAACTTTATTAGTGTTACCTGATGGTGCTACAGGGAACAATAGTCTATGTGTATCCTACCTAATAAAAGAGTAATATGTAAATTAATCATCACTCTGCTACACCCACCATCCACTCCCACCATCCACACCCACCAGCCAATCAGAGTGAGTATGCAAATTAACCCCAACCAAGATGGCTAGAGCCACACAGAGCAGTTGAGAGGCTTGGGTTTCCCCAGCAATAGAGAAAGCCAAGCTTTTCACACACCCTGGCTGGCCTAAGCCTCTACTCAAGTATACAAAGTTTCAATTATAGAAGGCAAATAAATCCAAAGGAACTGGCTGAAGCCATGGAGAAAGAGGGAGGCCTGGCTCTGCTCCAGACTACAAAGTTTCAATTGCAGAAGGTAAATAAATTCTAGGTATCAGGGCCTCTGCTTGGGTCACCAGGGTGTGTGGCCATCCTGTAAACCACCACAGTCTCCTTGCCCAGGCCACCCCACACCCCAAGGGAACCTCCACCCTGATCTGAGACACCCTTGAAGGCAAAACAGCTGGCCCCCACTCATGCACCAGGCCTCTATCCTATCTAATAAAGAGTAATATGCAGATTTACCATCACTCCAACACACAATAGCTGCCCCCATGTGGTTAAAGATCCTGTTCCCATGTAGACACAAGATGGCCATCACAAGATGGCCAGCAGGGAGAGCAATTAAGCCTTCAGGGGAGGGCAGTTAGGGGTGATCAGGCCAGCAGAGGAGGGAATTTGGGGGCAAACAGGCTGGCAGGGGAGCAGTTAGACATTAATCAGGCTGGCAGGGTAGTGGTTTGGGGGTGATCAGGCTAGCATGCAGAAGCAGTTAGGGGCAATTAGGAAGGCAGGCAAGTGAGCAGTTGGGAGCCAGCAGTCCTGGATTGTGAGAGGGATGTCCCAGATTGGAGAGGGTATAGGCTGGGCTGAGGAACCCTCCCTCCCCTGTGCATGAATTTTGTGCATCAGGCCTCTAGTTCTTAAATAATGTTGAATTCTTGACAGGCTTTTTATTGAAAATTACCTTTCTCCTCTGGATAACAGCTCTTGCTTGTAAGATGCTACTTAGTTTTCTCCTAGCTATGGCCTAATCCTTTCTCTCTAAAGCCTTTTTTTAAATGAGTATTTCATAGAATTATTTGTGTTCCTTTATATTCAGTTATTTTAAAAACTGAAAATAACAATACAACTTGTAAATCCAGGCAGAATTCCTCCCTTTACTTTAATTGTACCAATCAGAGTGTTCGTTTTTCTAAGGAATCAATGCAACTTATCTTTTAGAACACATTAAACCCTACCTAAAGGATTTAGGCTAGTGTTTTCCCTTCTGAAAAGAAATCACCAAAGTCGTGCATATCAAAGTACTAAGAGGTTAAAGTTATTTTATCTATTAATTCATTCATTAGTTCATTCACTTTGTATTGTATTACCTGCTAATTTATGTCTTATTCAGGAGATAGGCAAGTAAATGAGATGTGCTAATGCTATGCCCGCTAATAGAGAAATGGCCAGGATGCTTTGCCAACTGGAGAAAGGGGGGATTAGCTGCCATCAGGAAAGGCTTCTTCTCAGAGTGGATTTGCTTCTAGAAGATTGAGGTCCAATTGACTGGTAGAAATTGGTTGATAATGGCATCCCAGGATGTAGAAAAGGATTGTACCAAGGCATACACATGTGAAAGTGTCTGTCTGACTTTGAAAAAAGGAAATTCATCCTGTGTAATCATTGGCATGGTGGCAGAAAGGTGGACCAATGGGGTGGGGACTAGGAGCCTAGACATAAGAGAAGCATTAAACATTTGATTGTCTTTGAGAAATACAGATTTTTCAAGTACATATTTCAATATGACCCTATGACTTCATGAATCCTTCCTGACTCACACACGCAGAGACACAGGTATCAGTAAAAGTTATTGTTGGTAATAATTTAAACTATTCCTCATGAACTTCTACTAATCCTTCAAGACCTAGCAGAAATTATACTTTTGAAAGAAAGTCTCTATTGATTCCTGACTGATGGTGCCTTCACATAGCACTTACCACATGGATGTTGCCTTTATAAATTGCCTATCTTGCTCAAACCAGTTCAGTGGATAGAGCGTCAGCCTCTGGACTGAAAGGTCCCTGGTTCGATTCTGGTCAAGGGCATGTACCTTGGTTGCCAGCACATTCCCGGTAGGCAGCAAGAGGCAGCTGATCAATGACTCTCATCCATGTTTCTAATTATCTCTCTCCCTTCCTCTCTGTAAAAAATCAATAAAATGTATTTAAAAAATAAATAAATTGCTGTATCTCAAGCCCCAACATAGTGCTCAGTCCCTAGAAAGAGCTTAATAACTGATTTTGAATATATAAAAACATGCATTAGGCCCACTAAAATTATATGAAACATACAGGTACAACCTTGAGCATCTTTGCAAAAAACAAAAACAACACATTTATTCAGTTTAGACATTGAATGGAAGTAACACAGTTTGAACCTTCATCACAAGACATTAACTATTAAGTACCAAGTTGAAGTATCTTGGTTTTTCATTTGCCTTTCATAGCCCACGGTCACTTCCCAAATATTTCTAAATATTTTGTTGTTCATTGGTTTATTTTCTTTTCTGTTATTTTTATCAACACACACTTTAATATAATGCTACACTGAGCTTTATTAGATCAGCTAGAAATATTTTAGACTTTCAAAGCATGGGCATTACATATTCAAAACAGGACCTAATGTTTCAGAGCTTCATATTCTACTATAATTATATGGTTCAATGCAAGTGATTATATCTCTTCTTCAGTAACGGGCTGAAAAGTTTTGGTTTGCTGGTTCCCTCATAATTTACTGCCTAGGTATAATAGGCCAGTCTTGTGGAGGGAAAAAAGATGATAAATGATGCTGGCTAGGATTCATAGATTTATTAAATTTCTATCAAAGTGCAACAAAAAATCTGCCTAAGTTAGAAATGGGCTCACATTTTTTAATCAAAATTCATGAGTCCTGATGCTTGGTTCAGTAGGTCTAAGGAAGGCTTGAATTGAAGACTGATTAAAGAAAATAAAAGGCTTATTTGAAGTAATTTTTCAATGACGGCTTTTAATTGGATGTTAAATCAAATTCTTATCTGCCTTTCTGCAGATAGCACATTATATAAAATACAGTTAGTGGCACTACCACTGTAACTGATACACTGAATAACAATTGACTTCTCACTTTACACTGAGAGGGGAGAAGGGCTGTGGTTGTCAGCCTGTCAGAAATTAAGTATGTAAATTAATGTTTAAGTGTATGAATATGATTTACAAGAGGCTCAGAGTATTGTTGGGAGAAAATACTGAGGTTTTTCTTTCCCATTCAAGGTTAACAAGTGATCAGCGACCTTTACAAATTGTGTGCAAGCACGGTTGCATTAACAGGGTGCCCACGTATGCATTTTGCCACTGAGCTTTGGCTGGGAGCTGAAATACTCCAGAAGAGCAAATACTGAATTCATTCCCTAATGTCCCTTTCTGTCATCCATGAATGTCAGCCCATAAAAACAATTTCATTAGCATTTCCTCATTTTCCAATATAAGCAGTTTGTGCAGCCTAATAATGGACCCTTATACATATTTCACAAAGGATGGATGCTGTGTCTCTAGGAGTGAGGGAGATGCCAGGACTGGGAAACTCTGAGAGCATCTTGGTTAGCAAATGGGAGCACTTGGGGCCCTATTTTAGAACAGGGGTGAATATTCCTGGAAAAGTCTGCTGCCTTTTGGAGGCCATTGGTGGTGGAAGGGTGGAACAAATGCCTCTTTCATAACTGACTGAAATGTTGTTGGTATGCAAGAGTTAATGGAACTTTTTAAAGAGCTGAGTTAACTCCCAGGATAGCATTTAGATATTGAGGGAATGGAGTTTGCACAGACTGGTTTTCTCATATACATTTTTAATGGTAGATCTTTAGTAGACAGCTCATTAATTTCATGGTTGTCTATAGCCAAGAATAATATCCTTTAGGCTTGGGAAACATTTCTGCCATTTTTGTTCACATTTTCAGAGCTATAAAACTATGTTCCATAGAATTTTAAAATGGGGAAAACCTAGTACATAGCTCAGATCTAAATACATCTTCATTCCAGTTACCCTAAATAGAATTGCATCTGTATCGGCTTCCCATGTTTGAGATAATACATGATGTAATCATTTTGCTGCTTGAGAATTATCAAACCTAGTGAAATTTATGTTGCATGACTATATATTCACTTAAAATTTATTCATTTAAAATTTTTATTATTGAAAATATTACATATTCCCCCTCCCCCCCCCATTGATCTCTTCTAGCCTGCTGCTCTAACCCTAACCTCAGCCTTCACCTCCCTATTGTATGTGTCCATGAGTAATACACATATGCATATTTTCTTTTGTTGCTCTTTTTCCACCCATCGTCCCCCATTTTCCCTCTGAGATTCATAGTCTGTTTTATTGCATATTTTTTACCATTTTTAATTTAATTGCAATATTCTCCATTTCATTAATAATGGTATTTATATCTGTACATATTGCACACCTACTTGGGGCTAGGCTAGTCACTTAAATTTATGATGGTAACCATAAGCTATTGAGGAATGGCCCAAGGCTACATGGCTAGAAATTACCAAGCTTGCACTGTAGCCCTACACACAATACAGCATGCTCTACTCTCTGAAAATTTCCCAGCTCCTACAAGATAGTTGGCCTTAGGTCCATTTTACAGATAAAGAATCTGAAGCTCAGTAAGGTTAAGTTATTAATAGCATAGAAATTATGAGGCTAATATGGAATTTGTGCCATGATTTTCCACTTCATCCCTTCACCCTTTCCTTCTCCCCTTCTTACTCTACAGGTACTTTCTCTACCATGCTGCTGAATACCTTTACTCCAAATGTTCATTCAGAGCCTCATAAGCAACTATCCTTTCTCAGATCTCATCTTTCTTGATTTAACTTTTTTTTAGGAAGAGCATTTGCCAATATTCCCCATTCTTCTTTTGAAAACTATTTTCATGACATTGTATTCTATTGGTTTTCACCCTACTTTCAATCTGTCATTTGATGTCTTTTCCTTCCATGTCCTAGCCTGGGGATTCATTTCAGTGATTTAACCTTTAGCTAATTAAGACATAAGATGTGTTCATTTCTAAAGTTTTATTTTCTTGACTAAGTATTTCTACTGTGCCAGCTCTCCGAGGCTCCCCTTGCAAACTTCTAGCTGTTTTCTGTTTGAGCCAGATTTGGATTTATGTCAGAATTCTGCAAAGCATTTTCTGTATAACCTTGGGAAAGTCAATTAATATTTCTAAGCCTTTGTTTTCTCATTTGTAAATTGGGAATGATAATAGTCCATCATACAATTTTTGCAAGGATTAAAATTGAGATGATGAAGATAGAAGACAAAACATACTACCTGAAACATAATAAACACTCAGCACTAGCAAATGGTAGCTATTATTACAATTACTAGAGGCCTGGTGCATGAAATTCATGCACTTGGTGAGGGGGTAGACACATCTATAATAGCTTCATTCCTCTCGTAGTCTAGAAGCCCTTGGGGGATACTGGATTTGAACTTCTATGAACAGTGAAAAAAAAACACAAAAAAGTTATCTAGATAGTTTATTAGCTTTATCCTGATGTATGTGAGAGCTACATCCTTCTTTCTATGCCATCATGGTGTTTCCAGATGCAGGAGATGCCTTGAGAATGAGGGTAATATAGTACTTTCAGAACATTCTGGGGTTCCTAGATTCCTAAAGCAGTTATGTACAACTCTTAAGATGCCCTACTGACAGTGGCAAAGGACATTTGGCTGGGTTGGATTTCCTACAGGAGGAATCATGTTAGAGCATAAGATGGTGCTAAACAGATTCTGAGAAACAGAGCATGTTCTCTGGGCAAATCAGCATTGAGTATCATTGTTTGTGTGTATGAGTATAGACCAGGAGCTTCTGAGTACAGAATCCATATTGTATTGGGGGGGAGGTGTCAAATGGGAGGTGTTTAAAGAATGTGGTATTAAACTCCTCACTATTCTTTAATTGGGCCTCTTTGATTCTTCCTGCTTTCCTTCCCATCAACTATCTGGTTGTTTTCCATGCATTTGCATGTGCTATTCCCTAGTCTAGGAATACCATCCTCCTTTGCTAATTCATAGCCATATTCACCTTCCAAATACAACAGAAGCAACAAGTTATTATATGAAGGTGGTGAGTCTTTGTCTTATATCCAATGATAGGCTGTCTACCTGCCCCTGTATGTCCAGTGTTTAGCACAACGTCTTGAACCTAAGATGAGCTCTCTTAATGTTTATAGATGGAAAAAAAGAGAGTAAAGGAGAGAGGTAAAAGAGAGGAAGGGAGGAAAGCAGAATGGGGGGAATTTAACCAAATCACTGTAGAATCAAACAACTCATTAATAATACAGCTTGTGGTGTTTGCACATCGTTTCATTCCTGAATAGCAGCCCAATTTAAAAAATGGATTTCAAGTGAGAGACTGTCATGGTAACATTAGTATTGAACAAGCCACAGCACATCCTGATTTAATTATGTTATGTGAAAAGCTAAGCAGTGATGTAAGAACATTTCCCTCTTGGGTTATTTGTGGTTTTTTTTTTTTGTTTTGTTTTGTTTTTTTTTTTGTGTGTGTGTGTGTGTGTTTTAATTTAACCTTTGTGGAAGCTGAAACCATGTCAATAAAGCAGTGTTATCTGGTGAAGATGCTAATGAACTTTGGCAGAAATTAATGTTTTTCTTTTAATCATATACAAGAAAAAGAGTACATTAATAGCACAGATATGTTTCTAATTATAGCTTTTGCATTATACTGTTTTAATTGTCTTTTTAAATGCAGTGTTTAACATTCCTCCAAGAATTTCTCAATTATTACTTTATTGAACAGAAGACTTTTAGACATTGAGTCCATTTCTTAAAACAGTACATTTTAACATTAAAATCCCCTCTTTTAGCCCTAGCCCGTTTGGCTCAGTGGATAGAGCATCGACCAGAGGACTAAAGGGTCCCAAGTTCGATTCCGGTCAAGGACATGTACCTTGGTTGCGGGCACATCCCTAGTAGGGGATGTGCAGGAGGCAGCTGATCAATGTTTCTCTCTCATTGATGTTTCTAACTCTCTATCCCTCTCCCTTCCTCTCTGAAAAAAAAAAATCAATTAAATACATTTAAAAAGCCGAAACCTGAAAGGTCCCAGGTTCGATTCCAGTCAAGGGCATGTACCTTGGTTGCAGGCACATCCCCAGTAGGGGGTATGCAGGAGGCAACTGGTTGATGTTTCTCTCTCATCGATGTTTCTAGCTCTCTATCCCTCTCCCTTCCTCTCTATAAAAAATCAATAATATATATATATATATATATATATATATATATATATATATATATATATAATTTTTTTTAATCCCCTCTTTTCTCCCAATGCCATGTTGCAGTTTGTATTCCTCCTTTCCCAGGACACGTCATCCCCTTTCCTGAATGCAAAAACCAAAGTCAGAAGAGCTTGAGAAGGCATTTGTAAATCTCACTTCTCTTTCAGCTCTAAGACCTTGGGGAATGTTGTGGTATTATACCTGTTCATCTGTGGCAGAGGAAATAGGATTAAATGAAATGAAACCAAATCAGATCACTCAAATCCACATTATAATCTGCTTTTACCCTTAAAGTTATAAAAGATGCTTTTTATTTCTTAATTTACCAAAATACACGTCCCTGGGTGTTGATAATGCTAGTTTAAATTCTTTAAAAGGAATCTGTGACTTGTAATTGCTCTGATGGTTATGCAGCTATTTTTAAGTTTGTGTTTTTGCTCAGAAAAGTATACACTGTGGGGTAAATTTTATGTGCAATTATATATCACTGGAGGAAATTTTTGAGGCAATAGCATAAAAGCATAAATGGATTTATAAGGCAACCTCCCAAGAAAATGGCCCAGTAGATCTCATAACATATACATCTGGTCTTTTATTTATCTCATTAAACTTATTCTGACACATTTTTCATATAATAGCTTTTCTGATTTCTTTGTTTGGCAAAATGTCAACATTGTGTCTTTTGAGGAGAGATAATGCTTTCTCTGTTTTCATCTCTTAGAGCTCTGATGTATTTCCTGCATTTACCAAGTGGCAGAAAGGCCACTTGTCATTGTGGAGTATTACCAGGATAACTTGTAGATGTGAGATTCTTTCTATCCAGCGTTCTGAACTTAAAATTTCTCCATTGATCACTGACAGAAGAAAGCATATGGAGTCATGTTCATTGAATTTATTTCTAAATCCCATGGAAGCTATTGCTACCTAGTCTGCCACTTAGCCTTCCAAACATGTCAACCACTCTTTTTAGGAAAATCATTATCTCCCAATCTTTCTAAATGTGTCTAAGATTGACATAATACAAACTCCAGAACTCTATATGTAAGCAAACTCTTCTTTTGCACATGAAGGAACAATGTGATAGTGGGCCATTTGTTTCTGATCAAGAGCTTCTTATCGAATAAATCAGGGTTATGATCAGGAGTAGACCAGGAAAGCAGAAAGCACAACTATAAGCCTCCAAAATGTCTGAATCTAGTAAAATTATGTTCCAGATCCTGTTCAAAGAGCACTAATGTACAATACACATGGATCATACAAGAGACCTCATTATGCACAATATGATGTGAAACACACATGTGCATCTATGCTATTAAGACTTTTTATCTCTATTAATCTAATAAACTAACTCTAATAAACATTAATTTAATATTTAATTACCAATAATTCTGTTTGGCTTCTTAGAATTTTAAGGAACTTTTGGGGATTGATTTGGTTTCCCACAAATTTTAAAAGTCATTTTCTGGTGAGCTGATATTTGTTTTTCCCCTCTCAATAAATTTCCTTATGGCAAAGAATATCGGGATCATCCCATAAACAGTAGAACTGCTCTTATCTGCCTACCCACTCTTCAGAAATAGCCATTGTAATATTAAAACCCCTAGAGACCTCTCAAGGAATTTCATGATAAAAATCTGGGGACTAGGATTTTCTTGGTTCTTTTATTTTCTCAGTTTTGAGTGTCTCCTCCCCACACCCTTAGAAAAACTCCATTAAAAAATCAAGTTTAACCCTGACTGGTTTAGCTCAGTAGATAGAACATCGGCCTACGGACTCAAGGGTCCCAGGTTCGATTCCAGTCAAGGGCATGTACCTTGTTTGCAGGCACATACCCAGTAGAGGGTGTGCAGGAGGCAGCTGATCAATGTTTCTCTCTCATCGATGTTTCTAACTCTTTATGCCCCACCCTTCCTCTCTGTTAAAAAAAATCAATAAAAATATATTTTAAAAAATCAAGTTTATCTCTAAAGTGACCAGAAATCACAGTGTCAAATGATCGTGTTGGTGGAAGCAGGTGTGAAAAGGAGAAAGCAGATTTATTTGTTTGCCTGGAGGACCCAAGGGCTGTTATGGGCTCCCTGAATAGGTCCAAACAAATGACCTTTCTTAATGCCAACTAATTATGACCTTTGAGACTTTCTTCCTGCTTTGACCCTCCCTCCTGTCCATTTTCCTTTTCCGGCATCAACAGGATAGAAGAGCCCTGTTAGAGAATTCATTCAGTGTGTGGGTATTGATTATACATTGTTGAAGGCACAATTAGCCATTGAGAAGGAGGGAGTCTGTGCAAAGTGCTGCAAAGTGGTAACTTCTTGTGAGTGGAGGCATGCTCTTCTTTCCTGTTAAGAGATTGTTCAATTTAACTGTACTGTTATGGAATAGAAAAAAGATAATGTATAAATTTTGCCTTTTAGGAGTAGGGCTAAGAGAAACATACAAATTATTATAATGAAATGAATAACAGGGCTCTCCCCCATATTGTCTATAAGAGCTGTGGATACATAACATGAACATGATGACTATGTTCACTCTTATAGATTGGGGAGTTTTTCCAAGTTGTTTGTAGTGGTGATTAAGTTTCTACAATTGCCAGAGCAAGTTCAGGAGTTAGGTGATAGGTTTTTATTTGAAACTTCCCAATTGCTTTCCATCTCTTTGTCATTTTATGTGTACTTACATCAGAAAGTCTCATGTTCAGTCAATTATTGGCATCATATATTTAGTCCTATCTTGATGTTGACAGAAACTGCTTTTGTCACTTTTGTTTTCAAATCACTGTGACGCTGTAGCAGTTCAGTGCTTTGTCTGTGCTTAATTATGATATTTAGTTACAGAAAATGTTTTTTTCCCCCCAATCTACCTTAATCAGAGCCTTTGGTCTGACCTCCTGGGTCTGGATCATGTTATATTTGCTCCTCAACAAAATAGCAGAGGGAATCCTGCACAGGTTATACTAAATCACAAACTGATGAGGGGTGACAGGTTCTGCATTAAGTTGGAATCATGTGTTATTTGATTTTTGCCTCTATAGGCCAAATTTCAATAGAGAAAAATAGACAAAGGTCAATGCACATATGCAGATAGTCTGAAATGAGATCACAGCACCAGTGACAGCATCTCATTGCATTTTATTAAGTAAGGGAAATACATATAATTTATATAGAATTCTCTAGCAATAAAACACAAATATTCAAACATTGTTAAAACCATCATATAGTAAAATATCCAAGTATGTATTTATATTCATAACAATATATTGTGCAAATAATATATGTCTTATTTTATTAATGATGTGATGTTTTGATTATATCCATATATATGTTCCTTATATTTAACAAACCATCTTATAAGATATTGTTTAATTTTTATATGAGATGTTTCTTAAATTTTGCTTGGAACTCCTAAATAACTTCCCAAAAACAAACATGCTGTTGGTCACCTCAGTCCTTCACTCCTTAAAGTTAAGTTGGCGAAGCAGAACAACTGAATTTGAATCATTGTCTAGTTTCCTTGTTTATGATTAGTGATTATTTTAAAGTCTGATGGACTGAGAGTGACCAGCAAAATATTTAAAGAGAGTGGACCTGTATCAATGAAGATCAGTATAGGTGACTAGTATACAATAGGCTTTAGAATATCAGAGCCTTCAGTTATGTTTAGTCACTGCCTCATACTCATATAGGCAAGATATTTAACTGCCATGAGTCTCATTTTCATTATCTATAAAATGGGGATAATAATAGCGTCTACTTTAGAAGGTCAGGAGGGATCACATGAAATAAACTGTCTAAAGTGCTTAACAGAAAAGATTAGCTCTGTTGTATATGAGCTAACATTCAGGGGAGCTGTCTTGGCCAAGGAGCAGAGCTGGCTAAGGTTGGCAGAAAGCAAGAACAGTTAACGGATTAATCCAGTGCCTCTCCTTATTGTACTATGTACCTTGAACTGTATGATCTCATGTGAAAGAGCTAACTCTGCTTTCCTCTTTGCTGGTGAAATATGGTAATTCTGAATATTTTGCCTGTGAATGTTCCATTTGATAATGGTTATTTACATCCTTTTTAATTCATAAACAATCAAATTATTTATTTTAAATAAAAAATAGACAATTCAATAACTGACTTATTTCTGTCAAGACTGTTAGCTTGATATTAGTAAATTTGAGTCTTCATTCACCATGTCTGAATAGTATTGAAACCTTCCCTGGCACAATGACCAAAAAGATAATTTTGAATTAAAAAAAATGAAATCTTCCTTAATCTTTGGATGATTAGAAATGTTAAGAATGAATATTTTCCCGAAACCGGTTTGGCTCAGTGGTAGAGCGTCGGTCTGCGGACTTAAGGGTCCCGGGTTCGATTCCGGTCAAGGGCATGTACTTTGGTTGCGGGCACATCCCCGGTGGAGGGTGTGCAGGAGGCGGCTGGTCGATGTTTCTCTCACATTGACGTTTCTGGCTCTCTATCTCTCTCCATTCCTCTCTGTAAAAAAAAAAAAAAAAAAAAAAAAAAAAAAATCAATAAAATATATTAAAAAAAAAAAAAGAATGAATATTTTGAGGATTTGTAGCAGCTTAGCTTAATATGTTTTTGGAAGTTTTGTTTTGGAAATCAATTAGCACATATGAAACTGAGATGCATATATATATAAGGAGTGAATGAAAAGCAGCTAACTCTTGATTTCTTAAGTCATTACATTTGACCTGTTGACCCCTGGATAAGATTTGGGTCTTCTCAAACGTCAGGGAACAATCACATGACATGAGTACATGGAGTCCAACAATAGGATCAAAAGACCTGAGTTGCTGTCCTCTAAAAGGGAAAATAATATGAAGAGGTTGAACTATAAAGATCTATCCAATTAAATTTCAATCTGACATATTTAAGGAATTTTATTCTATAGATGTCTTGCCTTAGGATATAACTTTCTGGTTGTGGCCAGTAAAATATAAAATTTTATTTGTTATACAGCAGATATCTGCAAACTATGGATACCTGCTTTTTTAAATAAATAAAGTGTTATCAGCACATAGCCATGCCCATTTGCTTAACTTATTGTCTAGGATTGCTTTTGTGCTATAAGGGTAGTATTGAATAGTTGTGACAAAGACCATACAGCCTGCAAAGCTGAAAATATTTACTATATGGTTCTTTACAGGAATAGTTTGTTGACTTGTGTACATAATATGCAGGTACTATAGACATATATGTCTATAAATATATAAATTCTAGAGCATTATGCATAAATGTTAATTAGAAAATATTATAGATATCTATGCCTTGCTTCTAGCATGGCAGTTGGCCCTCATTATTTCTTCTTTTATCTCTTTGGTAACCCACTCATTGTTTAATAGTATCTCATCAGCTTCCAAGTGCTTAAATTTTTATGATTGTCTTTACTGTAGTTGATTTTTAATTTAATGCCATAGTGTTCTAAGAAGCTGCTTGATATGATATCAATCCTCTTGAATTTGAAGAGAATTTGCCTGTGTCCCAATATGTGGTCTATTTTTGAAAATGTCCCATGTGCCCTTGAGAAGAATATATATTCTGAATTTTTTTGGTGGAATGTTCTAAAAATGTTGATTAAGTCCATCTGATATAGTGAGTCATTTAGGATTGATGCTTCTTTGCCAATTTTTTGTGTAGTATATTTATCCAGTGATGTTAATGAGGTATTAAAGTATCCTACTATGATTATGTTGCTGTCAATCTCTCGTCTGAAGTCTTCTAAAAGTATTTTTTTATGTATTTGGTTGCTTCCTGCATTGGGTGCATAAATGTTTATCAGAGTTATATCCTCTTGTTGTATCGATCCCTTTAAAATTACAAAGTGGCCTTCCTTGACTCTTGCTATGGTCTTCACTTTGAGGTCTATTTTTTTCAGATATAAGTATTGCTACCCCAGCTTTTGAGAATCATACTTTGTATACACTATCACTTTTCTGTTATATTTTTTGAACATTCTCACATACCGTTAATATTTAAAACCTCCTTTTAAGATATCATAATGTAATATGATTATATCATATTTTATTTACCGTTCCTCCTGTGTTGAACATTTAGACTGTTTCTACTTTTTGGCATCACAAATAACACTTTAATAAACAGTATTATGCATGAATAATTCCATGCATGTCTGCTTTTTTCCCTTAGGATAAGTTCTAGAGGTGGAATTATTGGTTTGGAGGGTAAGAACATTTTTTAAGCTGTTGTTACTTATTGATGAATATCTTCCCCCAGGATGAGAGAATGCCAATGTTTTCTACTTCTCCTTGAATGATAGCACTTGGTAATATCACTTTGAATGTTTTGCTATTTTGAAAGGTTAAATGAGTCATTTTGAAATGTTTTTACAAAAATATAATTTTCCTTACCTCTCTTTTGGCTATTGTTGATATTGTTGAAGATGTTTTGGCATAGAAGGCTGAGTCTTTGCCATTCAAAAGGCTTTGTGGGAAAGATGTCTCTCAAAAGTTGGAATATAATATCTCTTTTTATATTGGACTAGTGAACTGTTGTATGGAATCATGCGAGATCCAGGACCCCTCCCTCCAGCCATGACATGGGACCTCCCTGAGTCCTGGAGTGCCACTCAGATGCCCCAACTCCACCCCAGCTCTGACTGTGTTATGGCATGAGGGTCAATTTGCATATTACCTCTTTATTATATAGGATTATTGCTGGCCAATACAGGCTCAGAGTCTGCTGCCAGGGAAAGAGAATATGTTCTAAGTAGGAAGACCAAAGTTTTAAATCTTCATTGTTAAAAAAGAAAAAAAAATCTTCATTGCTAAGCTGAGCATACCTGGGCACACCAAGACAGTACCTCAAACTATTTTGTGTGTCATCATAGGAATTGGACTTGAATCCTGGAAATGTCAGACAGAGGCTTTTAATATGAGGGAGTCCTTACAGAATGCTACTCTTATGTGATAAGTTATTTCCTTTGATTCACAAAAATATTTACAAAATTGTAAGCCATTCAAATTTTTTAGCTTTGGAAAGTTTTATTACTAGACTTAATTATTTGCATGACTATAGGGGTTCTGGGACATATTTTGTTTCTTTTGAACTATGGAAAACTACATTTTAACCTAAACCAGAAAGAAGTAAGGTTTTGCTTCTCAAGAAACACTGTGAAATGAGTTCAGCAATTGTTACTGAGATAAGAAGATATCAATGCAGCATGACAATAAGGGCAAAATGTATTCATAGAAGCAAAGAGGTTCTGAAAGTGACATTTTCTGACACAGTTCTCAACCTAAATTATTTTTTTAATATATTTTATTGATTTTTTTTTTTACAGAGAGGAAGGGAGAGGGACAGATAGTTAGAAACATTGATGAGAGAGAAACATTGATCAGCTGCCTCCTGCACATTCCCCAAGGGGTATGTGCCTGCAACCAAGGTACATGTCCTTGACTGGAATTAAACCTGGGACCCTTGAGTCTGCAGGCTGATGCTCTATCCACTGAACCACACCAGTTAGGGCTCAACCTAAATTATTATAACCAAAGAATGCTCTGTGCATAAACAGTTTTGATTCCAAATTATAGTATCAGAAATGGAGGATGGAGATATTTTTGTTATACTTTGAGAATGGATCATTATGTTATCCAAGCAATAGTTTTGTTAATGGAGCTGCCTCAATACATACATCATAGTAGTTTCAAATAGCTTCAACAACACTGATCCTGTGTCTCACATCACTTCACCTACATACTGTGATTATGAGAATGCTTGAATTGTGTCTGAGAAACTCAAGCTATATTTATTCTGGAAGGAGAAATCATTATCTCTCCAAGTGAATTTAGTAATTTCATCAATTTCTTGGATAGATTGTGAAAGAAACTGAAACAACTGACCAATGACGTTTGCAAAGCACCCTTGCTCTAAACCACAGTTAAAGAAAGCAGAGTAAAAAAATTCACCTGAAAGGGCTTGTTTCATTTTTGTCCAAAAGCCAATTTAACCGTTAAAAAATAACACACAACAAAACTGTTGTGGGGTCAAACCCTGGGTTCAAAATAAGACCACCAGAGGCTGCCGAGACTGGTTTGGCTCAAAGGATAGAGCATCGGCTTGGGGATTGAAGGGTCCCGGGTTCGATTTCGGTCAAGGGCATGTACCTTGGTTGCGGGCATATCCCCAGTGGGGGGTGTGCAGGAGGCAGCTGATTGATGACTCTCTCTCATCGATGTTTCTAACTCTATATCTCTCTCCATTCCTCTCTGTACAAAATCAATAAAATATATTTTTTAAAAAACACACAAAAAAACAAAGACCACCAGAGGTTGATGATTTATTAAAAAAAAAAGCAGGCAAAGATTTATTGAAATATCTGGCCAGGACAGCCGCAAGAGCACCACACGCAGGCGGACTCCATAGGACTGCACTGCTTCAGGGGCAGGTAGTTCTTTTTAAAGGTTCTGAGAAGGAAAACCCCTGTTTTGCAACAAACTGTTGTTTGGAATTTTCTGCTGTTCTTCCTAGACAAAATGTTGTTGTCTGACCTTGTAGGCCAGAGACCAGATATGCCCACAATCTCAATACCATGCCAGGTGTACTTTTTCAATTGGATAGAACTGTATTGTTTTCAAGGCCAGCATCGAGATAACCACTAAGTGCACATAGGGCTGGTTCTTTAATAAAAAAAGGAAGTTCTGCCTGTAACCTTGCTTAGAATTTGAATTCATCCTCCCTAAGCCCACAAAGCAAGTCTCTCCAAACTCTCCCCCTGCACCATCTGACCACTAGGAAACTCTGCAACAGTTCAAACCACAGGAATTTTCCTTTGTTCTAAATTCTAAATCCTAAAGACTATATTCTAAAAACTGGGGTCAGCCCGTAGGTTCATTTCCAGTCACATCCTGCTGGACATTGGAATGTGGCCCTATCTTGCAGAAGCAGAACTCAGTGGTTAATCTCCAAAGGTTATGGTCCCAGGCAGAGAAAAATTGCCTTAGTAGGTTTAAAATTCAAATAGCAGTTTTTACCAAAGTATGGTTGCCACTGTATTTCAGAAACTAAGTTATTTGTTACTTTCTTTGTTCCAATGTGCTATAGTTGAAATTTTCATCAGATTGGAAAAAATAACTCACTCCCAAGCTAAGACCTAATATGGCAAGGTTAATAACCAAATCTTCAATCCTACCCAAACCAGGATTTAGAATGGAAATGGCAAACCTCTTCAAGTCTGTGAAGAAGCATTGAATTGAGCTGCTTAAATAGCAAAAATGGAGTTTTCTATGGGCCTCTTTTAAACATATTCTAATTCCTGCCTTTACTACCTAATTACAGAAAGCAGTCCAAAGGACAAATAAAAGATGTCACATTTCTTCTTTTATTTCTAACATAATTCACAAAAATTCCCTCAAGCTTCCAACAGTGTCTCTCTCAGAGGTTCCTAGGGAAGAAATATGGCCCTTAGTCATCCTCAAATATCTACAGGGAGAGAGGTTTAATATGTAGTACCAGTTACATTCTCAGAACTAGACTGACTCAATGATTACCAGACAATGAAAAGGGCAACCTGTGAGTTTTATGCAGAAGTGAAATCACTGAAAGTAAAGTGGAAATTTTATATGTGTAAAAGAGAAAAATACTCTGAAATATATAATTACATACCTAGAGTTTATATCCGTCATCACCTTGAACACTTTTAGCATTTTCAAAGTGCCTTAAGCAAGGCATTGTTCAATAGTTTGTCAATACAGTAAATAACATATGAAACTCTTATTAACATTTGATGCCATTTCTTCAGAATATAAATTGCAGAATTTTAAAATATGCCCCTATTAACCTGATATTCAGTACCAAGTCTACAATTTTGGAACTTAAATATTTCTATTTGCTCAAAGATTTAAGTGTAACTCCTCTGCTTTGGGCACTTTTTATGTTATTTCATCCATGTATGTAGCCTTAGAAGAAAAATGTATATTCTTACATTTTAATAACATTGTCCCTATGTGTCTTTTTAAGTTTCCTTATATAAAAAATGAGCTTTATATCTTCCTACTACTTCATGGATTTGTTGTGTAAATGGACTGATATAATGTTCACTAGACAAATGTGAAGGGAATTATGGCTCCAACCACAGTTGAAATATTTGCTTATTTTAAAACTTGTGGAGATTGCAGTATTTTTGTTATTTTAAACTAATCTTTAAAGTATTTTTGATATTTTATAATTTGAGGGAAAAGTCGTATTTTTAGCTTAGTCCTCTGTGTATGGAGTGGAGGTAGGAAGGATATAAAAATACAGAATTATAGAGAAAGTGAATGATCATGATGGCTTTCCACTCAGCTATCTTTCAAAACCAAATTCCAAAGCTTCTTGCATTATTTATTTTCTCAATTTAAATAATTCACCATCCAGTGTACCTTTATATCCTGTTAAGTTCGAGCCCTGATGCTACATGATGTACTCGCTCTTTAAACTGCAAAGTCATTCGTTGATTTATTCAACAAATATTTACAGAGTCCTAACACTGCCAAACATGGTGCTAGGTGCTGGGAATGTAGCAGTGAGCACAGCAGACACTGCCTCTGTTCTCATGGAGTATGAAGAAAACATGTGTCTCTCATTGTGGTTGCCCCAACGCCTAGCATGTGCTTGCTTCATAGTAAAACTTAGTGATGTTTGTTAAATAGATGGTAATTAAATAAATTATTATATAACTGATAAAGTGGTTGACACAGTTCTCTGCAGGTTTAGAATTTGTTAGCTCCAAACAACTTTCTCTGTCAATTTTGGACCTCAATATACTACTTGTAATATCAGGGTGCTGCTTAGATATGATCCATTATATCATTTAGCATCTCATCATGAAGATCCAGGAAAGCAAGTTTCCTAAGATACCCATCTGAGAACAAGGCCTCTTAACATCTAGTTGGCTCATTCTCATTTTCTGCACCTTCTACATCTCATAACATGTCAAGAGACCCTCTTTGCTATGGGCTGCCAGGAAACATCTCCTCCTTTTTGACCCACCTGGAGTAAGCATCTAGGCTTGAGTAGCAAACATTTTGGCTACTTAAACTTTGCCTGACTGCATGTCCTTATTCTTTCCATTTTTATAGAATGGTACTATGTTTATCTCCACAAGTTGGCTGTCATCCATTTTATGACAGAAGAGGTTTGAACCTGTAAAATAAAGTGCATGTCAATTACCTTCATAACCCAGGGTAATGTGGCTGACTTTTTGTGGATAACTTACTTTATGAACTCTGAGTGTGTGTTTCTAAATTAAAATTTCAAATAAATGTAACATGGAATGAAACAATAAATAATTGGTTTTTAACATCTTTTAGTACTAAGAATCACCAAGCTTTTTATAGGCTAGAGACATCTATGCTTGACAATATTCTCCTGGTAAAAACTTGTATGGTATTAGGCATTGTGCTGGACATTCAAATAAATGCTTGCTGAATTTAATTATAGTCAATATAATTTTCCAGGGCAGTAAAAAATAAAACCCGCAATATTGCTCCCTGAGATATATGTAGAACATACTTGTTGAGTATTAAACATTTGCATATCCATCATTCAATTATTTAAACAAGCTGACACTCAGCACTGGATCCTGGAATCAGTATTCATTTTATTTTATGGTACCATTTCTAAAATACTTTTTACTTTCAACAAAAACAGGAGACCTTACTACAGTTCATGGTTAATTTGCTATTGTCCACTTCTTTTCACTGGATTATTCTTTTCATGGAATAGTAAGATAGGAAATTAGTCAGAGAAATTGAGGATGAATGCAGAGATGTTCAAGTTCTGGACTTCTAGGTAGATAGCTTTGATTCCCAAATGATTTTATTTTTTATTTTTATCACTACCTTTATAGTGGTGCCAGTTGGAAGCATAGCATGCAAGGTGCCACCAAAAAATAAATTTGCTCAAGGAATAACCCAACAACTATAAGGTTTTCCTGGGAATGGAGGGAGTAATTAGAGCGGTGCCAGTTGGAAGCATAGCATGCAAGGTGCCACCAAATAATAAATTTTCTCAAGGAATAACCCAACAACTATAAGGTTTTCCTGGGAATGGAGGGAGTAATTGGAGCGATAGCTTTTTTTAAAAATATATTTTATTGATTTTGTACAGAGAGGAAGGGAGAGAGATAGAGAGCTAGAAACATTGATGAGAGAGAGTCATCGATCAGCTGCCTCTTGCACACCCCCTACTGGGGATATGCCCGCAACCAAGGTACATGCCCTTGACCGGAATCGAACCCGGGACCCTTCAGTCCCCAAGCCGAAGCTCTATCCATTGAGCCAAACCGGTTTCGGCTAGAGCAATAGCTTGTATATACTTCATTTCAAATAATAAATACATTAATCTGTAGATTAGTTGACTGAAATATTAAATCATTTGGCAGAGGCTTAATGAAAATTGTCATAATGATGCCAAAAAGAAATTTTATGGTCAACTTTTAAATACCAAAGAAATTCCTTATTGTTGTGATAAAATACAGATGTTGTTTAGAAAGAAACTTGCATAGTGAGCAGAAATATAATATATAATTAGAATAAAGAGAGCTTAAATCAAATTAATCTTCATCTGACAGGAACAGTTACATTTAAATCATTGAGTGCAAAGTCATAGCCAAAATTGAAACTAGAAACAGATAATTATGATAAGAGAGGACACTTATGCTGACTTTTCTCATGCGTAATTGGAAAGAATACAAAATGCAATGCTTGTTCTAATTAGAATTAGCATTAAAATATTCCAGTTTTTATGAATTCTGGTTTTTGTCTCTAAAAAGTTGTTTAAATAATTGAATTATGGATATGCAAATGTATTTGCTTATTTGTTTAAGGTCGAAACAGGAAGCCAGTTTAGGAATAAAACTTTAATAGTACCAATGATATGAATTATGATAATTTCTTATATCAATGGCATCTCATAATTTTGTTGGCTTTGTTACATGTGTTTTTATTTCCTTTGATAATCTGATTTTATTATTAAAATCTGCCTTTCCTTTTCTTCTGCAGTTTCTTATTGCATGTTTACCTACATATACACCTGCCTTATAAAAACAGAGGATCCAGTTGTTCACTAGGCATATACAAAAGGTGTTTAATGGCAGGTTCAGAAATGCAGATATCAAAAGACCTTGCGATACAGTTCTATTATTTCATCTTGAAGTTCAAATTTGCTATTTCTGAATGATTGAACTCAAAGGGAAATTTTGCTTCCCATTGACAGATCCTTTTGATATACTAATTCCTGAATTCCTTACTAGAATCAATCTTTGGTGATATTTTCAGTGATCCTGGCAGTTCATAGAGACAGGATAAGATGTTAGCTAACATAATGGGACTCTAGAAGTCACTACTCTATACTCTTTGCTTTTCTTGATCCCTTGTCCTTTTTCTCTTCTCTTTTTTGCTGTTTTTCTTTTTTCAAAAATTAATTTTTGACATACTTTTATTGATTTCAGAAGAAGGGAGAGGTAGAGAGAGATAGAAACATCAATGATGAGAAAGAATCATTGATTGGCTGCCTTCTGCATGCTCCACACTAGGGATCAAGCACACAACAGAGGCATGAGCCCCTGACCAGAATCAAACCCAGAACTCTTCAGTCCGCAGGCTGAAGATTTATCCACTGAGCCATCTAGTTAGGGCTGTTTTTCCTTATTTTTGTTTCCTTCTTTTAAAGATGAAGCTCTGGCCTCTTCAGTAGCATCAGTGGTCCTAGTTTCCTAACTAAATTTTCAGGGACTCTTAGAGTAATTTTATTCTCTTCCATTACATTTTTTCTATTTCATCTTGATGCACATTATTATAAATTATGAAACTCCAAATTCTATCTATTTTGTAAGTATTTGAGTTCCTGGCAAGACAGATGGACTTAGACATACCAATGGAGATAAACAAAGTGTACCATAGTTGCTTTCTGAAAATGGATTTTATAGAATCCCTTTTTGCATCCCTACAGGATTTATATTTAGGGCAATATTGAATGCCTTTCCAATCAAGGCCCTTTACAATGTGGCAGAGGCTTAATAAGTAAAGTAATAGATTTCCTCCCTAAAAATGTCTTTATAATCAAGGAGCATTCTGATCTGTCAAATATTATGTAGGGTGATTTCTCTAATTCTATGATCCTTATCACTGTCATCTTCCTTCTTGGTTTAGTATTCTCTCAGAATTTCCCAGTGC
Source organism: Pipistrellus hanaki (assembly GCF_964339955.1). Classification (NCBI taxonomy): domain Eukaryota; kingdom Metazoa; phylum Chordata; class Mammalia; order Chiroptera; family Vespertilionidae; genus Pipistrellus; species Pipistrellus hanaki. The sequence continues at coordinate 14,273,123 of NC_140524.1, read as the reverse complement.
TCAGAAGTGCCAGAAGAAATACTAAAGTTGTGGATTCTTCCTTGATATGGGCAGAATTAATGTTCTTTGACCTTCACATTTTTATTTGGAGTGTGTTTTTATTTGTTTGTTTGGTTGGTTGGTTTTACTCTCAAGGAAAAGGGCGGTGGAGAAAGTATGTAATATCTGATGATATATTTTTTTTAATCCTCACCTGAGGATATTTTTCCATTAATTTTAGAGAGAGTGCAAGGAATGGGGAGAGACAAACATTGATGTGAGAGAGACACATTGATTGGTTGCCACCCACACATGCCCCGACCAGAGCCGGACATCAAACTGAACCAATGTATGTGCCCTTGACTGGGAATCATACCTGGGACTCTCCTGTCAACAAGCTGGCACACTATCCACTGAGCCAAACCATCTAGGTCTGATTTTAAGGACCACAGTAATATGATACACAAAATTTCATTTGAATATATCTTCTCAGATTTTATTGTATTGCCAGCAATAATTATAGAAATGATCTATTTATTATACATTGTGTTAAAGAAGGGCAATTGGAACGGAGAGAAGATTTTCAATGCCAAAATACAAAATTATAATTTACTGGAGACCTGGTGCACAAAATTCATGCATCGGGGTGTGTGTCCCTCAGCCCAGCCTGCACCCTCTCCAATCTGGGACCCTTCATAGGTCAAGCCTAAACAGGCATTGGACATCTCTCTCACAATCCAGGACTGCTCACTCCCAACTGCTAGCCTGCCTGCCTTCCTGATTGCCCCTAACTGCTTCTGCCTGCCTTCCTGATTGCCCCTAACTGCTTCTGCCTGCCAGCCTGATCACTCCCTAACCACTCCACTGCCAGCCTGATTGATGACTAACTATTCCCCTGCCAGCTTGTTTGCCCCTAACTGTCCTCCCTTGCAGGCCTGGTCCCTCCCAACTGTCGTCTCCTGCTGGCCATCTTGTGTCTACATGAGGACAGCCATCTTTGATCACATGTGGGCAAGCACCTGTGTGTAGAAGTGACAGCCAATTTGCATATCACTATTCTATTAAATAGGATAGAGGCCTGGTGCACACGTGGGGGCCAGCTGGTTTGCCTTGAAGGGTGTCCCAGATCAGGGAGGGGGTTCTTTTGGGGTGTGGGGTGGCCTGGCTGAAGGGCCTGTGGTGGTTTGCAGGCTGGCCAAGTCCCCCAGCAACCCAAGCAGAGGTCCTGGTATTTATTTATCTTCTTTATTGCAACTTTGTAGCCTTGAGCAGAGACCAGGGCTGGCCAGAACAGGTGGGAAACTTAGCTTCCTTCATTGCCAGGGAAACCCAAGCCTCTTGCTCATGCCATGGCCAACAATTTGCATACTTGTTCCTGATTGCCTGGTGGGCATGGCTTGTGGGCATAGTGGAAGTATGGTCAATTTACATGTTTCCTTTTATTAATGTAGATTATAAGGTCTAATATGCATTATTAATACAGTTGATGTAGGTTAAATAATCAGAGTCAATTAAAAGAGTTGTGAAAGCTAAGCATTAATACCTTCTTAAATAAAAATACATTATTTGATTAAATGACATCATGGAAGAAAACATGATGTGATGTAACCAATTATAACATTGTGAACATCTCATGAAGATTTCTGTTGTTAAGAAGCAAACAAACAAGAGTTTTCATTTGTGAGATTTCAACCTACAGGCCGATTAATGGCAGGATTTGTTAGAGAAGGCTTCCAGAAACCTAAAGATCAAGCTTAAGAGAAAAAGACATTCCATAGCCTGCTATTTCCTAACACCCTTGCAATAACAAACTAATTTGCTAAGACCTTAAAAAGGCTGACAAACAAATTACAGCCATCTTGATAGAGGCTGATTATTGGCATTACTGACTCAGTTGGTTATTAATGAAATAAGACAGCTTTATTTTCACAGCTTGGCTTATAATGTAGATGAAAGACATTTAATGTATTATTTTTAGTGATCAATACTACACAGCTACATAGCATTTTACATTTGCAGTTATCATTGAAGTCAATTGTATTTTGTTTTATTTCTAAGTCTTTTGTGACATAGGTCAGGATAAACATAATTATTATATAGAAAGAATAAGTGTAAAGTATGGCTTCAATATACTGAGACTTAACAATATAATTTGGGCATTTATACACTAAAGTCTAGGGTCACTAGGAGGTTGGCTATAAATGCAATTGGCCGGTGTCCCTATCAGGCCACACATCTCCTCTGTGCTATTTCTTCTGCTTGGAATATTGAGCTGCCCCCACTTACCCTTCCTGGTGAACTCTTATTTATTCCACAAGAGCCTGTTCCTGGTCTCTCTTCTGAAGTTTACTCTACTCCCTTCCCAGCTCGTGTCCCAGCCCCAGCCCCAGCCTCAGCCTCTGCAGTTTTCCCTGGCTTCCCTACTTCAACATGCATTGTCCCTGCAGCTATTAGAGTGTTCGTCACTCTGACTATAGAAATCTTGCTACATATACTTCTTGGACTAAACTTGTGAATCCTTGTAGCCTGTGCATCTGGAACAGGTATCCCAGTTAACTGCAACTGTACCTTCTCCTCAAGAACTGAGAGCTGAGATTGAGGCCTTAATTAAATATAATTTACGCCTCCTTAACTGCACCTCCGGGTCTTCATAGGTGCAAGCCTGCTGTTACTTACTCTGCTGTCCATACTGGAAATTTTATAGAGTATCTTGGTGGGGTGCGGATCTCATTCAAAATGATACAAAATTCTGCATGCTTGAACACACTGCTGCCCACATTTGTAAATCATTGTGGTCTGTAGGCTGTAGATAAGCCTTTTCCCATAGACATCAAATGGATAAAAAATTAAGAAGAAATTTTGTTTTCCAGTGTAGTGATCGGGGTGGGAAAGAACATTTGAGCAAACTGCCCAAAATGTTTTTGCTTTGGCAGAAAGGTATGGGGATATGTTTTTGTTTTTATACAACTGATCCTTACGTGGCATGTGGTTCCTCCCAGACAACATGGACTTCAGAATTAGATCTTGCTACCATCTCATTTAGTTTTTTATTCCAACCTTTCTCATTTCATTCCCGTATACAGTCCTTTAAAATAAGTGTCCTCACCCATTTACAGATGAACAAGTTGAGATTCAAAGAGGCCAAGGAGTTCAGCATATATACAGCTAGAATGTGTACACAGATTGGACTGCTCAGAGGCTATCTGTGCCCTGAAAAGTGCTACCTCTCATCTTTTACAATGAAATGGAGTGAGGATCCTGCTTGAAAAAAATTGATAAATTAAAATTCATACTATAAAACAGATAAATTAGAACTTTTATTGTTTAAAAGGCTTCCTATAAAATCTTCACAATTTGGACTTCCTTTTGGAAAGCAAGATGCACTTTCCTTATGAAGGGGCTATTTTGAATACATTCTATAAAAGGCAACTATAGCAGCATGAGTGGTTTTCAAATTGGTAAGTATATTTACCTATGAGAGAAGAAATCAAAGTTATAAGGTAGCAGGCAGTGCTAACAGTGATAGATTTTTGCTCCCTATTGATAAAATGTTAAACAGGTCTGAAATACATTATGTTTTATGCCCAAGTGTGTCACTGGGTAGCTTGATTAGAAATGTAGAGCCATTTCTTAGTACACTGGGGACAAAGACTTTAGTCCTAATGTTTCACCCTGCACTTGACTCCTGTTTCCCTCCAGGAGCTGTACTTTCAGTGGGAATTCAGGACAGACATTCTGAACATTTTGGAAGAAAGCCAGAATTGTTGCAGTACTGTGGCAAATGATGCTCTTTGGACTCAATACTCTTTATATCAAGAGATTCAAAATCCAGACCTGTCTGATTTTGCTTTAATGTTTAATTTTTGGCTGATTTCCAGGAAAGGTCCCCAGATTTCCAACTGTCCAAATGGAAAGATCATTTAAAGGAAGTATATTTTGCATTCAAGTAAAAGGGGTTCTATAGCATTTTAATCCTTGCTACTGCAGGCAAAGCTTTCCACATATTTTCTCATTATGTAGATATTTTTTTAATTTTTAATTTTTTTGCTTTTTTATTTCTTTATTGATTAAGGTGTTACATATGTGTCCCTATCCCCCCATTACCCTCTATTCCCCCACTCAATCCCTCACCCCCCTGTTGTCTATGTCCATTAGTTTGGCTTACACATCTTTTTTCTAAGTCCAGTTATTGGCACAATTTATTTGGACTAATTCAAAATCTTTCCAGATAATTCAGCCAGCCAACCATTCAACATACATTTTCTTATTATCTACTATGTGTAAGTACTTTATTATACATTAGTGGTATAGAAAGGGGTAAACACAATAGAGTATAGAAATTTATAATGATTGGACTGTGCCTTGACTTCATTCAGCTTGCAGAGGGAAAATCATGCAAGTGACAAGATGTGCACACACATAACCATAGATTAAGGTAGAATCTCCTATGAAATGTACAGATTAACTCTAACCAGAGTTTTTGGGAACATTTCAGAAGTAGTAAATTATATTTGATATGAACTTTGAAGTATCAATGGGATTTGTAATTGTAGAGTTGGGGAGAGGTGTACTTTTAAGATCGTGAGGTACTACTAGAGGAAATATAATCGAGTTATAAACAAAGGGGTGGAATCTCATGCAACTTTAAATTAAATTGCATAATAATATGGCAAGGTAACTCGTGATCCATTGAAAAATAGAAGAGATAATTTGTAGTCTGGAAAGGCCCTACAGAAGTTTAGAACATCTGAAGAACCTGAACAGGTAAAGCCTCTCACTCCTTCATGAGGACTGATCACAAAAACATTTTAACACAGAGACTTCCGTGAACTGCTTATGATGACTTTTCAGCTGGACACTGAATTTATTTATAGTTTAATATAATGGAAATACATTTAGATGCAAATGTATTTCTGCTGAAAAGGGTTAAATTTGCAATACTGAAACCATAGTCTTTGGAAGGGCCTGCTTGCAAGGTCAGCCGTTGGCTGGCCTCTGGGAACTTGGCATTGAAGATATTCCTTAACTGAAAAAACTGGCTCACTGTGCCTAGACTAGACTGTTTCTATAAACAATGGGATTTATGCTGAACACCTGCTTTATTTTTAAGAGTGAAATTTTGGTTCATGCTAGGCAGATAGTACCCACATGACCAGCCCCAAATAAAAACCTTGAGTGCTTTATGCCTAACGGGCTTCCCTGTGCAAAAGCATTGTATTCATGTGACTACATTTTTACCATTGGGGCAGAATCTGCTCTGTGTGGCCCTTAACTGGAAGGACAGAACTTAAGAAAGCCTACACATGTATTCTGCTGCTTGTGATTTTTTGTTTTTGTTTTTTGCTTTATGATATTGTTATGTATCCTGTCACTGAGGAAGCCTTAGCTGTGATTTCCATTAACTGTTCATTGAGTCCCCTGAGTTCTCTGAGTGTTTGGGTGATTTTAAAGGACACTTCAAAATAGGATTACTGTTTACTTAGGATTAAATAACTTCTCTGTATCATCCAAGAGAAGGAAATATCAGTTTTCAAGTGAAGCATGTTTTATTAAAGAAGAACCTGATGATCAGCCAAGAAAGGTCAAAGACCTGCATCGTCTCCTTATAACTATATTTTTTCTCTTTTCCATCTGTAATTGCAAGAAGATGACCCTTTATTTTCATATTGTATTGCCTGGAAATGATCATCTCTACAAAACACTGAATTTTAAGAATATATGTTACCTTTTAGCCACATCACCTTCATATTTGTGTTGGGACTGGCAATAATCCAAATAAAGAGAGTACTGTAGTAAATATGTATTATTTTTCCACACTATGAAATCCTCAGTCAATCTGATTGCTGATTCATTTGCTCTCTGCATGTAACAGATGTTGCATTTGGAGATGAAAATCAATGTTATAAAGCATTAACAAGCCCCAGGCTTCTGTTTGTTGGAAGTTTTTTGATAATAGCTTCAATTTTCTTCATAGTTATTGGTCTATTGAGAGTATTTTTTATGTATTTGGGTGCTCCAGCATTGGGTACATATATGTTTATCAGGGTTATATCCTCTTGCTGTATTGATCCCTTTAGTATTTCCCCATAAGAACAGGAACATGACAGGGATGCCCACTCTCACCATTCCTGTTCGACATAGTAATGGAGGTACTAGCCATTGTCATCAGACAAGAAGAAGAAATAAAAGACATACAAATTGGAAAAGAAGAAGTAAAACTGTCCTTATTCAAAGATGACATGATACTGTACATAGAAAACCCTAAAGACTCCATCAAAAAATATTAGACTTAATAAATGAATTCAGCAATGTAGTAGGATGAAAAATTAACAAGAAATCTATGGCATTTCTATACACCAATAATGAATTTACATAAGAAGACTAAAAAAGCAATCCCATTTACCATTGATCAAGTTTTTTGGTTGTTCTCTTACTCCCCCGCATGCAACCATCCCCATCCTTCCCACAGTAATTTGACAGTCTGTTCAATGCTTCTTTTCCTCTGTATCTATATTTGTTCATCAATTTATAATGCTATTTATATTCCACAAATGAGTGAAGTATTTTTCTTTCACTGACTGGCTTATTCACTTAGCATAATGCTCTCCAATTCCATTCATGCTGTTGCAAATGGTAAGAATTCCTTCTTTTTCACAGCATCAAAGTATTCCATTGTATAGATGTATCACAGTTTCCTAACCCACTCATCTGCTGTTAGGCATTTATGCTGTTTCCAAATCTTAGCTATTGTAAATTGTGCTGCTATGAACATAGGGTTGCATATATCCTTTCTAATTGGTGTTTCTGGTTTCTTGGGATATAGTCCTAGAAGTGGAAATTCCCTCCAGCAGTGAAGAAGGGTTCCTTTTTTACACATCCTCTCCAGCACTTGTTGTTTATTGATTTGTTGATGATAGCCATTCTGGCAGATTGGAGATGGTACCTTATTGTTGTTTTCATTTGCATCTCTCAGATAATTAGTGACTTTGAACATGTTTTCATATGTCTCTTGGCTTTCTGTATGTCCTCTTTTGAAATGGGTTCATTTATTTCTTTTGCCCATTTTTTAAATTGGATTGTTTTTCTTCCTTTTGTTAAGTTGTATGAGTTCCCTGTACATGTTGAAGATTAATGTCCGAGATAACATTGGCAAATATGTTCTCCCATGCAGAGGGCTTTCTTGTTTCATTGATGGTTTTTTGTTGTGTAGAAGCTTTTTTATTTTTTATTTTGAGACCCCAAAAAGCTGCAGCAATCTTGAGAAAGAACTATCTTGTCATAATCACAATACCAGATATCAAACTATACTGGGTACTACAAAGCCACTGTTCTAAAAAATGCCTGGTACTGGCACAAGAACAGACATATAGATTAGTGGAACAAAACAAAGATCCCAGTAATTATCACAAGCCATTACAGTGGTGCCTCGCATAACGAACACCTCGCACAGCGAACTTTGGACAGGTTTTTCATGAAACCATCGGCCAAAAAGCAGAAAATGGATGAAGATGTGCAAGATTCAGTAGACTCTACTTAGTCTGTCTTAAAATTAAAAAAATGTGTGTTTTTTTAAAAAAAAATTATGTTTTTAGATGTATCTAAATAAAAATATGTCATCTTAGCATATTTTTTTATGTCATCTTAGCATATTTTATGCTACAGAACGAATTATTTTTTTTAACATGTATTGTTATGGGAAAACGCATTTCACATAACGAACTTTTCGCATAACAAGCTTGCTCCTGGAACGAATTAAGTTCGTTGTGTGAGGCACCACTGTATGTTCAATATTTGACAAAGGAGGTAAGAGCATACAATGGAGTCAAGACAATCTCTTCAGTAAATGGTGTTGGGAAAATTGGACAGATAATTGCAAAAAAATGAATCTACCCCACCAACTTACACCATACACAAAAATAAACTCAAAATAGATAAAGGACTTAAACATAAGATGGAAAACTATAAAAATCTTAGAGGAAGCCATAGATACCAAAATAGCAGATATTAGTTGTAGCACTATCTTTACTAATACAGCTTCTAAGGCAATGGAAACTAAAGAGAAAATAAACACATGGGGAAATATCACTTTTGGTTAGATTGTCAGCATTGCCTGACAGATTTGGGACCAATCTTTAGCTAGAGAACTCTTTGGAACCATTACAGAGATCCTAGGGAATACCCAGTCTGTGGGCTACAATGTTGATAGCCAACACCTTCATGACACCGTAGATGATATCAACAGTGGTACAATAGAATGCAGGACTAGTTAAGAACTACAATGGAACATGTTTCAAATAAAGATCGTTTAACAACCAAAAAAAGGAGCAATTGGTTATATGTGGCATAATCATGTTTGTAAACAAATACACAAAAACACTAGAATATCATACATTAAGATGTTAATTCTAGTAATTTCCAGTTGTGGGGTTACATAGGGTCTTCTTTTTGTTACCATTATTTTGTTACCTTTAAATTTTTTATAAATATGATGCTTTTTAGTAATAAGATACCATTGTGTGTCCTTTAATATATATCATTGATTTTTAACACGGAGAAAGAGAGAGGGACAGAGAGTTAGAAACATCAATGAGAAAGAAACATCAATCAGCTGCCTCTTACACACTCCCTCCTGGGGATGTGCCCACAACCAAGGTACATGCCATTGACTGGAATCGAACCTGGGACCTTTCAGTCCACAGGCCAAAGCTCTATCCACTGAGCCAAATCAATTTTGGTATGCGTGTCCATTTTAAAGGAAGCAATTAGAATGGGAAACTATGAAAGTGACAGTGACTATACATTAGTTTGTGGTTACATTTTTTCAAATCTCTGTAAGGAGACAGTAATCCTTCAATGGAGGCTGTTTCCAGCTCTTATTAACTAACCTCTTATAAACAAATTTAGGGCCAGGGTAATTTCACAAGCACTTATGAAGTGCTTCTGATTAGAACATGAGGTTCAACCTACAAATATGCAAAATTGGGGAGATAATTAATCAGAATGACAAATGCAAATGATGAGTATGCTATAGAGATGTAAAACTGCTGTTGGAAAAAAAAAAAAAAAAAAGGTTTGGTGAAATCAGATTTCATTCAGGAGCCCTTAAAGCAGGGAGATTTTATGGTGGAAAATAGGATAGAAGGTAATGTTCCAGAAAAACAAAGAAGACCAAAGACGCTACTAAGAAGAAGGAGGAACACTGTTTAATACACCGGCAGACTCAGGGAACAGCCTTCCAAATCTGAGTGAAGGAACACACATGGGGCTTTCCTTTATATCTCCCTCCCTGTGGTATTTGTCCCACAAACATGGATTATGCTTCTGGTCCTTTTTACGGGCCTTGAAATAAGGCCCCCAGGTTTTGGGGTTTTCCAGGCAATATCTGATGGTCTTGCCTGGCCTCAGAACAGATATATAGATCAATGGAATAGTATAGACAACCGAGAAATCAACCTAAACTATGCCCAATTTATATTTGACAAATAGGCATGAACATAAAATGGAGTCAAGACAGTCTCTTGAATAAATGGTGTTGGGAGAGTTGAACAGTACCTTAAAAAATGAAACTAGACCACCAACTTATACCATACACAAAAATAAACTCAAAATGGACAAAGGACTTAAACATAAGGTGGGATACCATAAACATACTAGAGGAATCCATAGGCAGAGAAATCTTGGGCAGATGCCAAAGGAATTTCTTCACTGATACTGCTCCTAGGGTAATGGAAACTAAAGAGAAATTAAACAAATGTAACTACACCAAATAAAAAGCTTTAACACAGCAAAAAAAACCATCAACAAAACAACAAGAAAGCCCACTGCATGGGAGAACATATTTGTCAATGTCATCACCAATAATGATTTAATCTTCAACATTTACAGGGAACTCACAACTTAACAAAAGGAAGATAAACAATCCAATAAAAAATGGGCAAGGGACCTAAATAGACACTTTTTGAAGGAAGACAGAATGAAGGCCAAGAGACATGAAAATGTGGTTAAAGTCACTAATTATCTGAGAGATACAAATCAAAAAGGCAATGCAGTACCATCTCACACCTGTCAGAATGACAATCATCAACAAATCATTAAAGGACATGCGCTGGCGAGGAAGTGGAGAAAAAGGAACCCTCGTGCACTGCTGGTGGGAATGCAGACTGGTGCAGTCACTGTGGGGAACAATATGAAGTTTTCCAAAAAAAATAAAAATGGAACTCCCATTTGACCCTGCGATCCCACTTCTAGGAATATATACCAAGAAATCAGAAACACCAATCAGAAAGGATATATGCACTCGTATGTTCATAGCAACACAATTCACCATAGCTAAGATTTGGAAACAGCCTAAGTGCTTATCAGCAGATGAGTGAATTAAAAAACGTTGGTACATCTACACAATGGGATACAACGCTGAGATTTAAAAAAAAAAAAAAAGGAGTTCTTATGATTTTCAACAGCATGGATGGACTGGAGAGCATTATGCTAAGTGAAATAAGCCAGTCAGAGAAAGATAAATACCACATGATCTCACTCATTTGTGGAATATAACGAACAACATAAACTGATGAACAGGGACAGATCCAGAGACAGAGAAGCATCAATCAGACTGTCAAACCTCAGAGGGAAGGTAGGGGAGGGTGGTGGTAAGGAGGAGAGATAAATCAAAGAACTTGTATGCGTGAATATAAGCCTAACCAATGGATAGGAACACCAGGGGGGTGAGGGCATGAATGGGTGGGGATTTGGGGAATTAATGGAGGGATGAAGACGCACAGGAAATATTTTAATCAATAAAGTAATTTAATAAAAAAATTTAAAAAGTCATAACAATAAACATAAAAACAAAATAGAGCCACTGTTAATAGAACAGGCATATTTTCCATTTGTCTATGAGGAAGTAAGGATTTTATTTGGTATATTCATACTGAAGACTTTTGGATACTATTTAGAGTGAAAATATTTTATTTCATTATGCATTTTAGTGAGCTTATTATCAATAACATGTTTAACATAAAATTTATTACTGAAATGCCCTTTAATTTAGCCTGTCTAATTGGTGCTAATTTAGTTAGATTGCATTATATTAGATCATTTAATGTAGCTAGTTATACATGGTTCAAGAAATCTATTCCAACAAGTTACATAATTTTTCATGTAGCTGAACAGTTAAAAGTGATATTGAGGTAAATGAAAAATGCAATATTCCAAAATAATTTTTCTGGTGTGTTGTTGGAAAGAGCTTAGCAAACAGAGTGAGTGTATCATCTGTCTCCACTCATTTTCCCATTAATAACAAATAGCCAAAGATCTAATGAGGAAAAGGAAATTGACACTTTTAGAAGCATAGTAGAATCTTTACAAAGGATCCTGTTCCAGCTTTCATTTCTGATTTACCATGTTAAGGAGACAATAACATGGGGGGGGGGGTGTTTTCCATCTTTGATCTGTATTTCGTCTTATTTTAAATTTTGTGGTTGGAAGATGGAATATGTAATTTTTATTCCTCACTCAGTGGTATAAAGAAAACACAATTGGCATTCAGGAAACATATACACAAAACCAAAACATTTTCAAAACCTTCAGTAATGGCATTCATCACACATCTCCCACAGATGACTAAATTAATCCAGCAACATCACAGAAACTAATTCCAGAAGATAATAACCATCTTCAGATATTACTTTGTTACTTGTCTCTAGAAGGAACAATTGCCTTATTCTTTGGAGGAATATACAAACATTCAAATTATTCCCACAGGTAGATTTTTCTTTTCTTCCTTTTTGAAGTAAAAAATATTTCATGGAGTTGCTAAACTATAGACAAATTTGATAGAGATTTAGGATTTTATCCACAAGCATCTGTGAGATCACAGAAGAATGAAGCCCTTTATGCCTTCTAAACTGGGTGGGCATTGTGCAGTGGCAGCAATAGCCCTGGGTATCCTCATGGATTTCCAGCACAATCTGGCTTCTGCCTCTCCTTTTGAGTGTTTCACAATAATGGGAGCAAATAGTATGTATGCTGATTGTTTTTGCCATGGTGAACGTCTGAAAATGGGTCCTTTAGTGAATATCTTTTTAAAAATATATATTTTATTGATTTTTTACAGAGAGGAAGGGAGAGGGATAGAGAGCTAGAAACATCGATGAGAGAGAAACATCGACCAGCTGCCTCTTGCACACCCCCTACTGGTAATGTGCCAGCAACCAATGTACATGCCTTTGACCGGAATCAAACCTGGGACCTTTCAGTCCGCAGACTGACACTCTATCCACTGAGCCAAACCGTGTCCAATGTGAAACTTAACCTGGGGGAGACAAAAAAAAAAAAAAAAGGCAAAGTAGATTAAGGAAGATTTAGTTAATACCAGACAACTAGGAAGGTGTGCCAGCCACTATTGACATCTGACAGCACTGTCTCTACTCCCTTTGCCCTGTGCACTGGAGCCTGGCTACTTGTATGGGTAGCACCTTGTCACTGCCATTGTTTCTGGGCTTGTTCCTTGAAGGAGGCTGCTGAGGTGATATTTTTGTTCAGTTCCTGGTGCTGAGCTCTTGTGTTGCCAAATCCAACACTCAATAGAGAGGCTCAGTTAAGAAAAGCTGCAGGGTGTGAACGAGTTTGTAGCCATATTTTAAAGGAGAGGCAAAAATAATTTAGGAACGACACTGCAGAGTCAATAGAGGTGGAGAAGATTGTGCAGGCTGGCAGCATTCTGGCAGAGGTGCCTGTGTCTGCTGAACCCTCTCACTGAATACCTTGGTGAGATGTACCCGTTCCCTGGTACCTAACGCTAGCATGCTAAAAGATTAGATAGCTTTTGAGTACTGCTCCTTCTAATAATAAAATTAATTTGGCCATTTGGAACAAGGTTTTGTAATGGGCCTCATTCAAGCCTCTAAATATGCACACTCCACTTTGGCACTGTACATAATTGCTCAATTGCACCTGCAAATCATGTTGTTAGCTCACTAATTATTCAAATAGTGGGGGCAATTCCACAATTGTGTGTGTAATTGTGTTAATTGTTAATGCAGTTAGGTACAGGTGCACCGTGACTAATTACATATGCAGAAGCAGCTCTCTAGCAGCCTTCATGCCTGGGCCTCCCTCTATGAGACAGACACAAGTGGGTGACACACACAAAGCCACAGGCCATCAATGGGGGGTCAGTTTGACACAGTTGTCACTTAAGAACTGCAGCGTATACGCTTGAGGAACAAGCAGATCTTTGACTGAATTCATTTTTTTAATGCTTTTGACTCTCTTGAGCCCTCTGCCACCCCAACTATGAAGAAAGGGGGACACACACATACACACACACAGGAGTTATACAGTCAGATACAGTCACAAAGTCACACACAAAGTATCGAATAGTTCATGTTGCAGGCTCTACTCATCTTTTCACTGATGGTTCTGTTGCCTGTGGGATTAGCTTTTAGTCAGGGGTTTTATTACTATATTTCCCAGTCATCGAACCCAATGTCAGGATATTTATGCCACTTCCAGGGTAAAATAAAGCTTGGGAGGTAAAATTGGGTGATTTCTGAGACATCCTGATGGCTTATGTGGATGGGATCTAGACAGGAACTGCTGCCACATTAATGATTCACTTTCTTTCTCCTCTCCTCAGCTACTTTAGCCTCATTTCACCTTGTAGCTTGTTGTAAGGCACTGGTAAGAGCCTTTCAAGATATGAGACAAGTCTTATAAATGCTGAACTTTTCTGTGTCTGTGGATCAGGGGATGGGTGCATATCTCAAACTGCAGGAGACTATAGATATACCCTCAATTTTTCAAGACAACCTAATTTCACATATTCTGCCCAGTCATTCCCATAAACCTGAAGTGTTTAAACTTTGACAAATCCTGGTGTATTTTGAAAGTCTGATAAAAATTATGGAACCCCTTGCCATAAAATACATATAGGCACACATATAAAATTTTGCATATGGTTTTAAGCTCCCTTAAGCACATTCATAGATCCCAGTTATGAGCCCATCCTACAAATACCCCATGTTTTAGAAACTAACAAAGTGCCCATTTCATAGACGAGCTTGGATTGTGTGAAATACATTATAGGGTGGAACTCCAATTTCAGGTATATAGTAACTAGATGAAGTTAGTAAAAATTACAATGCAAGTATATTCAAGTTTCTCTCTCCCTCCTTCCCCTCTCCTTTTTTTAAATTATTTTTTTGTTTGGAAAGGTATGGTCAGCATAGTTATATGTTTCTATTATTGTCATGGCAATTAAATTTACCAAATGTGTTAGTTTTGTAACACATTTGGTAAATTTAAATAAGTATTCACAGCCAAGTAGACATTTGCTGATCTGGATTGCAACCCTGGGAGAGAGAGAAAAGAAGATGAGTTGGGGGGTGGGGGCGGGCAGGGTAGATGTTTACAGACTTGTGTAAACTTAGATTCACTTGTATACAGAATAGGGAACTCCAAGGCTGTGTATGCAATGTGTACAGTGCATCTCAGGTCATTCTAGCAATCAGCATATATTTATTCTTTAGACTCAGTGCTCTGTAGCTCTAAGGAACTGGCTCTCTTATGAGAATCTTTACATACATTCCCTGCTACAAGGAAGGTGGATCATTTCTAAAAAAAATATAATTAGCACTGGTTTGTAAGCCCAATGCCCACAGGAAAATGTATCACCCATAAAACAAACCAGTCTGTTAATAATACCAGAGAAACATTTTAGGGATCATTGAGGTTAGGGGTAAGGGTACCCACCCTTAGATCCACTTGTGTAATGAATGAAGAACTTGGCCTGGTAGAAGAGGTGTACTCTGCATCACTGATGTATGGGTAACAGAACTAACCTTCTTTGAACCCAACCAAGTTCACGGCCCAGCAGGTGCCCAATTGAACATAGAGAAATAATGCTAGAACTCATGTCCTAGAATTACTGTTAGGATTAAATGAGATAATCCTTGTGAGGCATTTAGCACAGTGCCTAGCACAATAAATTAAGTACTTGGCTATAATTTGTATTATTATCATTAGTGTTTACTGTTCTTATTTATATTGTCATCATTTTAATCTATAAATATAAGAAATTAACCCTATAGTGCTGATGACTTCTGTCCACTTTGCCAGCCATTATTCTGTGACCCTGCCATTGAACATTTTTCATACCTTCCTTTTGGTATTTTCTATAGTTTACCTTGTACCATAAGCATCTGTATATTTGTTTTATCCCCCCAACTAGGCTATATGACCAAATTAATTTTCTTGGGATGCCATAACATTGTACCACAAACAATGTGGCTTAAATAACAGAAATGTATTATTTCATAGTCCAAAGACTGAAAGTCTGAGATCAAGGTGTTGGCAGGGTTAATTCCTTCTAAGGGCTGTGAGGGAAAATGTATTTCAGGCCTCACCTTGGCTAGTAGATGACTATCTGGTCATATGTCTTCATACTCAGTTCCTCTTTGCATGTTTTTGACTTAATTTTTTCTTTTATAAGGACACTGTATTCATACTGAATCACAGCTCACCATAATTGACCTCATTTTAATTTGATTAAATCTGCAAAAACCCTATCATTAAATAAGGTCACATTGTGAAGTACTGGGGCTTACAACTTCAGCATGAATTTTTGTGGAGACAATTTTTAACCCATACAATGACAACTCTTCAAATGGCCTATGTTTTATATGTGTTTAAAGATTCTAAAGCACAGTCTAGTGCCTTGCATATACTTCAGAAGAAGCAATGGACCTGTTGTGGCAGAGAACAAGCAAAGTCATTTTATTATCTTTCTAAAATTAAATATGTCTATCAAAGTTCATAAATGTGTATCATTTTGTGAAATAAACAAAACAGAAAAGCTCATAATAACAACAATGTGTCATAGTTTGGCCACAAGGTCCAGAAGTTAGGAAGCAGAAGATAGACACTTGTTTTGAGACTAGGAAAATTAAAAGTTCACATTGACATAGTTCCTAATTATAGTTTCAATTCACTAGCAGAGGAGTGTCAAAATCTAAATCAGATTTCCTTTTGCCTGCTTTTCTAAACATTGAAACAATGGCTTGATGTGCATTATTTGCTATATAATTGAAGTAGATCAGAAAATAATCAGTTGCTTGATCAAAAAGCCAACCTCATGAACACCAACTTTTAATTACTATAAATCACAGAGATATAGATATGTGGAGTTGTCATTTTGAAGGTGATTAAAACAAGTTGAATCTCAGAGAGAAGGACTGGTGTGGAAGTGGGGGTATAGGGGAGGCAAGAACAGATTAACCAAAGAACTTATATGCATACTAGAGGCCCAGTGGACAAATTTCATGCATTGGGGGGGGGGGGGTCTCTCAGCCCAGCCTGCACCCTCCCCAGTCTGGAACCCCTTGAGGGATATCTGACTGCCTGGTGGGGATCGGGCCTAAACAGGCAGTCAGACATCTCTCTCACAATCCAGGACTGCTGGCTCCCAACTGCACACCTGCCGGCCTTTCTGATTGCCCCTAACCACTTCTGCCTGCCAGCCTGATCATACCCGAACCACTCCCCTGCCAGACTGATTGATGCCTAACTGCTCCCCTGCAGCCTGTTTGCCTCTAACTGCCCTCCTCTGCAGGACTGGTCACCCCTAACTGCCCTCCCTTGCAGGCCTGGTCCCTCTCAAATGCCCTTCCCTGCAGACCTAGTCACTCCCAACTTCCCTCCTCTGCCAGCTTGGTCACTCCTAACTGCCCTCCCCTGCTGGCCATCTTATGGTGGCCATCTTGTGTCCACATGGGGGAAGGATCTTTGACCACATCCGGGCAGCCATCTTGTGTGTTGGAGTGATGGTCAATCTGCAGATTACTCTTTTATTAGATAGGATAGAGGCCTGGTGCATGGGTGGGGGCCTGCTGGTTTGCCCTGAAGGATGTCTCATATCAGGGTGGGGGTTCCCTTGGGGTGTGGGGCAGGCTGAGCAAGGGGTCTGTGATGCTTTACAGGCCAGCCCTGGCAATCCAAGTGAAGACCCTGGTATATGGGGTTTATTTATCTTCTGTAGTTGAAACTTTGTAGCCTGGAGTGGAGCCGAGACTTCTGTTTGCTCCCTGGCTGCAGCCATTTCTGTTAGAATGTATTTACCTTCTATATTTTAACTTTGTAGCTTTAAGCGGAGGCTAGAATTGTCAGGGTGTGCGGAAATCTTGGCTTCCTCCATTGCCAGGGGAAACTCTAACCTTCTGCTCTTTCCAGCTCTGTGGCTGCCGTCATTTCTGTTTTGATTTATGTATCTTCTATCATTGAATCTTTGTAACCTGGAGTGGAGGCCTAGATTGGCAACAGCAGGAGGAAAGCTTGGCTTCCTCCATTGCCTGAGAAACCCAAGCTCCACTCCTGCTCTCCGTGGCTGTAGCTATCTTGGTTGGGTTTATTTGCATAGTTACTCCTAATTAGCTGGTGGGTGTGGCTTGTGGGTGTGGTGGTTAATTTGCATATTACTCTTTTATTAGATGGGATATGCATAACGCATGGACACAGACAATAATGCAGTGAATGCCTGGGGAGAATGTAAGAGCCAGGAGTGGGGGCAATGGGGGGAAAAAGGAGATATATGTAATACTTTCAACAACAATAAAATAAATAAATAAAACTTAAAAAAAGATGTTGAATCTCTAACCACTAAAATGAGATTGTCCTCAATAAAAAAACTCTATAGCTAAGGAATTTTATTGATTTAAGCAGAGAAATTTGCAAACTCTATTTCTGTTATATTTTCCTTTCACAACTGTAGACACCTTAGAAGATATAGTAGCACATTTGATAAAATGAAAATATCTATATTTTAGTTAAGGGAACTTTGTTCATTTTCAGCTTCCAGGATCTCATGTGAGTCTTCTAGGTGATGACTAAATCAGCATTTATGTTATCTAAAATTTTATGTATCTCTCCCTACTAAGCATAGCTTCACTGTCTTTGGAAGCACATTTTAACTGGTTTGGACATCATGGAAAAATCACTGTGGGTGGGTGGAGAGTGTCCTTAGTTGACTGCTTATCTTTCATCAGAATTTTTCATGGGTAGCAATTGGTTCCAAACAAACTCTAAAGCAGTTATAGAACTGTGTAAAATGCATACTAAACAGCCTAATGCAATAAAATTGAAGTATGAACACTGTCCTTCCATTAGGTGTACTGTTCTCAGCAGTTCCACAAAGCCACATATCAAAAACTGTATGTGTGAATTCATATTAATATAAAATCTATGCAATTGCAGGTCCAAGGAACCATTAATACTTATAATTGGAGCCTAAAACAGCATTCTCTGTGCAGAGTTGACCCACTTCTCACTGTCATGCCCCTCTTCTCACCACCCTCTTCTGTATGCTTGGATGGTCATATTTTGAAATTTCCCCAGTCCAGGTTTGTCATGCAGTCTCATTTCTCATCACATCTAAAGGATGTTGTGTTTTTCATGGTAATGAGGCCCTCTTTGTTTCAGCTGCTGCATTGCTCACTAATTCCCATCAGTTTCTGCAGTCTGGGGGCCAGTTCTGTGATGGCAGAGCCATGGAGGGCCTTTCAGAGTAAACAACTCACCTATTACTCAGGATTTTAAAAATTGATTTACATCAGTTTCAGGTTTTAAGCTGCTATGTTTTGTGTAAAGAATTTTTGTGAGTTTGAGTCAAACTGTCCACAATTTATTGAGATAATGCTCCAGAGAATGGCAGTTTTGCATCTTATTTTATATATTATAATCAAAAGAGAAGATATAAGTGGGTCACATGAAATCAATTGGTGATAGAATTGGGAGGCAGGAAAAAGCAAAGCGGGGGACCTCTGAGATTGGATAACAGTAAAATGATATATATTTTACGTATAGGATAGTTAATGGTTAACAATTAACACAATAAAAATAACGAGAGTGTTTTTAGTCTTTGCTCTGATGCATTTGTTGCACCCAGAAAGGTCTAAAAAAAAGTATGTTATTTTTGTATGTAGATGCAAAACACAATAGAGGGGCTCAGTTAAGGGAAAGATTGACTTTTGTCAGGGAAAAATCTAATCTAGGACATGACTACCTGCCATTAGTTGCTTTTAGTTAAAAAGTTTTAATTTCAGACCATCCTTTGTGCTTGCTTTAGTTCTGAATTTGCAAGGCCTTCCTGAACTTGTCAGATTAACATGTGGCCTCTTTTCTTCTATAATTTACTGTTATGTGTTCTTTTTAATGTGTTAAAACAATGTATGAGCATCATTTGCAAGGCTGGCTTGTGTGGAATGTGTATGTTTGCCCTCACTATTGTATTCATGTATACATCTCACTGCATATTTACAAAAGAGGCTGAGCTAAGTTAACTAAATGATGCCCACTTGAATATGTTCTAGAGAGAAATGACATTCCTGGAAGGCATTAATTTATTTATGAATTTAGTAGCTGTAATGGAGTATTTCCTACCAGAACTACTGAAGAATAATAGTTTCTGTCTTCTCTGAAATGATTTCTATTTGGTTTTAAGTTGCTTTAAACTGTCATCCTAAGAACATGTTGCCTCTACAGAGATGCAGTCTATCAAAAAATATGTGAACATGCCTTTTTTCATGCAATTAAGACTCTAATCCTGCAATCCTAGCTAGATCCCAGAAAAAAAGTGGGAACTTGCTGCATTAAAGGGATGGTGGTTTTGAGATTCCTATGGTCCCATTTATTTTCCCAGTAGTTAACCATAGCACTATTCCAACAGAATACCATATGAGTCCCCTGAATATTGGTTATTGCCAAAGGTGATTATTTCACCCAAATACTCCATAGAGTTAAGAATCATAGTTATGCCCTGGCTGGGTAGCTTACTTGGTTGTAGTGTTGTGCCATACACCAAAAGGTTATAGGTTCCATTCCTATGTTGTGGGTTCAATCCCCAGTCGGGGTGAGTATGGAAAGCAACCTATTGATGTTTCTCTTGCACCTATGTTTCACTCTCCCTCTCTGTATAAAAATAAATGAAAAAAAAATCATAGTTATATAGGTTTCTGTATCACAGAGGTGCCAGTTTATACCACATAGGCAATCTGGCCCCTTCATTTCATGTTGAGGAGACTTTGGTTCAAGTAATAGAGGTGATTTACCAAAGACACACAGCTAGATAAAATAAACTTGAAAAAAAATGGCACCCAAATACCAGAATGTATATTGAGGAATGGTTCAAATTATGTATTTTGAGGCTATCAAATGTTATCTTGACAAAATGAAGGTTTGATAGTCCAACCTTTATAGAGTATTCTGGACAAAAGCATAACATACACTCTTAAAATGAAAATTACTTTCAGTTTTATTGATTATATATACAATTAATTTATTTGCTCACCAGTCACAGTCCTATTTTTGGAAGCTCTGTAAATCTGAGATACCTGTTCTTTCAGTTTCTTCATTTAATAGGAAAAAGAAAAAAAAAAAAAAACAGAGGATAAGAGATATAGAGATATAGGACGTCCGACCTAAGCTGCCGGCTTCTTTCCCACTGGCCACTACTTTCCTTTCATGGTAAACCATGAATTAAAAACAAATTCCTTCTCTATTCTTTGTAGAATTACAGCTCGTATGATATGTGTTTATGTCTAACCTAGAGCTTCAAAAACAGAAAAAAAAGATAAATATACGTCTATTGATAGGTTGAATTGACCAGGCCACAGAACTGGTTGCCAAAGGGTTGGCTTGGCCATGGTCAAGGTGAAGGAAACAATTCAATCATGACTGGGCCATAAGGTATATTCACTTTGAAAACTTTGGATGATGATAATACTAGACAGAATAGGTTTTCTCTGATGATACCCTAACAGAATAAACAAACTATTAGTGAACCCATTAGAGGGAAATTGTAAGAAATGCAGTCTTTGAAACATTTGGCTTTAAGATTCTCTTAAGGAGGAATTATTTTGTCATGAGATTATCAGTTGTGAGCCAATGTACATTTATTATATATGTACTCTTCCATACATATTTCAAATTTGCAGACAAACACTAAAGTTTCACATATAAAAATCCACAGCTTGTAAATTAAATGTGTGTGTGTGTGTGTGTGTTTTTTAATTTTCACTCCTGGATTAATTGTCTTTATTCAACAGGCTCAAAATAATCTTACCTTCTAGTTTGATTTTTTAAAAATTTTTATTGATTAAAGTATCACATATTTGTCCTCATCCCCCCATTCCCATCCCAAACCCCTCCCCACTCATGACCCCAGGCCCCTGTTGTCCATGACCACTGGTTAGGCTTATATGCATGCATACAAGTCCTTTGGTTGATCCTCCCCTTATGAGCTTTATGTTCATGCAGAGGTTGAAGCCTCATGGTGGCTGGTACCATGAATCAATCTCCTGCCCAGTGGGGTGAGCTGGGCCCTCCCTGGAGAAGAAATCGAGTTTGATTTTATTTGTTATATACATTAGTACCCCAATACCACTGAAGATGCTTTCCAAGACCCCTAGTGGTTGCCTAAAACTGTGGATAGTACTGAAGCTTATATAAGTTACATTTTGTTCTTATACATATGTATCTACTTAAAGTTTAATTTCTAAATTAGGCACAGTAGGAGATTAACAATAGTAAGTATCAATAAAATAGAATAATTATAAAAAATATATTGTAATAAAAGTTATGATACTCTGGCTCTCTCTCTCTCTCTCTCTCTCTCTCTCTCTCTCTCTCTCTCTCTCTCTCTCCATATTGTACTATACTCACCTTTCTTGCTCTTTTAATGATGCCAGGTGATAAAATACCTACAAATGCCTATTTGATGAGATATAGTGAGGTGAATGACTTAGGCTACTCTTGTGCTTTGGGGCCATTAATAAGTAAAATAAGGGCCACTTGAACACAAGCACTTTGATACTGTGACAGATGAGCTGATAAACAACATGGCTATCTACTAAGTGACCGACAAGAGGGTAGCATGTACAACATGGATATGCTAAACAAAAGGATGATGTACATCCCAGGCTAGACAGTGTGGGATGTTTGATACACTACTCAAAATGATGTACAGTCATTGAAAGGGAATTAATGAAGGCCAGAGATTGCTGATCTCTGACAAGAATAATTCTTGCTGCCAACATTTAGAAACCACTAGAAGTGGTCTCCATTGGAAACCAGGCTTTGACTTTGTTCCCTGGGCTGCAAAAAGTATTGCAGTAGAAAATACAAAACAAATTCTTAGTTGAACTTTGAAAATGTGATTTTGATGACTGTCTAGTGAAATTGATTCATGATCTGACACTGCACCTCTGAGACTTTGGGTTGATACCCATAAGACAAAAATCTGTCTGGTCTTACAGTTGAAAAGGTCACAAGCACACTTAATGTCTGGTGGTCTCTGTACATTACCAAACGTTCATTAACAAATGAAGATTTAGGAACTATTATTTGTTAAAGTAGTCTTTTAAAAATAGGAACCATTTCTACATGTTTTGGATTCAAATTTATTGATTTAGCTGAGTATAGATTATATTTTCACTACCCTCCAGCAATAAGCACTAACTCAGCAAGAAGCTCTCACTTTGGCTTTGGTGCCAACATGCCATTTTTGAAAATCACATCTAGCCAAAATTAGTTTGGCTCAGTGGATAGAGCATCGATCTGCAGACTGAAAGGTCCCAGGTTCGATTCCAGTCAAGGGCATGTACATGAGTTGCGGGCACATCCCTGGTAGAAGGTGTGCGGGAGGCAGCTGGTGAATGTTTCTCTCTCATCGATGTTTCTAGCTCTTTATCCCTCTCTGTAAAAAATCAATAAAATATGTTTAAAAAAAGAAAGTCACATCTAATTGTCATGATGGTCTCCTGTTATTAAAAATTAAACTGTCCACATTTAAACATTTCCATTGATGTTCTAAAACATATTGTCTATTTCCATTTTTAAATTATATGCTAATATAGCTTGACATTTTTACTTCTGTATATCATGAGGGCCCTGTACCTGTGAAATATATAGCTTTTTTCATTTTATACTAGAGGCCCAGTGCAGAGTTCATGTACCAGTGGGGTCCCTACACCTGGCCTGTGGTGATCTGGCCAAAACTGGCTCTCCAACATCCCTTGAGGGGTCCTGGCTTGCCAGAGAATGGTTCTCAAGTGATGCACCCTAGAATTGGGCTCCTTTCTTTCTTCTCCCAATATTATGTCACTTTCTCTCATTATCTGTCTCACTTCTTTCATCTCACTTTACCCTAAGTTTGGCATTAACTGACAAGTTATAGGCATTTAACTGCAAAATGCAATTATTTAGCAAATAGGATTTACTTAGACTGGAATCTAGTTGGCCTAGGGTAGGACTCTGCTCAATGTCAGGCTCCCACCCAGGCCCTGCCCCTGTGGTGGCAGGAACCTCCTTCTTCCCACCTGAGCTGCTCATTCACCTCCTCCCTTCCCTGGAGGTTGCCTACTGGCTTGTCTGCCTGCCCAGAAGGAGGGAAGCCTCAGCTGATTTCCCAGCTGAGAGTGGTAGCAGGAAAATTTGCTGCCTCCACTGTAAAACAATATTAAGTAGATGGACCTGCACAGATGCCAGACATTTGGGCTGCAGCCAGTAGGTCCTGCATATTTTATTATTTAGCTAATCCAGTCAAAATGTTTCTATAAGGGCCAGGCCCATGACCTCTGCAATGGGCTGGAGGCCCAGTGGAGAGCCAGACCCAACGTGGGGAGCCAATGTGCCACAGGACTGGTACATGGATTCCTGCAATGGTGGGGTCCCTGTGCCTGGCCTGCGGGGATCGGGCCGAAACTGGCTAATCCCTTCTCTTTGTTTCCAGGTGTCTCACCCAAGAACCACAACTGCCAAGTCACCACAGCTCGGCAGCTCTGCATTGAGCATCTGCCTCCTGGTGGTCAGTGTGCATCATAGCTACCAGTTGGTTGGCCAGTCGCTTAGCCTCTTATATATATACTAGAGGTCCCTTGCAGGAAGATTCCTGCAATAGAGCTTCCTGCTGTGGTCTCCACTGCCCTGCCTGCTTTCCTCTCTTCGTTACAGCCCCCAAGGCTTCTCTCCCTTCTCCCTGCCCCACCTGCTTCCCTTCCTTCTCCGTCGCCACACTTGCTTGATTCTCCACAGCTTTAGCTCCCTTCTGCAGCACTTGGCTTCTTTCTACACTGTCTTCAGTCTTTGTTCTGGCCTGGATATACAAATTAACTGCCATCTTGGTTGGATTAATTTGCATACTCACACTGTTTGGCTGGTGGGTATGGCTGGCAGGTGTGGCAAAGGTACAGTCAATTTGCATATTTCTCTTTTATTAGAGAGGATGAGACTTCTATTAGAGATCAGCTAGTGAATACTACTTGAAGCTTTCAAATTAATTTGCTTTGGACAACAGAATGATAGACTTATTTGAACAGATTTGAGTCACTACATATTAGATTCTAAGTCCAGCCCTTTGTTATATTCTGCAGAAATTGTAACTTTCCCAAAGTCATACAGTGCCATAGTCACCACCTATTTAACTATTTTCCCTTATTCAAATTTAAAGCTAAGTTTCACTTCCTTTCCTGACTACCCATATTCATAGATAGCTTTCTCTTCTGCAACTTCCTATTATACACTGAGTGGCCAGATTATTATGATCTCTGGACACATAATAATCTGGCCATTCAGTGTATATCCTATATAATAAAAGGCTAATATTAAAATTGTCCCCTCATTCAGGAGTTCGACCAGCAGGTAGGCTGGCCAACTGCCCATGTCTCCTCCCCCTGGTGAGGCTGGCCAGACCCCACCCATGCACAAATTCATGCTCCGAGCCTCTAATACACACACACACACACACACACACACACACACACACACTCACACACACACACAGAGTGGCCAGATTATTATCCATTCAGAGATCATAATAATCTGGCCACTCAGTGTAGTTATTTCCAAAGCCATTCATCTATCTTTTTAAAGTAGGATTACCACACAGTTTGGAATTTCTAGAATAGGGCTGATTTGAAATAATCAATTTCATTCTCCCCATATTAGATATTCTGGAAATTGTCATATTTGTCCATCTAAGACATGTAACCCAAACTTGTTTCCATACCCACAAGGAAAAATTATCCTTCTGTCCATGTGCCTGATTCAATTATCAGAAAATATATGCTAACTTGCATTGTCATTTACTCATTTTATGTATGTACATCTTCTTTATTAATCTAGAGTATATGTTCCCTGTGGACATTTATTTTTTTATAATCTGCTGAATTTTCCATAATGCTCAGTACAGTGCACTGTACATAGTAGGGATGCAATATATATTTTCCATGTGGACAACTTTTTGTTTTTTAATTTTTTTCTTCTTAAATTTCATAGATTTTTAGAGAGAAGAATGGGAGAAGAGAAAGAAAGGAAAGAGAGGGAGAGAAACACTGATGTGAGAGAGAAACATTGATTGGTTGCCCCACACACACACCCTGACCAGGGATGGAACTTGCAACCTGGGCATATGCCCTAACTGGGAATCAAACCCACTACCTTTCAGTACATGTGACAATGCTCCAATCAACTGATCCACACCAGCCAGGGCCTATTTTCTTAACATGAATATTTCCAAGTTCCACGTTTGGCAGTACCCCAACACATTGTTCTGGTCGGGGTTAAGTGTGGCTATTTTACTGAGTTTATTTTATTTTTTATCATTATTACCTTATAATTATACCTGGAATTATAGACACTTATCAGGTATCTTTTTATCCTGAATACTTTCACAGCTAAGGAATAGCCACTGATTTTCATGTGGATATAGCACAAACTAGGATCATTGGTGCCATGCATATGATGTCCGTGTTAATTGACATAAAACATCAGGCTCCATAAACCATGTTACACCATGTATCACTCCTTCTTTGGCATTGAGTGTATAATACAATGTGTTTGAGATGCTCCACAGAGCAGCTCCATACTTAATGAATGCCACAGACGTTCTTTATGACACAGTGTCAGAGGTCTGAGTTTGCAGAGTGATATTCTGGAAATGTGCCATGCCCTTTCATGAGCCTAATGTTTAAGTGTCCCACAAATGCTGGGCAGATGAGTCCTTAGAGCTATCTCTCCAGATAACTGGAGATGCTAAGTACGGTACAGGGGAAGTTTAACAAGCAGGGACTTCTTGTATTTGTTCTATTGATTTTTTTGCTAACAACAACAAAAAACAAATTGTAGTATTTTTCAAATAAAAGCATTGGGAATAAACTTTGATTTTAGAGAATGATTTCCATGCCAGACATGCAGTTGTATTTGAGGAAAGAATAGATGTAGCAGGAGATAGGTAACAATGCCAGGTCACTTAACAAAGCAGGAAGGATAAAGGCCAGGGCTGGAAATCATTATTTATAATTGAACAAAGTGGAAATTTTAGCAACTTTCCATTCTCAAATATGAGACCATCCTCATGATAATCAAACTATTACTCTGAAACAGTTTGCTTATCAGGAGACCAATTTGAGATTGTGACCTGAAAATGGAAATTTTCTTTCAATTTATTTTGATTGCAAACAGGGTTGAAAGCCTATAGCTACTGTGGCATATTTTTAAAGCAAAATCAGGCACCTACATTGACATCCTATTTACATTTCTTTCAGAAGAAAAAAAAAGCAGGTGAAAAATATCAAAAACACATTTCACAGCAGGCAAATTAACTGTTTTTACAGTATTTGAATGAAGGGTTTGTCAAATAAAACATGCCTTGACAGTTAATAGTGTCATTTAGAGCCAAAAGTTATTGGCTTATGTATTATTGGATAAAAAGAAGAAGGCAAACATTTTATACTAGGAACTTCTTATGTGTTTAAAATCTTCATTAGAGATTAATGATCATGCTTACTTAGCATAGCTCCTCATTAATTTGAGACTACTCACTGCTGTATTTCAATCTCAGTGTTGTTTCTTAACTTTTTTTTTACTTCATTTTAATTAGATCTTGCATTTCAGTTTGGTCTCTACATCATTAGAGATGTAGAATTAATTAATGAGATGTATAAATCTAATGGAAGTGAGTTATTCTTAGCTATCATTTCATTTTAGTGAGCAGTTAAACCACATGTAAGTGGATACAGATCCAAGAGATTTAAGAAGTATAGAAAAAATGTGAACTTCATTGAATATATTTAGCACTGTCACTTGGCATTAATAGATAAAAGTGTTTTAATTAGAGTTATAAATAATAGGGGAGCTGGCCAGAAATTAGTTCCTATGCACACAGATTGTTCTTTAGGATCATCACTGTCAAAGAAGAGCAGTTGTAATCCTATTCCTGTGGAACCACAGTGTCATCCACTGGCAATTAAGACAATCCTAAATGCAGGTTTTAGAGAATTAAGAAGGTTACAAATTCATTATAGGTTAGTATGAAAATGGAGCTATTTTCTATCAAGTGTATTCTGTTGTCACATTTTATTTAGGGCATACATGGGCACAATTTATAAAGATTATTTTACTTACACTGCTTTAAGGAAAATTTAGCTAGTAAAAAGTCAATCTGAAATCCAGATTTCTTGATTTAAGGAAGTCATTTAAATCATTAGCTATGTATTGAGAAGACTGAATTTGCTTCTTTAGATTGAGGGATTATTCCTGTCAAGGATAGACCTTTCTTTTCTAAAAGACTTTTAAAAAATAAGATACATATTTAAAAGATTCTTCTATAAATGGGGTTATAGCAAGTCCCCAGAATATACCTATGTCAATGTCGTCATAAGTTATCAGTAAATCCTGAACTCCCACTTCATTCCCCACAATTAGGAAATCTTTATATTTTAGAAGCCATAAATGCTTTGAAGAACTTTTCAAATGTGTGTTATAAAAGATAATCTTATTTTAAAATGTTTCATACTAATGATCACATAGTAAATATGATTGAAAATAGCTCTTCTTTTAACAATTTGTAAACTTCCAATGTTATATAAGAATGATCTCTCTCGGGAGGATATGGTTCATTGAGTTCTCTGTTTCCCTAGAACCAGAGTTGTATTCATTTATCTCCAGAGAGGAGATCTTTGGGTCCTGGGGCTATATTTCGCCCTGGGGTTAATTTCATCTTGCCTTCTGGGTAATATTATGGTATTCACCATTGTGGGATTCCAAAAAATGATTACTCCTACTCTTAGGCTCTCTTCTTCCATTCAGAATGAAACCTCTTATAGATTAGAGCAGGCAGAGAACTGCAAACTGGTTAATTAGCTTATCATTATTGGAAAGAGCTGTAACTAATATTGGGGAACAGAGTTTCACCTCCTGAATCACCAGAGATACTTGGCTTTCAACTCTCACCTCCCCCCCTTTTTATCGTGATACTAGTACTCCCGATTTATACAGCATCTCCTTCTAGTTTCATGCTGTAGCTAGCTCTTTATCCCTCTCCCTTAAACATTGCCAGGTAATCTTATCTAATAAAAGAATAATATGCAAATTAGCAATCACTCTGCTACACCCACAAGCCACGCCAGCCAGCCAATCAGGAGTGAGTATGCAAATTAACCCAGCCAAGATGGCTGTGGCCACAGAGCAAGCAGGAAGCTTGGTTTTCCCCCGGCAATGGAGGAAGCCAAGCTTCCCACATACCCTGGATGGCCCAGGCCTCCACTCAAGGTTACAAAGTTTCAATTATAGAAGATAAATAAATCCCAGATACCAGGGCCTCTGCTTGGGTCACCAGGGGGCATGGCCAGCTTTCAAACCACCACAAGTCCCTTGCCCAGGCCACCCCATTCCCCAAGGGAACCCCCACCCTGATCCAGGAAACCCTTCAAGGCAAACAAGCTTGCCCCCACCCATGCACCAGGCATCTATCCTAATAAAAGAGTAATATGCAAATAGACCATCACTCCAACAAACAAGATGGCTGCCCCCAGTGGTCAAAGATGGCTGCCCCCATGTGGACACAAGATGGCTGCAACAGATGGCCAGCAGGGGAAGGCAGTTAGGAGGAACCAGGCCTACAAGGGAAGGCATTTGGGGGCGATCAAACCTTCAGTGGAGGGCAGTTAGGGGTGACCAGGCCAGCAGAGGAGGGAAGTTGGAGGTGATCGGGCCTGCAGGGAAGGGCAGTTAGGGATAACCAGGCCTGCAGGAGAGAGCAGTTAGGGGCAAGCAGGCTGGCAGGGGAGCAGTTAGGCATCAATCAGGCTGGCAGGGTGGTGGTTAGAGGGTGATCAGGCTGGCAGGCAAAAGCGTTCAGAGGCAATCAGGAAGGCAGACAGGCAAGCATTTGGGAGCCAGCAGTCCTGGATTGTGAGGGGGTCCCGGGTTGGAGAGGGTGCAGGCTTGGCTGAGGGACACTTCCCCCTATGCAAAAATTTCATGCACTGGCCTCCTGTTCTATTATACTTGCCTAGCAAATTTGTGTTGCTGTTGTCAAAGACAACTATTTTTCACCTTTTCTTTCTCAGATTTCCAATAACAGCCTCTTCATTCTCAGTGGACAACCTTGCCATATACTTTATATAGAAAAATATATAGTCAGACAAGTACCAACTCATCTACTCATCTTTAATTTCTACACCCATCTGCTTATGTACCTAGATACTATAGCTTCCTTCCAGTTACAATGGAAGTAGTATCCAGAAGTGCCCATTCTCCTATTTCAGGCTAACCCTTCCAATTGTGTCTCAATTCACTCTCTCCTTCTCAAGGACTTGCTTTTAACATCACCTACTTTCTGTTTTGAAACATTTTCCCCCTCTCCATTGATTTATAGTCATTGACATAAAATATATCTTAATATCATCCCTTTTAAAAGAATAAAAACAAAAGAAAAATATTGACATCCACATCACTAACACCTGTCATCCATTTCTCTGCTCCCTTTCACAGTGAAATTGTTTATGCACTTTCTCCATTTTCCCCCTTCATTCTCTATTCAACACACACCAGGCAGTTATGCATCCACATGTCACCGAAGCAACTCTTACCAAGATTGTCAATGAATTAGATTTTACCAAACCCAATAGCTGACTCTGCAACCCTATCTTAAGGGCCACTTTATCTCTGAAACACTTTGTTCTCCAGACTTCTAGGACACTATGCTTACTTGATTTTCCTTCTGCCTTCTTGGACCCTAAGAATTCAAGTTTGATTTTGGAATACATGACACATGGTAGATATGCTTTACTGTATGGAATGTGGACTTGTAGAAAAAGGTACTACAAATGTTTTTGTTTTTTTTTAATTCAGCTTCATTTTAGGATGAAACCAGTTTTTTAGATGAAGCCTATATATAGCACATTTATGCTACATGCTTTATATGACTTTTTATTTAATGGTTGCCTTCTTACCTATGTTTGTATTGGTTATTACAAAAATTAGTTTGCGTTTCCCATGTATTAAAAAAAAAAAAACATCTGCAAGGTAAGATAAAAATTACCTGAGATTTGACAATTAGCATTAAGAATTCACAATGAAAATAATCCATGCTTAGAGATAGAGAATTTAATGTTGATAAATGGACTCCTATAGAGAATAAAATATATGTAATATTATAAAATCAATTGAAGGTGAATAAAATCACAGAATCCAAAAGATACCTGACAGTTCATCTTGCCTGACCACCAGTCCAACATGAAAGTTCTGTTATTTTGTAACAAAATGGGAAATATGAAAACAATAGTATGTGTGAGTGTATTGGCACAAATCTGCTTTCATATTTGAAAAAAGAAAAACTGTACTCCCAACCTTTTGGGTGTGATTTTTTACAATGTGCTTTCATGACAAAATAAAGTGTTGATAATCTTATGTAGATATCCTATAGTTTTTGCACTGTTATGTGAAATACCAAACACTGGGGATGTATAATATATCCCTATGCCTTTCTTGTATGAAATGGAGAGTGATGAAGTGATTTGTCCAAAATCACAGTTAATTCACAGTAGGGCATGTACAGGAAACTATTGTTTCCTAACTGTATGTTTTTCTTTTGACTATTTTATTAGATCATAGTTACCTGAAAATGAGATTACTGCTTTGCAATTGTTTAGTTGTTCCATACTATGAGAGTTTGATATAACCATGGAGCAGTCAGGTGCATCTGAAAACTCGAAAAGCTCTAACATTTACTCTTTAAGTCTCAAAATTCAAAAGTGGATTTGCTTCTTGATGTTATATATACAAATACATACTAGGGAGGGGCCTTTGCACAAAGATGCATGCATGGGGGATGGGTCCCTCAGCCTGACCTGCACCCTCTCCAATCTGGGAGCCCTCAGGGGAGCCCTCTCCAATCTGGGAGTTTCTGTCTGTCTTTGCAATTACATGAGTGAATTGTCTGAGACACCAACCCAGATTGGCTTGTTGCTCACAGAATAAGAGAGGCTTTTTTTTTCTTTGCTTCATTGGTGGAGATTTCCTGGAAGTTTTAAGATATCTTCCATTTTAATTTTTCCTAGATACTCTGATTTTACTTATATCTCTCACCTTTGCTTTCCCTTCATCCCCCACCACAACAGTAACTTGTTCCAGGCTCAGTTTGCTCTAGTGTCTATGAGATCCATCTGCCAGCAGAACTACAATTTCCAGCATTCCTGGTGCTCTTGGTTTTCCCTTTCTGCTCTATCTTTGTCCCAGGGCCGCTGGCTCTTCCAAGTCCTCCAAGCCACCAGCTCTCCCTCTCTTCTCTCTGTCTGGTGGATTGGGGAGCCAAGTTCCCCAAGCCATTCCACTCTCTGCCAGCTCTCCCCCACTCTACTCTCCATCAGGTGCCTGGGTATGCAAATTAGCCCACCATCTTTGCCGGGTTAATTTTCATACCCACTCCTGATTGGCTGGTGAGTGTAGCTGAGGTATGGTCAATTTACATGTTTCTCTTTTATTACATAGGATTTAGCTCATACAGGTTAGCTTTGTTAATGATATCTATTGATAGAGTTTAGAAATTGCCTTCCTTCAGTTCAATTTCACATCTGTATTTTTATAATATCATCCTTTATTAAAAGAGATTATGGGCCTGCACGTGAGATAGCCATTAAAGTTAATGGAAGTACAATAAGAAGGGATTTCACAGAATCCAGGCACCAAGAACAGACAGAAGGCTGAGAAGAGCACAGGCAGGAAAGGGCAAGTGAGTTGGGTCAGAGTCTGGAGGCTGGCAAAGATAAATAGGAGGATACAGCTTGAGTGTGAGCAATAGAATTATGATCTAGGAAAGAAGCCTGAAGAATGTATACAGAGGGGTTCTGCCCTTGGAGATCCTAGCCAGCAGAGACTGCAAAGCCTAGGCAGGCAGTAGCACTAGCAGCCAGAGTCACCTCAATATCCAGCTAGGGCGACCAGAGACAGGGTCTCTGGGCAGGGAGGGGCTGTAGGTCAGGCAGCGAGGCATTTCCAGATAGGCTCTTGGTTTCCTATGGTAATTTTTCTGCCCTACCTTATTTTCCTTTAAGATGAAGCTCCTCTCCCCAGTTTTAGATCACTCTTGTATAGAAACCAGTTATTAGACCAAATAAATGAACAGCGAGATAATGGCTATTCAGAGCTGACTGAATTAAGTACTTCACTTGAGATTCCATTTGTCATTAGGTACTCTCAGCTGATGATGGGTGTTGCTGCATATGCATTCCCCTGTTGCTCAATTTTTTTTATTTTATATTTTATTGGGTTTTTTTGTTTGTTTTTTGTTTGTTTGTTTTTTGTTTGTTTTTTTTACAGAGAGGAAGGGAGAAGGATTGAGAGTTAGAAACACCAATGGGAGGGAAACATCCATCAGCTGCCTCCTGCAACCCCTACTGGGGATGTGCCCACTACCAAGGTACATGCCCTTGACCGGAATCAAACCCGGAATCCTTCAGTCCACAGACTGATGCTCTATCCACTGAGTCAAACCGGTTAGAGCCCCCTGTTGCTCATTCTTAATGTAATCAGTGAAGAGATGGGTTCATAATAAAGCACATCACCCACACTTTCTCCACCTTTCCCACCCCCACTGCTCTTTCTCTGTATTCTATTAGCCCCTCAAGTCCCACTTTAGCCTGCTTTGTCACCTCAGTCAGAGTTACCAGATAAAGCAGCAACAACCTGAATAGGATTTAACAAATAGTGACATTCACAAGATTTCTAGGGTTAATTTATAAGGTGACCAAATTATCTACTCAGTGGTCCCAAGGCACAAGGTCCTTAGAGGGAACTTAGAATAGAAGGTGTTGGAGACTTAAGATGCACAACCTAGCAGGCTAAGGTACTTTTATATATCTCAGGACATCTCAACCCCACAATAAGCCTAGAAGTAGATTTAAAAAAAAAATTCCCCTTATATACAGAGGGTAACAGAGGCTCGGAGATGTTCAGGTTTCAGAGCTGGGGTTAAAATCTAAGTTTTTCCAGCTTCAAAGACCAGTCTCCCTCCACTATCCCTTTATGCCCCCTAAAAATATAGTAAATTATATAATTTATTTGCTCAAATAAAATGTGATTGCTGTCTCTACCTTTTTAGTTTTAGTTTCATGTAAGATTCTGAGCAACGGGTAATTTTCTGTACATGGCTTAAAATGGCAAATGTTAAATTCCTTTGATCTTCACATTCTATTTTTTGCTCCTGTTTTTAGAGGGAATGGTGAACATTAGCCTGTTTTACATAAGATATTTTGACCATGTAACTCCCTTAAAAATGGCCAGAAAAAATATTTTAATGTAAATATCAACTCTTTAGACACCCAGGACTGGATTAAAAAGAAATTAAAAGATAACCAAGTAGGCTGTAACATTTCACGGTTATGAAATCTTACTTTTGTTTTCATTAAAATTATATTACTTGAGGACTTCTGTCTGCAGCTTATGTAATATTAACTGTTCTCGTTTAATCACAGACTCATGAATACAAACTAGACCAGGGACAGGTTAAGGTGAGGCAGAAATCAAGAGATAGAAGAATCGTATGTGAACTGCGTTTGAAGTTTTGGAAAACTTGGACTCCCTGCATGGGGAGGGAAGATAAAACCTTTGAGGCTGCTTCCCCTTGCTTTTACAAATGACCAATGATGTGAATTAAATTTTTTTAAGGATAGAAAATTCATTCGGTAATACAATAGCATAACCTGAGTTTTCCTTTTATTAGTAATGCCATGCAGGGGAGAACTGTGTGCTGCGAATCAATCATGGGGATAAATGTAGCAATTTGTTAATAAAAATACAAACTGAATTAATTTAGAAGCTGCATTGTGCCAGTCGTGCATATTGGTTTTAACTGGACCGATAGCATGGTATTTTGTGCTATTGGTATGTCAGTCAGTGTAACTGACACTTGTTAGGGGAATTCAAGCATTCATTAGCAATTCAACTTGCAACTTTTAAGTTTTTGTCCTTTTTATTAAATTTAGTAGGGTGACACTGATGAATAAAACTATATATTCTACAATACAGCATCTGTACACAGTATTGTGTGTTCACCACCCCAGGTCAAGTTTCAGTCCTTGAATCCTCCCTACAATCCTCCCTTCAATCCTCACTACACCCTCCTCCACCTCCCCCCTCACACCCCTCCTGCAATCACTACACTGTTGTTAATACCCATGAGTTTTTCTTTTTTTTTTCTTCCTTTTAACTCTATTCTCCCCACCTGAACCCCAACCCAGCACAACAACCTCCCCTCTAACAGCTGTAAGCCTGTTTTACGAAGTAATTGCCAAGGTGAAATATACCTAGAATAGTGGGCTTTGATTACCAGGTATTATAAGGCAACCTCTGGATGATTTTTAAGGGGAAAAAATGACCTCTCTTCTCCCACAATCCCTTAATAATAATGTACTGAGAGGCATGCATTGAGCTCCTCCGGGTTAACAATGTGGTGATTATTCTTTTAATGTTTTACATTAATCTCAATGTTTTCTATTAGTGCTAGCTGCTGCTTATGTCTCTCAATGCCACAATCAGGGTATTTTTGATATCTCATATTACCCTAATCGCCAAGAAGTATTCTCCAAACTGATTAATTCCAGAATGATTAAAACATCCTATGCAATTCATTTATTGTTGCTGCAGTTAATTGAATATTTGATTATTTAAAGGTACCCTGATTATTTCCTAAGATATGTATTTATCACCAGGCAGATGATCTGTGTGTGGGCTCTCTGTGGCTACATGGGGTGGCAGCCTACACTGTCACATGCGTAGAGGGTAGGCACTTGTGAGGGCTCTCAGTCAATTCACCACCTGCCTGACGTGCGCCTGCCTTCCTAGCTAGCCTTCAGAAGACCACATTTGTGCCCAGCGCGAGAGGTTCTTTTGGGACCAGGAGTGAGAATAGCACAGCCTTGCTTTCTGATCCAGGAGAAGGGGTTAGAGAGGGGGGATGCAGAAGGATGCTGCCGCTCTGAGTGGCTAACTTGCGCTCTGTGGACTATCTGAATACTCAAGAGAGGATTTAAAGAGAAGAGAAGGTGGCTCCGGAATGAAACAGCAGTTTGGCAACTCATCGGATAGCAGTTCTAATCCGGGTATCACCACTAGCTCTCTTCCCCAGTCTTCTCTCACACCTGTCTGAGTGAATCCAGAATTACTGCAAGAGGGGTGTGTGTCAGAGAAAGAGAGACAGAGAGAGAGCAACTGCGCACAATTTGGGCTGAGCCATAGCCTTAGTTCAGCTTTCTTCCCCAGTGCAGCTCTGCAGGGAGCTCAGAGACAGGAGTGGCTTCAGGTGGCCCCACCACTTCTCAGCCATGTCAAGTTCTTGGTCTCTCACTCCTGTGTGGAGTGAGGACTACAGTCAGGATCTCGGCGGCTGGGAGCTTCTGTCAGACGTGACTCTGTCCACAAGCCCGGTAGGTACTGTCTCCTGGACACCTAAATCAGACCTCCTGTGTGGTATTGTCAGTATTGTCTGTTTCCCTTGTAAATGTTTGTCTTCCCTAATTTCTGTGGCATCTTGAAGGCACAAATTATGTTGTCTTTAGTTCTTTTTTTCCATTTTTATTAAGGTATTATATGTGTACATATCTTACCAATTTCCCCCCCACCCACATCCATACATGCCCTCCCTCCCCAGAATTTTGCGTCCATTGGTTATGCTTATGTGCATACATACAGGTCCTTTGGTTGATCTCTTATCTCCCCCATATTTCCTTACCCTTCCCACTGTAATTTCACAGTTTGTTTGTTGCTTAAATACTCCCTCTTGACTCCATCCTGAGGACAATGTAAATTCAATTCAGATTTGCTGTCTAAAGAAATAAATGGAAAAACTGATGAATAGGTTAAGGGGGTGAATGAATGCCATCCTATTACCCTTGTCAGGATTACCTTACAATGTATATCCCAGTGGGTCTCTAATTGTTTGTTTTCCCACCCCTTCTAGACATGTAACTTGAAAGGAAAGAAGACACGTTTCATAGTTATTTGTATTAGCAACCCACAATACCTCACACTCTTCTAGGCACCTAGAAAATACTCGCCGGTTAATTCAAACACACTTGCCGTGGAAAAAATATGTGCGGCTTGAATGTATTTGTCTGGCAGTGTAAACAGCTATAGGGCAAAACTAGATGAGTCTGTGGAACTAATGGCTCCATGTGAATGCTTGATTCCATTATTTCCCTTAAAAAATTCTGAACACTTCATGTGGATGCATATTTATTTTGCTGCCCTTGTCTGTAGAGTTCTTCCCAATCCTGAGTGCTACCAACTGCAATAAGTCATTATTAGATTTCCTATAAAGCCCCAGAGTCCACAACTCTTTCTATTTTGACAGCATTCCCCCAATAAGGAAATGGATATTCATAATACCAGGTGTAGAGATGATATTTGCAGTTGACAAGAGTGAGTCAAATGTTACCTTGAAAAGACAAGAAGATTGGACTTAATAATAAAGCAGTAAGAAGAACGGGACAAGGGGAACAAACGTGACTCATTGTGTGGGGCTTTGTGGGTTATAAAGCACATTCACATTATTGATTTCATTTGCTGTACACAAAAACCAACCCTGTGAGATTTTAAAGGAATAGGTATTGTTATTACCATTATTTTATTTTATTTTACAATCGGAAATGGTGGAATTTTAAAGGATTAATGTTATAAAGTCCAGCTCCCTG
Organism: Pipistrellus hanaki; assembly: GCF_964339955.1. Lineage (NCBI taxonomy): Eukaryota > Metazoa > Chordata > Mammalia > Chiroptera > Vespertilionidae > Pipistrellus > Pipistrellus hanaki. The sequence continues at coordinate 14,236,128 of NC_140524.1, read as the reverse complement.
GTGATAGGGCCAGGACTCCCACCCAACATTTATACTTATAAATGTTGTGTCTGTATAATGCCAATATTTTTCCTCTTTAATTGAAAAGAATTAATGTTTATGCATTTGTATAAAAAAGGAGAGCAAAGACGTCCTCATGAGAGTGGGCCATATATTTTTAGCCCAGGCAGACCACACTGATACAATGCAATAGCAATATTAAAGATTTGGTTATAATCATTTTTGATATTGGTGTTTGGGGAAGGTATTCATTAGAAGTTTAAGAATTGACTTTGAAAATAGTTATTGGAGCTCTGAACAATGGAATGAGATTTTATTTGCTTTTAAGAATGATCAGTTGAGTTCTGTAATCTTATAATAGAACACTATCTCCAAGTATATGTTCTGTAAGTATTCATTTTGTGCAATTATAATAATTGTTAATGGGGGTATTTCAAATTCTAAAAAACCCAAGAATTAAGTCAAGAAAATTAGGAAGGGCTGTGTTAAACAAATTAGATAGGGGTCACAGAACCTTTAATTTGCATCATGGATCTCCAAGAGGCAGGTAGATTGCAGCATTTCTTGGTTATTTGGACATGCACGTAGGAAATACTCACTGGTTAATTCTTTCATTTGAAGAACTAGTGTCCATAGTATGATCTCCTTTGTAGCACTTACCACAGTTACAGTTGTACATTAACTATGTGATTCTTCATATCTGCCTTCCTCTTGAATCTGCAAAGTCCATGAGAGACGAAGCTATTTCCTTTTATTTCCTGTTATATCTGTGCCTACTGCAAGTCTAATGACACAGACTCTGGCCCTCAAAAATGTTTGCTAAATGAATAGATAAATTAACAAAAAACTGTGCTAGGCCACCTATGGTTCTCTAACAAAAATCTGCATTTAAGTTTCTTGACAATGTGTGCCCAGCCAACTTTTTTAGCCTTTCTTTTTATTGTTCTTGTACTCGGTATTAGAATATGATTGTTCTTATAAGGGTGACTGTATAATTTATCATCCAAACTGGGACATTTTTAAGGTGGGAAGAGGACACTATCAATTAATTATGCCAGGGTAACCCAGGCTGGATGGCCATTCATTGTTGGTGGCTCTTTCTCAGCCTGCCTTCCCCACTAGGGATTTTATGCTACTCGGAGCAGGTAACTATACATGGAGAAGGAATTCAAAAATATTAGTTGACATTAATGGATGCACAGTAGCAACGTTAATGCTGTTAATATTTGATGATGATTTTAACATATATTTTAACTTTGAGAGAAACTGGATCCATGTTCTAATCCCCATTTCCTGAAATATAATTATGTTCATATTCAAATGTGTCAGAGTAACTAAGGGATTATGACTTAATTGCCGTGTAAGAGGCATGAAACATGTGGACTCTGTGGAAGTGCTCCCTGCATAAAACCAGCCTTTTATATCCCAAGGCAATGAATCAAAGAGAGCACATATTATATTTACTGGAACTGCAGGGAGGTGGAAATGATCAACCTGCCCAGATTGCAATTCTGGGCAGGCTGAAGGTATGAAGGAGAGTGGTAAGAATGTTGGGGGGATGCCCATACCTGCACAGGTGACATCATGCCCAGAAAACCTTTGTCCAGGTGGCTCTCAAGTCCTTCGTTGTACATTGTTTTATAGCTGGTGTCTCACTTTGGTGTTTGGATTCTTGCTTTCATTATGGAGCCCCTGGAGGAAAGGGCCAACTGGCAGACATGGAGTATGTCCTCAGTACATTTCTGCTAGTTGATTGAATTTTGGTTGATTAGAAAGTTGTCACACTGGGAAAGATGGCTCAAGGGATTAACTGTGTATGTGTAAGAATCTAAGTGCCAAGGCAAGCATGCAGTTTACATAGGAGTTTTACCCTGTGTTTTCAATAAGAATTGTAGGCATCTGGTTGGGCTCATAAGTTCAAAGAGAACTTAATGTAATCATAGAAGTGTTTCATATAGACCTCATCTTTTAAAAATCTGTGATTATGAGTAACACACTAAACTGTGTCAGAAGGTCAAAGAGACCTTAAAGATCAGGAAGTTGAACTCTTTCTTTGAATACCAGTAGATGAGTAAAGTGAAGTCTGATCAATGGGGAAGGATGATTCAGTGTCCAACAGCAAATCAGTGACAGAATGAGGCACTCACTTTCTGCACCTTGCACTGTGGTCTTACTGTTTCATTGAAGTAAAATAGAATCGGTCATTTGTAGATTCCTTGTGCTTTGTATATAATAAGGGAAAAACATATTGATACCTATATTTATTTTAATTTTTTCCCTAAAGAGTAAAAGCATTATGCAATAAGCTTCTCTGAAAGTAACTAGATTGTGCTTAATTTTTTAAAAAATATTTTTTATTGATTTTCCACAGAGAGGAAAGGAGAGGGATAGAGAGCTAGAAACGTCGATGAGAGAGAAACATCAACTAGCTGCTTACTGCACATCCCTTGGGGATGTGCCCGCAACCAAGGCACATGCCCTTGACTGGAATCGAACCTGGGACCTTTCAGTCTGTAGGCCAACGCTCTATCCATTGAGCCAAACCAGTTTCGGCTAATTTTTTTAAATGTTTATTTTGTTTTAGGTAAACCTTCCCAGTGATCCAAGCTGTGTTGAAGAAATCTTGAGGGTGAGTTTAAACCTTTATTTCTGTGCCTTTTAATAATGAAACAATATATCTGCTTAAACTGTTTAAAGTAATTACTGTGCTGTTTCCAGGAATATAGCTTCAAGACCTTTCTGCTTATATCTCCTGTCTCATTTCTTACCTGTCATGCCGATCCTTTAATCAAGCTAGTATCCTAATCTCACCAACCTTCTGTTCCATTCTGACATCCTTATGGCTCTTTCTTTGGAGTCTGGATGGACTCAACACCTGTTTAAGGAAACTTTCCCTGTTCAAACATCTTACCCCAAATTTTTGCCTTTCTGCTTTCTGGGATCTCAAGACAATGTCATTGCTGTATTCCACTACATTGTTGATGGCACATGGTTATGAAAATTGTAGCCTATAAGGAAGGAATGAGATGTGGAAGCAAGGATGGGAAGAGAAACAAGAATGATGGCCAGTGAGAAATGATATTGATGGTAGTGAATTTGTGCATGAGAATAGCATGGAGGCAGCAAAAATTTACAATTGGTGGCACTAACCTCTCCCAAATTAATTGATTAACCAAAAGGAAAAACCAAAGCCAAGCCAGAAAAATGTATCTCCTGTCTCTGGCTTTTGGCATTATAAGGCAATATGGTACATGAAAAACAAGTGGCCAGTCCTGCCTCCACTATTTGTCATTTCTATGATTTGTACAGATGACTTCATCTTTCTGAATCACCCTTTCTTTTCTGTAAAACAGGACAATAATACCTGTCCTTATTCCCATATAAGCTGCCAAGTAGTATATGAATGCTTTTTATTATGATAAATTATCACTGTGACCAAGAGGAAACCATGTAGGATTTCCATTTGGGAAAGAATCTGTATGCCAGTTAAAATTCTGTACCCCCTTTCCTCACTTACCACATTCATTCCAATCCCCCCTGAGACTACTCCTGGTAACTGCTTCTTAGAAGTCCAGTTTTTTTAATCAAGCCCTGCAAAATCACAGCCAAAGGAATAATAAAGAGCAGAAAACTGTTTACTACCAAATTGAATAGCCATGTGATTTCAACTTTTGTGGATATTCATATACCTTTTTAGCTAAAAATCATTGTTAATGGTTATTAAAAAGGAGTCCTATCACTCTGATCAGAGATGAGACTATCTGAACTATGGATATGCTGGCTACTTTTATAAAGTAAGAGACCAGGAACCCCTTAGTAATCTTTCCTTGGGATCCAAGGGTCTAAGTGTGGGGTGGTTGACTGTTGTGAAATCCATGAGTGTGGTGTACTCTGGGAACCCAGTCCCTTGCTCTTTCCCTTTCCATTGGGTGAACAAAGATACACCAAATATACAAAATCTTTACTTGTGTGATGGCTGTGTTCCTTAAAGGAACATATTACCCTGGTCACTACAGTTGTCTTGTTTTTCCAAGTGATATCAGTGGTCTTTTATTAACTCCCAAGGGAATGCCAGACCCATTTCAAAAATTACTACCTAACCTGTCACAATTGAAATCTCTGTGTAAGAGCAACCTGTCCCACATGCCTCGGTGGCTCATACAGTGACTAAGTGAGAGGAGTGGGTGAGCACCTGTCAGGGGCTGGCAACTTCAATCTGCTGGAGAATCCACTTAGAGAAAGAGAATGTCACATGGAAAGAAATAAAATCAGGTTTTTAAATAAGTTTGAAAAAGTTAGCATCCTTTGAGAGAGTAAAATGTGTTTTTCTGTTGTTTGTATAAGAGAATCTAGTGAAATGTCTTTTCTTACTTTTTTGAGGGGCTATAGGTTATATAGAAATCTTTTTTATCTGTCTTTATTGATTTTAGAAAGAGAGGAAAGGCCATAGCCTGTTTGTCTCAATTAATAGAGTATTGGCCCGTGGACTGAAGGGTCCAGGATTTGATTGTGGTCAAGGGCATGTACCTAGGTTGCAGGCTCCATACCTAGCCCTGGTTGGGGCATGTGCAGAGGCAACTAATCAATGTGTCTCCTTCACATCAATGTTTCTCTCTGTATGTCTCCCTCTCCTTTCCACTCTCTATAAAAATCAATGGAAAAATATCCTCAGATGAGGATTAACAACAACAAAAAGTAGAGAGAGAGGAGGGGAGAGAGAAAGAGGGGGGGAGAGAGCTGCCTCCTGAATGTCTCCTACCAGGGATCAAGCCCACAACTTGAGCATGTATCCTGACTGGGTATTGAACCAACCCTTAAGTGCTAAGACAACTCTCAACCAACTAAACCAATTCTGCCAGGGCTATAATTCTTTACTTTAAAAAAAAAACACCATTAATGAGTGGGCTTTTTTAAATTGAAGAATGACATATTTAATTTACCATATTGGAATAAAAATAAGCTTTCTGAAGTTTATGTCCTAAACTTTATTACTAATTCTTAAACTTTTACAGACTGCATTTCATGGAACAACAGAGTTCTTACTGTATATTTTGTTATCACACATTCATATTTCTATTTCTTTTGGATGGCTCTACAATCTCTCTCTGTCACTGTTCCCCATCAGCCTCCTTCTTGGAGGGAGTACCTTTATTATTTATCTCCAACTCTTTCTAACACTCTCAATGCTTTTCAAACTAAGTATTGTCCAGAGCAAGTAAGGTCATTTTCTCTTCCTTACTGAAATGGAGCTATGCAGAGGAAGGAGCCAAGGGCCAGGAAGGACTGGCCTCTAGTTGCTCATGACATTCCATCACTGCCTAGCTGTGTGGCTTTTCAATCTTTTTTTTTTTAATTTTATTTTATTGATTATGGTCTCACATCATTGTCCTTATTCCCCTATTCCCATCCCAACCCCTCCCTAAATATGCCCTCCCCCCAACCCCCATTGTCCATGGCCACTGGCTAGGCCCATATGTATGCACACAAGTCCTTTGGTTGATCTCTTCAGCTTACCCCCATCCTCCCTTACTTTCCCTCTGCGGTTTGAGAGTCTGATCACTGTTTCTCTTTCTCTGGGTCTGTTTATGTTGTTCATTATTTCCTCTAGATGTGTGAGAACATGTGATCCAAGAAATACCCTTATAAGAACCTAAACTGCAACAAGCCATAATGGTTATGCTGAGAGGCAAATGAATCAGTCTGTAGTGAGTTCCTTTCTGGGCCAACAGTTCTTTTGAGTCCCAATTTCAATGCCAGATAATTCCTTATGTGTACATGCCAGCCATTATATTTCAGATCTGGTTAGTGGACAAAATGGTGGTAATGCAGGTCCGCCCATCTCTGGTTTGGTCCTGGGCATCCATCAGCAACCCACAGCTGCTGTCTGCTGGTATGCTGAGGCGTCGTCAGCATCTTCCATCTCTGAATTCTGTCTCTTCTGTCTTCATGGCTGTAGTGCTTCTGTCTATTCCTCTCTGTTACAGGATTCCAGATGGTCTCAGAGTTGTTTTCTGAAAATATACAAACACATTCTCGACCAAAAGTTAATAAAGGGATATTTTCTTTAAATTTGATTTGGGATTCTTTTCCATTTCCCCCCCCCCCCAAATGATTTTCCCCTGGCTTATTTTGTCACCATGTGTGTGTTTTCATGGGTATCTTGCTATTAGCGTTTTGAATGAAGGTTAATTTTCTAAAGCACAAATTTTTTAGATGTAAATTATTCTCAGGATACTTTTCCTTACATGATATTCTTCCACTGTCACCTCCTTTTTTACTTTAAATAGTAGGAAACTTTTGGAAATTTCATACTGTAGTCTTGATAGCTTTTACATTTTAACTTATTTGTGCTACAGTGTGACTACTTTAGGTTCATAACATGTTGTGCAATTTTACTGTGGGACGTTCTGCCAATAAGCATTTTTGTTAACCCTTTAGGAACAGCTTTTTGAACAGTACACTCGGTTTTTTGTTTTTTTTTAGAATATTCATTTATTTCCACTAGCCACATTATTTTCTTCTGAGAAATTGGCTACCATTCATCTGTCATACTCAACACTCTAGCATCAATCTCATTTACCATGTGTGTATTAGTGGAGTTATTTCCCTTCTTGAGAAGGGCCAGAGCATTCCTGCTGCTAGGCTGGACTTGGATATTAAAAACCCACTTGCCCACACCATGGGTATGAGACCTCTCAAATAAGTCTTGTTGCAGTGAGAGGGCAGCTGAAAGCAAGGGTTGATTATTCACCTTTCCACCACAATATCCACCTGCAGTGAGGGAATCTTTAAAGTGTAAACTCTGTTTGCATATGTAACATGGAGATCTCAGTATGTTTGCTCTCTTGATTTTTCCAACCTCCCTGATTCCCCCTTTTTTCCCTCTATAGCACTGCAGACAAATGTATGCAAACCCACTTCATCTAACATAGGGAAAAACTTACTTTTATTAAAGAAGGTCAATACAAATTACCTCTCCCCAACTCTCAACCCATCAGTGTCCTGGCAATGGAAATGCTTTTTATTACCCCTGCTTCCCCCTCCCCCCCAAAAAATGCTGTTCAAATTCAAACCAGTTGTCTTTCTCTGAAAGTTTCTCTTACCATTACTCTGATAATGGGCTCAGCTTCCCTTCAGAACAGCACTTCCACTTCTGGTTTGCTTGCACTCCAAGTTCTCTATAGTCCACCTTGTCTGGTCTTCCAGAGCCCACTTGACCCAATATAGCAACCTTATTTTCCTATAGCACAACTGGCTTTCAAAGCACTTGAACTTTGTAATCTTATTTTTACCATAAGAAGCATGTTAGTTCCTTACTCTATCAGGAAGTGTAAACCCAAAGAGGTTATAAATGACCTCTAGTCTAGGGTGAGGCTAGTATATGGCAAAGGAGAAATAGAACTCAGACTTCATTTTGCACTACACCTTATTCACAAACCTACAGCAAGAATCCTTTGATTTAAATATATATATATATATATATATATATATATATATATATATATATATATATATAGCTTAAATTCCAATTCTGATAATATGTGCAAAGGAAATAGAAGCACTAACTCAAAAAGAGATTTGCACTCCCATGTTCACAACAGCATTATCCACAATAGCCAAGACATGGAAACAACCTAAGTGCCCATTGATGGGTGAATGGACAAAGAAGTTTGTGTGTGCACTGGAATATTATTCCACCATAAAAATGAGGAAATCCTATTCATTTGTGATAATATGTATGGAACTCAAGACAAATACTATATGATCTCACCTGTATGTGGAATCTAAAAAAAAAAATCATATTGGACTTTTGTTTACCAAAGACATAAGCAAGGGGAGGGTAAATTGGAGGAAGATGGTCAAAAGGTACAAATTTACAATGATAAGATAAACTAGAGGCCCAATGCATTAAATTCGTGCATGGGGGTAGTCCCTCAGCCTGGGCTGCACCCTCTCCAATCCAGGACCCTTCAGGGGATGTCTAACTGCCAGTTTCAGCCTGATTCTCCCAGGCCAGTTCAAGGGACCCCATTGGTGCACATATCTGTGCACCGGGTCTTTAATTGTTAGATAATAGCAAAAGATTGAGAGCATCCTTCCTGCAATCTGGACCACTGGTTCCTAACCATTCACCTGCCTGCCTGCCTGATCTCCCCTAACTGCCCTCCCCTGATGGCCTGATCACCCCTAACTGCCCTCCCCTGCCAGCCTGATTGACCCTAACTGCCTCCCCTGCTGGCCTGATCACCCCTAATCACCTCTGCCTCAGCCTTTGCCACAATGGCTTTGTCCAGAAGGACATCTGGAAGATGTCCAATCTAATTATCATATTATCCTTTTATTAGTATAGATAAGTACTAATAAGGTAATGTCCAACACAATGACTATAGTGGTATAGTATTGTATATACTGTGTGGCACATAGAAAAATTGTTAAGCGACTGAATCTTATGAGTTCTCACCACAAGATTTTTTTTCTCTTTTTCTTTTCTTTTTGTTGTATTTATGTGAGAAGATGGAAGTTAGCTGAACCTACTATGCTAATAATTTCACTATATAAAATCCAACTATCATGCTGTATTCCTTGACCTTATACAGAGATACTAGTATATATCAATTATCTCTCAATAAAATTGGGAAAAAATAAGACCTATAAAAATACTTCAGACACTGGCTGATTTATTTTAGAATCTTTGACTAAGAATACCACCAAACCAACATATGTTGAGCTGGTTTGGAGAATGAATTCTTTCTCCCTGCTATTCTTAATATTTTCAAATATCATTTAAAATAATAAAATAATAATAAATTACTGTTTTTAATAAAAGAAATAACACTAGTGTGCTACTTACTGTATGCCAGGTACACTACTTAAGCAGATTATCATTTTCTTTTCATAACAGCCCTAACAAATTGTTTTATTAATAACATTTTACAAAATAGGAAATGGTGAAACCCAGAGAGGTTACGTAATTTGTCCCCATGTCTCTGACTATGTCATGTCATGCATTCCCTCTGTTCCTGTTGGTTTACCTGAATCCATCTACAACTCACAGGTTCCATTTCACTTTATAATTATGGCATCAGCAAACAGTTCATTTCAGCTTTTCTTGTTGACTTAATTTGTACAAATCCAGTTATGTCAAAATAATTTCAAGTCCTTTTTCAAACAAACCAGAATTAACCAACCTACAGCACTTTTCTGCCAAATTGCCCTTCTCTCACAGAATAAGTTGCATAAATTCAGATGTTTTTCTACTTGTAAAGAACAATATTGCTTATTATGAATTTTACAAATCAGAGATTTCAAGGCAGTAATCAGCTCAGTGCAGTCCAGCCTGTGTACCTGCTTTCATCAGCATTCCATCTTCTCTTGAGAGTCAAGCTACCCTCAAGAACAAATAGAAATGAAAAATAATAACAATTCTGGCCCCAGTGATGGCGTTTTGGAGTTAAAATTCATCTATCATTTGAGGGATTTTTAAGCTGCTCAGATGTAGTAATGTTAGCAGTAGCAGAAGCTTCTTTTCTAAGCTCCACGGGGTTTTATGGGTCCTAGAGTAATCATTTCTGGAAGACTTAAGCCAAGGAGAGCAGCATGTACTAAATGCTCCTAGCTAAGGATGGATATTCAATGATTATTTGTTCTACAATGGCATGATTTATTTATTCCTAGCAAGGATTTATTTATCAATAAACTCTCAACTAAATCATTTCTAGAGTAAAAATGCATATGTAACGTTTCTCTTGGATTTGACATTGAACAGATTGTGTTTCCTACCAAAGCACCTTCAATAGTTGATAATTTTATAGGCAAACATCTGTAAGGGTAATTCACTGTTTATGAGGGATGCAGAATTTGCTAGTTAGAATTTAGGGAACTTGATCTTATAAACTGTATTGTCTTACAGATCTTTCCCTGCCATATGAATCAGGTTGTCAAACACTGACATATGCACCTCTTTTTTATTACAGCATGATCTGTATTTACAGCCTTCTAAATTATGGAAATTCTACTTATTAGGTCTGTGCTTAAGTTTACAGTTTCATCATAGATACAGTTTACTAAATAATTACAGGATTATCATGTAGAGTATTTGCTGTTTTTTAAAGGGGAAAAATGAAAAGAACCATATTAAAGATGAGAAAAAAATGAGCCAAAGAACAAAATTGGTGAGATTAATTGTGTCTGAAAGTATATTTGATTATATTTTCATAAATGTGAAGAATAATCAAATATCTTTCAATAAAATTTATTTGATAAATTTTACCAATAATTAGGTAATTGATTTTACATTCTGTCATATTAATGTATAAATAGTGTTCAAATGAAATCATGCAAACAATTTTCTGTATGGCTGTCTTAAATACTAAGATTTTCAGAATGCTTTAAAAACATCTATCTTATTCTGGTGTGAATTTTTAAAATTAATAGTTTTCTGAAATAGTAATGTAGTGTTCCATCCAAGAAGGATAACAATTGCTAAATATAATGTAGACTATAATTAATGTTAGCAATGATGGAGTCAAATAAATGAACTAACTAATAATAGTACCCTCTGCTAGTTTGATGACTAGCTCTTACTTAACGGCATTGGGGAATATGTAAATTTGTCAGCAGGTGAAAATTCCCTTGACTGGGTAAATTATGTGGAGTATTACCCTTTTCTGAAACTAATTCAAAGCCCTAATGGACTTAATATGTAGTATGCATATGCAAGGTGAGCTATTCATTGAACAAATTAGCCCATATGAGATAGTACCCATTATTTCCCTACCAGTAATCGTTTCCTCTTTTCTCAAACCCAAACCAACCCAGAAGAAAGATGCTAATTTTAATTATAACAACTATTATGAGAACAATGTGGATATGACATCCAGTGTGCTTCCAAATGCACTTAGAGACCGTCAAGCAATTTAAATATTTTCATGTGGAATCTGGGGGGCGGGGGGGTTGCATCTAGTATATGATGTGAATTTTAAATGATTATACAGACGTCATTGGGAAAATGAGTAATGTAAAGAGTTGACTGGACCAGTGAATCACAGGAAACTTTCAAATGGGGACATGTCAAGGAAGAGATGATATCAAATTCCATAACTTAGCAACTTAATATTTAGCTGACCAGGGAGTTAGCCAGAGTAGCCCCTTTAAAATAGCTGAGTAAATGTATGAGTCCCTATATATCTTAGGTGTGCTATAAAAATAAGCCTGTTTCCTGTCAACCTGTTCATTTTTGTGAGTATGGTGATTTATTATTTTCTATTGAATTGAATGAAAGCAGGTGAGAATTTAAGCCACGTGAAGAATTTATACTTGCTTTCTGTATCTTGCGTATACAGAGAGGGTAACAAAACAATGTATTAGTTTTCCAAGAGGCATTCTAGGCTTCTCTGAAAGACATAATAGCTTCCAACTGTTGTTTGGGAAGCAGCCTTTTGTCCTGACTGTGCTTCTAGGATTGGGTTGGGGGAAAGAAGGGGTAAAGCAAGGGACATTTATCATTCCATTTGCATCTGTGTAAAAGAAAAACCAGTGTCTCTGGAAAATGCATTGAGAAAGTAACCTCACAGAATCAATTTGACAGGCATCTTCTACTCTAGAAATAAAATAATAGAACAAGATTTGTCCCTTCTTTTGTTATGGCCACATGCATGTGGAGAATGAAAAAAGAGATCTTAAATCCATAATTGATCTAACTAGAAGACATCCATAAGCCTAAATCACAATTTATTTTGTGAAGGTAAAACAGGAAAGAATCCAAAAGACAGTTCTCATAGCCATGAATCTGAGGCATAACAGAAGAATCACTGATTTGCAGGATAAGCAGCATGCCATGAAAAGGAAAAACAATATTGGAATAATGAAAAAGGGTATGATGGTTTGTGATCAGAGTTTCATGGGCCAAGTCTTGGACATACGTATTTTGAGAAGTGGGAAAGGAAGGATTGAATGAGAAATTGCATAAGTAATCCACATTTGTGGGAAGCACTTTGTTGCTGAAGCAAACTAGAAGAATGAGATGCTGCTTTGTGAGAAATATGCAGGGCGGATGTCTCTTGATAAGATAGAAGTAAAGATCAAAGAAGTTATTGGTTACACATTCTCATGTTCAGAAGATATTTCTGCTAGTCTTGAATGAAGCCACAGACCTCACTGCCACAAGAACATCCTTCAAATAACTGGTCCAGGAAGAATTATTACTAATAAAACATTAGCAATAATAAAAATAGGAATCATCAAAAGAACTACACAAAAATACATATGGTAAAAGTGTAGCAGGAAAAAGTATTTGCCAGGGAACAAATGAAAGCTCTGACCAACAAAGTTACAAGAATTGTGTGTGTTTTTTTTAAAGCAATTTTATTTTTTTAAAAATTTTTTAAAGCTAAAGCAGTGATACAAGAGCTAAGAGATGCTATTTTAACAATAGATAAATTGAGAACTGCAAAATATATAAAACAAACAATAATAAAGAGAAATAATTTCTCAGATGCAGAAAAGTTTAAAATAATCATGAGTAACACTTTACTCACCTCTGTATAAATAAATATTATCATCTAGATGTGATGGATAGTTTTTCTAGTGAAATATAATTGACAGAAACTGACTTCAGAAGTGAAATCATATGGTATTTGTCTCTTTCTTACTGGCTTACTTCATTTAGTATAATGCTCTCCAGATCCATGCATACTGTCACAAAAAGGTAAGACTTCCTTCTGAACACAATAAACTAACAAACAAAATAGATACAGAGAAAAGACCCACAGCTGTCAGAGGGGAAGGGAGTTGGGGGCTGGGTGAGAAATGCTAAGGGATTAAGCAAAGAAAAAAACAACAACTCATAGACACAGCACTATGGTGATTTTTAGAGGGAAGGGGGGAGGGGGAGGTCAAAGTAGGTAAAAAGGGGATAAATGGTGATGTTAGGAGACTTGATATGGGGTGATGAACATACAATACAATATACAGATAATGTATTATAGAATTGTATACCTGAAACCTATATAATTTGTTAACTGATATAACCCCAATACATTTTTAAAAACTGACTCCAGAAGATAGAACATTTAGAGTTACCATTATCAATTAATTGTAAACTAATCCCACCCACTAATAAAATCATCACTCTAGAAGGTGATAGTATCCCTCTGCTGTGTTCTATTTAGACTACACTTGGCATGTGGTATTGATTTCTGGCTAGCACATTAAAAAATAACCATTTTTTTGCCCTAGCCGGTTTTGTTCAGTGGATAGTGTTAATATGCAGACTGAAGGGTACCAGGTTTGATTCCAGTCAAGAGTATATGCATGGGCTGCTGAACCGAGTAAGCAGTGGGGGGCATGCAGAGGCAGCCGATCAATGATTCTTTCACATCATTGAGATTTCTATCTCTCCCCCCTCTCCCTTCCTCTCTGAAATCAATATATATATATATATTTTTTTTTTAATTAACCATTTTTTATTACAGTCCTACGAGTTTTAACTTAGCATAGATTTTTATAATTGACCCCTTTAACAGAATACAAAATGAAATTAATATCCAAAATAAATCCCTTTTTTGTATACTGTTTTTGACACATTTTGGTAACAACACGTGCTACTTTGGCTTTTCTAAAAAATGTTTTGCAAAACTATGATCAAAGTTATCCATTATGATATTTTTGTATCAGCAAAAATAAATGCTACTATATATCCTACAATTCTATCTAATAAAAGTGTAATATACAAATTAACCATCACTCTTCTACACCCACAAACTGTGCCCACCAGCCACGCCCACAGTCCAATCAGAATGAGTATGCAAATTAACCCCAACCAAGATGGCTGTGGCCAGAGAGAGCAGGAGTGAGGCTTGGGTTTACCTGGCAATGGAGGAAGCCAAGCTTTACACACACCCTGGCAGAGCCAGGCTGCCATTCAAGGGTACAAAGTTTCAATTATAGAGGGTAAGTAAATTCCAACAGAAATGGAGGAAGCCACTGATCTGGAAGAGCAGGAGGCTAGGCTTGCCCTGGGTGATGGAGAAAGCCAAGCTTTCCACACTCCCTGGCCAGCCCAGGCCTCCGCTTAAGGTTACAAAGTTTTAATTATAGAAGATAAATAAATTGCAACATAAATGGCTGCCACTAGGAAGCGAGCAGGAGGCTTGGCTTCACTCCAGACTACAAAGTTTCAATTGTAGAAGATAAATAAATTCCAGATACCAGGGTCTCTGCTAGGGTTGTCAGGGGGCATGGCTGACCTGCAAACCACCACAGGCCCCTTGCCCAGCCTGCCCCACTCCTCAAAGGAACCCCACCCTGATCTGGGAAACCCTTCAGGACAAACCAGCTGGCCCACACCCATGCACCAGGCCTCTATCCTATCTAATATAAGAGTAATATGCAGATTGACCATCACTCCAACACACAAGATGGCTGCCCCCATGTGGTCAAAGATCCTGTCCCTATGTGGACACAAAATGGCCACCACAAGATGGCCAGCAGGGGAGAGCAGTTGGGAGAGACAAGGCCAGCAAAGGAGGAAAGTTGGGGGCAAACAGGCTGGCAGGGGAGCAGTTAGACATCAATCAGGCTGGCAGCAGAGTGGTTAGGGGGTGATCAGGCCGGCAGGCAGAAGTGATTAGGGGCAATCAGGAAGGCAGGCAGGTGAACATTTGGGAGCCAGCAGTCCTGGATTGTGAGACGGATGTCTGACGGCCTGTTTAGGCCCAATTCCACCAGGATCGGACCTAAATGGACAGTCAGACATCCCTTGAGCAGTCCCAGATTGAAGAGGGTGCCGGTTGGGCTGAGGGACACTCTCCTCCTCTCCCCCCCTGCACGAATTTCATGCACCGGGCCTCTAGTATAGGAATAGTTAAGTAAATTCCGATCTATACATTCTAAAATAGTCAGCTATTAAAATGATAACTTTGAGTTTGTTGTAGTGACATGGAAAAACTTATTTAATTTTAAGTGATACAATTAGAATATAACAATTTAATTTTTATAGCTATATAAAAATGTGAGTAAAAAAGAAACTAAAGAAAAATACTCTGAAATAGTAGTTCTTATTTTATTATGGTGACAGGATAATGGGGAAGTTTTTTTGTGTTTTTTTTTTTTTTTCCTTTTTTAAACTTTCTCAACTTCTATAATTTACATTACTTTAATAAAAATTGTAAGAAAAATTCTATTGAACCGAATTGCATTTGGAAAAGCGTAAGCAGGATAGTGAGTGAATTTAAAATCAATAGATTAACTGACCAACTAGAAGAAAATTAAAGTAGATGAGGGAGCAGACCATAAATGCCTGAGGTACTTACAACATGAAAGTGAGGCTCAGAGGCTAGATTTAGGGTAGGATTCCTCAAATGGTGGAGCCTAATCCCAGAGGGCCACATACAGAGAGATACATATTTGAGTGATAAAAGAAAGAATGTTCTAGAGCAGTGGTCGGCAAACCATGGCTTGTGAGCCACATGCGGCTCTATGGCCCCTTGAGTGTGGCCCTTCCACAAAATACCACATGAGGGTGTGCACGTACAGTGTGATTGAAACTTTGTTGTCCAAACTCATGCTGGTCAGTTCCAGTCTGTCTCAGTTCGGTCTAACTTCCAATGAAAAAGCAATGGACTCTTGTACAATCTGCTGCTCACCATTTCTTCCTCTTTTGGAACTGTCCTGTGCTCTCCAAACAGTGCAGTTTCTGGAGAGACCCATCTCATAGTACCCACCTTTCAGGCCATTTGATGGGTCCAGAGGCAGCTGAGCCTCAGAAACTGACCAGGAAGCTTTTAAGGTCTTCAGGTGGCACACTAGGGGCCCAGTACACGAGTTTGTGCACTTTGAAAGGAATTGTGGGCCTCAAGGCTGCAGTGGGCACAGTGGCAGGTCTCAGCCTATCCTTCGTGCCTCCACACAGCCCCTCCCACCACAGCCCCCTGGTCCCCTGTTTTCCAGCATCCCCTCTCCCACCACCTGCCGCTGTTCCCACCCACTGACAGCACAGAGCAATTGGAGCCTGTGCCAGCAGCAAGTGTAATTGGAAGCTGCTGCTCCAATCACCCCTTAGGAGCAGGTGGAGGTGGAGAAGCCTTCAGGGGCAAATAGGACCTCCAGTCACTACTCACATCCACTGACAACACCAAGCAATCGGGACCAGCAGCAGGCACTGGCTGTGGGTGCGAGTGGTGACTCTGGCACCAGCTGCAGGTGTGAGCAGGGCCAGTGCTAGCAGTGGGTGCAAGTGGGGCTATCACCAGCTGTGGGTGCAAGAAGCAGTTGCCTGCCCTGATTGTCCCTCAGGGAGAGGTGGAGAAATCCTGAGGTGTGATCGGAGCCAGCAGTCACCTCTTGCACCCACTGACAGCGCCAAGCGATTGGGGCCAATGCCAGCCATCAGCAGTAGGTATGAGTGGCAGCTTGGGCTCTGGTAGCAGGTGCGAGTGCTGGGCGGGACTGTGGCGTGAGGGAGCAAATAATTTTTAGTAACCACCAGAGGCTCACCCCAATGACAGCAACCAGTGTCCCGCCTTGGTTTGGCACCTCTGCTCACCTGCTTCACCATCCTGCTGTGGCTGAAGCCCACCATGTTCAGTGCACGCCCCCTGGTGGTCAGTGCACATCATAGAGAATGGTTTTTAGGTTGTTCCACACTTCGGTCTATTTGCATATTAGGGTCATATATATATATATATAATTTCTCTAGCCTATTTTTAATATTGCTCCTCAAAGTACAATAATGTTGGCATTTTCACTTTAAACAAGACATTGATAAATGCCAAAGTGGGGTCCCATATGCTACTATGATCGGAGAAAGGAGAGACAATTTTAATCTCTCAAATAAAGTTAAAGGGACTGATTTGGTACTATTCACTGTGCTTATTGTCTTTGTGATCACAGGTAAGAAGCTTTTATGAGATGTGTTATTTCCTTTATAGTGAGTTTTCCAGATCTTTTTGTGGTTGAATGCCTAAATGTTGTTCTCATTTAGCACTCTCTGCCTTGCAACAAAGTTTATGTTAAAACAGAGCACCCTCCTTTAGTCCTCCATTCTTGGGGTGAGCATGCTAACAGACTCATCCAGTTATCCACTAGGAACATATTAATTAGAAACTTTTGAATCACAAAGAAAGAACTAAAAACAAAGGCAGGCAAAACAGCCTGGATATTTAGGCCTATGATAGTTTTGTATTCAGTTCTCCCCTAGCTTCTTAGGACCTATTGGGACGGGAGGAAACCTGTGAAGCTTGTCCATACTCAAACATTGCAGCCTGCTCTTTAACCTAGCAGCCCCAGCACAGTACCACATACCCAATACATTTGATACAAATGTGAAAGATTGTCTGATCTAGAAGCTCCACCCACATATTGTCAGAACCTGATCTTTATCACAGAGAAAACACCACAAAGCATTTGGAAAAACCACTGGCCTCTGTAAGAACTAGGCTTTTAAGCAGTGAGTGGTTCTCAAGCGACCCTGCTAGCAGTTCTCAACCTGTGAGTCACGCTGCTCTAGAGCCTAAGACCACCAGAAAACACAGACATTTAATTACGATTCATAATAGTAGCAAAATTACAGTTATGAAGTAGCAGCGAAAATAATTTTATGGTTGTGGGTCATCACAACATGAGGAATTGTATTAAAGGGTCGTGGCATTAAAAATGTTGAGAACCACTGCTTTAGAGCAAAGCAATGTGTCAGTAATACTGGACTGGGCATCAAGAGACCTCAAAGCTAGTCCCAACCCTTCCACTACCTTATTTTCTGACTCTCAGCCAGTCTCTTAACCATTACGTGCTTCAGGTTTCCCATCTGTAAAATTGAAGTGTTGACTAATTTTGCACTTTTTAATACAGAACCAATAGCTACATGTGACTGGTTATTTAAATTTAAATTAATTACATTTTAATAAAAGTTGAGTTCCTCAGTCCATTAGACATAGTTCAAGTGTTCAGTGGCCACATGTTGCCAGTAGCTGTCATAGGACAGTACAAAATACATCATTTTCATAATCACAGAAAGGTCCAGTAAACAAAACTGCCCTAGATTATCTCCTAAAATCTATCTAGGTCTTCATTCTTAGTCTTATCCTATACGATAAAACCCTAATATGCAAATGCACAGAACAGCAGACCAAACAGCAGAATGACCAGTCCTATGACGCACACTGACCACTAGGGGGCAGACCCTCAATGCAGGAGCTGCCACCTGGTGGTCAGTGCGCTCCCACAGGGGTTGCTCAGGTCAGCCACAAGCCTAGCTCAGGGCTGGTGTGTGCAGTGGCAGTGGCAGGAGCCTCTCCCGCCTCCGAGGCAGTGCTAGGGAGCAGCGAGCTGAGTGGTGTGGAGCAGCGAGCAGGCAGGCAATAAGGAGTGAGGGGTCTTGGGCAGTGATAGGGATCCCAGACTGCAAGAGGGATGTCCTGGGGAATCAGGCCTAAGCTGGAAGTCAGACATTCCCTGAGGGGTCCTGGACTACAAGAAGGCACAGACCAGGGCAAGGGACCGCCGCCCCACCAGTGCATGAATTTTGCTCACCAGCCTGCCTGTAGTCATTAAATAAAACCCAATATAGCTTTATCTTCTCAACTATGTACTCGTGACCATGTTTATAGTATATCTGAATAATTTATTTCCATCCTGAGGCTTATGTAGTGTATATTAGTCAAATGCTACTCTAGCTCTGAGTAGTGTACTTACTATATAAAAAAGAACTAAAAAATCAGGCTAAATGGGTATAAAGTGATAAAGTGAATGTTCCCACAAAGGAGAGAAGAAGAGAGAAATTTAAGACATACTGTAAATAACTGCCTCTGGCAGAGCAAGGTAGTACTCACCCTCATTCTAAACCTCATGCAAGTTCCTTTCCCTGGGTGCAGTAAGAATGACATACCTTCATCCTAAGACTCTTAGAAGGAAAGGGTACCTGAAACCCTGGAAGGGCCCTTTCCATAAAAAGCACTTGTATACCTCCAGAAACTTTAGATGACCATTAGTTTCTAGGGGGAATTGCTTACTCAGGCCTTGATATGAACTACCACAGACACCCAAGGCCTGGATTATTAAACTTAAAATGGTCTGAGTCCTGCCGAAGCCGGTTTGGCTCAGTGGATAGAGCGTCAGCCTGCAGACTGAAGGGTCCCAAGTTCGATTCCGGTCAAGGGCATCTACCTTGGTTGCGGGCACATCCCCAGTAGGGGGTGTGCAGGAGGCGGCTGATCAATGGTTCTCTCTCATCAATGTTTCTAACTATCCCTCTCTCTTCCTCTCTGTAAAAAATTAATAAAATATATATATTTTAAATGGTCTGAGTCCTGTGAACAGCTGTGCATTGGGTTGTATTTTGGTGACGAGGCACATTTAATAAATCGAGCACTCTCTTCAGAGGCTGTATGCCAATCATACAGAAGAGTGAGAAATCTTGGTTCCTGCTACCTATTGTGCACTGTGATCTTAACAGAGCTCATCCTATGGAGCATGGCGCTGACTAAAGTCCAGAGTGAAAAGCCACACCCCCTGGACAGAGGTCCTTGATCTGCCACATACTGGCTACATGACTTTGTGCCAATGGTTGCTCTTCTTGGAAACTCTCGTATTTCGTCTATGGAATGAGAATAAGAAAAATGACTTCTCTGAATCCTAGAGTGGATGAAATACAGTAACATAAAAGAAACATTCAGTGGGTTCTAACCCCTAAATTCATACAAACTTCTTCCATTGGATTGTATTGTGACTGTTCTTATTGTTGTTTAGCAATTCCAAATATGTTCAGTGTGCCTTTAGAATTCTGTGTTTCAACCCTTCACAGAGTCCTAATCTGGTTAACTGAGGAGTTTAAATTGCCCCTGCAATTGTTTTCTTAATTATTAAATATGTAAGCCTCTTTCATGTCTTTAATACTGTGCAGTGCTTCCCCCCCCCCTTTTTTTTTTCATTTTTGACCATTTCATGGTTCACAAGTCACATTGCAGCTTTTCAAATTGTCACATTTGTTTAATTAGCCCGGGGACCCTTCCATGTCGATTTCTGTCAGCTGTATAACAGTCTCTGTGGGTAACTTGCAAATTGCTAACCGCATTCCTTTTTTTTTCAAAGCAAATGAAAAAGAGACTAGATGAACAACAACCAGTGGAAGACTGGGAAGAAAGATGTGACTACAGCCCAGCATAAAACCACTGGATGACAATTGGCTTTTGGTCAATAGATTCAAATTGATTATACACTATATTCAGAAGCCCAGGCCTGAGAGAGCCAGGTTTATGAGAGACAGTTTCTCATGTATTGTTTATTTACTTCCAGCCTATGTGCCATTTGCTCACTAGAATCTTTCCAGCAAAGGGTTTGACATTGTTCTCTGAACCATCTCTTTGGTGCCTTACTAAATTTATAACGGGGTAAATGTATTGATATGGTTACCACAAAAGATGATAATAGGCTAGAAACCTTTATGAGTTTAAAGAGGATTTTGAGACTTACATGGGTAATAGGTTATTAAGGAAGCTTTTGGGTAGGGGCAGGTGAAAGGCATCCACTCCTCAGGGGGAGCAAATATTTTAGCATACAGGTGTGGGTGCCTCAAATTTGTCAGTGGAAACTCTTAATGAAAGAGACTTTGATAATAGACTCCAAGTGTGATTGCTATCTTTGTATTTTAAAAAAGACTAGGTGATGAAATACAAGAATTTGATTGGATTTTCTTCAAGTACTTAGCACCGTGACTGGCAAAATTCAGCTTGAGAGCCACTTTGATCCCCTTGAGTGTGGCTCTTCCACAAAATACCATGGCCTGGTCAAGTCTAATTTTGAAGTGGCATTAAAAGAAGTTTAAGTTTTAAAAATTTGGCTCTCAAAAGAAATTTCAATCATTGTACTGTTGATATTTGGCTCTGTTGACCAATGAGTTTGCCAATCACTGACTTAGCATATAATACATCTGATATTATTTCTATAGACATAATAGAGACTCGGTGCATGAAATTCATGCACAGGTAGGATACCTAGGCCTGGCTGGTGATCAGGTCAGCTGGGGCATTCTGGCTGCCAGACAAGGCTTTTCTTCCAGCTGCCCGCCACCAGCTGGCCCTCTCTTCCCTGGCTGCCAACTGGGGCCTTCCTTCATTCTGCACCACCCCCTGAGGGTCAGAGCATGTGATAGGAGTGATTGACCTCCTGGTTTTCCAGTCGAACTCCTGCAGGGACACTTTGCATATTAGCCTTCTATATATATATATATATATATATATATATATATATATATATATATTATCAGTAGTTATTCCTAGCTTACACTGTTGGTAAGTGGCTGTTTTACCAAAACAGAGAGGGACCTGTCTTCCTGATTTTAACACAGAACTGATGCTTTTATAGCATGCTTATGGCTCCTAGAGTATTCATATTGAGTTTAGAATGTTGTTTTTCTCCGTTAGTCAGATATATTCCGTTAGGAAAAGATATGGTTCTCACTTTTGCCACTTCTTTTATATACTCTTAATATAGAATAAATAAGCTATTTATTTCCCCTTATTTGAAGTAATTTTAGGGGGGGGGGAAGCTAATCTGGGAGAGGAGCAACTGTTAAGGCACTCAGAAATACTCAACCTGTTCGGATCTTAAGATATTTGGAAGAGGCTTTCTGGATCAATTTCACTGGCTTGTTTGTGGTTTTGATGTTGTTAAATGTAGGCTCCTGCAAAGTTCAATGTCTCTGTTGCTTTATTTTTATTTGGGGAGGAAATAGGTTGGGAGGCGGGGTCTGGTGTTCAATAATTATGCTGCCATCTTGTGACCATTCATTAATTTCATGTAAATAGGACAAACCAGTTCTGTTTTATCCCCATGGCTCTGTGATTCTATGATTCTAAGAGTGAAACAGCTGTTTCAGAAGAAAGACAATTCCATAAAAATCATATTGGCTGGACTTCCAGCTGTATTAGTGGCCTAATGCCTTATTTTTTACTGAGCTCAGTAATAATGGGAGAGCAAAGCTACAACCAATTTGTTCACTGGATGCCTCTTCCATGAAAATAAATATTATTTATTATTTCCTCAGCAATTGAGCCTTTGTTCCTTCTAAAAGCCATTGTCATGAATTCCTCATTACTATTTTTCTTAATATATGTGTAAACTATAAGAAAGGTATCATGTTGGCAAAACTGTGGCAACCCTTATAAATGGAATACTAACACCTTGTATAAGTCTTTGATAAGGCTTAGACTAAGGATTGGGAGGAATGTAGCCTTCTGCCTTCTTTTGCCGAGAGGTGTCATTCTCCATTGCCTTTTACTTTTGGTAGTGTCCTGTTGCTGCATCTACACTGTGTATCTGTCCAGCAATGTGAGATCAACAAATCCCTTTGGTAGTTTCCAGAACATGATTCTAATTGCATGCTATTTAAACAAATAAAAAATAACAACTGTGATAGGTTTATTTTAGTGCTACTTTTGAATGATAACTAATAATTCTCATCATCTTACTTGAATTCCAATTATTAATACTCTAGTCCAGCTATTCACATCTTAGATGTCCTGCAGACAGTAGACATTCACTAAATGTTTTTAAATGAATGAAATTAAATATAAATAATTAAAAATGGTTCTGGGGAAGAAACCAATGAAGTTGTGTATGTTTTATTAAACTGGTTTAGCTGACCTAGAGCTAAAAGAACAAATTGCAGATTAATCATAAAGAAATATCTCATGCTACGTAGATATAACATGTCAGTCCATCCAATAAAGTAGCAATGAAAACATACACACATGGCTATAGTATTATGAAAGCCTGGGTAATTGTTTTAAGCAAGTATATTTTATAAATGATGGTCATTTGGACATAGTTGATGTCAAAATATTTTGAAACAAGAAACTGAACAACAAAGATAAAATCATTTTTGAAAAGAGTAACAGTGTCAAAATTAATTAATAAGGAAAGGAAACATGTTCATGGGTTAGAAAAGTTAATAAGGATCTTTGAGAAACTTCAGAACCCTCTGATGCCTGATCTGGACCATTGAGTAGAAACCCTCTACTTAGATTTCCTTTTTGCTCCTTTTCTTCGCAAAACACTTATTGATGACTCATTCTTACCCTTGAACTTGTGCTAAGTTTGCCTTTTACAAAGAAGGCATTTTCAATCCAACAATATTTCCTAGTGGGGTGGTCAGTCTTATGTTCTGATTGGTTCAACTAACTGAGACATGTCTTAATTAAAGATTTAAATTTATAAGGCAATACTTAGGGAGTCAACTCTCTTAGAGGGGCTGTAGCCTCAGATTGCTGCTGCTGAAACGTACAGAATTTAGTGGCTATGGTGGCCTGTCCCACTGTTGATGCCTTTGGAAATGTTTCATTGTAGAATCTGAGTATAGAGCACCTGAGAAGTAACTGGTTCAGAAGAAGTTGTCGCATAGTCTTGCACATGGCTATCCACATCCCAATTCTATGCAGGAGATGAAATAGAATTGATTGTATCTGGCAATGACAAGAAAATTGATGAAATCAGCACACAGTCAAGCTGCAGAGTCACTTATCACTATCTTCCCCAGTTGTAAATTAGAATTAGACTCTATTAAAGTGGATTCTAATTCTAATTTGGTGGATGCCAGGATAAAGACAGCCAGTGGGAGTTGGACTTTTTTCTTGCACATCCCCGGGACTGATGGAGGAAATTTGAAGATTCACTGAAACAATTGCCAGCACTAGAGAGTTTTAAATAAAGCAGTCAGCTATTTTTGAAGAAGCATTGCCAGGATTTTTATACTGTGTCATTAAAATTATAACTTAGCATTATACACTTTGAAAAGAATTAGTTTTTTGCTTTTTTTTTTCTGGTGGATTACATTTTATGTTGGTCCACTGTTGGGAAGTTATATTTAATGTAACAGTGATTTTATACTTTTTCTCTACCAGAACTTGCCTAAGATATCAGAGGTACAATTTCAGGAGAATGTCTTAAGAGCATTCCAAACAGAATGTAATTGAATGGAACAGGTATTTGACCACTAGAGAGGCTTGTCAGGAGTGTTAGTGATGAAGCCCAGGAAAGTTTATAGTTCCACTGTTGTTGGACTTTCCAAGAGCTGAACAAACAATCAGACAAATTGGGCTATTAGCTGTCTCACTGTGAGAGAACAGACTGTTCCCACTGTCTCTGGGAGTATGGTGAATTTCCTTAGCCAATTTGGTCAACCATATTTATATATCATGTAAAACAAAACAGAAACTGCTGTTCCATATTCAGTTTTGCATCTTCTCATAAATATCATTGATCCCCTAATGTGGGGATCAAGCCTGGTGACCTCTTGGTTCATGGGTTGACACTTGACCACTGTGTAATACCATATTTGTATTTTAGAACCACTCAACTGTTCGCACTTATTATTAATCACAGGAATTTGTAAATATTGTACTTGTAAAATTTCAGTTTTTACATTATTGACACTTCAGCAGATATAAGGGGGAACGGGACTGAGCTCCTCAATCTTGAGCCCTGGACAGAGTCTAAGGTGCCTGTTGGCTAAGCAGATGCATGCAGGCTTATGGTGGCAATGCTGTCACTGTGTTTGTGGGGCTGGTAGCAATGAGCTTTGTACATATTCCATGCTATATGGTTTCTAAAACCTTTGCACAGTCATTAGCTCATTTTCCCCTGAGGTATGCCTGAAGAGGTAGAAGCAGAGATTTACTATTACTGGATAGGAGAATCTGTAGAGGCCATCTTAGCCAAAGGACACATACTACAGGTAGAAAAACTGAAGCCTCAGAGAGGGTGAAGCAACCTGACTTAAATCACTCGGGTAACTTTTAGCAGAATTCAGACAGCAGTTAAAACTCTCCTCACTCTTAGGCCAGGGACCTTTGGTAATCCCTCTGATTCCAACAACATCAGCAATAGCAATGAAATAAGTGAGATTCTACCACCATTTATATTCATTAAAATGGTTAATTGAAAAATCCCTATAATTATATCTTCTCTTTGAACTCTTTGGGATGAGGACCGTAGTATTTATGGTGTGGTTTTATTTATTCTAAACATGTATCATTTACACATCTACAATGTATCAGGTATAATGTAAGGAGTACACACACATACATACACAGTACATCACAAACACTGTTCATCTTGCCTTCACTCTGAAGCCTTCTTAAAATTTATCACAAAAGAGTTCCTCCCTGACACCTTTACATATTGCTCTCCCCAAGTAGTTAGCATGTTAAGCAGAGTGAGCTCTTCCCAGAAAGAATCTTGACCTTTAATCATTTATAGATCCCAGTGACTGGTATATGATGGCTACTCAGTCCAAGTTAGTAGAATAAAATGCAGGATATCCACCAAGAGACTGCCATTTGCTAACTGTGTAGCCTTGAACAAGTCACTTCACCTCTTTGTATCTCTGTTTCTTCATCTGTCAAACAAGTATGATGCTAATCCCTACCTTTTTAATTAGTGGTACAAAAAGATGTAGTGTGGAAATAAGTGCCTGGTTCATGGTAATCATTTGGTAAATCTAGCATCATCATCATCATCATCCTCATTTCACACATAGTAACTTCAGAGACTAATAATATCTCATGTTAACCAGTTACTATGTATTAGGCACTGAAGATGCAAAGTTGAATTAGACAAGGTTTGGGATAACATGCTAGTTACGTGAAATAAAAGACATTTAGATGGTTCTGTGTTAGATGAGGATGGGATGCATTTGAGATTAGCAGAATCTGGAATTCACACTGTGTTCTGTCATTCAGTGTATGGGGTACCCAGCTTTGTTTCTAAGTTAGGCAAAGCAGGTCTACCCACAAATTGTTTTGAATTTAACAGTGCCCTAGCCATGAGCCATAGTATTTATAATATGGAGGTGAATTACTGGTCAAAATGGACCCTTTCTGATTTTTCTGGGTTTGACTATGGAATCTTCAGATAACATTAATGCAAAAGTTTTCACCATTGTTAGAAATCATGTGGAATACTCTATTGCTTGTGTGCTTATTCTCTGTCAAATACTGAAAAATAAAACGTTATTACTTAGTCCTTTCTCTATTAACCATGTTAGTCAACCTTACAAAATGAAGACAAATCTAGCGTAGTGGAAAGAGTATGCCCTAATTCCAAAGGGCATACTCTTTCCACTACACTAGATTTGTCTTCATTTTGTCACCAGTATTCACTTATGACTAATGTGAGGCTATGTGCAAGTGGCCCCATGTCTTGGAGCCCACAAAACATTGTGTCCAGTGGGATATTAATTCCTGTTTTGTGTCTGTCTTGGAAAAGATCGGTGGAGCTTAGAAATGGAGTTTTCGAACAATCAAGTGTGTGTGTGTGTGTGTGTGTGTGTGTGTGTGTGTGTGTTAAGGGAGAAGCGATGCTTGATATTGAGTACGGTACTCATCACTGGAGCCTGATGTCAAAGCCATGGACAGATAAAGGATTAGGTTAGATAAGGATACATGGGTGTTTTTATCTTGTGAATAGCAAGAACATAAAAATGAATTAATAAACTCCAAGTATAAATAAAAAGGATAAAATGGAGAATCCGCTGTGAGGTTTCTGCTCTTTACAACTCTAATTTAGGGAATTGAAAAGGTTTCTCTACTGTTCCTCACTGAAGATACTTTTCAGGAAATTATATTCCTTTAAACTGTATCCTCCCTACCTTAATCAAATGCATCATGGTTCCATGGAATCAGCTTGCTGTTTCATGAAATCTCACATTTTCAAATAGAGAGAATCAATTATAATTGGAAATGTAAAAGTGTATGCAATTCAATGTGGATTGAACGACAGGTCAGTACACTCTTATAGTAATTCAAGATAATCAGAATGTACCGCAGAGTAAATGGAAAAGAACTGAGAGAGAAGGTACATCTTTGAGAAGTGAATTCATTCATCAGAGGTCTGTAACACTTTTTAATCAAACCAGAATACACCTCTAAAGCCAGTAGTGAAAAGGGGTATAACTAAGCCTCTCATTAATAAGGCATTCTCCCTAGTTGCTGAGACAGCACTTCCATCCCAAGCTGGTGCTTACTGTTCTTTGGTTGACTCTGGATAAACAGGACCTATATCTTTCATTTTGGGGGGTGGAGTGTTTTATTTATTTATTTTTCTTTATTGATTAAGGTGTTATATATGTGTCCTTATCCTCTCATTTTCCCCAACCCCCACTTCCCCAATTCAGGCTCTCAATCCCCTGTTGTCTGTGTCCATTGGTTAGGCTTATATGCAGGCATACAAGTTCTTTGGTTGATCCCTACCCCCACTCTTTCCTACTTTTCCTCTGAGGTTTGATGATCTGATCGATGCTTCTCTGTCTCTGGATCTGTTTTTATTCATCAGTTTATGTTGTTCATTATATTCCACAAATAAGTGAGATCATGTGATATTTATCTTTCTCTGACTGGCTTATTTTGCTTAACATAACACTCTCCAGGTTCATCCATGCTGTTGAAAATGGCAAGAATTCCTTCTTTTTTACTGAAGCATAGTATTCCATTGTGTGGAGGTACCACAGTTTTGTTTTTTGTTTTTAATCCACTCATCTGCTAATGGGCACTTAGGCTGTTTCCAAATCTTAGCTATGGTAAATTGTGCTGCTATGAGCATAGGGGTGCATATACCCTTTTGGAGTGGTTTTTCTGGTTTCTTGAGATATATTCCTAGAAGTGGGATCAAGATTCAAAAACTAAAACTGGAGCTATATCTTTTAAATTATAGGACATTTTTTTACAACTTTTCAAAATCTTTTTTCCCCCCATTTTTTATTAAGGTATTATATGTGTACATATTTTACCATTGCTCCCCCTCCCACTCCCATTCGTGCCCTCACCCCCCAGTTTTTTGCATCCATTGGTTATGCTTATATGCATACATACAAGTCCTTCGATTGATCTTTATCTCCCCCTCCTCTCCCTAACCTTCTCACTCTAATTTGACAGTCTGTTTGATACTTTACTGCCTCTAGATCTATCTTTTTGTTCATCAGTTTATAGTGTTCTTTATTATCCACAAATATCATGTGGTTTTTTTCTTTCATTGACTGGCTTATTTTACTTAACATAATGTTCTCCAGTTCCATCCAGGTTGCTGCAAATGGTAAGAATTCCTTCTTTTATGACAGCATAGTATTCCATTGGGTAGATGTATCATAGTTTTCTGATCCAGTCATCTGCTGATGGGCACCCAGGCTGTTTCCAAATCTTAGCTATTGTAAATTGTGCTGCTATGAACATGGGTACATATCCTTTCTGATTGGTGTTTCTAGTTTCTTAGGATATATTCATAGGAGTGGGATTACTGGGTCAAATGGGAGTTCCATTTTTAGTTTTTTGAGGAAACTCCATACTGTTCTCCACAATGGCTGCACCAGTCTGCATTCCCACCAGCAGTGCACAAGGGCTCCTTTTTCTCTGCATCCTCACCAACACTTGTCGTTTGTTGATTAAATGATAGGACTAACTTTGGAGAACACCAGCCTTAAATAGGAGCATTATGCTGAGCGAAATTAAATCAATTGAAGAAAGATAAATATCACATGATGCCACTCATTTGTGGAATAATAATGAACAACACAAACTGATGAACAAAAACAGATCCAGAGACAGAGAAACTTCGAATAGACCATCAAACTCAGAGGGAAGGTGTGTGTGTGTGGGGGGGTAATGGAAAGAGATCAACCAAAGGACTTGTATGCATGCATATAAGCCTAACCAATGAACACAGACACCATGGTGGTTAGGGTATGAACAGAGTTGTGGTGGGGCCAATGAGAGGATAAGGGCACACATGTAATGCCTTAATCAAAAAGAAAATAAAAAAGTCTAAAATTAAAAAAAAATCATTGAATGTTTTAGAGACAGAATAATCAGAATTCAGCTTCAAACTATTGTCTCATAGATTTACTTTTGGACTGTTTTGAGGAAATTCATGAGTAACATTTGTCAAGAATGTTATCAACTGCATACAAATGCACATCTCAAAAAAAAAAAACACTTGGAAATATTCTATCTCTTCAGTAGGTTAAGCATACCCTCCAAATTTTGTTTTTATTTTTAATGTACTTACTGCCACCTTTTAAATAATGCTAGGTAAAATCCAATCTAAATCAGCACTACTTTTAATCATACAAATTATGCTTCAGTGGTGCTACTGTGAATGAATCTGTGAAGTATTTCCTTGCAATATAGCCCTTCATACTTCATAGCTTCTTTTTGAACTGGATAATTATAGAAGAAAAAATCATGTTTTAGTGCTACTTGAGGTTTTTTATTAATGTTACTTTTGCAATGACTAATTATGTTATCCATAAAGACTGAGGAAAATATTATGTAATTTGAGTCATTAAAAAGGCCTTCCATAGCCCTACCTGGTTTTGCTCTGTGGTTAGAGTGTTGACCTGGGACCTGAAGGGTCACGTTCAATTACAGTCAAAGACATGTACCTTAGTTGACCCTGGTTGGGGGAGGGAGGTAATGTCTCTCTCTCACATCGGTGTTTCTCTCTCTGCATCTCTCCAACTCCCTTCCACTCTCTCTTTAAAAAGCAATGGAAAAAATATCTTTGGGTAAGGATTAACAAAAACAATAACAATAACAAAGCCTTTCATAAACCTTCATCTCTTGTACCCCTCCCCAAAGCTCTCATGTATTTCTATCATTACAGTGATTTTATGTTTAATGTTTACATATAAAAATGTTTGATGAATCCATCACATGCTGGCACTGTCCTGCTTCACAAACTTTGTCATCTCTCTGGTACTAGGATGTTAAACATGTGATTTAATTGTTCTTATTCTTCAGGTAAAGCTTGTTGGCCACAAGCCCTGTGACTCAATCAGGTTTTGAGTATGCAGCACCTCTTCTCAAACTAAGTGTTTTAAAGAACTGAGAAGGTGCCCCTTCTGATAACAGAGAGTGGGAGGGAGCCTTAGGTAGTTTTCCTACTTTGAGACTTGAACTCACAAATACACAGTGTATATGTCTTGGTGTAACAGAGCTACCAATCACATAGTAGCCATCTTTACAAAGGGGAAAGAATTCTCTTCAGCTTTCTCATCTTTGCATGGAAAAATTAATGCTATGTGTGTAATCTTGTCACTAACTGTTAGGCTATGTCAAGAGTCATGACTATCAGATTATCCAGAATGAAGATGGTGATAGTACTGCCCTCCCCTGAGCTGGCAAATCACACCTAAAATAGAATACAATGAGTTAGAAGAGCCCCAAACAATCGAAAGCCCTTCCTGGGAACACCTAGAATAGTGCCAGCATGCAGAGCGCAAGCATTAGAAGAAAAGGTGAAAAGTTGGACATTCCCAATAAATAAATGAACAAGCCACGGATATCTCAGCCTAGAGAAAAGACAACACCGGTGGATAGAATTGATGTCTTTCAACAGATGAAGGCTTGTCATGAGAAAGAAGAGGAGATATGTTCTTTGTAGTTCCAAAGTATGATCCATAGTTAGAAGCTCTGGTGAATCAAGGGTGTAGCTCACAACCAGGAAGAATCATCTAATCAAGCTGTCTCAACATGAGACAGGCTGCTTCAAACAGTAGTGAACTCCTTGTCACTGGATGTTAGATGGCCCTTTGTATTGCAGATAGGCTTGAAGCAACAGTATGGAGTAGGGAAATGGACCAAATGACTTATGTAACTCTGAAAAAAAAAGCTAGGCCAATTAAGTCAGTAAGTATTTATAAAGGGCTTATTATATTTAGTCCCAAGAAAGTTTTTAATTTTCTAAGTGCCTGAAAATAAAGTTCTTTGTTTTTCCTCATCAGGAGATGACACATCCCTAGCCTATTCTTCTCACTTCCATGCATACCCCTGAAAACTCTGAGCAGAACACATTTTCCATTCTAGGGCAGGTCAAATATCTACCTTTCTTCATTCATTATCTTATTTTGATGATGCCAATCTTCCAATTGGATTTTTAAAAAATAAAAATGGACTTGATTTTCCAATTCCATAAAATATAGACACTCTCTTGCCCTTTCAGATGTCATAATAAATATCATTTTTACTTTAAATTCTTTATTGTTTAAAGCACATGTGTCAAACACAAGGCTCTCGGGCCAAATCCAGCCCGCCAGGCCTTGCAATGTGGCCCGCACCGCGCTGTCATCACTGCACTCCGCTGTCAGTTTATGACATTGTCAGTTTATGACTGTTCAGTAAACCATTCGGCCCGCGATTTAGGCTGGATTTTAGATTTTGGCCCCTTCTCTGATTGAGTTTGACACCCCTAGTTTAAAGTATTACCTAAGTCTCCTTTTTTCCCCATTGACTACTCCCCAGCTGCCTCCACCCCCAGCACATGCCCCCTCATCTGTGTCCATTGGTTATGCTCATATGCATGCATCTCTTACTCCCTAACCGCCCACCTTACCTCATAGGTTGGACAGTGTGTTTGATGCTTCTATGACTCTGGTTCTATTTTATTTCATCAGTTTATGTTATTCATTCTATTCCACAAATTAGTGAGATCATAAGACATTTATCTTTCACTGAGTGGCTTATTTCACTTAGCATAATACTCTCTAGTTCCATCCATGCTGTGCAAATGGTAAAAATTCCTTTTTTTCTGCAGCATAGTATTCCATTGTGTAGATGCACCACATTTTTCTAATCCATTCATCTGCTGATGGGCATTAAGCTGTTTCCAAATCTTAGCTATGGTGAATTGTGCTGCTATGAACATAGGGGTGCATGTATCCTTTCTGATTGGTGTTTCTGATGTCTTGGGATATATTCCTAGAAGTGTGATTGCTGGGTCAAATGGAAGTTGAGGAAATACCATACTGTATTCCACAGTAGCAACACCTGTCTGCATTCCCACCAGCAGTGCAAGAGAGTTCCTTTTGCTCCGCATCCTCTCCAGCACTTTTTTTGTTTATTTGTTGATGATAACCATTCTCACTGGTGTGAGGTGGTACTGCATTGTTATTTTGATTCGCAACTCTCAGATGATTAGTGACTTTGAGCATGTTTTCATATGTCTCTTGGCCTTTCCTATGTCTTCTTTCAAAAAGTTTCTATTTAGGTCCTTTGCCCATTTTTTGATTGGGTTGTTTATCTTCCTTTTGTTAAGTTGTATGAGTTTCCTCTAAATGTTGAAGATTAAACCCTTATCTGTGATAACATTGGCAAATATGTTCTCCTATGAAGTGGGCTTTCTTGTTGTTTTGTTAATGGTTTATTTGTGCAAAATAGTTTTATTTTGATGTAGTCCCATTTGTTTATTTTCTCTTTAGTTTCCATGCCTTAGGAGCTGTATCTGTTAAGAAATTGCTTCAGCATATGCCTGAGATTTTGCTGCCT
Source organism: Pipistrellus hanaki (assembly GCF_964339955.1). Classification (NCBI taxonomy): domain Eukaryota; kingdom Metazoa; phylum Chordata; class Mammalia; order Chiroptera; family Vespertilionidae; genus Pipistrellus; species Pipistrellus hanaki. Next base: position 14,203,822 of record NC_140524.1, on the reverse strand, counting down.
GTGGATTCCTCTAATATTTTTATTGTTTCCCATCTTATGTTTAAGTTCATGGCAGTTTTAAAAGTTGAGCTGCTATCCTATATAATAAAAGGCTAATATGCAAATCTACCAAACAGTAGAATGACTGGTCGCTATGACGTGCACTGACCACCAGGGGGCAGACACTCAACTCAGGAGCTGCCCCATCTTGGTAAGTGCAGTCCCATAACCAGAAGCTGGGCTCAGGGCTGATGAGTGCAGTGGAGGTGGTGGGAGCTTCTCCTGCCTCTGCAATAGCGCTGAGGATGTCCTACTGTAGAGGGGAGTGGGCCTACGCCATCACTTGGACATCCCCCAAGGGCTCCCAGACTGTGAGAGGATGCAGTACAGGCTGGGGAACCCCTGATTCCATTAATTTGCACCCAACCTCTAGTATAATAAATAATTGAGCATTCTTGGTACCTGAATATGGACTATGTGCACAGGGAAAGGAAATATTGCACTTTTTAAGCCCTGTATTGTAAAGTAGAAAATGTGATGTCTTAAATAAAACTTTAAAATTGGAACAATAAAAAAATGCCTACTAGTAAGTAGACATAGCTATTCTAAAAGCAAACTTTAAAAGAGAAAAAATACCTTCCTTCCTCGCTTCTTTCCTGTTATCCAAGTAAATATTTATCAGTCTGCTCAGAAAGCATTTACTGATGATGTACACTAAACTAATGTTAGGGATGAATAAAAGCCCTAAATATGTTATCAGCTAAATGACAAAATAGTATAAAAAGTGTCTTCATAAAGAATAAAAGGCTCAGAAAAGTATTTAACACTCCTTGGGACACTGAAGAAGTGCTCACAGAGGTGGCTGCATTTAGAATATGCTTATGATTTTGACACATGGAGTAGAGCTAAAGAGAAGAACACTCCATGCAGAACAGAATGGGCAACTGCGTGACAAGATTAGGGATCATGGTATGATCCATATTTATATGATGTCTCAAGTGGCTGGATCAGTGTTTGTGTGATAGGGGATAGAGAAAGATGAATACACTGGGCAGATAAATACATCTCTGTGAAAGGCCTTGAATGCCAGCCAAATAGTTTGGACTTTATATTTGGAAGAATAAATCATATCCCTTAACTTTTAAGATCATGATTTTTTAAAATAACATTAGTTTAAATTGCATTGATCCCTTCTTACCTTTGAAAGGCGTCAGAACTAAGTGAACATCAACCTCTGGTTATGTGTCATTTCCTCCTGTATTCCCACTCTCCATCTTTAGACTGCCCTGGGCCTGATACATTCTCCTTAGCACCCCATCTAAGGAATTAATATATCCCTTTTGGACATTGAAGCCAAGCAATTGCAGTGTTTTCAGTCCTATTGTCCAATTTTGGAGATAGTTTGTACAAATCAACAATTTTGACATTCATAAGTGTATACAATAGAACTGCCTGTTTAAATGGCTTCTATAGTAAGTGTAAAATTTGGAATCAGGCATGATTTGCTTTTTTTAACAATTATCTGTGCTATCATCAACCCTATGATGAATGTAGAAAGAAGTAGGATAAAATGGTGAGATCAGGATGACCACACACCCACTCTTTTGTTTAGCTTGATCCCTGTCAAAATGTTGGTGTGAAATAAAAGTACATTTAAAATAACAATTATAACATCAAAAACACACATTATGCTATGATGTTCCTCACCTCATTCTAAACACTTAATATATATATCAAAGAACTCTAGTCACTACAATTGAAAGAGATTAATAATGTGACTATTCCCAGTTGACAGAGGAGGAAATTGAGGCAAAGAGTAAAGTAATGTGTTCAGAATTACCTAGCTATTAAATAAGGAAACCAGTCTTTAGATCCAGGTGTTTTGTCAATGTGTGTGTTTATTTGTGTGTTTTTGTTTTTTGGGTGTTTTGTTTGTTTGTTATCTCACAGATTTTAAGGCGCCCCAGTTCAAAATTCCATTTTCCAAAACATTGGGTGTCTCCAGTAAATACAGGTAACTTGGCTGATCTCCCTTTTCTCAGTGTTTGAACCAGAACTTGGTGACACACCCTCTAAGAAAGCATCTATTTTTTCTTGTACCCATGACAGAGCTTGCACAGTAGACAGAGTGCTATCTTAAGAGCTGTGAACCTGGTTACTTTTAACCCTGCCTCTGCCATTTCCTGGCTATGTGGTCCTGTTCAAGTACTTCTGAGCCTCCATTTCCCCATTTGTACTGTGTGTGTGTGTGTGTGTGTGTATGTGTGTGTATGTGTGTGTAAGTGCGTGCATGTGTGTGTGTGTGTGTGTGTGTGTGTGTGTGTGTACTATATAATCCCAATGGATTTTTCAGCTCAAATAATCCATGATTCAGTAAACTTATAAAAACAGATACAGTTGAAAATTCTCAACTTAAGTTTACTTATCCATCTTAAATTGAAAATTGCATGTTTTTCTTAGAAAATGGAAAAACTCCAAGGAAAGAAATACATTGCTAAGCAGAATTGAGGGAGCTATAATGTCCTCACGGGAAGTTCTGTAAAGGCTTCATGGAGGTAAACATCCCCTAAACAGAGGTTTGCAAACTGTAGCCCATGGGTTTTTAGATTTTTATTTTTATTTTTTATTTTTATTTTTTTAAATATATTTTATTGATTTTTTTTCAGAGAGGAAGGGAGAGCGTTAGAGAGCTAGAAACGTCGATGAGAGAGAAACATCGACCAGCTGCCTCTTGCACACCCCCTACCGGGGATATGCCCGCAACCAACGTACATGCCCTTGACCGGAATCGAACCTGGGACCTTTCAGTCCGCAGACCGATGCTCTACCACTGAGCCAAACCGGTTTCAGCGGTTTTTAGATTTTTAAATAGTTAAGATTTTCAAACAAAAAGGAATATGAATTATGAGCAATATGAATGATATGAAATAATGAGTGATATAAAATATTGCATGAACAATGTAGATGCTTTCCATCACCAAGCTATTTCTAATTGGGATTGGATATCTATATAAAGTAAGTTGGATAATATCCAAAAGTATTTCATTCATTTGGAATTATGGTTTTGAAAAGTCTTAGCTAGCTTAACATTAAAAACTGTGTCAAGAATGCATAATACCAGTGATTCAAGTTTAGTGAATACCTAATATAAGTCTCCAATTTGTTTCATGCATTATTGCCCTGCTGCCCTGCACAACTGATTGAGTCTAATGTGTAAAATACTTGGATGAAGATTAAAAATTCTGTCCAGATTTCTGGGACCAATAAAAAGCACTGGCTGCATGTTTAACTCTCTAGTCAGAAACTTTGGTTTATTTGACTTTGGAACTTTTCATTTGATTCCTAAACATATACAAGATCAAACTTGTCCTATACAATTGTAATGAAATCCTTTTAAAACCATAACAGGTAGAATTATTGATATAAAGTTAAAACATATAAATGGTTAACCACTCATTTATTTGTCCATCTGGAGAATGAGGTGTTCTGGATAATTGAAATTCTTGGATTACTAAAGATTACCCTATCTAATAAAAGAGTAATATGCAAATTAAACATCACTCTGATACACCCACCAGCCAATCAGGAGTGGTTATGCAAATTAACCAAACCAAGCTGGCTGCAGCCATGGAGAGAGCAGGAGGGATGCTTGGATTTCCCAAGCAATGGAGGAAGCCAAGCTTTCTGCACACCCTGGTTGGTCCAGGACTCCACTTAAGGCTACAAAGTTTCAATTATAGAAGGTAAATCCCAAGAAAAATGGTGACAGCCACGGAGCTGGAGACAGCAGGCTAGGGTTGCCTCTGGCAATGGAGGAAGCCAAGCTTTCCACCTACCCTGGCCAGCCTAGGCCTCCTCGCCAGGCTACAAAGTTTCAATTATAGAAGATACATAAAACAAAACAGAAATGGTGGCAGCCGGAGCGAGCAGGAGGCTTGGCTCTGCTCCAGGCTACAAAGTTTAAATAGAAGGTAAATAAATTCCAGATACCAGGGCCTCTTCTTAGCTTGCTGGGGGGCATCACTGGCCTGAAAACCACCCCTGGCCCCTCGCCCAGACCACCCCATTCCCTAAGGGAACCCCCACCCTTCAGGGCAAACCAGGTGGCCCACACCCATGCACCAGGCCTCTATCCTATATAATAAAAGGGTAATATGCAAATTGACCATCACTCCAACACACAAGATCAAGATAGCTGCCCCCATGTGGTCAAAGATCCTGCCCCCATGTGGATAGAAGATGGCCATCACAAGATGGCCAGCAAGAGACGGCAGTTGGGAGGGACCAGGACTGCAAGGGAGGGCAGTTTTGGGTGATCAAGCCTGCAAGGGAGGGCAGTTAGGGGTGAGCAGGCTGGCAAAGAAGGGAAGTTTGGGGCAAACAGGCTGGCAGGGGAGCAGTTAGACATCAATCAGGCTGGCAGGGCAGTGGTTTGCGGGTGATCAGGCAGAAGGGGTTAGGGGCAATCAGGAAGGCAGGCAGGTGAGCAGTTGGGAGCCAGCAGTCCTAGATTGTGAGAGGGATGTCAGACTGCTCATTTAGGGGCCCCAGACTAGAGAGGGTGCAGGCTGGGCTAAGGGACCCTCCCCACCCCTGTGCATGAATTTTGTGCATCTGGGCCTTTAGTCTTTTCATATTATGTAATAGGTATCATTTTGAAATGTAATTAGTATTTTTATGACTTCTTATAAAAATTATACTGAACATGCTTTACTCTTTCTTGATAACTTAGACATTATTATGAGCACTAGTTATTGTACTCTTCTATAATGTTATACTCTGCTATAATTGTGCCCTTAGGAGCTATTATGATGGATATGAATTCTTAGATCTATATTAAAAGACCATATATTCTTATGCTCTTTAAGTTCTGAATTTTCTGTGTCATTTTCTTTGGCTTTCTGTGCTGGCAGTTTTCATGTCTCAGTGTTTATAGTGATTGTGCCTCTAAAAGTGTTTCTGCTTTCTCGTCATCCATGATTTGCTAAGTAGTGGGAATCAAATAGCCAAGCTTGTTAGAGTTCTTTATCAAAAGTCAATTTTCTATCAGCAAAGGTACAGAAACTTTTCAAAAGCACAACTTGTCGGTTGAGAGGCCTTTTCAATACCTTATGGACATTTCATGGTACTCTTCTGGAGTGCTGATATTTTTAATTTAATAAATCTTTATTGTTCAGATTACCACAATTGTTCCTCTTTTTTTGCCCATATCTCCCCTCTACCCAGTTACCACCCCAGCATCTGCCTTTACCCCGCCACTGTCCTCATCCATAGGTATACAATTTTTGTCCAGGCTCTTCCCACATGCCCAAAAACCCCTTTTCCCTGAGAAGTGTCAGTTCACTCCCTTTCTATGCCTCTGATTCTATTATATTCACCAGTTTATTCTGTTCATCAGATTTTTTATTGACTTGATTTTTAGATTCACTTGTTGATAGATATGTATTTGTTATTCATAATTTTTATCTTAACATTTTTTCTTCTTCTTCCTCTTAAAAAAATTCCTTTCAGCATTTCATGTAATTTTGGTTTGGTGGTGATGGACTTCTTTAGCTTTTTATCTGTGAAGCTCTTTATCTGACCTTCCATTCTGAATGATAGCTTCGCTGGGTAGAGTAATCTTGGTTGTAGGTTGTTGCTATTCATCACTTTGAATATTTCTTGCCACTCCCATCAGGCCTGCATAGTTTATGTTGAGAAATTTTCTGACAGTCTTATGGGTGCGCCCTTATAGGTAACTGTTTTTTTCTCTTGCTGCTTTTAATATTCTATCTTTGTCTTTGCTCTTGGCATTCTAATTATGATGTATCTTGGTGTGGTTCTCTTCGGATTCCTTTTGTTTGGGGTTCTGTGTGCTTCCTGGACTTATAAGTCTATTTCTTTCATCAAGTGGGGGAAGTTTTTGGTCATTATTTCTTCAAAAAGGTTTTCAGTAACTTGCTCTCTCTCTTGTTCTGACACCCTCATAATTCTGATGTTGTTACGCTTAAGGTTGGCCCAGAGGCTCCTTACACTATCTTCATATTTTTGGATTCTTTTTTCTTTTTTCTTTTCTGGTTGTGTGTTTTTTGCTTCTTTGTATTTCAAATCTTTGACTTGATTCTTGAGATCCTCTAGTCAGCTGTTAGATCTCTGTATAATATCTTTTTATTTCAGTCAGTGTATCCTTAATTTTTAGTTAGTCCTTTTTCATATCCTCGAGGATCTCCCTAAATTTATTAGCCTTTTCTAGAAAATTCTTAAAAAACCTTATAACCATGGTTTTGAACTCTATATCTAGTCATTTGTTTTCCTCCATTTCTTTCATTTGTGATCTGTTTCTTTGTCTCCACATTTTCTCTGCTTCCCTGAGTTGATAGAGTGGCTTTGTGTGCTAGGTCTCCTATAGGGCCCAGTGGCTCAGCCTCCCCAGTTACCTGAGGTGGACACTCTTGGTGCACCTCTTTGTGGGCTGTCTTCACAGTCTTATAGTTAATCCTTGATTGTTGTTGGTATCACTGGGAGGAATTGACCTTCAGGCCAATTGGCTGTGAGGATCAGCTGTGTCTATGCTGGGAGAAATTCTGTGCTGGAAATATCCTTATAGGAGAAGACTTGCAAAAGCCTCTGTGTTCATCTTGGATGGGGCAGAGGCTTAGGATGGAGCAGAAAGCATTGGTTTCCCATCAGCTCTGCCCTAATAAGCCCCTGTGTCTCAGTGTCCGGTGGTAATCACTGCAATCACCTCTGAGAGGAAAGTGGTCATTGGGTTCCACCCACTTCCAGACAGCCCAGTTCCTCCCTGAATGAGTCTGGGTCCCCAGAGTCTCATCCGGAACTGAAGGTCAGTGCAGTTGGGAGCTTTTCTCTCCCTCCCACTTGAGAAAGCCATCCATGTACTCAGTTGCCCGCCCTCTCCACATGTGTGCCTCAGTACCACTGCCTTCCACAGCTCCTCTGAGTCTCAGTGTGATTTTCTCTTTCCTGACATTCCAGTTTCACCCTGTATGAGTCTGGGTCCCCAGAGTCTTGCCTGGACCTGGAGTTCAGCACAGTCGGCAGTTTGTCTCCCTCCGGCTTGAGAAAGCCAGCCACACACTCAGTTGGCAGTCCTCTCCATGTGTGCATGCCTCAATTCCTCTGCCTCCTGCAGCTGCTCTGAGACTCAGTGAGATTTTATCTTTCTTTCTACTTGTAAGATTTCCACTCATCCAGCCTTTCTGTGGTTCTGGATGATGTCCATTTTGTCTTTTAGTTGTAGTTTTGAAATTGTTGTGCAAGGCAGCAGTTTAGGTGTTTACCTATGCCACCATCTTGGTTTCTCCTGGAGTGCTGATTTTGCCAGAAGATAAGCCTCTTGGGTAATAGAATCATGCTAAGTATACTGAAAAGTTCACTTTTTATTAAAGCACGATGTTATTCTTAGTCACTTACCTTAAATAGTAAGTATACTGTAATTTTTACTGTATAATATGGCAAGATTAGACTTAAAGAGTATATTAATTGCAGTACTGATTGCTATAACTTATTCTTTTATTTACTGTAATTCATTGTCTCCAGTTTTGGAATATTTGCTATTTAGTTGATATTTTCTTTACTACCATGAGGGGCTGTGTGTGCCCTGAACATCTTTGTAGTGCTTTGGCCTGCAAGTTTTTTCAGGGTCCAAACAGGTGTGCCACACCGCCAGAAAGCCTGATGTGTGCAAATACTGATTTGTCAAAATCAGTGAATTATGTGTAGGAAGACTTTCAAGTCAAATTTAAACCCATTTAATAATGTGCTACATGACCATATTTTAAATTGCTTCCTATATTTCACCAAATTTGTAATGAAGTGTTAATAACACTTCTCTCATGAAAATGAGGTACATCTATTGCATATGTGTCACAGTTAAGGTAGAAAATTGGAGCTGTTTCTATAAAATGGAACAAGTAGCAAATCTATTAATTATAATCTTATTTATACTGTTACAAAATTATGATTATTTGTCTAAACTAAGTCCTCTTTGCTTCCTTAGAAGCATCATTGCCTAGCTCAGTGAGAAATTATACACTTGAATTTCACACATGGAGGTCATTTGTTACACAGATTTCCAATAGATACCAGGCTAATATAATTCTGAGAAAATGGCAGTTATGATAATGTTGCAGCAGATTTGCCTGTTAAATGTTTATCCTTCAAGTAGAACTATAGACAGATGCCTAATTAATGGAATTGTGAACAGTGGTTTCCTATTTAAAACATTATTCAAGTTATATCTTCATCAATAAGGGATATGTCTTTTGTTACCTTTGATTCATTTAACTAATGTTTGAATTGTATGTGTTCTTCCTTATAGGAATCTCAACATCTGACTCCTCCAGGATTTACCTTACAAAGTAGGTGTTTTTTTTTAAAAAAAATTCTTTGTCCAAATTTCATGCCCTTACCTCCCTCTCCCTCTTCTCTTTTCCACCTAATGTCATTGAAATACAAAGTAACAATAACAAAAGTCATATTGTGATATATCTAATTTGTTTCTTTTTTTCATCTTTTATGAATGGAAGGATGCTCTGAAAAAGTATAACTGGAAGGGCTGAATGTTTGAAGACAAATTTAATTCAGAATAATCACTTGACAGTAGAAAACATGGATAGTAATTATATTTGCCCTTTCTTTTCAGAGTGGAACGACCCAACCAGCAGAGCTTCTACAAAGTCAGTATTGTTCAAGTCGTGAGTACTTGTGTTTCCAAAATAGGCTTTTTCAGGGACATTTGGCAATGAAATGGTGCCTCAGTGCTAAGTGAATTTTTTCTTCTCTTCTGCTCCTTGAAAATATGAACCTTAGCTCATAATAATATGGTGTTTGGCTAGAGGTGAGAATGAGATTTACCATGATAAGCAAGTAACAGTAAAAATGAGTGATATCACCACTAGACCCTTAATGATATAGACACAGGCTGGGTAAATACTTGGGCTATGAAAACAACCATGACTATTGACTAGTTGTTTGAGCATTGTATAATTTCAGCTATAGAAAGTATATGCAATATTCAGCCACCACTAATGATGGAGAAAGGACACCTCTAAGCAGCCATGATTACTCATGACATATTGAGTGGATTGCTATGGCCATTCGTCTTTAGAATTCATCATTTGTAGGTCATATGAAGACTGTATGTTAAAGCCAAACTATGACAGTCAGGAAGAGATTACACAGTAATAGGTTAAAGTTCAAAAGCTAAAGCCCTGAAATTCACTCAGTACTGTCTTCATTTTTTATTAATGTTAACTGAAGGAGGGATATGGAGAAACCAGTTTTCTCAGATTAACTATTGTAGATTTTGTAACATCCATTTGTCCAAGAGTATTTTTTTCACAACTCCTTTTATTCCTAATAATCAAAAATAGGAGTCGATTTTTCAAGGTGAGTAATAGTCACATACTTGAAATTTTTCAAAATGAAATAATTTATGATGTTCCAGTGGCCTAACAGCACACTTGAAATAACTAGCTCACCTTTTGGAAGATCACAAATAATTGCATAAAACAATTTGGAATGATTTCCAAATAGACTGAGGCTCAGAGAAAGTCAATACCATTTCCATGTTCTTGGTTCTGTTTAGCAGCAAAGCACACAAAGCCCCATCACCCATCCTCTTATTTTGTTTTCTGGCCTTCTATACTGTGCCCTCTAATTCAAAGTTCAGTTTTAACAACCAAGAATTCTCCATTTAAAGAAGTTAGAAAAAAGTAAGGGGGGATAAAAAAAAAAAACAAAAAAAAAAAAAACATTATCCTGACTTAAAGACCAAATTATATAGAAACATAGAAATCAAAATCATCTTTAATTGTGTTCATTTTGCCTTAATCACATTTTTAATTGCCCTCCCCCTTGTTATAATAAGCAACAGATTTTATCCTCCTACTTTGCCTCATTCCCACTAAAATCAATAAAATTTACACACACACACACACACACACACACACACACAAACACACACACGTATGTGTGTGCACTTGAGATTTGTTGTTTCAATGTAGATTTCTAAACATGAAAAATATAAAAATATTTTCCCATTATAAAATGATCTATAGCAAGAGTATTAGGCTCCCATTTTGAAATATGTTGATTTCCATATTGACCCTGAAATGCCATTATTTCAATAGTTTGTGACTAACAGAAATAAAGTCATGAATTATGGTTTATAGTTTGAGGCTGTATTTCCAGAGAATAGCACTTTATAGCACAGGGTATATACTGCATTCAATAGTTAAGAGGTTTTCTATAGGAAGCATCAATAACACTAGAAGACACTGAGTCTATTTTATCAATGAGCTGCTTGCTCTCTGTTTAACTGCCTGGTCTAAAGTCCAAGTATTTTGCATCAAATTTCAACTGAAGTAAGTACTTTTTGTATTGTAGGGTATGGAATAGATAAAAATTATTATAAGAATTATTTTGACTTTTAGATTCCCAATTTTTTTTCAGCTTAGCTATTACTCATTTTCCCATATTTCAATACAGTGTGCTATTTAAGCCATCCTGTAATATTTTCTATTTGGCAATGAACAACATTGTGAGTGTAGACCGATTGTTGATGGCTGGAGCTTGGTTGGAAGCAACCCTAAGTAGGCCCTGCTACAGGAGAAACACCTTCCCATAATCAGCAAATATCCTGAATATACTCCTACCACTGAATTAGCACTGCAGTAGAGAGAGAGTTGATTCTTATAAAATAAAATCCCTTAATTACTGGTGTACTTTATTACTTCCTCTCATCTTTGCTTCTTTTCACTGGTTATAAAGTTGCAGGTCTTATATTTGAGCCTGGATTGCTTATCAGCACTGAAGGTGTGGGTACCAGGTCTGAAAACACTGGCCAAAATTTCCCTGAGTGCAACTAGGAAGCAGCAATGCTTACTTTGTGTTCTTTACAGCCACTATTCTCTCTGGGCCTTTTGGAGAACTGGGTCTTTCTTATGTTCAGTGTACTCCATCAACACACAGTACATTTTTATGAGGTGAGGTGTCCATTCATGTATTAGCATCCCAGCTAGTCCAACTGGGATTCTTACTGCCCATGAGCAAAAGCATTGGACTGGGGAATTTCAAGACCTGGGTTTGAACAGATATGGTATTGGAGGAAAAGCACTGACCTAGTATTCAGAATATGTGGGTTTAAATCACAGAGGAATTTATTTTTATTTAAAAATATAAATATATAGCCCATTAAGATAAATTTAAGGAAATTAATTTGCATGAGTATACACATGCAGGTACACATACTAACACTTGTCAGAATTCAAGTATAGATAGACATACTCTTTAGTAATTAAACTTAACAACATAACAGTGCATTTAACTTTGACTTTTAACAATTTTTATAGGAAAGAAGAGCTAACATATTTTTATTTCCTCAGTTTATATAAGTCTATGTTGTATTATAATCTTGGAACAGGCCTTATCCAGCCAGGCTTTCCAAATCTGAGTCCTTAGCCTCCTTATAAAAAGGTCTCTGTCCACAAAAAGGTCTCTGTGGAGCATGGGCTTATGAAGGTCAAATTATATTTCCCAGACTGTAGAATTGTATATTTATATATTAATACCATGCCTGTTCTGATTCTAAAAGAGCCATGTATTTCAGTTATAAGATTCAGGAATTAAATGGACACATCAGCTATTGTATTACTTTCCAGTTTTTTAATGATGCCATTAAAGAATAATGGAGCATAAAACTTAAACCAAAACCAAAGAACTTGAATTTCTTGAGTTGGATTGCTTCATCTTGTTGATAATATCACATCAATACAGTGCCTTTATAAAAATACATCACCTAGTTAGAAATTTTATGGGTCATCCTATATAATGAAAGCCTAATATGCTAAGTGCCCAGTCATCTGGTCATCCATTCAACCAATCAAAGCATACTATGCTAATGATATGCTAAGGCTACTCAACTGCTTACTATGACGTGCACTGATCACCAGAGGGCAGAAAGTTGACAGGTTGACCATTCACTATGACGTGCATTGACCACCAGGGGGGCAGAAACTCTGACTGGTAGGTTAACTTGCTGCTGGGTTCTGGCTGATTGGGACTGAGTGAAATGGGCCAGACATGCCCTGGAGCCCTCCCGTGGTCTCTTCCTGACAGGCCAACCTCCTGCATCCCTCCCAGCCCCAATCATGCACCAGTGAGGTCCCTGGGCATGGCCTGTGCCTTCTAGCAATCTTGGCTGAGGGATCCCCTCCCTCTGAGTGCACGAATTTCATGCACCGGGCCTCTAGCCTTAAATAAAAACAGATAAAATATATTTGATGGCCCTGAGACACATTTTCAGACAACATCCATGAATTCAAAGGTATCCATCTAGTCAACCCTTTATTTCAGTTAATTTTGTGAGTGCTATTAAAAAGATGGCTGCTCCAAATAACCAGTTCTTTAGTTAGACTTGGTTATTAGCTTCTGGTCTCTGACCAGTTGGAAACCATCCATACACCTTTTTAATCAAGCAAATCCTGTTTTAAACCATGTTGTTGAGAATGTCTAGAGTGTCCATAAATGCCCAATATAAAGGCGTATGTTCTTTTATTGCCATAAAACCAGTTCCTCCACTTATGGTATTAGCAACAGGTTTGAAAACATCCCAGTCATTGACCTAGAGAATTGATGAAAGATCTAATGGAAACAGACTAGTTGTATCCAGCTTTAGTTTACTTGTGGGTGATGAGTATGCACACTACATGAACAAATCCTTGGAACACTAGTTAGGAGGAAAGGAATACTACTACTACAGGAATGCCAGAAGTCTCATATAATAATCATTGTTCTATTAAACACATGTGCCAGGCTTTGCCCGAGGTCCATGCCAGGGACTTTTATATGCCTCACCCTATTACACTTGCAAACCATCCTGGAGGGACTCCAAATGATTTCTATTTTACAGATGAGAAAGTGGAAGCTAGAATACAACCCCTCCACATGAAATGTGCATTGGCCAGTGGGAAGACAAACTGACCATACACATTTATCTTGAAAGGACATTTTGGCTATGAGAACACAGAAGGACCAAGTAAAGTGCATTGCTCTCTGATGGGAAAACTTGAAAGCAGGCTGAAAGCTGTGTAGTCTCAAAGCCATCTCTCTTCCCACCAAGCTGCCCTTCCTCATGGGACCTGATGGGTTCAGGGATTTGCTATACCCCATTTAACCTTTTAAAAATGGAGACAACCTTTAAATGGATTTGTAGAGATGAAGTTGGTAGAAAGGAGTCCCATAAGAATGTATACCTCTTTGTTTTAGATGATACAAAATCAAGTCAAATTTTTTTTCAAATAAAGCGTTATTTATAAACTTTTCTCTATGTTGTCTGAAGATTTCATTACCATTGAGAATAGAAAGATTATGAGAATGTTTTCCAGTTTGTTATAACCAATAACAAGCCTCACATTATTTCCTAGATGAATTTTGAAAATTTTTACCTTCAAAAAAGTTCTTCACATTCATTACAATCTTGACCATTTACATATATAAAATCCTAAGCAACCATCACAACAGAAACAAACAAACGGATGACCAAACAGGATGTGTGGGGTGACCAGGCTGGCAGGGGGATTAGTGAGGGACTACCAAATGACTGAACAGCAGGCTGCATGGGGAGACCAGGCCTACAGGGGGGCAGTTAGGGGCTACCAGACTGATGGGGGGCAGTTTGGGATGACCAGGCCATCAAGGGGGCAGTTAAAGGTGATCAAGCAGGCAGGCAGGTGAACAGTTAGGAGCCAGTGGTCCCAGATTGTGAGAGGATACAGGCTTGGTTGAGGGGATGCCCCTTCCTGTGCATGAATTTCATGCACCAGGATTCTAGTACTTTCATAAAAATCATCATCATCCAAAGTGTTTCCTTTAAGACTCTTTTATGACTCTGATTTGAAATTTGAAAACTACAATGTCTTACTGCAGAGCTATAATCCACATCTCTAGCAATTTCACATACTCTTCCCTAAAAAATCTTCCCCAAAAAGATATTTGATCTGCTACTTAGATGCAATTTTGGTTGCAATGAGACTGTGTAATGAGGCAGGGGGGAAATTACTGTAAATTTCTTAATCAGATTATTTCTTAATCAGAATACATGATTTAGTAGTTGGAATTTAGAAATAGTACTCTGTGGGAACCCCTTTCTCGTCCCGCATGGTTCAGGGTTCTGGTTCAGGGTTTGGGTTCTGGAGAAGACTGCACACAAATGAAAAGAGACTAGAAAAGTATTAATTTGGGAATAATGAGGGCCAGGCAGGAGCCCACCACTAGTAGTGTTACAGAGTTCCCAAACAATCAAACAATGCAAGAGAGTTTGGAGAGATTCACTTTATTCACTGAGGTGGGCTTAGAAAAAATGAATTCAAATTCTAAGCAAGGCTACAAGGAGAACTTCCCTTTTTATTAAAGAGCCAGCCCTATGTGCACATAGTGGTTATCTCTCTGCTGGCCTTGAAAACAACACAATTCTATCCAATTAAAAATGCGCCTGGCATGGCATTGAGAGTATGGGCATATCTAGTCTCTGGCCTACAAGGTCAGACAGCTAAGTTTATCTTCCTCATTATTCAATCAGGCTAAAGCAGGCTAGAAAGCAAACATTTTTTATAATAAGAGGCCATCTAAGAAAAACAGCAGAAAATTCCAAATGGCAGTTTTTTACAAAATAGGGGTTTTCCTTCTCATTGGGAGGACTAAGCACTGCTCTGGCTTTGCTATCCCTTTTATTGAGACTATGGGATACACCCATAGCCCTTGGGCAGGAAACTCCAATAACAGAAATTTACATAAGACAAACAGAGGTGGAGGCTGCTTTAGCTCACAATGTTTCAACTAAGCAGTGAGCGAACTAGCTCTGACCTTTCAGAGCAATGAAGGTTGTTGACAATGACCAGTTTCTGGCAGTACTCATCATTTTGGTTTATCAAAGCAAGACGAAACTCTTTTGATAAATGGGCAATCTCGGTGACTTTCACTGGTTGCAGCCATTCTGATTTTCAAACTGAGACGTGAGCCAATTCTAGCTTTTAATCTGCCTGGCATCTCAGAGCTTGCCAACTTTTCCTAAGCACTTAATATACTTTTGAAAGTTCTCCATCACATCAGGGACAGCCACCTGGAAGCAGAGAAAACAAAATTTGGCAGTCTGTTCAAGCAGTGAATTAAAGGTAATTCACAGTTTGAAATGAATCAGCATGATGTTCTTAAGAAAAGTAATTAGACATCAAGAGGTTTTATTTTGAGTATTGTATATCGGCTAATGTGACAACAAGCAATATTGGCATTTGGAATGTTCACAACAAGAAGCACTGAAACTGCTGGTATTTGACAGGTGCCAAGATTGAAAACGGGCTCCTTCAATGGGAGCTGTGGATTTCCACTTTCATTATAAAGGCTGAAAACATAGATGTTTTTGTTCAGGTAGCATAAATCTTGGAAGATCAGATTTCATTTCTTGTGTTGTTCTTCATGTGCCCAAGATTCTGTAGATTTTGAGACACCTTTGTAATTAGAAGCACATGTCTTTTTCTCTCAGGGAAAATCAAGTATTTCTTCTACCTGATTTGCATCCATGTTTATATTCATTCATTCACACTTTCATTTCTTTCAACAAAAATTAATTATGCCCCTATTGTTTGTAAGGCTCTAAGCAAGGCACTATGGTAAGCCAGGGTGAAACACCACACATTGTCCCCTCAAGGAACTCACAATTAGGGAAGTTTAGATACCTCAACAAACTCATATTTATTGAATGCCTACTATGTGCTAGGACCTTTCTCTGTTTACAAGCTCACAGTAATCACTTCTATTATATTCTACAGTAACAGAAACTGAAATTCAGCGACATTGAGTGAGTTGCCCAAAGGGCCACAGTAACAAAGCCAGAACAGGACAGACTCGGAGGGTATGGTCTTAACCTGAAAAAGAGAGAGAGAGAGAGAGAGAGAGAGAGAGAGAGAGAGAGAGAGAGAGAGAGAGAGAGAGATTGATTTGTGGGCACTTTAGAGATAGTCCTACTGATTTGAAGTTAGGTGTTATCTTGCCCTGATGTTAAGCCAAAGTGGACAACCACAATGGAGGTGCCAATGGTCTCTGTCATTTTGGTTTAGATCAGGAAAAATATTAGATCTGAATACTGTCACTGAGTTAGGTCTTGTTATACTGCACATGCCGATGTAACATTCTGTAAGCAAGTTCCATCCTCAGCTCAGGGCCTTTAGCCAGATTGTGTCACTATGCCTATAACATGCTCCCTTTGGGGAAGTAGAAGGATCCATGACTGAAAGGAACTTATACCACCATGTAAGATCTCTATAAGGTTGATTTCAGTGGCATGTGATACAAACAACATCCTGCTAAAAAAAAATATCCATTTTGCCATATTGAATTGAAAAAAAGAGAACTGATATTTGGGTCTGTTTCTTTTAGAGGTTCATTCATGAACTTTCATGATTATCAATCTCTTTGATAATTGGAAACTTGCTTTATATCCTCTAACAAATATCCCTGATGTTATCAATCAATGGCTTATTTCTAAATTCTCGACAGTTTGAACAGTAACTGGGAGTGAAGTAAATAATGGTGGAAAACATTTACGCTAATAAGTGAGGAACCAAAGTTAAAATGATACCAGTTTTGTGACTGAAGATAATATTATGATAACACACACATATATGCACCTGTGCAAACACATGCTCTGTATCCAAGAATATCAAGTTGCTCTGATGCTGCTGTCTAATGAGATGTATGGACACACACATACACTCTTTTTGCAGTTACTTGATTGTAAAATACTACTACCAGAGATAACTTTTCATGTGCACGGTGAATATTCACTGTAAAGCACTTTCACTCAATGCATTATCCTCATGTGAGTGTCACAGCAATCCTGTTATATAGCCAGGTGAAAAGAAACCAGGCTTAGGAAGGGAAGCTATTTGCCCAAAGTCCTCCAACTAGGGAGTGGCAGAACTGGGAGTGGAAGCCAGTATTCTGCACTCCCATTACAACATGCTGCATTGTTCCAGATTTCGCAAATGGCAGCAGGGCCAAAACTCATCAATCAGAGTGCTGACAAATCTTGTAGGTCCAGGTGAAGAAAATATAGCAGCAGTGTAGACAAGGTCATGGATCATTCCTAGAAGTTAAAAAACAACAACAAAAAACCACAGAGACTGACGTAAATGAAAAGAGATATGTTCCCCACTTGTAAACTATTCATTCTGGTTTTCCATCTTATCAAGTGTTTTACAAACAGCTAGATCCTTTGCCACAATTATGTTATCAAGAATGTTATGTTTAAATGGTTTGCTTTTGACACCTTCTCAGAGCTGCTATCAACCTCTCCATTTTGCTGATGAGTGGGGTAGAATACCATAGATGCTTACACAATAACATCTGTAAAATCAGTTGAAAACTTTAACAAATGGCTTTCTTTGTGACTCATCCATCCACTTCAATAATGAGGACCAAAAAAGGAAAAGGTCTCAAAATTATCTAATTGACATCCCCAAATATGCTGCCAAAAGTGGGACAGAGGAATGAAGTAGGGTGGTACTTGGGTATGCCTTATAAAAACCAAATAAACTAAATTTCTATTCTTTGTTACCCTGTGGAATTTTGGCACCAAATATCTACTAGGACAACCCCAATACACTGCCTGATCCTTGACTAAGGTTCCACAATAACCTGAGTGAGTGATAAGGGAAAAAGGGTGGTAAAATGTAATGATTTATATGGAAACCAACCTACAGTTCTGCCACCTGCATTAC
This sequence comes from Pipistrellus hanaki, assembly GCF_964339955.1. NCBI lineage: Eukaryota > Metazoa > Chordata > Mammalia > Chiroptera > Vespertilionidae > Pipistrellus > Pipistrellus hanaki. The sequence goes on along the minus strand of NC_140524.1, from coordinate 14,186,066 downwards.
CCAGTTTCAAGAGTGATTTCTTTTCTGCATATATTGTCTATTAAAAAATATATATTTCTAGATTTTCAAGAGAAAAAATTTAAGTACCTTGTAATACATGGAAATTATCTAGGATATCTGAAGATTGTAAAGGTCATTCTAAATTTCTCCAAAACCATTTTCATATATCATATAGTACAGAAAGAAAAGAGGCAAATATACTGCATCTGAGCAATGTGCTTGGATAATTATAGCCACCACACTTCTAGGCACCTTCTATATGCCAATGCACTGTTTATAAGAATTAACTATTTTATCCTCAATACAACTCTATGAGATAGGATAGCATCATCATTGCCACAACCACCAATACCACTATTATCACTGATCCCAGGGTTGTCCTTTCTAGGGCTCAAATATCCTAAATAGCCATGGCCGCACAGCTAATGCTACTAGTACTAACTATGGAAACCAATTTGTCTGGTTCTGTGCACAGTGATTTTTCTCTGGTTCAATCATTTCATCATCTTTTATCCTCACAATACCCCTGTAAGATTAAACTAATTTTGAGATGGAAATTTAATCTCAGAGCAGTTAAATGACTTGTTCAAGATCACATACTTAGTGAAAGAGCTGGAATTTCCCCCTAGGATTTTGAGATTACAAAACTCTTTTTTTTATTAATTTAAATTCTTTATTGGATAAATTATTACTTAAGTCTCCTTTATTCCCCATTGACCTCTCCCTCGCCACCCCCATCCCCCAGCACATGCCCTCACCCCCACACACATTGTCTATATTCATTAGTTATGCTCATTTGCATGCATATAAGTGCTTTGATTGATCTCTTACTCTGTCACCCCATGCCTTCCCTCATAGTTTGGATAGTCTGTTCAATGTTTTTATGACTCTGGTTTTATTTTGTTCATCAGTTTATATTGTTTATTATATTCCACAAATGAGTGAGATCATGTGATATTTATCTTTCTCTCACTGGACACTCTCCAGTTCGATCGATGATGCTGCAAATGGTAAGAATTCCTTCTTTTATGCCGAAACCGGCTTGGCTCAGTGGTAGAGCTTCGGTCTGCGGACTGAAAGGTCCCAGGTTTGATTCTGGTTAGGGGCATGCACTTTGGTTGCGGGCACATCCCCGGTGGGGGGTGTACAAGAGGCAGCTGGTCGATGTGCAAGAGGCAGCTGGTCAATAATATATATATATTTTTTTTTAAAAGAATTCCTTCTTTTTTATTTTATTTTTTTCCCCAAAATATATTTTATTGATTTTTTACAGAGAGGAAGGGAGAGAGATAGAGAGCTAGAAACGTCGACGAGAGAGAAACATTGATCAGCTGCCTCCTGCACACCCCCTACTGGGAATGTGCCCGCAACCAACATACATGCCCCTGACCAGAATTGAACCTGGGACCGTTCAGTCCGCAGACCGACGCTCTACCACTGAGCCAAACCTGTTTTGGCAAGAATTCCTTCTTTTTTACTGAAGCATAGTATTCCATTATGTAGATGTACCACATTTTTCTAATCCACTCATCTGCTGATGGGCATTTAGGCTGTTTCCAAATCTTAGCTATTGCAAATTGTGCTGTTATGAACATAGGAGTTCATATATCCTTTATGACTGATGTTTCTGTTTTCTTGGTATATATTCCTAGAAGTGGGATTACTGGGTCAAATGGAAGTTCCATTTTTAATTTTTTGAGTAAACTCCATACTGTTTTCCATAGTGGCTGCACCACCCTGCATTCCCACCAGCCTAACTTTTATTTCTTATACTGTATAGGCCACATCTGTACAATGTTACAATTAAACAACTACTGCTGAGAACAGAGGCAACACTGATAATATTAATACTTTCAAATTATAGAATGTTTTCCATTTCTACAAATCTTTGCATTTGTTACATTTGGTCTTTAATTAATCCTGGTAGCCTGGAGACAAGGGAGATAGTTATTGCCCCAGAAAGATCTACGCTTCCATGTCTGCACTTCTGGGTGGCTCAAATCCCAGCTAGCTCTCTCATTTCTTGTCGTGTGACTTGATGAAGTCATGTGGTACTATATGAGCCTTTATTTCATCATATATAAAATGGAAATGCAATACTACTCTAACTCCTTAGTGAATTGTGCTGATATTGAAGGAACTCATGCATGGGCATTGCAGTCAATTATTTGCATTACTTCTTTCCATGTGATAGAAGTAAGGGAAGTCATGGTCAGATGGCTTAAGTAACGTGCCCAAGATCACATAATGCATAGTGCAGCAAGGTTCAGTCTCAAGCCTCTTGAGTGTAGTTTTCTTTTTGAAAATACCCACCATTACTTCTCAAGCATTGTGTTGATGTGGTTTGAATCAAAGGATTAATTTCCAAAGCTGACAGAGAGGAATTGACTTAAAATTAATCACTATGTGTACCATTCATCTCCTAATTCAAATATTAGATATTTCCAGCACATATGTTTCAACATGTTGAGAAAAGTGAGTGAATTTTCTGGTTGCCTGGCTTCAAATCCCAGCTCCATTACCATTTAGTCATGTAATCTTATGCAAGTTACTTAAACTCTGTGTCACTTAATTTCCTCATCTATATGGCGGGGGTAGTAATAGCACCTACATAATAGGACAGAATGATTAATGTGCTTATCACAGTGCTTGATATGTAGGAAATTCTTAATAGACATTAACTGTTGTTATACTTATGGTTATTACTTTCATTATTACTGAGTGCTCTGAGTCAGTGACATTTGCACTATATTCTAATTTTTAGCCCCTGGAAAGCCTTTGACTCCATTCCCTGATTTGTCCCAGAGGTTTGCAGTTGGAACAAGACCTGTTTAGAACTAGAAAATGTGAAATACATTGGACATTTCCTCTGTTGATCCACCTACCTCAGCCCCCAAGTATAAAAATGAAGAATTGCTAAAATGTTTTAAATGTTTTCACTTTTGGTACTAGGCACATTGTGTTTCTTCTTGGAGTTCATCACAACATCTTATCACAGCCACAATTGTACTTTTAGTTATGTGATTATTTAAAAAAAACACAAAGTATAGAAGTTATTAAGTGCCAGGCACTATGCTGAGTGTTTTATATCCACTAGGTAATTGAATATTCACAAATCAATGAGATGTAGGCACTACTATTACCAACATTTTACATAGGAGGAACTGAGGTTCATGTACTGAAATTATATTCTCACAACCAATAACTGTGGGCTCAAGTCGTTTTGGGGGGAAAAGGGTATAAAGGAAGAAATAATTGTCTACATTTGCAAACAAAAGAAACATTCATAAGCCTACATTGTCCACACCAAAACCACCAGAACTAAGTGAATTCAGCAAAGTCACAGGATACAAGATTAACATATAAAAATCAATTATATTTCCATGTTAGCTATGAGCAACAAACAATTGAAAATTGCATTAAAATTCTATTTACAATAGCATCCAAAAACATAAAATACCTGAGTAAATTTAATAAAATATTTTTCAACTATAAAACAGGGCTAAAATAATTGAAGAATCCTCTATAATAATAAAAGCATAATATGCTAATTAGACCAGACAACCTTCAGGATAAAGTTAGGGCTGCGAGGGAAGCCTGGATCCCAGGTGCCAGAGGGAAGCCAATGCAGGCAGCCAGGGAAAGGATGGCCTATTCTTGCACAAATTTTATGCATCAGGCCTCTAGTATATAATAAGAACCTAAAATGCAAATTAACTGAATGACTGAATGACAGGTCACTATGATGTGCTCTGACCACCAGGGGGCAGATACTCAACACAGGAGCTGCCTCCTGGTGGTCAGTGCACTCCCAAGGGGGAGAACTGCTCAGCCAGGAGCTGGGCTCAAGGCTGTCAAGCTCAGGAGCCTCTCCTGCATCTGCTGTGGGCAGGCATTAAGGAGCGAGGGGTTCCAGACTGTGAGAGCTGGACTGTGAGAGGGATGTCTGACTGCAGGTTTAGGCGTGATCCCTGGGAGGATCAGGCCTAAGCCAGCAGACAGACATCCCCTGAGGGGTCCTGGACTGTGAGAGTGTGCAGGCTGGGCTGAGGGACCTCCCCCCCCCCCGCCCCCCCAGTGCACAAATCTCATGCACCAGGCCTCTAGAACCTAAATAAATGGAGAAATTATACTCATACATTAAATGACTCTATGTGGTTAAGTTCTAAATTCTCCCGAAATCTATAGATTCAGTGCAATCCTAGTAAAAATTTTATTAGGTTTTCTTGAAGAAATTGACAGGCATATTTATTTTTAATTTATATAGAAATTCAAATAACTTTGTTTAGCCTCAAATCAATTTTCTTTTATCCTTCTGTTTTTTTAAATTTTTATTTAATTCATTGAGGTTATATAGATTAATACAATTATATAGGTTTTAAGCGTATAATTCTATAATACATCATCTCTATGTTGTATTGTGTTCACCATCATATATCAAGTCTCTTTCATTCTATTTCCCAGGATAGCCTCTCACCTTTTCCCCCACTTTACCCCTATCTCACCCCAACTCCTTTTCCTCTTGCAATCACTATACTGTTACCTGTGTCTATGAGGTGTTTATTTTTTTCTTAATCCCTTCACCTTTTTCAGCCAGCCTCCAACCCCCTTCCTCTCTGACAGTTCTTAGTTTGTATTCTGTATCTATGAATCTGTTTCTATTTTGTTTGTTTATTTTGTTATTTAGATTGCACATGTAAGTGAAATCATATGGTATTTGTCTTTCTCTGACTGGCTCATTTCACTTAACATAATGCTCTCCACATCCATTCATGCTGTTGTGAAAGGTAAGATTTCCTTCTTTTTTACAGCAGCATAAAATTCAATTGTATATTATACAACTGCTTTTTAATACACTCATCTACTGATGGGCATTTGGGCTGCTTCCAAATCTTGATTATTGTACATAATGCTGTAATAAACTTAGTGGTATATATATTCTTTTGAATTAGTGTTTCTAGTTTCTTTGGATATATTCCCAGAAGTGGAATCCTTGGTCATATGGCAATTCCATTTTTAATTTTTTGAGGAAACTTCATACTGTTTCCACAGTGGCTACACCACTCTGCATTCACTGGGTTCATGTCTTGAACCTTTATCTGGCTGACTCCATTAAAACCCTTGAACCAGGATTTTCTACATACCTGTGGAATATCCAACCATAGAATCCACCAGAATCATTTGTTTTGTGAAATAACACCTCTTCAGAGATAAAGGAAGACCAAAATTTGATCAAAGGACATTATCTGCCCTAATTCCCAGGATAGCCTCTCACCTTTTATAAAATCACCCCTGGAGTAATTTCCTGACTTATAACTTTGGATTGCTTTGGTATACACACAAACATGAATGACTACTTCTGACATATTATAAGAAGCACATTAGCATTTTTCTAATCAGGGGGAACAGAATCCTTTTCTGCATTCCCATTTTTGTGCATGCACAAAAGAGAATTCATCTGAACAAGTAAACATGTGAATAAAATGTCATGGACTAGCCCCACCCTTCTTTGAAATAAACATTTACTCCCTTGCCTAGACAAATAATGCCTGGTACTGCATATCTGCTTCTATATTCTTCATCTAATAATGCATTTCAGACTCTGCCTTTAATTATGATCAGGCTTAACTATGAATCCCTTGGTGTGTTTTTTTTATGTGTTTTTTTTTCCCCCTTGGAGTAAGATAACATTTAAATAGGTTTTTAAAATAAGAATGAAATCTCAGAAGACAGACTATTGTAGAACATACTGTATATCAAAATATATGAGCATGTAAACACATTGCTTAGTGAACTATGAAAAATAATCCACTGAGGTGCCATTTTCTTTTACTCCTATGCACTATATTAAGTGAGCACTGCCATAAAGTAGATATGCACTTTTGAATATATTTGTGAATGTTTTTAGAATATCTGTTTCAGGCCAAATAGACGAATATTTTTCCTTCCCTTGCTAGGAAAAATGCACTGTAAGTAATTTAGGTAAGTGATATATTAAAAGAAGGCTTAAAAACAGTTTTAGAAGATAATTATGAGCAAAGACTTATCTTTAGCAATTTGATTCTGAATGTGATATAAATTAACTAAAAATAGAACCAAAGAGGTTCGAGTAAATCTTTTTAATATTTTATATAATTTAGAATTTGAAATCCATTGTATTTGTTAATGGCACCTTTATTATTATAATAGCTTAAAACTGTAGGTAAAATTAATATATCATTACAAGTAAATGTGTTCTGGAAAGTGATCATTCTGTGGACAGCATGAATTATTCTGGTCAAGAGACCACCTCTGTTGGAGAGCAATTCTTTCAAACACCATTCTATACATAAAGTTTTATATAAAACTCCTAGAAGTCCTTTCTAAAATTTTAGAATAATAGGAAGTATTCCTAAACATATAAACATACATCCTTCTATTGCTCTTACTAAAACTTTGTTATGAATTAAAGTAACTTGACTTTAAAAAATATGTTTCAATTAATATTTGTTGTCTTTTAACTCTGTATTAAAATTTTGGTAATATATAATGAGACTGTTAATTTTCCACATCAGGCCATGTCAAACCATTTCCAGTTTGAAGCCATTAAACAATTCTCCACATTTGAAATTATAGTGTAAAACCTTTTTTCTTAGCTTAATTCCAATAATGTAAAATGTGCATACGTATATGGAAAGGTTGCAAGACAATGCTTATCATAAATTGCATTTCAATAGCTCCTTCATCTCAAAGGAAGGCTAGGGACAAAGCAGATGAATCATGACAGTCTCTCATAATGAAAAAAACAAAAACTGGGAAAAAGACCATCCACATGCCCACTCCATTGTAGTGTAATTTGCCTGCTTGATAGTAATCACTGGATGATTATATTTCACAATTTACATGGGAAAGAAAAAGAAGACATAACAGAAATGTTTTTTCACTTGAAATAAACCTGTCACAAAAATTCTAGCATATATTTCCAAACAGAATAAAAGGCAATTTTTCACTCTTAAAAAGAATCCTTTACTTTGAAAATTATTCACTGCAGTTTTCCTCCAAATAGTAAGCTCATCTTATGCATTTATAATATGGTTTGATTTTCAAAACATTAATTTACATGTGCTTTCCAGAAACAAATATATTGTGCAAAGTGATGCTTACTTGTATAGCATAAAATATAATTTTAAAAAAACACACAGCTGGGACTGATTTGGCTCAATGGATAGAGCGTCGGCTTGGGGACTGAAAGGTCCCGGGTTCGATTCCGGTCAAGGGCATGTACCTTGGTTGCGGGCATATCCCCAGTAGGGGGTGTGCAAGAGGCAGCTGATTGATGACTCTCTCTCATCGATGTTTCTAACTATCTCTCTCCCTTCCTCTTTGTATAAAATCGATAAAAAATATATTTAAAAATTAAAAAAAAACAAACACAAAAACTGGAGTCCATAGTGAGAGTTTGATCATCATTAATATTAATTATTTACAGTCCAATAACTTTTGCTAATACAAGTAGAGATAGAGATGCCACAGGCTGCCTCAGAAGTAGTTCCATAATGTTCATTCATAATTAGTGAAATGCCATATTCTAGCAGCAATCATATACTATCCATTCTTGTTCTTATGGGAACCTAATTCTTCAAGCCCTCACCACCCGCCCTTCACTTTGCTGGTTCACAGACACATTCCATGAGCTGAAAATCTAACAACAAATTAGTGAGAATATAAGAGCAGTTTTTAGGACTTAACATTTGAAATAGCATGCAATCCTTGGTGTGCAAAATATTCACCCTCAACATGAATTAGACAGATCAGTAACTAAAACGTGGCATAGGATCTCTCAAAACATGAATTCTTTAAAGAACCCTGTGTGGAAAAGTTACCTTAGAATTATCATTTCAAATAGAGTAAAATGCCTTTGATGAGCTATGCAACATCATTTGAAATCTGTGCACCCAGGAAGTATAAACCCACCTTCCTGCTTCCACTGGGATGTTTTCAATAAGATGCTGGATTTTTAAAGTAAACGTGTTTAGTCTTTTTTGGAGAGAGGGTCAAACCATGCAGGGACATTTACAGCAATACAGAGATTGATGTTATGTGGATCTCAATTCTTCTATGATGCTTTCTTTTGGGAATTTATTTCCTCTACATGAAAATAGACAGCCTCAGAAATAAATTCAAGCATTTAAGTAAGCCCTCAAATAACTTGGCTAAACACAATTTGAACTTCCATATGGAATTGAGCTTGAACAGTTTATCAAAAATTTTTCTGAGCTGATTATACAGGGTGAATCTTGGGTCTGTTATTTGTAGAACACTGATTTCAGATATTTGTTATGTATGTTTTTATTGATTTTAGAGAGAGAGGAAGGGAGAGGGATAGACAGACAGAAATATCCATCGAAGAGAAACATTGATTGGCTGCCTCCTGCATGCTTCCCACTGGGGATCAAGCTTGCAAACAGAATATGATGCCCTGAACAGGAATCAAACTGGCAACCTCGTTGTTTATTGATCGATGCTCAACCACTGAGCTACATTTGCCAGGCTCAAATATTTTTAATGTAATCATCTGAGGTATTTTTCAAGAACACGTTATGCTTCTAAACTTTAAAAAGGAAAGGTCAATTTCTACATTCCATTGTGACCACCAGCCAGGTTGGCAAGAGAGTTAAAAATGTGGCTAAGGTTGATTATTTTGAAATGATCAGCATATTGACTCTTACTTCCCAATTGAAAATCAGGTTTTTACTGCACTTTAAAAATATTTCCTATTAGTGTCAAAAATGCCATTGGAAGCTTTGACTGTGTGGTTTTATTTATGCCATGCAAATGATGTGAATATTTGAAGCAAATATATTCAGAGGGAAAGAAAATAACCTCTTTTCTGTCAATTAGCTGAATGTGTAAGGCAAAATTATTTTAGATATGAAATGATCTAGATTTCACCCTTTTTAAGTGCACTATTTTAAAGTATTACTATGAAATAGTTACCACAGAATATTGTTATTTAAAACAAAAAGGACATTTATGATCCAATATATTTAAAAGAAACTGAATTTTTTTTTGTAGGAATTTTTTGTGCCTTTAGTATACTAATACTGTATTTCTATAGGAGGGGTCAGAATAGGAATTGTTTCCAAAACTAAGTTGGCCTTAGAATTTTCCCCCCAGAATTCCCTCCTGACATTGTGGGGAATTTCAGACCATGTAGATCTGGATAACTAATTCATTATAGAGTTCTCTGTGCATACAGGGGTGGGCAAAAATAGATCAATAATAATAATAATCAATACAATAATTACTAAATAAATAATTCAATAATAAACTATGTTTCATGTACTCACAACTGTAAACCTACTGTTATCCACCCTTGTATGTAGACTCAACTTCAATATTTACCTGGAATAGAGATGTTCATTACTTTTTATCTTGCTACCCTTACTCCACTTTTCCTCTAGTTGCCCCACCAGCTGAGAAAGTATGTTTTAAGTCAAATGTCCCTTTTAGGCAACTTAGTGAAATTTCATTTTTTATTCAAAACTAATGGAGACTTTATTTTTGTATTAACAATATGGAAGATTTTTTCAAATCCCACCAACTTTTACCCTGAAATTTTTTCTGTGAAAAGTATTTGGTTCATTTTTTTTTTCTTCCCAGACCACCTGCAACTGTAAATTGTCTCCTGGGTGGTTGACTACACCCACAGATTATCTTCCCTCATTGTGTAGAAAAGCTGACTGAATAGAGAAACAAATGTTGTATACTCGCTGAACATTCATGAGAGATAATTTACTACCATATTTTATAAACCCAGGGACTGAATGTGCTTAAGAGATTTTTATTAGATATTTCCAAGAGAGATAATAGTTCTATTATCCTGGTAATTTTTGAGACCATTAAGACTGCTGGGATTATTTAAAATACAGTAATGAAGTCAACTCTCAAATCACGGTATGTGGATTGTCCATTTCAAACTGTGTCTCCCAGCTGGCAGCTCTGGACTGTCCTCCAACTTTCCTTTTTGGGAATGTGTGTTTGGACTGCAATCTTGCATAACATTAGACTGAGAAAAAACATTGGCAACGAGGTTGCATTACACACAATCCAGAGTCTAAAGGAAAGAATATCCCATTTTGCCCTGGTTTTCTGTGTGCTACTAGGCTCTATCAGCACCAGTAATCTGGAGCCGATATAGTCCCTCCTAAACAGCCAAATTATATATTCAAAGCCAAGAATGTGTCCTTTTTTTTAAAAAAAGCAATTTGATAAAAGATCTCCTATTATTAAAAGCACTTAGTATGTAGTTAAGCTTATATAAGACCCTACACTGGAATTTCTGATTTACACACTTAAAGCAAAGATTTTTTTCCGTGTGCACAGTACTCCATTTATCATTTTAATTTACTTTATTGACTAAATAGTTATGAACACATTTTAAAATAATGCCTATAACATACAAGTAATTTATAATTTTCATTATGTCTTATCTCATGCACATTATCTGAAGCTTGATAGTAGATAGTTGGTTTGACATACAAGTATCCAAAATATTGATGGGTAGCTGAGGTAAGTTCTGATTAGTTTACTCTTTCTGCCTTTACCAATTACATATTGTTCTTTGTATTTTTTTCCTGATATATACTCATATTAGTAATATGCATCATGTAAAATTTGTAGAGAGAGAAAAAATGATTCAGTGATTGTATTTGGAATATATATATATATATATATATATATATATATATATATATATATATATATATATATATATATATACACTAGAGGCCTGCTACATGAAATTCGTACATGGAGAGGATGTCCCTCAACCTGGCCTGCACCCTCTCCAATCTGGGACACCTCTTGAAATGTCTGACTGCCAGTTTAAGCCTGATCCCTTTCACAATCTGGGAATGCTGACTCCAACCACTCATCTGCCTGCCTGATTGCCCCTAACTGAATCTGCCTGCCAGTCTGATAGCCCCCTAACCACTCACCTGCTGACCCAATCACCACCAACTTCCCTCCCCTGCCACAACCCACCTGCTCCTGCGGAGCCATCTTGTGGAGGCAATCTTGTGACCACATCATGCGTGAGGGCCACCTAGGCTTTTATTAATATAAACATAAAGTATAAGCAGCCAGCCACTGGGCCAACCAGCTGACTGGCCAGTAGCTATGACATACGCTAACCACCAGGGAGCAGACACTCAATGAAGGAGCAGAAACCACAGGCATAGAAACATGGAACAGGCTGTTGGATCTCAAAGGGAAGGGAGGAGAAGGAAGGGCAGAAAGAGATTAACCAAAGCCCAGAAATAAAATCACATTCATATGGGCAAATAATTTTTTATTAAAAAAGCCAAAAACACACAATGGAGTAAAGAATGCCTCTCCACCATAAAAATCCTATAAGATTCCATAGGTAACAAAATACCATATTTCCCCCAAAATAAGACAGTGTCTTATATTAATTTTTGCTCCCAAAGATGCACTATGTCTTATTTTCAGGGGATGTCTTATTTTTCCATGAAGAAGAATATGGTACACATTTATTATTAAATGAAAATAAAGGAAATTTATTAACTGTATACAGTACGGTGGTACGGTAGTTGTCAACACAAACCAGACAAACTGTGAATCCTACAGCATCAAGAATTTACTCATTTATTCAATGACAATCATGTCATCATCTTCTGGAACATCATCATAACAATCCAATTCCTGAATTTCCTGGTGAATTTCTTGTGATTCCATTTCTTTCAGAATCAGTGGACCAAATCTCTCATGTTTAGCCTAGGGGGGGCCTTATTTTTAGCAGATGCCTTATATTTCACTGAGAAGGAAACCTGTAAGTCGGTCTTATTTTTGGAGGATGTCTTATTTTCGGGGAAACACAGTAGTAGACATATGTCATAGCAATATCATTACAGAGACAGCTCCTAGGGCAATGGAGATTAAGGAGAAAATAAACAAATGGGACTACATTAAAATAAAAAGCTTCTGTACATCAAAAGCAACAAAACAAGAAAGCCCACTGCATGGGAGAACATATCTCCCAATGATATTTCTGATAAGGTTTTAATCTAATACAACTTAAAAAATAAATAAACAATCCAATAAAAAAAACGGGCAAAGGATCTAAATAGACACTTTTCAAAAGAGGACATACAGAAGGCCCAGAGACATATTAAAACATGTCCAAAGTCATTAATCATCTGAGAGATGCAAATCAAAACAACAATGAGATACCATCTCACACCTGTCAGAATGGCTATCATCAACAAATGACAAGTGCTGGATAGGATCTAGAGAAAAAGGAACCCTTCTGCAATGTTGGGGAGAATGCAGACTGGTACAGCCACTGTGGAAAACAGTATGAAGTTTCCACAAAAAGTTAAAAACGGAACTTCCATTTGACCCAGTAATCCCACTTCTAGGACTATACCCCCAAGAAACCAGAAACACCAAACCAAAAGGATATGTGCAACCTTATGTTCATAGCAGCACAATTTACAACAGCAAAGATTTGGAAACAGTCCAAGTGCCCATGAGCAGATGAGTGAATTAAAAAATTTTGGAACAGCTACACAATGGAATACTATGTATGCCGCTATAAAAAAGAAGTAACTTTTACCATTTGCAACAACATAGATGGAACTGGAGAGCATTATGCTAAGAGAAATAAGCCAGTCGGAGGAAGAAATATCACATGATCTCACTCATATGTGGGATATAATCAACATAATTTGATGAACAAGATTAGATCCAGCCAAAACCGGTTTGGCTCAGTGGTAGAGCGTCGGTCTGCGGACTGAAAGGTCCCAGGTTCGATTCCGGTCAGGGGCATGTACGTTGGTTGCGGGCACATCCCCGGTAGGGGGTATGCAAGAGGCAGCTGGTCGGTGTTTCTCTCTCATCAACGTTTCTAGCTCTCTATCTCTTTCCCTTCCTCTCTGTAAAAAATCAATAAAAATATATTAAAAAAAAAAGATTAGATCCATAGACCAATGTTAGGGGAGGGGGGTTAGAGTGCAACCAAAGGACTTGTATGCATGCATATTAGCATAATCAATGGACACAAACACTGGGGCAGTGAGGGCTTGCCCAGAGTGGTAATGGCTGGGGGAAGGGTCAATTGGGGGAAAAGGACACATAATGTAAAACTTTAGGCATTAAAAAAAGAATAATATGCAAAACTTGAAATAAAATAAAAAAATGCCTTTCCAATAATGATGCTGGAAAAAATTGGAAGGCCACATGCAAAAGATGAAACTAGACAACAGTTTGTCCCCATGTACAAGAATTAATTTTTTTTGCATTATATTGATTACTTGCACTAGAAAGTGACCATCTAGCTGCATTTAGTCTACAAAATCTGGTTGATTAACTGTCTTATTCACTGAGGTTTGGGATCTCACATTGAAATATCATTAAGGCATGGTGGATATGGCTCAATTGGTTAGGCATTTTACTATGCAAACCTTTCCCAAGGGTTGCTGGATTCAACCCAGGTCAGGTCACAAGCTTGATCCCAGGTAGGGGGCATGCAGGAGGCAACTGATTGATATTCTATTCTCACATCAATGTTTCTCTCTATCTCCCTCTCCCTTTCTCTCTCTCTAAAAATCAATTAAAATATTTTTAAAAAGAGAAATATCATTCAGGCCATAGCATATTACTCTTTCAGGGGCATTTAAAGGCACACCAGTAAACTTCCAATCTAGGTTCATAGTTATTATTTGAGGAAATACCAAGGGTAGATACAAGATGCTCAGTAATCTTCTCAACTTATAAAATCATCTTATTGTACACATGCTTCTCACTTAGTTGAACCTTCTTTTACTGTTATTGGATTTTTATTTATTTATTTTTTGTCCACAGGGAAGAGGAGTAGGGTGGGAATGATGCTGGAAATCCAGGGAGCAATGCGAGAAGGAATGTATATTTCCACTAGAAAAGAAGTAGGAATTAGATTTTTAGAAGTCAGAAGATTATTATGTTTGCCATAAGATAAAGTCCTGAGGGTAAATCAACCCCAAGTGGCCCTGGCCTTGGGACAGAAGATCTTTATTTTGCTTCTCCTTCACTGAAATTGAGTTCTGATAAAAGCCAAGAGAGAAATAAATTGAAAAGTTTAAAGCAAGAGCTCAGAATTACTAATGTTGTACTGTGTGTCTTTTGTTAAGGTTCAGTGCCTTCTGTGCATGTCTTAATAATTTGGTGTATGGCCAATTAGGGATATTTAACTCAGAAGTAAGCAGAATACTGATTGAATTTGACTGCCAGTTGGCCTACCTTGAAAGCACAGAGTGAATTGGCTTCAAATTGGTAACTGATGTGGTTTTTCAAAAGGATGTCTAACTCCAGGTGGTTGGAGATCCAATTCAGTTACTTCAGACCAGCAAAAAAGAGTAGAAAGACTCCTGAGAACTAGGAGTCTTATTGATGCTGTGGTTAATACTGACAGCAGTGTTGCTTCTGCAGAGGTCAGCATTGCTATTGAAGATGGAGCTCAATGGTTTGACTTTCCCAAAAATTCCACAAACGTAACACTCTGAATAGTGTTTCTTTTTCACACATATGCATTTCTGAATTCTAAAAACAGGTATAAATTTATGCAGATGAATCTGGCTTAACACAGCGAATTGCTGCTTGAGATATATTTTAGAATTACTAATATTTCCTAGATCAAGCTAATAGGTTTACATAGATTGATTTATAAACCAGATAAAGCTTTATGTTATCTACCATTGTAGCTGGACACATTTTTTTACAAGCAACATAAAGGTTGTTCATATATTTTCATTATTTCTGGCAAAAGTAAAATAAAATAGAAACAAATCCATTGAATGTGGCCACCATTAACTAAAATTAACTGAAAAATTTCTGACAAGCTCATCTCTGATGATGAATGAAACATTGGAAAAAGTTACCTAAAAATTGCATGAATACTAATAAAATGTGCCCCTGTATTTTGAGTATGCACAGTTCAAAAATCTATAATAGAACCATTTATAATGTGTTAGCAGCCAGAGCTCCATCTTGTTTTAAATAATTTTATTTTTCTATTTCTTGTGAAATTTTAACTCACTGAAAGAAGACTCGTGACATTTCACTGCATGAGGTGAGTCACAAATGGAATAATGTGAAATAACATTATTAGGGTACTGAAGAAAATGGTATGGCAATAATGCATTTTACAGTAAAATTTGATAGTCCTCTAAAGATCAATGAGTGTGTTTGTTTCCTTTGAAGTGAAAGGACAAAGGCTTCATAATGGAACCCAGAGAAGCACCTGAATAGGAGGAATCTTTGTCAGATAAAATGAACAGCTATCCTTTCTAAGGTGAATTCAGAAAATAAACCATGTGCTTTGCAGCAGGAAGAAATATCCTAGGTACTTCTGTGGTAGTCATTGTAAAGCTACCCTGGAATGAATGGAAAGCCTCTCATAGCCACACAGAATAAAAATAAAAAAATGCAGTGAGTCACATGGTCTCCTCCTGTCCCAAACATTGATTGAAAGGGCACTTTAGGAAGAGAGAAAGAAACAGCTGGGCACCTTCATTTGCATCACCAAACGTTAATGATGGAGGCATTTTTATGGACACACTGTGTACACAGAATTGGTTCAATTAAAAATAAGTTATTTTACACTAGCCTTTACCCCACCAGGATTAAAAAAGAGAGACAAAACTAACACCATTTATCTATGTAAAAATACATTACTTAAAAAAAAAATGAGGCAGAATGCATTATATAAAGTAAGGAAGAAGCATGGGTCTCCCATGGTTTTAATTTTATCACTTTGCAACCACTGCATTTTAGACCCCATGAAGACATATACACATAATAATCTGTCCACTCAGTGTATATCCTAATATAATGAAAAGCTAATATGCAAATGCGTAATAATCTGTCCACTCAGTGTATATCCTAATATAATGAAAAGCTAATATGCAAATTGTCCCCTCAACCAGGAGTTCGACCAGCAGGCAGGAAGGCCAACTGCCCATGCTCCCTCCCACTGGCCAGGCAGGCCGGACCCCACTCATGCATGAATTCATGCACCGGGCCTCAGTGCCCAGATTATTATGCATTCAGAGATCATAATAATCTGGCCACTCAGTGTATTTGTTGAAATAAGATAAATGTGAATGATGTTTAAAGTGTGCATGAGTCTACCGTGTTTCCCCGAAAATAAGACATCCTCTGAAAATAAGACCGACTTACAGGTTTCCTTCTCAGTGAAATATAAGGCATCGCCCAAAAATAAGGCCCCCCTAGGCTAAACATGAGAGATTTGGTCCACTGATTCTGAAAGAAATGGAATCACAAGAAATTCACCAGGAAATTCAGGAATTGGATTGTTATGATGATGTTCCAGAAGATGATGACATGATTGTCATTGAATAAATGAGTAAATTCTTGATGCTGTAGGATTCACAGTTTGTCTGGTTTGTGTTGACAACTACCTTACTACCGTACCATATACAGTTAATAAATTTCCTTTATTTTCATTTAATAATAAATGTTTACCATATTCTTCTTCATGGAAAAATAAGACATCCCTTGAAAATAAGAGCTAGCACATCTTTGGGAGCAAAAATTAATATAAGACACTGTCTTATTTTCAGGGAAACACGGTAGTAGCTGAAACTAAGAGCAGTTTTCAGAACTTCTTATGGCTTTTAGATCAAACTATGTTAGCAGAGACCAAAATAAATTGTTGTCCAATATTTTTTGGCCTTGATAAAATGAATTGCGGGTTTGAGTTCAATGCCTATGGACAGATGTTCCACAGACAAAAAAAAGAAGGCTTTTAATTGGCACTAACATGCTTGTTGGCAGGGAGGGATTGACAAGGCTATTTCAATGGCACGTTCCCCACTCCCCCTAGACTCCCAGAGTTGTTCTTTATAGGACAAGGGGGGGATGGGGCGATGTAGATAAGCTTATGCTATTAGCCTTCAAGGATTATTTGTGCCCCCAAACAAAGAGAGACTTCACTTTTCTAAGCTGCCAAACTTAGTAAGATTCTTTGCCTGGGATATACATTGGTTTTTATTTTGAATTAAATAAAGTGTAATTAGTAGGAAACAATATAGTAGAGTGACAGGAGCTTTTCTGTTGGTTGGTTTGTCTCTGTGTAAAGAAGCAGAAGTGAAAGGGGAAAAAGCTGTAGTAAAGAAGAAACAATCTCAGCATATTGTAGATGTTCACACTACTAAAAAACATAGATAAAATTTAGCACTGGCACAGATCCCTACAATGCGCCATGTAACACATCTTTTTAATGCTCTAGTTCTAATCACTTCCATCTGTAAAATGGGAAGGCCCATCAGCTTCATAAGATAGATATATTATTTCTAAAACAAGTGATGTTGGAGAGTTAGTGTGTCTTGAAGAAGGAACCTTCTTGCTGCAAAATATGCTTTAAGAGTCTGCAAGTGCTCCTTGCTCTATAATTACAACTTTGCGAATTATGCAAAAGTAATTATTTTTGCATTTATTCCATTTAGTGCTAATAAGGAACTCATGGAATGGATTAAAACTTTTTGTTTGTTTTTTGTTGTTGTTGTTTTGTTTTGTTTTTTAGTAACATGACAGTTGTTGTTTTTTGTTGTTTTTTTCATGTTATAGCATGGTGGTGTACATTTCTGAAGAGCTAGAGGTATTAAACAGATTAAGCCCTTATTTTATCCCAAGAAGACTACAGGATTAGAGCTCTTAAATGAAATATACCCAGAGAATTCCCAATCACAAGGCCTATGTATGTGAGAAATCATATGTGGGGTTGAGTTGGGATGGTCAGATTCCTGAGAATGTGTTTTAAAGGAGAAACCTTTAGGAAGTTAAGACAGCAAGATAGGGCAGGGAAAGACAGCCAAATAAGGCAGTGGTCTCAGCTGGAGCCTGGCTTCAGCCTGATCCCACAGGGAGTCCTTTTTTATCCCTTGCTAGTCAGTCATTTGTTAAGGGCTTTCTACCCAAGAGCAAGGTGGCTCTATTTCTGCCAAAGGCAGTTTTCAGGAGAAGAGCCTTCTGGAGGGCCTTGGAGGAGAACCCATGGGAGCTAAAGGCTGGTGTACCATTCTAGTAATAAGGATGTAGGAAGGCTTTCCACTCCAGGACTTCAGGTTTGTAGAGCCAGGTAGCTTTCTATCAAAGCAGGGCCTTTCAGTTACTGAGCAATTTTCAGAAAAGCATAATTTTATTGAACAGAATAAAATCCATCCCTGAATAATACAATGAGAATATTGGTTTACTGGGACCCTCCCCCATGCACAAATTTCTTGCACCGGGCCTCTAGTTTTAAGTACAAGAAGATAATTCAGATGTTAATTTGGGTTTATCTTGGCTCATATACTGTGGAAAGATAGGGATTGTCAGTTCTGCAAGCAAGCTTTCTTTATTGGTTTACTAGAGCTTTATTGATTTACTAGGGCTTCTGCTTTAACAAAGTCCCATAGTGGGAGGCTTAGAATAGCAGAAATGGTTGTGTCTAAGACCAAGGGGTCTATAGGTTACTTCCTTCTAAGGGCTATGAGGGAAGAATCTTTTCCAAGCATCTTACATTGGCTTGTAGATGGCTATAGTCTCCTGGTATCGTTTCACATCATCTTCCCTCTATATGTATGTCTCTGTGTCTAAATTTCCCCTTCTCACAAGGACACCAGTGGCATTGGATTAGGGCCTACCCTAATGACCTCATTTTAACTTGATTACCTCTGTAAAGATTCAAGTCATATTCTGAGGTATTGAGATTTAGTACCTCTTTAGACTGATTGGAGTGGGGGGTGGCAGAATTCAACATCTAACAAGCACATTTCCTGAATTTTCCTTCTGAATAGCAACAATTCTAATGACCTTTGTTAAAAGTTATCCCTCTAATGACAATAGTAATGGAATTGTTCAGTTCTGCCCCATCCCAGTCAGTGGGAATTCGGGGGTATGAAATCACTCCCACAGGAAAATCACCTTTAAGCTCCTTTTTCCTCTGCCCACTCTGGATGACATGGATTTAGGAAGCTGACTCAGGAGGCATCTTCCAGCAGTAATTTCCTGATAACATTGTTATTTCAATTACCAAGTTAAGAAAAGCCTTCTCAAAGACTACTTGGGCAATTGATAAGTTAATAAAAAAAACTAATAACTTTTTCCTGTGGAGACAGAATATTTGTAAGAAGTACTCCCCACCTTCTTTGTAAGCAGGTCTGTCCCATGGATAGTGGATTTTCCTAGCGTCTTTAACCAATCCCAGTTTCTGACGGGTATTTTCCTGGGATAGTTTATTCTTTGGCTTTGCGATGGGACTTTATGCCAAGAGAACCCGCTGGAGACTAGAGAAAGATAAGGCTGTTGTCCCACATTCTCTCTTCACTAAATTACAGTTTTCTTTGGAGGGAAAGTGGCTATTGTGAAGCTGTCAAACTGAGTCAAGCTAAATGGGCTGAAGTGAAGGCTCCTATTAACAATAGCAGCTATCTCTGTCAGATGCAAGCTCTGCAGACAGCTTACAAGACAATTTGGCCCTGACAGGTGAGCGATTAAAAATAACAAAAGGCGGAAAAATGAAAGGGGGAAACACATATTACTTTGTGGTTCAAAAGCCAAGGGGGCAGCCAAATATGCAACACTTGAATATTCCCCCAGCTAGTGTGGTAGGTCTAGGGACAGGTGTCATCCCTGAAGAAGCCCTGTATGTTTTCCTTGGCCAAACATGAGAATGGAAGGTGGAAGTTTGGCTAGATCTGCATTGAATTCAAGGTCTATGTCAAGTTCTTAATGCTGATGATTGGAAATGGAGTGTTCCCACTAGTAGGTATGTGCATAGGAATTCCCTCTATGTGAAAAGGAGCAATATGGGTGGTTTTTAAAGTATCATATCTAAGACTGAAGGTTAGATGATAGACTACCAGAAGATTAAAGGAAAATTATCTCTCAGATGGAGGGAACTCTTATCTAAATTGGGTTTGTGATGTAACATTTGCATTACCATGGAAGCTGCACACTAACACTAAGCCCTGATAGGAGCAAGCCTGCATGATCCCATTTGTCAGAGTCTGGAAAGTCAATTACCTGCTAGAGAACCAGGCCAGGCACAAACTCACCAGAGAAGAAACCACTGTCATCCTGGGCAGCCTGCACATTAGACCAACAAGAACTAACTCCTTTTTCCTACCTCAAAATAGAAAAAAGGAGTTGCAGAGTTCCACTTTACCTGTGTTTAATGAATTGCTGCATAAAAATGACCAAATTTTCATCCTCACCCCAGCTTTTCCTTTACCTGCTAAAATACAAGCCTCCTTCCATCAGTCCTGACCTCTGCTTACATCAACTCATTCAAATCGTCAGCCCACATTAAACAAGTCTGCCTGTGGATGCTATGTGGTATGGAAGACAGGTGATTTGTTCTGTTGAGATGAGGCCTCTGCATAGATGGGTTTCTTTCTTTACTAGGCTTCAGTTAGGAAATTCTGAAGTCCAGGAAGGTTTAGAGCATCTTTGCTGAAGCCTTCTTGGCTTGGTCCCTCCCCCATCCTGATAGCTATCTCTTTAAGGTAATGCTTTGTGTCTCCCAGAAAAGACAGAGCCCATTTCCCTTGGTAAAGCTTGTGCTGGCTATATCACCTGTAGTTTTAACAAAAGAAAAATGAAGGACGAAAGAGATTATGTGTGTGGGGGGAGGGAGTAGTTATTTTTGTCTCAGCATTTTTCTCCAAAAATGTGAGAAGGAATGCCTCTGAGACCTTCTGTCAATTTGTCATGCAGGCTGTGGTTAGGGACAGGGGCTTTGGCATCAGGCTGGTGCAGATTGTCATATCAGATCTCCCTCCCCCACTTGGCTAGCTGTGTGACTTTTTTTTTAAGTAGCAGGGTTATTGAACTTCAGATACCATAAAATTCACCCTTTTGAAATGTACAATTCAATGGCTATTAGTAGTCACAGAGTTGTAAAACCGTACTATCTAATTACATAACATTTATATAACATTGAGGATCTCTGTACCATTAGCAGTTACTCCCTATTCTCCCTTACCCCAGCCCCTGGTATATAGAAATCTACATTCAATCTCTATACATTTGCCTATTTTAGGTATTTAATATGAATAGAATAATTCAATATGTAGCATTTTGTGTTTGGCTTTTTTCCCTTAGCATAAGTTTAAACTATGTTGTAGTGTGGATCAGTACTTCAGTCCTTTTTATGGCTGAATAATATTTCATTACAGGCATTCTTTGGGTTATATCAGAGATTAGTTCCTATGGCACGATGTAACTTGATTTTCACAGTAAGTCAGAACCCACCTACATAAGCACCTATATCACTCACATGGAGCACATACACACCAGTAATGAAGTGAAAAAGTGAAAAAAAATTAAAAGAAATATAACAATTCTTGACCTTTACTTTTGATAAATAAATAATAAAAAACATAAAGCACATATGTATATACATCGAAATGATGGAACTTTTAAAATAAATACTGTAAGTGGGAGATGGAGACATAACCACGAAATGATGTACATTGAGTCTGACATAACCCAAGGACTGCCTGTATATGGAGAGACAACATGTTACTTATCCATTCACTAATTGATAGACATTTAGGTTGTTTCCAGTTTATGTCTAATAGTTAATAATATTGATTATCTTTTAAAATGCTTATTAGCCATCTGTACATCTTCCTTGGAAAATGTATATTCAGATTTTTGTCCATTCTTTGAGTTACTTGCATTTTATTGTTGAGTTTCCAGTCTTCTTTATATATTCTAGATATGAGAATATTATTAGATAAATGATCCACAGATATTTTGTCCTGTTCTTTGACTACTATTCTTAATTTTTCTAAGCCTGAGTTTTATTACCTAAAAACAAAGAGAAAAAAACAAAAGCACAACCTCCCAGATTTCATGAAAAGAGTCAATGAACTGATTCATTATCATATTTAGAGAAGTTAGTGTCTGCCATACATTAAGCTTACCTGAATAAGTCTTAGTTATTTTTAGCTCGTTTAGCTAACTTAGATTCATTCTGAAACAATGGCAAGGTATCAGCCTTTAAGTCATAATAACATATATAATGCTGACATGAAAAGTATAGAATGTTTTGATTTTCCTAACATGTTATTCCTAGAATGACTAAAACAAACAATTTTTAGTTGGGGTGATTATATTTTATTTTGAATATATTTTATTTTGAATATATTTTAGAAATTAGCTTATAACTACTGGTCAGTATTTAAATCTGTCACTCTTCATATAATATATCTATATTTACTAGTATAGCTCTTTCTCCATATAGACACTGATATGAGTCTATGATTAACACACCTATGTTGGGGCAGGTATTCAGAATGGGTACTTTCTTACCTAAAGCCAAATCATGAAAAACTAGATCCTTTATTTCCTAAGATGTTTACCTACTGTATGTAAAACCTATTCTGATGACTCCCTATTGTCTATTAAACTGCTTTTTTTTCAACTGGAGACCTGCTGATTTTCTCTTTAGTAATTATTTTAGTACTGCTTCTGAAAGTTCTGAAAGAACCCGGCTCTAGTGTGTCCTGATATCAGTAATACTAGAAGTAGTATCATTTATTGAACACTCATAACCACAATCCTTTTACATAGTATTTAATTTATATTATTCACAACAACCATGGATAGTAGATATTAGCAGCCTCGTTTTTTTTTAAAGATATATTTTATTGCTTTTGTACAGAGAGTAAAAGAGAGAGATAGAAGCATCGATAATGAGAGAGTTATCGATCAGCTGCCTCTTGCACACCCCCCACTGGGGATATGCCCGCAACCAAGGTACATGCCCTTGACCAGAATCGAACCCGGGACCTTTCAGTCCCCAAGCCGACACTCTATCCATTGAGCCAAACCGGTTTCGGCAGCAGCCTCATTTTAGAGACAAAAAATTGAAGGCTTAGAGAGTTTAATCAGCTTGCCTACATTTGCACAGTTAGTAAATGCAAGAGTCAAGACTGGACCCCCTAGTCCATCCAATTTGCTAGTCTTTTTTCTTTCCTTAGAATAGTAATGCCTATTAGGAGGTTGGATTTACCAGAGCCCTTAATCATTAGGCACCTGTATTATTCCTGTCTCAGAATTAGAAAACCAATCCCTTCTAATCCATTGATAAATATACCATAGTACTTAACAATTTAGGTATGCATGCCACTGACTTAGCAAGAGAGTGTCCTCTCCTATCTTGACAATCCTCCTAACTAAAAAACCCAGATTTTCTTTTGGAGTCAATAGAAGTGCTAATATGATGGCTTTATGTGTATGCTGCAGGGTCACAGAGTTAAGAAACATCCACAATATATTGGCAAGCCACAAAGGATTCATTTACAGTAAGTTAAAGTTTGGAGAGAGATACCCAATATGACTCAACATGGCTGGCTTTCCACATCAATATAATTATTTTGGGTGCTATAATTTATAGTGTAAATGAGGTTGTTGTTTTTTTTTGGTTTTTTTTTTTTTTTTGCAAAAGCTAAATATATCATTCAATTCATTTAACAGACACAGAATGGGCTGTTAGGTTATATCAGTCCCATTACTCAAAATGTTCAGAAAATGGCTCTGTATTAAAGCCAGTATAGGATTGGATCTGCAGCCAAGTGCATCAATATAAATGTTGAATTCCCAGGAGAAATGCATGCCTCATACTGTCACTTAGTATATGTCCAGACATCATGGAGTCCCTCCTAAAACAATTCACATTTTGTTAAAAATAGGATCAAATTTTCAATCATGTTACCTAGCATCTCTGCAGTTATAAAGATTGTTGGCAGACATGAATATCAATAAAATGATGATGTATTTTTAAAGGACTAATACTTTGTGAAAGGTAGAAGTGGAAACTGAGATTTTTCGTGTCGCCTTTTAATTTTGTCTTTACCTACATGGAACGATTTCTTTGTGGATGCCATATGTGATGTCTCAAAACTATTTAAATTGGAGTAATTATCAGAACAACTGGTGTTATTGGATGATATTAGTCTATTTGTGTCCCGTCTGTCTATCCAATGAGTCAACATTAATACAGATTTTTGAAAATACTTGAAACAGTCATCTGTGATTTCATTTTTGTTTTAAAATATATCTTTAAATATTAATCTAACCTTTCTACCTACTAAATCATATGTTTAGATGGATAATTTTCTATTACATATTTCTTATACAGAAAGGATGTATTCTTCTCTACCTAGCATTTAAAAGGTCTGGTTTAGAAATTAGTATGAAATTTTATCTAGTATATTTTTGGCATCTATTAAGGTGATCAGATGTCTTCTATCATTTTATTTGTTGATGACATGATGTCGTATAGAAATAGATTTTTCAATATCAAACTTTATGCATCCTTAGAATCTGGTAGACTAATATTTTATGATATGCAGTTCAGTTGCATTTTGTGTAGATTTGAATAAGTTTAAATTATAATATTAATATAAACTTTCTTTGTACTAAAAAATTAAATCTACTTCTAGTCTTAGCATGCAAAAGCTATTTGTGGCAAAGGTACAATTATCTTCCTCTTTGAAACTTTATACTTAAACATGAGAACACATTTCACTAGTTTTCCTTGTTTCTAAATAAAATGACATCTGATGTGTTCAGGATAATACAGGATGAAGTATCTTGATGGTAAATTCTCAATAGATGGTATAGACTGGGTGATTCCTATGTACTAAAAATTTGGTGCAAGTTATCTTATTTAATAATTACAGCAATCCTATAAGGTGATATCTCTTTCACCCAGAAACTTGTAAGTTCAAGGGATTTTATTTAAGATGACACAGATAGTGAAGTTTGGAACTGAGCCGTGTCTGACTACAGAGGAATCTCAGTCCCTACAGAGCCCTTCACTGTGCTCAGGTGCCACATGCAAGGCAGTTGGCTTTACAAAGAGGACAGTTACTGGTCTCCAAGGACTATGAGCATTAGTTAGTTCTTGCACAGTTGTGTCCTTAGACTCAAGCTATAGCTAGCTTAGCTCACATCTATCACTCCTAGCAGAGAAACAAGCCCATTAACTTTTGTTCTATCCAATCTAATAAAAGAGTAATATGCAATTGACCATCACTTCAACACACAAGATGGCTGCCCCCATGTGGTCAAAGATAGCTGTTCCCATATGGACACAAGATTGCCAGCAGGGGAATGCAGTTGGTAAGGACCAGTTCTGCAAGGGAGGGCAGTTGGGAGGGACCAGGTCTGTAAGGAAGAGCAGTTGAGGGCAATCAAGCCTGCAGGGGAGGGCAGTTAGGGGTGATCAGGCCAACAGAGGAGGGAAGTTGGGGAAGACCAGGTATGCAGAGAAGGGAAGTTGGGAAGGGGGAACCAGGCATGCAGGGGAGGGCAGTTAGGGGCAATCAGGATGGCAGGGGAGCAGTTAGCCATCAATAAGCCTGGTTAAGTGGTGATAAGGCTGGCAAGCAGAAACAGTTAGGGGCAATCAGGCAGGCGAGCAATTGGGAGCTAGCAGTCCTGGATTGTGAGAGGGATGTACAACTGCCTGTTTGGGCCTGATCCTAATGGGCAGTCAGACATCTCTTGAGGGGTCCCAGATTGGAAGGACACATACGCCCATTCACAAATTTCATGGACCAAGCTTCTAGTTTATTATAATGATAATCCTAGACTTATGTGGGCAGCACATTTGACATGAAATATTAGTAAACATCCATGTTTATCATGACACCAGAATCTGAAAAGCAGGTCCCATAAGGAGTAGTTATCAACTAACTAGGATGTCTGGTGGTATAGAAGAACAGCTCTGCCATGGCAACATGGACAATCTGCATGTATCCAAAGAGGCCATGTATGCTGAGGCTTGAATCACAGCTCATCTAAATCTTGGCAGAACACCAAGTGATTCTCCCAGAATAGGAAAGGACAAGAAGATCTTGATATGTACTTCAAGGCCATTTCACATGCGCCCCTTCTCCTCTGGGAGGCAGTCGAGATAATTTCCTAGCTCCCATGTTCTTATAAGGTATGGAATGTTCTATCCCGCTCACTGAAGAATACATCTGCAGCTTATAAAACACACTTAACTGAAATCTAGAATGGGATTCTCAATAACAGAATATCTTACAACTTGCTCTGAGTCATTGGGTCCTTTTTGTTTTGGTATCATTTGTGTGGGGAGGGCAGGGGGGAGACAAGGATCACAGGAAGCTTTGTCAAAGCTTTCTTTCTTCCATTATGTAAGTACTAAACTCTGAATCTAAATTAAATTGCCATATCTTTACCATTTGAAACACTCAGGCCTTGGCCTTGGCCTTTTCTTGTCTGAAATGTGTGTGCATGACAGGTGGTACCCATGCTCACCTGATGGAATAATCACAGGGGTCCTGGGCTACATGTGCCCCAAAAAGGGTTTCCAGATCTAAGGTTTTGTAGTGGTGAAACCATATGGGTTATAAGACAATCTACCTCCTTCTACCCTAAACAAGTGTGTGTGTGTGTGGGGGGGACTCATTTGGATACAAAAGAAAGGGCTGAGTATATAAATCAGGTGTATTTTCATAAAAAATGGTAACATTGCTGTAAACACTTAAAAATATTTTTATAGATTTCAGAGAGGAAGGGAAAGAGAGATAGAAATATCAATTATGAGAGAAAATCATTGATCAGTTGCCTCCTGCACACCCCCTATTGGGGATCAAACCCACCACCTGGGCATGTGCCCAGAATGGGTATCAAACCATGATTTCCTAATTCATAGGTCAACACACAACTAATGAGCCACACCTCCAGGGTTTCTGTCAACACTTAAGTTGGGACTAAATTGTCAGTTTTGACTACTTGGATTAAACAGTCTGAAATAATATGAGGATCCTTTATCAGCATAACAAATCCCATCTGCTGTATAAATTCAGATAAACAGCCTTTCTCCACAGTCTTTCTATAGAAATGGGTTTGAGAAAATATTTTAAAGCACTCCAAGTGAACTGCTATGTTATCAGAGGCTGAGGATTTTCAGGGTCTCAACTGTGAGTAATTATGGGTCCTTGCCCCCATTGAGTTTCATGTAAGACACAATGGCTGTCAGTAGGTGTGCATTATTGTGCAATGAAAGCAATTTAATATTTCAGTTGTTTTGAAGAATTTCCTTAGAGATTAATGCACCAGCTCAATAAAGGAGTTATTTACTTAGCCCAGGAATGGGGAACCATTTTTCTCCCAAGGGCCATTTGGATATTTATAATATCATTATAGGGCCTTAAAAATTACCAACTTAAAAATTAGCCTGCTCTATTTGGTCAAACATTTAATTAACTTACACCAAATCATTTCCCAGGCCTTGTGTGTCCTGCCATGTTCCCCACCCGTGACTTAATCCTTTAACAATTAGGAGTTGATATAGAAAGATAAGTAATTTCTGTGATCAGAAGGTACTTTGGAGGTAACCATGGTGGTTTCTTCTCTCTAATCATTTGTGGTTGCTCTAAGAAGCTGAAAGAAGGCTAAAAGGGATAAACACAGAAGGAATACTTCATGGCAAGAAACCTGCCTTTCCTCACCATTTGGGAATGTAGTTAACCATTTCTGTCACTGGAGAAAAAGGTTGAGCACTAGAGAAACTCCTGCTGGGTAGCAAAGTTCCTAGGATAGGTCTCTGAGGCTTGGGAGAATGAATAGACATTCATAAATATAAGGGCCAGCCTAGTGTGAGGGAGTGTGGCAGAATTAATGCTATAAATTCAGTGCCATCAGAATGGCTAAAAAGACCTTGGATGTCAGGATCATTAGTGTTCCCATTCAGTTTATTCTAATCCTGGCATAACTCTAGAATCTGAATCATTTTCTTCTCCATCCTCACTGTCTTATGCCCTGGCCCAGGCCACTACCCTCTGCTACCTGAATTACTAAAATGGTAGCAGTTTTCTTACTACCCCTTCCTTCCAGTTAATCTATGTTCTTTTCTCCCAGATATCTATGCTTCTGATTCTTTATTTCCTTCCCCTACTTAAACACTTTGGTTTTTCCCCCTCCTATTGTTCTTTAGAAAAAGACATGGCCCAGTCTCACCCCTTTTAAAAGCTCATCACTTTTAACTACTACCCACAGGTCAGTATACTCCAGTCAGACTAAGTGTCCCACCCATCCTAAAACCTCAAGTCTTGTTATCTCTGTTTGTTCTCTGCAAAAGTTTAATTATTATACTACTTAACAGATGAGAAGGCTAGATGAGGTTCAGAGATAATAAATTATTCAATATAGCAGAATTTATGATTAGACAGCAGTTAAATCCAAATATATCAATATGTCTTCTTTTGTTTTGTGAGTCTTTTATATTGCTGTTAATTTTACTTATTTAATACGCCATCTTTTGTAAGTTATATCCTCTGGGAAAGCATTATATACTCTCAAGTTACAGGTGAAGATGGTATGGGTTCCATGTTTATCTTCATTATTTCCTAGCTGTGTGATCATGAACAAGTTGTTTAGCCTCTCTAAGTATTGGTGTTTCCATTTAGAAAATATGGCTAATAATAGTACTTCCTTCATAGATTCCAAAAGCATGCTCCTGGTTAAATAATTAGCACCTTCCCTGACACAGAAATGGATTCTCTAAATCAGGGGTCCTCAAACTTTTTAAAGTGGGAGCCAGATCACGGTCCCTCAGAGAGCTGGAGGGCCGGACTATATGAACTACTAATTCCTACTGTAACACCTTGGCTGCGCTCACTGCCCAAAAAACCTGGCGGGCAGGATCAGACTCCCCTGGGGGCTGCATGTGGCCCGCGGGCCATAGTTTGAAGACCCCTGCTCTAAATGATAGGAATCATTTATCATTGATTTTGATAACCACTTAAGGTATAAATTAACACATAGTCATCGACTACTTATATTGAGAGAGAGAGAGAGAGAGAGAGAGAAAGAGAGAGAGAGAGAGAATAAAGTCCTTTATGACCAGCAAAAAAAGAGCATCCACTTGAAGCCTGGGGACAAGGTTTAAGATTATATTTATGAAATAAAAATATTAACACCAAAAAATGCTCTTTGAAGGTTGATTAACTGGAATTTATGATAATAAGCACTTTTCCCTCTGTAGCTTAAATTTTGAAACAGAAAGGTACACTGGAATTAATATTCCTGTAGAAAAAAAGGCTCTGTGTGCTTGATTAATAATTTTGAAGGACTTATTTCATCACCAAAATTTAGCCCATTCATATTTTTCAGGTACCTTTCAGGAAGTTCACTGGGCATTTTCCTCTGTCAACTAGAGAGCCCCAGCTGGCTTTGACAACAGCCTCGGTAGCTAGGGGCTATTATCATGCCCCTAGTCTTTCATGGGAGATTTAGACCATCTTTTTCTGTAGAGATCCAATGCTACATCCCACCTCCACATTGATTAATCTGTTCATTTATTACACTTTCAATAGTAAAAATATATAGACTTCAGTCATCTCTGGAGATGCTGAAATATTCCCCTTTTTCTTCTTGGTTTAGGAGAAGGTAGAGAGGAACGATATGTGCAGAGTATGATATAAATATATGAGCTCAAATATCTAATTAGCTGCACCTTTGACAGAATTGCAGCTGTCAGGTTGTATCTCCAATATTTTATCCTCATTGCAAGATGAATCTAAGGATGGTTTATGAAAGACACTTTCTAAAAGACACATGAACACCACTCTGCTTATTTTGTAGGATGCTTGAGGACGACCTGAAGCTGAGCAGTGATGAAGATGACCTTGAGCCTGTGAAGACCTTGACTACTCAGTGCACTTCCACTGAACTCTACCAGGTAGGAACAGCATAGGGCCTAAATGGGCAGTTGGACATCCCTCGAGGGTTCCCAGATTTGGGACCTAAGTGATGGGGGCAAAAGGAACTGGAATGGTTTTGTCATCCACAAGCTTATTCCCTGCTTCATCTCTGGTCTTCGGTGAGAGGGAAAGAAGCAAAGATAAGCACATTATTCTGGAACAGGTTGGATCAGCTTACACTGCCATTAAAATTAGAGTCAAGAGATGCAGAGCTCTTGAAAACTGCTTTCATCTTTTCCCTCTGTTTCCTTTTCGGCATACACAATATTCGTTGTTAGTAAGCAATTGAGATCATCTTTCCCTCTCTTGGGCTAAATATTGTCTTGAGTGAGCTATAACTTTAGTAACTTCAGTGTGAGCTTTAGAGCCTGTGCTCATTAATTAATTAAAATAAAACTGTGATTACTCCATTCACCTTTCCCAGGAGTGCCACTTCAGAACACAGCTGAGAATCAGTCTCATGAAATCTTGCAGCTTTCATGAACCTTCAGGCAAAATACATTTGGCAAAAGTTTGCTGATGCCCTGCAACTTCCATTCTATGTTACAAATATTTACAGTACTTACTATTAAAATAGATGGCACAAATATGTGTTTTCAGCAATTCCAATGAAACTGGATTCTTGATGTGAAAAGGCCAACCACTGTATCTTTTATAAATCACTAGACGCCCCATGCATGAAATCTGTGCACGGGGGCGGGGGGGGTGTGTGTCCCTCAGCCCAGCCTGCACCATCTCAAATCTGGGAACCCTCGAGGGATGTCCAACTGCCCATTTAGGCCCGATCTCAATGAACCTAAACCGACAATCAGACATCCCTTTCACAATCCAGGACTGCTGGCTCCCAACTACTCACCTGCCTGCCTTCTTGATTGCCCCTAACCGCTTCTGCCTACCAGCGTGATCACCCCATAACCACTCTGCTGCTAGCCTGATTGATTCCTAACTGCTCCCCTGCCAGCCTGTTTGCCCCCAACTTCCCTCCTCTGCCAGCCTGGTCACCCCTAACTGCCCTCCCCTGCAGGCTTGATTGCCCCCAACTGCCCTCCCTTGCAGACCTTGTGCCTCCCAACTGCCCTCCCCTCCTGGCCATCTTGTGGTGGACAACTTGTGTCCACATGGGGGCAGGATCTTTGACCACATGGAGGCAGCTATCTTGTGTGTTGGAGTGATGGTCAATCTGCATATTAATCTTTTATTAGATAGGATGAGAATGGCAAAGTAGTATGTGGTATCAATGAATGCTTGTGTGTTTTCTCTGTGGCAGAGAACTGTATTGTGTGTGGGGTCCTTCGGCTGTGCTTGTAACCTCACATTAGGAACACAGAAGGACTACCTTTAAAAAAGTTTATTGGCCAAAACTGGTTTGGCTCAGTGGTAGAGTGTCGGTCTGCGGACTGAAAGGTCCCAGGTTCGATTCTGGTCAAGGGCATGTACATTGGTTGCGGGCACATCCCTGGTAGGGGGTGTGCAAGAGGCAGCTGGTCGATGTTTCTCTCTCATCGATGTTTCTATCTCTCTATCCCTCTCTCCTCCTCTCTGTAAAAAATCAATAAAATATATTAAAAATAAATAAATAAATAAATAAATAAATAAATAGTTTATTGATTTTTTAGAGAGAGAGGAAGGGAGAGGGGGAAAGAAAGAGAAACATCAATGTGAAAGTGAAACATCTACCAGCTGCCTCCTGCATGCCCCCTAGTTGATATGGAGCCTGCAACCTGGGTATGTGCCCTGACTGGGAATCAAACCAGCAACATCTTAGTACATGAGTTGATGCTCAGTCAACTGGGCTGCACAAACCAGCACTACCTTTGTTTTTCAAAAGCCAATACCTAACAAATTTTTTTCTACAGTGAAGTCCACAAGTTTTAAAACTGAAACCAGACTGTTTTAAGAAATGCTCATACACTGGTATTTCAAGATATTAACAAACATGAAATTCCATATCACTAAATATTTTTTGATGAACCTGCAAAGAAAACCTTAGGAAAAATTATCAAGGCTCACCTACTCCATTCTCATCTACAATTGTTTGTCACACCATAATTCCTACTACACTGCATAATTTTAAAATTGAACACATCTTCAATGTTACATGGCCAATACGTATCTCTCTTTCACTTCCGCCACTTTATTATGCTTACATTTTTTGAGAGTAAATTTATTAAAGCTGAGGCAGCCTGGCTGGTGTGGCTCAGTTTCTTGGATGTTGTCCTGTGCACCAAAGGGTTCCTAGTTTGATTTCCTTTCAAAACACATGCTCAGGTTGTGGGCTAGTAGGGGGCATGCAGGAGGCAGGCAATCTATGTTTCACTCTCATAATGTTTCTCTCTCTACCTCTACCTTTGAGAGGGCAGTGCAGGGTGAGGATAAACTTTGGACTCCACTGTGGGGCAGGGCGGAGTTATCCTCCATTTTATGTAACTGGACCCTAGCCCTCACCCAACCAATCAGGATCAGCCAAAGCAGTAACATCACCACCAGTGTAAAACCCAAGGGCTTGGCGAAATTCAGTCTCTCTTCTGCCATGCTGTTGGTGTGAGTGGGACAGAGCCCATGCTAGCATGGAAGAGGCTCTTTTGTTTATTGCATCGGACTCGACTCCCTGGTGGTCCTTGGGGATCACGAGTCTGGGCATAACACCTTTCCCTCTAAAAATCAATAAAAAATAAAGCTGGGAACAGTGAAATAAGGAAATGAGTAGCACAGAAGAAGCAACAAGAGAGAACCTAGGCCTGCTGCTTTGGCTCACTGCAAAGTCAGAGAAAAGGGTTCTTGAAGATAGGCTCAGTGTGTTAGTCCTGGATGAGCTGCCACTTCCCATTGACACCCTGGTTGCAATTTTCCTGAGGACACTTATAATTTAAGGGATGCATGGCTGAGAGAGAAGGGTATAGGTGTGCTCAAGAAAGGGAAAGTGCTATACATTTTTATAGTATATAAAAACCGAATCTTTGCAACTTTGGTGCTTTATCAAGAACAAACACAATTATCTCCCAGGGGTTTACAGTACATTTAATATACAGAATACAATCAGTCCCTCTCCTACTTGAGTCATGGACTTAAAAGCAACTGTAAAATGCACATTTAAATTCCAATGTCTGCCATTCCTGCCTTTTTGCATTTAATATGCCAATGACAAGAACACTGTATTGATAAATAAAACAAAAAATCTAAGATAATTCATTCTGACCGATACAACATTACCTTTTAATGGAAATGTTTAAACAATGTAAAAGTAGATTTTGCACATGGACTTTCTCTCTATATCATTGCATATATACAATCTGCATCTTAGTTTCTCAAGTTGTCATTTTCTGTATTTATCTGGAGAAATGGCATACAATCTGCTGGCCTTGGATCATCTGGGTTTTTAGCATGTATGGAGTGACTTTGTGAAACTGCTGCCACTCTTGGATATTCCTAGTTGATGAGTTGGAAGCTTTGTATGGCAAGCTGCCTTTGATCAGTCATGACTTCCTCAACAAAGGTTATTATTTGAAGGGGGTAAGGGATTGAACTGGAATATCTAAAGTAAGGCAAGATGATAATTTATTTCCCTTAACTGGGTCCAGGAAGCAAGAAGTGGGCACAAGGTTACAGATATTTGCAAATGAAACCTTCTTATAGAGTTTGGGGACTAGTTAAAAGGTTAAAGACCAAAAGAGAATCTGTGTGTAGTAATTTTTCTGTTCTGATAAAATTCACATAACATAAAGCTCGCCATTTTTAAATATACAATCCAGTGACATTTAAAACTTTCACAAGGCTGTGGATCCATCACCAGTTCCAGATTATGTTCATCACCCCAAAAGAAAATCCCACATACATTACGCAGTTACTCCTAATTTCCATATTCCCTCAGCCACTGGAAACTGCTAATCTATATCCTGTCAGTACGGATTTGCTTATTTCATATAAATGAAATCATAAAATATGTGACCTTTTATAACTGGCTTCTTTTACTTATTATAATGTTTTCTAGGTTCATCCATGTTGTAACATGTATCAATACTGCATTCCTTTTTTGTGGCTAAATAATATTATGTTTTATAGATCTACTACCTTTTACTTATCCATTCACCACTTGAACATTTTGGTTGTTTCCACCTTTTAGCTATCTGAGGATTTGTATCTAAGTTTCATTGGAATACATGTTTCAGTTCTTTTGAATTTTATCTTTCATTTTTTTTCAATTCTTCCACCTAAAATTGAAATTGTTGAGTCATATAGTAATTCTATGTTTAACTTATTGAGGGACTGCCAAAATACTTTTCTTTTTAGGCAAAGTAATATAGTACCATGTAGATATTATAGTTAATTTATCTAATCTTAAAACTGGGACCTTCATACTTCTGCAACATCAGCAGTAGTGCTAAGAGCTCCCACTTTTGGAGTTGCTCTTTCTCTGAGCCAGGCATTAAGTCAAGGTTCTCTGTTTCATTTGAACCTTGCAGAAAACGTTAGATGCAAGTTTGGGCCTCTAGTCTAAGCTAAAACATTATGGAATCATTCTATTTGTGGCAGGATGATTGGGAGAAAAGCATACAAACAAATTCATTGGTGCATTAAATCACATCATTGGTTGGAGCTGACATTATACTTAGAAAATTTCCCAGAACCTAGTAGCTACATTCATACAGCCATACTGCAATATAAAGCTATTAGATTTCTAGAGATATCCTCAACTTATCTCACCCATAATCATTGCACCTGGATTCACCTAAGGAGACCCAAATAATTCAGGTTTATGAGTACACACTACTCTTTTTTCAAAAAGCTTCTTCTGGGACCCTATGCTATGGCTTGCAACATAACAAATTCAAAAGGAGTGGATTTCAAATGCATGTATGAAAATGAAATACAGAACCAAGACATGTTAATTTCTAATTTGACATTTAGTCCAAAGTATTTCATAATCAGAACAACCTCCCCTCTCCCTGTCCCCATTGGCACCCCCCCAAAGCAGTATAGCCATGCTAAACAAAAACACCAATAGAATAATTAGGATGTGTTTAAATGCTGAGTATTACTTATTCAAATGGGAAAATGGAGCATGCTTCCCAAATAGTCTCAACTGAGAAAGCAAAATGCAATGGGGAATGTAGAGAGAACACAAACTTTTAATGAATAATTTCAAGGTACTATCACTTCCCCCCCCCCCGAAATTATTCGTTAAAAGTTTGTGTGTTCTCTCTACATTCCCCATTGAATTTTGCTTTCTCATTTGAGACTATTTGGGAAGCAGATATATCTCTGCTGTCTTCCAAGTTGGTGTGTCAGTGCTGGCACAGTATAGGATAGAAAGCAAGGGGATCAGTGTATTACCAAATGGATTATTATCCTGTCTCTGCAGACACTAAGTACAAAACACTGCACCCAAGTCAAACACTGCTCTAGAACATTCCAAAGTCCAATGTCATCTTCAAATGTCTACTTCCCATTCAGGGGTAGGTTCTGAGAGAAAACAAAGGTGAATACAGACTTCCTCTCCTGGGTAGAGTGAGAACTCAGAAAGCAAAAATTAAAACAATAATAAAAATGGTGAACTTGAACTAAAGACCTAAGTGTCTAGAAAATGGAGATAACAATAACAGCTACTTCATTGGGTTATAGTGGTGATTCAATGATTAAGTGAATGAAAATAGGCACAATCATTTGAAAGTATGGTTATCATATAATAAATGTTCACCCCATTTTTACATGATGATGATGACCAGCAGGAGAAGCAGCATCGTACTACTAATAACAATGTAAAATGTCTCCTACTCTTTGAGATTCTATATCAACTACCTTTCCTTTGCTTGTAAGAAATGGGATGTTAAAGAGAGCTGCTTAATTACCTACCTGGAAACTTAATTAACTACCAGTATGTAGCAAACTTGAATGAAAAGATTCTGTCTTGTCTTAACATTTATTAGCTTCTAGTATGTATACCTGGCCATGAGGATTCATAAGTGTAGTCATTAAGAGCATGATTTTTGGAATAGAGAAGCCTGGGCATAAATCCAACTCTATCACACACTAGCTGCATGACTTTGTGCGCCTCACCCAATATCTCTAAGTTTTGGATTTCTCACCAATAAACTATAATAAACCAGTTTTGTCCAATTCATAAGAGTATTGTAAGAGTCAAATGAAGATTGTGTATAAGGAAATGCTTTTAAAGCAATAAGCACTATACAGATGCTGGTTATTCATCCTAATGGCCCCTTAAAATATTAACTTCAGTTTGGCTTTGATGTCCATAGGAATCTGCTAGGAACTGGATTAAATGTCCTAATGGCCCTTCAAAGGCATCCACTAAATGTGAACAACTTTTCCTCCCCTTTGAGACCTGACAAGTTTTAAACCAGACATCCCAGGAAGAAAGGCGAAATTGCCAGTGACACTGCACCAAGTCCTCCAAGGAAATTACATTTATTTATTTATTTATTTATTTATTTATTTATTTATTTATGTATGTATGTATGTATTTATGTATTTATTTATTTATTTATTTTACATGTCTTTAAAAATAGTTTTCTTCCAATGACTGATATGAGTGGAGTGTTGAGTCATGCATTTTTATTATTGTTTTTATTTTTGCTTCCTGAGTTCTCACTCTACCCTGGAGAGAGAGGAAGGCTGTATTCAAATTTGTTTTCTCTCAGGAGCTCCCCTTGAATGGGAAATAGACATTTGAAGATGACATTGGACTGTGGAATGTTCTAGAACAGTGTTTGAATTGGGTGCATTGTTTTGTACTTAGTGTCTGCATAAACATAAGTGTTACAATACATTCTTTGAAAGTTGGATATCAGTAATATGGTTGGGCCCAGCTGGTGTGTCTCAGCAATTGAGTGTTGACCTATGAACCTGTAGGTCACAGTTTGATTCAGTCAGGCACATGTCCTGGTTGCAAGCTCCATCCCCAGTACGGGGTGTGCAGGAGGCAGCTGATCAATGATTCTTATCACTGATGTTTTTATCTCCCTCTACCCTCCTCTCTTAAATCCATAAAAAATATACTATCTAATAAAAAGGGAATATGCTAATTGGCCCTCCTGCCATCCTAAAGATGGCAGCACCCACAACCAATAAGGAGGGAATATGCTAATTGACTTTCCCACCCTCAAAGATGGTGGTGCCCACAGCCAATAAGGAGGTAATATACTAATTGAGTTCCATGCCCTCAAAGATGGCATCTCCCACAGCCCCAATATGGCAGTGCCCAGTCCGTTCAGCCCTGCTGGGGTGACAGGCCTTTCTGTGCACCTGCCCCAAGAGTCCCCAGTCCCCTGAGCCTGCCAGCCACCCAGGGCCAGCCCTAGGTACAGGAAAGCCTCAGATGGTGGCTACCCAGCTGCCCAACTGCTCAGGGCTGGCTGAGGCTGTGCTGCTGGCAGTGGCAGCAGCAGAGGTGTGATGGGTGTCTCCTTCCCCTGATCCACTGGGTTACCTCCTGCCCCTGATGGCTCTCAGACTGTGAGAGGGGGAAGGCCAGGCTGAGGAACCACCCCTTTGAGTGCATGAATTTTCATTCACTGTGCCTCTAGTTTTAAAAATAAAATCATACAGGTGGGATGTGAGGGCTATGTGATGTCAATTAGCCAGCTGACTGAATTTTTACATTTAGATGCTAACCTTGGCATAATATATATATATAAAAAACCCAACCCTGGTCTTCATCCCTATATAAAACTTATTGAATTGCCATTTTAAGCAAGTCATTTAGGGCTAGCAATAATGCTGTGATGAGTCACTGGGTTTTTGTGAGACAATGGCACAATCCAGTAATGCACAGTTCTTGGGAGTTCATAGGTGTAAAGTTCTATGCACATACTAACTTCATAGCCCTGAAACTTCAGTTTTCTTTCCCTTTTTTCAACTTTTCTTTTGGTCAAAATTTTCTTATGTTTCTCAGGATTAAAAGAACCCATGAAAAAGAGGGGTTAAACCTGGAATCAATTTTCATTTACAGCTGAGATTCAGTTATTGATGTTGTGCTTACAGTTCAATAAAAGATCTAAAGATACAGACCTACTGCTTCTCTTTCAATATAAGCAGCCTAATCAGTCTCAAATGTTTTTTTTAACAAATAAATTGTATTGACAGGTATATTAAAATTGCTGTCTTTAAAGTTTTAAGCTATCCACAATTTGACCTATTCCAAAGGCTTCTAGAATGTATGTTGACCACACTTCAGAGCTCCTTCAAGTACATGTTCATAGAACCTGGTAAACATCTGCTTAATATTCCATTGAATGGTATCACGATGATTGATTTACACAGTTCTAAGCATGTAGTCTATTATTATAATCTAGTGACAGGATGGCCTATGATGCTTAGGTTCTGAGGCCAGGTTAGATCTTGGCATGACTCTCTTATGCCTTAATAATCTGACTGGCATTAGAAGCAACAGACTTTAGAAGTATAAAGATCATAACAATATGCATTGTTAGAAACTGCCTTTAGGTCATTTAACATTTATACTGTCTTATTATTAATTTGAATTAGATCAGCATCTTAAATGACTTAATTAGTCCAGTTAGAAATTTAGAAAATGGACACTATGGCTGGAAATGTTCAGTTAGTGACCAGGTTCAGCTAAGATTCTAGATAAAGCTTGAAGCGATATGTTGGTGCTTTAAAAACAACTGAACAATTTGCTTTGAGCACAAAGTTATTCTAATGGGTTGTGCCTGAATACATTGTTATAGGTAGCAACAATGTATACATTTTTATTGAAACCAAGCTTATCTCTCTTTCTGCCTCAGGATTGTCCTGATATCCCTAGAAAAGTGCACTTAATTGAAATTGAAAGCATTTTACTGGGTATATGTGCACATTCAAACTACATGCTAGTAGCAGAGCTGCACCTCAAAGATGTTAACATTCACAGAAAAAAAAAAAACACACGTGTATTTTTAGTTCTTCCCCTACACTTCTTAATTTTATTTGTCTAATGATTACTAATTACCTCAAATAAACAGCTTGCTTTCAAGCTAGTTTCTTGATTTTGGTTTTATAGTTCATTTAATTTTGTTTATTTGTTTGTTTGTTTTCATGGTTACTGTTGGGCAAGCTTACAGGATAGGAAGTTATTTGATAATTGCAAAGGAGATAAATTCCATGCTACTAGACAATCAGAATATTCTGGCAGCTTTGGGATGTGTTCCTTATACCTCTGATGCATGTTGTACTTTGGAAACATAGTAGCCAATTTAAATTCAAGTCCACTTTTATGTTTAAAGTTTGCCAGTGAAAAATATGCAATAAATTTTACTCCTGCTATCAACTGGCTTTTTTGAAGCTGACATGCTCTTGTGACAACAGACACCCTTCCCTGTTGTAATTGTTCCTATTTTTTAGCCACAGTTCTCCCTCCTCATGCTCAACAAGTTGTTACCTCCCCAACATTTTCCTGAATTTCCATTTACTTTGTTCATGAAGGAAAAGCTGGGGAAGGCCTCTTCAGTAATGTTAATATGGTATACACAGCAAGAGTGATCAGCCTGTCAGAGCTATAGAAACAGCAGATGGATTAGGATAAAACCAGGTGCAAAATAACTTTGATAGAGTTTTAATGTAAACAGTTTATCTGTCATTGCTTTTCATTGAAATGCCCCACAAAATGACCCAGTTTGGCTGTGAACGCTGCAGAATGCAGCTGAAAAAAATAATATATTGTCATACTCTATCCAACAATTGCAGGGGTCTTCAAACTAAGGCCCGCGGGCCACATGCGGCCCGCAGAGGAGTCTGATCCGGCCCGCCAGGTTTTTTGGGCAGTGAGCGCAGCCGAGGTGTTACAGTAGGAATTAGTAGTTCATATAGTCCGGCCCTCCAGCTCTCTGCGGGACCGTGATCTGGCCCCCACTTTAAAAAGTTTGAGGACCCCTGAATTAGAGAATGAGTGGATATTTTATTTATTCATTGAGGACAGGAAAGTAAGTAGATGACATATAAGATTAATAGAATAGCATTGGCCTTCATATTCACAAGATTGTGTTCCCTATTTGGCTGTATTAGCATAGA
The DNA here is from genome assembly GCF_964339955.1 of Pipistrellus hanaki. Lineage (NCBI taxonomy): Eukaryota > Metazoa > Chordata > Mammalia > Chiroptera > Vespertilionidae > Pipistrellus > Pipistrellus hanaki. The sequence goes on along the minus strand of NC_140524.1, from coordinate 14,146,251 downwards.
GAATAGATTTATATGAAACTTCTTAGGGCTCATACAATGCGATTTTTAAAATGCTCCAGGCAAGTCTGTGTCTTTTTAGAAACATACATACTGTGTGTTTTTTCATTGTAACTAGGTATTCTACTTTTAGTATCAAATATTTTGATTTCTGACTCCATAGAATGCCTTTATATTACAAACTAAAACTATGCTTTGAGCACACAGAGATGTTGAGAAGCACAAGGTTGTACATATTGTGCTCTTTATAACTGACTAGTAGCCCTGTGCATGAATCCATGTGCCAGTAGCTCTCTGTGAGGCCTGGCTGCTCCATGCCCGCTGCCCAGAGGCTCTCCATGGCCCAGAGGCCCATTCGCGGCCTGGCATGGAATTCTTACCTTGTTGCCGCAGTGATGAAGCAAGCATTCCTCCAGGCTGCTCATGCTGCCTCTCTCAGTGACTACTCCCTTCCCCCCCTGGGACTGGGGGACTCCTGTGGAGCTATGAGGACTGGGCGCCATCATATTTTTTATTGTGATGGAGTGACGGTTAATTTTCATATTACCTTTTTATAAGATAGGATGGCCAGATACTAGCTAATGCTCACTACATTTTGTGAATTATCCATCTATGAGAATTTTGTTATTTTTATTTTCTTAACACGTTTCTCACAATGATATTAATTCAAATATTGGTGAGGGTGTGCTGCTTCCACCAAGAACAAAAAAAAAAAACCTGAAATTATTTTAATCTGTTACTTGATAATAGATAGCTTTCAGGTAGGACAAGTATGACTACAACCTTTATTTTCCACAAAGAACATGTGGAACATATATGGCTCTGTACAGAGGATTCAGAGGATTACAGGGAGAATAGCAGCCACCCCTGGAAACCTGGGGATCACTAACCTAATTTGAATTAAAGTAGTGGAAGGAAAAGGCATCACAATATTTCCCTTTGTCATTGCCTCTGGGTTCAAGGAAGCGACTAGACATTATTGGTCTTTTCTCCTCTCCAATCACCCTACTTGTTTGGTAGAAGCATATTCTTTTCCTTAGGACTCTTCATCACCCCAATTTGGGCCCAAATCCATGACCGAAGCCTGGAGGTTCTGCCTTGGAGTCATTAGCAGCTAAAAAACCTCAGGCAATGTAACGTATGTACGTACATTTATTGGAAGTTTCCAAGTCTTAAGTTTAATCAGGGTTCTAGCATATACTAGTGGAGCAACATGAACATCCTTAGTGAAAGTTGTGTAATAAAGCACTTTGCCAAACTGAAAATATGAGATTTTGAAATTTATGTTCTGGCTTTGAAAATTTTACTAGGGCTTTGGTTCAGTAAAGGAATGCTTTACTCTGTCCCCCAAATATCTGCCATCTGCTGAAAAAGATACCAGGAAGGCTACAAACAACCAGGGCCTTGTCTTTAATGGAAAACAGAATATGTCTTATTATTAAACAGCTGTATTATTTCTTGTATTTATTTAGCAAAATCAAAGGGCATAAGTATAAGCATTATAATTAACAGAAGAGGTATTCACATTTGAAATTAGCTACCACTCCTATGTTAATTATTCAAAATTCAAGTGGATGGATAGATAAAAGCAGCAGACATTGCCAAAATGCATGGGATAACAACATATTTCTCAGATTTATCTCATAGGGATCTTTGAAATATTAGATATAAACATTTTAAACTTGCTAATAAATCTTGTTTCTTCCTAGTGGAAGTGGATTCAGATTCCATATTTAACCTTGAATCACATATGTGTACAAATATGTGTGTATATGTATATATATATATATATATATATATATATGTGTGTGTGTGTGTGTGTGTGTGTGTGTGTGTGTGTATATGTGCATATAGTACACACACATATATATATACACATATGTATATGTAATCATGGTTTCCTTAATAACAGGGAAATGCATCATTAGGTGATTTAATGTTTAAGGACCATGATGACCAAAACAACACATGATTAAATCAAGCACAAGGGAAAATGGTACAATCAAGAGATGCTGCATGTATAAGAATGCTTGCTGTGAGCTGAATAGAGTATACTATTTTATAGTAAATTTTTCTTTATAAGTAAAATGAGTACACTCAAAAATAATTATAAAAACTATAGTATAGTAAATACATAAGCCAGTAACATAATTCTCTATTATTATTATCATGTGTTATGTACAGTGCATGATTGTATTACTATACTTTTAAACGACTGGCAGCACAGTAGGTATGTTTGCTTCAGCATCACCACAAACATATGAGTAATGTGTTGTGCTACAATGTTACAATGGCTATGAGGTCAATAGAGGAAAGGAATTTTTCAGCTCAATTATAATCTTATGCCATCATTGACTTAACTGCTGTTAAGTGCTACAAATATGACTGTAACCTACCTTATAAAAGAGCAATATGCAAATTAACCACCACTTCGCTAAAGCCACACCCACCAGCCACGCCCACCATCCAATCAGATAGGGTATGTAAATTAACCCCAGCCAAGATGGCTACAGCCACAGACAGCAGTTGAGAGTCTTGGATTTCCCCGGCAACAGAAGCCAAGTTTTCCACACACCCTGGCCAGCCTAGGCCTCCACTCAAGGCTACAAAGTTTCAATTGTAGAAGGTAAATAAATTCCAGATACCAGGGCCTCCATTTGGATTGCCAGGGGACATGGCTGGCCTGAAAACCACCACAGGCCCCTCACCCAGGCCACCCCACACCCTAAGGGAACCCCACCCTGATACAGGACACCCTTTAGGGAAAACTAGCTGGCCCCCACCCATGCACCATGTCTCTATCCTAGCTAATAAAAGAATAATATGCAGATTGACCATCACTCCAACACACATGATGGTTACCCCCATGTGTCAAAGATCTTGCCCCCATGTGGACACAAGATGGCCACCACAAGATGGCCAGCAGGGGAGAGCAGTTGGGAGGGACCAGGCCTGCAAGGGAGGGCAGTTGGAGGCAATCAAGCCTGCAGGGGAGGGCCGTTAGGGGTGGCCAGGCTGGCAGAGTAGGGAAATTGGGGGCAAACAGGCAGGTAGGGGAGCAGTTAGACATCAATCAGGCTGGCATGGGAGTGGTTAGGTGGTACCAGGCTGGCAGCAGAAGCTATCAGGAAGGCAGGCAAGTGAGCAGTTGAGAGCCAGCAGTTCTGGATTGTGAGAGAGATGTCCAACTAGGCTGAGGGACATACATCACCTTGCACGAATTTCATGGACCGGGCTTCTAGTATTAAATATTATTCTATAGCCTCAAAAAGTCTAGGCAAGTACAAGTTTGGTTCTTATTATCTAATTATGCTTCAAAAGTATGAAAAAAAAGTCATACTAAAACCTAAAACCTCCAGATTCTTAAACAGTTTGATAGACTATAGTCATTCTATCATCATCACCCCCAGCTGTGTTGCTTAGCAACATTTTAATTCCAAAATAATTGAAGGAAATGTAATCCCTGTGGAGAGGAAAACAGAAATCAGAAGGCTATTAACAGATGATCTGAGTTGTTTCTTCTAATATACTGTGAAGATCACTATCTCTTTTCCTGAATGATAAATGAACTATATACAGATCAATGAGTTCAGCAATAAACTTGAACTAGATTTCATGTCTGAGGCAGTGCAGGCCAAGAGGCCCAGAGATTTTTTCATTTCAATGATTTGGTGTGTTTTCTTTTTTCTTTTTCTTTTTTAAAATATATTTTATTGATTTTTTACAGAGAGAAGGGAGAGAGATGGAGAGTTAGAAACATCGATGAGAGGGAATCATCCATCAGCTGCCTCCTGCACATCCCCTACCGGGGATGTGCGCGCCACCAATGTACATGAATTGAACCTGGGACCTTTCAGTCTGCAGGCCGATGCTCTATCCACTGAGCCAAACCGGTTTCAGCTGGTGTGTTTTCTTAAAGGTTCCACTGGAGTACAATGATCTAAGCATTCTGTCATCCCTTGTCCTTTTGTAATGTCTGCTAATAAAAATTATCTTAGAAATGGATATGTTAGCCTTTTTGTCACCATGCAGGTGCAGTCAGGTGTCAGTAGTAATGCATGGTAAGTGACTCCCTACCACAGATGCAGATGCTTTGCATCTATCACCCCTCCTGTCATAAAAACTAAAGAAGGACCACACAGGGGAATATTATTGATAGAATGAAAAGGCTGGAAGGGGAGAATCCTCTTGTGAATCTAAGCATTACTCCTATGGTCACGGCTGAACTTTCCAGGCAGCCCTGACAATGCCCACCTGTGTCTGAAAGATGTACTTAGGAATGTAACCATGTTCCCTGGAAGGGTAAAATTGCTTCCTGTGTCTACAGTCTGCTTATCTCCAGCAGCCTGCTTCAGTTAGCTCTCTTTATCTTTCTGAAGAACATTTTATGTTGTTTATTGTTTTGGTAACTAGTTGCAAAGGTTATGCTTGCTAATGTCTAATTGCATTTTTCCTTCTGTTTACAGGCTGTTGAAAAGGCAAAACCTAAGAATAATCCTGTGAAGTAAGTTATTTTTTTTATTAGTTGAAAATTGTAATTTGAATAGACTCCATGCATTTGAAAAAATAGTCATAAATGAGACCTTGGATTTTGAGTTAATCTCCATTCATGACAATTTAAAAACAACAAAAAACACACAAACAAAAATACCTCCAATAAATCAGGACCAGCATTTTTAGGATGTGTGTGTGTGTGTGTGTGTGTGTGTGTGTGTGTGTGTGTTTATTTCTTCCTGTGGTCGTTATCCCAAAGTGTCCTAAATTGTGTCCAGTTTACATAAATTAATACGTGCCATCCATGAGTAACTGCCAAATACTATTATAATCATATTCAATGCATAGTGCTTTGAGTCTTTGGGTTTTTCACATGCTAAAAAGCTTAAATTTGAATTGCAAATCTTGGACCAATGACAGAGATGTAAATAGCTGAAAATGGGCCAAGTGTTTTCCAGCCATGAGGGGGAGGTTCGGCACCTTGGCATCAAGGCCTCATGACTCTGTTTATGAAAAACTCATGTACTATATTTAACTATCAGTTTTTCTAGCTAACAGATAGTTATTTCTAAGGTGTTTTATGGTATACTCTTTAATTATAAAGAAGGTGTAGGACAGTCTTTTAAATATAGACATCCTGTCATTCCAGAAGGGAGACTTTCAAATTAAGAAGGGTATGTCTTGTCATTTGGGTTCCTGACATCCGATTGCAGTGTTGTTTCACACCAGTCCTCCTAGTCATGTGGCCTAGAGAAAGAAGATCTGCTATATCTGCTGGGTTACTATAGGTCTGGTAATATCATATCTTTAGGAACTATGTGTTAACTTATCTCTGCTAACTTCCATTATGGTGGGTACCCGATATAGAAAAGAAGAGTGCATTTACTTCTAATAGTTCCTGGAAGAATGAATCAGTTAATACCAATGACAAGAAGGCTGTTTGCATTTTGGAAAATAATTAACTGTTTCAAGTTACTAGGGTAGTGTTTAGCATAGTGTTAAATGTAAATTCTAATTCTTTTTCCAAAAGGTTTGATGTACTTTTATTTTCAAGTTGAATTTTTCTTAAGCCACAGAATATTCCTTGTTGGGATTCTGTAGCCTTTGGGACATCTGTAATCTAGAAATGTATTATGCTGTAATCATCCTTTGGAAGTAGTTTTAGATGCTGCATTTTTCTCTGGGTGTTCAGTTGGGGATTTAATCTTCTCTGCAGCCTGATTTCTTTCCTATCTATGTCCAGAAGGCTTCTGTGCTGTAAGCCCATAACAGGTGAGCTTCATGAATTAGAGCATGGTGCTAATGAGGCCAAGGCAAGGACTGTAGTCCCTGAGGGAGCCATCAGTAATCTTTCCCCTAATATGACTGCATGTGCCCCTCTTTGGTCTACCCACATGCAGATGTGCCCCCCAGGTCAAAAGGGATTGGACAAGTGCTGGAGGCATGTACATATAGGTTGTCGATAGGACAAACACCTCCAAATTCAATCCCTCTCAATAGGAAGTGAGTCCCAACCTCCATCTTGGCATATACAAGATTGCCCATTGGTAGTGTGTGGAGCTGCATTAGATCATAATCTAGTGGCTGGAAAGTAGGATTGTTTTTTTCCCTGCTCCTTGTGAGGATTTAATCCTACAAATAATCACATTTTTACTAGAGGCCAGGTGCATGAAATTTGTGCATGGGGGTGGGAGTATTTCCATCACTTGGGCCCAGAGATAAACTGTTCATCAGTTTAGGCCTGGTGGGATTAGGCCTAAATGGGCAGTCGGACATCCCTCTCACAATCCAGGACTGCTGGTTCTCTACTCCTCACCTGCCTGCCTACCTGATTGCCCCTAACTGCTTTTGCCTGCTAGACTGATCACCCCCTAGCCACTCCCCTGCCAGCCTGATTGATGCCTAACTGCTCCCCTGCTGGCCTGATTGCCCCCAAATGCCCTCTCCTGCTGGCCTGGTCACCCCCAACTGCCCTCTCCTGTAGGCCTGGTTGCCCCCATCCCTTGCAGGCCTGCCCCACCCCAACTTCCATCCCCTGCCAGCCTTGTCACCTCCAACTGCCCTCCTTTGACAGCCTGGTATCCTCTAGCTGCTCTTCCCTGCTGGCCTAGCCCCCACAATGCCCTCCCCTGCAGGCTTGCTCCCCCCAACAGCCCTTCCCTGCAGTCAAGGGCCCCTTCCAACTGCCCTCTCCTGCAGGCCTGATTGCCCCCAACCGCCCTCCCTTGCAGGCCTGGTCCCTCCCAACTGCCCTCCCTTTTTTACCTGATCGCCCACAACTGCCCTCCCCTACTGGCTATCTTATGTCCACATAGGGGTGGCCATCTTTGACCACATTGGGGTGGCCATCCTGTGTGTTGGAGTGACAGTCAATTTGCATATTACTCTTTTATTATATAGTATGTGCTCTTATTAATTTACAGTGCAACTCTATCTAAGTCTGTCACTTTAAGGAATATTCTAAAGAAAAAAACAGGAAAACTAAAAGAGCCAAATAATTTGTAATAAAATATGTAGATTTATACTTTTAAATATATTTAAAAATCTGCTTAGTAATAAGCCCACATCACAGACATCTGGTAGAGGCTTAGAATTGTCTTCTAATTTGATTAGATACTGTTCTCAGTGTGAGTTTGGGTGTCCTGTTACACTGGGACTCACAATATGTAACTTACTTGCCTAGCCACAACCATTGGAGCACATTAAGTAAAGAAGTCTACTCAATTCAGGGACAGAAATTCCAAAGCTGGGCTCAATTACACAGCCTGACAGCAGAGCAGAAGTGGAGTTTTAAAATGTTTTATGTATAGTGGTTCTCTTTTCATTTCTTCTGTCTGCCAGAGAATTTCAGTTATACACAGTACACAGGGAAATTAAATAGAGTAAGGGTTCAATACATGTACTCTGAATGAATGAACAAGTAAACAAATTGGATATATCCCAGAGAACAGTCCTTACAGGATCCTGGTCTGGATGTTTAATGAGACTGGTGGCTCTACACTAGTGGAGTACCAGATAAGAAGGGCCAATTTGTTCTAACTAACCAAGTTGTTCAGTCTCTTATTATTGAATCATGCCACATGTAAAATAGTCACATGTTGCTCTAGTTCTAGCTCTTCTGCCTCTGATTAGTTACTGGCTCGATTTGTTTTACGCAAGAATTAACAATAGTGTGGGAAGGCTTGGGGAGGGGAAGGGAACAGGGTCAAAAAGGGACATCTATAATACATTCAACAATAAAGATAAAATAATTAACATTTGATTGTTTAAGCATATAGTCTTGCTGAAAAAGTAGAGGCATCATTTATAGTTAAAGTATGAACACACATTGGTGAAGATTATTTTATGTGCAATTGGATATCATCCTCATGTGCAATATTTGGCAGATGGTTGAAAAAAATTTAAAAAAAGAAGAATATTTTGTCACATGTGAAAATTACAAAAGTTCAACTTTCAGTGTCTACCAAAAAAGTTTTATTGTCACACAGCTACATTAATTTGTTTACATACTGCCCATGGCTCCTTTTGTGCTATAGTAGCAGAGTTGAGTAGTTGCAAGAGAGATTATACAAAGCCAAAAATATATACTATGTGTCCCTTTACTGGATAATTTTGCTGACCCCTGCTCTAGTTGGTCAGGTAGAAAATGGCACAGATTTAAACTCTTCCATGACTGTAAAGCTTAAACTATCAACCATTTCTCTTTCTGCACTTTAAAACATTGAGTAGGTATTCGCTGAGCCCTTATCATTTGTTTTGGAATTTGTAAGGCTGATGTACCATCTAATTCTCATTCAGTGAAGAGAGATCACTCTTAAATCACTATCTTTGAAAGTTGTTATGGATATAAGATCCATTAACAAGGAAGTGATGCCCCATAAACCAGTGAACATATAGCTATAGCATACTGCTAGTTTGCCAAGTTGTGTGTAGATGGATATATTGAAAAAGTAAATGCATTTTCTAAAATTCTGTTGTTTCCCAAGATCTAACTAAGGCTAAGTACACTTTCATTAGATAATGGTAAATGATTCACAATATCCATCTATTTTGTATATTTTCCTGTCTAAAGGTTGAAATTCCCCTCCTTATTTCTCAACTATTTGTTCAGTTTATTTTTAATACCCTCATGATTGCAAGTTTCTTTCATCACCATAGGGAGATTGTAGTACACATTAATTACACTCCATATAAAAGAAATTAAATTTATGCTTATTTAATGTAATCACATAATACACTCAAATACACTAATGACTTTACCTTGAAACATTAAATATTACCTTTGAGAGTAAGAATCAAAATTGAATGTTCTTAAGATCAGTTATCAGGGAAAGAGATTCTGGGGTATTTTTCAGCCTATTAGAATCATGCCTGTATCAAAGCTTGGTTAGTAGGTTCAAACCATGGATCTTTAATGTGTCACAGAGACTTTCACTTGGATATACAGGTTCTGCAGCAATTATATCCAAATATTCATTGTGACAACAGGTCTGAGAGATATACAGATTTCTTCTACCATATGTGACTCATCACATGCATTAAAAAAAAATTCTGTTTTTAAGACACTAGAGGCCCAGTGCATAAAAATTCATGCACTGGAGTTGGGTGGGGAGGGGTCCCCTCAGTCTGGTCTCCCCCCTATTGCAGTCTGGGAGCCCTCAGGGGCAGGAAATGACCTGGAAATCAAGAGAAGGCAACACCCCCATCACATCTCTGCTGCTGCCACTGCCGGCAGTGCAAGCCTGAGCCAGCCCTGGTTACCTGAGCCTCGTGTGGCCCTGGGCAGCTGGGCAGCCACCATCCAAGGGTTGCCTGCACCTCAGGCTGGCTCTGGGTGGCTGGGTGACTGAGGGGACTGTGGGACTCTGGAGGCAGGTGTGTGGCAAGGCCAGGCCAACCTGGGGGCAGGCCCGGCCTTGCCATGTACCTGCCACCCTGGCTGGGTTGAGAAGACTGGGTGCTGCTATCTTGTGGCTGTGGGCACTGCCATCTCTGAGGACATGGAAGTAAATTAGCATATTCCCTACTTATTGGTTGTGGATGCCACACATTTGAGGGTAGGGCAGTCAATTAGCATATTCCCTCCCTATTGGCTGTGGGTGCCGCCATCTTTGTGATGGCATGAGGGAGGGTCAATTAGCATATTCCCTCTTTATTAGATAAGATATATGATAGTACACTTCTGCAAATGTGAATTGCTTTTGGCTAAAAGTCATGCACTAATAAGTTGACTTGAATCTAACTGAGGTTGACAGCTGTTACCATAAGAAAGAGGGGGGGGGGAGAGAGAGAGAGAGAGAGAGAGAGAGAGAGAGAGAGAGAGAGAGAGAGAGAGATGTCAAGCATAAAATAAGAATCCACTCTGCTTACGAAATTACAACTTTACTTAAGAACGGATCTATCAAACCTCAGAGGGAAGGTAGGAGAGGGTGGGGGTGAGGGGGAGATGTCAAGCAAAAGACTTTTATGCATGCAAATAACCTAACCAATGGACACAGACAACAAGGGGTTGAGGATATGAGTGGGGGGATGGGGGATAATGGGGGAATAAGGACACATATGTAACAACTTAATCAAAAAAGAAATTTTGAAAAAGAGCAGATCTATTTTATAGATATTGTTATTTCATTATTGAAAATGGCAAATAGCCACAAATATTTTCCTGACCACGATTTGTGAATTATTAATTTATTTGCTGAACTAATATTTATTGAGAATCTATAGCATTCCCAGAACTGTGATAGATGATGAGGAAATTAAAATATATCTGACAGGGGTCTTACCCTCGGGGAGTTTAGAGTCCAGTAGAAGAGAGATAATCGGTTTTCAAAGAACTAAAAACAAAATAGAGATATGTTTGTTAAGTGAGGTACTGATAAGTATGAGGGAAACTCTAAGGACAGAAAGTGCTTCTAGTTTTCACTATTGGAGAAGGCGAGGAAGAACAGGAGACATTAGCACCAGGACTTTAAAGACTGCTGGATTGAGACACTGGTGCTGAGGTAGTAGGCAGTGAAAGGTCAGATTGGAAATCAAGGCTTAGTAGTGGAGATTTAGGATTCTCAGAGTGTATCTAGTTGAAAGAGATTAGCTTAGTACAGTCAAATACCATTGAAGAGCTCTGATTTATTATTGTGAATCATCAATTTATGCCCTAATTTTTAAGCATAAGCAGAGTTCATAGACCTAGGTTCTAGTTCTAAATTTAACACTAGTTTGTAGTATGAAATTGGACACATTCTTTCATTTCTATACACCCTAGCTAGATAATTTATAAGGTTCTTCTACCTCTTAAAAAAAAACTAAAGCTTGAAATCCTGTTTTATAGTTATTCTTATTTTAGGACATATTTGATGTTAAAATTTGATGTAGCTGCATACAAGCACATACATTAAACATTGCAGATATAATACATATATGTTTGTACACACATAATTTCTTCCCCCCTTATTTCTCCTTATATATCTGTGAAATGAAAGACAAGAAGCCACATAATTACAGTTTTAAATAGCTATATTATATAAAAGATAGTGTGGCTCTAAAGGCATTTAGCTTTTTAGATAACCCCTTAGGGCAAAAGGTAATTTTGCTTTTAGAATCTGTATTTCTTGTGAAGCTTTGGACACAAGCATTTCACATGCATGTAGAATGTCGCTGGGATCACCACATCCTCTCAGAATGATCAGTCAATGGATTCAGTTCTGTGTTCCACTACACACTAGTCTTGTGAGTTGTCTCCTTTAAGAAAAAAAGGCTTCAACACCACAGAGACTTGGTATTACACTATCACCTCTTTTTCCTGCAGCTCTCCTTTGCACATTTACATAATGCAGGCTTAAATTAGTCCTATAGAAAGAGATCTGTTTAACTTTGTCTTATCCAAGATTTCCCAAATGTGTTTGACCAGGGGGCACCTTTATCCAGCATGGTATTTTATGGAACAAAAAATTGGATGCTCAAGTCCATGTGAAATAAAATGACACATAGAGATCTGGACTCACAGTTTTGAGAAACTTAGGGCTGAATAACTTATGTCCAGTCTCTATAAGAGTATTAGAAGTGAGCAGATTATTTAAAAAGTTAACCATGGAAAGAAAGAAAAAATTCCCCAAGTATGAAATTATATAATGTCTCCTGTGTCTCTTTTAAATGGTCATACTCAATGATTTACATGAATTACAAATGGCATGAAGAACAATCATCAATTATTTTAGGGCATATTTAGGAGTAGGCCATTCTGAATGAGACCCTTGAAGCCAACAGTCCCAATAAGCCTCAGAAGAGCAGTGAGTAAGCTACATTGCCAACTCGTTTCAGTGAGGCATCCAAACCAGTGTACTCCCTACATCAACAAAAATAGTCAGTCTCTAATCAGCTGTGGCCATTTTAAGGGTAGTTGAAGCAAATATAGGAATAAGCCTTCTGTCTAATACAATTGCATAAAAATAAATTGTGCCCTGCCCTAGCCAATTTGACTCAGTGGATAGAGCATAGGCCTGCAGACTGAAGGGTCCCCAGTCAGATTCCAGTCAAGGGCACACACCAGGGTTGCAGACTCGATCCCCTAGTTGGGGGCATGCAGGAGGCAGTCGATCAATGATCCTCTCTCATCTCTCTCCCTTCCTCTCTGAAATCAATAAAAATATATATTTATAAAAATAAATTAATGAATAAATAAATAAATACATTGTGCCCTTTATGTTGCCCAGATAGCTATATTCAGATGCAGAAAGTTCTAGCAATCATCTTCACAGCTAATGAAACTTGCACAAATTTCTGGTCACCCTCCATTTCATAGGTAATTGGAATTGCATCATCTAGGCAGTCTCAGGTGAGACAACTAAGGTCCAGAAAGCAGACTGCTCAGGAACCTAATATTCTAGAAATTCTCTCACTTTGAACTCACTGACTCATTACCATCAATTCTTAAGACACACATGTTCACTTTCAATACCCATAAACTTGCTTTGTTTTTAATATAATATTTATTATCTAACATTATATAACTTTATGTTTGTTTTGTTAAAATATGGCATCGAATGTTTTAAAATGTTGAGTTAAGTTTGCAGGCACTTTAAAAATTATGCCAACTATAATTTATATTAACTTTATATCTAAAACAAAAAGAGTATCTTCAAAACTTTAAGCATATTGTTTAGTCTCATTACCCCCACTCATCTTTCAAAACCTTTTTTAGAACTTTTTTTCTTTACTTGGTGAATTAACACTCTAATAACTATGCTGATGAAACAAAAGTATATTAGTGAAGCAGAGGGACCTCAAACTAGCTAGTAAATGTGGATTTAAGCCATTTTAAAGAAATTAAGATACTTCTTAAAGCAACAACATTCATAAAATACCTCCTCATTCAGTACTTTCTAAAGTACCATGTTATTTTATAATTCTGTTCTTTTTAGCATTTACTATACTGCTTCAATAAGAATGGACAACTCTGTTTAATCCATTTGTACAAATCAACTCAGTTTTTAGTACATAAGAATTACACAAATAATTTTATTTTAATGTTGCTATTCTTTTAGAAAACAAAATCTCAGAATCACATAGCTTATCTGCTAGAAATTTTATCAATCTATGCATATGTGTTATTTTAACAAATGTTAATTGTGTACCTACTATTTGCTAGGCTCAGTTGATAGGGAGATTAATGAGGTGAAGTCTGCCCTGGAGATCCTCACCCCCTAGCAGGGAAACAAACACATAATTCCATTACAATATAATAGACAGACTCTGAAATGGAAGCACGTGTAAGCATTCAACTAGGCACAGACTAAAGAGCAAGCAACTACTTAGATGTGGGATCACCCTAGATCAACAGAAGGCCCCTTGTGAACAGTGAGGGTGAAGCCATTGAGAGAGTAGAAAATCACCTGCAAAAGACATAATGAAATAAAAGCAGACATGGAGTTGTGGGCAATGTCTGGTAGGAAAATGCAGCTAAGGAGAGGGAAAATTTTTCACAGTAGAAGTAAATATCAAGTTTCTGAATGGCAGGAGAGAAAAGAAGTAAAAGGGTAACTATGTACAATTCTTGAAGACTTGTATCTCACTTTTGAAATTAAGTGGAGAACAGTGCAATGTTGACAAAACTAAGAAAATTCTAGAAATGATTATTTTGTTCTAGAAAGTTAAAGGTTAGAATTAGGGAAGAATTATAAGTACCCTTTTTAAACTCCAGAGAAATAGACATATCAAATAGACATATCAAATCCTCTCTGGCTAATCCTTCTCTTCGAACTTTGATATAAATCTCACCTCATGTAGGGCTTCTTTGAGCACCTACATGTTCCCTTGTGACATTATTAATCCTTGATTGTTTCTTCCATTTAAAAGAAAATAATTTCATACACCAATAATGAACTCTCTGAAAGAGAAACTAAACAAAAAATCCCATTTACCATTGCAACAAAAAAATTAATAGACTTGGAAATAAATTTAACAAAGGAAGTAAAAGACCTGTTCTTGGAAAACTATAGAATGTTGAAAACAAAGATAGAGAAAGTTATAAACAAGTGGAAGAATATACTATGTTCATGGATTGCTAGAATCAATATCATTAAAATGTCCATTCTATCCAAAGCAATCTATAGATTTGATGCAATTCCTATTAAAATAACAATGGCATATATCACAGATACAAAACGACTACTCCAAAAATGTAAATGGAACCAAGAAAGACCTCAAATAGCTGTAGCAATCTTGAGAAAAAAGAAGAAAGTTGGAGGAATCATAATATAGGATATCAAGTCATAATACAAACCCACTCTACTCAAAACAACTAGGTACTGGCACAAGACCAGACATATAGATCAATGGAATAGAACATAGAACCCAGAAATTGACCCAAACCATTATGCACAATTAATATTTGACAAAGAGGCAAGAACATTCAATGGAGTCAAGATATTCTCTTCAATAAATGGTGTTGGGAAAATTGGACAGGTACACACAAAAAATGAAACTAGACCACCTACTTACACCATATACAAAAATAAACTAAAAATGGATAAAAGACCTACATGTAAGTGATGAAAGCATAAAAGTCCTAGGAAAAATGATAGGCAGCAAAACCTCATGCATCTCCCATAGCAATATGTTTACTGATACATCTCCAAGGACAAAGGAAACTTAGGAAAAACAAACAAATGGGACTATATCAAAATAAAAAGCTTCTGCACAACAAAAGAAACCAAATATGTTTTACCCACTGTATGGTAAAACATATTTGGCAATGATACATCTGATAAAGGGTTAATATCCAAAATATATAAGAAGCTCTTACAACTTTAAAAAAGGAAGACAAATAGTCCAATTAATAAATGGGCAAATGACCTAAATAGACACTTCTGCAAAGTGAACATACAGATTGCCAAGGGACATGAAAAAAATGCTCAAAGTCACTAATCACCAGAGAGATGCAGGAATGGCTATTACCAACAAATCAAAAAATGACAAGTGGTGGTGAGGATGTGGAAAAAAGGGAACCCTGGTATATTGCTGGTGGGAATGCAGACTTGTGCAGCCACTGTGGAAAACAATACTATGGAGTTTCCTCAAAAAATGAAAAATGGAATTCCAATTTGACCCAGTGATCCCACTTTTCTAGAAATATATCCTAAACTCAAAACAACAATCAGAAAGAATATATGCACCCTTATGGTCAAATTGACACACTATACAATAGCTAAGATTTGGAAACAGCCCAAGTGCCCATCAGCAGATGAGTGGGTAAAAAAGATGTGGTACATTTACGCAATGGAATACTATGCAGTTTTTAAAAAGAAAGAACTCTTACCATTTGCTATAGCATGGATAGATGTGGAGAGTATTATACTAAGTGAGGTAAGCCTGTCAGAGAAATATAAGTATCACATGGTCTCACTCATTTGTGTAATCTAATGAACAACATAAACTGATGAACAAAATAGACTCAGAGATATAGAACCAGATGGTCCCTTTTACACTATTCAAACATCTAGGCTACACTGAGATATATTATTTTAGGCACGAGACATAAGTTATTATTCTAAGCTTCTTTTTCTGACTTTAATCCACAGACATAAAAATATTTTGTGAATGTATTTTTATCAGCTGCAAACATAAGCACAGCAAGGCTATTTTTCTTTCTTGGGAAATGATGCATGCCCCAGGGTAACTACACACAGGGTTCACAATAATCAATCAATCCTCTCTCAATAACAAATATGTTTAAAGTCAGGAGTCTGATGTCATAAGTTCTTATTTATTTGACTAGTAGTTTGGGATGACTGAGAACTATCAAAATTATTTTCTTTGCACAGGGACTGAAATAGGAAACAAATAGTTTCTGCTTTACTAAAGCTTTTACCTAAACCAACAGAAGCTATCTAGGAAGCCAACATTAAAAAAATAAGGGAACCCCTTCTTCTTCAGGAAATTGTTTATATTTATAGAATTTACAGAATGGGGGTAAGTTACATGTCATTATAAACTAGTTTTTATATGTACATGCATTTATATACTCTGTGCCTTAATATACTCTCATGATCCATGTTAATTTAAATCCAAGATTGAATTGTCACAGGTGTTGGGCAGGCAGAGGCAGCCATACTATAGAAAGTTCTCAAATCTTTCTCTCAGTGTCAATTTCTCTGTCCTCATCATCCTCTAATATTTTCACTGTTTTTCTCCTCTTAGTACCACATTCCCAAAAGTGGTTCCATGTAGCTGGGAAAATATTTCTGATAACTCTTGTGGCCTTTTGCTTATTTTTTAGCAGCTTCAAGAAGTGTATGACTACAAGCTTCAATGGAAGCCTGTGGGTTACTGACAGAGCAACCAAGGGCAGACAAGGAGTTCATTCATACTCATTTGAATCTGCTAATAATAGCATGTACATATAGAAGCACACCTTATTCATCTTTCCCACTAGAGATATGTATTACTATAAACATTGGCTAAGTGAATGTTCAACTTGCTTCAAATCATAATTCAAGGTTTTACTAAACAAACTATATGTACTAACAAACTTCCTTGAAAGGTATGTGTGGTTGTATTTATAAACTAGCTGCATTTAAAAAAAGGTACACACATATATAATTTAAACCTCATCTCTTTCCTAAAGTGTGTTTGATATAATTGATACAAGATTATAAAGGAGGACATTTAAAGGGAACAGGAGAACTTAGTATTTTTAGCACTACAGAAACATCTGGTTTCATACCTGATACAACTAAAACATGCTATGTGTTTTCAGTCCACCCAAATGAATTCTGCCCTACAAAGATAGAGCTAAGCACAGCCAGGTCCTTCTGCGCAATGACACTGTTGTAGTGCAAAGCCTGTTGGGAAATCCTTTTGGAGAGTTTCATCACACATTCATGTGGTTCTTAGTGATATATGGTAGCCTATGAATGTGGGGTAAACTTTTGAAAACTAATCCAAGAACATGACTCAGAGACATGGATATTGAAAAAGTGGTCTAAATAAAAAATTAAATGATTAAAAAGTGGTCAATCGAGGCTATTAATGTGGATAATGTTTCAAAATAATAGTGATTTTTTCTTGTGGATAGTGAATGCTCTGAAGAGAAATTTTACAAGGGCTTAGTGCAAGATCAACATTATTAGACAACCACCCTGTGCAAAATAGCAACCCCTGCAACATATACATTCACCGACCCCTTCACCCTCCTTTTTTTCTCTTTAACAGTTTTCCTCATACTGTATCTATTTGTCTATCAATTGGATTGAACAATATATTTAGCTATAATCTAGTTGTCTTTGTTTTGAGGTATCACCTCCCACTAGAATGTAAGGTTCATATGATTAAGAACTTTGTTTTATTCACTGTTGAAACCCTATCACTTGAAACAGTACTTGTCATATAGTAGGAGCTCAATATATGTTGAAAGAATGAGTGTATGCATCTATGCATGACTCTGAAGTTCACTCACCTTAGTTTAGTATGCAGATTAGTTTAGTCTTGGAGTGAGCCTGATTTCGCACTGCCCTGTGGATAATCACTAAATTCCTTATTAGCCTTCATGTGACTTATTAACTTTCCCTGGGAAGTAACCAAGTTTTCCTTTAAAATAATCTATGGTCCATATTGGTTTAACTCGGGCATTTTAAAATTAGTTTTACTATCTTTATAGAGCTATATTTTACCTCACAAATGATTCTTCTGGTCTATACTCACCTTCCTAATCAGAATATATTCAACTCTTGATTTTGAAGGGAGAACATGAGGGGAAAGATGTCAATCTTCCTATGGGTGGTGATTATGCATAGGCAATTGAATTTGATGTCATTATGCATTTTCAAGAATGACAGAAGGCATACCATTTGTCACCTAGGGACAAAGAAATAGAAAGGTCATTAAGTTAGCAGCTGACAACACATAGTATTTCACATTTTAAAAATATATTTTATTGAGTTGTGTTTTTTTTTTTTGTTTTGTTTTGTTTTGTTTTGTTTTGTTTTTTTTACAGAGAGGAAGGGAGAGGGATAGAGAGTTAGAAACATTGATGAGAGAGAATCATCAATCAGCTGTCTCCTGTACACCACCAACTGGGAATGTGCTCACAACCAAGGTATATGCCCTTGACCAGAATCAAAACTGGGACCCTTTAGTCCACAGGCCAACACTCTATGGACAGAACCAAACCGGTTAGGGCTATTTCACATTTTTAAAGGTAATCTTGATGCTCAGAAATTAGCAGGATGGGACACACAATAGCCAATTCCAAAACATGCATACTTGCCCTCTTCCTAAGTACTGGGGAGTGTGAGAAGCATCTGATTTCCCCTTTATCCTTCCACCATACTTCACTGTCACACAGGAAGTAGTCTGTGATAAGTTTCCCCATTGGCCCATATAGTTTCAGAAGTTGGATGGCCCGAAGTGGTTAGCTTTAAGGGAGCTGATCCTTAAGCAAGGCTTGACACATAGAGTCACAAACATTTCTGGTCACAATGGTTTAGGGAATAACTCTGTGGAGTGCTAACCCTAAGAAAGCTTTTTAAATTTCGTATTATTTTCTTGAATATGTAAGTTATCAAATCCCTTAGTTACATCTCAGTGATTCAGTTTAATTTTTTTTTACTTTATGTTGATGTGTATAAGTAAAATTGAAAAACAACACGACTATGTTTCAGGAAATAATACTGTGACAAGGTTAATTTTGACACATACAGCATTTTGTAGAATTGAATTTCCTGCCCTGCACTCTCAGGCATTGCTCTTAAACTTGCCATAATTGAGGCTGATTTTATTGGAAAATCATTACTGGATGAGGAACATACTTAAGAGGAAATTTTGCTTGGGACAAACTGGTTTTGATGCCAGTGACACATAATCTAGGATGGCACTATTAGAATTCCAAGTCTTTCTGTTTATTCAGGCAGCACATTCATTAGTAATATTTCAGAGTAGAATAACTGGACATATTAGAGAAATTTACTTTGAATTGTTTGGGGTACTTATTGGCTAATAGGTTAGTAATCAAATTGTAGGTCTTAGCAGGCACATTAAATATGTTATTAGTGGTTGCAAGACTCACTGTAGTTTTATTCCAAATACTTATCATAAAACTATCTATACTAATAAAAGGGTAATATGCTAGTTAGACCAAGCATCTTCTGGACATCTTCCAGATGTTCTTCTGGACAAAACAATGGTGGCAGGGACCAAAGCAGAGGTAGTCAGGCTGGCAGGGGAGGGCAGTTAGGGGGTGATCAGGCTAGGAGGTAGAGTCAGTTAGGGGTGATCAAGCCAGCAAGGGAGCAGTTAGGGGGTATCAGGCTGGGAGGCAGAGGTGGTTAGAGGCAATCAGGCAGGCAGGCAAGTGGTTAGGAGCTAGCAGTCCCATATTGCAAGAGGAATATCCTGGATTGGAGATGTTGCAGGCCACGCTGAGGGACTCCCCCCCTTCCCATGAATGAATTTTATGCACCATGCCTCTAGTTTTATATAATTCTCTAGGATGACAAAGATCCTGAATGGATGACATAACAGCATTATGGAGGGTAGGGTGAGGAGAAAGAGGATGATGATACTAAGTAGTGAAGCTCTCACGATACTTTTGTAGGTATCAATCATTTCCTGTTTGTCAACTTTTTAATTATAAAAGAATCCAGAGTTATTTTTACATGACATTGCAGCACAACTATTCAGGAGAACCAAATTCAGGAACATGCCCAAGCTCAGAAACTTTACCAAGTGGAAATGGAGAATATTATGTATAGAATATATGGAGTCTCTAGGAGGGAGGGAAGGAAGGAGGAAACTGATAGAGAAGCCACCTATTGGGTGGCTCGGAAACCTTGGGTTACATTGACTGTGGAGGTTGGGAAAAAGGTACCAAAAACTGGTTTGATTCATGAAAATGGGAGAGTTGGAGGGATGCCAGAAAAGATCGTTTTATGAATAAGAGGGGAAAGAGCAGAGAGGATGCTCATCAAAGCATATAGTACAACTTAGCCTTTGAACTTCTTAAGCAAAGCTTACAATGGGAAAGTGAGAGAAAATTCCCTTGTTGTGTTCTTGTTAAAAGTCTCTTCACTTACCATACTATTGTCTGTGTCCTTGTGTCTTTCTTTTTTGTTTTCTCTGCTTAATCTCGTCACCCTTCTCACCCAGCCCCCAGGTAAAGGGGTGATAAATGGTGATGGAAGTAGATTTGACATGTGATTGTGAACATACAATATAATATACAGATGATGTATTATAGAATTATATAGCTGAAACCTTTATAATTTTATTAACCAATATCACCCCAATAAATTTTAAAAATAATATAAAAGTTTCTTCACTTAGGCTACACCTTGGAGCATAAGAAAACTTGGTCAGAAATAATGTGCCTAATGCCTACTTCTATGTTTTTAATATGTCAGTCTTTGCAGACTGGATGGTACCATTCTTTTATGAATTTTGTACCCAAGATATTACTATTATTTAATAGAAAAGGAAAATAAAACAATTCCCATAATCCAGCAGTCACAGAAAGCCTTTAACTACTGCTGTAAGTAGTGTATGGTTTAATACTTGGATTTCTAGCAATTAAGAAGCAACCTTGTGCAATATCATCAGAGCTCAATTCTCAGTGGGCATAATGAAGATGATTAGATATATTGAGTTCTTTGTGTCATTCAAAGAAAGCATAATCTTATACACATTGGTGTTAGCTTCCTCTCCACTTCATTACAATTTTCAATAACCAGTGTCATCACATGTAATGGTTTCTTCATAATGAAACTTCATGTCAAATTGGGTTTGATTTCAAGTGAAAGCTTATTGTGAAGCCTTCTGAAATCTGATCCTTTAAATATTTTTTGCTGTTACAAAAATCAGAAATATACTTTAAATTCCCCCAAACAAGAAAAATGCAGCAAATGAATGATAAAAACAAAATATATTTTAAAAATAACAGTTATATTTCTGCTTTTGATATTTGGCAAGCCTGGGGAAAGAACTGCTCTGGTTAATCAAAATAATTTGGTTAATGGAACTATCATATGTATAATGAATGGATTTTAAGGAATTAGAAGAAAGTGAATACCCTTAACAAGAAACATGTCTAGCATAATCTAATCCTTATTCAATAATTCTAGAAGACCAAACAAATTTAATATTATCAATAGTTCCCTATTGTGCCATTTGAACAGGAAATCTAGTTGCTCAAAATTCTAGCTCCTTACTGTTGGTGGAAGTGTAAATTGGTACAGCCACTATAAAACAATATAGAGATTCCTCAAAATTAAAAAAGAAATAGAGCTACCATATGATTCATCGATTCCACTTCTGGGAATATATCCAAAGGAAATGAAATCACTATCTCAAAGAGAAATCTGCAACCCCATGTTCATTGCAGCACTATTTATAATAGTGAAGACATGGAAACAACTTAAGTTTCTGTCAACAGATAAATGGATAAAGAAAATGTGACATACACTGAATGGCCAGATAATTATGATCTCTGAATGCATAATAATCTGGCCACTCAGTGTATATCCTATATAATAAAGGCTAATATGCAAATTGTCCCCTTGACCAGGAGTTTGACCAGCAGGCAGGCTGGCCAACCAACCACCCATGTCCCATCCCCCTGGCTAGGCTGGCCGAAGCCCACCCATGCATGAATTAATGAGTGGCCAAATTATTATGATCAACCAATCAGTACTTCGTTGGGCCACCTTTTGCCCAACGAAGGGCAATACTGCAGCGATTCTTCTTGGCATTGATTCCATGAGATGCAAGGAATCTGATACCATGCCTGAATGGCCAGACTACTATGTGTTCAGAGATCATAATAATCTGGCCACTCAGTGTATATAATATTATTCATAAAAAAAGAAATCTTGCC
Organism: Pipistrellus hanaki; assembly: GCF_964339955.1. Lineage (NCBI taxonomy): Eukaryota > Metazoa > Chordata > Mammalia > Chiroptera > Vespertilionidae > Pipistrellus > Pipistrellus hanaki. The sequence goes on along the minus strand of NC_140524.1, from coordinate 14,124,398 downwards.
ATTTGTGACAATGTGTATTAACCTTGGGGTCATTATGCTAAGTGAAATAAGACAGACATAGAAAGTCAAATACTATATGATCACGCTTACATGTGGAATTTAAAACACTGAAATCATAGAAACAAAGAGCATTTTGGTAGTTGCCAGGGAAAGGGTATGGAAGAAATGGGTGAAGGGTATAAACTTCCAGTTCTGGGAATGCAATGTATAGTATAATGACTATAACTAAGAATGCTGTATTTTACTAGTATACTTGAAAGTTACTAAGAGAATAGATTTTAAAAGTTCTTACCACACATACACACACAAATGGTAACTTTTTGTGAGGTGATTGATGTGTTCACCAACATTATTTTATGGTAATCATTTTGCAATACAGTAAATCAAACCCTCATTTTATACAATTATGGTATATGTCAATTATACCTCAATAAAGATGGAAAAAGTTATAGGTGCTTAGATACATTCCTTCTCAGTCTCATTACTCAAAGCATCCAGTTTTGTTCCTAGATGTGACAATTTGGTGTTAAATCATCCCTTTGCTATATCTGCTTTCTATGGCACTACCTCAACAAAACGTTATTAACCTCGCCATGCTGTGAAAAACACTATGGTGGTGTCTGCACAAATTGTCCTTATAAGTCAAGAATCACATACTAGTAGAGAGCTTGTCTACTAATTATCCAACATGAGAAGCAGTTGAATTACTGAGGTTTTGTGATAAATTATTGAGAATATAACTTCCCCACAGCTTTTCAGTGGCATAGATTACAGAAATTCAGATGTACTGATCCTTGTAACCCTCAAGTTGGCAGGGCCCAGGAACCTTGGAGTCTCTGGACTGCAAACCATAGTATTCCAATATTTTCGCATGTGGAGGAAGAAATGGAAAAGTTTAGGAAACACTATTGTAGGCATTTGTTATACATCCATTTTTTAATTACAAGTTTCAAAGCAAGGTAACAGACAATGAAAGATTAATGGTCATGGTTTTCTGTTTCTTCAGCCAATTTCATGAGCTAAGTTAGCATTTCTCTTCCATGGATTGTATTTTTAAGGATGCTAATAGATGTTATGTGTTTGTGGACATGGGTGTTTTGTGAGAATTGGTCAAATATTGCATATATATATATATATATATATATATATATATATATATATATATGGTGAATACTGGGCTAAAAGAGTTTTCCCCTAAGTTGAATTTTGAAGTTTTAATATTCCATTGTACACTGTAAATATCTAAGGGGGAATACAGCTTCTGCAGTGTTTCCCAAACTTATTTGACCTAGACGTCTTTTGTCGGTGTAATATCACAATATACTTTGAGGCACTTGGATAAGTAAAACTGGGTTGCATTAATGATACAATGCATTAGCGAAATAAGCAAAATTATTCTCATGTGAGGGTACCCCATCAAACCAGAAACAAAAGTTTCTTTAGCTAACCTGCTGTTGGCATATGTAGCAATAGAATACAATGTGGAAAGGTCTCCAAACTACCAAGGGGGCTACCAGTCTGAATCAACTAGATAGTGGTCCTGGTCAATAGGTAAAGTGAACAGGAAATTTGGAGTAATGGTCTAATGAATTAGATTAATAGGAATACCATATTGTCTAGATTAGCATCCCCTGAAACATCTGTCTCTTAAAACTATTTTCATCATAGACAAATAAAATGGAGTTTTTGAGATGATGACATAGTTTTTTAAAATACCTATTTTGATATATAATTCACATAACATACAATTAACTGATTTAAAGTGCATCATTCAGTGGCTTTTAGTAGATTCACAAATTGGTGCAATAATGGCCCCAATCAATTTTAGAACATTTCCATTACCCCTGAAGAAAACCCTATGCCCTTTAAGCAATTACTCTCCATTCTTCCTTCCACCCAACCATTACTACTAATCAACTTGCCATATCTGTTTGTCCATTCTGAACATTTCATATAAGTGAAATATGACATGTGGTCTGATGGGTCTGGCTTCCTTAACTTAGCATGATCTTTTCAAGGTTCATCCATATTGCAACATGAATTTGTATTTCATCCCTTTCTATGGTGGAATAATATTCCACTTTCGATTGCATTATGTTTATCCATTCATCAGTTAATGGACATTTGGGTCATTTTCATCTTTTGGTTATTGTAAATAGTGCTACTATGAATATAGGTGCAAAAGTTTTTGTGTGGACATGTTTTTAATTTTTTTTTTTATTCCAGAGAGAGGAAGGGAGAGGGAGAGAGGGATAAAAACATCAATAATGAGAGAAAATCATCTATCAACTGCCTCCTGCATGCCTCTCTACTTGGTATTGAACCTGCAACCGGGGCATGTACCCCCAACTAGGAATTGAACCCTGACCTCCTGGTTCATGGGTCAACTATCAACCACAGAGCCACACTAGCTTGGCTGTTTTTAATTCTTTTAGGTATTACCTGGGAGTTGAATTGCTGGATCATATGGTAACTCTATGTTGAGCTTTTTGAGAATCCGCCAGACTGTTTATTCCAGTTGCTGCATCATTTACATTCTTACCGGCAGTATACGAACCTTTCAATTTATTGATAACATTACCAACATTTGTTGTTATCTGACTTTTTGATTATTGCTATTTTAGTGGGTATGAAGTGGGATCTCATTGTGGTTTTCATTTGCATTTAACTAATGATTAGTGGTGTTAAGCAATTTTTCATGTGCTTATTGGGTAATTTGATACCTTCTTTGGAGAAAAATCTATTCAGATCCTGTCTCTTTATTTATTGCTGAGGTTTCTTTTTATTTTGTTAATTTTAATTAATTATTTTAAATCATCACCTGAGGACATTCTTACATTGATTATTAGAAAGAGTGGAAGAGAGGGAGAGAGACAGAGAAACATTGATGTGAGAGAGACACATCAATTGGTTGTCTCCTACACATGCCCTGACCAGGGGTAGGGGTAGAGTCTGCAACCAAGCTACATACTCTTGACCAGAATCAAACCAGGACCCTTTGGTCTAAAGGCCAATGCTCTATCCACTGAGCAAAATCAGCTAGGGCTATTTTTATTTTTTAATTGATTTCATGGAGTGGAAGGGAGAGGGGGGAGAGATAGAAACATCAATGACAAGAGAGAATTACCAATCTGATGCCTCCTGTGTGCCCCCTACTGAGGATCAGTCCTGCAACCCAGGCAAGTGCCCTGATTGGGAATCGAACTGTGACCACTTGGTTCATAGGTCAACACTCAACACTGACCCACACCAGCTGGGCTTATTATTTAATTTTAATAATTCTTAAAAATTCTAGTTACAAGTTAATTATCAACTGTATGACTTGCGAAATTTTTCTCCTATTCTGTGGGTTGTCTGAAGTACAATTTAATGATGTTATTTAAAGTACAAGTTTGTTAAGTACAAAATTTTTAAATTTGATGAAATCAAGCTTATCTTTGTTTTTGTTGGCTTGTGCTTTTGGTGTCATATCTGAGAAACCAATACCTAACCCATGGTCATGAAGATTTGTACCTATGATTCCTTCTAAGAGTCTTAGGCCTATATTTCAACTACATTCTTTTGCATGTAGAAATCCAGTTCTCCCAGAACCTTTTGTTGAAGAAAAAACAACACACCTACTGTTTTCCCATTTAATTATCTTGACATATTTGTCAAAAATCAGTTAGTGGTAAATTTGAGTGTTTAATTCTGGACTATTATTTCTCTTCTATGGATCTCTATATCTATCCTTATTCCAGTACCATGCTGTCTTAATTTCTGTAGCTTTGTAGATGGTTTTAAATTGGGAAATGTGATTCATCCAACTTTGTTCTTCATTTCTCAAAATTATCTTGGCTATAATATGTACCAATTATACAGTTTTTAACTTCACTTTACTTGTATAGACCCAGCCTTGTGGTTAAGAAGACAACTCTTGAGTAGATATTTGGACTTTGCATATGTGACATAAGACAAAAGCCTTAGCTCAATGTGGATATTTCTAATTCTGAATCCAAGGGCCCCAAGAAAATGGGATTGGGAATCAAGCCTTAAATCTATTCAATAATCTCTGCAATAGTGTACATTCAATGTTCTCTCCAAACCTGTGTGTTTACACTCATGAATTACTGTGATTTGAATTTCTCTTATAGTGGTATTGAAGATGGCAATTCCCCATTGTCTGCATTGTGGATGAGAACCACTATCTGACTCTAACTAAGGGAATATGACCAGGAAAATGTCTTTCATTTTCTGCGTTCCAAATATATAGTGAGGAGAAATTCAATAGCATTTTAAATGTATTGAGAGATATTGCAACAAACATAATTTATAACTTCATATGTTTAATGCTCATAAAAAAACCACTCTATTATATGGATCCTTCTCATCTAAAATGATATTAAGTATGAATGGTATTCTTCAGTTTTGTAAACTATTCTTTCTACTTACAAAATAGGGTGGTAGTATGGCTATTGTATCACATATCCAAGGCTTTCTATTCCATATTTTTACTTTTTAGTAATTTTCCATAATTTTATAAAATATTTTAATATGACCAACTCACTTAAATTACACAGTCATGATAAGTTTTGCCAAGGCTGTGTATGGATAGTTTTGTGTTCATTGGAGCACAAAATTAGAATTTTCCCTGCTGCAACTATAAACACTGTTTGGCTCAAAGGAATCAACAAATTTCTCATAAAATATTGGATAACTGATAATTGGTATTTTCCCTGTTTTCCAGCATATTTTAATTTTTTAAAAACTATCTTCTTTTTACTCCATTTGTATATTTCTTTTGGCCTTGGAGTTGAATAAGTGATTCTCTTCCAAATGGATGGCATTGCATATGGTGTATGAACTAGTAGGCACTGAATGAACTGTCGCCCAGAGTCAGGAGAAAAAATAAATTATTTCTTTAATTTTCTCAGCTTTACTTGGCCCCAAATCTGGCAATTAGACCTGAGTAAGTCTGGAAAAACCATCTGGCACACTTACATCTGTTCTCACATTTGCCAATCAAGATTTATCAAAAATCAATGGCGCAAAAACATGAAGTTCCAAAGAAGTGCTAATTTGCGGCTAAATTAATATCCAACGCTGCACCATTTGGTTCTCGTGGAGTATAGTTTTGGTTTGGGGGAATGTAATTAATCTGTTTCATCTTACTCTCTTATATTCTCTGGTAAAAAAAAAAAATTAGAAAGTAGTTCATATCTAAGGATCTTCTTTCCCACCCTTTGTCTTTTCTGATACCGGAATGTCTTGGCCAAGAATGTTTAGATACCTTGATGTATTTATTAATGGATCCACAGACATCCATGCCCTCTTTCCAGTCATTAAGATGTTCTCAGAAAAACACCAACACTTTATTCTAAATCATTTTCCACTTACCATACCTATTCTCTAACCTTTTGCCTGTCACTCAAAATCATTCATCTATGGAAAAGCTCTTCCTTCCCTCTCCTTTCCTACCAACAAAGGAGAGAGGACATTTATTATTCATTGCAATACTTTCTCTTTGCCAAGCTATATTCTCTTGCTTCAAACTCAAAATAGCTCATTGACTTGCTGGGATCCAAAAGCCACAGATAGAGGAACAAGTTTATTATGGAAATCACATGACTGCCAGATTTCATTGACAGATTTTGAAGCCAGAGCAAGCAATCAGATGGCACTCTTTGCGCATTAATATCCTTTGGCTTTTGCTGTGCTCATTGTTACACAGGTACCCCTTATAAAATACACAGACATTTCTAAGATAATAAAACAAGTAATGCCGTTCACATACCAACAACAATGAGAAATTTATGCCTCAAAACCAAATCTATACAATGATGGCCCATATGTAATAGACTAAAATACACTTTGACAGAATTGTAGATTACTTTTATCAGACTCTGTAAACTTAGGGATTATTATTATTATTTTTTTTACTTTGGTGGCTCATATGCCTAGCACAAGTGGTTTTGTCCCTGAATTACCAAGAGCACCCTGTTAAAAAGTGGTTTCCCTAATAAAGCCAACCCTCAATGTTACCTCTAAAGTCAGCTTTATTATGTGATATCTAAGTACATTAATATTAAACTCTACTACTCTTTGCTGAAATTTGGAAATTAAAGCATAGCCAATCATGTCTAACTCATTAGTCAATAAAATAAATCATGTGTGATAGATAAAATATGGGCATGTTTTAAAAATCACAAAGTGCATTAGCAAAGTTGATTAGGGTCCCATAGATAGAGCATAGGGAATAAAAAATATTTCAACTCCCCCAAAATACATGATTGCTTGCTTTTTAGGACATATATAGTCTTTGCCTCAAAGGGTTTTATTCTCTGTTAAGGAATCCACAGTGTGCCAAATACTCCCTCTCACAGGATTCCAAATTACTTTCTAAATCCAACCAAAAGCTAATTGTACATGTTTGTGAGGCTGGTGATTATCTAGACCTTAGAATGAGGAGGACTGTTTGTGTGAATTTGCTACATAAAAAAAAGGAAGTTAGGTGTGATTTTCAGAAACTATTTAATTAGCTATTTTTGTGGGGGAGTAGAATATGCCAAAAGAAACCACAGCTTAGACTTTGGTGGTTGTTAGAAGATAAATGAGGCATAAATATATTTAAGAATTCAGATATATTGACATAGGTAATAACATTAGAAATGACTACCAGATTTTAATTGAATTTCACCTTTATACAGGTTGGTGAGCCTCAAATCCTCTTAGAATTTAAGGGCAACTATGGGAACTCAAAATATAAAACTCTTTTACTGTATGCACTCAATTTCAGGGACATAATGATCAAAGATTGTGATTAAACCTTTGAACTAATGAAAATAGAATAGTGAGATTTTCAAGTATCCATTGTGTGTGTGTGTCTGTGAGAGAGAGAGAGAGAGAGAGAGAGAGAGAGAGAGAGAGAGAGAGAGAGAGAGAGAGAGAAAGAAAGAGAGAGAGAGAGAGAGAGAGTACTTTTAGCAAACATCAATTTTCTGTCATTGAAGGCAAGCCTGTTTAGTTTCAGGGTTCTTACCTGTATCTGATTCCTTCCATGTAGAGGAACAATGTTTGATTTTTATGGGATATAAAAATATATATAATTTGGACAATTAGTACCTTTTACAGAAAAACATTCTGAATGATTTGATGCACTTGAATGGAAATGTGTTGAACCTCTAATCTTCTAGACACTGTAAGGGATGCCAAAATAAGGACATCAACACTTGCCCACATGAGCACTAGAGTTTAGCTGCAAGGGATGGGGGAGTTCAGATAAACAGATGCTTCCATTTTTAGATAGATTCCCTCCCAAGTGTGATACAGAATAATTTTTTTTAATATTAGAATCAAGCCAACACCCCTTCCCAAACACACACACACACACACACACACACACACACACACACACACACACAATACTGCTGGTTCCAACAGCCTTTGCATAGTGTGGGCTTAATGTTGCTTCTGTTGAGTTCTATTTTCTGTGCTCTTCATCCAGCTCAGATTTTACCAGGAGTACTTCAGAGACTGAATATCAGCAAACAACCTAGCCTGATCTACTCAATAAGTAAATGCATATAACAAGACACTTGCACACCCATCCAAATATAACTATGGCAAAGACAGTGATAAAGAGTAGATATGCATGATAGTAGACTGAGTCATTTTAATAATTTGCTTTTAAAAGCTGCCAGCCGGTTTGCATCCATTTACTGCTGAATCAAATGTAAGAGTAACCTGCATGACCTCTAAGGCTCCAAGCAGCTCTAATTCTGCCTAATCTCTGAATACTTTCTGCGAAATGTGTGCTTTCTTATAGGTGAACAATCATAGGGATAATTTTAAGAATATCTGGTTATTTTATCCCAAATTTTAAAGATACTACCATAAGGACACAAGGCTATCATCTGTATATTATAGAAAATTAGAAAAAAGAACAAATAATTTCAACTTTTATGCAATTTATAAAGAGTCAGCGCCTAGCACACAGTAGGTACTTGTATTTGTTTATATAAATGGATGCAAGAAAGAGTAAAGGTAAACTCAGCCTTTAGGATAGCATTTCCACAGTCTCTCTCTCTCTCTCTCTCTCTCTCTCTCTCTCTCTCTCTCTCTCTCTCTCTCTCACACACACACACACACACACACACACACACACACACACTCACAAACACACGTGTCCCAATGGATACTAATGGGTCATCCCAGAACAAAATGCTGGCTGCTGGCACTGGTCTCAGGAGCCCAGATTCTCTGCAAGCCTTAAAAAACAAACAAACAAACAAATAACAAAGAATCCATTATAAGAGGCAGTCTGGACACAAGAGAAGCACAGGCTCTAGTGTCAAATCCCTGCACTTTCCTTGCCTCCTAGATAACTTGGGGCAAGTTGCTTCACCTCTTTTGTCCTCCTTTTCCTCATTGGTAAAGTAGGGATAAATGATTGAACCTGCTTCTTGAGGTGTAATGGAAATTAAATTAAGACACCTGGCACAATGGATCTATACAAGTGTTTGCTATGATGTTCATCCTTATATTGGAAAGCCTGCCAGCTGGGTTCAGTGACAAAACCTCTGGACCTGGTTTGAAAAGACCAGGTTTTGCAATCTGGCTAACTTTGTCACCTGGGACAATTTTCTTAACTTTCTCAGCCTTAGTTTCTTATTTCTAAAATGGGACAATGCCTCCTCTAATATGTACAAAAATCCCTGACATACTGTAACTGCAGAATAAACATCTGCTGAGTCTGCTGGATGCAGGTTCTTAGAGCAATTGCCACAAAAGCAAAGCACAATTCAGCTGATCAGGTATATCTATTCTTGAAATTCTAATGGTTCCTATATACTATATGTTATGTAAAGAATAATTTTAGGGGTGGAGAAGCATCAAAGCTGTACTGGAAGTTTTATTTTAGTTCTAAGCTTGCTATGTCATAAAGGAAAAAAAAAAACACATTATGTGTTGGTGTCCTTCACAAAAAGCTCTGCTATGTCAAAGCCTAACAATTCTGTTTATTTGGTCTTTTCTGAGATGGAAAGGGTGAGAGGAAATTCTCCTACTCTGACTCACACTGGTTGCATGAGCTCCCATTACTGACACTGGCCAAATGATGGTATAATCCTGGAGGGAGACACCCTCGCCCTGAAGTCACATCACCTTTCCTATGCAAAGCAGAAAAGGAAGTCATTAAAGTTCATGAGTTACTCTTGTTGGGGATCTATGAAAAAATCAATTTTACTGCAGAGCTGAGATGGAAGTAGCCATTAATGCTATGGTTTGTAAATGAAGATGTAGCATACAGAAAACACTTATAGGAATTTATAGCTCATAATTATAGAGGATATACGGTAAAGTCTAGGCTGTTGGTTTTCTCAGCAATCCACTCCTTCCCACATCAAAGTATTGCCGAATTGCAAAGACCTCCTTACCATTATCCCAGCAATTGAACCTTGCACACCACTTCAATCCATATTCATTGATTTTTGTCACTCAAATGGGAACTTATTGGTGGATGTATTTGGGTGACCTTTTAGAATAAAAGCCTTGATGTTACATGGAAAATGTAGCTTATGAATTCTTCCCTTCAAGTCTAACTGAAAAGTATGCAAAGCATTCATCTGGTCCTCTCCTAACAGCTCTGTTTCTTCCCAGTTAATTTAATATTCCCCAACCCTGAGAATGAAGGCCTCACTTTCTCTAGTGATTGTGTTTGAGGTATTTTAAAAATGACTTCGAACAATAGATTTACCTTTCAGTTCCATTTTGAGTAATGTTAGGATTTTTATTTTTATGGATGTTTGAGACTTAACACTCCTGAATTTATCCAGAAAACTAATAGAATCTGGGAGGAAGACAAATTAAGACCTTGAACATAGACATTTAATAACTACTAATGTTATGCCTAAGGAGTTCTTTAGAGAGATGGAATGTGGCTGAGGCATGGTTTAAGGCAGGAAGTAGGTCTTGGCAATGACTTTATAGCAGCCAGACTGATAAGCTTTATAATTTTACTATTTAAGTAAATAACTGTATTACCAAAAATCATTGTTCTCTTTCTACATTCTTCTCTTCCCCTTTCTCTCTTTTATTGCTTTTTAATTTTATTTTCACTCTATGTCTGTCTACCTCTTTCTGATCTGTTTCTTCATAGTATTCACTTTTCTTTCCTTTTTCTCTGTCTTACATCCTTTATTGAAAATCTATCGTTGAGAGTATTACAGATGTCCCCTTTTTGCCCCATTACCCTTCTCCACTCAGTTCCTGCCCAACCCCAGGCCTTTACCACTCTATTGTCTGTATCCATAGGCAATGCATATCCTATATAATAAAAGCCTAATATACTAAGTGCCCAGTCATCCAGTCATCTATTCAACCAGTCAAAGCATGATATGCTAATAATATGCTAAGGCTGATCAACTGCTCACTATGATTAGCACTGACCACTAGGGAGCAGATGCTCTGACCAGTAGGTGAGCATGCTGCTGATCAGAACTGAGCAAGGCAGGTAGAACATGCCCTGGATCCCTCCCATGGTCCCTCCCCTGCTGGCCAACCTCCCACATCTCTCCCAGTCCCTGATCATGCACCAGTGTGGTCCCTTGGCCTGGCCTGCACCCTCTTACAATCCGGGACCCCTCAGGGGATGTTAGAGAGCCAGTTTCAGACTGATCCCACAGGCCAGGCCGATAGACCCCACTGGTGCATGAATTTGTGCACTAGGCCTCTAATATGCATGTAAGATCTTTTGTTAATCTCTTCCAGCCTCCTTGCCCCCCTTCCCTCTGAGATTCATCAGTCTTTTCCATGTTTCTATGACTCTGATTCTAGTTTATTCATCAATGTATTTTGTTCATTAGACCATTTTGATTTTTAGATGCAATTGTTGATAGATATGTAGTTATTGCCTTTTTATTGTTCATGTTTTTTTATCTTTTTCTTCTTTTTCATCTTCTTCTCTTTCTACTTATTATTATTCTCATTCTTATTCTTCTTCCTCTTCTTAAACAATACCCTTCAACAGTTCATGTAATACTGACTTAGTGGTGATAAACTCCTTTAGCATTTTCTTTTCTGTGAAGCTCTTTATCTGGCCTTCAATTCTAAATGATAGCTTTGCTGGGTAGAGTAATATTAGTTGTAGGAACTTGCTATTCATAACTTTGAATATTTCTTGCCACTCGCTTCTGGCCTGCAAAGTTTCTGCTGATAAATCAGCTGATAGTTGTATTGGAGCTCCCTTGTAATTATTTTTCTCTTGCTGTTTTTAAGATTCTCCCTCTGTTTTTAATCCTTGGCATTTTAATTATGATGTGTCTTGGTGTGGGCCTCTTTGGGCTCCTCTTGTTTGTGACTCTGAGCTTCCTGAACTTGTAAGTCTATTTCTTTCATAAGGTAGGGGAAGTTTTCTGTCATTATTTCTTCAAATAGGTTTTCAATATATTGCTCTCTATATATACCTTCAGATACTCCCATAATATGAATGTTGGTACAATTGAAGTTGTCCCAGAGACTCATTACACTATCTTCATATTTTTTATTCTTTTTTCTTTTTGTTCTTCTGATTGGATGTTTTTTGCTTCCTCGTCTTCCAAATCATTGATTTGATTCTCAGAATCCTGTACTGTTAAATGCCTGTAAATTATTCTTTATTTAAGTTAGTGTGTGTTTAAATTCTTAACTTAATTTCCTTTTTCATGTCTTTGAAATTCTCAGTAAGATCCTTGAAAGTTTCACTAAGTCCCTTGAAGCTCTCATTAAGATCCTTGAGCAACCTTATACCCATTGTTTTGAACTCTGTATACAGTAGTTAGCTTGCTTCCATTTCATTTGGGTCTTTTTCTGGAGATTACTTCTCTCATTTCATTTGTGTCATGCTTCTTTGTTTTTGCATTGTGGCTGCTTCCTTGTGTTTGTTTCTATGTATTAGGTAGAGCTGCTGGAATTGGTAGAGAGGCCTTGTGTTATAGGTATGTTATAGGGTCCAGTGACAGCCTTTCCAGTTATCTTAGCTGGACACTTTAGGTGTGCCCCTGTGTGGACTCTGTGCACAGTCTAGTTGTAGTTTAGCTTTGATTGCTCTTGGCATCATTGGGAGGAATTGACCTCCAGGCCAATTGGCTGTGAGGACCAGCTGTAACTATAGTGGAAGAGCTGCTGTTCAGGAGACTCCCCTATGGAGCAAGACGTGCTTCAGTGGGACTTCAGTGTTCACTGAGTCTGCTCCTTGAGTGTGTTCCTTGTGGATGTGTAGAGTTGTAATCTGGTATGAACTGAAGCTGTCCACTGGGTGCACTGGATCAAGGGCCTCCCAGTAGGTGCAAAGTAAGCCACTGCCTGGGGCCACCCAGCAGGAGCTTCAGAGCAATCTGCAGGTGGCTGACATTTGTATTGAGCTTGCAAGTGCCCAGACGAGTGTGCCAGCTGTGAAGCAAGGTAGGCTGGTGCTAGTTCTTGGTCTTGGGCCTCTTATTGATAAGTATGGGTCACACTGACACCAACTGCTGCTTATTTGAGAGGTTTTAGGAATGTCTGAAGCCTGAGTCTGGACAGGCCATTCATATGGAAAAGCCACCGCAAACATCTTTGGTGGGGCTGAAAATTAGGTGGGGCATGGTCTTTGGGAATCACCAGGGTCAAGCAAACAGTGAAAGTCACACTGATGGAAACTCAGATATGGCTGTCATCAGATTTCAGGAGGAGTTCTCAGCATAGGAACAATGACCCTGAAAAATCCCTGTCAGGGAGAAAGCCACCCTTGAGTTCTTGCTCTGATGGCAGATAATCTAGTTCCTCCCATTTGCCCCAAAATCTACCCCAACTGTTGCCCCAGTTCTGGAGCCCAGAGGGATCAAGTCTGAGTGGGTTCCTGTGCTGGCCTTTTAAGAGAGACTGCCTGTGTCTCCAGCAGCCTCCATGTCACTAACCTTAATCTGAGCTGTTTTTTACAACCCAAAGTTATAGGGATTTCTCTTCCCGGTTCTGGAACCCTGAGCTGTGGGTCTGGTGTGAGTCTGGTGTGATTCTCACAGGAGGCATCTGCAGCCAAGATATCCCTTCCAATTAAAAACACACAAGTGGATGTCAGACCAGCCTTTTTCACACTTCTGTCGCTCCTACCAGTCTTGATATACTTTCTTCTTTACTTCTCTAGTTGTAGGACTTCCATCCAGCCACCTTTCATGAGGTTCTGAATGATGATTGTTCTGTGTTTTAGTTGTAATTGTGGTTGGGTTGTGGGAAGTGGTGAGTACCAGCATTTACCTGTGTCACCATCTTAGTTAGCCTCTGTCTTACATTCTTACACTCTTCTAACCCAGACTCAAATTTAACCTTGTTATCATTACACTGTAGACTATAAAATGAAAATTAACTAAAGGCTAGGCTAGAGAAAAGGAGCCTACGATTAGTCTTCTGTATTTGGTTATTGTTTTGAGAACCTAAGAGCAATTCAATCACAGGCAAAGAGATACCTTGCATTCTACATTCCAATCAGAAGTTGACTTCTTTCCCAGGGGGTCAAGAACAGTGTTTATAAAATGTCACTGCCAAACTCCTTACTTCAGTAGACTGAACAAATAATATTATAATGCTTTTAAATGTATTCACTGTTAAATTTCACTTAATTTTAATGTAATGATATTGAGAAAAGAATTAGTAAATGGACCAAATTGCAATGTTTTTGGTGTCATTTCCATGTGCTCAATTTATGAGATGAATTAAAAAATGATTAAGGATTATCCTTGTACTCCAGAACATAAAAATGGTATCCAACATCCCCTCAGTGTAAGCTTTGGTTCTGTTTTTTACAAGCTTTCCACTCTGTTCATATACAATACTTAGATATAAACCTATCACCAGGTTTAGCAAATCAATACCATAAGAGTGTGACATGTTCCCCAGAATTCTCCACAAGGGTATTTCACAGTAAAAGCAATTGAAGAAGAAGTTGCAATGGAATATTTTATGAGATAGCCATTTAGATCACAAAAGGGCCATAAAAGTCACAAGCTGTTTGTGTGAAGCAAGGTTTGTAATATAACCATACAGAACTTGCTGGGAAGAAAGAGGAAAATTGCAAACCAATTTGTGGTTATGGCTTTTTCTGTCAATTCTATTGGGATTTAAAACTTGTAAAAGGTAGAAACTTTTGCCAGCTTACATTACGGAGAGTGTGATAACTATAATCATAGCAGCCAAACAAACACCAATTATTTGAAGCCAATAAAGTCTTTATTAACTTGAAAGCAATTAGTGTTTCTTGGGTTTATTTATCCACAGAATAGGAAGTTGTCACCCAATATCATTTGTCAGTAACATATTTGGGAGTCATCCCAGGATTTTTCATTTACATCTTTCAAAAATACCTTGTTTCCCCCAAAATAAGACAGTGTCTTAATATTATTTTTTTCTCCCAAAGTTGTGCTAGGTCTTATTTTCAGGGGATGTCTTATCTTTCCATGTGCTAAGTCTTATTTTCGGAGGATGTCTTATTTTCAGGGAAACACGGTAGTTATGCAAATGATAGGTGAATAATTGTCAAATAGAGTAAATTAAAGAGGGGGTCTGCTTTCTAGAGCCCACACAAACTACAAGATTGCAAGAGGGCATACAGAAACAGGCCGTGTTTAATATTTTGTAATTATAAATTATCTGCCTTGTCCATTGTTTCAGGCCTTGCAGACCCAACCTGCCTTCTGAAAGTAATCACAGTAGTTACTGTCTATACAGCATGCCTGCTGGGCATCACACATTCTATATACATCATCTTAATCAGTTCAGCAACTCTGCAAGGCTTTGTTCTCTTTCTACAAGTGAAAACATTGAGTCTTACTAAGGTTATTAATAGTAGTTGAGAATCCAAACCAGAGTTTCTTGGGTTTCCCACCTGGGACCTTACCAGGACACCAGGCTCCCCCTCCATTTGGTGAGTCAGCTGATGGTCAGAGCCACAAACCTCACATGTTTTTCTTCTCACGTTATTCTTGGCATTACCACATTGAGGTTTAATCAACTTTTCCCACACTGGCTACAGAAGCTGACAGACCACCTGAATATGTACTTTTCTGCATTTTTTTTTGTCCTAGCTCTAAGTTAATGCCTCCAAACATTAAAAACCAAAAACTCATTAGATTACAATTACAATTCTTTAGCATGACTCTTTATGATTCACTGTTGATTACAAGCTAATGCACTGCTAGTCTCCCCAGGTCTTTATTTCCATCTGAGCAATAAAAGTAGTTTCTGGCTTCCTTTCAATTAACATTTCACTTTAAAGAGCAGCAATCCATTAATGAAAGTCTATAAAATGAAATTTCGTCTCTGCTGTACTCAATCTGATTTCTTCAAACAAATTAAAACTAATATTGTCCCTTTTAATATCATCAGAAAACCCAACATCTTTAGGTTGAGTATAGCTGAGATAAGAGTCCTAATATTTTTCCACCACTTATCGTTCACTTAGTACTTTCTTCAAATGGCAAAAGATCCCACTGGCGTCCTTGTCATCTGTCTCTCTAAAGTAGCCTTTCTAAAAACAGACAAAAATGTCTGTTTCTGTGTTTTGCAAAATCCCCACTCATAATAAAATTCCATGCCTGAAGGGTAATCTCTGTAGATGACTCACTAGTCTTCACTTAGTTATAGGCCAGTCTCATACCTGGGGCCTAGCGGGTATTCTCCCTTTTTCCTTATCCACAACACCAAAGATAGAAAGCAACTGATATTCATAGGCATTCCAGAAGAGCTCTGAAAGTTCCCAGTTGGGCTCAGAACCAAATTCCTTCTCCAGCTGGTGTGCATCTACTAGCTGGAACACTTAAAGGCACAAAGTCAGCACACCTTGCCTGGTTATGCAATGCAGCATCATAGCCTCAGGCAGAGTTGTTATGTAAGAAGCCAGATGTCAGACAGACCCAGGCCATCCTGACACTGCTGTATACTAACTAACTCTGTGACCTTGAACTAGTCTAGTTTCCTTCAGGGTCATCAGTTTCGTCATTTGTATATGAGAATGATAATCTCTGCACTGGCTCTCTCACAAGGTTACTTCAAGGAATAAGAGAAAATTCTTTGTCCAAATGATCTGTAAACAATAAGAAGCTATAAACTAATATGAGATTATTCTCACCATACATTGGTCAAAGGGGTGGATAATATTATCAGTCCTCGCCATGATATTAGATATTGGAGAATGTCTTGTGAATTGTCTGGAAAACCTTTCACCTTGAACCACATCAGCAACTCTCATCAAAGGGGGAACAAGAGCAATTTATAATATATTTTATTATATAATTTATTATAGTCATCATTAACAGCATGATAGCAGTGAAACCATGTACAAACACTTTAATAATTTTTCCAATATGTAGACTGATAGAATGTTAGTTGCTTATTAGCTTTCTGATATCAATATTGAAGGGGAAATACATAAGGAAACTTCTCTTAAGCTAGTAGCTCTCAAATGTGGACATACATAAGAATCACCTATAAAGTTTGTTAAGAAATCTAAATAGAAATTCATTTGCAGACCTATGGAACTGGACTCTGCTTTAAACACATATACCACATATACAACCACACATACCATGTTGTCACTGTTGTTTTTAGACCATTGAATCAGTCAAATGTCTGGTTTGTGGCTGATCACTAACCAACTTTCAAAATAAAATAGCTGATTGTTTTAATAAAATAAAATACATTTGGGTTGTCGGTATCTATCATCTGTCTACCACCAAAGCAAAATGACTACAGCTGGTCTTATCAAGATGGGTTTTTTAGAGGCTAATTGATTCACACACAAGACCTCTTGTTTGTTGAATATACTGCAGATTGGCCTCAGTTCTCCTTCTGACAATTCAGAGAAATGGATTAAAATTCCCCCAAGGTTCTCTACAGCTATATGATACAATGACGGTGCTTTATGATTACTAAATTGTTATTGAAAGGCCATTTGACTTTTAAAACTGGCTATTTATATAAAACCAAAACTGTAATATAGTGATCATTATCGTGTTTAAATTATTAAGTTAATTCAATATAGTGTACTATAGATCACAGCCTTTGGTATCAGAAAAATCATTGTTCAAATCTTGAATCAAGTTGCTTTATCTCTCTACACTTCAGTTTTCTCACCTGTAAAATGAGGCTATAATAGTATGTGTACCATGGAGCTTTTGTGAGGGTTAAGTGAGTTTATGAAAAGTAGTTGGCACAGGACCTGGCACAGAGTATGAGCATAAAAAATAGTAGCTAGCATCATCATCATCATCATTGCTATTAACTTAAGAATAATTAGTAAAAAGGCTACAAATAACTTTATGAAAACATTCTAAATATTTTAGTACTTTAAAAAAAATAAATGTGTCTGTAAATGCACATGTAGATGGGTGATTAGTGAAATAGAGCAGAACTTTTTTAAAGTGTTCTGGAAAAAAAAAATAGAAAAACCACCAAAAAGTGGGATTATTTCTTCCTCACCACTTACTGGCTGTAAGACCTTGGACAAGTTATGGCACATATTAACTTAAGATTAAATATCATTAATTGTATTGTTATTACATATAATGTAGGCAGTAACGGTTTTAAAGATTATGGTGGTAAAAATGTTGAACAAAAAAGATGTATATGCATCATATCTTAATTTTCATAGTTCTAACACTAAGGCTTCAAACTCAGAGGGGAGGAAACTAATCTATTTTGAAATTAGATATATATGAGACATTCTCCCGATAAACTGCAGGTTGTTGGTAGGCTAACAATGAGCTTGTTTTTTGTCATTTGAAAATATATATTAAGAATTTGTGCGTTCTTATACAATTCTAAGCCCAAATTTCATATCCCTGCCATTCTTCTGTATCTCGATACCTCGTTTTCAGAGATCATGTTGTTGGTGCTATGTTCTTCAGAACAAGTTAAGTGCATATATTATATATCATCTCATCTCAGACCTTCCTGCAGCTCCCTCCATGGACCCCCACCGACAATCTCTGTGATCTTTCATTTCAGGTGAAAATGCTTCCTCTTATAGGCTGTAGAGGAGATAAAGAGTTTGGGTAAGCTCATAGCACCAACTCTGTCTCTGACATGTAATCAAAGCTTGCCTGCAATTTGAGTATTTCACAATAGTTGCCATGTTTTCAATAAGAATGATTGAAAAGCAGATATAAAGGCACATATCAAGGTCGCTGGCTGACAAAAGCAGATTTCAGAAAGAAATGTGAAAACAGCAACTTACTTCAGCAATAAAGAGAGTATATTTTATACTTCAGATTTTTTTTCCGTTTTGTAAAATCATGGATTTTTAGCAAATGACATCCCAGAAGATATTTATCAAAGCAGAAAAGCTGTGGAAATGCACAACTCACATTTGGTCTAATATTTTGCTTTTTCTTGCCTGGAGATCTAATTGCATTAAGAATGTACTTTTTTTTTTTTTTTGGCTGGAAGTCTTCTTCATGTATCTTTTAGATAAATCTTTAAAATACATAAAGTTTGTAGGGAAGCTTTTTAAATGCAAATGAGACACAGTAGAATATTTTCTATGAGGATTTCCAAATAATTTATATCCCTATAGAGCTTTACCATGCACTTTCTATGAATAAGGGAAAAGGTAAGATTCCAATGCACCTTCTGTAGAGCACTGTAAAACCACAGTAGTAATTTAATATCTGACATATAGGAACGTACTTGGACTGATTGCTACTTTGGTTTTATTAAGCATTGTCAAGACCGAAACTTTGCCTGATGGACTAGGTCAGTGTTCAGCAAACTCGTTAGTCAACAGATCCAAATATCAACAGTACAATGATTGAAATTTCTTTTGAGAGCCACATTTTTTAAACTTAAACTTCTTCTAATGCCACTTCTTCAAAATAGACTCGCCCAGGCCATGGTATTTTGTGGGAGAGCGACATTCAATGGGCCAAAGAACCGCATATGGCTCGTGAGCCCCAGTTTGCTGACCACAGAAGTAGGTAAATAGAAGTATAACAAAGCATCAAGTGTAACAAAGTGTTAGCAGTGTTCTGGTTAATATTGCATTATACCTTTGAAAATGGACATAGGTTGACTACTTTGCTTTTACTATTACACTTCTCTAGGACCTTGGAGTGCAAATGTTTGGTTAATTGGAAAAATTATATTTCAGATTAAAATAAACACTGTGAATAAATTGTGTGTCTCCTAGTAGAGATTTTGAACTTATATCCATAATTTCTTCTCTGGATTTTATTTGTCATTCCATATATCTTCAACGATTTCCTACTGGAAACCCTATGCACAAATTATTCATGCATGAATGGGCCTTCCTTTCCTGGGCAGCCAGCACCTCCTTTCTGCTCCGGCCCCAGAACCACCTTTTCCCCCTCTGGCCTCGCCTTCCTATGCTGGCCAGAAGCCCTGAGCAGCTGGGGCAGGACAATGCAGAATGTCTGCATCATTGCCATTCGATGATGCAAGTGTCCCTCACTGCCCCCGACCACTCAGTGCCTGCATATGCAAATTAACCCACCATCTTTGTTGGGTTAATTTGCATGCTCACTCCTGATTGGCTGGTGGGCATCACAAAGGTATGGTCAATTTGCATCTTTCTCTTTTATTATTGTAGATAGTCATTGTGGGTGAGGTGGGAGGCTACATTTGGGGGGATTCAGAGTTGAAGTTAGATATAGGGATAATCTACATTTATTTTCTGCTGTGCAACAAAACTACTACTATATTATTCCATATTTTAGGTGTTATCTTTACAGAAGGTAAGACCTTAGTAAAACAAAAGAAAATGTAAATTCATTGAATAATTACAGTTAGTCACAGCACCAAGATATGCAGGGCTGAGATAACAGCTTGGCATGTGGCATTACTCAGAAGCTCAGGACTGCTGTATAGGTCCCAGCCTCCTCAGGCAAAGCCAGTTCAATTAATGGTTTCTTGCCTGTGGCCATATGGGATAAGAGAGGAGAAAGAGTAGGTTCTCCTTTGCAATCTAAACACATTAACACATCTCTGTGATTATACGGTTCTGTGCTTTCAGATAACCTATCTAATGACAATGAGATTTAAATATATATTAAGTGTTCTCATCACACATATACAAATTGTAATTATGTGAAGTGATAAAAGTGTTAACTAACCTTATTGTGACAGTCATTTTATAATTCACTAGAGGCTCAATGCACAAAATTTGTGCACTCGGGGAGGGAGGATGTCCCTCAGTTAGGCCTGCACCCTCTCCTAGTTCGAGAGCCCTCGGGGGATGTACAACTGATAGCTTAGGCTCACTTCCCATATGGGGAATGGGCCTAAGCCAAAAGTCAGTTATCCCTAGTGCTGCCGCAGACATGGGAGAGGCTCTGCCACTGCCGCTGTGCTTGCCAGCTATGAACCCAGCTTCTGGCTGAGTGACACACCCCCTATGGGAGCACACTGACCATCACGAGGGAGCTCCTGCATTGAGAATCTGCCTGCTGGTGGTCAGTATACATCATAGTGATCAGCCATACTGACAGCTTTTCAGTCGATTTGCATATTAGTATTTTATTATATAGGACTGGAGGTCCAGTGCACAAAAAGTCATGGAAGTGGGGGAGGTCCCTCAGCCCAGCCTGCACCCTCTCATTGTCTGGGAGCCATCAGTCTGACATCCTTAGCTCTGCCACAGAAGTGGGAGAGGCTCCTACCACCGCCACTGTGCTCACCAAACCTCAGCCTGGCTTGTGGCTGAGCTGCTTTCCCCCTAGGGGAGCACACTGACCACCAGGGGGCAGCTCTGTCCCCACCCCCATCATCCCTCTGCCACTGCGAGTGGCCTCTCTCTATGAGAGGCAACTGGCAGGGCAATCAGGGGATGGTGCCAGCCCCTCCACTGTTGCCAGTTGCCACTGCCCACCATTGCCATCCCCTCCCTCTGCCCACTGGCACCCTCCTTGGCTGGCCTGGCACTGCCTGCTAACCAGCCCTGCCCCCTGCTGACTGGTCATTCCACCATTTGGTCAATTTGCATATTAGGCTTTTATTATATAGGATAAGTATATCAAACCATCATGTTATACACCTTAAACTCACACAATGCTTCATATCAATTATATCTCTGTAAAATTGGAGGGGGGAACAAAGACAGGAAGGACAGACATCTGAAAGACAAATGTGAGAACCCAGGGGGGGGGGAAGGATAAAATAAAGGAAAATAAATAAACAAATCTAGTCTTAAACATAAATAAGCCACATTCCCAGTCCACCTTAAAAAGTTGCCTTGTCAAAGACATCTTTCTGTAGGAGGAACTGATTCTTCTTTTCTCTCTGCTTGTATCTTACAGCTCTGTATCTTATCTTGTCATGAATAATTGCCATAGGTTGACTCAACTAATTTTCCTATAACCAAAGGAAAGGATGTGTTGAAATTACTACATGGCAGAGGAGATGGTGGGCATGAAAGATGAGCAGAAAATGTGTTGCTTTTTCAAAACTGTCATTGAAAGGATAGCCAGAACATAAATGGTACTGTTTTGGATTCAAAAGGGTAAGCAGGTGTCTTCAAAGTCCCAAATGAGCTATGTACAAGCTTGTACAAACAAGTGCAGAATCAGGCCTGTTTGTTATTCATACAAACAGAGTTTAAACTATCTGAATTCTACAGTTCCCAGAATTCAGATGGTGCACAATGGTCCATAATGAGCAGCACCTGTGCTTACCTCAATTACCAGACAGTTCTGAACAACAGCAGAAAGGGCTTACTAGAAATTTTTAAATAATAGATTTAGTTATGTCTTTCATAATTGGATTCAAAAGCTCAAAATTTCATTTTGCAACTTGCTCATGAAATTTGTATGAAAAAGTCTGGCATTTATTCAAAAGAAATAGTCTGTGAAGGAAAAATTGCAAAACAGCCGACTGCTGGTAACTAAGCAGCCAAATTATAGTCCACACACTTGGAAAATAAACCATCTTTTTATTATTTCAGTAATTGAATTTCTGTTAAAGCGTGGAGCATAATTTAACATGAGGAATTTATTTATAATACAATAGTGTTTCAGTAATAAATGCATTATTATTGTCCCTTTTAATGGAGTCTTATGTATTTCCTCTGAGCCTGTGTGGCAGACTTTGAGGCAGCCACTGCACCAGTGTTGTTTGTAGACAATTGAATTAATTGGAGACAGGGTCATTAACTCAACCTGAATACCTCTGATTGCTTCTGTAAATAAGGTTAGAGAGCAAATGGCTAATCTTCATTGTCATTATAGATTCCTCTTACATTTTCACACTGCCTTGTACATTATGATCATTTTGCTAAGCAGCTTTTTAGACTCTCTACTTATTTGCAGTATTGTCTTGCAAGGCATATAACCATAATTATATCAGACTTATATTACATACTCCATATCTTTATAAAACATGATACTAGAAAAGAACCTATGTTGAATCACAAGTCATAAAAGCCATCAGGCCAATAAATGAATAAACTAAAGTATATAAACCATCATATTAAAGAAAAGGAAAATCACAGAGCCAAAGTTGCTTTGGTTTCTTCTTACAGATTCATGTACAATTTGGAAACACATTCACACAGGATTGGTTGCCAAATAATACAAGCGAAGAAATGATTAAAATCTCTTTATTTTTCAGTTGATGCCCTGCCCTTTTTGTCCTTCTATAACAACATTAATAGAATGCAGATTATATGAGGTCAGGTTTTTTCTCTTCTTTCTTGAATTGGGTTAACTAAAAACTAATTTAAATATTGATACTAAAACATTTTAAATATTTGAT
The DNA here is from genome assembly GCF_964339955.1 of Pipistrellus hanaki. NCBI lineage: Eukaryota > Metazoa > Chordata > Mammalia > Chiroptera > Vespertilionidae > Pipistrellus > Pipistrellus hanaki. The sequence goes on along the minus strand of NC_140524.1, from coordinate 14,101,652 downwards.
TGGAATTGTTATGTTTCATAACATTCGCCTGTTATAAGCACATGAGACACAAACGAAACATTTCTAAAAATCAATTTTCTTGTAATTTTATAATACAATCAGAAATAAAGGACCATTAAAACAGACAGTATTATGTTGAATAATTAGACTTTTATATGAAAGATACCAGAATGGACAGAGGAGGAGGAGGGAGGAGGGAGAAGGAAGAAAAATAAATCTATGCCTTGTTATCTTCCTTTCTTTCTTCCTTCCTTCCTTTCTTCCTTCCTTCCTTCCTTCCTTCCTTCCTTCCTTCCTTCCTTCCTTCCTTCCTTCCTTCCTTCCTTTCTTATTTTTAAATTAGTACACCTTCTTTATTGCTTTAACATAGTGGTCATAATTACAGAAAGATTAATATTTTCTGTTCATGCAAAAGATCTCTCCTCTGCAATTGCTACAAGGATTTCTATCTCAAAACTTATTATGATTTAACTTTATTTTAGTATAAAGTTCTTAGAACAAAGTGATCACTTTGTCAAACCTCCTCCCTACTCAGTACAACTAAGGTTTTCTAATGTCACAGAGCTGCAGCTCAACAATCTGATCTACTGAATTCAATCATTGTATTCATAATAGTGGAGGCTAAAAAGCATTCCTACAGCTTGAAATAATTACTGTTGCTTTGTTGCTTTTCTTGACAAAATAAAAAAATAATGCAAATATTTGAGATTATCCATACTAGATAAGTATTAAGTTATCTATACTACTTGAAGAGTAGGCCAAGTCTTATAAACCATAGCTCCAACACCAGAAATTTATCATTGCACTGCTACCAACTAGAAGCCTATCAGTTTCTTTTCTAGCTTTATGGAGGTATGATTGAGAAGAATTGTATAAGGTATACATTTTGATGTGTTTATATATACAGTCATTGTGAAATGATTACTACAATCAAGCTAATAAACTCATTCATCACCTCACACAGCTACTTTACTTTTTCCCTTGAGATCTATTCTTAGCAAATTTCAAGTAACAGTACTTCATCAGTAACTATGCTTACCATGCTGTACATTACATCTTCTGAAATTATTTATCTTATAACTGAAAATGTTTACCCTTTGTCCAATATTTCCCCTTTATCCCACTTCCAGTCCCTGGCAACCATCATTCTACTCTCTGCCCCTATGAGTTGAATTTTTAAGATTGCACATATAGGTTGGAACACACTATTTTTCTTTACATCTGGCTTATTTCACTTAACATAATCTAGACTCATCCATGTTGTTGCAAATGTCAGAATTTCCATTTTTAAAGGCTTAATTTAATAAACAAGTGTAAATATATATTAAAAGTTTAATATACTAACTAGACCGGACAGCCGAACAACCTTCCAGATGTCCTTCTGGATGAAGATGCTACAGTGGAGGCCGAGGCAGAGGCGGTTAGAGGCAATCAGGCAGGCAGACAGGGAAGTGGTTAGGAGCCAACGGTCCTAGATTGTGAGTCAGACCTACCCCAAGGGGTTCCAGATTGTGAGATGGTGCATTGACCTCTAATATATATAATCACATTTTTCATTCATCTGATGACAAACATATAGGTTGTTTCCATATATCGGAAACCTATCAGTTTTCACAAGGTTTTTAAAAATTTATCTTTATTGTTTATTGTTTAAATAATATGTTCTCTTTTTCACCCCATTGATGAAAAAGAGAACATATTATTCTCTCCACCCTGGGCCTTCACTGCACTATTGTTTGTGTCCATGTGTTATGCACAGCCTATATAAGAAAATCCTAATATGCTAAGTGTTCAGTCATCTGGTCAGCCATTCAACCAATCAAAGCGTAATATACTAATGATATAAGACCACTCAACAGGTTGCTATTATGTGTACTGACCAACAGGGGGCAGACACTTTGACTGGTAGTTTAGCTTGTTGCTGGGGTCCAGCCAATCAGGACTGAGCAAGATGGGCCATATATACCCTAGAACCCTCCCACAGTCCCTCCTCAGCTGGCCAACATCTCCAATCTGGGACACCCCTTTCACAATCCAGGACTGCTGACTCCCAATTGCTTGCCTGCCTGCCTTCCTGATTGCCTCTAACCGCTTCTGCCTGCCAACCTGATCACCCCCTAACCACTCCACTGCCAGCCTGTTTTCCCCTAATTGCCCTCCCCTGCAGGCCTAGTTCCCCCCAACTAATCTCCCCTGCAGGCCTGGGTCCCTCCCAACTGCCTTTCCCTTCAGGCCTGGTCACCCCCAACTGCCCTCCTATGCCAGCCCGATCACCCATAACTGCCCTCCCCTTCAGGCCTGAATGCTGCCAACTGCCCTCCCTTGCAGGCCTGGTCCCTCCCAACTGCCTTCCCCTGCTGACATCTTGTGGCGGCCATCTTGTTTCCACATAGGGGTGGCCATCTTTGACCACATGGGGGCAGCTATCTTGTGTGTTGGAGTAATGGTCAATTTGTATATTACCTCTTTATTATATAGGATTATGCATCTCATTGAAGGATACTCCCCCCAATATTGTTTTATTTCTTAGCCAGACACTTTAAATGATACTGACATTATTTCACTTCTCTTGGTAATAGCAATCCTAGATTTTAGCCAATAGACAAATATACACTCACAAATACTCATTCACATGCACACATGTACAATCACATGTATACATGGGTACAGGCATACATACATCAAACATGGGCATACACACATTCTCTCTCATTCAAACACCTTTAATTTAAGCATACTTGTCTGAAATACATATTGAAATATAATTATACTAGAGGCCTGTTGCAGGAAGATTCCTGCAATAGGGCTTCCTGTTGCAGTTGCTCTGCCTGCTTCCCCCCCTTCTCCCCTCGTCTGCATGCTTCCCTCCCTTCTCCCCCACTCTGCTTGCTTGTTTCCCTGTAGCTTTGATCCCTTCTGCAGACCTTGGGTTCTTTCTACACTGTCTTCAGTCTTTGCTCTGGCCTGGATATGCAAATTAACCACCATTTTGGGTGGGTTGATTTGCATATTCACCCTGATTGGCTGGTGGGCGTGGTTTGTGGGCATAGCAAAGGTATGGTCAATTTGCATGTTTCTCTTTTATTAGATAGGATTCTAAGGATACTTTTTATTATATAATCTTTCTGGAAAATATCCATCAATTATTTTTGCCCAAGTTTCTAACTGTAAGAGTAATGTACCTGGGTATTATCATTATGAAACTAGAATAATTTATGCTTCTGAAAACTGCAATGGAATTTGAGATATTGATATCATCAAGCTAAAAAACATAAATCTTAGTAAAAGTATACATCTTGTGGTTTGCAAGTGAGCATATTTTTCTTGTTTTGGATGTTTAACACCTTCCCTCATGCCCAAGTTGTAAATACCTTGTCTTCACTCTAATCCCTAAGATGTACATTTGTTTGGGCTCAGATAGTGTCAATTCCATATAATTGTGACTTGCTATTGGCATAATTTTCAGGACATTCAAATTCCCAGGTTTTTCTGATGACTGTGAATGTAATTTGCTTAACCTCAGAAGGTATTTTTAATTTATGTTTTTAAATAATTTTTATTCTAAATCCTGCCTTCCTTGGAAAACTAAATTTTCCTAATTATCTGCTTGAGAAATTCCTCCACAGGACAAATTTCTGTTAGTAACAAAAACCAAACACTCTCACTTTATTATTACTAGCTTAATTCTCAATATCACACACCCTGCTAGTTCTTGGGAAAATGCCTAAGTTTGTTTCCATTTCTTTCTAGGTCAACTTTTAAGTGACTGTGTTCACTTGTAATATGGGATTGCCATTGTTGTTACTATTGATCCAGATTCTAGTGTAAGCCCTGCCATGCTATATACAGGAGTCAATGTTCAATAAGGTTTAAGATGTCAGTTTTAAATATTACATTGATAGTCTTAGGCAAAGAATTCTTGTAGAAACTGTCATGTTTCCTGCTTGTTTATTAATGATCTTTTGTAATTAATAGTAAACGCTGGGGAGGATTTTCAGGCCGATTTATCATGGGAAGGGAACACCTTTTTGTACTTAATGTGAGGGTGTCATAATTAGAATGCATATTGGCTAGGAGATTTAGTTTTGTATTTTCTGAAAGTCCTTCAAGCTCATATCTAATCCCACAATGATTGAATATTTTACTTCCATGAGGAAATTAATTATGCTACTAGAAAAAGCATCAACTAAAAAAAGAGTTAACATTAGGCATAATGTAGAATGGGCTGGGTAATGTTTCAAAATTATATGATGAGAGTGGCTCACATTTCAAACAAATTGGAATAATGCAATCATCATTTTAATTAAAAATATGAAAGCCTGTGTGTATGTAGCACTCATTTTTAGTAAGAGCCACACCATTTATTTCTTATGTTCATGCATGTATGTGTATTGTGACTTATCAATGGCTATTGCTGTAATATTGATTACATTGAAAATGTTCATCCAAAAATGTATTTTGTCAATGGAATTGAAGCTGAAAAAAGAGTCTGAAGGGTTGGTATCTGCACAACTAGTTGAAAGGTTATAAATGTATCATCAGGAAACCTATTTGCTTATTTTCATCAAATTAACTTAGGATTCAGGATGTTTTGGTATTGGGTTGGCTGGCCTAAGTGTTATCTTCTGATTGGAGTCAGCAATACATAAATATTTCATAGTTAAGTATTGTTCTTTACCAGGTGACCTTGTTTGTGCTGATTTTCTATTAATTATGAAGCCATTTGAAATATTTTTCAAAATTTTATTTTATTGTTTAAAGTGTTACAAAGAGTAGTACATATGTCTCCTTTTTCCTCACTTACCTTACCCCGGCCTCCACTACACTCCTGCACATGCCCTAACCATACACTCCCAGAGTCTTCTGTCCATTTGGTTATGCTTATATGCATGCATCCAAGTCCTTAGGTTGATTTCTTACCTCTTCCCTATAACACTCCCCAGCCTCCCACTGTAATTTGACAGTCTGTTAGATGCTTCTCTACCTATGTATCTATCTTTTTATTCAACAGGCTATAATGTTCTTTATTAACCATAAGTGAGTGAGATCGTGTGGTATTTTTCTTTCATTGCCTGGCTTATTTCACTTAGCATAATGCTCTCCAGGTCCATCCATTCTTCTGCAAATAGTAAGAATTCCTTCTTTTTTTTATACAGTGTAGTATTCCATTGTGTAGATGTACCAATTTTTTTTAATCCACTCACCTGCTGATGGGCACTTAGGCTGTTTCCAGATCTTAGCTACTATAAATTTTGCTGCTATAAACATAGGATATCCATATCCTTTCTGATAGATGTTTTTGTTCTCTTCAGATATATTCCTAGAAGTGGGATCACAGGGTCAAATGGGAGTTCCATTTTTGTTTTTTGAGGAAACTCCATACTATTCTCCACAGTGGTTGCACCAGTCTGATTTCCAACCAGCAGTGCACGAAGGTTCCTTTTTCTCCACATCCTCTCTAGTACTTGTCATTTGTTGATTTGTTGATGATAGCCATTCTGAGAGGTATGAGGTGGTACCTCATTGTTGTTTTGATTTGCATCTCGGATGATTAGGGACTTTGAGCATGTTTTCATGTGTCTCTTGGCTTTCAGAATGTCCTCTTTTGAAAAGTGTCTATTTAGGTCCTTTGCCCATTTTTTTTATTGGATTGTTTATCTTCCTTTTGTTAAGTTGTATAAATTCCCTGTAAATGTTGGAAATTAAACCCTTATCAGAAATAACATTGACAAATATATTTTCCCATGAAGTGTGCTTTGTTTTGTTGTTGTTGTTTTTTTTTTTGTTTTTTTTTTTTGCTATGCAGAAGCTTTTTATTTTGATGTAGTCCCATTTATTTTTTCTGTAGTCTCTCTTGCCCTAGGATCTGTGTCTGTTAGATACTGCTATGACATATGTCTGCAATCTTGCTGACTATGGAGTCTGGTATGATTTTTATGGTTTCCTGTCTTACATTCAAGTTCTTTAGCCATTTTGAGTGTTTTGGGTTTTTTTTTTTTTTGTTTGTTGTTTTTTTGTTTGTTTTGTTTGTTTGTTTGTTTGTTTGTTTTGGGTTTTTTTGTGTGTGTGTGTGTGGTGTAAATTGGTGATCAAATTTCCCAGCACCATTATTTAAAGAGGTTGTTTTGTCTCCTTTGTATGTTTTTGCTTCTTTTGTCAAATACTAAGTGAGTATACTGGCTTGGGTCAATTTTTGGGTCCTCTATTCTGTTCCATTGGTCTTTATGTCTGTTCTTGTGCCAGTACCAGGCAGTTTTGAGAACCATGGCTTGGTAATATAGTTTTATGTCTGGTACTGTGATGACTCCAACTTTGTCCTTTTTTCTCAGGATAGCTGTGGCAATTAGGGATCTTTTCGTATACCAGAAGAATTTTAGGAGAGTTTGTTCTAGATCTTTGAAATAATCCATTGGTATTTTAATAGGTATTGCATTGAATCTATAGATTGCTTTAGGTAGTGTGGACATTTTAATGATGTTGATTCTACTAATTTATGAACATGGTATGTTCTTCTATTTATTTATGTCTTCCTCTACCTATTTTTTAAATATCCTGTAGTTTTCTGAGTACAGGTCTTTTACATCCTTAGTTAAGTTTATTCCTATGTATCTTAAGGTTTTTGTTTGTTTGTTGCAATAGTAAATGGGATGTTTTAAATTTCTCTTTCTCTGAGTTCATGATTGGTGTATAAAAAAAGGCCATAGATTTCTGAGTGTTAATTTTGTATCCTGCTACATTGCAAAATTAATTTACTAGATCTAGTAGTTTTTCCAATTTGGATGCCTTTTGTTTCTTTTTCTTGTCTGATCACTGTGGCTACTACTTCTAGTACTCTGTCCAACAGGAGTGGTGAAAGTGGGCATCCTTGCCTTGTTCCTCTTCTTAGGGGAAATGGGTTTTTTTTTTTTTACCATTGAGTATGAAGTTAGCTATAGGTTTATCATGTAGGGCTTTTATTTTGGTGTGGTATGATCCCTCTGTTCCCACTTTGCCGGGAGCTTTTATCAAGAAAGGGTGTTGGATTTTGTAAAATGCTTTTTCTATATAAATTGATATGATTATGTAATTTTGGTCTGTTTTTTTAGTTTTTTTTTTTAAAAAAAAATACATTTTATTGATTTTTTACAGAGAGGAAGAGAGAGGGAGAGTTAGAAACATGGATGAGAGAGAATCATCAATCAGCTGCCTCTTGCACACCCCCTACTGGGGATGTGCCCACAACCAAGGTACATGCCCTTGACCGGAATTGAACCCAGGACCTTTCAGTCTGCAGGCTGACACTCTATCCACTGAGCAAAACCAGTCTCAGCTTGTCTCAGTTTTTTTATATGATGTATCACATTTATTGAATTGCAGATATTGTACCGTTCTTGCATCCCTAGAATAAATTCCACTTGGTCATGGTGTATGATCTTTCTAATGTATTGCTGAATCTGATTTGCTAGAATCTTGTTTCGGATTCTAGCATTTATGTTCATCAAGGATATTTGTCTGTAGTTCTCTTTTTTATGGTATCTTTATCTGGTTTTGGGATTAGGGTAATGCTGTTTTCATAGAAAGAGCTTGCAAGTGTGCCTTCCTCTTGAATTTTTAAAAAATAGTCTGAGGAGGATAGGTTTTAGTTATTATTTGAATCCTTGGTAGAACTCCCCTGTAAAGCCATCCAGACCAGGGCTTTTGTTTGCTGGAAGATTTTTGATCACTGTTTCAACTTCTTTGGTAGTTATTGGCCTGTCAGGTTTGGTTTTTTTTGTGTGTGTGTGTGTGTTTTTTTATTCTTCTTGGTTGAGTTTTGGGAGCTTATATGTTTCTAAGAATATGTCCATTTCATCTATGTTGTCCAATTTATTGGAATAGATGTGTTCATAGTATTGTTCCATAGTTGTGTGTATTACTGTGGGATCAGTTGTTATTTCACCTTTCATATCTGATTTTGTGTATTTGGGTCCTTTCTCTTTAATTCTTGATGAGCCTGGCTAGAGGTGCATTAATCTTGTGTATCCTTTCAAATAACCAGCTCTTGATTTTGTTGATCTTTTGTATTGATTTTTTGGTCTCTATGTTTTTTATCTCTGCTCAGATCTTATTTCCTTCCTTTTGCTTATGCAGGGCTTTTCTTGTTGCTCTCTTTCTAACTCTGAGTTGTAGTATTAGATAATTTATTACTCTTATTTTTTGTTTTTATAGGTAGGCTTATAGAGCTATGAACTTCCCTCTCAAGACTACTTTTATTGTGTCCCATAGATTTTGGATTTTTGTGTTTTCATTGTTGTTTGTTGCCATGATGCCCTTAATTTCTTCTTTGATCTCTCTGGTAACCAAGTCATTGTTTAATATCATGCTACTTAGCCTCCAGATGTTTGATTGTTTTTATTGTAGTTGATTTCTAGTTTTATGCCATTGTGATCTAAGAAGATGCTTGATATTATTTCTATATTTTTTAATTTGACGAGACTTTACCTGTGACCCAATATATGGTCTATCTTTGAAAATGACCCGTGTGCACTTGAGAAGAATATATATTCTGTGGCTTTGGGCTGAAATGATCTGAAGATGTCAATTAATTCCATCTGGTCTAGTGAGTCATTTAGATTTCATGTTTCTTTGCTGGTTTTTGTTTAGAGGATTTGTACAGTGATGTTAGTGGGGTGTTAAAGTCCCTTACTAAGATTTATTGATGTAAATCTCTCCCTTGATGTCCTCCAGAAGATTTTTATGTATTTGGGTGCTCCTGCTTTGGGTGCATATATGTTTACCAGAGTTATATATTCTTGTTGGATTGCTCCCTTTAGTATTATGAAGTGGCCTTCCTTATCTCTTGTTATGGCCTTCACTTTGAGGTGTAATTTGTTAGCTATCAGTATTGCTACCCCAGATTTTTTTTTTTCCATTTGCCTGAAAAACATTTTTCTATCTCTTCACCATCAGTCTATGTGAGTCCTTTTTCTGAGGTGGATTTGCAGTAAACAGCATATATATGGGACATGTTTTCTTATCCAGTCAGCTACCCTATGCCTTTGTGTGGGGCATTTAATTCATTTATATTTAAAGTTATTTTTGATAGATACTTGTTTATGGCCATTTTTATTCTTTATGCCTGTGTTCCTTCTTTGCTTCCTATGTCTTCTTTTTACAGCAGACTCTTTAGTATTTCTTGCATTGCTGGTTTGGTGATAATAAACTCTCTTATTCTTTTTTGTTGTTGTTGTTTTTTCTATGAAGCTCCTGATTTCACCCTCAATTTTAATTGATAGCCTTGCTGGGTATAGTATTCTTGGATTTAGACCCTTGCTTTGCATGAGTTTATATATTTCATTCCATTTCCTTCTGGCCTGATGTGTTTCTGTTGAGAAATCAGTCACTATTCTGATGGGGCATCCTTTGTAGGTAACTTTCTGTCTCTCGCCACTTTTAAGATTTTTACTTTGTTGTTGATGTTTGCCAATTTAATTATAACGTGCCTTGGTGTTGGTCTTTTGGGGCTCATTTTGTTTTGGACTCTGTGAGTTTCTTTGATTTGTGTTAGTTTTTTCTTCCCTATATTAGGGAAGTTTGCTGTCATTTTTTCTTCAAACAGGTTTTCTATTCCTTTGCTCAGTTTCCTCTCCTCCTGCTACCCCTATTATTCGGATATTGTATCATTTTGTGTTGTTCCAAATTTCCCTTTGGCTCTCCTCCTGTTTTTTAAATTTTTTTTTTCTAGTTGCTGCTCTGCTTGGGTATTTTTTTCTCCCTTGTCTTCTAGCTAACTGATGCAGTCCTTTGCTTCTTCTAGTTTACTGTTGATGTTTTCTATTGTGTTCTTTATAGCAACAATGTCATTTTTTATTTCTTCTTGGTTCTTCTTCATTCTTCTTGGTTCTTACACATATTGTTGAATTTGTCTTCTATTCATTTCAGCAACCTTATGACCATTTCTCTGAATTCTTTCTCTGATATATTGCTTGCCTCCATTTTTTTTAACTTCCTTTTCTGGGGGGGGGGGCTCTTTTTTTTCATATGGGGGCTGTTTCTTTGTCTCCCATGATCTCTCTTCACTGGGTGTCTGGTTATGTAGCTCTCCCTTTTCTTCACCTAGGTAAAATATGACCTTTCTGTGAAAAGGTGCAGAGCTCATCCAAGTCTGCATATTTGTGCTGTTTGAGATCCAGAGTTCTTGGTTTCCCAGCTGGTCCCTGGTTCTTATGGCTATAGAGTCCCAGGATGTATAGGCTTCTGATCACAGCCACTCTCCCCTTCAAAATCTGAAATATTTTTAATAACAATAAAATTATATACAATTTATGCTAGTCACCCTAGGATACACAAAATAACTTTACAATCTGGCCTCTGTCATCAAGTAATGTACTATTTTTTTGAACAGGCAAAAGTTTAATGGAATGAAATAATTCACAAATAAGCAAGTGATAAACTATGAGGCAATTAGTGAAAAGAAAAAAAAGACTGTATCTGCGAGAATTGAAGTCACTAGGGAAGACCTTATGTTATTTGAATTTGAGCTTAAAAGATAAAGATATAAGTAGGCATATGAGAATAAAAATGTAGTATTCTAAACAGAAAAACAATATAAGGAAAGGCATGGAGGGAATGTTGGAGAAGGGAGGAGACTACAGTAGCATGTGTGTTGGGAATAGAAGGAAATAAAAACCTGGCACTAAGGTAAATTTAAATACAATTTTAATTTTTTAAATTGTATTTAAATAAAATACAATTTCACCATCAGATCTCTGAAAATCTTGTAGAAAAGAGTATATTTATCTGTAAGGAAGTCATTATAAATTCTTAAGACAAGATATCTCATGTTCTATATGTTTACTGGGACCAAGTACAAAAGAAGTCAAAGCTTTTAGTCCACCAGGGAGTGCAGTCAAGGAAAGTAAGGAAAAAACACCTGATTTGCAATGAGGAAGTAGGCTGGATAGTGATTGTTGGGGGTACATGTTGACCACATCTTTAAGAAGTTTCATGGTATAACATTAGCAACTGTTTCCTGATTAGATACCTGCAGCCTGGTCCTACCCGGAAAGACCAAGCAGTTTCTGCTCCTCATGGTTACATGTTATGTTATTTCTTCTTCTTTGTGTTAGGGTAAGACACGACAATTTTTCAAATTTAAAATTTTGCCATTCACTTAGGTAGTTTAATGCTTGTATTTACAATATATTTCAGACATGGTTATGAAGACACACTCAGTAAGGAAACTGAGTTATTTTTAGAAATTGTGTATGTGACTTTCAATGCCATTCATTGAACGCCTTGCCATTCCACATACAGGAAGTTTTTTATGGTATTACTTTTATAATTAAAAACCTTTATTTTAAAATAACACAAGTCATTATTCATAAATGTGTGCAATATCATTGGAATAAATATAAGGATCTGACAACAGTAGAAAACTAGAAAATTTGGTAAAATAACAGTACAGAGTAAGAAGATACATTTTTATTATATCTGTTTCTGCATATTTTAACTTAGTACCATGTTTGTACCATGTTTATTACATATTTAAAAACAAATACAATTTAACAAACCACAGTTATGTGAAACATAAAGAACATTTATTTTTCCCTATTTAATTTTCACAAACTATTAATAAATGTGGAGTTGTTAGCTGTCAACTGTGAACTGTGCGTGGTTTTTTTTTTGTTTGTTTTGTGGGGTTTTTTTTCTTTCTTTTTTTTTTTTTTTTTTCTGTAGCCTCAGTGAGATTTGTCATTTGAATGAGTTGAATGCAACAAGGTTTTCCTAGTATGAAAGGTTGGAAATTCTTGCAAGCTACCTCATTATGTCACTTGAAGAAAGCATTTGGCATTATGTGTTTCTGTTTCTGTTGCCTTTTGATATGATTACAAGGATGGATATTGTAGTAGATAACCGATTCTTTTCATTTCCTCAAGCTGTGGTGTTTAAGAAACAGTTACAATACCCTGGTGAAACCTCACACCCACCAACCACCACCTTTGGAACTGAGTCACAAAACTTTGGCTAACAGATATTGGAGCTTCAGGTGGAAAGTGTTCCATCTGATTCCCAACCTCACCCCTCTATCACCAGTGTTCTTGTAACAATCACTTGAGGTCATAAGAGTGAAAATAGTGAAACATTATCAAGTGCTCTGCACTTAAAAAGTACTTTGGTTTTGTTGATCCAATGATGATGATATTCCATTGGGGTAGATGATAGGGACATGGACAGTAGACAGCTCTCCCTGAGATCAATAAAGAAAACTTCTTTATGGCTTCACTCTAGGTGTCTTCAGTGCACCAAGCATTTTACAGAATATGTGTGTGGTATGTAAAGTGTCTGGCCTTGCAAACTTAACTCCTAATGAAGTGTCTGTGATATATCAGATAACAAATTAGACATGAATAAATAGCAGACAATACTGATAAGGAGATTGGCTTTGAGAGCCTTCAAAGAAAAAAAATGTAGTCTGTAGAGAAGTTGGAAGAGGAATACCCACTTCCCAAATACAGAGGTAACTCTAAGCATCATGGGAAACAGAAAAAAGAAACCAAACAAGGAAAAATGCAGAAGCTTGTAGGCAGCTGCTCTGAGTCTATCTCCATCCTGCTTTGTACTCTTTCAGGCAATTCAGCCTGTCAACTGCCCTGGCTCTCCTAGTAGGTAATTGGGTACCTTCTATCTCCAGACTCATTCTATAGACACAATGGGGAGATTCCTGCATGGAAGCAGCTTTCAGGTTTAAGTCACACAGATGAAGTACATACCTTCCTCGACCTAGGATTTGTGACTGTTGTAATTCTTTTTTTGGGAGGCTCTGTCATTATATTAGATTTCTGGCCTGTGACACTCTCTGAGTTCCTTATGAATGTGACCTGCTAAGCATTCAATCTGCTTTGATGAAGATGAGGACTTGAGAGGCAGCATTCACATCCACTTGCTTGCCTTTATTCCCTTTCTTGATCCCCTTTAAAAAATGGTCTTTAAAGACAAAAGAGATGAACATACAAGGCTGTGTATGATTTTTTTCTACCTGTTTAGCTGTTTGATCAAAATTGCTCTGACTAATAGCAGAAAAGTCAATGTCGCTTTTAATTATTTACAGAAAAATCTAAATTATCAATTTATTCTCCCAAATGTAAATTGTATTTCTCTCAAGTTACAATGGCCCATTAGCCAGCATTGACCAGCCTTACTGGGAACATGCCATCATCCTCTATAGGACCACCATACCTCATACTGTGGTTAGGCTGAATACAGATGCCTTGTTGCTTTGTTTGTTTGTTTCATTTCTTTGAAACTGAATATTGAAATGTGTCTTATAGTATTGTTAAAACTGTTTTTCAACTTGGTATTGTTTGTTACTAAATCTCAATATCCTTGGCTGTAAAATGGTAGTAAGAGTATAACTCACAGTACTGTTGTGTGGATTAAAAGATAAAATGCAGTGTAAGTGCTGAAACTTGTTTTTGGCACACAGCTCTTGATCCATAAATCATAGCTAAGACTAGTATTTCCACTCTGAAATATGCTCTGTGTCAAAGCCATGGTCATTTATGCAGTCTAATTCCACTCCAATTTTTGGCTAGGACAGTGGCAAGCCATCTTTTATTCTCACAGTGACCCATACATAGCACACATTCAGAGGAAAGAATCATGCATGTGGTCAACTCCTGGTGCAGGTAAGTCATCTGAGGGAAGTTTCAAATTGTAAGAAGGAATCAGATTAGAACCTCTTCAGGAATAATTGCCTAAAGAAAGTGTATGCTTGACAAAGTTAGATTAAATATGACATAGGCAGTTAACTTTCTCTTGCTACACAGGAGGGCAGAATAATTATGGGGGAAAATCCTCAGTTGATCTCAAAGCTGTGTTTTAGCCTTAGTTTAAAATTTACTAAACTTAATTTATCCCCAACAGCTGATATCTGAATAGCCCATGTAGGTTTTAGCTTTGCTACTCTCAATGAGGTCCACCAATGAGGAGTATCTACATCACTGGGGAATGTGTTAAAAGTGCAGAACTTCAATGCATAATTAGAATCTTCATGTTAAGATCTCCAGGTGATTTGTATGCATACTGAAATCTAAGAAGCACTATTAATAAAGTTATCTCACCTAAACTCTCTCACTAAAGCCTCTTATAAGTTTTTGTTATATATTAGCTCTGTTTTGCAGATAAGGAAACTGACACCCTTATGCTAAGTATTCAGCCTCAGGTCATGCAATAATACAGTACCCAAGGCAATATTAAAAATGAGGTAATCTGCCCTGACTGGTTTGGTTAATGTGGATAGAACATCAACCTGCAAACTGAAGGGTCCTGGGTTTTATTCCAGTCAAGGACATGTACCTTGGTTGCAGGCTTGATTCTAAGTAGGGGCATGCAGGAGGCAGACAATCAATAATTATCTCTCATCACTGATGTTTCTCTATCTGTGTGTATGTGTGTGTGCATGTGTGTCTCTTTCTCTCAACTCCTCTCCTTCCTTTCTGAAAAAAAAAAAAAAACATTAACATATATTTAAAGATAAGCAAAACAAAATGAGATAATCTGACTTTAATCCTATGCTCTTCCCACTGTACTAATACTACCTTTTTAAAACCAGTAAGCGAATTGTAGCTATTTTTAGATATGTGAAGTAAACTGGAAGTAGGCAGGAAAAGAAGACAATGTCCTGGGTCTGGTCAGTACACAAAAAGATAATGAAGTCATGACTGATTGTGAGTCAAATGTGATTATGAAAAGCCATTGCCAAAATCACTCAGTGTTATTACCTCAGAAAGGAAGTAGGTGTTGAGTAAATTGGGAGAAATAGGCAGTAACTGCTGGTGATGAAAAAAATGTGAGGAGCCAGTCATTTACTTTATCAAGAAAGCTCCAAATGGTCGACTTTCATCTTCTCTGAAACATATAATCTATTTCACTGCCCATTGCAGTGGCTGTAATCTATTAGCGCCTACCTTACAGTAAACTCTGACTTCCAGAGACCATGTGATGACACTGGGGTCATCCAGATTATTTAGGATAATCTCCACATCTCAGGATCCTGTATTTATTTCCATCTGCAAAATACCTTTTGCCACTTGAGGTACCATATTTATAGGTTTCAGGGATCAGGATGTAGACATCTTTGAAGGAGTTATTATTTTGCCAACCACAGATCTCTTTAGTTAGTCAGGGCTTTAAACAATGTCATGTATGAAAATGAACATAAATGGATAGATGTGCATCTCATTATTCTGCAAATAAACTGAGCAGACTCTATTTCAAACAGCAGGATCAGACTAAAGGAAAAATACTCAGTATACCCACAATGGACAAAGATTATCTCATGAAGCCATGCCATGACAAACTATCCACTTATCAATAGCATCAGTACTTTAACACAGAACATACTTGATTCTGAGTTGCTTGTAATAATATTGGGATGTGAGGTATTTTACTTTCAAATTGCACTTGAGGGCCATTTCAGAGAGGAGGACAAGCTACTGGGGACACCCTCCCCCTTTTTCCCCCCTATCCTTTGTTTCCATCAGAGTAACTCTGCTATTATATTTATTATGTGTACAATTTCTATTGCACAATTGGGCTAAATGGATTTTGGGGAGTAAATGGGTTAGATTTCAAAACTACTTGCTCAGATAAAAATGATTCCTTCCATCCCCTGGCTCAAAAAAGATCAGGGTTCAGTGTGTCTGCCTCCAGTGGCATTGTGTGGTAAGTGAGATATATTGTTCTGGGTTTGTGAATCCAGAGTTCAGAGAGGAAAAGGAGGAAGAGAAGTAAGATGAGGTATAAATATTGATTCTTTTGCCCCATTTACACGTTAATGAGAAAATCATATGTGGAAACATTTCAGATTATCTGGTATACAGACATTTGATCCCTATAAAACTGGAAGAGTTATGTTGATGAAGTGTGTACATCTCAACCAAAGACAAACGTTTAATACAGAATTCCCCCATTAAATACCTTATGCTACATGTCTTTGGAAAATTTTGATCCTTGTGAAATATTTTTTCAAGATCAATACCCCGAGAACTTCCTTGTCAAAACCTTCCCATACCTATTTCCTGATAGAAAGTAATTACCCATTTTGGAACTTTTCCTTTTTGGTGCTCACCCAATTTGATTGGGAAGAATGGTCAATTCATCATCACTGTTTATTTCCTGAGAAAGGATATTATAGTTAAATTAGGATTAGAGTCATACAGCACTAATGTAGATGTTTGGCTTTCTGGAAGCTGTTAATACGAATTAGTAAAAAGTCTGATTTATAAAATATCCCCACAGAAATGTAGCTTTTAATCATACATGAGTTCTATCATTAGTTAAGTGTTGCCATGAGTAGGTCATTTCAAACCTGCCTTAAGGAGCTGATATCTCCTCACACTTTTTCTCTAAGGTTCATAAATAGTCTCCCCAAATATCTCCTATACACTTTAGTTTCATAAAAATCATAACCTTCGAGTTGGAAGACAACTTAAAGTTAATCCAATCCACTTTGGACCCACATTAGAAATCTCTCTACCACATTCTTTACTTCCAGCTATTCATTCACCTAAGGGCACAAAGGTAACTGGCCAGCTATAGATTTTTAGAACGCCTTCCTGATGTTGAAGAGAAACCTTCCTATCTAGATCTATAAATCATTCGTCCTAGCTTTACCTTGGAAACCCCTCAGAATAAACTCACACCATTTACTAAAGGGCAGACCTTTATTTTGTTGTTATTTTTGAAGACTATCATCAAATGAGCCACTCTCCTACTGGCTCCTAGTCTTCTTCAGACAAAGTAATACCAGTTCCAGCACATGGCTTCCAGAATCTCTATCTCATAGTATCATATTGAAATGTTTTTAAATCATGGTCAAGTATTCATATATGGTTTCTGTCCACACTGATCTGAAATTACTCACAATTCTGAAATTCAACAAGTTCTGAGAAATGATATTTTCAGTTACTTTGAGACAAACTCATTTAATGATAAAAATGATCTAAACTGATATTCAGATACTTAGTTAAAGTCTTTATTTAGTCCTCTTGCTATGAATGTTACTGCAGCAACACAAGTTTTATTAAGGGATGCTTTCCCAGATTTCACTGGGGTACTATATATATATATATATATATATATATATATATATATATATATATATATAATCTATCTAATAAAAGAGTGATATGCAAATTAACCATCACCTGCTACACCCATTAGTCACGCCCACCAGCCAATCAGGAGTGGATATGCAAATAAACACAACCAAGATGGGTAGGGCCATAGAGAGCAGGAGGGCGGCTTGGGTTTTCCTGGCAATGGAGGAAGCCAAGCTTTCCACACACCCTGGCCGGCCCAGACCTCCACTTAAGGCTACAAAGTTTCAATTACAGAAGATACATAAACCCCAACCAAAATGGTGGCAGCCAAGGAGCAAGCAGAAGGCTTGGCTCCTCTCCAGGCTACAAAGTTTCAATTGTAGAAGATAAATAATCGCCAGATACCAGGGTCTTAGATTGGGTTGACAGGGTTCCTAGCTGGCCTGCAAATCACCACAGGCCCCTCGCCAAGACCACCCCAAGCCTGAAGGGAACCCCCACCCTGATCCGGGAAATCCTTCAGGGCAAACCAGCTGGCCCCCACCTGTGTACCAGGCCTCTATCCTATCTAATCAAAGAGTAATATGCAGATTGACCATCACTCCAAAACATAAGATGGCTGCCCCCATGTGGTCAAAGATCCTCCCCCCTCCCCATGTTTATACAAGATGGCCAGCAGGGGAGGGCAGTTGGGAGGGACCAGGCCTGCAAGGGAGGGCAGTTGGGGGTGATCAAGCCTGCAGGAGAGGGCAGTTAGGGGTGACCAAGCCAGCAGAGGAAGGAAGTTGGGGGCGACCAGGCCTGCAGGGAAAGGCAGTTGGGAGGGACCCAGGCCTGCAGGAGAGAGTAATTGGGGGGTGACCAGGCCTGCAGGGAAGGGCAGTTAGGGGCAAACAGGCTGGCAGGAAAGTGGTTAAGGGGTGATTAGGCTGGCAGGCAGAAGTGTTTAGGGGCAATCAGGAAGGCAGGCAGGCGAGCAGTTGGGAGCAACAATCCTGGAGAAGTCTGATATCCCGGATATCCCTCGAGGGGTCCCAGGCTGGGCTGAAGGACCCCCCCCCCAGTCCTCTAATATATATATATATATATATATATATATATATATATATATATATATATATATATATATATATAACTTTAAAAAAATTAAAAACAATCTGAACATCAAAATTAATATGCCCTCCACAGGGCTTTAGATAAGGAACCCCTGTATAAAAGCAGACACATACAAGTGTCTACTAAGCCAGCAATGCTTTTATTTTTATTTAGCTGAGGAATAAGTACATTCTGGTAAATAAAACACTGCATTTTGTGTATATTTCCTCAATCCATTTTGTTTTGAAGGAATAATCCTTGAGATTATTTTGTTTCTTATAGAAATTTCTCAAAAGTGATCCAGCAAATGGAAACTCTATCCAGAAATATTTCGAAGAAAATCTAGACTATAGTTTGGTGATATTAGGATGATCAGAGTCTTTTTAGAAGCCAAGAATTAATGCATATATATGAAAGAAAACTAGGAAACATTTTTTTTAAATTTGAAAATAAAAAGTAAGTATAAATTAGATCTTATATATCAATCCACTGTCTAGTAGTCTCAGTATTGCTGATGCTCTGTGCTGTATTTTAAACTGTTGGACACAGAGACACAGATGCACACAGACAAACATGCACAGACATTTTACCAGTAAATACATCGCCCTATTTCTTCTGCTTCTCCTAATCTCTTGGTATATTTGGCAGAGGAATATACTTGCAGATAGAATTTACTTAGAAGACAACATTATAAAATGAGCTTTTGTGGGTGAAGGTCAATGGGGGAAGAAAGGAGATGTATGTACTACAATTGGAAATACTTTAAACAATAAAAGAAATGAAAACAAGCTCAAAGTCACTAATTATCTGAGATATGCATATTAAAATGACAATGCAGTACTATCTCACACCTTTCAGAATGGCAATCATCAACAAATCAACAAACAAGTGTTGGCAAGGATGCAGAGAAAAAGGAACCCTGTGCACTGCTGGTGGGAATGCAGACTGGTGCAGCCACTGTGGAGAACAGTATGGAGTTTCCTCAAAAAACTAAAAATGGAACTCCCATTTGACCCAGTAATCCCACATTTAGGAATATAACCCAAGAAACTAGAAACACCAATCAGAAAGGATATATGCACTCCTATTTTCATAGCAGCACAATTCACCATAACAAAGATTTGGAAACAGCCTAAATGCCCATCAGTAGATGAGTAGACTAGAAAATTGTGGTACATCTACACAATGGAATACTACGCTGCTATAAAAAAGTAGGAATTTCTACCACTTGCAGCAGCATGGATGGACCTGGAGAGCATTACATTAAGTGAAATAAGCCAGGAAATGAAAGAAAAATACCACATGATCTCACTCATTTATGGAAAATAAAGAACATTATAACCTGATAAACAAAAAGATAGATACAGAGGGAGTAAAGCATTGAGAAGACTGTCAAATTACAGCAGGCAGGCTGGGGAATGTTGAAGAAGGGGAAAGAGATCAACCAAGGGATTTATATGCATGCATATAAGCACAACCAATGGACATAAGACACTGGGGCAGGGAACGAAGGGATGAAATGGGTAGAGGAGGCTGGGGGAAGGTCAATGGGGAGAAAAGGAGATATAAGTACTACTATATATAATACTTTTAAAAAGAAATAAAAATAAAACAATATAAACAATAAAAAAATAAAATGAGCTTTTTCTATATGAAATAAAATATTGAGTCCCTATTAGAAGATGAATGGATACAACAGATACGGTACATTTACACAGTGGAAACATTTGTGGCTAAAAGAAAAGAAGAAGGAACTCTTACCTTTTGTGACAGCATTGATGGACCTGGAGAGTACTATGCTAAGCAAAATAAGCCAGTCAGAGAAAGACAAATACCATATGATATCAGTAACATGTGGAATCTAATGAAAAAAATGTTCTGACAAATAAAATGGCACTAGAAATGTGGACACATGAAACAGACTAACTGGTGCCTGAGGGGAGAGGGTTAGGGGTAAATGGATAAAGAAGGTAAAGTGGTTAGCTAAAGAACATATATGTATACTCCATGGATACAGACAATAGTTTGGTAAAAGCCAAGGGGGGGGTAGGAAAAGGGAGAGAAAAGGGGAGATACCTACAATAATGTCAACATTAAAACATTTAATAAAAATTTAAATAATCTATACTAATAAATGAGTAATATGCTAATTAGACTGGGCAGCCAAATGACCTTTCAGACAACCTTTAGGATGAAGCTGGGGCTGCAAGGATGGAAGCAAGCTGCCACGGCTGTAAGGGGCAAGCCCCTTGCATGGATTTTGTGCATTGGGCCTCTAGTATAAAATAAATTGTCAAAAATCATGAAAATGCCTATCTGGGTGACTAAAGAATCTTTAGGAACACAAGGCACATGTAATGAAAATGCTGTCTGAATTGATAGTGTCTGATGAGAAGTCCATGTTGACGTACAAGGGATCCTGTTCCTTCCCAAGCAGCAGTTGAATATGGATTCAGCTCAGTGGGCAAGAGCTGTAATGTTGAAGAAGAATAGGCTCCCATGAGGTTGTGGGGTGAGGGAAGGCAAATAATAATGCTTCATTCTTACAGAATGTTGAACAGAGAGGTTTTTGGGGTCCATCTTTCTCAAGGTTGAGGGTGGGGCCACATGACCAGGTACCCTCCAGGAGCAAGTATGGATTCTCTTGACTGATCTGAGTAGGAAAGAGCAGGAAGAAGCTGGGAGTGTTAGAGGCACTAAGATTCTTATATCGCCATCCAGGTAGATCTATGGACCATCCCCTGCACATCAGTGAATATCCTCTACTGTTACACTTATATCTTTAACCAACCCACCTTTCACCATGATTAACAAAAAGGAGATTGGGCTGATGAGACAGGGAGATGAGAAACCTCCTCCAACTTTAGACCCCCATTTCTGAGTGAAAGCAGATAAAACTTGGTCCAAATAGATAATTAGCAAAAGGAGAAAAAGGCGATTACTTACTCCAGCAGATCAAGAGGAAGCTGAGGTTGCTTTGTTATGGGATACAAATAGCAAATGATTACTTAGGAAGAATATTGGTTGTCGATAAAGGCAGAGTAGCAAATGGTATCAACTTTCGAATGTTTTGCTTAGCTTTACAAATGTAAAATCAATCATTAGAAATGGTTAGTCATTTATGGTCATCCCTCCTTATAAGAGTTTTACAAAGAGTTTACAAAATATTGTGGTGGAGGAGACCAAGAACTGCATCCTCTCATTTCCTTATTCATACAATTAACTATGGTCACCGTGATGCTAAGTGCTGGGTATTGGACACCCAACAGTAAATATGCTTTACACAGCCTCTACCCTTTGAAGGAACTGGGAGGCTATGATTCTAGTCTCACTTTTATAACTAGCTATAAGTCAGAGGCAATCCACTCTCTGGATCTGTTTACTGTCATTAAAATGAGGATTGAACTCAACGCTTCTTGATGAGAAGACTACACAATGTGTATAGCTAAAATCAGAGCCCCTTGACAAACCTACGGGTTTCTGAAGAAAAAAATATCAATAGAAAATGAAAATTATCTTAACTGGAAAAAAATGGGACCAAGGGGCAGGGCAGGAGCAGGGAGGAGGGGTCAATGGGGGGAAAGGGGGGTATCTGTAATACTTTCAACAACAAAAATAATTTTAAAATAAATAATTAAATAAAAGTATAAGGACACACACACACATACACACACACACACACACACACACACACACACACACACACACACACAAGAATCTAAGGCTGTACATTTGTATCTATCTCCCTGCAACATTGGCTTTAAGTTTTCATGTAGAGTAAGGGACACAAGATTTATTGGAGAGAGAAGGCAGTGTTATGGAACCCAAGGAACTTGGACACACAGAGCATGGTTCTAATGAAACCTTTGACCATGGGCCCCTCATTGAGCTTCATATTTCCCATCTGTGAAATGGGACTTAATGCTCCACTTTGCCTGTATCTCACAGATCATAGGTCCTTATGCTGAGCTGGACTCTTTCTGATGTTTTGAGACTGAGAAAGGCAATGAATGATGTCATTTTTCTTTCAGCTCAACCTTGGCCAACCCTCAGCCACCACCTGCAGTGCAAGCCAGTGGGGGATCTGGCAGCTCCAGTGACTCAGAGAGCAGCTCAGAGTCAGATTCAGACACTGAAAGCAGCACCACGGACAGTGAATCCAGTGATTTGCCTCCTGTGGCAACACCAGAGGTAGGTAAAGTGGCAAATGCCCCAACCACAATTTGCCTGTCTTGCCAGTCACCAAGGCAGCACCCTAAATACCCAGACATGAACTCACACTTTCAGCGCAGTAATTATTTTAGCCCAATAAATACTTCATAAAAGTATTCAGGTATTTGATAATATGTTCCCCTCTAAAACATATATTCACAGGGTCTCTAATAGGCAGATGCTAGCTGGGTGACTGATTTGTATGACTCAGTTACTTTGAACCTTAAAGATTCCTCACATGTAAACTGCAACAGTAATAACTGGGTTAGCAACTTCTCTTTCTAGAGAACCAGAGAAGCCAGCCAAGACCCATTTCTGGCCCTGGGGACACCATGCCTTACTCTGGGTTGATCCAATGAATTGCCACTTGGCAATTAATACATAAGAAGTGCTCTTCTTTTGAAATACATCAGCTGATGCTTATGGTACCAGCCAATACAGGGTGATAGAATTAAAAACACTTTAGTAGCTGTGATTCCAACCTACACAGGGCAATGGCAGATAAGGGCCCAAAAAATCTTATTGGCTGCCACTGTTGGCAGCATAGCTCTGACATTAGGGCACCAGTTCTACTTATTTTTAATTTTTTTTTATAATATATATTTTTTATTAAATTATTATTTTTGTACATATACCAATGCCCCTCCCTCGTACATACCCTCCCTCCCCAGAGTTTTGTGTCCATTGGTCGTATTTATATGCATGTATACAAGTCCTTCGGTTGATCTCTTATCTCCCCCAGATCTCCCCAACTTCCCCACTGTAATTTGATAGTCTGCTTGTTACTTTACTGTCTCTATATCTATCTTTTGGTTATTCAGTTTATAATGTTCTTTATCATCCATAAATAAGTGAGGTCATGTGGTGTCTCTCTTTCATTGACTGGCTTGTTTCACTCAGCGTGATGTTCTCCAATTCCATCCAGGTTGCTGCAAATGATGAGAATTCCTTCTTTTTATGGCAGCATAATATTCCATTGTGTAAATGTACCATAGTTTTTGGATCCAATCATCTGCTGATGGGCACCTAGGCTCTGTTTCCAAATCCTAGCTATTGTAAATTGGGGCACCAGTTCTATTAATACATATATCCTTGTTTCAGGCCTGGCTATACTATCACTTTATATGTGATATATTGGGAAAGTTATCTGTTAAGCTCCCAGGACCTTATTCTTTCATATGTAAAATGGGGATAATAATACCAAGGACCTCATAGGGGTGTTATTAGTATGAAATGAGTAAATTCAAATCAAGAGTTTCTCACAGTGCTGGCACATCATCTTTCAAAGGAAGAGCAATTCTAATAAAAAGGATGGTTCTTTTATTTAAACAGGAGAATTCAGAATTAGGAATCAAACATCTGATATATGCATTATTTCCATGGCTTAACAGTGGACACTAATGTTGGCATGCATGTCTCCATACACCAAGGAATTGTAGTGTGGTGTTTCTCCTTTTTCCGCGTCTTACACGGAAAAACGACAGGTTCCTGAGAGGAGGAGCTGGAGATTAAGAAAGTAGAGAAAGAGACAAGAGGCAGAAATAGATTCATAAAGCTGGGAGCTAGGTGGGTGCCATCTCTCTGATGGAGAGACAGTCACACTCACCACAGACAACACAGCATATTTATTGGCTTCCAAGGGGGAGTTTAAGGTCAAAATGAGTTTCGGGTATGCCCAGATCCTATTCATCAAAATCTGGGTAAGCTCCTTATTTTTTGGTACAAGATTTAGCATATCAAGACCTGGGTGAGTCAATGTCCTATTTGTTCCTCATTCCAAGCACAAGGATTAAGAAATCAGTACTGATAACAGGATTCTGCCAGTGCCCTCGGGCTCAGCTGATAAGAATTACAAGAATGTCCATGTGCCTTCTCAGGAGGCTCTCTACAGCAGTGTTTTTCAACCTTTTTTGGGCAAAGGCACACTTGTTTCATGAAAAAAATCACGAGGCACACCACCATTAGAAAATGTTAAAAAATTTAACTCTGTGCCTACATTGACTATATATAAAGTAATTCTCTTGAATAGGAATCAAATAAACACAAAGAAAGTATTTTATAATTACTTTATTATGAAATATTAAGTAAACAAAATAGTGAAAAATTATAAAATTCTTGTCTTGTCTGCACCTACGGCACACCAGGCAACATCTCGCGGCACACTAGTGTGCCGCGGAACAGCGGTTGAAAAACGCTGCTCTACAGTGCAGTGTTTTTCAGAAGTCAAATATTTTCAGCCTTCAGTAAAACTACAAAACACCTACTTTTTTTCCAATGAATTATAGCATCATATAGGAGGCATTGGCACTTAGGTAGATATAAAGTCTTTTCTTTTAAATTATACTTGAGGCATGCTTACATTTATTTTCAGGACCAGAGATCATTACCTCTGCCTCAGGGTAATAGGTTAAGTAACGAGTCTCACCAAAGGATTTGGGAAAAAGGTTTCCCCTCTACCGCAGGAATCCCTACATACTAAAAAACAAACAAACAAACAAACAAACAAACAAAAAACCTCTGTAAATAAGTCTTTCATTCCTTGCCAGAGTAGAGAATATTTTCAAAAGAATGGAAATTAGTTTAACTTAGAAGATCAGGGCTGATCTGTGGTGTATTTGGCTCACTGGGTAATTTGATTAATGTGGATTCTGTGTGTGTGTGTGTGTGTGTGTGTGTTTGTAAATGTGTGAATGGCCACTTAACATCCAAAGCTTTTACCAGAAGTCAGTGTACTGAGGGTCCTCCTGAACCTTTCCCAGATGAGAAATTGATTATTGCTGCTGTTTCTCAATCTGTAGCCTGAGCCACCCTCAACCAACAAGTGGCAGTTGGATAAATGGCTTAACAAAGTGACGTCCCAGAACAAATCATTTATTTGTGGCCAAAATGAGACACCCATGGAAACAATTTCTGTGCCTCCTCCAACCATCCAACCAATGGAAGTCCAGGTCAAAGTGAAAACAACCCCCAACCAGATCCTGGCAGAACCCAAAGAGAGGCCTCTCCTCAGTCTCATCAGGGAGAAAGCCCGTCCACGGCCTTTCCAGAAAACTCTAGAAACAAAGGCTTTGAAGCATAAGTTGTCAGAAACTATTGAGACATCTTCTCAAAGGACAATTGGGAAAAAACAGCCCAAAAAGTTTGAGAAGAACACTGGCATTGATGAGTTGACCTGGCCCAAACCAAATATTACCAGCAGCACTCCCAAAGAAAAAGGAAGTGTGGAGCTTCCTGACCCACCAAGAAGCCGCAACAAAGCCACTGTCAACAAACCAATCCCTAGGAAAGAACCAAGGCTTAACATCCCATTGGCCTCAGAGAAGAAGAAATATAGAGGGGCTGGGAAAATCGTACCAAAGTCCCGAGAATTCATTGAAACAGATTCGTCTACGTCTGATTCCAACACAGATCAGGAAGAAACCGTACAGATCAAAGTCCTGCCTCCTTGCACTGCTACTGGGAGCAATTTTGCCAAATCCAAGGAAACCTGTGGTGGTAACCTGATCCTCAGCACCCTAAACAGCAGCAACAATAACAATTTATCCATCAATAAGGAGGAGCCAACTTTTTCATCCATCCCTGTAATGCAAACTGAGGTTCTATCTCCACTAAGAGAGCAGGAAAAGCCAAAAAATCTCTGGGTAAAGATTGACCTTGACTTACTATCTAGAGTACCTGGCCACAACTCACTCCAAGCAGCACCAGCCAAGCCTGACTACAAAGAGGCTTCCTCAAAACCCAGGCGTCAGATTGCAGCCGCAGCTGTGGAAAAACCCACACTTAAGGGCAAGAGGAAGCACAAGGTAAGCTTTTTAATGTGGTCTGCCAAGTTACCATGAACAGTGGCTGTCCTTTGACTAACTTGATCTTGAGTCTGATTTTTAAGAATGCCAGTGGCAGTGGATTGCAGTCTTTGGTGAAGGCAATGGTGCTTTCCATGTGAAATTCCATATTTGACATGACCAGGGAGGAAGTGTTTGAAAATATCAGAGTTGGGAAGCCAATGTCAAGAGTATACAATATGTTACATGAGGGATCCAATATGTTACATGTAGGAAAGAAGAATATGAAGAGAGACTCCTTCCCTAGGCCGTCAGTCCCTGGGGTCAGCTCCTTAAGCAGTTCCTGCTTTCATGGATTCATGGGTCATTACTCTACAGCCCTCCACTCCAGCAGCATCAGGGAACCCAAGTGTTTCTAAGTTCAAAAGGTATCCTCTAGGCCAGTGTTTCCCAACCTTCTCTCATGATGAGAATCACCTGGTGGAGTTGTTAAAACACAGATTCCTGAATCCCAACTAAGAAGTGCTAAACTAGAATTTTTGGGAACATATAGGTAAAATTGTATACTTAACTAGTGCTCTAACACAGATGTTATATACAGAGCACTAAGTTAGGTATGCAATTTTACCTATATGTTCTCAAAAATTCTAGTTTAGCACTTCTTAGTTGGGATTCAGGAATCTGTGTTTTAACAACTCCACCAGGTGATTCTCATCATGAGAGAAGGTTGGGAAACACTGCTCTAGGCCTCTTAATTTATGTAAACAAGCATCAGCACCCCCATAACCCACTTTGATTACATTTTGATTATTTTGACTCTTACTAGACATATATTCTGCCAAGCTCAATGGGTCCACTAACTTGTGTGGTTGGCTTGACTTGATCTTGAAAAATCTCGCCTGCATATGTTTAGGGCTGAATACCAGGGCTAAAAATTATAATCAGAAGGTGAAATGCACAATGGCCTCTGATGTCAACTACATCTAGGGAAGTGAGTTTGTATGTAATAGATTAATTCTGTTATAAACCCAGACATGGTAGTTTTTGAGTAACAACATCTTGTGTGATTTGGGTAATATGTTTAATGGCTGCCACAGTGGCTAGAGAGAAGGTATCTAATTATTACCTCATTTCTTCTGTCCCTTCCCAGAAGAGACTTAAGAATGAACAGAAATGGCTTAGATTCTTCATTAGTGAACAATACTAACTTGTTTCCCCGAAAATAAGACATCCTCCAAAAATAAGACCTAGCGCATAGAAAGATAAGACATCCCCTGAAAATAAGACCTAGCACAACTTTGGGAGAAAAAATTAATATAAGACACTGTCTTATTTTCGGGGAAACAGGGTGCCTAGGGCCAAGCCATACTGCTGAAAAGTTATTTAAGTTTTCATTTAGCACTAGAGGTCCAGTGCACAAAATTCATGCACTGGGGGGTGTTCCTCAGCCCAGCCTGCACCCTCTCTAATCTGGGACCCCTTGGGGGATGTTACAATCTGGGACTGCTGGCTCCAAACCACTTGCCTGCCTGCCTGATTGCCCCTAATGGCTTCTGCCTGCCAGCCTGATCATCCCCTAACTGCTCCCCTGCCAGCCTGATTAACACCTAACTGCTCCCCTGCCAGCCCAATTCTCCCAATTGCCCTCCCCTGTCAGCCTGATCTCACTCCCAACAGCCCTCCCCTACCAGCCTGATCTTGCCCCCAACTGCCCTCCTCTGCTGGCCAATTTGGTTCTGATTCGACAGTTTCTATGCCAGACAGCATCAAAAGCTCCATCTTCTAGGAAGCCATTGCCTCCTCACAGTTGAACCAGATTTGGTTCTGACTGGTCAGTTTTTATGCCAGTCAGCATCAAAAGTTCTGCCTCCTAGGCAGCCATTGGCTCCTCAAAGTTGATCCAGATTTTTGTTCTGATTGGTCGGATTCTATGTCAGTCAGCGTCTCTGGGCCTATCAATGGGGCCTGATCAGAAAGGCAGGGCTGATCAGCAGCCCAGATGGAGGCCTGGAGAGTAATGCAGGTGCAGCTTCTGACCAGGCCCAGAGCTAAAGAGAGAGGCAAGTGCTGATTAACAGATCAGACCCTGCTTCTCTCTTCAGGCCTCTCTCTGGGTTTGATTCACAGCCCCCTCAGAGTCAGAGCTGGGTCACCGTGCCTTCAGCCATAGCAGTCAGTGCTGAGTCCCCATGGCAACCCAGTGCTGACTGCAAGACTGAATTCAGGTTGGTCAAGCCTCTCAGTCATTGCGGACTCAGGGTTTTTATATATCAGGATTATTGATTCAAAAACAGAGGGTATTAACTTTGAGCTGTGCACCAAATTATCCAACGAGATTATTCCAAAATAGGAACCAAAGTCTGTGGCCCTTGCCCTATTACTGTGTCCCCACTCTTAGTGAGGACAACAGTACAACCAGGGATAAAAATACAGCTTCACAAGGTGTGCCTTGTACATAGTTAATTTCATTGAATGTTGTTGATTGTATTAGTGCCCTATATATGTTATTCACAATCTATATTGCTTGGACATCATTTATGCCATGTTAGAGTTTCTTAGTTCCTAAATTGTTCATTTATTGATAGGAGAAGTATCTGAAAAGTATACATTATCTTTACTTTTGGTATGAGATTTCAATCTCTAATCAGAGGTTCACATCACAGCTCCAAGTATCTTACATTCCAAGTTTTGGCCCTGGCTGATGTAATAAAGTTTGTTGTTGAAGTGTCATGTCATAGATCAGAAGGTGAAGGAACACACCACCTGGTGGGGGTGTGTTCAGAGACAACTGAACTATTTCTCTCTCTCTCTCTCTCTCTCTCTCTCTCTCTCTCTCTCTCTCTCTCTCTCTCTCCCCTTTCTCTCCCCTTTCCCTTCTTCCTCCCTCCTTCCCTCCTTCTCTCCCTCCCTCCCTTCCTCTTTCTAAAAGTCAATTTAAAAGTTCCAAGTTTTATTAGAAGTAGACTAGGCAAGGGTAATTGCTTTTCTCTCTGATCAAAGGTGCATATTTAACCTCCCTATTTAATCTAGAAGGTAAAAGAGAAACTGTCTAGCTTGCTCATTATTTTTAAAAGTCTACATATGGTATTTATTTTAAACTGTGCATTTTTCCCTATTAAAGCCAACAGAAGTTGCAGAAAAAATCCCAGAGAAGAAGCAACGCCTGGAAGAGGACACCGCTATCTGCCTGCTACCCCCTTGCATCTCACCAGCCCCAACCCACAAGCCTTCTTACACTAAAGAGTGAGTTTTCCCTGTCTTTGTGTGATACTTCAATTGTTCAGACTCAAAAACAACAACAACAACAAACAAACAAACAACAAAAACCTTTGGGGAGGTTTTATCACAGAGAAATGTTACATAAAATTCAAGAGTTTCTAAGTCCATCTTGACAGCTGTTCCTGGTTTTACAAGATTAGGCTAAGCGGCAGAATATAGACTGCTAGCTTTAGGGTAAAACCATGAGTTTTTATTTTTTGCCATTGTGAATTATTTATTTATTTATTTATTTATTTTTTTTGATGCTTCCTATCAAGATAAGGAAGTTCTTTTTTTATTATTAAATTATTATCTGTGTACATATTTTACCATTTCCCCCCCATACATACCCACCCTCCCCAGAGTTTTGTGTCCATTGGTTGTACTTATATGCATGTATACAAGTCCTTAGGTTGATCTCTTATCTCCTCCAGATCTCCCTCCCCTCCCCGCAGTAATTTGACAGTCCGCTTGTTGTTTACTGTCTCTATATCTATCTTTTGGCTCATCAGTTTATAATGTTCTTTATTATCCATAAATGAGTGAGGTCATGTAGTGTTTCTCTTTCATTGACTGGCTTATTTTACTCAGCATGATGTTCTCCAATTCCATCCAGGTTGCTGCAAATGATGAGAATTCCTTCTTTTTTATGGCAGCATAGTATTCCATTGTGTAGATATACCATAGTTTTTTTATCCAATCATCTGCTGACGGGCACCTAGGCTGTTTCCAAATCACAGCTATTGTAGATTGTGCTGCTAACACCATGAGCTTTTTAACAACATTTCTTTAATTTACATTGATTACCAAAATTAGCCAATGTGAACTTTTAGCACTAAATGAAGGGGAAAAAGAAGTAAATAAAATAAAAATGTGCAATATCAAACAACACCTATTGCTTTAACCATGTCGCCTGACACTCACACCTCTAGTTTTGATGGTGAATAAACAATTTTCCCTTGGGCTTGACAGGATGACCCAGCCGTTGCTTCTTCTGTGATGTCATTATTTAACCTTAAAATGAAGCTTTAGAGTAGCTATATCTCAAACTCCTCAGAGGTCAGAAAAATGACATGTCTGGAAGGCCAGAGCGATAACCTATCTGGGAATGACCCTCCCTTAGGCAGTTCTGTGTTGGGGAAAGCAAGCTAGGAATCAATAGGTTAATTCCAATCAGCTGGCACCTCTTTACCTTTATCCCTTTTTGTGGAAGGTTCCAGAGTCAGGAAGGAGGTTCTCCATATTTTGTCCTCACTCGAGCAGTCCCTAGAGAAGTCCTGCCCTCTCTGTTTCTACCACACATGGTGACTGTGTTCTTGTCTTATAAATATCATTTAACTAACAATCATGTCAGTTACTGGAACCATTCCATCTGGATAATTATTGCCATAAATTCATTCAACATTAGTGATTACTTCCATCAAAGACCAGTCTTTGATCCTATTAGCAGCCCAGAGAACAGAGGCAATCTGGCTAATTGCTGCTAACAATTGATTTCACAGATTATTGTTTAACATCAGTGATATCGCATTAATCTGCCACAAATAACATGTCAGAAATAAATTCTAGATTTTCATTTGTTTGGAACCTTATTGATTTGAGATGAAACTAGGAAAAGAACAATTACCACTAGATTCGCTCAATATAATAAGGTGATTTGGGCCCTGGGCTGCCCCCTCCCTGAAGATCTGAAGCTCTTTGTGAAGTATGACTGTATTCTCTGTCATAACTTTGATCTGAAACATCTTTTCAAATACTTGGAGTTCTCATAACTAATACCTCTTACAGTAGAACAAGCTGATGCTCTCCACACCAGGGTGGGCCAGGCATATGGGGGAAACATGCTTCTTCTCCAGTGGTCAAACTTGGTCATCCTAAGGCCTTCTTCCTTTCCAAGGAGGAACGACTACAATAGCAATTCCCAGGTTTTGACCAGTTCAGGCCACTCAAAGGCAAAAAGAAAAGGCAAGGGGCAGTGGGGAATTGCCACACCATCAGTTCCAATTGCTTGTCTCCATAAGCAACCCAATGACCTGTCACTCTTACCATTTAATGGAAGAGAGATGTTCACATATTAAGTAAATGTGTAATAATTTGAATGTTCCCATAAAATTATGTTTTTAATAATGATCATTATGTTCTTTCTGCTTTGGTTTTATCTAGGAAAGTAGTGTTTATCTAGTTGCATTTCTCATTTAGGAAGGCCTGAGTCAGGTTCTCATGCTTACCCAAAAAAATTCAAGTCTGAAAAAAATCTCAAGTTGAGGGAGCAAGAAGCATTGACTGGCCTCTCAGAGATCTTCTCCTGGGAACCTCTCCTCAAGCTTTGTCTGCTCATTTCTGCTTTGTTGACCCTTCAAGCTAAATTCTTGAAAATTTATATCAGGCCACATTCACTCTTATACCTATCAAAAAAACCACTTCAGACAGATAGAGACCTGCTAAGTTCCTCCCCAAGTCTTTGGAATATGAACCATCAGCAAGGCCTATGAGACATTACGTTGGGGGTGGGAATATACTTCTCTTGTCTTATGTCCAACTCTAGCACTCTACAAGGTGCAGAAAGTAGCTAAATTGTTCTCGTATTAAGAAGCTATAATGGTAACTGAGTGCTCTCTTGCAAATGTGCCCTGGGTATTTTTTTACTAGTAAAGTTATTAAAGGCTCCATTATTCTAGATCATTACCAAATAGATGGAAAGGGGGCCAGGTGACTGGTTTCCACTGCACAGAATGTACTGTGCAGTATGCAATATACTATGTACAATGGTAGATTGTAAGGCCTAGTATGACTGTAGTATCCAATGGCTACTGAACTATTCATCTCCTAAAGATGCCATAGCTTAAAAATTTAAACAGATGCTAATATTTAACACCTTTCTACATAAATTCCCAAAAGTTTGATGCCTCTGAAATGATTATACTTTCAGGCTGATAATTGTGGGGCTTCCTCATTAACACAAATTTTAATCCTTATGGTCATCATTATTTTAATCAGGCATCACAACTTAAAATTGTTCTATACATCAATGCAACTTTTAAAATCCATTGGCAAATATTGTTTTTAATATGTTCTTATTTATTTTATTTTATTTTTTAAAATATATATTTTATTGATTTTTTACAGAGAGGAAGGGAAAGGGATAGAGAGTTAGAAATATCGATGAGAGAGAAACATGGATTAGCTGCCTTCTGCACATCCCTTACTGGGGATATGCCCACAAACAAGGTACATGCCCTTGACCAGAATTGAACCTGTGACCCTTTAGTCTGCAGGCCGATGCTCTATCCACTGGAACAAACCAGTCAGGGCTATTCTTATTTATTTTAGAGAGAGAGGAATGGAGAGGGAAAGAGGTAGAAACATCAACAAGAGAGAAATATCAACATCAATTGGCTGCCTGTTATACATCCACTTTTAGGGATCAAGCCCACAAACTGGGCATGTGCCCTGACCAAGAATTGAACTGGTGACCTCATGGTATATGGGTCAATGCTCAACCACTGAGCCACACCAGCCAGGCCATTGGTAAATATTTTTATTAATTTAAAAAAATTACATTAATGGAAGAAACAGTTAAATTTTAAAATGTTTTGCCTCAAAACAAGAATGGATATAGGGCCACATTATGAAACAAAAGATGGATAAGATGACAAATATTACTACAGTTGACAGTTTGGGGCAACACAGATGAAGTAGAACAAGAAGATTACGTTATCTTCTATCATTTTAGAAAACCAAACTATTTTAATGCTCATTCATCTTTGATTTGTGGCTTTGAGATTTTGTAAATCTATATTTCTAGACACTGACTAAAATTGACCAAGAGGAAAACATAAATCATTATTGACTTAATTCGCTATTGAAAATTGTAGTCAATAAGCATGAAAAGTAAATGGCTGCACAGTGCAATATTAGTTGTCTAAGAAAAGATTAAAATTCAAGTAATCTACATTGACTGGTCTAAGAGAGTAACCTAAAATGATAATCCATGACCCAGTTACCATGCTAAACAGCTAGCATAAGGTTTTCGTTGTTTTATTCCATTTAAAGTCACAGTCTATTTAATAGTGCCCATTGAATAGTCAGATAAATAAGTTTGAATGTACAGGAGTACTTCTAGGACTGCAGATGTCTTGT
Source organism: Pipistrellus hanaki (assembly GCF_964339955.1). Lineage (NCBI taxonomy): Eukaryota > Metazoa > Chordata > Mammalia > Chiroptera > Vespertilionidae > Pipistrellus > Pipistrellus hanaki. The sequence continues at coordinate 14,068,102 of NC_140524.1, read as the reverse complement.
GGCAGTATGACAAAATATTTTCCAAATGAAGTTTGGTTCTGTACATCAGTACTTCAATATAAGAACTTAAGCTGAGGTGCTTGTTATGCTTTAGCTTTGGGACAGAACATTTTAAATATGCAATTTGCAATATGTCACTAAAGTAGTTAGTGCAAAGAACATATGTAAATAACCCATAGACATAGACAACAGTGTGGTGATAGCCAGAGGGAAAGTGGGATGAGGGTTGGGTGGAGGTGGACAAAGGGGGGAGGAATAGGGACATCTTTAATAAAGTAAATTATAAAAACAGTTTAAAATTGTCTTTGCTAATAGCACAAAACAAAAAATAAAGTATTTAGTGCATTGTTTATTTCTAAGTAATATATAAGCATAATATCCTATATAATAAAATGCTAATATGAAAATTGACCGAACAGAGGAACCACTGGTCACAATGATGCGAACTGACCACCAGGAGGCAGATACTCAATGCAGGAGCTGCCCTCTGATGGTAAGTGCACTCCCATGGAGCACTGCTCAGCCAGAAGCCATCCTCACGGCTGGCCAGCACAGCAGAAGTGGCAGGAGCCTCTCCCACGTTGGCAGCAGTAGGCCGGGTCCCCGGGAGTGGGCCAATACTGACAGTCAGACATCCCTTGAGGGCTCCTGGACTGAGAGGTTGCCTGCAAGGCTGAGGGACCCCTTTGATTGCATGAATTTCATGCACTGGGCCTCTAGTATCTTAATAAAATATACTTCTACTAATTGTTTATTGTACTATTTATTGTGTGTTTGTGCAGTTAAGTCCTAAGGCCAAATAAGTAGAAACTATCCTAAAAATGAAGGTTAAAGTATACATTGGATTTTCCATTAAAAAGCTAATTAATAACAATATTGAAAGATTACAAATATCTCACTGGAGCACACTGCATTAGACACTTATATTTATTGTAGAGTTCTGTTTCAAAGACATATGTTTATTTTATATATATATGTTATAGCTATATTTATATATAGAGATATATCTCTATAGATTTCTATGTCTATATGTTTTTACATATAATCTTCATCACAACTAAGTAAAATATTACTTCAACTGAATGTACCAACATCATAGGAAAATTCAGAATAAAGACAAACAAAATTTTATTACATACCACACTCTTTGTTTACACAGAAATAAGTCATCCAGGAGAGCAAATAGAAGAAAAGAAGAAAGGCTGTTCCCTCCTTCACTATCTCCACCACCAGAGGATCTTCCACACCGCAGAAACATCAGTGGCAATAATGGTCTCTTGAGTCAAGACAAAAACATCCAGATGATTGGACAGTACACCTCTGCCAAAGCTAAGAGGAGTGAAGGCAAATTCTGTGCTACTTTCAAGGGGATATCTGTAAATGTAAGCATCTTAGGGGAAATATTATGATCATCAGGTAGAAACAAGTTGATCCAGCACATCTAACTAGACTTGACCACATGGGGATGTTGCAGGGTGATAGGAGGCAGAGACAGAGAGAAACTGTGTGTTAAATACACATACACAAACTCTCCATTATTTCAAATTTTAATTATTCTTATTTAGGATGAATTTTTTATTTCAGTATTACTTCTCCAAAAAGAATATTATGAAGAGACTTGGGACTTTGGACATCCTTTGGTCCAAACTTTTCACATTGGGGGTTGGAACACTTTCAAAATACTGACCACAGTATCTGGTACATTCATACCTGCTAAGTTGGGTGGTGGAAAGATAACTTCGAGTTCTAGTCCCACTTTAGTGACTGTGGGCAATCTCATTCCATCCAATGATCATCACTAAATGATCATTGCCTACTATGTACCAGATGCTGTGGTCAGTATTTTAGAAGTGTCCCCTACTCCCAAGATATGAAAGGCTTGGGCCAAATAATACCTAAAATCCTGAGTTTCTGCATAATATTCTGTTCAGAGTAGTAAGATTGGTATGACCACTGAAATCTATATAATCTTAATAACCAATGTCACCCAAATAAATATAATTAAAAATAAATAATAGTGACTAAAATGATGGAATTTAAAAAGTGAATTGGTTGATAAAATCACACAATTGTGATTCTAAACCGAACTAAATGATTATCTAGTATTCTAGTCCTTTGGATTTTCTATACAGCTGCTCAATTAGCATACATAATTAAGAATGTGTATTACTTTTTATATCCACACACAATATATTTTTATCTCTTCCAAATATAAGTACATAACATATGCGACCATGAGTAAGAGTGCCATAAGTAAATATTAATGACAAATATATCTGCCTTTCCGTGCAAATACATGTATATGCAGATGTATCATCTATATTTATCTAGTCTCCTTTAAATGTCATAGAAAAAGCAAATGAGTGAAATGCAATGAGTCTTAAAATCTATGGTGCCGCCAAAACTGGTTTGCTCAGTGGATAGGGTGTCAGCCCGCGGACTGGAAGGTCCCAGGTTCGATTCTGGTCAAGGGCATGTACCTTGGTTGCGGGCACATCCCCAATAGGGGATGTGCAAGAGGCAGCTGATTGATGATTCTCTCTCATTGATGTTTCTAACTCTCTATCCCTCTCTCTTCTACTCTGTAAAAAATCAATAAAATATATTTTTTTAAAAAACCAATAACACAAAGCCATGTGGGTGAACACCACAGGCTAGAAGAGTGGCATGCTCCCACTGGCCTTTAAAAAAAATAAAAATGTCTGGTGCCATCCTGGTAGACTGTGAACCAAGAGTATCCATTTTACAACCATAAAAAACCAAAAAGCCTATAAATCAGGAGCTATAAGAACCCTGACTTATAGGTCTTCCATCATCTAAGATGACTGAGATGACATTTATATCTATGTAAGTTTCACCATTGATATAAATTGCTCTATAATTAAATTGTCATGTTCCATATGAAACTCATGTGTATATATGTATACACACATAATATATTAATATTTAAAATGCTGCCTATAATGTTAGGAATTAAACCATCTATTCTAAACAATAATTACACTACAGTCTTATTTTTCATATTGAATGTAATTAATATTATAAACTCTAACTGATATTCTCTTCTATTTCATTTCTTAATAGAATATGCAATGTCTAGTCAGTTCACTTGGTACAGTGCCTAGTATATTGTCACAAATAATTAGGTGCTTAATACAGATGTTTTTATGACAAATGGTATTGCTTATAAGAATCTGCCAAGTCATTTCCATGAGAACTAAAAAACTACTGGGAAACATGATAAATATGATTATAATTGTACTTATAAATTGATCATTTTTATTAAAGAAATCACTGAGGTATCCCATGATAGAAAGAAACACCAACTATCTCTTCTTTGACCATTCCTTCTACTAATAGCTTGCAATCTGTAGAGAGTTTGTGGTGTATTTTTGCCCTGGCCTTGGAGTTAAGAGACTTGACATAGAGTTAGCACTGCAACAACTTTTCTTTGTGAACTTGGACAAATTATGTAGTCTCCATAAAATGAGTGTGTTTGACTAGATTATCTATAAAGCTTCTTCCTACTCAACAAGGCTCTTCTTCAATTTTTGTGCTCTGAGTCTTTTCCATTTATGCATGAAGTCTTATTTATTAACTCAATGGATGAGTATATATGGACAGAGGGCATAATATAACTTACACCATCATGGCTGAATGCAGCAATTTCCATCCAATCAGATGTGCCAGGACTGACAATGATGCCAGGTGCATGGTGGATGCGGTGTTTGAAGGTTCTTGTCAGATATTTTGACCATAGAGACAGTGGCACTGTCTTTGGCTGACTCCACTGTTTGATAAAGGCCATCTGGCTCTGGCAGAAGAAACATGGAGTTGGCTTAGAAGTTTTAGAAGACTGATTTTTTTAAATGTGCTTAGATTGAGTAAGATAAATGATCATGTTTAAACTATTTTCTCAAATATCCATTATTATAATTTTTATATGTGTAGCCTGTCAGCACATTTCTCTCATTGAGCTCTTGGTGGTAAGAATTTTTGACAATCAGAGAAGGTCCAGGATCAAATTGAAAAGATAGACTTTCAAGACTATAAGAAATGATCACATTTGGATTTTGTCTTTAAAGTGACCCTTTTAACTAGGCAGGCATTCAGCAAATAATTAGGAGCACTGGGTTGCGGGACAAGGTGGACAGGGTGGGGTAGCAGATTCATACATCAGAGATTATTCCAGTGCAGAAAAAGCACTCAATCTAAGGTGAGTCATGAAACATACTGAGAGAAGTAGAATACAAAATATCTGGTGATTGGTACCCTACAGAAGAGATTAAGTGAGACCCTTTAATGGAACCAGAGGATTAAGGCACTTCTGGCCATAGACATAAGACAGTTTTTTTGAGAAGGCATTTCTTAAGCTGGATTATAATAGATGAATAAAGTTGAGAAATGGAGGGAAGTGATTACACAAAATGTGATATATCCATATAATGGAATATAATACATTCAGTCTTAAGGAAAAAGGAAAATCTGACACATGCTACAACATGAATGAATCTTAAGGAAACTTAGCTAAGTGAAATAAGCCAGTCACTAAAAGACAAATATTTCATGATTCCACTTATGTGTCGTAACTAGAGTAATCAAATTTGCAAATACAGAGCTTAGAAGGGAAGTTGCCAGGTGCTGGGGAGAGAAGGGAATGAGAAATTATAGTTTAATGGGGACAGAGTTTCATTTTTGCAATATGAAAGAGTCCTAGAGATTTAGACAACACTGTGAATGGACTGAACACTACTGAATTGTACATCTAAAATGGTTAAGATGACAAATTTGATGTTATATATAATTTTAAAAATTAAAAATGGAGTAAATTATCAGGAGGTTGAAAAAAAGTAATGAAGGAAAGGTTTTTTATTCCTTTTCCTGTTTTGGGGCTGTGGGGAGGAGGGTTCCAACGCTAAGAGTCAAGATGAAGCAAGGCAGGAAAGTGGAAAAAAAACCCAGGATGTGTTTAGTTTGGTGGAAGGTTCATGGGAAGGAGTAGTAGTAGATGATCAGGGATGAGCCTACATGCCAGCAAAGGAACTCAGCCTTAGTGTATACTTGGGTGCAAAGTAGTGAAATGTGTGGAGCTTTGTTTAAAAAGTTCAGGCCAGCAGGCAGCTGATTGTGAATGGATTGGAAAAGCTAGGTTGGAGTTTGGAAGTTGGTCAGGAAGCTGTTTAATAGTCTTGGTCAGAAGGCATGAGGGCCTGTACTTTGAGGCTTCAGAATAGAAAGGAACAAATTTAAGAGATGTTGGGGAGATGCAAGGAATACTAATTTGTAATTGTTTGGATAAGGGTAATGAAGAGGAAGATATTAAAGATAAAGTAGAACAGTGGTTTTCAAAAAGTTTTAGGAACTTTATCATTTCTCGAAATGAATTCATTTACAGAATTTCAATATATAAAATGGAGTGAAACAGAGTAGCTCATTTGAAGGCAAGGTGGGGAATATATAAGTTCCAATACCCATGGCCCAGAGATGGCCACACTACTCTTACTGACATGGATAAATCCAGCCTTGGTGACAGAGAAGGCCATCCTATAATTAGTAGAAAGAGTGATCTGGTTTGGTTATCAATTTTGCTTCAGAGAAATTTGAGGTGCTAATGAGCTATCATGGTGGAACTATCCAAACATGGTCACTATAGGTCTGGAGCTTTGGAGAGAGGGTAACATTGAGATTTCCATTTAAGAGTTACCTGCTTATTATCAAATCTGTGACAGTGCATGTAGGATTGTCAAATTCTGTCAAGGTCAAGAAAGAGGAGAGCTGAGGAATGGACCCTGGAGGGACACCAGGCTTCGGTATATACAAACTCAGAAGAACAGAGAGAGGAAGAGGCATTATGGCAAGTATAGTCAGATATAGAACAGTCAGGATCTTCCCTCAGTTGCCAGGTGGGGAGTAGAGAGTCTGCTATGTGAATAAACATAGCAGGTAGTCTTGGAACACATGCTGTCACATAATTACAAATTTTACAAACTACTTTCTTCATCCGATCCCATTATATCTTTAAAATTTTTTTAAATATATAATTTTATTGATTTTAGAGAAGAAGGAAGAGGGAGAGAAAGAGAGAGAAAAATCAATGATGAGAGAGAATCATTGATTGGCTGCCTCCTACATGCCCCATACTGGTGATAGAGCCTGCAACCCAGGCATGTGCTCTAACCAGGAATTAAACCATGACCTCCTGGTTCATAGGTTGATGACGCTCAACCACTGAGCCACACCAGCTGGGTCAGATCACATTGTTTCTATGGCAATGACAGCTCAACGTGAATCTCAGAAATCTCTTTCCCAATTGATTTTTTTACTTCCTTAAAGTGAACTTTCACCATCCTTAGACTTCAAAATGAGGAGGCATTCATGTGGCATTCACTCAGCTGGAAATCAGTTAAGCTCCTTGTGTGAATGAAAAGGCTGTTTAGGCCTTGGTCCCAGGGTAATGACTACTGAAATACAATATCTGGTTTGCTGGTATTTGACTCCACTGAATCTTGTATTTTGCAGTGACCTGAGTACTTATCCAAGTGAAAGTTTCTGGGCTGGTTTACTTATCAAAAATATATACATCAGGGTCACGTCTTTTTTACTTTCTCCCTTTCCCTTCCTACATTCCTCATTCCTTTCCTCTTACATTACATTCCCTACCACATTTAGACCTTTGACAATGACTGTATTTATGAAATTAGGGGGTTATATAATCCCAGCACCTGACTAGCTTGGTGATTGGTGTCATCATAGAACAAAGTCTGATAATTCACATAATTCATAAAACATACCAGGTTCACTTATTTATTCTCAAGCTCTGTCCATTACTTTCTTTTCCTTTGTGTTATTTTTATTAAATTTATTGGGTGACATTGGTTAATAAGACCATCTAGGTTTCAGATGTGGATTTATATGTTACAAGATATATAAATTGTACTGTGTAGCCACCATCTTCTGTGACCTTCCTTGCCTCTTTCTTAGTGGACTTGGCATTCAAATCATTTATGAAAAGATGTTTGAAAAAGCTAAATCTAATGAAGGTTATTTGCCTTTTTTTCCCACAGGAGGGAGACACTCCAAAAAAGGCAATCTCTGCAACCGTTACTGTCACCAACTCTGCTATTGCCACTGCCACTATTACCACCCCCATCATAGCCACTGCCACTGCTACTGCTACGGCTACTACCACAAGCACTACCACTACCACTACCATTTCCACCACCACCTCTACCATCACTACTGGCCTATTGGGTAGCAGTCACCTGGAGATGACATCCTGGGCAGTCCTGCCCCTTCTTTCCACCAGCACCACCAGTGTCCGGAGACCCAAACTCACTTTTGATGACTCGTATGTTGTCCCCAGTTATCTTGGACCCAGTTTGGGAATTGTGAATTGGGGGTGGTGGTAGTATGACTTTTTAGCACCATACAATGTGTCACCCAAAATAAGACCCCAGCAATTGTTCCTATAGCTTTAAAAGTATATCTGTCTTCCTCACATTCTCCTATGCTAACCAAGAGATGTCTTTCACTCATTTAAATTGTAGATCTCTGTTACTGTTTCCAAAGCCAGCTGCTTCATTCTAGGTTTCTGTGTCCTCCTTTCTTTTTCATGTTTTTAGATAGAAGTGTGTACCAACAAAGAGTTCTAATGGGTCATTATGCACTTCAAATTTCATTTACAGAATTATTTCAAGGTTATTTATTATATGAATGATAGCATTCATCTGCCCTTCTGAAGGCATTGTACAGGAATGGATTTATAGTAAAAAAAGAATGGTTTTGATTATTCATTTTTTAATGAAAAAATGAGCCATTGGTTTCTGAAAGAGGTTATTTTGTTTGTTTAGGGTTCACAATGCTGATTATTACATGCAAGATGCTAAGAAGCTGAAGCACAAAGCTGATGCACTGGTAGGTTTGCTCCCTCTCATTGCTTTGTTCCCATTAAGGTATTATGCTTTAAAGGAAAACAAAGAAGACACTTTATAAACAATTTAAACTTTCTCATTGCTGCTCTGACATAGGGAGTTTGGACCTGGTTAATTCATTAACACTGTGATACCCAGATTCTTTTGTACTGTGATACCCTGCCACTCATGTATTTGTTTGTTTGTTTTTTTCATTATTATTTCCCTTGCCCTAACTTAAGTAGGTACATGACATATACTATTAGCCTTATCTTTCAAGTGGATTTGAACTGACTTTTGAAATTGCTCTGGAGAAGGGGATGGGGGGATCTTTGGGTCTGGTAAACCAGAAACCAATATGGGAAGGAAGAGCTAATATTGTGGCCTCAAAAATTGATATCTCAAAACAGGTGTGTAGAAAAAACTTAGCTCCTTGCTGTATTTGATTACGTGTTTCCAGAATGAGGCCCATAGCCAGGCTAGGACTCTGTACAAAGAGAAGTTCTGTCATCTGGATTTTCCAAGACACTAGGCCCTGCTGCTGGGACCTGGACATGGTTATTAAAACTCCCCACGTGATTCCCAAGTTCAACCAAGATTGAGAGAACCACTGCTTTAGCAAAGGCCCTAATGTCAGACTCCTCACCGTTGACTAAACCTCAGATAACTAGAGATATTAGTTAGTCCACTGAGTTAAAAAATATCACCCTCCATTATTAAATTGTGTCAGCCAGGACTTAGCTGTCCCATTGTTTGACACTAGGAGGGCTGGAAGAAAGTATCATGGCGGTCTCTGCACTATGACTTATGTGTAGTCAACATCAATTGTCCACGGACTTGCATCTGCTGTTTCTCTACTTTTTTTTTTTTTTTTGTCATTTTCTCACTGTGGTCCAAATTGCTCAGCTATTGTCTGCAGCTAACCTTTCTGTGGTGTTAACTGTTCATTGGAAACACTTGTTCTCTGCTTCTGCATATGAAAGCAACAAGGCAGGCCAGTGCCAGCTCCACTATAGATGCTGGGATGTCTGTGCCTGTGACCATTGTATGTGTGGCGAAAAATTTGAGTGACATTGGTGGCCATGCTGCTGGGTTGAAGACCAAAGTTATTTTTCCTAAATGTCCTCAACTGATTCACTGCATAAAGGCTCTGGAGTTTGCCCTCTGTCAAAATCAGGACAAGGGAGCACATAACTATTTATTTGACAAGCTGGTCCATAAGCTGATGAAAACTGGGACACACCTGTGAGACCACACATGTGACCAAATGTTAAAATAACAGAAAAATCAGAGCCACAGAAATACATATACATATGATTCAGAATAAGCATCATTCTCTGCCATCCAGGATCTGTTTATATGTTCCCCCTAAACCATCTTTGCATTTTCACCACAATATATTTTCAATTAGGGAGATTCTGCCCCCATGGAGCCAAAGTGGTTCTTGGGAGTGGGGTGAAACAGTCTTAGATGTTTCAATGGTTTGTGTCCCTTCAAAGGACCATAGTACATAAAGTGATCATCAGGATATAATTGTTATTAAAGTTTTAATGGGAATGTGTGAAAAAAAATCTTAACAAGCCCCATCTGGGGATGGTTATAATGGGAAAAAAAAGGGGGGGGGAGTTGTGAAACATTCATTTAGAGCACATGTGTCAAACACAAGGCCCGCGGGCCAAATCCAGCCCGCCAGGCCTTGCAATGTGGCCCGCACCGCGCTGTCATAACTGCACTCCGCTGTCAGTTTATGACATTGTCAGTCTATGACTGTTCAGTAAACCATTCGGCCCGCTATTTAGGCTGGATTTTAGATTTTGGCCCCTTCTCTGATTGAGTTCGACACCCCTAATTTAGAGTATGATATCTTTGCTAGGCTTATATCTATTCTAGAGTTAGAAGTCCCCTGGTAATTCAAGCTAGTTATGTTATAGATGGAGAAATTGATGCCCAGGAAAAGGATATGATCTGACCACTAACTGTCACTATGGTTTTGAAATTTCCCTGTACTTCTGTTTCACCTTTTTGAAAAGAGGGTAGAATAGGAATAGGAGATCTTTAAGGATCCTACCAGCTATGGATTTATGAATAAAATCACATTTTCAAAAATCAAGATGTAAAGATAAATTTCCAAATGGGAGAACTATTCGGAGCCAGATGACCTCAGGAGATTATTTTGTAAGCCAAGAGAAGATAGTTTGCATATACATAGGTTTTCAGAAAATCACTTTGAATTTCCTTGACAACAATAATCTCCAAAGCATCTCACAGAAATGAAACCACAGAATTCCTGCAATACATAAAAGCGGCAAAGCATTTTTTGTAAAAAGAGTCATTTACAACAAGAAATTATGCAAGACCTCTAACTCATCATTTTATAGTTGTACTTAATGCTTTGCTAGAGACAGCTACTCTGCCATTTTGAGAATTGCTACCTGTACTGGTGCATAAAAATATTTTGATAAGATATACAAGAAAATTAAAATAGCTAAATCTGTATTATATTGGCCCTTTTACACAAAAATTCTGCATTAGTGGAATTCTTATATCCAGCTATCAAAAATGAATTTTAAATACTGTTATAAAATACTCACTATAAAAATGTCATATATAATATTCATTACACATAAAAAAGAAATCAGTATGTCTAAGTCACTTTAATGGTGACCATTATCAAGGCTAAAACCTTTTGTAATAAAATTTTACTAAACTGAAATATTTAGTAATGCTATATTTCTTGGCTTTTTGACACCCTATTCCAGACCATTATTTTCAATGAAAGTGATGTGGTTATTGTCAACAGTCACACTATAGCTTTACATTTTCATGACAATACCATCAATTTGTTATTTTTCTCTGTGGATATGAGGTTGATGTGCTCACAAAGAGTTCTAAGCAAAGACTGTATGTTAATTTTCTTTGAGGCTTACAGAAAGCAGTTTTATTGCAAGCAGGTCTATAGGATACTACAATGACCAGTCTAGTAATTTTAGGGAATAAAAACTAGTCAAAGCAGTGATTTGGATTTTGGTCTATCAAAAGATATGATACCTTAGCTACTTTTCTTTCCTTAACACCAGCTTCAGTGTGATGACAATGGAATCTTAAATCAATTATGTTATTGTCAATACAAATTCATGCATTCTACATCAGGGTTTCCCAACCTTTGCATTGCTAGGCTGGCTAATTCTCCATTGTGGAAGCTTCTCTGTGCATTGTGGAATGTTTATCCACACCTCTGGCCACTGCCTACTAGACACCTCCTGCCCCTAGAGGCAACAACCAAAAATGTGTTTAGACATTGCCAAGTGTTCCATGAGGGAAGGGTGGAAATCTGCCCTAGTTTGAGAACTCTTCCTTTATTTGAAGGAGAGAAGGGAATACCATAATACTAAATCTTCTTCTTGTTTTAGTTCGAGAAATTTGGCAAAGCTGTGAATTATGCTGATGCAGCCCTGTCTTTCACTGAATGTGGCAATGCCATGGAGCGTGACCCCCTCGAAGCAAAGTCTCCGTATACCATGTACTCCGAGACTGTGGAGCTCCTCAGGTAATTGGCCTTTCTGCAGCCAACTTCCTAAACTCATTTCAGTCATCATTAGAAGCTGCTATTTTTAAAAACATCATTTCCACATAGTAATGATGTGTCTTCTTCTTAGAAATCATGATAATTAGTTCTTGTCATTTTATTAATGTCAGAAAATTGATAATTGGTGGACACTGCTTTTATAAATCATCCCCTTTAGAAGTTATAATCTTCTATAATAATAAAAGGTTAATATGCTAGTTAGATAGGACATCTTCCGGATGTCATTCCAGACGTCCTTCCTGATGAACCCGGGGCCAGAGGGAAGCTGGTGCTGGCAGCTGGAAAAAGGAAGGCCTACTCTTGCATGAATTTTCATGCATCTGTCCTCTAGTGTGATATAATTTGCAATATTCATAAAATTCAAATGGAAACACGGTGGGTAGAAGTATAATAATTTCACTGTTTGCCATTGACATTTGTATTTTCAAAGTGCAGTTTTAGAACTAAAAAATAATGGTGTGATTGGGATTTGTGTTATAATCTATATTTTGTAAGAACTTTTCTGCAGTGGTTATTTAAAAAGAGAGAGAGTACTCTTCCAACATTAAGTAAGGCCACAGGTGTGGAGCAGACTTTCCCTGCATGTAGAATTTCAGGGAAACAGACAAGGTGGTAGCAGGGGCAGAGCAGACATGAGAATAGGAGAGCGTATATTAACTGCCCAGATTATTGGTTTCATCTGTATTTTAAATGAAAATTTTTGGCCTGTTGGCCTTGACAGAGTAGAATTTGTAGATAATCAAAAAATTCCTGGGAAAGGAAAGGGGAAAGAGAATAAATGATATCCATTCTAGTGTTTTCCAGTAACTTGCAGGTATTTGGAAAGTAATATACCTCTGAATGGTGGATAAGCACCAACATTTGCTGGACTGATTGAATAATTGTTTTTGATTGAGCAAATATATCTTTACCTTATAGGCCCTTATATTCTGGTCACCTCTGACTTGATTAATCAATGTCCGGCCTGATTTCTAGGTTTTTACTCTGTTGTTTATATCTGTATAAATGCTCACAAATCTGAGGATGCTTGTACTTAAACCTTTAGGCAATTGGACAAATTTAGCATACACATTATCATAGGAAAGAATTTCAAAATATCCAAAGAATGTGAACTATTTTAAAGAAAAAATATGCTCACAGGAATAAGAAGATTTAGTTAAAAAAAAAAAAAAGTAAAGAGATCATGAAGAAAGATCTAGCCTTGCCTTGCCAAACCAGGCAGCCATCTTAGTCTTTGCTCTGCTCTGATAAGCATGTAAAGTATCTCTCTAACTTCATGAATTGGTGAAAGCCATCACTGCCATTCTATAGCTTTTAAGGGAAAATTGATTTTTTGTGTCTATTCAAAGCTTCCTTTTCAGAGTGCATAAGATGAAAATTCTGGCAAAGAAACGATAAGCATTGAAAATTAAGAGAAAATAATAAACAAACATGGAGAAAATTCATGTCTTCTATTCATCCAAAATGTAAAAATTTTTTTAAAGGCACTTTTTAAATTAACAAGAAAATGTAAAAATGTTAATCCCAGGTTGTTAGCACTGAGACAAATAATATTGCTGAACTAGGCCTGTCCTATGCTGCTGATAGGAGAAAAAGTGATCATTGTATATTGAGGACAATTGGGCATTGAGTAGGAAAGCCTAATAATATAAGTATTTATATATTTTGAGCCATAACTCAACTTCTAGAAATTTGAATTTTCTCTGCTGAAGAAAATAATTGTAAGAATAGTACAAGTTATCTTTATAGTGTTCTGTTTGGCATAAATTATAGCACACAATTAGAAGCAAACTAAAAAAAAATCAATAAGAATAATTAATTACATTGTAGTACACACAACAGAACACTTTGCAGTCCTTGAATTGCAACAATAATGGAGACTATGTAGGTATATGAAAATGTTTATAACTTGATGTTAAAGAAAAGCAATCTTCAGAATTATATGTACATTACATTTCTGACCATGAAAGGCATGTTTCTGCATGTGGACCGATCTGGAAGGGAAATGAATTCATAGCTGTACTGGGGTGAAATTATGGGTGTTTTCCCTTTCTATATAGTTTTCTTTCTTATTAATTTTCTCTTAGGAAAATACATGCTCTCTGAAAACATAAAAGCAAAACATCAGTTTTCTTTTCTGGCTAAAATGCAATGTGAATCATTGAGTAATATTTATTTCCATTAGAAAACACTACCCTTAATGTTTTACATAATATTTTTTTCTAAGTACAGGTTTGTCTTTTTCTTTATATGATAGTTTACTCCCTATAGAAGTATATTTCAGTAGAACTTCATGAAAATTGTAAACAATTTATGGAAATACACTTTAAAGTCAATATTCTAAACCATTTGGAATTAATCTAGACTCATACAATCATAAGAAATGATACAGAAAGATCCTGTGTACTACCCAATTTTACATGTATCTTCTCTCTCTCTCTCTCTCTCTCTCTCTCTCTCTCTCTATATATATATATATATATATATATATATATATATATATATATATATATATATATATATTCCCTCTGGATGGCCTGCAGGAATTGGGGCGAAATCTGCAGTCCAATGCAGCCTGCAGCTCCTACCTGCCCCTCCCGCTCATCCCAGCCCCACTGTGCCTGCCTCGGGCTCACACCCAATCAGTCCTAATCAGGAGAGGCTTGCGCTGCCCCAACAGTGCTTGCTAGCCATGAGCCCTGCATCTGGCCCTCCCAAGGAGAGTGACCTGCAGGATTGGGCTGAAAAGGGCTCTCCAACATCCCCTGAGGGGTCCCAGATTGTGAGAGGGTACAGGGCAGGCTGAGGGACCCCACCAGTGAATGCTTGAGCTGGGGAGGGACCTTGGGGTGGCTCCAAGGTGTGTCCAGCCCATCTTGTTCAGTCCTGATTGGCCAGACCTCTGCATCAAACTAATCTACCAGTCAGAGCATCTGCCCCCTGGTGATCAGTGCACATCATAGCAAGTGGTTGAGCAGCCTTAGCATATCATTAGCATATTAATGCTTTGATTGGTTGTTCGATTGTTCTGCCATTCAGTCTATTTGCATATTATCCTTTTATATATAGGATATATCACCTTTAATGTAGTATGTGTATATAATTTTTTTCTAGAGACATTTCAGTTGGGAATAAAATAGGCTAAAACAACTAGGTCTTCTGATCTATTTAACCAATTGAAGTTGCACTATCAAGTCACATCAAAAGTGGTTGCAATTAAAGGATAACTATAATATAAACATAGTTTTTAGTAGTGTAATATTATATTGAATATATTTTTATTACTCCCTAGCCCCAATAGTATGCTGGGTACAGAGAGAGCCCCATTTTTATTCAAGTAATTATAGTTTCTCTGAACTTGGGAATCTGCAGTGGAAATGTATTTGTGAAAGCAAGTGGGACATCACAAGAACTTGACATTTCAGTGATCCAATTATAAAAGACATATTTATTACATAATAAAATCATTTTGCTTAATATTGCAGCAATAGGAGGGATCCACATCAATGCACAGGTCCTTTTGTTGAAACATGTTCACTGAACAGACTGGAGCAATAAGTGGAATATAGAGTTTGCCTAGAAGGTGCAGAGTGTTGGGGAGCAAGCCCACACAGTTATGGGGAGGCTACTGAAAATAGGGGAATTCATGGTGCAAGCACAGTATACTTGCTGGTTCTCTATTCCCTTCTTGTAAATGAGAACTAGTTCAGGGTGCCTGCATACTTTCAACTTCCTTCTGCAACTTTAAACTCTGCTACTTATTCCACCATCAGCACCTATGAAATTACATTAAAGCTCAGACTGATTTTATGCAATGAATTTATTTCCAAGATTCTAAATGCCCAGAATGAAATGTGCTCAACTAAAAAAAAATAGGAGTTATTCAACCTTTGATCAACCCAGTGTAGAAAGTAACAATTAAATAGAATGGAAAAACAAAATATACAAGCACCATAAATTAAGGATTTACGCCATCAAATGCTGTGAAATTGGCCTTCGTTTTTGTTTGTTTAAAAAAAATACCACTTCTATAGGAATATATTCCAAACCTGAGCCATTAAAAAGGATTATTAACTGTGTGATTGTTGTCTCCCCATGCTCCTGTCACACACAGTTGTATATTATTTACTTCATTTGTTACTAATGCAACTGAGACTGACATTTGTGTCCAACTCCCATTGAAAATACAATAATGTTTAGCAAGGTATTTCTAGAAACAGAATTTATATACACACCAAACCAACAGTAATTCCATACCTCTGTCTGAAAACATGGGCTCTGGATTTAGCCATCTTCTCCAGATTTAGCTGACTTCTCCAGAGTTAACTTTTGTAAGTCATACCAGTGGCAATCTTGACTATAATTTGTTTATTCAAGAAACTGTGCTTTTGCCCACATGTCCTAGGGAATCTTCCCTCTCAGAGCATATGTGAGACTAACACATTTAGAAGATGGGACTTTGGGACTTTCTGAAGGATAATATAGATTCCACTTGAGCTTGTAATTTCTCTTCAAAGGTATGCAATGAGGCTGAAGAACTTTGCAGGCCCCTTGGCTTCAGACGGGGATAAAAAACTGGCAGTATTATGGTAAGTCTCATGGAGGCCAAGAGAAAATGGCAGAAATGTTGCAGAACAATTTGAAAACTTCAGATAACCTTTAAGCTACTTAGCCTAGATATTATTCTTGTTTGCCATTAAGCTATTAAGTTATAACTAATGGATTTCTTCAGTCACTGACTAAACATTTATTCTCCTAATTTATACCCTTATCAAGATGGAATTTTAATGCTCAACCCTTTTATTTTAGTTTTTAATACTTAAGTTTCCCAGTAGCTATAGGAAGGGTATGAATCAGCATTTTTTATAGTTTGCTGGTTATGGGATTAACATAATCCTTTTCTCATCCCTACAGCTACAGATGTTTATCACTTCTCTACTTACGGATGTTTAAACTGAAGAAGGACCATGCTATGAAGTACTCTAGATCCTTGATGGAATATTTTAAAGTAATCCTTATTTTTTAAATAATTTATAGTTTTTGGGTAATCACTAATAAGATTTGGCAAGTATGTTATTAAATATCAAGGTTGTTGCTGTCAAAGGCTAAATTTCCCTTATCCCAACAGGCCATGGCCCTCCCACCTCTCCTTTGGGACTCAGCAGAGAGCTTTTGTTTTATTTGATTCCAGGGAGAAAAGGTACAACAATAGTGCAATACCCAAATTATTCTCTGGACTAACCAAATGGCCCTTGGCAGCTTCCCAGTTGCAGTTAGGGGGATGATATCTTCTGAACTACCCTACATGATGGACCCACCATGAAACACAGCTTGTGGCTATTATCACTCTTTTGTTAAATAAGAAGCTAATTCAGAAATTTCTCAACCTCTGGGTCCATTGGCCATGAGGATCCTTGAAGTACAGTGGTTGAAGTTAAATACAATTGATTACTTTGGTTACAAACACAAACAAAAAATAAATAAATCTACAATACGTATAGGGAGCTAGAATGTTTAATTTGCAAGGAAAAGAAATTATATATATCAACATGCAATGCCAAAATTTGGGAATGAGCCTGGATGACAACTGCAATTAGTAGCCTGGTGCTAGGCCTGGCCAGTCTACCAGAAATAACTGGCATGAGCATCAATGGAACTTGTGCTGCTTATGTGTCCCCGCCCCCCCCCCCCGCCAAAAAAACAAAAACAAAAAACACAACTGGTCATAATGTGAAATTGAGGAGGCTCAGGACTCATATTGGTCTGGTTTCAAAAAAAATACCTATCTATCTATCATCTATCTATCTATCTATCTATCTATCTATCTATCTATCATCTATCATCTATCTATCTAATCTATCATTTGCCAAGTACATGAGAACATTTGGCTAAATTGCACCAAAGCAGTTTGAAATTTAAATGAGTTAAATCATGACCTTACAATCATCCAAACCCAGTGAGTGTCAGGGCACAGCCAGCTATGTAATAACACTGACTAGGTTTGGACAAAGAGCAGGTTCACTAGTTATTATGTGGTTTATCCATAATGCCACAAAGCTAGTGCTTATGTAGGTACACAGGTTGAAATATAACAACTGCCCATCCCTTCATATCTCTACAGTCTCAACCTATGTTCTAGGAAGGTGGTTCTTAAGCCTGAGTTGGCATCCCAATCCCCTATAGGGCTCACAAAACCAGAGCACTAGGTCCCATCTCGCAGAGTGTCTGATACTCTATGTCTGAGAATTGGCATTTTAATAAGTTTCCAGGTAATACTGATGATGCTGGTCTTATGATCATACTTTGAAGGCCAATGCTCTAATATCTGTCCTCTAAGGCCTGTCCTGTAGCTTCCAGGGCATTCCAAAATACAAAACAGATATTTAATAATTTACACCTCTGTCAGAGCATTGAGCTTCTTTGAGATTAAAAGTTGGAGTTTGCAGAATGTGACTTAGATGTGGATCTCTGAGCTCCAGAGAAATGCTGCATTCTCACTGAACTCTTGAAAGTGCTGTCTCTCTCTCTCTAGCACCCCATTTGCAAATGGAGCTGAGCATAAACCCAAGAGGCAGAAGAGAAGCATAACCTGGGCCATGAGGCCTGAAAGGCAGACCTGAGTCAGGCTCAATGCCACAAATATTGTGGCCCTGTGCTACTTGGGCTCCAACTTGGTCATTATAATGAGCCTGGTCACTGTCTTATTATGGTGATACTGAATATCATGTTCTACTGTACTCTACAAGTGGTTGGCCACAAAAATATAGCAGACCGATTCTTTAACCCAGCCCAAATCTACCAGATGAAAATAGAATGCTGAGCATTCCATTGCAATGCAACCCTGGACCAATTACATTGCTAAATACTGGAAACAGTCATGAGGATTGGCATGTAAAGATAGCAAATCAATTCACACACACACACACAAAACACACACACACACACACACACACAAAAAAAAAAAAAAAAAAAAAAAGACCCACAAACTACTGCTTGATCCTAACAACTTCTTGGTATATCAGAAATCACAGCCCACCTTGAATCCCAGGGAAAATGTTTTGCAATTGGAGCGAAAAGTGAAAAGTTTTCCTGTACTCTGAAGAGATTGTTTTGCAAAATAAATTTCAGATGAAGATAATTTAACCACTTCTTGGAGAACTGAGTCTGATTTCACTGGGCCTTTCATTATATAAGATCTTTCATCAAGTGACTTTCATGTTTCACTAATTATCCTAACCAGCTATTTTCATCGAATGTTTGTTGGTCGTGGTGAGCTTATGTGCACATATATCCTAGCTCTGCTAACAAAACAAGAGGCATCCTGAAATGCTGCAATCAATATTAATGTACTCTAAATCACAATTCCATCTGTTTGTGAATTAATAAAACACAAATAGATGTCCTTATTTCCCTCTCTTTCTCTCTTTTAGCAAAATGCTTCAAAAGTCACTCAGATACCATCTTCATGGGTAGGCAATGGAAAGTAAGTATCTTATGAAAATTGCTTTTCCTGAAAATCAATGATATAATAGACCCCAAATATTTTGTATTAATAACTCAGAAGAAAGGTAAATTTTGAGAATATAGTAATTTTTGTACACACAAAATTCTAATCAAATTTTAGCTAATTCCAAAACAGAAAAGGTTAACATGATCTGATTTGAAATTTCTTTAACTATTTGATCTTTAAGCTATATTATGGCCTTAAAAATGTCTGTTAATGACATGGCAAACACCAAGCCATTTCAGGGAGGCAGGGTAAAAGTTAACTTTAATGTAGTGATTTTTCAATAATTCGCTCAGTAAGGAAAAACCGATGAAATATTTATTGATATAAGGTAAGTACTGTTTAATAAAATCAAATGCATTATAGTGCTAAAAATGTGAAGGCACTTAACCAGCCAATTATCTGAGCCTTCATTATAATTTTTATATTATTATTAAAATACCCTGACCTAAAATATAAATGCATCTACTGTAATGTTGATTTAAGGCTCAGTGAACTCATCTACTCTAGTGGCCATATTTAGAGCTCTATGTGCTTGGGGCAGCTCAGCCTTCTAGCAGTAGGGTAGATGTCTGGAAATCTGTTGACCAGGTCCTGATACTGCTCTTAAATTCCAAGGTAAGCTAAGTGAACCCCTTTTTTTTCTATGGGTTTTTTCTCTATCTCTAAAATAAAAAGGCTGGGACTGATGACTTCCTGGCCCATCTGAAGAGCTATGCCTTCCAAGAGAGAGACTTTGAGTCTTAATTTTGGCTCAGCCATGAATTGGCTATGTGTTTGTACTTAACTTGC
Source organism: Pipistrellus hanaki (assembly GCF_964339955.1). Classification (NCBI taxonomy): domain Eukaryota; kingdom Metazoa; phylum Chordata; class Mammalia; order Chiroptera; family Vespertilionidae; genus Pipistrellus; species Pipistrellus hanaki. Next base: position 14,048,307 of record NC_140524.1, on the reverse strand, counting down.
TAGAGCATTAAATTATACTTTGATGTTGATACCACCTTTACCACCCCAAGCTAGTAGTGAGAAGGGAAAATAGGTGACTGTGGACACAAACATTTATAAAGTGCTTATTTTTTTATTTCCATCATTTCAAAAGTCTTGCATCTCTGACCAAAACACCTTCTTTGAGAGTAAAATAGTCTCCTCTGCCACTTTATAGATATACTAGAGGTCTGGTATACAAAATTTGTGCATGGTGGGGGTCCCCTCAGCCCAGCCTGCACTCTCTCCAATCCAGAATTCATCGGGGGATGTCCGACTGCTGAGGATTGAGCTTAAACTGACAGTCAGACATCCCTCTCACAATCCTGGACTGCTGGCTCCTAATCACTAACCTGCCTGCCTGCCTGGTCACCCCTAACTGCCAACCTGATTGCTCCTCACTGCCTCTATGTGGCAGCCTCATCACCCCTAACTGCTCTCCCAATGGCCTGGTGGCCCCCAACTGGCTCCCCCATTGGCCCAGTTGCCCCTCACTGCCCCCCTGCCAGCCTAATCACCCCAACTGCCCCCTCTCCTGGCCTGGTAACCCCTAACTGCACCCCCTGCTGGCCTGGTTGCCCCTAAATACCCCACCCCCTGCTGGCCTAGATGCCCCACACAGCCTGCTGTTCAGTCATTTGGTCATTCCTCACTAACATCCTGCCGGCCTGGTCATAGGCAGCCATCTTATGAGGGTGTGAGGGTTAATTTGCATATTACCTCTTTATTATATAGGATACAAAGCACACTCCCAAAGCAGTGGGATGTTAAACTCTAAGATCATAAAGACTTTCAGAGTGTGGGAGCAGATCTATTAAAAACTATGCATTAATTCAATTACTATATTGAAAGGCAGTACCATTTAAATTGTTGAATTAGATCTTATTCTCATATTGACAAACAAAAATGAAAGAACACTTCTCTCTGCAAGTTCAGAAAATAAAAATAGCATTTAAAGGCCCAATATTTTCTCTGAGCACAGAGTAAATCAAGGGCAAGTTTGGGTAAGCAACCATTAAGGATCACTGCAAATCCTATCTAATAAAGAGGGAATATGCTAATTGACGCTCATGCTGTGGCAAAGATGGCAGCACCCAGAGCCAATAAGGAGGGAGTATGCTAATTGACCGCTTGCCCTCAAAGATGGCAGCACCCACAGCCATAAAATGGCTACTCCCAGTTCCCTCAGCCCTGCCCAGGGCCTCAGGCAGGCCCAATCACTCTGCACACCTGCCTCCAGAATCCCCCTGTCACCTCACCCTCCAGTTTCCCAGGGCCAGCCTGAGGTGCAGGCAAGCCTAGGATGGTAGCTGCCCAGCCGCTCAAGGCTCTCTGAGGCTCAGGTAACCAGATCCAGCCAAAACTTGTGCTGCTGGCAGTGGCAGCAGCAGAGGTGAGATGGAGCATCACCTTTCCCTGATCTCTGGGTTGCCTCCTGCCCCTGAGGGCTACCAGACTGTGAGAAGGGGCAGGCGAGGCTGAGGGACATCCCCCCCCCCCCCTCTCGAGTGCATGAGTTTTCATGCACTGGGCCTCTATATATATATAAAAAATCTGAAATGAAAAAAAAACTGAAAAATATTCTAAGCTTGTAAAGTCTATTAAAAACCTGTAATCATTTTTAAGCAGCTTCTATCTGAAGAAAGCACGCTCCTTTTGGTAGGCCATAGAGGTAATGAATTAGGGAACTCAAAATATTCATTCAAAGGTTATATCCTGTCAATTCAACAAACACTTCAGGTGCATTTCCTTTTGAGGGGCTGAGGATCCAGCTGAATTCAATGTGATTTCTGCACTCCAGAAGTGCACAGTCCAGTAAAAGGACTTGACAGGTATGAACAAATTTCTTTGGAAGCCCAAGAAAAAAGAGCTTGGGCCTCTTTGGCTAAGGAGGGCTTCTTATCTGCAAGAAAAAAACTGGTTTCCCTAGTAAATGAGGATAGCTGCTCCCAAACAGCACCTCTCATAGCACCTTCCAGAAGCAGCACCTCTGACCTTGAGGGCTATAGGGGAAGAAAGGCCAATAAATCAGTTGGAAGAAGAAGAAAAATCAGCTTGGTATAGAGGAGAAGTTGACAAAGGTTTTCTGTAAATAGCCATATTGTACTATTTGGGGATTTGCCAGCTAAATCAGAAAACTGGGACTATTATATAAAAAGAATATAAAAGAAAAAAAATAAATTTCTTAAAAAATTTAATGGTGAAACCCAAAATATAATAATTAAGTACAACTTTTATAATACGAGTCTCCTAAGGATAAGAATGGAATTTAAGAAAAAAAATATTAACCTAATTGAGATTCAAAGTTAATGTTCCCCTCTCATCAAATTGATTGCAAATGTTCATCTTCTCAAACCATTTGTAGCTCATAGGCCATGCAGAAACAGATAATAGGCCAGATTTTCCAACCCCTGATGCAGAGTCATGGATGTCATGTTGTGGGCAGTTTGAAGAGCTGGGCAACAATTTTAGAAGTCACATAGAGAAAATAAAAAGAAAGAGATCTAGGAATGTTATGGAATTGTGAGAGAAGGAGGCCATTTGAGGCCTTTACAGGAGTTGTTTCAGTAGACAGGTGGCTATAGGTGTGGCATTGAAAGGGTTAGAAGAGAATGGATGTCTACTTGCTTGAGACATGGGCCAGTAAAATGATTTTGAGGAGTCTGCTGCTCACTGGAGAAAACATCCACATTAAACAAAACATGGGAGGGCTGTGCCTGTGTGAACATGAGTGAGATACCTATGAACCTGGGAGAGCAGTGAAAATAAGCCAATATGGACATCAGGTGAGGGTAGAGGTGGACAGCTTTATCAAGTGAAATATTTTGTACAGTGAAGAATAAGACTTTTAAGTGACATGGTAGAATGGAAGGAAGGTAGACTTTGAGAAAAATAGACCTGTTTCCTAAAAATCTTTCAATTACAGTTTATTTTCGATATTATTTTATATTATTTTCAGGTGTCCAGCATTGTGGTTAGACAATCATGTACTTTACAAAGTATTACCCCGATAGTTCCAGTAACCTCCTGGCAACATACATAGTGATTACAATATCATTGACTATATTTCCTATGTTGTACTTTATTTCCTGGTGACTATTTTGTAAATCCTGATATGTATTTCTTAATCCCTTCATCTTTTTTTCACCCAGTCTCCCAAATGCCCTCCCCATTGGCAACCATCATTCAAAACAGACATGCTTTCAAACTTTGGCCCTTTGAATGATTTTTCTGTGTGATCCTCAGAAAGGAAATGCACTTCTCTATGCCATTTTGTCATCTGTTAAACAGTGGTGACAGAAACTCACCTATAGAGTTATCTTGAAACTTGGAGATACTATTAATAAAGCCTAGAGCACCATGCTTGCTACATAGTAACTTTATAAAATGGTGGCTGCCTCCATTTTTGTTGTCATCATTACCCTTTTTAGCTGGAAATCATAAGCAATTTTGCTCCTAGAACTCCCACAGCTCTTAATTTGTTACAATAGGTTGCTAGAACTTAATGGATTCTGCTCTTCTATTATATTATTAAGGGCCATTTATTCACCAAACACTGTGTGCTGACTACACGTGAAGTACCTGCTATACCCTTTAAATATTCTCTGTCCTTGTGCTACATGTATTCTTCTGCCCTCCTCAGGGCAACTTATAAGTAGTGGATATTAAGTAAGGAATAGAGGGATGGCTGGAAGATAATTTGTTTATTTACTCTACTGGTATTAATTAAATACAGATATTTTTATACAAAGCATAGGATAATCAGAAATAGACAAAAATTCCTGCCCTTGTCAAAGTTACAGCCTGTTGGAGGAAAGACAGTAAAAAAAATATGCAGTATGCTAGATGATGATTAATTTCGGTGAGAAAATAGAAATAAGGAATGGGATAATAAGGGCTTCTGTGGATGGGGCAGGGAACAGTAGGACAATTTTTAATAAGTATGTTAGTGGAGAACAATGGGAGAGTGAGCCCTGCAGATACCTGAGGGAAATGCATTCAAGCAGAGGAACAGCAACCACCTCTTAAGTGGGGAAATGCCTACTGAGTCTAAATAACATCAAGGGGGTAAGTGTAACAGAGAGGATGGTGGGTTGGACCAAGGTACTAGTGGTGGAAGAGGTGAGGAGCATGTGCTTGTCTGGGCATGTTCATTTTTACATGCCATGGATGTGTGAAGAAAAAGGACAAGATCTGCAAACAGACCCACAGAAAGTAAATAGGATGAGGAATGCCAAGCAGTGCAGAGAGCCAAGTTGGAATTGGAGTCATACCAAGATGAGTGCTGTATCAACCATCTTTTTGCCAGAGTCATGATTTCTTAGAAACATTATCATTTTTCATTTCATTATTACAATGCAATGTACAGACATGCTCATGAGAAAGTCAGCTCATGGAACTTCATGTGAGATCAGTAATGATTGAAAGCAAACCAATGCCCTAGCTCTGCGCGACTCCACTACTCATTACTTCAAAGAAAGGAAATAAGAAGGGGAAGGCAAAGAATGCCCCTCAATAACACTTCCATATTTATAAACTAAAAAGGCCTTTTCAAGTTGTACAAGGTCAGCAGAGGTGATTTGTTTCCCCTTTGTAACTTCTGGACATTATTTGAAATCACTGAGTCCAACCTTTTCTTCCAGTAGACAAAAAGCCCTACGAAGGAAAGCGATGTACTCAGGAGAATACAGCAATTCATGGAGTTAGGATTCAGGTCTCCTGGGATTCCAGTACTTTCCAAGGACATACGGTTCCCTTTCAACATTTGTGACATCTGACAGATTTGCAGTTTTCTCTAGAAATTAAAAATGAGGACATATTCCATTCTTGCCTTAAATTGACATTTAAGAGTTAATAGCCAACACTAGGGGAAAAGGCTTGACAATAACATTTGTAACCTGCTGTGACAAAGAAATCCAGAATTCTCTGCTTTTCTGTGTATGTTATTAGCTGACCCTTCTGTGCCTAGGTCCCTTAGCTTGGACCTCTCTCCACCACACCCCTCTGTTGAGAATAAATCTATCAAAAAGTATCAAAACATCTCATAAATTATAAACGGAGCAGAAAAACCTTCACACTCTTACATAAGACAAGTTCAGAACAGGTAAGGATCCACTTTCTCCCTCATACTAGAACGTACCAGAAGATATAATCTGTTTGCAGAAATGGACCAAAGCTCTCATGTGGCTAAAGGCACAGCCTGCATGAATCTTGAGGCAAGTATAACAGTTGGAATTGCTTCTAGATTGAGTCAGCAGTACTTTGGCATTTTGGTACCTTGTGATTGCCATTCCCCCCAGATCCTTTAAAATGTGCCTCTTTGGGTGCACATTGGTTCTATGAGCAGGGTTAGCTCTGAGTAACACAGCCACTCTGAAAATCTAGAGTTGCCAACAGCAGTGGCTGGTAAAGGGAAGATGGAATGAGACAGGGATCCTTGGTTTGGGGAAAGGACAGTGTTTGGAAGAATGAGGAGAAGGTTCCTTTCAAATAGGCAGACTTAGAGAGTCTCAATTACAGCTTTTCCCTACTAGTTTCACTCAACCACTCAAATGTTCAAATGTGCTGCATTTCACTGGGCAGTCTTTCATAGTCTGGGTGAATGAGTATAGGGAGCCCAGCGGTGAACATGGACCTCGCTTATGGGCACAGGAAGGCACCCATACCTTTGGGACTATCCCCAAAGAAGTCGGCAGCAGAGCCGACTGCCACATGTCAGCCCCTCCTATGCAATATGCAGCCAGAAGGTAACTCCATGTCGCTAACATTAAATAACTAATAAAAATTATCTCCAAATATTTGTAATCCCCAAAGTAGGAATGCCAAAGACTTCTCTTTATAAACCAGCATACAGGTGAATAAGCAGCAATTAACAGCCATCCTTGTAGCAGTCTTAAAGAATCCTAGAGATCTTCAGAATCTTACTTTTTCCAGCTTCCCTAATACTGCTCCTTGGCAGACTTTAAAAAATTACTCCTTGTAGTGACTGCATTTGTAGCAACCAGTTATTGTGTTCTCCACAAAACACTTTGATAATAGACCAATATTGTTTTCTAAATGCCAATAGCCATGTGGCAGCAGGTAGAGAAATCATCATAGCTCTGAGCTTTTTTTTTTTCTTTCTATAAAACATCACAACCCCAGTTATATATATTCAAACTAAGAAATGCACTTGTGGGTAGAATTAATGCCAGAGAAATATTTATCAGCTCTTTCTATATTTAAAAATTAATGTAGCAACGCACGTTAAAGGCAGTGTGATTTCACTATTTAACATTAGAAAAGGAGAATGGCTCATGCAATAGCCTGACACTATAGCCCTGTGTGGGTTTCTCAGATGAGGAAGGAATGGGGAGATAATAAGCTTTCTTTATATTGGAGCATCTGGAGAAACTTACTGTGTTGGCAAAAAATATAAGATGTCATTTGACAAGAGTCAGTGGAATGTGGGAACAAGCTCCACTGTACTTGGGCTTCATGTACGTTCACCATGCTAAACCTCACTATGGCAAATAGTTCTGAGAAGGTCCCTGTGTGATGAGGGAGGTCAAGACCCCATTGTCACTATTCTCAACTAGACTAACAAAAATCTGTCTCTTCCCCTTCCCCAGGAACAATTCATCTCCAATGTGTCTCAACAATGCCTCTCCCATCGATGCAATGGGGAATTATAACAATGGCCCAGTCACCATTCCCCAGCGCATTCACCATATGGCTGCCAGCCATGTCAACATCACTAGCAATGTGTTACGGGGCTATGAACACTGGGACATGGCCGACAAACTGACAAGAGAGAATAAAGGTATGCTCATCTGCTCTACCCATTGTTCACAAACCATGGTGAAATCAACTATGCTTTGAAGGGCTTGAATTTTCCTGGTGGCCTTATCTTTATGTCTCTGATTTTCAGGGCTTAGATAGAGAAGAGTGAGTGACCAATTTTATTTTATTTTATTTTTAGAAAGTGAAAAAGTCTTGAGATTTAAGTATCTTTTAAAGCTTAAACTAACCTGAACTGTGATGTGTTAGCAAATGACTATTTCAAATTTTCACTCAATGAAGGATAAACACAGAGATTGGGCAAAAAGAGAATGATTCTCAAGTTCATTATGATCCTGTTGGCTTCTGTTGTCAACTTTAATCTTTCTGGGAGACAGAGGGGGGGTGAGATTGAACTAAGGCCTTCTACCTTCATTATAACTGGTAGCTCAAGTGAGTACATGATAATGTAGTTTGAATTTATAAGCAAGGGCCAAGGCTCAGCTAGTATTTTTAACACACGTATAGCTAAAAGTTCTGTTCATGGTAACACATGAGGTTTTCTACAAAACAAATGCAAGGAATATCATGCTTTACCAGAGGGTAAGTGAACTTTGACGACTCATGCTGCCATCTATGACTCTAGCTGTCATATAGGTTCACAATGAAGCCTCACTATGCTAGTAAACATGGGAAGTATAAATAAACAGCACTTATGCCCTGGCCATTCATTTGACTTTGCTGATTTTGGCTCAGGAACCATAGACAGCCCAACACCAGTCAAGATGGGGACAGCTATGGGCTTTTTGGAATCAGACTGCAAAGAGATGACTAGCAATTTGGAACAGTAGAACTGTCTGGTCAGGAATAGGGAGGCATGAATTTGCATTCTGCATAGTCCAATGGCTGCTGATGGTGTATGATATGGTGAAAGCTTCATGGAGTGTACTTGGGTGCTACTAGGTCTCCAACAGTGCAGTGAGTGATAGGATTTTCCTGTATTCAGGTTGAGGTTGCAGGCCACCTAGATTCAGATGGAAGTTCTCTTGAGTTTGACTCCAAAGGATTTACTGGACTTCCTAGCCCAATTTTTTCTCCCAAGCCCCAGATTCCTCAAAGCCCAGGTAGCTCTCCTTTCCTTTCTACTCTGGCCCCAGGGTTCTGGTCTACATTTATTCTGTCTGAAAAGCTGCTGCTCTAATCTCTGGGGCTGTACTCTCCAGTGTCTGATTATGAAATGAGGTTCATCCTTCTCAGCCCTCCTCTATGCTGCATCTTTATTGCTATTGCTGAATATGTGCAGAAACAGTTCTAGTAGAGTAGGAAGGTTGCAGATTTTGAAGCCTGATCATTTATGCATGCCTGGGGCTGGGGGACCTCAGGCAAGTTATTTAAATCTGTGAGCTACTTCCCAGCTTCCATTTCTATAAAGGAAATCATAAAGGAAATCATAAGATGATGATGATAATTATGATGATGATAATAATACCCAGAAAGATAATAGAGATGGGTTGAATGAAATAATATGTGTGAAACAACTAGCATAAATATCAGATGCAAGTTAGAAATCCTACAAATATTAATTATCTTTCCTTACTCTATATTATTATATATCTATATAATTCAATGATTCTGTAGCTATCAAAGTATATTTCATAATTTGTGACTTTAACCCTCAATTCAGCTATATACATTGACTTCTGGTATTATTTACAAATATTGGTTATATATGTTTGTGTAGCAATTTCTAAAGCTTATAACTGCACTATTTGCTTTATCCCCATGTCATAGATGAAGAAACTGAGTCTCTGAGATTAAAAGACTTACCCATGATATCACAGTTCTTAATGTTGGGATCATGAATTGAATCTACTGTTCAATTCCAGAGTCTGAACACTTAACTGATAGGCTAGACTGCCAATCTAGAGATAAATATTAATAATGGGGTTCTCAGAGACCTTCGTGAGCCCCTGCCTTTAATTTACCTATTAGCCTTTTATTATATAGGATATACACTGAGTGGCCAGATTATTATGTGTTCAGAGATCATAATAATCTGGCCATTCAGTATAAAGGCAAATACATTTATATATAATATATACATATTGTGACGTGTGTGTGTGTGTGTGTGTGTGTGTGTGTATGTGTGTGTTTCACAAAACTCCACAGGATTGTAATGTACTTTTATAACTGCTGAGAAAATATTACTACAAATTAGCAGATTTAAATGAATTTGTGTTTTATTAATCACAATAACACAAACATTTATGTTGCAGAGATTTTGGATCTAACTAAAATTCAAAATAATAGTACTTCATATACATATGGGGCTTTAGTCCCCTAGTAGGTACTCTATAAATTTTTGATGAATGAATGAACAATGAATAAATTTTCCTATGTCCACATGGTTGTGTTGTTGCATGAAGTCAGTTTAAGCAATCTGGTGTATATTTTCATGATTTCATTTAAACCAAGATCTGCTCTGCTTTTCAGAATTCTTTGGAGATCTGGATACATTGATGGGGCCTCTGACCCAGCATAGCAGCATGACCAATCTTGTCCGCTACGTTCGCCAGGGACTGTGTTGGCTACGCATTGATGCCCATTTGTTGTAGTGGGTGCTCCCCAATCTCCAGAATTACCATCCATCACTCTACCTCTACCAGAGTATTAATGATTACTGGTGGAACTCCACTCATTTGGAAAGTTCTCTTTATGTTTGTTTTTGTGCTTTTCTTGATATCTGTGAAAAACAGAAATTATTGTAAGTGGACACTACAACTTGAGAACAGTGTATGTTTTATTACTTAGTCTTTTTTTTTTTTTTTTTTTTTTTAGTATTTTGTATGCATTTAGTAGCTCCTACCATCCTTTTGTGCTGGATGAAATTACACAATCCACAAACCCAAAACAGGGGATGAAAAATACTTGCTATAATAAGAGGTTCCTGAGAAATGAAATCATATATACATATATGAATTTAAACACAAAGGATTAGCAAGTATTCAAGTTTTAGGCAATAGGCATTTTCCAAACTATATTCTTATGTCCAGAAAATAATGTATTTTAAAATCCATTGTTAAACGTTTGTGGTTCCTATAAACTTGATCTTCAGGTGAGAGTTTTCATTGTCAAAATCCACTACTTAAATTTAGCAATATCACGAAATCAATCATTAAGAAAATAAATTAGCATAGCAATGTCACTCTTAAAACAATACTGTGTCAAACACCAGAAGACGATTTTTGTTAGCATCTCACTCCCTGATTCCCTAATTTAAAATTTTCAATAATTGGCAGTGGCAACATTTGTTTGGACAACTTTAAAGCATCAGCTAGCATAAATCTTTTTGAACTCCATGATTTGCAATGTAAATATTCACCTTGAATTCTCTTTGTGTAAAGCTCTCCTTTTGGGGGTTAGTTTCGTGCACTCCCTAGTAGCCAAAATGCTAGTAGGTAGGTCCAAAATTGTCATGATTTTTTTTTATTGCATTGTGCTCAAATCTCTAGAAGCAAAGGTCAAGTTGTCACTACCTAGAAATAATAATATACATTTTGCTTTCTAGTGGCTTTAAAATATGGACTTTGCCAATTACTATCCCCAATCTCTACATACAGGGTATCTTTTCTTCTTTTTCTTTTTTCTATTCTATTTCTTTTTTCCTTTTTGGGAAGCTCATTAGATTTTAACTGAAATATAATCACTGATTTTATTAAAGTCTCTATGAATATGAACCATTTCCATTTAAATTCCAAAGATAGGTCCACATTTTCTAAGTAGTAGAACTCGCCTTTTAACAAAACAAAACAAAAATTAGTCTTGAGGCAATGCTTTAACCTAGGATTTAAAAAAAAATCCTGAAGATTAGAAGATTAGGAACAGTTTACCCAACTGGAACATTTCTAGATCAGTTACAATTATCCCCACCCCTTATGACCCTGTACATCCATTTTATGGCCCTAAACATTACAATGTAAATATCATCTTTGGTATTTCAGCTCACCAGAAGAATTCCCCACATGTGCAAATTACTATCTATGCATTAGTTCTGTATAATTACCTGTTGGTATATAATTCCTCGTAGCCATTAATTTGCTGAGTTATTGAATTCTGTTCACTGTTAATGACAAGTTAAATAATAGATATACCCACATGAAATATGAAAACTTATATGACTTTTAAACCAACTCATGCAAGTTTGTGATTAGAACAGCAAAGGATCACTCTGCACTCTTATTGTCAAGGTTAGATATCACCACAGTTGCAAAAGAACCAGACCTAAGCTCTTCTCTGGTCATCATTGAGTTTAAGGTCCTTTGTTGTATAATAAGGTTGTAACAATTTACTCCAATGGCTGAGGCCACATTGTTAAAATGACTGCTGGGAATGTCCCAGTAGCTGAACTCAGCACTTTTTATGCTCCCAGTGTGGTTGAGCTTTATGTTCACAGTCTCAGCAACAATACTACCACATGCAGACACACAGAGATAAATGAAACCTCAGAGAATCTTTTCTGAGTCTCTTAAATTAGGAAAATAATAATATGAAAGACTCCAATCACCCAAGGTGAGTGTCATATATACAAATTAGGCTGATGGCTTTGCATTGATCCAAGTTATCTGCTTTTAATGGCTAGAGGGTATGACTATTATTATACAGAGTGGGGCAAAATTAGGTTTACAGTTGTTCATATGGAAAATAATACAATAATTAATAAATACTGATACAAGAATAAACTCTAAATTTTATGTACTCATGACTTTAACCTTACTTTTGCCTCACCCTATGAATGAAGCCCATTGGCTTGCCTTACAAGTTCAACCCACATCACATTCTGAGATGATCATGGATTTAGGAACAGATTCTACTAGAAATTAAACCACCAGAAACTAGATATTAGAATGCAAGGGTCAATTTCCCAGGCAAGCAAGCGTATTGTCTCATGTAAGTGAAACTTGTAGCTCTGGTTTCAGTAAATTGCTATGTCTACTTTACATACCACAGGGAGGTAGCAGAGAATCCTGCTCCCTGATGTCATCTCTGGTGGCTGAGGGTAGCGCCTGCCAAGTCAGCAGCACAATGATCAAATCTGACAGTTGAGCTCAGGATCACCAGGAGATGGTTTCGTATACCCATTTGTAAAGCAACTTAGAAACCAATTAGGCATGGAGATGAGATATCTTTCCATTTCAGGATTAAGGATTGTTGCTGTTTTCTCGGCACTCATTCATCACATTATAACTGGTGATGTGTGTCCTAGATGTGCAGCTATTTGAGGGATTGAGATAGTTTGTCAAGTAAATCTCTTCAGTGTACTAGTTTGTGGGAGGGATGCAAGACATGTGGCTGGCAGTGAGAGATCCTGCCTTGAGACCTTGATGGAGGCTTTGTGAGATACATCTCAGTAAGCACATGGAGGTAGGATAATGAACAGAACAATGAGTAGCTCCACCTAAGCAAGTACACAGAATGATCTCAGCCTTGCATAGTGACCCAGGTAATGTCACCACTATGGCTTCATTAGTTATCCAAACTCCAACCACAGAGAATTTGACAGGTTTGTGTTATGTTGTTGACTTGGCTTTGTATATTTAATTGACTTTGGGTTTGTTAGTGGTTTTGGCATATTTCTGTCTAAGTTTGGTAGGTAGGATTACTTTGAAAAGGGTTTACTAGTGTGGTCCTCAGGGTAGAATTTAGCCATAAGCTTGTTGTTAGCCAGCCTTTAGTCTGTTAATTATTTAATAATCTCATTGGAAAAATATTGGTCCTTTTATATTTGGATGATATAATTGGGAAAGCAGATTAGCTGTTATTAGCTGTTAAAAGACTTGAGGCTGGGATGCCTTTTTTCCATATAATGACATGAAAAGATTCAAATCTTCAGTCAATAACCAATTTTCTAAATTAGAAACCATTTTCTAAAATCTGTTTTGTTGAATTTTCAAATGGATGGGTTTTCATTTGGACATTACATCATTAAATGCATTGGATTGTGTCTAAATTGGAAAGATATCTGTTCTATTGTATCTTTCCCAAAGGTTTCTAATTCAGATTTTGTTTCATTTGAATTTGCATCCCGGAGGTGGAAGTTGCAGTGTAAAGTTGGAAAGCATTTTTGAAGGCAAAATTAATTTAGCTGTGAAGGTAAAACCCTCACATACTTCTCAACAAACATGATAAAATTCACCCGCATGATTTGGCAGGTAAAAGGATCAAAGTGGATCACTGGGTAGGACTACTCAGTAACGTAATGAACTGCTTGCTTAGAGAAGCTTCACTATATCCATTAAGAAAATGTGTGGCAAAATTGTATAGCTACACAATATAAAATTAATGGGTTTATTCGCTGCTCCTAAATTCAGTTCTGTGGGGAAAAATATTGAGCCAGTTGTCATTACTATGTTATGCAGCTGGTATACTAAATTATGTTCCTCCTCTCCCCCTCCCCCCCCTCCTCCTCCTCCTCCTCCTCCTCCTCCTCCTCCTCCTCCTCCTCCTCCTCCTCCTCCTCCTCCTCCTCCTTCTTCTTCTTCTTCTTCTTCTTCTTCTTCTTCTTCTTCTTCTCTTCCTCCTCCTCCTTCTTCTCCTTCTTATTTTTCTATTCCTCCCCCTATTCTCTTCCTCCTCCTCCTCCTCCTCCTCCTCCTCCTCCTCCTCCTCTTCTTCCTTCTCCTTCTTTCTCTCCTTCTGTTCTTTGGTCTTGTTGTTTCTCATTTCCACTCTCACAGCCTTGTTCTCATAATTAAAATCTGATTCATTTTCTCTTCAGTGTTAGCAAACTCCAACAATAGAAGTGGTATATGTGTGTTGATAATCAGCATTTACCCTAGCAGGAGGCTAATTGGGTAGGCTATCTAAGACATTAATTCTACCATCTGATATTTTCTAGAAAAGAAAAAGTATTAATTTCCTTTCCATTCTCCTCACAAATCTAGAAGCCCTCTTTACCAAGAGCATCACATTTTCCTCTGTAGTCTAGTGACTCCAAGAAAATTGCATTGTGGGGAGTACAGAGGGGGCTGGAGGTGGGGGTGGAGGGTAGGGAAGCCCTTTAGGCCAGGCTGCACTTCTTGCCCCTTTCTGCTTCTGACATGAGATGTTAATGAATCATCCATCAGGCTCACATTGGGTTAGGGGTCACTGAACTTCTTTTCTGATCCATGATCAATCATCACTCTTCTAAGAGAGTGGAGCTTTGCTGTTTCATTAACTGTGCAGTGTAGACTAATGGTGTTTAATAAACTTTATTCAAAATTTCAAACTCTTTTGCCAGTGACCTCAATTTTTTTTGTTCTTTGATTTATACCAAACTTTGAGGAAGGAAGAGGGAAGCAAAAGAAGCTTCTCTGATACCAGGCCTCTGGCAAGATGCTGCAGTGGCAAACCTATTGCCTCCCAGTACTTGTAGCAGCAGCAGCAAAAGCCTACAAACCAGCTGGAGAAACCTCCTGAACAATGACCCAGTGGTCTGGCCGCTGTGACTCAGTAGTTGAGTGTTGATCTATGCATCAGGAGGTCACAGTTTGGTTCTCAGTCAGGGCACATGCCTCAGTTTTAGGCTCTCTCCCCAGTGAGGGGCATGCAGGAGTCAGCTGGTGAATGATTCTCTCTCTTCATTGATGTTTCTATCTCTCTCTTCCTCTTTGAAATGAATGTCCCAGTGGACGTTTTTAGCTGGGGGTAGCTTATTCCTAGAGGGCCTCATTGTTCTCCAGCCTCTGTAGCAGGAATACACCTGCCATATTCAGAGCTTAATAAGAATTGCAAATACTTAATTTACTTGGTTTTGGCATGCATCACACATGTGGCTACCCAATAGAAACACCTCTGGGAGTAGAGCCCAGCGGGGTGACTATGAGTAGCCAAATACATCCCAAATGCTCATGCCCTTCTGTGGCTCTGCAGTCCTTATGAAATTAGTGGAAGAGGAGCCCCTGGGAAAGAGGCCGAATTGGAGGAACTCCCAAAGAGACTGTGTTGGTGCTATGTTGTCCAGATCAAGAGCTAGCTTTTCCTTTGGTCAGCCTGGCATGCAACCAATGGTATATTGGTAAAATGTTTAATAATAAGCTCTCTGAGAAGATAACTTGATTTGTAGCATTTGCCAATTTCTGTGGTATAAATACCACCACCACAGATTATTTCAAGCTGCTAACTATGATGTCATTGAACACAGAGTTGGGGAGAGATGCACACAAAATTGGGAGATTGAGCCTGCCAGCTCCAACTCAGCACTGAATGCAGCCAGTCAAAGAGAATTTGGACACACATATACACTGAGTGGCCAGATTATTATGATCTCTGAACGCATAATTATCTGGCCACTCAGTGTATATCCTATATAATAAAAGGCTAATATGAAAATTGTCCCCTGGACCAGAAATTCAACCAGCAGGCAGGCTGGCCAACCATCTATGTCCCCTCCCCTGGCCAGGCTGGCCAGACCCCCCACCTATGTACGAATTCATGCACCGGGCCTTTAATATATATATATATATATATATATATATATATATATATATATATATATATATATATATATATATATATATACTGAATGGCCAGATTACTATGTGTTCAGAGATCATAACAATCTGGACACTCAGTGTATATTTCAATGACAAACTATTACATCATCTTAAAAATGAATTAATTCCCTGTAAATGTAGGTAATTTATGATGAAGCCCTAGAGATATGAGTTTTAAGCCAGAGATAGATGAAAAAAAACGAAGACCTCTTGAGCCCAAAACACAGGTGGATCAGCGGGGGTGGTTTCATCGCCTCCACATCCTGAAGGTAAAATTGAAGTGAGATAAGGACTTAGAAAACCCTCATGGTTTATTTAAAATAGGCATAGGTGAATGTTATTGTTATTTTTAAACATCCTAGTGGTATTTCTAATATGGAAATCTAAATTGAATAAATTATTTACTATTGTTTCTTCTAAATGGCACCATTTTGTAGTAAGGGAACATGAGGGTTTCTATGGAGAATAGCACAGTCCAAAATATAGTGGACTGTTTTTCTCATAATATGGAAACTCAGTAATCCTCCTCTCTCTAATATTGTTCAGAAGGTTTTTACATTAATTATTAGGTATTGAAGTTATTCATTTAACATCTTTTTTGTTAAAAATACCTATTTTCTGTCTTAGCTCTGAATTCAACCAGAATCCCTCTTATATTGATTACATAATTAATATTCAGAAATAATCATCTAAACCAAAATAATTCCCTTTTTAAAGAAAGCCAAGGTCACTAACAAGAGAGCATAAACATAAATATATTTTTCTAGGGGAATGAGATTTTCATTAAAGACACACACATATCTTTTTTATTAGAGCTCCTCATCATAAATCACGCTGAGAGTAGAATAGAAAGTCTCAAAGGACCTGTTCTGGTCCTGTGCATCTTTTGTAGCTAATAAGAGGTTTACATCTGGAAAGATTGACAAACTCGCCCTAAAATCCCATTTTTCTTTATATTTCTGTGCTATGTCCAAGCTTGTGTCCATGGTCAAATGTTAGCTCCGGTGGAAATCTGTGTCATACTCTTCCTGGCCTTTCTCTTGCCCCTGCAGTTCCTGTTGTGGCCAGCACAATAACAAAGTTTGTAGATTCTACAATGTAGAGGTATTTGATCCCTTCATGATATACCTGACTGGAGAGGGGTAACATCTGGGTCCAGTTCGATTGACATTACACTCACATAGGGACTTGGAGTCCCCCTAGCCAATGGACTGGTTGCGTTGATACAGAGAGCTAGATTGTGTTCATCATCATCCAGTAATTCCCTATTTCAAAACCATCCTCACTAATTAATCATACACACCCACAAATATTATAAATGAGATTGATTCTGTCTCAAGACAATTTGTCACATAGTTTTCTTCTTGGATGACTCTACTCTGGATATTTTACAAAAAGAAATGTCTGAGATGAAACTACAATTATTCAGTTCTACAAATTGCTGCTTTTATCCCTATTTTTATCGGAGATGGAAATCTGAAGATTGTTTGAAGTAGTATTATTTCCAGATAAAATTAATACATCAAAAGAGAGCTCAGTGCAGATATCATGCTCAGAAGGCTACTTGGGATTGGAAGACACTTAAAATTCTTCCCCTTGGCATACTTGGGTAGTTGAATGACACATCGTAGGGGTACTTCAAAGAAGAGACTGTTTTCTTTTCTGTTCTTGTGGTGATAGTTGTTGTGATGCTTGCCGTAGTTATGGCTGAAGTTGTTATTGTTATCTCTCTGTCTCTCTCACTCTTCTTGCTCTCCCTGCTTTCCTCTCCCACACCCACTCCTCTCCCACTCTCTCTGACTCTGACTTTCGCTTTCCTGCTTGGGCTCTTCCTCTTTCTAAAAAATAGTTGAATTAAATGTGAGCTTCTGAATTGTACTTGTTCATACTTTTAAGACATAAATTAATAAAAATGTAGATGTGTTCTGATTCAAAACATGCCACTGGAAAGGCATGCTGTATTATGAAACCATATTATAATAACTACATTATTACATGGTAGTATAAATATTAGTCTGTTGAATTCATTTGTCCAACTGTAAAACTTTGTGAAGCAATGTTTTGACATTTATGACCTAATTTTGGAGCAAATGGTGTTGTACACAGATGAGACCGTTTATATCAGGTTTTTTCAATGAAATTCAATTGGAGGCTTGACAAATGCAAACATCTTCATATGCTACAGTAACCATTATAGATTTGGGGGGGGGGGATTCTGTTCAAGAAATTTCCCAGAACACTTCAGTCAAGCTGGCTTTTAGGTTTATATTTCTCTTTTTTACTCCCTCTCCTTTTTTTCCCTGAAAGTGTTCCTTAATATTGACTGAAGAAATAGTTTGATTGCTTTGTGATTTCTTCTTTCTCTCTCTCTCTCTCTCTCTCTCTCTCTCTCTCTCTCTCTCTCTCTCTCTCTCTCTCTCTCTCTCTCTCTCTCTCTCCTCATTAAAATACTGAGATCTGGAGTCTTTGGTTAACCTACATTACACCACTCTATAGGCCAGAAATGATAGCCAAATCTAAGTAAACATTGATGGCTTTTCAAAAAGGAACACCCCATGTTCATTGGGCCTTTCTCCACTCCACACTGACAAATGCTAAGGTCAGATGTAGTTTTTGCTGAGGGAAATATTTATAATGTCCTTTGATACCTAATGCAGTTTAACAATGACTCCACCTTTTTTTTTTCAATAAGTCATTTGACTGAGACGAAAAATACCCCCAAGACTTGCCAGAGCTTTCTTCTATCTGGTCTACAGTGTGTGTGTGTGTGTGTGTGTGTGTGTGTGTGTGTGTTCTGATTCAGAGGAGACAGATTCGATCAATACATTATGTCTTATTTGGTATCTGAGAGGCACATTCATGTCTTGTGTGCTCATTTGAAGTATTTCCTAACATTCTCATTAGCTTGTATATAAGAACCAGAAAGATAATCCCAACATGTTATAATTGAAGATGTGATTCTATAAATCTCTTTTGTTCTTGAAAAAAAATAAGACATTTTCATGCATATATTAAACAGAAACTTTGTATATTTAAGTGTCATGGAAAATACTTACTGAGTAACCTGGATACAAATGGGAATTTAAATGTCATCATATGCTTTGTGTGCAGGCGTACTCTCCAACACAATGTTGCTGAACTGTTGTGTCAAGCCATAACTACACATAACTACATTATCTGTGTGTGTGTGTGTGTGTGTGTGTGTGTGCGTGTGTGTGCGCCCGCGCCCGTGCACACATGTGCAACATGTCTGGCTTGCTGTCCTTCATGGGATTTTGGCTTTCCCTTCCTGATGAGCATTATTTTACAGTTCCAGGAGGCCATGACTACATTACTACATAAATGCGTGTTTGAAATGAAAACTCCTTTCCTCTTGGAAGCTTTTATCATAATATTATAGTTCAACCACATGAATTCCACTGGCCTTTGTGAGGGAAGAGGCTCTGTTCAAATCTAACTTAGTTTTAAAGGAAATTTTTTAGAGCAAGACATGTGGGAAGGAAGATAAAGGCCGCCTCAGCTGCAACAAATGAGTTGAGTTGAGCCCTCAGGATTGGAGTGAGCTTGCCTTGAACTGCAACTCAAACCCCTGGGGTCAATTTCCAGGTCTTGGCTCCCTCCACATCTGTAGATAAGGAGAATATTTAGAAATAGCCGGGCCTACTTCCTGAGAAGGAAACTTTCTGAGACCCTGCTCCCAGTGGAACACCCTTTTCCTCACTGGTGGCAACCCAGGCAGCCTTTAAAATGTGATTATTCGTAATCTGCCCCCTTTGTTTTACTGTAATCCAATTGGTCTTTTAAACCACTTTTTTTGAGGGTGCAGCTTTCCAATATTTATACCATTGCAGATTCATCAACTGTCACAAGCATGGTAATCTTGTCAGAAATTTAGTAAGTTGAGATGTTCTGTATATACCAATGTAACTGTTCTAACATCAATCTCTGAATGAAATGGTTTCTGGTTCCTAAAAACTGGTTTCATGTGCTTTATATGTATAAACCTGTATCTGCCTGTGTTGCTTTGCATTTCAAATATGTGGCACATAAGCATTTTGTTGGTGCTTTGTTGTCAGTACAGTAACTCTGTATAAACATTTTAATGTAGTTTTGTTGTTTTCCAATATGTCTCTCTAAAAATGATATTGGCTGAGCTCGTGCATTGGTTTCTCTCATAGAGGCTTTAACTATACTGCCAATGTATTGAATTATTTAAAAACAATTCAAAATAAAATTTTTATGTAAATCTCATTTTAGACATGTAGATTATTCTGCTTATAGACTTTCTGTCCATAACTACCTTGTTACCACCCCTATGGTATTATAATACAGTCAATGCTTCCACTTAGCACAACAGCTATAAAACTGAGAGCCGTAAAGAATAACACTCACAAACCCAGTTCATTTTATAATAAAGACCTTTGGACCATCATTTAAAGATCATTTAACAGAAAATCATAAAATGTTTACTTATCTAGATTCCTATTACACAACACAAAAAAATGTACAAAGTATAAATTAACAGCTGTAGTAGGTGCAGAGTGGAGACTAAATAATAAAACTAGACTGAAAAGTACAGCCAATTGTGGCCATTTACTGTAGAAGCATGCAGCCACTGACTAAGCAATAATTTTAGGTTACAATAGTGATTTAAACCCATTAAAAAAAGTTAACTTTTCTTAAGTGTATCTTTTTTATAAGGCAAAAGAGCATGCCATGTATTTTTTAACAATTTCCTCAAAATGTGAAACCAAAGAGGAGGTTTCAGGTATCTAGAATATTCATTTATATGGAAAATAGTCTCTGGCCACGTGAAGTGAGAATTTGCAAAGCTAAGAACAGCACAGAACACAATATTAACCTTCAGCTTAACTAAATTCTCTGTCAACAAATGAACTGCATTCAGCTTGGCCAAATATTTTGATACTGCATGATCCTAGTCCAAATGTGAACACAGATAAAAAAAGGTTGAAACTGATGGTTGTAACACTATCTCTAAGAATTCCAAATCCTTTCCAAAGCTGTAACCCAACTATATCTGTAAATAGGAATATTTTTCTTATGAGATAATGAAGAAATATTTGATCTGAGTAAATCAAGTTAAATGGATTATAAGTTTGTTTTCAAGCAACCAAGTTGTTTTCTACTTCTCTCAAAAAACAGGTGCCATAAATTATGATCATGCCTTGTAAAAGTATTTATGCAAGCAGACAGGAACTGGGAGAAAATATGCAGAATGACATTTTTAAAAATTAGAGTGATGGAATTATGCTAATTTATTATCTTATGTGATGCTAATTGTGTGCTGGGCACTGTTCTAACACTTCTGCATCTATTAATTTATGTATTTATATGTGTATGGTCCCATTATATAGGTACTATTATATCCCTGCTCTACAGATGATAAAAGAGTTTGCCTAAAGTCACAAAGCCAGGGTTTTGACAGTGTGGCCCAAAGGACCTTGATCTTAACTACTTCCCTCTACTGCTTCTCACTATTATACATAACTAGGGGCCCAGTGCACTAAATCCATGCACAGGGTGGGAGAGGGGGTGGTGGTGTCCCTCAACCCAGCCTGCACCCTCTCCAATCTGGGACCCCTCGAGGGATGTCCTACTGCCCGTTTAGGAAAAGTTTTGCTAAGATGGGGCCCCTTGTGCTTGGAAGCAACAAGTAGAAGAGACTGTACCATCTCCTCAGCCCTGCCAGACACTCTGGCTGGGGTGATGGCCATGCCTTCGATTGGCAGAGCTTTAAATCAGTTCACTAGGAAGGCAGGCCCGATATGGCTTAACTGTTTGTCTCTGACATGTGGATACCAGTTCAGAAGGAAAATATAGCATACAAGAAGAGTGAGTCCCCTGGATTTTGAGGCAAGATTTTAGGACAGGCTCTTGCTGCCTGACTTAAAGGAAACAATTAACCTTTCTGTGCCCTAATTCCTTTCTCTACAAAATGGAGTTGATATCAGCCTTCTCCCTGTTTCCCAGAGGTGAGCAAGATGTTATAAAGACCTGTATTTCTCATCTTACATCTGCTTTGGCGACTCTGAGGGTGTGTTGCCCCAATAATTTCCCCTGACACATTGCCATTATTAAGGCCAACAGTCTTCATCCTATGAGGGCAACTGCAAGGAAGCATTGCCGGCAGAAGATATACCACAAATGGGTAGGTAGTGGCAGAGTCTACCACACGAAAGCCTGGTAATGCTCTGAGCCTCATACTTTAGATGAAGAACATGTTTAACTTCACGAGTTTTCTGCAGGAGAGACATTTTTGATTTGGGTGTGCTATATTGTCCTTATTCCCCCTCCTCCTCCTCCTTTATTGTCTCTTCTTCTTTCTCTTTTTAGAAAAGGAAAAACATCATAAAACCTGATATTTGCAAAGGGGAATTTTTGCCCCTAACTTTAAGGTATAGTCATTTGAAATTGATATGCATTTTCAGGGACCTTTGCAACCTTGAATAGTTATGTGCTGATTGCATTGTGAGCTAGGAGTCTATTGGGTCTGACAGTCACAGGACCTAGCATGTGAGCTCAGAAGGTGAGTAGAAGCCAGGAAATGACTTTTAAGCCCTGTCTTTCTAGCCATATGACTCTCCATTCTGGGAAAACACCAAGGGAGCTTTAAAATGCAAATCCTCACTCTGAGATTCTGATTCCATAGGTCTTTGTCTCTGGCTTTTAAGAATTTTTATTGATTCTAATGTGAAACCAGGAGTAAGTATCACTCCTCCATGCTTACTTTAAAAAGTGCTCCCCATTACTCTCCATCCTATTCACATTCTTGGGGGTGGTTAAAGAAAGATTCTAAGAGTAAAGAGGGAACAGGAGATAATGATGCTTCTATTGCTCTAAAGCAGTGTTTCCCAACCTTCTCTCATGATGAGAATCACCTGGTGGAGTTGTTAAAACACAGATTCCTGAATCCCAACTAAGAAGTGCTAAACTAGAATTTTTGGGAACATATAGGTAAAATTGTATACTTAACTAGTGCTCTAACACAGATGTTATATACAGAGCACTAAGTTAGGTATGCAATTTTACCTATATGTTCCCAAAAATTCTAGTTTAGCACTTCTTAGTTGGGATTCAGGAATCTGTGTTTTAACAACTCCACCAGGTGATTCTCATCATGAGAGAAGTTTGGGAAACACTGCTCTAAAGAAAACATCCCACATGAACCCAAACTCAATGTATCTTCAGGCTTTTTTTAACTCTCCAGAAATTTCCCAGTTAGCTCAAACCACAATTCACTTGAACTTATTTTACCAATTCTTGGGGCCCACCCCCAGAAATTCTGATCTAGTTGGTTTGTGGACTATTCACCCAAACCCTGAGGTGGAAGTTCCTAAAGCTCTCCAGGTGATTCTAATCTGCAGTCAGGCTTAAGAATTATTTTTAAACCAAAGCTCCCCCAGCTGGGCCTATACTCCATAATTCATCCCACACCCACTCTCACCCCAGCCCAGTGTCTGGCATTGCTGGACCAGATTCTTGTATTTCTGAGCCATTGCCTGCCTCTGACAGGACATCAAAGGTTATTCAAAACCAGCAGACATTTTATTTGGAAGCTCCTTTGCAGATCCCATAGTATGCTCCTTGGAACCCTAAATATTCTCAAAATCCCTCTGGAATACACAAAACAATTAACCCAACTTTGAAGTTTAAATTGTATCCCTGTATGAGTTAAGACATGCCTTAGAGCAGCAATTTTCAACCTTTTTTTTTCATTTCATGGCACAAATAAACTAATTACTAAAATTCAGCAGCACAACAAAAAAATGTATTATGCTTTTTGATGACCTAAAAAAATAGGTATAATTTTATTCATTCACATTGGATGGATATTGTTGTATTGACTGTTTGTCATGTTTTTATTTGACAATCTAATGGAAAAGATGTCAATGCCCCCAATTAAATAGTCAAGTATTGCATGTTTTAAAAATTCTTGTGGCACACCAGATGAAAAATTCTACCTTAGTTGAGACAAAGAGGAGACCAAGGTTTGCATTTGAGCTCTGCACAAACTTCCTGGTGACTGATCCTTTTCTGAATCTCGGTGTTCTAGGAATACAATGAGGATGACAACAGCTTTTCTTGATGCCCAGTGGAAATAAGGATTAGGACTTAGCATGCAATAACTGACAGAGACTAATATGGGACCTAGGCTGGTTCTTCTCCCTAAGAATGGAGGAGACTTAGCATGTACCCTTCTCACCTACACATTTCCCCCCAAAGTCTCAGGCATTATCTAAAGAACCTTTTGAAAGCAGAGAATTTCTTTGAAGCCCCTGTTTCATCCTAAAACTTTTTTGTAGTTTGCATTATCTTCCATAATACTGCAAAGCTTCTATATTTGTTTTAATATAATATTACTTTCACTCTAAAACTTTTAAATTTATGATTCATGAAGATGTTCCTTGCTTATTCAAGACTTTGCAACCCTTCAGCATATTGCCTTGAGCTGTATACCCTATGAGGCCCTTTCTAGTTGAAGTGCACTATGAGTTTATGTCAGAGAATGTCTCTCAAGTCTGGACCTTTCACCTCATAACCACTGCCTCAGTTGAAGTTGTCATGATTATCATGTGAACAACTTTATCCATTTCCAAACTAAACTTCCTATAACCCTCAGGTTGCTGGCAGAACTCATTTTCTTGCAACTGTAGAACTCATATTACCCTGCTTCATCAAGACCAACAGAAGATGGAAGAGGGATTCTATCCTCTAGATCCATTTTTAAAGGACTCACTTGATTAGGTCAGGCCTACCCATGATATTCTCCATTTAGATTAACTCAATTTAAACTGATTAGAAGCCTTAATTGCTTCCATAAAATCCTGGGACCTATGCTATATAATGTACCCTAATGGCACAAGTGACATTCATTGTATTCATGGTCCTGCTTACATTCAAGGGAGCTTGCACAGGGCATGTACACTAGAGTTGGGAATCTTGGGGGCCATCTTAGAATTCTGTCCACCACATGCTTCTTAAGCACCAGAAGAATTCACCTCCTGCCTGGAAGATTTTCCACCCTCCCTATGATCCTTGGAACAGTGGACCTTGAGCTTCTTGAACTGTGGACCTGACACCAGTATAGTCCTTTTCTCCCTGCCTTAGTTTCTCCAAACAAAAACTTATTCAAGCAATCCTTGCTTATGAAAGCATAAGAAATTAATGAATTAATTGTGTTAAGCTCATTAGTAAGATGAAAGATGCTATTGAAATGCAAATTATTATTTTGAAATTTTGTGGCTGTCATTGCAAAGTTTGCACTTAGTTATTAGACACTGTGTCTTTGGCACCTATTAGCTGTCAGTTCAATAACAATGCTCATATTTTGCTTCAAACAATTAATGTGAAAATAACCACATTGGCACTCATGTGTTAATGGGGAATTATCTGCCCTGGGAAAATGCCAGCAAGAATTATATAAACAGATTTTCATTAGCTGAAGCTCAAAGAGAAGAACCAATCAGAAAGCAGGAGGCACTTATTTCCTTATCACCCAGGGACTGTAGAATGATATGGTTGGTTGGATCTCAGCATTTCCCACATCCTCAGGGAGCCTTAGTGTCCTGATGGGCAGGGATCAGTCCAAGGGCTCTTTCTTTTTTATTAGAGCTTTCTTCAGTTACCCCAAGATTATTTGGGTCTTCTTGTCTCATTGACCTGTCAAGAGCAACTTCCCTTCCTGGTCAAGCCTTATTCCACTGAATCTCTTCCCATGTCACTGTAAACTTTTGTCCTTTCCTTTTGGATGGTATATTCCCTCCTAATCGGTTTCCTTGCAACATCTTTCACCCCATGTTGGTCAAACGGGCTTTCTGTTCCACAGAATTAGTATTTATTCTTTCAGAAAGCCCTCACCCTATTCTGAACCCTATTTAGCCTCCTGAGTTCATCCTCCTCAAAGTCCACTCTTATCCCACTTTGAGAGCTAATGTATCAACAACGAAAGAGAGGATTAAGTAGGTGTGTGATGGCGGGGAGGGAAGAAAGCAGGCCTTGACTGAGATACTCAAGTCTGAGCCTAATGTCTGCCTCATACTTTGGGTTACTCCAGTCCTCTACTAGCTGTAAGAGATCCATGCAGCCATTGGCAATATGCTAAAGGCCTATCAGGCACAAGCTGACTGGATTTAAATGTTCAGATTTGCAAGATAAACCTGGGCATAGAACTGTCATTTTCCTTATCTCTGACCTAAAAAATAATTCTAAATGCTTCCCATTGAAGCTTCTGATGAATTTTTATTCTTGGGTCAGTGACATCTAGATATAGATAGAATTGTGCCACCCTCAAATTCATGTTGGAGTCCTAACCCTCAGTGCCTCAGAATGTGACCTTATTTGGAAACAGTATTTACAGAAATAATCAAGTTAATTGTGTCATTAAGGTGGGCTCTAATCCAATATGACTGGTGTCCTTACAAAAAGGGAAATTTGGAAGCAGACTTGCATGTAGGGAGAATGCCACATGAACATGAAAGCAGCTACCTGCAAGTGAAGGAAATTGGCTTAGGACAGATTCTTCCCTCACAGCCCTCAGAAGGAACCAACCTAGCTGATACCTTGATCTCAGACTTCTAGTGTCCAGAGCTCTGAGACATGCATTTCTGTTATTTAAGCCACCCAGTCTAAGATACTTTATTATGGCAGCCCCAACAAATAAATATGCCTATCTTCATCCATTCATTAATTAAATAGTCATTATCTGCACAGTAGGAGGTTCTCAGACCTCATGGGGGAGCAGAACTCAAACCTCCCCTGACCTCATGGCACTTGTGGGCCAATGTGGTAGAGATGCATTCAGCATATAATTATTTCAGCATATAAATGTGAAATTGAAATTAAGGTGAATGATGTGGAAAAAAAAATTGTGATGGTGCTGTAAGAGGCTGTAATGGAGGTATGTGACAAATCAAGGAAGGCTTCACTGAGGAAGTCAGAATTCAGCTGAAATCTTCAAGTAGATGAGGCACAGAGGGAAGAGCAGTTCAGGCCTGGAAGCAGTAAGTACAAAGATTCTGTGGTATGCTATAACATATCCTCAAACATACCCATCAGCATAATAGTCCATGCACCAGTGCCAATTAGCTTTCATCAGCTCTGAGAGGACACCCCCAAAGAACCCTCACTGGGTACACTAATCACTGGGGGAGGAAAACCTCAGATAATAAAATAGCAAGGAAGCTAAGGTCAGAATGAGCATACCCAAAGACTGGCTTCATTTCTCAATTTCCTGTTTCTAAGGAACATGCACTAACGACACCAGAGTTGTTGTAGGGTGGACCCATGAGGAGGATGGCCTTGGCTTGAATCTCCACTGTACCACCCACCAGCCAAGTCATCTCAAATACATCTTTTAACCTTTCCAAATCTCATTTTTTTGATCTGTAAAATGGACATAATAGTTTAAAATGCTACCCAATATTGAACCCATCTGAAGGGTACAGCATAGGAGAAATGCTCAATAATAAGTCCTATTATTATTAACATAGCAACCCTATCCACACTTTTCTTGCCATACTCATGTTTGATGTTGGTATTGTTTCTGGAAAGAGAGAATGGCCAACAGACCATATGCATAAGAGTAAACTTCTTTAGATTCTTAACAGACTACAGATGGTACAACATGACAAGACAGGCCAACCAAGTTGGGTCCCTGAGAAGAGGGTAGCTCCCATCAGGGCAAAGGCCAATGAGATGAGGATGTAGTAGCTAAAGGGAATAGGAAGGATCAGCCTTCTTCCCCAAGGCAGCAGGGAGCTGTTCCTTAGACCTGTACCCAACCCAAACTTGTCCTGGCATACCACCTCTGGCCATATGATTATACAGTATTTCCTTTATGCTTTTCAGGGACTATAATTTATGGCTTGGCAAACTCTGACTTCTTTGTGGTAGAGCCACTGTGTTTATTAGCATAATCATTTATCAGAAAGTATGTCAATAAAGGCTAGGGAGTGAAACACAAAACCCCCACAACCCCAACTGCTAAATAATTTCTGGAATGAGTTGTCAGGAATCTTTTATTTACTGATTTCGTGCATTTCATTTATTTCTGGCATGGGGCCAACCTTCTCTGACAGTTAAGATTTATTGATTTAATTGCCTAGGGTAACCATGCAATAAAATCATCTCAAAGATAAATTTTCATGGCACTGTGCAGCATGGAGGTAATTTTTCAAATGCTGTGGCTATATTTCTGCAGGTTACAGGTACAAAATTTGCTTAAAGCAGGGATGTCTCATTGCAATTCAGGTACATTGGGGGTCAGTTCTTTGGGTGAAATTCTTTAGTAAGTGAAAATGCAAGTTAGAGAGACAGAGGAGGAAAGAGAAGAGGAGAGGAGAGGGGAGAGAGAGAGAGAGAGAGAGAAAGAGAGAGAGAGAGAGAGAGAGAGAGAGGGAGGGAGGGAGGGAGGGAGAGAGAGAGAGAGAGAGAGAGAGAGAGAGAGAGAGAGAGAGAGATTTTAAATAAATAGTATTTCCTTAATTGGTTCATATATTCAATGCCCATGAGAAAGTGGAGCTTCACATTAATTAGGAGTGAGCTTGGAGGTTATTTATGGTGTTCCGAGGAATCATTTGTTTCCAGCTGTGTGATGCTTTGTACCACATGAGCCTCACAAGGTAGATGATTGCCACTTGTGACATTCTAGGTTATTGCTTCTTTAGATCTTTTTATTTACCCTATTAAAGTGCTTATTATAGCTCAGAACAATGGGTAAATGATAACTCTGATTAACTTCCAGGTTAATGGTAACATTTCAAGGACGTCAGAAATAGCATAAAATTTTAACAATGTGAAATCTTTTCTTATCTCTCGATTTATTTTACAGTGTTTTTGCTTTGATTGCAGGTTTCAGATGGTGCCGTTTAATAGCTTATTAAACTTGCAGCCTAGCAGATTTGCTGTTTGGATAAAATATTATTTTTGCTCAGTTGCAAACTTTTTGAGCAGGTAGGTTTTCTTCACCTTATTGAATTCCAGTGACCAGGGTCAGGCTGGTTTTCTCAGATGCTGTTTGTGGAACACAGGAGTATGAAGGCGTTGGTCTGAAACTTTTCCTTAAAACCTCAGCCATGCACATCTTAAACAGATGTAATAACCTGGGTTCAAGGGGAATGGAGGTAGATGCATGTTTTTCAGATGAACCTGGATGAGGAGCAAAGGATCACCTACCGTATTTGAATCTCAGCCCAAACCTATCATTGCTCAGATAGGTAAACTGAGGCCCAGGGAGTTAATAGCACATATAAGTCTAGAAGCAGATCTCCAAATGCTCCAGGCATATTTTCCCATTTTCTAATACCTATGCTGACCAGTCCAGCTATGCATTGTCCTGGAAAACTCATTGCTTCTCTCTGTAATTCAGTTTCTCTGTTGGCACATGAAGGGGGTTGGAGTAGATGTTCCCTAAGTGTTCACCCACTCTGACAGTTTATAGCTCTAAACATGTGCACATCTAGCCAGTCTAACCTCTACTACCTGGCCATTACTATAACTGAACCACCATCTCCCTCAAATGTTGAACCTCATGAATTCAGTACCCACACTTTTCTGTGGCCTAAACTCAAGTCATCTACTGTTTCATAGCTACATAATTTCTTCCATTGGAATGGGCTTTACATAGTTTATAGGCTATGATTTGCAGGACTATAACAAAGTGAATTTACACTATGACTAAAGAGGCAGCAATGGAAATTTGAATTACGATGAAGTGGTGAGTCCAGCTGACTATGTGGACCTGTTGCCCTGCCATAGTCAATGGCTGAGTAGAAACTAATCCAATGATGGGCATGTCCATAGCAGTGCATCTGAGGCTCAGTAGCAGGACTGGTTGCTAAGCAAAGGGGCTATGTGTGTGTATGTGTTTTCACATTCATTTAACCAACACAAATGTGTGAAGAGTCCATTATTCCAAGGGTACTCCGTAGAATGGAATGTGAAGAACAAGGAGTGATGTGAGCACTGAAGGTGTTAGACACACCTGGTTCAGGTAGCCTGGCTGGCACCTGCTTGGCAAACTCTTTCAGAACTCTCCATCCTTGCACTATAGAAACAGCCTCTTATCTTTTCTCTTTGACTTTGTTCTTGGCCCCTTCAATATAATCTGTCCACAAAAGAGCCAGAGACATCTTTCTAATCATGCCCACTTTAAATATTAAAAAGACTCCACATCACCCCAGGACAGAGTCCAGAAGCCATAGCATTCCTTGACAACAAGGCCTTGATGATCTGGCTTCTGCCTTGCTCTTCAGTGATCCTCTCTCCTCTCATCCAAACAATTACCAGCTCCTTTAGAGCTTTGGTTAATGGGCCACCAATCAACCCAGGAGCTCAAATTACACACACACACACACACACACACACACACACACACACACACACACAGACATACACAAACACACACACACACTCCTTAATTTTCTCATTTCCATAATCATTTATATATAATCTTTCTAGAAGTCCTTCAACTCTACATTAAATACATATCCATAAGCTGTTTCCTTCGCTCCACTTCCACTGCCTTGAGACTAATCCAAACCAAAATCATCTTTCACCTGCATGTTAGCATATTAAAGAATCTTAGAAATCTCTGGAAAATAAAAACTGTTCACCTATGGTTAACTCGTGGGTTCCTAGATGTACTTGAAAAGACTTTTGTTGAACTATTAATATCTCTCATTCAGCAACTATTGAGTGCTGTTTTGTGCTGTGAATGTCTTGGTGTTGAGAATGCATCATTGAAAATGAAAAGAAAAAGTCACTGTCATTATGAAGATTATGTTCCAGTGAAGAAGACAGACATCACAAAAAATAAAATCATATATTTAGAACATAGGTAGCAAATACTGCTAAACTAGGGCACAAAGATGCCTGGGGTGAGTTGGTGCTAGATAGGAGTAGAAACAGCCCATTATTTGTGACAGAAACATTGTTTGGGAAATGCTACCTAGGGTATAAATGCTTAACTCAAGGAGCTCCTTGTTCCAAATAAGACTTAAGTCTTAGGTCTCACTATCCACCCTCAAATCTGCCCCTTTAATAGACATTCATATATCCCTCTACTGCAGCCATACCCAAGCACTTTCTATTTCCTCCCCCAAAATAATATCCTGTGACCTCCTTTGCCCATGCTACTTTCTTTACCTGAAATGGCTATCCCTCAAGCCTTGCTTGGCAAAATTAAATTCATTTTTGTGTTTGTCATCTCCTTCCTGGCAATTAGTACAAGGCCTTGACACAGTTGATGCTCTGAAAATGACTGTTAACTTGAATTATTCCACCTTTCCATTTGTCTAGTTAATGCTTCCCTTCCCTAAACTGCACTACTACCATTATTTTTTAAAGGAGAAATCTAAACTTTCCCAGAAGGTTGCCAAGACCAATATGTTTTCATGTTCCATTTGAACAAAAAAAAATATTTTAAAACATCTAGCCTAGCAGAGCCCCAAATATCCCTCAGAGGAAGTCCTGTATGGGCCATGGGAAGCTCATAGTTGCTCTGCCTTTTGTTCCCTCCCCTTCACAAATGCTTAGAGTGAGGGCCCAGCCAAAACCAGCACTTCTGAATCTTTGGCCCTTTCTGCTCATTCCTAGTTATTACAAAGGGTCTTTTGAAAACAGTCAAGGTCCCACCACAGGCAAATAAAACAATGACCAATAAATGGTTATTTAATACCAAAAGAGTTGTTTGGGGACCACAGAAGGGCAACGTATAAAGTTGACTCCCTGTGAGAATTTCTGAGCACTTGTTAGGACCCAGTTATTTCAAGGGTAAGAGTGGAAAAAAATGAAGTCTCCCTCATTTGGAAGATAAAATTTTAAAGCAGGAAGATTATGGTGGGAAGGATAAAGCATACACTTGTGTTAATTTGGAAACAATCATTTGGAAGAATGTACAGGAATCGAACAGATCTGGCAGTGCTCTCTGGCCTAGAAAGCTGGGTCATATTTCTCAATTGATCAAATTCTTTGGCTGTCAGGTAGACTTCTACTGCTACCCCATCACACAGTAGCCAAACTTACAAATGAACCAAAGAATTTATGGCTCCACATTAACATTGTAAAGTCCACTGGTATGTTCATGTCTCTGTAATTAAACAATTCCCATCGTCTGTGGTACAAGGCCCTGGCCTAGAAAAACCACTAAGGATATTTCCATTGTAGTGGTCTCTCTGCACCTGCAAGGAAGAAATGATCTATGCAGGAGATTGAACAACATATTTGGCCTGTTGCACATGACAGTGGCCGTTATAGAGTGCATGTGATGGATATAAATTTAGGCCAGACAGGATTAAATAAACCACACTGGCACATAGTAATGCCCTTTCTTTTGCTGAGTGAGTACATCCCTAAGCAAGTGTCTACAAAGTGTTGTGGTTGGCTGTCACCTTTGTGAGCCTGGTGAATATGGTGGGAGCAGCCAAGACAATGCACATTTCCCTTTAAATTGGGCCATTGCACCCTAACCGGTTTGGCTCAGTGGATAGAGCATTGGACTGTCGACTGAAAGGTCCCAGGTTCAATTCTGGTCAAGGGCATGTACCTTAGTTGCAGGCACATCCCCAGTGGGAGGTTTACAGGAGGTAGCTGATAGATGTTTCTAACTCTCTATTTCTCTCCCTTCCTCTCTGTAAAAATCAATAAAATATATATTTTTTAAAAAAAAAAATTTGGATCATTTCTACAGAGCCAAGTAAAACACATAATTTGAAATTTCTTTGTCCTGTAATAATCTTTCCCCAACATTGCCATGTCTCATCCTGGCCAACTGGATCAGCCTGAGAGAAGCCAGAGGAATAAGACCTAAAAGCTAGTCCTGTTGCCCAGCAGAACTTTTGAAGGCACTGGACTGGATCTTCAGGCACAATATCATTGTTTAATTCTACCCAGGGCTGGCTTCACTCGAACAGAACAGAGACCCCAGAAATTGATCCAAGCCATTATGCTCAATTAATATTTGACAAAGGAGATAAGAACATACAATGGTGTAAAGACAATCTCTACAATAAATGGTGTTGGGAAAATTGAACAGGTACATGCAAAAAATGAAACTAGACCACCAACTTACACCATACAGAAGAATAAACTCAAATTTGATAAGACTCAAATGTAAGTCATGTAACCATAAAAATCCTAAAAGAAAACATAGGGAGTAAACTCTCAGACATCCCACTTAGTATTTTCACCAATACCGGTAGGTATATCTCCAAGGGTAAAATAAACTAAGGAAATAAGACAAACAGGACTATGTTAAGCTAAAAATCTGCATGACAAAAGAAACCACCAACAAAAAGCAAAGTGATCCTGCTGTATGAGAGAACATATTTGCCAATGATACATCTGATAAAGGGTTAATTTCCAAAATAGACAAAGAACTCATACAACTTAACACCAGGAGGAAAAAAAGTCCAATTAAAAATTGGGCAAATGACCTGAATATATACTTCTCCAAAAATGACATACAGATTAACAATAAACATATGAAAAATTCTCAACATCACTAATAATCAGAGGGATACAAATTAAAACTACAATAAGGTATCACCTCACCCCTGCCAGATCAATAAAACAATAAACAAGTGCTGGTGAGGATGCAGAGAAAAGAGAACCTTAGTATGCTGCTGATGGGAATGCAGACTGTTTCAGCCACTGTGGAAAACATTATGGCAAAAACAAACAAACAAAAAAACAAAACAAAAAAAAACCTAAAACTGAAACTGCCATTTGACCCAATGTCCCACTTCTGGCTTATATACTAAGAATCCTGGAACACTAAACAGAAAGAATATATGCACCCCTATATTAATAGCAGCATTATTTACAATAACTAAGATCTGGAAACAGCCCAAGTGCCCACCAGTACGTGAGTAGATAAAAAAAGATGTAATAAATTTACAAAATGGAATAGTAACTGGCTATAAAAAAAGATGGATCTCTTACTCATTGAGACAGCATAGATTGACCTAGAGGTTCTTATACTAAGTGAAATAAGTCAGACAGAAAAAGACAAGTATCACATAATGTCACTCATATGTGGAATCTAATCAACAAAATTAACTGACAAAGTAAATAGGTCCAGAGACATGAATGCATGGAACAGATTGACAGATTTCATAGGGTGGAGCATGAGGGGATGGGAAGAGATTAATCAAAGAACATATATGCATATATACAAGTACATAGATCATAGACACAGACAATAGTGTAGGGAAAACTTTGGGGCAGGGGTTGGGTGGAAGGAAGCAAAGGAGGAGAAAATGGGCGGCATGTTTAATATTGTCAACAATAAATAAGTAAATAAAAGAAAAGTGATCCAAGAAGGAAATAAGTAAAGGAAATAATATTAAGTAGTAAAAACTGTCACATCAGGGTGAAAATGATGCAAAAAATAATGTTATGAAGAAATGACTTTATTGTGACCATGGAATATCTTAGATCTGATTCAGCACTTTTAAAGATATTCAAGTGAATTTACCAGTACAACATACCAGAGGAAGAAATTTATGTGTTAGGTAGCTCACAAGACTTAAACATGATGCAGAGCAGAAATTCTCCCTTCCACATTTCCTTTCTAAAAGGGACCTTTGGAAAGTCATAGGAAAGAGTTGAAGGCCATTAATATAAAATCAAGTGGAATTATTCCATAAATGATGATAAATATTAGCCAGATGAAGTTTTGCTTCCTTATAAATATTTCACCAGGAGCTTCCCTTTCAGCTCTGTCAAGAAAAAACAGAAATGAATCAACATTTTCTGAGTGAGAGAGACCTATAGAGAGCCAGAGAAGGGAAAAAGTGTCCTCAAAGATGCAATTAAAGAGGGAGGCTACAAAGCAAGGACTGTCAAATGCCTAGTCAAGATAACAATAATATATTTAGACTTGATAAAAGAAACAAGACAACAGTGAAATCAAGACAAACTTCCAAATGCTTACAAAGTTTATCTCTGGAAGATGTGATTACTGGTGATTTGTCTTTTCTTTTTTATGTATATTTATAAATTTCTTCAATAACAAATTTTATAATAATAAAAAGGTATCTCTTCAAAAATAAAAGAAAGGTAAATTAACAAAATAATATTTATCTTTTCAGAATGCTGGCAGTTTGTCAGTGTGTTGAGGATAGAGATGTTGAATATGCTACAAGAAAATATTGGAAACTTGCCTCATCCCTCAACATTAGTTTAGGATACCAGATTGCATACATCTTCCTGTGGGAGTCATTAATGATGCTCATCCAATATTTCTTCTAAGACACATGGTAGGATTTACACTTTGTGATCCTTCTTTAAAGTTAGGTTTAATCATATGACTTGATTTGCCCATTAAATATGAGTGCAAGTTAAGCAATTGTCACTTCTAGGTAGAATTTACTGAGGTGTCTGTTCTTACTGAAGTAATAATAAGATCACACACTGAGGTAGGACCTCCATTGGCCTAAATCTCTGATGGGATACAGTGAACAGGGTCCCTCGGATGACTCCTGTTAGATGCATAGTAAAAGCAAGAAACAGACATTCGTTATGTTTCACCACTTCACAGATTTGAGAGTCGTTTGCTACTGTAGCACAAGGGCTCTGCTCATCTCAGTCCTCCAAAGATCCTCTTGAGAGACCTCTCTAGGTAATATTGTATTGTTGTTAGGGTTTCTCATTTTTTCTTCTGACAAATTTGAGAACCAAATTAATTAGAGCAGAGAATAGGCCTTCCCTAACATCTTTCCAATGCTAGGGCTTAAAATGACTTGATTTCACATTAAACTTTAACACTTCATGTTTAGAAGATTTGTTCCAATGGCCAGGGCTTCAGGGGTATATTTTATTATTATTTCTCATGAAATGTCTCTAATACTCAGAGAGAAAATAATCTTAGGATTGTTGCACATTCAGGCCTCCTTTTCATCCACAAAATGGTTGATTGCCTTAGAATCCCAGAGGCAGTACAAAGCAGGAAGGAGAGGAACAATAAAATTGCTTAATTTGGCTAAATATACCTATGAAGAAGAAAAAAGTTTTCCTACAAGGCAAGTGCATCAAATAAACCTTTCAATAGGGATATTTTACTTATGTTTTTGGCATTAGTCTGGAATATGTATTATAGAACTCTTTTACTCTTCTAATTAATATAAATGAATGGTTACTATAGCAATTATTGCATATGATGCACATACAACTCTGGTTATGCTTAGAACTAGGATAAACATTTTTAAATCACTCTTGACTTATCATGAATCAAATGTCCCTTTCTGGATATTCCAATGTGCAAAGGTCGAGCCTTTATTAGTAATAATGGAATGTAGAATTAATGTAGCACATTGTGTTTTTAAAGTGATTTTAACTATATTAAGTAACCAAACTCCGGTGTCTCTTTTTTTGCATCTGTTTCACCCATCTTTCAAATAGGGAACCAAGATGTGGCCTGCTGAGGGGCCCAGAGGCCACTGCCAGAGAGGGGAATGGAAGGCACACTTTTCTTTTTTCTTTTTTTTTTCTTTTTAAAATATACTTTATTGATTTTTTACAGAGAGGAACAGAGAGGGATAGAGAGTTAGAAACATCGATGAGAAAGAATCACCGATCAGCTGCCTCTTGCACACCCCCCATTGGGGATGTGCCTGCAACCAAGGTACATGCCCTTGACCGGAATCGAACCTGGGACCTTCAGTCCACAGGCAGAGACTCTATCCACTGAGCCAAACTGGTTTCGGCTGGCAGGCACACTTTTCTGCAGTTTATAAATCTAAGGTCTAGAATTTTGTTATTTGTCATAGGAATGATGTAAGAAAGAAGACTTTACATCAAACCACAATAGAGATAATTTTTGCTATGTGTCTGAAGAGAAGAGTCTGAGAAAATGTAAAAAGCCTAGAGTATCCAGGTGGGGGTAGCAGGGCGTTTGGGGAGGAATTTGGCATATAATACAGGCTGATGACCTGGGGAAGGCCAGGGAGATAAATGAATGCCCTTTGCTCTCATGGAACTGCCTCTTAAAATCTCTTTCATCACAGATTCACTCCAGGACCCTGAGACCTACACTGTGGTCATCATAGCACCACACTGGGCTG
This sequence comes from Pipistrellus hanaki, assembly GCF_964339955.1. Lineage (NCBI taxonomy): Eukaryota > Metazoa > Chordata > Mammalia > Chiroptera > Vespertilionidae > Pipistrellus > Pipistrellus hanaki. The sequence continues at coordinate 14,011,913 of NC_140524.1, read as the reverse complement.
CCTCTGTTACAGGCAGGCTCTGAGTCCTTTCTGTGGTCACTTTGGCAACTGGCACACAGCCTGGTACAAGGACGTGTTCAGTCAGGCCCAGCTTCATAGGCATGTGACCAGGGTAGCTGCCTGGGACTCTAGGCTCAGGAGGTCTCTGGGCTTGGTTGAATTCTCTGTGGGCACTATGTTGAAATTCTAATTTTATCTTTAACTTTATATTTTATTGATATAAGTAAAGTCTGGTGGGAAAGTAAGGCTGAGAGACTCAGCTCATCTCCCACCCCACTCATCTACTTGGGATGGATTCTCAGCTACCTGTTCTACTAATCTGGTACTTCTGGACACCAACTGGTACTCCTGAGCCTTTCCATCCTCAACTTGCAAAGACCAATGTGTGCTTCTGTCCTTGCCAGGGGCCAGGATGCAGGCATGAGGAGGGTCAGAGTTTGGCATGCATTCAGGGTGGGACATTTCAGCAGCTGTCCCTGCCCCAGTCTGGCAACATCACCATACATTTAGCAACTAGGCAGAGGTGAGCCTTGTATCTACCATAAGCCAGATATCCAGTTCTGGCATCTGGCAGAAGGAGTAATGTGGTAATTTGTGGGTATCATGGGGCCCATGGGCACATTTTAGGATCTATACTTATTTAGCAAGTAACTCTGTGCTCAAGTGTATGTGACATTAAATAGAAATAAAAATCACCAGGATACATCTATACATCTAGGGAGAAATGGTGGAAGAAATATATATATATATAGATAGATAGATAGATAGATAGATAGATAGATAGATAGATAGATATAGATAGATTGATAGATAGATAGATAGATAGATAGATAGATAGATAGATAGATAGATAGATATAATAACTTCAATAGCACCCTTTTCCTGACTTTTGAACGAGGGCTTCATATTTTAATTTTGTACTGTCTCACTATTTATGTAGCTGGCTCTGTCTTCGGTAAAGATTTGTTCATAATAGTAGCTATTATTTATTGAGCAATTACTTTTGCTAAGCACTATTCTAGGTGCTTTGCATGCATCATCTTTTCTAATACTTAAACAGCCTTATGGAGTAGGTATTGCTTGTTACTACCTTTATAACTTATGAGTTTGGGGTCTAAGCTACTTAGCGCTTATATGCCTCTGTTTCCTCGTCTGTAAAATGGGCCATGTTAAATTGCTTTATATGAAATTGCTATTTTTAGGTCAGAGATGGTAAAATATTGATAATTTTGTGTGATTCAACTTAATATTACCTTCTTCACAGGAGTGCAGGAAAGATTCAATGATACTATAGTACAGGAAAAGTACTGAGAAAAGTGCTCAACTCATGATAAGCACCTGTCTAATGCTTACTACTTGGCTTATATTGATAATGATGATTCTATTAGTAGTGTAAGAATTTTCTTTTATACTAATCTGGGACTCCTAGAAGTTAAGTAGCATGGCCAGAAAGTGATGGGTTTGAGATGAGAGCCCAGGCCTTCACTATTTCAGCTATATTGCCTTGCTTACATGAGCTAATCAGAGAAAGCACCAAGCTCTTCCCATCCTGTGTGACCTTGGTTTGGGGAAGTGTCTCCTGAGCTAACATGTATCCTGTCTCTGTGGCTGACCCAGAGTTTGGAATCAAGCCTTAATACTGTCTTTAGAAGTACATGGAGGCGTTTTTTCCTCATCTCAAAATTAGAGAAATACCTCCCAGGTGAAAATTCAATGTATTTGCAGCATTGGAAGTGGGAAGGCAGCTTGCCAGGAAGTTACTATCTAAAGAGATAATAACAGGGTGTTTTCTGTATTTAGATCCAGTTTTCCAAGGACATATACATCTTAAGATTTGTTATCTCTCACTCTCTCTGATGGCTTCCTTCTTGGAGGACTCATCAGGATTATAACTGCAGTTGATTTTTTTATTAGCTATGGATGAACTAAAAAAAAGGAAAAGGTTCATTTTAGATAAATCCTCAAAAGTTTGGAAAGCTCCCAAGACTCCCACTGAACTTTCTTAATTTCTCTACAGCTCCGCATTCTGTGTAATTACCCATATTTGTAAAGGGTAAGCTACTCTTGCCTTCTTCATCTCTGTCACTGCTGATTGCCTGCTATTCCCAGAAGCACTGCTGCCCTTCAATGAGAGCCCTGCACTTCTTTCTCCTGGCTCACACAAAACCAGCATTGTCTGGGAAGATGCAGCTCTTCTTTGAGGATGCCAGACCTAAGAGTGGATTCAATTAAAATCACAGAGCCCATAGGCAGAGGCCAGGAGGGTAAAGTTCTGAAATTAAGGAGCTTTAAAAATGAATGATCTTTTGAAAGTGAATGTGCTATTAAGTCATCCTACTACAACCTGAGTAATGGTCACCATTTCTCTTACCCACAGAAGAGTAAACAAAAATGCCTTTTCTACTCTCATTTCTAAGAATTTCCTGACACAGTCATTTCAGCAATCTTTCTGGGAATTTTCAGAAGTGTTTTCTAATCCATCCTCAGTCCTAAAGCAATGTTGACCCCGATAAGCAAGAGGAGAGGGGGGTAAAGTTACTTTAAAAGGCTTTAAGTTGAAATCTTCCCTTAGAAAGTTGGAAAGCTCACTACACCATTGGAGAGTCAGGAGCCCTAGTTTCATGTCCTGGCTCTGGCACTCACCTACAGGCACACCTTGCCTCAAGCATTCATTTTTTTGAGTCTCAGTCCCTCTTCCATTAGAAAAGTGAGGGTTTGGATGCAGTCTTTAAGGTTCCCTTCAACATATTACATTAAAATGTTTAGTGATAATAATATTCAGATTATTGAGATTTTATCATGTGCAATACCATTTTCTGGCAGTGGGCATTTATAGTAAGATACTTAAGCTCTTTGTGCCTCAGTTTCCTCATTTGCAAAATTGAGATAAGATTCACCTCCCACATAGGGCTGTCATGAGAATTAAATGAGTTAATCCACGTAAAATCCTATTGGCTTGCCATAGGAAGGCCTCAAGAAATGTTATCTGTCATTATTATGATGTTCTGGGTATTATGCTAAAAATTGTATACAAATTTAGAGTATGCCTCTCCCCCAATGCCAAAATCACTGTTCAAATTAGTTATTCTGGAAGTGGGAAAATAAGCTGCCTGTAGGATAGCAGAAGGTTAACAGAATCGGTGAAAATAAAAAAGGGGATATGTTAATTAGATGTTTTAAAAAACAGCATTTTTAAAAAAAATATATATATTATTTATTTTTTACAGAGAGGAAGAGAGAGGGATAGAGAGTTAGAAACATAGATGAGAGAGAATTATCGATCAGCTGCCTCTTGCACCCCCCCTCCCCCACTGGGAATGTGCCCGCAACCAAGGTACATGCCCTTGACTGGAATCGAACCGGGACCTTTCAGTCCACAGACCGACGTTCTTTGCACTGAGCCAAACTGGTTTCAGCATAAAACAGCATTTTTAACTAACTGCTTTTAATGTTTTTATTCTTATTATTAGATAAAATATATTCAACTGAGGTATCTTTAAAAATGATCATATGATATCACTTATATGTGGAATCTAATGAGCAAAATAAACTGACAAACAAAATAGACACAGAGACATAGAAGCATGCAACAGACTGACATATGTATTTCAAAGGGAAAGGAGGATGGGAAGAGATTAACCAAAGACTTATATGAATAATCCATGGACATAAGCAAGGAAAGGCCTGCCCAGGAGATGGAAGCAGGGTGGAGAGGGTTAATCGGGAAAAAGGAAGACAACTCTAATATTTTCAACAATAAAGATACTTAAAAAGAACCAGTGGAAAAAATGAACTATATGAACTGAATATTACTTTTACTTTGACATTAAGAGCCAAGAAAAATATTAAGATCTATTAATGCCTTCCCAATTTAGCCTTCTTTATTTAGATAATTAGTTCAGTTTAATTACTGTTTACATTCAATACTATTCTGTATTCGTTTCCAATATATAGCAAAGTAACTAGAAAATCATGTGGTTCCCTGGCTGCTTCAAGTTCCCTCTTGTCCCTATACATATTTATCTAGATATTCTTGACTATATTCCCCATGCTGTAATATACATCCCTATGGCTATTCTGTACCTATCAATTTGTAATATTTAATTCCTTCCATTTTTTTTCACCTAGTGCCCCAACTTCTCTTCCCCTGACAGCTTTAGTCTGTTATCTGTTTCTATTGTGTTTATTTGTTCATTTTCTTCATTAGATTCCACATAAAAATGAAATCATATAGTATTATCTTTCTCTGACTGGCTTATTTCACTTATCATAATACTCTCCTGGCCTATCCATGCTATTGCAAAAAGTAAGATTTCCTTTTTTTTCAAAACTGAATAGTATTCTACTGTATAAATGTATCATGGCTCTTTTATCCACTCATCTCCTGATGGGCACTTGCACTGCTTCCAAATTTTGGCTATTATAAATAACACTGCAATGAACATAGGGATACATATATTCTTTCAAATTAGTATTTCTGCTTTCTTCAGATATATTCCTAGAAGTGGATTGCTGGATCCATTTTTAATTTTTTTGAGGAAACACCATACTTTTTTCCACAGTAGCTGCACTGATCTGCATTCCCACCAACAGGGGCAGGGTTGGGTGGGCAGAGCAGGCGGGATGGGTGGTGGCTGGAGGAAAAGCATGGGGTTGGGAGTGGGGGGCAGAGGTGGCAGGGAAAGTGCTGGGGGGGGGGCGGACAGAAGAGGTGGTGGTGGTGGGAGGGAAGCCTTCTGGAAGCCCTGTTCTTGCAGGAATCTTCCTGCAATTGGTCTCTAGTATATATATACGGCTAAGTGACCATTCGTCCTTCCACCCATCCAACCAACTGACCAGCTGATACATTTGACGTGCACTGGCAATTTAAAAATAAATGTTGACTCACACATGCAACATACATATAAAGCCCTCACTGGCACCAATTGCAGACGTGTGTTTTGATCTGTCATTGTCGATTATGAACCTGAAAGCAGTCTCTTCAACAGAATATGCAAATAGAGATATTAAAGTATTTCTTCTAATTAATTTCCTTTTAATATGCATGAATCTGTGCACCTGGCCACTAGTTATTTATAATACCCAATGGGTGAATGTAACCCAAGTATACATAAACAATAAATGGATACCAAAAATATGTTGTATGCATACAATGTGAAATTCTGTGACATGGTACAACATACATGCGTCTTGAGGACATTAGGCTAAGTGAAATAAGCCAGTAATAAAAAGATAAATAGTGTAATTCTACTTGTATAAGGTTCCCAGAGCAGGCAAATTCATGGAGACAGAAAATTGAGTGAGTTGTCATGGACTGTGGGGAGGGGAAGTAGGTAGTTATGGTTTAGGTGGTGTAGAGTTTCACTTTTTAAAAATATATACTTTATTAATTATTTAAAGAGAGGAAGGGAGAGGAATAGAGAGTTAGAAACATAAATGAGAGAGAAACACCAATCAGCTGCCTCCTGCACACCCTCTACTGGGGATGTATCTGCAACCAAGGTACATGCCCTTGACTGGAATTGAATCTGGGACCCTTCAATCCACAGGCCAATGCTCTATCCACTGAGCCAAACCAGTTCGTGCCAGAGTTTCACTTTTACAAGGTAAAAAGAATTATAGGGATGGATGGCGGTGATGGTTGCACAACAGTATGAATGTATTTAAAATCATTGAATTGTACACTTAAAATTGTTAAGATAATACATTTTGTGTTATATGCTTATTACTATATTTTTTAAAAAATCATATAAACCATGGCAGTTGTGCTATAATCTTGATAAAATATAAAGCCATAATTATAAAGTTATATTCACAATATTGCTGATTCCTAATGGATCTTTATTTATATCAATGTTACCTTGATTTCTAAGCATAACAAGAAATGCCAGATAGATGCATCTGGAATCCATGAATGAATCCCAATTTATTTCTTCTTCTGTATCTAAAAGCATTTTTTTCTATATTGGCCCAGTATTAGCAACGTTACATGCCAACTGCTTAGTTGGGACTGCATAGCCACAGAATAATGATTGGTGTGTTCTATAACTATAATGGCATTTATTCTGAATCTGATAAAATATCATCAGAATCTTGTAACAGGCCTCAAATATGTAAGCTATGATATTCCTATTTAGCTTAAAAAAAGAAGTCTACAATCTGTGGTGCATATTAAACAATTTTTTTTTTGAAAAGCAAATAATGGCCACATGGAATGAAGGCTGGGATGCCCCAGTGCTTGGCTTTCGCAATCCTTGGTTCCTACCATTGTCTAATGAAGGTGCTTTGGGTATTAATGAGACCCTAGGAGGTTTCTGCAGTACTCAGCAGAAGAAGGCTCAATCCAACCTTTTCATTGAATCAGTCTGTAAGTTACTTCACCCACATGGGTGAGGTCTTGAGAGAACCTCTTATAGAGCTCTTATTCTCAGCAAGAGATTAGTACCATTGGGGAATACAGTAATGTGCAGTGTAGTATTTGGGAGTATGACTTCTGGAATCCTAAAGCCCTGGACTAATATTCTAGCTCAGAGCCCAGGACATAAAGAAGTATTTCTATTGGTTCCTAAACCTCTGCTGGGCCCTCATGATCCAGGACAGAAGAGAAAGATGCTTTGGGCAACCAGGTAATTTACATACAAGACAGTAAAAGTGGAGTTGGCTCTCACCACTCAAGCCATAAAAGGCCCCTATCTATTCTCTCAGTCCTCTGAGCTATTGAACATAAAGTTAGAATATAGTTTCAACCCTCCCAGGATCTTGCATCTAAACAGAATCCTACTCAAAGACTTGTCTTAATGCTATTTCCTGGGGAAGTACCTTCACAGGAACTATGCCTTGCTCTGCACTATTAGCTTCAGATGATTTAGGCAATGCAGATTTGTCATCCTTCATCTAGACTTTAGTCTGATCCCCAGGAAAGAGCTTTACATATTGGTTTCAGTGAACACCTTCTCTCTAATCTGTAAGCTATTTATCAAATATGAATGTGCTTTTTGAAATGAGTAATTCATTTCCTTGGCATTTTTGTTCCAAAAATAATTGGAAGTGACAATGCAAAGAATTACACATTGAGTGGAATAATCATAAAATAAGAATAAAATTGGAACTCCCCTTAGGTGTTTACTCTCTCATGCACCTCCTTCCTGAGGAGGCATGGGTACTTCCACAGGCAGATCTGTGTTCCATTATTGATTAGATTTAGACTCTTGTTACATATTACATTAGAATGGATCTGGAATTAGAGAATGAATAGTCTAACCACACATACAAACATATTAGGAAAGAACTTCTAATGTGATTTTTTTAAAGAAATCTCATTTTTGCAAACTTATAGAAAATAAGAGCCCAGTAAGCCCACACTTTTGGTAAAGCCCTATATTTATATTCTGTTCTTTTTATAATTAAGCTAAAGATAAATTTTACCTTAGTGCACTGCTGGTGGGAATGCAGACTGGTGCAGCCACTGTGGAGAACAGTATGGAGTTTCCTCAAAAAACTAAAAATGGAACTTCCATTTGACCCAGTGATCCCACTTCTAGGAATATATCCCAAGAAACTAAAACCATGAATCAGAAAGGATACATGCACCCCTATATTCATAGAAGCACAATTCACCATAGCTAAGATTTGGAAACAGCCTAAGTGCCCATCAGCAGATGAGTGGATTAAAAAACTGGTACATCTACACAATGGAATACTACGCCGTGCTAAAAAAGAAGGAATTCTTACCATTTGAAACAACATGGATGGAACTGGAGAGCATTATGCTAAGTGAAATAAGCCATGCAGAGAAAGATAAATATCACATGATCTCACTCATTTGTGGAATATAATGAAAAACAAAATCTGATGGGGGAAAAAAAAAAAACACAGATCCAGAGACAGAGAAATATCAATCAAACATCAAACCTCAGGGAAGGTAGGTGGGGTAAGAGGGAGAGATCAACGAAAGGACTAATATGCATGCGTGAGTGGGGGGTGAAGGGTAATATGGGAATAAGTACACACATGTAAAATAATAATAATGATTAAATAAAATAATAAAAAATAAAAATAAATAAATAAAGATAAATTTTGCCCAATTAGGCATATAGAGGTGTGTGTGTGTGTGTGTGTGTGTGTGTGTGTGTGTGTGAGTGAACTACTTTGGGCAGTAATTTGAGACTAAGACTTTAGAAGACATTCTAAAGTATAAAATAGGTATGTTATGAGACTTTTTTAAAGACAAAGCTATTATAACTATAAAGTTTATGTGTAAAATGGATTTCAAGCTCAAATATTCTGAAGTGAGAGTGGTACTAAAAAAACATTTGGTAGCACACTCTCACTTCCTGTCCATCTCCTGCTGTTTTTAAATATTCCTTTCTTATTGATGTAAATATAAGGTCTCCCAAAAATGTATACACACTTTAATAGCTGATAATACACTTAATTTTCACTCCTTTTCAGGTTTAACTGATATATATATATATATATATATATATATATATATATATATATATATATATATAATATGCTGGCCAACCGGCTGGTAGCTATGATACCAGGGGGCAAATGCTCAATGCAGGAGCAGAAACCACAGGCTTGGAAACATGGAACAGACTGATAAATATCAGAGGGAGTCAGGGAGAGGGAAGGGCGTGAAGAGATTAACCAAAGATCTTATATGCATAGTAGAGGCCTGGTGCATAGGGTTCATTGGCCTGCCTGTGGGGATCGGGCCAAAACCGATTCTCAGATATACCCCAGGTGTTCCTGGATTGCGAGAGGGTGCAGGCCAGGCTGATGGACCCCATCAGTGAATGAATCCATGCACCAGGTCTCTTAGATAACGTTCTATCAATCTATGAAAATAAAACATGCAGGTCTGTTGTGGGTTCTAAAGGGCAATTTTTATATTCAAACAACACTTGCTCTCTTTGAAGCTGGTTTTGTTTTTACTTTAATTTCGTGTAATAACTCATTTTGAACACAATTTTAAAAAGGTCTATAGTCATACAAGAGGTGGGGGGAAATAATAGGGGAAAAGAAGTCAGTGCGAAGGAAAAGGAGGGCACCCTGGTTCCCCAGAGGCATAGACCCATCACACAAACCCTGTGGTGTGTTATTGAAATTTTGTATGGTTTGGGTGCAAAGTGCATTACTGAAGTGTGCATGGGGAAGTCTGGATTTTGAACAATGGCCCCTTCCATCTGGAACACTTTGCTATTTTGCAAATGTTTCAATGGCTCTTCTGAAAGCAATGAAACAACAGCTGGTGGTAATCTCATTTCATGTTGATAGAGCAGTGTTGACCCATTCAGGTCACTCAGTAATTTACAAAACAGAATCTCCTTTCTTTCCCAATGCAGGAAGGGAGTCTCAGCCATGCTGCATTGCAGCATGAGTAGGACCACTGCAGACCAACAGCAGAAAGAGCCCTTTTTTTTACAGACATAACCTATTGGACTCTTCCAGATGAAATCTAGGTTAAGAAGGATCGGAGAGAATATCTATATTAATCACCAGACTTTATCCTATGCTAAGAAATAGCCACAAAATAAGAAGACACTTGCCTCAACCCTGTATCAATTTTCTTTCTGTGAAAACAAGGTAGAGATGTCAAAGTGAGGTGACAATCCTGAAGATAAATCTGAATTATTTGTAATAGCAGTGCTAGCTGGTGATTTAATAGTAATGGAGCAAAATAAAACAGAATGTGACACCACTCCCAGTTAATCAGCACTCCTGCCTATGCCTGTAGCATTTTCCACAATGTGGATAATGGCACGGGAATCTATACCAATTAAAGGGAAATATGCTATTTAGACCTGGAGACCTTCCAGACATCCTTCTTGACAAAGCTATGGCGGCAGAGCTGAGGCAGAGGAGGTTATGGGCTAGCAGGCTGGCATTGTCAGCGGGCAGTTTGGGGTGATCAGGCCAACAGAAGTGGCAGTTTGGGGCAAGCAGGCTGGCAGAGGGGGGAAGTTGGGGGTAATCAGGCTGGCAGGGGGGAGGGACAGTGGGGGCAATCAGGCCAGCAGAGGAGGGCAGTTGGGGGCAATCAGGCTGATGGGGGCGGGCAATTGGGGTTGATCAAACCAGAAAGGGGGGGGGGGCATTTGGGAGAGATCAGGCCAGCAGGTAACGTGCTCAGGGGTGATCAGGCAGGTAGGCAGGTGAGTGGTTAGGAGTCAGCGATCCAGGATTGCGAGAGGGATGTCTAACTGCAGGTTTAGGCCCAATCCCACAGCAATCGGACCTAAATTGGCAGTTGGAGGGGTTCCAGAATGGAGAGGGTGCAGGCAAGGCTGAGGGACACCCTCCAACCCGTGCATGAATTTCATGCACAGGGCCACTAGTTTGAAATAATGGGTGAAGCCAGACTAAGTTTTGAACAAAAAAGTTATTCTAAAGTGCCACTAAAAGTTTTTATAGGGATACATAAAAGATAAAGTTTATGGTACAAAACCGGGAATAATCAATGAATTGAGGATACACAAATAATAAACAAAATGATTCTTGATGTTGGATATTCCATTGCTTTTGCATTATCAGCAGTATCTGGACCAGAACGTTCATCATTTTAAAAACAGGCACTTAACAAAAATAATAGTAATAATAATAATAATAATAATAATAACTTCTGTGGAGTTTTGTTTTAAAAAATGAACAGTATGTTAATAAACACTGACTTTATAATCATTCAAAGTGAGTATACATTTTTAGTCACCATGTATATCTAACTTATAATAGAAACTACATGGGCAAGGGACAGTAGGCCTTGAGAAGTCATGCTGATTCTGATGGTCCAATGGCAAAACAAACAGATGCATGTGGGCCTGTTTATTCCGAGAAATTTGTTGGCATTATCCCAACTACACAATAATGGTGACTCAACTCCACTTAACTCATTCAAATATTTATTTCTAGTAGTTACAGAGGCACAGGCTATATCCCTTTATGCTGCCTTTGTTTTCATGTAATAGAGAAAATAACCTTCCTGTCCAGGTACTTGTTATATAATACTATATATCTGATCTCCTATTAGTTTTTATTGCTGCTATAATAAATTACCACAATCTTAGTGCTTAAAACAACCCAAATTTATTATCTTACAGTTCTGTAGGTCAGAAGTCAGACTTAGGTCTCATTGGGCTAATATCAAGGTATGAGCAGAACTGTGTTCCTTTCTGGAGGCTCAAGGGAAAATTCTGTTTCCTTGTTTTTTCTAGATTCTGGAGACTGCCTGCATTCTTTGGCATATGGCCTATTTCTCCATCATCAAAGTCAGCAATGTCACATCTCTCTAATGCTTCTTCCATTGTGATATCTCTTTCTGACTACAGAAGTAAATATTCTTTGCTTTTGAGGACTCATGTGATAAGAATCAGTCCAACAGGATAATCCAAGATAATCTTCCTATCTCAAGGTCTTGAACCTTAATCATATCTGCAAAGTCCATTTAGTCATGTAATGTAACACATTCACAGGTTCTGAATTAAGGACATAGATACATTTTGGGGTCATTGTTCTGCCTTCCACAGAGCTCAATCATGTTTTTTTGTTTGTTTGTTTGTTTGTTTCTCTTAGAGGTGGTGATGCTAGAAGAACTTCCCCACTTCCACTGGATCTGAAAAGATTATCAGGGCTTACTCAGTCTAAGAAAATCAAAGAAAAGCTTCTATTTTTTTGTCCATTATGGTGGTCATTGAGATGCTCCTTGACCAAGGCCTAGTGGAAAGGCAAAAAGCTCATCAAATCAGCTCTGATGGGCTATAACACTTGGTGTTACAGTATTTTGGGTCCATGATACAACCTCACTATTTAATAGCTCTTCTTTCCTGAGATGAGAAATTGTTTCTACCTAGATCAACAACTTCAATAAAATTATATTTTAAAAGGTGTCTGTTGTTCATAGATGTATAAAGCATATGCACATTTAACACGAAAACCACATTTTCTTTTGCCATATTAGCACATAGCATACTTTTGATTCAATTGATAAATACCTTCTTCATTTAATTGTCTACTAAATAGCAATGCAATTGTATGGAGTGAAGGGAACTCAAAACTCAGCTGAGATGCCATACCCACTTTTTAAGTCAAATTGCTAGGCTTTCATTGAATCATGATTCCATGGCATTTAAAACAAATGTAGGTGGCTAATGTTGAGCAGGAGATCAACTGATTTTTCAATTCAGGGAATCAACGTATTTGCCCCCTCCCCAAAACAAAAGTTGTTTAAGTAATAAAATATTTTACCATACAAATTATCACGCAGAAGGGGGAAAGAGGGACGGTTAATCCCAGTTTCAGTGTGGGAGTTTATACAGGAACTACAACTCATAGACAAATCCAGGCTACCATCCATGCCCAGAGGATTGGTAATGTTTCATATATTTGGGCAGTTGAGACTGTATAATTCAGGTTGGAAAAAAATAATCCCCTTCTCTCAATTTCTTGTGTAATTAAGGAAAATACTGACTTATTTTATCTATTTTTTTAATCCACACCTTAGGATACTTTTCTTCCCTTTTTTTTTTTTTAATAGCAAGTGGAAGAGACAGGAAAGACAGAGAGAAACATAGATGTCTCTCAGATTGATCAGTTGCCTCTTGTACATGCCCCAACCATGGCCTGGGATGGGGAGGGCCCTGCAACAGAGGTACCTGACCTTGACCTGGATCAAACCTGGGACCCTTCAGCCTGCAGGCCGATGCTCTACCCACTGAGACAAACTGGCTAGGGCTTGGTCTATTTCTTTTAAAAGTTCATACAATTCACTAGTAAAGATATTTTGTAAGGCTTTTCTTTGAGGAAAGTGCTTGATTGCTAATGCAATCTTATAAATCTAATCAGATTTTCTATTTACTTTTTTATTCAGTTTTCCTAGTTGGAATATTTCTAGGAATTTGTCCATTTCATGAATCTTACGTCAGTTGTTGTCATGATGTTCCTAAGAACTCTCTTGTAACCCTTCTGTAAACTCTACACCTCAGTTCCCATTGGTAATCTGAGAGAAAGGGACAGGTCCAAGTCTGCATATGGTGTTGAATGTGTGTATGAATGTGTGTTTATGTATGTACACATATGTGTGTTTATCTATGACAGACCAGGGGAGGATGCACAGCACACAGAGAAGGTTGGGTGGCTTCTAGACTCAGGCTGTCTGCCTCACTTCACACACCTGCCCCACTCCCACTGCCCATGGCATCCTGAGCACATTCACTCACCCCTCAGTGGTTGAGGTCCCACACCAGCTCCTTTCACCTAGTGAAGAGCTTGGGACCTCATTGTCTGTGGGTTCCCTTGTACATGCTGCCCACAGCAGTCAGGTTGGGACCTGCCCGTTAGTGGACCAGGCTCTGTCCTCTTCTTTTCCTTCTCTTCCCTGGCCTCACCCAGAATTCCCTGAACAGAGTTTGACACATCAGAATTGCTCAGTCAGAGGGACCCAGCTCATTCCATGTCCTTTTGGTGAAATCAGCTTAGCCTTTTGTGAGCGTAACTTTAAAGAACCATTTTCTCTCACAGCAAGCCTTTGGTTTATGGAAAGTAAAACATCTCAGTACTTCTCTCATGGTGCATGGGGCTCCCTGACATTGAGGAAACCCTGCAGTGCCCAGAAAACATGGATCCTGAGGATATTGTAGAACTGGAACAGCAGGGTGTAGTACTGACCAACCTGAAGCAGAAGTACCCGACTGCACTTTCAAACCCAGGTGGTTACTGGAGCGCATACCCAAGAAAGGGGGAAAGGCTGTCTTCCAGTTAGGCATCCACAGCACCTGATCCCTTAGGGGCAGGAGGACTCCACAGGAAAGTTACCAAGAATCCAGCTGAATCATGACCATCAATGGGCCATGATGCCGGGGATGTAGAACTGAATTGGTGCTGCCGTGGAGAGCACTACCCACCATCTGCTGTTTGCGTAAACAGATTTCTGTGCCCAGATATAGGTTACTGTCCTCGTGAGATGCCTCTCTGGGATCATTGTCTCAAGACTCTGACTTTAGGGAAAAGGGAAAGCTGCCATGAAATATCTTGGTGCTATCACTCTTTTTGGTCCTTCTCTTTTCTGAGTTGTACAAAGAAAAATGCTTTAGGAGAACAGGTTAGTGTTTGGGGCTTTCTTACATATTTTCTCCTCTCTGTCTGGTCAAACTCACAGAACACTTCAGCAGCACCCAGGAGACCTTATGGGAGGTCTGGGAGTGAGCACTGAATGATTGCCCAAGAGTGACCAGCAGTGATGACCTCATTCACCGTGAAGGGGCATCAGACTTTGAAACAAAGTGCCTGTCTGTCCTGGCAAGTGACTTATCTGCTATAAAAGTGTCCCTTGGCTCATGAGGGCATGTGTTAGACATGTCACAAAGCTACCTCATGATACAAGATCTGAAATGTAGCTCTGATAAAAAAAAAGTGATGGGTAGAATTTTTTTGTTTTCCTGTGTGGGCAATATTTTATTTATTTGTGTCCCTTCTAGCAGGGTTACTAATGGTTGTTAGCTGTGATGATGATGGGCTTTCTCCCGGGTGTTAACTGGAATGGCCTATATTCTAAGCCAGATTGGCTCTGTCATATACCACTTAGCAGATGGGGTGGCCTGGGTTCTATGTGGGCCTCCCTGGAACTTGAGCTACAGATACTCAGATGTTTATCAGAAACTTCCTGGAATCATAGTAAAGATCCTTCTGTTTCAAGATGCATGAGTAATGTAAGATGATTCCCCCAAGATCAGGAGCCAGGCAGTTCTGTCTCCTGTCCAGTAGGCAGAGCTCAGGGAACCAGATCTTCCTGGGCTTGCCTCAGGACTTCCTAGCCAGATCCTTGACTGAGTGGGTGAAAATAAAAGAGGACAAGAGGGACAGACATCTTTCTGGGGCCAGGATTTCTAGCCTCCTCAGGCTCATCTGACGAGGTGTGTGGATTGGAAACAGAAGAACAAGTACTCACAATTCTCATTGGATTTTTTTTTATTTTTCTACTATTTAGTTTTGCTTTCCATTATTTAAGCCAAAATTGATTCATGGTTACAAAGTAATGACTATTTTCTGTCAATGTGATGTTAGTGGTCTACATTGTCCTTGAACTGCTCACTGAGTGAACACTTGTCATTTGAGGGCCCCTCTTCTTCCTCCTCCTTGTCAGGGCCCTCAAGTGGGGCCATGACTGAAAAGCCAGCCATCAGGGTGGAATAACAGGCATTGTATGAAGACATCACTGAACAATGGAGTGGGTCATTTGGCGGGCTTGTAGGCACATCCCCTGTGCCATCAGTTCCTGCAGTTTCCAGGGGTACAAACATATTCCCAGACATGTCCTCCCCACTTGGACCACCTGCCTCACTTGGGCATTGGACCTCCATGGCACTTCTTGTAGGCTGCAGACCCAAGTACTTGAAAAATTCTGTTGCACTGGGTCCCCAATCATTTTTGGCATTCCTCTGGGCCTTTTCTTCAGCATCATTGTAGTCAATTGTTGGGGGGTATCTTGTGTGGGCCATCTTCTTCTTTCTCTTGGGAGATGTTGCACTGGTCCCTGGCAAAGCATGAGTCTTCTGGTTGTCTTTTGTCATGATGTTCTCAAGAAGCCAAGGCTTGTCTCTCTGGAAATTGCTGTTTTGGTAGATCTGAAACAAAATTAATTATTTTAGTCATTTGGAGAGAAAATATATCTATTTGACATTAACTGGACTTTCAGAGTCTTTAGCCATCCCTGCAGGTTATCTCTAAGGGGGCTATAGTTTCATATAAAAATCTATGCTTTCTCATCTTTCATGTCAAAAATGGTTAGAACCTGAAAATGAAGCCCTCCAGGTATATCATTTTTCTGGGTCTACTAGGAAGATGTTTGAGTAACAAACAACATAGGAAATGGGAGAACTTTCTACTTTACCATTATTTTGTTCCTTGGAGAGCAAACTGAAGAATCACCAGGACGTATTTTGCTGAAACCATGGAGGTTCAGCAAGCGGATAAAACTCTTCAGGCTGTTCGATTCAAAGATTTGCTTCTCACCCCTTCGACAGAGAATCTCCCTCCGGAAAAGGTTTTCCTTGATGATCACGGTGTCTCCATCGTCATTCCAGTGCACAGACTGGAAGGCATCATCCTCCACTATCCTCCAAAGCTTTCTTGGGAAGGATGGCCCATGAAGAATGTTGTTTCCTTCCACATTGGCGGTGCTTTGATTTGGGGCCTGTGGTTGAGGGTTGTCTTGTGGGCTTGGATCTTGGCTCTTTTCTTGGCCCCCATGCCTCTCCAAAGCCTCCCTGAGACCCACATGGGGATCTGGGGATGTATCATATTGGACCAGTATTGGTGGCTGCCCATCCTCTGATGGGGCCAGCCTGGCTTCCTGCATCTCATTGGTACTCTGACTAGCCATGTTGATGATCTACATCAACAAGCATTTGGTACCCTAGATCCTATCTCTTCAAAAGTGAGATCAGAAATGCCTGTGGTCACAGCAGCGATGCCCTATATATACTATCCTCAAAATTCTAGAGTCTCTGTTGTGAGGCAACCAGCTGCTTAAGTCATGTGATGTCACAGAGGTGACTTATGGCTGCTCTGCAGAGTGGGCCCTGGCCAAGTATGGGGGAGGGGATATCTTTAGAGCCCCCATCTTCTCTCTTTTCAAATAGTACAAAATATAGTGGTCAGGTTAATAGAAAATGTGCTCATCTGATTCCAGAAAAATTGTTTAGTGTTGCTAGTTCACTGGATGCGTTGAGAGGTCACAATCCTATCTCTACCCCCATCTCTACAGAGAGAAGGGGGTATGGTTGGTGGACTCTTTGTTGTTCAAGGGCCAGGTCCTGGTTAGTCCAAACTTGGGCAACCTCCAATACTGCCTGGGTCAGATGGGCCCCTGGGGGACTGTTGCTCCCAGAAAATGGTGGTTCCCTAGTCTCAGTAGGTAGCCCCCCTCTTCAGTGCACCCCTCACAAGATTTCTGCTTTGGTCTCTTCCAGCTGTGTTTACTGGTTAGTAGATCCTGCTCAGATGAGCCCAAAAGAGTCCTATTTTCTTAGCTCTGGGTCGAGTTGTCCCCAGAATAGGGCTGTGCTCCAGCACAGGTGGGAACGTCCCACTCCTCAACCTCAATGCTACCCAAAGCACCTGAGAGAAGACATTCAACATGGTGTTGTAGTGGGAATGGACAGATGCAGCCTCTGATGTCCTATGGAGCCCCCTCTTGAGCTTGGCTTGCCCCCAAATCTCACCACTCTCAGGTTACAATGGCATTGGCTTTAGTTTCTATGTCTTCCACGTAGGAACTCTTCTTACTCCCCAACATGAGTTCACTTAGGGACACCTGCATTAGTCTTCTCAAATCACCCTCCCCACACCCTCAGATTCAGACTCCCTTGAGGCCTCCCTTATGCCCCATTTCCGTTCTTCAGTGAAGTGGATGGGCTTTGGCTCTGCCAGATTTCCAGCTTCCCACTTCCAAATTGGATCTCCTCAGGTTCTTCCCCTTTTCATTACTGATTTGCTTAGGCACATACCTGGCTCTGGGGAAACAAAGCATTCTATTGACTCACTCTCATGCCAGCCCTGTTCTACTTGCCAGAAGCCCATGTGTTCCTCTCCTGCCATAGCCCTGAAGATGGGTATATTGAATCATTTTGTTTGCTCTTGGGTTAGATCCTTTTCTAAAACCAAAAACCCTACTCTAAACAGATTCACTACCAAGTTAAATTCTAACTTTTTTAGCTAGCTGTGACTGAAGGAAGCTGATATGAAAATAATCATAAATATGTAGTTGAACATAGATAAGAGCTTGGGTGTGGAATGGCACAAAAGCAAAATTCAAGTCATCTTCACTACAGAGGAGAGGACACTATGGTGATTTTTGTGATCCATGTTCTGTAGTTGTTGTGGACAAGTTGGTCTTAATAATCACTCTGTATAGGGGGATAGAGTGGTATCATGAATGGGCACCACCTGCATGGGTCCTAGGTTTTTGTCTCAGCCCTGCCACTAAGTGGCCTCATTTTTACCCTATTTATAAACAGTGGGGTCAATGCTTTGTTGCTAAAAGTTGAGTACAAAGGCATTTAGGAAGAAAATTCCCCAAGGTGCCCCTCACCCTAATAAGTGCATCCTTAATGGAGCCCCTGGGTTTAGACTCAGGCTCAGTCCATGGTGTTTGTGCTTCTAAACAAGTTTACAAAGTATTCATTCAAGAATCAGTCTATTCTTGGAGGACATGCCCCAGAGGCTAAGAATGGGCTTCTTTACAGCCAGGGGTTGGGGGGCGGGGGAGGCTCCTAGTATCTCTGGTTAAACAGCCAGCTCCATTCTGTTGCCTGCCTACCAAAGTATTGTTTCTGAAGGGAGTTCTTTAAAGGCTGAAAGGGAGGGTTCCTTGTGGCCTTTGCTAGCTCATGACTCTGCGGGTTACTTATTCAATGGAATTTGCCCATTTCATGGGAGGGAAATTGGAGAGAAGGCTCTAGAAACCATAGTCTGGCATCTCATGAAGAACAGGTGTTTACTTGGTATGATTTAGGCACTCAATGCTAGTGTCCCACTGATTCTGTAGGATCATTAGCTAATATTATTTCATTCAAAAGCCACTGAAGTTCCACTGTGGAGAAGAATATAGGACATTGAGTTCATCTTCTCCTCTGAAGATGAAATGTTCACACTGCTGACTTCAGTGGAGTTGATGAAAGGCAGTATGAAAATGGCATTCCTCTGTTAAGCCTGCTCAGTCCCAGAAATTTAACCCTGGGCCCACAACCACCAGTCAGACAGTGTTTATTAGGCACCATGCTCTCCAGAACTCCAAAGGTCCCAGAGATAACCCACGTGTGTTGCTGCCTTATGAACAGAGCCCCCAGAGTTAGGTGGCTGCAATTCATGCAGCACAGCTGACTGGACTTCCTGGACAGCCACCTCCGAGGGAAAGTGATTTCAGTCTTGACTTGGCTGTTGTTGCTTTTGTACAGCCTTGCAGCCATAGAGAAAGAGCTGAGCTCTGGACTATGGAGCCCTTGAGGCTAGTCTGGCTGCCAAGTGTAGATAAAAGAAAGCCTTGTGTTTCCAAGACCTCAAACCACGCCCCCAGAGCTCGTGAGCAACCTCACTTAGACACAGGAGCCTCCTCTCCAATGCCAGTCTTTCAGCTGTTCCCTTGACCTCCTCCCTTAGTCGAGTTGGGCTGCCATAACAAAATACCACAGACTGAGTAGCTTATCAACAACATTCTGGAGGCTTGAAGTCCAAGAATAAGGTACCATAGTGCTTCAGTGAGGGCCCTCCTTGCTGTGTCCTCACATGGTGGAAGGAGCATGGATCTCTCTGGAGACTCTTTATAAGGTGCTATTCCCATCCCTGAGGGCTCAGCCCTCATGACTTAAGCACCTCCCAAAGGCCCAACCTCCTAATGCTGTCAGCTTTAGGGGTTAGGGTTGCAACATCAGCCTTTTACGGGGACACAAACAGTCAAAACAATGCACTCCCTTCTGGACAATGCTCTCCTGACCCAAAAACCCATAAAGGGTCTCCTGCTGTGAAGGATTCTTCTCTTCCTCAGGCCTGTTCAGACCCCATTCAAGTAAAGCTCCTTGTGTATTGATGTGTCTCTTGGTCAGATCTTCTTTCTGGATCAGCTCCCAATCATAGGTGAGGCCCACAGTGGTGACCAGGACATAGCAGTGGTCATTAGGTCTACTTCCCTCCCATCAATTCCAAATCCCAGCCGTATGCACTGTAGATTTTCGATGAAATCCGCAGGCACCCAACAGTGATGTGGCACACTACAAGTTCCTTTGGGGCCCCAGGGCCCACGCTGAGACCACCAAGTTGAAAGTCCTTGAATTTTTGTTCAGGGATGATAGAATGAATCCTAGTTCCATCCCATCCCTGTCTGAAGAGGCTATGAGTGGCAAGGAAGAGGGGTCCTAAGCCAAGTTGCACCCGGGCACGTTTCAGGTCCATGTCTGGCTGCTTCTCGAGCTGGGTATGATGTGAGGCTAATTCTTCACTTTACATAAGGCCCAGGGTAAGTTGGGGTGGGGGAGTTGGTGAAGTGCTGTAGCATCTTTGGGTACCTGTGATGATTTTGAAACTTATCCTTGTTTTGTATGGAAATTTTTCAAATGCTGTTTCTTTTCATAGAAGGCTTCACAAGCTTCAGCATCTAAGTGTGTGAATGACATTGACCAAACCTATATTTGTACTACCCAGTTAAAAAATGATCCTGCACCGTAGGAAATCCTGAGGGGTCCCAGGGCCCACGCTGAAACTAGCAAGTTGAAAGCCCTGAAATATTAGCTCAGGGCCAATAACAAGGATCCCAGGTTCTTCCTTGCCCTGTTTGAAGGGGTGGAGAGCAAAGAAGATTAAAGGGTCTCATGGGGCTTCTTCACCAGCTTAGTTGACACTGTGGAAACTGTGGGTTCTAAAGGTTAGCTACTATTGAAGATGCTGAGCAGAAGCAGGGATTTGGGGAAGTGTTGTGGCATTGTGGTTGTGTGTCTACATTTTCCTTGTCCAATGCAGGTGATTTCATTTTTAATCCTCACTCATGATAATCCTTCTTCTCTGCTCCTGCCACATCCTGGGCGCAGTAGTGCCCCCTCCAGTATTGGTCCTGGTATGGCAGTGATCTCTGCAAGTGTGAGCCCCTCCTGATTGAGGATTTCGGGGTCCTCGGGCTTCAGAACGGAGGGCACTACAGAATCCACCTCCTCGTGCTCCTGTCAGCTCTTCCGGCCCTGGGTGGGGCTGTCAGGCTGAGCACATGCCTCCACATGCCCGGGAATCTGGGGGAGTCGAGCAAGGTCTGAGGGAGACAGACTCGGGTCCGCAGAGGCCAGGGGCCCTGGTGTTGTCAGATGCCGGAGGGGAACAGAGTCACCACGTCCAGGCCTCTAGACCTGATCTCTGCCCCTGCTCTCAGGCTGGGGGACCCCAGAAAGCCCTTCCGGAAGTCTGCCCACTGACTTCCGCCCCGGAGGTCTGAGCGAGGAGAGCGAGCGCCATGTTTGGGAGGCCGGCTTCGGATCGCTAGAGTGACGGAGCCCAGGTATGACCCTGAGGGACAACTGAGGCCCCGGGACCCAGGGAGACCCCGGGGTGGTGGTGGTGGTGTCTGAGCAGGATTTCCTGCACCCCTCGCCCGCCTCCTGAGAGAACTGGGGGTAGGGCGGGGGGGGCTGTCTCAAGGACAAGCGGTGAGGGGAGGGCTCTCAGATCTGCAGGACCCAGACTCTGCCTGGAGCCCGGTGAGGACCCCACGGAGGGCCCCGGGGTCCAGTTCAGTCCCTGCCGGGAGCCCTGGGCACTGAGGCCCACGGACTGCCCTTCGGGTCTCCGGTCTCAGGCTCCCAGTTCACAGAGGGAGGGCCAGGGCCTGCAGGCCTCGTGGTGACGTCCACCTGCGAATCCAGGGAGCTGAGCGCCATCTTGGGAAGCCGGCTTCGGGCCGGAGGAGGGGACAAGCTGAGGGGAGCGCTCTCAGGTCGGCGGGAACCAGACTCTGCCTAGAACCCGGGTGAGGACCCCATGGAGGTCCCCAGGGTCTAGTTCAGCCCCTGCCTGGAGCCCTGGGCAATGAGGCCCACGGACCGCCCTTCGGGTGTCGGGGTTGAGGCCTCCGTGTGGGGTCCGGGCTCCGGTTCACAGAGGGAGGCCCAGGGCCTGCAGGCCTCATGGTGACGGCCGTCTGTCCCTGGGGGGAGACAAGGTGACTCCGGGCCCCAGAGCGGTCAGTCCCGGGAGCCCCAAGGTGCGGGGTGACCCCCAGCTTCGAGGACTGACTTCGCTTCTTCCGGGAGGAGACACTCGGGGGCTCCGTGTCATGGCCGAGTGTCAGGTCGGCAGAGGCTGTCAGGAATCTGCCTGGAGTCAGTGTGGGGACCCGGAGGGAGATTGGGGGCCCTGGACCCCAGAACAGTGTCCATCGGGCAGGCCTCCCGGGGTGGGGGAGGGTAACCTCACACATTGTGCTTTGTGAGTTCTGCATTGGGTCTGAGAGACATTGGGGGTTTTGTAGGAGGAGTAGGGCTTCAGGCATCAGGGAAGGGGAATCTCAGATGCTGATACTGTCTAGTTGAGGACCCTGAGGGAGATTGGGGGACCCTGGACTCCAGAACAGTGTCTGTCCCGCAGGCCTCCTGGGAGTGAGGGAGGGGTGATCTCGCACATTGAGCTTTGTGAGTTCTGCATCTAGGTCTGAGAGACAATGGGGGTTTGGCAGAAGGAGCTGGGCTTCAGGCAGTAGAGGGGGGACCCCAGGTCCTGCTGCTGTCAAGTTAAGGATCCTGAGGGAGAAATAGGCGACACTGGGCACCAGAATACTCTGTCCTAGGAGGACTTGTGTGTGGGGTGATCACAGACATAGTTTCCTGACTTCCCCATCCAGGTCCAGTGTAAGGAGCAGAGCCACAGGTCAGTTTAGGGAGCACTAAAGTGACCCTGGACCCCCCAATGTTGGGGACCCTGGCAGAAAGGGCTGGATGTTGCAAACTCCTACTATTGCCACATGCCTGTGGATTGGGGGATCTTGGGGATGTGAGGACCTAGGCATGAGAGTTAACCCAAGATCAGCAGTGGGGTAAGTCCCAGGATCTGCCCGGTGTGAACACCCAATCCCGTGAAGCCTCAATGCACACCCCCTTCTCAGAAAAGGAGGGATGATTCAAAGGCCAGCTGTCCACAGCCCTCAACCCGGAAAGGAACAACAGTGGATCTAAGTGGCACACTCCTTTCTATTATGTGTGGGAAAGTGGGGAGTCCTCGGTGAGGTGGGGTCTTTCTCTAAGGGGGAGAGAGAGAGTATCCCAGGTGGGACGCATGGAGGTAGGGCCTGCCCTGGCAGGAGTAAAAATGAATAACCTACAGGGGCACCGGGAATGCAACCAGGACAGAGCGCCCAGTACCTGCTCTCAGCATTTTGTGATGATGGCAGGGATCCTGGGGGTTGGGACAGAGGGGGGGGGGGGGGTGGAGAGGGGATATGGTAGCCACCTGAGGCTACCCCTGGAGTTTGTGCGATGTAGTGCCTCTGAATTTGTCTCTTGGGGCTCTCAGGTAGGTGAAGACCTTGGTCTGAGTGGACCAAGTCCGGTCATCTGAGGAAGGGTATCCGCTCAACAGTGACAAGAGTACTGGGTCTGGCCAAAGTGAAGGAGAGGACCCCGAGGAAGGAGGGAGTGTACCCCAATCCCTGAGACAAAAACGGGACACCACAGAAATCCAGCCTTCCCCTAATTTCAGCCCTAGAAACCTTGGGCTAGGCTGTCAGTCTAAGTCCCTCCTGATTTTTAGATTGGTGGTCTGGGTGAGGGGAGAGCCTTGATCTGAGGGTCTGGACAGAAGTTGAGTCAGGTTCCCATGAGTTGGCAGGGTGGTCACAATGAGGAATGAGGGCACCCTTGAAACAAGCATACATAAAGCCCAAGGTCTGCAGAGCCACTTTTGTCAGGAATGGGGAGAGCTGGTATTGTGGATGTACTGGCTCCCCTCACTTCCTCTGCTGTTGTCTAGGGAGATGAGGCCTTTCCTTTAGGAGGGTAACCTCAAGTCAGCAGATGCAGTTGCTTCAATTCCTGGACAGTGAAAGGGTAAAGACTTAGTGGGACAGATGGAATCAATAGAGTAAGGTGGCACATTATTGTTCCTTGGTGACACCTATTAGACTCTGGGGTCCCCACAGGCCTGTGAGAGAAAGGGAGTGTGAGGGGCCTCAGCTGAGAAACGCTGTTCTTGGGTCCAGGGTCCCCCAATCTCCCTCAGGGTCCTCAACTCTTCATCAGCAGGACCTGGGGTCCCCCCTCTGCTGCCTGAATTCTTGCCCCTATTAGATGTGGGGCCACCCGAAGTCCTTCTGGTTACTCTCAGAAGTGCGTGTCTTGTTCTGAGAGTTTTGTCTCAGGCCAGCAGAGGGGGAGAAGAAGGCCCTGCCCGGGGACTGGTGAAAACCCTCAGTGAGCACAGAGGTGATCATCAGGACAGAGGAGACCCCACAACACCCAATCCCACCTCACCACATGTCTTTCCCAGAGCCTTGGGCTGTGCCAGCTACACCCTGAGGAACCTTCTCACTTCCTCCTTCAGGATCTTTTTGGACAGGCCAGTGAGGAGAGAACCGTGTGAGGCCCGAGAACACCCCTAAAAAAGAGACCTGTATGTCACCTTTGTCCGATCTGCCTAGGGTGCCTTTCTCAGCTGGGGCCCCTCACACTCCCTTTCTCTCACAGGCCTGTGGGTCCCCATTGCCCACCTTCCCACACTCTGTCACTGTCCCAGCACGAGTCACCATGCATCGCCATCAGATGAGTGAGCTTTGTAAGCCCGAGGAAGACCATCAGGACCCAAGGGAGAACCAGGAACTGGTGGCAGTGCAGCTGTTCAGCGCTGAGAGGAAGGAAGAGGCTGTGTCTCCCTCCCTCCCAGTCCTATTCCAAGAGAGCCTAAAGGAGGCAGCTGCTGCTGAAACACCGAGTCCTCAGGGTGCCTGCCTTCCCCCCACTGCCATGGCAGCCTCTCCATGTAGCCAACCTGAAGATGAGAGCTCCAGCAGCCCAGATAAGGAGAGGCCAAACAGCAGGTTGGGCTCTGAAGAGGCTGAGTCCACTCTCCAAGGCGCCCTATGTTTGAAGAAGGCTTACCTGGTGGCATTCCTGCTCCTGAAGTATTGCACAAAAGAGCCAACCACAAAGGCAGAAATGCTGAGTATGGTCATCAAAGTGCACCAGGGCCACTTCTCTGAGATCTTCGACGCAGCTTCTGAGTGCATGCAGCTGGTCTTTGGCATTGATGTGAAGGAAGTGGACCCCAGAACCCACACCTATGTCCTGGTCACCACCTTGGGCCTCACCTATGATGGGATGGTGGGCTATGGGCACAGGTTTCCCAACACTGGCCTCCTGGTTACAGTTCTGTGGCTGATTGCCGCAGAGGGTGACTGTGCCTCTGAGGAGGAAATCTGGAAAGCCCTGCATATCAGGGGGGTGCATGATGGGAAGGAGCATTGTATCTATGGGGAGCCTAGAGAGCTCCTCACCAAAGTTTGGGTGCAGGAACAGTACCTGGAGTACCGGCAGGTGCCCAATAGCCAGCCTGCTCGCTATGAGTTCCTATGGGGTCCCAGAGCCCACGCTGAGACCACCAAGTTGAAAGTCCTGGAGTTTCTGGCCCAGATCAACGGGAGTGATCCCAGATCCTTCCCACACTGGTATGAGGAGGCTTTGAGAGAGGAGGAGCAGAGAGCCCAGGCCAGAATTAGCACCACAGCTGATCCTAGTGCCATGGCCAGTGCAAGCTCTTCTGCCAAGTCCAGTCGCTTCTTCTGCCCTCAGTGAAGTCCAAGGCAGATTTTCTTACTTTGTGTTTTAAGAGGGAAGTCAATGATCCAAGCGGTAGAGGGCTAGGCTAGGGGATTATAGTGAATAACATCTGTGTGTCTCTGTTCCATTTGGGTTGACTTAGAAATGTATCTTCTTTTATTTTTGGTATTTTATAATGTTACTTTAAGTAGAATGTTTTTTAGCTTCAGAATCTAAGTTTACAAATGACATGCATCACACGTTGATTGTAATTTAACTTAAGACAAAGAACTTTGCTATTTGGTAAAAAAGAAAAAAATGGGAATCCTTCATTGTATTTGTACTCTGTAACCAGATAATGTGGACTCGGAATAGGCTTTTTTAAAAAATTTTTTTTAGTGTGAAAGAGCAAAGCTGTAAAAACAGATAAAATAGTTAATTTTTGAATGCCTGTATCATATTTAGTCTGTCATTCTGTAAAAACAAAATATATATACCTGGATTTTTCTTAGCTTATTCAAGAATGTAGAAAAATAAACAGTAAAAGACTCTTCTCACTGGTTCATGTGCACCCTAAACATTCACTGAGCCTCTGTCCTCACAGGAAAAGGCAACCCAGCCAGAGAAAGGGAGGGGACGCAGAGCAGGAGCCTGGAGCCAGGACTGGAAGGACACTGTTTGGGAAGGGAGTAAACACAGGCAGCTTTTGTTCCACAAGCCTTGTCTTTGAGAGTGGGCATATTTCCATACACAGGAGGACATATTAGCTGAAGTGAGATTTATGTTCTTTAAGACAGGAGGGGAGAGTCACCCAGAGTGGGGGGTTGCTCATGTGGAGTGTGGTACTGAGGCTCAGACCCTATGATGTTGATGTGGAGCCACCGGTTATGACTGTCCTATTATATTACAGGCCAGGTCCTCAGCCCCTTGGAATCCAAGCTCCATCAGGTATTAGGACCCCCTTCCCCAGGGAAAAGGCAAGGACAGTGGGTGATGTAGTCAGGGCCCCCATGATCCAGGGCCATCTATTCTTCCCTCTGTGCCACCTTCCCTACCACCGTTATTTGAGGATTGAATTCTAGGATTTGTGGATCATGCCCATCTCAGGGCCTGATATGGGCATGGTGTGTGTGTGTACTGGTGTCAATTCTTCCTGCTCCAGTTATTCCTTTCTCTGGGCTGCAGTGGGGCCAGAGTGCCTGCTGACAGCAGATGGCAGTGGTGCAGCCAGGGGATAGAGGAGGGTGGCTCCCAAAGGGGCCAGAGGGAGACACTTGACAGGATCTGAGCTGAAAACGTGGTGTCCCAGGGCCCAGCTGAGGTTGCATCCCAAGTATTTGCAACCAGCGGCCCGGGAAGAAGGACCAGGGTGCTTGGGATCCTGCAGTGCCTTGGGGTGAAAAGAGGAGGTAGCTGACTGTGCTGCGGTGGGTGGGGGTGAGGTGAAGAGAAGAGTCAAAGCCTAGGAGGGTCTGTGCTGGGAGAGGACTAGAAGCCACTCCCCAGGTGTGAAGGCAAAAAGGCCCTTTCTCCCCCCTCTGTGCTCCCCTGGACTCAGTGACCACATCCTGTGCTGAGTGCCTCTCTTTACCTGTCTTCACCTTCTTCCTTGAGCCGCCCAAAGACTCCATCTGATGGGCGAGGCATCTGCATTTCCATCCCTTTCCATTGGGCCTGGCCGCTGATTGCTTGGGGATAGGAAGAAGGAGCCAAAACTCTGCTCTCGCACCACACCTGTCAGTGGGGTTCCAGGGCCCCAGGGGACACTGGGGAGAGGTCAGCTCACAGACTGTGAACATGGAGGGCTGATGCATGATGCTTATTGACAGTCACACTTGTGGTTTCCCCAGGCCACATGAGGCCCACGGATGTCTAGGGAGATGGAGTTCTCCTGCTCCTCCTTCCCGCAGCCTTATGCAGGCTTGGTCTTAAATGCAGTAAAGACTCTGGAGACTTACTGGCAACCCTAGTGAGTAGCCAGGGCAACTGTACCATCACCACCCACATAGCTCACAAGGACTGGGAAGACGTCCTCAGGCGGGAGCTGCTGCTGGAGAGGCTGGGGTGGAACCCAAGCATGTTCAGGCCCTGCTCTGGGAAGGGAGAAGTATGGCTGAGGAGTGATCCTAGGCAAGACGTGACACCCTGAGCACAGCTCACACCCCTCCAAGAGTACCCCCAGGACCTGGCTCAGGAGTTTGGGGTTGTTTTCTTTAAACCTGTGGTGGTGAGGCTGTGGTTTCTGTAAGCAGCACACCTTCAAAGGGGCAGCAAGGGACCCAGTCTGGGGTTCTGTGAGCAGAGTTTCTATGCCCTGGGTCAAACCCTCTGTCCACACTGGTTCTCAGTCCAATTGGTGACCTGAGGGGCAGGGAAAGGTCCAAGTCTTCATGTGCTGTAGTCCATGTTCACACATGTGTGTTTATGCATGTACACACACACACGTGTGTATATATGTGTGAAAGACCAGGGGAGGCTGTAGAGCTCACAGAGAATGTCGGGTGGCCTCCAGACTCAGGCTGTCTGCTGATCTCACACAGCTGCCCCACCTCCACTGCCCATGGCATCCTGGGATCATTAGCTCATCCCTCAGTGGTTGAGGTCCCACACCAACTTCTTTCACCTGGTGAAGGGCTTGGGAGCTGAATGCCAGTGGGTTCCCCACAGCAGTCAGGGCTCCTCTGACCTGTGTGTGCTGCCCACAGCAGTCAGGCTGGGACCTGCCCTTTATTGGACCAGGCTCTGTCCTCTTCTTTTCCCTCTCTTCCCTGGCCTCACCCAGAATTCTCTGAACAGCATTTGACACATGGGAAGTTCTTTAGGGACCCAGCTCACTCGGTGTCCCTTTGGTGAAATCAGCTTTGCTCTGGAGGGCATAACTTTAAAGAACTCTTTCCTTTGGTTGATGGAAGGAAAAACATCTCAGTGCTTCTCTCATGGTGCACGGGGCTCCCTGACATTGGGGCAACTCTGCAGTGCCCCAAAAATGTGGCTCCTGAGGAAGATGTGGAACTGGAACACCAGGCTGTCCTGACCAACCTGAAGCAGAAGTACCCGACTGCACTTTCAAACCCCATGTGGTTACTGAAGCTCATACCCAGGAAAGGGGAAAGGCTATCTTCCAGGTAGGAATCCCACAGCACCTGATCTCCTAGGGGCAGGAGGACTCCACAGGAAGGTTACTGAGAATCCAGATGAATCATCACCATCAAAGGGCCATCATGCCACAGATGTGGAACTGAATTGGCACTGCCATGGAGAGCACTACCCACCATCTGCTGTTCACGTAAACAGATTTCTGTGCCCTGCTGTAGGCGACTATCCTCGTGAGATGCCTCTCTGGGCTCATTGCCTGTCTCAAGCACTCTGTTTGACTTTAGGGGAATGGGGAAGCTGCCAGGACATATCTTGGTGCTATCACTCTTTTTGGTCTTGCTTATTCCTGGGTTTTATAGAGAAAAAAAGCTGTTTTAGCAGAACTGATTATGGTTTGGGACTCACATCTCTTTGTTCTGGTCAAACTCACAGAACACTTCAGCAGCACCCAGGGATCCTTGTGGGAGGTCTGGGAGCGGGCACTGAATGGTTGCCGGAGGGTGACCAGCCAAGGCATGGCTTCATTCTCGGTGGAAGGGACATCAGACTTTGAAAGAAAGCACCTGTCTCTCCTGGCAAGTGACTGGTCTGCTGTAAGTGTCCCTTGGCTCACGAGGGCTTGTGTTACACATGTCACATAGCTACCTCGGGACCCAAGGACAGATCCGAAATACAGCTCTGATGGAAAAGTGATGGGTAGAGTTTTTTGTTTTCCGTGTGGGCACTCTTTAATTTATTTGTGTCCCTTCTAGCAGGGTTACTAATGGTTGTTAGCTGTGAGGATGATGGGCTTTCTCCTGGGTGTTATCTGGAATGGCTAGACTGGCTCTGGGGTACATACACCACTTAGCAGGTGGGGTGGCCCAGGATGCACGTCTTTCTGGGGCCAGGATTTCTAGCCTCCTCAGGCTCATCTAATGAGGTATGTGGCACAGAAACAGAAGAACATGGACTCACAATTCTTATTGGATTGTTTATTTTGTGGAATTAACAAACTGGAATTTTGCCTTTACTAAAGCTGAAATGGATTCATGGTTACAAAGCCTGTGATACTATGGGCCGGCATTGTTTTTGAGTGAACACTTGTTATCCAAGGAGCCCTCGTGGTCCTCCTCGGACTGGTGAGAGTCCTGAGATGGAGCCACGTCTAAAAGGCCAGATATAAGAGAAGAATAGCATATGTTGTATAAAGACATCACTGAACCTTGTGACGGTTCATTTGGGGGGTTGGGGGACAGATCCCCTGTGCCATCGGTTCCGGCAGTAGCCGTGGGCACAAACATGAAATTACCAGAAGTGTCCTCCCCACTTGAACCACTGGCTGCAATAGGACACTGGACCTCCCTGGCACTGCTCAGGGGCTGAGGAGCGGAGAACTCAAATGCCTGGGTGGAACCAATCCCCATTCATTCTTATCTGTCTCCTGAGCCTTTTGTTTGGCTTCTTTTTTGCTGTCCTCATGGTGTAGTCTTAGAGAGCGTCTTGTGGGGGCCATCTTCTTCTTTCTCTTTGCAGGGCTGGCACTGGTCCCTGGACAAACTCGAGCCACTTGATTGCCTTTTGCCTTAATGTTTTGGAGGAGCCAAGGCTTGTCTCTCTGGAAATTGCTGTTTTGGTAGATCTGAAACAAAATTAATTAATTTAGTCATTTGTGGAGAAAAGATATCTATTTGACATTAACTGGCCTCTCAGAGTCTTTACTCATCCCTGCAGGTTATCTCTAAGGGGGTTATAGTTTCAAATAAAAATCTATAGTTTCTCATTTTCTGATAAATACTGTATCATGTGAAAAAGGTTTAGGCCCTGAAATGAAGCCTTTTCAGTATATCATTCTTCTGGGTCCACTAGGAAGATGTTTGAGTAACAGGGAACATGGGAAATGGGAGGACTTTGTACTTTACCATTATCTTATTCCTTGGAGAGCAAACTGAAGAATCATCAGGGCGTATTTTGCTAAAACCATGGAGGTTCATCAAGAGGATGAAACTCTTCAGGCTGTTCGATTCAAAGATTTGCTCCTCGCCCCTTTGGCAGAGAATCTCCCTCTGGAAAAGGTTTTCCTTTATGATCACGGTGTGTCCGTCTTCATTCCAGCACACAGACTGGAAGGCATCATCCTCCACTATCCTCCAAAGCTTTCTTGGGAAGGAAAGTCCATAAAGAATGTTGTTTCCTTCCACGTTGTCGGCGCTTTGGTTTGGGGCCTGCGGTTGAGGGTTGTCTTGTGGGCTTGGATCTTGGGTCTCTTCTTGGCTACCGTGCCTCTCCAAAGCCTCTCTGGGACCCACATGGGGATCTGGGGATGTATCATATTGGACCAGTATTGGTGGCTGCCCATCCTCTGATGGAGCCAGCCTGGCTTCCTGCATCTCATAGGTACTCTGACTAGTCATGTTGATGCTCTACATCAACAAGCATTTGGTACCCTAGACCTATCTCTTCAAAAGTGGGGTCAGAAATGCCTGTGGTCACAGCAGCGATGCCCTATATATACTGTCCTCAAAATTCTAGAGTCTCGGTCGTGGGGCAACCAGCTGCTTAAGTCAGGTGATGTAACAAAGGTGACATGGCTGCTCTGGAGTGTGGGCCCTGGCCAAGTATGAGGAAGTGGACATCTTTAGGGACTCCATCTTCTTTCTTTTCAAAATGTACAGAAAAATAGGGGACAAGTTAATAGAAAAGGTGCCTATATGCTTCCAGGGAGATTGTTTCTTCTTGTTATGCACTGGGTGTGTTGAAAATCATGTTCCTATCTCCACTCCCACCTCTACAGATAGGGGAGGCCTGTTGATGGCCCCTTTGTTTGCAAGTATGTAATATGGGTGCTGGCCAGAATTGAAATCTAAGTGAGAAGCAAATACTTGAATCTATGAATACTCTTGATTTCTAAGTTCTGAAATGATACCATAACCTGCTGGAGCCTTGTAGGATATTATGCTTCTGAGTCAGAAGAGGTTGTCAAAGGCTTTGAAAGTTGTCAGGAGATCAAAACATCCTTATGACCTTTTTATAGTTATAAATGATTCAGCAACATCTGGATGAAATTTTCTCTCATGCACTCACAAATTCTAACATGGGAAAAGGTGATGAACAAAATATGTTGGTCAGACTCCAAAAGCAGCAGAGGATGTGGGGGACCCCAAATGAAACCTCACTTGTCTTGCCAATGTAGAGTTGAAGCCCAATTAAATACTCTATTTTTATTGAAAATCTTGTCTCTCACCATCTATCCAACAACTATGGAGATCTGAGAAAGCAAATGTCAAACACTTTTGACCACATACACTGGAGTATGCTATATTCAGGGCACCACAAGCTGCCTTTTTCATACCTTCTTTATCTAACTTGCTAGCTACGAATATAAGCTTTTGCCTGCCATGTAGAACATAATCCATACTATGTACTTCTTTTATAGTCACTCCAAGTCAAAAGTTACCCAACCACTAAAGTGAGCATTTTGCACCTGCCAGGAATTTAAACAGGAGTTCTTTTCTGTACTGTATCCTCTGCTAAAACTCATTTAAGGATGAGGATGAGCATGTGGGTTCTTCTTCCTAAGTGGCTTCTGGCACAACAAATCCAAAGCATACCAGCACATCCATGTTTGCTCACATTTTAGCATGGTATTTTTAGTGGGTTGAACAGGAATTTGTAAAATTTGGAAAGGAATGGATTTTGTCCTCTGTAAGTGTTTAGAGCTGTAGCCTCATGACAGTAGACTTGGGAGTGGTGAGTTAGGTACTAACCTATGGGTTAGGTACTGGGAGCACTATATGAATCAGCCTTCCTAGTCCTTCATATATGACATATTGTCAGAGAGCCTTATTCACAAGGAACCAAGAACTAAGCATATTTTGCTAATGAAATACAGTTGATCTATCACAAAAAAAAATGGAAGAGACTTTGTGAAAGGATGTTACAAAGCACTATTCATTCCATTATTCATTTTTTCTTTTTTTATCGCTTAAAGTATTTCATATGTCTCTTTTTTCTCCCATTGACCCCTCCCAGCCATTCCCACCCCCCAGGACAAGCCCCCACCACCCCTGTGTCTGTGTCCATTGATTATACTAATATGCATGCATACAAGTCATTTGGTTGATTTCTTATCCAACCCTCCTACTTTTCCCTGCCTTCCCTCTGAGGTATGATGGTCTGTTAGGTGTTTCCCTGTCTCTGGATCTACTTTTGTTCATCAGTTTATGTTATTCATTATATTTCATTCCTAGGTCTTTCTGAATGCATTCTATATATTGTGAACATTCCCTGTCTTGGCACTCAAGCAAGGCATCAGACAGAATGGGATGCTACCAACCAGGGATTGAAGTTGTCTGTAGGAACTGTGAACTTAAAGATGGAGAAACCTGAAATATAAATAAAGAGGTGACCTGATATATATTACTGGGATAGAAAAAATGGAAGAGCTTATTTGGGGGTGTTTTCCCTTTTAGGTCCCTTGTGATATGACTCATCTGTTAACTGATTTGTGAATTACTAATATCCATTTTTCAACAACTGGAGCAGGGCCGTTACATATAAGGAGTGCCAAATACCAGTTGTCAGACAACAATCTCTGAGGCAGGCCAAATCAGTAGCTGTTCCCAGCCTTTATCCCAGCTTTCTCTCATTGGAGAGACCAGTTCCCATAAGTACATGAATTTCTGGAATTCAACAAATTCTAATCAAGAATAAGTAAACATATTTCCTATTACAAATAAATATGCTCCTAACTGAGAAGGCAGAAAAGCAAACACAAATCTGTTCCAAATACAAACAAAATCTCCAAATCATATGGGGTCCACACTGGTGTTTTGTCTTTTCTACCTCTCAGATCTTGCCCCACTCCTGCCACATGTAAAAAGTATAGGGCTGAGTTTAAATTGGAATTTCAGATAAACAACAAATATTTTTGTGTTTGTATGTCCCTATTATTGCATAGGATATACATATATATAAATATATTTCCCAGCCAGCGTGGCTCAGTGGTTGAGCATCAACCTATGAACCATGAGGTCATGGTTCGATTCCCAGTCAGGGCACATGCCTGGGTTTCAGTCTTGATCCCCAGTAGGGGGCATGCAGGAGGCAGCCGATCCATGATTCTCTCTTATTACTGATATTTCCCCTTTCCTCTCCCTTTCTCTCTTAAATCAATAATATATATGACACCCTAATTTGCAAATAGACTGAATGGCGGAACAACCAAACAACCGAACAACCAGTTGCTATTGAGGTACGATGACCACCAGGGGGCATGTGTGGAACATGGTGGGCATCAGTAGCAGGTGGCTGGGAATAGAACAGGGTGGGGATTGGCCATGGCAGGATGATGGAGCAGGTGAGCAGGGACACCAGAACCAAAGCAAGGCACCTGTAGCTGTCATTGGGGTGAGTCTCTGGTAGTTACTGAAAATGATTTGCTCCCACATGCTGTGGTTCTGCCCAGCACTCACACCTGCTGCTGGCGCCAGAGCCACCACTCGCACCCACTGCCAGTGCCCGGTGCTAGACCCAATTACTCGGCACTGTCAGTGGGCGCAAACGATAGCTGCTGGCCTCAATAACCCCTCAGGGCTTCTCCACCTCCCCCTGCTGCTTAGGGGTGATCAGGGCAGTAGCTGCCACTAGCACCAGCTGATAGCACCAAACCTGCTCATATCCACTGCTGGTGCTAGCCCTAATGACTCTGTATCATCATCAGCAGGAGCTGTCAGTGCATGGGAGCAGCAGTGACTGCCAGCAGACAGGGGCTGTGGCAGGAGGGGCTGGGCTGAGGTGTGGAGGATGGGCCAAGACACCCCCTGTGCGCACCACAGCCTCTCTGCCCACAGTTCCTTTCAAGGTGCACAAATGCATGCACTGGGCCCCTAGTAATTTTATAAAAAGTATTCATTGTCTACCTGAAAGTCAACTTTAAGTAGTTATACAATGTCTTTATTTGCTCATCTGGCCACCTTATCCCTAACATAATTTTCCTACCAATCCATTGGACCTCCCATGCTCCTTTCTTTGATTTCCCCAGGACTTTAATTTCCACCTTTCCACCTCACAAGACTAAATAAAAGAGGGTCCTGGGAGTCTGAGCTCCAGCTGCCAGAGTCTAGATATGGCTGGGGAATTTCTCCTGGCATCCACAATTAGCCCTTGGAACACATTTTCCCATAGAAACAATGATATTAATAGCAGTGAGCTGCCTAGTGCTATGGGCCCTATAGTCCAGCCATATTCTGTTAAAGAGGCTTTTGTGGACTGGCCTGGGAACCTTCTCACCATTTGAAACATTGCTTCCATGGGAAAAATGGTTCTCAAGTTCCAAACTCACAAACACACTTTTGGAATAAAATGCATGATAAATTGGGTAACGCTTATAGACTTTCAAAGAGTCATTCAAAGCCTGTGACTTCATTCCAAGATGTCAGCAAAGTTTAGGACTACTTAGCATTACAAAGAGAGCCAGTGGATTTGCCAAAGAAACCTGAATAAGCAAACAGACAAGACTGACAAATCTATACTAGACAAGCTGACTCTGCCTTTGACTGGCTACATAGGCCAGCATTTACATTGAATGATTTCCCTTAATCAAACACATGCCTTATAGGGACAGAGTGGACACTTATCCCCATAAGGGTGTGGTTGTTAAGGAGATGGCAGTTACTCTGTATCTAAGTGTGCATTTAGTATCCTCTCATAGACACTAGCACTCCCAAGGAAGACAAGCTTATTTTTTTCCTTCTATTGTCTGACATGTCCAATGTTTTCATTGGTTCATTTACCTTCATGAAAACAGAGCAATTACACGGCTTTCATCTGCTTCCTTGAAAGGCATATGGAAAATTCTGCTTTTAGGACCAGAATGTTAATTCAAAAAATACTTCAAGGCATTCTGAGAGGCACCCTCAACCCCCGTTTTTGAAACTACATGCAGCACTGCCGCATTTGCATAGAAAATGTGACAGGATGGGACTAAAAAAAGAGGAATATTATGTACAGAGATACCTCATCTTATTAATTATTATTTGAAATGAAATCTAGTGTCAGGAGCTATAAAGTGCCAGAATTAGAAAAAGAAAATCATCATGTATTTAAAACCCCTTATAGCCAAGCCTATGTGGATCAGTGGTTGAAGTCAAGGTTGGATTCCCAGTCAGGGCACAACTCCAGTTGCAGGCTTGATCCCCAGTGCTGGCCTTGGAGGAGACAGCTAATCAATGATTCTCATCATTGATGTTTCTATCTCTTTCTCTCCTTTCCTCTCTGAAATCATAAAAATATACTTTCAAAAAGAAGGTCATTATCTCTCTTTAAAAAATAAAAAATAAAAACTTTTACAGTGTATAATAATCCTATATAATAAAAGCCTAATATGCAAAATGTCCACTCTGGCGATCATTTGTCTGAACCAGGAGTTCGACTGCTCACTATGATGTGTGCTGACCACAAGGGGGTGGCACAGAACATGCAGGGCATCAGAGACACAGTGCTGGTAGTGTGTGGCAGTGGAGGTGCTGCCAGCCCTAACGGGACCGCTGCAGGATTGCGGAGCAGGTGAGTAGGCAGCACCAGGCCAAGGCAGGTGCAAGCAGTCCCAATAGCCCTGCCAATTGCCCCATAGACTTTGACCAGTGGCAGCAGTGGGGGGCACAGCACTGAGGGAGCCGGGCTGGGGGTTAGGGGGTCTGGCCCAGATAGATCGCCCCGCAGGAGGTGGGATGATGGAGCAGGTGAAGGGGCAGTGCCAGGCCAAGATGGGGTGCCAGGCAGGGTTGCAGGGCTGTGAGACTGGGGATGTGAACTGGGACTTATTCCCCACAGGCCACCCTGAGGGACTCCACCTGAGTATGAATTGGTTTACTGAGCTTCTAGCAATTAAGAAATTACTACACTACTGATCTTTTAGAAGCAGTACAATCACCTGGTCAAACCTTTATTAACCACCAATTTACTTCTTCCTTAACACTGCACAGCAATAATTATTAAATGGAAGAATACAAAAAATGAAGATACTGAGAAATAATGTATATCATATAGCAATAGTATATTAAAATGCATCATTTTAATTAAGATTTTTTTCACTAGTAAAGAAATTTATATTTTAGGTTTGGTTTACAGCAACATATAGTTTGTCTTAAAAATTAGCAATGCATATTGGTAACTATTATTGTTGATATTGTTAATTTGTTTTAAAATTAGCTTTAAGAGATTATTTTTTTCTCCTCTGAGCAGAAAGCAATCACTACCATGAAAGTGCTTTAACAGGGTAGTTCAGTAAATTACATTGTCAGGGCTCTATAGGGGCACTGGGATCTGGAGTCACAGTTTATGACAGCGACATTTTCTTGAGCATGTGACCCTGGACAAGTCACTTAACCTTCCTCAGATGCAATTAGTTTTGTTTTTTTGCAAAATCTTTTCAAATTTTATTAAAACTTCCCCAAAGATTATGGTTATTTTATTTTTAAGAAGAGATCTTCAGGGAAATTATTTTTATTTATTTATTTTTTAATATATTTTATTGATTTTACACAGAGAGGAATTGAGAGGGAGAGTTAGAAACGTCGATGAGAGAGATACATCGACCAGCTGCCTCTCGCACACCCCCCACTGGGGATGTGCCCACAACCAAGGTACATGCCCTTGACCGAAATCGAACCCTGGACCTTTCAGTCCACAGGCCGACGCTCTATCCACTGAGCCAAACCGGTTTTGGCTGGTTATTTTATTTTTAAAATTAAGAATGTGGAAACTTCTTACTAACATATAAAAACAGTTAAGATCATATATTTGGCCGAAACCGGTTTGGCTCAGTGGTAGAGCATCGGCCTGCGGACTGAAAGGTCCCAGGTTCGATTCTGGTCAAGGGCATGTACATTGGTTGCGGGCATATCCCTGGTAGAGGGTGTGCAAGAGGCAACTGGTCGATGTTTCTCTCTCATCGACGTTTCTAGCTCTCTATCTCTCTCCCTTCCTCTCTGTAAAAAATCAATAAAATATATATATAAAAGAAGATAATATATCCATATTTGGCAAAGTTTATCATAAATACACTAAATTGTTTTATAGGTTGAATTGTAAGAACTATTAATATTTTATTTTTTAAATGAACAAAAAGTAAAATCAAATTTTGTATAAATCTATTAATTTTAACACATGCAAAATTTGTGTAACTATCAACCACGATCAGGTTATACAACAATTCTGTTACCCCTAACTCCCACCACCACTGCCACCCCTTTATAATGACACTCTCCCCTCACCCTAACCCCTGGAAATCACTGATCTCTTCTCTATCATTACTGATTTTTCTTTTCAAGATTGTCCTATAAATGAAACCATATAGTATATAACCTTTTGAGACAGGCTTCTCTCAGTCAGCAATGCCTTTGAGATTCATCCACAATTGGATGAATGTATAGATTTACTACAATTTGTTAAGTAATCATCCATTGAAGAAGATTTGGGTTGTTTCTACTTTGATTCTGTTTCTAGTTGATTAGTCAGGTGATTATGAATAGATCTATAAACATTTATATGTAGGATTTTGTGTGAACATAACTTCATTTCTCCACGGAAAGGTGATTGCTGAATCATATGGTAAGTATATGTTTTGCTTTGTAAATAAGAAATTGCCTGTTTTTCAGAGTGGCTCTACCATTTTTCAAACTCACTAGCAATGTATAAGAGTTCCAGTTTTTCTGTACTTTTGTCAGCACTTCATATTGTCAATATTTTTTATTTTAGACATCTAATAGGTTTTTAATTGTATCTCATTATCATTTTTTATTTACATTTCACTAATGTTTAATGATGTTAAATATATTTTCATGTCATGATTTTTCATTTGTATATCTTCATTAATAAGTCTGTTAAAGTATTTTGCCTACTTTTTAAAAATTGTGTTATTTTCTTAATGAATATATATATATATATATATATATATATATATATATATATATATATTGTGTACAAATCTTTTGTGAGATACCTGGTTTACAAATATTTTCTTCCAATCCAACTTTTTTTTATTATCTTGATAGTGCCGTTGGCAGAGCAAAAATGTTTAATTTTAAAGAAGTCTAATTTCTTTTTTTTTCTTTTATAGCTCATGTTTTTGGTGTCATGTCATGGCTTTGCCTAAATTCAGGTCAATTTTTTTCAAGTCTTGCTATTTTAGCTTTTACATTTAGATTTATTATACATTTTCAGTTATTTTGTATAAAGTATGAAGTTTAGGTCAAATGTTATTGTTCTGACTGTGTATGTCCAATTGCACTGGTACCATTTGTTGGAAAGTCTATCCTACTTCCATTGAATTGTTTTTTCACCTTTGTCAAAAATAATTTGGTGCCATGATCTCTTGCCCAGACCAGGGATTAGCAAACTATGGCACACAAGCTGAAACTGAACCACCACCTATTTTTATAAATACAGTTTTATTGGAACAGAGATAAGATATGCCCATTGGTTTGCATGTTGTTTATATATTATCTATGGCTGCTGTTGTTGGCTGGATTATTCCATAAATGTCAATGAATTCCTCTTGGTGGATGGTGTTGTTCAGTTATTCTATATCCTGGATTATTTTTGTCTACTAATTCTACCACTAACAGAGAGGTGTGTTGAAGTCCATAGTTACACTTGTGGATTTATCTATTTTTATTTTCAGTTCTGTTAGTTTCTGTCTTATATATTACTAGAGTCCCAGTGCACAAAATTCATGCACTCTTGCGGGGGGAGGGATCTTGTTAGCCTGGCCTGTGCCCTCTTGCAGTCCAGAAGCCCTTGGGAGATGTCCAGTTGGTGGCCTAAGCTGTTAGTCAGACATCCTTAGTGCTGCAGCGGAAGCAGGAGTGGCTCCTGCCATGCCACCACCCCTGCACTTGCCAGCTGTTTCTGGCTGAGCAGTGCTCCTCCTGTGGAAGTGCACTGAGCACCAGGGGGCAGCTCCTGCATTGAACACCTGCCCTCTGGTGGTCATTGTGCATCGTAGCAACCGGTTTTCTACCATTCAGTCAACTTGCATATTAGCCTTTTATTATATAAGATAAATCTCTGTTGCTGGTGCATACACATTTCGTATTGTTATTTCTTTTTTGTGAATTAACCCTTTTACCATTATATAATGGTCTTCTTCACCTGTGATAATCTTCCTTGTTCTGAATTCTAATTTGTGTGAAATTCATTTATTCATTCCAGCTTTTATTGGGCTAATGATTAATGGTATATCTTTTTATATACTTTTATTTTTCATCTAACAACATAATTATATTTAATGTAAATTTATTGTATGTATCTAATTTATATTTGGGTCCTATATGGGGAGTGCAAGAGGTAGCCAATTAATGATTCTCTTTCATCATTGATGTTTCTATCTCTCTCTTCCTTTTTCCCTTTCTCTCTCAAATCAATAAAAAAATATAATTTGAGCTCTAGCTGGTTTGATTCAGTGGGTAGATTACCGGACTGCAGACTGAAGAGTCGCAGGTTTGATTCTGGTCAAGGGCACATGCCTGGCTTGCAGGCTCAATCCCCTATAGGGGATGTGCAGGAGGCAGCTGATCAATGATTCTCTCTTATCATTGATGTTTCTCTCCCTCTCCCTCTCTCTTTCTCTCTGAATCAATAAAAATATACTAACTAAAACGTCCCCTGGATCTTAACCTCCAGGCATTTGCCAAAGAGAGTTTTCTACATTTGTTACACGTGATGATATGGAACAAAAGACGTATTTTTTTTTTTTATGTCTAATTTCCCATTCAAGAATTTTCCTGTATTAGAGTCATACGATTAACTCCTCCTGAGTCTCTCCTAAGCTTGCAGACACCCACCACAAATCACCTCTTAACTTCTGTTCAGTTCTTCATCAAACCAATGTTCCTTGTTTTTATGTATGCAAATCCATCACCTGTTTTATAGACACCCAAACGGTAATTATTGCATGCTTGAGTTGTAAATGCCACACATGAGTGTCTTAATATAGGTATGTGTGTAATTACATAAATATGTCTGAGCTAAAAGAAGAAATATAACCCATTCAAAACACTCCAATTTATTTATAAGTAATTGTACTTGTCTGTTCTCCTTAGTTGCCTAATTCCTCAAAGGCTCTTTTCTCCTCTGTTTGCCTTTTATTTTAAAGAGGACAGACTTTGTTTAAAATTATTAAATGCAATGCATGGTGTAATCAAGATGTGAGACTTTGTGACTTTTAAATGTGTCTTTAAAATTTGCTTTACATTTTATATTTGTTGTAGTTCTGTCATGTTGCAGAGTTTCCTTCTTCAGCTTCATTTTACCACCCCAAAGTTGCCACTCCTGCTTGATCATACACTCTCCTCTCCTTTCTATTTCTCACCTCTATCAGGAATGACTCACATACACTCACACTGAGATTTGTTTCTGGTCAGGTATGCAGAGATAAATCCAAATACACTAAGATTTGGCTTGAGAGTAACTCACAGTGGGAAAAGGATTTTATATAATTCCATGTTTTTTATGGGAGGATTTATTTATTTCTGTTCTCTGGGATTCTTGTCAAACCAATTCATAGAGCTCTTCTAAATAATATTTGTATTTCTCTGCTTACAAATCATTTTTATGTGTTTGATTCTCACAAGAACAACGAGACAGGCAGCATCATTGCTTTTCTTGAATAGATTAGGAAATTAATGCTCACCCAAAAATGGGGGCGCTATGAGCTATGTATTAAACTAGGTAGCTTTCCATGATTGCTTTTTTATTCATTTAGTTATTTGACAAATGTCTTCTGCACTCTCAAGATGTGCAAGTTTCTGTGCTAGGTGCTAGGCACTGCACAGATGAGACAGTTTCCTTTAGAATTAGGGCAACAACATTATTTTTGTTTAACTAAAACTGAATTCTTATTTCCAGAGCAAGCTTAGGCATATTTCAAGCCTGTCCAAGTTGAAATATAAAGTAATGAAATAAGGCAGACAAAGCAAATCGGGGCTCAAAAGCTATTATATACCAAGCTTGACTCAGCCTTTTGTAAGTATGACTTGAAACAAATCAGTTCACCTCTCTTGCTCTGTTTTTCCATCTTTAAAAAGACACTAGAGTATCAATAGCTCTATGAATATGCCTGTAAAGTTTCATGTTAATTGCCTCTATCTGTTAAAAGATATATTAGGTCTTTGACTCACTCTAGGAAGTGGGGGCTACATTCACCAACATGGGGTTTTGTCAGATTCTTGGGGTACATCCAATTTCAAAGGGTACTCTTAATATTATAACTGAATATTTTAAAAGGGGGAAAAGCCTACTGATTTTTTTATTTTAAACTGCAGAATACAAAGTTAATGTAGTATTCTAAACTGAGAAGAACATGTACTCAATTTTAGAGGTGATATGGGGAAAGGAGTAGCAATTATCTGTTGAGCTAAATGGACTGTGAAATTTAAGTAGAGGATGCTCCATTTGGCTTGTAGGAGTGGCAGGAAGGGCAGGGTCAAACTCCAGTGACCATTTGGTCACACTTTTACTCCCCCTCCTCCTTCTTCTAGGGGTAGAGAGGAGGGATTTCTACTGTAGTGCTCTCTCCTTGCTACATCAGTTCTCCTCCCTGATAGAATTACTGATTGAATCACTGCCTTTTGCATGCCAAGTAACTGATTACTTAACCATTTACCTTGTTTCAATGTCTTCCCATACAGACAATTTATTTCTTGTGATGAGAACTTCTTTATTAAAAATTTTAATGTTGACATTATTGCAAACTTACCCCATTTCCGACCACCTTTGTCCACCTCCATCAACTCAGCTTCCCCTCCCTTGACTTTCACCACACTTGTCCATGTCCATGGCACACACATATTTGTTCTTTAGCTAAACTCTTTAACTTATTTATCCGGTCACCCCTACCATCATCCCCTCTGGCACCCACCAATCTGTTCCATGTATCCATACCTCTGGTTCCATCTCCATTTTGTACTTTTTTTTTTCCTTTTTGGTCTCCCAATTTGTTGATTTCAGCAAGTATGCCCTTGATGATCAATGCACTTTTTTTAAATTTCATCTCTCATTTCATTTAATCCATCTGCTTACACTCTTGCCCATCACTCACTCCTGACATTTTTCATCTCCATGTTGACAATTATCAGATTGGTTTACGCTCCTTCTTCCAGGTTCTTCCACAGCTTTTGTCCATCTAGCATT
The DNA here is from genome assembly GCF_964339955.1 of Pipistrellus hanaki. NCBI lineage: Eukaryota > Metazoa > Chordata > Mammalia > Chiroptera > Vespertilionidae > Pipistrellus > Pipistrellus hanaki. The sequence continues at coordinate 13,969,365 of NC_140524.1, read as the reverse complement.
TATCCAATCATACCCTTCTGTCATATTCTTGTGGATTGCTAGACCTGAAACATTGATTTCCCCGCTCCCCGCTCCTTCCATTGCCTGAAAAAATAGTTACTAACTAAATGATTGTATTTTTCAAGTCTCTCCTACTGGAAACCCACAAATTATCATTGATCAAGGACTTTCATTAAATGCATCAATAAGCAAACACTATCCTTTAACACACCACAAATCTGTCTTGCCCAGAGGAAGGGAGCAGGGGAGAAGACCAGAGCAATTCTTTTGCTAAGTTCTTCATATGAATGCAGAGTAAGGAACAACCCTTCATCTTGATGGGACCCGATCCCTTCTCCACAGGAGCACATAACTGTCAGTGACATAAATAATTTTTTTTTACAGATTAACACAGGCTTATGTGCAGAAGATAGGCCAGATGCCTAGTGACTTGCATCAGAAGAATGTTCCTGATTTCTTTTCTTGCCACCTTTAAGATAAAATAAATGCAAAAGCTTGGAGTTGAAAGTCTACTGAATACTAACAAAGCTCTGTTGAACGAAGAAACTTGCTATGCACTGCTGAAATTTCCTTTCTCTCAGAAATGCCACTGTAGCAGCCTTCCAAATCTCCACCCCTGTGGCACTGCTTTGAAAAGCCATTGTTTCTATTTCAACTGATAAATATAGCTGATGATTCCTTATTTTCCCCTTTAAAGACAAGCAAAAAGGGGAAGTTGGAGGGAGGAAAGCACCTTGAAAAAGCTTCCCAAGAGCAAACATCAAAATGCCTGCACCCTGCATGTGCTTTAAAAAAATATGGAAACCCAGTGGAAGCCATTAGCCCATGTTTCTTATTTCTGAAACCCCAGAAGGCTTCACTCTGCCAAAACCAACTTTTGAAATGGGAAAAAAAAGAAAGGGTGATTAACAAAGAAGAAAAGCCATGCTTAAATGATGATTCCCCCCCACACACCCCCAGCTATGTCTTTCCTGCCACATTAAAATACCTCCGGAGTAGATGAAAGTACTTGCTATCTAAAGGAGGTAGTAATGCCCATCAAGACATTTCATGCCAGCTTCCTAAATGCCTTATCAAAGGTTTATTGAAGAATACAGTCATCTTGCTATTCTCACTGGTTTTAAAGAGTTCCATGAAGACAAATGAAATGCCCCTTTCCTTCATGCAGTTTCCACCCAACCATTTCTGATAATACCTTTCATGTATAAATCATACTTATCTGATAACATTTGACAAGGCCTATCATATTAACAACAGAACCAAGACAAGGCCAAAGGTCTGAGTAAATGCATTATATTCATTTAAAGATGCAGAAATGTGTTCACAGCATATTAAACTCCAGAGAGCAGTAGGCTATGTGTGTGCTACAATTTTACTGGTGCTGGTACTTAGGATTCAGGGAATGGTAAATATGTTATTGAAACTCTATATACATAAAAATTATTTATTATATAAATAAAAATAAAATGAAGCAGCTATCTTTACAAGTGGTTTTATTCAACCCACCCTTAAGTGATCTTTTTCTTTTTTTGTCCTTATACAGTAATAAAAGCAGATTCAGTGCTCCAGACACTAGCAGTGGGTCTGAAATCTCTTGTGTATCAAAGACTGCTGTCCCATCACCACCATGTCTGTTCCTCAGGCTCTAGGCTTTTAGCCATCTTTGATTCCTTACTATCCCTTAGTCTCTGTTTCTCATCAATTGTCATGTCCTACCTTGAATGGCTCTTGTGACAATTAAGTGAAAAGATGCATTTCTATTTTATTATAGAAACTTATTAAGTTCTCAATGAATAGGAACTGCTATTTTGTCATTTTTATTATTGGTGACTTTATACTCCCAACAAACAAAAGTCTTGGACAGAATGGCTTCACAGGTGAATTTTAACAAACATTCAAAGAACTTACACTTAGCCTTCTCAAACTATTCAAAAAAAAAAGTAAAGAGGAGAGACCATTGTCATGCTCATTTTATGAAGCCAGAATTATGCTAATTCCAAAATCAGATAGACTTTACAAAGAAAGAAAATTGTAGGCCAGTATCCTGGGTGAACATAGATGTTAAAATCCTCAAAAAATATTAGCAATATGGCCCCAGCAATACATTAAAAAGATCATATACCATGATAAAGTGGGATTTAATCCTGGGGTGCAAGCCTGGTACAATAGTCACAAATCAATCAATGTGATATACCACATAAACAAAATGAGGAATATAAAAATCACATGATTATATCAATAGATAAAAAAAGGCATTTGATAAAATCTAGTACCCATTTATGATAAAAACTCTCAGCAAAGTGGAAGTAGAGAGAACATACCTCAACAAAATAAAGGCCATATATGAGAAACCCACAGCTAACATTTTGCTCAATGGGGAAACATTAAAAGTGTTTCCCTTAAGATCAGGAAGAAGACAGGTATGTCTGCTTTCACTACTCTTATTCAACACTAGTGGCCTGGTGCACAAATTCATGTACACTGAAAGGAAATTAGAAGAAATATTTTAATATTACTATTCTCCCTTTCTCTATAATAGAAGTGTCAACCAAATTCATGATTAACAATGATAGAAACACACTTCTGTGATTGGCACCAGTGAGAGCTTTATATGTATCACACATGTGTGAGCCAACATTTATTTTTAAATTGCCAGTGTGTGTCATATGTACTGGCCATTCAGCAGGTCAAATGGTCACATGGATGGATGGTTGGTCACTTAGTCTTTTATATATATAGACTAGAGGCCCAGTGCATAAATTCATGCACCAGTGGGGTCCCTTGGCCTGGCCTGTGGGATCGGGCCAAAACTGGATCTCCAACATCCCCTGAGGGGTCCTGGATTGCAAGAGGTCACAGGCCAGGTCAAGGGACCCCACTGGTGCACAGTCGGGGCTGGGAAGGGATGCAGAAGGGCTCCAGGGAATGTCTGGCACAGCTTGCTCAGTCTCAATTGGCTGGAATCCACCAGCAAGCAAACCTACCAGTTGGAGCATCTGCCCCCTGGTGATCAGTGCACATCGTAGCAAGTGGTTGAGTAAACTTATCATATCACCAGCATATTACAATTTGATTGGTTGAACGGATGACCAGACATCCAGACACTTAGCATTATTAGGCTTTTATTATATAGGATAGTATTGCAAGTCCTAGCCACAACAATCAGAAAAGAGGAAGAAATAAAAAGCATCAAAGTTGGAATGGAAGAAGTAAAGCTCTGATCATTTGCAGATGACATGATACTGTATATAGAGAACCATAAGAACTCTACCAAAACCACCATGTCATTAAGAACTGAAAAGAAAATTCATTAATAGCAGGATACAAATTTAATATTCAGAAATCAGTTGCATTTTTATACACCAGTAATGCATTATAGAAAGGGAAACTAAAAAAAAAAAAAATCCATTCACAATTGATTCAAAAGATGTAAAAGGTTTATACTCAGAAAATTAGAAGACACTGGAGAAATAAATCAAAGAAGATACAAATAACTGGAATTACATACCATGTTTATGGGTAGGAAGAATTAACATCATAAAAATGAACATAGCACTTAAAGTAATGTGTGTATTCAACCCTATTCCTATCAAGACACCAATAGCATATTTCACATAACTAGAACAAATATTCCAAAAACACAAATGGAACCACAAAAGACCCTGAATATCCACAGCAAACATGAGAAAGAAGAACAAAGTTGGAGGAATCACACTACGTCATATCAAACTATACTTTAAGACCATAGTAATCAAATCAGCATGGTACTGGCATAAAAAGTCATACATATCAATGAGATAGAATAGAGAGCCAAGAAATAAACTCACACATTTATAGCCTATTTATATGTGATAAAGGAGGCCAAAATATAAATGGGGTAAATATAGTCTATTCAAAGTGGTGCTGAAAAAATTGAACAGAAACATGCAAAAATAAAATAAAGCTAGAACACCTTCTTATATCATACATAAGAATAACTCAAAATGAACTAAAGTCTTAAATTTTAAACTCAAAACTATAAGAATCCTAGAAGAAAATGTAGGCATTAAATGTTCTGATATTTCTCATGGTTTGATTACCTCAAACTAAATAGATTTTGCATAGCAAAGGAACCCATAAAAAATACAAAGAGAAAAACAACCTAATTGGGAGAACACATTTACTTATGATATATCTGATAAGGGTTAATATTCAAAATTTATCTTAAAAAACTTATACCACTCAACACCAAACAAACAAACAATCTAATTTAAAAAATGGCAGAGGATCTGAAAGACTTTTTCCAAAGACAATAAACAGGAGGTCATTAGACATATGAAAATATGCTCAACATCACTAATTGTCAGAGAAATGCACATTAAAACCAAAATGAGTTATCACCTCACACCTGTCAGAATGGCTATCAACAATAAATCCAAAATGACAAGTGTTGTTGAGGATGGGAGAAAAGGGAAACCTAGTGCACTTTTGGTGGGAATGAAGATTGGTGCTGTCATTGTGGAAAACAGTATGGAGTTTCCTCAAAATAAAAATGGAACTGTCTATTACCCAGAGATTCCACTTCTGGTAATTATCTGAAGAAACCCAAAACACTAATTCAACAGAATATATGCACCCTTATTTTTATTTCAGCATTATTTACAACTAGAGGCCTGGTGAATGAAATTCATGCCCGGAGAGGTGTCCCTCAGCCCAGCCTGCACCCTCTCCAACATGGGACCCCCTGAGGGATTTTCAACTGCCCATTTAGGCCCAATCCTAAACAGGCAGTCAGACATCCCTCTCACAATCAGGGACTGCTGGCTCCCAACTGCTCACCTGCCTGCCTTCCTGATTGCCCCTAACTGCTTCTGCCTGCCAGCCTAATTGCCCCTAACTGCCCTCCCCTGCAGGCCTGGTTCCCCCCTCCCCCAACTGCCCTTTCCTGCAGGCCCAGTCATCCCCAACTTCCCTCTCCTGCTGGCCTGATCACCCACAACTGCCCTCTCCTGCTGGCCATCTTTTGGTGGCCATCTTGTGTCCACATAGGGGCAGCCATCTTTGACCACATGGGGGCAGCCATCTTGTGTGTTGGAGTGATGGTCAATTTGCATATTACTCTTTTATTAGATAGAATAGCCAAAATCTGGAAGCAGCCCAAGTGTCTATAAGTAGAGTGAATAATAAAGCTATGGTACGTTTACACAATGGAATACTACTCAGCTGTAAAAAAAAAAAAAAAAAAAAAAAAAAAAAAGGAGGAAATCTTACCCTTTGGACAGCATCAGTGGACCTGGAGAGCATTACACTAAGTGAAATAAACCATTCAGAGAGAGACTAATACTATATGATTTCAGTCATGTGTGGAATCTAATGAACAAAATTAACTAACAAGCAAAATACAGACTCATAGATAGAGTGTGTGCTGACTGCTGTCAGGTAGCAGTGGGGGAAAGTTTGCAGGGGGATGGGGGATTGAGCAAAAAAGAGAAAAACCTCATGGACACATACAACAGTGTGGTATTTGACAAAGGGAGGGGGGAGGAGCAGGTAGAGGAGGTTATAGAGAGGATAAATGGTGATGGAAGGGGATTTGACTTGGGGTGATGAAAACACAATACAGATGATGTATTATAGAATTGTACACCTGAAAACTATATAATTTTATTAACCAATGTCACCCCAATAAATTCAATAAAAAGGAAAAAGTGAAATAAGTAAAAGTATATTTTAAAGATAGAAAAATAAGTGTAATTTTATTTGACATCTACTTTTTAGGAACCTTAAAATGTGATTACATAAAATCAAACAAATTATAATTTTAAAACAGTATTTATCTCTATTAACTTTTCTGAAAACAGTTTTTCTTATCAAGTGAATGCTAGTCCATCATAATTAGCTAGGAATTCCTTTGTAATATTTTTCAGATTATCAAAGATGTCATTAGCTGAATCACACAAACCTCATTACTTGATCATATGTGACAATGATTCAACTCATTAAATTAGAATTAAAATATTTTTCTGATTATCTTGATTTTTAACATGCATTTTTATATCTATTGATGGCACTCTAATGAGAACTATTGGCATCAGAGCTACCACAGATATTAGAAATCATTTTCCCTTATGCCATATATGAAGAGTCAATTGATATTTTTACCTTGAGATGGGATTTTCAGGTACAAGAGCTAAGAAATTTGAACTGATTGTGAAATACTTGATTCTTAAAGGCAAGTCACAAAAACTGTGCCATTTTTGGATATTAAACACTCTGTTGCTTTCTTTGGGGTTGGACATAAATAGAAATAGCTATGCTTTGGAGGAATTTCTTTTGTTTTTTAATAGTTAAACCAGATTTATCCTCAGAAATTAAATGTCTCTCTGGGTAATTTTTACGAATTCACTGTAATTAAAGCTTGCACATTTGGCATTCTGTTTGTCTTTTTACATTATGCCATCACTCATTCGTAACCTTGTCATAAACTAACAGAAGACTCCTAGCAGTAAGATGAGATAGAGTATATATTGATGACTTCTCCCCTCAAGGTCTCTGGTTTAGAAACTCCCCACCCAAGTTGAGGGAGGAAAGCTTATTTGAGGTCCTTGAGCTGTTTTCTATTCATTTTGTTCACTTAACACCTTATCAGGCCAAGTCATTTAAAGAGCATTAAAATTAATGTCCAAGATCATTAAATGTAAGTGAACATATCTGGGAAATTTAATTACTCTGTCTAATCAACCTAAAGGCTCTTAAAACTAAACAAGAAGTCGTCTATAACAGGAATTACACCAACTTTCCTAACACCATATCATGAGCTTTAAAACAAAGGCCAGTCAAAATAACAGATATCTGCCGTGCTGATAGATGGAGGCCTTCTTGGGTGACCCAAGGTGAATCCACAAATGTAATGGCTCAACAGTGAGGAAGAAACAGTGAAGAAGGATCAGGAAAACAATAATCTGGTTATGACGTTAATATATGCCTAGAAACACATGCCAATTTCACCCAGATGGCCTTTTTAGCCTTGAAAAATTGGATCAACACAAATGAATGAAGTTCTGAAAGTTCAAAAGGGTTTTCATTGAGAAAAAGAAAATAAAAGATTGCTTCCTTAAAATCAAGCAATCATTCAGGAGGCATGCAATGCTATTACTTCCAAATGTCTCTCATTATCACACTGAATATTTTTGTCTCAGATTTATGGCAGTTCAAGTTTGTTTTCCTTCAAATATTTCTTTATCCAAACAACCCCTTTTAATTTGGAAATTGGAAAAAAAAATTCCCCATAGACATTCGCAGGCAGCTGCTACATAATGTTGCAAATTTACTTCCAAATGGGATCCAATTTTTGCTCGTTTTCAACATGAATCTTTTGTTCTATATAGTAAAATCATGCATTTATATTTCTACTGCCTTTTGCACTTCTCTTGTTAAGACTTCTAGGCCCTGAATATGAAATTCAAGCTTTTGAAGGCAGATTAATAGAAATCAGAAACAAGAACAGATTTCTGTTCTCAAGAACACACATAGCCATGCTGAAATCATCAAGAGCAGTGTGAGTCAGAGATCAGAGTCTGACTCAGCAGACAAATACAGGAGTGGGCAAAAAGTTGGTTTACAGTTTCAGTGACATTCGTTTGAGTTAATAAAACTATTGTAATAATTATAACCTGCATGTTTTTTTCTATACAAACAACTGTAAACTTATTTTTGCCCACCCTTGTATGTTTATTGCAAATTTTAGTCAATTGAACAGGCATATTCACTTAGCAATTCAGTTTTCACATCAAACCTCCAAGGTTTCTTTCATCTTGAATAATATTCTTATGCCTTCCAGATGCTGACAACATTAGGTGGTAACCATGATGTCTGTTGTATGTGTCAGGGGGGCAGTCAGGAGGTAGCCAATAGTGTCCTTCAGGAAACTCCTCGTGAGAGTATTGTTTTTATTTGCATGGCAGTACTAGTAAGTGCTGTATACATGCAATCTTTGTGTGGTTCGGAAAGAGTTTAAAAATGTAAAGTTTGCAAAAAGATGGTAAGAGAGAGTGGCCATAGACAATCTATATATATAAAAGCCTAAGCAACAATTACAATGGAACGACCGAAACAGGTAGTCAGACATCCCTTTCACAATACGGGACTGCTGGCTCCCAACCTCTCTTTTGCCTGCCTGTCTGATTGCCCCTAACTGCTTCTGCCTGCCAGCCTGATCACCCCCTAATCACTCCCCTGCCAGCCTGATCAATGCCTAATTGTTCCCCTGCCAGCCCAATCGTCCCCAACTGCCCTCCCCTTACAACTCAGTCACCACCAAATGCCCTCCCCTGCATATTCCCTCTTTATTAGATAGGGTTTTTTTCTTTGACATATTGGACATACCTAACTGGTTTGGCTCAGTGGATGGAGCTTCATCTGTAGACTCAAAGACCCCAGGTTCAATACTGGTTAAGGGCATGTACCTTGTTGGGACACATACCCAGTGGGGAGTGTGCAGTAGGCAGCTGATCGATGTTTCTCTCTCATAGATGCTTCTAGCTCTCTATCCCTTCCCCTTCCTCTCTGTAAAAAAATAAATAAATAAAATATTTTTTTTAAAAAGGAAACATTTAAGATTCCTCCATATCTGCCTGGCTGGTGTGACTCAGTAGTTGAGATCCCAGGCTGCTGTCACTGGGATGGGGGTGGCACTTTGGGGGTGCACGCGCCTCCCAGGGTGAGACCCCAGCCCAAGGTGCTGCCCCTGGTAAAGGATCACATACCCAGTGGGGAGTGAATTTGTTTTTGCTTTTTATAAAGCGTCAGGAGGGCCTCAGGGCAGCATTCCACCAGGCTGCTTACTCTGCCAGCTGGCTCTCAACTGTAGCCCTTGCTGAGACTGGGAGACTCCGGCAGGGCTGAGAGAACTGGGCATCAGTATCTTGTGGCTATGGGTGCCGCCCTTTTGTCATGGAGTGATGGTTAATTTGCATATTACCCTTTTATTAGATAGGATAGCCATTCTTACAGGTGTGAGGTAATAACTCATTGTGGTTTTAATGTGCATTTTTCTGACAATTAGTGACATTGAGCACCTTTTCATATGTCTATTGCATTGCCCTTCTGTATGTCCTTTTTGGATAAAGGTCTGTTAGGAGATTTCAAACATGGCTGTCTTTGAGACTGTATTCATAGGATTCCAGTGGTCAAAATCTCATTCTGGCATTCATATAAGAGTAGAAAAGGAGAAGCCTGAGGGCATAATTGACACCTATTCATTGGACATCAAGTATTTTTTTTTATTCATATATTGAGAAACATTGCTCTTTTACTTATTCAGGCCCAAATAATAGAGCAATGAAACAAATACTCATAGTCTCATGATAGATTAGTTTTACAGCCTACCTTCCCACTTGTGGGTCTGAGGAAACTGAAATAAATTTTGACCATGCAGAGACCACCATATTTTTGCCTTTGAAACCCCTATGATTTAGGAAAGAAGCCCCCAAATGGTCTGAAAAATAACAATAGTAGCTGCTTTCATGGTTTCAGGGGTTTGTGGTAAATACTTGTATGAAACTGAACATAACATTTTGATAACTTCTATAATGTTTATTTATGTTTGTGCATTTTTATCCTGCCCAATTCTCAGGAGGTCATGAGTCAACATAAATCATATACTCTACAATAAGATAAAAATAAATGTGAAGTTTTTGCTCAAGAGAGCAGATTAAAGACATGCATCTTCAACTTTTTCTGTTCCACATCATTATAAAATACATAAAAATATGTTTTATAGGAAAGTAATAAATGGAAATCAATACTGATAAAGAAGAAAATTGCCATACATCTTAGGGAATCTCTAAAATATAAAAAAAGAGATTGTACTAAAACTAAGGTAAACATATATGGGAGATCACTTTAAGCTCACAAGCAATAGATGCAAGTAGCTGGAATGGCTCCAGGATAACTGTCAGGGTATTTAACTGGGGAACTGTTTTTCCATAAGTGTTATAGAAAAAGAGATGATTGAGATGATAAAAAAAATAAACGAAATAATAAAATAAAAAGTTCCCAGAGCTAAAGAAAGACACACCTTTAGAAATACAAGGGACTATCTCATGCCAAAGAGAATGAATAAAAAAGATACTCACCTACCTACCCTGTTTCCCCAAAAATAAGACAGTGTCTTATATTAACTTTTTCTCCCAAAGTTGTGCTAGGTCTTATTTTCAGAGGATGTCTTATTTTCGAGGAAACACGGTATATCCTGGGTAAATTTTATAATCCCAAAGATAAGGGAAAAGAAAACAAAAGCTGTCAGATATTACATAAAAAAGAATAAGAATAAGATTCACAACAGAGTTCTCATCAATAATACTAGATGTTAGAACATGAATTAGTGAACATGAAAATTATTTTGAACCTTGAATCTTAGTTCTAACTAAATAAGTTTTCATGTAAAAAGAGGTGAAATAAAATAACTTTCTTAACACATGGAGCCAAAAAGCTTATAAATTTCAGTCACTTTTTCATTTCTTGATGTTTTATTTCAGCAAAATAAATAATAAATACAATAACAAAATATATCATACAAGAACCAGATTGAACAAAGAAATCTGTGAAACTTATAGTTAAGTCCAAAGAATAGTTAATGAATAATATTTTTAGAAGTAAAAAGAAAAATAACAGTAAGAAATTAAGTATCAAATGCTCTAGTTCTGGATCAGTTGATTGGAGTGCGGTCCCATGCATGAAAATGTTGCGTGTTTGATTCCAGATCATGGCACATACCTAGATTATGCATTTGATTCATAGTCAGGGTGTACAAGAGACAACTGATGGATGTGATGTTTCTCTCACACATCTATATTCTTTCTTTCTCTCTTTCTCTCTCTAAAATCAATAAAAACATATCCTCTTGTGAGTATTAAATAAAATGCTCTAAAAATGAAAGAGGGAAATGGCAATCAATGAACACATGCTAAAGTTCTTGTTATGGTCCAAAGGTCACCAACACTGACTCTATCAATACAGAAATGCAGAACAGTAGCAGTGGCCTAGAACCTGGAATGTAGAATCAGATTCGCTCAGTCAAATCCTAATCTCTGCTATTTGCTCACTGTATGACTTTGGGAAATTATAACTAATAATTCGTGGAAGTGTTATGAAGCTGTAATTAGTCAATATTTGTATAGCAATTGGAACAGTGTCTAGCGCTCAATAAATATCAACTATTATTATTTTTAGTATCAACTTCAGATGTTGACTTTTAAAAGTCATATTGAATACATAACACTTTATGAGTTAAGTGTATATCTGACTACAATCTGTACTACAGATCTTTTTTTCCCCATTGTTTTTATTGTTTGAAGGATTACAAATAGTAGTACATATGTCTCCTTGGGTCATGGCAAATAAAGAGATTGTAGGGACGGAAAATATGTGAAATATCATTACTTTACTCATAATCCCACCTCATCCAATAATATTCCATCAGTTGCCTTATTCCACAAATGAAAATTAGTAGCAAGTGGTGGGAAAGAGTTCAAATCTTGGAGCTCAAGCAACTTGAACAGGTTTGTTTTTAAGAAATCTCTACATCTTAGCCTTCACATAAAACATTGTGTCAGCTTCACCCTGAAGGGGTCAATTTGGACTCTTCTAGTTAAAAAACCCATTACTGAAATGGTCCACTTGAGCAAGTCTCTCAGTCAGAATAATCTTTACTGACATTGTTTCAGTGTCTTAAGGAGATTTCATTCTTATTTACAAAAACTCATGTAGCATCTTGTCCCTTCACAGCCAACATACTTCACACAAAAAAGCAGAGTCTTGGATTCACTGCTTGATTCTTCCTCTGTTAGCCAGAAGAAGTGAAATTAGAGACCATATTTTGATCATATTCATCATTGTCACATTTGTTTCAAAACTGAGATGTGTTTAGGAGGCAAGTTCTTGATCACCAGTTGATTTCTATGAATTAATCTATTCAGATATTCACACAACCTTAATTTTTTGTTTTACAGCACTGTACACATTGTAGATTATCTCTCAGTAATAATCCATATGCCCTATTTCCTGCAGTTAAAATCATCATTCACAAAGTAAATCATTAAACAAATGAAGAACAATTCTTCTACTTCTGTATTCTAGGCTGTCAGTGATAAACGGAACAATAATAAAAGTAATTGAATGCAACGATAATATATGCCCACACATATGCTAAGAGCCAATTTATACTCTGCACATCAGTGGTTTTGTTTAACTATAGTGTGAAATATCTGCTTTCATGCACATATGATAGATAGTAATTGATCTTCCTTTTGTTTGTCATTGATGTTTTGTAACATCCAACAGGGTCATTTAACACATTTTTATTCTTTCTCTCTGAGCAGAATATTTGTCATTAAATTTGTAGCCTGTGATCACAGTCGTCTTGAAGTCAAGTAGCTTTTACATGGATATTAAAACTGAGTATGTATTTAGCTAGAAACCAAACTTATCAGAGACTCAACAGACTAGAAGTTGATTTTTATCTCACATAATATTCTGGGATAGGAAGGTTCAGGATTGGCATGGAGGCTTTTCCAGAAGTCATCTTGAGATCTAGGCTCCTTCTAGCTTATCACTCTGCCTTCTCTCAAGCATTGCCCTCACCTGTATAGTCCAGGATGGCTCACCACCACATCTATAATTGCAGGTAGCAGATGATGGGTGAAGATACATGTCTCTTACCTTTAAAGACATACACCAAAAGTTGAACATATCACTTTCCTTCATATCTGGATGGTTAAATTCAGTCACATATTCACACAGAGTTATAAAGAAGCTGAGCAATTGAATATTTATTTTGAGTGGCCATCAGTTTCTAACTAACACATCAGTTTCTGTTTTTGAAAAAATAGTGTAATATGGACTTGGGTGACTTCTAACAGCCTCTCTAACATCTGGTTTTGCAACAAAAAGCAAATACTTTACTAATTCACCTGTAGTTTGGCCTGTTCTTTGTTTTCAGTGAGAAAAATATCATTACTGGAGAGCATCATTGTGCACGTGCTTTGGAAATATTCAATGTCGTGTGCCTTATTAAAAAGGGACATGAAAGCTGTGATAGTTTTTATGCAAACTTTAACCAACGTTTTATTTTTAATACAGATATCACCATATTTCCTAGTCAAAGTTTTCTTCTTTTATTTTTTTGACTATTTATGTTAAATTATCACAACCACATTTTCACTTGTCCTAGAACATACAAATACACAATCTATATTAGTATTTGAGTCTTATTCACTATTTAAATTTACAAATTTCTAAGCATTTATATTACTGTTTTCTTAAGTTATTTTATACCTCATTGAATCATTTCGAATTATTGATTTGAATTGAGGATATAATCAAGCACAATAAATATGAACAACAAAAATATAATACCTACAAAGAATAAGATACAAATAACATGAAAATGAGAAAGTGAAAAGCAATATTATAAATGAACTAGAGACCCGGTGCACAAAATTAATGCACACTCAGCCCAACCTCCACCCTCTCCAATCTGAGACCCCTCCAAGGATGTCCTACTGCTCGTTAAGGCCAATCCTACCAGCCTAAATGGGCAGTCTGGACATCCCTCTCACAATCCAGGACTGCTGGCTCCCAACTGCTTGCCTGCCTGCCTTCTTGATTGCCCTAAGCGCTTTTGCCTGCCAGCCTGATCACCCCTTAACCACACCACGGCCAGCCTGATTGATGCCTAAGTGCTCCCCTGCCAGCCTGTTTACCCCTAACTTCCCTCCCCTGCAGGCCTAGTCACCCCTAACTGCCCACCCCTGCAGGGCTGGTCGCCGCCAACTTCCCTCCTCTGCAGGCTTGATCATACCCAACTGCCCTCCCTTACAGGCCTGGTCCCTCCCAACTGCCCTCCACTGCTGGCCTGATCACCCACAACTGACCTCGCTTGCAGGTCTGGTCCCTCCCAACTTCCCTCCCCTGCTGGCCATCTTGTGGTGGCCATCTTGTGTCCACATGAAGACAGGATCTTTGACTACATGGGGGCAGCAATCTTGTGTGTTGGAGTGATGGTCAATCTGCATATTACCTTTTTATTAGATAGGATGGAGGCCTGGTGCATGGGTGGGGGCTGGGTGGTTTGCCCTGAAGAATGTTCCAGATCAGGGTGGGGGTTCCCTTGGGGAATGGGGAGGCCTGGGTGATGGGTCTGTGGTGGTTTTCAGGCTGGCCACGCCCCCTGGAGACATAAGAGGAGGCTCTGGTATCTGGGGTTCATTTATCTTCTAAAATTGAAACTTTGTAGCCTGGAGCGAAGCCAAGCCTTCTGCTTGCTCTGTGGTGGCAGCCATTTCTGTTGGAATTTATATATCTTCTATAATTGAAACTGTGTAGCCTTAAGTGGAGGCCTGGGCTGGCCAGAGTGTGCAGAAAGCTTGGCTTCCTCCATTGCCAGGGAAACACAAGCCTCCCTCCTGCTCTCTGTGGTCATACTCATCTTGGTTGGGTTTATTTGCATATTCACTCATCATTGGCTGGTGGGGTGACTTGTGAGGATGGCTTGTGGGTGTATCTGGGTGATGGTTAATTTGCATATTACTCTTTTATTAGATAGGATTATTAGATAAGACAAGTGACAAATTCTGTCCTTTAACATTGTAATAATTATTAGCAACATTAAAGAATTTCTGTTATAGTCATAATTGATCTTACATTTCAAATCTACAGAGAATGTGAATTAATTACATTGCCTTTTCTATTAAAGCTATGGAAATCTCTTGAAATTACTTGATAATCCTGCAGGGATCTGTTAATAGTCTAAAGCCTGCACTTTGAAAGATGCTTTCTTAAAATTTAAGTTGACCTGGTGTGGTTTGTATATTCATTTGCAGGATCCAACCAATAAATTTCAGTCTGGTATTACAGCCAGCATAAAGACTCAAGGCAGGAGGGTGTATGCTCCTATTTGGATTGGGGGTAGGGATGTAGCAGGAGGTTAGGGACAAGAAAGACATAGAATCAATATTATTGAATTCAAATTTAAATAAAATTTGATTAACAGATATTTTAATATCTGAAAATTAGAGTCAGTTGTGTAGTATATTATAAAATCACCTTTGCTATTTAGTTGTTGCTTTCTCCACATTTAGAAAGCGTTGGTAAGAATATATATATATATATATATATATATATATATATATATATACACACACACACACACACACACACACACACACACACACACACTGAGTGGCCAGATTATTATGATCTCTGAACGCATAATAATCTGACCACTCAGTGTATATCCTATATAATAAAAGGCTAACATGCAAATTGTCCCCTCAATCAGGAGTTCAACCAGCAGCCAAGCCACCCAACTACCCATGCCCCCTTCCCCTGGCCAGGCTGGCTAGACTCCACCCATGCACAAATTCATGCACCAGGCCTCTAATATTTATATACTGAATGTCCAGGTATTTATGTGTTCAGAGATCATAATAATCTGGCCACTCAGTGTATATTAGAGCTGGGCCCAGTGCATGATCAATGCTTCTCTCTCATTGATGTTTCTATCTTCCTCCCTCTCCTTTCCTGCAGAGGAGGGCAGTTGGGGGCAACCAGGCCTGCAGGGGAGGGCAGTTGAAGGCAACCAGGCCTGCAGGGGAGGGAGGGCAGTTTGGGGGAACCAGGCTGGCAGGGGAGAGCAGTTGGGGTGATTAGGCTGGAAATGGAGTGGTTAGGGGGTGATCAGGCTGGCAGGCAGAAGCAGTTAGGGGCAATCAGGCAAGCAGGAGAGTGGTTAGGAGCCAGCAGTCCGGATTGTGAGAGGGATATCCGACTGCTGGTTTAGGCCCAATCCTACAGGGAGGTCAGATATCCCCCAAGGGGTCCCAGATTAGAGAAGTACAGGCTGGGCTGAAGGAACCCCCCTCCCCCAGTGCATGAATTTTATGCACCAGGCCTCTATAATAGTATTGGTATAAAATCCATGGGCACTGACAGTAGATTTGGATATAGGTCTTTAGAAAATATAATTGCTTAAGCAGAAAGAGTATTTAAAAGCCACTCCTTGACATTCTAATAGGCATATTGTTAGAGCTTATGGGGGAAAATAAATAAATAATAGTAACACCACACAGCTTTTTTATAACTCTGAAA
Organism: Pipistrellus hanaki; assembly: GCF_964339955.1. Taxonomy (NCBI): domain Eukaryota; kingdom Metazoa; phylum Chordata; class Mammalia; order Chiroptera; family Vespertilionidae; genus Pipistrellus; species Pipistrellus hanaki. The sequence continues at coordinate 13,953,237 of NC_140524.1, read as the reverse complement.
AATTAGACAAGTCGCCTCCAAATCCCTAAATAGGAAGAAGCTTCCAGAGATTGGTGCCATGAAGAGTGATTTCAAGATAGCTTAGCGATATATTTGGACTATATCTTCTTATTGAACATTGGTTTTTCCCTATTAAAGGTACAGTATGTTTACTCTCCTTTGGAAACTGGAAAGGCTTTTGTACGTGCCTTCAGAGAGGACTGGTCCCTGCACCCAAGTAGAGTGAATGAGAAGCTGGAAGAATATCTCAGCTGCAAAAGTGTCCCCTGAGGAGAGTGAGGTCTCAATCTCACACCAGAAACCCCTAAGCAAGAGCATCAGAACTGGAAAGAGGAGCCTTAAAAGAATCTGGCCGCAAAAATCAGTGGGGATTCTGTCAAATAGAAAGAGAAGGGAGTCTGTTGGAATCATAGATAGTCCCCTAAAGGGTCAACACACAGGAGATCACTCTTGGGCACTCACCCAGGGCTCTGGTAGATGGAAGGAGACACAAGGATTATGGAAGCAATAAAGAGAAGAGCTAGCTGAAACCAGTTTAGCTCAGTGGATAGAACGTCGGTCTACGGACTGAAAGGTCCCAGGTTTGATTCCGGTCAAGGCCATGTACATTGGTTGTGGGCACATCCCTGGTAGGGGATGTGCAGGAGACAGCTGGTCGATGTTTCTCTCTCATTGATGTTTCTGGCTTTCTATCCCTCTCCCTTCCTTTCTGTAAAAAAAGCAATAAAATATATTTTTAAAAAATAATAAAATAAAAAAAGAGAAGAGCTGGGTTGAGTGGCTCTGGGGAGATTTGTAGGGTTGGCTACTGAGGTCCCAGTTCTGAGACAACATTCCACTCCACCCTCAGGCTCCATCTTCCAGTGTCAGATACTCTTATATACTTATAGCACTATATGGAAGTGCACTAGTCTGGTCCTCCAAATACTGGTGACACCACCCTATCAAGTTCAAGTCTAGCAGAAAGACAGACCACAAGTTAAGAAACAAAATAATTCTTAATAATTTCAAGAATTGAAATCATATAAAACATCTGCTAAGATCACATTGGCATAAAACTAGATATCAACTACAATTTAAAAAAAAAAACATTCAAATACATTGAGGCATTTTATTAAACAATGAATGTGTTACCAAGGAAATCAAGGAAGAAATAAAAATTACTTGGAAATAAATGAAAATGAACATACAACAGTCCAAAATCCATGGGAAACAGCAAAAGCAGTCCTGAAAGTAAAGTTCATACATAGCATCACTTTCATAGTATCAAAAAAGTCAAATAAATAATATAACATTACACTTAAAAGAAATGGAAAAATAAAAACAAACTGAGTTCAAAATAAGTAGAAGGAAGGAAATAATAAAGATTAGAAGGGAAATAAATGACACGGAGACTAAAATAAACAATGCAAAAGACCAATGAAACTGAAAGCTGGTTCTTTGACAAGATAAACAAGATTGATGAACCTTTTACCAGATTCAGCAATATAAAAGAGAGGGGACCCAAATAAATAAAATCAGAAATGAAAGTGCAGAAGTAACAACTGACACCACATAAATACAAAGGATTGTAAGAAAATACAATGAACAAACAAATATACTAACAAAGAAAACAACCTAAGCAAAATGGACAAATTCCTAGAAACATACAATATTCTAAAACTGAACCAGGAAGAATTTAAAAAAAAACAAAACTGAATAGTCAGTTAACAACTAATGAAAGTTAACAACTAAGTTAACAACTAAGCAGTAAGCAAAAAAGTCAAAAAAAAAACAAAAAAAAAAAACAACCAAGTCCTAGACTTGATGGCTTTACAGGCAAATTTTACCACAAATTCAAAGAAGAACCAATACCCATCATCCTCAAACTATTCCAACAAATTCAAAAAGGAGGAACACTTCCAAGCTCTTTTAACAAATCCAGCAATATCCTAATTCCCAAACCAGATAAGATTACTACACAAAAAGAAAATTATAGCCCAATAGCCTTGATGAACATAAATGCTAAAATCCTCAAAAAATATTAGCAAATGGGAGCCAGTAATACATTAAACAGATCATACACCACGATCAAGAGAACTTTATTTCAGTGTTTCAAGGTTGGTACAATATTCACAAATCAATTAATGTGATATATCAAATAAACAAAATAAGAGATAGGAATCACCTGATCATATCAAGAGACCCAGAAAAATCATCTACATATATAAAGGCCTAAGTGACCATTATGACCAAATGGCCTGACTGATCAGTCAACTAGTTGCTATGATGTTCACTGACCACCAAGGGATAGATGCTCAATGCAGGAGCTCCTGGTGGTCAGTGCACTCCCACAGCCAACCTCCTGCCCAGCTGGCTGGCCTCCATCGCCAGCCAGGCCGAGGGACTGCACCCTTGCATGAATTCGTGCACTGGGCCTCTAGTCAGTATATAAATGGATAGAAAGGCTCTGGTGCATTTACACCATGGAAACTATGCAGTAGTAAAACAGAAGAATCTGCTACCCTTTGAGACAGCATGGAGGCACCTGGAGAGTATTATGCTAAGCAAAATAAGCCAGTCACAGAAAGACAAGTATCACATGTGGAATCTAATGAACAGAATAAACTAAAGGAACAAAATATATCCAGAAATATAGAAGCATGGAACAGACTGTTGAATCTCAGAGGGGTGGGTGGATGGGTGGGAAGAGATCAACCAAAGAACTTGTATGCATATATGCATCACCCATGGACACAGACAATAGGTTGGAGGAGGCCTAGAGTAGAGGGCAGGAGCAGGGTATAAGGGGTCTATGGGAGAAAAAAAAGGGGGGGGGCATATGTAATACTTTCAACAATAAAGATTTTTTAAAAAGCTGTGGTACATTTACACAATGAAATACTATTTGGCTATAAAAAATCTCTTATCCATTGTGATAGTATGAATGGACCTGGAGATTATTTTGCCAAGTGAAATAAAGCAGTCAGAGAAAGACAAATATCACATGATCTCACTCATATGTATCATCTCATGAACAAAATAAACTGAAGAATAAAATAGATCCAGAGGCATGGATGCATGAAACATATTGACAACTTTCAGAAGGCATGGATATGGGATGGCCTAGTTGAAAGAAGATGAGAAAAAAAATAGCGAAAAGACCTATATATGTAATCCGTAGACACAGACAATAGTATAGTGATGGCCAGGTAGAAGGTGGGGCAGTGGCAGGGTGGAAGTGGGCAAAGGAGGTGAATTTTGGGACATTTGTAAATAAACAATAAAAATAAAATTAGCTCTGGAGAGTGGCTCAGTTGGTTGGAGTATCATCTCATAAGTCAAAAGATTGTGGGTTTGATTCCAGGTCAGGGCACATTCCTAGGTTGTGGATTCAATCTCTGATCCAGGCACTTGCAGAGGCAACTGATAGATGTTTCTCTCTTACACTGATCTCTCTCTCTCCCCTTACTCTCTCTCTAAAATAAATGAAAACATATCTTCATCTCAGGGTAAATATTTAAAACATAATTAAATAGCCCTGGCTAATGTGGCTCAAGTGTGATTCATGTTGAAGGTATATGCCCAGATTTCAGGTTCAGTCACGGTCTCTGGTCAGAATGCGGGAGATAGATGTTTCTTTCTCACATTGATGTTTCTCTCTATCTGTCCCTCTCCCTTCCTTTCTCTCTAAAGTCAACTAAAAAGAACATATTTAAAAATAAAATTTAAAACAAAGATGTCCTAAATCTCATTTTCCAGTTATTTGTTTAAACTTATCATTTATTATTATTTCTGTGACAATAATATATAGAAATCAAAAGCAAAATAATTCACTTGTGATTCCACCAGCTAAACAAATCAAACAAGATGTCATAGTCAAAAGACAATTAGTTCTTTTGTTTTTTTGTTTGTTTGTTTGTTTGTTTTATTAATCCTCACCTGAGGATATTTTTCCATTGATTTTTAGGGAGAGTAGAAGGGAGGGGGAAAGACAGACATATTGATTGGTTGCCTCCTACATGTGCCCTGACAAGGCCAAAGATCAAACCTGCAACCAAAATATGTGCCCTTGACTGGAAATGAACCTGGAACCCTTCAGTCCAAGGGCCGATGCTCTATCCACTGAGCCAAACTAGCTAGGACTAGTTTTTTAAATTTATCTTTATTGTTGAAAGTATTATAAATATTCCCCCTTTTACCTCCATTGACCTCTCTACCTGTTTTTGAGTCCTGAATCTGCCACTCCCTAGAAATGTGGTCTGCAAATACTCAGTTTCACTGAGCTTCAGTTGTGCTCATTGGCAGAAAGAGAATGATAACAGTGCAGACCTCCCAGGGAGTTGTGAGCATTAAATGAAATAATGTGCATGAAAGTACCTCATAACTGTAATTTACTGGGTACTTTGGTTATAATTATTTTTTTCTTTTATATTCTTTTCCAGCTTTTGTTCACAAGCATGTAACCTTTCCCAGCTATGATAGTTGTACACACAAGTTCATTGCTTGCCTCTGTTATCATGGAGGTGCTTTCCTGTTTCTATATCATCATTATCATCATCTTTTAGGATAGTGTCCTATCTTAAGTGACTATGCCAAAATTCATCAAACCATTTCTCCACTATTGGGTGGTATATCTATCCCTGAAGCTTTGCTATATGAATAACAATGAGTAATTTTAATGGCTTATAATTTTTTTTTACCATTAACAGGGAACTTCAAACTCAAGGTCTATAAGGGCTAAATAAGTTATTCTTCTGAGAGCATAATTGGACAGCCAGGCTTGCTGCCAGTAAGGCTTTCATGAGCCAGAGTAATCCCACCACAAAGACAGTGCCTCAGGACCCATAAATTGTACTTTGAACCCCTGCAAAGACAGGAAACAAAGTCGGAGAAGGGTTTGGGCATTAATTTTTCAAATGTAACTGTGGGAATTGCTATGCATATTGCTGGGAGCACTTATGTAGAGATTGGAATAGATTTATATTCAACTTTCAAGTACCAAAAGCCAAAGTCCTTGCTGAAAGAGGTTACAATTCAAAACATTCTAATTGGATATTGGAACAAAGAGGAAAGTGGCCCAGGCTGACAGTCACAAGGAGTCTGAAGATGGAATTGGCGCCATAGGAGATTTTGCCAAGAGGCAGGTCTGGGGCAGGCTAGAGTCAAGGGAGCAGTCATAATGAAAGGAAGCCAGCAACAAGAGCCATTCAGAGGAAGGAAAAATTAGGAGAGCAGAGTTAGTAAGGTTCAGCAAGAGGAATTAAAAACCTACCATAGGGGAAGTGGTTTTTCTAAGCTGTCTCAATATGAGAGACCAGGTAAAGTGAAGAAAAGTGGCCTCTCCTGGTAATGGAAAAAAAAAATTAAAAATCAGGTAGCAGTTGTGAAGCATAAAGTGGTCCAAGAGGACACAAGTGCTGACTATCAAACTAACCCAGGGGGTTCCAGTCTGGGCCTGGCACTATTATCTGTGCCACATGGAAGATGTGATGAGGGCAGAAGCAATCACAGGTGAATCTGAATGCTAAAACAGATTCATGCATAAAACACTTCAAAGCTTCCCCTTTGCACTTAGGACAAATTATGAATCAATCACATGGCTTAAAAGGCCCTGAATGCTTTGACCCTGGCCCACCTTATCAGCTTCATGTCTTTCCATTCCTCAGTGTGATGACTCAGAGCACCTCCTCTCATGTCCTGGAATGATTGGTGCTCTTTCTCACTTTCAAGCCTTAACTTACAAAAGTTGGAAAACTGTTCTAAGAAATATAGAATTCTTTGCTTTCTGCCAAGGGAAGAGCATCCCCTAGAGTGGTGTAGTGTACAACTTACATAATTTTCCAGCAACCTTAAACCCACATATTACTCATGTCAGAAAATGGACTTTTGAGAAGTGTCTATTCAGGTACTTTGCCCATTTTTTAATTGGGCTCTTTTTGTTTGTTTGTTTGTTTGTTTGTTTTTGTAACAAAATAACTTATAATTATACAAGAGGCCTGGTGCACAAATTCCTGCATGGGTGCAGTCCCTAGGCCTGGCCAGTGATTGAAGCATGAGCATCTGGTATGGAAGGGCAGGTCCCAGCTGACTTCTGGGCCCTGGGAAGCACCTCACGCACCCCCTCCACCTGAGTTACAGAGCCCATGTCCCCACAGGGAGGTGCGATGAACACAGTCAGATGTCAGATGCCTTGGCACGGGGCACAGCATGGGTCTCTGGGCTGCCCAGCGGGACCACATGGAAGTTGGATAGGCAGCACGCTCTCTTCCAACCAGCCTTGCAGAACAGATCCTGCACCAACCCACAGGGAGCCCAACCAGCCCTAGCAGTCCCAGTAGCTGCAGCCAGGATCACTCAAAAGTGGCTGCGCAGGTGTGGGGTAGGCTCCTTGTCAGCACCTGGCACCTGAGTGTGGGAACTTTCCAGGCATGTGAGCCCTATCATCCTGGGGGAGAGTAGCACGGGGAGTGAGAGTGAGCTTAGAAGACACCCCGCATTCTCACTGTAAATCTATCCCTGTCATCCCACCCCCAGGTAGCTGGCAAGAGGTTGCAGGCTCCTGCCAGGGAGCCGAGGGAGGTTGTTCATTGCTACCCACCCCCAGTTCCCAGTCCCAGCCCAGCGCCAGCCCTGATCAGGCAATCAGAGCCTGCCGCCACTGGTTGCCATCTGTGGGGCGATTGGTCTGGGACCGAGACCCCCTGCCCGCCTCCTTCCCCCCTGCCCCCCCACCCCGGCTCTCTCAGTGTCTGGAAGCTGGGCTGCAGCCCAACCCCTACTGCCACTGCTGGTCTCTGTCTGTGGGGCAATCAGGACCACCTGGTGCCTCTGGATCAACTACTCCACCATCTCACCCTGGTCCCCCTCTCATCAGGGCCCATTCGGGTAGAGCACCTCCACTGCTGCCCGCTGCCAGCACCGCATCCATGTTCTGTGTCACCCCCTGGTGGTCAGCACACATTATAGGGAGCAGTTGGTCAAGGGGGCAATTTGCATATTAGGCATTTATTATATAGGATTATAAATTCTTTATAATATAATTTTGGATATTAAACCCTTATCAGATGTATAATTTGGGAATGTTATCCCATTCAGTAGAAAAGGGGAAAGAGTGCATAGAAGGGATAAATGGGGGGTGGGAGGAATTCAATCAATCAATCAATCAAAAAGAAAAAACAAATACTTAATTCATTAAAATAAAACAGGGAGGCCATCAGTCTGGCCCAGTGAGGCAAATCTTATGGTCCAGGATCAGTGAGGAAGAAATGGCTTGTGAGATGAGCAAAGTAGATTAGAAGAGCCTGCTATTCTAATCTACCAGAATGGCTCCCATCAACAGTGATGGTGGCAGTCCTAAAGCTCTCTCTCCTTTATGTGCCCAGCAAAATTTTCCAGGATGACTCTAGTCAGAGACCAAAGTTGGATGTGTGATTGGGAACAGGATTAATTGAATGGGCCAATTGCTACAGGTAGTAGAAAACAGATGCCTTTCTGTAATGGCCCCTTTGTGTAGTACTTGAGTAGGTCTTCTCGGGCAAGATTTTCTCAAAGTCATTTCAAAGGGGCCCTACATTTTGAAAACTTCCTCAGATACCTTAGATGCCCAGACACAGATAGCAGTAGTGGACTTGTCATGGAAGTCTCCTGATATTTATTCCCCCACAAATGAAGCCTTTATAGCACATGATGGTTACATTTATCTGGGACTAACTTATTTACCAGCAAGTAAAATATGAAATTAGTTGGCCCCTAAAGACAGTTTGTTCTTTTATGCTTGATGCTTTAATAAGTCATCCCAATCAAGGAAGTTTGGGGGAAGGTACCACACTTGCTTTCCATATTCTCACGTTCTGCATGAGCAATAATTTTCCATATAGGGCCTGTGATGATCCCCTTGAGACTGTCTTCATGATCCTGTGATTTCTAGTTTCTAGGGGACTGGCCATGTGTTTGCCTTGGCAGACTACAATAGGAAACTTTATTTTGCTTTTTTAATTTTATTTCAAAGTTTAAAGTTCTGGGAATATTTCAGAAACAGCCCCCTGATCAGGACAATGTTTCTACTGTTTTAGGACATAACAGGAATTATTCTCATGAGCATAATTTTTCTTCTTCCCCAGCCACATATTTTAACAGAGCCAAAGAGACTTGATTTGAATGCTTTATTTCTATCAATTCCCCTGCTGTTGTGAGAAATGTGAGTGTGATTAAAGCACTCTCCCCTTGTGTTGACAATCCATGAGCACCATATCATTTTTTTCTACCAAAGATTGAACAGCATCGGCTCCTGCCATGTGGCCCAGGGCTGGACCTCCTCTAGCAGGGGTCCTTGACCTACAACTGGGAACAGGGATTAGATAAAAGTTGCACTGTTTGATTTCACTAACTTGTGAGTAGAATATATAATTTCCCCCAATTAATGAATGTAGGTAATAATCACCCACCATGGTATTATTAAGAGTTGGTATTTGTAGCATGTAACCAAAAGAAACTAGAAATATTTGCAAATTACATTAGTGTTGTTAAAGATATTTCAAAATGCTATTTATACTTAATACTCTAAAATTACAGTAGTTGTTCAAAAGTCCTTGCTAAGAAGTATATATGCTATTGTATCACAAATTTGTTTGGTAAAACATTTTATAACTATAGTCAGTATTGTGGGTTCCTTTTGTAATCTCATATACACTGAATTGCCAGATTATTATGATCTCTGAATGCATGATAATCTGGCAACTCAGTGTATATCCAATATAATAAAAGGCTAATATTAAAATTGTCCCCTCAACCAAGAGCAGGCAGGCTGGCCAACAGCCTATGGCCCCTCCCCCTGGCCAGGCTGGTCGGACCCCACCCATGCATGAATTCATATTCATGCACTGGGACTCTAATATATATATATATATATTGAGTGGCCAAATTATTATGCGTTCAGAGATCATAATGATCTGGCCACTCAGTGTATTTTATGGATTTAAATACTTTTCTGATATGGGCCTATAGGCTTCAGCAGACCACCAAGGAGGCCAGGGCACAAACCAGATTAAGACCTCCTGCCCTGAAATCAATGACACTCTTACTCAAGGCAAGGATAACCTCCAAGGGTGAATAGTTCAACACAAACTCATCATAATAACTGTATAATTTAAAATCATTCTGAAATGGAAAGCTACTCACGGGTTTGGCTCAAGAAGGAACAATAGCAATGCTGAAAAAACTATAATCATGTCATTGGTCAACACCAAACCTCAGCCAAAGTTCAGTCCCTTCTTAGTAACCTTATAGTCTGTTTGCTATATGATCTCCTGGGCAATAGCATCATTGGTCAAGTAGACTGATTTCTGCCTCTCAGTGAGCAAGGACAAAGCAAGTCCTTATTCTTCATTCTAGCAAGAAGTGATTGGGTCTGGATTTGTACAAAGAACATGATATAAAAATAACTTGTCAAATATATATATATATATATATATATATATATATATATATATATATATATATATATATATATATATCAGTCCATGCCCTGTAAAATCTTTCCATCAATGTTGGACATTGAAGGTGGTTTGGAGAATGCAGCTAACTCTAGATACTCTGGAACATTTCTCACTTGCACCATCACCCTATCTCTTACAGTTCCTTCCCTGCTCATTTGCTGACTTTCTATACATTGCAATTGGTCACACTGATAGAGATACCACACATATGTGGCATTGCCCTGGGATGAACTTAAAACTGAAAAAAAATGTGTTCAACTATTGTTCAACTTATGTTCAACTATTCATTTTAATCCAAGAAATAATGCTTTGTTCATGCATTTTTTTTCAACACATAGATTTCTATGTGCACAATTGTACCAGGAAACACTATTTCCTCATCTGTATTTAAAACACTATAATTTTCATATGAGAGAAATACCCCCAGTGTCAGAATGTAGCAATAGTCCCTTAAAGTAAAGGACTGGCCATTTGCAAAGTTTACATAGCACTTCACAAACATCACTTTAATTAACCTCCACAACTCTGTCTGGGAGGTAGCAGTATCTCCACTTTAGATAGACAAGGTCAAATCCTTGCCCAAGGTCACAAAGGCAGCCAGAAACAAAGGTGGCATTTGTATCTTCATTCATCAAGGCTCTTCATACTGCCCAACAGCTCCAGATTATTTTAATTCTTAAGAGAGTGCACAGTGAGAGGACAGTAACAATGGTCCTGTCTCACCAATGGATGACATTCTCTTCCAAATCCCCAAATGCTTGTTTAGTGATATACCCAAAGAAAGACCTAGAAATTAATTCTTCTCTTCTTGGATTTCAACTTTACCTCACTTCCCTTTCCCAATCAAACACAGATGGAGGATCTTAATGAACCAATGAAGGCTGAAAGATGAGGAGAGATCTTGCTCCAGCTGCAAATCTTTTCAGAAGGCAGAGAGTTGGATTTTCCTCTTTGGACCTAATTTCACTAACCAGCAACAGAGTGCTCATTTCCATTCCAAGACTCCTGGGACACACAATCACTAGGACCTCAAAGGGACAAAGTCAATTAGACAGGATTCTAAGAATTTCCCATTTGGAAGTACAGAAAATTAACGTCAGAGTAATTAAGGGACATGCTGTTTGAAGGTCTCTGCCGAACTTCCTCTCTGAATTTAACTGTGGTTCCCAACCTGATACTAGAGATGTCCAGAATACACCTGTACATGCTCAACTGATGGTGCAATTATGGGAATTAGTTGACCATCTGTCATTTGGGGAAACAACTGCCTAATGGCATCCTTACTTGAGTATTTGCATATGTGTTCCATACATGCAAAAGAGAAGGCCACTTAGAGACATGACCAGGGGCCTTATTACCACATTATCAAATCCTTCTACAACCAAGAAGAGTCCGGCAAGTCAGAAACTTTCTCCCAGATTGGCCAATCTGGGACAGGGAGGTACAGAGTGAGAAAGAGGAGAGCAAGCCAAGTTCTTCTCCAAGGGCCTAAACCAGTCTTCTGGAGTGAATATCATTAACCAAGCTCACTTACTTCAAGAAAAGAGCCTCGAGGTATTGACTGGGGAAAGAGAGAAGGAGAGCAGCTGGCTTCCCATGTCCTCAGACCTAATATGAGACAATACTTGTCCAACATATGTAAAGTTCAGTCATATCCTCCAGAACATCCAGCCTTCATTAACAAGGAACCACAGTGATTGAAATGTGGTCATTGTTCTGAATTGCTGAATCTACCAACAGAGCTGCCTGGGAGCATGTAATATTTTATTTTATATTATTTTTAAATTATTAATTGTACATTTATATAACTACATATTTATTGAAAAAAATCTGAATGTAAGTGGAACCATGCAGTTCAAATCCACGTTGTTCAAGGATAAACTATATTTCCAAATTCACAGTTCAGAGAGTCTTGGGCATTTGCCTTGTGAGTCTGAGAGGCTGATGCTGCTGGTTTGCTGTGGGTCATGAATATGGAGCACCAGAGTTAGCATCTCTGGAGTGCCCACTCTCCTCAGTTTTGCTCTTTGTAACCAAAATAACACCTGGCAACCTGGAGCATAGGTCAAAGAAGTGCTGGCCTGTTTAAAATGGTAAAGCCTCAAATTTGGCTCAAGTAATCTCTTTTTTTCCTTTTATGATCATAAAATGAATTATGGAAGGATTTTATTTGCTCATGTCTCTCATTACTATGATCAGACTTATCTGTCGGTCAGAGAATTGCTGCCTATACAAAAAGGCAAATATGAGAATTCAGAAGTGTCAGAACTGGAAGGGCCCTTGGCAAGCATATAGGGCCACCTTCTTTTATTTTGTTGATGAAGAAATAGAGGTAGAGAGAGAACAAGCTTATATGAGGTCATACGGACAGGGAAAAGACAGAAACTAGAATTTCTGTACCAGGAGACCACCTGCTTGCCAATTGCCATTTAATATGAAATACACATAGATGACACCTTTAAGTAAATGCTATATGTGATGGATCCTTGACAGAGTCGTGACATATCACTTTCACCCCCTCCCACTTCCAAACCTGTCTTAAGGAGCCCAGAATTGCACCTCAATTCTAATGAATATTTGGCAGATAGAATTTCTTATACCAATGTTGTCTCAAATATTTCCTAAAGTTAATGCCAATGGAAATAGGCATAAATTAATTATGGCTATAGATGTCAGAATCTTGTAGCAGGGAAAACCATAAAAATCAAGAACAAACTTCACTCATTGTAAATATAAAACTCCTCTGGGAACATATCTGAAGGAAGAATGCTTCTATAACACAGTTAAAATCTAAATTACATTATTCAAAGCTATATAAGTGTGGACTAATAAATAACACATAAAATAAAACAGCACTTTATGAGGAAGTCTAATCCTATATTTCAAGCATTTTCCCACTCTTAAATTTGTTATTTTATATGAACACTTTTAGCCACAAAATTTCTAGAGTTTATTCAATATCTTTTATGTGCTTTACAAGGTCATTAAAGAATTTATTTGCTCTTTCCCTTACAGATTGGAAGGTGGGCAGTGATATATGAGGTTTCACATTTTATTTATTCACCAAACTGTTCCAGATGTGATCCCATCATTTATCCACTGACACATCAAACCTGCTGGGTGCCCTCCACACTGACCTCCTCTCCACATTTGCTTTCATGCTCTTAAAGTTATAGCAGGAGTCACTTCTATGAGAATACAAGAGAATTGCTATTTGGGGAGCGGTGGTAGCGGGAAGGAGGCAATCAAACTTCAGTAATAAAAAATTTAATTGCTCCGCTACAATTTGAAAACGATATCCAGGTGGAAAAGCGAGCCAGTACCATTCCCCAAAACATTGCTTTCCACTTGCTCTCCAAACAGGCTGCATGTCTCATATTTGGAATGCACGAGATCTGAATAAATGGAATTGAGCAGGTACTAAATCATTTCCTTCTTCTCCGAGTGATTTGTCACCATAATAAGCATTCTGAGGGTGATAGACCTTTTATCACTACACACTGTTAAGCAGGAAGGAGGCTGCAGTGTATTCCTGGTGCTCTTCAGGGAAAATAATTACCCTATGCAGACGTGTTTTTTTAAAATATTGATTTAACAGAAAGTTATATTTAAAATCAAGTGCTTATTTATTGCAAAATATGAAACATTGTTGTGTAGGAAAGGATAATGATGACTCACTCTATGACACAACAGTCCGAACCTATTTTTTATTGTGGGCAAAGAGAGGAAGAGGAGTTCTCATTTGAAGAGCCCCTTTATAATGCCAATTTTACACATACTACATCTAAATATTGATATTATCATCTAATATTTGAAGAGCATATCATAATTTGCCAATGTCATATGCACTATCCCATTTCACAACCACAAGAGCCCTATGAGGGTTTTAGGTCTGATGTTATTGGCTCCATTTTCCAGAAGAGGATACTGAGGCTCAGAAAGTCTGATATGATGATGCAAAAAGTATATAGAAAACCTGCACGGAAGCTAGGGTATTCAAATTTAGGGGGAAAATTTTATATTACATAGGACATACTAAAAATATTCATTGTTTATTTAAATTCAAATTTAACTAATTTGTTTATCCTATATTTTGTCTGACAACCCTAAGTATAGTGAGGCTCTAAAATGGGAAATCCTAACCCTTTATTGACACTGACAAAAAAGAAATGTATGCGTTGGTTAAGAAAGTGTGGGTGATTTTACCACATTCCCATGGTAAGTAAATGGCAGAGTTGGAAATGCAAGTCATTTCTTTGACTTCTTAGCTGAATGAACCTGGAACCAGAGGCAAGGGATCTTAAAGTTGCTGTGACAGGATAGCAGCATGCTCAGTCCAACTGAGATGGGAAATAGTTCTTTCAGGCCCTTGAGGTCCCTAGAAACAGAGGAATGCAATGATCCAAAGAGCATCTTTGACTGGTATCTCCCATACTTTACCCTGTAGAGAACCATTTGAATGCAACTAACCCTAAAACCACAGTACCCAAATGGATGTTTTTTTTTAAAGTAAGCATAAGAAAATATTATGTATCACTTACAAATAAATGTACATCAAAGCAATGTACTAACATTTTCTGCTTATCAGATCAACAAAACACAAAGCAATATTATACCCTGTGCTGCTGATGATGAGGGAAATAGGCTTGTCACATAGTATTGGTGAGAGTATAAATAGATACCATCTTTTAAGAAATCAATTTTGCATTATCCACAGCAATTTAAGACTCACATGTCCTTTGACCCAGAAATGTTACATTGCTGGAAATTAACTTGGCCATAATGCCACCCAAGCACAAGCTTATACAGTTCAGCCCTATCCAATGGCCCTAAAGCTTGACTGGACAAATTCAACTCAATCTTGCTCATATCAGGAATAAGAGCTCCTAACATTTGAACCAGGCACTAAGCCTAGTTCTTGGCTCATGTTTATGTTATTTAATCCCATAAAGTCAATACTGATATTAACCCTATTATATTCATGTGAAAACTGAGGCTTGAGGAGATTTAATTACTCATTTTGGATTCTACAGTTAGTAACTGGAGGAGCAGGAATTTGAATTCAAATCAGTTTTACTCTAAAGTTTGTGTTTTTTCACCTTTTCCATACTGCCACTCAGAGAGAGAGCAAAAAGGAAGCCATAACAGACTCCCATAGGAGAGCAGGAAATACATGTTTGTCTTCTTGGTTGAATTGTGGTATTTTCTGTCATGGTGAAACTGCTAAAAAAAAAAAAATTCTGGAGCTATTCATTAACAGGGAGAAGAAATCTATACAGAATCTAAGGTCCCCAGTGAACCTAGGGGTATAAAGTATAAATGAATGAATGCATCAGTAAAAGTAGTATTCTGCTCACCAAAGAAATTAATTTGCCTCCCCCAATATTCCATCTGGAATACATAGGCTATGGCCCTATAAAAATAGTGATATCAGTGATTGGTTTCAATCAAAATGTATAACAATATTCTTAATTTATTTTATTTTATTTTTGTAGTCATGTCATTTCATCAAAAGCAAATGACAACTGGATGGGATAAATTATAAGTTTGGAATTTTGAAGGGTTAACACTATTCAAATTAATCAGAAAAAAAAAACAGTTTGGAAAAAAAAATCTGGTTATATTATTAGCCCTAAAAGCAAGAAAGATGCAACCTTGTTGAGATGGTTTGTTATTTTATGAAGTAAAAGATGAATTGAAACATTCCAATTCTCCTCCCAAGTAAAATGAACAAGAAAAAAAAGAAGATGGGTATTAAGTACCTATAGTATACTAGAGGTATAGTATACTAGAATATATAGTATCCATGCACTGGTAGAAACCAAGATGACGGCATAGGTAAACACCTGAACTTGCTGCCTTACACAACCACTTCAAAATTACATGTAAAAGACAAAATGGACATCATCCAGAACCACAGGAAGGCTGGCTGAATGGAAATTCTACAACTAGAAGAAAAGAGAAAACCACACCACGACTACAGGAGCTGTGGAAGTAAAGTGCACGCACAGGTACAGTGGTGCGTGCGCAGAAAGGACTGGCAACTGAGGATGCAGGTGTCTTTTTCAATCTAGAAGGAAACACAAGCTCCTGACTCACTGCTCTGAACTCCAGTTCCGGGTGAGACTCTGGGGACCCAGACTCATATGGGAAGATACTGGACTGTCTGGCTTTGGGTGGAACTCCAGGGCGGCTTTCTATCAGAGATGCTTGCAGCAATTACTGAGGTACACTGAGACCCAGGGGCCTATTAGGGCAGGGCTGAAATCAGCCTTAACTGTTTGCTCCACTCTGTTGATTCCCTGAGACCCCGCCCACCCAAGCTGTGCTCAGAGGCTTTGCACATGAATGGTTTGGCCCTTTGCAATCTAAAATTACCTAACAAACTGAAGCTGGGTCAGAGAGTGCCAGAACTTCCAAAAGAAGGCCCAAGACCCCAAAGCAGCTTGCATTGCTTCACAGCTGGGCCTCATCTGGGCACCTCCAAACCCTAAACAAAGAAGAGGAATCTTCAGATCTCTCCATAGATCCTGCTGGGTGACCTCAGGCAGAGGCTAAATTAGCACTTTCTTGGAGATCCAAGAGACAGTGTACCCAGTAGTCAGAATGGGACCATCCAGATTACAACTCCTCAGATCCATAAGGACTCACTCAAGGGGCAGACTCAATGAGCACCAAAGCTCCACTGAAGCAAGTCTTGCCCTATAAGGGTGTCCCCAGCACAGAAGTTCTCCCAGCATAGACCCAGCTGATCCTCACAGCCAATTGGCCTGGAGGTCAATTCCTCCCAGTGACACCAACATCAATCAAAGCTTAACTACAGCCAAAACCGGTTTGGATCAGTGGATAGAGCAACATTCTGTGGACTGAAAGGTCCCAGGTTCAATTTTGGTGAAGGGCATCTACATTGGTTGTGGGCACATCCCCGGTAGGAGGTGTGCAGGAGGCAGCTGGTCGATATTTCTCTCTCATCGCCATTTCTAGCTCTCTATCCCTCTTCCTTCCTCTCTGTGGAAAAATCAATAAAATATATTTAATTTAAAAAGAGCTTCACTACAACAAGACTGTGCATGCAGCTCACAAAGGGGTGCACCAAGAGTGTCCACCTCAGGTAATTGAGGAGGCTGAGCCACTGGGCCCTATAGGACACCTAGCACACAAAGCCACTCTATCAACACAAGGAAGCAGACAAAATGTAGAGACAAAAAAACAGGTCACAAATGACAGAAATGGAAGAAAGCAAACTCCTGGATATAGAGTTCAAAACCACAGTTACAAGGTTTTTAAAAATTTTCTAGAAACTGCCAATAAATTTAGTGAGACCATCAAGTATATGAAAAAGGACCAATTAGAAATTAAGCATACAGTGACTGAAATACAGAATAATATACAGAGATCCAACAAGAAACTAAAGGAACACAAGAATCAAGTCAAAGATTTGAAATATGAAGATCAAAAAATACCCAACCAGAAAAGCAAAAAGAAAAAAGAATCCAAAAATATGAAGATAGTGTAAGGAGTCTCTGGGACAACTTCAAGCATACCAACATCCGAATTATGGAGATGCCAGAAGAAGAGAAATAGCATGATATTGAAAACTTATTTGAAGAAATAATGACTGAAAACTTCCCCCACCTTGTGAAAGAAATAGACTTACAAGTCCATGAAGCACCGAGAACCTCAATCAAGAGGAATCTAAAGAGGACCACACCAAGACACATCATAAGTAAAATGCCAAGAGCAAAAGACAAAGAGAGAATCTTAAAAGCAGCAAGAGAAAAACAGTTATCTACAAGGGAATATCCATAGGACTGTCAACTGATTTCTCAACAGAAACTATGCAGGCCAGAAGGGAGTGGCAAGAAATATTCAAAGTGATGAATAGCAAGAACCTACAACCAAGATTACTCTACCCAGCAAAGCTATCATTCAGAATTGAAGGTCATATAAAGAGCTTCACAGATAAGAAAAAGCTAAAGGAGTTCAGCACTGCCAAACCAGTATTATATAAAATGTTGAAAGGTATTCTTTAAGAAGAGGAAGAAGAAGGGTAAAGATAAAAACTATGAACAACAAATACATATCTATCAACAAGTGAATCTAAAAATCAAGTGAATAAAAATCTAATGAATAGAATAAACTGGTGAATATAATAGAATCAGGGGCATAGAAAGGGAATGGAGAGGGGTGGGGGCATACGTGGGGAGGGGTTTGGGATGGGAATAGGGGGATGAGGACAATTATGTGATACCATAACCAATAAAGAAATTTAAAAAAAAAAAAGAAAGAAAAGAAAGGAAGTGGACTGACAATTCTTAGGAAGAAAGGGGTGTGGAGGGTGCAGGAAGAGACTGGACAAAAATCGTACACTTATGGATGAGGACAATGGGGGGGGGTAAGGGCAGAGGGTGGGGTGAAAACTGGGTGGAGGGGAGTAATGGGGGGGGGGGAAGAGGAACACTGCAATAATCTGAATAATAAAGATTTATCTTTTAAAAAATGAGAGAGCAAGACAAAGCCCAAATATAAGAAATAGAGAGGACTCTGATTTATCTAAAGAAATCTAATAAAGAGGTTCACATCTTTTAAGAAAAGAAAGAAAGAAAATTCACACACTGGAGAAGGTTCCCTCTGCCTGGCCGGCCCCCTCTCACAGTCCAGAGCCCTCAGGGGTGGGAGGAGACCAGGCGATCAGGGGAAGGTGACTCCATCACACCTCTGCTGCTACCACTGCCTGCAGCGCAAGCCTTGGCCAGCCCTGGTTACCTGAGCCTTGTGAGGCCCTGGTAGGCTGGGCAGCTGACATCTGAGGCTTGCCTGTGCCTTGGGCTGGCTCTGGGTGGCTGGGCAGCTGACATCTGAGGCTTGCTTGAACCTCAGTCATCAGCTGGGAAGCAGCCATCCAAGGCTTGCCTGCACCTTGAGCTGGCCCTGGGAGGCTGGGAGGCTGAGGGGACTGGGGGACCCCAGGGGCAGGTATGCAGAGAGGCCAGGCTGCCTCCAGGGGCCAGCCTGGCCTTGTTGCATGCCTGCCAACCAGTTGGGGCTGAGGGGACTGGGCACCACCATCTTGTGGCTGTGGGATCCGCTATCTTCTAGGGTGGGGCAGTCAGTTAGCATATTCCCTCCTTATTGGCTGTGGGCACCACCATCTTTGCTATGACATGAGGATCCATTAGCATATTCCCTCTTTATTAGATAGGATAAGGAGGACACTGTGGCAGACTTACACTCCTATGAGACTGTCACAGTCTTGCCCTGCCCTCAGAGATCAGAGATGTGTCTTAAACTGAAAATTAAAGCCTAGCCTAATATTCATATTAGTGATTTAAGTGCCTTATATTTTCCAGGGCTTAATTTCTTAACTTATTGATATGGAAATAATAATGCCTGTTTTATCCCACACAGGGCCATCACTATGTTAAAATTACAATTAATAGAAGTGAAAGTATTGACAAAAGTAAAATTATAGCATAAATGCCTGGTGCTGTAGTAATTGGACTGGTACTGAGGAGGACATCAATGCTGCATGGGTTGCACTCATACCTTTGGAGGTGAAGTTTCTTCACTTCCAGGACTTTCTAAGTTGGGAGA
Source organism: Pipistrellus hanaki (assembly GCF_964339955.1). Lineage (NCBI taxonomy): Eukaryota > Metazoa > Chordata > Mammalia > Chiroptera > Vespertilionidae > Pipistrellus > Pipistrellus hanaki. The sequence goes on along the minus strand of NC_140524.1, from coordinate 13,934,167 downwards.
GAACAACAGGGCCTACTTTGGCTACTTTTAAGTTGCAAATATGTGCAATACATGGGCTATGGCCCCTATAAAAAAATTACTACATCCTCAGAAAAATTTTTCTTGGAACTAAAATTCCATGGTTACAGAAGATGTCATTTATATATTGTAGTGGCTAATGTATGAAAATTGCCTATGTTGTCTTAAAGCCTATTCTGTCATGTGTTACCTGCTCCTACTTATGGGGTCTTCCTTTTACCAAAGTGTCCACAGTGAACATAATTGATATACAATGAACTGCATTTATTTAAAATGTAGTCTTATTTTTGAATATATAAAAATGCTTTAAATATTGCAATACTTCATATTATGTCTGCTTCACCTGTTGACCTACCTTTATATTGTATATTTCTTCATAGATTTATATTTCTTCATGTGTAGCCTGCTCAGGGATACTTTGCTCTTTGTAGTTGTCCATTTTGTATTTAGCTTTTCATTAGTTTTAACTCTGGTTTGGGTAAAAAAGAAGCATTTTACATACATTTTTTCTTCATCAGTTTACAGATGTTTATGTTTTTATCATCTCTATAATAATATTTTAATCTTTTGATATCCACATTGTTTCATCTATCGTTAATAAATTGTTCAACCACTGATTAAATTTTCTGAATTTAGTAAATCTTATTTGGGAAAAATTTAAGTACACACTGAAGAATATAAGAATTTAGCTCTAACAGTTTAATTTTTTGTTCTATGGATAATAAAATATTTCTGAGTTCATCTCAGGGCTATTGTGTCAGGCTGTCAAGAGGTTGCTGGTGCCTCTGTCGATCTGAAAGCTGCTTTGAGATTTATACACATCCATGAAGGGTCAGTATTTGTATTATGGACAGTGCTACCCACATGTGGACAATCATTTTTACCCATGCCACTCATGCTATCAGCAAGAGGAACCAAATTTTCAACTTCAAAAGACCAAGATAGTAGCTTCAAAGGAGTTACCACCATACCATTAAATACAGAATGGGGGATGTCCTTCTCAGATCACAGATTCTAGTTCTACAAAGTTTTCTCTTATACAGAGCCAGGGACTTTTGATGTTTTAATAACTTATGAATATAACCCAGCTTCCTTTGCTCTGTAGCCACTTGTGGTACACTCCCTTCTTACCTGAAGCAAGGGAATGGCAATTTGATAGCTCTAAAGCTAACTGAAGCAGGGGAATGACAATTCAATAGCTTTAAAGCACACTGATTTAGAAAGTGGATAAGATGATAATCTCACCCTAGTTGATTTGGCTCAGTGGAAAGAGCATTGGCCTGTGGACTGAAGGGTCCCAGGTTTGATTCTGGTCAAGGGCACATGCCTGGGTCCTTCTCAGATCACAGATTCTAGTTCTACAAAGTTTTCTCTTATACAGAGCCAGGGACTTTTGATGTTTTAATAACTTATGAATATAACCCAGCTTCCTTTGCTCTGTAGCCACTTGTGGTACACTCCCTTCTTACCTGAAGCAAGGGAATGGCAATTTGATAGCTCTAAAGCTAACTGAAGCAGGGGAATGACAATTCAATAGCTTTAAAGCACACTGATTTAGAAAGTGGATAAGATGATAATCTCACCCTAGTTGATTTGGCTCAGTGGAAAGAGCATTGGCCTGTGGACTGAAGGGTCCCAGGTTTGATTCTGGTCAAGGGCACATGCCTGGGTTGCACACTTGATCCCCTGTAGGGGCTGTGGAGGAGGCAGCCAGTCAATGATTCTCTCTCATTATTGATGTTTCTACCCCTCTTTCCCTTTCCCTTCCTCTCTAAAATCAATAAAGATATATTTTTAAAAAGATGATAGTCTCATTTTACCCAGTGATGAAACCAATGCATAGCAACTAACACTCCAGAACACAGAAAAAAATGATTCATTAAAGAAAGTTTAGGATCTGGTAAAATCTGCATATGACTGACAACATAGTCAAAGACCTGAGAGACCCTTGTAATGCTAACCAATCTCTCCTATCTTTAAGAATCCTTTTCATTGTCACTTTTGTTGTCCAAAGACAGGCTATTTTAATGCTCAGGTGAAGAGTGATGCTGGCCCTAACTTGGGCAGCCAGCTGTAGGGTCAAACAAGACAGGAACAATATGAAAGCTATGTTGACAATAGTAATATAAATCCTCAGCTGCCTGTCTGTATTGTCAAAATTAAAGTAGAGCTGATCATGGAGCATTTCTCCTTAACTCATTTTGTGGCAAAACTGACTTCAATTGGAGGTAGGAGGAGATTTATAATATTTATCCTACATAATGTGTATATTCATATATTTCACTGTATAAAATGATTTGATTGTGTGTGCTGCCCTGTTTTATGTGATATATGATATTGTAATATATTATCTTTTTAAATTTTGAAAAATTTAATTCTCTGAAGCACACCTTGTTCCACGGATCTCAGGTAGATATGTATAGCATAGTAAAAAGGTGGGCTTGGAAGCCAGACTGCCTAATTCTAATCCCAACTATACCATTTAATATCTGTCTGACCTTTGGTATGTTATGTTGCCTCTCTAAGCCCCAAAGAAAACAATGGCCCTTACTTCATTGGGGTATTGTGAAAATTAAGTGACCAAATAAACAAAAATTTCTTAGAAGGTCCTTGAAGTTACAAAGAATGGCCTAGGGACAACTGGCATAAACCTGGATTCCTCCGGAGGCCAGTTTACTATTAACAAAGAGGTGAATTCAATAGGATAGGGCAACCCTGAATACTGGAAGAGAGTGGAGAAAAGCATTTGCTGGTAAAACTAAACATTAGTGCTATCACATGGGGCTTCACTGTTTGAGACCTAACAGGTTCTCCGGGACCTAGACTTGACTCTACAGTCAATTTATGTTGTGTCCTTGTACAAACCACTTGCCCTCTCTGGACCTTTGGAACAAGAAGGGATAAATTAGATTATTTCCTAAGAATGTCCAGCTTGAACACATTGACTTAAACAGAAACATACTGCAGAAGAACAACCCTGAGGGTTTGAAAACCTCTCCCTTGCTAATTCCTGAGGGCTAAGGCAACACAATCCTTGTTTTCATAACCTACAGCTATGTCCAGGGCCATACCAGAAAAGCAGATGGACATACCTAAGACCTAGATGTTTGTAATTGATCAGGACACGCTATAATGAAGTAATCTTCTTGTCTTCATTCTCCATGTCAGCAAGGATCTGCCTGCCACGCAGGAAGGGTGACAGAGTAATCTGAGCTTCAACTGAAAACCTGCTTTTTCTCTATAGTTATTTACCCTGCCACAAAATGTGGCAGGCAGTAGGAAAGAGACCAGACAACCAAGAGAATTTGGCTGTTCTCAAAATATCATATAGGAACTTTAAAAAATGAACTGATTTATGCTTTGTAATGCTTTCAGTAATGTGCAAATTAATTTAGAGTTTGAATCCGAGCTAACAGAAAAATTTTATGTTGCCAGTCATCAAAAGGCCAAAGAAAAATCATATTGTATGATCATGTTCCCTATGCTGTACCAAGAATTGCACTTTGCATAAATAATGGGCTCTGGGAAAGAATATGTAACATTCATTCTTTTTCAGTATCAGAGAATGTTCAACATTACCTGGAGATCTTGAAGCATCTATCTTATATAAAAACTGCTGTTTGAAATTTTAACCCTGCTATTGATATTATAGCTTCTGTAAATGCCTGCTTAAATAATAAGGAAAATAAGACTACTCCCATTGCAGAGAGGGCATTAAACCTTTCCCAGATGAAGTTATCAGTGCTGGCACCAGGCCAAGCTTTTGGTTGAGGTCTCAAAGCCCTAGCACATAGGGGCTCTTTAAGAACTTGCAAAGGGGATCGGAAAACCCCATATTTGAAAGACAAAAAGGATAAAAAGGTATAAATACAGGAAACTTCCTGTGTGACTTCACCCAGAATTTGAGAGACATATTCCTCTGGGCCTGTGGGTAATAATAAAACTAATAATAAATGTAACTCCATCTCTCTAAGCATTGCTTGGTTCTTCTCCAGTTTTCTGTAACAATCTGAAAACTCTTCTGGGGCAAAGGCATTGCCATTGCAGACCTGGTTTACAAGCTCTGCCAACTCAAGGCGCTGCCATAAATTGATACAAGCCTCAACCTTCTCAATTGAGATATGGATAACCCAGGCCCATAATCTTCCCCTAACCAGACTCTGAATTAAGAAATAAGCCACATTCCCAGTAAGGACCTATGCAGATTATGATACCTTCCCACTCACAAAAACTGCATTAAAGGCCAATTTGTGTGACTCAAAGTAGTTAAGGATATAGAATGCCCTTCACACACCCATTCTCTGAGCCAATGACCCATTTTTCCCCTAAGGTTCTTACCTTTCACTATTTTTTTCACCTCAGAGAATTTTACAATAGCTAGTTTTGTAACAAACTAAACAGAGACACGAAGACAGCAAAACTAGTCACAGATAATATTGAAACAAAGAGTTAGAAAATGAAAGTATATCATAGGCCTGAATGTTATTAGTTCATTTGTTAGTATAGCACCCTGTCTCCCATCTATAAACAGCTACATAAGCCCTCCTGAAACCCAAACCTTGAGATGGTCATTCAATCCATCCCATTTGTTATCAGTCTGATTTGATATGGATACTAGTATAACAAACATCTCTGGGGTACATCTTGTTTCTGCTTTGTGGAATCTTTAGCACAGCACTTGTTGGTCCTGTGGGAACCTTTTAATGGGATCTACCCTGTTTCCCCGAAAATAAGACGGTGTCTTATATCAATTTTTTCTCCCAAAGTTGCGCTAGGTCTTATTTTCGGAAGATGTATTATTTTCGGGGAAACATGGAATCCAACTTATCATCAAAAGACAAGAATTTGACATTTGCATTACTAAAAAGCTTCTCTAGAAGTTGACATTCTGGCTAGTTCTGAGGAGTGCTAGATCTTCACACTTGAAAATGCTGTACATGAAAACACACTGTTGGACCAAAAATTACTGTAGAGCATACAGATGTAATGTGGAAGCTCTAAAATTGCACAGGTTACCTCAATTATAATTTTATTTTATACCTTTTAAGTTATAAGATATAAAGGAGAATAGTAAACATAATTCAAGGACTTTCCTTCTGGAGAAGGGGTTAATGTATTTTAGCTTGTACACAGAATAATTATATCATGTTAGATGGATTTATGGCCTTGTTATTATCTTTATTTGTAAAATAAGTATGATTTATAAAGAAGAGTATGGGTGCCAACTTGACAAGGGGTAGGTTATAATGACTACTATTTTTTGTCAACTAGACTGGGCCAAGAGGTATCTTTTTAAATATTATTTATGGCTGTATTTGGCTGTATCACCATGCTGGAGAGGTGCATTCAATGCAGAATGAGGACATATGAAAATCAGAGAGAAGGTGCTGACCACTGGAGCAGCCAGAGAAATAGCATCATGGCATTGGGAGTAGTACATCCAGAGCTCAGGTGGCAGATTAACAGCAATGTAAATAGGAAATATTAGAGCTTAGGTCACTGTCACAAGCATACCAGTGAGAGAGGTCTGATAAGGTGAAGGCTGAATGGGAAGGTTCTTGCCAAGGAATCTATACCTGGAAGCCTAGATCCACTGCAACACTGGAAGATCCAGAACAACTGAGAATCTGATGTCCCAGCCACATGGCTAGTGGCCCATTTTTACATGCAGATTCTTGTCACACTCACAACCAGCTCATAAAATGTTAGAATGATTATTAATGGTAATACAAGCCTGCCATAAATACAGTATTTGTACTTTTCAAAGCATTTCTTCATCACTTAATTGTTTGCCTTTATAGAAAATCTTATGCAAGTAAGGCAGGTGCTATCTTCACTTGCATAGAGAGAGAAGTTTCTTACCAATGATTATCCAATCAGCCAAAGACAGAGAAAAGTGTCTAGTCCGTAGTATTAGGTGTTTGTTTTTTGGGGGTTTTTTTCAACAGATTCATGTTTCTTTTAAGGGTTGACTGGCATAAAATCAGCGAGGTTTCTACTGGTGAATTGCTCATTTCCACAAGGTCTCCAGATCCTGGGCTTCTTTGGACTATGGCTCCTCATTTTTCATCAAGTCTTCAATTTGAAGACTGGATTCTGATGAGAAGTATTTGGAGCTTATAAAGGCTAATTACAGTTAAGGAATATGAAAATTTGGAACTCAGAAGAAAATTGGCTTCTCTTACTGCCCAGGCAGAATAATCAAGAAATTAGCAGAAAGTGATGGAAACTATAAAGAGGCACTAGAGCATAATTAAAATATTCAAATTAAAGATATGCTGTAAAGTGGTCTATCCCTTGAGAATCCAAACCATCTTCTTTGCTATCAGGACATGATACAACTAAAAAGTTTTCAACAAGGCAATTTGGGCTCTGTAGAAGAATTGTTTCATAAGCTATGTCTGGGACTCTGGTTGAGGGACAATGGCAAATGGAGAAGCTTTCATGCAAGACACATAGGGATTCTGGCTGGACCCCATACTTTTATGGTTGCTCTGAAAAATTAAAGCAAGTACAGAAAGGGACAATCAGAGAAATAAAGGGTCTGAACTCAAAGTAATAGGGATACCAAAATAATAAGGGATTATAGGTCGTCACTAGAATCCCAAAGGAAGAGTTAAAACTACATTGAAAGTATTTTAAACCAAATATTCTTGACCTCATTTCCCATGCCACACCATGGACACACACTTTGCATATATAGTCTCATTTAACCTTCAGGATCATCCCATGAAGTACGATCAGACCTGTCCCAAAGCCAATGCTCTTTCCATTATATCACACAGATCTCAACTCATTATAAGAAACACTCAACATTTAGAGACATGCAACAATGAAATCTATGCTAATTGAGGCAGTGATTCTCTATTATTTGAGACAGTCAAACAGACGCTGAATAAAAATTGCCAGGTATTCAGGCATTAGGTATGGGTTGGACCACATAACCTCTAATGCCCCTACCAACAGTGAGCTGTTTGGATCAAGCCACTTCAAAAGCACATGTGAATAATACACATGAAAACACACTGTTATAAATAAGTGTTATTTATTTATAACAGGGGCACTTGTTATAACTAAACCTCTGATTGATCCATAGTAACTGGAAAGAGAAGACATCAATGACTCACAAATCATTCTAAATCCTTTTCTAGTCTCCTAATCCAGATACTATTTACTGCCCACTTCACAAAGTTTACTAATTTGACAGCAGCCTTCTGTTTTCTTGCCATTAATGGTAGAAAAATATCCATAGAGAAAAAGAGGGACAGATGGTCCAGCCTGCATATGCAGCTTAGCATTGAGAACAGTTGTAAAAGGTCCAGGGGGTAAACTGATATGACCCATCTTGACATAGGAATATTTTTACCAGTTGACCATTTTCCAGAAGGCACAGGGTCATACTCTAGCTAATAAATGTTAACTTCTACCCTTCATCTTCACATCGGATCCTTAAGAAAAATGTTCTTTCCTCTAAATTGCTCCAGCACATCTTGTTACCATCCTCCCAAGAAATTGGGCTCCAACATTTTCATCTGATCTCTGGGCAACCTATAACATATGAGCTTTGAATATACTTTCTGGCTGAGCATTAATGTGAATTTCAACACAATTCCATTTTGTAATGTGATACAAGCAGATACATCTAAATAATTAACCTTAGAGATATAAATGCTTATGGAGGTATAAGCAATGTTTTTATATCTTTATACACCATCTACTCCAGAAAGATTTTAGCCATTCAAAATACAATATTTTAGTGGCAATACAATGAAACCAAATTATATAAACAAGAGCAAAAAATTAAAAGGGTCAAGTAATAAGAAGGAGTAGAGGAGAGAAAAAAATGTGTAAATGTATTGCAGCTTTTTTATCTACTCATCTGGTAATAACCGAGAAGGTAAAAGACATATACTTGGAAAACTACAGGATGTTTAAAAAAGAGATAGAGGAAGATATAAACAAGTGGAAGAATATACTGTGTTCATGGTTTGGTAAATCAGCATCATTAAAATGTCTATACTACCAAAGGAATCTATGGATTCAAAGCAATCCCTATTAAAATACCAACAGCATATTTCACAGATGTAGAAAAAAAACATGCCAAAAATTTATATAGAACTAAAAAAGAACCTGTATAGCCACAGAAATCTTGAGAAAGAAGAACAAGTTGGAGGAATCTCAATACCAGATGTTAAGTTATACTATTATAAAAAGCCACTGTACTCAAAACAGCATGGTACTGTGATAAGAACAGGCATATAAATCAATTGAGCCAAACAGAGAACCTAGAAATTGACCCAAGCCATTATGCTCAATTGATATTTGACAAAGAAGACAAGAGTACAATGGAGTCAAGACAGTCTCTTCAATAGATGGTGTTGGGAAAATTGGAAAGGTACATGGAAAAAAATGAAATTAGACCACCAACTTACACCATACACAAGAATAAAATCAAAATGGATAAAGGACTTAAATGTTAGTCCTGAAACCATAAAAATCTTAGAAGAAACCATAGGCAGCAAAATCTCAGACATCTGTCATAGCAATATGGTTATCATTACATCTCCTAAGATAAATGAAACTAAGGAGAAAATAAACAAATTGGACTACATCAAAATAAAAAGCTTCTTCATGGCAAAAGAAACCATCAACAAAATGACAAGAGAGGCCTCTGCATGGGAGAACATATTTGCCAATGATACATCCAATAAGGGTTTAATCTCCAAAATATACAGGGAACTCATACAACTTAACAAAAGGAAGATAAACAATCCAATTAACAAAATGTTAAAGGACACTTCTCCAAAATAGACACTTCTCCAAAATGGACAAGCAGAAGGCCGAGAGACACATAAAAACATACTCAAAGTCACTAATAATCTGAGAGATGCAAATCAAAACAACAATGAGGTATCACCTCACACCTGTCAGAATGGCTAACATCAACAAATCAACAAATGACAAGTGCTGGCAAGGATGTGGAGAAAAGGGAACCCTAGTGCACTGCTGGTGGGAATGCAGACTGGTGCAGCCACTATGGAGAACAGAATAGAATTTCTTTGAAAAATTAAAAATGGAGCTCCCACTTGACCCAAGGATCTCACTTCTAGGAAGGAATATATCCTAAGAATTTAGAAACACCAATCAGAAAGAATATATGCACCACTATGCTCATAGCAGCTAAGATTTAGAAACAGCCCAAGTGCCCATCAACAGATGAGTGGATAAAAAAATATGTGGTACATTTACATAGTGGAATATTATGCAGCTATAAATAAGGGAAGAACTCCTATCATTTGCAACAGCATGGATGGACCTAGAGAATATTATGCTAAGCAAAATAAGCCAATCAGAGAAACATAAGTATCACATGATCTCACTCATATGTGGAATCTAATGAACAAAATAAACTGATGAACAAAATAGATCCATAGACATAGAAGCATGGAGAGGAAAGGCAGGAGAGAGGGTTGTTGGGTGGGAAGAGATCAACAAAAGAACTTGTATGCATTTATGCATAACCCATGAACACAGACAATAGAGTGGCTAAGCCTGTGGTGGGAGGTGAGGGTGGGCTAGAGGAGGTCAATGGGGGAGGGGCGGGGGTAGATGTGACCACATGCAATACTTTCAACAACAAAGATTTTTATTTTTAAAAATAACACCCAAAAATAGAATGATAACCTGTTTCTTATTTCAGAATGCTCAGAAAAAAATCTGTTGCCTAGGTCTTTGCCTAAAGGAACTATCACAACATAATGGATGGTATGTTTAACAGAAGTTTTACCCTAGAAATGCACTGATATTTCACATATGGTACCTATTAAGTGGACCCTCAGGAAAATCCAAATGTATAATGTTAAGCTATAGTTCTGTGAAGTCAATTCCACTGGGGAACAGTGATAGATACCAGGTCTGTAGCTTCTTGGAGCTCTGGTATGTTATAAGGATTAAGCCTTGAAAATTTGGAGGAATTCCCTAAAACTGGCACTTTTGAATATCAATGGCTTCCTCTGGGCTTTTGACAGGAACTATAATGCAGATAATTCAAACTAGAAGTCCCAAGAGGTGGTTGAGAAGAAGGGGAGGTGCTCTTTAAAGTTGACAGAAATAGGATCCATATCCAACTCAGCATGGAAATAGCCAGAGTATCACCTGCAGACTGCTTGTCTCAAAGGGCAGCTTCGTTCATACACTTGGGATGTATTTTCTCTTTTCTAATCAGCATTTAGCTATAGTACATCTGTGCATACCACAGACACACAAGGGCCATAATCACATCTATGCTCATGGCTTTCAAATTGATAACTCCAGTCTAGATCTCTTCCTTGAGCTGCAGATTTGAATAATCAACTGTTCTCTTTATATCACTCCTTTGATTTCTCATAAGTATCTTGAATCTTACATGGTCCAAACTAAATTCAATATTTTCTTTCTCCAAATTTACTTCTCTCTCAGTCTTGTATAACTTAGCAAATGGCATCAATATCTCCCCAACTGCTCAAGACAGAAATATGGGAGTCATCACCATTGATTCCTGCTTCTTGATATCACATTAAGGCATAGAGGAGAAGAGCCTGGGCCCTGAAGTCCATTGCTTGGGACTGAATCCTAGCGCTACTTTCAACCAGTTGTGTAACCCTGGACAAGTCATTTAAATTCTGTATAACTCTTTTCTCATTTGCAAATGACAATAATAATAATAACACCTAATTTTACAGTCTTAGGAGGATTAAATGAGATAGAGCATAGTAAGCTCATGGGATAAAATCGCACTTAAAAGTACATATTCAATAAATGGACAATGTTTTTATTCTCCTCCCAATCTTGTATTCCTAATCTATTAGCAGTTTTCTTCCTCTGTAAAATATAGATAACACAGCCTGTCTTGCATGGTTGTTTAAATGAGATAAAGAACATATAGTATCTGAATGGAATATCCTCAATAAATAATTGTTTTTATTAATGATAACTATTATTTTTCTGAGGCATTAAGGAATAATAAAATAATTCGTATATTGATGATTCAACATTTATTTTTTCAAACATCTACTAAATATGTGGCATTGTGATAGATACTGAGAATAGAGTAATAATCAAAATGAAGATCCTTGCCTCATGGAAATTTATTTTCCAGCGAGGGCTTGAGCAGACAATGAATGTAGTAAATAAGTCATTACATAGTATGTTAGTGAAAAGTGCTACTTGGAAGAATAATCCAGAGAAGAAAAATAGTAAGTTTGGGAAAGGATGGGATTATAATTTTAAACAAGCTGGCCAGGGAAAGCATCTCTCAGAAAGTGACATTAAAGTAAAAACATGGAGAGAAGAAGGAAATCAAGTGAATATCTGAAGTAATAGGATTGTAGCACTTTAAAAAGACTTGCTAAGGCCCTGAAGCAGGGACATGACTAGCCTCTTTGAAGAACAGAAGAGGCCAGTGTGGCTCAAGTGGAAGGAATGAGGAAGAGAGTGGTAGCAGATGAAGTCAAATAGACAACAAGAGACCAGAGCCCGAAGGGCTTTCTAGACTCATGCAAGGAAGTTAATTTTTACTCTGAGTCAGATGAGGAGCTAGTGGAAAGTTTTAGTGATAGAAAAAAACATGTTTTATTTTTGTCTGTGTGTTGTTGTTTTTTTAAATATATGTTTCAGTTGTACAGTATAGTGGTTAAACAATTACATAATTTATGAAGTGATACCCTTAATAATTCTAGTTGCTACCTGGCACCATACATAGTTATTACAATGTTATTGACTATATTCTCTGTACTGTACTTTACATCCCATAACTATTTTGTAACTACTATTTTGTATTTCTTTCCCTCTTCACCTTTTCACCTATCCTCCCACTCCTCCCATCAGTCTGTTCACTGTATCTATGAATCTGTTTCTGGGTTGTTGTTGTTTTTGTTCTTTTACTTTGTTTTTAAGATTTCATATATAAATTAAATCATGTGATATTTGCCTTTGTCTGAGTTTTTTTCACTTAGCATACTACCATCTAGATCTACCCAAGTTATCAAATAGTAAGATTTAAGTCTTTATTATAGCCAAATAATATTCCATTATATATATTTACTACATTTTCTTTATCCATTTGTCTTTTGATGGGCACTTGAGTTGCTTCCATATCTTGGCTATTATAAATAATGGTGCAATGAACACAGATTTTTGAATTCGTGTTTTGGGTTTCTTTGGATATATTCTCAGAAGTAGAATTACTAGGTCATAAGGTAGTTCTATTTTTAATTTTTTAGGAACATCCATACTGTTTTAATAACAGCTGCATCAATTTGCAATGACACCAATAGTTGACAAGGGTCCCCTTTTCTCCACATCCTTGTCAACACTTGTTGTTCGTGGATTTATTGAAGATAGCCATTCTAACATATGTTGGGTGTTATCACATTGTGATTTTAATTTGCATTTATCTGATATTTAGTGACATTGAGCATCTTTTCATATGTCTGTTAGAAAGATGTATGTCCTCTTTGGGGAAATGTCTATTTAGGGCTTATGCCCAGTTTTTAACTGCAGTTTGTATGTTTGTTTGTTTTTATGCTGTTCTTTATAAATGTTGTATATTAACCCCTTTTTGGATGTATCATTGGCAAATATGTTCTCCCATTCAGTTGGGTTGAATTTTCATTTTGTTGATGGTGTCCTTTTTTATGAAAAACCATTTTTTGGTTTTATGTAGTCCTATTTGTTTTTGTTTGTTTCCCTTGCCTAAGGAGATATATAACAAAAGATATTACTGCCCTGACTTGTTTGGCTCAGTGGATAGAGCATCGGCCTGTGGACTGAAGAGTCCCAGGTTCAATTCTGGTCAAGGGCATGTACCTTAGTTGCAGGAACATCCTCAGGAGGGAGTGTGCATGAGGCAGTTGATAGATGTTTCTCTCTCACTGATGTTTCTAACTCTCTATCCCTCTATCTTCCTCTCTGTAAAAATAAAATAGATTTTTTTAAAAAAAAAAAGAAAAGAAAAGATATTACTAAGAGCAATATCAGAGTTCATTGCCTATCTTTTCTTCTAGAAGTTTTATGGTTTCAGATCTTACATTTAAGTCTTTAAGCCTTTTTTATTTTATAGTTGTACCCTGTTTCCCGGAAAATAAGACAGTGTCTTATATTAATTTTTGCTCCCAAAGATGCACTAGGTCTTATTTTCAGGGGATGTCTTATTTTTTCATGAAGAAGAATACGGTACACATTTATTGTTAAATGAAAATAAAGGAAATTTATTACCTGTATACGGTATGGTAGCACAGTAGTTGTCAACACAAACCAGACAAACTGTGAATCCTACAGTATCAAGAATTTACTCATTTATTCAATGACAATCATGTCATCATCTTCTGGAACATCATCATAACAATCCAATTCCTGAATTTCCTGGTGAATTTCTTGTGACTCCATTTCTTTTAGAATCAGTGGACCAAATCTCTCATGTTTAGCCTAGGAGGGCCTTATTTTGGGGGGATGCCTTATATTTCACTCAGAAGGAAACCTCTAAGTAGGTCTTATTTTCGGAGGATGTCTTATTTTTCGGGGAAACATGGTATATAGTTTATGAAAGTACCCTAGTTTCATTCTTATATCTGTCCATTTTCACAACTTCATTTATTGAAGAAATTCTTTACTCCATTGTATAATTTTGCCTCCTTTGTCACATTGTAATTGAGCATATATGCATGGTTTTATTTCTGGTCTCTCTATTCTCCTCCATTCTTCTGTATGAACTGTTTTTGACAGTACCATGCTGCTTTGATTACTATAACTTTGTACTATACTTGTTTGATATCAGATAGAATGATACTTATAACTTTGTTCTTTTTTCTCCAGATTGCTGTGGCTATGCCAGGTCATTTATGATCTCATATAAATTTTAGGATTATTTGTTCTAGCTCTGTGAAAAATGACACTGGTATTTTCATAGGGATTTCATTGAATTATTAATGGCTTTGGATAGTAAGGACATTTTAACAATATGTTTTTAAAGGTTCACTCTTCCTGTTATATTGAAACTAGACTGAAGAGGGCTAGTGTAAGAATGGAAGCAAGAAGGCTGCTGCAATAAGTTGAGTCAGAGATCATGGCAGCTTGGATGAGAGTGGTATCAGTGGAGATAGTAGGTGTTCAGATTCTAGATATATTTAAAAAGTAGGGTTTGCAGACTGGCTATGATGTATAAAAACAAAGTCAATAATTATTTCAAGTTTTGAAATCAGAAAGATCTGGGTTCAAATCCAGTTTACAACTAATCATCTATATTTGAATCCAAATGGCAAATTACAAACACTGAAGCAGAGGACCATACATACCTAAAACCCTGAGAGAGGTGAAGATTTTTCTCCACTACAAGTGCTTTGTTTCAAGGGATTGGAAACTAAATGAGAAATCAATAACAAAGTATTTAGAAAATCCTCAAACTTTTGAAAATGAAATAACATCATTCAAATAATCCATGGATCAAAGAAGAAGTGTCAGCAAAGTAATGTATATGTGTGTGTACACATATATTTAACTGAATGAAAACACAACATATCAAAATATATTGGCTGTTGCTCAAAGATTGCAAAGAGAAAAGTTAATAGTACTAGCCACTTATTGTAGAAAAGAAGAAAGATCTCAAATCAATAATCTAAACTTTCACTTCAAAATACCAAAAAATAAATAAATAAAAGGAAATAGTGAAGATAAGAACAAAAATCAATGAAATTAAAAGCTAACAATAGAGAAGAACAATGAAACATAAATTTTATTGAAAAGATCAATAAACTCGATAACCCCAGTAAGACTTATAAAGAAAAAAAGAGAGAAGACATATTATCAATATCGAAAATTAAATGGATTATAGCTTTATGGTATATAGACAATAAAAAGAAAATAAGGGAGCAGTAGGAACAACTCTATTTACATGCATTTAACAACCTAGATAAAATGGACTGATTCCTAGAAAACTGTGGTATATCTATACAACTGAATGCTATGCTGATGTAAAAAAAAGAGAAGGAATTCTTACCATTTGCAACAGTATGGATAGAATTGGAGAGCATTATGCTAAGCGAAATAAGCCAGCCAGAGAAAGACGAATATCACATAATCTCACTCATTAATGGAATATAATGAACAACATAAACTGATGAACAAAAATAGAACCAGAGTCATAGAAGCATCTAACAGACTGTCCAACCTATGAGGGAAAACAGGAGGTGAGAGGCTAAGAGATCAACCAAAAGACTTGTATGCATGCATATGAGCATAAGCAATGGACACAGACTGGGTGATGGGGGATGAGTGCATATGCTGGAGGGTGGGAGTGGCTGGGGAGAGGTCAATGGGGAGGAAAGGAAGATTTATGTAATACTTTAAACAATAAAGAATTTAAATTAAAAAAATGGCCTGATTACTTGTATATCACAATTTATCAAAACTCATCAAATATTAAATACATAATCTAAATAACCCTAGAATTTAAAAAATTTCATCTATATTTTTTAAACTTCTAAAAATGAAAGCAGTGCTCCTAGATAAATTTATGAATGAATTATACTAAAATTTATATGAGACACATTTTACATAATCTCTTCCTGAAATTAGAAAAGGACTACTTCCCCACTCATTTTATGAAGCCATTATATCATGATACCAAATCAGACAAAGTAATTGCAAGAAAACTCATCAATGCAAAGTTCCTCAACAAAGTATTAGCAATTCAGGATTGTGTAAAAATAATAATGTCATAACCAAGTAGTATGTAAAATTCAGGAGTATGTAAAAATAATAATGTCATAACCAAGTAGGATTTATCCTGGAATTGCAAAGTTGGCTAGACATTCAATAATCAATGGATAAAATCGACAATATTAGCTATCTAGAAACAAACACATGATGCTTTCAATAGTTTCAGAAGAACCATTTGACACACTCCAATATGCATTTATGATAAAAGCTTCCTACAGCTAACATCACACAGTGGTAACACAGAATGCTTTTTCTTTAAGATTTGGAATAAGGCAAGAATGTCGTCACTCACAATTATTATCCAACATCATACTGAAAGCCATAATATAATAAATAAAGAAAAAATAACTAACGGGCATACAGAAGGAAAGAGATGAATTAAAATTGTCCCTATTTGCAGATAGTATAATTGCCTATGTAGAAAATCCAAATAATCTACAAAAATTTTTGAAAAACAAACAAAAAATAAAAATCCAAACCCCTAGATCTTATAAGTTTATAAAAGGCACAGAATAAAGTTAACACACAAAATCTACCATATTTCTACATACTAGCAATGAACATTTAGAAACCAAAATTTTAAATCTAGATCATTTACAATAGCTTGAAAAATGAAATACTTAAGTATAAACCTAACGAAACATGTACAGGATGGGTGTACAGAAAATTATAAAACACTGATAGGAACAATAAAAGACAACCTAAATAAATGGAGAGACAAGCTGTGTTTATGGATTGAAAGACTCAACAGACTGACAATTTTAATTCTCCCAAATTTGTTTTGCAGACTTAATGCATTTCCAATTAAAATTCCATCCAGATATTTTAGTAAATATAGACAAGTCAATTCTAGAATTTATATAAATAGGAAAAGGAACTAGAATAGCCAAAACAATTTGGAAAGAAAAATAGTTGGAAGATTCACACTACCCAATTTTACAACTTACTATATAGCTACAGTAAATATGACGGTGTAGCATTAGCAGAGGGATAGACACATAGATCAATGGACCTAGGGAGATACATAAAATGACCCTCTAAAATATGTTGTTGATTTTTCAGAGAGGAAAGATGGTCTTTTCAACAAGTGTTATTATAAAATTTGGATAGCTATAAACAAAAAAAAAAAAATCTAAAACTATCACTTTCCTAACCTCACATGTTATAAAAATAATTAAATGTATCATCGATCTAAATTATGAAACATTTAGGAGAAAGCATAAAAGAAAATGTATGTAACCTGAAGTTAGGCATTAAGTTCTTAGACATGATCCATAAAGTAAAACTGATAAATTAGACTTCATAAAAAATAAAAACTGTTGCTGTGCATAATACACTGTAAAAAATGAAAAGACAATCTAAATACTGGGGAAAATATTTTCCAAATCACATATCTGATAAAAGATTTATATTGATAATACTAGAGGCCCTGTGCACAAAATTTGTGCATTGGTGGGGAGGGGCATGTCCCTCAGCCCAGTCTGCACCCTCTCCAATCTGGGACTTCCCTTTCACAATACAGGACTGCAGGCTCCCAACTGCCCACCTGCCTCTGCCTGATTGCCCCTAACTGCTTCTGCCTGCCAGCCTGATAACCGCCTAACCACTCCCCTGCCAGCCTGATCAACGCCTGACTGCTCTTCGGCCAGCCCGATTGCCGCTGTTGGCCTGGTCACCCCTAACTGGCCACCCCTGCCAGTCTGGTAACCCCTGCAGGCCTGATTTCCTCTTCTTGAATGGGATACCAGTCATACTGGGTGAGGATCCATTATATGAACTCATTTGATCTTAATCACCTCTTTGAAGGCCCTACCTCCAAATATAGTGATAATCTGAGGTCCTTGGAATTAGGACTTACACATATGCATTTTGTGGGGACACTATTCAGCCCCTAAGAGACCAGAATCATCTGAAGGACAGGAACTATAGAACTGTCAAAAGAAGAATTTCCCACTGAATTTATTGCCCCCCAAAAAGTGGCCCCTTTCTCAACAACACTCACAGCCATCCAACCATGTTTTGGCAGGTTTAGATTTAGAGCATTTTGATTTAGGGAAATTTTGCATTTGACTACAGACTGTGGAGTTCTGTGCTTTGTGGCATTATTTCGTAGTTGGTTTTGCCATGGCTGCTGCACACCTCAAGCAATAAAGGGGATTTGATTGCAATAATTTGCCTTCTCTATGTCTTTCACATTGTCCTGACTTGGTTGTCAAGCTTTTAATGAAAATTACAATTGCACACACATTTTCTAGGCTTATACCTGCCATTCCTCTAATTTTTTTCCTGATAAATATATCCTTTCCTTAGAATACTGTTCAAATGCCAAGCTATGATCAATTCCAGTGCCTGTCTTGTCCCTGTATTATATGACAGCCCTGCCTGCATAAGACACCCTGCCCCTTTCAATAGATGTGCTTAGAATTCACACTCCCCACTCCTCCCCCAGCCAGTATTCAGTAGCTGCTGAGAAGAAATGGGTTTGGGAAATGCCTATGTATCAATTACACAGCTATCTGGGAGGACCTGAAGTTCTCGTCTCGGCTGCATGATGGCTTCAGGGAAATTAACTGCAATCTGCTTAGAGAATATTTCTCTGTAGCACATTATGAAATCCCAGAGATAAGAATATGTGGACAGTGCCTGCCTGCTTCTCTCCTCTCCCTTCTCCTGGCTTCCAGAAAGAAGAGAGTAAAAGTTGAAGCTTACTATTTTATACTTAGAATTAATTAGAGCCCCAAAATCCCATATCAGCCAGCAGGTTTCTTAATGAGTCCAATGTATTCATCTTTTTCAGCCTATTTCTACAATCTATATCCCACCCACACAGGGATTGTTAAAGTGCCTCAAAGTGCCCCACAGTTTTCAAAGCACTACTACATGCTGCTGTCTCATCTGGCCCCAACAATTACCCTGGTAGGTGGTCAAGCCAGGAGTCATCCTCTCCACTTCCTAAATGAGTTTTCAGGTAGATTGAGTCACTTTCCCACGGTCATATAACTAATAAGCATTAGAAACTAGATTTGAATTCAGCTAGTCTAACACCAGGGCCCACACAGTTAACCACTGCTTTTCTACTGCCTACCCAGAAAGAAGTATGCACGCCTTAATGTCAGGGTCAGGGAGCCAAACCTAAGACTCCCAGTGACACAATTTCTCAGCTGTAGTTTCAGGGGGAAAATTAATGAATCCCAGTTAAATTTGAACTTCAGAGGAACAAAGAATAACTTTTAGTATAAGTATATCCCATAGTTATGCTTATCTCAAATATCACATGGCATATGTACTAAAAACGTTCCCAATATTTATCTCAAATTTAACTGGATCTCTTGTTTTATATTTGCTAGATTAGTCACTACCATTTTCAGCACTCTCCTCACAAAGCTGATCAGCCACGTAGCTTTTTCATTAGCTCTGCTCCAGTCATTCCCTTGCTTATCTAATGTCACCTTCTTCCACTAATCCAGGTTTAAAGCCTACCAGTCATGTCTTCTCCCTCCTTTTAAATTCACCTGTCCAATCTGTCATTAAACTCTATAGAATAAGCATCTGCTTTGATTTTCTCATCCAGCCATTCCCCCCTACTCTCTACATGACCACTAGCCTGATCCAGAAACCCATTCATCATCAGATCATAACCAAAGTTCTTCACTTGACAGATGATTGCCAGACATTTTCCTGACGAAAGCACGGGGAATTCTCCTATTGAAAACTATTTAAAGACTCCATAAGCCCCTTAGTGTGGCCTTCAAAGCTTTCTGGACTGATGTCAGCCTGATGATGCCACCACCTCTCTAGTCTCCCACCACAATTGTGTGTAGACACTAAGCCTAAGTCACACTGAAGATTCCAGATTTCCACAATATACTTATACTTGCTTATGTCTCTCCGTTGGTGTTGAATCTCACCTCTCTTGCCATCCCCAAATCTAGCACATTACCCCTACCTCCAGGGTATCTCTCATACTCCCCTTCTGAGAGCCACAGTGATCTTGCCTGTGGTTCAACCCTCATAGCATTTTCTAACCCTTTCAGTTCATGTTACAGTATGTTTCTGTTCTTGTTATTTTGGCACATTTTAGCTCCTCTCTCCACCATCTTATATCCTTAAGTGACAAGAGCTATTTTTATTATTTGCTTCACCCTACATGCCCTAGTACAGTTTCTGACACATGATAACTATTCCATCAAAATGTTTGGATGTAAGTAAACGGCTTGACCTCACAAACACTCTCCACTCTATGACTCCTACTCTGTGGCAAGACTAGACCAAACTGTGGGGCTAGAATGATGACAAGATCTTGTCTTTTCCTCATCTAAGCAGAGCAATCTATAATAAATAGAACTGATTTACTCTGAGGCTAATCTCAGCCCAGTGTTTTGGCAAAAAGTTCACATACCAAACTCCAGAAAGCATTGAGAAGTAAATCAGGACTTTACTAAAGATCCTTGAGAATATTGGATGATGAGGAAAATAATACTGTAATATGCAACAAAATAGCCCCAAAGTCCATTTATACAACCTAAAGCTTTTTAGTTACTCATCCTAGTTCTTTCTCTTCCTTCTCCCTAAACTCAAATAGCGGCTATCAGCTGGCCTTGATAGTACTCCCATTCTCAATATTCCCTTTTCCTGGGATTTCCTTTTTTAAGGATTGCTGCACAAGTTGTCATATTGAGCCATTTATCTCTTTTTTGGTTTCAATTACTGCATCTCCAGGTACTACCTATATAACAGAGTTTCTAGAGAGACCAGAAAAAAATGAATAATTTGTTCCCACTAGAAATTAATGTAATACCCTGTATAGGTCTTCTGGAGGTGAAGGGAAAAGTCCTAAAAAAAAGAGAGAGAGTTTGAATAAAGGTCTGAAGAGGGGTTCAGAAACCCATACTGCTCCTCTATCTTTGATAAATTCTCTTCTAAGCCCTCCTTGCATCTTGCAATAAGTTGGTCTATAAGGTGGCCTCTTAAATGGTCCCACATGCCAGTATGCCCTTCCATAATCCCTTCCTTCCAAATTTGGTCTAGACTTAGTAACTCACTTCCAACAAAATATACTATGGCAGAAATGATGGGGTGTCACTTCTGAGATTATGTTATTGAAAGACACCCGTTTCACCCTAGCTAGTTTGGCTCAGTGGAAAGAGCATTGGAGTGTGGACTGGAAGGTTCCAGCTTTGATTCCAGTCAAGGGCACATGCTCAGGTTGCAGGCTCAATCCCCAGTAGGGGGTGTGCAGGAGGCAGCTGATCAATGATATTCTCTCATCATTGATGTTTCATCTCTCCCACTCCCTTCCTTTCTGAAATCAATAAAAAAAAAAAATTTTAAAGAAAGACACCAATTTTTGTCTTGGTCTCATCTATATATATAAAAGCCTAAGCAACCATCTGACCATTCGACCATTCAATGATTTGACCAGTACCTATGATGCTCACTGACCACTAAGGGGCAGACATTCAATGCACAGGCATAGAAACATGGAACAGACTGATGAATCTTAGAGGGAAATTAGGAGAGGGGAGGATGGGAAGTTATTAACCAAAGATGATATATGCATACTAGAGGCCCAGTGTACACATTCATGCACTAATGGGGTCCTTCAGCCTGGCCTGCAGGGAATGGGCCAAAACTGGCAGTCCAACATCTCCCAAGTAGCCCCGAATTGAGAGAGGGTGCAGGCCAGGCTGAAGGACCCCACTGGTGCACAAATCCATGCACCAGGTCTCTAGTTTATTCACAACTCTTTTACTCTCTCATGAATCACTCATCCTAGAAGAAACCAACTGCCAAACAATGATGCAGCCATTGAGAGAGGGCCAAAAGAGTGAGCTGGAAAGAGGATTCTCCTACTACTTTAGTCAAGTCTTAGGATGATTACAGCCCCAAATGTCATCATGATTGCAACTTCATAAGAGATCTTGAACTAGAAGTCCCTAGTAAGTTTTACCCAGATACCTGACCCACACAAACTGTAAAAATTTTTGTTGTTATTTTAAGCCACTAAGCTGTGGGATGTATTTGTTATGCAACAATAGACAACTAATGCACAACTGAAGCCTCCACTTGCTTCTCTCTGACTCAAAAGAGTAGGGATGTAGCCAGCTTCAGAAGCCCAGGCAGCAAGCAAAGATGATTGCAGTAAGCACACCCATCCTATTTCATGTCCAAATGTCATTTTATGATGCTTCAGTCAAAATAATAAAGCCAGTGGTCCCCAGAGACAGTCAAGGGGTTTTTATAGCTGTTACAATTCCCGCTTCATGAATCCCAGACCCATATGCAAATGTGAAGCTCAACCTTTGATAAGTCATTTGATTTGCCTTTTTAGTTAATGGAGTGAAAATACACCATTTTACACTAAGATTAAATTGCTAAAATGTTTCACTCTGATCCCAAGTTGGCTGTAATTAAAAAAATAGAAAGAAAAAAAACAAAAACAGGAAAAGTCACTTGCTCTCTTATAGCATCTTGAGTCATGGAAGGGGAAGCTTGTGGTCCTCTGCAATCTCTAAGTAAAAGTGAGAAGATGAGAGGGAAGGTCAGAGTGCAAATACAGAGGGCAATCCTCCAAACCCACCAAAACTGTCAAAGGGTGCACTCCCACACCTGCAGCCCCCAGCAGCTCAGAATGCCAGGAGAAATGCTGCCCACACTTTCTGGGAAGGAGGAAAGGAGATAAGGTGCTCCTATTTCTCAAAGCCACTTGACACAGTTTCTTAACTTGAGGCCCACAAATAATTAATGGGATATTGGTGGATTTCAAAAGACCTATAAATTCCTGACACACAGTCAGAACTCTAATGTACAAAAACAGTGCATGTGTGTGAGTGTATGGGTGTTAACACCTGTATGGGTAAGAGATATGTGTATGTATATGTGTGTGTTTTTTCAGGCAAAGTATTTCTATAATATATATACATATGGCTGTGGAAAATGTGTACTTGTCACTGTGTGAGTATATGTGAAAGGATATGTATGTTTTTATGAAGATCTGGGTGAGGGAATATACATTTCAGTGTGTGTGTGTGTATGTGAGTTATGAATTAGATGATAAATGATTACATACCATTTGTAAATGTATGGATGAGGGAATTTTATAGTACTTAATGTATGTGAGTATATGGTTGGGATGTAGGTATGCATGCATGCATGCAGGTATATGTATATGTACACATATAATTATACACATATTTATGGGTGGAGTAGAAAGACATGGAGAGCATTGTGCTAAGTGAAATAGGCCTCTCAGAGAAAAATATCACATGCTATCACACATTGTAGACTACAATGGACAACATAAACTGATTAACAGAAATAGAGCCAAAGTCACAAAAGCATCAAATAGACTGTCCAACCTAAGAGGGAAGGCAGGGGAGAGCTGGGGCAAGAGATCAACCAAAGGAGAGGTCTGGGGCAAGAGATCAACCAAAGAACTTGTATGCATGCATATGAGCATAACCAATGGACACAGACAGTAGGGGGCTGAGGACATGTGTTGGGGGGAGTGGGGGAAAAGGGAGACTTATGTAATACTTTAAACAATAAATAATTTAAATTAAATATGTGTGTGTGTGTGTGTGTGAAATTAATATATATGTACCTCTCTGTCAGTGTAGGCATGAGGTAATATGTGTCTCTATGAATGTGTATATAAATAATGTATATATGAATGTATGAATAAATAAGGTATTTATGAATGTGTATATGAGTGTAAGATGAAGAAAATATACTCCTCTGTATATGCATGTGTGGTGCACACATTTGAGTGCATGGATGGTGGCATATATATGCACATTGTGAGAAGTTTGTGTGGATACAAGAGTATAAGTTAGAGATAGATGTGTGTGTGCTTGTGCATGTGCTTGAATGTATAAGAAAGGGAAGCTCTTATGTATGTATGTGTTAATGTATGACTGTTGGCATATATATATTTCATATATATATGAATATTTTTGTGTTTGAGTGTATGGTTGTAAGATTTATGAGTATTTGAGTATATGGCTAAGGTATTATAAATGTATGAGTGTGTTTGAGTTCATGACTAATATAGTGTACATGCATTGAATGTTTGAGAGTTTGGGGGATGAATTATGTATTTGTGCTTGAGGTGATTATATGGTGGAAATAGTATAAGCACATTGCTTGTAAATATATGAGTGGAGAACTGTATATGTACATTTATGTGAGTTTAAGGGGTGAATGCTTGTTTATAAATATACTATAGGACTAATGCATGAATTCGTGCATGGGTGGGGTCCGGCCAGCTTGGCCAGGGGGAGGGGACATGGGCAGTTGGCCAGCCTGCCTGCTGGTCTAACTCCTGGTCAAGGGGACAATTTGCATATTAGCCTTTTATTATATAGGATATACTCTGAGTGGCCGGATCATTATGTGTACAGAGAGCATAATAATCTGGCAACTCAATATATATTACCCATGGATGCCTTGTTACACCACCAACTATTTCACAGCACTGCTCAAAACACTCCTGAACACAGGCACTTTTTAAAAATATATATTTTATTGATTTTTTTTTTTTTTACACAGAGGAAGGAAGATGGATAGAGAGTTAGAAACATCAATGAGAGAGAAACATCGATCAGCTGCCTCCTGCACACCCCCTACTGGGGATGTGCCCGCAACCAAGGTACATGCCCTTCACAGGAATCAAACCTGGGACCTTTCAGTCGGCACACTGAGGTTCTATTCACTGAGCCAAACCGGTTTCAGCCGAACACAGGCACTTTTGCCACCTGGATCCACATCCTTCTTATTATCCTCTTTCTGAGAACTGTGTGGTAGTGTGGAATGTGGGATTTTAATATTACCATGCTCAGTTCAAACTTGAGAATACTATAAATTCAAGAAGTGCAAGCATGTGCCAAGATATCTCAAGGGCATTTTTTTTCTGGGGAGAAGGTAACTATTTCCAATTACCCTTAGGAGTTTATTTTCTCATGTTTTGTGAGAACTGATACCTTCATTCTCTTGTCACTGACATTTCCTAGACACGGGTACATATCTGTAATTCTCATGATAAGTCATTTGTATTAATTAAGCCACATTAATAGCATAATTTAGCTAGTCAGTCATCATCTTCTGAGAACTCTCAGTGGTGGTAGTCCCAACACACAAAATTATATATTTATTAGGAAAGAAATGCAGCATGGAAAAGACATAGTTTTCTAGAAATATGGGCATTCTTGCCTTCATGGCCACTGAGGAGTCATTTATAACAACCTCAAGAAATAGTGATGTCCTCTTTTAGTATATGACACATAGTTTTCCTCATCTGCATAGTACAGCAGCAATACCTCTTAGTTAAAAGAATCCCTCCTTCCTTCTTCTCTCTTTCCCTTCCTCATTCCCTCTCTCTCTCTCTCTCTCTCTCTCTCTCTCTCTCTCTCTCTCTCTCTCTCTCTCTTTCCTTCCATCCTTTCTTCCTCTTAGGATATTTACTGAGCACTTACTATGTGTCAGGCACTGTGCTAAGTAGTGGAAGGGAATCAGTGAACAAATAAAAGTCCCTGCTTCTAAGGAGTTGAGCTCCTAGTGAGGAGAGATATCCTAATATATAAAAACCCTGAGTTCATCACATCCACAACAACCAGAGACTCCACCGCCAGACTAGGGAGTTGAGGGAACCAGAGGTGATCAACCCAGTGGCAGCACTGACTGGTGAGAAGCTGGAAGGCAGACCTCTTACTCCCTCCTCCGAGCCCTCAGACTCCAATCAATCGGTGGTGGAGGTGGGTCGAAACTGGGGACTGGTTCCCTTAGTAGTCCATCAGATTGAATCTGAAGACTACAGGCCAGGCACCAATGGACCAGCACTGGCCTCCTGGAACTTGGCCTTGGGCACTGAGGCTGCTTCCCCTCCCTAGATGTGCAGCAGGCTCCAGTGGGAGGGGACTTGTGGCAGCAGGGACTGGGGTGGGGGAGGCCCGGCCAGTGGAGGGTGGCCTGTACTCCCCACATGGCTGGTGCAGCTGTGAGAGCTCCTGATGGCCCACAGGTGCTGCTTCAGTTAGCTCTGAAGGATCCACTTGTCCCCATTCACAGAAACACAGGCACCACCTCCATGCCACACCCCCACTTCCATCAGTCCCACCGACTCTGAGGTGTCCTCCCTGAGATGTTTCTGAAAAGATCTTGCCCTCAGAGCTCGCCTGGCTCCTGAGGAGGCGGGCGGCACTACAGAGAACATTTGGTGGCCATTATTCTGCCTACCACAGTATGAATCAGAAAGAATAAAGTGAAAAGGGACAAGGGCAACAAACATTTAAATCTGGAAGGTAGATGAATATGGTCTGTGCTTTAGCAGCCCAAGGACATTGCCCCTGAAGTGAACCCTAAGCCAGAAGTGAGAAAAGTGAAGGAGCACCAAGGGTTACCCCCACAGAACCCCCAAAGGTGCCCATGTTAATGAACTAAGTACTCCTGGAAGTGGGAGCAAAGCTGGGGCCAAAAACAAGACAATTGGTCTGCAAATGGCTCAAATGCTCAGATTCCCTTCTCCACTCTGCACAACTGGGCAGCTGCCTACCTCCCCCCAACAAAGACAGAAGGTTCATTGTCCTGAGAGGATAAAACAGGGTCTCTGAACCCAGGACACAGCAGGACAACTGGGCGGGGCAGCCATGTGACCCACCAGTGGCTTATTGGACTGCTCTATCCTGAATGTGGGAAGCCCGCCTCCCATCCCATCACCTGGCTCCCAGACAGTAAAGTCAGGGCTAAACTCTCCAAACAGGACACTCTAGAATTTATTCCCTTCAATCTCTGACTGTATTAACAAGTATTTTGTTATAATTTTTTCATTTCCTGTTTGTTTTTGTTTTCTTCTCCCTGATACTGTTTTCACCAAATTTCCCCCCCCCCCCGTTTGTATTAGTTTTCTTTCAGAGTCCAATTCACCAAGAAAAGAATAGCTAAATGAGTTGGCATCAGAGATTTCCCAACGAAACAGCCCAACCCCAACTCTCTGTATTGAGCCTCTGAGTCAACCAACCCTCATACCTCCCCACTCCCCAACCGCCGCATAGGGCTACTCAGCAGCTTGTTTTCATAAACCATTTTTTTACATTCTTAAAGCAATTATAGGAAAATGCAAAGGTCTTAAGTCACATGTGTCAAACACAAGGCCCTCGGGCCAAATCCAGCCCGCCAGGCCTTGCAATGTGGCCCGCACCACGCTGTCATCACTGCACTCCGCTGTCAGTTTATGACATTGTCAGTTTATGACTGTTCAGTAAACCATTCGGCCCGCGATTTAGGCTGGATTTTAGATTTTGGCCCCTTCTCTGATTGAGTTCGACACCCCTATCTTAAGTGGTTAGTATAATGGCTCTTGACAATTGTATACACCTGCAAACCCTTTCAGTCACAGGCCGATGCTCTATCCACTGAATCAAACTAGCTAGGGCTCATTTTTTCTTGAATCCAACCTTCTTTAATAACATTCAGATATCTGCTTTCTTTTTATTTCCATTTGCCTTATATGTCTTTGTTCATTCTTTTGCTGTCAATTTTTCTGAGTCGTTCAATTCTATATAAGTAACTTTATAGTTAGTATTTGAGTTTTGCTTTGTTGATTTAATATGAGAGTCTCTTTTTCTATGTACTAATATAGTAGATCTGTTTAGTATGAGCGCTACATGTTTAAAACTTTGATATGGTATTTCTATGGTGTTCCCCTCTGTTATTTTAAAAGGTGAATAGTCTATTGTTTAATTCTAGTGGATGTCTTTGTCAGAATAATTTTATATATTGTATATAATCCTCTATTTAGCTAGTATTGATAGACTCTTCAATATGAGTAACGAAAAAAATATAACCCTATTTCTAACTTCCTCTTCCCTCCTCCTTTTAATTTTGTGACATATGCTGTTAATCTTAATTCTTCTAGTTCTTTCAATGGTTAACTTTATATATTTAAATATATACCTTTTAAATTTTAGCTGTCACCATTAAAATATATTTGACACTCCCCACTTATTCTGAAAAATAATAGATTCAAATTACATGCACAATCTTTCTCTCCCCTTTCATCCCCTAACTTTTCTTGGTTATTTTAGTATGTCTCCATGTAAAATGTAGATGACTACATTTATATCATAATTCCCATAACATTTTCATTGTAATTCCCATAATTGTTTTAATCTTTAACCACAATTTTACATTTAATTTTGCCACATATCTTCTTATTCATTTTTTTTTTTGCTTCAACTTCATCTTCTAGTAGCTTCTTCAAAAAGTTTTCATAGGAGTTATATTCTTGTACATTTGGAAATATTTGTCTGTTGCTGATATGCTTGAAGGACAGTTTAGCTAGGTAAAACTTATTGGGTCACGTTGTCTTTTCCTGAAGATTTCATAAACATATCTCTACTAGAGACCCAGTGCATGAAATTGTTTTCTTCCAGTTCTCCCTAAGACCTGAAAAGGCATTTGTCTTCTACTGGAATCCTTATCATTCCAGTCCAATGTTTGAAAGTGACATCTCATCTTACTTGTGTGGTTTATGATTATTGGTGTTTTGTAGTTCCAACAAAAATAGAATTTTAATTTTTCTCATCTGCTTTCTGTTTCTACAATTTGGCTTCAGAGAGAAATAAAGACATTTACTGCAATATCTTAAAATTAATGTCTCAGAAGAATGTAGACTGCTCACTTGTTTCTGGTGTGCTGTACATCAGAATCTATTTCCTTCTTTTTTTGAATACACAAAAAGACTGCATTTCCAAACCTCTAGTGCATTTATATGTGGCCATGTGATTGAGATTTAGCCAATAGACTTTAAGCAGAAGCAAGGTATGCTAATTCTAAGCCTTACCCATTAAAACACCCCATCATGCACTTTTCTATGTTTTCCCTCTTCTGTCTGATTAAGTTGGAAATAACCGCCATGACACTGAAAGAAAAGCCTCCTTAGGTCTGGGCCCCTGAATGATTGTATAAAACAGAGCTCTGACAAGTTGGGGCCATCCTTGATTGTTACACAAGCAAGAAATAAACTTCTGTATTCAGTCATTGATGTGTAAGTTTATTTATTGCTGCAGTCTAGCATAACCACAATAATATAGTGATGGAGGCAAAACAATTTGGAAGCATATTCAGTGTGTCATTATCCTTAGGGACAAGTTATAAAAGTCATAAGGACCAATGCTGGTTGACTAAATATCGACAAGAATAAGCAGCGATAGGATACCGGAAAGAGGTGTGATGGCTATAAATGAGGGATTGATCATTGCTATGGGCAAAAGGTAAGAGTAAAGTAGCCTACCATTGGAATCCTTGTATTATGGAAGACTGGAACCTACCTATATATAAAAACAGTATGGAAATAAGACAGGCAATCAAGGTGAATAATGGATATAACTATTTGCCCATAGAAGAATTTAAAGGAAAAACATCCCTTACCTATTTCATACTGAAGGAGCTTTCTAGCTGTTTAACTAAGAGCAGCCATTCTGGCCATTGCCAACCAGCCAGTTCACATCCTCAGAAGAATGGAATAAAGAGGCAACATTTTCAAACTTCTCCTTCCCCACAAAATGGGTTTCAGTTTCAGACTTCCTCCTAGCCCCTTTTTCTGCTCCTTTTCATTTAACCCCCAGTCACTGAGTATCTACCAGACACTAAACATCATACTAATAACAGAAAAAGCAATGAGCCGTAGAGAATGTAGACATGAGCCCTCCCTCAAGGAGCCCATAGTCTTCCCTTGGCAGAACCCTTACTCTCCAGGCCAAACAGGCTATGGAAAAGCAGAATTATCAGGTGGATTTATTGGAAAGCGAATAAAGCTTCAGCTAAATAGTCTTTATTTTCAAAGACTGGCTCTCAAGACTCTGCAGTTAATTCTGTATTTGTAATTTTGAATAATTTTTCTCAAAGAGGTTCCCAAACTTGTATAAGCTCCAAGTCCTATAAAATCTGGATCTTCTCCTTAATAGCCAAGTTGCTTGATCAGAAATAACTTCCAAGGCTTATCAGGGCTAGAGCAGTCATGGTTATACATTTAAATAAAAATGCAGAGAATCTGCAGGACCTTTAGGCTGAAACCAAGGCTTTCAGCTGGTAGAATGACTGCCAGAAAGCAGGGCATCTCCATCTACTGGCAGAAGACCAAAACTGCACCACATTGCCTTGACTGAGGATATTGGGCTTTGTTTCCCTTTGTGAATGAATAAAATCAGTCAAGCAACAGTATATAAAATTAGGAAAGCAGGAGAAGGATTCACCACCACGTCCCCACAACAAAGCCATTACTCTCATTTGAGGAACCCCTTTCCAGCATCTGTTCACAGTTTTATGTAGATATAATGGTGTTCTAGGCAATTGTGATTTGTAGAAGGCAGGTGTGCTTTTTTTTTTTTTTTTTTTTTTTTTTCCTGATCATAAGCTTTTTATAAACTTCCACATTGCCTCTATAGCCATATCTTTTAATTGCTACATCACATACCAGCGATGGGCCCCTGAGTGATTTCAGCAGTCTTATTTATAGCTTCCATATACTACTTTCACAAATAATGCTGCAGTGGTCACTTTTGGTTGTAGAACTGTGTCTTTTCCAGGGACTGTATAGGGAAAACTGGGGCAACCAAATCCCACTACTGACTTAAAGGAAACAAGACTTGAAAGGATTGCGTGGCCTGGCTGGAGTCAGAACTCAACAAATGTGTAGTGGATGAATAAATGAATGAGAGAGTTAATGAGTGAGCCAATTGTCAGTGAATGGCATTCAAAACAACCCCAATGGGTTTGCTTCTATATACACAATCCCTAGAACATTCCAGTATGTCAGTCTTACCACACTATCATCTACATTGACAATCATTATACAGATAATTTCTACCAGGAGTTTTCTGACATTCTGCTCTAGAATGTCTGAATTGCAACTGCTTTAACAATTTGCATACTCAATCAAATGTGAAATCTAGTGAATTTTTACAGCAATTTTGTTTCACATCTTGAAAGAGCATTCTATATTAATCAATTAGGATCCGTGATGAATTGCTTTCTAAAAATTATGTATGAGAAACACAGCAATTGCCAAGCCCCTTTACTAGACATACCCTCCCTTAGTGTACATGCTATAGCTGGCTATAGCTGGCTGACTGAGTGATCAGGAAATAGATGGGAGGATGTGGTGAACAATCAGTCCAACTTGAGACCATCTGAATGGACTCACACTATCATCATTTATGCAGAAGAGAGGATGGCACAGACTACATGACAGGTTGTTGCTAATCCAGGAACTAGGGTACAACATCCGTAATCATATGTAGGAAGGCAACTCACAGAGGGCTGCTTTAGCTAAAGAGGGTTTGGCTCTGCTGTATGCTCACTAGAAGTGCCAGAAAGGAGTGGGAAGTGCAATGCCATCAAGGGCTACAGCTTGGCCCATTTTAGCAAACCTGGGATTGGGTTACTGAACTCAAAATACAACTCAGCACACTTTCTAAGTCCCACTCCAGACCAGGCTATTCCAGCCCCTGGAGAGTGTTTGTCCCCAAAGAGCCTACAGTATAGTAAAGGAAATGGGCACACAACATAGTTATGAATGTCCAAGTAGAATTACTGGGTTCTTAAAGAGAGTTCAAAAAACACAGGCAGAGATTAATGTATACAGGGCAGGGAAGTGGAGAGAGATAGTGCCAGGATAGATTCCTCAAAAAAATGTCACTTGTGATGAGTCTTTCAGCCAAGTTAGATTTTTATAGAAAACAATAAGAAGGATGTGCGGATGGGAATCCCATCAGAAAATACAGTATCAGCAAAGATCTGTAGGCAGGAAAGCATGGAGTGTGCTGTGAAGAACATAGTTTTAATAGAGCACAGGATGTATAGAAGGACCTCCCATCATCCGTAGGCTCTCCTGCTTGGTAGGAGCCCATTATGGTTGGAAAAGGAAAAGACCAGAATAGGTCTTCTTTGAGGCTGAACCCAATAATGGGGCCAACTGGTGATCGTAGAATCCTGTACCCTTAGCTTTCTCTTCTGTGGTGTCATCACAGATTTCGAAGGTAGTCCCAGGGTTGTGCCAAGACAGATGCACATGGGATATGGTAATCAACAGCCTCTATCCTGTTTTATTTGCTCTAAGAGGAAATAGTGGAGTAGCAAGGGCCTCCAAAAAAAGGCAGAACTGGAGTGGTCCGCAAAGAAAAGGAGACTTATCTACCATAACTGTCTTTGTCATGCAGCATCTCTCTGCTCAGTGCCCCTGCTGCCAGGCCTGATGCTTCCCATATGGTCATCTCAGATGTACAACCTTCCTCAATTTTTATTATTTGAGCAATATAATCATTATTGCTCTCATTACCCAAAATTATATAAATACCCATTAAAGGGTAATATAGGGATTATATTTAATTAATGAGATCTTTAATTTAATGAGATCATCTTTCTAGTTGGCTCTTCTCAAAAGAAGGGTGGGTAGTGGGGAGCAGCCTGTTGCATCACACTCTCTTCTAAGCCTGTTCCTCGGCTATATGTCCCACAGGTCCCACCCATGCAGGTTGGAAAAGGGATCTATGTAAGTCTCAGGTGGCTTACCAAGGGCCGGAGGCTCTGTAGCCTGACATCTTGGGATACCACCAACCAGGAGTCAAAACTTGTTTAGGCTAGGGAGCAACCTAGTTATTCAACTACATCAGGGATAGCAAATGGGATTCATCTCACCTTCTAATTCTGAATAATTGGTAGTATCTGCCTGGAGTGCTGTGTTGAGAATTATGTGGAGGCAGTATCTGAACCTTCCCTAGAAAGATAAAGTTTTCAAGACAGGTGGAGTGACGGGAGAGGGGGGGTGTTAACAGCCATCATAGACT
Organism: Pipistrellus hanaki; assembly: GCF_964339955.1. NCBI lineage: Eukaryota > Metazoa > Chordata > Mammalia > Chiroptera > Vespertilionidae > Pipistrellus > Pipistrellus hanaki. Next base: position 13,901,555 of record NC_140524.1, on the reverse strand, counting down.
AAATATCTGCGTGCCAAGAAATGTGATCATTCTACCTCATATCTCTATGTACTTGGCACATGACACCCCCTACCCCACATACAGATATACAAACCTCTACTAGGGAACAGCTAACATCTTGGGGTACTTCATTGGGCCCATACCCTGGACCTATTTTTTAAGATTAGGCATCACTTTCCATTCTTTGGAATCCCCAGAGCCCAGCACAGGGCCTGGCCTTGTACAGGCTCTCAGTAAATAATCCTTTGAGTCAACAAATGTACAGACTTGGGATTGTCCAATTCCAAAGTCCAAGGCTTTCCTCCTATGGAGCATGAATCAGACTCCTTAGGGAGTGGCACTGAATGGAGGGCTGGGCCTGCAGACTGGTCTCATTGTCATTGTTCTCTTACCAGCCTATGGAAGATTTGCTCAAAGGACCAGAAGCTATGAGATTTGCTTCTAAGAAGAGCAGACTGGGATCCTCCATAACCCTCATCCAGGACAGCCCAATGACTGCACTGATATGAGCATCTTTTTTTTTTCTTTTTTTTAATTTTTTACAGAGAGGAAGGGAAAGAGATAGAGAGCCAGAAACGTCGATGAGAGAGAAACACCGACCAGCTGCCTCTTGCACACCCCCCACCGGGGATGTGCCCACAACCAACGCACATGCCCCCGACTGGAATCAAACCCGGAACCCTTCAGTCCACAGACAGAGCTCTACCACTGAGCCAAACCGGTTTCGGCTGATATGAGCATCTTATCCCAGGCTAGTCTCCTGGCAGCTCCATGACAAAGAAGCTATGGACTCACTTCTGCTACCAGTATGAGTGACATCACTGTGCATCATCACAGTTGATACACCTGCCACCCCTGAGAACCCTGGGTAGTGACTGGAAGACCACTTAATTCAATACACTAGACCCGTGGTTGGCAAACTGCGGCTTGTGAGTCGCATGCGGCTCTTTGGCCCCTTGAGGGTGGCTCTTCAACAAAATACTATGGCCTGGGCGAGTCTATTTTGAAGAAGTGGCATTAGAAGAAGTTTAGGTTTTAAAAATTTGGCCCTCAGCCAGAACCAGTTTAGCTCAGTGGATAGAGCGTCGGCCTGTGGATGGGAAGGTCCCAGGTTCGATTCCGGTCAAGGGTATGTACCTTGGTTGCGGGCACATCCCTGGTGGGGGCTGTGCGGGAGGCAGCTGGTCGATGTTTCTCTCTCATCAATGTTTCTAGCTCTCTCTCTCCCTTCCTCTCTGTAAAAAAAAATCAATAAAATATATTTTTAAAAAAAATTTTGGCCCTCAAAAGAAATTTCAATTATTGTACTGTTGATATTTGCCTCTTTTGACTAATGAGTTTGCTGACCACTGCACTAGACCAATGAACATAACCTCATGCCCAGCTTACAGGAGATAGCAGTAGTATATGCTCTCAAAGAGTATTCTGATTTTTCACAAATGGCAGAAACATTGGAGAACATCTGATCTGTATTGTAGGTTTTAGAGTAAGGGATGGGCTGAACCAAAAGGAAGAGGAGGTTGAGATCATAGGGCACTTGAATCTCTGGCCCAAGATCTTTACCTAATGGGATTCCACAAAAAGTTAGTTTTGAAAAAAAAATAAAAATTCCATCCCCTGAAAACAATAATGGTAAATATTTTACTAATCAAATAACTGACCACCAGCTGACATGGCTCAGTGGTTGAGAGTTGATTTAGGAGCCAGGAGGTTAGGGTTTGAGTCTAGGTCAGGGCACATGTTGGGTTTCAGGCTAGATCCCCAGTGTGGGACATCATCATTGATGTTTTTATCTGTCTTCCCTCTTCCTTCCTCTCTGAAATCAATAAAAATATTTTTTAAAAAATAACAACTGACTTTCATAAAAGAAAGGTCATTGGTCTCACAGCTAGGTCATAGCAAAGCCCAGGCTAAAACATGTTCTTCCTGAACCACATTTTCAAAGCACAATGACAAAAGCCTAACCCATCCCTTGAGAGCTCTGTTAAAAGATATATGCCCTTGTAACCTCTTGAGTGGCAGAAATAAGAAGTAAAGTGGGATTAGTTTCTTGGAGCTGCCATAACAAAGTGCCATAAACAGGTGGCTTAAACAACAGAAATTTATTGTCTCAGTTCTGGAGGCCAAAAGTTTAAGATCAAGGTGTCCACAGAAATTATTGCAATCTCTACTTCCATTTCACATGGCATTCTTTTTATATGTGAGCCTATCCCTGTTTCCAAATCTCCCCTTTTCATAAGGATACCAGTCATATTGGATTAGGGTCCACTTTAATGACCTCATTTAAATATGACTACATCTGCAAAGTCTCTACTTAGATATACCAGGTTACGACTCCAACATGTAAATTTAAGGAGGACACTATTCAACTCATAACAGCAAGTATACTCAAAGGCCAGAGGTCAACAATGAACAGTGAGGTTGAAAAATGGGATACTGAAAGGAGGGTAGGGAAGGCTACCTCGTCCCTGCCTTTCTGGGTTTTTGGAGAAGGGAATGTTTTGTTTTTTTTTCTCACAGGAAAGTTCACATGACTAGAGTTATTAAAGCACCAGTGGTGGCATATGCCATTCACTCTTAATGACCCACTACTTCATCCCCCCCCCCCAAATGTCCATCAACAAACACAACTGCATGGCCAGGAACATGAAACCAGAAACCACACCAAAGATATTATTAAACTTTATTAAAGTTTGTCCTCTTTGCACTATAAGAGTCCAGTTGCCCTTCAATTGGCCACCAGAACTTGCAGGTTTCACCTTCTATAGCTTCATGTTTGTCCACATAATAATAGCAATTGAATGCTTTTAAAATCAGGTTGTACATTTTATGCAATTTTCTACATGGAGAACCTGTGGCCCAGAAAGAATGGACTTATCCAAGGTCACAAAAAGTGTTAGAGACAAATCCAGAGCTAATTCCTCAGTTCCAGCATCATGTAAGAAGTCAACGTTCTTTCTACTTTTTTCCTTCCTTCCAGCATGTCAGCTTTCTGATCATGCTAGGAAGGTAATAGAAGGTTTTCTCAGCCTATGTGGGCCCTAGGTATTATCTACGGGGGGGGGGGGGGGGAAGAAAGGGTGCTACCTTGCTTCAAAAAAGGGACTCCTGGTAGTAGGTATCGGGAGGCATTTCCAGTGTTGTATTGAAGTATGAGCTTTATACCATCCCTGAAAGTTGTCACTATCTACTTTTTGGCAGCCTGTCCTTGGAAATATATTACCACACATCACAAGGCTGCTGCTTCTCTGCTTCTAGGTAGACAAAGAAATAGATATCAACTAAAGAGTATACCGTAGGAGAGAGGTCTGAATGAAGTCCATGTGCACCAGCCACTAGTCCAGCTGCTAGAAGCGGGGGAGGGTTTGACTAGGGGGTGTTTGTCTTTTCTCATTCTTGATTGGATACTTAACAGGATAGCTGAGTTAGGGACCTTATAAGGTAAGGGGAAATGGTTCCATATAGGACAGTGTCCAAGCCCTTTAGATGCTGAGAGCCAGGGCACAACAAAGTAACAGAAGCTGCTTGTTATCAGGAGAAGGGGTAGTCAGACACTTGGCTCTCACTAATAGACTGAAAGGGTAGTGTGTTCTCCAGAAGTATGTCCTCTTCTCTGATGCAGTCACTTACCCCTGTGCCAAAAAGCTTGTCCGTTAACCACTTGACTAAAAGGCAACCTTTGTAAATCTTTCCTTGGCAAGACCTGCAACACACAATTTGTCTGGGGACACTGGCATTTGTCACCTTTCTAAATGCTGACTCGTATTAAAAGCATTAGAATAGACCCAGAGTCACTATTTCACCATTAACAGAGAAATGGCTTTTAAGTTGTCCTGAAATAAAAGAAATCATATGACCATTTAAATGTATGAGGTCAAGCACCTAAGTGAGTGGCTGTTCCATTTTTTGAAGTATCTAACAATTTGCATGTAAGAGATTTCATGCAATAAAAGCAATTGCAAAAATGAAGGTGGGAATAATGTTTATCTTTCCTTTCTAAGCTTCTTAGCCACAAAATATACTAGAGAACTAAAATGTCATACTTGCACAATGCATTTTTTTTAAATATATTTTATTGATTTTTTTTTACCCCCTCCCTCCCTCCCACACCCCCCCTCCCTCCCCAGAGTTTTGTGTCCATTGGTTGCACTTATATGCATGTATACAAGTCCTTCGGTTGATCTATTATCTCCCCCAGATCTTCCTCCCCTCCCCGCTGTAATTTGACAGTCTACTTGTTGATATACTGCCTCTATATCTATCTTTTGGTTCATCAGTTTATAATGTTCTTTATTATCCACAAATGAGTGAGGTCATGTGGTGTTTCTCTTTCATTGATTGGCTTATTTCACTCAGCATGATGTTCTCCAATTCCATCCAGGATGCTGCAAATGATGAGAAATCCTTCTTTTTATGGCAGCATAGTATTCCATTGTGTAGATGTACCATAGTTTTTGGATCCAATCATCTGCTGACGGACACTTAGGCTGTTTCCAAATTCTGGCTATTGTAGATTGTGCTGCTATGAACATAGGGGTGCATATATCCTTTCTGATTGGTGTTTCTAGTTTCTTGGGATATATTCCTAGAAGTGGGATTACTGGGTCAAATGGGAGTTCCATTTTCAGTTTTTTGAGGAAACTCCACACTGTTCTCCACAGTGGTTGCACCAGTCTACATTCCCACCAGCAGTGCACGAGGGTTCCTTTTTCTCCGCAACCTCGCCAACACTTGTCGTTTGTTGATTTGTTGATGGTGGCCATTCTGACAGGTGTGAGATGGTACCGCATTGTTGTTTTGATTTGCATCTCTCGGATAATTAGTGACTTTGAGCATGTTTTCATGTGCTTTTTGGCCTTCCTTCTGTCTTCTTTTGAAAATATTCTATTTAGGTCCATTGCCCATTTTTTAATTGGATCATTCATCTTCCTTTTATTTAGTTGTATAAGCTGTTTGTAGATGTTGGAGATTAAACCTTTACCAGTGGTAACATTTGCAAATATGTTCTCCCACACAGTGGGCTTTCTTGTTGTTTTGTTGATGGTTTCTTTTGCTGTAAAAAAGCTTTTTATTTTGATGTAGTCCCATTTGTTTATTTTCTCTTTAGCTTCCATTGCACTAGGGGTAGTATCAGTGAAGAAGTTCTTTTGGCATACGTCTGAGATTTTGTTGCCTGTGGATGCTTCTAGTATTTTTATGGTTTCCCGTCTGATGTTTAAGTCCTGTATCCATTTTGAGTTTATTTTTGTGTATGGTGTAAGTTGGTGATCTAGTTTCATTCTTTTGCATGTATCTGTCCAATTTTCCCAACACCATTTATTGAAGAGACTGTCTTGACTCCATTGTATATTAGTGCCTCCTTTGTCAAATATTAATTGAGCATAGTGATTTGGGTTGATATCTGGGTTCTCGATTCGATTCCATTGATCTATATGTCTGTTTTTGTGCCAGTACCAGGCTGTTTTGAGAACAGTGGCTTTGTAATACAGTTTGAAGTCTGGTATTGAGATACCTCCTACTTTACTCTTCTTTCTCAGGATTGCTGTGGCTATTCGGGGTCTTTTATTGTTCCAAATGAACTTTTGGAGAGTTCTTTCTAGGTCAGTGAAATATGCCGTTGGTATTTTAATGGGGAGTGCATTGAACTTATAGATTGCTTTAGGAAGTATGGACATTTTGATGATGTTGATTCTACCAATCCATGAACATGGTATGTTCTTCCATCTGTTTACATCTTCCTCTATTTCTTTTTTCAGTGTCGTGTAGTTTTCCGCGTATAGGTCCTTTACTTCCTTAGTTAAGTTTATTCCTAGGTATCTTAATTTTTTTGGTGCGATCGTAAATGGAATTGCTTTTTTAGTCTCTGTTTCTATAAACTCACTGTTGGTGTATAGAAATGCCATAGATTTCTTGGTGTTAATTTTGTATCCTGCTACATTGCCAAATTCATTTATTAAGCCAATTAGTTTTTTAATGGAGTCTTTTGGGTTTTTTATATACAATATCATGTCGTCTGCAAATAGGGATAACTTTACTTCTTCTTTTCCAATTTGGATGCCTTTTATTTCCTCCTCTTGTCTAATTGCAATGGCTAGTACTTCCAGTACTATGTCAAAGAAGAGTGGTGATAGTGGGCATCCCTGTCTTGTTCCTGTTCTTAGAGGGAATGGTTTTAGTTTTTGCCCATTGAGTATGATGTTGGCTGTGGGTTTATCATATATAGCTTTTATTACGTTGAGGTATGATCCTTGTACTCCCACCTTGTTAAGAGTTTTTATCAGGAAAGGGTGTTGGATTTTATCAAATGCTTTTTCTGCATCAATTGATGTGACTATATGATTTTTATCTTTCAACTTGTTTATGTGATGTATCACGTTTATTGATTTGCGGATATTGTACCAACCTTGCATTCCTGGAATAAATCCTACTTGGTCATGGTGTATGATCTTTGTGATGCTCTGCTGGAGCCGATTTGCTAGAATTTTGTTGAGGATTTTGGCATCTATGTTCATGAGGGATATTGGCCTGTAATTCTCTTTCATTGAGTTGTCTTTATCAGGTTTTGGTATTAGGGTGATGCTGGCTTCATAGAAGGAGTTTGGAAGTGTTCCTTCCTCTTGAATTTTTTGGAATAGTCTGAGGAGGATAGGTTTTAGTACTTCCTTGAATGTTTGGTAAAACTCTCCTGTGAAGCCATCTGGCCCTGGGCATTTGTTTGCTGGAAGCTTTTTGATGACTGTTTCAATTTCTTCCCAAGTCACTGGTCTATTGAGATTTTTAGATTCTTCCTGATTGAGTTTTGGAAGTTTGTATTTTTCTAGGAATATGTCCATTTCCTCCAGGTTGTTCAGTTTGTTGGAATAGAGTTGTTCGTAGTATTTTGTAACAATCCGTTGTATTTCGGTGGAGTCTGTTGTTATTTCACCTCTTTCATTTCTGATTTTGTTTATTTGGGTCCTCTCTCTTTGTTTCTTGGTTAGCCTGGCTAGAGGTCCATCTATCTTGTTTATTCTTTCAAAGAACCAGCTCTTGGTTTTGTTGATCTTATGTATTGTTTTTTTGGTCTCTATGTCGTTTATCTCTGCTCTGATTTTTGTTATTTCCTTCCTTCTGCTTACACTGGGCTTTTCTTGTTGCTCCTTTTCTAACTCTTTGAGTTGTAGAGTTAGATCATCTGTTACTATTTTTTCTAGTTTTTTGCAATAGGCTTGTAAGGATATGAACTTCCCTCTCAAAACTGCTTTTGCTGTTTCCCAAAGATTTTGGATTGTTGTACTTTCATTGTCATTTGTTTCCAGGATGTTTTTAATTTCTTCCTTGATTTCTCTAGTAACCCAGTCCTTGTTTAATAGCAAGCTGTTTAGTCTCCATGTGTTTGATTTCTTTGGATTATTTTTATTGTAGTTAATTTCCAGTTTTATGCCATTATGGTCTGAGAAGATACTTGATATGATTTCTATCTTCTTGAATTTGAAGAGACTTTGCCTATGTCCCAAAATGTGGTCTATCTTTGAGAATGTCCCATGTGCACTTGAGAAGAATGTATATTCTGTGGCTTTGGGGTGGAGTGTCCTGAAGATGTCAATTAATTCCATCTGGTCTAGTGAGTCATTTAGGATTGATATTTCTTTGCTGATTTTTTGTTTAGATGATTTGTTGAAGGGTGACAGTGGGGTATTAAAATCTCCTACTATGATTGTATTGCTATTAATCTCTCCCTTAATGTCCTCCAGCAGTTTTTTAATGTATTTGGTTGCTCCTGTATTGGGTGCATATATATTTACCAGGGTTATTTCTTCTTGTTGGATTGTTCCCTTTAGTATTATGAAGTGGCCTTCATTATCTCTTGTTATGTCCTTCACTCTGAGATCTAATTTGTCAGATATAAGTATTGCTACCCCAGCTTTTTTTTCATTTCCATTTGCCTGGAAAACTTTTTTCCATCCCTTCACCCTCAGTCTGTGTGCATCTCTTTTTCTGAGGTGGGTTTCTTGTAGACAACAGATGTATGGGTCTTGTTTTCTTATCCAATCTGTTACCCTATGTCTTTTGATTGGAGCATTTAATCCATTTACATTTAAGGTTATTATTGATAGGTACTCATTTGACGCCATTTTTATTCTATACCCGTGTTCCTTCTTCACTTCTTATTTCTTTATTTTTACAGTAGACCCTTTAGCATTTCTTGCATTGCTGGTTTGGTGGAGATAAATTCCTTCAGTCTTTTTTTGTCTGTGAAGCTCCTGATTTCCCCTTCAATTTTGATTGATAGCCTTGCTGGGTACAGTATTCTTGGATTCAGACCCTTCCTTTGCATGACTTTGTATATTTCATCCCATTCCTTTCTGGCCTGATAAGTTTCTGTTGAGAAATCAGTTGCTAGTCTGATGGGGGTTCCTTTGTATGTAACTTTCTGTCTCTCTCTGGCTGCTTTTAAGATTCTTACTTTGTCGTTGTTGTTTGCCAATTTAATTATAATGTGCCTTGGAGTCTGTCTTCTGGGATTCATTTTGCTTGGGACTCTGCGGGCATCTTGGATTTGTGTGGGTTTTTTCTTTTCTATTTCAGGAAAGTTTTCTGTCATTATTTCTTGAAATACTTTTTCCATGTCTACCTCAGTTTCCTTTCCTTCTGGAACCCCTATTATTCGAATATTATTTTGTTTTGTTTTGTCCCAAAGCTCCCGTAGGCTCTCCTCCTGCTTTTTAATCTTTTTTTCTAGAAGTTGCTCTACTTGGGTATTTTTTTCCATCTTATCTTCTAGCTCACTGATGCGGTCCTCTGCTTCATCTAGTCTACTCTTGATGCTTTCTATTGAGTTCTTCATGATAGCGATGTCACTTTTCATTTCTTCTTGGTTCTTCTTCAGTTCCTCATGGCTCTTCTTCATTTCCTCATGGTTCTTTCTCATTTCTTCTTGGCTATTGTCAAATTTCTCTTCCATTCTTTTTAGCCATGCTATGATCATTACTCTGAATTCTTGCTCTGGCAGGCTGCTTACCTCTGGCTCGTTTACTTCCTTTTCTGGTGATGCCTGCTTTTCTTTCACGTGCGGACTATGTTTTTGTCTCCCCATGGCCTCTCTTTTCAGGATGTCTGGTTATGTGGTATTCCTTCTTCTTTCCGTGGGTGACTGAAGAACTCCTTTGAATCCACACGCCAGCGCCAACTCGGGCGTCTCAGCTACTGGATGGACCTCTCCGCAGTGGGCTTTCCAGGCCTCAGAGAAGCCACTCCTTTCTCACAGTGCCGCCGCCGCTGCCCAGCTCTGCACAATGCATTTTTGTAAGCTACCCATTTTACACTGGCTTTTAAATAATACCTCTCCTAAATCCATCATCTGAAATACCTCAGGGCCATCCTTATGTTAATGTATAACCAGAAAATAGAACGGAGGACCAATTCACCAGCATCCTATTAACAGGTGTTGAGCTCTATGGCAGGTATCATACTGGGCACCTTAATTTTATCTCCTGTGCTCTTGGCAATAACCCAGTGAGGCAGTTATTAACAATTTACAACTGTGGCAACTGATGCCCGAGGAAGTGAAGTAACTTGCTTCAGGTCACATGGTGGGTGAGAGAGAGGCAGGATTTGAATTGCTATCTGTGCTAATACTTGTACAATAATCAACCAATAGTAGCCATGTGGCATTACAGAGACCATTCAGGGGAATCATTGGCCAAGGTTCTTTTTTTAATATACTTTATTGATTTTTTACAGAGAGGAAAGGAGAGGGATAGAGAGCTAGAAACATCAATGAGAGAGAAACATTGACCAGCTGCCTCCTGCACACCCCCCACTGTGGATGTGCCTACAACCAAGTTACATGCCCTTGACCAGAATCGAACCCGGGACCCTTCAGTCCGCAGACCAATGCTCTATCCACTGAGCCAAACCAGTTTCGGCAGGCCAAGTTTCTTTTCATTAGCTCTGCTGTAGATGAGGGGCTAGTCTTCTAATCCATGTAAATTGTTAAAATTTTCTCCCATACCAATTATATCTAGTTTCATTAACAAGCCATCACAACACCTAGTACATCCACTGAGACATATAGGGTAGGAGTATTAATTTATGAGAATTAATCTGCATCACCATCCAAATGGAGACCTAAAATGCTTTGCTGGGGCATCCTGGCTATGTGACTCATACCTTTCTCTGGCTTAACACCCTTGGAGATAGAGGCAGTGCTGCAGGGGAGGAGGCCCTGACAAGTAGCTGGTTAAGACCTCAATGGGATGAAAGAGTTTTAGAAACAAATCAAAGTATGTTTTCAGAAGCACCCAGTAGCCATGAGTCTCTTTATAGAAACAGACTTGTTTGGAATAGACTTGCTGTGTTGATGAGTTCACTCATTAAGACTTGGGGAACATGGGCTAGATAACATATTCTCCTAGCTTGAATGCAGATCTTAATTTTTTTTCTCTGTGTGGGTTGGAAACATTTCCAAAAGAAATGAAAAACATCTGGAGAAAAACACAGCCCTGAAGTGAACCTCAGTTTCCATCTACCAGATTAGTTCCTGAGATACATTTTATGAGGAAGAACAGTATGCCCTTAATGCAATTAAATCTCATACTGCAAGTCAGAAGCTAAAAGGCTTAGGTATCTTCTTAAGTTCTAAGTGGCTTTGTGTGTACTAGTTTAACTTTCCACCAAGATTTTAGGAGTGTGACATTGGAGCCTATGAATTTAGATAGCTTATTGGTTGTGGGACACTAAGCATGCATCAGTATCAAGTATGTTTTTAGATTCCTCAAACATGAGGAGAATTCAAGTAGAGTATCATATGTTACTACCTACTGCAGATTCAGACACAGCTCTGAATTTCTATTACAGCCTTATCCATAGCTTTCAGACTTCATTAATTTCGGTAAAATTATGTTTTGGCTTTCAATTTTTTTAAAGGTTGTGTGTGACAAAAAAAATTATGCTTTCAATTTCTAAAACCAAATACCTACATGAGTCCTGTCAAGGCCAGCATGAGTTGCAGACGGTCACACTGATGGGGTTAATTGCCACTTTAAAATAATTCACTGCCTCCAGATTGATTCTTCTGTTTTTTGTCTTTACACAACATTACTGTGTCTCACTCTAATTATTTGATGCTAAGTTCATGCTTTTGAAACAGGAGACTGAAGTCAGAGGAAATGGTGTTTGATTTGTTGCCATGGAAACGTCTCACTGTAGATGGACTCTAATCCCATGACAACTCTCTCTCTGTAAAACCATTTTTTTTCTAACATAATAAGAAATCTGATCAAGGTCAGATTTAATAACCATTTCAATTCCCCAACTTTCTCCTGCATTTGGTGTCAAAGAGTCATTTTTGACAAAGAGACACTTAAAAGAATTTTTGCTTGCTTTCTATATAAAATTATTGTTTATATCTGTAAATGCATAAAGCTATTTCCATGTCACATTAATTTGTATCCATACCTTTTGTTATTGCATAATTTTTGTATTAAATGAAAGTTACTCATAATTGTTTGCACTGCATTGGCAGATGTTAACATTTTGTGGTGTATTGTTCTTACTAATACCTACATTGGAGCTATCAATAAAGCTTATCATTTGCCAACAAATGGTGTTTACAATAATAACAAATTACAAGACCATTTATTTTTCAGTTTGTACTGTAAACTATTTTTTATAATTTATAATTATATTATAATAATATATAAAAATAATTATTTGTAATAATTTTCCAAACTGATTATCATGCAAGCATGCAATTCAGTGAGATGGGAATTGTGCAATGTCAAGCTGAAATGAAAGACTTTGTATTGGATAAAGGTAAATAAAAGATTGCCTGCTGTATGATCTTAAGCAAAGTCCTTCCTCTTCCTGGGCCTTTTTGGCCTCATCTGTACAATGAGGGATGAGACCACATAGTCTCTCAGGATCCCTCCCACTTCTGGCAGACCATGATATGCATTAAACCTGCCTAGGACGGGACAGAGGCTCCTGGACTCCTGTCTTGCACCTCCTCCTCAGGATTTCACAGAGCTCTAAGGCTATAATAAACTTCTACTTGACATGCCTATGGTGGTACATGCCCAATCCCAAATGTCTTTAATTTGCTTCATTGTAGGCTTACATCGATCCCGTCAAGAGGAAAGGCAGAAATTTTTACTTCCAGTTTATAGGTGAAGAGCCTGGAACTCAGACAGGTTAAGCTGTCTGCCCAACATAACACAGCTTCTATTTAGCACAAGTAAGTTTCAGATACCCACTAATCCACACTGCTAAGAGAGTCAGGTTAGTGAAACTGAACAAGAGTACAGATGCATCCAACCCCTTTGATATTCAGGATTTTGAAGCCAACCTCTGTTTCTTGTCACTTGGGTATTCTGGGGGAAATTATTTAACCTCTCTCTACCTCAGATTCCTTATCTGTAAGAAGGAAAAGTTGACATGACCACTTCACTGAGCTGAAGATTAAATGCGAATATATATGTGAAGTGCTTAGCACAGAACACAACATACAGTAAGTGCTCATGATGGTAGTGATGAGTAGCATCATCATTACCCCAGTGAACTCCAGATGGAGGCTGCGTACCCTGTGACAGCTGCCTTTTGCCATCCTTTCCATATTCTCTGGAGATGTGGAGACTTTCTCTTCCTTTCCTGGGTTTTAGCATGCTGATCATTCCCAAAGACTACAAATCTTATAGAAAAACATCAAACATAAAATTAACCAGTTGCCTACATGCCTAAATCATCCCTTTCCTTGACAGTCATTCTGTAAGCATAGTTCTGATCTTCCTTTAGACATAAAGGCCCCATAATGTGTGTGACAAACATAGCAGATGCAAATATTTTTTGCGCCCAATTTTTTGATTTCCTTACACCAGTCATCAAATCTTTTCCACAGAAATCTGTCAACGTGGTATTCTCTTGAGTGAGAGTCATCATAAGACCAGGTCACATTAGAGCCCTTTCATCTGGACAGAGATATTTTCTCCCAGAATATTTACTTATTTGTAGTTCTACTAATGTCTGAATGCTCTGGCGAGGTATAAGAGTTGGAATAATGAAGAGGAAAAAGGAACAACTATTCATTACTTAAGAAAACACAAATTCATTCCTTACCTTCCAGCGAGGAAAACCTTGGCCCTGAGTACCCTTGGTTGCTTCCCATACTCACTCTTGCTTGGGGTTACCAAGGGCCAAGAGACACAAGATGAACTAAGTCTGGCTCTGGGGCCTCTATGAATTATCCATGCAACTTTCTTCCTCCAGTGTCCCATCCAACTCCCTCTCCAATATACACACCTCAAAATGAATTGATTGGTTTAGATGGCTTCCAGTAAACCCTCCTGTGCTGTCAGCATGGATACAAGTCTAGTCGGAAGGACTGTGTTTAATTGTTCTCAAGGAAACAGATTCAAGAAGGGGCAATATCACATGGCTGGTGTGGCTCAGTGGTTGAGTGTAAACCCATGAACCAAGAGGTCACAGGTTCGATTCCCAGTTAGGTCACATGCTCCAGTTTGTGGGTTACAGGCTCAATTCTCAGCAGGGGGCAGGCAGGAGGCAGCTGATGAATGTTGATGTTTCTATCTCTCCTTTTCCCTTCCTTTATCTCTAAAATTAATAAAAACATTTTTAAAAAGCAAGGGGAATATTAAATCACTCTAGGTCACTTCTCTGGTAAAACTCACTTTTTCATTTAAAAGGAATCAATGCTAAATATGTTAAACATTTCACAGAACTATGATCAGAGCATTACACAGAAATGCAAGCAATATATTAAGTGGATTGCACTCGCTTGAACAGCCAAACAATGCCTTTTTCTCTGCTGATATTTAGAATAATTGAGTGAAAGGTGTGGTGTAAGGCTCGAGTAGTATCAATATAAAAGTAGACTCAAGTGAAGAGACCAAATTTCCATTTTTTCCTGACCTCTATGTTCATAGCAGCACAATTTACAAAATATTGGGGAATGTATTTCAGTGTCCCATTGAGCACTGAGAAATGCTCCCAAAGAGGCCCTGCTGACAGTAGTGGCAGCAAGGTTAGCAACAGGTAGGGCAGAGAGCAGGGGGAAGGAGCTCCTTCCATACCACAGGAAATCCCATAGCCAAAATTCCCACTGCCTTTAATAATATGTGTTCAGTTTTGCCTTCCTAACTGGTAGAGTGATCTTGGGCAGAGGCCTTGACATCTCTGATTCTCAGTTTCTTCATCTGTGAAGTGGTTTGGATCTTCACCTACCTCATAAGCTTGTATGATAGAGGAGAAGTCTACAAAGTGCTAGACCCGTTGTCTGCAAACTGCGGCTCGTGAGCCACATGTGGCTCTTTGGCCCTTTGAGTGTGGCTCTTCCACAAAATAGCACATCCTGGGCCAGTCTATTTTGAAGAAGTGGCATTAGAAAAAGTTTAAGTTTAAAAAAAAATTTGGCTCTCAAAAGAAATTTCAATCACTGTCTTGTTGATATTTGGCTCTGTTGACTAATGAGTTTGCCGTTCACTGTTAGACTAATAGAAGTGTTTTATTATTAGTAAATCAATCCTTCAAATTTACTGCCTGGTTTCAAGGTTGAAAAATATCTCAAAGTTCAAGTGCAATTCATTAAAACCTAATTAGAAGACAAACTGTCTTTCATTTGACCATATGATACAGAATCCAGCAGCTTAAGAAAGAATGGTTTATTTGAAACTCTGTTTTAACTCAAAGTTTTCATGATTTGTCAAGTAGTTGCTCTATATAGGCCTGCTGAGGGAAATGCACTGTACCCACCTTCCCAGAGCTCACCGTCTAATGTGATAAGAAGACAAGTCACAAATAAATAAGAGACAGAATGTGCTTTTGGGCTGACATAGGTATAGGACTAATGCTGTAGACCACATGTGTCAAACACAAGGCCCGCGGGCCAAATCCAGCCCGCCAGGCCTTGCAATGTGGCCCGCACCGCGCTGTCATCACTGCACTCCGCTGTCAGTTTATGACATTGTCAGTTTATGACTGTTCAGTAAACCATTCGGCCCGCGATTTAGGCTGGATTTTAGATTTTGGCCCCTTCTCTGATTGAGTTCGACACCCCTACTGTAGACCATGGTTCTCTTGAGGACAGCAGTCTCGTCTAACTGGAAAGAAGTCTATATATACTTCTAAAAAACACACACACATACAAACACACACAAAATAAACAGAAGTACTTGAAAAACTGAAAAGGAACAGGTGGGTTGGCAGAGACAGGAGGCAAAAAAAACATCAGACAAAAGCAAAGTAGCAGAAGCAGAAGGATGGGAGGATGTGGGACTAGTTCAGAAACCTCCAGAGTCTGGCCTGGTTATAGAGATGCAACTCACATACCAGCTGATGAAATGAAGCTAGGAATATCATATGAAAAAACTTGACCTTAAGTCAGTTCTTAGTGCAAAGCTATCAGCAGCCATGGGGCTTCTTAAAAATTACTCCATATGTTTTTATTTTCTTCTATTGGCTTTAATGACTCCAAAGCCTTCCTGTTTTCCTGTCCTGCCTAAATTCAGTACTATAATACTTAGTCTGATCTCAGTTTACAATAACCTGGATTTTTCTCTCAGCCTGTCTTCTTTTTCTTCCATAATAACCTATTGAACACTCTGACAAGCTCTTTATTGGATTAGGCTCAACTATAGTCCCCGTTATTCAATCAAACACTAATACAGATGCTAGAATAAAGGAAATTTTACAGATGTAATTAAATTACCTAATCAGTGAGTTTATTTTAGGTGGCCTGACCTAATCAGACCAGCTCCTTAAAGGAGTGTTTAGGCCTTTCCTAAGGCAGAGATTCCAAACAGTTTCTTTTTACAGGGTTTCAATCAGCCCATGATCCTCTCCCCTGATTGCTACTTCTGGATAACAAGCTTCAGCCAGAGTCTGTCTGGTTATAACTTCCTTGTGACCTTCTCTTCCGGTCTGCCTGCTCTATAGACTCTGGACTTCCCTAGTCAGCCCCCACAATAGTATAAGCCAATTCCTTGCAATTACATAAATATGACATAAGTATAATGTAAATAATAGTGTATAATATAGTTAATACAACACACACACACACACAGCTTACTATTGTTTCTGCTTCTCTGGGTGAATCTTGACAGATAGCAATTACCTAGTACCAAACTCTTCAGAGCACTGAAGGCACAATGGTGAGTAAAACACAATCCCTATTCACAAGGATCTCAACATGTGTTAGAGATGAGACATGGGCAGACCTATTCAGTATTTATAGACTTCCACTTATGCTAGATGAATGAGTTCTGGAGATCTGCTGTACAACCATATGCCTGTAGTTATCAATACTGTATTTTGCACTGAGAATTTTGTTAAGAAGGTAAATCTCATGTTAAAGGTACTTAAGCACAATTTTTTTTAAAAGATAGTAGATCAGTACTGGAAAAAGGTGGCATGTGAGAGGCATAAACAAAGGACGTTTAAGCCAAAATGGGTAGGTAAGAGGCATTTTAGGAAAATGTGTTGACAGTGTAGAACCCTAGAGCTAAGGTATTTAACATGTGAAGAAGAAGAAGAGATTCCTTATTGGGGAAACATTGTATAAAGATATGGGACATTAGCTAATATTGTACTATATATTGAAATTTGCTAAGTGAGTAAATCTTAAATATCTCACCACACACACACACAAAAAGAAATGGTAATTATGTAACATGGTAGAGGTATTAGCTAACATCACAGTGGCAATTATTATGAAATATGTAAGTATAGCAAGTCAACATGTGCATATAAGCTTATCAAATCAATGTGCTGTACACCTTAAACTTACACAATAAAATATCATATGTCAATTATATATCAATGAAGCTGGAAAATGTACACAAACATTTTTATATAACTCAGTAGCATAGAAACAAATAACCCAATTAAAAATGGGCAAAAGATATGAACAGACATTTATCCAAATAAATTATTTTTTAAAAGTCCAACAGGTACATGAAAAGATGTTCAACATTATTAGATGTTGGAAAAAGCAAATTAAAACCACAATGAAATATCACTCACATTTGCTAGAATGACCATTATAAAAAAGACAAGAGATAACAAATGTTGGCATAGATGTTGAGAAAAGAGAAGACTTGTGCACTATTGGTGGAATTGCAAATTGGTACAGCCACTATAAAAAAAAAACACACACAATATGAAATATTCTCAAAATATTAAAAATAGAACTTCCATATGATATAGCAATTTAATTTCTGTGAATATATTCAAAGGAAACAAAAACACTAACTTGAAAGCATATCTGCACCCCTACGTTCATAGCAGCACTTTTACAAAGTAAAATGTTTTAATTGATTTGAGAGAGAGAAGGGAGAGGGAGAGAAACATTGATCAGCTGTCTCCCATATGCACTTTTGACCAGGGATCAAACCTGCAACCTGAGCATATGCCCTAAGTAGGAATAGAACCAGCGACCTTTAGGTGCATGGGACAAAGCTCAACTTACAGAACCACATCAGCCAGGGCAGCAGCATTTTTTAAATCTTCACCCGAGGATATGTTTTATTGAATTTAGAGAAAGACAGAGAAACATGGATCAGTTGCCTCCCCTATATGCCCCAAACAGGAATCTAATCCAAAAAAGACACTCTGAGGAAAGACAGGGTAACCAACCTACAGTACTGGAAAAAAAAAAAAAAAAAAAAAAAAAAAAAAAAAAAAAAAACTAGCCTGGGAAGATCTGATAACAATAGTGAATGCTGCTGAAAAGTTCCTGACACTGATCTACAATACAAAATTTGTGATATATTGATCTCTTAAGGAAATGCCTAAGTCCTCTACGCAGCTATCCCTAGAAAGATTTCTCTGAAAAAGAGGAAAACCAACCAGTCTTGTTCATGGTGGGTCAATCCTGCTGATTCAAGTGACATTTATTGTTGATGTTTTATAGTCTGAAACTACACTTAGCAAAAGAAAATTGCACTGACAAAAACTACTGATAATATATCACATGATTCTTTTTGTTTTCCTTCCCAGATCTCCAAGGATAAGTATCCTGTATTCATGCACTTTATCATATATCATGTCAGGCACTAGATTCTAACGACAAATCAGTCACAGCCCCTGTCCTCAAAGAACATTCCTCTGAAATACATGAAAAAACAAAAGTGGAGAAAACACTAGGGAAAAGTCTGCATGGGACTCCAAGGGGGTAAGTTCTAATGAATGGGGAATGGTTCTCAAATTGGTGGCTATTCCCCAGGTAGACAATCCTCATGAGGAGGAAAGATTGTTCCAGGTGGAGTAGGTCATGGGAAATAAAACTCAGAGCCTGGCAGTTTGAGGAATATTTCCTACTAGCTGAAATGTTAGGTGAGAGAGAAGGCAAGAGGGAGGCAATAGGAAGACATTGAAGGCCCATCTATGCTGTGTTAAGGAGGTTGGAGGTGATTCTGTGTTTCCCAATTCTGTATGGAAGAGTCACCTAGGGACTTGGAAAAATGTGACTGGAGACCACTGAGCCAGGATCTGTGGTTTAGAATGCAGATTAATGATAGCTAAGCAAGGCTGGAAATACTGAAGACTTGTTGTGGGCTTCTTTGATGGTAGAGGCCATGTCCACCATATTCTCTATAATATTTACAGTCTTAATAGGCATTTCAGCTCAGAATATTTTCCATTTAAACCTTGAGATAGGATTAATAATATTAAATTTAAAAAATTTAACCTGCCTTCTTCCCAAATCCTGGAGTATTCATGTGAAATTGCACTGGCACATAGGTACACTCCACTGTAATTCATTTCAATCACAGACAATCCTTCTCCTCAATTTAATGAGCTCATTTTTTAGTCTTAATATTGGTTGACAGTACATAGGACAGAGGAAGTCCCTATAACTTTCTCAGCACCAGTCCCAGCATTGAAGAAATTGGCTTTGCTCACTCCTAGAAGTGGTGGTGGGGGGGGGGGGGAGAAGAGGTAAAGAAAGAGGGATCCTGAACTTCTACCTCTACACAAAAGTAACAAGAAGACTCAACCACCCCTGGTTATCAACAAAAGCACAGAAGTAAACCTAGAAGTCTATCCTCACCTCAAAATAATGAGGTGGTACCTCTATTGCAATCAATCTGAAACTTGACTGAATAGGCTTGTTGTTGGTAATGGTATTGTGAAAACTCCAAAACTGTTTTTTGGATATTGAGCAAATGAGTAAGCATATGAGTTTGGCAATTAAAGTACTCACTCTGAAAGAAAAGAGATGCAAATATGGAACTGAGGAAAGAGAGAAAGAACCTTGAACTGTAATTAAAACACCTATATGTGAGGCAAGGTCAAGTTGCAAAAAAATTAGATGGGGAGGGGTGGCACATGAACACATGTGTGTTTCCTATCTCTGTTCATTAAAAGTAGCTAGAAGCAATGTTCATTAAAAGTAGCTAGTACCCAGATGTTGATTTAAATTATCCAAACAAAGGAATCAGAGCTTCTTAGAGAAATTAAAGATTTCAGGCTGGGACAGAATAGGGTATCCCAGTTGAGACAGCCATTCCATTGTAGTCAGAAACCAGTTGGCACTCTCTATGATGACATACTGGAGCTAAAGGACACTGGCCCAGAAGGGAAAAGGAGAACCAGCCATTTGGGACATAACCCTGCATGTGGCTTAGAGGAACTCAAGAAGCTTAACTTCCTAACCTATCTATCAAGGCTTCCTTGCCATGCTCTCTTGTATTCTGTTCTCTTCAAGACTACAGACCGCTTCAGCTGTGCCAAAAAGAACTAAAAAAAAAATAGGTTGGTTTCCTCACCTGAGATGGACATTTAGCAGGGTTATACATACTTTGGAGGAAACCAAAGACAGCGAATTCCCTGGAAAAATGGTTGGTTACCCTGTCTTTCCTCAGAGTGTCTTTTTCTGGAGCTCTTGGCTTCTTCTTGGGATAGACTGATGACTCCTCCCACAGGGAAGAATTATCTCCAATAACCTGTATGAAGCCTAATGGAATTTGATGTTTTTATCTATTTTGTTTTATGGCCCTTTTCATGTAGGGAAGTGATTCTATCACTCCTTTATACAGTGGGAGCCTAGGGAAGGGAAATTTATCTGGAGTCAAACTTGCTCAGTATATCTTATCACAGATGAGCCAAGAGGAAGAAATCACAGTTGCTCTGCTGGTATTGAGGGGTATTAAGATGTGAGTTCTAACCCTGACTGTATATCTCAGTTGGTTAGTTCATTTTCCAGATACACCGAGGTTGTGGGTTCCATCTCTGGTCAGGGCACATACAAGAAAAAACCAATGAATGCATAAATAGGCGGAACAACAAGTCTTTCCCTCTCCCTCTCCCTCTCCCTCTCCCTCTCCCTCTCCATCTCCCTTTCCCTCTCCCTCTCCCTCTCCCTCACCCCGTCTCTGTCTCTTCTACACTATATCTAAAAAATATGTGAGTTCTAAACTGAACAACAACAATGGCTGGGCTGCTCAGTTAGGGAGCTAGATAGTCCTTCTTCCAACCACCTATATTTTACTGAGCATCTACTTTATGGCAGCTTAAAAAATACAGAGCAATCATTTGGAAGTCCAAAACAGGTACTCTGGAAGTCCAAAGATAATGAAGATATCTTAATCATCTCAGGCTGCCATAACAAAATACCATAGACTAGGTGGATTAAACAGCAAAAATTTATTTTCTTATATTTCTGGAGGTTGGGAGTCCAGGATCAGGGTGCCAACATGATCCAGTTTTGATGGGGGCCTTCTTCCTGGCTTGTAGGTAGCTTCAATTGCATTGTGTAATCACATGACCTGTCCTCAGTGTGTGCTTATGGATATAGAAAGCAAGCTATCTGATGACTCTTCATATAAGGATACTTCTTATAAGGGTTTGCCTTCGTGATCTTATTTAAACTTAATTCCTTCCCAAATGACCCATATTCAAATATCATGACATTAGGGCATAGAGCTTCAACATATGAATTTTGCAGAGACACAATTCATTTAGTCCATAGCATGACTTGTCCTGAAAGAGCTCATAGTCCTTGGCCACAGATATATAACTAAACCAACAAATACAGCATGATGTGGAACATTCTGTAGGAGAGACAAAATCAAACTGCACAATTATATTAAGGGATTACTTTTCACCTCTTAGATGGACAGAAACCCCAGAAGGAGACATTAAGCAAATAATACCACCATGCCATGCCTAATTACAATGAGAAATTCAATGAGGGGGAGCCAGGATGCTATTTCATAAGGAATAAATCTGGGGCCAGAGAACAAACTGAGTTTAGTTTGGACATGCTAAGTTTGAGGAACCAGTGAAATGATATCTACACATTGTATTACAGAACAAATTTTGATTAATAATCAAGTCCAAAAAATAAGGAAACTTGCTCTTGTACCTTTGGACCTCCTCCTCAGTAATGACTTAATAGAACCAAGAGTTGCAAAGGATAGAAAATTCCCTTGAACAATTGTGAATCAACTTTATTAATTTTATGATTAATTTTACTCTTAGACTAGTAGGAGTCTGGGGCCCACAGTTCTTCTGACAGAAATACAGATTACTGGAATTCCAAGGGTCTCAGATATTGCCTACTAAAACCTCCTTATTTTGTGGTGAAAATCCTCAGTCCAGAAATCAGATCTGTTTAAGTTCATATAGCTGGTTTCTCAGATGTCACACACTTAGTTATGTTTTGTTTGTTTGTTTTCATTTACTGTGTGACCTTGAACAAGTTCCTCAAGTCCCCTCTACTTCAGTTTCCTCATTAGTAAACTATGAGTGGTGATAGCATCTATTCCATAGGTGTGCTTGCCACTTCTGCAGACCATTTTAGTGGCACTAGAATTTGTGACCTCTAGCTAAAGTCATCCCTCAAAAGGTCAGCTGATCTGATGAGTAACCATGCAAGCAGGTGAATGGGACCTTTGCTTGCTCAGAAGCAGTTCTAGTAGTAGGACTTCCTTCAGAGCTAACTGAACTTAGGGAATGCCCAAGCAGCCATATCCATAAAGTTTGGATTATAAGTCTAATCGATGACAGCAGTAATAGCTATCCTATATTGAGTATCAACCATGTGCCAGGCTCTATGATAGGAACTTTATTCATGGCATGTCTACGCATAAAATCAGACTTGCAAAGCCAATAGAATCATCCATATTTCACAGAAGAAACTGAAACAAATGAGAAAGCAAACAAATATTTCAATAGATATGACAGGAGTAAATATTCTTCATATATAAAAAGCTCATAAATCAGTAAGAGAAAAATTCAACACAAGAGACAAAAGACACAAGTAGACAATTATAACATTGTACATCATATATATTCTATAAACATTAAAATGTCCAACATTACTGTTAATCAAGATATGCAAATACAAAAGAAACACTCTTTTTCTGGTCCATAAAACTGGAAAGAATTTTAAGCATCATGGTACACATGATTGGCAAAAGAGTGGGGATATGTGTACTCAGACACTGATGTAAAGTACCAACTAGTAAGATTTCTGAAAGTCAGTTTGGCAAATTACATAAAAAGTCTATAATAATCTATATTATTTGACTCCACATTTCTACTTAAAAACTTATTCTACAGGCATAATGAGAAAAATGCACCCATTTATGATCAAAAGCATTCAACATTATATTAAAAGTCCAATTGGTCAACTAAACTCTGACATATATATGCAGTATAATACAACTCAATAGTAAAATTATGTTTTAAAAAATATTTTCTACTATATAATAAATGAAAAGCAGGGTACAATACTTTACATCCAACATGTCTCTGATCTTACGTATAGATATGTACTTTATATATTCATGCATACATCTGCATATGCATAGAAAAATACTGAAAGAACACACAAAAAATACTCTAACAAAGTGACCTAATGAAGTTAGGATAACTAGTGATTTTTAAATTTTCTTATTTTTCTGTATTTTCTAAATTTTGTTGAGTGACATGATAATCAGAAAATGCATATATTTTACCAAAAGGCAGCTTTAAATTACTGTAAATAAGTTCATATCTCATGACCTAGATGATTTCTACTTCAAGACAATGTGACAATAAAGAAGGAATAGCTGAAGTTTGTTAGTTCCTAAGGAATTTCTCTCATAGACTACATGACATTGGAAGAATAGAAAAGGAAACATTTTATTCTAATTTTCTAAAAAGAGGAGGTGACCTTGGATCTAGTTTAACAATTTTCAACAGACGCTTGGATGCAGACATTGATGGCTTGTAGATAAAATTTAAAGATATCATGAAACTGGGAGGGAAATAAACTATATTGAAGTGTATAAGAACTCATGGTTATTTGAAGGAAAAGCTGCTGAACTGAAACTATGAAGATGAAGTTTCATAAAGTTAGTATAAAGTTCCACACTTAAGTCCAAAAAGTCAATGTTTTTAGGGAAAGACTTGAATTAGTGCATGAAGATGACATAAGCCAAATGGGAAGGACTCTTCCTCACTCCCTGCCCAAGTACTCCTGGCACATTCCCACCTCTACATATTTGCTTCTGCCATGTGCCTTCTGGAAGGCCTTCTTGTCCTGATCTCATCTCTTCCACACTGATCCTCTTTTCCTGAAGGACTATCCCACCTTGAAGAGATTCAGCCCATGGCCCAATTAAGGCAGCTGACCAAGGATACTGGTTAACATATGCTCTCTCTCTGCAAGGCTGGAAATCCCTGATTTATATCCTGCCCCCCAACAGAGTCTCTGCACAATAGACATCTGTCAGGGAGGGCACAGATGTGGTAGTACAACCACAGAAATCTGGAAAGGTCATTAAATAGAATAATAGTCCAGAAGGGTATGTATGGTGTTCTATTATCCTGTTTGCTTATACCATACAGGTGCTTGATAATTTATGGCGCAGCAAAAATCCCATTAGAACAGGCCACAACAAGGTTTTCAAATTATGTCACTGTACTGGAATTTGGATTGTTGAAGGTGATTCCAAATGGAAGAAACACTGGACAAAATGTTGGCAGTTTCTACTAGAGTGGAATTTGCCTTGTAATATCATTAACAGGAACAAGATATGCCTGGTCTTCAAGATGCCTATGGAATGAAGTGATAAGTACCTGGAGAAACATAACTACATTCTGTAAAAGCTAAATATAGCACCTTGAGTACATAATTAGTGTGTGTATTATGTAGCTAAGGATGACCAATGAATGGGAATATAGCTCCAGAGACTTGGACCCAGAGCAGCATGGTTATGGGTATAGCCAAAAGCAAGGTATTAGATGACATACCTCATGATGTTAAACACTGGCTATATATTTGTATTTTGTGTATAAACATGACAGACTTTCTTCTATTACTCTGAGGAATCTTTGATAATTCACTTGTGAAATTAAAGGCATCTTATTCAGTTATTTATTAGTCTCTGTAAAATGAGTTAGAAATTTGTCCCCGTGAATAATGTTAACCATAATAGTTAATTTACTCCTATTCATCGACAGTAATAAAAATGTACAAGGGGAGGCAGAAACATTATTATTTCTTGCTTGAAGTGCAATTTCATGTAGTGAGAAAAACATGTTAATATGCTACAAAATGCTACAGAAATTTAGTTCTCAAAGGAATGGCAGTATTAAATGTATTCTGACAAGAAGGAGCATCATAAGGAAAACATTTATCTTCATAAAGTCATTAAATTTACTGAGCAGCATCCCATTCTTCCTGCAATCTGCTGACTCCATTAAAGAGGAAGCTGTGGAACTGGCTCTGTCACATGAGATGCCCCTGCATTTGTGAGAAGGAGGAAGTATGTAACTCTTTTCCCCTAATAATATGTTTCCCCCTGAAAACCAACAAGTTTAAGCTCAGGCACACAAATGGGTGCTCTGTTACCTCTTTCCAAAATAAATAAGTGAGGTACTGACAAGTTGCTTCCTTTCCCCACATCAGATGATTCTTCATGTGAATAAAAGAACAGATTTTGCAAATCCTCATTTTATGACTTCAAGAGACCCTTGGCTCTGCGGGGGGTTTTTTGTTTGTTTGTTTTTTTGTTTTTTTCAGGTCTGGGTCAGCATGGTAGCATAAGCAGTTCTGCTTAGCACTTTTTGTATGTGTATTTCTTAATCCAGGTATCCTTAGCCATACATAATGTCATGAATCAGTGTTCCTGAACATCACAGAGAGATAATGGGCTCTGGTTCCTTGTAGTTGTGTTTCTTTTGTATTAATAGGTAGGGGTGTCTTTAATGAGCTAAAATCATCAAGAAAAGAAAAGAGACTTCAGAATCAATGCTATTCTACCAGCTTGGACACATGATAGGGAATGAAAACAAACTGAATAGTTTTCAATAAACCAAGAGAATATTTCCCATTCACCTTTTCTTCCCAAGATTTTGCACATAGTTGCTGTTCTAGAAATGAGGACAAGCGTCCTATCTGCATTTGCATCATGAGATAATGCAATTCAGGTGCTGTTCAGGATGCAATATAAAACACAGGCTAAAAATATTAAACTAAGAAGAGGTGCTGTAAATAGTTACTGAAAAATTCAAATGCAAGTTTATCTAGAGAAGAAAATGGCTTTAACTTAACAAAGGCAGCTAAGTCTTCCTCCACACCATGCTGCAAGCCACTGCTGTAGTTATCTAAAGACAAATCCAGAGGAATCAAGCCATTCATTTAGTGACATGAAAACTAGATACTGGCATACATCATTTTACTGTGCTTCGCTTTTTGTGCTTCACAGATGTTGCAATTTTACATATTGTGGGAAAGACCTTCCACCAGCAAAAAGGTTATGACTCTTTATTGCAGTGGTTTAGAAGTGAACCTGCAATATCTTCAAGGTATGACTATAATTGAAGGAAGCTAACTGTAAGCCCCAAGAGGTCAGAGACAATATTGGTCACTATTACAATCCCAGCACCTAGCTCATGGGCAGTGTTCAATAAATATTTGTTAAGTAAAGAAATGAATGGATGAATGCATTGCTCAGTTTTTCTCTGGGATTTTGCAAGCCTAGATGGATGCATTACTAATCCTATCCTCCAAGTTTTATTAGCCTGTCCAAAGGAGATTGCATTTTGTTAGTATGATGGATTCTGAAATATTTGACCAGGCTGATAGAGTTTCCAGTGACCAATTCCCAGAATTCTGATTCTCTAATCTGAGAAAAGACTAATACACCATGTTAAGTATCCATCATGTGCTAATTATTTGACCTGTGTTTTCATTTAATCCTTACAGCAGCCCATTTAACAAGTGAGGAATCACAAAAGAGTTAAGTAATTTGACTAAGAGCACAAAGATAGTAAGTGAAGGAATGCATTTGTTCATTTGACAAGTATCCAACATGAGATTCCAACATGCTAGGCCTGTTCTTGGTCCTGGGTTTACCATAGCAAAGAAAACAGCATGCTTTCTGCCTTCATAGAACCAGTGGTCTAGAGGTAGATTCTGCCATTAAACAATTAATAATCCAATAATTACCTGGCTACACTAGTGAGAAGTGTTACAAAGAAATAGTAGTCAGTACTATGAGAACAAACAGCTGTTGGAACTAACCTTATCCTGGATGAGGGTCACAGAGGCTTCCTTGACAAAGTTACATTTGAGTAACACATTTAAGAATCAATGAGAATTAACTAGATAAACAGAACAGAATAGGAGGGTATTCCATGCAAAAGAATAATGTGTATGTCCTGGCTGGGTGGCTCAGTTGGTTGGAGCATTGTCCCATACACCAAAAGATTGAGGGCACAAACCTAGGTTGTAGGTTTGTTTCCTGGTCAGGAAATATATGTATGGGAAGCAACTGATCAATGTTTCTCCTCTCTCTCCCTCTCTCAGCCTCTGTTCCTGTCTCCTTTTTGCACATGGGACATTTTCAAAGATAGACCACATATTGGGACTAAGATAAAGTCTCTTCAAATTCAAGAAGATTGAAATCATATCAAGCATCTTCTCAGAACACAATGGTATAAAATTAGAAATCAATTACAATAAAAACAATAGAAAAAAATCAAACACTTGGAGGCTAAATAGCATGCTATTAAACAATGACTGGGTTTCCAAAGAGATCTAAGAATAAAGAAAAATCATCCTGGTAACAAAAGACAATAAAAACACAATAAACACAATCTAAAATCTATGGGACACAGTGAAAGCAGCCCTGAGAGGGAAGTTCATAGCTCTACAGGCCTACCTCAAAAAAAAACAACAATAAAAAATGGTAATAAATTATCTAACCATACATTAGAGCAGAAGGAAGGAAATAATAAAGATCAGAGAAGAAATCAATGATTTAAAGACAAAAAAGCAATACAAAGGATCAATAAAACCAAGAGCTGGTTCTTTGAAAGGATAAATAAGATTGCTGAACCTCTATCCAGGCTCATCAAAAGACAAGGAGAGAAGATCCAAATAAACAAAATCAGAAATTAAAGAGGTGAAGTAACAACAAAGATCACAGATATACAAAGGATTATTCAAAAAAAAATATGAACAATTCTACTCCAGTCAACTGGACAACCTAGATGAAGTGGACATATTCGCTTATAAGTCTCAATCAGAAAGAATAAAAGAACCTGAATAAGCTGATAACTACAGATGAATTTGAAGCAGTAATCAAAAATCTTTCACAAACAAAAGCCTTGGGCCAGGCAGCTTCACAGCGGAGTTTTACCAAACACTGAAAGAAGAACTAAAACATATTCTTCTCAGACTACTCCAAAAAATTGAAGAGGACAGCACACTTCCAAGCTTTTTCTATGAAACCAGCATTACCCTATTTTCAAAACCAGATAAAAACACAACAAAAAAGAGAACTTCAGGCCAATATCTCTGATGAACATAGATGCTAAAATTTTAGCTCAACAAAATTCTAGCAAATCAGATCCAGCATTACATTAGAAAGCTCATACACCATGACCAAGTGGGATTTATTCCAGGGATGCAAGGATGGTACAATATCTGCAAATCAATAAATGTGATATATCACATTAACAAATTAAGAGACAAAAATCACATAATCATATCAATCGATGCAGAAAAAGTATTGGACAAAATCCATCACTCTTTCTTTATTTCTTTCTTTTTCCCTTTTTTATTTTTTTCTTTATGAAGAGCCTGCAACCAAGGTATGTGCTCTTGACTGGAATCAAACTCAGAATCCTTTGGTTCACAGGTTTATGCTCTATCCACTGAGCCAAACTGGCTAGGGCTAAAATATATATATATATATATATATATATATATATATATATATATATATATATATATGTATGTATGTATATATATATATATTAATTTTTTTCAATTCTTTTAGAGATTCATGAGGAAATATTTATGGATTACCTCATACAACGTTTGGGAATTGCTTTCACATAATATGGGAGAACCCTGGCTGATGTGGCTCAGCTGCTTGGAGTGACACCCCATAAACAAAAGTATAGCACATTTGATTCCCGGTCAGGGCATATGCTCACATTATAAGTCCCATCCCTATTCGCAGCACATGCAGGAGGCAGCCAGTAGATGTTTCTCTCTCACATTGATCCCTATCTATCTATCTATCTCTATCTATCACTAAATCTATCTCTATCTCTATATTTCTATCATCTCTATCTCTCTCTTTCTCTCTCTTCCTTTCTTTAAAATAAATTAAAATAATAATAATATGGGGATGCTGAAGTAGATGTGGCTAGAGATGCAAAAAATACTGGTCCTGAGTTGATAATTACTGAAGCTGAGTATTGGATATATAGTAGTTTAGCAAACTATTCGGTCTATTTTGTATACTAGAGGCCTGGTGCATGAATTCATGCATGGGTGGGGTCCAGATGGCCTTCCCTGATTGGGGCCAATGGGGCTGGGCCAGCTAGGGAGAGGGGCCATGGGCAGTTAGTGGGCCAGCCCCACCCCCTGGTCAAATTCCTGGTTTAACTCCTGGTCGAACTCCTGGTCAAGGGAACAATTTGCATATTAGCCTTTTATTATATAGAATTTTTATTTTTCTATATTTTAAAAATAAAGGTAGAGCTGTCAGAAGTTAATTGGTAGAGAAGAAGGTGGCAAAGAGAAAGTTCTTTCAGAATGGAATATTACTGTATGCAAGGAGGCTGCCACTATTATGAGGATCTGCCTCCAGGCATATCCTGCTATTTGATCTTCAGGGGCATGAAAAGCCTTCCCTTATAGATCTTTAATGTCCTTATACAACTCCAATTCCCATCCTCAATGGCCTCAAGCTTTTCAGTAGAACCCCTTATTCTTATAACAATGAAGATAAACTTCTCTGAAAGTGCCTCTTTACTCAGAAGAGAATCTGAAACACAGTTTAATGCTGCTATGAGTTTTTAATTATTCAATTGTAGGTTGATTTAGCTATTTTAATGAATAGTTTTATTATGTTTCTGGCCTGAGGCTTTAAGCACAAAGCATAATTCTAAAATTCAGATGTTCTTGAAGCCATATTTCTTTAGCATTTTAATATTTGCAGAGAATGTTCCAATCAAAGTTATTTGTTACAGCTTACACTGAGAGATGACAGCAGTGATAGTTTTATAGAAAAAGCCTTGAATGAGATATCACAAGTCTTGGATTTAAATTTTTCAACTTATTGTCTAGGCGAACTTGGGCAAACATCTTGATTAATGTAAGCCTATGTTTTTTTATCTGTAACTTAGTTATAATGAGCCTGACTGAAACAACTGTTTTAAGAATTAAGAACCAAATTTAATAATATGTGAACATACTTTCTAAACAGTAAAGACTTGTACTACTTTATACAAGTGAAAAATATACAAGAATGTGAAAATACAAATTACTAGTATTTAATGTATAAACATACTGAGCTTTCACCATATACTTAGGCAGAACTCTTTATTCCTTATTTCTTAGAGCCTGCTTATGTCTGCAATGTCTGTGGAAAACATAAGGGAACCACCACATAGCCACAGTACAAGCCACAGAGGACCCTAAGCACATACTGTAACAGGATAGCAAGAA
Source organism: Pipistrellus hanaki (assembly GCF_964339955.1). Classification (NCBI taxonomy): domain Eukaryota; kingdom Metazoa; phylum Chordata; class Mammalia; order Chiroptera; family Vespertilionidae; genus Pipistrellus; species Pipistrellus hanaki. Next base: position 13,871,599 of record NC_140524.1, on the reverse strand, counting down.
GCTAGGAGAATTCCTGGTCAGGAGGCATAGGGAAACTGAGATAAGAAACTTAAACAAGGCCAAAGAGTTTAGGCAATCTGTAGCCAGCTTGTAAATAGCAACCTTTATCTTTCCCAACCAAAGACACTTGAGAACAAATGGTTAATGTGTCTCCTTCCTAACCAAAGAATGCAGGAAAGAAAATGGAAAGGGGGCAGGAAACAAGGGAGAGTTTTATCTCACCCACTAAACAGAAAAAAAAGTCTCCCATTTTGGGAAAGGGTGAAAGAGGGAGAGCATTTATCTCAGGCCTTAAGCAGAAAAGCCAGAAGTCTTGGAACTTGTCAAGATAAAATCACCAAATGCTTCTCATAAATTTTGGGAAAGCCATAAAAAAGTAAAAGGGAGACCTTGAGATCTAGTCTGTACTAAGATATCTGACAGAGAAATTTTAAAACCTGCAGACAGAAGAGTATAAAAGGCGAAAGTTCTACCAGGTGGGACTCCTGAGATTAGCCGAGAGTCCATCTGTGCTTCATACACCAGATGTAGATAGATTTGTTTGCCTTGCTTCTTTGATAAATGTACTTGCTTTACTTCTTTAATAAATTGACTTTATTACAACACAACCATCCAATGTCACTTGTTTGAAGTCTTTCCTATGAGACTGACAGGAACCGAAGAGGAAACAGTCCTCTCCATCCAACTCAGGGGGCTGTCTGATAAGGACTTTCTGGTGTCCCAGGTGCCTGTAACAATACTACACAAGAATGAACTGGCATGCTTTTCACTGCCCTTTCCCCCATCCAAACTGTATTAAGCTTCTAATTTTAAGGGCCTCTGAATGTTACTGCATCCCATCATCCAGACAGATCACACAAGTTCAGTGCACGGCCTCCTTCAGCTAGTGTCTTCCCTGAGCCTATGTGCATTCATGATATCATCTGACAGCATCTTAGATGATGATTTAAAATTACTCACATTTCAATTCCAGTAAATTTTATAGACTTGAAACCCCTGCTCCCTTTAGTAGAAATTGATCTTAGTATGGATCATAGATACATGATTTCTCCCTTAATTTTTTGAGATTGGTTATTACAGCAGGAGTGCTGTTAGTTTCTAGGTTTCTCTTATCATTTTCAGTTTCATCTAAGACTGAGAAAGTGTCTAGGCAAAAAGACCAGATATGTTTCACAGCCAAAGCCAATGGCAGATGGGATTATGGGTAAAATTGGACTAGTCCCAGTTGGAGCAAACAACTGGCATAATAAATAGAAAAAGTGTGGCACAATTAATAACACTGGTAAAAGTGAGAAAAGTTCAAGGAAGCCAGAAGCAGCAGGTCCAGTAGAAGTCCAGGATTCTGTTTACCATAAAGAGAGGAGCAGGCAGTCGATTCAAGATGGTGGCCAATGGAAAAGCAAACTGCAAAATAGTGTGTGAGTGAGAGAGCTAAAGAAGGGTGAGTGGACGTGTGGGGTGAGTCTGTATTTGTGAGTGAGAGACAGTTATATTCCACAGGACTGTTGGGGACCAGCAGATAAGGCTCCCCTGGCTGGGCAGCCTCTACTGCTGCTGAAATATCTCCTGGAGCTGCTGGCTCTGCTGCAAAGAACACACCATCTTGAAGGAGAGAGCATCTGTGATCAAAATCCCAGCCTTACCTTCAACTGGGGAGACCTTGAATTCCTCCTGGGACCATACAACCACAATGCCCAGGGACCAGCTGCCTCAGCTGCACACCCATGAACACCGAGACTCCAGCCTCCCCAGCCACAGGCACCTAATAAGTTTGCCGATGGGAGACAAGGTGGTGGGGTAATACACAGACAGGTTCTGTGCCTTCTCACAAAGCAGATAGAAGGAACAGCTGAATAGAATAACACCCAACCAGAATTGGCAAATTAAACACAGCTGGTGAGGCAATCTGTGGATGGAAAGGTCAGAGATCACCCAAAACATAAAAAAAAAAAAAAAAAAAAAAAAAAAAAAACTTCTGGAGTATATCAAGGGAGAGATTGACAGTAATACAGTCATAGTAGGGGACTTAATAACCCCACTAACATCACTGGATAAATCCTCCAAACAAAAAAAAATCAGCATAGAAACATCAATTCTAAATGACTCACTAGATTGGATGGCATTAATTGACATCTTCAGAACATTTCATCTCAAAGCCACAGAATACACATTCTTCACTGCAAGGAACCAGTTCCAGCATGTCATAATTACAAGAGTTTCATCAAAAGGTTGGTAAAGCTTGGGGGGCTCGACAAGGGTTGGGCTACATATGTAGTTTACCTTTTGAAATGGCTAAAAAGCATTTCCCCGAATGAATAGGACATTTCCCCAAACATAAAGATTTGTATATATTATTATTTGCTGTCAGACAGCTCAGGGCATCTTAATCTGCATATTATTGCCTCCTATTGAGCAAACATCTGAACATCTGTAGGCTATTCCCCAATCTGACAATGCTTCTGTAAATCTTACCCTTTAAAACCCTATCTTTGAAGTGTATTATCTCTACCTTGCCTTAGGACAAATTGTGTCAATAAATAGCATAGGGTCCTGAATCATGGGGAAGTCTTTAGCTCATTTAGCTAAAGCTCCTCTGACCTCCAATGCTTTTCAAAATTAACTTTCATCCTTGGATTCCTTATTGAATCTACATGCAGCTCCTTTCTCCAGATTGCAGCACCCTTTGTAATGCTGGGACAAGAACCCCAGCATTAATGGCACCCAACATGGGGCACCAATATTAATAGCCACCCGTACTAGGGCTAAACCCTTTTAACACCAAAATTAAATGTGCTTCTGGAGGAAGAAGGATTCTCCTGAGCAGAAACATCAGTATGGTGTAAAGTTAACTTTGCGTAGTGCCCATGTCAGCTTCGGAACCCAGTGGATCTGTAAGTGCATGAGTTATACTTTGTGTTTAAGTCAGATTATAATGGGGAATAATTTGGTCAATAGGCAAAATTATAAAGAAATTGGAATATATAAAGGTACCTTTTTAAATCAGGCTGAAAAAAGAGTGCCATGGTCATCTTTAATGTGATTTCTTGTTCAAATTAAGATCCTAATTTGTTTTGAGAATCTAAAATCTGTAATAAGAAATGAAACCCTGCTGCCAAAACCACCTCAGGTGCTATCAGCTCTCCCACAGAAAGATTACTTAAATCTTTGTTTAAAAATTACCAAAGAACATCTTATGATAACCAAATTTTGGCTAAGATAAGCTTAAGTGCTGGTTATTCCTTTGGAAAGCAAAAGAGGAAAAATTTAAAATCTGTCTTTATCTATTAAGCATGAAAAGAAACAGCCAGGTCTGTTACTGATGCTTCCCCCACAAATCAAGCAGCTAGGCCAAAAACCTGTTTCACTAGCCAAAAACAGTTTCTCTGTCCCTCCACCTCCCCAGCAGCAAACTCAAAGAAAAAAATGTGGCTCCTCTGAAATCAGGCTTGCAGTGGGAACTTCTCAGTACAAAGATTGTGGTAATTTACATTTGAATAGACTAAACCTGTTTTGTCATCCAGAAATGGGTTTTCCAGAGCCACTGGCAACAAAAACGTAAAGTTTATATCAAATGATAAAAAAATTTGTTCAATAATGTGAATTTGCCTTAAAAAAATCTAAAGGACAGAATTGAATCTATTAATTATGTCTTATATTTTTGAAATTTAGTCTTTAAATATAAAGTGTTATTAATCATAGAAATGCAAAATACTTGACTTGCCAGCTCTTAAAGTTCAAGGTTCAAATTAAATTGGGAAAAATTACATAGTTGTGGTAATTAAATGCCTAAAGTATAGATAGTTATTTTTGAAGAAAATAAAATGTTATGTTTTCTTGGATAATTAGGAATTCAAAATATGTTGTTTATTGGTCTAGTTAAATAAAGATAAGTTCTGTGATCTCAACAAAAATTTTAATACAAAAACTAGTTAAATTTTAATTTATATCTTAAGGTAATTATAAAAAGTATTATAATCTTTAAATCACATATAGATATTTGTTTGATCATTTTTACAAGTTAAAATTTCAAGGCTTTAGACAAGGAATAATTTTAAGACATTTTGATGGGCCCTGAAATGTTTTCAAAAAGTTATTCTTGCCCTAGCCGGTTTGGCTCAGTGGATAGAGTATCAGCTTATGAGATAAAGGGTCCTAGGTTCGATTCCAGTCAAGGGCATGTACCTTGGTTGCAGGCACATCCCCAGTAGGAGGTGTGCAAGAGGCAGCTAAATCAATGTTTCTCTCCCACTGATGTTTCTAGCTATCTATCCTTCTCCCTTACTCTCTGAAAAAAAAATAAAATCAATAAAATATATTTTTTAAAAAGAAGTTATTCTCTCTTCTTAAAGGAAATATTTTTAAATTTAACTGATTTGATACTTCTCAAGTGCACATGGGTCATTTTCAAAGATAAACCACATATTGGAGCACAGGCAAAGTCTCTTCAAATTCAAGAAGATAGAAATCATATCAAGCACTCAGATCACAATGGCATGAAATTAGAAATCAACTACAATAAAAACAATTAAAAATCAAGCACCTGGAGGCTAAATAGCATGCTTTTAAACAATTATTGGGTTACCAAAGAGATCAAAGAAGAAATAAAAAGCATCATAGCAACAAATGACAATGAAAACACAACAATAAAAAACCTATAGGACACAATGAAAGCAGTCTTGAGAAGGAAGTTCATAGCTCTACAGGCCTACCTCACAAAACAAGAAAAAAAATGGTAATAACTTATCTAACGCTAAAACTCAAATAGTTAGAAAGAGAGCAACAAGAAAAGCCAAGCATAAGCAGAAGGTAGGAAATAAAGATCAGAGTAGAAATAAATGAGCTACAGACAAAAAATAAAATAAAATACAAAGGATCACTAAAGTCAAGAGCTAGTTCTTTGAAAGGATAAACAAGATTGATGAACCTCTAGCCAGTCTCACCAAGAAGCAAAAAAAAGTGGAACTAAATAAACAAAATCAGAAATGAAAGAGGTGAGGTAACAACAGATCCCACAGAAATACAAAGGATTATGAAAGAAAATACTATGAACAACTCTATTCCAACAAAATGGATAACCTAGATGAAATTGACATATTTTAGAAAAATACAAGTTCCCAAAACTCAATCAGGAAGAATACAAAAATCAGAATAGGCCAATAACCACCAAAAAAATTGAAGCAGTGATCAAAAATCTTCCAGGAAGCAAAAGCCCTGGTCCAGATGGCTTTACAGAGGAGCTCTACCAAGAATTCAAAGAACTAAGACCTATTCTCCTCAGACTATTCCAAAAAATCCAAGAGGAAGGCACACTTCCAATATATCCCAGCTTGTTTTTTCATTTCTATCCTCCAAGCTCTTTCTATGAAGTCAGCATTACCCTAATTCTCAAACCAGATAAAGACACCGCAAAAGAGAAAGAGAGAGAGAGAGAGAGAGAGAGAGAGAGAGAGAGAGAGAGAGAAAGAGCGAGAGAGAGAGAAAGAACTATAGGCCAATATCCTTAATAAACACAAAATCGTCATAAAATTCTAGCAAATCAGATATAGCATTACATTAGAAAGATCATACATCATGACCAAGTAATATTTATTCTGGGGATGCATGGATGGTACAATATCCGCAAATAAATAAATGTGATACATCACATAGGCAAATTGGGTCACAAAAATCAAATAATCAAATTAATTGATGCAGAAAAAAGCATTTGACAAAATCCAGCACCCTTTTTTGATAAAAACGCTCAGCAAAGTGGGAATAGAGGGATCATACCTCAATATAATAAAAGCCTTATATGAAAAGCCTACAGCCAATGTCATATTCAATGGGCAAAAACTAAGCTCCTTTCCCCTAAGAAAAGCAGCAAGACAGGGATGCCCACTTTTACCACTCCTGTTTGCCATAATACTAGAAGCGCTAGCCATAATGATCAGACAAGAAGAAATCAAAGGCATCCAAATTGGAAAAGAAGATATAAAACTGTTCTTATTCTCAGATGACATGATATTGTACATAGAAAAACCCAAATACTGCATAAAAAAAACTACTAAACCTAATAAATAAATTCACCAATGTATCAGGATACAAAACTAACACCCAGAAATCTATGGCCTTTTTATACACCAAAAATGTACTCACAGAAAGAGAAACTAAAAAAAAAAAAAAAAAATCCCACTTACCATTGCACCAAAAAATTAAGACACCTAGAAATAAACTTAACTAAGGAGGTAAAAGACCTGTACTCGGAAAACTAAATTGAAAAATTTATTTTTAGTATGTAACAATGCTACAAAGGACTTTGAAAAAAGAGATAGAGGAAGACATAAACAAATGGGAGAACATACCATGTTCATGGATTGGTAAAATCAACATCATTAAAATGTTCATACTACCCAAAGGAATCTATAGATTCAATGCAATCCCATTAAAATACTAATGGCATATTTCAAAGATCTAGAACAAGTTTTTCAAAAATTCATCTGGAATAAAAAAAAGACCCCAAATAACCATGGCAATCCTGAGAAAGAAGAACAAAGTCGGAGGGATAACAATACCAGGCATCAAGCTACATTACCAAGCAATGGTTCTCAAAACTGCCTGGTACTGGAACAAGAACAGACATATAGACTAATAGAACAGAACAGAGAACCCTAAAATCAACCCAAGCCATTATGCTCAATTAATATTTGTCAAAAGAGGCAAGAGCATACAATGGAGTCATGGCAATCTCTTCAATAAATGGTGCTGGGAAATTTTGTCAGATACATGTAAAAAAAATGAAACTAGACCATCAACTTACGCCATACACAAAAACAAACTCAAAATGGCTAAAGGACTCTAATGTAAGATGGGAAACCATAAAAACCCTACAAGGCTCCATAGGCAGCAAAATAGCAGACATATTTTGTATCAATATCTTTACTGTCACAGCTCCTAGGGCTATGGAGACTAAGGAGAAAATAAACAAATGGGACTACATCAAAATAAAAAGCTTCTGTACAGCAAAAGAAACCATCAACAAAACAACCAGAAAGCCCACTGCAAGAGAGAACATATTTGCCCATGCTGTTTCAAATAAGGGTTTAATCTCCAAAATTTACAAAGAACTCATGCAACTTAACAAAAGAAGGATAAATGATCCAATCAAAAAAAAATGGGCAAAGGACCTAAGTGGACACTTTTCAAAAGACACTTTTCAAAAAAGGCTGAGAGATATGTGAAAACATGCTCAAAGTCACTAGTCATCTGAGAGATTCAAATCAAAACATCAATGAGGTATCATCTCATACCTGTCAGAATGGCTATCATCAACAAAGGACAAGTGCTAGAGAGGATGTGGAGAAAAAGGAACTCTCCTGCACTGCTGGTGGGAATGCAGACTGGTGCAGCCACTGTAGAGAATAGTATGGAGTTTCCTCAAAAAGCTAAAAAAGGAACTCATTTGACCCAGTAATCCCACTTCTGGGAATATATCCTAAGAAACCATAAACACCAATCAGAAAGTATATACACACCCCTATGTTCATAGCAACACAATTTACAATAGCTAAAATTTGGAAACAGCCTAAGTGCCCATCAGCAGATGAGTAGATTAAAAACCTGTGCTATAGCTACACAATGGAACACTATGCTGCTATAAAAAAGAAGGAACTTTTTACCATTTGCAACAGCATGGATGGAACTGGAGAGCATTATGCTAAGTGAAATAAGTCAGTTGGAAAAAGATAAATATCACATGATCTCACTCATATGTGGGACATAATGATCAATATAAACTGATGAACAAAAATAGATCCAGAGATAAATGGCAGGGGAAGTGGAGGGAGGAGGGTAGAGAGCACCCAAAGGACTTGTGTGGATGCATATTAGCATAACCAATAGATACAGACACTGGGACGGTGGGGGCTTGCAGGGGGTGGGAATGGCCGGGGCGGGTGGTTAATCGCGGAAAAAGGAGACATTTGTAAAACTTCAGACAATAAAAAAGGAGAGAGAAAGAGATAGGTGCAGGAAGATATTCAAATATCCTGGCTAGCTTTTGAAAGCTGCTTAGACCAAGAATGTGCTCTGACTGTTGCCTCAGAGCTTCACTCTTACTCATTCAACAATCAGTTTTGATCGCCTCTGCTATGCTGGATCACCACCCCCAAGTCACTTATCAAGCTGATGTTGGATCACATCTGGCTTGGCTTAGAGCTTCAAGATGCCTCAAAAATAAAATGATGTCCTAACTGGTTTGGCTCAGTGGATAGCGCATTGGCCTGTGTACTGACGTGTCCCAAGTTCAATTCCGGTCAAGGGCATGTACCTTGATTGCAGGCACATTCCCACTAGGGGGTGTGCAGGAGGCAGTTGATCGATGTTTCTCTCTCACCGATATTTCTAACTCTTTATATCTTTCCCTTCCTCTCTGTAAAAAATCAATAAAATATATTTTAAAAAATAAATAAATAAGTAAATACATGAAAAAATAAAATGACCTAGAAAGGCATAAAACAAAAGGGCAAATATATTTAAAAATGTGAAGTAAACTGTATTGGTACTATTTCTAACAAAGTACCTAGAATTCAAAGCAACAAAATTAAGCAGAATAAAGTAAGATTTTAAATAAATAAAAGGTAAATCCACCCGAAGTAAATATAGTCATGAACCTAAACACACCAAACAATCTACCATAGAAATTTATAAGGCAAAAATTCTAGAATAGGTGAAGATGAAGCCAGAAAAGTAGATTGGACTCACGTGGTGGAAGGCCTTCAATACTTCTATATCTGAAGGAACCTGTATCATAGGGGACAGGAAACCAAACAACCTCTCTGCTCTTTGGTTGTATGTTATATTTTTTCTACTTGTCTGAAGCTTTGTCTTTAAGCAACCTGAGGAAACTTACCCCCAGTGTCACCTATTGTGGATACAGAGGACCCACAGTACATGCTTACTACTCTAAAATGAATGGGGATGATCTCCACAACCTTTGTTCCCCCATCCAAATTTGCCTTACTCTGGAAAACACAGATAAGTGTCCATTTGCTAGATCATGCCTCTTACTACCCCAAATCCACTATGGGCTCTTCCTCCCACCTATAAGCCCCTATGGTTAATAGTAGTGCTTGTAGGAAATGAATCACACCCTACCTTCTGACCTATCCCCTTGCAAATTATCTATTTGAACTATTGTTAAAGTCTTGCCTTGCCATTTCACTTTTCACAAAGTTATGTTTATCTCCCTAACTTAGCTATACAGTTCAGAGGTCTGACATGGCCTGAGTTCTTTGCACAGAGTGGTGTTGTTACAGAGTTCCTGAACAATCAAACAATGCAAGAGGAGAGTTTGGAGAGACTCACTTTATTCTTTGCGCGATGGGCTTAGAGAAAATGAATTCAAATTCTAAGCAAGGCTACAAGCAGAGCTTCCCTTTTTATTAAAGAGCCAGCCCTATGTGCACTTCGTGGTTATCTGGATGCTGGCCTTGAAAACAATACAGTTCTATCCAATTAAAATATGCACCTGGCATGGCATTGATATTATGAGCATATGTAGTCTCCGGCCTACAAGGTCATACAGCTAAGTTTATCTTCATCATTATTAAAACAGGCTAAAGCAAACTAGAAAGCAACATTTTATCTAAGAAAAACAGCAGAAAATTCCAAACAGCAGTTTTTTACAAAATAGGGGTTTTCTTTCTCAGTGTCACTATCTGGCTGTAACAAATGCATACTTTCTCAGGGTGCTTTTTGAGGAAGAGGACTCTGGAGCAGAGGGGCCTGAGGGTCAAGAAACTTCCTCTGATTAGATTTGCTATGGCCATCCAAGGTGGGGTAAGGACATAGTTGTGCCTGTGCTACAAAATAGGCATAGAAAGGAATTCAATAGGAGTGAATTCTCTGGAAGAATCAGCAGAGCTGAATGGGCTCAGAGGACTAAGAAAAAATCAAGGATATCTCCAGCTGAGCTGTCCACCCCACCCCAAATTGCCTAGGGACAGTTCTTCTCTGCTGCTTGAACAAGGCCCTTCTAAGCTGGACTTCCTATGTGCCCCCAGGCAAAAGCAATGGTTCCTTCCCAGATGATTCAGTTTGGATAGTTCCATGAAAGGCATATTGGAAAATAGAAAACCACAGGGAATTAGGAGTCAGAAAAACTGGGATAGTAGCTTTGTAACCTTTGGCAAATTATTTCCCACCTCTGGGCTCAAATATCCCTCTCTACAAAATGGCAATAAAATGGTAATACATTTTACACAACAGGTTGTTGCCAGTGTTAAGTATCACTCATCATAAGCAGACACTCAAGAAGCAGAAATCATTATTGTTACCATTCTATGTTGTAGTAAATTTAGACAAAGAAAAGTCTAGAAAGGGAGGCAATAAACATAGGATTGCTGGGAGCCTACCCCAGCCAAAACACATCAGTATACACATCCATGGTCTCACAGAACTCCCAGGGCTTGCCTAAGGCCTAAGCAAAGCCCCTTCCCATATACCTGTTGCATAGTTGAGGCTCATAATTGCTCAAAATGTCCCCAATGATACTTACTCATCAGAGGTTGAGCTTTCCTTCCTTCCAGGCAGGCCAGGAGCCTGCATCTTATTCTAACACTGATTAACATCACTTGGAAAAATGCATGATTTTGTTCCTTGTTAGTGTGCAGAGTATCCCTTGCTAGGTGGGAACAATTCAATGTGCAGCTGAATTTCAATCCTTCAGCCAATTCAATCTGCTTTCCTCTTGAAACTACAACCAGACAATGTGCTTGAACTCTGCCAGGAGCCTGCTAGCACCACAGCACATCTTTGTGCAGGATTCAAAGAATCAATAACCCAAGCCCCTTTTGTGTGTACAGTGCTTTCCAGTTTCTAAGGTACTTTCACAGTTATTATCACATTTAGTCCTCTGAATAGCACTGTGAACTAGAAATGAATAAGCCCATTTTACAGAAGACTGTGGGCTCATGAAGATAAAGTAATTCAACTAAGGTCCCTCTCACACATATACCCACACCCTAGTAGTTTTTGTTAATGGAAAAAAACCATTGAAACCTGTAAAGAATTTTTGTGAGTTTATTTGAGCCAAACTGTTGACATATGCCAGAAAGCAGAACCTCAACTGATTGAGATAATGCTCCTGTGAATGCAGGGTTACATCTATATTTATACATTGCAATCAAAGGAAAGGGACCTAGGTGAGTTACATGAATCATTGGTGTTAGATTAGGAAGGTGGGACAGAGCAGAGCAGGGAAACCTCTGGGCTAGGGTAAAAGGTGAAATGATGGACATGTGCTTCTTTTACAGAGATGGATACAGGATACTTTAAAGTAATTAACAGTTGACAATTAACTTGATAACAATAACAATGAGGGAATGTCTTGAGGCCATTTGTTGTGCCCTGAGGGGTCAGGGGTAAAAAGGAAGTTACAAGTTACCCAGACATCTCACACATATGTTATCTTAGAGGCAAAAAGGCAAATGGGCTCACTAAAGAAGATCTAAGTTGATCTTTGTCAGGTGAAATATCGGTCTAGGACATGAATACCCACTATAACCTGTTTGTAGTTAGATATTTAACTTTCAAACCATCTTTTGTAATTATTTTAGGTCTCTGAGTTTGCAAAACTGTCACGCAGGCCTCCCCAGAGCTTGTCAGATTGGCATGTGGCTCTTTTTGTTCATATTTTCAAGCTGAAATTTAAAGGAGTCTGGACTCCACACTCCATAATTCTTCTACCCCAACCTGCTACCTCTTGTTACATCTTTCTTTCTTCTTAAACACCCAGAAAGCAATCTCCATCATTCTCTAATTTAGTCTCCTTTTCTTTAGCTCCTGCTCACCTAATGAGTTTTATGGCCATAGAGTCAATCCAAGCCCTCAGGCCAGAAAGATGAAGATGCTTACAAGTAGTGACCCAGCAGCTTCTGTTTTTAAGAGTTTAATTTCAAAGGAAAGGGACCTCACTTAACTAAATTTCCTTTTTTATTTTTTTCTAGCTATTAAAGAACTTGCATATCTAATAAATATTTAATAGGAATTCCCCTCCAGCTGAATTCAGGCCTCTCAGCATCTCATTACCATGTCTTAGAATAGGATTCTCATTGTCACTTGTTTAATTATGCTAAGAAAGAGTTGAATCGTATGGCTGTTGGGACCAGAAAGCATTAAATTCACTTGGCAAGACTTTGGATATCTCATTATGATCCTCATTTAGCACTTCTAATGGAGTTATTTTTTTTTCTCCAACACTGACTTAGGAAAGGCTTGCTCAGTGTAGCTAAGTGCTTTCCTAAACCTTGGACAACTTTGCACTGTGCCAAAAAAGATCAGAAGTCACTTCACACATCATTTGCACTCCCAAGTACACCAGCTACCCAATGAGCAATAACATAAAGTCCTAGAGAAACAGGTGGAGAAATTGGACTGAGACATTTTTCAGATCAGGCAGTATGGTCCCATCTGATGTTTGAAGCCCTTCTGCAGCAGCAGGATCCAGGGCGCATCCAGTCCCTGCTTGGATTTCTTCAATGTCAGGAAACTCACTTCTCCCTAAGGCAGCTGCCTCCCTCTTTAGAACACTCAGTAAGTTCTTCATTGCTATTGTTATATTGTAAATCAGAAGATGCCTTAATCAATAAGCCAAATTTATTTGGAGTCCTGTTTCGATAGCACTAGTGGGCCCAGAAGAAATCTTGCTTCTCAAATTCTGGGGCCCAATATGGTGGAAGTCTCCCTTATTTATGTTTTTCAACTCTTTGTTTTCCAAATTTGCGATGATACTTCCAGACTTTCTGAGAAAAAGTACTGTGTGTCGGACAGGCCGTGAGACCATATCCCAAGGCTTGGCCTGGTGCCAATACTGACAACTCTGTCTGGAGCATAGTTCATGTCCTCTCTGGAATGGGAGTAGTCTTATTTTTTTCCTATTCTTTAAGCAAGCAAATATTTACAGGAGCCAGAATAGCAGGGTTAAAATTTTAAACAGCAGTTTTTACCCTAGATGGAGGTTACTATGCTTCACTTTTAGTCACTTGCCCTCTCCCTATACTTTAGGTGCTCTGTTTGCTTTGATAAAGAAATATCTCTCTTTTAGAAGAGCCTTTTTCAATGTGTAGTTTCCTCCCATGGCCTCTCTAAATCTTCTCTCTTGGGTATGCATCCCCATGTCCTTCACTCTTCATATGACACAATTTCTAGTCACTTCCTCATTCAAATAATACTTTTCTATTTTCCTCCCCATCTCCCTCTCTCCATTTCTCCCCTCTCTTACTTATTTTCCTCTTGAGGGCTTATCCTAGACGTAGGGGTGTCGAACTCAATCAGAGAAGGGGCCAAAATCTAAAATCCAGCCTAAATCGCGGGCCGAATGGTTTACTGAACAGTCATAAACTGACAATGTCATAAACTGACAGCGGAGTGCAGTGATGACAGCGCGGTGCGGGCCACATTGCAAGGCCTGGCGGGCTGGATTTGGCCCGTGAGCCTTGTGTTTGACACATGTGTAGAGCAATGAGCACAGCAAACATGGCCCCTGACCTCCTAGAACTTAGAGTCTAGTACACAGACAAGCAAGCACAGAGACATTTATCCTAATAACACAGGCGTTATGTGGGTGACAATGAAGGAGCAGCATCTGATATTTATAGAATGCTGACTCTGTGCCCACTTTTTGCTAGATATATTCCATGGGTTATGTCACTTATTTCACCCCCATTCTACAGAGGAGAAAACTGAGGCACACAGAAGTTAATTTACCCAAGATAACACGGTAGGTAGCAGATAGAGGATGTGGACCCATCCAATACACTGTAATTGGACTTTCTAATTCTGGAACCCAGATTTGGATTCAATACCTTAAGAGTCCTCTGACCAGTCAAGAAAGAGCACATTAGTCCCCTTCTCTTTGAACACTCCATTTGAGTTCCTCTTTCTTCTCTTAGGAGCATGACTACTCCATATGCTGAATTTTATAAATGTACTAACCACCAACCCAGAGATGCTGCTTGCTTATCTATTGCTCATCTGAGTGGTCTCTCACTGAACTGCCTCCCTACCCTGAATTGGAAAAGTGTTGCTCAGTGTATTTCCTTAAGCCTTGTACAACTTTGCACTATGCTAGAAAATATCAAAAGTCACTTCACACATTGTTTGTACATCCAAGAAACCAGTCACCCAATGAGCAGATGACATAAAGCCATGGAGAAATAATTGGGGCAGTTGACACTCCCCAAACTTTCCCCTCAGCAAAGTTCCAACCAGGCCCTTGATCCCAGACCCAAAAGCCTTCAAGACCAGGATTTGGCAAAAGAGAACTGAATCCTGGAAGAATGAACTATACAGAGTTCCCAATAGCTCCCTAGATACTCCCTAGCATCCCTGAGCCTTATTCTAGGGAAAAACTCATTTCTTCTGCCAATGAATGAAATAGACATAAGAGTACTTAGCACATGTTCAACCCTATGCAAACAGTGTATTTTATTTCTGTCTCTTCCATAGTAGAGAGGAAGGCCAATAGGTTAATTAAAAGGTGTGTAACCAAAGGAAGAACTAAGATGGCAGGATACATAAACACCTGTACTTGCTGCCTCTCACAACCACATCAAAATTACAACAAAATACAGAAAAAGTATCATTCAGAACTGTGGGAAAGCTGGCTGAGTGGAAGTTCTACAATTAAAGAGGTAAAGAAGAAAATGTATTGAGACTAGTAGGAGGTGTGGAAGCATGGAACGGGTTAGCACCTGGGTGCACTGATTTTTTAATTGTGTGGGAGACACAAATGCCCACTTGCTCTGAACTCCAGTTCTGAGTGAGACTTGGGGAACCCAGACACATACAGGGAGAAACTGGACTATCTGGCATCGGGACAGAAATGTGAGAGCAGATTCCTTTCAGATAGAGGTGTGCACAGAGGTCATTGTTCTTGCGCAGGGAACTCTCTGGTGCTGGGCTGACTAGCAGCCATTGCTATTTGCTCTGCCTTGATGATTCCCTGAGCCTCTGTCCCCCAATTTTCAATCCCACACAAGCTGTGCACAGCAGCTTTTGCATATGAATACTCTGTCCTTTCTCAGCCTAAAACCTGTCAAACAGCAGCAGACGGGTCAGGGAGGCCCAAAGCAATCAATCTGGCAGCAGCAGCCTGCCTTGCTTCACAGCTGGGCCTCCTCCAGGCACTTCCAAACCTCACACAAGGAGGAGGAATCTGAAGATATCTCTGTAGCTCGTGATGGACAGCCCCAGACAGTGGCTGACCTTGCACCTACTTGGAGATCCAAGAGCCAGTGTACCCAGTGGTCAGTGGTCATACCAGAGGTCATACCAGATTAAAACTCTTCATATCCATAAGTGACACAATCAAGGGGCAGACTCAGTGAGCACCAAAGCTCCATTGAAGCAAGTCCTGCCCCAAAAGGGTGTCTCCTGCACAGCAGCTCTTCTATTGTAAAAAGAGCTGGTCCTCACAGCCAATTGGCCTGGAGATAAATTCCTCCCAGTGATACCAAAAGTAATCAAGGCTTAAATATAACAAGACTCTACACACTTCCCACAAAGAGGTATGTACCAAGAGTGTCCACCTCAGGTGAATGGGGAGGCTGAGCCAATGGGCCCTATAGGACACCTACCACACAACTCAAGGAGACTTAGCAGCTACCCAATACATAGAAACAAACACAGGGAAGCAGCTAAAATGTGGAGACAAAGAAACAAGTAACAAATGAAAAAAAATGGATGAAAGCAAATACTGGATATAGAGTTTAAAATCACAGTTATAAAATTACTCAAGAATCTTCTAGAAACCTCTCTAGTGAGACCTTCAAGGATCTTAGTGAGAATGCAAAAAAAAAAGGAAAGGAACAGTCAAAAATTAAGCATACACTGACTAAAATATAGAATAATATACAGAGATTCAGCAGTAGAACAGAGGATCCCAAGAATCAAGTCAAAGACTTGAAGTACAAGGAAGCAAAAAATATCCAAGAGTAGAGCAAAAAAGAAAAATAATCCAAAAATATGAAGATAGTGTAAGAAGCCTCTGAGACAACTTCAAGTGTACCAATAGTTGAATTATGGGGGTGCCAGAAGAAGAGAGAGAGCAAGATATTGAAAACCCATTTAAAGAAATAATGACAGAAAACTTACCCTACCTGGTGAAAGAAAAAGACTTACAAGGCCAGGAAGCACATAAAACATCCAACAAGAGGAATCTAAAGAGGATCACACCAAGACACATCATAATTAAAATGCCAAGGGCAAAAGATAGAAACAAAGAGGCAGAAAGATGGCGATCAGCAGTAAGGTAGGAAGGGAGAGAGTATGAGAGAGTGATGGAACCATAGATGAGAGTGTAGACGTGTGTGGTGTGTGTGTGTGTATGAGCTACATACAATTAGATTCTGCAGGTCTTCCAAGGGCTACCAAACCAGGCAGTCTTAGACAGTGGAGCCCCGTGCACAAAGCAGACACTTCTGGCCAGCCAGTATGAGCACAGAGACCATGTCATCTTGAGAAACAGAGCTGCTTGAGACTAAGATCCTGGCCTCAGCACCACCCATTCTCATCTCAGATGCAAACCAGGACTCTGTAGCCACTGGAGAAAGAAAACTGGGACTACAGCTTCAGACCAACAGACAACAAGAATTCAGACATCCCAGCCACAGATTTCTGTGAGTCAAAGAGCCTATCTCCCACCCTAGGATTTATCCCAGGAATGCAAGGATGGTACAATATCCACCAGTCTATAAACGTGATACCTCACATAAACAAATTGAGAGATAAAAATCACATAGTCATATCAATTGATGCAGAAAAAGCATTTGACAAAATTCAACACCCTTTCTTGATAAAAACTCTCAGCAAGGTGGGAATAGAAAGATCATACCTCAACATGATAAAAGCCATATATGATAAACCCAGAGCAAACACCATACTCAATGGGCAAAAACAAATCATTTCCTCTAAAAACAGGAACAAGACATGGATGGCCACTCTCGCCACTCCTGTTTGACATATTACTGGAAATATTAGCACTTGCAATCAGACAAGAAGAAGAAATAAAAGGCATCCAAATTGGAATAGAAGAAGTAAAGCTGTCCATATTTTCAGATGACATGATATTGCATATAAAAACACGAAAGACTCCATAAAAAAACTAACAGAATTAATAATTGAATTTGGCAATGTTGCAGGATACAAATTAATGCCAAGAAATCTATGGCATTTCTTTTTTTTTAATATATATTTTATTGATTTTGTACAGAGAGGAAGGGAGAGAGATAGAGAGTTAGAAACATCAATGAGAGAGAATCCTCGATCAGCTGCCTCCTGCACACCCCCTACTGGGGATATGCCTGCAACCAAGGCACATGCCCCTGACCGGAATTGAACCTGGGACCCTTCAGTCCCCAAGCCGACGCTCTATCCATTGAGCCAAACTGGTCTCGGCTATGGCATTTCTATACACCAATTGTGAACTTACAGAATGAGATGCTTAAAAAGCAATGCCATTTACCATCTCACCAAAAAAATTGATACCAAAAGAAACTTAACTAAGGAGGTAAAAGACCTATATGTGAAAAACTACACGACACTGAAAAAAGAGATAGAGGAAGACGTAAACAGATGGAAGAACATACCATGTTCATGGATTGGTAGACTCAACATCATTGAAATGTCCATACTACCCAAAGCAATCTATAGATTCAATACACTCCCCATTAAAATACCAACAGTATATTTCACAGACCTAAAAAGAACTTTCCAAAAATTCATCTGGAATAAAAAAAGACCTCGAATAGCTACAGCAATCCTGAGAAAGAAGAATAAAGTAGGAGGGATCTCAATACCAGATTTCAAGCTGTATTACAAAGCCACTATTCTTAAGTCATCCTTGTATTGGCACAAGAGCAGATATATAGATCAATGAAATAGAACAGAAAACCCTGAAATTGACCCAAAACACTATGCCCACTTAATATTTGACAAAGGAGTCCTGTTACTGCTCCTAGGCCAATGGAAACTAAAGAGAAAATAAACAAATGGGGCTATATCAAAATAAATTACTCCTATCCCCACAGCAAAAGAAACCATCAACAAAACAAGAAAGCCCACTGCATGGAGATAAGGGTTTAATCTCCAACATCTAGCTGGGCCAGTTTCTTTCAAGAAACCAGTGCAAGTCTACTACTAGTAAAAAGCTCCAGGGCTCCTGCAGTTCCCAAGACAGGAGCCTTTTCCTCTGCAGAATATGAGCCCATGGTCCCAAGAATCCCTGGTTTTTGTACAATAAATGTCTGTCTTGGGAGATTGATGGACTTCATTTCCTTTTTCCTCAGTTTATGTGGCCTACTTGGCTTACAGGTAGTTTTAATAGTAAGAAAATGAGTTGGAAACACCTTCTTGAAAGCAATGAAAAGCCCTGTCTGTCCTCTGCAAGGCATTTTCAATAGCCTCTCTCCTTCTCCACATCCCCTTCAGAGAGCATGACTATAAAAAGCAGAGTGCCTTCTGTAAGAATCTGCATCCTGGCAGATAATTCATCTAAGACACACACCAAATAACTAGCCCAGAGTGTGCTCCTACCCCTTAAGCTTTAGAATATATTTCACGGCCTTCTCTGGATTCTCATATATAAATACATTCAGGAAATATAACTACTATAAAACTATAATGACATGGTTAAGCAAAAAGGCCTGGTGGTTTTATTCATTTTTATCCATCTCTGGGAAAGAGAAACATAGTACAGACATTTTAATGAGGGAGCCCAACCTTGAGAGCAGACAATGCTTACATTTTGTTCCACCTTTTCAGGACATGTGATTTTAATCCACAATGTCTTTATCACTAAGGTAATCTTTCTAAGATCACCAGGGCAAGGAGATTTAAGCCAGCAAAATAAAAAATAACTCCTATGTCATGCTTTGTTTCAAGTCTAAAAGGATCCCACTCATAATCAGAAATTCCTCTTTGTGATGAAGGGCAGGACACATATTAGGAAAGAAACAAATAGTTGCTAACAGGGAAGCTGAAAGAAGATGGCTAATAGTTGGTTAAATTTGGAAGTTAGCCTCCATAGATTAATAGCCCTATCAAAAGTTCTTGAAGAAACATCAGTGCTGGCTCATTTATGGCACTCAATCAGGAAAATAATGGATGGGGGAAATCAATATTCATTGAGTTTACACAGTGCTGAGGAAATAATGCTAGATGCTTTCCTGTGTGTTACCCCATTTAAGCTTTAGAATATTCCTGCACAGGATGTATTATCACCATTCACTGAGAAGATAAGGAAACCAAGATTCAGAGAGGAAGAAACTAACTGAGGGCCACCTTGGCTTTCTTTGAGTCTCAGTTCCTTCATATCGATAAACACCTGCCTATCTAATACCTTTACTTAATGAGCAAGAAAATGATTACCAAGGTCCCTTATAGTCTGATTCAATGAATAATGTTGGTAGATATTCTTTGAGTTTCAGCTATTCAGTTACAGGCTTCATTATTTTACTATTTTCCAGAAATCACAGAATTTATCCTTATCCAATTCCATTACTCGGGAACCTTTTTTTTTTTTTTACTAATAAATCTTTATTGTTCAAATTATTACAGTTGCTCTTTTTTTCCCCCATAGCTCCCCTCTATCTGGTGCCCACCCCACCCTCTGCCATTACCCTCTCCCACTGTCCTTATCCATAGGTGTACAATTTTTGTCCAGTCTTTCCCCATATCTCCACACCCCTTTTCCCCGAGAATTGTCAGTCCAATTCCTTTCTATACCACTGATCCTATTATATTAATCAGTTTATTCTGTTCATCAGACTTTTTATTCACTTAATTTTTAGATTCACTTGATAGATATGTATTTGTTGTCACTTTGTTGTTCATAGTTTTTGTCTACATTTTTCTTCTTTCTCTTCTTCTTAAAGAGCACCCTTTAGCATTTCATATAATACTGGTTTGGGGGTGATGAACTCCTTTAGTTTTTTCTTATCTGTGAAGCTCTTTTTATGACCTTCAATTCTAAATGATAGCTTTGCTGGGTACAGTAGTCTTAGTTGTAGGTTTTTTATATTCATCACTTTGAATATTTCTTGCCACTCCCTACTGGCCTGCATAGTTTCTGTTTTGAAATAAGCTGACAGTCATATGCGTACTCTCTTGTAGGTAAATAACTGTTTTTCTCTTGCTGTTTTTAAGATTCTCTCTTTGTCTTTTGGCTTTGGCATTTTAATTATGATGTGTCTTGTGTGGTCCTCTTTGGATTCCTATTGTTTGGGGTTCTCTGTGCTTCCTGGACTTATAAGACTATTTCATTCCAGGTAGGGGAAGTTTTCTGTCATTATTTCTTCAAATAGGTTTTCAATATCTTGCTCTCTCTCTTCTTCTGGAACCCCCATAATTCGGATGTTGGTATACTTGAAGTTGTCCCAGAGGCTCCTTACATTATCTTTCATATTTGTGGATTATTTTTCTTTTTTCTTTTCTGGTTGGG
This sequence comes from Pipistrellus hanaki, assembly GCF_964339955.1. Lineage (NCBI taxonomy): Eukaryota > Metazoa > Chordata > Mammalia > Chiroptera > Vespertilionidae > Pipistrellus > Pipistrellus hanaki. The sequence goes on along the minus strand of NC_140524.1, from coordinate 13,851,123 downwards.
TGTTTTTTGCTTCTTCATATTTCATATCTTTGACTTGATTCTCGCGATCCTCTATTCTCCTGATGGATTTCTGTATATTATTCTTTATTTCAGTCCATGTATGCTTAATTTCTTGTTGGTCTTTTTTCATAACCTCAAGGGTCTCAGTAAATTTATTGGTGGTTTCTAGATGATTCTTGAGTAATCTTATAGCTGTGGTTTTGAACTATATATCCTGTAGTTTGTTTTCCTCCATTTCTTTCATTTGTGACCTGTTTCTTTGTCTCAGCATTTTGGCTGCTTCCCTGTGTTGATAGTGTGGCTTTGTGTGCTAGGTGTCCTATAGGGCCCAATGGGTCAACCTCCCCAGTTATCTGAGGTGGAAACTCTTGGTGCACCTCTTTGTGGGCTGTGTTCACAGTCTTGTTGTAGTTAATCTTTGCTGTTGATATCACTGGGAGAAATTGGCCCCAGTTGTGTCTATGATGGGAGAACTTTTGTACTGGAGACACCCTTATGGGGTAAGACTTGCTTCAGTGGGGCTTTGGTGCTTACTGAGTCTGCCCCCTGAGTGTGTCTCTTATGGATCTGAAGAATTGTAGTCTGGATGGTCTCTCTCTGACCACTAGGTACATTGCCTCTTGGAGCCAGACTTCCCGTGGTTTGGATGATACTCATTTTGTCTTTTAGTTGTAGTTTTGAAGTGGTTGTACAGAAGCTACAAAGAGATATACTGATTCCTTCCCTTTGTTTGGGGTTTAGAGGTGCCCAGATGAAGCCCAGCTGTGAAGCAATGCAAGCTGCCATTGAGCCTTTTGTCTTCTTTTGGAGGCTCTAGGTCTCTTTGATCCAGCTTCAGTATGTTAGGTTTCAGATTGCAAAGGGCCAGGCCATTCATATGAAAAATCCTCTGCACACAAATTGGGTGGGGTAGGGTCTCAGGGAATCACCAGGGTGGAACAAATTGCAATGGCTGACTGTCAGCCCTGCCTGGAAGAGGTCCTGTGTCTCTGAATCCCATGGCACCATGCAAGAACAATTATCACTGCAAGCATCCCTGAGAGAAAGCTGCCCTCGAGTTCTGCCCAATGTCAGACAGTCCAGTTTCTTCCCGTATGAGTCTGGGTCCCCAGAGTCCCAACCAGAACTGGAGTTCAGAGCAGTCTGGAGCTTGTGTCTCACTCCTGATTGAAAAAGACAGCAGCATATTCAGTTGCCAGCCCTTTCTACACTTGCATTTCTGTACCTCTGCACTTCACTTCTGCACCTCTGCCCCTCCTCCAAGCCTGAGTATGCTTTTCTCTTTCCTTCTACTTGTAGAATTTCCACTCAGCCACCCTTCCCATGGTTCTGGATGATGTCCATTTTGTCTTTTAGATGTATTTTGAAGTGATTATGTGAGGCAGCAATTTCAGGTGTTTACCTATGCCACCACCTTTTTTTTTTTCTACTCAGGAATATTTTGATTGCAAGAGATAGAAACCAAATTCAATCTATTCTAAGCCTTCCCCCCAAAAAAACCCCCACACTTTAGATTTAAAAACTTCATGGCCTAGAAAGAACAAGAATCCTCAGAAACAACAGGAAGTAGGGATTCAAATACCATCAGCTAGCTACCTATGAACATATACACATTCACTTATAAATTCTCTCTCTATATATATATATGTGTGTGAGTGAGTGTGTGTGTGTGTGTGTGTGTGTGTATGCATGCACGCCAAAACCTTACAAAGTACAGCTTCAGGTCTTACTCTCTTAAGGTCAAGTTCAAAACTCCTACACAAGGGAGTTCATCCAGCTTCAAATAATGTCCACACCTCTGAACCAAACAATGGAGGCTAAAGGGCATGAGACAGGTAATCCTATTAAAGACTATATACCAATTTATAGCTTAGCAATACCTTAAAATCGCCCACCTTTTTTCAATTAGCTACTGTGGGAAACAGATTGTATTAAATATGTCTAGCCATGGACTATACCTTAAGCTGGGGCTGAAGGTGAGCCAGGTACTATAAAAAACATATCTAAAGCCTACTCAGTATCTAAATAGGTTTATAGAAGCCCTTAGATGTAGCATTCAAGCCCCTAATGCCAGAGGTAAGGGTCACAATCCTGAAAAGTTGTATAATAGAGAATTGTCATACACTCTTCACCTTGAGACTCTCTTCTCAAGAAATCTTACTCAAGTTCTGGCTGGTGACAATCCTGCCACAACCATCCAAGGATCATTAGGGAAAAACATTCTTAGAGGAAGAACTTGTGATGAAAGATTAGCATTGAGTCCTATTCATCAGCCATCTTATTTAATTTCAGTTCATTTTTCCATATCCATAGAGACCATACAGAATTGGGCAAAGTAGGTTTACAGTTATGAGTACATGAGATTTTCTTGTATTATTGTTTATTAATTATAGTATTGTTTTCCATACAAACAACTGTAAACCTACTTTTTCCCCACCATGTATTGCCTGCTACATTTGGCCTCCATTTCTTTTAATGTGACTAGGAACATAATTGATGTTCATATTTGTTTTACCTGCAATGAAGGTCAAAATCAATTTATTTTCATTGTTAGCTCATCTCAGACTCCTAGATTTTTTTTTTCCTTCCCTCATTATCAGAGATTGCAAACCAGTGGCCTGCTAACCAACTTTGGTCGGCAGGCCTACCTTATATGGCATGTTGTGTTTTTAAAAATCTTGATTACATGCCAACACTTAAAATTTAGAATATTTATACATTGATATGCAAGTTTTTATTTTCTCATGTAAATTATGGAGACCCTATTGCACCTGGTCTGCAATCCCTCCTGGAAACAATTAGCCAAGCTGAGTATGGCTGCCCCTTCCATGGAACATTTGCTCTTCAGGTCACCATCTATTGTCTTAAACCCAAGTTCTCTTATTACTTTCACTCATTATCTGTCTGGCTTCATAGGCCTTTGAGACCTCTGCCGTCAGTGTTTTGTTTTGTGTTTTTTTGTTTGTTTGTTTGTTTTTCTACTTATACTATTAGTACCTATACTGGTGTATTTATGTTCCACCACTTTGGATTCTATAATAATATTGTAGAAGCATAATATGCTAATTTGACTGGACAGCCGAACGGCCTTCCAGACATCCTTCCAGACAAAGTTGCTGCAGTGGGGGTTGAGGCAGAGGTAGTTAGGGGCAATCAAGCAGGCAAGCAAGTGGTTAGGGGCAATCAGGGAGGCAGGCAGAGTGGTTAGGGGTTATTAGGAAAGCAAGTGACTTGTTAGGGGTGATAAGACAGGCAGGCAGAGGGGTTAGGTGCAATCAGGCAGGCAGGCAAGCAGTTAGGGGTGATCAGGCCGGCAGGTGAGCAGTTAGGAGCGATCAGGCAGGCAGGCGAGTGGTTAAGAGCCAGCGGTCCCAGATTGCAAGAAGGATGTCTGACTGCCGGTTATCCCCCGAGGGGGTCCAGGATTGTGAGAGGGTTCAGGCCTGGCTAAGGGACTCCCCTCCCATGCACAAATTTTATGCACTGGGCCTCTAGTAAGTTATAAATCTCATTTTTTTTAAAAAGAAATCAACATAAAACCTTTAATAGCATTATAATATATTTGGGATAAAGTTCATACTATTGTCATAACATTCCAGTCTCTTCATGATCTATCTCCAAACTATGTATTCAGACCATGGCCCACTATGCTCTACCATGTGTGCTCTGCAACAGCCATACCCAGCCACTCTTCATTTTGTAGACATACTATTATAATTTCCTACCTCTGTCACAGCACATGTTCCCTCTATCTAGAATATCCTTTGCCTGGCCAGCCAATTCCTATAACCCCTATACAGCCTAGATGCAATATTGTTTCCTCTTCAAGCCTTTCTAATCATATGCATTCCCAGAGCCACCTGCTGCCCCAAGCAGTGTCTTAGTGACACTTAGAAAAATGTGGCCCTTCCCCAAGACACATTCTTCCATCTGTTAGAAAAGTATCTTAATAAATATATACATTTTGATGCTTATAGTGTGGATGATTTCTACTTAGATTTGGCACCCCTATGCCAAATGACCTGAACAGCTGTACTTAGCAGCCTTCCTCCTGTCAGGGCAGAATTAATAAATCTTCTATGTTCCCATAGTAAGACTTCATACCTCTATCATGGAGTAGAAACATTATAGTATAGTATAATGGACTGCCCATGTCTGTCATCCCTATAGACAGGTCATAAGTTCTCAGAGGGCAGGAACCACATCTTGATGATTTTCATATTCCCAGAACAAATGGAAGGCAATTCACAATGGGCATCGAATCAGTTTGTCAACTATTGAATTCTGAACATCTGGAAGCTAGATAAGGTAGATGAAAAATAGCAAAATCAGACTGTCCAAAAGTGTTACTAGAAGGGCTAGAAGGTTCAGCTGATACCAGCTCACAGGCAGAGGGCCCCCAGAGAACCCCTTAAAAGTAACTGGTTTTGAAATGTTGAGAACAATATTAGACTTGGAGTTTTACAATGCCATTAAAGGAAAATCAAGAAGACAGAACTAAAATATGTTGTGTTATTCCACTATCAAAATGGATTTTTCTGACTCCTAACAATAAAATAGCTTCAGCCTGAAAGTCATTCTTACTTAAATAAAAACATGATTTAACAAAATAACATTTTATAAGCTTTAAACCAAGCAAATATTGGCATAAAATGGAAAGGAGGAAAGGAAGAGAAGACAAAGAGGGCTGCTTCTGGGGGTACACATGGGCCCATTTAGAGTTGTCCAAGGGATGAATGAGGAGAAAGAGGTCAAGCAGATATAAAGCAAGAGACCAGGAAAAACACAGGAGGCAGTACAATAAAAGCAGTAAGCTTTGTTCAACTGGCCCAGGGTGAGTTCTGTGAGCAGACACAATTGCTGACCACAGAGTTCTTGCCCTACCATCATGCAAGGAGTAAGTACTCTGTATAGTAACTCAATGTGAGTTCTCAACAACCCTATGCCGGCAGCAGAAGAGAATATGCAAGTGTCTCAGCAGACTTTGACAATTAAGGGTATTCCATTTCCTCTAAACAATATTGTCTACAACCTGCCTCAATCTTATTAGTTCCATTAAGTCTCTGAGTTGACAACTAATAATTAATAACAATGAACAGTGTCTTGCTGCCCATCACAGTGACTGACACTCTTATCTCTAAAAAGAGAAAGATGTGCTAATGTGGCAGGCTTCATAATCCCCACAGCTTTCAGCTGAGTGTCTGATGTGACAGGGCAGATCCCTTCTAGGGACAATTCAGCAAGTGGGGGTGGGGATGGTGACAGCTTTCTGGAGCCAGGCCACAGAAGCCAGCTGCCAACAGGGCACAAGTTTACGGTCTAGAAGCTCAGTTGCCAGCTCCTTTCATTCAGTGATTCCACTGTCTTCTTCCACAGTGCTCCTCTCACTAACTCGGCACAATTCTCCCCAAATTTACTGAGCATTTTCCATGTGCAAGTCCCTGGGGACTCTGGAGATTAACAGGCCAGGTGCCTCAAAGGGGGCTTGACTACTAAGCTAGGCTGTGGTTAATCAGAGCACAGAAAAACAGTCTTTTTGAGCATCACTGAGCTACTAGAATATAGCCCTAATCCTGGCAGGGTTCTTTACTATTCTCTCCTTTTAAGACATTACTTGCCGTAGCCTGGTTGGTGTGGTTCGGTGGTTGAGTGTCAATCTATGAATCAGGAGGTCATGGTTCAACTTTCAGTCATGGAACATGCCCAAATTGTAGGCTCAATCCCCAGTAGAGGGCATGTAGGAGGCAGCCTATGAATGATTCTCTCTCATCATTGATGTTTCTATCTCTCTCTCCCTCTTCCTTTCTCTCTCTGAAATCAATAAAAATATTTTAAAAAGTATATTAGCCATTTCATTTGTGGCCATTTGCTCAAGTCACGTGGGGGACTGTAACCATGGCAATAGCACAATTGGGGTAAGAGCAGAGAGTTAAGGTATTAAAGGCATCTTCCTGGTGCCAGGGGCTCTGCATTCTTTAAGCAATTCCTTTCCACTCTTTGGGGAAACTGAGATGCCTATTTGCCAAGAGAGGAAATTAGACTAGAAGATATTTGTTCCTCACTGCATTCCAAGCCCCCAGAAGAGTACCTGGCCATGTACAAGATGCCTGGAAATGTTTATTGCCCAAATGATCTGCTATGGATCCTTACACTGCTGACTCCAGAACTCTATGGAACTAACCCTCCTTGGTACTGTGAATTTGCTTACACAGGTAGGCCATCTAATGACAAAATCTTCACTTAAATGGAAGCTTTTATGTTTTTGTTTTTGTTTTTACTAAATCAGGTGACAATTGTTTGAGTTTCTCTTTTATTTTTTTAATCATTCTGTAGCTCACAGTTGCTTCCTCCAGTCACCTAGGAAACAAAAGTTTATATCAGTCATGCTCCCCTCACTGGTGGTACGTACATGCCAATGTATACAGGAACAGTTGAGATCTGTAAACATACAGTAAGTATTAAAGAAGGAAAACTGGGTTGTATAATCCCCAGCTCAGCCAACATATCACACAACCTCACAGCCAATTCATACAATGAAAGAAGTGAACAGACTGAAGTATATTAACACTGTCAATCAAAAAAAAATGTGGGTTTAAAATTAGTAAAGGGAAAAATATGTCAATCATGATTCATGCAGAATCACTGATTGTTTTCCATGTTCATTTCCTAACCAAGCAATCACTTGAAAGTCTTTATATCAGAAATGTCTACTGACAAAAATGAGTGCTAAGACCAGTCTGAATAAGCAAAAAATAAAATAAAAAAACAGAAAAGAGAATGAGAGCCTGAAAGGAGAAATTTAACTCACAAACTAAATCTGTAATTCCTACAATTTTTACCTCTTAACAGAGAATCATGGATTTCTTGGAAAGTATGGCCAAAAAAGTAAACAAACAAACAAACAAACAAACCATGAAGAAATCTTCTGCTAAGGAAGGAGAACACGGGATGGGGGTGGGCAATTTTTGGGAGATGAAGGCCATTCTTGTGGCCCCTGCCACTTCTGTTCTCAAAAATAAAACTGGAGGTTAAAATAAAATACAAGAGAGAAACACAGCATTCACATGGGAGCCTTCCACCAGTACTGCTAGAAGTGGACATGAAATGCCTGAGGATGCTGAGGCAAACAGGAGGCAAATCATTAAGCTGGGGACTGGGTGAGTGGGTGGGGGAGGCAGAAAGGGAAGCAAGTCTTTTGCACCTCACAAGGCCTCCAAAGACCCAATGCAGGGACTAAAAGGTGAGAGAGAAAAGGAGCATGTACTCGAACCCATCCACTCACCCTCCTCACTGGCCAGAATATGAGAGTGTCCAGGAGAGAAATAACACTGACAATAAGTACTGGCATGCCAAAGGTTCCAGGAGCTGCCTGACCACTCCCAAAATTCATACCTACACAGGACTTATTAATTGGTGCACCACAAATATCTAAAATGGAAACAAGTTTGGGAAGCTCAGTCTCTGGTCCTCCGTGGAATGCGTGTTCTCTTTCGGGCAAATACAGCTGCTTCTTAGCTTCCTTATCTCAATTGAGGGGCTACTGCAGGTAATGTCATAGGAACCCTCCAGACTGGTCATGATATGGCTAAAGCAAGCCCAGGGGCTACAAAAACACAAGAAAAGCTCTATCCTTCCTGAACCAAGTAAAATTGGGAATGGGTTTCCCACACAGAGGGCCCAGCAAGTATTCAACACAATCACCCTGCAATTTCAAGGGGCATAATGAGAAAATTCTAAATCCAGTCCTGACTTTAGAGATACTTGATTAGCCCTGAGCAAAGTGTTCATTATCCAAGTGACCCAAAGACACCCCTACCTGCCTTGACACTAATGTCCTGGTTGATGCAAGCCCACTCTGTCATCCCACAGATAGTCTGTCAGCATCTTATAATTAGGAAAAGGCTGTTTCTGCCATTATGAAGGTTCATTTCAGACACAGGTTCTGCATTCAAATCACTATTTCAAACTAAAAGGTTTTAAATACCAAAATCCAAGCACTCCAACAAGCTGTGTCTTAAAAGCCTGATCCTAGATGACTCAATATCATTAAACTTGCCTTCTTTCTGCTCTAGACAAGAAATTACCCTTCTTTTCCTAGAACCGGAATCATTCAAACTTTAAAGTACCTCTTATAAATCTGGCTGAAAATAGCAATTTGTAAGGGGGAAAATCTTGACTAAGATCATAGACTGATGTTTCTTCTCGGACATAAATGGTCCTCTTAACTAATATATATGTACACATACAAAAACAGACACACATATGTTATGACATTGGACAAAATAAACTATAAAACTGAATCACCATTTAGTAAGAAATCAAATGTGATAGCAAATATTTAATCAAGGTAAATGTGGTCACTCTAATCATGACCAGCTGCACACCTGATCATGTAAGATTCACAACAAGCAAGAGACTTATTCTATTGCCCTAATATGCACACCATAATTGGCACTTGTATGGATTTTGTATTATTTATAAAGCCCTCAAAAACTTATTCCTTCAGGATATACTTATAGACTCCTTTAAGCCAAGAGCTTAAAGGGCTGGTAAAGCAGAACAACAGTAAATGAAAGATGGAGCAGGACAGAGAGCAAAAGTCTATACTCTGGGTTCTAGTCCCACTTGTGTTCCTTATGATGCAAGGTAGGTCACCTCCTCCCTGAGCTCCAG